>NC_137460.1:233494861-236096528 GCF_964235325.1 Thermobia domestica
ACTATGGCAACAAAAAAGGTTGTGGTGTCACAGGGCGAGTGTGAAATCACGTGCACTCAATGCACATTAAATGAAAGAGAGAAAAGATCTCGAGCCCCGCGAAGATTAATTAGATGCACCGGTTGTGGACAAAAATGGATCCACTTTGCTTGTTCCAATTTAGATGACACTGCTGAAAATGCAGAAAAGGTGCAAACCGGCGAAATAGAAAAATATTGTGAGGACTGTGAAAAGGACCGAGGCCAAATATCTCCAGCGGAGATATCTGACCTCGACGATGAGGAAAAAGATGAAAATCACAGTGATTCTCGGGATCAGACGGCAAACCCGAAGGAAGGAATGTCATCTGGAGGGTCTGACACGTCTGCATTAATTCGCCAGATGATGGAAATGATGCATGAAAAATTTTCTAACATGGAACAAAATAATACAGAAATGAGGCGTGAGATAAATCAGAATAGTGAAAACTTAAGGCGTGAGATAAATCAGAAAATAGATCAGAATAGTGAAAACTTAAGGCGTGAGATAAATGAGAAGTTTGATACCTCGAAACGAGAGACCGACGCTCGATTCGAGGTATTAAACAATAAGTTTGACCAGATTTGTTTAGACTTTGCCTCTTCGATTAGTAAATTGAAAGAGCAAACGTCTACTGAATTGGAGCAGGTTAGATACCAGGCCCAACAGTCTACCGAGCAGCTCAGAGACGAAACAAATGAGAAACTAAACGAAATAGATGTAAGGTTTGAGGGTACAAACAAAAGATTTGGTGACATCGAACGAAAGGTTGAACAGCAGCAGGCTGAAATAAGTAAATTGAATGTTGTAATATCCGACCTATCAATAGAAACTAAACTAGAGTCGGTTGATCAAAGAATTAGTCGAATTCAAACTGAGGTAGACAGTATTAAGGGGAAGATTACTAAACTGGAAATCGTCAAGTCTGACATCTCCTATCCTTTTCCTGATAGCGATTCTATAGGGAAAAATTTCCCAGAAACGAGTAACGTCCTCCCGGGAAAGAGTCAAGTGTTGCCTGATGCACGGGACACAACCATGTATTGTCCCCCGCATCAGCCAACCTCGAAATCATGGTTGAGTAATTTCGATGTACCGATGCAGTCGAGTGTTGTGACTACAACAGTCACTAGCGTAAATGCTCACTCTACTTTTGGAATGGTACAATCTTACAGCGTGCTGCCAGGAGGGGAAAGGAGATGTGCCGGACCGTCAGTTACTGCAGTGGTGGGTCCTAAATTCGAACCTTACATGGTCAATACTAATTATAAAACCTCTCTTGGTCATATGGGAGCGTTCAGTTCAGTGACCACTCCGTCGGTGGCAAATCCGGTGACAACCCCAACCGCTCAGGATAATGCGTTGATTCCACTAGATTCTTTTTCTGCCCCGTATAGTATGAGCTCTAAAGTTTCCCTCCGGGATATTGAACGTTTTCCCACTTTCGATGGGAACATTACTAACGGGTTACCTAGAGTTTTTCTGCGAAGATTGCAGCAATATCTAGACATGTACAAACTTACTGATGGAGAACGCCTACAAATAGTTGAAAAATGTTTGATCGCCGCTTCGGGCGCATGGTTTGCCTCGGTTAAATACCAAATCCGGACGTTCGGTGATTTTTTGATTCTTTTCAAAGAAGAATATTGTAATGAGCACATCGAACGACTCCAAAAAAGAAACTTACAATCACTCCGGTATGATCGCTCCAAGTATGGATCCCTCTTGGACTATGCTTGGAAAATTATCGAACTATATTATCAGATAGCTGAACATCCCTCTCAGGCCGAACTGGTAGATATTATAGTTAACGCTCTTCCACCCGATGAGTCCCGGGCCATAGCGTCCCACTTGTGCCAAACGGTGCGAGAAGTCACCTCACGTTTAGCTGCCTTGTGCGGTAAGGAAGTTGGTGGTCCACCAAAACGATACTTCGCCCGACAGGCAAAGATTCTAAAACCGACGAAGACGAAGGTAACGGCAAGTTGCCAGACAGATTTCCTGAGTTATACCCAAGCTGGATCTCGTTATCCTAGTGGGTATGGCTCAGAAAACAACAATAATGGCCGGCGACTATTTAGGAATCGGCCCATGTTCAACAATCGCCGGAGTTATCGTCCCTATGACCGTACCAATATGGCATCGAACCCGGATAGGGGCGATAACACCAGGAGGAATTTTAACAGGACGTACGGAAGAAGGGAGAACGGTAATAGTCAGGGCAATAATAATAGCAATAATAGTAACAATAATGTAAATCGACCCCAGAATTCAATCCATTCGCAAGTGCGTGGTAACGGTGAGCCTAGAACAATATTAAATGGGAGTGATAGTCGCGAAACTGCGGTAAAGTCGACAAACTAACGCCGCAGTTACCTGATGAAATGGGGGAGGATAACTGCGGGTACATACACCCCATTAACCACAAAATGCAATATTCTAATAATAGTAAATCCGAGTTTCAGATACAAGAATACCCTTCGCCGAATTCCTTAGAATTTATAATAAAATTCGTAATCGATGAAGAGCCATTTGCGGTGGGGGAAGAACGTTATTTCTCGGCATCTCCCAGCCTAAAAGGAAGTATCGGTGGCGTTGAACTTGTTGCTACCATCGATAGTGGTTCGGAGCTCTGCCTAATGGACTGGGAGGTGTGGAGAAGATTGAAACAGCGCTTCCCTTCTGCAAAATTAAGGCCGTACACGGGTCTTACACTGGGTGCATTTGCTGGGAAGGAAAGTTTTTCAGTTCAAGGGGTTCAAAATTTCAATCTTAATATTCAAAACCATATTTTTGAAATAGCTATTTTTGTTATTAAATACTTGCGAACGGATTTAATCTTGGGTTGCCCATTCTTAGATAAGTTTCATTGTATCATCGACCGTGAAAAGAAAGAAATTCGTATGAAAGATAGTCTCGGGAATGCAGTTACTGTTTCAACTAATAAACCAAATGTAATGTTAGTGG
The DNA here is from genome assembly GCF_964235325.1 of Thermobia domestica. Taxonomy (NCBI): domain Eukaryota; kingdom Metazoa; phylum Arthropoda; class Insecta; order Zygentoma; family Lepismatidae; genus Thermobia; species Thermobia domestica. The sequence goes on from NC_137460.1 coordinate 233,497,847, forward strand.
GAATACCGGAAAGAGAGATTGCAATCGGTGAGTCAGGGCGGCCAGTGATGGATCAGCCCATGCTTGACCCCAGGTTTATCTGTCAAGCTGCCTGTGCAGTGACACCTCTCAATGGAGGAGAGGTTAACAGGGACGATCAGCTGGATCCATTCCTGAATGCCGAATGCAATGTCTCTCCACAAGACATCGACACTTACATTACTACTCGAGATGATTTACCACCACCAATTAGATCAGGTCTCCGTAAACTATTATTACAGTACAGATCTCTCTTCTCCGAGTACCCACGTCGTGTTAATGCGCCTCCATACAAAATTCAACTAAAAGATAACGAACCAGTTGTGGGACCGTGCTATTCTGTCCCACAAGCAATGCAACCCGAGTTTGAGGCCGAATTAAATAAGTGGTTACGGTTAGGAATTGCTATAGAACAGATGTCCCCATACAGAAATCCTATTCATGTTGTCAGAAAGGCCTCTGGGGGCGTACGTCCCGTTTTGGACCTCAGGGCTACCAACTCAAAAATTATTTCTCCACAAGCACAGGTTGAACCAATAGACGATTTATTACATCGTGTTTCACAAGCCACTTGGTTCTCATCTTTTGATGCATCTAGTGCCTATTATGGGATCAGTTTACACAAAGAATCATATCAGTGTACTAGCTTTGTGTATAAAGGAAGGCAATATTGCCTTACCGTTCTGCCACAGGGATTGAAGAGCAGTCCTGCTGTTTTTCAATCCGTTATGACTAATTTTTTCAACGACTCAACTCGTTCTTTTGTAGTTCTATACCTTGATGATGTTATGGTAAAATCGGTCACGGAAGAAGAACACTTATCTCATTTAGAAAGAACCTTTGAAATTTTCAAGAGGGCAAATTTTTCCTTAAATTTTCAAAAATGTAAGTTCTTTGCACGGGAGATAAAATTTTTAGGTCATATCATTAGTGGCAAAACGATAAGGGTCGACCCTAAATTAAATGAACCCATTCGTTGTTTTCCGGTTCCGAAATCAAAGAAGGCATTACAAAAGTTCCTAGGCCTCATAGGGTGGAGGAGAAAGTTCGTACCAAATTTTTCTGGACTTACCGCTAAATTATATCAACTACTAAAAAAGGATCAAAAATTCACATGGAACGATGAAACATTGGAAACTTTCCATAAGTTAAAAGAGCTTATTAGCAATCCGCCTGCTCTAAGTCAGCCAGATTTCTCCCTGTCATTTCACATACACAGTGATGCGTGTATGGAAAATCTGGCTGGCTATCTTGCACAATATCCAGCAGGTCAAGAAGATCCTAATGTCATCGGATATGCTAGTCGACGGGTAAAGCCTTACGAGTTGTCTCTGTCGATCTCTCAGTTAGAACTACTGTCCGTTCTGTTCCTATGTGAGCACTTTGAACAATATATTATGGGTCGTATCACGTATGTTCATACCGACAATGCAGCAGTTACTCATGCTTTCACTCAGAAGAACCTTGAACCAAGAACCACCAGGATCTTACTTAAATTACAAAAATTTGACTTAACATTTCAGCACTGTCCAGGCCGCGAGAACTTTATCGCCGATACACTTAGTAGGTATCCGCCCGAGGTATTGCTTGAACCCGAAACCCATTATGTGCATTTCCTAACGAAAACACAATATGCTGACATTGATTTACATCATATCAAGAAAAATCAGGAAACTGATGAATTATGTCAAACGTTCTTAAAGCGATATGAAAATAGTGGTAATCAGAGTAGAATCGCAATGCATTGTGGGTTAATGTACATAAAACCGTTGCGAGTTCAAAAATGGCTTTTAGTAATACCTCAGGCTTGTATTCACCAAATTATCAGTATTGTTCACTCCACAGGTCATTTTGGAGTTCAAAAATGTTATCGCTTTTGTCGCGCAATCTTTTATTGGAAAAATCAAAAATCTACCATAAAAAATTTCATCCGAAACTGTATCCAATGTGCGGAAACAAAGTTCACAAACCGAACCATAGCTCAGCAAGAATATCACATAAGAGCAAATGTACCCCATGAGACTCTGGGGGTGGACCTTATCGGGAAATTACCACCTAGCCAGGGATACTATTATATTTTATCATTAATAGATATTTACTCTCGTTTTGTTACTTTTCTTCCGCTCAGAAAAGCTCATACCAAAGAAATAATAACGGTACTAGAGAGAAGATACTTTCACCTTTTACCATACCCTCAAGAATTCTTAAGTGACAGGGGACCACAGTTCCAGTCCAAACTGTGGCAGGATTTCTGTGCTAAGTATAAAATTAAACACAAGAAAACAGCTAGCTATTCTCCTCAGGGTAACAGCATAACAGAACGCAGCCATAAAGAGCTCAATAGGTTAGTTCGGTTATGGTGTAATGAAGATCAAACCACCTGGAATAGATATCTTGTAAAAATACAGGACCTTCTTAATAATTCTTATTGCTCAAGTATTGGTTGCACGCCGGCGGAACGCTTTCTGAGTTACTCTGCTGTTGACAACTACCGGAAGGTGTTCCCATGGCCAAAACAATTAGATTCCGTTGAAAATAGGTTTAAATTTACTGAGATAGATATAAATTCGCGAAACTCTAGTAAACGATCAACACATTCTGTTACTCTGGAAGAAGGTCAACTAGTAATGCTGAAATTACACAACTTATCGTCAATAATAAAGCAGGAATCCGCCAAATGGATGAAAATTTTCACTGGCCCGTTTGTCGTGAAAAAATTGTTAAAAAACTGCGCTGTTTTGCATAATCTCAAAGGCGAAAGTATCGGAACTCACAATTTTCGAAATTTAAAGATTTTTAATTGTACAGAAGATAAACGTAGTGAATTACTCGCGCAATACCCCAAGTAGATATAATATACTGTCCTAGTGTGACTGGTAATGTTTGAATGAGATGAATGAGTGTGTTAATTTAACAAGCATCAGTAGTTAGTATTCCAAATTAGCAAAATTTTGTTATTCTAACAAAATTTTGTTAATGGGCCGGGGAAAACTGTAATGTACCATTACAGTTGAAAGTAATGGCAATTTTTTTTTTCACGCACCCTGTACCTAGTAATTTTTTTTTCATTCAATTTCGGTTTAGCTACACAATTTATTTACTCCCTTTACTTCGAATTGAATACAATGAATCGAAAGGTTTCATTAATAACCATATTCCCACTGTATAATATATGTATTTACATTTTGATTAAGTGTAAATCCCATTTTCTGATATATAAGTTGAAAAGTTTCAAGGTTTACCATTCTGACGTCATACCGAAACATAGTTCTGTCATTGGATATAAATTTTCTTAATTTCAGACCAATGTAGAATTTAGTCAGGTACCTAATTTTTCCCTCACCCCCTCTCAGTAGTCCATAGTCACTTTCAGATCCGGTTATATCTGGATTTACCAAATTTCCATTCGCTTTGTAATTTCCGCGGCTAAAGTTTTCGTTCTGATTGGAGGAATTCTCCTACCTCTGGCTTTTTCGGCGCAATGTTATTAGAATAATTGAAGACACACTAGTAGGAGCAGCTTGTGATTTTCTTGCCACATATTTTTCGGGAAGGTCTCAAATTTTCAAGGAAAACTAAGGTAACATTTAATGTAACTTAATATTTAAAGACTGACAATGATTTAGGAGCTGACAAACTTCCATTTTTCGTCAAGTGAACTGTAAAATAAAGCAGAAATAGGAACCAGCTTTTCTGACGCCATATTGCTCATCATCCAAGCCAAAGCATAGACAGTTTATGAGAGTGATTGTCTGACCTTTTTAAAAAAACTCAGTTACGGATTAGGGAAATTACGACCTGATTAGTGCATGTTGGTCGTGTATACAGTAAATGTGATTTATCATTATTTATTTCGTAATTGCATGTATGTAGTAGGTTTGATAGTACTGTAAATAATCATAATGGCAGCTTAAGTTAGTTCAAAAGGGCTCCTATCCCCTTTTCTGAATTAAACCAGTTCTAGCGGGGGAATGGGTTAGTTATTGTTCGTTTTAGGGCCTTTTCCCCTTTCAGGGGAAGGGTCCCTACATAAACTTCGTTAAGGTGCCCCCAGGGCATCAATTTTTGGCAATCATTATGTAAACAATTGGTCAGGTCAATTAGACCTAGTGTTACTTTTCTCATTTTTGACCCCCCTTTAACTTAAATAGAGCCGACGGTATATATCAGAAGGGAGTATTTATTTTGTCAACATGCATGTAACTAAATGGTGCATGTTTGGTTTAGTTAGTTGTTTTATGTATAGTATTAACAGTGGTGTATGTAGTTAGTAGTTTTGTGTGAGTGTGTGAATTTTCGATTTGGACAGTGTATAAATATGCTTTAATTTAGTACCATTTTGCTAACATAAATAAACCAGAGTAAATATTAAATTTCTGATTAATAAGTACAAGTATAGATTTCAGTATACGGTAAATTATGCCTCCACTACAGCGCCACAGCGTCCGGTTTCGGTACTCAATTGTTTGTTGACAATACGACATCGCATAACTTAGTGATCTAGGTTGTTGGATTTTAGTCATTTATTCTCAAATTACTTCCCGTGGACATGGTTTTCGGTTCGGATGAGTATACCTTCGTATAAAATAGCATGAGATCTTACTGTACTGAAAATTTCAGCTTGCTAGGTCCAGTAGTTAATGAATAATCCGCTGAAATAAAGAACACCTATTTTCTTAATAGAAGTAAAGCCCATATGCTGTTACTGTTTGTTTAAAAATGTAGTATTAAATTCTCTTTTCCCGTAGCTGTAGAAAATTCCATTGTTGCTTCAGTTTTATCAACAAATCAGAAATAGATTAATCGTTGACAATTTAACTTTCCGTAAATCCATGTATGATTTTTTTTTTTTAAAAACCTGCAAGGTAAATACAATTTGGGTGTTTCGAAATAAAGAGTACGTGGTTCGATGAATGTGATCGTGTGGTGGTTTGAGCGTGATAGATTGTGATAGTTATATATATATATATTTATTACTGCGTAATGTAAATATGTGTATGGCCTGCGTGTAAAATGTACGAAATAGGGTGTTTATAAAATATTACTTCGTGTGGAAATTAGTAGATAATGAATGAATGTAATGATATGTTAATAATATGATATATAATATGAACGAGATGACAACCCCTATATTTAAATGGATAGGCCTAGTGAATTTTATATAGTGAAAATATGAATATGTTTACGAAGAAAGAAAGAGAAAAAAAAAATCTCTCGCGTTTTGACTTCCACACCAGTGCATTCATCCAACCGAGTTTGCTACTTGGATAGTAAATTATAGTTGGGAATTGTGTGTTACTTTGCATTTATGTACCTCCTAACAACAGCCCCAGATCTTAAGCCTTTCAATAGATAGAGTAGCATCATGTGGGAATTACTTCTAAAGGTTGACAGAAATGATAATTAAGAAAACCAACTGCTATATCCTGTGATCATCGAAAAGTACAGGTTTCGGTCATTTGTACCTTTAGCATTCATTGCCTCTCCGAGATTTTTTTTTTTCGTTGCTTACCTTATTTATTTATTGTGCAGTGTTCATATAACTCAGTTCGGACTATCCGATTAAATTAACTGCTACTAAATTAATATTCATGGATAGCGTACCCGGACGTCGACCCCTAGTCCCCTTGAGTATTTTTCATGTCTTTTCTTAGTTTAATTAGATGAGGGAAATTAACCACGTCCCAGACGGTGGCATGTCTGCGCTGGGTAGCCATCGGTGATGTTTTGGTTATTGAAATCACCGATCCAAAATTCAGTTTATTTAATTTTTTTTTTATTTTGGCGAATTACTAATTAGGGATACCTTAGCTATTACTCTAATTTCATACCTATTCTGGAATCTTCTAGTTTCCAAGAGGTCGGATGATTTTTTTTTCTTTTCTTGAAATTCTAAATTAGCGCCTTCTCTAACCTTCCGGACGATTTCCGGGAACCTGCTGGTTTGGGCCGGATACGGGGATCGGATTTCAATCTTACAACCAAATTCTTGTGGGATTGGGATCTGATGGACACAGAACTTGCATCCTTGGCAGCAGGGCGTTCCTTGAGTCTACGTATTTGAGTAGACCACCCTTTTGGCATGTTAAGAATATTTTGGCTATGGATTTTGTTGAGAGCGAAATTCGATTTCTGTCTTTGTAGCGTTAGTTATTTCCCACTTAAGTCTTTGGCGCCACTATTCTTCGTCTTCCTTCTTCTCTATCTCTCTCTGTCTTCATTACTTCGAGATTTTTTTATTTTTTCAACCTTCCCCCCCCCTGGTTTCTGAAACTCATGAAAATGTATAATATTCCATATCACTTATTTCGACCGTATGTACTAACTGAGACATCGAGGGATGCAATTCGTGAAGGTATTGCAGCACATCTCAGGACCATTTTCGCGATATTCAATCCACCACTGGAGAAATTGATGGGAAGGTACACTATGCTTTCGGATTCCTAGAAACATTCGTTATTCATGGATCATACAAATTATATCCATTGACAACTGATTACTGGTTTTTATTTCTATTGATTGGTCATATAGTGTGTATGTATTAGTAGTCTGGGCCCACTAGTTTCCAATAACATTGATTTTTTTATATATACATCTATATATGTGCTTACATAGTTTTAAAAGTTACGTGCCTGCTCATTTTGTTGCATTTCCACCTCTTATGTTAACTATTTTTTATATATCTACGCGGATCTTTAGTAAATTGAAAATGATTATTGATTATCGGGTTTATACATATAAATTACAATGTTGCAACCTTATGAAAAAAAAAGTGAATTTTTGATAGTCAGGGTTTTTGTTTTTGTCTTTGAGCCAATAAAATATAAATATTTATATAATATGAATACTTGTCGAATATGAACGGTTATGTAGAATTTAAACGTCGACAAAATACTACGATGGATATTAAAGTAAAATTTATTGTATTGAATAATATGAATATATATATATATATATGAGTATGTATGTAATGGGCTCGGTATTTACCCTGGTTTTGTTTAGGTTGCCATAGGTTTTTGACACCCGACCTTTACCAACTATTTGTGATATATAGCGTTACCGCGTATATTGTAATAAATTACATTTTGTTGAGTGGTTACTGATGTCTGTAACTATTAAAGTTGAATATAATGTGAAATACCGCATGTAAGTAAAACGAGTAGCAGGTCGTAAGATAAGTAAAATAACCCTAATCCTCATCCAAATTTATTTCGCAAGATCAAAGTGAAATTAATAACCTACGAAACAGTGTGCCCCACCAACGAATCTTCTATCAGTAGACTCTGAAACAAATCCTTCCCCTACGATCAGAAATTTAACTATTCAGTGACTAGAATCTTTTGACTACAAGATCTATACTATAAAGAAAATTACTGGTCTTAAATTGAATGAAGAGAAATTCAGTTGATAACTTAATGTGAATACCGGAATATGGAAATATGTTCTCAATGTCTGTGACTGGATTCAAAATTTTTTAACCTTGATAAACTTTGAAATTTTATATTGAGTGCGTCGAGTGACGAAATGAGAAATATAAATATATATGTGATATGAAGCGACTATTTGTCTATAGCTAAAACAAAAACAATTAAACACTCTCATGGACACAAACCACAGTGCAAAAGAGAGTTGGAAAAAGGAGCTATTATCGATGTGAGAACAGAGACTCATAAAATCGTCGAAATGTCTCCTCTTGGGACAGAGACCTAATAAACTGCTATTAAAGTATTTTTTTTTTAGAATGATTAACCAATTATATATATATATATTTTTTTTAATTTATTTTTTTTTCTTTCGTTTTCCGCAATGATATATATATATTCATTACACTGAATCCTAAATGTATTGATCTGTGAATCTCCTTATTTTTGTTTTTTTCATTTTTTTTTGTCAAATTCTCTTTCATGTAATTCAACTTTTAATATATATATAGGAAGAGAAATGTGTTATTTGGTCTTGATAAAATTAGCGAATTTCTATGCATGTTAATGAAACATTCTTTCCATGTATTAAATTTTTCCCTGTTATGTCCAACTAATTTTTCTTCTATTGAAATGTAATAAATGTATATAGTAATGTAGTTAGGTTAGTTTAATTTAACTAAATACAACCCGAAGTATACATTGTCCTGTATGAATGTGTGTGTGAGTGAAATGTAGGTTTAGTATTAAGTGCATCCGTTATTTTGACATATATGTGTGATTTATTATAATTAATGGTAGTTATCAATTAAACTCATTGAATGTTAATACTAACTTAAGTTGGCTCTATGAAGGAAGTAAAAAGGACTGAAGTAGCCTGAACGAATGATCAGCATGGGAGAACTGTGAAAGTCAAAATCTTCTACGAATATGTGATACTCTGATTTTTTTTTTCCTTTCTTTGTGGTCGATTCTAACATGCCATCAACTTCTTCCTTTATTTTTCAAATATTGGATATTAGTCTGGAACTTCTGGAAACATTGAATAAACTGTAAACTTAAACTTTCTCATCTATCTCGGATCTAGATCGGGATAATTTGGTAGTTGGGGTTAAATGGATCTAGATCGGGGATGTATGGGTTAACATGTGTCTACCCTTAATCACCTGAATACCAAATATTAACCCAATAGCTATTGGAATTCGATAATTATTCACTTTCTTTACCATATTTTTCAAAATATGCAGTAACAGTTTCCTTTTTATTACCTTCTTACTTTACCTCTTTCCTCTTCTATTTTCCTTTTCCTTTTTTTTCATCTTCTTCTTCTATATTTTTATTTTTTAATAAAACTGAAAAGGGGGGTCGTGACTGGGAATCCTAGAGATAATAAACACGGTCATGTATTTAGTTATTTTATTTCATTCTCTTTAGAAGTCCGATAAAAAGTTTTTTTTCGTTTCGATCGAATCTAGTATGTTCAAAATTAAGAAACGGCTAATATATTCCAACGTAATTAGACATAAGCTGATAGCTTCATGAACATCCCCACCAGGGGTGAAGGATTCCCACTTACGACTTATTCTTTTCTTCAAACAGTTTTAGACTGACAAGCAGTGACAGGATTCGTTGTTATGGAAACGTTTGTTTCTATGGCAACGGCCCCTCCCCCCTTTATTCATCCTATTCATTCTTCTTGTAAGTTGGACAGCAAGTAGGTATGTGTGTGGGCAAAACATTTTTCCAATATGCATGATGAAACAAATCTTTCATGTAAGTTGTTCATGCAAGTATGTGCATCTACGGCTTCCTATAGACATGTATTCCATTGTGGTTAACTTTATCATTGTCATGAGAGGTTTTTTCTTCTTCTTCTTTTTAATAAATTCACACTCAGAATAAGCGTGCACTAGTTTTCGGCCTTGTTGAAGGTCTGTAAGTTAAAAGCAAGTCATGATGTTCTGCGAATCATTTCTTCGACAGCGAGAGACCCATCTGAAATGTGGAAGTAACCACATTAACAATGAGGGCGGGGGAAGAGGCTCAAAAGGTTCTTGTAATTTTCAGAAGTAAAGGGCCATGGCTCCCCAGCAAATTATCCTACTTACGCGAATGCTATCAAACTTTTGAAGGTAGCGTGAATGAGTGACAAATAATAATAATAATAATAATAATAATAATAATAATAATAATAATAATAATAATAATAATAATAATAATAGTAGTAGTAGTAGTAGTAGTATAAATAAGTATAAAACGAACGGGAATACTAATTATTCGAATCAAAAGATAACAATAACAACGAAACTATAAAACGACCGCAAATAACTAACAAAAGCGGCAATCCGACAACACTGTACCGTAACTGTATTCTCAGATGTTCTGCGTATAGCCATAAAATAAAATTTGGCTTTCTTCGTTGTTCCCGCGTATTCTTAGTGTTCTACAATGAGCCACTTTTACACTGTACAGTTGTTTTTTAATTTTTATATATTTGAAATGGAAAGAAAATTGAAAATGATTATTTTTTTATCTCCCTGCATGGAGGCACCTCGACAACAGAATGCAGAACGGTAGTCCTAAAAAAGTATTGAGTCTTATGGAAGTCCTCTCACTGCGACGACGGCGACAGAAAAGTTGCCGAGGTGCCTCCATGCAGGGAGATTAAAAAAAAAAATGTTTTCTATAAGTTTTTACTCGCAACAATTTGTTCCGTGTGCAGCGCTTGAAAAGAAGTGTTTGCAGTGGAAGCTTTAACTAGCGATGAAGACAATGAAAAATTATTTAGGGGCCGCGGTGGCTCAGTGGTAGAGCGTTCACCTCTGGTGCTTGGGGTCCCGGGTTCGATCCCAGCCCCCGCCAAGTGAACTTTGTGGTGGACAAACACCGTGTGCGTGGGTTTTCTCGGGGTTCTCCCGTTTCCTCCCACTTTCTTCATTCCACCATTTTCACTCATCTCTCATCATCACCCTCTCCTTTAGCCTAACCGGCATAACCGTGGGACGTAAAACTAAAGATTTCATTTCATTTTCACAATGAAAAATTAATTGAGGAAATAGGGAAACACCAAACATAATATAAAAACAATGAAATGAGATCTTTGAGTTTAATGTTGCACGATTATATCCGTTAGACTAAGGGAGACGAAGAGTAAAACAAGTGAATGATAATGGAAGAATTGGCGGAATGAGAAAGTGGGAGGAAACGGGAATACCCCTAGAAAACTCACAAGGACGATGGTGTCCACCACAAACTTACTTAATCCGGGATCGAACCAGAGACCGCATATACCAGAGGTAAGCGCTCTACCACCGTTATATAAAAAAAGTTTGCAAGAATATTCTGATAGGAGAAGGCGGAGCGGAACTGGGAAGCCGGGTGGAATAGGGTACCCCTCATATTTCCACGATATGGTGCTGCAGCCTTGTGGAAGCAGCAGGAAACTAAATGTCGACTCTCTACCGGTGCGTAGAGAAAGCATCATCGGTATTGGAGAAGACGTGTGGCTCGTGCGAATCGTTTTAGTGTTGTCGCTCAGGCAGGCACGTAGCCAGGATTTCGTAATAGGGGGAATCCGTGACATGGAATACTGTGGTTATCACACCAGGGGTTCGATAATTCTAAACTATTTTACTGCCAACATATATTGGTTCGTTTAACCAGGATTTCGTAATGAGGGGAGGGGGTCATGACTTGAAATACTTTGGCTACACACCAGAGGCTCAATCAATCTAAACTATTTTACTGGCAACACACCCATATTAGTTTGTTAGGACAATAAAATGAGGAAATATTAATTTTTTAATAACCAACTATAAAGAAATCTGAAGTAAAATAATATTTAAAAAATATTGAAAAATATACAGTCTTCCTAGGTAATTCGAACTGGGTTCTTGTTGTCTTCTTTTTCTTATCTTCGATTAATGCCGTCAAAGATAGCAACGAGATCTCTTTCGGCGGTAAACACATCCTATAAAATGGATTAGTTTTGCCGCAAAATTGAAAATTACTTTAAGTGTAACTGGAATTTATGTTGCCAGGCTCTGATGATTGTTGGCATTTCTTAAGTTCTACCTGAGAATCTACCTGATAGAACAGGTTTATTGATTGTCATTTGTAGTCCATAGAATTAGCATGGAGCTAAATGGAATTCGAAACGGTCCGTTCAAATAATATCAATTTTTAGATTGAACCCCTTCCGTTTGTTACACACAAAGTTCCATATAAGAAGGAGTAACCAAACGTTTGCTGTACTTTTATACTTTTAACGCTGATTATTCTTTTTCTCGTTTGTTTTTGTTTCATCCTTTCTTAATTTTTTTCATATATGGTCTCGAAGCGGGGGGTCCGGACCACCCGGACCCACCCCTTGGCTACGTGCCTGGCTCAGGTTTCCGACGCCTGCTGCAATATCAACAGATACAAATCTGAAGATAGGTAAAATAAGAATGCACGGAATGCTGAAGTCGTAACTACAGTTTCAGAGCATCAAAGTTGTTGTATGTTTTAGTGACTATAGTATGTAATCTTTCCCGCGCAGTCACCGCTGACACCATATGAAGCACCAACATGTGTATCGGGGCGGAACGGGGTAGGGACAGAATGGCCTACTAATATCACATTGCAACCAACAAAATAAACCAGACCAGCGAGGAAAGTATACAGACTGTTCCAGGAAGTTGTTGCCTTGCAGCACCGACTCCAGGACCTTCGACATCATCCACAGAACCACATCTCTCAAACGTAACCACGGTTTCAGGAAGTAGACCTCTTGATGAACCCATTCCAGGACCTTCGACGCCCAACTTCAGGAACAGACATTCTGGACGTGACAATATTTTTACACATGTCTTCGAATGATATTTTACCTTTCCCCAGAGTTGTAGCAGGAAACTGAACAGAAGACGAGAAAAAACAGCAATATTGACGTCATCGTAGTATTGGAAACAAGAGCCAAGGAAGAGGGAGCAAAAGGTGGAAGAAAGAAGAGGAAGCAGTAAAGCAATGAGAAGCTGGCGAAGAGGACAAATCACGCACTTGAGTATGGAGGAGAGATGACAACAGCAAAAATGAAGAAGAAATTGAGCACTAGTTAATTAGAGGAGGCTAAATACCTTTATTGTGCTGGGTAGTATTCCCAATCCAACGAGGGATGAATTCCATGTATACTGTGCAAAGTGTGGTCTCATAATTCGTGTGAAAGTGTAGATAGTGATGACGACGACGAAGATGTTTACGTTTGTAAGTACGGCCAGCCGTAATTCAGTGTACCCCACCCATTGTGCCCTGTGTTTTCACGTGCATACAAAAAAAAAAAAAAATTTTTCGATAATCACGTGCGCGTCCTTAGGTTTGGACACACATTAACCAACTACAGGTGCTTTTTGTACCTAAAGCTTCAAATAAATATTAACTACATTTTGAGTATTCCCTTGTCATTTTTATTACTCTTACATAACTATTTATATTACGTACCCCGTTCCGCCTCGCCTTCCCCTATAAATCCCAATTGGCCCAAGTTGGGATCGAACCAAGGATCCTACGCACCAAAGGTGAACGCTTTTCCACCGAGCACTATTAGATTTTGAATCTGATATCGCAGTACAACTAAATGGACCTATTGAATCCCATCAGGCGGCCTGATTATTATTAACGATTGTTTTACAGGCAAGGCAATCTAATGTATACTCACATAGTTTTTTTTTTTTCAGATGGTAACTAGTCTGAAGTTTGTATTTATCTTTGTCATTGCTGGTGCTACTACAACATTCATCAAAGGTAATCACATTCATTTCACAGTAGCTAAAGAACTTCGAGGGATAATTGTGTAAATCACTATTTAGCATGTAAAACCTCTCCTTCAGCAATCTCTCACTGTATATAAGATGCACCCAGTATTTCCTTTTTCCTTCTTAAATGCAGCATTAGCGCAACAAGCAATAGCATATTCTTCAAAGTCCATCGTACTGTGTCAAATCCTGCCAAATTGTGATATCAAATGCCCGGCTATTTTTCTGTTGCCGTCGCCAGTGAGCTAGGGTGTGGCAACAACAATATTTTTCTCCATGAAGTTGTTGACTGTAGGCGACAGCGACAAGATAGTTGTGCAATTGTTTTGTCGCCAGTGAGCGGTGGGTCTTAATATATTGAATATCAGCTCCCTAAGTTGAACAGCTTTTGAAATATTCAATTTTTCGAAAACATTCGGACTTCCACTCAGTGTTTCTTCCAGACATGTTTTTGGTGGGCAGTGCCCCTGCCTCCGGATGAGACTAAAATAATACGTCTATAATATAATAATAAATAGAATAGTACCAGCAGTGCCCCCGGAATACTAAGTGTGACTCCCTGGAACATTGTTTCTGAAAGAAACACTCCCCCTTAGCGTGAAAGCGATCTGATAACATCCCAGTTGGAATTTGGGTTTAACTATATATGAAAAGTCATTTCATTTGTCTTCGTTATTTGGTCGTGATGATCACGCATACAGAGTTATATCCAATAATTCATATATTAGAGATGATTAAAAAATATATATTTTTCCCAGTAGTCAGGTTCTCTCAAATCATACAGGCTGTGTCTTGAAAGGCAAATATTCTATTATTACAATTACCAGATTGCTATTATTACAATTACAAATATCAATATCCAAAAGCACCTGAAGTTATTTTTTTCACTTAGATGTACTTATCTCAGGTAACTAAATACAAACAAATGAAAAAGTATGAAAAATGTAAGCCTTGAAAGTAAAACGTAGACAAATTCATCTGTGTTCAGAAGATGCAATGTATAATGCACTGAGCAGAGTGGGTCGGTGAGTCAGAATGGGTCATGGTGGGTCGTTGTGTCACAGTGGGTCTCGGGCGTTTGGTCAGAGTGGGTCACGACGCATTGACTCACTCACAAAACTTGACTCACTTGACCCACTACATCTCTGCTGGAAGCATCACATCCATCAACAATCGTCATTTCTTCTTTCTGACAATCTAATCCTGGTCAAAATTGATGGTGACGGATCAAGTAGTTTTTGAGATTTTGTGTCTCTTGGACGGACAACTGAGAAACAGTAAATATACCGTATAAAGAAGTTTTGCCAAACCGAACCTTAACCTTACCAAACCTTAAAAAGTTGCCCTTTTCCCTGTTTCAGCTCAATTAAGGAAAAAAATCCTTCTTATCAGTATCACTTATATGAACGAATGATTTATTTGACTCGTAATTGCTATAATCTTTAATAAATATTCTGTGCCCTTCTTTTAACGCTTATCTCTCTAAAACGATGTCATCGGTATGTCTACGGATCCAATCTTTTGTGAACAAACGTATTGAGTTGTTCTTGACATTCTTAGAATCATCAAAATTTATAAGTTGTCTGTCAAGAAAATGACAGGGAACATAAATTAATAAAAGTAAATCCATTTGTCTTTGATTTCTTAAAAATGTAAAGAATTGCAAATACAACAGCGATTATTTCTAAAGACTTATTTTGAAAAAAAAAATGAAATAGATACTACCTATAATGTTTACGTATTCAAAATTACGTAATTTGCTACACAACTTGATATAGAGAGGGTTTCAATTTAGACACTTGTCCATTTTATTCTTTGTTAATAGTAACAATGACCTTGAAAATTAACATTTAAAAGAAGATTATTTATTATCATTACACTTCAAGAGGGATTCGTCAATTGTTTTTGATTTTTTTCTTTTGTTACGAAAGTACTTTAACTCTGACAATTAAAACACGATTGTGCTTATTTTCTACATAGTATTGACAATGTTGTGATATAAGCGGGGGGTGAACATGTAAAGGGAAAAACCATTTATCTTATCAGCAATGCAGTGAAATATAAATGGGTAAAAAATTTTAAAGTCACTTTAACTGAAAAGTCACTTTACATAGTTTGCACTTCAGTTCTTGATCCACTACCTGAGAGGATGGACGCTAAAGTTACATTTTTGCTGTTTGTCGGACTTTTCTTTACCAGTCAGGTAAAACAGATGGTTTTGTTCTAATATGTGTTTCATTCTTTCGTTGATCCTTCGAAGTTGTGACGCAAGTTATTCCTTTACTCCTGGTTTAAAGTGGTAAAAAAATCTAGCCGCATTGTTAAAGATTCTTCTTGGATATATAGCTAGTGTACGCGACTCTGGAGCGGGAGACTCAGGTTAGAATCAATGTAGTTTGAATTCCACGTTAAGCAGTAGCTCCACATGTCATATAGCCTTGCTGCTCAAAATGAAGCTAATATCTAATTCAACCAATTAGCAACACTTACCTAGCTGTTCGTTTGAGATAGCCGAAGAGAACCAGTACCTGGTTAGGGCAGTAGATGAATGGGTGGGTAGTCAGTTACGAAAGCAGGAGATGCTGACAGCGGGAACAAATTGAAGATATCTATATATTAAAATGGTAGGTTTATATGTTTGTGGTCAAGTTCATATGTATTCATATATTTTTTCGTATGTATGTGACCAATCCTTTCGACAATGAGATCTCGGGAACCATAGGCTCTAGAAAGATGCCGTTTTCACTGATCGATTGCAAATTTTGTGTCGATTGTCGAGTTCTAATTGAATATTTAAGAAACATGGCCGTAATTTCTTTATTATATTTTTTAGGGGTACACTGGAAGTGTTGAAATTTTTTAAAAGTAAAGCATCATATCCTACGCGTTATATATTATAACACCACATAGTTGTATACAGGGATTGTATATCTCTCAGGTGTTTGTTTCATGGCCAAATGATAATGAAAAACTAAGAATAACCATTTCTCCAGTCTAAGATGAATCCTTTATTGTTTGGAGTGTTCTGCCCAATGAACTCCATATATAACTGAGATAGTAATTAATTGTGTATGTGATGTATTTGCTTATTACATATAGCATGCAAGAAGAAACAAAACACTGATCGTACATGAATTAGAAACTCCAACCGGAAGTAGACTCAAATCTTGCAAACTGTTCGAGATATTGAAAAAAATAATCAAAAAAATCTCCCCTTTATGGTAACCCTTGCTGATTTTTTTTTTTTTTATCAAGACGTCTTTCACTTGTGTCTATAAATGGACATGTACATATGTTGTCAGGCAGTGATTTATCTACACCCCCTAACATCCCCCAGCACCCCCTAAAATTTTCGGACACCTCCCTAAAATTTTCGGAACTAGGGAGGTGCAATATTAAAAAGATTCATTCTAGCTCTCCCTAAAGGCCTTGTAGAAAATATTTTAAAGATCTTACTTGTAGGCAGAACGGAAATTCCCGTTCTGCCTAATGTTTGGAGAGAGGGAATTCTATGTGAGGAGGAAATTTGTAGGGAAAAGCAGCACCGACAAGCTTGACTCCTAACGTGTTTGTATGCAGATCGGAACTCATGTATAAAATGGTTGTAGTAACGAGCGCGGGAATCAAATCCAAGCTGTCAAAATGCAAAGAAAATTCTGACGAGGACAAAATCCAAAGGACAAAATCACAGGAGTATATATTGGATATGCACACTTATATGATTATTTTTTTCCCTTCAATTGTCATATATTCTAAAATGTTATCTGTATTTTTTCAACTGAAATAACTTTCTCTTTCTTTTAAAATGCAGAAAACTCGTAAAATGCGTAAATATGTTGAACAAAAGGAGATTAGCTTTAATTGCTTTCACACATACGGGTACCAATATGAAAAGTTCTGGGTATTCCTATTTATTATACATTTAATATATTTGAAATATGGTTAGCATATTACAGTAAGACCATTCATTTTAATTACGAAAAGTAACTGTGATGCTACTTGATTTTAGAGTTCGTTCCGTGGAACTTTATTCCCGTTCTTTTTCTTCTTTATATTCAATAAAATATTACATTGAACATTAGAACATTATAGTTCACCAGTTAGTTCCCCATACAATATATACAACGTGATTCAAAATAATGTGAACGATTACAACTCCTTAAAACTTTTTTATTAATCATCCAAATAACTTCAAATCTTACAGTTAAATGCTAAAACTCTCCAAGTTTTTGTGATAAAAAAAAATGAAAATAGTACATCACAAATGTTCTATGTGTCCCCCCTTTGTTACCCTGCATACATCTATTCGGTATTCCAATTCCGCCCATTGCACTGCAGCAGTGATGCGCTCTTTCAGTTCCTTCACATCCTGGGGTAGAGGGGGTTTGTAGACAATATCTTTTAGATGTCCCTACAGAAAAAAATCGCAGGGGGCTAAGTCCGGTGATCTTAGTGGCCAACGTAGAAGCTGATGATCATTATTGCCTGATCATTATTAAGCGGTGTGGCAAACTGTTGTTGAGAAAATTTATGACATTGTGATGAAAGTGACATGGAGCTTCATCCAATTGATAGATGAAGTTTGCACTGTCATGTTCGAGCTGTGGCATAAGCCACATAGTAAGCATTTGTAGAAATGTTTGTCCAGTCACAGTTCCTTCGTCAAAGAAGTACGGACCATAAACTTTTTAAGATGAAATTGCACAAAACACATTCGTCTTCGTTGAATCACGTCTTGTCTTCATCTTGTTGTACTTCAGAGGTGTTTTTTTTTATTCTCTTCTAATTTTCAAACTATCTATAATGCTGTGGAGAGATTCTTCTGCGATAACTCCTGCATCCTGAAGCGCAGTTGAAGCAATGAGAGCCGCTTGTCTGTCAGAAACACCTGTTCTGTAAGCTACAGAAGATGTTTTTGAAAGATGAATCCTGTTTATGTGGTCTTCTGCCAGCGAATGTAGGCTGGTAGTTCAAAATCAGACCCCAATGCAATGGTATTTGACTCCTACGATGTATCATCACAAGTCGTAGGTACTCCCAATTCAATCTTTGACTTTAAAGTCGAATCAGTTGGCACTGTATTTGACCTTTGTTCCATCTCCTTGCTTTGGTCGGCAGCTTGCAGAGACCTTGTACTCTTAGCATCTAGGCCGCCTATAATAATTTTTCGCATTGTTCGCTGGTCTTGCAACAATGCTTGTTCCATCACAGGCGACACTGCACTAAACCAAAGCACAGCCCCTTCCAGCAACCCAACTCCCCTTCGGCCATGTCGTTCATTCAACATGAATTCGCCCACTACCAGGAACAAACACTAACTGTATCGCTTTGCGTTGATGTGCGTAACAATGGAATCTGGTTTCCACAGGCACGTAGCCAAGGGGTGGGTCCGGGGTTCCAGACCCCCCCTTCCCTTCGGAACCAGAAATGAAAAATATTAGGGAGGGATGAAACAAAAAGGAACGAGAAAAACGAATATTCAGCGTTTAAAATATAAAGCTACAGCAAGCGTTTGGTTACTCTTTCTTATGAGGAGCTTTGTGTGGAAGAAACAGGGGAAAGGGTCAAGTTAAAATATTATTGTAAAGGAGTATTTCGAATTCTATCTAGCTCCATGCTAATCCTATGGACTACAAATGACGATCGATAAACCGGTTCGATCAAATAGACTCTCAGGTAGAACTTAAGAAATGCTCACAATTACCAATAATTTGAGCATCATCATTATCATAGGTATTCTGCCTTTATTGGCAGGTCACTTGCCGCAGCTGAGAAGCTTCCATGAATTTGAGCATGGCAACATAGATTCCAGTTACACTTGTTAAAGAAATTTTCAATTTCGCGACAACACTAATCCATTTTATAGGATGTCTTTACAATGAAAGAAATTCTCGTTGCTATCCTTGTGCATATAACGAAGATAAGAAAAAGAAGAAGAAAGAAGACAAGAAGAGCACAGTTCATATGTCCTCGAAAGACTATATTATTTTCAATACCTTTTAAAATATTCTTTTACTCGAGATTTCTCCATAGTTTGTTATTGAAATACTAACTAAGATATCCTCATTTTATTGTCTTAACACACCAATATGGGTATGTTGCCAGTAAAATAGTTTAGATTGATCGAGCCTCTGGTGTGATAACCATAGTATTTCGAACCGCCCCCCCCCCCCATTACGAAATACTGACTAAACGAACCAATATATGTTGTCAGTAAAATAGTTTAGAATGATGGAGCCCCTAGTGCGATAACCATAGTATTTCGTCACGGACCCACCCCTATTACGAAATTCTGGCTACGTGTCTGGTTTCCATTTATCGTTCCTATTCTTTTCGCAGGTTCGACGTTAATGAATGCACTATTATTGTAAAAACAAGCAAGGAACTATACATATTAGTGATGTTAGTTCAGCACATAAAGTTCAAGAACGATCATGTAGAAAAATATGTTACTTCCGAATCGTATTGGAAGATAAAACAGACTGTTTACATACTGTGTAATGCGTGTTGCATATTTTGACTTTTCTAAAAGCTTAGGCCTATTGCGGCACCGGAAGACATTGTCCGAAAAATGTGAAAAAAAAAAAAAATCAGTGAACTACTCTTATGGGCGGGCAACTCTTCCTGTGTGAGCCTTTATCGATTTCGAAAAAAAAAAAAGTTTTTTTTTTTCGATCCACCCTAGTGGACATCCCTTTGAGGTCCTGTTGAATATCCCGTTTTCCTGCATATTAGCGGACATCTGGATATACCGCGGAGGTCCTATGCATGTTCTGGAAGCAAATTCGGATGATCCCGAGATGTTCCGATGTTCATTGCGAATCAATCTCGGACGTCCCGTCGATGTCCGTCTGCTATGTGAGTGATGGGAACACCATGCCAAAACTGGACTGCAACATCCTTGGACGATACTATCCTACTTAAGTAGGAGTGAAACATCCGTACTTGAGATGGTGCCGTACGCCCCCATATATAAGCAACATGTGTCTCGTAGAAGTGCAGATAAAATTAAATTCCGAAAATTAAATCTCTAAAATTATGGATTTTTCGATGAAAATTGTTATGAGGAAAATTGTACTTTGCAAAACACTACACAAAAAGATCCTGACCTTTTTTTTTCCTAGAATCAATCATTTCTAAGATATATACTATAATTATATCTGAACAAAAATAGGCCAACTTGAGACTGCAAAAATACGCGAAAAAATAAACATGGGACGGGAAAATGTGCGAATTAAAAATTCAATATTTTGGAGAAGGAAATTCACCGGTGATGAATTACCATACTCCTGTCCTCTGGGAGTGGAATAGGAGAAAAACTCAAATGCGGACCTTCATTCTTTATTGCACATTCATTTTCTAAGAGAAAAAAAAAAACAAATTTTATTCGAAACATTTTTTTAAATTCGTGATAGATGACGTTGTAATACGTGAAAACTGGTTTCACTAAAGTTTCTTCAATTGGGAGCTTTCTAGGTGCGGAAATTAGAAAAACGTGCGCAAAATTTCGGCAAAAAAAAAAAAAATCCTGTGGGGACCTTTATTTTGATTTCCTCAGCATATTCTAGAAAATGGCCTTAATTTGCCGTGGATTTTTGTTTTGGGATGTGTATGAAAGGGGTGTAGTTTTAATTTTTATTTGTAATTATTACGAAAATTATCAATTTTCCAAGGACAATGGTTATAACTAAAACTCTATATAATAAATCCCTAGTAGCAAGAAAGCTTTTGGACAGTTGGCGTGTGCTTGGTTTTTGTCTTTCTACACTTGCACTTGAAACGCATACTTTCATACAATCTGCCTTTTGTTATACTTGCAAGCGATACTTTAGACCCTTCGCATAGCGTCATAGCATCACAGGCTGTTCATTGGCTATTGACTTGGCTTGACTTGTGAAACGCTTGCGTCAAGCTTGAATGGAACACTGAATGCAAGGTTGCCCCTATGTAACTTCGTTACTCGAATCCAGTTTACGGCATGTTTTCACGTTTTCCAATCAAGCTGGATGCGAGTTTGGCCGACTTGCAATCAAGCTTATAGCAAGTGGTTTCCAAGTTATCCAACACCGATTGCCCTGTCCCGATTTTTTTCTTAAGAAAAGTTGGCAGCCCTGCTTTAAGGGCCTATTTTTTGTAGAATTTTAAAAACTGCAGTTTTCTTGTAACTATTTTCTTCGAAAAATTGATAAGATTGGAGATAATTGGAAGAAGACTGGAATTCATCCTTTCACCTACGTAAACAAACAAAAATCCTCTCGGAATTAAAATTAACAGTAGTTTTCTTCATATGCTGATGACATTAAAATAAGCATAGGCCTATCTACAAAAATTGTTTGGAATTTTTTCGAAGTTGAAATCTAAATTTTACTGCGCTGAAGTTTAAAAAAATAGAAAATAAGAAAAAAATATCCATATATTTTACCGTACCGTTTTACTGTACTGCACCAAATGCACAAAGGTAATTCTATAAAACATTCAATACTTACTCACTGTATACTTTGGAAGTCTAAAATTAATAAAATTCTTAACAATTAATTTAACGAGTTACAAAACTTAAGCTAACAATAATTTTCCAAGTCTATATACCAGATAGTTTTGTTGTTATGGTTTCATTTCTGATAATTCTGTAACTTATATAGCGTCAACATACAGTATAATTAATTATAACGTACAGTATATATAAACACATATGCTAGTTGCTCCTCAGATAATGTATCCCAACCCGAAGATCGGAGCGCCTACGTATAACGTTAATGTTTTGGTAAGCAAAGTCCAAAATTTAATTTTCAGTGGGTCAAAGTGTCCACTTGGCTATAATATTATTGGTTGTAAAAGCTTCATTTGCATGTACGAGTAAGTGTAAATTTATAATTGTTAGTACAGAAATCCATTTTTCATTTAACTCTTGGAGGTCAAATCAGGTACCGTACAAATTGTACCCCACTTCTATTTTTCTATAGTAGGCCTGTAAGTAATGACTGTAGTTCCCCATTTTTCTTATAGCTGACTTATAACAATGATTTTTTTTTTTTTGTTTGTTTGTTTGAGTAAGCCATTGTTTGAGTAAAGTTCAAAATGTATCCCACTCGGCATTCCGTGGAAATAATTCAAATTATTGCAGTACGCATTCTTTTACATTTGGGCTGGCGCTACTCCTCCGTAACATAATGAATTCTAAGAAGAATAATGTAATATTATAATAGTAAATATTGAACTTGTCACTTGCCATTGAATACCATTTTGTAACAGCTAGCTAAAGCTCCAGCATGAACTGTGAAGCCCTGGCTGAACAAGAAATAAAATGTGAACTTCTTTGCATATGATTCTTTATCTGAGGATTATGTTCACAATTTAGAAGAAGAAATTGACTACCAAAGTGACGGAAATAAAGATTTTATGAATTCTCACGACCAAACACATATCACAACCAGGGATAAAAGTGGATCTGAAAAGGTAGGGGGACGCCTGACGTCACGCCGTCCCCCTGCCTATCTTTTTCCATTGTAATTTTTTAGGTTCCCCCTCACTTTTACCCCTGATCACAACAAAAATATGTAAGGGTCTAATTTGTACCCCGTATGGCACTTCCCGGGTGTTAAATTGCTTGCCTTTCCAAGGGTTAATGCAACGTAAGATACCCTAACTTGGTTTAATAGATTCTAAACCGAGTGTTGTTATAGTCAGAGAACTTGAATTTACAGAAAATAACGGTATTAGAAAATTAAGTGAATTTTTTGAGTTTTACGTCCCACGATTATGCCGGTTAGGCTAAAGAAGACGGTGATAATGAGAAATGGATGAAAATGGTGAAATGAAGAGTAGAAGGAAACAGGAGAACACCGAGAAAACTCACGCAGACGGTGCTTGTCTACCACAAAGTTCACTGGGCGCGACCTGGGATCGAACCAGGGACCCAATATACCAGAGATAAACGCTCTACCACTTAGCCACAGGGGCTCCATAATGGCATTAGATAAGTCTGGACTTTCATTTTATGTGTACTAGTTGTTTTATCCCTCCCAACTCTTCTGCTCGTCTACAAACCGCCTGCACAAGCGCCATCTCTTGACGTCATGTAGGAGGTAATACAGCTAGCGACAACTATAACCTGCATGTGAAATTGTGGGAATAAGACTGATGCTTCTTGTGTTTACAAGAAGGTTAAGAGCAGTGACGTATTTTGTGAGCTACCGGTGGTAGCTCTAGGATATTACAAAATAGTTATTATAATATAAACTAAATCATATTTATAATTTTATACTTTGTTATCTTCTTTCAATGATACAAGTTTCTGAGAATTGTATGTATGTAGAAAGATCCCAATAACTTCTTTGCACGCCGTCTGTCTCGCTAACTTAAGAGTCTTCGATCTGACAAAGAAGCAGGAAACAACTCTCTAGCTACTACAGCAGAAACCATATCAGTACATTCCCCTTCTCTCCACCAACGCCCACAGTGTACGAATGGGCTGCCAGGTAACAGCAGTTGCCTTTAGAGAAATCGATTTCTTGGCAGAAAGCGAAGAGTAAAGGAAAATTACACGCGTAATAACAAGATATTTTGGGGGGGTCTCTAGGAATTGTCTCGGACAACTTGAGCCTCGTTTCGTAGCAGTTTGCGTCAACGCAACGAAAATTTTGTACTGCTTATAAATATGTAGTCACTGAGTGACGCAACTTTTGAAGCATTATTTTAAATTGTTGCCTTCGTACAAGGCAACTGCCGTTGCCGTCACTAAAACGGTTGCCGTCACCGACCGCTCTCACGCAACTGTCAGTGTCCGTCAGTCGAGGAAAAGCATTGCTTTACATTGTAGCATTCAAACGGGGACACTCCAGTGACCGTCACCGCACAAGGTTGCCAGTGTATCTTGATGCCAGTGTATGTTAAAAAAAAAAAAAATACTGATCAGACGAAGCATGCACACTTGACCTTTCCGTAACCTGCACTAGTCGCGGGTTTTTCTCCCCTCCCCAATGGGCTACCAGTAAGGCTTCTTCGTTTTCTAAACGCCTATTTCAGCGTTCTTTCTTACTTGGGCAGCTTCCATTTACTCTGCTGGGTATCGTTAGCACCTATCCGAAGCAAGATGTAGGGATACTTCATGGAAAAAATGAAGGTAGAAATGTACGATCGTTTTTCCGTAATACTAAGATAACATGAGACTTACTAGTGAAGATAAAATCATATTTATCGACTTGATAAATGAAAGTGTGTTGTTAGGTTTTTTTTTTTTTTTTTGTTATTTTGAAGACTATAATAACGTTGAAACTAAACTGCAATAGTAATAATAATAATAATAATAATAATAATAATAATAATAATAATAATAATAATAATAATAATAATAATAATAATAATAATAATAATAATAATAATGTGTTATAAAGATTAGTGGTAGCCCAAACCATGAAACCAGTATATGTCACTGGTTAAGAGTATCCAAATATTTTTGAGTAGATGGTTATGCACCATAGTAGCGTTACTTACACACTGATGTATTTTTGCTTCATAATAAGGATTATATTAAGTTACGAATATGTATTGTCAGGAGTGATAACTTGAAGTGAAGTGAATACGAACAGTTTAGCGGAAGACCGTCCAACCTTCCCATCTGCTGCACGTGCCATTAATGGCAGAGTGAATAAAATCTGACTTTTCTCTACTGCTAAACATTTTTTCTTTTGTTCAGGTCACCTATAGAGGTGGTGAGTTAGACGGAAAGAGTAATTATAGACTCATTGCAAACAGTAGCCGAATACTGGCATTTCTAATAGAATATTGCTACCCTTCATGCGAGTCTCTTAAAATGATGGGAGTACCCCTTCGGAATGTTGCTACCTATCTTAAGAGATCGTTTACTATTTTTTTTAAAAAAAAAAACACTTCACCCTAGGCGCGGTACGAAAGTAAAACGGGGGAATGTCTTTAAGCTTTTCAAAATGATCAGGATTTCTATTTATTTGATCTTAGTTCAATTTTATTTTCTATATTACATTTTAACATTTAACAGGAGGGAGAATTAGGGTCGTTGAGTCTCTTGAATGTTACATTTTTTTATGACTGAATTTCTTGCAAAAGGATTGTTTTTTCTTTCTTTCTTTTAAAATAAGTGTGTTTCGTTTTATAGTGTGCAACTACGGTAGACTTCAAAACAATACAAATTCAATACTAAAACTTGAAGTAGTACATCTACAAGTACTGGTTGCAAATACAGTAATAACTATCAAAAAGAGAACCTCTGTTACGGAAATCGATTTCACATCAAAAGGCCAGTACTCACTACCTCTTACTGCTTTTACTCTCGTAGCCTACGCGCCTTTGGCGTGGGAGACCAAATTCGGTTCCCGGAGGGATCTCATGTGGTTCGGATTCCACGTTTACCACTAGGTCCCATCTCATATAGCCTCGCTGCTGAAAGGGACGTTAAACTCAAAATCACCTCAACTCAACTTTTGCTCTCTAGAGATAAACATTAAAACCGGAAGTGCTCATTGATGTATATCACTTCCGGTTGCAAAAAGGAATATAAATCAGAGGTGAAACATATTTTTGGTATTCAATCAATATTTAAAAAATACCTTATCGCTAACTATTTCAGTTTTATCCATTATGCGATCTGTGCTGCAACCAAGAAATCGTTGATTTTCACCATTCCCGTTTCAATTATTATATGAAAGTTAAGACAAATCACTCTTAGAACGCTGAATCTGTAAAAAAGAGTTTTCCGATGCCCCTTACCGTCTTTGATCTATGGAAAACCAATATTGAAACCGGAAGTACTAGTGAATTTCAACCACTTATGGTTTTGGCAGAGTATTACGAATAGTGACGATACGTTTCCGGTCAATCGATTGAAAAAAGAAAAGCATTTGTCCTTATCTATTACTGTTTCCGTTTTACAGCGAAAACGTTGAAACCAGAAATAACTCATTTCAACCACTTCCGATTTAAAAGACAGATTCACGAAGGATATTGAATCTTCTCTGGGAATACTGAATCGATTGAAAAAAAAAAAAACTCGATATATCTCATTGTTTTTACTCTGACACTTGTGGACAGTCAGTCAGACTCAGGCAGGGGCGGATCCAGGGGGCGATCGGGGCGATTGCCCCCCCAGAAGTGGAAACTTTATTGTTTCATATATATATAAATGAAATCCATACCAGAGTTTGGAGCCCTTAAAAGTAGCATTATGACAACCCACCGCTCCAGTCGGTCCTGGATCCGCCCCTGGACTCAGGGACACGCGGATGGATGAACATAACCGATCGATAAGACTTCCGAACTTACAGCATAGTTCGAAGTCCAAAAATGATAAAAAAACTCCATTGTTTTACACTCAAAATTATACACGTAAACGTAACTGCGAGCCAAAACCGACACACTTTTATTTCAAAGGGAGATTTTGCATCCCGTTTGCATTTTTCTCAGGATGCATTTTTCTCAGAAACAAGTAATAATAATAATAATAATAATAATAATAATAATAATAATAATAATAATAATAATAATAATAATAATAATAATAATAATAATAATAATAATAAATCCACTAAAATAGTATGTCTGGTCAACTTGATTCACAAATAGTTTTTCTGTGATTGTCTTTACTGTACCTTTCTCTAAGGAAACTTTCTTTTTCTTCGCTGCAGCTACTTTCCCGAAAACTCGCCAGAGAGCAGTTGCAGCGACTTGTACGCTAGTGTCACCTACACACTAAAGTGTAAGTAGTAGTCTCTTTCACGAGGAAGTTTTTCTTCAGTGATAATATTGACTGAAATGACTCATCAATTGCATTACATTATACTTGCATACCAAGTAAACTAATTACTTAGCGCCAAAGATCACGAATGGTATGGGTGGCCAAATGGTACATATTGAAATCAGGAGAGTCATTTCAGATTTTGCTTGGGGGGTCAAAACCCCTTGATATAAGTAAAATTTCGCGCTTTTGATTGATTTACTACTATTCTATTGATAAATTGTATATAAAACTCAAACTCCGGGGGGAATTGCCCCTCGCTACCCCCTAAATGACGCCCCTGATTGAAAGATCTGGTTCACAAACTAGAAAGTTATGAAAGTACAATTCTAAAATATTGTCAAGCACGAAAAGTTGAATAATATTAAATATTTTATTTGTCATCAATACCATTGCAGTTAGCTTGATTTCTCACTATTTTATAGATTCTAAATTCTGTTTTGTTTGTTTGTTTAGTTCTACAGTGAAACAAGGCCGAACTGTGTAATGCATAGACAATACTCAGCTGCAAACGCACGATTTCTGAATTTCTATAGCTACACCCTACCGAAACTCGCTTTTTGTTACTGCAAGCTTTTTCAAATTGCCGCATCAACACTAAAAGTTGTAAGTCACACACCATATAGAATCAATCCAAGGGACTTACATACCAAAGGCAATTGCATTAAGCATTGATTTCACGGGTACAACCCTGTAATTTCATAAAATACAAATAAGACACAAATTGCTAATATACAGAAACAGAAAATAATGAAACAAGCTTGTGGTGCAATAAATGATATAATCTACTATATACTGTATAATCGTGCAGAAAGACATATCAGAGCGACACTAAGCTGCAAATGCACCAACCACTCAAAATACACTTGTTAAGAATGTTTAATATGTATGGTATTGCTTTCAGTGATGTAACTAGAGGGCACAAACGGAGGTTGTTCTTCGGGTGCCGGATTGGGAGGGCGCAGAATTGGGCAAATATTTCAGGGAGTGTTTAGGTTTGGTTGGTCAGGGGTGGCGCTAAGGCGAGCTCTTGCCCAGGGCGACTACTAGTGTATTTGCGTCCAGGTCTGTAGCCAGCCAAAAAATGTAGGGGGGGTAGAAGTTTGGGGGGCCAGGCATTTTGGGTCAGTACTAACATAAGATAAAAGTGAAAAATTTGGGGGAAATATTTTCCCTAACAATTAACCTCTGAATCAGTCAACGCCCTTGATCAACGTTCACGGAGTTGCTGGAAATTAAAAACTTAGAATGTGTAAAGTTATTACGGGAAAAAAGGTGTATCATAAAGGATTCAACTTTTGAAAATGCCCGCCATTTCTGTCGTAATAAGTTGGTAGCACTGAACGTTACACGATTTACATCTGTTGCCTTTGTGGTTAATAGTCACGTAGCGCCGCTATGATCGTCACCTGTTTTCTCTACGGATAGGAATGGAACGCATTGAGTTGGGTTGATTTTGAGTTTAACATGCCTCTTCAGCGAGGCTATAGTCCTTGAGCCAGACCCCGAAAAATGGGGTGTGTGGTTTCATTTAGAGGAAGTAAATGCCACCTGCATTTCTGAGTAGCTAATATTCTGAACTTTCAGATTTGGCATGATACTTTTCTGAAAGCGGTAGCTTTCAGGGGGTAAACCCCCCCAATTTAGAATCTTACAGACATTTTTTACTTAGCTCAGTGGTCTTTTGAAATACCTATATATCTGTCCACTTTAGTCATAGACCAATGAGTTATACCTCGTTTGATTTGGAATTAAATAGGCTTTAAAGTGATGTAACACACTTACCTATAGTACTGACGAAAGGGAAGTAATGAGGGAAAAATTAAGAAAAATTCCCTAAAAATTCCCTTTTTACCATTTTCTTCTCTTATTACGTGGCAACACTGCATGAAGAGTAAAGGACACCTATATTTCATATTAGCGAATACTATAAGCTTTCATATATGGTATGATACTTCACTGTGGGTGGTAGCTTTCAGTTGCTAAAACCCCATTTTTAGATTTCTAATGAAAATGGTAACGAAATCCCGTGGTCTTTCGAAATTCCTCTAACTATGTTCGTTATGATCACAGAAGTAAAAATTACGTCTCTTTAGTTTTAGAATTATATAGGATTTTAGATGATTAATACAGTTTTCAATAGTACTGACGAAAGGGAAGTAATAAGGGAAAATGTAAGAAAAATTCCCTAAAAATTCCCTTTTTACAATTTTCTTCTCTTATTACGTGGCAACACTGCATGAGGAGTGAAAAACTCCTATATTTCAGAGTATCCAATACTGTAAGCTTTCAGATATGGTATGATACTTCACTCTGGGTGGTAGCTTTCAGTTGCTAAAACTCCCTTTTTAGATTCTTAAAGAAAATGGTAACGAAGTTCCGTGGGCTTTCGAAAGAGAAAGATGATCGTGTAGCCCTACCTGGAAATGTGCCTGGTAAATTTACTCACCTTGCTTGCGATAACATTGATAGGTTGGAGGAGACCCTGTCTGGAGCGGGAACCACTCATCGTGTGAATGGAATAGCAATACAGTTAGAATCAAAGTCACAAATTAGTAATCTGGTTACAATAAAAATAGCATTAAAGACAAGACAACGAACTTTTGTTGGTGCCACGAAAGAGCTAACGCCTTACATTCCTGGGAAAAGAGTTGGTCCAGTTATGATTGGGTATGATGATCCTATTTGTGAAGAGTTCGTTGCAGCGTCAAGGTCTAAGAATTTATTTTGGATTATCTTGCGGTGTATAGATCCCCAGAATCAGCTAATTCCAAGTTGGACTGGATTCAACATCAATCTACTGAGGGATCGTGAAATTCAACCAACAAGCATTAGCTACCTAACAACAATAAATTCGCCAGCAAGCAGTATGACTACAATACATAAGATACTAAATCGTCCACTCATCATAAAGAAGCAACTACAACTTCAGTCTTTAGTTCTAACTGCAGATCAAGCTATTTATTCAAAAGCAAATGAAATTGTATGCAAGAATACTGAAAAGTACCGGACAATAGTTTTAAATCTTGGAGGATTGCATACTATTTGTAACTTCATGGGCATAATCGGTAGACCATTTCAAGATTCTGGCTTGCCGGAACTCTTATCCGAATCAGGAACTGTTGCTGAGAGGGATCCATATTTCGAAGTTTACAAGGGAAGCACTATAACCGTGCTATTCGTATGCACAAGCTAGCATTTGAGTCACTGATGAGAATAATCCTCAATGAATTCCGGTTATGGTTACAGTCCGAGTACATAGATATCTTTCCTGTGCTGAATCTAACATATCTCAATTGTTCGAGGAAATAGGAGACGCCACTACTGAGCAGTTATCTCAAATTTTGTCAGAACAGTCTTTTGTAACAATTTGGAAAATGTTTGAAGCATATTTGGACCATCTAAGGCACGAAAATGGTGACCTATCTTCCTTTTAAATATCCTACGTCGATATGGTAGATGTTCTTTTAATGACAGTTCGCGCAACAAGAGAAGGTAACTGGCCGCTTTATCTGGTAAGTATTCGAAAGATGATCCCGTGGTGTTTTGCATATGACCATCTAAATTATGCACGCTATCTTTCGGTATATTACAATGAAATGTTAGGTCTTGAGAAAAATCATCCAACTGTGTATGAAGCATTTCAGAGAGGCGAGTTCTCCGTCCAAATGGGGACAGTCAATCCATGTGGGAAAATTCCTGCAGACCAAGTGATTGAAGAGACTGTCAACAAAGATACCCAAGGGCCTGCTGGAATAATCAAATTTAGCACCAGGCAAGCTGCTGTTGAAAGGTACTATTTAGTTTCAGATGTAAGGGCAGAATTTCTACGTATCCCTAGAGAAGCCACAAATTCTTCGCTAAAAAGTAAAATCACTCATCATGACCTTTCACCATCGAGAATCAAGAAGGATGAAAAAAATGTTTCGTCGATGGTTGAGATATTGACGAAGGAATGGACAAATCCTTTCAAGGAATCTAATCTGCTAAATATATCTTCTGGTATGGTAGCTTCTGTAGACACCACAAACAACTTACTTAATGCTTATGAGAAAGGTGAGAAAGCATATAAGAACTATAAAGAGCAACGCCTCCAGAAAGGTGTGCAGCCAGGGGCATTCCACGCTCCAATGCGTAAGCAAGGATTAAAGACGTTTGCCCATTCAAAGAAAAGTAAAACTATTAAAGTTAAAGGGAGAGACGTTATTCTGAAAGCAGGCAGGGGTATTTTTGCCCAGATGGCTATAATAGCTCAAAAAAGGAATCTGAACATGAGGGAAGTGCTTGTTTATCCTCTTAGACCATTACCTTGGTCTCTGGCAACGCCACAGGGAACCATTAGGAAAACCGTCAAGTCAAAGTTGATGCATATGTTAAGTAGAAACTGCGAGTCAGAAACAATACCGGAAGAGACTTCAGCATACATTGTTGACGCAATGAGCCAGGTGCACAAATTAGTGGAAGTACCTAAAACATTTGGCCTCCTAGCAGAAAAGTTACTTTCAAAAATATTACTTGATTCTGGTCGTTGTCCTCGTGTTGATATCATATTTGATACCTATGAAAGTAGGTCTATAAAAAATGCAGAAAGAATGCGGAGGGTCTCTGAGGACAGTATGTATATTCAAAACATCACGGCTGGACATCCAGTCAGAAACTGGAGAAAATTCTTGAGCAACACTAATAACAGATATGAGCTCATTCACTTTCTGTGGAAAGAATGGCAGCTTTCAAAGTATACTCAAAAACTGGGTAACAAAATTGTGTTTTTAACATGCGAGAAGGAGTGCTGTCAACTGTCTTCAACATTACCAGTGACAAACATTCCAGAATTATGGTCTTCACAGGAGGAAGCAGACACAAGACTTGTGCTTCATGCGTTTCATGCTCTTAGATCAGGCTGCTCTACCATTATAATCAAGATACAGATGTTGCAGTCATAGTACTGAGCACCTTTGACGAACTAACAAAGCATGGAGGACATTTTCCTGAAGAGTGGAA
Organism: Thermobia domestica; assembly: GCF_964235325.1. NCBI lineage: Eukaryota > Metazoa > Arthropoda > Insecta > Zygentoma > Lepismatidae > Thermobia > Thermobia domestica. Next base: position 233,529,841 of record NC_137460.1, read on the forward strand.
CATCTAACCGTCTTTGTTAACACGATATGAACAAGATATATCACGCAAATGGGGAAAACATTTGTGCAGCCTTAGCAGGATTTCATACTATCACAGGCTGTGATACAGTGAGTGCTTTTGCTGGTAAGGGAAAGTGTAAAGCTTTTACACTTTTTAAAAAGGGAGAGTTTGTACAGGCACTGAAGGAACTGTCAGAAAGTTTTGAACCCAAGAAAGAGACGATGGATATAGTAGAAAAGTTCGTTTGTAGGTTGTATGGTCACAATGTGAACTCTGTAAATGAATCAAGGTACTCGCTGTTCTGTGCAAAGAAAGGTTTAGTTGAATTCCATCTGCTACCACCATGCAAGAAGGCTCTTGAGAAACATACCAAGAGAGCTAACTACCAAGCAACAATTTGGAAGAAAGCACTGGAAGCGAATCCTGACATACAAAGTCCCAATCTTCATGGCTGGAGGACAAACGCATCGGGTGAGCTTGATATCGATTGGATGGATTGTCGGCCTGCACCAGAAGAAGTGATGGAGCTGTTGTCGTGTACGTGTGCTAAGAACTGTGTGCCATCCGATTGTGAGTGCATGAAACATGAATTAAAATGTACTGACATGTGAAAAATCCAAACATGTGCCAATTATCAAGATGAAGAAATATCTGAATTGTTAGACGAAGTTGTAGACTTAGATGAAGATAAATGAATCAAAATAAAGGATATAAGTATTCAACAAATACTGTGAATATGCAATTGGCTACAAACTATATCATAAGACACGCCTATTTTTCCATGTGATTATTATTTACATGGCTTATTTGAATGATGATCAACATAACTAATGTAATGTAAATAGAATGTTATTTAGATCTTGATATGTGAAGAATATTTCTAATTATGCTATAAACATTACCATACTGAGTTACGAACTTCTCTTTAACCTACATACCGCCATGATATTTTACAATCAAAATATTTTCAAAGTTAAAATATTATGTTTTCGAAATGTTTATAAAGCATATAGATCTATTCTCTTCCACCATTCAGTTCACTTCAAACATCAAGCAATTTACAAAAGGTCTGTAAAAAAAAAAAAAAAAAAAAAAAAAAAAAAAAAAAAAAAAAAAACTGAAAACATAACCCCACTTCCTGCCTCCGCTTATCTTTCCCTACAGAAACTTTAGAATTTTCTGATCTTTCATGGTCAGTTATTCAATTATATAAAACCAGGATCAGAAAATTTATTACAGTTTTTTTTACATCAACTTTTCTCCAAATCATTACTAAATTTTCTGCCTCTCAAGGACTAAAGAATCTGCAAAGGGAGTTTAATTCCTTGAAAGCTACCGCCCACAGGCAAGTATCATACCATATCTGAAAGCTTGTAGTATTGGCTACTTTGAAATATAGGAATTTTTCACTCCTCATGCAGTGTTGCCACGTAATAAGAGAAGAAAATTGTAAAAAGGGAATTTTTAGGGAATTTTTCTTACATTTTCCCTTATTACTTCCCTTTCGTCAGTACTATTGAAAACTGCATTAATCATCTAAAATCCTATATAATTCTAAAACTAAAGAGACGTAATTTTTACTTCTGTGATCATAACGAACATAGTTAGAGGAATTTCGAAAGACCACGGGATTTCGTTACCATTTTCATTAGAAATCTAAAAATGGGGTTTTAGCAACTGAAAGCTACCACCCACAGTGAAGTATCATACCATATATGAAAGCTTATAGTATTCGCTAATATGAAATATAGGTGTCCTTTACTCTTCATGCAGTGTTGCCACGTAATAAGAGAAGAAAATGGTAAAAAGGGAATTTTTAGGGAATTTTTCTTAATTTTTCCCTCATTACTTCCCTTTCGTCAGTACTATAGGTAAGTGTGTTACATCACTTTAAAGCCTATTTAATTCCAAATCAAACGAGGTATAACTCATTGGTCTATGACTAAAGTGGACAGATATATAGGTATTTCAAAAGACCACTGAGCTAAGTAAAAAATGTCTGTAAGATTCTAAATTGGGGGGGTTTACCCCCTGAAAGCTACCGCTTTCAGAAAAGTATCATGCCAAATCTGAAAGTTCAGAATATTAGCTACTCAGAAATACAGGTGGCATTTACTCCCTCGAGATGAAACCAGACACCCCCTCTGGCTCAAGGACTACTATATGAATCGGGATCTAGTAATTAACGTGGAATCCGAACCACATGAGCTTCCGCTGAGAATCGAACCCGGGGTTCCCACGCCAAAGCCACTTAGCCACGCAGGAGCTTAAGAATGGAACGCTTCACGACAGTATAAATGTAGTGAATGTTGTGTAGAGGTTGTTCGAAAACTCCGTGCAATGTTTGGTCAACATAATGTACCGAATAAATTGACTCTGATGAGATTGATTGCTAAATTTGAGAAAACATGTTCGGTTGTGGGCATTAAACCCTCGGGCCGTCCTCGAGTTAGTCGTTCTGCGGAAATCATCACCATCGGGAGTGGTTGTTGTAAGCCCGATGAAGCGCTCCGTTCCTACATGTACATGCACTATTCGGAGCTCCGTAACTACTAAGTACAAAGACAATAGATGAAAATCGTGTAACGTTCAATGCTGCAACTTACTACAAAAAATTTTCGGACATTTCAAAAGTTCCTTTGTTTATGGGACATCCTAAATCTGAGATAATTCAGAAAGATTTGGCATAATTTCATCTAACATTTGATATCATTCCTATTCTACAATCGGGTAACACCAAATTAAGCTATCATTATCAGTGGCGAAGCGTAATCCCATAAGTAGGGTAGGCCCAATAAACTAACAATACAAATAACATTTAATTTATCATAAAATGTTTAAAATTATAGTCAGAATTCTATTTTCCTTATTGAGTTAAACAAAAAAATCTATGTATTTTAAATGGCTGCAATGAAATTGCGCACACTTTTCCGGTTTTACCAGTTCTATCTGATAAGCCATTGACAAGCTGTCATAATGTATAGGATTGTGCACAGAAAAATTAAGCAATGTTGTCAGATGGACTTTTTTTCTCTTCTGTTATGTAAACCTGTAAGAAAAGGGCAGCGGAATACCCGAAACAAGGGTCCAATAAAATTACTAGGACTGAGCTAATTTAGAAAATACAGAGGAATTAACACATAAGGATAGAGAAGTTATATACTATATTCGAAAAAAAAAAACACCAGTTCGTCCGAGAAATATTACAGAAGCTGTTCAGTAAATGATTGAAAGAGAAGTTAAGTTCAGTTATGATGGAGAAAAGTTTCTATTTATGAATGAGGAAGCTACGATTATCGTTCTAACTTGAGCGAGTAACATTAGGTACGAACAATGATACCATTTACTGTACATAGTCGTAGTGTCTAAATGTCTGTACAAAATTTCAAGCTTCTATCTTGAATAGTAGGGGCGGGAAAAATATCAATAATCCCCACAATGGACATATTACCCTAAAAGACCCTGATCTCAGAAAATTTCCTGTGACATCCCTATTTATACTAGGATCATAGTTTGCCCATCATTTTCTTTAGAACAGAACTGCCTTTCAAACTGTACCATTCACATATCTCCATCATGTATCTGAGGAAGGAAAATCGCGAAAAAATGGGATTTTTTTGTAAAAAAAAATCACTTTTTTCATTTTTTTTCCTCTCTGGATCCCCCTCGTGCTAACGCAGAGATCTAAAAAATCTGGTAAATACTACTCGGTGGACTGAATGTTTGCGCAAAATTTCAATCTTCTAGGTACAAAAGTAAGCCCGCCAAAATAAATAAATAAATAAGTAAATAAATAATGAAAATAGGCCTAGCAAAAAATATTTGTTTAAAGTTATGACGTAATCAGCTCCTATGTCTCGACGCAGGAAGACGTGGAACCATACGTAACGTGTTCTACAATGCCTCTAGACTTGGAAAAACAAAAGAAAAAGAAACGAAGTACAAACTTTATTGGTTTCTTTTAAATCGAATAATGAAGACACTAATTTAGTATCTAAAAATAGGTATTATAGGGAGCTGGCTTTAATGCGAGGCTGAGGAATCCAGAGTTGATTGGCAGGTTCCCCACCCCGTCGTCAAGAAACGGCCACTCGACGGTCCTGGGCAGGGTTGCCAGAGCGTTGTCAAAAAATTCAGCTAATACTCACTTAATTCAAAGAGTTTATGCAATTATGCAATCCCTATCGAAGATCGCTGTATACGTGGACACACGCAAATTAGGCTGTGATAACAAATGCTTCAGTTTTTTTTCTCCCTCGCTGCTTCGTCGCACTGCACTATGACCTTCCTTATTACTTCTCTAGCTTTGCTGTGTATAGTTTGCCCTCTCTTACGCTGTGAAGCCATTGTCAAATGAATAATAAGCAACAAAACCGCAACCACAACAGTACAGAAGAAATAACCAACTCACACTAACTCTTCAGAATGAGATTCATGTGACAAATTTTTAACCCTGGCAACGCTGACATATAGAAAGAGGCTAAGGGAGTATTGCAAGAGTCAGGCAGAAAGATTTTTTCCCCCTTTACCTCAGCCCCCGCTGGTAAACAAGCTAGCTCCCTATAATACTAGAACTTCAAAGGGTTAAGGGTGATACATGTTCAGAGTATGAGACAAGAAAATTTTAACATTTGGATTGTAAATTTGGAGGTATCATGACTTCTTGTATCTACTGATCAAATTATATTTCGTTAATCCTCAATATAATATGTATTTTATTTCTAATTTCTGTTGCTAGCCTAGTCTGAAGGAAAACCTTGTTTGCACACAGATTTTAAATTACCATTGTGGCAACGCTGGACAAAAATCTGTGTTCAAAAAGGCCAACAGAGATTTGTGCACAATTTGGGATCTAGAGTGTACGCAATCCAGTTGCTCCCTTTTAAATAACTTTCTTAGCTTGTTGTAACCAGTGTCATTTATATTTTGTATACCACTGTGTGCAAAATTTTCTTACCTTGTTACCATCTTTCTCCGCAATGTTTTGGTTTCGGTATTGGTCTGTGCTCTTTAATAACGCACTTATTTTCCAATAAACATTGAGAAACTGGACTTTGCAAAAGAAAATCCACTTTCTGTCTACTCTGGCATTCTGACGACAATACTTACACGAATATTTCTGAATTATTTACAAAAATACAAACACACAGGCACACCTATTTCCCGCTCATTCTTAAACAAAGCGCTATATAATTAGGGTTACAAATTCGTGGGAATCCTACTTCCGTAAAACTACAGTATTTCCATTTTAAAGATTTTCGTCTTGGTATAGACCTACTAGTAGCGTTTTATTATTATTATTATTATTATTATTATTATTATTATTATTATTATTATTATTATTATTATTATTATTATTATTATTATTATTATTATTATTCAACAAATATTTACATGAGGAAAATACGCAATATTGTATTAATGGAATATTCCCATTTAGCTCCACTACAAATATTTTGAAGCGCAGTTCATATTTTCTTCTCTCTGGAATTTGCAGGGCGATGAGAGGAATTTTCTTTTCACTTGTTGTTTTGATTTCCTGCAGATTTGAAAATGGATTGAACGAAAAAGAAAGTACATTCTTAGCTGTCAAATTTCCTGGATACGATTTTGTTATTTGCATCTCCCACTTTAATGTAAGTACAATACTGCATTTAATTAATGCATCACGTGATAATGACTTCACTAGAAATGTTAATGCTAAGAAGGAACTTCATTTGAATCAATCCAAGATATTTAATATTGTATTCTATGCAGTGGCATTGTATTCTATGCAGTGGTTTAATATTGTATTCTATTTAAGGGGGTGGCTTCCGGGCTTAAGCACTCAACAAAATTTTATCACAACTTTTTATTGTATTGCAGAATTTTTACATTTCCAGGAATAAAGTTAGCAAAGCCCCTCCAGGAACAAGTAAAGCCCCCCCGAAACAAAATCGTAAAAAACCCACTGATTTTATGAAATGGAAAACTCAATTAAAATTACACACATTATTATCATTTTATCCTATACGGTAGCGTTGGTATTTTTATACATTTGTTTAATGTTTCAGAGTTATATTCTACAAGCTATTATGAAACAGGCCCCATGTAGGAAATTAAAATAGCTACACTGAATAACTCCTGAGAGTATATACCTAAATTAAATAAGTTATCACTATTAGAAATACGAAATTCTACACTGAAGCTTCTTACTCTGTTAGCGAAATCATTTAATAACATATTAGCATGAATAAACTCCCAGAGGCGAGCCTTCACACGTTCCCAAGAATTCGTGCAATCCCCAGCGATAATAGCTTCGCTCCCTGAGCAGCATAGTCCGTCAACCTGTCTAGCGAGCTGGTAAAGCTCAAAAGTGTTTCCAACCTACTATTTTGTTACCGAAACCACCGAAATATTGAAGTATTGACTTTATTTTATAAGAAACCAAAGATAAAGAAGATATATAGTAAAATAAATAGGGTAGGCCCGGCCTCAGACCCTCATAGTACGCTTCGCCATTAACTTTATTCTTCTGCATGGTTGATACATAACTTTCTCAGACCATCAGCCCGATTTGAACTATATATAAAAAAATATTTTTCATGATAGTATTGTATAGTTAATGAAATCTTATTTATGAGTGCCAAATAATAATTTTTATTTGCAGGCAGCTGATGTGAAACTAACCCTATTCTACGAGACACTTTGTCCATACAGTAAGGCCTTTGTCACGGATCAACTCTACCCAGCCTTTGTGAAATATGGCGAGCGGATAGCTATTGAGTTCATTCCTTACGGAAATGCAGTTGTAAGTATTCATTTATATTCATAACAATCTTAAGTAACAATACAATGTGAATAAAACAGTTATTATTACTACTAGTATTCAATTACATTTCCAAGGTTATTTTAAAAATTTCTTAAGAATCTTTCCGTTAGAATAAAGTTAAAAAGAGGTTCTAAAATTGACTTTTGTGGTATAGTACCATTTATTGTATCTTCAATTGAGATCTAAAGTCTTCATAATATCCAGTCGATGTATAAAAATATTTTGAACTATTGCATGTTTAATTTTTAAATACATTTAGTCCATATTTGTGGTTCTAATAGATTTGTGTTTCATACAGCCTTTGGGCAACAACCAATACAGATGTCAACATGGCGAATTGGAATGCCACGGTAATTACGTCCAAGCCTGTGCTATAGATGTTCTCCGCAATGAGACTCCCATCGTTGAGTTTGTCCATTGCATAATGGATACCTCAGTCACCTATACAGAAGAGAGGGGACCTCAAGTAAGTACTTAGTTTATATTTTATTGAAAGTAGTGTGTGAGCGTCACTCTGAAGAATATCCTTGTGGTGGACACACAGGGATATCCGCTATCGTATCCGTAGGTTTTCTCGGGGTACACTCCTTTTTTTTTTTACATTGTCATTCCAGCAATTTTTCCATCATCATTCACTTGCCTTAATCATTTTTTCCTTTAGGCTACAGGCAGGCCAGTAGCCAGCCCAAAAATGTAGGAGGGCCAGGGCCCGGCTAAAGTTAGGGGGGTCCCGATCCAACCATATTATATTTCATCACCATATTATAGTCCATTTGCAAGCTTACCACGAAACTTTTAGAGGGGGCAGCAAAAATTTAGAGGGGGCCGGCCTCCTAGACCCCACTTCCGACCCCCTTCATTTTTAATTTTCATTTTCTTAGAAATGTCCGTGTGAATGTTAGGAGAGCAGAAATAACAATTCTATCTGTTAATTAGAAGGGCGTTTTTACATAGTCAATGGAATACTTGAATACATAAATTCTCTCCTTCAGGATAATAACAATTAGCAAAAAGTATTACTGTTGGATTGGTTACGAACGATAGGCTTTTGGCTCTGTAAGAATTCATTTTTCCGAAAACTACGCTTAACAATGTGCCCTCAAGATATCTGATTTCGTTTAGCTCGTTGTGACTATGAATTGATATATGTCTCAAATTTGGATAATCTCAAGCGCGCACCCAGAAATGTTTGTTCGGGGGGGGGGAGTACAAGCTTTTAGGGGTGTCCAATACTAGAAGCTACTACGTCTATGTAATATTGAACGTGCATTATTCTGCACCCGAAAAGACGATAAGTAATTCTAAAATACTTTCCCCTATATTTTCAGAAGAAAATGATAGAATTAGATCGCTTTTATAAGAGGAGAAAGACTACAGATGAAGTGTAAGACCAAATTTTCATGCTACCTCAATCATTTCCTTGTTAAACAATTACAGTTTTATTGAAAACATGCATAAGTGTACGTTGTTTTAGGAAGTTCTTTTGGGCGTGGATCCGGATCTGGTGAACCTCCCGTGGTTGCGCCCCTGGACAATGTTAACCAAAAATTAAAATTTAAAAGAAGTTAATGTTAATTTTGGACTATGTCTTATTCAGTATATTATGTACTGTCGTCTTGCTGGCGCCATGAGTAAGAGCGTGATAAGGGTACTAAAGTGCCATCTTCAACATAGTTGGTGGCATGATTATCACATATTAGATTTGCATACTGGCCCACTAATATGTTTACTGTAGTTAATAAAGTTATCCAATGGGGCATCAATAATAATTGTATTACATAAAGTATTATATGTATCAAAGTGTGTATATTCGCGACTTTGATTCCATATCGGTCTTCCGTCTCCCCTTTCCCCCCATTTGCAGGAAATCCTGCAGGCGATTCTGATTCATTAGTATTGTCTCACCTTTTACAGTTTGTTTATTTATTAAACTCAAATAAAATTGCAAAATTAGAAAAAGAGGTATTACATTTTATTATTAGCGTTTTTAAGTAGTTTCTTCTCGCAAATTTGGACAATCTGGTAATTCTTGTTAGGTACGATATATTGTAGACAGGGATGTAATGGAGAGAATACGGCATATGTTAGGGATGCGCACGAGACAAGATTTGAGGCTGTCTTGTCTCGAAAATGTGCTGTAAAACTGACGTCTCGACTCGAAAAATTATATTTTTTTTACTGGAAGAGCTGTGTCATGACTCGAACTTTGTCAGGAAAACTCTGCCTCCTCTCGTCTCGTGCACATTCGTAGCGTATTCGTATATTGCAAAGTATACTTACTTTCAATCAACGATGTAATGGACAGTATACGGCATAGGCCCATCTGATATTTGTACAGTGCAGAGTAAACTTACTTTCAATCAACGATATAATGCACAATATACGACATACAGCCATCTAATATTTGTATAGTACAGCGTATACTTACTTTAAATCAAGGATGTAATCCAGAGTATAACGAGTATACCCATTGAATATTTGTATAGTGCAGCGTATACTTACCTTAAATCAAGGATGTGATGCATAGTATATGGCGTATGTTCATCTAATATTTGTATAGTGCAGCGTATACTTACTTTAAATCAAGGACGTGACGAAGAGTATACGGCGTATGTTCATCTAATATTTGTATAGTGCAGCGTATACTTACTTTAAATCAAGGACGTGACGAAGAGTATACGGCGTATGTTCATCTAATATTTGTATAGTGCAGCGTATACTTTAAATCAAGGACGTGACGAAGAGTATACGGCGTATGTTCATCTAATATTTGTATAGTGCAGCGTATACTTACTTTAAATCAAGGATGTACTCCAGAGTAACGGCGTATACCCATCTGATATTTGTATAGTGCAGCTTATACTTATTTTAAATCAAGGACGTGATGAAGAGTATACGGCGTATGTTCATCTAATATTTGTATAGTGCAGCGTATACTTACTTTAAATCAAGGACGTGATGAAGAGTATACGGCGTATGTTCATCTAATATTTGTATAGTGCAGCATATGCTTACTTTAAACCAAGGATGTAATGTTGATTATACGGCGTATACTCATCTAATATTTGTATAGTGTACCGTTACTTACTTTAAATCAAAGATGTAATGGAGAGTATAAGGGCAGCTATACACTATTTTTTGCAAAAAAAAGTAAATAAATAAATAAATAAAATAAAATTAAATAAAATAAAAAATAAAAAATAAAGAAAAAAAAGAAAGTCGAGCGTATATCTATTAAAACTCTGAATATGTATTAGTTACTGGATCAGTTATTGTACGACACTTCCTAGAAGCATATTTTCACACTAGTATTTAGCTGATATTTTCTGAAGTGCGTTAGAAACATATGTCTGGAATTATAAATTTTACCGATTTTTACCTGTGTTCTATGTGTCGAAACAAATATTCAGTTTTCTAAACTTAAATACATTTCTTTCATTACTTTCCTGCAGTGTGCTCAGAGCTTAGGCATTGATTACGCACCAATTCAAGATTGTTTGGACTCTGATCGTGCTGATGTGCTGATGAAGATCTACTCAGACGTCACAGAAAATCTGAACCCAAGGCTTTTGGGAGTACCTTCTTTGGCCGTCAATGACGTAAGTAGTTTCAATAAACATTCTATAATTTCTGTACTTCCCTTATCATTTTGCATGGTGTCACCAGATCTTTCAATGTATTTAATAACAGGGTACATCATAAAACAATGTTGTTAGTTTTTTCCCCTGAAACGTGAAATGTTCCTATTATATGTAAAATTTCCCGCCAACTAAAATAGATAGGTTCTCGGTTGAAATATAGCAGCGGTACTTGTGTGCGTGTCAAAATGAAAAAATATAATGGACTCTATGTAGAGTCGGTTTTAGTGTCGTATTAAGAATTTGACTAATGCGTGATGATAACTTTTCTATTTAGAAACATATTACTGACCTTAGCAACGATTTATATAGAAAAGTGCCAACCATAACTTTTCCGCAGGATTGTCCAACCACATTACGAGAAATCAAGGTATGAGTGGGAATAAGGAAATACACCATGAACCAAAACAGGCAATAAGGGTAGGGCTGGGTACATATGGGGTGTCGTATCATTTCGATGCCATCAAGTTTCTGATTTTTTTTTTTCGAGTCGAGTGTGGTTTTGCGTTATCCTGTTTCAGCACATCGCACTTTCGGTTCTCCATTGTAGGATATTTTTGGCGTAGTGCAGTATTCATCCACTCCAACTATTCGGAATAAAAGTCAGCATTGATGGTATGACCGTTAGGAACAAACTCGAAGTAAATTACTCTTTCGTAGTTCTATCGCACACAGACCATGACTTCATGCATGAAACCACCCTATTTGACGACCGGTTCTGGAAGTTGGCCCTTTCACAACCACTGTTTTTGACATTCGGATTTGAAATGCACCCATTTTTCGTCACATGTGACGATCCGTTTCAGAAAACGCACATCATGCAGATTTTGTAGAAGTTGTCGCCACACATTTACTTTCCTCTTAACCTGAGCTGGAGCCAATTTATTTGGCACGATGCAGGAACTCCGATGTTTTTTTCCCGAGTTCATGAAGGTGACGCACTACACTGGATTGGAACACACCGAAAGGCTAAATAGATCCTCTGTGTGTTTTCATGTATTGCGATCTTGGAAGAATGAATCGTTTTTAGGGAGTAGAATGCAGCTAATCATATAAGATGTATACATAGTAATTGACACTTATGCGTCCTTTGAAAGACCAACGGAATACAATAAAGGTGAGTCCCACACTAATATAGAACCGCTGCCATGTTTAACGATAGAAAGTAGTCAATTCCGCGCATACGCCTCTTTTGGCATTCGCAATACACTAACTCAGCATGTTAAAGACCGTATTTTCTTTTACTCATCTACAGTCTACGTTTTGTATTTTCAGGATATCTCTTTCATGCTACAGCATTGGTAGTCGTATTAACCCTAGAACTCATACTCAAAAAACTTTACACTATTACATAGGTGGGGTTTAGTAGACCCCATCCAAGTATCTGAGTCGGAAGTAATTAGTATAATCTCATGTTTCGATCACTATAACATAAGGATATTATGTGCTAGTAGTACTAATGTTATTTTGATATCATTTGGCGACAAACATATTCAGTATTTTATTGTAAGAAGTATAGAATTCACCTTAATATTTAGATTTAGCTAACATTTTAACATGTTATTTTTTCTGAAGCTATGTTCTTCCCTTCAAGATTTGTGCAATATAAAATTTCATTAAACATCTTGGGTAATAAAATATTCCCATGCGTCCTGGTGAGTAGTTTTAAGATTGCGTGCTGGGCTGAGTGTGTGAATCATATTTGTTGACAAGTCTGAGTCATAGGATTGGGAGTAGAAAATCATACTGTACCATCTCTTCCGGTTAAAATACTTGATGCACCGGCTTCTGAATTCTAAGACAAGTTTCGTTGCCACTAGAAAATTCGGTTTCACTTGAACTATTTGTTACGGATCGCGTATCCTGTGCATTTCCGAAGTACCCATCTGTTTCACTCTCCTCATGATTATCTTCACGACTTTCCTCGAAAAATAAAACTCCTTCTAGAGGGTGATGTATATATTTCCTGAAAGCTTGGGTCAAGGTAAGATCAAAACCGGTGACTGAAATTGGGGAGGTCTCATGTACGTATTCTGTGTGGGGGCAGCACTTTACTCAGTTATTAAAATTTTAAGCGTGCCCATAAAGTCCGTTCCAACCCCGAAAAATCTAAAACGGTGAGACAAATATGAGAATTGAAAAACATGTCTTTCATCATTTCAAAAGTACAACGTATGAAAATAAAATAAATTTTCCCGGGTTCCCCCTCAGGATCCCAGACGGGGTCCAACTCAAAATTTTTAATGGAAGGGGGATCAACTTGCATTTCACATGAAAGTTGGTGTTAAATGAAATAAGATAAATCAAGTCTTGACTCTCTACGATAAGACTGTGCAAAATAGCGGTGGGTCAAAATATCAACAAATCTTCATTGCAAAGTCTTTGACCACTCGTATGAATCTGAAACGGTGGGATAGGTGTAAAAACAAAAACACGGATATGTCATTATTTTAAAAGTATAATGATTCAAAGTAAAAAAAAATATGTTCCAGGGTCCCTCTCACGGTCCCAGACGGGGTGCAACTCAAAATGTTGTAATGGAAAAGGGGTTCAAGCTGAGTATCATATGAAAGCTAATGTTAAGTGAAAAAAGATGAAACAAGTTTCGACTGAGACTTGATTTATCTTATTTCATTTCATCAACTTTCATGCGAAATGCAAGTTGACCCCCTTTCCATTTAAAAAATTGAGTTGGACCCCGTCTGGGACCCTGGGGCAATTTATTTTACTTCGATACGTTGTACTTTTGAAATGATGAAAGACATGTTTTTCTATCCTTATATCTGTCTCACCGTTTCAAATTTTTCGGGGTTGAAACGGACTTTATGTACACGCTTAAATATTTTAATAACTGAGTAAAGTGCTGCCCTCAAACGGAATGCATGAGATCTCCCCAATTTTGGTAAACGGTTTTGATCTTACCTTGACCCAAGCTTTCAGGAAATATATACATCATCCCCACTTTGTGGGTTCAGGTTCAAGTACATCCCGGGTGAGACACAATTCCTTTAAAGTTACTATCTTCTGAACTCACTGAACCTTCAGGTTACTTTTTCTTAGTTTCAAAATACGCCGACTAACCAGTGAAAATGAGTTCTAACATCAAATTACACTCACTCGTAATAATGTAATACAACTTGCCATAAAGTAGAGTAGTTCTTTTATGAATTGATATTATTAATAAAAGGGGTTTATTGTTAGCAGGAAGTTCATAAATGCATTCACAATCCCGGAAACTTACAGCAAAAAGGGCTACACAGAGAAAAATCACAAAGCAAATACCGGTACAATGGGTTCTTTTTATAGTCAAATACATAGATGAGTTTTTGTTTGATAGATGAATATTATGTTCTAAAAAGAAGTTAATTTAACAATTAAATTTACGAATCACCTGTAAAAACTTAAGTATAGATTTCCAGAATGACAATAAAATGCATTTATTTAACAACGTTCACGTATAGCATTACAAACAAAGAATCATTTCTTGTTGGGGTCTGAGAGACCCCAGATATGGAAACTTAGAGTACTGATACAATATAGCAGAAATCTACGAAATTGTTGTTTGTACAAGGCTAATATTACAGTAAGATGCAAAAGCACGTTTAGATATTAGATGTCACGAAAGTTGAAGATTTTATGCAGATTTATTACTTCACAAAGCACTTTAATTTTCTCTATGGGGTCTGTCAGAGGTTTCGAAATCGGAATTCGACTGCAAATGTTGAGGTTATACAGCTCTTGTCGGACTGTGATTGTAGAAGCAGGTCGATTTAAATGTTGATTGGATTCTGTAATCAATTCCGTCAAATTATGTATATTTCTTTGAGACAATTCTTTTCAATGCTCAGTTATTCCTGTCATAAGTGATCCGTCTACTAATCCCTTCTTTGATGGTGACTTGCCGTGAATATTTTATGCTATTATCACGCCTTGAATGCTCTTGCTCTCAGTATAGTTATATAATACATTAGTTATCTTGAGTAGATTTGTTCCAAATAATTGCGTACTTAAGATTTTCCCCCTTTGAAAACCGGAGAAGTGTCATAGCTACTTGGCATCACCAACATCTGCGCGGTTGCATACATGAATCCGTACTGCAGCGCCTCGCTTTCTTCTCACTATCACAAAATACAGCTACAGTGCGCGAATGTTCAGTGTTAGTAACTCACAAAAATTACACGCTGCAGCTTATGAGTGTTTCCATCATTTTGATTAGTATTCGTAGGTATATTACGTTAATAAACATTAAGAAACAATAAGAAATACGAGTATACGTTTTCGCTTTAACAGGTGTCCAATAAGTGTCAAAATACAAAATGAGCGGGCAAAGTAAAATGTTTAACATGTCGTACACAGACACATGTATGGATTTCAATGCTTTTAAGAAAACATCTGCACACAGAGAGATGCTCAGATATGAACAAAAAGCTATTTTTTCAGTATATTAGTTATTATGTGATCAAACAATAAATTATAACATTAAGGGGATGTCTACCCACTTGCAAGTGTTTCAGGATCCCTATAAGATAACACGTAGATATTTCTATGTGAATATTTAACAAGATATTGCACTTACCGTCTCAAAATTTTCCATGATATTTTCCAACAGCAATACCTATATGTTCATGGTTTCTGTTTTTGATTTAATGCCCCAGATCAATTTAGATTAATTATAATGTATACTTCCGTTTACACTTGGCAACGTAGAGGATAGAATTTCTCCAGGAATTGAGAGCTCTCTGCTGAACCTCTAGCCCTAATAGTCTTCGCGTCACGTGGTAGTGATTTATGAGCGCTTCTGGCTAAAAACAAATGTTGTCTCTGTTTCTTTCTTTTTTTTTTTTTTGTCAAAAACTTGTTTTGGGCAGCTTTGTCCTCAGTTTTGTCCACTGCCTCTATCGAGATAGCAGTTATACAATGGAGATCGTTTGCAGATCTCATAGCAGATAATGTAACATTCTTTGAAGAAACTCGAAGACTGACATACGAACCGCGTGACAATTTGGGTAGGGAATCTGGAGCGTTGCAATTTTGTGTTCTGAAGTCCGCCTTATCACACAAGACGAAATGACCATAAACAAGAGACTTGTGAAGGAAGAAGGAAAATGTTCTTAGTAATTGTATCCAATTCTTTCCACATTTTTCACCTTTCCCCCGGAAAGATCCCTTAGAAAAGGGAAAGAGGGGAGGGTGATTTTGTGACCCTTGAGTTTTAGAATAGTCTTGAAACGAACTGCAAAGTGCACTTACTGGAAATTCTACTGTCGTTGTGCTATAATATCTGTGTTGCAAGAAGTGTGACAAAATGAAGGAATCAAAGAGGAAAAGAATTTGGTACTCTCTCCTTCCAAAAAAGAAGTCTCGCCAAGCTAATTCATATGTGTGGCCGATCTCAGAGTATGGAGTTCAGAGACTGGATAGTTAATATTTACCATTCAGGATTACCTTACAACCAATTAAATTCCATTTTCACGTAGCTTGGGCTGGGTTTGGGCAACTCTCTCTTGTGCAGTCGCCTGGACCCAGATCAGGCTCGTATTTATGGACATGTGTCTATTTCCGGATCACTTCGGAATTGATCCTTCGTTAATAACCATTCAAGTTCATTACTATATTTCCTGAATTATCCAGTAATCCTTTCTCCTCCAATCCTTTATCTTTCTTCATTCTTTCTCTTTTTCTTTTCTTCTCTGCCTCCCTCTGCTACTCTTCTTTCTCACTCTTCTTTTTCCTAACACTAACAAAACTGAAAAACGGTGTCGTGACGGGGAGTAGTCGCTATCATCACGGTCAATAAGTTGTTTCGATAGTTTTTTTTTCTTCGGGAGACCGATATGGAATGATTAACTCGAAAATGAACATATACAGAAAGAATAATAATAATAAAATTTATTCATGATTTCAATTATCAGATAGGAGAGTATTGTATTTCTTCCTTACTTCGGGCGACTCCTCCTTCCACCCACGAATAAAATTACCCGTATACATGACAATAGGAAGGTATTTCGTTGAAAAATATGCTTTTTGTAGGATCATTTTAATTTCAGGCATATAGTCATTCTACTCCTTTTCATAATGTAATTAATATAGATGTATGCACAGTATAAATGTAATGTGTTAGAGATGTAATAAACTATTTCGTTGATAATTGTTTTTGGTAGAATCATTTGAATTTCAAGCATAACGTCATACTAAGGGGTTCCATAGTCTTGTGGTTAGAACTTTTGACTCCTGTTCGCGTGATTCTAGGTTCGATTCCCTACTAGAATACTCAAATCATTGGCGTTTGCTCATCGTTGTGAGCCAAGCTGGGGAGCCACGTGATTAAAAGACGTGACAGTCTATAGAATTAATATAAATGTATACACAGTACAAATGTTGTTTGACAGTAGTAAGGTATTTCGTTGATATGTATATACTATTTCTAGGATGTATACATTTCTTTGTATACGACTTTTATAATGTATAATGTATTCTTATAATCAAGAACGAAATTTAAAAATTATTATTATTATTATTATTATTATTATTATTATTATTATTATTATTATTATTATTATTATTATTATTATTATTATTATTATTATTATTATTATTATTAAGTATTCTGCCTTTTGGCCGGTCCTGGGACTGATGAGATTTTTTTCGTTTCTTCTTAATTTTCAGTTTGGACCTTGAAATATTTCTTCCATGTTTCTCGATTTTCAGCTTCTTCTTAATAATAAGTAATTATTAATGCTTAGGCATAACAATGTTAGAAAACTGAAATATTTTAACAGAGTAGTTGATTTCCACGAATGTCTAATAACAAATTTTACCACCCAAGTGAGATTTATACCACTTGGCACTATGGTTCGGAACTCATGACTATCATATTTGTGTTACAAGGTTATTTTCTAAACACAGCTGTTTATTAGTTTAAAATCTAAACTCAGCAATACAGCCCATAGGGGCCTGGACATGCCAGCTGGTAAACATTCACAACCTAGAAGATCGTGATCAGTGCAATGACATCAAACAATCCTTTCGTCTTTTTTGGCCAGAGATCGCTACTACTTTATTCGGATAGTTCTCCATTTCTTTCACGATGTTGACTCAACTTCGGAAGTTGTGAGCTTACACTGGCAATCGAATCCTATTCTACGTACAATGGAGACACAATATAACGAGATTCAGCTAAGGAAAAACTCCTAAATAGTCATTAGTAGGAAAAGAAGCTGAGTACTATTCAGGAATGAATTGTTGATCATCTCTTAGTGGGAGGATATTTTTGAGAAAATGCAATACAGGCAAATACAATAATAAGCAAATATACGAGGAACAAATTTACCATTATTGACGATGCGGAGGGGAGGAGATTTTCTGGACTAGGAAGGAATGTGTGCGGGTGCAGAGCAGAGGTCTGCACGGGCCGGAATTTTCAGCCCGGGCCCGGCCCGTGAATTTACAATGTGAGGCCCGACCCGAGTCCAAAATATGTCTTAGCATTTAGGCCCTAGCCCGGACTGAGCTCTGTGATAATCAAATGAGCCCGAAATAAGCCCGAATTGCAGAAACTTAATTATTAATGCAAAATTGTATTTTTATTTACAGCAATTCGAGGTTTGATTTTGCAGTTGTGTTTTAAAAGTCCTCCAGAAAGAACGGTGCAATTTGTATCGTTTTACACTATATTTACAAAGTTAGGCCCGAAAAAGTCCGAGAAATATGGTTGTATATTTAAAAATTCACAGCCCGAACCCAGGGGCGTCATTTAGGAGGACAGGGAGAGGCATTTGCCCCTCTCCCGAGTTTGAGATTTATATAATTTTATCAATAGCATAGTAGTAAATCAGTGAAAAACGCGAAATTTTACATATATCAAGGGGTCTTGGCCCCCCAAGCCAAATCTGAAATGACGCTACTGCCCGAACCCCTCCCGGGCCCGAAGTGATACATTCTTTGTAGGCCCGAGCACGTGCAGACCTCTAGTGCAGAGGCGTTTCAAGTGGTGGGCGACTGCCCACGGCCTTGCATCTTGAGGGACCTCGCAAAGACCAACGAGCCTAAATCGATTTAGCACTCACTTTTGTCGATGCAACAATAGAAACAAATATGAATTCGGACTTAATTACAGAAAAACAATACGCTTCAAACTAACTTTTCATCTATTCGTATATATTAGATCGCTAGCATACGCGACAGGCGGCGAGTTTATTTTAAAATTGCAATAATGAATGTGTATAAGTCTTTATCGTTGAGATGAATTGTTTTCGATAAATTTTATTATAATTAGCAATTTTTAAAAAAGGGGGCAGGAAGGACTCGTAAACCTTATTCGCCTTCTTTGCAGATGGTATGGTAAAAATCAATACTGGATAATGAAAGTGTAAGTGTAAAGGCTAATATGGAACAGAGAAACAAAAGAGAACTTCTTCAGAAGGGAATTGGGAGGGGAGGGGATGAGAGTATAATGCTGTGACACTTAAAATGCGTCTTGATTTGTATACTTCAACAAACTTTTCTTATTAGATTACGCAATTTCTAGTTTCTTACTCCGATTATTCAAAGTATTCAAATGTTCTCGGAGGGAGTGGTCGCCCCTCCCTTTAATCCGTCCGTGGTGTCATTCAGTTTGGCTTTTCGCTACTAATTCAAAGTGCTTTCCGAAACAAGTTGTCTTCTTGTGACAGCAGGGGGTGGAAGAAACAAACAAACCGTGAAAGGAAGAAAGAAGAGGTTTTGGACTCTTCCAGTCCAGACCATTCTAACCACTGAGAAGTGAGAATCACAACGTGATTTTTCTGGTAAGAGCGTCCTTTTAAAAGCAGCTAACAAGCAAACAGATGGTCAGCCCTCTCCCCTCTGCAGCATACTTTTTATTCTCTGTTGCCAAACTTACTGAAGAATATATTGCAATTAATCTAACGCATGTAACGTAAATTGGAGACCGTGGTTGGATTTATATGGGTCTTGTGTATTTGTATTAAAAATTTCAAGTTATTACCTGCAATACTTTGTTAGAAATTACCATATTAAATTTTACATGTTATCAAATGGAGAGTTAGAAACCTAAGCGGAGATGGTAGAAGATCCCCTTAAGGGTGCGTTGTAGCTCCAATTTGTAATTTATAATCTTTGTTTGATTTCCATATTACAGACAATGTTTTGTCTTTATGTACAGACAGCCCTATAGCCAGCCCGATTTCCTAGAAATCAATACTAAACGGGCAATGACAGACACCAAACACCAGAAAACTGATAGTTTAATTATTTATTTATTTTTCTTCATTTGTTATTTATGAAGTCCGTAACAGTTGTGGACCCTTTCCATCTTACGTTCTTGGCTGCCTATTTTCTTAAAACGTATATTTATCTAAATAAGCAACTAAAAGCTTTAGTGGGAATTGAAGGTGACCGCAGTGGGTTTGAAGCCCCTCTGGCCACTCCGTAGCTAGGTCTACTTTACAGTTTATTGTTATTCGGAGTTAACGTTCTGTACTTTGATGCCTGTTGAAATACACCTAATCCCGTGCCTTTGACGCTTGCCATGACGCAATAATAGAGTACTTGAGTTTGAAATTATTAGGTTGTGAAAAGGCCAGTTAGTAATGTTTGGTGTACCCAGAATGGCACTTACAACTTTATCCACATATGAGTAAAATGTAACTTAATTTGATTTAATTTGGTAAGTTCCAAGAATGTCATGTCTAGTTTTGATTCAATTTTAAATACTGTACAATGTTATGTTGTGGAAGGAGCAAGAAATAATTGACGACGGCACTGTCTGCTCTAGACCCCCTCTGATTACAAACCTGTGCGCAGAAGGCTTTATAATGTTTGCTTTTCTTTTGCAGGTGTTCAACTACGACACAAGTGACAGAGCAACCGAAGATTTGGATTCCTATTTACAAGAACTTCTTGCACAATAAACAAAAGCCTAAATTGTACCCTGCTTAAAATATACTGTCCTCCTCCAGTGTGTGCTTGATGGCTTAATAAAAAATCAATAGCTCGCAGAAAACATTTTTTTAATCTTCTCAGAAGAAAATAAATATTTGGTACATTCTATTTCTATAGTTATATCAACGACTTTTAACTACATTTTTATAACATATCAGTGTTTCTTCCAGACATGTTTTTTTTTTTGGAGGGGCACTGCCCCCCTGGAGCTCTGACAGTGCCCCTCCGGAGAACACCAAAATAATACGTCTATAATATAATAATAAATAGAATAATACGAGCAGTGCCCCCCAAGAATATTAAGAGTGACCCCGGAATTTTTTTTCTGAAAGAACGACTATAACTTATGTCAGGATGTAGTCGCAACTTCTGCTTTAAAAGAGCATCGTACGTTATGCTTTTGGTAAGATGATGGTTGTCTACACCGAACTCGTCAAGAAAGGCACGAACACTTTCTCAAGGGTCTGCTTCCACAGTGTTTTTGAAGAGATCATTCGGACGTAATGTTGGTCGGTACCCAAGGAGCTCGTTTTGCAATGCTTTTATCGGAACAAAATTTGACAAATTAATAACGAATGACGCGTTCATGCACTATTCTTGTCTCAAATGCACTGTCTTTTATTTATTTATTTATTTTTCGACTTCCTGTATAGAATTCGCAAAGAAAAATCACTCGCAATTGCGTATGGTGCACTTCCATACAACTTTGTTCAACAAAGCACTGTTTTCTGATTGTCTGGCTATCCCAGTCTGTTTGCTTAACATGTAGTAAGTTTATGACGTTAAATGATTGACCTTAGTCCATCCTGTGTTGTGTTGCTAAGACGTGTTTTTATATATTAGACGTCAAAGCGAACATTTCATTCGCATTAGCCTGATACTTCCACCAGAAATCGAACCCAGCACCACGCCTTGGTCACTTGGAGAGGATTAATGGAAATCTCATTTATTGATGTTCTTCTTCGCTAACAATGATATTGTGCTAAGTTGTTTTTAATTATTATTTCAATAAAACACTATCACCTTGAGGATTTTTTTTCTAGTGTGACAGTCAATATACTAGAAAACAAGAGCTTTGGTCGTAGAGACAGTAATGGTTGGATGTAACTGAGCACCAGTTGATGGTTAATGAGAAACTTTACAATTTAGGATTGGCTGATCAAAACGTGGATTAAAGTTCATATGGTCTGTAATTAAATTTGACAAGCAAATCTTTTGAACATCGAACATCGCTCTAATAGACGCTGTAGGCCCTATAACCATGAAGGATTTAAAGGGCTGAAAATTATGAGTGACGACAATGTTAATGATAAATCTTCTTGGGTATATTGAAAAACTGATTTCAGATACTACCTCTTCTATACTCATGATCTTATTTACTGTAATGTGCAATTACGATGCTGATTTACTTAAGGAAAGGAAACATACGAAGATTAGTTTATCATGGAACCAAGTAAGAGTTAGACTAGTCGATCTCTATTGATCTTATTCTGCAAGATATCAATCAGATAAGGTATGCCATAAGCAAGTATTAAATGAATTCGTTATCAACTATTTCAAGTCTGTTGTTCTAGCATCCAGAATACTTGATGTTTCTATGTCTGAGAGTAAGTTGATTTGAACTTTAGTTGAGGAGATGGATCCAGGTATGAGTTATAAAATGTGGAGTCTTTATATTACTGAATCTACTGAAGAACTAATAGATAAAGTTAAGAATTATGAAAAGTCAGTGAGGCACAGTTGGATCATATCAAAAACTCGAATCGAAAAATGAATAATAAAAGATTTCGTAAAAAAAAAGTTTTTTCTGATAAATCTAAAGGAAATGATAATTGATAACTTTAGACGTTTTCATATAATTCCATAAGATTGTAATACATTTTACTATCGGTTTACTATAGAATCAATAAGCAATAGCACAATTTCACCGGTTGCGTAATAACAATCTGCTATTATACAAAGCCATGGTTCCAGGAATATACAGAAAATACCTTGGACATAACCCTTCAGTATGGTTAGTTGAAAAGAACTGGAAAAATAAGAATTAATCATTTTACTCTAATTATTCCTTATTTATTCACCGAATAATAAACGACAACAAGCTCACAGACAAATTAATTTACATACTTTTCTTCAAAATTATTAAAACGGCTAGTAACAAAATATGCAAACACTTTCCATCCACTACAATGAGGTTCTTAGTTTGTCTAACAGAGATTTTTCAGTTTTGTGAATCTTGTGATTCTACTAATTTAAATTCACAAATTCGAAACTATGAGATCAAGACATCAGATTATTCTACCAAAAATGGAAGATACGAATCCTACATATTTTTCTGGTCAAGTGACCACACCTTGTACTCTGGATCAATTTTTAATTTAATATCAAGAAACTATGAGAGATTTGTTTGCAAAATGACCGAAGATCTAATTTGTGCCGTGTTTGGAAGTTTATTTATTTAAAACTAATATGGGGTTCATGTTAATTTGAATCTCATGGGATCTTCTGAGCGAATTCTGTTCATTCTCGTGGATTACATACCTCGAGAGTGGATTACATTCTCGAATTCCACTTCCTTTTCGTACTAAGTCTTCTCTTCAATTCCCTGAAAAAATCGCCAATTTTAAGAATGTTCTTACGAAAATCCTTTTGAAATTTCGAAGATTAAGTCAGACAATTGTGACTTTTACTATTTTAAAATATCAATGAGAAAGGCAAAGTTCTTTGAAAATGATATTTATTGTCTTCATACATACTGTTTTTATAAATTAATTGTTCAACATTACATTTAATTAGTTACTCAGTTAAGATAATGCTGTAGAAAATGATTAAATGAATTCGTTGCTAGCTGTATCAGCCCTGTTCTTCTACCATTCAAAATACTATGTCTGAAGCCAGTTGACTTGAACGTTGGTTGATGAGATGAATCCTGCTGTTCACCATTAAATGTTGAATTATACATAATATTATTGAATATATTGCAAAACTAAGAATTATACAAAACTCATTATGGCACATTTGTAGCATAACCGAGAAAATGAAATACAGGGAAAAAATGTTATTCTTTTCTGACATGGAAAGAAACATTTAGTAAGATTGAAAATGATCTTTATTGTCTTCTGTACATATTTTTATAAAGTAATTGCTGAACATATTAGACCTAACTTCTCTTAGACGTAATTAGAATTCCTCACGAAACGAGACGAGACGAGACAGAATTTTCGTGATGAAATGCAGATCTTCAAATCGTGATAGAAACATATACACATTCTTCCGAGACGAAACAGCCTCAACTCTTGTCTCGTACACAACCTTACATGTAATTTTATTTTTAAATAATATTCAGCACTAGTTTTCTTACAAAACAACATTTACTTTTAATCATACATAAGAATAAAGATGTACATACGGAATCTCATACTTCTTTAGAAACGTCTTTTACGTTCGACATATAGTCACTCTCACTTATCTTGTCCTTTCTTATAAAGACAGCCCTCATCTTCATTTTGGTGCATGATATAAGGGTGATTATGGAAGAGAATTATTTGTGAGTGAGAGCGAGTGTGAGGTATTTGAGTAATTGTGAGATCACTGATAATGTTTGACTGTGAAAGCGAGTAAGTGTGAGTGTGAGGTAGTTGAATAAGAGTGAGTTCATTGATAATGATTGTGAGGGCGAGCGAGTGTGAGTTTGAGGTACTTGACTAAGGGTGAGTTCATTGATAATGTTTGAATGTGAGAGCGAGTGAGGGTGAGTGTGAGGAAGTTGAGTAAGGATGAGTTCAGTGATAATGTTTGAGAGTGAGAGCGAATGAGTGCGAGTGTGAGGTAGTTGAGCAAGGTTGAGTTCAATGATAATATTTGAGACTGCGCTCGAGTGAGTGGAAGCTTGAGGTAGACGAGTAAGTGTGAGAGTGTAGATAAAGGTGAGGCTGAACGAATTGAGTGTGAGTTGAGTGAACTTGCGTGTCGCTGAGTGTGAGGGCATCGTTGTTATTTAAAGATGAGTCTCAGTGTGAGTGAACGTTTAGAAAAATGCCCGTCCCTGGAATGCATGAATGTGGATGTACTCACGACCACAGTTATTTTTATTAGTTGAGCTTACGTAGCCATTTTAAACACTTCAACACTATGTTGTCTCGGATAATCTTGCTGCATCATCTTACTTTTCTTTACCCTTCATGTCGAAAGCAGAGATGATGATGTTTACTGCTACTATGAGGACCATCAAGGCAAGCGACGCGTTGTTCCAGAAGTTGGCTCGTTTCTGCTTTTCAATCTTGTTGATGTTGCAGTGGGCGCCAAGAAACGCTATTATTACTCCTTGTAACAGCTACAAATAAGAGTCCAAAGAGAAATCGTTAAAATTTATAGATAAAACTGTTGATTTCGTTACTGTTCTTAACTACAAATAAAATGTAAATGTATCTATCATTAACAGAAACCAATTTAATAAGAGCGAGAAGACGCTGAAGCATATTTGTTATTTTCTGATGACAAGCGTTGGAATCTCAGCAGCGGAAGATAGTCATTTCATAGCAAATAAATATTGAGGCTGCACGTGAAGCTCTTGCAGAGAAATAAAGTTAGCAGGAATTGAAAGTAATGTTATAGTACAAACATGAAAGTTTAAAGCACTTTTAACACATTTTTCCGTCACTAAAGTTGTCCACGAGAAGAAACATAAGGTTTCTTTTATCCTGTTCTCGTAGAAGTCTCGTTTCGTGGATTCTTGGGAAGTATTTCTCTTCTCGTTTCCCAAATTCATGTACAAAATTTATAACCTGATTTCTTGCTTAATTTAATATAGGAATTACTAGGATAGTTCCACGTTATATGAACTCCACGGAGTGTGTGATAATATAACATTTAAATCATATTTAGTGCTGGAGTATATTTTGAATGATTTGCGTAACTTTAAACGTTGATTTGTCCTTCACTATGTTCGTAGAATCATTTCATCAATTTGAAGTTTTTATACTATGAATAATCTAACACTCAAAACAGTTAATGTTCTGAAATTTTGATTAACTAGCATTGCTCAAGAGACTCGAAAAATTTCTTCTATTGTTTCGATTCTAGTCTCGAAAATGAGACGAGAATCGTCATATTTCTAGTCTCGTCTCGAATTAAAGAGATACCTCTCATCTTATGTGCAACACAATCCGTCACTGAAAGTCGTTTAGAAGAAGGATTGATATTCTGGTACTCAACGATTTATGTGGAACAGCACCAAAGAAGTAGCTAATATTAATGTTCAGTATGTATAACACAAAATCAAATTCTGAAACAAATTAGTTCACTTGTCGGGGACGCACCCACGGGAGGTTCTACCGGGTCTGGACTCTCCCTAAAAAGTTCCTAACTCAAAATACATTTGTACACTTTCTCAATAAAACTATATTTATTTAACAGGGAAATGATTGATGTAGCATGAAAATTTGACCTTACACTTCATCTGTACTCTTATAAGAACAACCTAGTTCTATCATTTTTTTCCTGAAAATATAGATGAAAATATTTTACAATTACTTATCGTCTTTTCGAGTGCACAATAATACACGTTCAATACTACGTAGACATATGCACCGACTTGAAGAAATTATTAGGGGGGGGGAAGGAACAATGAATAAATATATAATTATATTCAGCTGTTTTCTATCAACTGCTTGATAAAGGCCCAATTCCTCTGATTTTTGTCCACTGCATCATCTCCTCTGCGAAATTCATGAGCGAAGTCAAATTTGTCTAAAGGCATTAAAACAAATTCAAGTTCAAATTCTGGAAACTTCGCTGCACCACACTGATCTTCACTTGTCATATCAGTGTTGCCATAGTGTTGGTTGAAGCGTCAGTGCTATATTAAACACCGTTTCGAAAACGACGCTTTCTATCGAATAACAAGGCTGTTCCTAATATTGGATTAAAGGCAAGCCAAAATTTAGGACAGAAATTCTTGCTCCTCTTTGTTAATTCTTCCTCAACTGGATTATATTGGGGGAACAAGGACCCCGCATTTAAATATTCGGGGGCCAAAAGTGCCCTGCCCCCCAAACTCGGCGCCTATGTACGTAGATGTAGTGGCTTCTAATATTGTCCTCAAAGTTTGGACTTATCCCAACAAAAATTTATGAGTGCGCGTCTCTCACTTGTGAATTGAAAATGTTAATAAGTATGTATTATGTAGATTTTACGAAACAAATAAAAAGCATAACTATTTTGACAAACAAGATTAGTTGTTTATAATTCGTCACATGAAAGAAATTAAGAAAAATAAACAAGAGAATAGGAATTATTTGTTTCGTAAGTGTCATTGTCATTTTCTACTGGATACTTTATGATGATCCGTTTGCTGTTCCCATTCTCAATAAAGAACACAGAGGGAACAAAGAGCAGACGGACAGCTGGTGTTGATAATAGTGCTGAAAGGCAAGATCATTGTTTTGCAGGTATACCACTTGTGCATTCATGGTCACTCCTCCACTGCTAACACTTATTTTATTCTATGTCGCTACCTCGTCATTACAACTTATTTGCTACACCTGTAGAGTATAGTCCACAACAAAAAGAAATTCCTTGTCTCGTCTCGATTTTCATTTTGAAAACGAATGAAGATGGCAAGTACTTTTCCAAATTCCACACGAGAGGAGAAACCTCCCAAATTTTGTGTGTATCACTAGTTCTCCTTAAATCTTAGCTCTGAAACAGTAATCTAATGTTACATGAATAATAGTGAAGAAAATATAAACAGACGAACTGATTGTTCGATCACAATGAAGTGCATTTATCAACTTTAAAAGATACGCAAGACATTACAAAAGGTACTCCAATCATAGGCGTGGTTCACATTTGTTACATATTCCTTCGTAGACCTTTCGTGATGCAAAAGAATGTTGTGGGGCACGATGGCTCAGTGAGAAAACGCTTAGTTCTGATGTATGAGGTCCCTAGTTCGATCCCCACCCAAGTAGCTTATGGTGGACAATATCGTCCCTGTAGTTTTTCTCGGGGTAGACCCGTTCCCTCCTACATTCTCATTCCATGAATTATTCCATCATCCTTTACTTGCTTTAATCATCTGTCTCCTTTAGCTTAAAGGGCATAATCGTGGGACGTTAAACTAAAGAACTTTCTTTTTTGCAAAAAAATTCTGATAACTTCTAGATGAAATTAAGAGAAAAAAAAATATGACACAAATTTTGTGGATAAATTTACGAAACGAGACGAGACAAAAATCTCCAAAATTTAGGAGACGAAAGGAGAAAATCTTATTTCTCGTCTCGTCCCATCTCATGCCCAACACTCCTGTTATATTTGTCCTTTTCCGTTATCGTGAAGGTCTATTCCTACATCATGTTCTCGCTAGTTAAAAACCATATTTGCAACGTCTCATCAGAATTTACGATCTGGCGCCTGAGGGACACCACGAGCTCTATATCATTCATACTTACCATCTGCTTACCATTCTTACCGTCTTTCTATTTATCCATCATTTATACCGTGAATAATTCCAGTAATTTAACCGTTTCCAGATTTGAACTGCTCGAACAAAAGGTAGGTGCGTCTACCTTGGTTAAATTATGTTGTAAGAACATCCTCCTTCTACATAGCACTTTTTTGCTTTACAAATTCATTGTCTTAACAAATGACAAATGATAAATATTTAAAAAAAAACGTTTCAAAAAAGTCAATGTAAAAAGAAGAAAATATAAGTACGAGTATATATGAAACAGAAAAAGGATAATTAATCACGTAAAATTAATTAAGTTTTTACACCCGACAGTGTTTTCAGCACTCTTTCAATATATTTATTTTATCGAAACCACTTTCACATGATTTCTTTCTCCTCATGTTTGTAACTTTACACATATTTATGTTCTTTTTCTAATTGTAGTCACCGTGTTGCCACGTTTCGCCTAATCATCGTTTCGCCTAACCAATTATCTGACACTTTTATGACAGATAAATGATAAGATTTGTGTTCGCCATTTTAGACGAAAAAATATCCTCGTTTAATATTAATATTATATTAACTATTTTCGAGGAGTTAGGGTTACCAAAACTCCTTTATGTATTTACCATGACCATGTATATATATATATATATATATATATATATATATATATATATATATATATATATATATATATATATATATATATATATATATATCGACACGTTATCTATCGATCCAAACGATTTATGGTAAGGATTCCATAGCATGGAATGGTAGATTTCGTCTGAGCTTCATTCTTCTATTGAAGCCAGAAGTAGTAAGAACTAGTACAACTTCCTGTTTCAATAATGATTCCTACATATTAATAATTGTGTGCATTCCAAATCTTAAGAATAGAATTCATCTCAGCTTGAGTCTTCTATTAAATTAAGACCAAGTACAACAACTTCCGCTTTCAATATTGATTCCTAAATATTAAAAATAGTAAGAGATAACGAGAAATCATTTTTGATAAGAATTCAGCTTCCGATAATCAGATTGGACGTGTCACATTATCACTCTATTGCTGGTGGAGGTTATACTTCCGGTTTCAATATTGAATCTGCATAATTTGGAAATCTACAGTAGTTTAACGATGTAAAAGAAAACTCACATATTTTGAGTATAAAATAATAATATATTTCATATAAACAAGGAGTTTGCTTTTGCATTATTTTATACAATGTGTAACTGAATAACTGATACAACGCATGGCTAGGGATATCACAACTCTTAGAGAACAATATTACAAATTTGGTCTATTGCAATTGGAAACAAAATATTGTATTTAATTTATTTAATTTTCCATGTATGTATGATATTACAAAGGAAAAGTGATATTTAGAGGGAATTTCGGGTGCCATCATAAGAGAACAACGTATAAATACTTTCATAACTTTGCTTATTGCATCGAACACCAGTAAACCCTAGCCCAGATGGCCATCCTACTGAATAAGGGGTTCAGCCGGATAGTTAGTAGACAACGTTCACTTCACCGTATGGACTTCAGAAGCCGATAACCCAAGAGGTTACCACTTGTCATTATACGACACTGCGGTTAATGTATTATACTGGCAACAGAATGCCGTGACTGCACCATAAAAACGAGTAGCATGGTGCGGTGAGTCTCGATTTCAATCTCATCACACAGATAGTAATCTATAATTTGGTGCCAGTCCAACGAAATCATGTCAGGTTGGAACTGTACAAGATAATGGAGACTCCATGTTGATTTAGTGTTCTTCTGTAAGCAATGTTTTGGACCTTTGGTATATGCACTATGCACCTCTATTGTATCGAAATACGAAGATCTCCAAAGTCAACTATATTTTTATTTATTTCCGTCACACGAGTGGAAATGGAGTGTATCAGCAGTACAATCATCCTCGTAACAGATCCCGGTTGGCTACCACCTGTTTGGAGGAACATTCCACTTCTTCCTGCTGAAACAACCAATGACAAGCCCGAATTTCAATCTCATTGTACAGCTCAGAGACTTATGTTATGGACGTTCCCGGTAGTATGTGAAACGAGTGGAAATTCATCTCAAAAGTTGTAATTTCAAAAGTAATAATAAGAATTGAAATATATTTTTCTTTTTTCTTCTTTAGTAACACATTGACATTTTTGGATTGTGGAATTATCCGAAGAGCAATTTGTCAGCGGAGCGATTTGTCACAAATCACTCATTTTGATTACAGTTGTTCATTGTTAAGTTATGAGTAAATTTAGGGATCTTTTGTCAGATCTAGCTCGAAAGATTTACAATTTCATACGAATTAAAATTACAATAGGATCCCTTACAATGCATTAACACTTCAGAAAAGCATTAAAACTGGAATGAAATCCTCAGAAAGATCAGAAAAACCTACCATAAAATAACTTTTGCATCCACATAAGAAGAAACATACAAACTATATTTCTTGTAACATACCGATTAGCAGTACCATTTCACATCAGATATTTGGAAACAAACTGCAAACTAAAAGTTACTTAATAAGAGATGTAACTTGTTTTTCTCTCGTCTCAAATATAGCCACTATACACTCTGTGAGGGCATGAATATTCTCAAAATGGAACGGAAAAATAACTGTAAAACAAGTGTCGAAACATTCTTCCGAAAGCAAATACTCCTATTACAAATTAGTTATGGAAAAACTAATCTGTATTTCTGAGTTCTTCACATAGTAGCGAATTTTTGTTTCGAAAAATTTCCCTCCGGCTTTATCTTCACGATTTTTTTATAGTCCGCCATTTTAGGCAAAACGAGGATTAGGGCAAACGAGTATCCTTATTTCGCCTAGAATTGCGGACACAAATCTTATCTTTTATCTGTCATAAAAGTGTCAGATAATTGGTTAGGCGAAACGAGGATTAGGCCAAACGATGTAATATCGTAATCACTTTCTCTTTTGTTTCTTTTTATAACTTAACTTTTTATCTGTTTCCTTCTTTCTAAAACTCTGTTTACGTTTGATTTTTCATTCTTTTTCAACAGATTTCAAGAAAGGAGGAAGTTCTCATTTCGAGCCATTTATATTTATGTTCACGCATAACTTCAACACAAGATCACCGTTTTTGATAATTCTGTTTTAGTTTAAAAGAGAAATTTTCTGGTAGATCCATATAAACTTCATGAATATCTAACAGTAGTCTCCTAACCTTGCTTAATGGCTGACAGTACTCATACCATAAATTGTATGTATGATCTCATATAACTTGAATATAGGTGTATCAATTTTGTTTACTTACGTTTTGTTTGAAATAATATGTTTTGCAGTGCTTTCATGTAAATTTCATTATGATCCGATTATACTCTTTGGATATCGAGCATGAAACTCCTGAACAGCTGACAGTGTTAATATCATAATTAACTGACTTCACTCTGTGCATGTTCACGTATAACTTGAACATAAATGTAGCAATTTTGATTATTCATTGTTAATTTAAAAAAGTATACTTTATTGCAGATTTCATATACAGTTCGTCTTTAAAGTCGCGCAACCCAAAGTTTGATTGCGTGTATCTTTTGATTTAAGAATGATAAAGACCTGAGACTTGAAACAAATGTAAGCATGTTTTATGCATATATTTTCGAGATCATGACCAGTGCTGGAACTTGTAACATTTTTTGTGTAGAAACGAAAGAAATGATCGTAAATGTAAAATAAATATTGCAAAATACTCATTTCCTGCGGGTGAATTCCTGTGTATATGTACAGTATGCATCAACATTTATCCATTGGAACGAAAATGTGATGAGGTTGATGCAGTCTTGCCATATAAAAAGGCTATTTAATTCAAGCCCGTAAAATGGGTGTTCTTTGACAGAAACGTGGCCCCTGACAACACTGTTATCGTAAAGTTACTGCAATAGGTATGTTTTAGGTTAATTAATGATAAGCAATGAGAATTTGGACATAATTGATGAAATTAATTTTTATGCAAGAATTTGCGATGTATTTAATAGTATTAGTTGAAGAAGACAAATAAAATACATAGCAGCTATATCTTGTTTTAGACTTAATTTGTCGAAATTACATAACATTTCAAGTAGAGTTTCAATTTGAAGTTTGAAACTGGTTTAAAGATCTTAATACCAGGTCGTTCGGAAGTAAATGACCAAATTTCATAATGACAACATTCACTTTTCCTTAATTTCAAAAGTGTACTGAAGCGATAGGACCGTTAGTAATACCAGTTGTTGAAGGTAACCTCACCTGACACTCGTTAATGCGAGAAGTGTGCGTCTTATAAGTACAAATACCAGAGGACGTACTACAACATTCTTGGAACATGTCAGACAAAAGTGATTTTTTAAATAATTTCAGTGCATAAGTTACAACTAGGATGTAATAAGGCAGAAATGTATTGCGATGTAATAAGAAAACGGGAAGAAAGGAAGGAAAGTCAAATTCTTTCCGCTAAAATAGGGGAAAGAGCGTCTATGCTACTCTACCCAGAGTAATTATTGATGGTTTTGTTGAAGAAGTGGAACAGAAGGCAGAACTGAGAATGGACTTGTAGAATATGCTTTTGTGAAAGGTGCTGCTGTGAAAAAAAAACTTCTTCCATTGATGAGTTCGATAATACAACCTGCTTTCTTGTGGCTACAGTACTCATTGAACTGCTCCCTAGAGAAAATGCTCCTATAGTCCGCGTCACCTGAATTGGCGTATGGCATCAGCCAATAAGCTCGCAGTGCACTGTTACTATACCTTCAGGGAAGAATATAATCATTCATGATTGTCCACAAATACGAACACAATCTATTATGAATACGAACAAAATCTAATATTCCTCCTTGAAAGTATAGTAACAGTGCACTGCGAGCTTATTGGCTGATGCCACACGCCAATTCAGGTGACGCGGACTATAGCCACAAATGACATACTTGCAATAAAATAAACGTAGTTTAGTTCGTTTTATTTTATAAACTTTTTCTTTTTTAAGGCAGATCGAAAGAAGTATAAATATTACCATGTGTTGAAGTAAGCATTCGTATCTTTTGCTGTGAGTTGCGCTCGATATGTCTCAAAATGTAACTAAGCAATCTTGAAATTTCAACTGGGGACTCCGTAGCTGTTAGAATAGTAGTCCACAGTGTCAAATGATGAACGAGATTGTCATACATTTTCTTGATGAGTTATTAAACATTTTGAAGATGTAGTAAATCACGTTGCGGCATCGAAAGAATATCCTGCGGGGTGGTACAAGTGTCTGGTGTTGAAGCAATCAGGGTAGACTGGAGATGGCTCTCATAATGGGTTGGAGTTGCTGAAATCAAAAATGATATTCTATTATCAAGAGCCTTGGGCTTGTGTGGTCGTTTTAGACTTGTGCTGGTTCTATGGCCTTCCTGCTTACATATAATACAAAAATTCTTATTTAAAGGTTTCTGTATTATGAATGATTCCACATCTACAACAGACGGATTTACTCTTGTAGAAGTAAGGTGAATATCCATAGGAACAAGAGTTTTAATAGGGTGAAGGTCTAGGCACACTCATTGAGGGTTTAACGACATAATATTGTTGATATTCGTCTTGTCTGAGTGTGAAGATTGGAGAGGCGTCATTGAGCAACATTCGAACATACGTATTAGCTTCTTTTGCATTGCGGATACGTATTACGTTGCTAAATTTGAACAGATTGATACGCATGTGACATCAGAGAACATCAATTTGCTTTAGGCCATCTTCTGGCAACACCTTCAATGATACGAATGTATACCTCTTTTTGCTGGTGTCGAGCTGGCAATGAAAGGCAACTGAAATTTGGAACGAGTTGTGCGATGCTGATGTGAAAATGTGCCGCGACATTAGTCTCCAAAGTGTAGAATGCAGATAACGTACATGCAGGGTGAATAACATTATTTAGTACCACTGTGTGTAAATTTCTAATTCCAAATATTGTCAATTAACTGTGTTCTTCAGGAACCGACTGAACGCATCGCAAAAAGCATCTGAAATAATTTATTAGCTGACAGAAGGGGACAAGTGCCCTTCCCCAGATTTTTCTATTATTTTTTTTTCTCGAAAAAGTTCCCTTCAAAGAAAGTTGATGCCAAATATACCCTTGCTTTGTGAAACTAGAGGGACTGCAAAGCGTTTCAGTTCGATTATTGCAAGAATTTTATTCGGCTGCAGGAAAGCAAACTGGTTCACATTGGTTTTTCATGAATCTAGTAAATTAGACCACGAGAAACATGAATCTGAAGGAATTTTGACGATTCGAATTTCGGAACTCGAGATATTCGAATTTGAAGTCACCAGGGAAGCAAACTGGTTCACACTGGTTTTTCATGAATCTAGTAAATTAGACCACGAGAAACATGAATCTGAAGGAATTTTGACGATTCGAATTTCGGAACTCGAGATATTCGAATTTGAAGTCACCAGGGAAGCAAACTGGTTCACCTGTTTTTTCATGAATCTAGTAAATTAGACCACGAGAAACATGAATTTGAAGGAATTTTGACGATTCGAATTTCGGAACTCGAGATATTCGAATTTGAAGTCACCAGGGAAGCAAACTGGTTCACACTGGTTTATCATGAATCTAGTAAATTTGACCACGAGAAACATGAATTTGAAGGAATTTTGACGATTCGAATTTCGGAACTCGAGATATTCGAATTTGAATTCACCAGGGTAGCAAACTGGTTCACACTGTTTGTTTCATGATTCGAGTAAATTAGACCACGAGATACATGAATTTGAAGGAATTTTGACGTTTCGAATTTCGCAACTGGAAATATTCGAATTTGAAGTCACAAGCGAAGCAAGCTGATTCACACCGGTTATTGACAATTATCGTAAATTAAACTGTATTAATGTAATTTAAAGAAACATTGATTCGAAATAAATTTGACGATCACACTTTTGAAACTGAAGATACTTGATTTTGAAATATGGATGCCGTTGCGACGGTTTCCTGTATAATTTTGATATGAACCTTTCTGTGGACTCCGATACATGAAAATTTGTTTCCCTTTTCCTTTCGTATGTAGTAATTAGGACTTTCCGAATCGTAATAGTTTGTTTGATTTATTGATAAATAGTAGTGTATATAACAAATAACTCTTGTTTATCGAATATTCTACTTTTTAGTTTTTGGCACGTAGCCTATTATATATTTTTCTACTAGCCTACTATATTTAAAGTACTCCTTTATATTTTATTGACTGAGCGGCACGCTGAAGCAACATAAGTAGAAACGTAGAAAATAGGAAATGGCACTACCTAAGCATAATATACTTAAAAAGATCGAAATATTTACAAGTGAATAAAACGAGTGACGATCAATCAGAAGTAATCATGTTCATCTGCTTTGGATATATTGGAGTAAAAGTTCTCTTCCTCCTCCTCCTTCTTCTTTTTCTTCTTCTTCTTCTTTTTATTATTATTATTATTACAGTAAAACTTGTATGAAACTGAATGTATTGGATTCAACATTTTCTCACGTTTGGGTCAGATTTCCGTTTTGTACAAATTTGGGAAGAAATAAAATTAACCATTGGGACTTTAAAAGGTTTCCGATATAGATAAATTTTCGCCTTATTTAAGTTTTGATTAATACAAATTTCACTGTATATGAAAATAATTTGTTTTACTCTTATGTTATGTGGAGTTCAAGAAACTAGTGGAAAATATTAACTATATGAGCATTTTATATATGATGCCGTATAGATGGCAGAAAAGAAATAATGTTTCCGGTACATAAAGTTTCAGCTTCATGTTTGATGTAATTTGTAACTAACTTACAGGTTATTTTGTAGTAATTAGTTATTTCCTGGAAATTAATATTTAAATACAAATTGCATGAATTGTGAAGTTTATGTGAACTACTTTAAAACAAACTGTTATATTTACAGTATCCTGGTAGTATATAATTTCTGTTGTTTAAATCTTGTCTCTGTTCCTGTTGTTGAGAGTGCATGCCAATTTTTGGTGATTGATTTCAGGCAGCAGTTTGGTTTTTCAACAAATTCATACTATGTTAAACAAAAAAGAACAGATGAAGCAGTGGCGAAAGCCAATGATTACAACAGAAAAGAACGACGAGGGCATATGGCCCGAACTGGTAAACTTGACAAAGGACAACTTTCTTAGCATATTCAATTCTGAAGAGTTCGCAATTAAATTTCTGCAGAAATACCAGTTAGTTCATCGTCCAGAAGATAAGTACAGAGAGGAGTTCACCTGCTTTGTGTGCCACAGTCACTTACGGGTCATAAATCAGAAAGATCTGAAATTGGGTTGGGGCTTTCGCTGCTCGAACCAAGGATGCAGATCACGAAATTGTTCAGAATGTAAGCGTCTCAAGCGAAAGTGCAAACCACCATGTGGACAGCGATACTCCCCTCTTCACAACACAGTTTTTGAGAACACCCATTTGAAATTTACGGAGATCCTTCATCTCATTTACATTTGGCTACAAGGAAACGAATCACGACGAATGGATGCTTTTGAAAGAACTAACGTTACCCCTACGTGTTATTTCAGAGTGGACAAAAGTGTTCCGAGAAATATGTCGTTATGCTGTCGGTAAGCGGCGAAAACTCACCGGAGAAATCGAGATAGATGAATGTCATCTGTATACTCGTAAAAATCATCAAGGCCGGAAACTGAGAGGAGATTCTCTGTGGGCCGTTGGTGCTGTTGAAAAAGACACTGGATACTGCTTCGTGGAAATTACAGAAACGAGAAATGCAGAAATCCTGGAGCAAATAATCCGTGATAATATTGAAGAAGGATCAACAGTGACAACAGATCATTGGTCTGGATATAATAATATATCCAAAAATTGCAATGTTAACCACAAAAGAGTAAATCATTCACAGTACTTTACAAAACTTAATGTAAAAATCACGAGGGAAGGGGATTCATATAAGTCCGACCTTGTAAAAGTAACAACAAATCACTGCGAAAATATGTGGGGGAAAAATGAGACCTCACATCAAATGTGTCCGCGTATACAGAAATAAAGAAGGAGAGCTCATCGAATTCGCATCCACGTATTGCGATCAATTTGTGTACTTCCAGAATATTCTCAGGCCTTTCAAATACAATCATAAAGGCTATACATTAAAAGATTGGCGGCGAATGTTTCAACAGTTCTTGATCGACATTCGGAACGTTTACCCTGGCATTGGTGGAGTGCGATATGAACACCCTAAAGATGTAGAAGAAGAACTTGATGTCTATTTGGTCGAGGAGCCTCGTCGACACAACCCTTCCTTACTTGAGATGGATCTTTCTGAAGCTCATTTAGAGTCACTAGGAACGCAAGTACAACGTAAGGAGGTGACATTCTCTGAAACACTAGCCAAGCCAGATCAACATTCACCTTCCCAGCCATTGGGTCAGTTTCTGGAAGAGCTGAACACCTGATCTCGTGATGCTCTCACATGGATACGCTTTCATCACGCAGCTGAAGATCTCAATGCTTTTCTCCCAACTCTTCATTGGGTTAGTGAAGTTTTCCAAACTGTTCAACATCAAGAACAGATCTGCGGCTGGCAAATTCCACCGAATCATCCCTCAAGAGATACACATCATATGCAGCGACACCCTCAGTTGGCTTTCTTACTTAGTGATTTCACAATTCCACATATAAATGGTTTGGGTAACTGTTTGTTCAACGCAATTAGCTTTGCTCTCTTTGGTCATGAGTTTTACGCCTATTTTTTACAACTCTACACCGTCAAATATATGTGGGAAAATCGAAACTGGATACTCACTCCTCGAGCAGATCCTCAAGATGAACTTCAAAGCGTCCAATTCTTTATTGACAACGAAGGAGATCTCCTAAACTATATATATCATAGCTCTGAGGTAGTTACTAACGAAAATATGAATGAAGGAGGTATAGCTCGAGAAGGCTGGGGAGCAAATATCCATATGGCCATTCTGGCAAGAGCACTTTGCAGACCAATACACTGTTATAGTCCGAGTAGAAGAACAGGATTACCAGCAATTGATCAATGTCAAACTATTCAAGAAAAAGTAGAAGAATTATTGAGGTGCGGGAACCGATATACACTTGATGTTAACAATGAACATGAGCCCTTAAGAATTTGCGTTCTTGACGCACATATTGAACCTCTAATCAAGATTCGAGAAGATTTGAATCCTCATTTTCTTGAGTTGTAAACATTTTGAGACTGGTACTTACTATACATTAAACCTAGCCTATATAGTGTAATTTGTTATTCTGTATATTATATCTATGTTGTACCTGCATGCCATTCATCTAATTAAAATGCATAAATTTAGAATACAGAGAGGATGTATGAGCATTTAAACAAGTGCCATTCGTAATTTTCAAATCTATATGTAGGAACATGTGAAGCAACCTATCAAGAACCGCAAAATTATCATTAGTTTACAAAGTGACTGAATGTCTTGCATTAAAAACTGTTGACTCAACGAAAGTTAATACCCATACCCTAAACAAACAACATGCCCGAAAGTAGAATAAATACACGATTGAGTCACAAATTGCTAATCCTAGAATGCCTGTAGTTGTTCAAAAAATCTAAATCAAAAGCAATAATACAGTACTCTAGTAGTGATATACAACAACAACAACAATAGCAATAATAATAATAATAACTTTGAGCTTCCCGAGGAGTTATGGTACTTTCAGATATGTTGTTTGTTCACAGTATAATTTCAGTCGACGACTACTCAAAATGTGTCAATTTAAAAAGACATAAAGAGGCACTTTGTTCACAACTAGCAGCCTCTAGTTATAGCTCCGAAAATTGAAAAAAAAATCCCCAAATGTTAAAAAAAAAAAAAACCCTCAAAATTAATTCACTTGCGACCCTCGGTCCATGTAGGCAAAAATGTTCCAAATTAGTTGTAGAATACACCCTCTAATTAATACATCGAATTTCCAGTTACTCTGCATACGAACAGTGAAACCTTTTATGAATCAGAAACAGGAAAAGAACTTCTTTCAAATATTATGCTGAAAATCATCTCCATTATGTCATATTAAATTTCAAATTTGCAAGTACTCAATTTCAAAAGTCTTATCGACAGAGAGTATTGGAATCAATATTCATCGTAGTGTAATCTATATATATAAAAGAGAACGTACAAAATCCTTTGTCCGCTCATCACGCTAATACGGCTGAACCAATTTCTTTCATTTTTGGGGGGTTATTAGGATTTGGACCCTAGATGGTTTTTATCATATCACTTTAATTTTTAATTACCAGTGTCTTGAGATAATTGACCATTCAAGTGTCCATAACGTACAAATCCTTTGTTATTAGTTCATCATAGGTAAAAATAAACGTATTTATATGCAACCCGCATGACCGTGTCACTCGGCGGGTTAACATAAATGACAGGCGATATACAGCGGAAAATAGCTTGAATCTTCTGTTTAAAATTTTTTAATTGATTTGCTTATTTTTACAGACACTTTTACAATATGCCAGCACCGGGATGACCGCAGCGAAGCGGGGCGGGTTAACATAAATGACAGGTTAAGATTTAATGTTAAGATTTACTGCAATCTTCTATGGTTTTTATCATATCACTTGAAAGCGAAAAAGTAAAAATTATCTAAGTAACAAAGTTTATTGCGTTCCGGGGTGACCGCAGCGAAGCGGGGTGAACGCTGCTAGTTTACGATAATCAAGAAGAAAAAACAAATAAAAAAACAGTGTGAACCAGTTTGCTTCCCTGGTGACTTCAAATTCGAATATCTCGAGTTCCGAAATTCGAATCGTCAAAATTCCTTCAAATTCATGTATCTCGTGGTCTAATTTACTAGATTCATGAAACAAACAGTGTGAACCAGTTTGCTACCCTGGTGACTTCAAATTCGAATATCTCGAGTACCGAAATTCGAATCGTCAAAATTCCTTCAGATTCATGTTTCTCGTGGTCAAATTTACTAGATTCATGATAAACCAGTTTGAACCAGTTTGCTTCCCTGGTGACTTCAAATTCGAATATCTCGAGTTCCGAAATTCGAATCGTCAAAATTCCTTCAGATTCATGTTTCTCGTGGTCTAATTTACTAGATTCATGAAAAACCAGTGCGAACCAGTTTGCTTCCCTGGTGACTTTAAATTCGAATATCTCGAGTTCCGAAATTCGAATCGTAAAAATTCCTTCAAATTCATGTTTCTCGTGGTCTAATTTACTAGATTCATGAAACAAACAGTGTGAACCAGTTTGCTACCCTGGTGACTTCAAATTCGAATATCTCGAGTACCGAAATTCGAATCGTCAAAATTCCTTCAGATTCATGTTTCTCGTGGTCTAATTTACTAGATTCATGATAAACCAGTGTGAACCAGTTTGCTTCCCTGGTGACTTCAAATTCGAATATCTCGAGTTCCGAAATTCGAATCGTCAAAATTCCTTCAGATTCATGTTTCTCGTGGTCTAATTTACTAGATTCATGAAAAACCAGTGCGAACCAGTTTGCTTCCCTGGTGACTTTAAATTCGAATATCTCGAGTTCCGAAATTCGAATCGTAAAAATTCCTTCAAATTCATGTTTCTCGTGGTCTAATTTACTAGATTCATGAAACAAACAGTGTGAACCAGTTTGCTACCCTGGTGACTTCAAATCGTCAAAATTCCTTCAAATTCATGTATCTCGTGGTCTAATTTACTAGATTCATGAAACAAACAGTGTGAAAAAGTTTGCTTCCCTGGTGACTTCAAATTCGAATATCTCGAGTTCCGAAATTCGAATCGTCAAAATTCCTTCAGATTCATGTTTCTCGTGGTCCAATTTACTAGATTCATGAAAAACCAGTGTGAACCAGTTTGTTTCCCTGGTGACTTTAAATTCGAATATCTCGAGTTCCGAAATTCGAATCGTCAAAACTCCTTCAGATTCATGTTTCTCGTGGTCTAATTTACTAGATTCATAGAAAACCAGTGTGAACCAGTTTGCTTCCCTGGTGACTTCAAATTCGAATATATCGAGTTCCGAAATTCGAATCGTCAAAATTCCTTCAGATTCATGTTTCTCGTGGTCCAATTTACTAGATTCATGAAAAATCAGTGTGAACCAGTTTGCTTCCCTGGTGACTTCAAATTCGAATATCTCGAGTTCCGAAATTCGAATCGTCAAAATTCCTTCAAATTCATGTTTCTCGTGGTCTAATTTACTAGATTCATGAAAAACCAGTGCGAACCAGTTTGCTTCCCTGGTGACTTTAAATTCGAATATCTCGAGTTCCGAAATTCGAATCGTCAAAATTCCTTCAAATTCATGTTTCTCGTGGTCTAATTTACTAGATTCATGAAAAACCAGTGCGAACCAGTTTGCTTCCCTGGTGACTTTAAATTCGAATATCTCGAGTTCCGAAATTCGAATCGTAAAAATTCCTTCAAATTCATGTTTCTCGTGGTCTAATTTACTAGATTCATGAAAAAACAGTGTGAACCAGTTTGCTTCCTTGGTGACTTCAAATTCGAATATCTCGAGTTCCGAAATTCGAATCGTCAAAATTCCTTCAGATTCATGTTTCTCGTGGTCTAATTTACTAGATTCATGAAAAACCAGTGTGAACCAGTTTGCTTCCCTGGTGACTTCAAATTCGAATATCTCGAGTTCCGAAATTCGAATCGTCAAAATTCCTTCAGATTCATGTTTCTCGTGGTCTAATTTACTAGATTCATGAAAAACCAGTGTGAAACAGTTTGCTTCCCTGGTGACTTCAAATTCGAATATCTCGAGTTCCGAAATTCGAATCGTCAAAATTCCATCAGATTCATGTTTCTCGTGGTCTAATTTACTAGATTCATGAAAAACCAGTGTGAACCAGTTTGCTTCCCTGCAGCCTTTTATTCTTATTATTGAAGCTCTTGGATTGTTGTTAGGAGCTTTCGCATCTATTGAGGAAAATATCATGAAAGAAAAACTGAATAACTTGAAATGTTAAGTGCTCCCCAATTCTCCATATTCCTCTAAGTACCAAGGTACCAAAAGTCC
The DNA here is from genome assembly GCF_964235325.1 of Thermobia domestica. Classification (NCBI taxonomy): domain Eukaryota; kingdom Metazoa; phylum Arthropoda; class Insecta; order Zygentoma; family Lepismatidae; genus Thermobia; species Thermobia domestica. The sequence continues at coordinate 233,571,707 of NC_137460.1, forward strand.
GAGATTGTAGCCCGATTCCGTTTTGAGTAAAGATACGAAAAAGTGGAAATAGAGGAAAAATGTCGGGAAAAGCGAAGCTAAAATAGAAAACATCCCAATTACACCAACCATTTGAACTCCAAAGCAGAGTTGGCGTGGGTCAATGAAAACTTGACCCACGACCCACTGACCCACCACCCTCCGTGACCCACTCTGACCCACGACCCACCGTGACCCACCATGACCCACCACCCACGGTGACCCACGACCCACTCTGACCCACCACCCACCGTGACCCACAACCAACCATGAACCACTCTCATCCACTTTGACCTACTTTGACTCATCAAAATCCATCGTTATCAACTCTGAACACGATCCACGGCCTCTTCTGAACTGAACTGTGAAATTGTCACTAATCGGAGTTTGACTTTCTAGTCAATCGCTCAAGCACCACTCTGTTACAATAACGGTGGATCTGACCTTTACGATATAAAATGGTAAAGTGTTTGTCAGTGAGGAAATTGAAACAGTTCGAGGTGGGGGAAATTAGTGTGTGCCTAAAATATACTTGTACTAAGAGAGTATTCTTGCAAGTGTTAATTTCTGAACGCATTCCACAAGAAACTTCTATTTTCAGGAAAATACCCCTGTACAATATGGAAAAGATTATGTTTTCTCAGTTCACAGTATTTTTCTCACAAAAGACTTGAAAAATAAGTTTTTCATAGGGTATAAAGGTGCTGGGGTACACTATGTGAGAGCATTTCCATAAAGTAAGCTCATAATTGTAATTTGTGTAATCACTAAAACACCAAGTTAAATTTAAGTTACAAATATGCATAATTGCAATTATTATGAATATTTATTCAAAGTAGTTTACATAAAGCAAAGAAGAGACTTACTAAAAATTAGGTACAAAGTTGAATAACACAAATAAGCCATTACTAATACAAGTATACATTTTCCGTAACTCGTAATTTTCCACCTTAAATCTGAAATCGGATTTATTTCCTGTTGGTAAGTTAACTTTTTGGCGGTAAATCATCCGCAGTGGAATGATGTCCATCCTTCAGCCAAGAAATAACTAGCTCGTCTGCTTTGAGCATGTCTAGCGGTAGGCCATTAACATTGATGAGCAACAAGTTAGACAATGTTTGAGCATTCAATTTCTTATATAATAATTAATATATTACAGTGATTCAAAACTGTATTTTTCCCAGTAGTTAGCTCTAAAAACTCACAGGTCTCGAAAGACAAGTTGTAGTCTAAGTCCTGTTGCAATTATTACTATTAAAAATATCAATATCCAAAAGGGCCTGGAGTTCTTTTTCCACTTGGCTAGCTATACACACCTCAAGTAAGTAGACAGAAACAAGTGGAAAAGGAAGGGAAATGAAGGTCTTGAAAGTAAAACGGAGACAAATTTACCAGTCTTCAAAAGATACTGTCTACAATGCAGTGAGCAGAGAGGGTCGGTAGATCATACTGAGTCGGTGGGTCGCAGTGGGTCACGGTGGGTGGTGGGTCGCAGTGGGTCATGGTGGGTGGTGGGTCACAGTGGGTCACGGTGGGTGGTGGGTCACATGCTGTTGACCCACGACCCACTGACCCACTCAGAAAACTTGACCCACTGACCCACCGACCCACTGACCCACTCCATCTCTGCTCCAAAGTGATCGGTCGCCCTATGCTATACGAAAAAGCAACGTTTTTAGTTCAGCAGGCTTTTTAAATGATACTTAAGGAGACGCAAAAGTGACACTTGAAAAGTGCACACTTTTGTGTAGGGGAATACTTCGAATTTATTCCCCAACAGTTATATTGTTGGTATAATGAAGGCCGAAATGAACAATTTACTGAACTGATATCGTTTATTTTTCCTTCATATAGCATTGGACACCTTGCTAGTGAGGAGCCAAAACGAATGATGCAATTGGATACATATATACCATTTACAGTGGAAGCCATCTATTTGCAAACACCTTTCTCTCTTTTCATTTTCTTGTATTTTTAGTTATCACGGAATTAATCTATGTCCCCGGAACTTTGAAATGAAAATGAAATGAAATCTTTGAGTTTTACGTCCCAGGGTTATGTCGGTTAGGCTAAAGGAGACGGTGATTATGAGAAATGAGTGAAATGAAGAAAGTGGGAGGAAACGGGAGAACCCCGAGAAAACCCACGCACACGGTGTTTGTCCACCACAAAGTTCACATGGCGGGGGCTGGGATCGAACCCGGGACCCCAAGCACCAGAGGTGAACGCTCTACCGCTGAGCCACCGCGGCCCACCCCGGAATTTTAATACATCCTGGTATACCTATTCCACTTCCTGAAGAACAGCATGTTCAATAGTTGTAATTGCCTTATGAGAATCCCATTGCTTCAGAAACAGCAGCGCAAATTTGTCTTCAACATTGGATGGGTGGGGGACCACTAAGACTGTTTTCTTTCTTTTCTTTCTTTCTTTCTTCTTTCTTTTCTTTTCTTTTCTTTTCTTTCTTTTTTTTGTTAAGCCATGCTCAAAATATTTGTGAAGTTGAGAAACAATGCTGTGGAGGATCAACGAGCAGAGTTGTCTTCAACATTGGGAAGCGGGCAGATGTGAGACTTATTCTGACGGGACATTAATTTCATCTCACTTTCCTTTGTGGCAATCGGACACAAATCATCACATCTTTTTTTTTTTTTTTTCAAAAAACGCATTTCAAATTTGATTTTTGGGGGGAGAGTCCTCTCAGTTCCAAGATTGGAGGCGACATGTCCCCCCTCAACCCCCCGGGATTTGCGCCAGTGTTCAGATATAGGATTTTTGATTCAGTGACTTGTTGTTAGTGACATATTGCTGCAGAAGGTTAGTGACAAAGCATACATAACTTCGGGCCCGGGCCGGGCTCTGGCCGTAAATTTTTAAATATATAACCATATTTCTGGGTCTTTTTGGGCCTAACTTTGTAAATATACTGTACAACTATATATATTGCACCGTTCTTTCTGGAGAACTTTTAAAGTACAACTGCAAAATTAAATATCTAATTGCTGTAAATAAAAATACAATTTTGCGTTAATTATTAAGTTTCTGTAATTCGGGCTTCTTTCGGGCTCATTTGATTACGAGGTCGGAGCGGGCTCGGGCCTAAATGCTAAAACATATTTCGGACTTGGGTCGGGCCTCACATTATAAATTCAAGAGCTGGGCCGGACTCGGACTAATAATTCCGGCCCTGCAGACCTCTAGCAGAAGGACACTATTTCTAATGAAGCAGGTATATTGTCTCCATTCCTAAACTTGCGGTACCAATATGACCATTTATATCTGAACAAGCTGATATTATTAAATAGAAATGGAATAACTAAAGTATACTGTAAATTAATTATTTTTATTGTCTTTAATAAATTATCAAAATAATTTACTTAAAATTTACAATATTTGGCACGGTTATGATGTTAACATATACACTGTACAATATTATGTTTAAGAGATGGTCATCGATTAAAAAGAGATATACTATACATTTATATTGTATAAAACAATAAAATTGAGCAATGTTCACCATAGAGGTTTCCAGCAATTTAAAAAAAAATCAGTTGAAATTCACGTCATTACCATGAGTATAATGAGAAGTATTTTCTTTGTCATGTGAAGGAAGATAGTCCATAGCTACTGACAAAAGGAATATACTGTATATTGAGTGTTTTACTTGAGTGTTTAATTAGTAACTTACGAATTAGCGGTGTTTTTCCAATTGGGTTTGCAGTTAAAATTTTGAAATAGATCCTACTTTTTCCATTTTGTCTATATAACCTGCCTACCTGAGCCTTCTTGACTCAATTACTCTGACAAATAAACGGTATAAATTAGGCAGTTCCTTATTATGTCATTTCCGCCATTTCTGTCTAGCACTGTTTACTTCTTTATATACACCTGTTATAAGTTGATATCAGAGCACTGTGATTCAGAGTGAATGAAGAATTAGTATAAGAAAGATCGATGACCATTTATTGAACAAGTACTTATAAACAAAATGACTCATAAACTGTGAGTATGGCCCGGGTGGTCCGTCTGGTCCTCTGTAGTTTCAGTGGGATCGATGCCCTTCATATCAAATGAGCTAATGACGACGTTTACAGATACTATGACGACCATCAAAGCAAGAGCAACGTTGTTCCAGAAGTCCGCTCCTTTCTGCTGCTCCGCTTTGTTTATGTTGTAGGCTGTACCTAGAAATACTATTATCACACCTTGCAGCAGCTACAAAGAGAGTTCAAGCAGAAAAAGAGTTAAAATAAGATAAAAAAAGTAAGATGACATAAATGCATTGTTATATATACGAGAAATTCCCCATCACTCAGAAGTTTTAGTCATTTGCGTACTGAGGAGAGAGGTAAAGAGCAGTAACAGGGATTTGCATGAGGAATGAAGTTAATTAAGTTGAGAAATTGAAGTTTCTGTCAGGTTAAGTTGAGTTGAAGGGCTTCATCTGAGTAAGATGAATTACAGATGGTGATGTGAATTACAGAGTTTATCCCAAGATGAGGGGGATTAAAAAGTTTGTTTGCGTGAGAAATAGGGTTTATTGGGTTGAGGAATGAAAGTTTCTGTGAGGCTAAATTAAATTGAAGGGTTTCAGCTTGTGTAAGGGTGACTTGAATTTCAGAGTTTGTGTGCAGATGAGATAAATTAAAGGGCTTATTTGCATGAAGGTGAGGTTAGTAACAGAAGTTTGCGTGAAGATAAGCGAGTTCAATGCTTTCATTTCGGTTCAGGGATAAAATGAAAGGCAAAATATGACAAAGATGAAGTAAGTTTGGGTTACGATGAGGTGCTTTAAAGGGTTTTGATAGAGTCAAATGAGGGACAGAATTTGGGTGAGGGATGAGCTGATGAACAAAAATTTGTATAAGGATGAGATGAATTGAAGGGCACCAGTTTGTAAGAGGGGTAAAGCAAGGGATGGAACTTTGATAAAGAATGAGAGGATGTGAGAAGTAGGAATTTTTGCGAGCGGCATGTTACCTGACAAGGAAAACGTTTACATCTTGCTGAGAATGTTTTGTTACTGTTCTTCATAATATTATAGATCGGCTCGTACTTTAAACGGTAAATTCAAGAACTTTTACGTGACCAAGAAAAGCATTTAAATGGCATTTAGCTCACATTTTGTGAAATACATTACAAATTTAGTGAGTGCTATAACAAGCATATTAAATGTTATTAGAATAGTGATGTTCAGAATTCAAGTGCAATAAGACATTTATTAAGTGGCAACCTCTGGGTAAACTGAAAAGTGGTCGTTGAGAAAGATAGGTGAATAGATAGCTCTTTCTTAATACAGTACGGAAGCGATGTGTACATTTAGTGTTCAATTCCTTAACAGAAAACAAACAAGACATTATTGGTGAGTTTTTTTTTATCAAAGAAAGTGTTACCACATCGCGCATACTCGCCAGACTTGTTCCCTTGTTATTATTTTCTCCTTCCCAAACTAAAGTAACACTGCAGAGTTGCCTTTTGATGTCATTTCCACCGCTTAGAGAGCAGTGATGAGTGCCATCAACATCATCTCAGCCCAGAACTCCAAAAGTTGTTCCGTAACTTACTGTATCGTGCAAAGCTATGTCTAGACCAGTGATCGCCAAACTGTCTGCGGCTAGCAGCTCACGGGAATATTTTCGATAGGTCGCGTTAACGCTCCGGTTGCTTAACCTTGATTCCTATACTGATCTGACGCTAACGACAGGGGACTCTGACGACAACATTTGCTTGCTTCTCCCGCGCAACTGCCATTATCAGCCTCATCTCACAGTTGACTGTACACTGATAACCAGTTGAATTAGAGACACCTACCTAATATCGTGTACCACCACCTTTCGCTCTGATAACGGTGGATACACATCGGGCATAGACTCCACGAGGCACCTAAAGTGTTGTTGTGACATCTGAATCCATATATGCTGCAAAGTCTCCCACAGAGCTAGCAGGTTGCTCAAAAGACGGTCCACAGGCTAAAGATGTCGTTCTAAGAAATCCCAAATGTGTTCGATGGGATTGAGGTTCGGTGACCGTGATGACGAGGGAAGTGTTGTCAGATCAGAGGAGTGATCATCAAAACAGTCTGCTGCCATCCTAGAGTGGTGGGCCGGCGCATTGTCCTGCTGATAGATGAGGTCACCATTCGGATGTTGCAGCCGAGCAAACGACAAGACATGGTCATCCAGAAGATCTCGGTAGCGTTCACCTGTGAAGGACCGTTTTGCACGTGTTGGGGACCCATTTCAGTCCACGTAAACCTCCCTCAGATGATAATAGCACACTACCGGCCTGCACAGTTCCCTGCTGGCACGATGGATTCATAGTCTTGTGCAGTTGGCGACGCACCCGTACCCGTCCATCAGCATGTAGAAATGTGAAACGTGAATCATCTGTTCAGGCAACCTTTTTCCACACTTCCACCGTCCAGTGTCAGTGTTCCTTTGTCCATGGTATACGTTGTTTCTTGTATTGTGCGGCTGGAAGGGGTACTCGCGTAGATCGATGGTTTGTGTACCCCGTAGGTGGTTGTGGATTGTGTGGCTGCTAACACGGCGTTGTCGTCCTGCATTGAACATCTCTGCGATTTGACGCACTGTGGCCCTTCTATCGGCTGTTACGATGCGGGCCAGTCGTGCCTAGCACTGTCGTCGACACGCCCCGGACTGCGGCTTCTTGCCCGTGCCGGTGCGGTTTTACTGGAAACCTGGTACTTACGGCATACCCTTGACACAGTTGCCTTTGAAAATCCGAGTGTTGCAGCCACTTCCAAAATTGAGCCATCCAGTCGTCTGGCCCCTACGATTCAACCACGGTCAAATGCACTCAGGCACTTCGTCTTGGACATCACACACTGTACTCACATGGATACCGAAAGAAGAAGCACACGGCAGTAACACACGTGCGATGCTTCATTCACATACAGTGGTGGAGCCCCTACAGGGTGATTTTCTTAACTCGTGAGGTTGTGGACGTTATGTTTTTCGTGTCTATATTAGACATTTGCTATGTTTTTCGTGTGTATATTAGACATTTGCTGTTTTTCGTGTGTATATTAGACATTTGCTATGTTTTTGTGTGTATATTAGACATTTGCTATGTTTTTCGTATGTATATTACACATTTGCTATGTTTTTCGTGTGTATATTAGACATTTGCTATGTTTTTCGTGTGTATATTAGATATTTGCTATGTTTTTCGTTTGTATATTAGACATTTGCTATGTTTTTCGTGTGTATATTAGACATTTGCTATGTTTTTTGTGTGTGTATATTAGACATTTGCTATGTTTTTCGTGAGTATATCAGACATTTGCTATGTTTCTCGTGTGTATATTAGATATTTGCTATGTTTTTCGTGTGTATATTAGACATTTGCTATGTTTTTCGTGTGTATATTAGACATTTGCTATGTTTTTCGTGTGTATATTAGACATTTGCTATGTTTTTCGTGTGTATATTAGACATTTGCTATGTTTTTCGTTTGTATATGAGACATTTGCTATGTTTTTCGTGTGTATATTAGACATTTGCTGTTTTTCGTGTGTATATTAGACATTTGATAACTTGGATAGTTTGATTTCTATTTTCTAGAAATATAAGTTTATAGGCAATAAACAAATGTAAGATTTTTTTTTAAAAAAAGTTGGTAGTTCTTTTGGTTGGTAGCTCTCAGTAGGATTTAAGAACGGTACGGTAGCTCAGAAGCTTTGTAAGTTTGACGACCCCTGGTCTAGACAAAAGGCATTAGTTAGAATAAACTATGGTGACTGTGTTCGACTTGTCATTAATTTATCTTTTAGAGACCGAAACTCATTTCCTAATTGCCCCCCATTGTTGTGCACAAATCTTTGTCTCTTAAGTTTCCTTCTTCTTCTTTTGTTTGTGTAAATTTCTTTGTAATTTTTTCTTTCTACTTACATCATAATAGCTTTAAGATCGTAGCCTTAAAATGCCTTTGTATCAGTGGTCCTTATTCTGCAACATTTTTTATTTCTAGTCTTTGAGTGAATTCTACAATATACTTTAAGCCTGAGCATCATTATCCCAAAATTCTTTGTATATCTGAATAATGTGTGGTTACGTTGAATAAACTTTTCGAAATGAAGATGAAAATATATTTTTGTACAGAATGGACAAAAATCAAAACAAACACAAGGTTACTGGATTGCAAGCAGACAGAAACGTACATTTACAACTCTACAACACAATTACAACATTTAGGGCAACACCGCTTACAAAATGCTATATTACGAGAAACGGAAGTGGACTTTGTGGTGGGCAAACACAGTATCCATGGATTTTCTCTTGGTGTTTACTTCAACTTTCTTCATTCCATCATTTCATTTGTTATCATTATGACTGTCCTCCTTAGCTTCGGTGCATAATTGTGGAGCGTTAAACAAAAAAAGAAAAAGAAACAGAATAAAAATATCTAAAAGAAATATATATACTGTATATATATATATATATATATATATATATATATATATATATATATATATATATATATATATATATGTAGAATGTCCACCAGCACGAAAAGTTCATATACGTATTGCATAATATTAATAAATAATACTTCGTAACTAACAAACTATACAGACGTCAATAAAAGACTATTGTGTATCAATTGTCTCTCTTTCATGTCCATGTTTCGTGTAGTATCAGTGAATCAAGATTTCTAATGACAAAAATATCCGAATTTTATTACTTTGAGAAGCGTAACAACGTCTTCATCAGACTGTCCTTCCTCGTGATGACTTTGGGTAGTTGTGTATAATATATAATTTGAAGGTGTTTTTTTTTTTTTTTTTTTAATTCACTGCTTAACCTTCCCCTTTTCTCTTTAGTTTGTCTGTAGGCCTAAGTGTGCTCATCTGTTTTATTTTAATCTTTTTCCTTTCGTTAACTTTCTTCTCCGTTTTAATTTTTGCTACTATTCCTCTTTCTTTCTCTCCAGAATTCCTCCTCGTGCCTTCTTTATGCTTAATTCTTTATGTTTGTTCATTGTTAATTCTTTCATTTCATTTATTCTCTCTTCTTTCCATTCTTTAGCAGAGTCTTACTTTCTTGTTCTAGCATTTCTATAGCCCACGTAACCTCTTGTCTTTTCTCTTTTAGTGAAGTGAATGAAGGATTAAGCATAAGTGAGGAATGGGGATATATTCTGAGGAAATATAAGGAAAAAATAATGGAAAGAAATGAGTAAAGGAAGCAGAAGAGCCAAAAAAAGGAGGGATGCACGCAGAAAAGCACAAAGTCAAATCAGGAGAGAAAGAAAATAGAAAACAAAATGAGATGGAACAAAGGAAAGCAAAATACACTTCAAATGGTATACACTCTGTACAGTTAGAAACAATATTAAGTATAGATTTGAGCTATCATTTCTTATACTTCCGACGTATACTTAATATTGTTTCTGATTGTACACGAGAATGATCTTCCTAAGTTTTTTTTTATATCTGGGAAAGGCATTGTTACGATCCGAAAACATAACAAGATTGACATGTACGGTAAGTTTTGAATCAAGTGAAACTTACAAGTAAGTTAGAAAGGAGGAGGGAAATTGGAAACTTTTATATTTCTTCTAGCATCCTTTGTATTGTCTTCTACAAAGTAAGTCCTTTCCAGAAATAACTTCATTGCATAGAAATTTCATTCAAAATAAATTGGAAAACGTCTGGAATAATGTATTTGTTATACTGATTATGTAAAAGCAAGGTCAAACCATCAATTTGCTGGGTCTACGGCGAAAGTTAATCGCCGCGTCGGATCGATGATACAGGTAGAATTTAATATCTAACATATCAATAGCAATAATAATCCCTTATAAGTCCACTTATCGATATTACTATTATGCAGTCGGATAAAGATATCACATAGAACGATAGTTCATATCATCTTTAAACATTTTGAATTCCAAGAATGAATTAGAAATAGTAAACTTGTTACTTTACCCGAAGACCTAACATTTTCTTTCTTTTGCTGTGAGGCTCCTCAAACCCATGTGGGGCGATTGACCACCGTCGCCACTCACGAGATAGCCGCGAATAAGAATACCATAGAAATTAAGCAAGAGATACCCTTTTAATATATTATACTGAAAGCAGGGTTGATATGTTTAAAACAAAATGTTTAAAACAAGTGTTTAAAACATGTTTAAAACGAGGGCTGTTGTTTTATTCAGTTTGTTTTAAACGTTTTAAACAAATTGTTTTAAACGTGTTTTTTTTTCGATGCTGGTTGGACATGTTTAAAACAACTAAAATATCAGATTGAAGAAGCTAATTTAATTTTCTAACAAACAACCCATCCTCCGCAGGATTTGTGCATGGAGTAAATTACAAGCAGAGTTATATTCTTATTATTTATTTATGGTTACATATAGATCACAACAGGTATACTACATAATGATAGTGACCTAGTCAGTTTGTATATAGTTAGAGATGCATGAATTCACTTACATAATTACAAATACACATTTATAGATATGGCCATTTCAGTTAATGAATCTTCAATAAGATTGCACAATAGTTCTTAGAGAGCGGTCATTTATAGTAAATGTGTCAAGTTCAGGATTACTTTCAGCATAGGAGTTAAAAATATAACACATTCTCCTAATAGGTGACATGTATAACGTATTTGTTCTTGCAGTAGGTAAATGAAAAGTAATATTTTTAGGGCGCGTACGTTTACCTGGAACATGTAATTCTAACTGGGATAGTAAATACTCAGAGTCTATATTATTTTGCAATAATTTCATTAAAAAAATCAAAAGTTGGGTGGTACATCTGTCTTCGAGAGATGAGATATCGTGCTTACGAAGGAGGTCGGTATATTTTTTCGAATTTTGGATATAGTCCGGTTTCCTTATAAGTTAAGTACCTCACAAAACGAGATTGAATCGCTTCAAGACGTGCTGTGTTTTTATGACTGTTGGGATGCCATATGATTGAAGAGTACTCAAGTTTGGATCTAACGTAACTATTGAACAGGGTTTTAAGAACATTAGTATTTGAAAAGTCAGAGCCAAGTCTGATTACGAAGCCTAGGTTCCTGTAGGCTTCACTAACAATGCAATTAATATGCTTGTTGAAGGAAAAGTTGGAGCTAATAGTGACCCCTAAATCAGTTACAGTGTCCACTCTTTGTACAGGAGTGTTGTTTATACTGTAATTAAATTTTAGATTATTAGTTTTCTTAGTAAATGTAATAAAGTTACATTTTTTAATGTTAAGATTAAGTTTGTTCAATATACACCAAGTATGTAGTGCGCTTAGGTCTTCTTGTAGTGCGAGAGCATCGAAGGGCTGGGAAATTCTTCGATAGAGTTTTACATCATCAGCAAATAATAATTTAGTACAATTTGGTAGCACATTTGGGAGATCATTTATAAAAATTAAGAATAATAATGGACCAAGGTTTGAGCCCTGAGGGACCCCTGACGTTACAATGAAACTTGGAGTTGTTATATTTTTATAAATTATATGTCGTCTGCGATGAAAGAGGTATGGCATTAGGAATTGTCTAGCTTTGAGAGTGAAGTTGAATGAAATAAGCTTGTTCAATAAAATATCATGATCTAGTGTGTCAAAAGCTTTACTGAAATCCGTATATATTGATTTCTACGGATTTCTACTTGATTTCTACTGTCAATTTGTTCCGCAATGAAGTGTATGAATTCAACGAGATTCGTTGTTGTAGACCTCTTTGGCAGAAAACCATGCTGATATGAAGGTATTAAAGGATGAATATGGTTAAAAATTCTTTGATAATCGACAGATTCAAATATCTTAGCTGGGGCAGATATTAAGGCAATAGGCCGATAATTTTGAACGTCATGGTTGTCGCAGTTGCTTTTTGGTATTGGTATTGGATTTGGTATTATAACAGCAATTACTGAACGAAATTCTGCACATCAATGTGCGTATAACTAAAGCAACAGAAATTCAAGTGAAGTATTTGATCATTTCTTAATTTCCAAGAATAATGGAGGTTAAACACACTATACACTATTCTAAGATCCAAATTCAAAACTTGGGTATTTTTTGATCACTATCATTTCAATAATAATGAACAGTTCTCACATCATAAGTTAGAAGAAATACTCTGACATACAATACAACTCATAGAAAAGAGCAGTGACTAGCCTACAAGGAGCAAATGACATTTTAACTAAACAGTTTTCAAGATACATCTCCATCTGCAACATGGGTAGTTAATAATGATTAGTGTCTACGGCATAACAAAACAATTAACTCTAGACATCCGCCATGGATTTTAACAAAACGGCAGACTCTCATGTTCGGGGCTCTGGTGACCCCCCTAATTATCACAGAGTCATGAGTTATACACCATTGGAAAGCTTATAGACCACAAATTCCAACGAGGTAACGTTCGTGAAATTCCCGCCATATTCGTAGAAAAAGAACAGACATAAAAAATCATTAAAAATATGAAAATATTGACTTTGCGGGGCCCTGGCAACCGTTGCAGTCTCCCTACGCTGACAAAATGATGCTAATGTGTAGGCCACATACTTGTGATAATAATATAAGAAATGGTAGCCATTGCTGCCATTGCGTAATTAATTCGTTTTATGTAGGAAATATTAAAAAAATATATATATATACGCAGAAAAACATTCATTAATTAGACATTCTCTTCCCTCCCCCCCCTCTATAGTACCACGTCCTTATGCAAATCATTTTTGCTGCACACATCATGTATACGAACAAGAATTATGCTTCTAGACCATTTCAGTGAAATATATCTTGTGTTATATGGGACCGTCCCGAAAATAAATGTAAATTAACCAAATTTGACCCCGTCTTTCTCTATTTCTCTATAAACAATAAGGCACATACAGGTTACTAATGGAGGGGACTACTGTAGGGGACTACTTAATTACTTCACATACCAATTTTTAGGGATGTACCCAAAGGGGGAGAAATACCCGCCAAAACCTGATGAAAAAAAATTGATGAAAAATTAAAAAAAAAAACTTCATCCTCCCTCTCTTGGCCGTACATACGTACCCCCTATATACATAAAATGCAACTGACGGAAAGCTTCATCCCTCAAAAATACTTTGGGACCAAATCATCTTTCTAGCTTAATTAAGGACTGAGCTATTGATGTTTGTTGTAAAAATAAATGTAATTTACTTTAAAAAAAAAATCTCCTAAAATTGGCTAACTTTGCCTCCTTCCTACTACCCCATATAAGCAAGAAGTCCAAATACACGATATTACCATGTAGTGGCCTACTTCATTGCTTCACGTAACAATTTTTATGAATCTATCCCCCAAGAGGGGGAATGGCCCCAAAAAAAACTGTTGAAAAAACAAAGAAAAAAAACGATATATACCCTCCTTCCACATGCATAAAATGCACATCAGCAAAGCTGCATCTTTCAGGAATAAATTGGTACCAAAACCATCTTCCCGCCTTAATTTGAGGTTTAAGACTGAGCCACTGAGGTTTAAAGCCCTGATAGAACGTAACACAAAGAAACTAAACAACATATTCTGTGAACGGAGATCGGGAAATTCCCGATTTATTTCTCCGGAATTGAACATTTGGGCGGATCGAAATTAGGGAAGTTCCCGAAATTTGATCTAGCGGTTGAATATAGATGACAAGCAATACCTAAGAGTGTAAAAATGTAATATATATGCCTATTTAGATTATTCTTTTAAACAAAATAAACATTTTAAACATGTTTTTTTTAAAAAAACAAAGTGCTTTGTTTTAAACGTTAAAAACGTTTTAAACAAGAAAAAAACATGTTTTAAACATAAAAAACGTTCTTTTTGTTTTTTTTAATCATGTTTTTTTTTTCAACCCTGACTGAAAGAAAATATCAGCATACAGAAACAAACTAAATTACCAGTAACTAATGTAATAATATGTTTCAACTATGAGAAGGGACGGTGAAATTTGGTGACTTGCAAATTGGCGAAAATTTCAAAAACAGTATAAAAGTTTGAAAAGTAAATGGCACTTATCTAACTGTAAGATAATACATTTTAAGTTACGAAGTTCCATTACCATCATGCTATTTCGAAATTTTAAGAACAATTGACGAAATCTAATAAAATTTTGAAGGTTAAACAACAAAAATGAAACAGAACAGTAGATAGTTCTTACAAGCACCCACTGTTAAATTATACTTCGTATTTTTCTCACTAGTCGAATGAACTATTTGAAAGATATCATGTGTTAATGAAATACAAAGCGGAAAGTAATCTTCAGTGGTATTACTTTCTGAATGTTACTTTATACTTAAGATTAAATCAAAACTTTTGTTACAAACGTTTCACTAAAAATAATTAAAGACTATTTAAAAAAAAACCTTCTGAACGTTTGTTCAATTGGCCCTCACACCAATGCGAATGGAGATAGGGCGAAGGTCAGTTGTTGTTGTGGGTATATCCAACATACTATCTGGCTGTGGCAGTTCAGTTACAAGATGAAATTGTGTAAGGACAAAGTGAACATGGGTCCTCCACAGAACGTCACAAGGGCGTGTATGCTGTACGAGTTCAAACTGGGGTCGAACGTCGCTGCAGCGCACAGTGGTCAGAAACTGAGTAAAAGCGGTCAAAAATACATTTTGTCAACTTCGCCTCCTATGAAATCGGTATTGATATTGATTATAAGTATCTCTTCTGCTTCCAAACCAAGAGTTTCAGGACATAGGAATGTTTTCGCTGTCCATAAAATGCATGTAAACATGAACAAATAAAAATGCCGAAAAATCAGTAAAAGATTAACCAATACTATGTTTTAACCATTTATATCGTTTCTGAGGTTGATGAAAGCGGTTGAATAGTACGTTGAACTAAAATACTGTGTTTAGTGAAGAATTTTATTTATCGATTGTCATCTCATTTACATGATAACTTTCTAAGTGTTACCGAAAAGTTACATATATGCTGATGTTAGTAGCTCTACAGTTTAAGCTTATCCTCGCTTATCTGCAAAATAAGGTTTGTTGAGTTGACCATGAGTAGTACAAAGATTGAACACTGGAAGTTCTAAAG
The DNA here is from genome assembly GCF_964235325.1 of Thermobia domestica. NCBI lineage: Eukaryota > Metazoa > Arthropoda > Insecta > Zygentoma > Lepismatidae > Thermobia > Thermobia domestica. The sequence goes on from NC_137460.1 coordinate 233,586,768, forward strand.
CCAAGTGCAGTTGAAGGACTCAGCCCCATCTAACTGGAAATGCCTGATTAGTAATGTTGTAGTCGCAATCGAGATCCGCTATCTAAGCCTTACAAAAGGGAAAAGGCATATTATCTGGCACGTAATTTGGATTGCCCTTCATCCCTGAATCAAAGTTGTAGTGAAAGCCTCATACATATTGCAGTGATAAACTATGAGTCATGTGGAGCTGCTGTATATTACACGCCCGTGCAGTAGTATATAAGAAGATTATATACTGAATCTTTTAATCTTACCGAAACAACGTAATCCTGAACTAAATTACATTCCAGTAAGTATTAGTTTTTCTTGAAAGATGGCGCGAGTGCAAAACCGTGAACTTTAATTTTGTATCCTAAGGCCAAACACACATTTGTTTTATACCGTCTTTTTCTTAGCTGCACGTGCAATTAGAAGGAGGGCACATTGAACCTATAACCGCTTCTTGGGTGCATATTAACACCTGTCATAACTTCGTACTGGCTAGCGATGTCCAATTCACATATGGCGTCAACATATTATGTTTTCAATTTATAAACTGTATGTTTGATTCATGATGATGGATTTCAAGATGGCGGCTTTCATTGTTTTGTGTCCTCTCCAATTTTTCTTTACTTTATTGATCCCCTACATTTTTCCTTTGGTTATATTTTCCAGTATTTGACATTTATGCGAGGGATTTCCACACTTTCGGACCACCCTGTATATCTAGCTGCATGCATTGCAGCAAGGGTTCTTCGAATCACTTTCGCAGTAGTTCCAATCGATTTAGAAAGGTCAATTACGTATAGAATGATAGACAGATGTCCGTCAACTTCCATTGTTTCGAAATAAATTATTTTTGACCGCTTTTTTCAAGTTTCCTACCACTGTGCAGCGGGACGGAAGATGTGCAAGGCCTTTGCTGAGGGTGTTGTGACTACGCTAACAGTGCAGCGGTGGTTTAGCAAGTTTCAGGACGGTGAAGAAACACTCGAAGACACACTATGTGTCGGAAGAACAACACATGTATAAAATGAAGATCTTCAGGCAGTAATTGAGGTGAACAGTAGCCAGACATGTGAGGAACTGCAACTACAATTCTGTGTGAGTAGAGAAACCATTCAGCAGCACTTCCATCAACTTGGGAAGCACTACAAGTTGAGCCGATGGGTCCCACATGATTTTACTCCGGACCAGAAGGCAACGCGAGCAGACATGTGTGTTTCTTTGCTGTCTTGTCTGAGGAAGGATCCATTTCTGGGCGGGCAGGATATTGACATGTGACGACAAGTGGATCCTGTACAAAGCTCCACGGTGCCATTTTCAGTGGTTAGCATCCCATGTACCGGTTTCAAAACAGCCGTGCACCATAAGAAGGTCCTCCTGTGCGTTTGGTGGACTGCTCGCGGCATTGTGCATGGGAAACTGCTGCCAGCTAGTCAGAACATCAATGGAACTGCGTACTGTCAGCAGTTGAACCGTGTTCAAGAAAAAAAAACTCAAAACTTTGGAGGCAGCACTTCTGAATCGCAAAGAGGTCCTCCTGTTACAGGACAAAGCTAAGCCCCATGTGGCTGGGATGACCACCATTCTACGGCTTGGGTGGGAAACACTATTGCATCCGCCATACTAGCCGGACATTGCACCGTCAGATTATCACCTGTTCCATTCCTTGGACAATCACCTTAGAGGACGCCAGTTCAAATCCCTAGTAGAGATGCAAGATGCACTTGATACCTTCTTCGCTTCACGACCCACCAAGTTCTTCCGCTATGGAATCCATTTGCCTTCCCAAACGTTTGCAGAAGATCGTCGACGATGTTGATAGGGACTATTTTTGATCTTGCAGGTACGTCTTAGATAAAATATCGATGTTCGAAGGTGGTGAGTGAAAAAGCAGCAGAACCTTTTTTGGTTACCTTTATATTATTATTACTTTGGTGAGGATATTCGAAAGATTGAAACGACAAATTTCGAATAGGTGTGAACTGAGCTTTGACAAATAGCGCGTGCCATGAACTGAAATTATTGTAGTTTAATCTTTGTATATGTTTATGACTCTCTTATGCTAGAACAATATTGTAGAAAATCAAGAAACATTTCTGATTATCCTTAGTTTTCGTTATTAGTACAGTTTTTTCCCGGTAATTAGGACAAAGATTCGGAAATTTACTCGGTCGGAAGAGTCAGTAATATTATCTTAAAGCCATAAAGAAAGCTCTCTATAACTTTCAAAAGTAAACAATAAGCAAAACACAAATTCGTTCTCAATATGATTTGCATATAATCTGTAAACAAGAAAAAATTTCCTTCGAACTTCTTGCTACCTTGCTATCATTCAAAAGATAATTATCATTTTCAATTATCCCTATTTTAAAAAGTTTTCGTGGGCCAGCCAAGTAATTTTGTTGCTTTCGCTGTTAGCAGAACTCTATACTTTTAAACCGTCTACGTATATTCCAAATAACATGATCATCACATAAAGAAAGCATAAGTCGAAATGTATTCTACGATTTTTTTTTCCAAATGCAATTCCGTTTCCTTTAACGAACTTGCTTGGTATTTGTTTTGAGTTTATTTCCTTTAGATACAAAAAAATAAAAATTACAATTTTGTGTGTGACTATAGTTTCACAGTGACTGATAGAATTGTAATTCTATTCGATGCAAAATAAATAACTACTTTCGTTCATATACATTTACATGAAACCAAGTAGAAACTAATAGTAACAATAATAAGTAATATGTAAAGTAAGTCATGTTTGATTATTTCATACCTATTCAAACCTATTCAAAAAGTAATATACGCCTTTGTTGAATGTATGTTACTGCATAAAGTTCCATGTGCATAAGGTACTTAGGAGCTTTGTAGTGCTAATGTTCTCTGTATGTTGATGGATGGTTTGGAGGCGCATTGAATAACAAATGTTGATTGTGACAAATTATATTCACAGTTTTAATGGTTTTAATAGTCAAATTAATCTTAGTATGACAAATTTGTAATTCTTGTCTTAATATATTTTGACACAGAGCATTAGAGTTTGATTTATCTGTGTTATCTATACAGTATGTTATGCTTGAGTGTAAATACACCGCTTTCTGTGAAAGTTGCAGCACCAAAAGAAGAAATGGTGGTAATGAGAAAAGTCAGGGAATTTGCGAAGGGATAGGCTATATGAATGACTACAATTTCAGTGTGAAGGTGGTGCATAGGACCACCAGTGCTCTTTGTTTGGACTAATATAGGAGCTTAGAGTAGCACCTTGAGAGGTGTTTCATGCACCACCTCAGACAGTGAAGCTTGAGCAAGGATCACTGTGCCTCGTACAAGACAAAGAGTAATAGGAACAACCAACTGCATTCGAATTTGGACATATTGTCAGCCCATGGAAAGGCGGTTTCTAGTACAACGAAATTGGTGAGCTGGTATACTACCACGACGGAAGAGAACATGTGCAGTGACGATTGGGCAGTGTATTCTGAAATGTGATTATAAAGTCTATTGCATCTATACATGTGCAGTTTGTATATAAAGGATGCCGCTTTCCCCGTGTGGGGGCTAGTGCCATAAATAAGTCATCGTTCGCGCAGGCACGTAGCCAAGGGGTGGGTCCGGGGGGTCCGGACCCCCCCCCTTCGGATCCAGAAATGAAAAATATTAGGGAAGGATGAAACAAAAAGAAACGAGAAAAAGATAAATCAACGTGAAAAGTATAAAGCTACAGCAAGCCTTTGGTTACTCTTTCTTATGAGGAGTTTTGTGTGGAGGAAACGGAGGGAGAGGGGCTGAATGTCCTAACAAACTAATATCGATATGTTGCCAGTAAAATAGTTTAAATTGATCGATCACCTGGTGTATAACCACAGTATTTCATGACCCCCTCCAATAACGAAATCCTGGCTAAACGAACGAATATATGTTGCCAGTATAATAGTTTAGAATGATGAGCACCTGGTGTGATAACCATAGTATTTCGTCACGGACCCCCCCTATTGCGAAATCCTGGCTACGTGCCTGGTTCGCGGAAGCTTGTGGAAAACACCTCCGATAACTGGCTGATAAATAGCCAACCAGAACCCTCATTTTCAGCATTTGACTACCGCTCGTCAAGTTCACGTATAGTACTTAGGTGTCACACAGTTCCAAATGCTGTCCTTTCAGTCAGTGATTAGAAGATTCCTCTTCAACATATATAGTTTTCTTATACATATATGTTATACTCGATTATAGCAAAATGTGGAGGCCTGACATCTGTTTTACATTAGCGATAGTATTGGGAGAGAGAGTAAGAGACACGAGACACAGTGGGTGCTGCGACATTGCAATCCCGCAAATGCGGTCAAAAGGGGGATAGGAAGAGGAAGAAATACTGTTGTAAAATCCAGCAGAGGAAGTTCAAAGAATTTGCGGACAAGATATGACAGACAGTTTCTGGTATTCTCTTGCAAATCTGTACAATGACTTTGTTCCTGTTCGTCTGCAACGATATAATAAAGAGATCGAAAAAATAATTTTTGCAACTTCGTCTCGAACAGAAGCAGCAAGTCTCTCGTAGCTATGTGATTAGTATAAAAGTCTTCAGCAAGAGAAATCTGGGTTCGACTTCCAGTAGAAGCTCAGGTGGTTTAGATTTTACGTTAAATTTAGAGGTTTGCACGGGCCGGAATTTTTAGCACGAGCCCGGCCCGGCTCTTGAATTTACGATGTGAGGTCCGACCCAAGTCCGAAATACGTTTTAGCATTTAGGCCCGAGCCCGTTCCGAGCTCGTGTGATAGTCAAATGAGTCCGAAATAAACCCGAATTATAGAAACTTAATAATTAACGCAAAATTGTATTTTTATTGACAGCAATTAGAGGTTTGATTTTGCAGTTGTGCTTTAAAAGTTGTACAGAAAGAACGGTGCAATATATATAGTTGTACAGTATATTTACAAAGTTAGGCCCGAAAAGGCCCGAGAAATATGGTTGTATATTTAAAAATTTACAGCCCGAGCCCGGCCCGGGCCCGAAGTTATATATGCTTTGTAGGTATACGTCGCATGCAGACTTGGTGCTGAAAGGTCCCTTAAGCTCAATAACCCAACAACCACTGAACAGAGGCAATTTTATACATAAAGATCATGTTTGTGAACAAAATCTTGGTTCTAATGATATATACGGTATGTGTCATATAGACATAATAGAACAGCTAGCTGTAGTAAATTTCATTTTCATAGGCTATCAGTTTTATGGTCTATCTGTGAGTAAACAATGACGAATGTCATCAGTAGTCTAAACCAAAGTAATTTCCCTTTCGATTCTTACAAATCGGTAGTTCATAGTTTCAGAGGCGCCCAAAATTAAGTTGTTTGCTAGTATTTTAGAGGCATGAAACTTGTGTTCATGAGAATACTTTCTAAATGTAATCATGAATGGTTTAAGAGTGTACATGAATTAGCAGGATTTTTATTATTTCTTATGCTTATAATGTGCTTAAATATGCTTATTGTGATGCTTATATAATGCTTATTATATTGCTTAAATATGCTTATTAAACTGAATCAATTTATCCGATGAACTTCCATGTCGAATGTATTCAATTGAACATTTTATGTACTTTACGAAAGAAGTTTAAATACAGTAACTTTTTTATGCACTAGTTATTTCGTGGGCTTGTATAATTGTCTCTTACAAGTTAGTATAAGACTGATTTCAATACAGAAATATTTTCTTCTCAGTAACATGGTCATCTCAAACATCAGTTTCAGACTTCACGTAGAGTACTGTTCGTTTACTTTATGATTATATATATATTGCTTACTCTTTCCTTTAGTTAACAGAGAGAGAACAACTAACGGAAGTAAAAATCAATAACAAATAAAACATGCAGCTTTCCGACAATTAACCCGAGGTCTCTCCTGGCCTTTCGTGTGGGAGGCCTGGGTTTGACTTCCAGAGAAGCTCATGTGGTTCGGTTCCCACGTTAACCTTTAGTTCCATGTCTCATATAGCATCGCTGCTGACAGGATGGTATTCTCACACCCAACCAGTCGAACAACTACCTTATTTCTTTGATTCTAACACAGATTCTTAATAACCAACAGAATACCAATTACAGAAAAAGGAATGAATACAGAATGAAAGAGAGATAAATTGTTTTAACTTCCATAGAGTAAAAATGTAATGATATTTAGTTACATAAATATTTGCTAAAATATTTCTCTTAATTTCAAAGTTGTATACATAAGGAATTCATATAGGGTGTATATTAGGGTGGAGCGATTTTTTTTTTCGAAATGCGAATTTGGATAGGAGGCAAAAGTTGCATCATATCATAATACTTTACCATAGAAAATTTCAGCTCTCTGAAATAATTTTTAGTCGGGGCGCAAGGGGCCTTATATTTGAGATTTTGTAAATCAATTTCCATTTACTACGTAACTATTTGGCAGATCTTCGTTGGAAGCAGACTGTAAGTTTTAGTATAGATAGAGCGCAAAAGATGCATCCTGTATCAGTACATAACAACAAGAACTTTTAATTCACTAAAATTATCTTCAGCCGGGGCGCAATGGCCCTGAAATTTGGGAATAACTAGACGAAAAGTGATCAACTATAAGCATTTTGCTAATTTGCCATAAAGAAGTTTTTCGCTATTTAGTAACAGTCTTTTTCTGGTATAATGAACTTGTTAGCTGTATTAAGTCACTAGTATAATAGTTTGGTTGGTGGAGATAAGAGAGTACAAAACGAAATCAGGGCGCGCGGTCGTGCAAGTGCTAAAGTCTTGTGCAACTGTTTGGCAGCGTGACTATTGTTCTTATTATTAGTGTGTTGTACATGTGCTCGGGACACGTGTCTGGTTAGCGGCCGTGTTGCTATGTTAGTGATTTGATTAGTTTTGCGCTTTTGTAGTTACTGATGGGTTTATTATCTACCACTGTATTACAGCCTAGTATCTGGTGTTTTTGTTTTGTGCTATAAAGAAAGATGGCAAAATCAACCAGGTAGAATATGTCAAGAGCACAAGAGATGTTTCGTAGTGCCAAAGGTCGCGACTGGAGAACGCTTCCAACTTACGAAGACGTTATGGCATGTTATTTATTTACGCGTCAGCAGCTGAAGGGGGTGGAAAGTAAAGAACCAGCAGAGAATTTGGTTTCCACGAAGGTAGCAGAAAAGGTGGAAGACATTTGGTCACGTGTTTCAATTCCTGTTGTTTCGCTCGGCCGTGTATCAATAGTGATCAACAGTCACCACAGGTAATTGAAAATATTTTTAAAATTGGCAGTAAGAGGGAGAATTAAAGAAGAAATAAATTACAAGAATTGAAGAAGCAGGGCAATAAACGATTTGATATAGCAGCTTGCAAGTGTTTAGATTTCACGGAGTGTCGTTGTACAGAACACTCAAAATGCCTTAATCGGAGAGAGTGTTTTATCAGACCAAAGGATAAGTAGAAAAATGGTAATCGGTGGCATTGATGTTGCTTGGACAAAGAAAAGAGAAGAAAGGAAAGCCAAAAAGCAACTTGTGGTTAAACTTTCAACCAAAACAGTACCAGTTACATTATTGAATCTTTACACTCCTCGTCATCTTTGGAAACAAGAAACGAAGGCAATAAAGAACACACTAAAGCTGGAGGAGATCCTGATTTTAGTTCGAAGTATCCTTTAAAGACAAGAAAGCAATCACAGATTAGATGCACGGAAATGAGAAAATTCCTCTCGACATTAGCAATTGAGGGAGAAAACCGGCATGACTGGAAGAAAAATTGTAGCTATTGCTACTGAAGTTTTGGAAGATTTTAATATTGTGAGTCCAGAGCAGCTGCAAAACATAATTGATAGAAGTAAAATACAAAGAGAGGTTGCGAAAAATCGTAGAAGTGTAAGAACTAAAGGGACTGTTAATAAAGAGAAACCTCGTACCATCTATTTTGATAGGAAGAAAGAGCAAACACTCGTAATGTCCGGCTCCGGAAGTCATAGAGATATGAAGAGGAAAGAACATTATTGTATCCTTGAAGAACCGGGTAATAAATTTCTCAGCTATGTCTCTTTGACAGTTTCAGCATCAGCAAAGAATACTGCTAATTCCATCTGCCGGGAATTACAAGAAAATAATGTGAACCTATGAGATATGGTAGCTATCGGCTGCGATGGTACTAATACTAATGTTGGGTTGATTAGAGTGCTCGAAAAACATTTAGAGAGGTCCTTGCAGTGATGCATACATTTATTGCACGTCATTGAACTACTACTTCGTCATTTACTGAAAGAAATCGATTATGTATCTACTGGTACTTTGTCTGATCCTATTGGTAGATCATTGGTGAATTGAGAGACGAATCCAGTGTGCAGCGTCGGAAAGATTTCTTCAGAACACCCTACATACCTAAACGTGCGTCATCTCAGTTATGATCAAAGATATTTGCATGAAATATATCAATCTGTCATAAGAGGAGGCTGTGATAGAAACCTAGCAGATAAGAAACCTAGGAAGCTTGCGCATACTCGCTGGTTAACAATGGCTTGCAGATTTTTGCGTCTATGTATATATACGCCAAATTCTTGAGAGAAGCTCTAAACTCTCGTAAAGTTCGTAGTAAAAGTATATGCACCAGTCTGGTTCAACATAAAACTGAAACCTCTTGCCAAATACGGAGCTAAACATTTGTTCTTGACCATAAGACTTTCGTGATGTTTGTAAGAACCATACAAAACTTTTGTCAATAAAGTAATTTCCAGAAATCCATTCTATTCGAATTCTGAAAATATTCTTATTGCCATGATTGGTGACTACAGATCAGCTACGCGAATCCTTGCTGCCGATAAAATCCTCAAATCCAGAAAGCAATGTAACGTTGTGAAACTCGTTCCTTCCATGTGCCAGTGTTAAACTTCGAGGCTAGTAATTACACAGAAATGATAAACTAAAATGGGTGTAACAACAGAACCGAAATACTGACTCATATTACAGATGATAAATTGTGAGAAATTTGTTCTTAAGAAAGTACAAGTGTTGATATCCCTGAGTTTCCATGTTATACGCGAGTAGTGGAAAGATTAGTGAAAATACTTAGTGAAGGTTCTTCGTCAGTATGTGAGCCACGAGAGATTTCTTTATTTGTTCCAAATTTGACTTAAGAAAATACATGACTACTTTTCAGATAAAGTCGCAGTATTTTGCTTGAAGACGTGAATGAAATTTATGAAACATTCAATCTAATATTGATGTAGCTGTAACATAGAATATGAACTTCGATAGCTTTAGAAATTCACCTGAACACGACAACGAATCTTAACACCTTCAAATTATAGTCTTCTTCAAGAGAAGAGCTGCCTAATAATTACACAAATGAATAATAAACGTGTATTTATTTACAAAATCTATCAAACTTAAGGCCCATTGCGCCTCTGCTAAAGAATATTTTAGAGAATTGAAATTTCCGGTGGTAAAGTACTACGATATGATGCAACGTTTGCCCTATATCCGAATTCGAATTTTTTAAAAAAAATAAAAATTTGGGCTCTTTTCACTCATTTATAAAATCTGTCAAACTTAAGGCCCATTGCACCTCGGCTAAAAATTATTTTAGAGAATTGAAATTTTGCATGGTAAAGTACTACGATATGATGCAACTTTTGCCCCCTATCCAAGATCGAATTTCGAAAAAAATTTTTTTTGGCCTCTTTTCACTCCACCCTAGTGTATATTAACTTTACTGGCGATTGTGGTCTTCTCCAAAAATTCCAGCCAGTCACCTCTCTTTCAGAAAATATGTGTATAGATCCATTACGGGGAAATTTTCTCATTTTGTCTTCAATAAAGTTTCTAATTTACAGAAATCCATCTAGACTTGTTTTCTTTAATTGAATCTAACTATTTAGAACTTCCAAACCAGAGGAGGGTGGCCACATTTTTTGAAGAAGACTGTACATACACAATACACAAATCATTAAAGAAATACTATATAATGATATATTAAATATTTATTACGTATATTATTACATATTATAGTTATAAATGTTATATTATTTCTTATATACAATTTGGCACATGAAATAATTTATAAAATAACTGTAGCATTTCGAAAACATACACTAAATATTGCACTTATTAGATGGTTTGTTCTTATAAAAACATATATACTTATGTAAAAATATCTACAATATTGTAATCTTTATTTTTACACATAATCAATGTAGAAATTAATTCTTGGCCTGCAAATGAACTTTTTTCTTACTAAATCTGATTGACATGTCGTCTGTAATGATGGAATTGTACACAACTAAGGAAAAGAATCAAAGTAGCAGACTATGCATTCGACATAACTTTGAAAAGCAAATAGGTAGGTGTGGTAAGCAACACAATGTTTGATAAACAGAATATCAGGTATTGTATACTCTTTGTGTTTCAGCTGAAGGAAAAATGTCACTGCGGCTAAATCAATGATTCGTCTAGTGTTAGGAGAAGATGTTACATTCAACATCACAAAGTATTTCTTCTAGCAGTTTCGGAATGAAAATTTGAATATCGCAAATCGGAAAAATTCAAGTGTCTTTAACAAACAAAGAAACAAATAAAAACGGAAACGAAGAAGTAATTTATCTGTCCGAAGAAAATATCTGGCGATCGTAGTCAGAGCTTGCTGCCCAATATTTAGAATACCCCAACAAAAATTTTTATTCTTTTACTAAAACTGTATAAAATTAAAATACATACTATTGAGATCCTCATATGTTGTCTCTCCAGATAACAGAGTCATACTTTCGAAGTTGCAGCATTAAAAGCTGTTAGGAAAATATTTAGTGGTTTGTGATTAAAAGTGTCATATAAGAATTCTAAATTGCTATGTTTGTGGTTAAATCAAATGAACCTTTGACATCCATTTCTAAACCCTATTCAGGCTCAAAATCTTGTATTCTGCATTAGTGGAACAGTAAATAACAGTGTTTCACATTATGGTTTTAAAACCGACCAAAGCTATCTTTGCTGCGATTTACTAACGGCAACTTCAGTGTTTGGATGACGAAATTCGGTGAGAAGGATCTTCCACCGGTATTAGAATTAGACAATAAATCAGTCTTGACCACAGTTCTAAACCCTATATAGCGAAAACCACCATGGATGCCATACATAGCTATATGCGTTTATGTTGAAAATATCTCTTTCGCCTGACTTATCTCATCCTCCAGATTTAGAAACATAAGGTTAGCATTTTTTTCCGGCTCCACCGGCACCAACTACTTGATTCTTATTTCAAGGCACTTTACAGACCTTGTGGGCCTTGCCGGACAAAGGGAACATAGGTCTATGTGCCCTTTTTCCGGCAATCGTTTTAAACGATCCGCCATGTTGTTGTGATTGTGCCCAGAAAGTTTCAAACAAAAATCTCTATTCGTTAGTCTGTGGCAAAACTTTTTTTGAATCTGTGCAGCTGGAAAGAACAAAGAAATAGTCGGCAGCAGACAACAGTGGTGTTTACGTATTTTGCCTGTTGTTTTGAGGTTACATTTATAAAGGAAGTTTATTATTAAATAACAGATATTTAAAGCAATGGAGCAGTCAAAAGCTAAACGTAAACGTAAATCATACAGTAACAATATAAATCTTAAACGTGAAAATGCTAAAGTGAATCGACTTAAAGGTGAAATGTATGTAAACAGATGTGGGAAGACTGTAAGTGGCAAACAGTTTGGTTATGTTCCTGATTGTTGTAGTGAGAAGTGTTGTATTCGTTTTACTAAAGAACATCAGGAAGAATTATTTTCGTTCTTTTATAATCAAGGTAAAGAGCTCCAAGACTCATTTATTTCTAATTGTATAACAAAAACAGAACTTAAAACTCACGCCATTCATCCCAAAAAGGCCCGAATCAATACATGGACCTATAGCCTAAACGTTGGTGGTTTGAATGTATCAGTTTGTCAGGGTTTCTTAAGGAAACTACTACAAGTTAGTCCTAAAAGAATAAGGGTAATCCAACAAAAAATGTTGAATTCACAAGACTTTACAGAACGGAGAGGTCATCACACCAACCGGCCCCACAAATTGAAACCGAACGTTTTGCATTTGATGAAGACGCACCTTGAATCAATTCCACACAGCCTAAGCCATTATAGTGGTAATAAAACCTCTCTCAAATACTTTGACAACCCAGAGCTCAACATTAAAACGTTGTACACTATGTTTCAAGAGTTTTATAGGGCTGAAACTAATGAAAACTTGAAAATGGGCTACCCCCACTATTTTAAGTGTTTTAAGTCTAAGTTTAGTAATGAATTTGGTATAAGAGCACCTAAAAGTGATGTATGTGATTATTGCACAGAGTGCAAAGAAAAACTGGCAAGAAATCCTAATGACCCAATCAAAGTACCGTATCAGGTTCATCAGAGGAAGTATAAGAGAAGACAAGCTTTAAGAAATGAGTACATTGAAAAAGCAAAAAATGATCCATCTTTTTTGGTATGTGAATTTGATTATGCACAAAACTACGCGGTGCCAAGGCTGAATGTTAACAGCCAATTCTATAAAAGGCTTTTATGGCTATATGCATTCAATGTACATGTTTTTAATGATGACGAGTCTTACTTTTACTGTTTCATGGAATCACAAGCATGTAAGAACTCGAACAGTGTGGCTTCATTTTTGTATGATTGCCTTAAAAAATATGTAGAAACATCACAAGTAAAAACTATTGTTTTGTTATCAGACTCTGCGGGAGGACAGAACCGCAATGCTACAATGATTAAGTTTTGCTCTTGGTTCAGCAAAGTGTTTAATGTTGAACTAATTCAGTTGTTTCCAGTTAGGGGACATTCTTTCACACAGTGTGATCGGAACTTTGGGCTCGTTCGGTCTCATATAAAAAAGAAAGAGGTCATTGGAACTGCAAAACCATGGCTTCAAGCTATGGTTCAAGCTCGGCAGAAACCCAGCCCCTTTACTGTAATAATGGATCGAAATCTGATCAAAAGTTGGGACGAGAGCCTTGAACCTTTTTTTTTAAACATTCAAAAGACTTCAAAACATCTGAAGTTCACTATCATGAAATATGTAATGATCAAATACAAATGTGATGGAACTGTATTGTGTTCTCCCAATTTCATCCCTACCTACTCGCCTTTCAAGTTCATGAAAAATGTTAATAAAGCAACATTAGCACAAGTTCAACCAACAACAGTGCTATTTCCTCAAGTGTCACAAGCTAAAATGGTTGATGTTAGAAGTCTGATGAAGTACTTGACCGCTGAGGACCAAAACTGGCTGGAAAGTTTGCTTGAAGAGAACGCTGAGGCCTAACTAGACCTAACAAAACATCCTTTCTATGATTTAGGTATGTAATTTTGTAATAAAGTTTGTTCTTTTAAAACTTGTGTTTTGTTTCCAAACATGATAACTGGTTGCTGGAAAAAGGGCACATAACATGTCTTACAACTTTTATTTTTTACTAAAAGTACTTTTCAGTAATCACCATAGTAATATCACTAACATATAAAGAATGAAATGTCCCACCAAAAAATATTCATCACAGGTGTTTCTTTAATTATAACTAAATATAAATTACAACTCTTAACTTTGAGAGCTCATTCCCGAAAGTACACTTTTACTCTATGTGCCCTTTGTCCGGCAAGGTCCTTGTTGATTTCATTAACGCAAAACTTTCAGTGGTTAATCGAAAAGGGGTACACCAGCTGTATAATAGTTGGGAAAAGTTTATCAATGTTAATGAAGATCATTACGCAGAATGGCTTACAAGTTGTATATTTGTAAATGAACATTGAGTGATTGAACAAAGGACCATGAATTAATTTGTATATATAATAACAGGATACGAAAGAAAACGTATGCGCATTGCATTGTATACTGTGTTTGGAATATTAGGAAAAGAGAGAAAGATGACTATACCCAAGCTATAGATTGATTTTTATCTATAAATATAAATAATACAATAAGTACAAAAGTGATGGATGAAAAATTTAGATCTTTCTTTGGATTGTAATTGTGTAATTTGTGGAAAATTACATTTTCTGGTAACGGAATAGATTAGATTACATTATTATTATTATTATTATTTTGAGCTCGTCAATTTCAGTATTATTACTTGAAGGTTTACTAACTGGAAAAAATATACAATCATAAGAGAGAAAGTATCCATAGTCAATCTTACGTAATACGCCAAACTAGACATTGAAAAAAAAAACAGTTGAATTGAACGATCGAAACATCTAGCATAGAAATATAATTTTCAGACCATTCATTAATCCAACACAACTATGTAGATGTGTTTGTCATCATGAGTAATATGGGAGAGTTGAATGTTGTTATTTCATGATGTGACATGTAAGATTATTATTTTGTACTAAGTTTTTTTTGGGGGGGGGGGGAAATTGCATTACTAGTGAAGAAAACCTGGGATTGTAATGATGTCCAATATTATTGTGTTGATCATATGAAACAATGTTGCTTAGTATGTCTCTCAACATGTATACATTAACATGTATGTATACATCAACATTTTAATAGATGCTATTGTTATTAAAATATACTACCAGTCCTCGTATAATATTCCTTCATATCAAAGGCGGATATAACAACATTGATAGCCATTATGATCACCATTAGAATGAGAGACATATTATTCCAAAAATTGGCGCCACTATGGTGATGAGTTTTGTTGATGTTATACGCTGAACCAAGAAACGCAATTATCACACCTTTCACCACCTGTCAGAACGAAAGGAAAAAATGCAAGAAAATAAATTATTAATGAACTAACTTTTATGGAAGGTAATACTAAATGCGGTAGCTAATGTTCTTTGCGACAGACAGACCATATCTAAAAGAAAATACAAAATTCACAGCACAATAATTTGTTCACTTGTAACATCCATCAACAAAACAAAGACAGCCCCAAGAAGCTTTTGAAGAACTAAACAAACAATACAATGCTGACAAACGCTTGATTTAAAGAGTATATCGACTGATCTAATATAATTATTCATCATCACATCAAGATAAAATTAGAAGAGAAAGAAATGAAGATGATCCTCTAGTCTTTGCCTCGAACCCACTTCTGGAAACAGTGCAAAGAATTAGTAAGTAATTACTTTGGTTTGAGTGCTTAAAAATTGATGATCAATGTGGATTCATCAATCCTAATAATGGACAACAACAAACATTTCAATACGTGAGTTATGGTAATCCTAATAATAAATAGTTATGCTAATAGATATTGCTTGATAAACATGGTATGGAGTTACAGAGTTTGGGATGGTTGATGGCTAATAAACTAAAATGAATGTTTAAGATAAATAATTGGAGCTTATAATCAGAACAATTTTAACCTATAGTGTCCATCGAGCAAAAGGTTTCGGCGAAACAACTAGTTTAGAGTAATGAGGTTGATGGAACATGTTATTATTACTATATATTCTGGTACGTAGACCAATCCTTTCAGATTATCAGTCGTGATCATTACTTAATTTTTAGTGTTGATATTAAACAAAGATGTCCTCGATGAAAAGCCTTAATTACTTTAGAATGATATTCAACCAACTTGTGTATACACAAGCTACCAAGGTTATACATGTAAACAATCGCAGAAAGATTTCCCCAATTATAACATTTTTATCCACAATAGCAGAGTTACTATAATTCAAAGAGCTTTTAGTAAGCTTAAGCTCATTATTTAATCCCGAACAAGCTATAAGTAAATTAATATTCTACTCTCCTCAAGTTTATATATGTTGGAATCATTAGGCATGAAAATCCAATTTACCTATTAAATAGCTATATATTATAACTTTTATTATAACCTGTCAACTTTCGTAGTAGTATCCCTGTCAAGTACGAGTGTTTCCTACCAACGAGTTTTCAACAATCAACAGTACTGTTGGTCTAATAAACAGATTTTGTGCATCAGTATGCTATCTGCTTCCTTGCTGATCACAAAATTTAGTTCACATTCTCACAAGTGTAGTAAAAATATAAAATAAAATGTTTAAGTTAATGTTTCAAGGTTTAATCGGTAGATTCAAGAATAAAAAAAAGAGATGAATGTAAGCAAGTGTCCAGGAAAAACAAAAGAAGAATGAAATAGTTTAACAATTGTGAGAAGTTCAACACGATCCACGGAAATGAATATCATAAGTTATTTCAGTGAACTGGGTAATATCTTCTTCAAAATGTCTAGTGTCTTATCACTCCATTCAGACTCATCTTATTCCAGTTTGACAAAAAAATTCTCTTCACTATTCTCAGTAAAGCAGTTATCACTTTTACTAAGGAAAGGCTTGAGAGTAATTTCCTCTCTTGCTCACTTTGGAATCTCGGTTAAACTTTAGCATTACATCTTCGATTACTTTTTTCTTTTTCTTTTTCCTTTTTTTAGATTGATTCACTGAGTTTCAGGTTCTTGCAGATTAGTGGAATCACAACAGTGTGTTGCAATTCCATCCTTTACAACATCGTATCCTTGTAAACTGTCACTTTTCAAGGAGCAGTCGTAATTTACCTATTGTAGTTCCGGGCATTGCAAATAATCTTTTATCAGTAGCAATTCTACTTACTTCGTGGCATTTTGCGTCCAATACAATTATTCTGTAGTACTTTGAGCTAGTTTCAACTCCCAACAAACATGTTTACAACTATGATGAATATTTTGATTCATATCTACGAAACGTGAATTTTACGTAATATTTCTATTTTCTCTTTCAAGACCTGTGTATCTTTGCTGGTAGCACAGAAGTGTCAAGAAAGAGGAGATGCAATAAAATGGAAGTAAATTGAATGCAGTAAAATATTAAAGCGTGGGACAAACTTGATGGTGTTTGAAGCCGGTGCTTCAAGTTTCCTTTAAACGCTGTTAGCAAATGAAACGGTTACGGTGTTGCTATGTTTGTACACATTTACCTAAATCAATATGTCACATATTCACGCAGTAGTGGGACTGCTGAGCTACATTTCTTTACCACATGATAACATTGCGTTGACCAAGGATTAAATTTATGCGCTTATACCATACGCCATCAAATTTATTCCACGCTTTATTTTACAAACTAAATGAAAAGAGATTGGTAAAGTTTTGCTTTACGATGGGATTTCACAAATATTTATGTGAAATCACATCTGTAAACTGATCTCCTCATAGGTATTAGGCACGTATACCTTTATTAACATAACCATGAATACAATATGGATAAACAATGCATACAAAAATTAATTGATGGTGTCTACGAATTCTTTTCAAAGTTGGATTATTATCATAATATATAATATTGTTGTTTCAGTAGTTCAATCCTACGTATTTTCAGTCTTAGTTACAATGTATTCAAAGAGAAGTTACCTATGTATTTCCTCAACAGACATCATTATTCTCATGACGGATACATGTGATGAATGATGTATGACAGTGAATCAAAATGGCTGGTGCATGTTTGGCGTTTGAGGAACGGAAATTCATTTTAAAGTTATATTTCACCGAAGTTCAGCGTCAGTAAAGACATGAGTTTGGAACAGAACATCTACACGCTTTTGTGCAAGTTTGAATCGCATAATTCCATGTGTTATGTGCAACAGGGAGGATCCGGATGACCTTGTACTGCTGCAAAATTTGCTTCTTAGGCCATAATTTTACAATAATAATAATAATAATAATAATAATAATAATAATAATAATAATAATAAAGCAACGTCGCCACAGAAGTCCGCCGTACAATGTGCACGAGACTTGTATTTGCTCTATTGTAATTTGTATCTATCTATTACTTACCTAGGAGTGAATTCGAAAGGAATGACATAAAACTAAAGGAAAACTACCGATATTAGTGTTGTATCCATAGTTTTAAAGCTCGATGAGACAAATAGTGACACTCTCAATGTCATTTAAGTCTAAGCTCAGCCCCACCCGCGTGACTGGTGAGAAAGGAATTATAGATTTTTATCATTCTACTTTAATTGAGAAGCGTATCCTAAAGGGAGAAGGGAATTCAAATATTTTCCACTACCTATTCCCCGCGTTTGAAGAATGGCCATTTCCGTTAATCTTCGATAATGTTACTTTCTCTCCCTACTTCTAGCACCTCCTTATTTGTTTTCCGTTCAATCTACCTAATTTTCTCCATTCTTTTTTATAACTACGTTTCGGAAACATTTACAAGGTGTGATCAAAAAATACAGTGAATAGTTTTTTCTTTCTTTCTTTTTTTAGCAGCAACCGTTGACGCTACAACCATTTGATGTAATTTGTCCAATAGCCTGATCCGTTGAGACAAACAGTGTCAAGTTGAAACGCGTTCTGATTTGTCAGTCAGCATCCAGAGCCGCTACAGTGAGGTTGTGTTCACTGTGTCTGTCGCGCATTAATAACGCGTAAACATTAAGTTCTGTTTCAAGTTACAAAAAATGCCAAAGAAAATCATGAAATGTTGAATGGCTATAATGTGATTCTGTAGAGTGTTTACAAGTAGTATGAGCAATTTAGAAGCGAAAATGAGTTGGTAGAAGACGAGCAATGTTCGGAACGTCTATTAACCTCAAAAAAACAGAAGAAAATGTGGAAAAAGTGGCAAAAATTGTTCGTTCAAACAGGCGAATAACTATTCGAGAGCTCTGCAAAGACCTAAACATATGGTACGGGGACCGTACCACCGATTTGAAAATGAGAAGAGTGAGTTCGAAATTCGTTCCCAGACTTTTGACTGACGAGCAGGAGTTTTTGGCCGAAAAAATACTTTTGTCTGGCTACATCCACCATCCTCTCCAGATATAACATGACACAACTCTTGGTTCTTTCCAAAAATTAAAACCATGCTTAAACAAAAACGTTTGGATACTATTCCCGACATTAAGAGGACCACAACAGAGCAGCTGAAAGCCCTTCCAGAAATGCTTCCAGTCATGCATTCGATGTTGGGATAAATGCATTGCCAATCAAGGACAATGCTTTGAAGGAGATGAAATCAGATTCCATGTTCATTACTCTGTTTCTAATAAGTTCACCGTATTTTTTAAATCACACATCGTAAGCCAATTTCTATTGTCTTTTTCTAATGTTAACTTTTCTGCTTTATTCCAAGTAGCATATTTCTTACAAAAAAGTGTAAAGGAAGTAAAATAAAACACAACCAATCACTGAAAAAAGATGTATTTAAAGCTGTAATATATTCAATACATACAAAATATAAGTCAAATACACATAACTAGTATCATTATTATAAATTAAAATAATATGAGGAAACCTAACACGAGCATTCCAGTGTTTTCACATCAAATCTACTTTGGTAAAAAACTATTTGAATGTAAAGGATGGTTTTGAGCGTAAAGTAAACATCATTCTGAAATATTAATTTCTTACAAAAGCAAGTAATCAAACAAAGGTAGTCATATACTATTCAGGACCTAACACAAACACTCATGTCACATTTAAACACTTAATCCGGATTAATCTGACTTTTATTGCACGAAAATTAAGTTATAATAATAACGATATCATAGGAAAGTATATATTATTATGTAATAGCGCACAGATGTCGAAAGAGAAACCATGGTAAAAAGGTTTATGAGTTTTATGTTTTCAAGAAAAGAAGGAAACATTGCCTTTTTTTTTCTAAGTTGATCTTCAACGGTTTCTGAATCTATAGGATAAACTCTGTCAGACTACACGATAAGGTGTATGGAAACGGGGAGGTTTTGATAGAAATCAGAAAGTAAAGTTAGTCGTGTCTGTACAAAAGAAATACATTCACCTCGTTCATTCACTTCTAATGTAAAATTAGCAATTGTGAAGCACTTCATCCCAAAGATTGAGAAGGTTAATGGTTATTTTCGCGAAAAACTGAAGATGAAAATATTCTCTTTTGAAAGTAAGCTCCTCAATTATCTTCGTTCTTAACTTAGCAACGGACATATTTGCTTGGTAAATTCTCAAAATATTATTTAATTCCGAAGAACATAATTTGAATTCAGTATAAAGCCAGTAAAGCACTTTAAGCTTTCCTTGCAACATCTTTGTACTATAGTACACTGTAATGTACAACCGTATATGATATAAAAATTTTCCTTTAACATTTAATTGTTTATATAAAAGAACAATCGAGCTGGACTGAATTGTCAAATGTGGTGTTGTAGGAATATTTTCCTTTTCAATTCTATAAAATGTATTTCTAATAGATAAATCTCATTTTACCAATAGTGTTTCGAAATTAATATCCACTTGGAGATAACACCAATTATTTTTGCCAAAAATTTAGCAAAATAAATATAGTAGATTTATATTAAATCTTTGTGTTCCTAAATTTCAGGATATTGTTTTCAGTTTTGGAACATCTAATCATCTTATATGAACACTTGTCTATATGTTTGTCTGCAGAAACATTCCTAAATATAGGTTATTATATAAAATAATTTAATCACACACAAAATAGCAAAAAAGAACATGACATATGCGAAGAACTAACTATTAAAACAAAAATAGTAAAAATAAGGGAAGACAACAAATTTATGAAGTAATTATTGCTTCAAAATTGTGAGCACTTATGAATATTTTTTAAAATAACATATTTTAAGTAAATAATGGAAACTGATAATGCTTGACACATTTTATGATTTTCAGATACTGTAAAATACATTCGAAAAAGAGCTTGCATGATCACTGTATATATATATATAATTATTTCTCACATTAGTTTAGAAACCATTAGGACAAGATCCTTAAGCTACCTGGCTTTGCAATGGAAAACAAAAAATGACGATTTCATATTTCGTCCTTCGTTTCATAGAAGTGGCATTCTTGAGAAATGACAAATATAAGGGATTTGTTATATTATCAATGTAAAATGTATATGTATCAAACACTTTTTAAATATATATTAAGGAGCTTTATGTGTAAAACTTTTAATATTACAAATATACGATCAATAACTACCATGCTTATTTACTCCTAAATGAGCGGTGTATTCAAGTGGTAAATATTCTTGTCAATTGAATACACATGTGTACTTATGACTTGAATCTAATTTTGTATTCAAGTGATAAATAAGTATACTGAGAATGTGTAGATACTTCCTATCAGTCATACATTCTCAAACATGTCAGCAACTCATGTTAAGTTTCTACACTATGCTCCAGTTAGACTATATGGGGCATACGTTAACAATCCAACGTACAATTCCATTCACAAGTACTCTCATTAGGAATCCAATAAGAATTTCACACACAGAACTATTAACAACACGATTTAAAAAAAAAAAGTTTGATTGATTGCGTAATTACTAGTTGAAATTATGATTGTGCGTCAGTTAGCGACGTATATTAGATCAATAAAGATGGATGCGTCGAGCAAGTTGACATCACACTAAAACTAATGCTATTAAGTTTTCTTTGCTTTCCCTCATAAACGTAGTGCAGTCAATAACCAATCAAAAACAAGCTGCGTTGATTTTGGTGACGAATCAAGTTATTTGCTACAAAGAATTTTCACTCAATTTGATTCAGGATTTGAACTATATACAAACAGTACTAAAATCTCATACTTGAAATAAATTAAAATGGATATCTGCAGTAAGTACCGTAAATTGTTTGAAGTACTGTATAACTAAAATTCATGAATTAAATTACATATTACCTTAAAAACATTGTAATGCTCTAACACAGTGTCTATTCTAAACTGAAAATACTAAAACCTTACTATTTGTAACTTTAGTATATCATTTGTAAAAATTTCTTATGATCGAAACAGTTTATAAAAGTTAAAAATTAATGTATGTAATTGAACAAAGCTTGTCCTCGAGCGATTGTCATTCTTAAATTATTAAATCTAAAGAATAAACAAGTCTAAACATTGTAGTAATATTCAGTATATTGTTTAAAATACTAATATGTACAAAAAGTCGTAATTTCACTTTTTAAAAAAAGTTTAAATTTAAATTTATTTAATGTATAAAATGTTTATATTTCCCTTCGAGTTCAAAATAATAAAATAGAGTTTCTAATATTTTACTGAAGTAGTAAAATTAAAATGTTCCCTAATTTCTAGCCAACGAATTTACAGTGATGAAATACAACTAATTATATATTTTATATGGTTATACTCGTTCATAATCAGTAGCCATAATTGAGTAAAGACCTGTTTGCTTTACGTTGAAAACAAGAAAATTCACTAAACTTATATTGATTAGACTTAGACTTGAAGAAGATGTTTTTTTTCTGTACGAAAATTTAATAGAATTGTAAACTTTGGACGACACTTTCAAAAGGAAATAGGATGTAGAATAATTCTAAATTTCACAATTTGTTTGGCAGGAACATTGTAATAGTAAATCTTCTCTGTCATATATCATCTTCATCAAATATTACCAGTCAACAAAATGTCAGGCGGAAGTGCTGGGTCCATTCCGAAACTCGTCCTGATTATGTCAGAAATCATGACTCCCATAATGCACCCTAAAGCAGTATGATTCAATATGGCTGCTGGTTTTTGTTTGTTCAGAACGTTTATGTTAAGAAACGGAAGCACACCGATTATTATAGTTGATATTGCCTGTTGGAAAGAAGAAAAGTTGGTAATGTTTTTATTGTATAATATTTGTTCAGGTGCGTTAAGTGTCCCATGGTGCAAACAACACTGGAAGAGTGTATCATAGTGCTCTTCTACTTGTTGTTTCTAGTCCATGCAGTAATCACACGCAAACACATGCAAAGTCCACAAATCATTATACTTGTGTCATTTCAAACTGTACTCACTTCAAACATTTAAAAGTATTCAGCCTAGAGACCTTTCCTTATCCGTTAGATAGAGTTGTATAATCTAAAGATCTTGTACGTATGTTTCAGCATTCTAGAAAGTAACCTGAAATCTTAATTTAGGTAATCAGGTGAGGTAATCATAAGGACCGATGAAGCCTTTGGGAACACTGCTAAATCCTCGTTTTGTACTTGTACTCTATAACACACTAATGTGTTACTAATTAGTATGTAATGGAGTATTTTTTGTTTGCTTCTAAAAGAAAACTTTGTAAAGAGACAAGTCTTATAGGCAGAACTAATTTATCATAATGTGGGATTAGCTAAAGACATCAGCAATGATGGTTTCAGAAATTTTCTCCCAGGATTATTTCAATATATGGAGAGTGAAAAGTACTGTAAAAATGCTGGTAGTTCATATTATGTATTGCACGGTCGGAGATGTGGCCTCGACAGAAATTTTCTCCCGGGCCACCCCCTGAAGTCATCACTGGATGTCAGTATAAAGTTTCCTATATTATGAACGTTAGCTCCTGGTTGTGCTTGGTATATGAACCCCAACAAATATTATTAAGGGACTTGTAACATTGAACTTCAACTTTAAAGATTTCCACCATTACTTGTATTGTTTGCTTTTGTAATAATGTAAGCATTACTAGCATAACAAAGTTTTCCCTTTTTGAAAATGGATTCTCCTACCATACTAATGAACAATCCTTATCCCTTTTCCTTTCCTGTCTTTCTTTCTTTCTCATTGAGTGTAATGTGCTAATTGTGATTATTTTCAAATTCAGAATAAAGAGTTCCACAAACGTTTAATAAAGCCAAAGTAGGGATCTATATTACTAACTTATACTGAAACAAAATCAATATTAATAATTTTCTTTGTCAGAAAGACAGAGAGAAAATAAGTACAATGACGTACACATCCTGAAGGTCTATGCCTGTTCCTGTTTTTAGTTTCATCCGTTTCCACTCACCTAATTTCTTTTACCCTAGTGATAAATTAACATCATATTCTGTTCTATTTTGCACCTAAATTGCCACTCTAACTAACAGTAACTAATATTGACAGTGAACTAGTTCTACTTCATCAGAACCTTGACATAGTGCACTATTGGTGTAATACTTTGTA
Organism: Thermobia domestica; assembly: GCF_964235325.1. NCBI lineage: Eukaryota > Metazoa > Arthropoda > Insecta > Zygentoma > Lepismatidae > Thermobia > Thermobia domestica. The sequence continues at coordinate 233,610,632 of NC_137460.1, forward strand.
AATAATCGATGTTCTCATTGTTATATTTCAATACAGGATGATTGACACACTACTGTAAAATGGCACACAATATGTGTTATATGGAGGCAGTGATGATCATATCAGATTAAAAATAACGTATGCGCTACAATATACAGTACTAAAACTTGCATATTTCGAACGCGCATGAACACTGTCAACATTCTCCGAACATTTACACTACGCATACCGTAGTGAATCAATACACTAATTAGTGTGTTAGTATTTTGCAGGAGAAAGAAATTTACAGCTGACAACAACGTGATATTGTTCGGCTATTCATTTCAATGCTATATATGTTGATGTATACTTTATTTCACTCAACTTTTTTCATCTAAGTCTGAACTCATCATATTTTGGCGGTCTTATATTACTTCAGTGACTTGTACGAAAATACGTTCAAGCCTATTTACCACAAATAGTTAAGTAAGAACCTAAGACAGAAAGAATAGACAAGCTTGTCAATAGTTCAACGAAAGTTCAATAGAAGTTTCTTTTCTCAGTAGTTCAACAAAAGAGTAAATAAAGAACTGCATATTAAGGTACAGCGATAGGTTGAGAAATAGAATTACGGAAAACAGTTATACAAGAAACTTGGAATTGTTTTACTTATAACTATATTCTTTTGGCAATAACGACTAATATTCTTCTAATATAGAGTCACTCAGATTTCTAATAGTACCGGAACACGAAAGATATTGGAAAACACATCCTTGTGTAAATTGATGGTATATCTAGTGTAGATAACACAAACAGAAATATATTCTAGTGAAGGCAATGCAAACAGAAAGTATATCCTAGTGTACACAATGAAAATTAAGAATATACCCTAATCTAGATAATACAAAGGTCGCGCCAATTGAGCTTTGTAGTGGACAAACACCGTGTGAGTGGGTTTTCTCGGCGTTCTCTCGTTTCTTTCCACTTTCTTCATTCCTCCATTTGATTCATTTCTCATAATCACCGCCTACTTTAGAATAGCGGGCATAACCGTGTAAAGATTTCATTTCATTTTTAATACAAAGATCAAATATACCCTAGTGTAGATAATGCAAATAGAGGATATCCCTTACTGTAGATAACGGAAATAGAGAATACGGTATATTCTGGAGTAGATAATACAAGCAAAACATACACTGTAGTCTAGATAATACAAATCGTAAATATACCCTATAGTGTATATAATACCATCAGAGGATATCTCTTGTGGGCAAACACCGTGTACGAAATTTTACATGGTTCTCTCGTTTCCTTTCAAGTTCTTCATTCCACCATTTTGTTATCATTATTATCGTCCTCCTTATCCTCGCAGCATAACCCTAGCATGTTGAACTACAAAACTCAGAGGATACTCTAGTGTAGATAACACAAACGGAAAATAAATTATAGTGTAGATATTAAAAGCAAAACATTCGAGTATATACAAGTGTACATAATGTAAACTATAATCAATGTTGAGCGACTGAAAAATGAAAAAGGTAAACTGTAGGGCTAAAAAGATACCGTATGAAGGAGTTCGGTTTGTATGCCATCATACTTTCTCAATCAATATTCAAATCGGAACTAGTAGTAAAGCTCTAGCACTTCCAGCTTCAATAAAAACGAACAGAAACGAACAGAATGGAAACGGAGTTGAGACGCTTAATTGATTGCAAAAAACCGTTTCTCGCTATCTACTATCGATTTTGTTGAATTGTGATAAACGGTAAAACCGGAAATGGTTGATTTCGACCACCTCCGGTTTGAATATCACCTCCAGCATCAAAATCAATTTGTAGGTTTTTGCTCTCTTTTATCTTGGTCAAAATTAATGGTGATCCATGAATTAAATCTTGGTCTTCTGGACGAACGAACGCACAGCGTAAATATATCGAGGAGTTTTGCTAAACCAAATTTCTTTAAAAATTAAAAATGTTGACATGATTGTTTTAGCTTAGAATTTGGAATATTATGAAGGTTTAATCAACTTGGATCATGTCTTGACTAGCGACGTCATTCAAATATTTTAACAACTTATTAGTATGGTGACTTACTGTTACTATTGTTATTATTTATTACAATAATGATATTGCTAGTAGTAAACAACTTTGATGACATAGTACAAGGTTATTTGACATTTAGAATACGCGGGAGTTACTTTCCTGTTAATCTGACCATCGGAAGTTGTATAGTGGCCTTGCCAGAACTACGATTTCACAAATACATTCCATTCTTTCAAGATTTTTCTATAATAGTATTGTTAGGTCTGATAGTTTTCAATGAGGAGGGAATTGGTTTTATCTGTTGCTACATTGTTCAATAAATTGAATGTTCTCTCTGCTTTTGCGGAAATCAAAGCAACATCTTCGTTAGAAAACTAGAATGGAATGTGTCAATTATAAAATGTCTTAATTGTCTCTCTAAAATATGGAAATGAAAATGATTCTCGAAAATAGTACTGCAGGATTATTTTTCCCGTATGTCTGAATCTACGTATATTATAAAATTGAAAGTGACTATGTTTGTGATTCTTAATCTCTTGAACCGCTCGATCATTCTCGATCAAATTTTCGACGGAGATGCAGTTCTGGCCTGGGAGTGTCTCTAGCTATTCACTTTGACGGTAGAACTTAGGGGAGGAGAGGAGTAGGAATTATAAAAAATAAATAGAACTTAATAACTCTTAAACCAAACAACCAATCTCGATCAAAGTTTAAACATAGATAAGGTTCATGCCTGGGGTCTTTTATATCATTTCACCTTGACCGAATAACGTAGAGAACGGGGAGGACGGGGAGATATACCAAAAACAATATATATAAAAATAGAAGTGACTATGTTCGTGAGTTAATAGCAATTGGACTACCCGATCGATCTCAATCAAATTTTCAACATAGATGAGGTTCAAACCTGGGAAGTTTTCATCATTTCACATTGACGGTAGATCTTAGGAGAGGGTGACGAGAGGAGGGGAAATATATGAAAGTAAATAAAACAACTTTTGAACCACCTTACCAATCTCAATCAAACTTTCAACATAGATAAGATTCGGGCCAGGGATGTTTTCGTCGTTTCATTTTTACGGTGCAACGTAGGGGTTTGGGGAGGGGGGAGATGTATGTTAAAAAAATAAAAGTGATTGTTTTGTGACTTCATCACGCTTAAACCACCCGACCGATCTTAACCAAATTTTCAACATAGATGAGGTTCAGGCTTGGATATATATATATATATATATATATATATATATATATATATATATTCACTTTGACGGTAGAACTTACGGGTTGGGGGAGGGGGAGGGAGATTGATACATAAAAATAAATAAAACTTAACTCTTGAACCATCCAACCGATTTTGATCAGATTTGCAACATAGATGACGTTTGGCCCTGGGATCATTTTTGTCATTTAACTTTGATGGTACAACGTAGGGGTGGGTAAGAAGGAGATATATGTAAAAAAAATGAAACTTTTTGTGATTTCATCACTCTTGAACCACCCGACCGATCTTGATCAAATTTTCAACGTAGATGAGGTTCGGGCCCAAGATGGTATTTATCTTTTCACTTTGACGATAGAGTTTAGGGGAAGGGAAGGAAGGAGTTTAAAAATAAATAATACTTAATATGTGTTGAACCAAACGATCAATCTATATCAAACTTTTAACATAGATGAGATTCGGGCTGACATGTTTTTAGTCATTTCACTTTGATGGTAGAACTTAGGGGAGGAGGATAGGAGAGGGATATATATATATATATATATATATAAAAATAAATAAAACTTAATAACTCTTGAACCACCGAACCGATATAGATCAAATTTACAGCCTAGATGAAGTTTAAACCTGAGATTTTTTTTGTCATATCACTTTGACGGTGTAACTTAAAGGTGGGGAGGGGAGATACATTTAAAAATGATCGAAAATTACCGATATTAGTGTCGGATCCATAGTTTTCCGGGTCGCTGAGATGAACAGTTACACTTTGGATGCCGTTTAAATCCAAATTCAGCTCCGCAACTTGGCGAAGGGGAAGGGGAGATATATAAAATGATCGAAATGACCAATATAAGTGTTAAATTCGTAGTTTCAGGATCGCTGAGATGAACAATGACACTTCCGATGCTGTGTCCCGCAACATGCGGAGGGGAGGGAGATATATAAAAATAATCGAAAAGACCGATATCAGAGGGCGCTTTAGTAATAATAAGAAGTGACTGACTAACGGAACATACACGTGTATTACTATTTTTTTAATATAACCGAGCGAAGCGGGTAATTGACGCTAGTCCATTATAAATTATTTTAAAATTATTAAAATTATTTTCCGCTAGGTGGAAAATAATTTAACAAGTAGTTTCTGGCGCGATTTTTTTTTTTTTTTCAGCGGGTTTAGGGTTTAATTGGAACGGATGAATGACACTACTGGTTTTGACATTTCGTGCAAGTCATATCAAAATTGACAACATAATCTACCTTATATTACTGCTATCTTTTACATAAAATAAGAATATGCAGTTTAAAGCGGAAATTTTCTGAAAAATATAATGGTCAATAAACAAATAAGCTATCACTCTATTGTTTCTATATTGTTATTGTCACTTGTTTTAGCTTAACGTTCCGCGATCATTCTCTAGCAGAAGGTTGAAGGAAGAGTAAAAAGCGACACTTTTTCATTGTCAGGTGAGTGAAAAGCCTTAACACCCCTTTCCTTTGCAGACAGCTAAATGACTTTGAAAGAACAGCCACGGTGTAAATATTTGCCTGGCTTCGTGTGCTGGATTCAACTTTAAAAAGATGGTGTTTGTTTGTTGCTGGTTGGTTGCGGCATTTTTATGCATCACTAAAATGTGCATATGCTCTCTCCTCTCTTTTGTTTTCTTTCATTTTTGTTTCCTTTTTTTTTTTTCAATAAACATATATTACTACTGTTCGGCCGATGTAAGACGTGAGTTTAAAATGTGCAATAACAAATTTTTCATTTGTTTAAGCTTTCAAAGGCAAAAACTTAATTCACCTCTAACAGTAACCGTGCGAATAGTTGAGTTGCAGCACTGGTAGTTATGTACCGTACTTAGAGCTGGGATGAATAAAGTGAGAGAAAACGGGGAAGCCACCAGAATAACACTAATACCATCTTGCTCGTCACAAACTCGCAAGGCCTGAGATTAAACTAGCGACTTCTCGTCTTGTATCGTGAGGCACTTCCAGTGAACCAACGTGCCCGTTTGTAATTTTCCAGTGTCTACAGTTTTGCCAGTAGTTGAGGTGTTTCCTATGCAAAATAACACATTGATCCAATACAGGGTGTTCGAAAACTGTAAAATATTACAAGTGTGCTTACTTTTTACAGACTAATATACATACACTGTTGAATGCATACACATTGAAAGGTGCATTTACGAAATTCTAACGCCATCTCTCATTAGTTTCATTACAATCGGATAATGACGTTTGTTGTATCTAAGCGAGAAACTGTCGTATCTTGCGATCAATTCCATAATGAGGCATGCACACGGTGACCACCAACGTCAATACATTTGACTTCATATGAGTTAATGTTTCGTGGTTATGTGAAGGACAAAATTTGTCTAACATCAGTACTGCAACCTTAAATTTCTCTAAGATATCTAATCGCAATGGCCGTCGTTATTCATCGTTGATCTCCTGAATTGATTATGGACAGATGCAGACTATTTCATTCGTGATGCCGTGATGAACACATGGAACATAATGACAACATAATTTCGTGAGTACATCGTTCATTGTACATTATAAGTATTCAAGGGTATGTCATGCCTCCGCAAAAATTCAACATCTTTCTATTTTGTGAATACAACGTATACCAGAGACAGATAAAAATCAACTTAAAACTTAGCTTAAGGGCGAAGTGATACAGCGATTTTTAACATAAGGTATTTATATGTGAAAGTACCAAGTGAAAGACATATTTTCTAGAAAGATGCATTTATTATACACGTTAGTTTACATTATTCATAATATATAAATATAATCTCATTAAATACAGTGTCGTGGGTACAGTTTTGTAAACGAAAGAAATGTGTATATAAGTGTATATGGTCACGAATTATACAGTGCAACTATAGAGCCTGTAGACATTGTTTGTTGTTATTTCCTGATTATAGACCACATGGTAATCAGCAATCCAGTAGCTCTCCTGTTGTTCAGTGTTGTAAATCAACCTCACAAACTATCACATCTAGATCATAACCGTACTAAAAAGTATTCGATTCTTTTAGAGAATAACAATACAAGCAGTGGCGGCGATTGGACGTTAAAAGGGGGGGGGCAAGAATGATATGAATATTTGTATATCAATGTTAATATAAAAATTTCCCTATTGAATATTTGTATATAATTTGAAAAACTATATACATTAATAGGCCATTTCAGAAAAGTGGGGGGGAGGGGCAACTGCCCCCCTTTGCCCCCCCTAATCGCCGCCCATGAATACAAGAACTAAAGTTAAATTCCTGTTATCTTGATGGAGACTAAATCCTTGTTTCGATTTTAGTTGAAGCTGATTTAACAGTGCCTCTGAATCATCAACTCATCTTGTTCTAGAGTCTGTACTCGGAACAATCTATTTGCGTTAATGTGTTAACACCACCGTTCACGACAACTCTATCAAATACTTGTAGCCTGGGGATCAACGCTTCACTAATGGTTGTGCTCGTGATTTATCTCTGCTATTGGTAAATGAAGATGTCAGAACTACAGTCTTCAAAACTTTTATATTAAGTTATTGAAATGAGTGAGGTGTACACGAATCTGAGACCTTAGCTCAGGCATGGCAGCCGTTCGTTAGGCAGAAGCTGCTGTTGTTTGGAGATATGACTGTCACACGCTGGTTTTGTGAGCTTTGAAATGAGGACCGGGCTGTGGCGCATTGACTACTCACATGGAGTTTGAAATCTGGTATTTATGACCAAAAAAGATACATCTAAGTTATTACCATCAAAGGACAATTACTTCAACTTGTACTCTGGACTCTTTACACGTTGAACAAGATAGAAACGCGGTAGAACGATGGGAAAATTGAATTGAGGATATTGATACACGTATGTAACGTAATGTACTAATCCATAGTTCTTTGAAGTGTCCAAACTTCATATAATAGTTATTCTGTGCTGTAAGTTCTTTTCTTTAAAATTTAATCTCAAAGAATCACAGCCTTTCTATCACTTTAAACTGCTGCTGTGCCTAGTCCAAAAAATAAGGGTAATAATAGGGTAATAATAAGGTAATAATAGCAATTGATCAATGTTCTGTTAACATCAATGGTGTTTTTTGAATTGTTCATAATTGAAATTTATAGTAGTCGAGTGACATCTCTGATAATAATTCATTTTAAGTTTACTGATGACCTTATATAGTGTATAGTAGGATTCATTGTTTCTGCATATGTTGATATTCACACCGAACGCACGGAGAGTTCTGGATTTTCTTATGCACCATAATAGCCTATAATAGAGCAATAGAGCAATAAACTCACATAAATAGCCTTTACTATCTTCTGTACCTACGACACTTCGTCTACAGATCAATAAATGTGAAGACGGATTTCTGAGAACATAAAGTTTTATATTTTAAAAATAATAAACACACCATCGAAAAGCTGCAAAACGATAATGACATGGAAGAAATAAATGTCTAGAAAAACTACAAATAAATCACAAGAAATAACAGTTTTGACAAGCGTGCTATACGATGATACAATAGTTTTTATATACAAGATTTGCTAAATCTCGAGATTCTTAATACAAATGAATTAAAAAAAAACACACACACAAGCGCAAAGATCTTTCTAACATTAAAGAACTTAGTCAACGTTAAGTTTTGAGGCTATTTTGATATATGATGATCGGAAGTACGTTTTAAAATTGTCATGAAAATTATTAAATCATGTAAGAGGAAGTTGATTGTAGCCTACAGAGTGCGTCGCGAATAAATAGCTCGATTGTTAATTTTTGGATAGCATAGCAAATTGTGTTATACTGATACTTTTATACTGGATTACGTAGCAAATTGTGTTATACCGCAAAAACTAGCAAATTGTGTCGTATTGATTGTTTTATACTAGACAATGTAACAAATTGTTTTATACTGATTGTTGTGGCCATATCATATAAATCCATTATTGTGGTAAGTTAGGATTGTTTTGTATGCTTAAAAGCTACGTTTTGCAAGAAATTAAGTGACAGAAATGATAATGAATCAGGTAAGTTATGAGAGGAAAGGAGCGATTAACGAAACGCAAAAATCCTTCACTGATACGTACTCAGGAACAAAAAGTATCAGCTAAATACTGTTTTCAGAGTTTGGCATGGAAATAACGTCAAACAGCTTTGCTACCAATCTCAAGACACCGGACAGGATCACCAACATTACTGTGGTTGCACAGTATCACTAAACATGCTGCAACGTACCCTGAAAGAGCATTGAAATAAATGTCGATCACTTTCAGCACGCTTTATGCATATGGCACGTGAATAGGTTACGAAATCTTTATCGTAACAATACAGTTGTTTCAGTTTGAACTACTTTTCGCGGTCCACTCTGGCACATCAATTCTATTACTGTGTATTAATTTAATTGTATGACGTCATTATGAGAGATATAATCATACTGTATTTTGTTTTAAGTCAACGATCTAATAAAAAGTAACTGATGTAGTTGCTGCGTCGAAAGTTGCATCTATTAATTTATCCTGATCAGCATAACTGTGGCTGTACAGAGAATACCTTAAGGGACTTCCGAGAGACAGAAGAGAAAAGGATTAACTTTTAACATTATTGAAGTAATTAAACACAAAAACATTTTCTTCAAAATGCAACAACAGTTACGTAATTACTCTAAAGATATATATTATTTATTTCAAATTTTGGTACTCTTATAAGATTTTAAAAAATCCAGAATTTCAAAATGACAGCGAAAAGTATCCCAATAAGTAAGCACATCTAAAAGTTTACATTTGTATTAACAGGCTTAACGTTAGAAATTCTATCCGTTTATGGCTTCGTCAAATGTAAACTAGCAGTCTGGATAGCATTGAACTATATAAAACTTTTTAAATATTTAAACCAGGTGTAAGAATGAAAGATGCGGGCGGATTTACGTCACATCCCAATAACTGCTCGCATGTTCTTATTCGATCCTTCCATAATGCTTATGTAAATTGGTAATAATGAGAGCGCTTGTGTTTGTTTAAAGTTCTGTGTCCCTCTCCATTTCTGTTTATTGTTAAAGTTATTTTGAAAATAAATAAATAGTTAGCAAATAGATTGGAAGATGTTTCAACTTAAAGAAATCCGAATTCTAGGCTTATATTACGACAAGTAAAAACCAAGCTTGGAAACAAAGAATTAGTTACGGTTTGTTACAGTCTTCCAATGCCAGCTTATGACAAGTCTACAGAGTTGGGACTTGCAGGGTTGGGTAAGACTGGTGTAAGCTAGAAATGCTATTAGCTGTTGAATTCCTAGGTCTCCATCAAAACATTTGTACAAATTTTGTTTTATTACTATCAATAACTGAAAAAGTCCAGCTACATATTGAAAATTAACTCTATTCTGCTATAATTCTTTATTGTTTGCTCATTGGGGAAGAGGGACGAATACGGACATCAACTTCAACTCCTCACCGAAACATTACACGTTCTTAAATATAGTAAAATAAAACTTGAAACGCTGAAGTCTGAAGGCTACAGAAATTAATATAGAATAAAACAGTAATTCCAATCATCTTTGACCTTCTTAATGTCAGAACAATTGGTACATATAGACGAAAGCAGGGTTTTGCTTTGTGATTCTTAAGTTATTATATAGTGGCTCACATCTATGGTACACACAAATATATGTATTTCTCAAGATATCAAAAATAACTATTATTTTACAGTTACTATGTATACTTTTCTCAAAACAATGTAATTGTCCATTTCATGTAAGAAAGTTCAGGTCTTACACTTGTCATCGAACTGAAAGTTTTGTTACTCTATTAGAGTATCACTTCTGAACACAAGTTAGTGTACGTGTGTTTGAAACATTTAGAGACGCAGGTGCTTCGATACATTTAATACATGTTTCTGTAGATAGAAGTCTCTTCATAAGTTCACTAACATCATCATAAATCTAATTAATATTTTACTTTCTGTTGTATGTAAACAGAAGTTACTTCACGTTGCAAAGAGATTCAAGTTAAATATCACATTGAATTCAGAATAAAAATATTTTTCCCTCAAACAGTCGTATGTGACGACCATTTGAAAATTTGCAACAAATTTCACATGTTAAAACTTTGAACTTTATGAAAACTGTTTCGTTTCTCTAATTAAAAGTGTTGACGTATTTTAGTTTCATATTTGTAAAAGATAAAAGAGTATCAACTAATAAATATACTTAGATTTATATCACATATAAACGTCTTGTTCTAAAGTATTGAAATCATCGTCAATCGGATTTACAAGAGAATAGGAAATCATATCGAAGAGCTTTCAAGTTGCTTGTGCTTGCTTCAGTTGTTGAAGTAGTCTTCTAACACTCAAACAATGCTCAGTTCACTTTCACTGCAGAATAGTAAGACAAACAATGTACGCATCAAGTACTACATATACGTATACCTCATCCATGAACGTCCATTCTTAACACGCACCATTTCATATGAGTGTGCTGAAGCTCACTTGTATTAAGGAAATTAGTTCGTTCTTAAGTTTATCAATTCGTCTTGTAGAGCTGCTCATTTTTGTACACATGTCGTCACTTCAAGAAATCACTAACTTTTAGTCATGTGTCATTATTTTTTGGAGAGTTAGGAATTTATTTTACTAATTCTCATATTTATAGAACTGATTTGTAATTAAAATATAAGTATCTAATTTTCAATCCTGAGTTTTCTTTTCTGAAGCAATTTGCACTGTGACACATTATAGAATAGAATGAGGGATGCGAAGTGTTAGAAGTCATGTTCTTTAGTTAACAAAAGAGGTTGACTCGCATGTTCGATACCGAAACCAGATATTATTACATTAATTATGGAGATGACAAATATCAACACAACGATGACGTCATTTAGAACATTCGCTGGCTTTTGTTCTCCACCTTTGTTGATGTCCAAACCGCCAATCACAAGGAAAAGAATGCCAACAACGACCTGCAACGAAACACACAACCCTCTCAATATTAAAGAAGCCATTTTTCTTAACATTCAAGAAAAAGTGCAAGTGCAACATGCTGTTCTAAGTGCCATGGTTAGAAAATCAAATCAAAGATGTTTCTTTCTAGAAGATCTTAAATGAATTTACGACACAGAGTTCAGTTTGGAAGATAACGAAACAAAACGTCTGTTGATAGAGATTTTACGTAGGATTCTCAAGAAAGAAGTTACTTCTACAAAACTTGAAGAGTTTATATCTACAATACAATATACCTCCAGTTCATATAATGGATATTATTATAAGAATGAAAGAAAACTACCTTATTAACTTTAATTATAGCTTAAAATCCGTTCTCAGTATCTACGTTATAATGGTATATATGACATATTGCTTCAAGTTTGATCTGCGCCTAATATTCCTAACAAGGAGCCTCGAGTACAGAAAGAACGCACTTGCTAACTCATTAGCAGTTTTCTACTTTGATTCTGTGATATTTTGAATAAAACTTTTCATTCTCTTCTTTAGAATTCGACAAAAATTGATATTCAAGTCAAAGTAGTTTTGGAGCTCATATATTGTGTATTATTATAGGGCTTATGCATCAATGTAAATAAAGATTGAAAATCATCATCATAAAATAATTTATTGTTTTCAGACTTGAGTATGAATCACTGCAACTATCTACATCAATGTCTAGAAATGGATATAGTTAAAAACACACAAAAATTTTCAAGCAAGCTTCGTGTTTCTAATACAGTATTGGTATTTTAAATACATCCGATTTCAAAACTGAAACTTTTATTTACTTATTATTTTTATTTATCTAACCAAAATTTGGGTTAGTTGCACCTTTGTTACTAACTAGAACAGTTCAGAATTTACTGTGTGTGTTGTGCTCTCTGAGTTTCGCTGAACTAACAGTATTCCCACATGCCTTCAATTATCATGCACACTCTCTTTGTATGCGTTGAATGTTCGTTTTCACAGGTTTATTCGTGTTAGAAGTCTGTCTGCACATGCCCTAACATAGATGTTCTAGTGAGATTTCAGCGTTTACAGCAACGTGTGTGTTGAGTCCCCAGTGTTATTGCATTCAGGGAAATGACGATACTGATCAGTGTTAGTAGATATCTTTAAGAAAATTTCCCTCAACTGACACAAAATGTTCCCTTTTCTTTTCAAAATATCACTAGTTTGTTTAGTCTAATTCATATGACAGAAGTTGTATCATAAGATTAATTCAGCTATATTATAGGAAGTGCCCACTCCATGTGTTTCATTCATTTGCTTTTTGCTTCTTTTTTTACTTTTTCCGTCACTTTTTTAAACAAAAACTCACAAATACACCCAGCCAGGGGTAAAAATGGCTCTGAAAAGGAAGGGGGACGCAGGCTTATGCCATCCCCCGTGCCTATCTTTGTCCATTCTAATCTTTTTAGAAAATGTGGGACGCCACAAATATATTCTGGAAGTGGCGGATAGCGTCAACCTGCGTTCCCCTCACTTTTATCCCTGCACAAAGCCAAGAAGGAGGGCAAATTATAACTACTTTGAACACACACAAACTATTGCTATTTTATTGGTTCATTTCTGAAGAACGAAGAAAAATTTAAGCATCTATATTCATCAATCAGTCAGAGCGAGAATTTCCCTGGATTTACAATGTTTTATCGAAGAATTTCCTTTTCTCCTTTCTACCAAATTTGCCTAAGGAATTTCCGCGGACTAGGGGAATTTCCCTCATACTACGAATTCTGATAGTGATGCTGCTACCAAGAATATCACGTTCCCAAGATTTGCTTTGGAGCAATCGTTAGCCAGCTTTGACGTGTATCGCTATTCCATCCATCAGTTACGCTTTTATTGGCAAGCGCATTGAACGAAATTAAATTTCATTTGACAAAGCCACGTGTTGGTAAATGAAAAGTGTTTTCGTAGTGAATGTCGAGATGCTCTTGATGCAATTACGTATCAGATACACTTATATGACACATTATAGCTTACTGCATTTTATTGTGTACTGTTTATAGCCTGCCTAACAAGTATTCGGAATATTCTCGTGGAATACCTCGAATACTCAGAAAAAAGACACTATATTGGGTGTAAAAAACTGAATTGCATTTGGGTTCTCTATATCTGAAGTTCTAGCTTTTCCTGCCGTTGACTTCGTTAACATTTTCTGAGGCTTTTATTTCTTTAAAGTTTATCACGTTATATTTATTTAATCATTCAATAACTTTATTTAGTTTTATCTGCTCCAAATTACGATTTTATTTTGTCAATATAATATTATTTTTACTTTGTCTTTTGCTTTCAAAGCAGCTTTCTACATATCCTCTTATTTTTTGTGTGTTTTAAAACCCCTTTTTGTTTTTCAGGTTGGTTACACCCGATTATGTACAGTCTTCCAAAAGTCCTGCTAAAAAGTAAAAAGATGTAACTTTGAAAGTACTACTTACAATTTTGTATTTTGTTTGTAACGTTTAGTGGAAATGTTATAATTTTTGTTGGCAAAAATTAGCGGATGTAAACATTTACGTTATAACCGCAAATTACGTGACAAAGATGGCGTCTACTCAAGAGAAAGCGCAGTGTGTGGCGTGGTATTGTGAGTTAAAAATCTAGTATTTTGGTGAGAAGAAAATTCCGACAAAAATATCAGAAACAACCACCTGCAGGTTCAAGTATCAAGAGGTGGTATGATAAATTCCTAGCTACCGGAAGTGTCTTGGACTTGCCTCGTAGTGGAAAGCCAACAACCAGTGTTGATGTGATTCAGTCCGTGCAGGAAAGTGTGTTGCGAAGTCCAAAGAAATTGTTAAAACGCAGATCCTTGGACCCAATGACAACGCTACACAATATCATTCGTAAGAAAATGATACAGAAGTTTACAAGCAAAAACCGAAAGATGTTCAGGACCTCCGGAAGAAGATACGTGATGTGATTGGGAGTATTACGGATGAAGCACGTCGAAATGCCATTCTTGGATTCCCGAAAAGACTTCAGCAATGTTTGGACCTAAATGGTGCTCAGATGGAGGTTTGGCATTGAAAAAATGCTTGGAAACAAAATTTCAGACTTTCTTACAAGTCCACTAAAAGTTTTGTACAAATACAATAAATGGTTACAAAGTTACAGGTTTTTACTTTTTTGCAGAATTTTTGGAAGACTTTGTAAATGCTACCACAGACGTCATCGTGACGGGGATTAATAAGCTGGTGAATGAGATCTTCACTATTAAGCCCAATCAACAAAAATAACGGCCATTCTCTGGAATATCTATGTAAAGAAGTTAACTCTCGATTCATTATCGATAAAGGCACAGTATCAATACCAACATTAATTTGGTTTGTATCCAGTTTTGTATAAAATTGTCATATTTTTTACGTTTCTTTTTCCCCAAATCGAGATACAGTAATATCTGAGACCCATATAATTAAAGAAATATAGGTGAAATAGTGCTGTAAGAGTTGCGTGAACAATATGATTGAGTAGAAGAAATTAATTTATGAATAATTTAAAGTGAAATCTAAAAATTAAGACAATAACTTAGCTTATATTTCTTATTCCTCCTTCCTGAATATGAGGCGCTCAGTTTACAAAGGATTCAAGCCCTCTTTCGTTAATCTTGGACATATTTCAGATTGATTCTCCTTTCAGTGCTTAAAAAATTCATGTCTAGATAATACACATACTTTTTGTAATGTAAAAAACAATGTTCACTTTTCTATGTATTTAAACCACGTGTTCAAATTTTAATGTCTCGTTTTCTCACAGGTTTGGTAATTGGTTTTGAATCTCTTGTGCTCTGAATGCCTCATAAATAATTTGTTTTACATTTATACTCTTCATTTATCTTACCAATAAATACTTCTGTATATTGATAAGACAACATAAGATGAACTTGTAATTCTCTACCTTCATTTCATTTTTTAAAAATAAAAAGAAGAAAAGAAAAAAGTATGTATCGATCTGACCGATGAAATTCATCTGACATGGTAGTAAATCTTGACGAGTTTATTAAGCAGGGGTGCCCACAAAGGGAAGCTATGAGGCAAACTGCGTCATTGAAATATTTGGGGGGTTAAAAATCTATATAAATATGTTTGAGAGGGTGTAAAAATTAATCGAAAATTTTTTTATGGAAGAACACATACGGATAGACAATTCAGGGGGGTGCGTCATGGATATGAGGGGGGTGGGCACCACTGTATTAAGTATATGGTATTCCGGCCTTTAGTTTCCAAGTTGTGTGTCATCAAAGTTCGTGTCCGAGTTACGGACATTTAGTTTCAAAGTTATGAATAATCAAAGCTAGTTTAAGAGTTATGGACCTTTGGTTTTCAAGTTATGAGCTATCAAAGCTAAGTTTTCGAGTTACGGGCATTTGATTTTCAAGTTATAGTCTATTTTAAAGTTGGTTTTCCAAGTTATGGGCCACCAAAGTTGGTTTTCCGAGTTATCAGTTTTTAGCTTTTGAGTTATGGGCCATAAAAACTGGATTTCGAGTTATGGGAGTCGTGAAAGCTAGGTTTCCGAGGTATGGACCATCAAAATTGAGACTCGAAACTGTAAGCCTTTGTTTTCCGAGTATGGACCATGAAAGTCATGTTTCCGAGTTATGGACCATCAAAATTGGGACTCAGAACTGTAGGCCTTTTGTTTTCGAATTGTGGGCCTTTGGCTTCCAGGTTATGTGCCATCAAAGCTGGGTTTCAGAAAATGAAATGAAATTTTTAGTTTAACTTCCCACGGTTATACCCTTTAGGTTAAAAGAGACGGATATTAAAGAAAGTGAAAGATTGTAAAATTATTTTTTGCGCTCTCCCATCTTGAATCGAACCCAGGACCTCGTGTATAGAAACCACATGTTTCAGCTCCTAAAGCAACACGAAAGGCTCTGGGATTTGAACTTAACAGCACTGTACGAAGAAGACTTGAACCAGGTTGAATTGTACCAAAACAAGTCATCCAGCAACACGACCAAAACATCACTGGGATTCTGTGGCCGGATGGAACTTGAAATTGGAATTGCGGCAATCCCCTTCCTTGATATCCCTGTCAAGAGTACAGATTCCAGCCCAATTAGACTGTTGTGCTTTAGGATTCCTCAAACTACTCCTGTTCCATTGTCGCGTCCGCAACGTCTCCGGCCTGTAAAGAAGAGTAGATGCAATACGCATGGTCTATCTGCAACACGGTCTCCTGCAACGGAAACTTTGATGCCAGACAATATTCGGTAGAGATGGCTGCAGATCGAACAGAAATACTGGTGGAAACACAGCGTATATTAGGTAAGAGGAACATTCAAATTTGGCTCAATATAAATGAATCAAACCATATTCTTGATTAATTACATTCTTCGTAATGGGTAGTAGTTGCACTAGGAAAACCAGATTAGTTGCTAAAATAAGATTAAGAACAGACATTTTCCCTTCAGAATTACAGAACACTGAATGACTTTATATTAGAATCTGCTTCATCGCAAAGAATCACAATACATTGGAAGATACATGAGGGAGTAGCAGGCATGACACTTTGAACTGTAATTATGGAATGATGTGGCGTGGAGCAAAAACACACGTACTTCGAGCACTATGTTTTCCAATGATGTCTTGAAAAGGCATGTAATCTATTCAAAATGGACCATTCACTGAACTCACTCTACTTTTTGTCAATTTTAGTGCATAACAAAAACATGAAGAAGGTCAAAATTGTAGAAAATAAACCAGATACTGTCCACAGAACGCTACTATATTAAGCTAATAATTATTTTCGAGACTTTGTATATTACATAAATTTAGGTACCCAACAATTATGACATAATCTATACAAACAAACTTCTGGTCTGTAGGAGGAAATTGGAAACAGTTAGTTTATTTAAGAGTATTTGTACCTGGTTACCTTGATCACTTTCTCCATTTTTGATAGTCTTCATTCTCTTTAATTTATTCACTATTTCCTTTAAGTTGGAGTGAGATTATGAGGAAATAGAATATTGTATTATACAAAATTTAATCATCCATTTCCTATAATAATGTAATATGAGAGGCCAAAGTTATCTACCAAACTAAGGCCAAAGCTGTAGCTAGTTGAAGATACGTAAGATTTTATCAGTATTTGTAAAGGGTGAGGAATGCTTGCATCATCTTAGTTTCCTCTTGGAAATGATCATCATGATCATAGATGTTCTGTCATTATTGCAGGCCACTTGCTGACAATGAGAAGCTTCTGTGCTCCATGGCCTTGAGCTAATCTTTTCATCTTTAGGTACGAATAGGACTTTTCTATTTTGACACCGTTCATGAATTGTACCTTCCTTTGCCCTTATCTCTTTTTCCTGTCACCATACCCTATAGCACGTCCATCATGATATAGTTTGTTCTTCGTAAACGTCCCAACCAGTCTCTTTTCCTTTTCTCAATAATATATAAAATTGAGATTTTTTCCCACCCTTTATAACACCCTCTCATTCGTTTTCGCTCAACCAAGCTAATTCTCTCCATCTTTGTCCACACCTACATTTCCAAACCCTTCAGTCGCTTTTCATGATTTTTGTGCAATGTCCATATTTCTACCTCATACAGTACAAGACTCCATACGAAGTACTTTA
Source organism: Thermobia domestica (assembly GCF_964235325.1). Classification (NCBI taxonomy): domain Eukaryota; kingdom Metazoa; phylum Arthropoda; class Insecta; order Zygentoma; family Lepismatidae; genus Thermobia; species Thermobia domestica. The sequence continues at coordinate 233,628,418 of NC_137460.1, forward strand.
TGAGTCTTTTTCTCAACTCTTTATTCAAAGTCTTATAAAATAGTATTTTCTTCTTCCTAAAAGCTTCTTTCGCCATTTTCATACTTGTTTTTATTTCACAATCACACTTCATATCCTCACTAATAATACCATCCAGATATCGAAAACCAGTTACCTGTTCTATTTTCTCCCCTTCTATTTCTACATTTGACACCGACAGCTTCGTCCCAACCACAATGGCATTTATCTTTCTAACATTTATTTTCATCCATATTCAAAGCTCTTCCTCAACTTTTCTAACATCTTTTGATGGGCAAATCCTTCACCGTATAACGAATAAGGATTGCTATATTTGGTGGCCGAGGTCGGCCAGAACAGCCTGGTTCAGTTCGCCTTTCTTGTAGTACTTTATTTCTCGGTAACTACTGACAGGATCTGAACCAAAGCTGGTAGACAAATAGCCTATCTCCTGAGGAATAACAATTTCTGTACTTGATGACAAATCTCCACTAGGGCAGGCTACACTCAACTCATTTGGCTGGATCTGAACAAAATTTTAATGGCCAAGTACCCCGTCGTTTACGGAATAAAAGCTACTATATTTGGTGGACGAATTCGATCCGGAACAGGCTCGGGTCAGCTTGCTTGGTATTTTGTTTCTCGGTAACTACCGGCCGAATCCGAACAATTTTGTGGGGAAATAGTCAATCATCTAAGGAATAAAGATCACTATATAGACCCTATGGTGGTCGAGCTTTGTCAGGGTTCCGCATCAGAGCTTTGCAGCCGGGAGCTCCTAAGTTTAGTTCAACGTGGTTTATATATAAAACTTAGATATTTTCTAACAAAATTTAATTGAGATAGTATTAAATGTGCATATAATATAAATTTATTTTGATGAAAGAAAACATATTTAACTAGACTTGAGGAAGAAATCAGAAAAATCACATTATTAATATCTCATTTTATTTCAATCAAAATAGGGATTGATATAATGGAAATTACTTGTCAATTTTTATGCCTCTGAGTAATTTACATTTCATTTGCAGGTACATAAACGCACGTATAAAATTGGAATTCGAAATTTGATGCCTAAATTGTGACGTACAGTTTTTTTCTTTTGAATGTTTAGTTACAGAAATGTACTTACATAGTATAGAATTATTAGAAATCGTTAAAAGTGTTTCAGCTTTTTGTCTTCAGTTTCGGGTATCGTTGCAGGAGTTTTTTATGAGTTGGATCGTACATGATAATCCTCGAATATGTTCTCTAGTGTGGCATCAGTAAACTGTGTGATCACACTGTCGATGGTTCGTATTCATTTTGGCTACTTTCATTATCTCTTGCAAGACTTACAGTGTCATTATACGTTCTCACTTCTTCCTCTTCATTTTCTTTACAATCTTCACCACTGCGCTCTATCGTTCGGAGATTTTCGGTTTCTAACTGATTTCCATATTTTTGCATCATTATTTCTTCTAGAAAACATGCAAATGTCTCATCTTTCAGACCAATTCCTTCTCAATGACGTACACTCATGTCCAAAATTATTGTCGCATGTTTATAAATACGTTGTTGTAGGAATATAATTTGATAACGAATTCACCCGGTATTTCTTATCATGTTAGTATGTGTATAATCGGCAAAGACATGTATGTAGCAAATTTTATGACAAAAGAGCAGTAAATAAGAACAATAAAACGAAAATAAAACTTTTCTGTCCATTTAGCAACATTTTGTTTTACTCATTCTAATTTTCGTATTTATAATTCTTTTCCTATGAAAACCAGAAATATACATTTCCCAATTATACATATAGTAACAGTATTAAAAGTACCCTGCAAAATCATTATCAAATTATATTCTTACAAGAAGACAGTTATAGATATGCGACAATCATTTTGGACATGAGTGTACCTTGCGTTGCACTTTCACTTCAACGAATCGCACTACATTCATTGAATTGATTACCACTTTCCGCGCCATTAGATGTCTCACGACATATTCAACCTTTTCCTCATGCGAAGAACTACCGTTCGCAGCTTTACTGTTGGTAGTAGTGTAGTGGTAGACATGAGATGTGCTCTCTCTGCCACTATGTAGCCATCTATTGGTGCAAGTTTGCACCATCTTGCAAACAAACTGACATCGCCTATCGCTTTAGGGTACTAACACTATTCATACTACCGACAGGCTACATTGACTTGATCCCTATTCTTCCGTTGCAAGCGCTGCTATCGGCTGAAGGAATTCCACTCGCTTTCTCTCACTTAGCAACAACCGCACCCTTATTGGCTCAACGCGTGGGTGTGTGAGAGTGTGAGCGTTAGTTCGCATTTTTGCCACGGCTCAAGACATTTTGGCAGCACAATAACACTATTCATACTCTTATTTGTATGTGTATTTTTTTCGGTCGAGCTCACGTACCTTCCTGGACGGGCAAATACTCACAAATATGAAAGCATGTGTAATGTTAGCACCCGTGAAGCAAACAATAATGTCCGTTTTTCTGCAAGCTGATGTAAACGTCCTCAAGAGCACGTGCCATGCCGACAGAGCGTCTATAAAGTCTGAGCCCGGGCCATTTTTGAGGAAACGTTTGAGTGAATGGAAACATCGGTGCACACGTATCCCATTATTTCTTGGGACACACGTGTTGAATGAAAACGTATTGCCCCAGGGGCCTCGTAGGGTCCCAGACAGGGTCCGCCTCACAATTTTCAAATGGCAAGGTGGGTGAAGTAGTATATCGTTTGAAATGTATTGTGAAAAGAAACAATCTGCAAAAGACCCAAGTCTATATTCGCACCCTATGCAAAATTGTGGTCATATACTCTTTCATGACAACTGTGTTGACATTTTGACTATCTATCATTTTGTACAGAGTGAGTGTAGAACCTCGGGACTTGCTTCATCTTGTTGCTTTTCAAATACCTTTTCAATGATATACTACTTGACCCCTCTTACCATTTGAAAATTTTGGTTGGACTGTCTGAGACCCTTCGGGTGACCCTGCGACACAACATTTCATTCAAAATGTTAGCTTCTAAAATAATGGGGTACGTGTTCGCCTATTTTTCCATTCGTCAACCCTTTTCTACAGAAAATGTGCCCGAGGTCAGACAGTATAGACACCCTGTAACGTTAATTATGGCACGTGCTCTACTTTACCCTGGTCTTGCGGACGTTTACAGCATCTTGCAGAAAAACGGATATCACTGTTTGCTTCCAGGGTACTAACATAACACATACTTTCCTTTTTGTGCGTATTCACCCGTTCAAGCCCAAGTATGTTCCTTGTAAGTATAGAAAATTGCTGATACGCCTATCAGAGATAGAGCGACACAGCGCGTTGACCACATGTTAGTCGCTGTGCTGGACGTAGTTGAGCAAGTCGCTAACAGATGCCGTTGGAGAGGCCTTTCACGCCAAGTGTTTTGGCTAATGTAGTAAAATAATTCGCCAATAACATATTTCTTTGTTTATAATCAACTGAGATTAGATTTACAAAATATATGCTTTGAGATGATGGGAGAAGAGGATAAAATGCCAAAGCCTGAGTATTTGTTTCAAAGCTTTATTTAATGATACTATCATATACAGCAAGGAAAACATGATTTTTAAATAAATTAACCAACTGCCTGCAATAAAGTACTTATGATTTCAACAGCAACATATACATTTTTTTTTCTGAAGACACTTCCCTTCAAGGCTTGACCTCCAATGGAAAAGCTGGCTGCAGTCCGAAGGCCATTCTGAAGACCTCACACACCATCGAACACATTGTCAGTCCAACGCCTATGATATTTAAAATTTCAGCGCGCTTCTGGTTTCCACCCAAGTTAATATTGATGAAGGTCAGTAAGTTGACAAAAATAGCATTCAGGACCTGTTAAGGGAATTTCGGGCTAGATAATTTCGGGTTAATTGGAAGTCATATACTAATTCAATTTTTAAGAATTGTGTAGGAAGTGCAGATTTATTGAAAGAGAGCTAAGTTGATGTTTCTTTAGCTGAGGAACATATAGACAAAATTAATAAGAACCATTACAAGATATTGTGCATGGACAATTAATGATGCAAGACTGAAGTACCATGCCGAAATAGCCAAATGGTTAATACTGCAGCATTGGATAGCTAAGCGAAGATTTGACATCTACAGCATGGAATATGTACAAAGACATACAAGATTTACGTAGCGATCGAAATGGAATATTTACAAGATATCACAAAGAATTATGTGAAATACATATATTTAAGGTGCGAGACTATAGACGAAACAAGTATGTGCAGTAATGAAAAAAATACATTATAGGAAAATGAATCCTGTCAATTAAAGATCAAATTCATATGTATTCACGAGTAAATCAAATATATAGCTGAAAATGCATTGAACTTTAGTCATATATGAACTGTATATAGTTTCCCTTCCTAATTTATGCGTAGAGCATACTTTTAAAAAGTGTATTTCATATTTCTAAAGCTATTTAAGCAGTGTAGTAAACAATCTTAATAATTAAAACATACGTACTTGTGATTATGATTTTAAGATTAATACGTTTGTGATTTTAATTATACGTAAATGTTATATAGGATCGAAATTTAATGACGTAATGTCAAGTTGTCATTTGCGCCGGAAATAAGTGACAGATATCGGCAAGTAAAATACCTTGAAGGGACGACGGCATTTTTCAAATACATAAAGCAAGCGCGTTATTTTCTCCAACATCTCTTGTAAGAATGTGTTTAGAGGTACTGACGTCGATGCTGATAAATAACTTACATTGCAACTTAAGAAGTTCAATCTGTTCATATTCATATCTAAAAGTTCTTCTACCTCAGCTCTTCAAAAATATCGTTTACCCATGTCTGATACAAATGAATGGAGAATTTGAAACTTTTATCTACTCGAGATCGTAATTAAAGATGGAAAAGGGAAATTCCGAGGCATCTCTGGACCACTTTCCAAGAACCTCGTTCCTTTAATGTTTTCCAATTGGAGATTTCTCAAACGTTTAGTGAATAATATTACTGGAAGCCGCATGCTCTAAAGATTGCCTAAAATGTTCAGCTTTTTCAGAAGAAAGCTAAGCTGCTACTACTTTAGTTGAGAAAGACACAGAAAGGATTAAGGAGAACCATTACAAGATATTGTGCACGGATAATTAATGGTGCGAGACTGAAGTATCATGCCGAAATAACCAAGCAGTTAATGCTGCAGCATTGGATAACTAAATGAATATTTAATATCTACTCCATGAAATATATACAGGGATAAACAAAATGCATGTAACGATGAAAATGGAATATTTACAACATACAAGGCATTATGTGAAATACGTATCTATCTATTAATAGTCCGAGATGTAAACATGTAAACGAAATAACTATCTATACTTGCGAAGCAAAGTCACTATACGATAACGAATCCTCTTATATAACTTAAGATAGTTTGCATACGATTAAGTGCATAGTTTATTGATTTCCTAATCTGAGCGTAGAACTAATGTTTCAAGAAGCATATTTGTAAAACTATTTTAGTAGTATATATTAAGACAATCTCAGGAGTTAAAATATGCTTATGACTTTAAGATTAATAGGCTTATGATCTTAATTACTTGTAAGGTAACGATTTTCGTGATGCAATATAATTTGCCATTTGCGCCAGGAGAAAGTTCTAAGTATCGAGAAGTAAATGGCCTAGAGATGATTGAATTGTTGTACGGAAATGAAACAGTAGAATTATGTACTATAACTTTCTCCAATACTTCTCGCAAGAATGTGTTTTGAGATACAGACATAAATATTGATTAATAAGTCACGTTAAGATTTCAGGAGTTGCATGGTTATAAACACCTGGCGGGAATCGGACATGGTTGGTGTGCTCATGTTACTCCTTTACCATTGTTTATTATTTTTCACGTGTTCAAACTTTCATTCTGATACGTCTGATTTAAGTGAATGAGGAATTTGAAATTTCAATCTATTTGAGATTAGTAATTAAAATTTGAAAAGAGAACTTTTGACATGCCTTTGGAACATTTTGTAAGAGCCTCATTCTTCTGGTGTTTCTACTGTAGTTGGGGATTTCTTAACGCACTTGTGGATTATATCACATTTCAAGGAATACTAAGCGAAATGTATATAAGCAAGTTATAATTCTAAATTAAGATAATTCACAATAATAGGGAATCGAAACCTGCTCAAGTGAATAAAAGTTAAAATGTTCTAGCAGTGATATCAGCTTCTGATCTCACTACTCCTGGGTAAATTCTATTTGATCAAAGACTGTGCAGGAACGAGAAATATCATACGGGAATGAACATGCCCTTCAGGAGTTACAACGCACATTGTTAAGTTGTTCTATTTGGTCTAGGAATTAATTCGTGCGGTTGGTACGCACACATTGAAGCTGTAGTACAAACACAAAATACATAAATACCTTAAGAAAAATATTGTCCATCGCTAGCCACCACTTTCGCCCATCTGTCAGGCAATGTACGGATTCCGTGACGAAAGAAGTCCTCATCCTTGGAAGCGATCCAGTCAGAGACCCATGTTTCGATATCTTCTGAAGAAGTAAACCGCTGTCCAATCAAATCGTTGTTCATGCAATCGAACAAGTAGTAGTCCGAAGGAGCAACGTCTGGTGAATACGGCGGGTGGGGTAAAACTTCCCATCCGACATTTTCTAAATAGGTTTTGACCGGTTTTGCGACATGTGGGCGAGCGTTATCATGTTGAACAATAAGTTTATCATGTCTGTTCTCCCATTCTGGTCGTGTTCTGGCCAGAGCTTGCTTCAAACGCATTAATTGTCGTCGATAACGTTCTCCATTCATAGTTTCACCCGGTTGCAGCAGCTCATAGTACACCACACCTTTCATATCCCACCATATGCACAGCATAACCTTTGCACAGTGAATATCTCGTTTTGGTTGTGATGGACCTGGTTCACCTGGTTTCACCCAGGCCTTTTTTCGTTTAGGGTTCTCGTAATGGATCCACTTCTCATCACCCGTAATAATTCGATGCAGAAACCCCTTTCTGCTCTGTCGTTGAAGCAGCAATTCGCAAATGGTTTTTCGTCTTTCAACGTCTCTGTCTTTCAATTCATGTAGAACCCAATGTGACCTCTTTTGAATCATTCCCATGGCTTTCAAGCGTTTGGAGACTGTTGTTTGATCAACGCCTAATGCTGCTGCAAGTTGTTCCTGCGTTTGACACGAATCCTGCTCGAGCAATGCTGTCAATTCTTCGTCTTGAAATTTTTTTGGCTGTCCAGCTCGTTCTTGGTCTGCCAAGCCGAAATCACCACTTCTAAACCGTGCAAACCACTTCTGACACGTTCGCTCAGCTAGAGCATGGTCACCATACACTTCCACCAAAATACGATGACTTTCAGTCGCACTTTTCTGCATGTTAAAGTAATGCAGCAGGACACCCCGCAAAAACACTTTATCAGGCACAAATTGCGCCATGTTCACTTAACTACAAACTGGTGTTGTTGACGCTTTAATCCACTGCCCTATACTACGAACGATACGCGATGACAGGGGTTTGCAACACATGTGTGGATACACGGAACTGTGGGACTCTCCGTCCGTTGCGCCATCTCTTGTCCACCCGCACGAATTAATTCCTCGACCAAATAGCATGTGTGTTCATAAAATAAGTACCTATTTTTAAACGATTTGATACCCAATAATTTTCCTCAAGCATCGTTGTGCCTATACAATTAGTGTACCTTTGGGGTGAGAGACTCGGGATGCGATTCCTGCTGAGAGTTCATTTGATCTGTAGATTCATTTAACTTTGGTGCTAAAACATGAAATGACACACGTGAAAGATCCATTTGCGACTGTAAATGCGAAACTTTAGGAGTGTCTTTTGGTCTAATTCAGTACATGGCGTCGTTAAGTGAAATGCTATAAAAAGTGCTGCATAATCAGCATTCAGTATTCCATAACAAATAAAAAGTAGTAAAACTAGAGTCTGATTGCTTTTGCGAATGAGCGTCATATGTAGAAGTTTAAAGCGTCCTACCATCAAATTTGTAAACAGTACAATGCGAATTGTGGGGTGAGATTATTAAGAACTTAGTTGGCAGAGTGAAAAGAAGTATGACCAGTAGGTGCACACTTTACAAGGTGAATTACGAGGTAAACAGTTAAGTGAAATTCCCTAGGTTTTAAGCCTAACAGAGAAAAACATGTATTTTATTTCATCCTGCCTTATTTTGCTTGCTTATAATTTTTATATCGTTTTCAGCACAGAGACTATCATAGATTGGACATACTAGTTGGATTTATATCTGAGCAAGCACTCCCACACCCGGTATTACTCACACAGAAAACACGTACGTTCATCACTTCGCCACAAAGGGATACCCAATTTTTAGTGATATTAATTGAGCTCTGATGTTACAGAAATTAAAAATAAAGTAATATCGTTGATGGAAAATTCAAATTTTTTATTTCTTACATCATAAATATCTTTGAGGAACTACCTTCAAGATATAAAATAATATAGTATGTGCAACGATAACTTGTATTCTGTTTGCTTGAACTTTATTCCGAACGGCAGGAAGAATTTTCTTTTGTTCAATACCCCATAAAAAAAGTTAACAAACAAACTGATATCACCACATATTGTCATGACGATTCCCATGGTAACAACAGTGGTTATGGAAACAAAATAGAATGATCTCGTTCTAATTATGTCGATGCATCGATTTGGTGAATGAGACTAATAAACATATCGAAAAGTAAAATTTACAAGCCCTCATTCACTTTTATTGTTGTTTTAATATTGAAGCAGAAAATACATATATATTACTAGCAGCGTTCACCCCGCTTCGCTGCGGTCACCCCGGAACGCAATAAACTTTGTTACTTAGATAATTTTTACTTTTTCGCTTTCAAATTGCAGTAAATGTTAACATTATAGCGCCTGTCATTTATGTTAACCCGCCGAGTGACCCGCTTCGCTGCGGTCACCCCGGAACGCAATAAACTTTGTTACTTAGATAATTTTTACTTTTTCGCTTTCAAATTGCAGTAAATGTTAACATTATAGCGCCTGTCATTTATGTTAACCCGCAGAGTGACACGGTCATGCGGGTTGCATATAAATACGTTTATTTTTATACCTATGATGAACTAACAAAGGATTTGTACGTTATGGACACTTGAATGGTCAATTATCTCAAGACACTGGTAATTAAAAATTAAAGTGATATGATAAAAACCATCTAGGGTCCAAATCCTAATAACCCCCCAAAAATAAAAGAAATTGGTTCAGCCGTATTAGCGTGATGAGCTAACAAAGGATTTGTGCGTTCTCTTTTATATAATAGATTGGCGTAAAATATAAAATGTAACAATACATTTCTTATACTTTTTGGTTCCTTTATAATTCTATATTGTAATATCCCACATGGTCTTGTTTAGAAACAACCAACATGTGCTTGTATTGACAAACATAAACCATGTGCGTCTTACTACAGATTACAATAACTGTAGACGACAGGGGCACCAACAACAGTACTGGTCATGTCACGACGAAGGAACACTAGCGTCACCCCCTCACGTGGAACGCCTATACCGGGTGATTCAATAAGAACGTACCAGGCCTATATCTCAGCTAATATGCACATGCGTATGTGTAGAATACAATAAACATAGTAGCGACACCAGTGGCGTATCGTGAATATCTCCAACGGGGGTCATCTGCAAAATTTGACATGGAAACAGGGGTTGGTTGTGCTTCCATTGAAACAAGCGCGCAATGGGAGAAACGTCGAGACGAAACACCCTCGCACCACGTGACTTTAACCTAGTAATGCGACCGTGTTGCTGCCAACGAGGAAGAAATGTGCCAAGGTGTTTCCTCTTGATGTTTCTTCCACTGTGCGCTTGTTTCAATGGAGGCACAACCAACCCCTGTTTCCATGTCAAATTTTGCAGATGACCCCCGTTGGAGATATTCACAATACGCCACTGGTCTCGCTACTATTTTTATTGCATTCTACACATACGATTTGGTAGTTCAATTATTTTTTGACGCCTCTATGTGCATTATTAGCTGAGATAAAGGCCTGCTACGGGTAGTCAGATACAAGTCTGCAACAACGCCTAAATGGGAAAGGATATGAAAAGTTTGTCCTCTAAAAGTTGCCTTACATTTAAAGTCCTTTCGAACGATTCCAACAGTTATACCACTTTCCATTGCAAATTTTGAAGTTGCTCCCCGTTGAAGGTATTCACGAGACGCCATTGGTCTCGCTACTATTTTTATTGTATTCTACATATACGATTTGATAATGGAATTTTTTGTTTGAAGGCCCTACGTGCAGTATTACGGCCGGGTACGGCCTGGTACGTCCAGTATTATCGGTACGGTCCGGTACGTTCTTATTGAATCACCCGGTATAACCGAGAGGATTTCAGCGACAAGTATCAGTCTCCGACTGTCAAATGCCCTTCCTTAGCTTGCAGTCAAGCCTTGTAGGGACATTTAACTCTGTCTCTGCTTGCAGTGGAGCACTGAGAGATTCCTTATCACAACACCTGCTTAGAGGAGCAATGGGACTTCGAGTTGAGTTGAGTTGATTTTGAGTTTAACGTCCCGTTCAGCAGCAAGGCTATATGAGACGTGGAGCTACTGATTAACGTAGAATCCGAACCACACGAGCTCCCGCCAGGAATAGACCCCGTGTCTCCCACGTCGAAGGCGCGTACGCTAACTGCTTAGCCACGAAGGAGCTTCAGCAATGGAACTTTGTCGGGACTCTAACCCCTCTCCTCTCGCAGTGGAGCATTAAGTGTCCTACCTCTCTTCACGTAGCTCGCTTCATGAGGAATCCCTTCTGAGACCGTCACGTCGAAGGGACACTTATTTTAACCCAAACATTAAAGAATTTGTACTTACTGTTATTAAACTATTTTATAGTGGAATTTTGTAATAAAATCTGGTAGTGTGAGAAAACGATTCCAGATTATGATTTGATTTACCTATACCTGCACAAGCACAGCTTTGCAATATACATTGCGAATTTTGCTTTTTGATTTTTTCTTATTAATTTCCTTGATTCCGTTAATGTGTCGATGTAATAGAATGTATGTATGTTATTTATAATGCAACCGCTCTTAACAAAACAATCACTATGGCAATATATGATGATGAAATGAACATATTCATTACTTTATGCATTTTTCTTCCTGGATTTTCAACAAAACAAACACCTTCCTGCTAATCAGTATACAAGTTCAAGCAATCAGAATAAAAGCTATTCTTGCGTAAGAAGAGCGGGTAAATAATTTAAGATAAATGGAAGTAAGGCTTAACGTGTTGAATCAATGTATAGAATATAGAAAAGTATCTTAGTAAGGAATTTTACAATAGTACTTTCCGTATTCTTTCGTTATTACGATATTTAGTCTTTCATAATTTCCTTCAGAGCGTACCTTGAAGTATTTATTACGACGCAAACACGACTTCCAACAAAATTTAATCTTCATCTAGCTCTGTGTCTCTGTTCCGCATCACATGTATTGGTTCAAAAGCACTGATGAGTATATTCAAGGTCGTTACAACAAAGGAGCCTCCCATTGTGAAGTAGTTAATGGAAAGGGCGGAAATTCTGTACTCTTCTATGTGAAGGCGACAATCTCGCAAAAGGTTCAACGTCAAGAAAAATACTCCCATCACAATCTGCAACAACACAAAAGACATCACCACTTTTTTCTTACAATCACTCACACAAAATTCCTCTACAATATTTGCAGTCCGATATAAATTTCCAACTAGGATATCTACACCTTTTTTTCAATAACTTCTATTACTTTTGGGGGTACGTGATACCGAGTTAATATTTTTAGTAAGTAGATATTTCGTAGTGTCAGTATTTGGATGTGTTGACGGAACAAGAAAACTATATATTGTATCATTGTGTTGTAGAATTTTACGTAGATGATAAGTCGGAAACTGATTATTCCCTAGTAGCAAGAAAGCTTTCACCCAGTTGGCACGTGCTTGGCTTTCGGTATTCTACACTTGCACTTGAAATGCATGCTTTCATACAATCTGGCTTTCATTGTCCTTCCAAACGATGCTTTATACTCTTCGTAGAGCGTCATAGCATCACTTGCCGTTCATTGTTTATTGATTTGACTTCTAAAACGCTTGCGTCAAGCTTGAATGAAACACTGAATGCAAGGTTGTCCCCATCTAACTTCGTTACTGGAATCCAACTTGCGGCGCACTTTTTCCAATCAAGCTGGATGCAAGCTTAGCCGACTTGTAATTCACTCTTAGAGCAAGCGGTTTGCAAGTTGTTTCTGCCACTAGGGTACTTATTGTTAAATTATGTCTTGAACGGGAAATGTAGCTCCAACTGTTTGTGCTGAGGAGCTCTCGAAGCTTGCTATTGATGAGCTAAGAGACGAGGTGAGTGCCGAGTAAAAGAAACGAACATAAAATAATAATAATAAAAAATCTTCATTAATCTTTATCACATCAAACTTTCCACAGGGATTTTTCACTCTTTATTAAATTCCCCTTAGTTCTGGGAACACGAAGAAAGTATTAACATTACATACAACATTTAAACTTTCGTTATATAGTAAGAAAAAAAAAACTGCCTTCAACAGAACCCTTTATTCAACGGAAACTTATCTCAAACGGAAATATTTCATGAACCCATAAATGTAATGGTATAGAACGTGTTAAATTCCTTATATTCAGAGGAAACTGTGTTACGCGGACATCGTAAATCAAAATAACCTTTCAATGGAAAATCTTAAGTTCTGGAATTCAGCGTTTAGAATTTTTTTTAGACATCCTGTAAGAGGTAAGGTATATACACTACGTTACGTGTACTTCGTTCTTTTCTTATCTTACTTACACAACGACATAATGTCCTGATGAGAATTATATGGAAAATCGGAAAGAAGAATAGAAGATTTAGGAAGAAGAGAAACACTGTATTGAATTGGGAGAAGACTCGATGTCGTGGATCATGATGTTCTAATGGGGAAATTAACAAGCCTAAACTTTTCAAAGTCGGCAATAGAATATATTGTATCGTATTTATGTAACCGGAAACAATCTATTCTATACAAGGGGCATGTCACCGAAAAGTTTGTTACTCTGTCTGGGGTTCCTCAAGGATCTCATCTGGGTCCTCTGCTATTTCTCCTACTTATTAATGAAATTCCACTTTTTATTGAAAACTCTGAGATTCTCCTATTCGCTGATGATCTCAAATTATATTCTAGAATTAATTCAACTGAAGACTGCACACAACTACAACAAGACCTACAGCGAGTCCAAACATGGTGCGATGACAACAAATTAGTAATAAATGTATCCAAGTGTAAATCTCTGTCTTTTACGAGAAAAAGAAATCCTATCACTTTTGACTATACACTGAAAAAAACTAAATTGTCTAAACCAAGTACTGTCAAAGATTTAGAAGTTATTTTTGATCCTGAACTGAATTTTAATCAACACATAGATATGATAACAAACAGCGCATATAGAAACTTAGGTTTAATTTACAGAATAGGGCAAGATTTCTCCAGTGAGACAACGTTTACAACACTTTATTTTACATATGTTAGATCAAAATTAGAATATTGTTCTACAATATGGACCCCCAATAATAAAAAATACTCTCAAGAAATAGAAAACATCCAAACAAAATTCTTGAAAATGCTTACATACAAAAAAACTAATTATTATCCCAAATATTTTTCCTACAATGATCTAGTAAACAACTTTAATTTTGAAACTCTAGAAAAAAGAAGATGGATGTTGGACTTGTTATTCTTATACAAGTTATTAAACAATAAGATTGACTGTATGGAGTTGGTCTCGAAAATATCATTACGGATTCCCACTTGCAAAACCAGAGTAGAAAATACAGGGACATTTTATTGTGCAAAAGCCAGGAGCAATATATTATATAAATCCCCTATGTGGAGGCTGTGTAAATTATACAATGATATTGTAAATAAGCTTGATAAAGTGGATGTATTTAGTCTTTCACAAAACAGGTTCAGATCATATGTGAAACAAGAAATTTTCTGTAGTAATAGTTAAGAAATTTATATATGTAACGTTTGCTGTATGTACACAACACTGTAATTGGGTATTAAGCCTGTTGTGTTGTATATTAAATAAATAAATAAATAAATAAATAAAGACTTATCAAGATATAGTTAAAAGCTTAACGGAACTGCTACAATTTACTTTACTGTAAAATAACTTATATATTTACTGTGTTTTCTCAGGCTAAAATGTTTGTGGAAAGCCGAGCAGCCAAGTTAAACTATGGACACAAAATTCCCCTTGACTATCAGAAAAACAAGAAATCGTGTTTATATTTTCTTGTGTTTATTATGAGATTTACGTGTATTGATTCGTAGCATGTTTGTTGTATCGTGATTGAATAAGGTACAAACAGCATTTTATCTTAGTATTTCATTATATGTATATTTATAGTCTTTTTTTTTTTTTTTTTTTTTAAAGCATAAGTCTACTATCGTTAAGCGGAAATATATTCTTAACGGAAAGTTTTGCGAGTCCCTTTTGATTGCACTAAAGTCTGGTTCTATTGTATTATGATTTTAAAATCTGCCAATTCAATAGGCTAGTTCAGGTATTTTCAAACGGTGTGCCGCGACTCAAATAAAGATGCTGATAATAGATGAAATTCCTCATTAGGGAACAGTCATAATGCATGCTCATTTTTTGTTGTTAAATTGCATTTCTTTTATACACCATAATGTTTCATTATAATAAAAAAAAAAACACACACACACATACAAAGTAAATTGTCTTGAAAGAAACAAAGTTAATTTTTGTTGATGTAGCGTATGATTTTAAGTTATACAATTAGTGTGTCAAAAACTGAGAAAAGGTTGGAAAACGCTGAAATATTTCTCTGCATAAAAACAGTTATTCTTTTCTATCTTCAGTCCACGACTGTTGAGACAGATATTTAGATTCAATGAAACATATGGAATATCCATGTACCCATCAACAACGCTCTGAGTAGAAGTGAACCTTAGTTGTGGATTTATAAACATCATACAAATTCATTTTGCTAATAAAAGTTGAAATGAAGCAGGGAGGTAAGACAAGAATTTGCAACTACATAATTTGCAACAAAATTTTGATCGTCGTATATTCTCCAGAAAGAATACATCTAACTTTCAACATATTAACCTGCAATGAACTTCCAATTGACATAAAATAATAGAATATATGTAAATTGGAAGGCACTGATTTGTTTATACACTTTCCGACAATAGGCATTAAGAGTAAGAACCAATATACAGTATTGTTGTCCACAGTTGATGGAAAAGGGATGATTTCAGAATATTTTTCCCGGGAGAGAATTTCAATACACAGGGGGATGAAAGTAACACCTCGAAAATACTAACAATCTCAGTTGTGCATAATCGGAGATATTCTCCCAGAGGGAGGGGGGGTTAATTTCCTTCAGGAAACCGCCTTAAATCATCACTATGATGGACGGTATCACAACAGAAAAATGTACGCGAAGACCAAAAAGTTAGTTGAAAATTGTGATGCATACATGCTTCTCATTTGCAGGAAGATATCTGGTAATAATGCGATATTTCTTATGATGGTGATGATGATGATGATGATGATGATGAATAGCACAAAATCGAACTCGTCCTTTCAGTAGGAATACAGTATAAGACCATGCAAAGATCATTTCTATTGTTTCTTTTAAATACTTTTCTACAAATAGTTCAAACATGTCTTGAAGTCTTGAAATCTTGAAACCTTCATTTAAGTTATTCCCATTGGCTTCTATGCTATGCACGAGTAGCTCTGTCTCATATTTATCATTCGAGTCGCGACTATAAAGTCATATAGACATTATCACTGGAGTTGTTCCAATATTGAAATCGATTAAAAAGTTACAATATAAGTTGTAGCCCGGCCATGAAGGCAAATAGTTAGTTGTAAGTAAAACTGTTAACACTGAAAATTATAATAAATAACGAGGATAATGGCGCCAGATATATATAAATTGTTCTAAGTAACTTAAAGATTACATCAAACTAAAAATGGTCCAAGAGTGAAATAGTGTACTAAGTTAAACATTGAAAAGAAAAATTAGAGCTTTAAACTCGTGTACTCATCCGTTCGGCCGCCATCTTGGCTTCTTTTAACTCATTTCCCGTCCCGACCTCATACAACAATGAAATTTTAAATAGCGACGTAAGTTGAGTGAAAATACAATGTCCCATTGTTACTTTCACATACATACATATATATATATATATATATATATATATATATATATATATATATATATATATATATATATATATATATATATATATATATATATATATATATATAGGGTGTATCAAAAAAGGTTTTTACAACTTTGAAAACTCATATTGATTGATTCATTTATCTTACAGACATGGTGTTGGTGTTATGTTTTTAGCAAGTACTTGTTGTGACTCAAGTAGTAGCTATGCTAGTTCAGAAACAAGCCACCGCAAGCACTAGCGGCAGTTGCAGCAGAGACGATTGCCTTTACGGGTCTCGAGCGTGCTAGCCGTGTATTTTGGTTTAAAGAATCCAAATCTGCGACAACTGTGCAACGTAATTTTTGTAGAAAGTATAATAAAAATCCTCCCAGTAGGCCTACTATTTATCAGTGTCATAAGTGTTTTATTAAAATTTGGTGTTCAGTAGAACACTACAAATCTTCAGGTTGCCCCAGTACGTGTCAAGACGTTGTAGAGTAAGTGATACTTGAGATGGGAAGTGTGTCACATCACAAAGATAAGCTACATTGAACCTCTGTACATATAAGGTAAAAAAACACTGTAGATTTTCGTCAGAGTTTATAATTTGTTTCTTCTGCGAGATATAGGCCTAACTATTTAATCTTTAGTAGTGGGTATAAAATGACCCCCCCGCTTGGTAGTCCGCGTTAAAAAATACCTAAATAGTGTGAGGGTTATGAATGACGATTTTCACAGGCATGGATGACGGGCGAACAAACAAGATCGATTACAGCATTTAAATCAATCATTTCTAACTGAATCCTCTGTGATGTTGCAGTTTTTTGCTTCACTTCTCAGTAAATAGCACAGAGAGGAGAAGGAGTTTGTAGGTAACCCTGATGTTGATGGAATACAGCAGTGATAGAGAAAAATAAGAAATATCAATAGCGTAGCCGATGATTTTGCAGGTATATTACTCATGAATACATGACTACACTGCCAGAACTTGCTTATTAAATTCAGGCTTCTCCCCTCTTCTCTTTATTGTGTTTCTCTCTGCTTTTCTCAAGTTGTAAAAGCGAGGTTCTACATCACACATCATCCAGTTGAGAGTGACTGATCTAATGCAGATATCCTATTCGCCGATTGATGACTATTAATGATACACTGAAAACATATCTCAACGCTTTTGTCCTTCCATTGTTTCTTAATTGATTTTCTGTGTCGCAATTGCAAGTGGCGCGCATGGTGCACCTTGATGGGATTGTTATGCTATCATTGTTAACTAATTTATCCAAAACTTGTGCCAAGTCTTTAAATAGAAACACCATCAGTTTGTGTTTACTATCAAAAGGAAGGAAGAAACGAGAAAAGGTGAGACAATTTATTTATTTCTCCTATGTTTACCTAGTAGCATTAAGATAAACATCAATATCAATTACATAGGAGGGTATTTCGAAAAGCTTCCGGACTGACACTAAAATATGGCGTCACGAGTAATAACGGCATTCATGGCATGTAGTCCCATCTATGGGTGAAATAACGTATCAGTTTCAACTGTCTAGCTGCGTCAGTACGTTGGAGGCAATCGCTATGTGTTGAGCTCGCCTACTGCATGCCAATGCTCCAGTCTATGGTTGTTGTTGACAAGGCTGCAATCCTAAACTTGGACTGTAGGCTGCGTGGCGAATCTTCTCGAAGCTACGGTCTTTTACTGCAGCCTTGGCAACAACAGCTGTGTAGACTGGAGCATTTGCATGCAGTAGGCGAACTCAACGCACAGTGACTGCCTCCAACGTACTGACGCAGCTAGACAGCTGAAACTGATACGTTATTTCACCCATAGATGGGACTAATGCCATGAATGTCCTTATTTACTAGTGACGCTATATTTTAGTGTCATTCTGAAAACTTTTGGAAATACTTTCGCACATTGAAGAATCCAACTAAAGATCTCCAGGTTTCGAGAGAATATACATCTCTGGTTCTTTTTGGATATTTGAAACTCGAACAGTTTATGGAAATATGTGTGCTTACTACCTCAACGAATATACTTGCAACGAACTACTCATCAATTCATCACTTCACTTAAGTTTAATGGATGTATCAGAAAAAAAAAAAAGATCTTTCAATCCCTGTTTTGTTTCTCTATAACGTAGTTTCATATTGCAAGGATCCCCATATTACAGCGTAAGCACATGTTTTACAAGCGGCACGTGTTATTGTTTATAAGTAGCAGACGATACATAAAACCAGGAAGACACGAAGAACAACACGATGGGAACCGAAAGAGAACGAACCACCTGAAGAGGGCCTATAAAAGTGGAACCAAAGAGGACGGAGACATCATTTGATCACTGATCGCTAACCATAACAGCTCTGTAGGTCACATTGGACGAAGGAGCTCTACCCTGCTTAAAAATCCCTGGAGGCTGCCTTGAGTGAAGGGGATTCCTCACCACAAACCGTACCTCACGAGACTGCCATGAGCCGAGGAGGTTACTAAAGGACCATAACCTGGGCTCGCCTCAAGTTAACGGTAAGCTCACTAATTCCTACGGAATGTACTGAAGAATGCTGCATTCCCAACGTTAACACGTCTTTTAAATATAAACGACCTTTACTCGCCGCACCACTTTTACCTTTTTCTTTCTGGTTAAAAAAAGAAAAAAAAATCAGTAACACGTTTCTAGTAAACATGCATTTAATACTTATGAAATGTTATTAATTGAATTATTTGTTTCCAAGACATTTTCACATTGCCCCAAAAATGCAATTTGAGCGAAGGTGTTCCCATATAAAATATTTCCTTCCTTCATCTGTCTGGTCATAAGGAAGGTTAAAAATACTAAACTTTGTAGACACAAAGACTGTTCTGTAACATTTTGTAAAATAAAATAGGTGAAGGACTAGAATCCCGGATTATCATTGTCTCTACCCACACAAGTTATTGTAATATTATTTGATAATCTGTTTAAAGTGTGTAGACATCCTAGTAAGAAAAAGACATAATCTAAAGTTGTGAAATGCCAACTCTTAATATAAAATGTGCTATACAAACACACACACACTTCGCTCTACAAAGCAGTGCTACTTGTGTTAAATGCACTAGTTAATTCAGTGAGTGTAGCTTATATACAAGAATGTTTTAAGCGTTACTTTAAAAAGTTAATGGTAAGCTCACTAATTCCTACGGAATGTATTGAAGAATGCTGCATTTCCAACGTTAACACGTCTTTTAAATATAAACGACCTTTACTCGCCGAACCACTTTTACCTTTTCCCTTGTGGTTAAAAAAAAAATCAACAACACGTTTTTAGTAAACATGCCTTCCATACTTATGAAATGTTATTACTTAAATTATTTGTTTCCAAGATATTTTCACATTGTCCCAAAAATGCACTTCTCCCGGAAATAAGCCATTCTTTCAAAAGTCAAGGAGGAATAAAAACGAAAACAATATCCGAATATCAGCCGTTCCTTTAGAATTCGAGGGAGAAAAAAAAAAAACAAAAGAAATTAATTAGATTTAGCCGGAAAATGTAGTGATTTTATTCTACAATATAAAATATATTTAATATTTCTTAAAAAATAAATACGCTTCACTAGATCTCAGTGTGATTCGTGAAAAGGGTAGAATATGCTTTCTGAACTGTCTGATTTTGGAATTTCAAGGGACTCAGGAGCGGTCTGAAGAAATCGAATTACCACACATGGCTTTCTCTCATTGGAAGAAAACGTATACAAACCAGTGAACCTGCCTATCACTAAGGCCACAGACTGTCGTCGATTGGGAGTCGCTATTGGCCAATCAAACTTTTTTCCCTTCCTGATAGCACCTATATAACAAAGGCTTCTGTTTTTGGTTTCTCATGCTTTACCCTGAAGACAAGACATATGTTGTCAGTTCTCGAAACGTTGGACGATGTAGAATTCACCTAGCTGATTACCAGAGAACAATTACATTCATTTATCTCACATAGCTCACACTCATGGGCGACGATTAGGGGGGGCAAGGGGGGGCAGTTGCCCCCCCACTTTTCTGAAATAGCCTATTAATGTATATAGTTTCAACCAGGGAAATTTGTATATTAACATTGATATACAAATATTCAGATCATGTCTTGCCCCCCCCCCCCCCACTTTTAACGTCCAATCGCCGCCAATGCTCACACTTATCAGGTACTTCGATTGTACTCTATATATTTTCACGCTCGATACTCCACAATGTTTGAGTAGCAATTTGTCTTTTGGTATGAGAATATGCGACCTTCATGAACAGATTTTTCTTATCCGCGTTTCACCTTCTCAAGTGATTCGCCGATGGCTTACGGAGATTTTTAAAAACGATCCTCGTATATACCCTACATAGTATATAGTCTCACAGGTTGCATTTCAGTTACGGGACACCAAATCTCGCAACTTTAGAAACAATGAAAATATCCAAGGAATTTCCCTCTCACAATATAATATTTGGATATTTAAAATGTCTTTCTGTGATCATATTACAGAGAGCCCAGGAATACCTCATAAGTTTCCCATTTGCGTGACATAATAGACCTGTGGGTTTCCACCACAAGTTATCTACTGGGTTAATTGAGACGTTCCGTGCATATGCTGATATACCGGGGCTGACAATCCCTCTACGTACAAACGACGTATTTATGCTTTGTCAAAATGAGAGCTCAGATCCTTTTAAACGCCATACAATAAGGCAAAAAAAAAAAAAAAGTTGTAAAATCCAACTTTTATGGAGCCCAGTTCATCAAAACTCTTTCATGCAGGCCTTTTTAGCTTTTGCGTGTGTTCATCCATCCATCCATCCGGGAGGGAAAAGCAACTCAACAACTTTACTTAAAAGATCACCATTAAATTTGGTCAGGAGGAAGAGGATCACAAGTTAGATCGTTTTTGGAAGCTTTACTCAAACTGGAAGTGGCAGAAATTAACCATTTCCGGCTTTTACGTAGGGTAATAGCTAAAGAGAAACGGTTTTCAGCAATCGATTAAGGGTCTTAATACATTTAATCCTGATCCTTAAATCTCTACTAAAGCCGGAAGTAGTAGGAATCAAGTACAACTTCCGGTTTCAATATTGATCAATATACAGCAAGAACAATAAGAGGAAACCGCTCCATACCATATTCTGTTTTAACCCGTATTCAAATCGGAAATGGAAATCAACGACTTCCGGTTTAATGTTGATCGCTATAGAATAAAAACCGTAATAGGCCTATATAACGAGAAATGGTTTTCTGTATTCAATTAAGCGCTGCAAGAATATGTTCCATCTCCACTCTAATCTCTCTACAAAAATCAGAAGTAGCAGAAATCAACTACTACTTCCGGTTCCAATATTAATTGAGAACATACCAAGGCATACAGACCAAACTTCTTCACGTGATGTACACGTAACACTTTTATTTATTGAAAGTCCGCTTTTTTTTATCTTTTCACGATCGATTTGTGAATTCTTTTTTTTTTTAATACGGATTTTCGGACCAGTAGAGCGGTGGAAAAATTTGAATTAGAATTTTTGGTAGGTAGGCTATACGGTCGTCCATTTTCAAAATATAGTATATATTCTACTCACCTCCATATTCGCTTGTTCTTTCGTAAATTTAACGTAACCATATGGTGGATTATATAAAAGATATTAGGTGGATATACAGCGTACAGTTCTGTATACGTCCTATTACATTCCTTTGTACACGGTGTTTCAAAACAACACCGACATTTGGAAGGTGATTCCTGACACCAAGATAAGACAAAAAATGTAGACCAACCTGGGTGCACAGATGCTTCCTTTCGGAGTTACAGCCTGCCGAAAACATGAAAAAATGAACTTTAAAGGTCTATAGCTCCAAAACCATGGGACCTACCGTAGTCGGGTCAAGACTTCACTTAGGAATTAATATGTGCGCTATCCACAAATACATGTTTCAGAATCATAACGTACTCACGCAACGATTTTTATAGAGGGAGTATGTCTCTCTATAAAAGTAATTAATAAAAGTATATAATTTGGAGTACTCACTAACTACCTCTATTAAAATTGTTACGAAGTACCGCAGTATTCTGAAAGTTGGATATTTGGATAGGATACATACTAGTTCCTAAGTGAAGTCTTGACCCGTCTACAGTAGGTCCCATAGTTTTGGAGCTATGAATCTATAAAGTTCACTTTTCATGTTTTCGGCAGCCTATAACTCCGAAAGGAAGCATGTGTGCACCCAAGTTGGTCTATATTTTTTTGTCGTATCTTGGTATCAGATATCACATCCCAAACATTGTCGGGGTTGTTTTGAAACACCCTGTATAGGCACGAGAACTGCCTCCTATCGAGCAGTTTGGTATTACTATTCAAACACCTCAAATGTGATTGTAACTTTTGTTAAGTTTGCACTTACTGACCGGATACTTATATTGCATATACTAGATGAGATGGAGGAAAGCGTGTATAAGACAAGTTAGATAAACGGTCCATGCAGAAACAATACAACAAAGGCAGGACAAATGAGATAAATGATTAGTGTATGAGATAATGCAAGAAGAACAGTTAGGGATGAACGGAAAAGAGAGACAATAAAAGAAGGAAAATTTAGAAGAAACAAGATGCCAGACAGAAGAAACAAAAAAATAAAATAAAATAAAAACGAAACATTTTATGGTGGAAATCGAAGGAAAATGGAGACAACAAAGACCTAACAAAACGTTTATGTAATTAATGATAATTATGTGATAGAGAAGAACTTCGATTAGGAGTATGCTAAAAACAAACAGACCTTGGAAGAAGCTTATTAATAACAATGACTCTCGTATAAAAACGAACAAACCGATAGAGGACAATTTTGTTCCAAATATTTATATTGTACATTTCTAGAATATTGACAAAAATTACGAACAACAGTGTACCCATGTGGCTATTCGTGTTTGTTCTAGATGAGTGTGTACTGAAAACAAGAACTAGAAGGAATAAATATTCCAATTAGATCGTTTTGGAACATGAGTGCTATAACCAATTCAGCCTAAAAGCTCTCTTATCAATGGACTTAATCTACAGACCTTGTCACTACTTTTTCCTCAGATAATAATCAATGGACTCATTTCTCTTGGGTTTCGTTGACACACAATGCTCGTTATAAACATGAGGAGGCGTAATTACGTGGAAACCGAAAAGACTAGGTCAAT
Organism: Thermobia domestica; assembly: GCF_964235325.1. NCBI lineage: Eukaryota > Metazoa > Arthropoda > Insecta > Zygentoma > Lepismatidae > Thermobia > Thermobia domestica. Next base: position 233,651,875 of record NC_137460.1, read on the forward strand.
TTGTCATGCATTCACGCAATCCACAAATTGCTGATACACAAATCTATTTCTCTGCAGTCAAATATCTCAAGAATTAGGGGAATTCATACACCTCTTTGTTTTGTTTTGTTTGTTTGTTTGTTTAAAAAGCGATAGTTAATATCAGGGTGTTGATGTGATACAGGTGCGCACTCAGAAATTTTTATTGCAAGAGGTCCAAGCTTTGCAGGAGTAGGGGTTCAATACCACAAACCACTAATCTGTAGTATTGAACGGGTACCTATTATTTTGTACCCGAAAAGATGGCAAGCAATTATAAAATTCTTCCCCCTATATTTTCAGGGGAAAATGATAGAACTGGATTATTTTTATAGGAGAAAGAGTACAGATGAAGTTAAGATCAAATGTTCATGCTACATCAATAATTTTCCTGTTAAACAAGTATAGTCTTATTGAGGGGAGTGTACAAATGTGTTTGGTTAGGAAATTTTTGTGGGGCGTCGATCTGGTGGACCCCCCATAGATGTGTACGTGGTCTGATAATTATGCTTAACCCCTTCAGTGCGTAATTTTCAGATGCGAACCGCTGTAAAAAGTTTTTTTTTTTTTTTTTTTTTTTTTTTTTTTTTTTTTTTTTAGAACTTTGGATGTTGATTCTAAATCTGTTTCAAAATCATTTACATCAAAATCACTAATTGATAACTCTTCCTCGATGTCAGCATCGTTGAAATGTCGTTTTGAAGCCATTACTGTACTGTCTGCTCTCAAACAAAACAAAGAATGAAAACTATATTTGACGAAACCCAAACTCTATTTTAATTTCTTTCTTTCTCCTCTTTTTCTTTTAATTAAGCAACAATTGAAACCAGCTGAGCGCAAACTCGCTAAATATTGTCGGGATGACATTACTCATACTATGGGCAAGTATATTCGCCATACGCAATACAAAATAGCCAAAGCAAAATGAAAGCGTATATATACGCCATCCGCACAGCAGGTGCGTTTTGAAGACACGAGTTAACTCGCCACCCACACTGAAGGAGTTAACACCAAATGCGAAATAAGTTTCAGCTGTGACGTAGAGACGCCATCTTTAAACCCATTGGTTTCTATGGGGAAGTATTCTTTGTTCGTTGAAATGAACAGAGATGGGTGGTTTGATCGGATTGGTTTCTTCTTTAAATCTACGGATACGTTCCTTATTTCGTGAAAATTCTTTTTTTTTTTTTTATGTGTAATGCTAATATTTATAATCAAGTTTAAGGTTGGTTTAAAGGGACAAGTTTTGCCAATAGATGGCACTATAGTCTTAGTATCTCTCCCATGTACTTTTTTTTTTTTTTTTTTTACCTTTCACGAAAATTCACGATTTCTCTTACAAATTTCAACCTATAAACTTCAAATTTTTAGAAAAGGAACTTCATGATCTATCAAAGGCAATAATCCGTGCCGAATTTTTTTATTTAAAATTTTCTTCATTGTTGAAATGGCTTGATTGTTGAAATGGATATCCAAACCTTTAACAATGGAACTGTTTCAACAATAAGAAAATTCTAAATTAAAAAAAAATCGGCACGGGTTGTTCTCTTTAATAGGTTATGAAGTTCCCTCTCGAAAAATTTGAAGTCTCCAGGTTGAATTTTGTAAGAGAAATTGTAAACTTTCTTGAAAGGTAAACAATACATGGAGGAGATACGAAGACTGTAGTGACATCTATTTGCAAAACTTATCCCTTTACACTAACCTTAATACACTGTAAATAGTTATTGGTGTTACGCACAAGAGGAGATGAGAAATAAAGTTTTCTCGTCTCGTAAATTATGTAGAGGTGTTGTCATGTCTCGACTGTCGGATAATTCTTTCTCGTGTCGCCGTGATCCTTGAAAACCTTCTCTCGTCTCCTTTTGTAAATTCATGTATAAAATTTATGCACAGTTTTTTTTTTCTTAATTTCATCTAAAAGTTGTCAGAATTCTTCCGTCTCATCAGAGGTCCACGAAAGGTGTAATACAACAACATTTAAACTATATTTATTATTGGAGTATACTGCGTTAACGACAGGCTATCTTTAAACGTTGAAAAAAGCTCTTTATTATGTTTGTACGTTATTTTGATAGCATGTACGATCGTATACAACGACTTAAGCACGTAACACTAAACCAGTGTTTCAGATCTAATAGGTGCATGAACTAGTGTTGCCCATGAGTCTTTTGAAATTTATAGTCTCATTTGGAAAATGACGCAAGAAATTGCTATACTTTTCGTGTTGTTTGCAACTCTAATTTTCTTTTGAAAATAATACATAAAAGTAAATACATTCATTCGAGGTATAGTCTGACTAGAAAGAGGGGCGCGGTGGCTCAGTGGTAGAGCGTTCACCTCCGGCGCTTGGGGTCCCTGGTTCGATCCCAGCTCGCGCCGTGTGGACTTTGTGGTAGACAAACACCATGCTCGTGGGTTTTCCCATTTCCTCCCACTTTCTTCATTCCACCATTTCATTCATTTCTCATAATCACCGTCTCCTTTAGCCTAGCCGGCATAAGTGTGGGACGTAAAACTTAAAGATTTCATTTCATTTTCTAACTAGAAAGTACTGCTAGATACTTAACACCTCTGATGATTACTATATTCTTTATGTTCGTTCGTTCCTATCTATCTATCTATCTATCTTTCTTTCTCTCTCTCTCTCTCTCTCTCTCTCTCTCTCTCTCTCTCTCTCTTTCTTCCTCTTATTAATGGCATTAAATACCTGAATCATTTAGCCCAGTGGTTCTCAACCTTTTCTGACTGACTGAGTTATTGTACTTTACTGAACCCCGAGAACATCGCAACATAAATGTTTGATATTTTTATTATAAATAACAATAATATGTTAATAATAGTGAAAAAACAATTGGTTTTTATAATGACCCTGTGTAGCACTAAGCGTTATTGCTGCCGCTGGAGTTGTTGACCGGTAGAGTCTGTCCCGATTTTAACTAATTATTATTAAATTATTCATGATTTTTAAATTCTAAAATTTCCCGACAGACCTTAGTGGACTGTGTGACACAGCAGTATGTCGCGACACATCGGTTGAGAACCATTGATTGATTGATTTTGAGTTTAACGTCCCGTTCAGCAGCGAGGCTATGTGAGACGTGGACCTCTGTAGCCTGTTGATTTATACGAGGAACTTCCTTTTTCCGTTTTCTTTGAAATGGACTGAAATTTTAACGGTTTCACTTTACTGTCTTCATCGTCAAATCATTTTTAACTATCCTTTACTTAGTAAAAATATTCAATTTTATTTTATGGATATGCATAACCAATATTTAATAATCATATTAAATATTGCTTTTATGAAATTTACATATAATTCGAATTCATCTTAAAATGCAAGGTACATTCAGTCGAAAAAGTATAGCAACTTTTTCAGCCCAGCCATCCTGAATGAAGTTTTCCTCATTCACACCAGGCAAATGTCGAGATGGTACTTCATATAATAGTCCCACGAAACTTCCTTCTTCACCATTCCATTCTTCCTCTGCAACTCCCTGAGCAGTGTAATAACCGACTGACGTCATCGCACATATGTACGATGAGTTAACATAACCATAGATGCCGAAAGCCCAGAAATCTAATTCCTAATCTTAATCCCATAAAATGCAAGGGACGGTTATGTATACTTGAAGAAAAAATGAGGAAATTTTCATAGTTAAAATTCGAGCTATTTTCCCAGGAAACATAAAAATAATTTTCTATGTAAGTCAACAGACTAAAACATTATACAGCGAAATTAAACTACCGCTAATTTTTAGAGTTTCTCTGAAATATCTTTAAAACAAATAAAAATATTCAAAAAGCAGAAACGTAGTTAATTAGACTACGATTTTACTTGTGATACCGTTATCACAACTCATCTGTCTGCTTTCGATTTCCAACTGAAGATAGATTCAGCATTTTTTGCGGGCTCTGTACATAGCGGCATACCAAACACAGATAGGTGAATTGTGGTAAAGGTATCACATGCAAAATCGTATTGTCTAATTCACTACGTTTTTCCTTTTTGAATATGTTTTATTTGTTTTGAAGATATTACAGAAAAAGTCTAAAATTAGTGCTAATTTAATTTTGCTGTAGTGAAGACCCTTAATACATAAAAATAACTGCCTCGCATAGATGTTTCTTGGACAGTATTGTGCCTAATACTGCGAATATCCTATGCATATATTCATTTAATGCTAATAAGATTTGATAAAGTTTCCAGGAAGAATACCGCTTTTGACCATCAAATTTGCATACTATAGCTATCTTAAACAAGAAGAGCCTTAGAAAGCTATTGTAAATTTGAAAGTCTTACGCGTACGTTTATTACTATATTATGGTGGCGTGAGTATCTGTGTTGTTTAAACCGAGATAGAGCACTGACCTTTTATATATTGATCTGAATCTCCTTTTCTCTAAAGAAAAAAGTTTGTTGACAGGAAGAAGCAGAAGAGAAGTTAACGATCGCAGTCATATATTATTCCTTCTCACTTGAAAGTTCTTAAGAGAGAAACTTTCCTTCAGCATGCATGACGTTGCTGTTTCAAGAGATAGCGAAACTAAAATAATACATGCAAATTTCTTGAAAGAAAGTAAAACTTAATTGCACTGCTTACTAACGGATCATACGAACTTCGTGTATTATTAAACTGCCTAATTATAACATGTTTATTTACTTCTGCGAACTCATTTATCAACGTTAACTATTTGATTTGGTGACATGTTTATCCCCTCTCAGAAAGAATTGGAAGTCTAACTAACTGAACAGTGTACTGTAACTCGTCGATTCCCAATTGGTTGAACCCTGATTTGATACTTTAGCGTTCCTTTTCAACAACGAGGCAGTATGAGGCGTGGACCTATACAACTTAAGATGAAATTCGAACCATCGTAATCCTTTAAAATATTAAGGCTCTCCCACCAGGAACCCAACCCGAGATACCTCAAGTAAACGCACTCGCGCTACCGAGTAGTTCAATTTTGAAGATAAAATATAAAAAATAAAAGAATAGAAACTGTTATTCTAGAAATAAATGAATTAAATTTAGAATCACACCCGCTCTGGGAATGTCTATAACAATATACATCCAGAGAAAAATATACTTTCTACAAAACTATGAATAAAGTGATTGTATCCAAATTACATTTACTGATCCACTAAACTGTACGTAGCAGGAATTCTGTTGCACATCATAAGGATATAAGGAAGACATCAAACAACACGGAATTTGGAATTTTCGTTGAAATTGAAACAATCAAAATCTCTGTATCATCTCATAAGGTACTTTTGGACTTATCCTCGAAGTTTAAAAAAAAAAAAAAAAAAAAAAAAAAAAAAAAACAGTGCGTCTTACACCCCAGCACATACAATACTATAATGTAACAAAGGTGCCATAGGATTCCTTGGAACAAATTTCTTTCCTGAACAAATATCTTCTGATTCAAGAAAAGTTAGTGGAAACATTGATGTGTCTCATAATTCGGCAGCTTTTAATTTGTTGACAAGCCAATGAAGGCTGGTGCCAAGTTTAGCAGAAATTGGTTTCGAGAAGCATAAACATGCATTAAGTTGTCTAGTAAAAAATCTGTTGTTGTTTCGCTGTCTAGAATTAATAGTAATAGGGAATTGCTGGACTGGAAGAGTAAATCTTTTGTGTAAAGAAGCGCTAGTTTGATGCCAGAGATAGTCCTAGCTTAAGGGTAGTTGGAACAGGACAACGTTTAGGATTGTCTTCTATTACTGAGAATAAAGGGATTTTCCTATAACTTCTTAAGTTTGGTTTCGAAGATACCAGCAACGCAAATATGTCTTCAACATTAGGGGTACGGCCCATTGTTGATTTTTTTTTTTTAAGCGATGTTCAAAATATTTATGAAGTTGAAAAACAATGCTGTGAAAGTTCAGGGAAGCAGAAGTATCTTCAATATTGGGAGGCGGGCAGATTTGAGGCTTAGGCTATCCTTGGGGACATCAATTACATCTCACTTTCCTTTGTGGCAATCGGACACAAATCGTCACATTTCTATCCAAAACCCACATTTCAAATCGGATTTTGGGGGGAAGTCCCCTCAGTTCCAAGATTGGAGGAGACATATCCCGCTCATGGCTGCAGGATTTGCGCCAGTGGAAAGTACAATAACACTAATAATTAAATTCTCCAATTTTGATCTCCTTACACCGAATATTCAAGAGTCCAAACTTTACTAACACAAGATATTCCCATAAACTTATCTAAAAATTTTAAACCTTAGAGTCTAATATTCTTATCCTCAATGCCTAGAAGATAATACCGAACAAAAAGAACAAGAAATAATAACATTCATTTTAAAGTACGTTATAACCTGCATACTTATAATCAGAGCCGTATTTAAGCATGGGCCAACACAAGTCCTTGCCCGGGGCTGCAATTTTTGAGGGGTGCCAAATTTTCTTGAACTACTTTTTCATCATTCAGTACTGGAAATTACAGAAACTTGCCGGCAAACATTGATGTTGAGGCGGTGGCATTTTGTAATGCCCAGGGTGGCAAAAATGTTGAATATGGTTATATTTTAAATAAAGGATTTCATGGTAAAACATGTTTTGTACTAGAATAATTTGTTTGATCTTCTATAGTAAAAACGTCTCGGTCCGAATATATACAGTACAGCAAGCATGACTAATTACCTGTAAATTAATTCCTAATAAAATATAACAACTGAACTAGTAGGCTGGACTTCTAAAGTAGTTAACTTCCACCCCAGTTATTTAAGCATTTTAATGAGTCTATGAAGATGAGTCGTGTGTAGTGCTGTTTAGTAATAGAATGAATCATAATATTATATAAATATGCATTTTAATAGTTATACTTGCTTTCTACATGCCGTTGATATGTTGTGGACGTTGATTTTCATTTCTATTTTGTGGACATTCATTGACGTTTTCCTGGTGTTTAACAGATAGTTTTTATTGTTTCTTTCTTTACAAATTCGCATCTAAAGAGACAAATGTATTCTCACTTGTTAAAGTTATCGATTTTGGAAAGCCATTATCAACTATATTTTAGATGGACTTCAGTGCATGCTAGAAAAAGAAACCATGTTCCATATGGCAGTTCAACTTCATATTTGTCAGTGACCACAACAAAAACAACACACAAGATGCAGCATGAAATTTAAACGGCATGCAACATGCAACACTTAAACAGGACAGAAGCCATGCTTTAAGCACTATTAGCACAATAAACCACATAAATACATAATAAAAACAAATTTTTAAAAAAACTCTCGATTCATTGGATGTAATGTGAAAACAGTTTCAAAGGGAATAAATTTCTTGTATGCACGATGGCGTACTTGAGTATATGCTCTTTTAAAAGAACGTAAACATGTAGCGTTGTGTGAAATTTAAAGGTATATACATGATAAATAATCGTGTGTATCTTCAATTTCAACCTTAAATACGTGATAAAATTTGAATACTAAATTAGGCTGTTGAACAGACTGCTTGGTTTTAAGAGCATTAACAGATTGTTCCTACATTTCTAACTATATTACTATATTACTATAGTTCCTAAATGATTATAGGATTGTGATTTTCCTGCATTTTTTGTTATAACAGGGGTTTTCCCAGCTCATGTCTTAGGATGCTTACTTTCTGATATTATCTCCAGTCAGGGCCGGATTTAGGGGGGGTGCACCGGTGCACGTGTACCCCCCTTCTTTGAAATAAACACTATCTAAAATGAGAAGCTAGCTGAAAATAGCAAATTTTTCGAAACTTTCTGAAGTCATGTTTTCGTTTGGGGCTTAAAAGAAAGAGGGGTTTTGCAAAAGCAATGTTTTAAGTCGATTTTCTGAAGGTTGAAGGAAAAAAGATTCACCAAGCAAAACAATATAACTGTCAAGTAGGAAGAAAACAGAAGTCAGAAAGAGGGAAGAACAATTTTTCCTACATATAACTTGCAACCCTCTTTAAAACACCCCCTCCCCGTTCTATATATCATTTGTAAAGAATATTGTCACATGTCACTTTGAAGAACTTCAATGAGAATGGTTATTTTGGTAGTTATGGTGCACCCCCCTCAGAAAATCCTGAATCCGACCCTGTCTCCATTTAATCTCTTCCAAGAGGAATGTTGCTTTAGACGAACTAAACATAGGAAAGAGAGCCGCGGTAGCTCAGTGCTAGAGTGTTCACCTCTGGTGCATGGGGTCTTTGGTTCGATCCCAGCTCCGCCGAGTGGACTTTGTGGTGGATAAACACAGTGTGCATCGGTTTTCTCGAGGTTCTCTCGTTTCCTTCCACTTTGTTCATTCCAACATTTCATTCATATCTTATCATCGCCGTCTCCCTTAGCCTAGCCGGCATAATCGTGGGACGTAAAACTTAAAGATTTCATTTCATTTTCATTTTAAGACGTTCAGCAATAGTTATGACGTAAAATACACTACATAAAATAATCATTTGGAAATTAAAATCTGTCATTTTAAAAACAAGTACCTAATGTGAATTGTTAAAAAAAAAAAAATGCATTAAATCAAATACGTCACTGAAGGAATATACAATTTTATTGCGTTATGCTAAACACATCCTGTTCCAACTACTCAAACATTAAATAACATTAAACTACTGGCCATTTAAATGATTTACAATTCCTTCTTTTATGGTTCTGGTTTTGAAACAAATCATCTGATTTAAACTCAATTGCGTTGTATACCAGGTCACAATTATACTAATTAAAGTTGACACTCGTGATTTTAAGCGTGAATTATCGACAATAGAAAAATCTGGATATTAAAATTATTTAAGATTTAAATTATCGCTATATCATTTTACTTAGTGCAATAAATATCTCCAGGATATTGCTGCAGATTAGAAAGAAAGTTTTAATTTCATTTATTTTTTATCTGACACTTCCGGTAAAGTTGAAACCACCACCAAATGAATCGAGAGTTTTATGACACACTTGCAATCATACACCAGACCATTATCTTTAACATTTGTAATGTTTACTTTCATTATTTATAACATCACTTCAATGTAATCAAACATTGGGAGTGCTACGTGAAAGATTGTTTGACTGTTGTTTTCAGTTTGTAGTTCTGGAGATTAATATTTTTAAGTAAATAAACAACATAATATTGATTCTCTTTCCAAACCATCAATCAACATTTTGGTAACTGAATTTGACATACAGTTTGCTTATGAAATAATTAATTTCATATTATGCAGGGTTAATAAACTAGACCGAAGAACTGTGAGAAATGATAACTCGCATTAAAAGAAAAAAGTTAACATGAATTTTTGGGGAAAAGTGCATAATTTAAAAGCCAGGTGTCCGAAAGCGTCCTAAAAACACTGTAATATGCGTAATTTTAAACAGTAGCGGTCCATATCTACATAAAGGAAGTCACACTGAAGCTACCCAAACCTGTATGTTTCAGCAATATGAAACGAATGCACAATAGATTCCCCTGAGATCATAAACAATTCCCACTTATGTTCCGATTTAAAGATGTGTCGAAAGTAGGCTAAAAGTAATTCTTTACTGGATACGTTAGTGGGATGTCAGCTCCATAGTTCCTCGTCTTCCGTATAACGCATGCTGCAATGAATTTTGTCACGCATTTAGATTACCCTAGCTACGAAACTACGCAATTTCCTCCACATGCTTATATACACTTTTTTCTTGTTATGATTTAAGAGACCCCCATGACGGTGAAGTTAAAACACCGCTAATTTTACAGTAAGTATTATGTGATATCTTCAAATAGGTAAAAGGTAATCGAAATAAGGAACAAGTGCGCGCTAGACAATATTATTTCGCATGTGGAACCGTTATCACGAGTCACCTAGAGGATTCCGTTTGCAGTCATTTATAAACGCGAAAAGAAATGCCAATATTCTAAATGGCTAGAAATCGAAAGCAGGTAAGTGAGTCGTGATAACGGTATTTCATGTAAAATAATATTGTCTAGCGAGCTCTTGTTCCACTTCTCGACTGTCTTTTATTTCAAGATATCACGTGTAAAATTAGCGGTATTTTAATTTCGTCGTAATGAGACCTCTTAAGAAATCACTTATTACAGTTTACCGCCTAGTCAATTAACACCCTGTATATAATCTGGGATCCGAATCACGAACAGCAGTGTTGTGTCACGTGATTAACATTTTCCAACGCAGCCAAGCAACGGAAACGGAATTTATAAGAATTACGCGGAGTGGGTCTTAACGTATGTTATTATCTGATGTAAGTAACTGGGTTTTGGTGTTTTAAGGATAATGTGCATTTAGCACTGATGTTACGGGCAGTTCAAGCAAGAATCAATGTCATGAATGGTTGGAATAAAAATGAAATCACTTCTGCAAGCCTTTTTCGTTCATTCGTTAATTACAGATTTGCCTACACTTACGACTACAGAAACCGAATTCTGAAACACGCAATCCTTAAATTCTCTCCATGTTTAAATTGATATGAGCAATCGCGTGATTCAGACTATAAATTTTTAAAAAGGTCATGAAAGATGCACACGAAAAGTAGGGATTAGGACAGCTGTGGTGTCACTGGATATGTACCACTATGAAGAACTAATCAATTTACACTAAGGCTTAAGGAACCTGGTAGTTGATCGATGCAGAAACTAAAAAAAAAAAAAAAAAAAAAAAATCAATTGGATTCTAGCTTGTGCAAAGCGAATTCATTCAAGATTGTTATACCATACTTATCAAGATGCTGTTTACGTAAATTATATTTCATGGCATGAGTCACCAGATCACTGGATCTTTGGATCAAGTCTGAATCTCGCTACTCTGACCCAGTTTGACCTGGTGACCAAGAAGCAGCGAAATATCTCTCTAAGGCAATACTGCAGAATTTTATAGTGGCTACTGCTCGGACTGGAATATGCCGGCTCAGTGGTATAGCGTTCACGTCTGGTGTGAGGGATCTCTAGTTCAATTCCAGGCGATGTGAACTTTGTGGTGGACAACATCGTTTCGATGTTTTTTGTCAGAGTTCTCCCATTTCCTTCCACACTAGCAGTCCAGCAATTCTTTCGCAATCGTCTACTTTCAATTATCGCTTGTATCTTTCATTCTAAAAGGCATAATTGTGACACTTATAGAACTTCAGATTTTACCACATTTCAGTTTTACGAGTACCTATATGTCTTGGATATGTCAAATATAATTTCCTGTTTACTCACCTTCCTAACTGAAAAATAATAAGCCTATAATAGTTTTGTAGAAAACACTGTGCTCAGTAGCATTACTCTTATTGCACTTGACAAGTTTTTTTTTTTTTTTTTTAACTCGTTTGCTTGGAGCAGTGGTCGCCAAACTTTGATCCTTCTGAGCTACCGTACCGTTTTTAAATCCTACTATTAGCTGCCAACCAAAAATTTAAAATAATAATAATAATAATAATAAATAAAAAAAATTAAAAAATAAAACTTACATTTGTTTATTGCCTACATTTCTAGTAATTATGAAATCAAACTATACAAGTTAGCAAATGTCTAATATACACACGAAAAACAACGTTTTCAACCCCACGTTTATACAGTCAACTGTGAGATGAGACTAAAGATGGTAGCTGCGCGGGGAAACGAGCAGTTGTCGTCAGCGCCCCCTGTCGTTAGCGTTAGCTCAGTGAAGGAATCAAGATTAGCCAATCGGAGCGTTAAAATGAGCTACTAATACCTCGTGATCGATGGTTTGGTGATCATAGGCTTAGACCTTGACATCTCTCTTAAGAAATTAGTAGATTCGAGGACCTCCATTTTTTGTTTTAACATACCAAATGTATGTTGGGAAGCTACAGGAAATGGTGATGATGATAATGAACAAATTAGTGGAATGAAGAAAGTAGGGGGGGAACGGCAGAGCTCCGAGAAAACCCATGCACATAGTGATTGTCCCCTTTGAGATGTGTCTGACGAAGCTTTGTGATGGCCGGGTCTGCTGGGTCACGAATCACAAAGTTCATGAACTCTTTCATCACTGATACCCAGAAGTGAATTACTGACAGGCTTTACAACTGCAAATTTAAGTAGTACCATGTACTATTTTCCTACACTAGCGACACCTCTCAATCGTCTTACATTAGATGTCATGATTGACTGATAAAAATTTTAAGTCTGACTTGAGCTCCAAGGTTAGATCAAATAGGGACTTAATGTTTTAAAGCAGGTTAATTCCAGACATGTCTTTGGGGGGCACTGCTCCCTCGAGCTCTGAGAGTCTCTCCCTAGGAGGAGACCAAAATAATAAGTCAATAATAATAAATAGCACCATGTGAAAATAATATGCATCCCTCCGAATACTAACTGTGAACCATCCCCCTTTCCGGAACATTTTTTGTTTCTGAATGAAACACTTCTTTAAAGTTGTATGTAAGCTACAATATTAGATGGATCTGTATCCGAGGCAAGCACTTCCATCCGTCCTAAGATGTTTTGATTTCTGCTACTCCTCTAATGCCTACTAACGTGTGCATACTCGGATTTTAAAGTTCCACGTCATCTAATTTTCTCCATTCAACATTTCTTGGTTTCTTTTGTCTGCCAAAGTTTCTACAAGATTTTGGTTTCACATATAGTCAATTTGATAACTATTTCGGATATTCTAATGAAATCTTTTATTTTTAAGGCTACTGGAATCGATAAAAAATACATAATACTAATGAAGATAATGGTCTGGTGTGGTTGATTAATTATTATTATTATTTTCTTTTACAATTAAATAGTAAACATATGTCACTTACCTGTAATATAATAGATATAGAAATGAGAGCCAACATTAAATGATAGAATTCATGTTTTTCTCCGACTTGTAATATATATTTCAGTTGACTCGCATTCGCTGTTAAGAGAGCGATATCCAACATACCCTGCGCAATAGTCTTCTTCGTCGCATAGCGATTTGCGTCCAAATTCTTGGTCTGAAAAATACAGCAAGAAGTACCACTATTAAATAGAGCCAGTAAATATATATCCTAGGATTTTATGTGATATCATAAAGCAAAAATTGGTTTTTGAGAAAATGTATAATTATGCGTAGCCTGCTGTAAGAAAATTAGGTAAATTTTACAGCATTATTACGCCAACTTCCAATTACTAGGTAGAAAATAAATCAATTTATGAAAGTATTGTTAATCCTTTGTGTTCATGTGTAATGTTTGTTTTAAATCGTTAACAACATCTAGGTTAACATTTAACAGTTAAATTTATAATTATATTACAGAACCAGCGAACGTCCTAAAAATGAAATGAAATCTTCCAATTTAACCTCCCGTGATTATTAGGGATGGGCACGAGCGAGTTTTCTTTGAAACTCGACTCGACTTGAAACAGACATCTTTGAGATCGAATCAAGAAGTCGGCTCCAAAAATTTCCTCCACCTCGACTCACATTCAGGTCGAGTTTCGAGTCGAGTCGAGCCAAAGCGAGCTAAATTCTGTGTGTAGTTTCAAATACTCCCTTCAAGTATCCTACATAGGCAATTATAATCAATGATACTACTACTACTATACTATAAATAATAATAATAAATAATAATAAATAATAATAATAATAATAATAATAATAATAATAATAATAATAATAATAATAATTATTATTATTATTATTATTATTATTATTATTATTATTATTATTACTAGTAGTAGTAGTAGTAGTATAACAATACCGTGTGTAACAATGAAAGACAAGCGGTTTATATCTAAATAATAAAAACTAGTTGACTGCCGATCTTGGTTGTCGAGAAGTCTTCAGGAGTCAAGGACTTCCTTCACGAGGTTCTAGATTTGAGTTCCGGAGGAGCAAGTATTCGGGCACAAGCCAAAATTTGTTAAAAGTTATAAGGCGCCGGAATAACGTGTTCATAACTGCTCGGCCCGGTTTTAGGGTTGTCAACAGCTCGACTCTTGACTCTCAGCTCATAAACTATCAAGTTGAACCGAGCTGACGGCTTACCCCAACCGAACCGGTTCGAGCCATTGGCTCAGTTGAGCAGTCGAACCAAGCCGATGGATTCGTTTCAATGAAGCTGGCTCGAGCGGAAGGCTCACCTGAACCGAGTCGTTGGCTCATCCCAACCGAGCCGGTTCGAGCTGTTCGCTCAGCTGAACCGAGCAGAACTGGTGACATCAATACCCGGGTTGGGCTTCTGCTTGGGCTCAAAAATTCTACCGTGCAAATCTCAGCCTTAATGCTAAGAACTACAGTATATACCAGGATGGTAAGAACTACACAGCTGGTGCTAACTATATTTTGAAGCTGTCTCGTTATAAAAAAATATTGTCGTCTTGTTATTGAGACGAGACGAGATGCGAGTAGTGTCTCGTGTCGTGTGCATCATAAAGTATTACACATCACTGCTTACATTTCTCATGGCTTTATAGTGTAATCAGGCCATGATTTGAAAACGAGTTAAAACGAGCTGAACGAGTGAGCCATTTATAAAACTCGACTCGACTCGAAACTTGACCTCAAAAATAGCGATTCGGCTCGCAACTCGACTCGAGAAAATTACCTTTGTCTCGATTCGAATGTCGACTCGAGTCAAGTTTTAGCTCGACTCGTACCCATCCCTAATGATTATGCCCTTAGGCTAAGGGACACGATGATTAAAGCAAGTGAATGGTGATAGAAGAATTGATGTAATGAGAAAATGGGAGGAAGGCAGAGTACCCCAAGAAAGCCCACGAATACGTCCACCACAAATTTGCTTGCCAAGGATTCGAATCTGGCAGCCCATGCACCAGAGGTAAGCGCCACTGAGTCCCCGTCAATCTTAAGGGTAGTCAGGCTACAAAACATACACGTGTGTAACTCATAAACTGTTTATCAAAGCTTGAAATAGTTTTATGAATAATTAATGAATCCTTTACCAGAACTTGAAACAACTATGAAAAGATAGAAAGGTGCAAAAGAGGGTATTGGTAAAGGTCTGATCTTTGCTACCAATCTAATTCGCGAAAATAAGCACTGCACTGGAGTCTTCCATTTTAAAAGATCGTTAAGGAGCTTTCTTTCCAGATGTTAAAAATGTGGAAATGCACATTGTCTCTTTGTCAATTATACCACCAATTTCCAGTAATGTGTTGTGTAGTCATTAGTAGATTGGTTTGCGTAATTAAGATCTTAAAGGAAAACATCAAGTTTACGTTTCCCTTTAGAATTTCAATTGCATAGCCATACACAAAAAGTAAAAGTACTGTGCACTGGACCCCAGGCTATGGATTCGATGTATTTTGTTACACAGAATCCAACTTTCGAAACCCCAGGACGATCGACTGTGTAAATTTTTTGTTATGGGGCGATTTTAGATAGGGAGGATACACGTGACACTGCTATACAATAATAAATAAATAAATAAAAAGTTCTGTGCACCAGATCCCAGGGTATGGATTCGATGTATTTTGTTACACAGAATCCAACTTTCGAAACCCCAGGACGATAGACTGTGTAATTTTTTTGTTATGAGGCCATTTTAGATACACTGAGAAAAAAAATTGTAGGTGACGTACTTAAAAAGATAGGTTACATGCGTAATTCCTGTAGTTTTTGGACTTAACGTACACCAGACGTATAACTGAAAACGCATGTTTTATAATACTTTCTGTATAAGTGTTCCATCTATACGTACTTTCTATATGAAACAATGTAGGCGGTCAGGATCTCACATACAAATGGACGTATATAACATATAGCTGACGAAGGTAACATAAGTATATGTATGTGATATACGGGAAACTGTTAGATGTCAGACATCCTGCAACGGCATGATGCAACATCTAAGGGCAGTGCCTATGTAGCATACGGATAACGTATGCTTCGTACTGATTTCTATAGTAAGCAAGAGAATACCGTATATTTGTACAATATACCGCTGCCCGGAGAACGGATTTTTCTCTGTGTAGGGAGGATACACGTGACACTGCTATACAATAATAAATAAATAAATAAAAAGTTCTGTGCACCAGATCTCAGGGTATGGATTCGATGTATTTTGTTACACATAATACAACTTTCGAAACCCAAGGACGATCGACTGTGTACATTTTTTGTTATGGGGCGATTTTAGATAGGGAAAATACACGTGATACAGCTATACAATAATAAATAAATAAATAAAAAGTTCTGTGCACCGGACTCCGAGCTATGGATTCAATGTATTTTGTTACACAGAATCCAACTTTCGAAACCCCAGGACGATCGACTGTGTATTTTTTTTTTGTTATGGGGCGATTTTAGATAGGGAAAATACACGTGATACAGCTATACAATAATAAATAAATAAATAAAAAGTTCTGTGCACCGAACTCCGAGCTATGGATTCAATGTATTTTGTTACACAGAATCCAACTTTCGAAACCCGAGGAGGACTGACTGTGTCGATTTTTTATGGGCGAAAAATTTTAGCGATTTTGGATAGGGCACCAGCGGTGTAGCAAAGTTTCTGTTCTCCATGAGTCGACATTGCCAACTGACATGGTCGACATGGAAAAGATGTTGTATGGTGATAGAAAGATGATACTTCTTGTTGAGTATTTCAAAACTGACCAAGAAAAATCGTTATAAGACTTAAGTCTAACAAGCAGATTGTCGATGAGGAGTTGCAGAAATCGGGTAGAAATATTGTCAATTTCCATGACAGAGTGCGAACGGGGATTTCCCCTTATGAATTTACAGATGACTGATATTAGAAATAGACTAAGTGCTCAAACATTCTCTAACTTGTTGTTCATCAATGTTAATGGCCCACCGCTAGACAAGCTCAAAGTAGACGAGCTAATTATTTCTTGGCTGAAGGATGGACATCATTCCGCTGCGGATGATTTACCACGAAAAAGTTACTAACATGAAATAATCCCGATTTCAGATTTGTTTTAAGGTGGAAAATTACGAGTTATGGAAAATGTATACTTGTATTACTAATGGCTTATGTGTTATTCAACTTTGTACCTAATTTTTAGTAAGTCTCTTCTTTGCTTTAGGTAAACTACTTTGAATAAATATTTATAATAATTGTAATTATGCATATTTGTAACTTAAATTTAACGTGGTGTTTTAGTGAATACACAATGATGAGCATACTTTATGGAGATGCTCTTACATAGGGTACCCGAGCACCTTTATACAACTATGGAAAACTGACTTTTCAAGTCTTTTGTGAGAAAAATACTGTCAATTGAGAAACCATAACCTTTTCCATATTGTACAGGGGTATTTTCCTGCGAATAGAAGTTTCTTGTGGAATGCGTTCAGAAATTAACACTTGCAAGAATACTCTCTTAGTACAAGTATATTTTAATCACACACTAATTTCCCCCCACCTCGAAGTGTTTAAATTTCCTCACTGACAAAAACTTTACCATTTTATATCGTAAAGGTCAGATCCACCGTTATTGTAACAGAGTAGTGCTTGAGGGATTGACTAGAAATTCAAACTCCGATTAGTGACAATTTCACAGTCTTGTTTTATTACAAGTATAAACTCTTTAGTCAGTAGAAGAGGCCGTGGATTATGTGTAAGAGTTGATGACGATGGATTTTGTGAGTCAGAGAAAGTCACAGTGAATGAGAGTGGTTCATGGTGGGTGGTGGATTACGGTGGGTCAGAGTGGGTCACGGTGGATGGTGGGTCGTAGGTCAGAGTGGGTTATGGTGGGTGGTGGGACAGTGGGTCAGAGTGGGTCACGGTAGGTGGTGAGTCAGTGGGTCGTGGGTCAAGTTTTCATTGACCCACTCCATCTCTGCGTGGCTAGGATGACGGGTGACACCATTCTACACCTTGGATAGGAAACACTATTGTATACGCCATACTCCCCGCACGTTGTACCGTCCGATTATCACCTGTTCCATTTCTCGGACAATCACCTTATAGGACGCCACTTCAAAGAGACTCCTAGTAGAGGTGCAAAATGCCCTTGATACCTTCTTCGCTTCACGGCCCACCAAGATCTTCCGCGATGGAATCCATGGCCTTCCAGAACGTTGGCAGAAGGTCGTCTATGCTGCTTGGGACTATTTTTGATCTTCCAAGACGTCTTAAGTGACATATCGATGATTGAAGGTGGTGGGTGAAAAAGCGACAGAACTTTCTTGGTTACATTTATAGAAAAATCTATTAAATTTGTCAAATTTACTTATAGTAAAAAGTTTTTACTAACCAGTCATTGCCTTGTTCTTGTTTTATTATTTGGTCTAGGAATTAATTCGTGCGGGTGGACAAGAGATGGCGCAACGAACGGAGCGTCCCACAGTTCCGTGTATCCACACATGTGTTGCAAACCCCTGTCATCGCGTATCGTTCGTAGTATAGGGCAGTGGATTAAAGCGTCAACAACACCAGTTTGTAGTTAAGTGAACATGGCGCAATTTGTGCCTGATAAAGTGCTTTTGCGGGGTGTCCTGCTGCATTACTTTAACATGCAGAAAAGTGCCACTGAAAGTCATCGTATTTTGGTGGAAGTGTATGGTGACCATGCTCTAGCTGAGCGAACGTGTCAGAAGTGGTTTGCACGGTTTAGAAGTGGTGATTTCGGCTTGGCAGACCAAGAGCGAGCTGGACAGCCAAAAAAATTTCAAGACGAAGAATTGACAGCATTGCTCGAGCAGGATTCGTGTCAAACGCAGGAACAACTTGCAGCAGCATTAGGCGTTGATCAAACAACAGTCTCCAAACGCTTGAAAGCCATGGGAATGATTCATAAGATGTCACATTGGGTTCCACATGAATTGAAAGACAGAGACGTTAAAAGACGAAAAACCATTTGCGAATTGCTGCTTCAACGACAGAGCAGAAAGGGGTTTCTGCATCGAATTATTACGGGTGATGAGAAGTGGATCCATTACGAGAACCCTAAACGAAAAAAGGCCTGGGTGAAACCAGGTGAACCAGGTCCATCACAACCAAAAGGAGATATTCACTGTGCAAAGGTTATGCTGTGCATATGGTGGGATATGAAAGGTGTGGTGTACTATGAGCTGCTGCAACCGGTTGAAACTATGAATGGAGAACGTTATCGACGACAATTAATGCGTTTGAAGCAAGCTCTGGCCAGAACACGACCAGAATGGGAGAACAGACATGATAAACTTATTGTTCAACAGGTATACGGACAAAATCTCGCGGCCGAAACATCGCCGCCCAAAATCTCGCCGGCCAAAACCTCGCGGGACAAAATCTCGCCGAGCCAAAACCTCGCGTGGCCAAAGCCTCGCCGCCCAAAACCTCGCGGGACAAAATCTCGCCGAGCCAAAACCTCGCGTGGCCAAAACCTCGCCGCCCAAAACCTCGCAGGACAAAATCTCGCCGGGCCAAAACCTCGCGTGGCCAAAACCTCGCCGCCCAAAACCTCGCAGGACAAAATCTCGCCGGGCCAAAACCTCGCGTGGCCAAAACCTTGGCGCCCCAAAACCTCGCGGTACAAAATCTCGCCGGGCCAAAACCTCGCCGCGAATGAAACTTTTCTTTAAAATTTACCCAATGTGTTTCCTAATATGCAATTCCACATTTCAAATAATAATAATAGTAATAATAATAATAATAATAAGAAGAAGAAGAAGAAGAAGAAGATACAAAACATCGTGTGCGTGGGCTTTCTCAGGTTATTCCCGTTTCCTCCCACTTTCTTTATTCGATCATTTCCTTCATCCTGGTCATCTACGTCTCCTTTAACCTATAGGACATAATCAAGGGACGTCATAAAAACTCACATATTATTTCATACTTTCATAAATATTATTAGATTTTTGTTAAAATTTTAAGTTTTTGGATGTTCCAAAATTCACGAAACTAACCTCGTTAGTTGTCATTACCTTCCTTATGCAAACTTTCTTTCCCTATAACCAGTTTAAAAACATCCTGTCGCCCTACCTTCACATTGAAATCCTCTAATACAGAAATAGAATTTTCATATGGTATCGCGGGACTTGGTCAAATACCCGTGATACTTCTTCTGAAACAGCGTCTTTTATACCGCCATCCTTATCATCTGTTGGAACATTTACATTTTGGTCAGGCGAGATTTTGGGTATGGCGATATTTTGGGGCGCGAGGTTTTGGCCCGGCGAGGTTTTGGCCCGCGAGGTTTTGGGTGGCGAGGTTTTGGCCCGGCGAGGTTTTGGCCCCGCGAGATTTTGGCCCGCGACGTTTTCGGCGGCGAGGTTTTGACCAGGCGGGGTTTTGGCCCGGCGAGATTTTGTCCCGCGAGGTTTTGGGCGGCGAGGTTTTGGCCAGGCGAGGTTTCGGCCTTGCGAGATTTTGGGCCGCGAGGTTTTGGGAGGCGAGGTTTTGGCCAGGCGAGGTTTTGGCCAGGCGAGGTTTTGGTCCGCGAGGTTGTCGCCGCGAGGTTCTGGCCGCGAGGTTTTGTACCCAAACCTGTTCAACATGATAACGCTCGCCCACATGTCGCAAAACCGGTCAAAACCTATTTAGAAAATGTCGGATGGGAAGTTTTACCCCACCCGCCGTATTCACCAGACGTTGCTCCTTCGGACTACTACTTGTTCGATTGCATGAACAACGATTTGATTGGACAGCGGTTTACTTCTTCAGAAGATATCGAAACATGGGTCTCTGACTGGATCGCTTCCAAGGATGAGGACTTCTTTCGCCACGGAATCCGTACATTGCCTGACAGATGGGCGAAAGTGGTGGCTAGCGATGGACAATATTTTTCTTAAGGTATTTATGTATTTTGTGTTTGTACTACAGCTTCAATGTGTGCGTACCAACCGCACGAATTAATTCCTAGACCAAATAATTTCAATTCTTATTACTTTCTTATTAATCTTCACACTCTGCCTGTTGTATACGCTCTTGTATTAAATGCTTTTGTGTCCAATGCTCTACCTGGCACCAAAACACCTCTTTGTTTTAATTTTGCACGCCTCCAGAGCCGTAATTAGAGATTTCGGCGCTCCCTACACTCACCTTTCGAAGCCTTTTTCTATCTTTTTTTTTTTTTTTTTTTTTTTTTTTTTTAACATATAAGAGAAGCAGGTTTTGTTATTACGATTCGCTGAATTTTTATGAAGCTGCTTAGACAGATCATTGCAAAAGCCAAGAGCAATCATTTTGTATTCTTTTACAAATATCAGCTGTTTTTAAGAGGCTTATTTTGGACTTTTTGTGAAACTTTTCAAAACTACCTTTTGTTGTATACAAATCCACTTGGAGAATAGTTACGGAAATTTACAGGTGTTTACAACCCCATTTCATATTATCGATAAGAAATGAAATTTGAATACATTACAAAGTTTGTGCTTCTAAAATGTTCGAACTGCGTGACAGCATTAATTTCCAGTCATAATTGTAAACTTTTGTAATTTTATTCTGTATATGACCAGATAAAATAACATTTTAATTTCCATTCTTTCTACGGTAAAAAATATTTTGTGAAATGTAACGGAAATTCAGAAGGAGCCTTCTTTGCGAATTTCTCAATATTGATCGATGGAGGTGAAAATTATGTTTTGCGTGTGTCTTCACTCCTCTCATTTTCATACCTTCATTGCCACCGTCGTGATTAATCCGATTGGGTAGAAAAGCGTGATTAATTCAACAAATTCATCACTATCAAAACGCTGAACACATATTTCATATTTTGACCATTTCTGATTTTGAAAACGGTTCTACGTACACTGTAAGTCATTACTTGGCACCTTGTATATCACATCGTCACTATCAAATCATATCTGTTTTTAAAGTATTACGTAAATACTTGTTGTGACTCTTATAGAAATGTTTGGGTTGCGAGCGAAGCGAGCAAGAAAATATTTAACAATTCCATTTCTTTGCAAACCGACAATATTGATTTAATAGTGCGCAAAATACTTTTTCGGGCCGATGTGTCGTTTTACTCATTTCCAACACTTTTCCTTTGTTCTTACTCGTTCGACGCCCCCTTATGTCAGCGTCCGGAGCGACTGCCCCCATAGTTACGGCTCTACAAGCCACATATATTCTGCTTTTGTCAGTGATACAATTTCCCGAATTTTGTTAAAGATTCTTCAAAATGTTTAGGAATATCAAATCAACATAGGGGAAGTGTGATTACTTGTAACAAGTAAAGAAGTTTAAACAAAATGAAGTGAAATGTTTAAGTTTTACGTCCCACGATTAAGGCGGCTTCTAAAGAAGACGGCGATGATGAGAAATGAATGAAATGGTAGAATGAAGAAAGTGGGAGGAAACGGGAGAACTCCGAGAAAACCCACGCACACGGTGTTTGTTCACCACAAAGCTAACTTGGCGCAAGGTGGGATCGAAACAAGGACCCCATGCACCAGAGGTGAACGCTCTACCACTGAGCCACCGCAAGCTTTAAACGAATATATCAATATATTTCGAAATAGTAAACAACACAAAATTTATGAACAGTCTATAAAACAACTGGTAATTTACAGCAACTGGATACCTAAGAAAATGTTAAACCAAATAAATCAATTGAACAAAACGGCATTTTTCAAATTTCCAACTATGCATTTTAATTTGCCAACTTGTTAAGAAATTGGTAACTTTGGGGGGAGGGGCTTCCTCCTTACGCCCCTGCAGGGCAACCATTTTTAGTCCTGACACGGTCAGTCATTCTAGGGTTTCAAAATTTGGATTTTGTGTAACGAAATACATTGAATCCATGCCTTGGGGTCCTCTGTACAGAACTTTCTATTTATTTATTTATTTATTTATTTATTTGAGTGTATGTATGTATGTATGTATGTATGTATGTGTGTGTGTGTGTGTGTGTAGATGTGTGTGTGTGTCTGTGTGTGTCTGTATCATCATACACAAACCTTAACTAAATGTGGAATCGAAAGAGAGCTATTTTGTCATGAAGTAAGCAATGACATTTTTCTTTTTTTATCTCAAAAATAGTTTACTTCGGTAGTACATTATGACCACGGCTGTATCACATTTTAATATCCATTTTTCTTATTTGCAGTGCTTATCTATGATTAGTACAGCAACCTGTGATGCAGCACTTTAAAAAAAAAAAGTCGATATATGAAATATACACTGCAAAATGAACTTATCTCTTATCTTTGATGAGTATTTTATCGCAAATAAGTAGTAGGTAGTACTAGTAAGCAGAAGATGAAGAACAGGGACAGAAGATTAACAGTGGTACAAACAGAGGCAGGCTATATGCAGATAGGAAAAGAGCGAAAATGAAATGAAATCTTTAAGTTTTACGTCCCACGGTTATGCCGGTTAGGCTAAAGGAGACGGTGATGATGAGTAATGAATGAAATGGTGGAAGGAAGAAAGTGGGAGGAAACGGGAGAACCCCGAGAAACCCACGCACACGGTGTTTGTCCACCACAAAGTTCACTTGGCGGGGGCTGGGATCGAACCCGGGACCCCAAGCACCAGAGGTGAACGCTCTACCACTGAGCCACCGCGGCCCCAGGAAAAGAGCGATTTGTGGTACTATTTGTACAGAGTCACTCGTAAACAGCAATTGATTTCATCACATCAATATAAATGAACCTTTGTGGTATCCAAACTGCCACGTCTTCTCAGAAAATTTCTTGTGTGGCTTAAGGAATTTGGAAAAGCACAAACTTGGCACCAGTGGCGGATCAAGGGGGGGCGATTGAGACGATCGCCCACCCCTCCAGAAGAGGAAACTTGCTTATTTTATAAATATAAATAAAACCCATCCCAGAGTTTGGAGCTCTTAAAAGTAGCTCTAAGTAGCACTATTACAACGCACCGCCCCCCCCCCCCCAGAAGTCCGTCCTGGATCCGCCCCTGCTTGGCACATGTCTGTACAAATTCAATTCAGTTAGGATTAGGATTATCACGCACCTCCTAAATGCCTGGTGATCACATTCTGCTCTGGATAAAAATGAAATAAATTTTAAAACTGATTTCGGTACAATTCGAAGGTTTACTGAAACTGAAGGTAAATCACCGTAGAAACAGCACTGTCACTTGAACCTATCGAGTGCCACAACCACCCAATCGAAACTGGCGTCCTTTCCCATAAGCGAAATAAACAATTTCTTCTACCTAAAATCTGTATTTGATCTGCTCATGATTCAGAGAACTTTGTACAATTAGAGGGGTCGGCAGAAAGTTTTTAGCAATGATTCTTAGAAAGTTAGAAGGTTTGATTTTGATTTGATTTTAGTTTAGCGTCCCGTTCAGCAGCGAGGCTATATGAGACGTGGACATACTGATTAACGTGGAATCCGAACCACATGAGCTCCCGCCGGGAATCGAACCCGGGTCTCCCACGCCAAAGGCGCGTACGCTAACCGCTTAGCCACGGAGGAGCTCAGAAAGTTAGAAGGGTTCTCATCGCTAAATGTAGCGATTACAATATATATAAAGTACTAGCAGAATACCTGTTCCTCGCACGAGGAGAGTTCGTTTCATTTCGGACATAAAGTACTAATGGGGCTGAATTTGCATTTAAAAAGCATCGGAAGTGACACTGTTCGTTTCAATGACTCCGAAAACTATGGATTCGACACATATAGATCATTTTTACATATTATATATATATATATATATATATATATATATATATATATATATATATATATATATATATATATATTCTTTTCCTGCTCCAAGTTGCGGGGCTGAATTTGGATTTAGGCTAAACGGCATCGGAAGTATCACTGGTCATCTCAGCGATCCCGAATACTATGGATTCCGCATTAAAATCGGTCATTTTTGATCATTTTCAAATATCTCCCCTTTCTAAGTTGCACCGTTAAAGTGAAATGATTTTCAAAATTCCAGGCCGGAACCTCATCTATGTTGAAAATTTGATCGAGATCGGTTGGATGGTTCAAGGGTTATTAAATTAGAAATACAGTAACTTTGACTTTCATTTATATATATATATATATATATATATACAGTGGCGTATTTAGGGGGGAGCTTCCAGGCTTAAGCCTCCCGAAATCTTACTTACTATAGTAAAGTATATGAAATATCTTGCTGAATTTTCACATTTGCAGGCAAAGCCCCCCCCCCCCTCGAAAGTTAGCAAAGCTCTCCCCAAAACAAAATCATAAATACGCCACTATATTGTGCATTCGAATGATCTCTTCTAAATACTAATACGTAGATAATAACATGAAGAGGACACAAATATCTTTTATACAGAATTGTCTGATATAATTTAATGCATTGTCATGTATCCTATGAAACGTTTTAGTGTATAATTTCTTAAAATTAGTTGATATTTGTGTGTGTGTGTGTTCTCTGTACATGTTTTCTCATCCACTTACGCTTCCTAAATATAGTCGAGTAACACACATGTGAAGCAGAAAGAATTAATTTCGATACGTGATGAGTCATTTGATGTTCATAACACTAGTATGACCGAAACATAAAGCATGATTACTCATAACATGACGAAATGTGTATTAGGCTTTGGAAAGTGTAACAGCCTTCAATCAAACAATTGATTTCACTTAGTGAACAAGTACAGTAGTAGATAAATAGTTGTTAAAAGTAAGAAACAAAAATTGAGGAAATTAAAAGTATTGTTGAATACGGAAGGGAGGACTTCCGTCGCATTTAACCTTGTGGTACCTGTCTTCAAAGCCATTCTTTTCGTGCTTACTAACAGGAAATGAGCTAACATATCCGTTTTATACTTAGAAAGTAAAGGAGCTTCATCAAACCACTTTACGATTTTATTTTCTGTAATTTCCTTCTATATTGATTTGAATAATTCCTGTTCCGTATAGAAAGAGTCAACGTACTAAATGAAGACCATTACCTACACTATTTGAATAAAATATTTCTTTACTAGCAGAATATCCGTTCTTCGCATGGGGACAATACGTTTGATTTTGGACACAAAGAGCTGAATTTGGATTTAAATGGCATCAGAAGTGTCACTGTTCGTCTCAGCACCTCAAAAACTATGGATTTTGCACTAATATCGGTCATTTTCGATCATTTATATATATCACCCTGCCCCAAGTTGCATCGTAAAAGTGAAATGATAAAACCCA
Organism: Thermobia domestica; assembly: GCF_964235325.1. Taxonomy (NCBI): domain Eukaryota; kingdom Metazoa; phylum Arthropoda; class Insecta; order Zygentoma; family Lepismatidae; genus Thermobia; species Thermobia domestica. Next base: position 233,677,862 of record NC_137460.1, read on the forward strand.
TCCCAGGCCCGAACCTCATCTATGTTGAAAATTTGATCCAGATCAGTCGCGTGGTTCAACAGTTAAGAAGCCATAAACATAGTCACTTTTATTTCCATATATATACTGTAGATTTCGTCATGCAAACGGTGAATCGACCATGTTATTTTGAAACATTTTACATTGGGTATCGGGTCTATTCACTCAATATTTCAAAATGAACTTTAGAAAACTATGGCTATATTCTGACAACCGTAAGTAGGATAATTTAGAATATAGACTTGAAATAAAAATCTAAAGCTGCCAAGGATTCTGCTTATGGGTAACATTGTAGGCATTTTAAAAGAGAAGTGGTGTGGCAGCGGGAACCCAAAGGCAGATTGTAACAACTAATCTAGCATAGCCACTGAAGAAGTGATAGCATGAACAGCCCATTTTTCCTTTAATTTAAGAGTGCCTTCTAACTACCTGAATAACGGACATCAGTGGGATATATAACACTTTGTCCGTTAGTGAGAGGTGTCTTTTACAGAAAAGTTGTACAAATTTACATTACTAACAGTTCATTATGGTAACTATATGAAGTATACTGTATAAACTGCACTCTTACAACTTTGCATCAATTACAATCCAGTGGTTTCCCTCCTTGCTTCAAGGCCGGCAGCAGCGCATTAAATGCTTCATCGTCCTGGATTCAATTAACCTCAGGGGTACCTCATGGTTCCATTTTAGGACCACTACTCTTTAGTCTTTATGTTAACAACATTTCTTCAGTCTTTCTTACGTGTAAATATCACCTTTACGCAGACGACCTGCAAGTTTATTTTCATTTTAAAAATTCTTCTGTCCACACTGCAATGGAAGCAATGAATAAAAACTTACAGGCTTTAGCAGAATGGACTAACAAACATTGTCTGCAGCTTAACCCTGCAAAAACGCAGTCCATCATTCTTTCAGCAAATAAAAGATGCTCTACAGACCTGGACGTATCAATCCTTTTTCCCATCATGCTTAACGGCACGCAAATAGATTACGCTAATCAGGTGAGAAATCTAGGTATTACACTGGATAATCACCTGACGTGGAACGGACATGTAATTAATACAACGAAGAAAGTTTACTGTACATTGCACTCTGTTAACAAACTAAAACACTTTCTTCCAGTAAAGCAACAGACTCAATTGGTTTAGGCGTTCCTGATTCCTATATTTGACTATTGTGACGTAGTATATAATACCTATCCACTACTCTTTCGGGTAAACTGGAACGTATGCAAAACACATGCATTCGATTTATCTTTAATCTCCGTCGCTACGACCATATTGCCCCAGCATTGAACGGGCTTGGCTGGCTACCGCTCCATCTTCGGAGGAAACATCACATTTTAGTAAAAGTGTTCAGCATCATTAGATATTTAAACAATAACTACCAATTCGTTGCCCGTCACGGAAGCGTCACTAGAGCAGGTAATTCTTTGCTTCTTCCTAAGCATCGCACAGAGACATACGGAAAATCATTCGTGCTTACTAGTACCCGTCTCTACAATAATTTATCACCCACTGTGAGGAACTTAAAATCAAAATCAAAATTTGCCCTAGAAACAAAAAAACTTGTTAAAGCTAAACCTATCCACTTAACATACTCATTCTCTGCCAAACACAACACAAAACTGTTGTAAGATTCTTTACAACTGACGTATTTATATAGTTTTGTATTATGTTACATATCCTTATATTGTGTTCTTAGTAAACATGTGTGTGTGTGAGAGAGAGAGAGAGTGCGTGTATATGTGTTTTGTGTTTATGTATATGCATATGTAATGTGAATCAATATATTGTGGTTTTTTTTTTTTTTTTATTGTATCAAATAGTTTTCAACCTTTTGTTAATACTTAGGTGTAAGAGAGGGTCTGATGTTTCTAACCTCGCTGCTGTAGATGAAAAGCAATAAATAATAATACCTCGTAATACATTAGTTCGATTTGATTTTCAGTTTGGCGTCCCTTTCAACAGCAAGGCTATATAAGATGTGGACCTAGAGATTAACTTAGATCCGAACTACATGAGCTTCCGCCGAGAAACAAACCACTGCTTAGCCACGAGGTAGCTCGTAAGTGGATTCCTTGTAACTGTAAAAAAAGACTTAACATTGAAATACTGCATTTAATGTTCGAATTACTGGAAGTATTCTCGAAACAGGCTAAGAGGAGAAGTGTTCCTCGTTGAAATCTCATTGTCAAGCAAATGTCGTTTACAGGGAAAGATGTAAGCCCAAAGAGAAGATGGACAGTTTTAGTTCTAGACTTAGAAAATATGGAAAATTTTATAAAACGGCTATGTCTGTCCATTCATTGACTGGAATGAACAGTACAAACGATTAGAGATGGTGGAAGACGATTTTTTGGAATTGATTCAGCGCTCAAAGAATTAGCTCCGTCTTCTTCGTTAGCCCCTTATTCAAAGCGGAAGTGTTAGAAATAGATCATTTCCTGTTTGAACACTGATCACTATAGAGCAGAAACTGTAATAGATAGTAAGAACCTTTTTTTTTTTTTTTAAATGTAGAACGACCGATTCTGCGCCGTAAGAACAAATTCCATCTCCATCTTTATCTCTCTCCTAAACCCGGAAGTGGTGAACATTTACTATTACTTCCGGTTTCAGTTTTGATCTCCATAGAGCAAAAGCGGTAAGAGCCAGGGAGAAATGGCTTTTATACAGGGTGAACATTTACTGTTACTTCCGGTTTCAGTTTTGATCTCCATAGAGCAAAAGCGGTAAGAGCCAGGGAGAAATGGCTTTTATACAGGGTGAACATTTACTGTTACTTCCGGTTTCAGTATTGATCTCCATAGAGCAAAAGCGGTAAGAGCAAAGGAGAAATGGCTTTTATACAGCGTGAACATTTACTGTTACTTCCGGTTTCAGTTTTGATCTCCATAGAGCAAAAGCGGTAAGAGCCAGGGAGAAATGGCTTTTATACAGGGTGAACATTTACTGTTACTTCCGGTTTCAGTTTTGATCTCCATAGAGCAAAAGCGGTAAGAGCAAAGGAGAAATGGCTTTTATACAGGGTGAACATTTACTATTACTTCCGGTTTCAGTATTGATCTCCATAGAGCAAAAGCGGTAAGAGCCAGGGAGAAATGGCTTTTATACAGGGTGAACATTTACTGTTACTTCCGGTCTCAGTTTTGATCTCCATAGAGCAAAAGCGGTAAGAGCCAGGGAGAAATGGCTTTTATACAGGGTGAACATTTACTGTTACTTCCGGTTTCAGTTTTGATCTCCATAGAGCAAAAGCGGTAAGAGCCAGGGAGAAATGGCTTTTATACAGGGTGAACATTTACTATTACTTCCGGTTTCAGTTTTGATCTCCATAGAGCAAAAGCGGTAAGAGCCAGGGAGAAATGGCTTTTATACAGGGTGAACATTTACTGTTACTTCCGGTTTCAGTTTTGATCTCCATAGAGCAAAAGCGGTAAGAGCAAAGGAGAAATGGCTTTTATACAGGGTGAACATTTACTATTACTTCCGGTTTCAGTATTGATCTCCATAGAGCAAAAGCGGTAAGAGCCAGGGAGAAATGGCTTTTATACAGGGTGAACATTTACTGTTACTTCCGGTTTCAGTTTTGATCTCCATAGAGCAAAAGCGGTAAGAGCCAGGGAGAAATGGCTTTTATACAGGGTGAACATTTACTGTTACTTCCGGTTTCAGTATTGATCTCCATAGAGCAAAAGCGGTAAGAGCAAAGGAGAAATGGCTTTTATACAGGGTGAACATTTACTATTACTTCCGGTTTCAGTATTGATCTCCATAGAGCAAAAGCGGTAAGAGCCAGGGAGAAATGGCTTTTATACAGGGTGAACATTTACTGTTACTTCCGGTTTCAGTATTGATCTCCATAGAGCAAAAGCGGTAAGAGCAAAGGAGAAATGGCTTTTATACAGGGTGAACATTTACTGTTACTTCCGGTTTCAGTTTTGATCTCCATAGAGCAAAAGCGGTAAGAGCCAGGGAGAAATGGCTTTTATACAGGGTGAACATTTACTGTTACTTCCGGTTTCAGTTTTGATCTCCATAGAGCAAAAGCGGTAAGAGCCAGGGAGAAATGGCTTTTATACAGGGTGAACATTTACTGTTACTTCCGGTTTCAGTTTTGATCTCCATAGAGCAAAAGCGGTAAGAGCCAGGGAGAAATGGCTTTTATACAGGGTGAACATTTACTGTTACTTCCGGTTTCAGTATTGATCTCCATAGAGCAAAAGCGGTAAGAGCCAGGGAGAAATGGCTTTTATACAGGGTGAACATTTACTGTTACTTCCGGTTTCAGTATTGATCTCCATAGAGCAAAAGCGGTAAGAGCAAAGGAGAAATGGCTTTTATACAGGGTGAACATTTACTATTACTTCCGGTTTCAGTTTTGATCTCCATAGAGCAAAAGCGGTAAGTGCCAGGGAGAAATGGCTTTTATACAGGGTGAACATTTACTATTACTTCCGGTTTCAGTTTTGATCTCCATAGAGCAAAAGCGGTAAGAGCCAGGGAGAAATGGCTTTTATACAGCGTGAACATTTACTATTACTTCCGGTTTCAGTTTTGATCTCCATAGAGCAAAAGCGGTAAGAGCCAGGGAGAAATGGCTTTTATACAGCGTGAACATTTACTGTTACTTCCGGTTTCAGTATTGATCTCCATAGAGCAAAAGCGGTAAGAGCAAAGGAGAAATGGCTTTTATAGAGGGTGAACATTTACTATTACTTCCGGTTTCAGTTTTGATCTCCATAGAGCAAAAGCGGTAAGAGCCAGGGAGAAATGGCTTTTATACAGGGTGAACATTTACTATTACTTCCGGTTTCAGTTTTGATCTCCACAGAGCAAAAGCGGTAAGAGCCAGGGAGAAATGGCTTTTATACAGCGTGAACATTTACTGTTACTTCCGGTTTCAGTATTGATCTCCATAGAGCAAAAGCGGTAAGAGCAAAGGAGAAATGGCTTTTATACAGGGTGAACATTTACTATTACTTCCGGTTTCAGTTTTGATCTCCATAGAGCAAAAGCGGTAAGAGCCAGGGAGAAATGGCTTTTATACAGGGTGAACATTTACTATTACTTCCGGTTTCAGTTTTGATCTCCATAGAGCAAAAGCGGTAAGTGCCAGGGAGAAATGGCTTTTATACAGCGTGAACATTTACTGTTACTTCCGGTTTCAGTATTGATCTCCATAGAGCAAAAGCGGTAAGAGCAAAGGAGAAATGGCTTTTATACAGGGTGAACATTTACTATTACTTCCGGTTTCAGTTTTGATCTCCATAGAGCAAAAGCGGTAAGAGCCAGGGAGAAATGGCTTTTATACAGGGTGAACATTTACTATTACTTCCGGTTTCAGTTTTGATCTCCATAGAGCAAAAGCGGTAAGAGCCAGGGAGAAATGGCTTTTATACAGGGTGAACATTTACTATTACTTCCGGTTTCAGTTTTGATCTCCATAGAGCAAAAGCGGTAAGAGCCAGGGAGAAATGGCTTTTATACAGGGTGAACATTTACTATTACTTCCGGTTTCAGTTTTGATCTCCATAGAGCAAAAGCGGTAAGAGCCAGGGAGAAATGGCTTTTATACAGCGTGAACATTTACTATTACTTCCGGTTTCAGTTTTGATCTCCATAGAGCAAAAGCGGTAAGAGCCAGGGAGAAATGGCTTTTATACAGGGTGAACATTTACTATTACTTCCGGTTTCAGTTTTGATCTCCATAGAGCAAAAGCGGTAAGAGCCAGGGAGAAATGGCTTTTATACAGCGTGAACATTTACTGTTACTTCCGGTTTCAGTATTGATCTCCATAGAGCAAAAGCGGTAAGAGCCAGGGAGAAATGGCTTTTATACAGCGTGAACATTTACTGTTACTTCCGGTTTCAGTATTGATCTCCATAGAGCAAAAGCGGTAAGAGCCAGGGAGAAATGGCTTTTATACAGCGTGAACATTTACTGTTACTTCCGGTTTCAGTTTTGATCTCCATAGAGCAAAAGCGGTAAGAGCAAAGGAGAAATGGCTTTTATACAGGGTGAACATTTACTATTACTTCCGGTTTCAGTTTTGATCTCCATAGAGCAAAAGCGGTAAGAGCCAGGGAGAAATGGCTTTTATACAGGGTAAACATTTACTATTACTTCCGGTTTCAGTTTTGATCTCCATAGAGCAAAAGCGGTAAGAGCCAGGGAGAAATGGCTTTTATACAGCGTGAACATTTACTGTTACTTCCGGTTTCAGTTTTGATCTCCATAGAGCAAAAGCGGTAAGAGCCAGGGACAAATGGCTTTTATACAGCGTGAACATTTACTGTTACTTCCGGTTTCAGTATTGATCTCCATAGAGCAAAAGCGGTAAGAGCCAGGGACAAATGGCTTTTATACAGCGTGAACATTTACTGTTACTTCCGGTTTCAGTATTGATCTCCATAGAGCAAAAGCGGTAAGAGCCAGGGAGAAATGGCTTTTATACAGGGTGAACATTTACTGTTACTTCCGGTTTCAGTTTTGATCTCCATAGAGCAAAAGCGGTAAGAGCCAGGGAGAAATGGCTTTTATACAGCGTGAACATTTACTGTTACTTCCGGTTTCAGTTTTGATCTCCATAGAGCAAAAGCGGTAAGAGCCAGGGAGAAATGGCTTTTATACAGCGTGAACATTTACTGTTACTTCCGGTTTCAGTATTGATCTCCATAGAGCAAAAGCGGTAAGAGCCAGGGAGAAATGGCTTTTATACAGGGTGAACATTTAGTATTACTTCCGGTTTCAGTTTTGATCTCCATAGAGCAAAAGCGGTAAGAGCCAGGGAGAAATGGCTTTTATACAGCGTGAACATTTACTGTTACTTCCGGTTTCAGTATTGATCTCCATAGAGCAAAAGCGGTAAGAGCCAGGGAGAGATGGCTTTTATACAGCGTGAACATTTACTGTTACTTCCGGTTTCAGTATTGATCTCCATAGAGCAAAAGCGGTAAGAGCCAGGGAGAAATGGCTTTTATACAGGGTGAACATTTACTATTACTTCCGGTTTCAGTTTTGATCTCCATAGAGCAAAAGCGGTAAGAGCCAGGGAGAAATGGCTTTTATACAGCGTGAACATTTACTGTTACTTCCGGTTTCAGTATTGATCTCCATAGAGCAAAAGCGGTAAGAGCCAGGGAGAAATGGCTTTTATACAGGGTGAACATTTACTATTACTTCCGGTTTCAGTTTTGATCTCCATAGAGCAAAAGCGGTAAGAGCCAGGGAGAAATGGCTTTTATACAGCGTGAACATTTACTGTTACTTCCGGTTTCAGTTTTGATCTCCATAGAGCAAAAGCGGTAAGAGCCAGGGAGAAATGGCTTTTATACAGCGTGAACATTTACTGTTACTTCCGGTTTCAGTATTGATCTCCATAGAGCAAAAGCGGTAAGAGCCAGGGAGAAATGGCTTTTATACAGGGTGAACATTTACTATTACTTCCGGTTTCAGTTTTGATCTCCATAGAGCAAAAGCGGTAAGAGCCAGGGAGAAATGGCTTTTAAACAGCGTGAACATTTACTGTTACTTCCGGTTTCAGTATTGATCTCCATAGAGCAAAAGCGGTAAGAGCCAGGGAGAAATGGCTTTTAAACAGCGTGAACATTTACTGTTACTTCCGGTTTCAGTTTTGATCTCCATAGAGCAAAAGCGGTAACAGCCAGGGAGAAATGGCTTTTATACAGGGTGAACATTTACTATTACTTCCGGTTTCAGTTTTGATCTCCATAGAGCAAAAGCGGTAAGAGCCAGGGAGAAATGGCTTTTATACAGCGTGAACATTTACTGTTACTTCCGGTTTCAGTTTTGATCTCCATAGAGCCAAAGCGGTAAGAGCCAGGGAGAAATGGCTTTTATACAGCGTGAACATTTACTGTTACTTCCGGTTTCAGTATTGATCTCCATAGAGCAAAAGCGGTAAGAGCCAGGGACAAATGGCTTTTATACAGCGTGAACATTTACTGTTACTTCCGGTTTCAGTATTGATCTCCATAGAGCAAAAGCGGTAAGAGCCAGGGAGAAATGGCTTTTATACAGGGTGAACATTTACTATTACTTCCGGTTTCAGTTTTGATCTCCATAGAGCAAAAGCGGTAAGAGCCAGGGAGAAATGGCTTTTAAACAGCGTGAACATTTACTGTTACTTCCGGTTTCAGTATTGATCTCCATAGAGCAAAAGCGGTAAGAGCAAAGGAGAAATGGCTTTTATACAGGGTGAACATTTACTATTACTTCCGGTTTCAGTTTTGATCTCCATAGAGCAAAAGCGGTAAGAGCCAGGGAGAAATGGCTTTTATACAGGGTGAACATTTACTATTACTTCCGGTTTCAGTTTTGATCTCCATAGAGCAAAAGCGGTAAGAGCCAGGGAGAAATGGCTTTTATACAGCGTGAACATTTACTATTACTTCCGGTTTCAGTATTGATCTCCATAGAGCAAAAGCGGTAAGAGCCAGGGAGAAATGGCTTTTATACAGCGTGAACATTTACTGTTACTTCCGGTTTCAGTATTGATCTCCATAGAGCAAAAGCGGTAAGAGCAAAGGAGAAATGGCTTTTATACAGGGTGAACATTTACTATTACTTCCGGTTTCAGTTTTGATCTCCATAGAGCAAAAGCGGTAAGAGCCAGGGAGAAATGGCTTTTATACAGGGTGAACATTTACTATTACTTCCGGTTTCAGTTTTGATCTCCATAGAGCAAAAGCGGTAAGAGCCAGGGAGAAATGGCTTTTATACAGGGTGAACATTTACTATTACTTCCGGTTTCAGTTTTGATCTCCATAGAGCAAAAGCGGTAAGAGCCAGGGAGAAATGGCTTTTATACAGGGTGAACATTTACTATTACTTCCGGTTTCAGTTTTGATCTCCATAGAGCAAAAGCGGTAAGAGCCAGGGAGAAATGGCTTTTATACAGGGTGAACATTTACTGTTACTTCCGGTTTCAGTTTTGATCTCCATAGAGCAAAAGCGGTAAGAGCCAGGGACAAATGGCTTTTATACAGCGTGAACATTTACTGTTACTTCCGGTTTCAGTATTGATCTCCATAGAGCAAAAGCGGTAAGAGCCAGGGACAAATGGCTTTTATACAGCGTGAACATTTACTGTTACTTCCGGTTTCAGTATTGATCTCCATAGAGCAAAAGCGGTAAGAGCCAGGGAGAAATGGCTTTTATACAGGGTGAACATTTACTGTTACTTCCGGTTTCAGTTTTGATCTCCATAGAGCAAAAGCGGTAAGAGCCAGGGAGAAATGGCTTTTATACAGCGTGAACATTTACTGTTACTTCCGGTTTCAGTTTTGATCTCCATAGAGCAAAAGCGGTAAGAGCCAGGGAGAAATGGCTTTTATACAGCGTGAACATTTACTGTTACTTCCGGTTTCAGTATTGATCTCCATAGAGCAAAAGCGGTAAGAGCCAGGGAGAAATGGCTTTTATACAGGGTGAACATTTAGTATTACTTCCGGTTTCAGTTTTGATCTCCATAGAGCAAAAGCGGTAAGAGCCAGGGAGAAATGGCTTTTATACAGCGTGAACATTTACTGTTACTTCCGGTTTCAGTATTGATCTCCATAGAGCAAAAGCGGTAAGAGCCAGGGAGAGATGGCTTTTATACAGCGTGAACATTTACTGTTACTTCCGGTTTCAGTTTTGATCTCCATAGAGCAAAAGCGGTAAGAGCCAGGGAGAAATGGCTTTTATACAGGGTGAACATTTACTATTACTTCCGGTTTCAGTTTTGATCTCCATAGAGCAAAAGCGGTAAGAGCCAGGGAGAAATGGCTTTTATACAGCGTGAACATTTACTGTTACTTCCGGTTTCAGTATTGATCTCCATAGAGCAAAAGCGGTAAGAGCCAGGGAGAAATGGCTTTTATACAGGGTGAACATTTACTATTACTTCCGGTTTCAGTTTTGATCTCCATAGAGCAAAAGCGGTAAGAGCCAGGGAGAAATGGCTTTTATACAGCGTGAACATTTACTGTTACTTCCGGTTTCAGTTTTGATCTCCATAGAGCAAAAGCGGTAAGAGCCAGGGAGAAATGGCTTTTATACAGCGTGAACATTTACTGTTACTTCCGGTTTCAGTATTGATCTCCATAGAGCAAAAGCGGTAAGAGCCAGGGAGAAATGGCTTTTATACAGGGTGAACATTTACTATTACTTCCGGTTTCAGTTTTGATCTCCATAGAGCAAAAGCGGTAAGAGCCAGGGAGAAATGGCTTTTAAACAGCGTGAACATTTACTGTTACTTCCGGTTTCAGTATTGATCTCCATAGAGCAAAAGCGGTAAGAGCCAGGGAGAAATGGCTTTTAAACAGCGTGAACATTTACTGTTACTTCCGGTTTCAGTTTTGATCTCCATAGAGCAAAAGCGGTAACAGCCAGGGAGAAATGGCTTTTATACAGGGTGAACATTTACTATTACTTCCGGTTTCAGTTTTGATCTCCATAGAGCAAAAGCGGTAAGAGCCAGGGAGAAATGGCTTTTATACAGCGTGAACATTTACTGTTACTTCCGGTTTCAGTTTTGATCTCCATAGAGCCAAAGCGGTAAGAGCCAGGGAGAAATGGCTTTTATACAGCGTGAACATTTACTGTTACTTCCGGTTTCAGTATTGATCTCCATAGAGCAAAAGCGGTAAGAGCCAGGGACAAATGGCTTTTATACAGCGTGAACATTTACTGTTACTTCCGGTTTCAGTATTGATCTCCATAGAGCAAAAGCGGTAAGAGCCAGGGAGAAATGGCTTTTATACAGGGTGAACATTTACTATTACTTCCGGTTTCAGTTTTGATCTCCATAGAGCAAAAGCGGTAAGAGCCAGGGAGAAATGGCTTTTAAACAGCGTGAACATTTACTGTTACTTCCGGTTTCAGTATTGATCTCCATAGAGCAAAAGCGGTAAGAGCAAAGGAGAAATGGCTTTTATACAGGGTGAACATTTACTATTACTTCCGGTTTCAGTTTTGATCTCCATAGAGCAAAAGCGGTAAGAGCCAGGGAGAAATGGCTTTTATACAGGGTGAACATTTACTATTACTTCCGGTTTCAGTTTTGATCTCCATAGAGCAAAAGCGGTAAGAGCCAGGGAGAAATGGCTTTTATACAGCGTGAACATTTACTATTACTTCCGGTTTCAGTATTGATCTCCATAGAGCAAAAGCGGTAAGAGCCAGGGAGAAATGGCTTTTATACAGCGTGAACATTTACTGTTACTTCCGGTTTCAGTATTGATCTCCATAGAGCAAAAGCGGTAAGAGCAAAGGAGAAATGGCTTTTATACAGGGTGAACATTTACTATTACTTCCGGTTTCAGTTTTGATCTCCATAGAGCAAAAGCGGTAAGAGCCAGGGAGAAATGGCTTTTATACAGGGTGAACATTTACTATTACTTCCGGTTTCAGTTTTGATCTCCATAGAGCAAAAGCGGTAAGAGCCAGGGAGAAATGGCTTTTATACAGGGTGAACATTTACTATTACTTCCGGTTTCAGTTTTGATCTCCATAGAGCAAAAGCGGTAAGAGCCAGGGAGAAATGGCTTTTATACAGGGTGAACATTTACTATTACTTCCGGTTTCAGTTTTGATCTCCATAGAGCAAAAGCGGTAAGAGCCAGGGAGAAATGGCTTTTATACAGGGTGAACATTTACTGTTACTTCCGGTTTCAGTATTGATCTCCACAGAGCAAAAGCGGTAAGAGCCAGGGAGAAATGGCTTTTATACAGCGTGAACATTTACTGTTACTTCCGGTTTCAGTATTGATCTCCATAGAGCAAAAGCGGTAAGAGCAAAGGAGAAATGGCTTTTATACAGGGTAAACATTTACTATTACTTCCGGTTTCAGTTTTGATCTCCATAGAGCAAAAGCGGTAAGAGCCAGGGAGAAATGGCTTTTATACAGCGTGAACATTTACTGTTACTTCCGGTTTCAGTATTGATCTCCATAGAGCAAAAGCGGTAAGAGCCAGGGAGAAATGGCTTTTATACAGGGTGAACATTTACTATTACTTCCGGTTTCAGTTTTGATCTCCATAGAGCAAAAGCGGTAAGAGCCAGGGAGAAATGGCTTTTATACAGCGTGAACATTTACTGTTACTTCCGGTTTCAGTATTGATCTCCATAGAGCAAAAGCGGTAAGAGCAAAGGAGAAATGGCTTTTATACAGGGTGAACATTTACTATTACTTCCGGTTTCAGTTTTGATCTCCATAGAGCAAAAGCGGTAAGAGCCAGGGAGAAATGGCTTTTATACAGGGTGAACATTTACTATTACTTCCGGTTTCAGTTTTGATCTCCATAGAGCAAAAGCGGTAAGAGCCAGGGAGAAATGGCTTTTATACAGCGTGAACATTTACTGTTACTTCCGGTTTCAGTTTTGATCTCCATAGAGCAAAAGCGGTAAGAGCCAGGGAGAAATGGCTTTTATACAGCGTGAACATTTACTATTACTTCCGGTTTCAGTTTTGATCTCCATAGAGCAAAAGCGGTAAGAGCCAGGGAGAAATGGCTTTTATACAGGGTGAACATTTACTATTACTTCCGGTTTCAGTTTTGATCTCCATAGAGCAAAAGCGGTAAGAGCCAGGGAGAAATGGCTTTTATACAGCGTGAACATTTACTGTTACTTCCGGTTTCAGTATTGATCTCCATAGAGCAAAAGCGGTAAGAGCAAAGGAGAAATGGCTTTTATACAGGGTAAACATTTACTATTACTTCCGGTTTCAGTTTTGATCTCCATAGAGCAAAAGCGGTAAGAGCCAGGGAGAAATGGCTTTTATACAGGGTGAACATTTAGTATTACTTCCGGTTTCAGTTTTGATCTCCATAGAGCAAAAGCGGTAAGAGCCAGGGAGAAATGGCTTTTATACAGCGTGAACATTTACTGTTACTTCCGGTTTCAGTATTGATCTCCATAGAGCAAAAGCGGTAAGAGCAAAGGAGAAATGGCTTTTATACAGGGTAAACATTTACTATTACTTCCGGTTTAAGTTTTGATCTCCATAGAGCAAAAGCGGTAAGAGCCAGGGAGAAATGGCTTTTATACAGCGTGAACATTTACTGTTACTTCCGGTTTCAGTATTGATCTCCATAGAGAAAAAGCGGTAAGAGCCAGGGAGAAATGGCTTTTATACAGGGTGAACATTTACTATTACTTCCGGTTTCAGTTTTGATCTCCATAGAGCAAAAGCGGTAAGAGCCAGGGAGAAATGGCTTTTATACAGCGTGAACATTTACTGTTACTTCCGGTTTCAGTATTGATCTCCATAGAGCAAAAGCGGTAAGAGCAAAGGAGAAATGGCTTTTATACAGGGTGAACATTTACTATTACTTCCGGTTTCAGTTTTGATCTCCATAGAGCAAAAGCGGTAAGAGCCAGGGAGAAATGGCTTTTATACAGCGTGAACATTTACTGTTACTTCCGGTTTCAGTATTGATCTCCATAGAGCAAAAGCGGTAAGAGCAAAGGAGAAATGGCTTTTATACAGGGTGAACATTTACTATTACTTCCGGTTTCAGTTTTGATCTCCATAGAGCAAAAGCGGTAAGAGCCAGGGAGAAATGGCTTTTATACAGGGTGAACATTTACTATTACTTCCGGTTTCAGTATTGATCTCCATAGAGCAAAAGCGGTAAGAGCCAGGGAGAAATGGCTTTTATACAGGGTGAACATTTACTATTACTTCCGGTTTCAGTTTTGATCTCCATAGAGCAAAAGCGGTAAGAGCCAGGGAGAAATGGCTTTTATACAGGGTGAACATTTACTGTTACTTCCGGTTTCAGTATTGATCTCCATAGAGCAAAAGCGGTAAGAGCCAGGGAGAAATGGCTTTTATACAGGGTGAACATTTACTATTACTTCCGGTTTCAGTTTTGATCTCCATAGAGCAAAAGCGGTAAGAGCCAGGGAGAAATGGCTTTTATACAGGGTGAACATTTACTATTACTTCCGGTTTCAGTATTGATCTCCATAGAGCAAAAGCGGTAAGAGCCAGGGAGAAATGGCTTTTATACAGCGTGAACATTTACTGTTACTTCCGGTTTCAGTATTGATCTCCATAGAGCAAAAGCGGTAAGAGCAAAGGAGAAATGGCTTTTATACAGGGTGAACATTTACTATTACTTCCGGTTTCAGTTTTGATCTCCATAGAGCAAAAGCGGTAAGAGCCAGGGAGAAATGGCTTTTATACAGCGTGAACATTTACTATTACTTCCGGTTTCAGTTTTGATCTCCATAGAGCAAAAGCGGTAAGAGCCAGGGAGAAATGGCTTTTATACAGGGTGAACATTTACTATTACTTCCGGTTTCAGTTTTGATCTCCATAGAGCAAAAGCGGTAAGAGCCAGGGAGAAATGGCTTTTATACAGGGTGAACATTTACTATTACTTCCGGTTTCAGTTTTGATCTCCATAGAGCAAAAGCGGTAAGAGCCAGGGAGAAATGGCTTTTATACAGGGTGAACATTTACTATTACTTCCGGTTTCAGTATTGATCTCCATAGAGCAAAAGCGGTAACAGCCAGGGAGAAATGGCTTTTATACAGGGTGAACATTTACTATTACTTCCGGTTTCAGTTTTGATCTCCATAGAGCAAAAGCGGTAAGAGCCAGGGAGAAATGGCTTTTATACAGCGTGAACATTTACTATTACTTCCGGTTTCAGTTTTGATCTCCATAGAGCAAAAGCGGTAAGAGCCAGGGAGAAATGGCTTTTATACAGCGTGAACATTTACTGTTACTTCCGGTTTCAGTATTGATCTCCATAGAGCAAAAGCGGTAAGAGCCAGGGAGAAATGGCTTTTATACAGGGTGAACATTTACTGTTACTTCCGGTTTCAGTATTGATCTCCATAGAGCAAAAGCGGTAAGAGCCAGGGAGAAATGGCTTTTATACAGGGTGAACATTTACTATTACTTCCGGTTTCAGTTTTGATCTCCATAGAGCAAAAGCGGTAAGAGCCAGGGAGAAATGGCTTTTATACAGGGTGAACATTTACTATTACTTCCGGTTTCAGTATTGATCTCCATAGAGCAAAAGCGGTAAGAGCCAGGGAGAAATGGCTTTTATACAGCGTGAACATTTACTGTTACTTCCGGTTTCAGTATTGATCTCCATAGAGCAAAAGCGGTAAGAGCCAGGGAGAAATGGCTTTTATACAGCGTGAACATTTACTGTTACTTCCGGTTTCAGTATTGATCTCCATAGAGCAAAAGCGGTAAGAGCAAAGGAGAAATGGCTTTTATACAGGGTGAACATTTACTATTACTTCCGGTTTCAGTATTGATCTCCATAGAGCAAAAGCGGTAAGAGCCAGGGAGAAATGGCTTTTATACAGGGTGAACATTTACTATTACTTCCGGTTTCAGTTTTGATCTCCATAGAGCAAAAGCGGTAAGAGCCAGGGAGAAATGGCTTTTATACAGGGTGAACATTTACTATTACTTCCGGTTTCAGTTTTGATCTCCATAGAGCAAAAGCGGTAAGAGCCAGGGAGAAATGGCTTTTATACAGGGTGAACATTTACTATTACTTCCGGTTTCAGTTTTGATCTCCATAGAGCAAAAGCGGTAAGAGCCAGGGAGAAATGGCTTTTATACAGCGTGAACATTTACTGTTACTTCCGGTTTCAGTATTGATCTCCATAGAGCAAAAGCGGTAAGAGCCAGGGAGAAATGGCTTTTATACAGCGTGAACATTTACTGTTACTTCCGGTTTCAGTATTGATCTCCATAGAGCAAAAGCGGTAAGAGCCAGGGAGAAATGGCCTCCAATTCAGAGCGGAAGTGTTAGAAATAGATGATTTCCTGTTTGAACACTGATCACTATAGAGCAGAAACTGTAATAGATAGCAAGAACCTTTTTTCTTTAATGTAGAACGACCGATTCTGCGTCGTAAGAACAAATTTCATCTCCATCTTTACGAATTTCATACAAATGTAACCATCACGAATAGGTTACAATAGAGCCCCCAACCTGACTGGTGCAGCAAGTTCTTTATGTATGAACTACGTATGGCAAAATTAGAAAAATGCCCGAAGATATCAAACTTTTGTTTAGCAGTATGAATAGTAAATCAGAGTTGTGTATTCATCGCATATTCGTTATATTCACGTAAATGATATCGAGAGAACTGTGACGAACGTGCATTTGGAACAAAACATTATTTGTGTTGTTACGGAATGAAATAATAGTTGATGTGAATCGAAATTCAATTGTTCGTTAGTCTCCCTATTGTTTCTAAATACATAATAGAGAAAAATAGATTTAGATTTGCACTGTTATGAATGTCATAGCTTTTAAGCGGCCATCTTGGATTCAAGGTGACCATAGATTTTCAATTAAGCTTTTGTTTATATTTTGACTGCCGCCATTTTGCACAGGGTTGTCGTAGAGTCGAGACTTATTCCATCTTCTTTCATTTAACAACAGCTTTCAAACGATGTTCTACTTAACCCCCTTTGCCATTTGAAAATTTTGAGTTGGACCCCGTCTGGGACCCTGTGACAAGACATTTTAACTTAAATCCTTGTAATTTGAAAATAATGCCGCACTTCCTTTCCTATTTTCACATTTGTCTCGCCGTTTCCGATTTATAGGGGTGGCTATGGACTTTTTAATTAAGTTTTTGTTTACATTTTGACCCACCGCTATTTTGCACATGGTTGTCGTAGAGTCGAGACTTGTTTTACTTTCTTTCATTTTACAACTTTCAAACGATGTGCTACTTAACCCCCTTTGCCATTTAAAAATTTTGAGTTGGTCCCCGTCTGAGACCCTGCGGGGGACCCTGAGGCAAACTCTTTTATCCCAAACAGTGTGTCCTTAAAAATGATGGGATATGCTTTCGCCAAGTTTTCCATTTACCCAACCGTTTCCGAACAAATGATCCGGTTCAAACTATTCTGCCAGCTTTGTAGCTTTTACATTAAAAAATATGTTGTAACTCACGAATGCCGCCCGGTGGCACGTATAACTTTGAGATTCGTCTAGTTATGATATATCAAATGCAAATACAATTGTCTTGTTCGGATCTCAGCGGAGCCACTTCGTGACCCTCCCTTGTCAGGTAAGTAAATAGAAACAAATGAAAGAGGAGGAATATATGGAGACCTTGAAAATAAATCGTAGGCGAATTCACCAGTGTTCAGAAGATGCTGTTTGCAATGCACTGAGCAGAGTGGGTCAAGATGGGTGGTGGGTCTCGTCCTGTTGACCCACTGACCCACTCACAAATCTTGACCCACAGCCCACTGACCCACTCCATCTCTAAATACGTAACATTATTGTTCACACATTTAGCGTTGATGCAATTGAATATAAAAGCTCCGTGGCTAAGCGGTTAGCGTGCGCGCCTTTGGCATGATAGACCCGAATTCGATTCCTGGCGGGAGCTCATGTTTCGGATTCCACGTTAATCAGTAGGTCCATGTCTCATATAGCCTCGTTGTTGAACGGGGCGTTATAATCGAGTCAAGTAATTCAATATAAATTGAAGGAGTAAAAACAACCGTAGGTGATATAGTGGTTAACGTACCCGCATGCTGAACCTGATATAACAGTTCGATTTTCGTTTCAGTTACTATTTGAATGTAACTGAATTCGTAACTGTAAGACACATGATAAGAAAACAAACTCGGTTAAAATAAAATAACAAATGACAGTTGTCAATACCTGTTCGTTGCTATTTAGTCTGTTGTATGCAATATTTGACAAAGAGTCCGTTTCCGAATTGTTTATACGCAACATACTCACTAATCACTAGTACTTTTTCACACTTCAATAACTAAAAAATATATCACAACACAACCCAAGTCCTGTACAAAACGAACTAACTGAATAGGAAACGAAAGAAAGCAATGAATATCGCCAACTAAGACTACACATTTATCAGTTCTTGTAACTTTGCCTCTATGCGGCCTAATATCATAACCACAACTTCCTCCCATGTTATCAACAGAACCTAATCAACAAGAAATCCCGAAATATGCAACAACATACAAACACCGATTCATTATTTCATATTAGACAAATAGTATAATCGAGTTTGTTTTCCTTCTCGTTTTCTCTAACAGCGGAAAATATACAGTATATTCATGAATGATAATATGGCGGTATAACCACGAAGGTTCTAAAGTTTTAATCCTCGATCTAAGTTCTCATTCTGAACCTCGACCATTTGTGGTATAAGAAATGTGAAAAATCTTAGCTGAAAATAGGGCGGAGGAAACGCCATTCAATTTGTCATTTAAAACATTGTCAGCGCCGCCATAATTAGGAAATTTTATTCCGAAGAAATATTAGAATTTTCCGCTTTCTCTGTAGTTTTCTTTTCTTCTTGTTTCTTCTCTTCCTTTTAATTTTCCTTCTTTTTCTGTATGCGAGTGCTGGACACCCTTACAAAAACTCGGGATGGTGCTCGCGCCCCTGCATGAGACTGTAATGTAACAGTGGTAATGTAACTTGACGCCCTTATTTACTTGACGCCCTCCTTCGTGAACCTAGTATACACCACGCCCCCTTTTTGTGATCCTGCATACTTCACGCACCCTTCCTCGCCCCTGGTGCTCGATGGTCTGAACTCTTTTGGGATTTCAAATTCAGAATTGAATACTCAAATCTTCAAAAATAACAATTCTCACCAAGTTTTATTTATTTCCATGAAAACTTCTGTATACCATATTATTATTATTATTATTATTATTATTATTATTATTATTATTATTATTATTATTATTATTATTATTATTATTATTATTATTATTATTATTATTATAATATTAGCTTTGCTATTAATTGAACCAGAGTTCTTACTCAATACGAGTAGTAATCATATTTTGTGTTTGTACACTATTTAACTCAACACCTCTTTGTTACAACATTCGTCACGGAGGAGCACGGTTGCTCACTGGTAAAACGCTTACCTCTGGTGTGTGGGGTCCCTGAGTCGATCCCCGACCGAATACATTTGTGCTGGACAACATTGTATCCATGCGTATTCTTCATGTACTCCCGTTTCCTTCCACATTCTCATTCCACTATTTCTTCTACCATCATTCATTTGCCTTAGTCATCGTCTCTCTTAGCCTAAAGGTCATAAACGTTGGACGTTAAACTGAAATATTTTTATTTTATTTCAGTTTACAACATTTGTAATATTTGTAATTAAGAATGAAGTTTGTTTCTGTTGCTATCTTGTTCACTCCTTGCTTGGTGTCATGAACACCAGGATGGAAACCACTATCCCACCAATCCTCCATGGGGACGTTCCATCAATTTGCGGGACCTGCAACAAAAGTAAATTGTGGGCCCCATTATGTAGATAAGATTTCTATAATCAGCATGAATGCATTATGTTCGGGTATTTTTTTCATATCCATGATAATGAAGAATGAAATGAAATCTTTTACGTCTCGAGTTATGCAGGCCAGGCTAAAGGAGACGGTGATCATGAGAAATAAATGGAATGGTGAAATGAAGTGGAAAGAAACGGGAGAACCCCGAAAAAACCCATGTACACGGTGTTTGTCCACCACAAAGTCCACTTAGTGCGAACTTGGATCCAACTAGGGACCCCATGCACCAGAGGTGAACGCTGTACCACTGAGTCACCACCACTCCTCATGATAATGGTATCCCACTATGAGTCACTTCGCTATATTAACAATAGACAGTCACTAAAATGTCTACAAGGCGATAGATCATCATCTACAAATATTTTGAGTTCCAAGAATGAATTGGAAACACAGTGAGAAAAGTATTACCTTTCCTAAAGGATCTAACTCTCTTGTCGATGACGTGGGGCTCCTTGAGTGCGGGGCCAGGGCAGACTGGTCACTATACACAGAGTTTCCATTTCAAGTGTGTTCCTGCTGGCGCTGCTGCCATGTATGTTTTCCCGTGCCTTCCTCTAAAGAAGAGGGACAAGGTACTTTTACCAAGATCCTTCAGTAGTAGGATGTGGACATGTTTGCAAGGTTGATTTGCTTTCCTGTGCACTGTCTTGTTAGCCATTCTAAGTAGCCTACGATCTTCACTCACCAAGTTCGAAAGACTGAATGACACATTGGCGACACAGCCGAGGTCTTTCACTTCTTTTCCCAAAGCAAATGTAAGGTTTCCTCCCTCAGAGGGATGGCGGAGGTGGACCTGAAGTATATTTTCCGAGGGCACACTTGAAATACAAAGACTCTACCAACAGAGCCGTGCCGTGGGGGGGGGAGCAAGCAGGGCGACCGCCCCGGACACCTAAGTAAGGGGCGAAAAATTCGGGAGAAAAAAGGAAAAAAGATAGGGAAAATTGCTTGGAATATATGTAGGGGGCGCTGTCGTATACTCTCGCCCCGGGCGCTGATTTTCCATGGCACGGCCCTGTCTACCAACAACTTACCTCTACTTATACACCGTATTTCAATTGAACATGAGTTCATAACTAGATTTCTTGAAACGTTTATACATATTTTTAGATTACTCTGAATATCAGAACATATGTGTATAAAAACAAATGAATCATGAAAATAAGTTAAATGATAAAATTTTAGGAAACAAGAGTAAGCTATTGTTTGAAATGTGACACATTCCAGGCAGTCTTACAAAAAACTTACTCATATCTGAACAAAATGTTTTAACTCGAACGACAATATCTTCTAATTTCACAGAATATTTACAACAGAAACAACAAAGAACACTTGAAATATGTTGATAATATTTGTGATGTGTTTATCCATATAATTTGTAAATGTGATCTATCAGGCTACAGATAACAGGAGATAATCAAGTAAGTCTTTGAAAGTAAATTGGTGTTTTCACCATGCTTATCAGACAGGGTTTTAAAATAAGGTGTTATCACGAATCTTATTGTAAGTTTGCCAATAATTTCAGCTTATAAATGAGTGATTGATAAGTAATTTGACCTTGAGTAATTAGAAATGGCACAATGAATTATCTAATTTAACACTTATTCTAAACAGGTCTCTCATCTTATCTGACAAACAATGTTTCTCATACTTGTAATAAACTAATGGTTTAGATCGTACCGAGCCCTTTTAGTTTAATGTTACTGTTTTGCATCCTTGTACAAAGCTGGGGTTGTGCAAAAAAGGAAACACTTTTAATTAATCTGACTTCCAGAGCAAGATCGGGGGTTAAATCCGGTGCAGTTGGCGGGTGTAAAACTTCTGTTGTTTAAATTACCAAATATCAGCGTAAAATCATTTACCCTTCAGTTTGTAAGTTGGCATATATATCCTTTGATTAAATTACAAAATTTGCTGTTTTTTTTTTTTACAAATTTACAGTAAATTTATAAGAAAATATGATATTTTTTATTGATAAAATGTAATTTTACACCATTTCATATTAGTAATATTACTTTATAGGTGTAAATTGATTTATATAGAGGCTTGGCAAACAGATTGCCATCGTTTTTTTGTAAATTTACCTATGAGATTTTTTTTTACAGTGTAACAGTAAGATCAGCCCTGACAGTATAGGCATTTCCCGATCACAGTATATTATCTTCAAACATAAAGGAAAACATCCTGAGTCTTTAGATGAAGAATAAGTGTATTGTATGTTTTAACATTGTTATGGAGAGTTCAAGGGAATGTGAAAGAAACTCAAACTATCAAGGATTTCTACTTATCAAAATCCAAAAGGAAACACCAGAAACAAAATTTGAGCGTCAACTCATAGCTTAATTTTTAAATTATGATTTTCAACTTGAATTTAGTTATTTTGCTTCCATGGCCAATACCTCAGCTCAGGGTTGGAAAAAATACAGTTTTTTCTTTTTTTTTTTAAAAAAAAAAAGAACAAAACATGTATTTAAAACATGAAAAAGGTGTTCAAAGCGTTTTAAACATGTTTTAAAACACACACGAAAAACAAACATGTTTTAAACATTTTGAACAGTTTAAAACACAATTTTAAACCTATTTCTAAACTGTGTACAGCTCACAGATGACGAAAAGAACCCTAAAACAGGGGTTAGCGGGGAAAGGTCAACGACACGGTCAAGTCCATTTTCGGTTTTTGAGGTGTGATCTATACTTAGATGTCGTCTGCTACTCCGGGTAGTTGTCTGTGTGCTATTCCGTGGTGTCATTTGAAACCCCTGTGCGAAAAGTGGGCGAGCCCATACCTACGTCACACTACTTCTGCTAGGGTTCTTCTCGTCATCTGTGAGCTGTAATAACGTATTTATTAAGACTTTTCTGCTCTTGCAACCGATCTTTTCATTTATTTTATTCTCGTTAAGACTACACTCTGTTGGGTACAGAATATTTCAGTATAGATTAGTAATTCTCAACTTATTTCATATCACGACCCCTTTTATTACACCTTCTTGCCAATGACTCTCGTAAGTACTTTCTTGCTTGTAATAAACTTTTTAGATAGATTTTATAATCTAACTACTATAGAGATTTCACACAATCTATCAATATAGATGGCAAAACAAAAGTCCTCACCCGCGGTGGCTCAGTGGTTGGGCAGCCTAAGATTATTCCTTGTGATGCAGGGAAAGGCTTTCAAATGAACACGGCCAGCTTTGTGGTTAGTGGCCGGTGGGTGTAGCCGAGCGGTCTGAGGCGTTAGGCTGATGATCGTGAGGTAAAGCTCATTGGGGGTTCGAGTCCCTCTGTAGTAGCAAGGGTGGAATTTTAACTGTCCTCGATGTTTCTGTGTTCGTGTCCCTGTCGTGTCTAGTAGACCTGAAAAAGTGTTTGAAGTAGAAAATAAGTCAGGAAGTTTTTTTTTTAAAAAAAAAAAGTGGTAGAGCGTTCACCTTCGGTGCCTGGGGTCCCTAGTTCGATCCCAGCTCACGCCGTGTGGACTTCGTGGTGGACAAACAGCATGCTTGTGGGTTTTCTCGGGGTTCTCCCGTTTCCTCTTATTTTCTTCATTCCACCATTTTCACTCATTTGTCATAATCACTGTCTTCTTTAGCCTAATTGGCATAACAGTGGGACGTAAAACTCAAAGATTTCATTTTTTCAAAAGTCCTCACCATTTTTGTGTATTGAGAACGGGTTGAGGGAGAATGATGAAACTCGGAAGTGGTCTGACACATCAGATGGTGCTATCAAGCATCATAGCGGACATCTTTGATTGGTATTAGAAATTTTAAATGCAAAGGGAGTCATGCTACATGTTTTAAGGCTAGAATACTTTACCAGAAATACGGTTGTGTGGTGATTTTAGCTCTAAAGCAAGTCATTTCGGAGTTATCGCTTCTGTAAGTTTTCTAGCTATGCCTTTAGGGGCTAAGCTCGCGTTTCGTGGAGGCGGGTGAGATTTTTGTTGCAAAATTTGATTACAATTTCAGAACCCTAATGCTAATAAAATTATTTCAAAATAATAAATTTTCGAAATGTAATGTTTGAAGCACACTTCGTGTGCTAACTTTAGAATATTATCTGTAAGTCTATGTAATTGTTTTTTTTTTTGGGGGGGGGGGCAATAATTTATTGAAGAGAGGTAATATTTGAGGCGTTCAGAGTCCATTTTCAATAAAGTTCCGTTTTGCTCGGCAAATAAACTCTATTTCTAAACGTAATATCTTCGCAGTCAAGGGTCCAAAACAAATGTAACTAAAACCATGCGAAAGGGCGTGGGATAGTTTTATATCACAGCCGCCAAATTGGAGCCAAATTTATCCTGCAACCCAAGTTTGTTCGAAACGCATAAGATTAGTTTGTTTAGGTTGATTGATTACAAACACCGTGCTCGTGGTTTTCTCGGGGTTCTCCCGTTTCCTCCCACATTCTTCATTCCATCATTTCATTCATCACTCATCATCACCGTCTCCTTTAGCCTAACCGGCATAATCGTGGGACGTAAAACACAAAGATTTCATTTCATATTTTTTCGATTCCAAGTTGTACGGGGACTGAGAACCAACATGCACTGCATCAACGAATGCCTGCGATACTTCAGTTCTGCAGAATTTCAGAACCGCAAATTAGCAAACAACCTTCTGTTTGTTTTCTGAATACAACACGAAATTTTGTTTCCATAATAATTTTTTTTTTTTTTTTTAATTTTTAATATAAGTTTTACAAGTAGTCCAACCTTCGACTACGACACTTTCTCGCAAGTTAACCCAGAAGCATTTAAATAATACAACATTTGTTTAAAATAATGGGAAAAACGAGACAAAATAAATTTTAGATCACCACATTGACCAGCTGTAGCCACGAGAAATAAAAACATTCACATGGGAAGAAAATAGTTTTCTGAATGGAGAAAACTTTTGACAATTTTCTTTTTCTAGCAGATTTTTTGTACAAAAATAAAATAAAAATAAACATATGTTTAAAACAAATCTTAAAAAAATACACGTGTTTAAAACAAAATGTTTAAAACGTATACAAAATTTGTTTTAAACAAAATCAATTGTTCAAAACAAGTTTTAATCATTTGTTTTAAACATTTTGTTTTAAACAAAACAACCCTGCTTCAGCTTCACTGCTTTAAGAATGGAGTTTCTGAGCTCCAAACATTATGTTGTATTTCCTACCTCCAAAGTATATTTAGTATCACATTTATTACTATATTTTCCAAATTCTAGGTCGTTTTGTTCCTAAAATATTGACTTTAGTTTTACTGTTTAAATAATATGACACAACATTTACTTTTCACAATGCTTTAAAAAGTTTTAATAACAGTACAACTCACCGGCGTAGTCATGCTTAGATATTTTTGGTCACTCCAGTGATTTTGAGAACGTAATATCCACAAAATTTCAGATCACTCGAACTAAACTCCTAATAACACTACTTGTTGTTTGACTCTAATTCGAATAACAACAACAAAAAAGTAGCTCATCTTATCTTTATGTCAACTTGCAATTCTTTAATCGTCTTCAGATAATAAATATTTTCTGATAACCAAGACAGATTATTAATTACTATAATCTTTTATTATCAATAATGTTAATTTTAGCTGCATTATAGTAGTATATCTTGCACAGTGTACTGACTAAGGAAAGGTCACGAACACGTGACAAGTTCTTTTTCAATTCTGCAGAATAGACCCACAATCATAGTTATACGCCTTGCGAATAAAATCTGAAAAATAAACACACTGCTGAACAAGACTGCACTTAATTAATATAAAAACACATTTACACGTACACTCTGATGAGGATCTTGGCTAGAAGATTGAAACGTCACATGTAAATGTGTTTTTATATTAAATAAGCGCAGTCTTGTTCAGCAGTGTGTTTATTTTTCAGAATAGATCCCTATTGAACTTTCATTGTGTTGCGGTGTGCTACTTGGCCACAGCTTCGGACAGCAAGAAATACGTCACAGCAAAACGATAACCACTGCCTCTCCCTTTTTTTTCTTTTAATCTCAATTACTTGAAACTTTGTTTCTATTGTTCGAAACACGTCATATCACGATCGTTTTATTCAATACAAAATACTTTGGATCTGCATTGCCCCATTCACGTTATTGTTGTAGAAACCTCCGAAGTTGAGATGTATCTAATACTGAAGCGTCCTTAGTTTCTAAGTAAGTGTGATAATTACTTCTTTTATGTAAAAGAGATCAATGACCGAGATAATGTTCCCACAAGAGGAGAAATTTTTCGTCCAGTTTTAGATTTCATACGCTGTTTTGCGGTTACATTATTCACAGTATAAAGACTAGCAATTCGTTAATTAATTCTACAAACATAATGAAGAGCATTTATCAGTGTTTAAAAATACCCAAGTCATTACGTACTATATTCTTATAATAAATATGGTTTACATGCTGTTATATTACACTCTTCGTGAACAATACGTCACACGGAGGATTCTGATCACTTCTAGATGAAGTTAAGAGAAAAACATCAGGGCATAAATTTTATGCAGAAATATACAAAAAGGAGGAAAAAAAATAAATCTTTCAATTTTAAGTCCCACCGTTATGCCGGTTAGGCTAAAGAGACGGTGATGATGAGAAATGAATGAAATGGTGGAACGATTAAAGTGGGAGGAAACGGAAGAACCCCGAGAAAACCCACATACACGGTGTTTGTCCACCATAAAGTTCAATTGGCGCGAACTGGGATCGAAGTAGGGACTCCGTTCACCAGAGGTGAACGCTCTACAACTGAGCCACCGCTGCTCCAAAAAGGAGACAAGAAAAAATCGAGGCGAGATCAGAAAACCTTATTCCTCATCTCGTCTCATCTTGTGAGACAGTGTTGGTAGGTTTTCATAAGAAAATTTCCCTCGACTGACACAAAATTTTCCCTTCTCAAATTTTTCCTAGCTTGTTTAATGTCCAATTCCTATGACAGAAGTTATAAGATTAATTTAGCTATGTTAAAGAAACTAGTAATCACATTTGTTTCATTTATTATTATTATTATTATTATTATTATTATTATTATTATTATTATTATTATTATTATTATTATATTATTTTACAAAAACACATAAATGTACACAACCTACAGTGGGTGCAAATTATGCTACTTTGAATAAACACACACACAGATACAAACTGTTGTTATTGTATTGTTTTGTTTCTGAAGAAAAAAAAATGCCATTTATATTGATCAGTCAGTCAATGCAAGAGTTTCCCTAGATTTTCAAGCTTTATCAGAAAATTCCCTTTTTTCTCTTTTTGCTAAATTTACTTACGATATTTCTTTAGATTAAGGAAATTTTCCTCAAACTACAAACACTGCTCGTGAGCAACGACGCAACTACGCTAGTTGTCACCCGGAACAAGAACTCCCAAACCAAAACACTCCCCCAATATTTGCCCAATTTTGCGCCCTTTCAATCCGGCGCAAGGGGCACAAGACCCGTTTGTCCCCCTAGTTACGTCACTGCTCGTGAGCTACAATAGAAACAGAACACTGAAGATAACTACATCTATTGTTTACAATTAATTTAATGCAAAGAACAATACGAAGAATGTGAAGACCGTAACATTTCCATCGCAGGTGTAAAGACCCGCATCAACATTGAACATGCTTCTATAACGTTCCTGTTTCCGTTATGTCGCGATTCAACACAAGAGGTCAGTGACAGCACTACAGGAGCAAATTACATAACGGAAGTTGTTAACAGTGAGATTTTCAAACTCATAACATCATTGCATTTTAATACATTAGAATTAAGCAATAAGCTTTGTAAATTAACAAAGATAATTTCTTCATTAATTGTATTTTCATTATTAGCAGTGAAAATAATGTTCACTTTCGTTGACTAATTGAAAGTGTTGTCTCTTTCGAAGTTTGAAGAGAAAGCTGCGGTCACGGTTTGCTATGTTTCTCCCAACCCTTGAGAAAGAAAAACACTTGGTTTAGTCATCATCGTTCACGCTTCATGACTCTGCTGGAAAAGTGTTTCATAACCAACATCACACCAAAAGTATTTTGCTGATTAAACCATTCCGTGCTATAGAAACAAAAGTTGACAGACTCTACAATGTAATTATTACTCGATGACGTAATAGACAAGATGTTTTCTGCACCGATGATGCAGTCATGTTCAAAAATGTTGAACACACCTTATCCATAAATATGCTTTGATGCACTGGTATAGAAAAGAGGCTTAGATTTGATATTTCTTACAATTATTACTCTGGAGTGTTGACTTTACGGGGTGTAGAAGTAACCCCCTGAATGTTTATCCTATGTATATGGGGGGCTCAACTCCCACACAAAACAGGAAAAGAAAAAATAAGAAAAGAAGAAAAAAGTGGAAATTCCAGTTTCACTATAGTTGTTACATAGGCGCCAACTACATGGGTGCTCCGGCGCTCAAGTATCAATTAGATGTTTTTAATGGATACTGAGCACGCATTAAAAACCCATTGTTGGAATTAATTTCGAAGTTACACTTTCATGCCGTGAATAATAATAATAATAATAATAATAATAATAATAATAATAATAATAATAATAATAATAATAATAATAATAATAATAATAATGGCTTAAGTTTAGAGTTGCCCCTCCAGTTTCCAACCTACAAAAATGCAGTTAAAACATTAAAAATTGTTAGGTTAGGCTAGGTTAGTTTAAGTTAGGTGTGGTTAGTTTAAGTTAGGTGTGGTTAGTTTAGGTTCGGTTAGATTACCTGGTAAGACTTTAGTTAGTCTAGAACAGTGACCGGAACAGATTCTCATATAAGCTTCAAGTATCACTTAAATTCAGTAATTCATGGTTCTCATGAAAATTTAATAGATTTTCTTATAGTACCCACTTCTACATGTCTTTTCTCGTATTAAACATAACTTTACTCCCAATCTTTGACACTTAAACATCACATAGGAACTCCAAATCATCATTTCTTACCTTATTTCTAATGTAAATTTTTCTATTTTTTATAAAAAAAACGGAGGGGCAACTCTAAACTTAACCCATAATAATAATAATAATAATAATAATAATAATAATAATAATAATAATAATAATAATATATAAAGGTATAGTGTATGTGACCAGGTTAAATTTCAGGTTGAATAATCATTTATTAATACCTATTTCAGACTCCTCAGGTTTACGGCATATCGAAGATCGAGCGATATAACATTACAACGATAATAATAATTCCTATTCAGAAGCGAATGTAATTTTGTATAATCATTTCTTTAAAGAACCTGCAGTTTGATGTTGTTACTCTATGTTTTTAAAAATGTAAAATGCTTTTACAAAATTACAAGACGGGTTGAGTCATTTTCTATTTTCACTCAAATTATCCTTAAATGTTCTACCTTTTTGCTCGTCTCTATAAATTAAATTGCTCGACATTATGGTTTCAGCTGAGGGCTTTTAGTTGAGTGGTGATGCAGTCACCACGTCAGATCCGATCCCTGTAATTCCTCACCTGACATGCAGATTTGGAATAGTTCAACATTGTTTCAAGAAATGTGATTCTTTTGGTAAAATTTGCGTCATAATGTCTTCAATAAATTTATTATATTAGAAAACCTAAGTCGTTAACAGAGAGATGCCTAAATTTAAGGAAAGAGCGTGTGAGGATTTTTAGGCTAAACCCTGTTAAACCCACTTTTCTCTGCAAATGTTCTTTTTTTTTCCGTAAGAATGAACTCTGAGGTCCCTGCTATCTATGGCTTAAACGGTATCGCTTTTTTTAACACTCATTAAATCCAAGTGCAAAAATAGAGTCAAAGTTGGTTTGTCACGTCAAACTCCAAGAAGTCCTTAGTCTCAACAAACATATTGGGCCTTCCTAGACTTTCCACCAATCATTGAACTATTATGTCACCCAGTTTTAATAAAGCTGTTTCAAGACCGGGTACCTCTTTAGAACAAAGTATCCTGGGGAAAATGTTTAGATTTGAATACATTATACGTGTTTTTCCTAATAAAAGTCATGATGTTTAAAATTGAAACACTTTTTACTTGATTTTAAGAAGAAAAACAAACAAACAAACAAACAAACGAACAAATCAAGTGAAACAAGATGCTACAAATATTTTTAAAAATAATTTTAAACTCATTTTTGACGTATTGTTACGCTAAAACTCAGTGGGCCTTATGCAGAGTCGTTTTGAAACAAGATTAGTGTTATACTAAAGAGTTTGACTAACATAAATCTATGGCAGTAGTCAGTAGTTTAGTATGACGCTAATCATACGTCGAAACGACTCTGCATAAGGCGGAATAAGTCCAACACAATATATCAGTTGAAGGATGTGATTGAAGAACTCGATAATCCCAATTGAATTGTGAATATATCTTGTATACTTTAATCAAAATAATTTAATAATCTTAATAATTATTAATAATTCAAGCATAGAAAGTTATTGAAGAAAGGTCAATTAAAAAGGACAATTCGATTATGATATTCAAAAAATACGATTTTGCACACTAATTTATTATAACTTTAATCGCTTTTATCCAACAATTTGGTTCTTGTAATTATGAACATTTTCGAACACATCTCTCAATTTTCTCAGGCCACTAAGGTTCAAAAGGTACAAAAGTGACATTTACTACAAGTCCTTTTAATGCATTTATCCATCGAATTGTTGTCTGTAAAATATTATTTTGTTCCTTATCAGTTTTGCTCTCTTGGTTACTTTGCTCTTCTCTGAAATTTGTCGAACTAGACTTAAAGGAATTTAACGTAATAGTCATCATACACCTAAAAGCAGTGGCGGCTGCTGAGGGGGAGACAATGTGCCAGGGCACTGCCACAAATAATACAAAAAATAATATAAATAATATTTGCATCTTACTAAATAACAAACTTTTTAATTTTATGCACAATACTTTCCTTGCAACGTCATCATTGCTCACGAGAAGCTGGTTTGAGTCGCGCTCAGTGATTGAATGCACTCAGAATTACTCGCGCGCTAGCAGTACATATAGGTCTACATGTATCTCTACTCTGTTCGTGCCAAGTTCTCCCGTGCTCTCCCGACTGTTCTAAAAATGGTTTGTGCGCATGCTCGTTAGTTGGAGACCAGGAGTAAAGTATGGAGAAATAACTAGCGTTTTGTGCCACGATCGAAGGTGGCTCGAAGCGGGAGATTTGTTTCGTTTCGTCTTATATTTTTATGGTCTAGGAAAGGGGGCTTTGGTTTGGAGTTAAAGTCTCCTGGAATTCTAACACCAAAAGACTTCTGATTCACTTGTTCCCATTGCAGTGTTTCCAAACTAGTTACTTATTACATATCAATATGTACAATCTAGATTTGACCCTCCCAACAATCGATTTGGAGTTTATTTCATTATTGTGTTGTCAACGCAAGTATGATTCCCCCCTGATTGAAACATAAACACATTGTGCGCCTGAGTGTTTATGGTGTTGAATGTGATGTGTGTATGTCAATTATATATTTTTGCGAAGTTGCTGAGTATTTAAGTGTAATGCTGTTTTCTTCTTTCTCTATATTTGTAACTACTTTCCGTGAAATCAGAACAATACATTACGATAAATGCAGCAAGTAACTTACTGAAATATCCGTTTTCGTCCCTACCATATGACGACAAACTACCTGTTAAAAATTTAGGAAAGTCAATGCCTAATTTAAAATTGTATGTTAAGCAAGTGATCCATAATAAGGAAAGATTGCATCAATTTAACATGAAAATATATTTGAAAAACAGTTTGAATTTGTGGTTGTGTTGTAGCCAATGCTTTATTTTGTTTTCCGTGGGTGTTGTTTGGGAGGGACGCAAGCTGGACAAAACCTGCTTTATGTATATAATAAGTTTAATGTAGGCACAAACAACTTCATTCTAACTAACTAACTAATATATATATATATATATATATATATATATATATATATATATATATATATATATATATACATTGGCGTATTTACGATTTTGTTTCGGGAGGGGCTTTGCTAACTTTCGGGGGGGGCTTTGCCTGGAAATGTGAACATTCTGCAAGATATTTCATTTACTTTACTATACTAAGTAAGATTTCGTGGGGGGCTTAAGCCCGGAAGCCACCCCCCTAAATACGCCACTGTATATATATATATATATATATATATATATATATATATATATATATATATATATATATATTATAGGGAGCTAGCTTGTTTACCAGCGGGGGCTGAGGTAAAGGGGGAAAAATTTCAACAATTTTTCTGCCTGACTCTTGCAATACTCCCTCACCCTCCTTCTATATGTCAGCGTTGCCAGGGTTAAAAAAAATTGTCACATGAATGTCATTCTGAAGAGTTAGTGTGAGTTGGTTATTTGTTGTGTGCTGTTGTTGTTGCGGTTTTGTTGTTTATTATTCATTTGACAATGGCTTCACAGCGTAGAGAGGGCAAACTATGCACAGCGAAGCTAGAGAAGTAATAAGGAAGGCCATAGTGCAGTGCGACGAAGAAGCGAGGGAGAAAAGACTGAAGCATTTGTCATCACAGCCTAATTTGCGTGTGTCCACGTATACAGGTATCTTCGATAGGGATGGCATAATTGCATAAACTCTTTGAATTAAGTGAGTATTAGCTGAATTTTTTGACAACGCACTGGCAACCTTGCCCAGGACCGTCGAGTGACCGTTTCTTGGCGACGGGGTGGGGAATCTGCCAATCAACTCTGAATTCCTCAGCCTCGTATTAAAGCTAGCTCCCTATAATATATATATGTATGTGTGTGTGTGTGTGTGTTACTGTAATAAAATAATCTTATTTGTGCCTTTACGTGTACTTTTTTTTTTTTTTTTTTTTTACGGATATGCGCTTTTTATTGTGTACGTTTTGGCACTACCATATCATATGCTTACGAGCCGCCACTGCCTAAAAGTATAGGTTATGTGAGTTTCCGGAGTATAAGTCATGCCCTTTAGCATTTTCTAGTACTTTTTTTTATTTAATCGATTTTTTAATATTACTGACTTCCATTTATTTTGCGTCTCTTCTAGTTTTCAAAGCATGGAGGGTGAGACATTAACCTAGAGTTGATTTCATTTTCATTTGCTTTCTGTGCCATCGTGCGTGGGTATAAGCAGTTGCCGTGTCTGCACGTTTGCGAAGGCGTGAAGTCTTTCTCAGAAACCCCTAATCATAAAGGTGGGTCTACGAGCCGTGTGAATTCTTCTTGCCATTACACTGTACTCTTGAAATAGTATGAAAATGATTTAAGCATAAGGCAGCCACTCCTTGCCGTCTGTAACACAAATGTTTTTTCTAAGGTCATATTTCTTACGTGAAGTTCGTTTATTGATTTTCTAAAAGCAAAATGCTAATGCAAACATATAAATAGATGAATTTATCGGTAAGTGACCCATTTATGTCATACCTATGTTATGCATATCAATAAGGAAGATAAGCTATTCATTGGAATTAATGATATGAAATATTTCAGTTTAACGTCCCACAATTATGCCCTTTAAGCTAATGGAGACGATGATTAAGGCAAGTGAATGATGAAGGAAAAAGTGATGGAATGAGAAAATGGGAGGAAACGGGAGTACACCGAGAAAACCCACGGACATGATGTTGTCCACCACAAGCTTACTTCACCGGGGATCGAGCCAGGCACTCACGCACCGGAGATAAGCGCTCTAGCACTAAGCAACTATGCCCGCTTGGAATTAATAAAAATAACTAACTAGATGCTTCAATACCGTGTTCACGAAAACTCTGCATTGAATTCTGTCCTTAGCCAACTTGATCCACTTAGTACTTTGTATTCTTATTTCTAGGAGATCCATCTTAATATTGCCGTCCCATCTACGAATATGTCTTCCTAATGGTCGTTTTCCGATTGAATTTCGAATTAAAACTTTAAAAGCATTCCTACTTTCTTCCATTTCTGGGGAATTAATAAAAGTGAAAAATGGTGAAGCAAGATGATAATTTCGTGTAGTCAACACTAATTCAGATCCTAATTTAAGCTGTAATCTTGTCCTATACAGTGTTTTTTCTTCCAGACATACTTCCTCGAGGAGGAACATTCCCTTCTTCGGATCTGGGCGATCGACCTCTTCCGGAGCTAAGATATGATGGATGCCAAATGGTATAACCCCAAAATTGATATTTTCCAGGATAGAAGTTTGAACATAATCTCATTTGTATATTGTGTCAACAGAATGTTATTCACTACAGCATTAGAATAAATATATGTTCAATTATGTTGAGATCTGGGGATTGGGCGGGCCAGGGGAGGTGTTGAACTTCATCCCGATGTTCCTCAAACCACGCTGCAACAACGCCAGCTGTGTGAATGGGTGCATTATCATCCTGGAAGATGGCGTCATTGTCCGGGAACAACATCCGGACCATAGGATGCAAGTGGTCTCCTAAAATAATCGTTGGCAGTGATTCGTCCGCTAAGTGTGACCACAGGACCCAATGAAAACCATGATATGGCGGCCCACAGCATCACTGAGCCGCCGTCATGTTTCACAGTTGGGCGGAGACACTGCAGATCATAAGCTTCTTTGGGCGTTCTCCACACATAAACACGGCCCGTGGTTGGGAATAGGGTGGAGGATGATTCATCCGACCATATCACACGTTTCCAGTCCTCAACGGTCTAAGTTGCATGGTCGCGGCACCATTTGCGGTGTGCGAAAGCGTTATGGTTCCTGATGAGCGGTTTGGCCCGTGCAACACGACCCCGTAAGTTCATGTCATGTAATTCGCGGCGGACTGTGATTGTGGAAACAGGGTAGGGGAGGTGTTGATTGAGTTCCTCCGTCACTTACTTCGCAGTGGCACGGCGGTTCTGCGTGACAATGTGCTTTAATACCCGGCGTGACCTGTCACTCATGATTTTCTTCCGTCCACTGTTCCGCTTCCCCGATGTGGTTTTCCCGTATGTTGTGTAGGCTGTCATCACCTTCGACACTGTCCCACGCGACACACCTAACACAGTAGCCACTGCCGTCACACTCACTCCACATAACCGCGCACCAACAATTTGCCCTCTTTGAAAATCTGAGAGGTCTCCCATTTTACACTACCTCCGTCTGTTGCAGTCACTGGACACTGCTGTTCCACTGCGCCTGACGTAGTATGGAGACCGACCTAACACACCACTACCAGCGGTCCGGCGCTGTGGGCGCCACGACACCACTGCCAACCCATACATCTGACGTGTTGCCAACTACAGGTGTTTCCATTTTTCTGATCACCATCTGTATATATATTTGTTGCGACCATAAAAGAAATATGAATTTTTCATGAAATATTGAAGTTCTAAGTTTTCTCCAGAAAAAAATCAATTTTGGAGTTACACGATTTTGCTTCTGAGTGATTCATCCCCCCTCCTCAGTCTGAACCCCTCTCGAAATTTCATAACTCCACTAAGATTTGTAGGTTTTCTTACCAGAACTATATTTGTTTAACACAGAAATTATTAAGATAGGCCAAAGATTTAAGTTTACGTCTCATCTTTACTTATAAACATAATTTTTCTAAGAATATACTATAGATAGTAGTAGTTAACAACTGCTTATCTTGTCTTCGGATATAGAATAAGACAGATTCAATACTTCATAATCTTATTGGACCCACCACAAAAATATTTTGGACCCCTCCCAGCAAACATTTCTAGGTGAGCGCCTGAGTTGATCCATATATTAAATTGCGATTACTATTAATATTCTGCAACGTACGTCCTTTAACAAATAATGACCCAGCGCAGTTCCCTCACTCTCTGATTCATCCCACTTTCTCCCCCCCCCCGGAACAACATTTTCTGCAAGAAAGCCTGATCGTTTATAAAGAACAGTAATCTAATGGGGACGGCCGGATCCAGGATCCTCTGAGGGGGTGCACCAATAACTACCAGTACATTTGAATTAAATTTGAATTTTTTAAATGCCATTAGGCATCTGTGATGTGAATGAGGAATTTCTTTGGAAATGCTAAGTGTCTGTTCTCGATGAATTCTTTTCCTTCAACCTTCAGAAAATTGACTTAAACTATTTATTTTACAAAACTCACTGCAAGCTTCTCATTTTAGGTAGTGTATATTAACAACGAAGGGGGCTGCACCTTTGCACCCCCCCAAAATCCGGCCCTGCTGATGGGAAATAAATCTATAAAGTATTTCCTCAATGATGAATGGCCGTGCGTCCATGAGCATTTTAAGAACCATTGCTTTGTATAGTAATATGTGTTCAACAATGATATGCCAATAGTAAGACTATTCATGGCTTTGGATTAATTGTTTTAACAAAAGAGACACTGACCAAAGCTTAAAACTTTACTTTATTTTAAATTATAATTTGTAACTGTTTCGGATATCTAGCATATCCTTCTTCAGACACGATCGAAATTAATGAAAATACAGACATATATGTTATATATGTCTGTATTTTCATTAATTTCGATCGTGTCTGAAGAAGGATATGCTAGATATCCGAAACAGTTACAAATTATAATTTAAAATAAAGTAAAGTTTTAAGCTTTGGTCAGTGTCTCTTTTGTTAAAATGATATGCCAGTATTTTATTCATCCAAACCTTTATATAAATTTATTGAAGTTGGTTACGCACAAAGCTTTTAGTTTCATGTCTATATTTTTGAACTGTATGGGAATTGCAAGTTCTAAAGAAGGTTAGGTTGGAATAGAAAGACCAAGGACTCATAACAAAATTATACATAAACTAACAAGTAAGCGTTAGAATAGTGGAGGAAACGACAGAGTGAATGAGTAGAATAGTTTTTCAGTGCAACAGCTAGGGTTTTTTGCACCCATGCCTTAAACGTGAAAACAAAATTAAGACAAAAGCAAGGAGAGTACAATTCGAAGGGGAGTTTGACAGGGATGCTGTCAGTCGCCTACAATATTTAATATATATCTAGAAGAGATGGTGAAAAAGAGCCTACAAAATGAACGGGGCGTTTCAGTAGGAGATAGAATGATTATACTGTTATTGATACTACTTGTCCCTTCTGACAGCTCGCTGCGCGCACGTGGTGCTCAATGCTGTGTTGCCGGCTTTTGCGTCTGGTGTTGAAACACGAAATTATTTATTGCAAGTAAACCTCAGTTTTATAAAATTAAATGACACAAAAGAGAACTAAAAAGAATGCTCTCAATAACCAACAGGTCCACTACTCAAGTTGACATTCGATTAAAACAATGTGCATTTGTTTATATTCAAATTGGCAACGTGCGGAAAGGGTAGAATGTTTACCATTGCAGAGCGAGAGAAATGAGCCACTACAATTGGCTGAACGTGCTGTTGCCATAGAAACAGTTCTTCTTGCCTGATTGTTGTGACCACGTGCAGGAAGGAAAAAGCAGAGAAAAGTAACTGTCAGATGGGACAAGTTGTATCAAATGGACTGTACATACAGTGTTCGAAGTGGAGAAAAAAGAGAAGCGGTATGTTTTATTACGATTTTGACTCGACATACCGGCTACCTAAATGTTGAAATGCAGTGAGGGTATGTTACCCAAAAGATTGCATTTCTATGTACATGAGCTGGAAAAAAAGGAGAGCTTCTCTGTAGTAACGCAGCGGAGGGGAGGAGCATGAAGAAACTTTGATCCTCTCCAACTTTCTGAAAAGAAAAATCCCTTTATGATGTATTACAGAGAATTATACACGAAAATGCTGAAAAACCGAATGAGGATATTAATGATTTCCTGCGGGAAAACTCCCGATCCCCTACTCGAATGTGGGATATTCCAAACACCTGGAAGGTCCGCTCCCACAGCAGACAACCCCTAAACCCACCCATGCTCAAAATACGGCATTTATATGCATTAAAGCAAGAAGATATATACATACACAACAAAGAAACAATTCAATATGGTACATCAAAATATTAACTAGATGAACTTCTTTGAAGATACCTCATTTTAAAACCAAAAGGTAAGAAAAAGATAACAAAAATGTAGATGTTGGCAACTTATATAAGAAATACAATCTTTTTACGAGCACGCAGTTATTCGTCAATTACTGTGTATAAAAATGGATTTATTAAAGGTATGTAGCATCTATTCTCCAGTGACGGTATGTTTTAATCATTGTAAAACCAGAGACGGTATGTCTTCATCACTGAAAAACCAGAGGCGGTATGGCATACCACCACATACTGTCTGATTACTTGTATAAGATTTGCAGATAATATGGCACTTAGGCATATTGCGGAACCTGAAGAGAAAATCAATAGGCTGTTAGAAAACTTGAGGAAGAGTTGTGAAAAGTATAGGATGAAAATAAATGTTAAGACAAAAGCCATGGTGATTGGAACGAAGCGGTTGATGTCAAGAAGAAGAGGAGAAAATAGAACAGGTGACTAGTTATCGATAGCTGGGTAGTATTAATAGTAATGACCAGGGTGGAAAAAATCATGATTTTTTTTAAATCAATTTGTTGATTATTTTTACTTAAATCGATTGTTTTGATTTAAATCAAATTTTTCTCCTCGTATAATACAAGTCGCGAACTGAAGAAATAGCATTAGGTATTAGTATTAAATGCTAATTATGCCATTTAAGTGAAAGTATTGGGGTTGAATTTTGAATTATCCCCAATCGTTAACCTATATCAATCCCAAACAATGTTTCTTAACCCTTTTAAATTATGGCTCTTTTTTAAAGGTAAATTATAGATTTTCAGTCAAGCAGCTACAGCATCATCCCTATTTATCCTAGGATCATAGTACATACATCACTCTCTTTAGAATAGAACAGCTTTTGAAACGGTAACATTCACATTTCCCTATCATGTCCCTGAAGCGGGAAATTTTGAGACTAATTGGCATTTTTTTTTTTTTTACTTTTTTAAAATTTTGATCTTGTCTGGATTCCCCTGTGCTAACGCACATACCTCAAAATCAACTGGGAAATACTAAGGGGTGTACTAAATGTGTGTACAAAATTTTAAGCTTCTATCTTGAGTAATAAGGGTGAGGAAACTATTTAACAATGAGCTAAGAACATTTCCACAATGCCCCAGATGACCCGGATGTAATATAAAAATTTCCTCAGACATCCCTATTTATCCTAGGATCATGATTTGTACATTATTCTCTTCAGAATAAAACAAATTTTCAAACGGTACCCTTCAAATGCCTCCATCGTGTGTCTGGGGCGGGTAAATCACGAAAAAAAAAAGGAATTTTCTGTTAAAAAAATTTTTTAAAAAATTTTTTACATCTGTGGACCCCTCCCCCTGCTTTAAGGCAGGGATCTGAAACAAATCTGAAAAATGCTGAGGGGTGCACTGAGTAAATGTGCAAAATTTCAATCTTCTAGGTGCAAAAGTAAGCCCGCAAAAAATTATATTCCCCAAATTCCCTAGATTCCCGTATAAAACAGGATCTCAGGTAACAGTTTCCTGAGACATCCCTATTTATCCTAGGAGCATAGTACGTACATTATTTTCTTCAGAATAGAACAGTCTTTCAAATGGTACCATTCATATGTCTCCATCTGAGACGGCAAAATCACGAAAAAGGCTACTTTTTGTTAAAAAAATCCTTTTCTTTAAAACATTTTTGCCATTCTGGACCCCGCTGTTTCCACGAAGAGATCTAAAAACATCTGGAAATTATTAAGGGGTGCACTGAACGAGTGTCCAAAATTTCAGTCTTCTGAATGCAAAATGTAACCCGCCAAAAAATAATACGCATAACAAAAAATATCTTTTTAAATTTATGACGTCATCACACACTATGCCTCAACGCAGAAAGGCGTGAAATCATATGTAACGTGTTCTAAAATGCCTCCAGTCTTGAAGAAAACGAAGTAAAAAGCCTTATTAGTACTTTTTTAATCGAATAATGAAGATTCTACCCTATCACATAAAAATAGGTGATATAATTTAAAAGGTTAAGTATTACGGAAAAAGTAGAGCAACGTTTATCAAAATGACACTTTTTTTCACAAAAGTTACTGATATTTGGCAGCGGCCTATTTTTAAAAAAAACTCAGAACTACCTTGCGGAATTAAATACATAAATTTCGCCTAAAGTTATAAAATTAACAAACAAAAAAAAAAAAAAATGGAGAGGGGATAGGACCCCTCTAAATACGCCCTATTATCTGGGAACAAACAAACAGACACGCACAAAAATAATTTTCGTTTTAAATGTCGATGGTGATTTCCTCGTTGGAATAGTTAACGATTTTAAAACCCAGACCCAAGGTTCCGAAAAGAAGAAAGCAGGATTGCTCCGTTACCTGTTCAAAACGGGATTTTCCCTAATTATCCTCTGGATGACACTTGTTTTCATACTATACTGTACATTTGAGTCTCATTGTATTATGATTATTAACTTCCATATTCGAAATAACAGAACAGAAACCGGATTTTACTTATTTTCACTTTAAATTAATTTATTTCGGAATTCCATTTAAATCAACGATTTTTACTTAGAAAATCACGTGATTTAAATCTTGATTTAAATCAATCCATCCTGGTAATGACATAAAGTGTGACCTTGAAGAAAAAAAAAAGACAACGATAGGAATGGCGAAGAAGCCTTTAGGAAAAAGAAAGATCTGTTTTGTAGGACCTTGAATAAAGAACTGAGAAAAAGACACATAAACTGTTTCGTGTGGAGTATTACACTGTATGGGTCAGAAACATGAACATTACGGAAAAGTTACGAAAAACGATTCGAAGCCTTTGAAACATGCGTGTGGAGAAGAATGGAGGGAATTAGCTGGTTCGAGTGGAAAACGAATTAGAGGGTGTTAGAAATGGTAGGGGAGAAAAGAACTATTTTAGATATTATTAAGAAGAGGAAGAGAAAGTAATTGGGACATTGGCTAAGAAGGAACTGTATCATGAGGGACGTGCTAGAGGATATGGTAACAGAAAAGAGAGGGAGGGAGCGAAGAAGACTACAATTAACGGACAATATGAAAACAGATAAATAGTACTTGAAAACGAAAAGGTTAGCACAAGATCGTGGAGCATGGACATTTTTCAGTTGCAGCAAGTGATCTTCCAGTAATGACAGAATAACTAAGAAAGAAACATTCCTTAGAATATCTCCTCTCCATCGACAAGATCTAGTAGGTAAAAAAG
This sequence comes from Thermobia domestica, assembly GCF_964235325.1. Taxonomy (NCBI): domain Eukaryota; kingdom Metazoa; phylum Arthropoda; class Insecta; order Zygentoma; family Lepismatidae; genus Thermobia; species Thermobia domestica. Next base: position 233,718,351 of record NC_137460.1, read on the forward strand.
ATCAATAAATTGAAGCAGATACCAGTACGAAAGAAATTCGTGTAATTTGCAACAGTACTTTAAGTTTACCATTTATTACTTTAAAAAAAGCATTGATATCAGAAAAAAGAATTTGCAAAAGAAGAAGAATAGCTTTTTTTACATCATGTCACTTCACTTAGAACCTCTGACATGAAAAATGGATCCAGACTTCATCGGACGACATTTAATAACAAGATTATATTGATTTTAAGGGCTGTGCATACAATTGCATTCATCATGCGAAGGTCAGCAACAGGCAGGGGTGAACAAAATATCGTTCGTCATAACAGAAGAAAGCAAGTCCAATCTCTTAGCAACTACAGAGGCAAGTTCTGAAACAAATTCCTTTGGTCGTTTTAAAACAGAACAGAAAGCAACAGGGAATGCAGATGAACTTTTTCCACTTTTATTACAACAGAAAATATAACTTGCAAGTAATAACAACAAGTATGCTATTAATAATTCATTTTTAATAATTCAGTTTAGTCAACATGGTGCTTCCATCCCTGACTTAATGATCTAAACATATTGATCCAATTTATGACGTCAGCATGGAGATATTTTTACCTATATGAACAAAAGCACTAGCAATAGTAAATGTAAGTTTTAACCGCACTGGCTACGTAAATACAAAACACGTAGTATTCCCACGTGTACACCGCATGAAAGTGTTTGGTTTGTGAAACCGGAAATCATAGTATAGTTTTCCATTTCCGAATTTAGTGGAGACATTAGACTGGAGATTGATTATATACGTGGAACGCTTAACGCATTGCAAAAAAGTGTTTCTTACTGTTACAGGTTTTAATTTGTAGTGATAAACGTTAAAACCGGAAGTGGTTGATTTATTCCACTTCCGGTTTTAGTAAAGACATGACTTTGGAGATGGAATATGTTCTTTGCACGCTTAATAGATTACACGAAACCGCTTCTCGCTGACTGTTATGTTTTCTTTTGTAATGTGGTGGACGTTAAAACCGGAAGTGGTTGATTTATGTCACTTCCGGTTTGGAAACGGTGTTAAGAGAGAAGATGGTACATATTCTTAGATCAGTAAATCGATTTCGAGAAACCGCACCTTGCTACGTTTTATGGTTTATGCTCCGTAGATCAATATTAAAACCGGAAGTGGTAGTGGATTTTTACCACTTTTGGTCCCAGTAGAAAGTTAATGATGAAAATAAAATACAGGGTGGATCAAAAGTAGCTGTACAGTCCTGTACTGATCAGCTCATTGCTTTTTGTATAATTTCTTATTGTTATCCATCAGGTGGAGTTAGTATCTTTATTATTTGTTCTTATGCGTTTTTACTTAGTTATATCTTAAGCTCGGAACAGCCGAAGCAAATAAATCCATAAGTTAGAATGTTATACTTAATCAATGCAGGGGTGTATACCTACTTTTGGGCCATCATGTATATTGTTGGTATTCTTGATCGCTTGAGGCTTCTCTCTGGATATTACTATTTTTGCTCTACAGCGATCAACGTAACAACAGGAAGTGATTGATTTCTACCACTTCCGGATTGAATTTCAACTCCAAAAGCAAAAATGGTTTCTAACTTGGATCCTCTACATTCTGACCGAATTTGATGGTGAACAATCTAGTAGCTCTTCGAGATTTTTCGTCTCCCGGAGGGACAGACATATGGAAAGGATAAATTATAGTGAAGTTTTCGGAAACCAAAACTTTTATTTATTTTTTTTTCAAAAATTATTAGAACCAAAGTACATGGTACAAACTTATTTAAGCGTTATTTTGAGCAATAAGATCATTATTGATGATACAATTGAGTAGCTACATTTTGTAAATGATGATGATGATAATCTACGATAACCAAAAGATGATGATCTACAATAACCATGCCATCTGTTAAGATGAAACTGAAATATACTCTGATTAACCTTTTCATTATGATACTAGCAAGAGGACAGTATACAGAACGGTAATGAGATATAGCCCAAAACTATCGATTTACTTTGAATCTTTAATTTTGGTTTAAGTATAGTATTTTGCAATGACGAGACATTGACCGCGGTAATTTTGGCACCAAGAAACGAAGCAAACGGAAATTTTGGCACCATTTATAATAGAAGTACAGAAAATGTGAGAAAATACTCTGAATGTAATAGATATTTAAATTCACATGTTATTAACTAGGATTGTTCCAGCGCGACGAATCAAACCAGTGACGAATGTACAGTCAGCGACAAAATTTCTTTCTCTTCTGTAAAATGTATTTGCCTATAACTTTGGAATTGATGGACTGATTTGAGAAGTTTTCTGTAATTTATGGAAAACTGTATCTTCTTTGAGTTGCTGAAGACTGCACTATGTTCACTGCACTGAGTTTGTATTTTACTTTCAAGTGCAAACAGTAGCAGCTGATTCGAACCATGGAAATTGAAGTACAGAGAAAAAAAAATAGAAAATACTCTGGATATAATAGATATTTACGTTCACATGTTAATGACTAGAACTGTATCAGCACGAATAATGAAACCAGCGACAAATGTACAAACACCAGTAAAAGGTAATATTGGTAGCTTCATTAGGTATTCAAAGCAAGTCAAAATTATTGAACTCTTAACTAAGAAAACTTAAATACACACTTACGCAAGAAAAATTAACAAATCAATAAATGAATTTCAATAACACATGATTTGCAATGATATATGGTTCACAATAATCCCAATTGTAAAACATTGCACCTTTTCATGAGGCTTTCTGATATGCGGGAGAGGGGAGCCGGAAGTTTCGATGGAAAGAATCTCGATGTAATCTCTTCTGCAAAATAAATTGGTACATTAACATCTATTATATCCAGAGTATTTTCTAATTTTCTTTCTCTGTACTTCAATTTCCATGGTTCCAATTAGCTTTTACTGTTTGCACTTGAAAGTAAAATACAAACCCATTAGAGGGGAATTTTAACTTGCTTTGAATATATAATGAAACTGCCAATGGTATCTTTACCGGTGTCTGTACTGTCAGTAACAAAATTTCTTTTCCTATGTTAAAATTTCGTCCGCGAATATCTCTCGAATGGACGGACAGATTTGAGTGAAATATTCAGCAACTTAAAGCAGATATAGTTTTCGGTAAATTTCAGAAAACTACTCAAATCAGTCCATCAATTCCAAAGTTATAAGCAAAATAAATTTTACAGAAGAGAAAGAAATTTTGTCGCTGACTGTACATTCGTCACTGGTTTGATTCGTCGCGCTGGAACAATCCTAGTTAATAACATGTGAATTTAAATATCTATTACATTCAGAGTATTTTCTCACATTTTCTGCACTTCTATTATAAAGGGTGCCAAAATTTCCGTTTGCTTCGTTTCTTGGTGCCAAAATTACCGGTGCCAAAATTACCGTGTCAAAACTACTGGTGCCAAAATTTCCGGTGCCAAAATTTCCGCCTTTCACCTGGGTCGACGCTACTCAGCACTCCCATATATTATGTTGAGAATTATATGTGTGTTAGGAGAGCGTAGTTTGAAAACTTTCTGACAATCACTATGAATAATGTCTGAAAACTATCAGAGTAATAATAATAATAATAATAATAATAATAATAATAATAATAATAATAATAATAATAATAATAATAATAATAATAACCGGCCTATCAACAGACGCAATGGAGTAAAACTTGATACTGGTCAGAAATGCAAAGGAATCTATGAAAATAGAGCCCTGGGAAATGAGTTAAAGATCACCGAGTACTAGCCTTTGAAAGTAGAAAATAATTTCTACTTTAGTCTAGTCAGTGTATGAACCAATAAAATTAGTGACAGGCTTTCTACTTGCCATAAAATATACATAAATATTATATAACTTTAAAGGATGTGTGTTTCTGAATAATCAGATAGTTAACATGCTTAATTTAATGTACAAGTTCTAGTTCGATTCTTGGTATGATAGTTTACTCCATTATCCTGCAAAGCAGCTACATAGGTAAGTCGAAAAATAAAATAAATAATAAGCAAATACTAAATATATGATTAAATAATGGAACACGGTTTGGGTGATAAATCATAATAGAGCCGTATGCCTAATAGGTTGTTAAACGTCGGTTTCTAGTGCACACAGTCCTGGGTTCGATTTTTGATGAAGAAAGTTACCAGCAGTCTTCAGACTGAAGGCATGAAAGGTTGAATTCAAACTACAAATTTGAATTTTAAATGTAAGAAAGAAGGTAGTAAGATTCTATTCCAAATCTGAATTTATTGAAGTAGAACATTAACCCCTTGAGGACCATAAGAATTGCAGGAAAGGACAAAAATAACTTTTGGAGGTTATTTAGGCTGAAGCTAACAGGTACATTCCAAAGATCGTCATCGCAAACTATTCACTTCAACAGTTTCCTAGTTATATCCATAGGGCCAATACATGATTTTTTTAAAAAGAAAATAATGTCCCTATTGCCACTAAAGGACCTTTAAAAATAGCTTTCCTATGGCCAATAATGGATTTTTTTTTTTTACAAAAAGAAATAATATTATTATGGAAAATAAATTATGTTTTTAAAAAAGAAATATCCCTCGCTCAATAAAGGACTTTTTAGAAAAGAAGAAATAATGTCTCTATTGCCAATAAAGGATCTTTTAGAAAATAACATTCTTGTGGTCAATAAAGGATTTTTAAAAAAGAAATAACATTCTTATGACCAATAAAGTTTTTTTTTTAAAAAAAGAAATAATACCCCTGTGGCCAACAAATGATTTTTTTAAAGAAAGAAATAATGTCTCTATGGCCAATAAAGATTATTTTTTTAAAAAAATATAATGTCCTTATGGACATTAAAAAAAGAAAAGAAAGAAGCATAAGCAGTTCTACCTATGACATGCGTTTTATTTTAAAACATATATTACTCCTCTGCATAGGGTTAGCAATTATAATGTTTTTTTAAATGAAATGAAATCTTTGAGTTTTACGTCCCACGCTTATGCCGATTAGGCTAAAGGAGACGGTGATTATGAGAAATGAATGAAATGGTGGAATGAAGAAAGTGGGAGAAAACGAGAGAACCCCGAGGAAAACCACGCACACGTTCCACCACAAAGTTCACCTGGAGGGAGCAGGGTTTGAACCCGGGACCCCATGCACCAGAGGTGAACGCTCTATCACTGAGCCACCGCGGCCTCTATAATGTTTTTTGTACTAATAGTAATGTTACCTATATACTTAATAAATCATTAAGTAGATGGTGAAGAAAAGTGTACAAATACAGAGACTGATTAGAAAACTATTATAGGGCAATTAATATGTATACAGTAGTCATTTATTGAGCTTATTTAGATAGTCCCAGTATCTTTAACACGACTGTAAAGAAATAGGACAAATATCTCCCTTAGATGTGAAGGGGTTAAAGCTACAATCAATTGAAAGAAGAACAGAAGCCCTTCATATTAATTAATAAAAAAAAAGGTAAAAATAAGTAAATTATTTCTGGACTTAAGCAGCGGTAAAAGTGAGGGGAAACGCGGGGGGACGTCGTTAGCTCACTTCTAAAATTATCTATGGCGTCCCCCACTTCCTAAAAAAATACAATGGGCAAAGATAGGCATGGGGTCGGTGTGACGTCATGCATCCTCACCTTTTCAGATCAACTTTTACTCCTATCCTTAAGTGTTTATTTTCTTTCTTTAACCTGTGTGATATCAAATCAATTATAGTTATCTAGCACGCACACTCATGTCCAAAATTACTGTCGCATAACTCTTCTTGTAAGAATATAATTTGATAATAATTTTGCAGAGTACTTTTAATACTGATACTATGTGTGTAATCGGGAAATGTAAATTTGTGGTAAATTTCATAGGAAAAGAATTAGAAATACGAAAATTAGAATGAGTAAAATAAAATGTTGCTAAATGAACAAGAAAGTTTTATTTTCGTTTTATTGTTCTTATTTGCTGCTCTTTTGACATGAAATTTGTCACAGACATGTCTTTGCCGATTATACACATACTAACATTATAAGAAATATCGGGCGAATTCGTTATCAAATTATATTCCTACAACAACATATTTATAGACATTCGACAATAATTTTGGACATGACTGTACTTACAGTAGAAAATGGAGTAAGTCAGTATGAAAGTCACATGCACATACCGTCCTAATATTCACTTCGCGGAAGTAAAACTAAGAACTCTTTAAGGTTCAACTTCGGAAATTGAGCTACAATTGATCATGAGCAATATTTTCTAAATTTAATGGTTTAGGGATGTAAGAAAAAAACTTCGGAATATATAGCTCACCGAGGAAATGCTATAGAACTGAATGAGAAACCAGTGGAAGACCGACGAAAGAAGAATGGGGAGATTGTGTGAAGAACGATGTGGGGTAGTGGGTGGGCAAGGTCCCCCTTCCCGTCTAGTTGTAATAAAGACAGAAAACAACGTGCCCTGCGGTGCTCTAACCAACCTTCACTCGCTAACGCTCGCTCAGCAATACTATATGATTTAAATATTAAAACTTTGGTACAGAAAGGAACCAACCTAGCTACTAATCTACATGGGGGGACCTGTGTTCTAGAACCTTCCCGGGGTAGTGTGATATCACACAGTGGAATACAACACAAGATAGAAACAGCTGAAGGAAACCAATCCGAAAAACCAATCCCAGCTAACTGAAAAAAAAAAAAAAGGCTTCGAAGTAGAAGAATTCTCCAATAGTTTTTTTTTTATTTCGTTACGATTACAACTTCCGCTGTCTGTTACTAAATGGTCAGCAAAATACAAAAGCATTTGTCTTTTTCTGGTATGTTATGAACAAGGACGCCGATCCTGGGGGGCCCTGCCCCCCCCCCAAAGCTCATGTAGGACCCCCAATTGTATTTATAAATATACAATATTTGGCATAATTTGAATGCAATTTGTCTTAAAATCCTCATATATATACGTTCTGCATCTAAATACCCCCCCCCCAAATTTACAGAGAAGTCGATGCCCTTGGCTATGAATGCCGGTACGGTATCTTACAAATCAACTTCTGGGCGATTCCTTTCCATTGTTATACTCCAAGTCCTGCCTTATATCCCGAAAGGCCAAAAATTACTTTAGAAAATGACTACTGGAAACTTGGTCCCTGGAGCAAAAAATCCAGCAAATGCTCATTAACCACAGTGTAGCTAAATCACCCATCCGCGGCTCTATATGCCATTAATTCTTATATTATGCTAATGTTAGAATTGTTATTAAAAGCCACGTCTTTAAAGGCCTTCAGTTTGACTCTCTTGATTATGACTGTTCGCTAGGCAACTAAATGATGATGGACGAATTGGTGGAATGATAATCTGGAGGAAACTCTAATACCTCCATAAACTTACTCGATCGGGGATCGAACCAGGGACCCCCACGCATGAGAGGGAATCGCTCTACCACTGAGCCACCGTGGCCACCAAAAACTATGTAAAACAATGCAATTTCAATACCAAAATTAATATTTTTTTAAAAAAAAAAGTTGACGGAAGCGTCGAAAAACTGACCTTGTTTTGTTTGAACATAGTTTCCGGTATTCAAAACCAGAAACATGTCCCTAGTGACCTACAAGCAGAGAAAACGCTCAAATATTTATGTTTCTGGGAATGCCAAGTACAAGCGAAAAGTAATGTCACTAAGCGAAACTTATTTTAGGCAACTCATTACGAAAACATATTCTATATTAAGAAAACATTAAAATAAATCTAATTCTTTTCTCAACCGAAGTTTTGAATCTAGCTATTATAAATGTTTATTTTTACATTGTCAGGTTATTTTTTTCTTATTTTACAAAATATTCAAATATCGGTACACCTCGTATCGCTAACTATACTTACATAAATCTTATAGAAAGAATAGTGTTTGTATAAGCCAATGTGCAAGGTTATCAATTTAGGAAACAAATTGTGCAAAATTAAATTGTGGAAAGGAAATAGAAAAAAAAAATACTAACCGGTCCTGCAGACTCTGGAATAATAGTCGCCATTTTGTGCCTATTGTCTATAAATCCTTTGCACAAAGATGCGATATCAAAATTAACTTTTGAAAATAAAATTTATATATTTTTTAAAAAAACACAAACACCACTGCAGGTGCTATCTTCTCTTGCTCATGTCTGTTTGGTGAAATAATAAAGTCTCCCTTACAAAAATCAATCCAGACGTGACTTTCGCGTGCCTCCATGCACGTGACGTGTTCACGGACCAATCATAAAGACGTAACGCCACGTAAGTTTTTTGTGAAAGTGTGTGTGTCTGTTCTTACAGCCTTGGTACCACCCCCGTTGCTTCCGTACTTACCTGTGCGCTGGTTTTCACCTGGTAAACAACAAAATGCTAGGCAACTGGTTAATAAGTAAAATATTAAAAAGGTCTTGGTCGAGGAGGGAACAGAAGTGAAAAAAAATCGATCATAATGTTAATGAGGTGATTGTGAATATTGTACTGTTCAAATTAAAGATTACAAGAGCTCAAAAAAGTTAAAAATGATTTAGTTGTATTATTGTTAATCTTATTGTAGTATTTATACCTTCTAATTTTTGATCGAAAGCAGAGCAAAGCTTAGTAATTGGAAGGTACACTCATGTCCAAAATTATTGCCGAATGTCTATAAATATGTTGTTGTAGGAATATAATTTGATAACGAATTCGCCAGGTATTTTTTGTAATGTTAGTATGTGTATATACAATCGACAAAGACATGTATATGGCAATTTTCATGTCAAAGGAGCAGTAAATAAGAACAATAAAACGAAAATAAAACTTTTTTTGTCCATTTAGCAACATTTTGTTTTACTCATTCTAATTTCCGTATTTTATAATTCTTTTCCTATGAAATTTACCAGAAATATACATTTCCCGATTATACACATAGTATCAGTATTAAACGTACCCTGCAAAATTATGATCAAATTATATTCTTACAAGAAGACAGTTATAGATATGCGACAATCATTTTGGACATGAAAGTACAATTGAAGCCGTGACTTCCACAACTGCACAAGTCCAGCTGAAGAGATATTGAGACAATAAAAACTGAATAATTGTTGGAAATGTGAACTTGGAAATTATACTTTTTTTCATACTTAGACTTTGCTCAAAAACAAATATCACTAAATATATATATAAACATCTGATTCCCGAGTTCACATTTCCAACGAATACATATTCAGCAAGGGCACCGATCCTGGGGGGCCGGGGGGTCTCCAAAGCTCATGTGGGCCCCATGTATTTTATGAATATGTATTTTTTATTGTTATATGTATTTTTTATGAATGCCCCCCCCCCCAAAAAAAAAGTTACAGAGAAATCGACGCCGTTGATATTCAGTTTTTATTGATTGTCTCAATATCCCTTCGCCTGAACTTGTACGGCTATGGAAGTCACGGTTTCAATTTGTAGAATGATATTTGTTAAGAAGTCATAAGTATGCATATCATTTTCCACTTACCCAAGTTCGTGTCGCTTGAATTTCCTTTCGTTTACCTATTATCTCGTAGAGTTACAACAGATAAATGATACAACTTGTGTACGGTATTTTAGGTGAAGTGCGGATCCTCGTTTTGTCTAATTCTTGTTCACGTCTAACATGGTGAACAAAAAAAGAAAAAAGATCACTCAACACGGGGGACTGGCTTCAATTCCTTGTGGAAGCTATTGCAGTTGGAATTCCACTTGAGGTATAGCTCTGTCTCATATAGCCTGAATTTGATACTAAATTTTGAATCAATAATCAACGGTAAAAAAGAAACGAGGAAATGGAAGTAAATTAAAAAAGAAAATGCCTTACTATATGGAAAAATGAAAAACATATATTTCTGATATTATATTGAGTTTCTGGGTATTGACTCTCACTAATCTAATCTTCTACATTAATACAATATAGCACAGTGTCTAAATATGAAAATAAACCTATTTTATTCTTTGTAGATTTTCCTTAAAACACCAAGTTGATGATTTATTGATTTCTACTTTTTTCTACACTGGTAACCAGCTTTTCTTCCAAAATATAGTCCCCCGGGGGTGCAGGTGGGGGCAAAAACGAAGTGTTGGGAGCTGCCACATGGACACTTCTTCCTAAAGAACGTGCTCTAAGAAGAGTTATATGTAATCACAATGTACCTTAGCTCCAGACAAAGACCTACGAAAGTATATCTAGAAGAAACTGTCGATAAGCTAATTCGAGAATTCTCATGACATTTTATTCTCCGGTTGCTAATGTTTCATTTTTTTAATATATATGTATACATTTCGATGATGCCCGAAGAATCGTGTGTTCTACTTGAAATGATACCCTCCGCTTTATTAGGGCATCCTGTCTGTGTATTTTCATAGTGATTCCATACCACCATCGAAATAAAAGCGAAATAAAAGCGAGATAACATATAGCATCAATAAGAACCGAAAAGTTTAGATAAAACCTTCAAAGAATGTGTTGATTATTTTTAAATTGTGAATGATATAGCTTAATTTAGATGAAAAGAATTGGAAAGCGAAAATAGGTAGCGCAATTGTCAAAACAATTTTTCAACAACAATGCTCGTACAGGTTACTTATGGGGATATAAAGCATCATAGTCATCAATTAAGTTTTCCACCATAAACGCATCTTTCAGCTGTTTTTGTGGCACGTATTTCACCGCGCAGAATGGATTCACTCACACTATCCACAGGAACAAGGGCCAGAGTTTGCTAAGCGTCTGATCCTCTCCCTAAAATTGTAATTTTTTTCAATTTGAGCGATTTTTTTTTTTTTGGTTGTCATCCTTCATTTTGGGCAAAATGAGGGCTACGCAAAATAAGGGTCCTTATTTCGCCTAAAAAGACGGATACAAATTTTTATTATTTATCTGTCATAAGTTAATGAGGTAATTGGTTAGACGAAATGAAAATTAGGCCAAACGATTCAAGATTGTTTATGATATGGGTGGTTCCGAGTTGGATTCTGTTGGACTCTTGAGTTCGATTCTATCTTAATTTGCAAGACAGATATGTAAGCTTAAAGCATTACATTAAATAAATGAAAATTATCAATGATCCAATTTATGAATATTGTTGAAGACAGAAATATATATTTAGTTTTAGGTAATTTTCAGTCTCTCTTTATGTATATATAAAAAAGAAAGTGACTATGTTTCTGACTTAATAACTCTTGAACAACCCGACCGATCTTGATCAAATTTTCAACATAGATGAGGTTCGGGCTTGCGATATTTTTGTTATTATTATTATTTTATTTTGATTGTGCAACTTAGGGGAAGAGGAGGATATTTAAAAATAATCGAAAATTACCGATATTAGTGTCGAATTCATAATTTTCGAGGTTGCTGAGATGAACAATGACTCTCCCAATGCCGTTTAAATGCGTTTAATTATATATAAACCCACGGTTATGCCTTGTAAGTTAAAGGAGACAGACGGTTGATAAAAATGAATGATTACGAAATGTATGTAGAAGGAAACGGTAGAGCTACAAGAAAACTCACAGACACGGTGTTGTCCACCACAATCTCACATAACCTAAGACAATTTGCACCAGAAGTGGGTGCTTTACCTTAACGAAGGCAGACGAAATATACCATTTACAGTTTCTTTCAACCAAATATTTAGTGTCCAAGGAATCCAGATATGTAACTTTTACTTTAGGAGATTGAAGTAGCTAGAAGTTCCGTAACGAGGAAGTAATGTACGGGGAAAGGTTTATGTTAATTCTCTTTGAAATAAGGCTATTAGTTTTGCCTTTGTTCCTCACGCATCACTGAGCACTTCATATGCTTGTACAGTCATGAAAGAAAGTATTCTTCAGTTGACAAAATTTCTTTTCCTAATAACTCTACAACAAATTAATCTATTAGAGTACCGATTTTGGAAAATTATCAACTTGTAACTATTCTAAGGTTAGCAACAAAAAGATCCAAATTAATTCATTTGTTCTCGAGTTATTGGCAAATGAAATTTTTTTGTCAACTGTCAAATATTTTCTTTCCCGTGTGTACTACATAATAGAAATTGACTCAAATAAAAATGACACGAAAGCAGCTCTAATAGGCGATTTAGGCTATGAAGGCTTTGTTCTTTATAAAGAAAAAAAAAGGCGGACTCGTTGTCAGCCTCTGAATACGTCATAAGTATGTTGATATGGCAATATGCAAATGCCATGGTCATGTTAAAGTAGCCATATTTCAGTGAAATATTGTAACATTAGACTATCTGATTTTAACTTTGTCTGGATGGGTCAGTTGGTAGCAGTGATGATTAGAGAAGATTTTCCCTAGGACAGATTTTCAATAAACGGGGAATTAAATTAGTACGGTGAGAATAAAAGTTTATTATTATACCACATTGACTTGATCCCTAGTCTTCCGTTGTAAGCGCTGCTATCGTCTGAAGGAATTCCACTCGCTTTCTCTCGCTTAGCAACAGCTGATCCCTTATTGGCTCAACGCGAGGGTGTGTGAGGGTGTGAGCTTAAGTTCGCATTTTTGCCATGGCTCAATACATTTTGGCAGCACAATAGGATCGGATAAATCCCTCGGGGGTAATGCAATTCCCTTTTTTATGGGCAATCCATGAAATCGTTCTTGGTTGATAAGAAAATCTGGTTTTTGTTGGGGCATGGCCACCCAGGTATAGAGATGTGCAAAGTTACGAGCCCAACGCTAGCGCGTCCGAAACGTGTGCTTAATTGTGTCGGGCTCAATGATTCACCGCTAGCCCGAGCCCTAATGATGGTAGAAGACCCAATTGAGGAAAGTAAAGTCAAGCCCGAGTGATTCCATTTCAAAATGGCCTCTACGCCAAGGTCCACTCTTCTTCATAGACTCACACAATCTCTTTGTCCCTCCCGTTGTGCTAGTAGCTATCATGTGCAGCAAAGATCTGGCCTTACTATCTTTTCTTAGTGCTGCTTATAGATTGTATTTTTATTTATATACTCACCATGGCATGCCTTATTCTGCCTTATAATTTATATTCTTGGGTTTGATTACCGGTGGCACAGCATTGAAAGCACTATAGTGATTCGGATTCCACCTTCAACAGTAGATCCACGTCTCGTGTTGCCTCAATGTTGGAAAGGGAAGGGATGCTAGTCTTTAAAGAAGGAACCTTGATATTGCTTCAACCGAAAATGTAACTGATAAAATACGTTTAGGGAAGAAATACACATATGTATTTCTGATCTACGTGCAGAATCTTTAAGTGGACTATTTCCACTAACAAACTCACCTTACAATTAGTCCTATTTTCATTATAACACATACATTTATGCGTTCCAAATCAACATTTCTTTTAGTACATGTATACCGGTATATTTTTAAATCTAGGTTAACGTGTCAGCGTAAATCGAAAAAGTATTCTGTTAGTGATAATATGTGGATGATTAAATCAATATTCAGCCAGTACGGGGAAGCGAACTGGGCTAGTTTTGATTAGATTTACGACACTCTTGGTAGTCCTAATGCGTATTCCTTTTTGCTGGGGAGAGCAAATGTTTATGACATGAAGGCAATTCTAGATGTATGGTACTGATTGGAACAAAGAACGGCATAGTTAAAGAGAATAATTACTAGTACATTTGAAGTAAAATGTATTGAGCTTAACCTAATGAAGTTACCTGCCTCCTGCTGGGTAACACATTGGAGCAGGAGATCCTACCTTTCCTCACACCAGAACATTATTTGCGAGATGTTACCAGTAATAAATGTAACACATAGATGCAAGTTTAAAGTCCCTTTCGAGAACCGAAGCTCATGAGGCAGGATTTTCTGCATAAAGTGAGATAGGAACCACTACTAGAGTTCGTGTCAAAGACAAGTTTTCAAACCGTGAATTAAATCTGGAACCGGACGCTCGTCAGCTCTTGTCCACGAAATAACACAAGAGATCATTTGACACTCCTAGCATTGCATACAGAGCAAGAGTTGAAGCTGTCTCGTCTCAACCAGTTACGTGTAAACTTTCCTTTTTTGCGCAGGAGTTACCTAATAAACTGAAGGAGATACACTCACTTTTAAATATATTTTGCTTGAATTATTTATGTATTACTTATTGTCAATACGTGTTCAATTAATGCTAACACAATGTCGTAATTTTATTTTTTCTCAAAAGTAAGGTAACTAAAAACATTTCCATGTGTAAAAACAATTATTGTTAAGTGTAGGAAGTTAAGTCTTTTAAAATAAAAGCAACTTGAACGATTTTTTCCCCTATGAATTTTTGAAAAAAAAAAACATGATAATAGAGCCCTGTTTATTGGAAAAATCACAGTATTTTAAAGTTTGTCCGTAAAGTGTTAATACAACCTAGGTAGCCTATGTAAAACTTGTCACGATTCTACTTTTCCATCTTCCGATTTCTGAAGTTCACAATCTCTCTTCTTTAATTCACAATTACCTTTTTGTTTTTAGCACCCAGTCTAAGCCCTAACAGCACAATTATATAGCAAGCGTATGCCTATCATGTTCCCTCAGGTACATGGGATTGTGTCCAGTATGTGCCTTATATACTTCTGAGAAAGAAATAACATGGATGGCAAGTGATAGTCACAATCTATGTCCGCCCCTAGGCACATGCCTGACATGTACCGGGGAACGTGCCTAGTATGTTCCCCATGACGTAAGCGTCAATGAACCACAAAATTACTCCCCCAAAATATGTTAAATCGCCTATATGCGTAATGTGTTTACATTAAGGTGAGTCTAAACAACACTTTAAACAAGTAAAAAAATGTAGGGCCACCCTAGGGTGGGTGCGAACCACCAACCTTTGGATTACTAGCCGCTTGCTCTTCCAACTTGGCCACAGAGGCGATAAAGAAAATATTGTTTGTAGAGAGATAAATTATTGAGGTCTTTTGTATTTCGCTAATCAGAGTGCTCCTTTAACCACATATATTCGACTATAACCGTTTGGGATCAGATAAAATCTGCTCACCATGTAATTTTATAACAAATTGACGAGTGTCTATTTACTTTATTTCATGGTTCTTCCATATTCACTTTCAAATTATCGGCGACAGTTGCCATCTAATAAAGTTGATGCATTTATTGCTTCTAGTACACAATCGCTTAGAAAAAGAAGCAACAAATGCATCAAATGTAGATAAATTTAGAACACCTAAATGGCGAATGCCTAGCAAATCTTGTGCTGTTAGGGAGCATAGGGAGCTTTAATTGTCACTTGAGGAATGTGTATGTGTGGTATTTTATTTCTCGGTAATTACTAGATGGATCTAAACCAAATTTATTGTTCAAGTAGCCCATCGTCTAAGGAATAAAGATCGCTATATTTGGTGGTCGGGCTCGGCCAGGGGGGGGGTCTTGACCCCCCAACATGGTCGTGTTGTTCGGCTTTTCACCCTGGGGATTTTGGGTTCAGTACACAGACTTTGTTCCGTTTGGTTTAGAACTAGTTTTCTTCCCAGGCTCATCACAACTTTTCTTCACCTTCCGTATCATCATATTAATTTTCCACGCAGATTTCGCAAGAAGAGGCATCAACAGAAACAAAGTTACTCGTTTTTCACATTCTGCCCAAAAAGAACTTTCTCAGTGAAGTCCTTCTTCAGCGACGGTTGAGCGACCTAAGCCAGTACCCTGGAATCGAAAGACCTATTTCTCGTGAGTTCGAAACTCATTCTATCTTTTTTTTTTATTTCTTTATTGTTATTCTCTTCTCATTCTCTCCTTTAACCTAATCATGTTACCTAAAATTAAATTACAATACTAAATTCCTTTGATATTATTCTTTAGAGGGTTATTTTGGGAATGAAGCGAAGTGTAGACATCATATCTGTGGCACGTTACATGCATACAATAACAATCTATTAATATTAAGAATATAAAGACTCTTAAAGAAATGTGTTAAGAGTAACGGGAGAAGCAGGTAGAGGAGAGTGGATTTCCTTGAAGATTAGGCAATTTCCTACGAAATTTTAACTTTACTACTAACATTATAATTTTCTTCAAAGGAAAAAAAAAAAAAAAAAAAAGAATCTTGTTGACATGTGACAATAACTTTTGCCATTGCTACTACTATGCCAGAAATACCAAATACAGTACATCTTATTTGTAATAAAATTTGTTTCCACCGGGGAATAGAACGGTTTAAGTTATTAGGTTGGTAATCTATGACTGTCTGTCGAGAGTTTGAAACCCATTTAAAATTTCATTTCGTTATCGTAATTTATTTCTTATCGTTTGATTTAACTTAAAGAATAATATCGTGAAACGTAAAACGCAAAGGCAAATAAACAAAATTAAGAAGCGTTTTGAGAAGTGTTTAACAGTGTGTCAGTTGAGGATTGTTTGGGAAGTTGTAATATTCCAGTGAACAGCAGCTAACTAATCTGAGTTTGGTCAAGCACACAGTTTACAATTTGAAAATTAGGGAAGAAATATGAAGGCAACGTACCATTATGTCTAAGGTCTCTTAATATCCAAAGCACATGTAGAGGCAGGACAACAAATGACTTCTTTCGGAAGAGGGTTTCTTCTGCAACAAAGGAAAATTAAACGAACTTCAATTGGAGATCCGTTGAAATCACGCAGCGAATAATTAAATTACATCATGAATTTGCTATCAGAACATAAACTTCCCGGAATTAGAATTGAAAGAATGCTGATTCATAATTATTACTAATTCAAACTTTAATGTTATTTCTTTTAGCCTTATTAATTACATACTTCAAGGACGTCTTTTTTGTTTGTTTCTTGAAAGGAAGCTAAAATCAACTAAACAAAACATTGGAAATTAAACTGAAACATGAAGAATAATGCTGATGAGAGACTTTTCATTTCAAGAAACGAGCTAACCAACTAACTAACTCTATGGCCTATGGAACCCGCAGGTTCACTGCCGTGTTCACAAGAGCTCTCCACTGACTTCTAGCCTTAGGCTACTTGATCTAGTTTCTACTTTGTATTCTAATTTCTAAGAGATTTATCTTAATATTGTCCTCCCACTTGGTCTAGGTCTTCCTAATGGTTGTTTCCCGATTGGGTCTTCCAGTTAAGACTTTGAAAGCGTTCCTTCTTTCTTCCATCCTGGCTACATAACCCGTCCACCTGAGTCTTATAAACGAAATTCTGTTTCCATGGAATTCCTTTAGATCAAACATATATAACTCAATTTCGGTAGAAAATGGATTTCGCGGCTTTTGATACTAGACGCCTCAAATCATGTTTAGGTCCCATTAGTTTAAGATCACATGGACAGTGCTCAAGCAAATAGTCAAGCAAATCCCAGCATGAATTGCTTGATTGTTGTTAAATACAGGAACGCAATTTTTGAACAGTAGCGAACACCTTTTCGATTTAGTTAGTTATCACAGTTTTGATATGAAAATTAGTCTTTTCTTTGTCTCAAACAAGTTCCTTATCATTGAACGTGGAAACAAGTTTAAAAAAAATAATAATAACAGATGTAGAAGGAAAATCAAGGAATAAAGATACAAGAACTAGTTGCACTGGAACTACATACTGATATATTGAGATTGAAGCTCGACATTGAATTCTATAAAAAGGATTACAATCTTTCCTCTGTAAGTGTGTTTACTGTATCTTTCACCAACATAAAAGATTATTATTTAAAGAAAGAAGAAAAAAGTATTTCTTGGAGGTATACTGGAGAAATTTTGTTTCCCCGGAGTTACCCAACTGGCCGTTTCCCTGGAACTTAAAATACACTAAGTTGGAATAGCATATTACTCTTATGTTACTCTTTTATATATATATATATAGCAAATAATGTCCCAGTGCAGCTTCCTACTTTTTTACATTCTCTCTGCGGACAAAATTTTCTACAAGGAAATCAGTATCCGCAATATTGCGTCACTGTTAAGTTGAATGAAGGAATAAATCCAAACATTTATTATTATTATTATTATTATTATTATTATTATTATTATTATTATTATTATTATTATTATTATTATTATTATTATTATTATTATTATTATTATGTTCCTTCTCTTACATGGATTGCTTATTCGAAACTAAATTATTCTTATATTTCTGACTGCCTAAAATCTATATATATAAAAGAGAACGTACAAATCCTTTGTCCGCTCATCACGCTAATACGGCTGAACCAATTTCTTTTATTTTTGGGGGGTTATTAGGATTTGGACCCTAGATGGTTTTTATCATATCACTTTAATTTTCAATTACCAGTGTCTTGAGATAATTGACCATTCAGGTGTCCATTACGTACAAATCCTTTGTTAGTTCATCATAGGTATAAAAATAAACGTATTTATATGCAACCCGCATGACCGTGTCACTCGGCGGGTTAACATACATGACAGGCGTTATAATGGTTTTTATCATATCACTTGAAAGCGAAAAAGTAAAAATTATCTAAGTAACAAAGTTTATTGCGTTCGGGGGTGACCGCAGCGAAGCGGGGCGGGTTAACATAAATGACAGGCGATATAATGTTAACATTTACTGCAATCTTCTATGGTTTTTATCATATCACTTGAAAGCGAAAAAGTAAAAATTATCTAAGTAACAAAGTTTATTGCGTTCCGGGGTGACCGCAGCGAAGCGGGGTGAATGCTGCTAGTCTATATATATAAAAGAGAACGCACAAATCCTTTGTCCGCTCATCACGCTAATACGGCTGAACCAATTTCTTTTATTTTTGGGGGGTTATTAGGATTTGGACCCTAGATGGTTTTTATCATATCACTTTAATTTTTAATTACCAGTGTCTTGAGATAATTGACCATTCAGGTGTCCATTACGTACAAATCCTTTGTTAGTTCATCATAGGTATAAAAATAAACGTATTTATATGCAACCCGCATGACCGTGTCACTCGGCGGGTTAACATACATGACAGGCGTTATAATGGTTTTTATCATATCACTTGAAAGCGAAAAAGTAAAAATTATCTAAGTAACAAAGTTTATTGCGTTCGGGGGTGACCGCAGCGAAGCGGGGCGGGTTAACATAAATGACAGGCGATATAATGTTAACATTTACTGCAATCTTCTATGGTTTTTATCATATCACTTGAAAGCGAAAAAGTAAAAATTATCTAAGTAACAAAGTTTATTGCGTTCCGGGGTGACCGCAGCGAAGCGGGGTGAACGCTGCTAGTATAAAAATAAATTATTTTTGCTTATGAGAGAAAGCATAAATACTGTGCATATGAACCTTTTTGACTTGCAGCTCTCTTTTTCAGTAAGAAAGTCAATTGGGATGCGTGCAGTTCTAGTCCTTGAAATGTAGAGACGACTATTGTCCGACAGATTTCTCTGTGACAGGTTGCAGCGCCTCTAGTAAGCAAAGTTACAACTACTTGGAACACTAGTAGCAACTTCCAAAGACTTTTTTTTTTCTAAATTCATGTATTTCCGGGACATCCATTGAAACAGTATTTCATGTCTGTACTATGTGACAAAGTATTATAATTGAAATAAATAAAATATGTTTTTTATTTTAAAAAAATCTTTGAAGTGTAAGCTTAATTTCTTCGAACAAAGCATTGACATTATTAAGCATATAGAAAAGATTTGTAAGTATGACTACAAAATCATCGCTGCTCAAAGGGACGTTAAACTCAAAATCACCTCACCTCTTTATTTATCTAGCAGTATGTAAGTATATACTTGGATATATTAGGCGTCAGAGCTTTCTCGTCGGTATTCCCGAGTTCGATTTCCGGTAGGAGTTCGTCTAGTTCGGATCCTACGTTTCCAGAACTGAAAGGGACATTAAATTCAAATGTATTTAAGGAACAATCGAATATACACGAGAGCTGATCCAAAAGTAACGATAATTAGTATGTAGTACAATGGTTATGATTTTAAATTACATTTGATATTCTACATAATCTCCTAACAAGTCAATATATTTAGTCCATCTTTTTTCTAAACCCTGAATACCCTTAGAAAAAATCTTTGTTTTGAACCTAGCAAAATATTTCCATAGTAGTCATCACCACTCTATCATCTTCAAATTTCTTGCCCCTGAGATTTTTCTTCAGCCCAGGAAAGAGCTAAAAGTCATTAGGGGATAAGTTTGGAGAATATGACTGGTGTTGAATAGATCGCAGTCTGCTTCTCGAATGGAGCCAACGTATCCTCAGCCTTATGTTGTCCCCAACTTCGTTTTACTCCATTTTCGTGTTATCACTTCGAATGATTGTATCTTCCAGAAATGAATGCCTATTTATATGCAGATTTTGTACACAGAGAACTATGGAGGGTATAGAGAAGGGAAATTATTTCATTCAGACTTTTATGTGCATTACAAATGTCAGATTATCATTATTTTGGATTATTCCTCGTATTTGAGTTAAGAAAATAATAACTGGAAACAAAATTTATATACAATAAGATAGTGGGTAGTTATGAGCCACCATAAAGTAAAAAAAAAAAAAAAGTGTTTTCGACTCAAATGGTCCGTAATTATATTACCACACTCTGGCAATCAAAGACAAACAAAACAGATATTAATCGGAGAAATTAAAGAAAGAAGAAAAAACGTTGGCCTTTGTGACAATAGAATTAAAGTAGTATAAATTAATAATAAATTCATCTTCTGTTATGTAAGAGGTTCCACAATTTTAAATTTGATGTCTTCATATCCGGAAATTTAACGGAAATCTGGTATTGACAAGTTTGAGTGGGTTTTCTGTTGTTCTCCACTTTGGCATCATTTGATTACAAAAAAGATTGTCAAACACATATTATTACAGTCTTGCTAAGCCGAAAAACCTTAAGTGGCACCATTCGATTCTCGGGGAGAACGCTCGATCCAAAAGGTGTTAAATCCTTTTCAGAGCAGCCATTCTAAATGCGATTTCCCCCCGATATTTTTCATTCACACCAGGCAAATGTGGTACCTAACATAAATGTCAAAGACCGCTTCTTTACCTCCCCTCTTCCATGACTAGTGCGACCGTCGAGATGCGTTGTTCTTTATACGTGAAGGGACTTTAAAGTCAATAGATGCCGGCAACGTCCGTAAAATATAGTTTCTAATTTTACATCCAATAAGCTTTAAACGTGAATAGAAGAAAAAAATAAGTAATTTAATTGTTTTATTTCAAAATCAACTGAATAGAAGCTTCATTTCAAGGCCACTGGCTAAGAATTTCTAATAGACATTTCTTATAAGATGTAAATAGCCGTATAAGTTCTACACTAAGTCTCAGACAGTTTTTGACTGATTACTCTAATTCGAATTACTGTAAAGAAGCTCTCTGTTGAAAAACTTTGGACATTAGGTCTAATTCAAACAATTCAAACTAGAATTTCTTTGCTGTTTATATGGTGAAATTTTAAGTTTTTTTTAATGCACTATTTATTTATTTATACATATATATCTGAACATTATAGGAATGTCGTAATCGGCATCTGTAGGATGGATGACGCTTCACGGTGAGCACAGTATCTAGGAAAGGAAGAAAGCAAAATGCCTGGAACTTGTATGTTAGGTATTATCCCGGCATTGGTCTGGTATGAACGAAGAAAACTAAGGATAAACCTCACTCAGGATGGCTATCCTGAAAAACCTGTTACACATTTTCGACCGAGTATCTACCACAGGAAAGGTGCAATATTAAAATTATGGTAAATAATCTTCGCTTAGGTGTTTTTATATCATAAGAAAATTTATTAGTTATTATTTGCCATGTTATTTATAGTACTAGCCTATCTGGAGCATGTCGGCATGTTCGTTTCTTTTAGAAAAAGAAAGAACAGTAAAAAAATAATTTTTTATCTTGAATTTTTGTATGAAGTCTATAGGCCTAGATGGAAATTTTCTCGTCAACTTACTTATTTTAAAACTATAGGTAGCCAGAGCAATAGCCTGGGAGGGAAGCGGGGCAGTTGACCCGGGCGCTGATAGCAAGAGGGCTTCGGACGACAAAAAAAAGAAAGAAAAGTGTTGTAAATGAGTAAATGACGCGTCGCCCCGAAAAAGTATTGGTCCCCTATTAAATGGATATTGTTGTGGGTTTCAAAGAAATATATTTGTAAAAAAAAAAAAAAAAAAAAAAAAAAAAAAAAAAAAAAAAAAAAAAAAAAAAGCTCGCTACGCTCTGAATCCAAACGTTTCAATGAGAGTCACAAGTTCTTACTCTTATGGGGCGTTTACACTTGGTCGATTTAGTCGCACGGCTAAATCGACTCGTTGCATTTGCGACTAAATCGAAGCAACTTGGCCGAATCAGATCGATGGATGTGTTCAATTGTTTCAACCGAAATTGAATGCTGCTTGTCGACTCGCTCTCCTCTGGTCGATTCGAAATCGACTGGCAATTTTAAAGATGTCCAAGCAAGCAGTAATTGGTACAATTTGCAGTGTTATAGCAGAAGAAAATAGAACGTCTTTCAATTCAGTTGCCAGTCGATTAGTCGCTTTCGATCAACAAGCGATTAAGTTGAAGTCCCGTTTACACGGTCGATTAAGTTGAAAGTGACGTCAATTCAACTGAATCGAACGCAAATCGACTAAGTGTATACGCCCCATTAATTAAAGAAAATTATTATATACGGTTTCTAAATAACGATGTGATATAGACCTGCATGCCGCAAAGTAATGACATAGAGCGGTTTCAAAATCAACGTTTTAATGATGATGAGTTTGGTTAGTTAATCCCGCTTTTCTAGCCAATCGGATTAATCCGGTGAGAATGAAGGTATGAAAACTGAAAGGAATGAAGAGACACACAAGCTGCTGTTTGCTGGGGAATATTAAAAATGAAGGTAAACAAGGAGAATAATATTTTCGAGCTTGAAGCAGTTGTAGAATAGGAGTTTAACGGGTCGGAATTTAACACAATTAATTTAATCTATTTCAAAGACTGATCACTACCAGTGATTTTTTTTTATTCCATTGACATATGAAAAGCTTTCAATTTGAAGGAATTCAGAATTTTCATTCATTAAGAAATTAAGTAATTACTATAATTTCAAAGACATGTAGGGAAGCTCAACTATATTTTGTATTTTATGTAGGCTACAAACATTGAATACCATCGATCAATATTAAGAAATTCACAAATAAGGCTCCTTCTGAACTTCCGTTACATTTCACAAAATATTTCCGTAAAAGAATCGAAATTAAAATGCTATTTGTGTTTTCATATACAGAATCGAACTTCAAAAGTTTACAATTATTACTGGAAATTGATGCCGTGACTCATTTTGAACATTTTAGAAACACACAGTTTCTAAAGTATTGAAATTTCATTTCTTATCGATAGTATGAAATGTTATAAACACTTGTAAATTTCTACCGTTCTCCAAGTGGATTTTTACACAACCAAGGGTAGTTTTGTCAAGTTTAAGGAAAGGCCAAAATTAGCCTCTTGAAAATAGCTCGTACACATAATGATCGCTTTTGGTTTTGTAGCAATGGTCTGTTCGAGCAGCATAACAACAAAAGCTGATTCTCTTATTTAAAAAAGGAAAAAAAACTTAGTAAGGTGAGTGTAGGGGGGCGTAGAAATTTCTATTTACGGCTCTGTAGGTAGTATCAGCATCGTATTTAGAAAATTTATTTCGAGACGGTGGCTAAGTCCAAAATTAATTAAACCCGTCTTTATTACAATGTTACGTGTTATATATCGAATGAAGAAAACTTAGCTTAATTATTAATGAGAGAAGAAGGGATGATTGATTACCAATCCACCATAGTCCGTACTTTGAACATTGCAATCAGCGTTCATAATTTGTAAAAATAAAAAAATAAAAAAAAAAATAAAATAAAAACTTGTTGAGTTGAATAATACAATGTGGTATTATGACTCCACCTCCAAAAAATTACAATAATATTGACGTATAACCTACTTACGCACTTACGTTCAGCCAGTCACTCATTGTCGTGGCTGTTCTTGAGTGGTGAAGCGACGAGCTTGAGCCCTTGCCTTCCATATTTGTTGCGGCGTGGTTTGTTTGTGAGTGACGTAACTGTTCTTCGGGGCCGCAACTGTCGCTGGCTCCGTGCTGGTCATTTGGGATGTTTAGGGGCGAGGCATCCTGTACAAATGTTTTCTTGGTTCTTTAGTGGCGATATTCTCAATGTATGGGTATGCAGAACTTCTGACCTGGCGCCAGAAGGAAGCTGATTGCTGTTGTCGGACCTCATTCAGCGTCGCCAAGTTGAGATCTTCATGAAGTTGAGCCACCCTGGTGTCCCGCGAGTGCCCCGTGATTGCTCTCGCAGTTTTGTTCTGAACCATTTGCAGCTGGCGGAGATGTGTGGGTGGTACGTGGCCCCAGGCTTCGTGGACGTACACCAGTACCGATCTGACGTACATCTTGTAGAAGTGAAGCTTAGTTTCATGCGTGATTTAGGGGCTCAGGAAGAGCGGAAGGAGGGCTCCGAAGTGTTGTGTTGCCTACTTCGCCGTCGTGGAGAGGTGGGGGTTTCTTGTCAAGGATGATTCCGAGGTACTTTCGTGGGGACTGAGTGGGAGATTAGTTCCTTGTAGGGAGAGGATGAAGGGTCTCTGCTTCCTGTTTTTTGTAAAGTCCACCAGGGTGATCTTGTTGGGATTTATCTTGATGCGTCAATTCCATGTCGTTTTCCAACATGTGTATGTGTCGCTGCAAGTAGACTTCTGCATACCCGTGATTCAGATGGCTGGCAAACAGTGCGGTGTCATCGGCATATGTGGTAGTGATGGTGTTGGCGGTCTGAGGGATGTCGCTGGTATATACGTTGTAGAGAATGGGGGAGAGGCAGGAACCCTGCGGAACTCCCGCTCTAATACTTCTTGACGTGGTGGTGTGGCCTGCATGGTGTACATGGAAACTGTTGTTTTGCAGATAGCTGTGTAACAGTTTCACGATGTAGGTTGGGAAACTCGCTTGCATGTGTTTATGAATGAGACTTTCGTGCCACATTTTGTCAAAGGCCTATTCTATGTGCAAGAAAAGGTCTAAAGTGTGCCCACGTTTGTTAAATCTGAAGGTGATGTCATCTGCCACTCGCACCAGTTGGACTGTCGTGCCGTGTCTTGGTCGAAAACCAAATTGATGCGGCGGTAGGATGTGCTGGTCTGTGATATGCTGCTGCAGCCGAAGTTGGATGACCCTTTCCACCAGTTTGCTGAGGTGAGATAACAAACTGATGGGACGGCGGTTTTTGAGTTCAGATCTGTTGCCCAGCGTGTAACGCCCCTATCCAGGCCCAATCACTGCAACGCGGGAAATACGTCGAACGATCTAGCCAACAGAAAGGGCTTTGCACGGACCAGATACATGCTCAAGAATTACTGGTGGAATGAAAATCCAGAGGTTTGGCAATATGGCAAAATCACAAAAAAGCAGTATAAATTCAATAAGAAACACAACAAATCAGATTTATAATTTTATTTACAATTAATAATACAGATTTCAAAAAAAAATTCTTCTTCTTCCTGGTAGTCAAAAAAAAATATTTAATTTTGAAAAAAATAATTGTATTGAAATAATTAAGTCAATTCCTTCTTGGATGAAATTTCAATTATCATTGGATACAATGCACACAAAGGCCAATCCAGGACCTCTCTCATTAAAGGTACAAAATTCCAGATTCAGTTTACAGTCGTCGGAGGCCAGTCCAGGACCTCTTCCATTAAATGCAACAAATTCAGATTATCCACTAACGTTTGAGGCCAGTCCAAGACCTCACCTTCTTCAGACCTAATTTTTACCTATTAAAGCTTCCGA
The DNA here is from genome assembly GCF_964235325.1 of Thermobia domestica. Taxonomy (NCBI): domain Eukaryota; kingdom Metazoa; phylum Arthropoda; class Insecta; order Zygentoma; family Lepismatidae; genus Thermobia; species Thermobia domestica. The sequence goes on from NC_137460.1 coordinate 233,744,038, forward strand.
ACTATCAAGTTTAATTTATTTCTACCATTTTTTAGTAAAGATTTCCTTCCTGTGTTTGTACTCTCTGATCAAGTCAAGAAATTATTAAAGCAGCTAATAATCCAACAAATAAATTAATAACTTCCTTAAATCCAGAAAAAAATATCCCTTTCAATAATTATATTACTTATTATTCCGATGCCTGAGACTCGGATATTAATTTCCAAGCAAGTTATTTCCTCTCTAATTATTTTTAATCAAAAAATTTTATTTAACTTCACGCGTAATAATTCCAAGAAAATAATTTTTGAAATCGCAGATTCTGGTGACCAAACCTGAAAAAGACAACATTCATATAACTGAGGTTTTGGGTCCAAACCCTCCACCTCGCTTCCCCTGGATTTTCAGTTGGAACAGGGACAACCGTAATGAATCCTTATTCTTTGAGAATTAAGCAAGCCAATTACTCTCTATTTTGGAGGCAATTACACAACCCACACAAGACGTCACAAACATTGGACTTAAACAGGAACTAACTTAGTACAAAGTTTTAACACTCACCTCATTTTTTCCTTAGTAATATATTACCTCTCTGGAATAATTCCTAGCTTCAATTGACTTTGGACCACTCCATGCAAACAAGAATAATTTTCATTTTATGAGGAGAAAATAGCATAAAGAGAAATCACCGGGCCTGGGGACCTCCGGAGTCCGAAATCAGATCCACTTAATATCCCAAGAGGGAAAAGAAATTGATACCTCTCATGCATACAGTTCCATTACTAATTTAAAAAAATATATTTTTACACATCACTCGCAAAAAACAAAAAAAAAAATATTTCGTCAAACCACTCTAAGGCAACAGCTGCTATAACAAACCAACAGCAATTAACAGAAGCACACGAAAAATTGCATACTTCTCAGAATTCCAATACGTAATATATTAACTCGAACAACACTTCACTCCTCATAGCACAAATTATTCTTGTTTTGCACTGTTCTTCAAATAATAATAATATTTCGTCGAAAAATCCAATAATCTTTATCAACTGACTGGATTCCTATTTCACTGCCACTCCATTTTGACAAGCATGGAAAGCGAGACCACATAGAAACATGCAAGCACACAAAGCGAGGTCACAAGCAATCCAACAAGTACAAATTCGTAACGAACACAGCAATCCCTAGTCATGATCCGATCCACAGGGCAGCTTCCTTCCAAGTTACCACACAAAGGTGGGAGCTTGGAGAAGTCAGCTGCGGTCATGCGCAAAGAAACAAAGGTCACCACTAGTAATCCTAACTCGACCGTAAGGTCGCATGGGAGAAAAAAACTCTCGACCGTAAGGTCGCACGGGAGAAAGGAAATCTTTTTACATTTTATATTTTTTCTTTTTTTTGTAAGTCTTGATAATGTAAATTAACAGTAGTTAATTTCCTTAGTGTTTTAAATACATAATACAAACAGCAACAAAGAATATTACTTTTATTTGAAAAGTGTAACGGTACGTTACAAACTCGGCGGCCAGGAAAAAGAAAAATTCTGCCTTGGGAATTTTTCGTCAAATCACTCCTCCTCTGGCAAGCTACGAAACATAAAAGAGACATTATAATTATACATATTTACATATTAACATACATATCTCAAAATATATAACTGTTTCAAGTTTTAATTATTTACAATTTATTATTCAATTATTTTATCAATTTTAAATTCATATTAAATCTGATTTTTACTATGAATAACTATATCCAACATATGTAATTTAATTAATATGAATTACTTTCACTTCACTAAATAAATAAAATTTTGATTACTATGGCCATAGTAATTAAAATAATAATTTAATCAAATATATTTACAATTGACACTTAGTAACAATAGAATATGACAAAATAACATTTAGCAAACATGGAAAATTTACAAATAACAAATATCTGATTAAGACTATCAATATCTATTTTCTTCAAAGGATAAGCAAGGAGTCAACCTAGACAATTTAATCTAAAATCTCTTTTTAAGAACTTCGAGATCTATAGATCTTAATTTCCGAAACGTGAGATCTACGGTAGGTTTCTGCTGCATCTGTTTCATCCGATAACAAAATGGTATTGGGAGTCAAAAATCTTCTAATAACAAAGGGACCTACCCATTTTTCAGCCAGAGATTTTGTAAATTTATCTTTTAGAGATGATTTCGCATGGGACTTCACCAGAACCTTGTCTCCAACATTCAACGTGACTGGATTTCTCCGACGCATCATTAGCATTCGACGTTTTTGCCAACTCTTCTCTAAATTTTCCATTGCCTGTTTCCACATTTCTGCTGAACTTCTACCACCAAAATCAGAATCTATAATGTCCCATCGATTTTCTAACGGTGTTGTGTACGGACGTCCATAAAATATTTCGAATGGCGACATCTTCAATCCTTCATGCTCACTGATGTTTAGGGTGAATTGCAATCGTGGAATGAAATTTGACCAGAGTTTTTGGTTTCCAGATATATAAGAGCGTAACGCAGCCTTCAAGGTTTTGATGAAGCGCTCCGCTACATTTCCCCCAGGGTGATACGGGCTCAAACGAATGTGTTTGATTCCTAGACCAAATAAAAATCTCTTGAAGGTCTCAGATACAAAAATGGATGCGTTATCAGTCGAAATGGCTTCCGGAACCCCAATTCGGCTGAATATGTCCATCAATTTATTGGCTACCAAATTTGAAGAGATATTTCGTAATTTTTCAATTACAACATATCTACTAGCATTGTCTACACCAATTAATATGTACCTGAAACCATTTGAATTGGGAAGAGCTCCTACTATATCATACATCCAGTGTGCATTTACACGATTACTATATTCAGAAGCTAAATAACCCATCTTACGCCTGTTTGATTCCTTCATCTTCTGGCAAACGTCACATGTTGAAACAAACTCTTTAACTTCGTCCTTCATCTTCTCCCACGTGAATTTTCGCATCAGTTTTCTTAACGTTCTGTATGTTCCAGAATGTCCACCCACCAGATTATCATTGTGGTGATATTCTATGAGAACTCTTCGTAATCTTTTGGGAATTACTGTTTTAAATGGATTAAGGGCAGATTTTGTCCTTTTCATAAGAATCTTATTATTCAAATGATACCCTACTACTTGTTCTCCTTTTTCAATCTTCTCAATAATCATCTTCAGTTCTTCATCCTCCCTTTGTAGTTCGTCCAACGAATTCTCCACTATTGGTAATTTCCACTGGTTCGCAGCTCTCATATTTCCTTTGAACACAGCCAGGCCAACAGGTCCATCAATAATATTGAATTCGAATGGATCGTACATCCTCGTTAAGAAATCTGCTACGGTATTGTCGGCTGACCTAACATGTTTGACTTTAAATGAAAATTGGCATAGGGTTTCAACCAAAGGCCCGTATTTCAAAAGTCTCTTACTATTTCCCAGGATCCATGTCAAAGCTTTGTTATCGGTCAGGACTTCAAATTCATTTACAAGATAATGCTTGTACCTGGATATCGTTTTCACAAGACTGATGAACTCGATTTCGTAAATGCTTCTATGCCTGTCAGCCTCTGACAGGCGTTTACTGAAATAGGCGACAGGTACCAAGTTCCCTTTATCGTTTTCTTGTGACACGCATCCAGCTACACTTTTCCCTGATCCGTCGACGTTGACAACAAAGCGCTTGTTTAAGTCCGGAATTTTTAAAACAACATTTTCTATCAATATGTTCTTCAATTTATCAAGAATTCTCTGATGCTCTTGTTTCCATTCAAATTTTACCTTTGGTGATTTCAGTGCACTTAATGGCCCCATTAACTCCTGGAATTCGGACGCGAATTTTGAATAGTAGTTGAATAAACCTAAAATTTTCATCAACCCTCTTCTATTTCTTGGTGGAGGGATGTTACGAATCGCAGAAACTCTACTGGGGTCGATTTCCATTTGATCTCCCTCAATTAGATAACCCAAATAGTTTATCTTTTTACAAAAGAAATGACATTTATCAGGTGACACCGTAATGTTGAATTCTTTAAATCTTTGTAATACCTTTTCCACTAGAATCATGTGTTCTGATAAACTACGTGACGCTATTAAAACATCATCAAAAAATAATTTTACACCATCATTTATCATGTCACCAAGTACCTTCTCCATAGCCCGAGACAAAATATTACTACCTGTCTTTATCCCGACTGGTAACCGCGTATAACGATAACAGCCTTTAGGAGTAACTATGGTAGTTATATCCCTTGACTCTTTATCCAGTAAGCACTGGAAATATGCTCGGCGCAAGTCAATTTTAGTGTATACGGTCTTATCTGCAAGCCCCGTGAGACATTCCTCTAAATTAGGTGAAGGAAAAACATCATTAACAATAAGTGAATTCGCCCTAATGTAATTTCCTACAATTCTATGCGTATTATTCTTGTTTCGCACCAAAAAACAACTACTAGCGAAATTTGAATGATCAACTTCCTCAATTATACCCTCGTCTAGTAACTCCTGAATTTGTTCATAGAAAATTCGTTCTTTGCCCTTTGGTATCGGAAAAGGTGTATCTTTAAATGGCTTGTGTTCTTTCAAATATAATCTAGCAACAAAATTCTTAATACACCCAACTTTGTCAGTTATTACATCCTTATACCTCTCCTTCAAAGAATCAATGAAAGCCATGATCTCCGGCTCGGTGAATTTCCAAGAATCATTTTCAATAATTTGGTTTTTCACCTGTATATGTTTATGGTCTTTCACCTGTACAGGGGTCTGATCCTTTCCTTCACTAGATTGTCTAATATCCTCATCAATGTACTTCTTGTTTCGTTTAATAAGTTTATGAAAGTTCTCAGCTTGATCCAGGTCGATATCCGACGCCACTGAATCACTTTCACTCTTGGATGCACAACGTTGTTTTGTTCTAGCGGCTAATCCATCACTCCTCTTAAGATCTTCTGCACAATTCACCAATTTGATTTCCGATACATTAATGACCTTCTTCCGGGAATCACGTGTCTTCCGATGCTTCTTTCTTGATTTAGGTTTATTTGCATCTTCAACAGTCTTTCCATCTTCAATCTTCTCCTTAGAATTTAAGTTGTTGCCGCAACCCAAAGATCCTTCCTTGTTGTCAATAGCTAAACTATTAGATGATGTCAGTCCAACCACACATGGTAGATTCACTCTGTCTGTCGCACTGGACTCCTTAACCTTGGATGGTTTCATTGTCTTTAATTTGGTTTGTTTCTTGTTGACACCTTCCAAGGACATTTCAATTGCACCACCTCCATAATTTCCTGAATTATCAATTACTGATCCACAATCTATTCTTCGGATTAGTCCATCAGTTTCCGAACATCTTGGTTCTTGAACTCCTAAGTCATCTGTCTTAATAGGTAGCCTTTGATCACCACTACTTCGAAGAGCTCCTTCACATCTCACCTCAATTGAATTCTCAGGTAGATCAGCCTTGACTTCAGAATCAATCAAAGATCTAAGTTCCTTTAACTGCATTACACTCGGTGCACTTATTTCAAGCATCCTTAATTCAATGTCCCGATAGTCCAATTCACATTGAACCGCTGCATGACTATACCTAGAAACAAACCCATCCTCGCATATAAATAATGACGCCATGAATCCAGATAAAACTCCTAAATCCGCCTTTTCAGCAGGTGAATCCCCAAAAGATTTTTGGTCCTCAACGTTTTTTATATCTTTTAACTTACCGTTTGGTTGAACCAATCTCTTGTAGTTTAACTTCAATCTTTTAGTCCACCACGCAAATTCAAGCAATTCCTAAAGTAGTCAATAACCGAATTCGTCGATCTCAAAAACGGTGTACCCAGTAAACACGAACAGGGTAACTCTTTAACCACCTTAAACCATACCCTCTCAAAATGACCTGAGAGATTTACGTTCACTAGAATTTCCATGTTCGTATAAAAATTAAGTCCTGATGGTGCATTAACCAACTTCTCTGGAGTAGATTTAATAAATCTCTCCAACCCACAAGCTTGAACCAAGTCTAAACGTATTATATTAAAGCTTGAGCCACCATCAATACAAATATCGGACAAGCGTCCATGAATCCTCCCAACTACAAAAGAAGCCACAGTGTCAGACATCTCACATGGAATGGTTACTGCTGAATTTTTAATTTTCTTTGAATAATCAGACTTTTCAAAACGATCCTTGTATATTCCTCGAGCCTGAGACTTAACTTTCATCTGACTCTGAACATCAAATGAATTAGGTTGATCCAAATGTACATTAGTATTATGTTTTCCAGATTTTTCAAAATTTTTGGAATAACTAACATCAGGATTTTGGTTAAACATTACTAAATTCGATTTCCTTCTAGAAATACCCATCTCCTTATTATATTCCGTCTGATTTCTAAATTCTAAATCATGCCTTTCAGCAATTTCCAATAACTCTAACCTAGACACTGGAACATAATTATTTAACATTTTAAATTTATGATTTGGGTTCATCCCACTAATCATTACATTAACCATGTCGTACTCATTTACCCCGAATTGCAAAATATTCATAGCAATAAATACTGATTTGACATACTGATAAACCGATTCTGACAATCGCTGACGCCTATATATTTTCTCAGAAATAAATTGATGTAAACAAACTGGGGTAATAAACAGACCCACAAGCCTGCCTCTTAATTCACTCCAACTCATTTGATTATTTAAGGCAAATAATATTTCTTTCAAAAAAGCTCCTTGACACTTTCCAATTAACAATGACAGAATCATATTAAGAGAGTAACTAGTGTCTAGTAAAGTCTCTTCAATTTTGGACAAAATGTCAAATACAAGTACGCTATCGCTACCATCGGTTAACTTGACATCCTTAAATTTACATTCAAGAAAGTCGTTCGTTCTCTTAAAGGTATATTTCAACAAAAGATTATGTTCGAAATGCGAGTCTTCATTAATATTACCAAGATTTGGCAACCCTGCATTTACATCACCCCGTAACGGAGGTTCTCTAGTGTAATATAAATGCCTATTATTATGACTTAACCTAGGTGTTAAATTTCTCATCAAAGAAACTCGCTTATAATAATCTCTTAAATTTAGATAACCAGATGGCGATGATAATCTATTAGCCTCTGACGATCTAAATTCAGATGGAACACAACGACCTAATTGTCCTGAATTATCAAAGGGCTCACTAAAATTTACCTGTCTGTGATCACGAGCAGTTTCATTTACACTGCCGACATTAGCTAATCTACTAAAATTATTAGCAAAATTCTGAGGGCTCACTCCAGATTCTAAATCAACATTCAAGGTTGATGAGCGTCTTCTAGCAAAGCTATCAAAAATGGGTGGAGTCAAAGACATATTCACCTGACCACAGTCAGACCTAGACTCAAGGTCCATAAAACCGGTACGGTCGAGGGTTACAAATTCTGAATTCTGTTCAGGAATGTCAATAGATACATAATCCCTTGGGCTACACATGATATTCAATAATAAATAAATAAATATCACTTCAAACATTTAACAACCAATTATCATCACAAATGTACCCACTAACTACTGACACTACAGTCGAACCAAACATAAGATCAAATGGAATCAACCTAACAAACACCTTCCTTGCTTACCTTTGCTAATAATGAAAATTTATTACAAGCTTCTTTTTTTTTTCAACTGATGACGAAAGATACTCAATAACACATTAAAAAATTTTCATATATCGAAAAAAGTTAATATTAAATTCAAAATTTATTATGACAACGCTAATAACTATATTAACCACAAATTAGACGCGTAGTATAATTAAACTCTATATTCATATTACCAGACTTAAACAACACAAAGTTATTTTTTTTTAAACTTGGAACAACACAAAAGTTGTTTTGAGAATTTGGAACAATACAAAAGTTGTTTTAATAACTTGGAACAACACAAAAGTTGTTTTGGAACTTGGAAGGAAGCCACAGATGCAACGCCCCTATCCAGGCCCAATCACTGCAACCCGGGAAATACGTCGAACGATCTAGCCAACAGAAAGGGCTTTGCGCGGACCAGATACATGCTCAAGAATTACTGGTGGAATGAAAATCCAGAGGTTTGGCAATATGGCAAAATCACAAAAAAGCAGTATAAATTCAATAAGAAACACAACAAATCAGATTTATAATTTTATTTACAATTAATAATACAGATTTCAAAAAAAAATTCTTCTTCTTCCTGGTAGTCAAAAAAAAATATTTAATTTTGAAAAAAATAATTGTATTGAAATAATTAAGTCAATTCCTTCTTGGATGAAATTTCAATTATCATTGGATACAATGCACACAAAGGCCAATCCAGGACCTCTCTCATTAAAGGTACAAAATTCCAGATTCAGTTTACAGTCGTCGGAGGCCAGTCCAGGACCTCTTCCATTAAATGCAACAAATTCAGATTATCCACTAACGTTTGAGGCCAGTCCAAGACCTCACCTTCTTCAGACCTAATTTTTACCTATTAAAGCTTCCGAACTATCAAGTTTAATTTATTTCTACCATTTTTTAGTAAAGATTTCCTTCCTGTGTTTGTACTCTCTGATCAAGTCAAGAAATTATTAAAGCAGCTAATAATCCAACAAATAAATTAATAACTTCCTTAAATCCAGAAAAAAATATCCCTTTCAATAATTATATTACTTATTATTCCGATGCCTGAGACTCGGATATTAATTTCCAAGCAAGTTATTTCCTCTCTAATTATTTTTAATCAAAAAATTTTATTTAACTTCACGCGTAATAATTCCAAGAAAATAATTTTTGAAATCGCAGATTCTGGTGACCAAACCTGAAAAAGACAACATTCATATAACTGAGGTTTTGGGTCCAAACCCTCCACCTCGCTTCCCCTGGATTTTCAGTTGGAACAGGGACAACCGTAATGAATCCTTATTCTTTGAGAATTAAGCAAGCCAATTACTCTCTATTTTGGAGGCAATTACACAACCCACACAAGACGTCACAAACATTGGACTTAAACAGGAACTAACTTAGTACAAAGTTTTAACACTCACCTCATTTTTTCCTTAGTAATATATTACCTCTCTGGAATAATTCCTAGCTTCAATTGACTTTGGACCACTCCATGCAAACAAGAATAATTTTCATTTTATGAGGAGAAAATAGCATAAAGAGAAATCACCGGGCCTGGGGACCTCCGGAGTCCGAAATCAGATCCACTTAATATCCCAAGAGGGAAAAGAAATTGATACCTCTCATGCATACAGTTCCATTACTAATTTAAAAAAATATATTTTTACACATCACTCGCAAAAAACAAAAAAAAAAAAATATTTCGTCAAACCACTCTAAGGCAACAGCTGCTATAACAAACCAACAGCAATTAACAGAAGCACACGAAAAATTGCATACTTCTCAGAATTCCAATACGTAATATATTAACTCGAACAACACTTCACTCCTCATAGCACAAATTATTCTTGTTTTGCACTGTTCTTCAAATAATAATAATATTTCGTCGAAAAATCCAATAATCTTTATCAACTGACTGGATTCCTATTTCACTGCCACTCCATTTTGACAAGCATGGAAAGCGAGACCACATAGAAACATGCAAGCACACAAAGCGAGGTCACAAGCAATCCAACAAGTACAAATTCGTAACCAACACAGCAATCCCTAGTCATGATCCGATCCACAGGGCAGCTTCCTTCCAAGTTACCACACAAAGGTGGGAGCTTGGAGAAGTCAGCTGCGGTCATGCGCAAAGAAACAAAGGTCACCACTAGTAATCCTAACTCGACCGTAAGGTCGCATGGGAGAAAAAAACTCTCGACCGTAAGGTCGCACGGGAGAAAGGAAATCTTTTTACATTTTATATTTTTTCTTTTTTTTGTAAGTCTTGATAATGTAAATTAACAGTAGTTAATTTCCTTAGTGTTTTAAATACATAATACAAACAGCAACAAAGAATATTACTTTTATTTGAAAAGTGTAACGGTACGTTACAAGCGTCTTAGGGATGAGTATGACTCTTACGTCCTTCCAGGTTGGAGGGAAGTGGCCTGTGTTCAAGATGGTGTTGATCAAACAGCAAAGGAGCACTATGACTTTCCTTGGCGCGTGTTTGAGCGCTTGGGGTGGGATGCGATCCGATCCAGCGGCGCGGTGGGTCGGGAGATGCTTTACAATTTGTTCTACTTCTCTTGGGCGTACCAGTGGGGGGTGGTTCAGCAGTTGAAGGCGTTCGGCAGTTTGGATGGAGTACTCAACTGCCTCCATGTCTCGGCGTCAGGTTGCATATCATTGGGTTGAAAAGCACATTCCAGGTAGTCCGCAAGGAAAGTGGCTTGCTCTTCCGGGTTGTACACCAATCCTTGTGAACCTCCGAGGGTTTGCACATGTGGTGGGCCAGTAGGTCGGGTGAGTGTTCTGACTAGTTGCGAGAAGTCACGTAAAGGTGTGTATATCTCCTGTAGGGTGTTATTCCACTTCTGCAGACGCCTGCGTAGGAACCTCTTCTTTATTCTGGATAGTGATGAGCAAATGCAAGACCAAGACCAAGACCAAGACCGGGGTGGTCTTGGTCTTGGTCTTACACATCCAGTCTTGCTCTTGGTCTTGCACTGGAACCCTTGGCCTTGGTCTTAGTCTTGCACACCCAGTCTTGGTCTTGCATGCAAGAGTCTTGCAAGTCTTGCATTTAGATATCTCAAGCTTTCCATAGGTAAATTTTACTATGGATATAAGGGATAATAGGATAATAAACTCTACAATGCGCCAATAGTAACGGAAATATAATGTATATTTTTAAATGTAATATAGTTTAACGTCGTATAAGTATGATGATAGTGTACAACATAGGTGATGACCTTCATTTTTTTATTGAGTGCCCACGCTTCACTACTTATAAGATATGCCTAAATCACAACATTTTGTAATCTGTTATATATATATATATATATATATATATATATATATATATATATATATATATATATATATATATATATATTAAACAGATCCAATAATCCACTGTTTCCCAAACTGGGGAGTCTACTGCTGAGACGCATGAAAGAAAATCAAAACGCACAGATTATTAAAATACCATGAATTGCAAAATTATTTTTACACTCTTCAGGCGTCAGGTTTTTCTCAACCTCGATTAGCTAATCTTTGTATTAAACAAACAAACAAACTTCCAATTTAGATATTGTTAACAGGAGGAAGAGGAACTGGTTAGGATATTTGCTGAGGAGGAGCTGTATTATTAGGGACTTGCTAGAGGATATTGTGGAAGAAAAGGGAGGGAGGGAGCGAAGCAGACTAGTTGGAGGAAGGTATTAAAAAAGAGAAAATTGCTACGTCAAGACGAAAAGACTAGCTGAGGACCACCGAACGTCGAACCTTGTCAGTTGCAGTAAGTAACCTGCCAATAATGGCAGAATAGCTATTATAATGATGATATGTTTAACAATATTGGCCAAAAGAAAGAGAAAGAGAAAATTAAAAGAAAATAATTATTATAATCAGACCTCTTAATATTTTAGCATAATTTGAGTTAAAACTGAAAACGATTCAACTGTCTTTGTCTTTTGTGTTGTAAACTCAATTTATATAAATACTGTTGACCTATATTAGAAATACAAAATAACGACATTTGAAGTCTCACTTGTGAATATGGATTACTAGCATCAATTACCCACTTCATTGGGTTAAACTAAAATAATAATAATAATAATAATAATAATAATAATAATAATAATAATAATAATAATAATATTTCTTTAGTCAGTCACTTTTTTACTATTAGTAAAGCGCTCTCTGATATCGGTCGTTTCGATTATTTTTATATTTTTACTCCCCTCCTCCTCTCCAAGTTGCGGGACTAAAGGAGGTGGGCTGATAAGGGCCATTTTTCGCCCATCAGGCCCGAGATGTGAAATGCATGGTTTTCAATAGTATACCTCATAATAATAAGAAAACAAATATATTTTAACGGAAAGCGCTATAAGTGAGAGGTAAAAAAAAATAAACAAAGAGGTAAGTCGTGTGTTAATGATGGAACGTAAACACTAATGTCATGAGTTGTAATCCGAGAAAGCAATAGTAAATATAACACTAACGGCAAGAATAAGAAGAATGAAGTCTACTACGACTATGAGATCAATATATTACATCGGAAATAATCAAGCATAGATAATAATCAGACAGCTGGAGACACTTGTAGCTAGTTTGCAGATTAGGCATCGTGCTTGCTGTCGTCATCCGAATCGCCACTGGACCATCTTGCAGGCGCCATCTTGTAGTGTGTGAGTATATTCTAGACTTGGTTTCTTAACTGCGGTGGAATTGTGGCGCCAGTAAGCCAGAAACCATAGTACGGAAGCAACATGCGCACAACATCTAACGACCCGAGGCCTACTTTACATTGACAGTACCATTGTATGTGTGCGATGTTGCTTTGCTCTGTTTTGATCCAAATATTATAGGTTTTAAATTTTATGTGTCGTGATCGTAACTGAACTCGGAGAACAGAAGCATCGTCATGATGTATGTACAGAGAGTACATACCTTCGTCACTTAAGTGCTCGTGAGTGTAAGATTGGCTATATATATATATATATATATATATATATATATATATATGGGGGTGGGGGTGTTTGTGGGTATGGGTATGTATTAACTTGGATCGGATACATCAGGTAGTTATTGTTGGTCGTTGTTTTTCATCTTTCCCTTAGTATTGCAATATAGCGTATCAATGAATTCCCATAGGTACTTCATTGACGTGTGGTATGTATGATTCTTCGATATATATATATATATATATATGAGAAATTCATGCCATTCTGCGACTGGTTTTCCTGCTCGCACCTTTACTCAATACCACTTTCAGAAATGACACGCTTTCTCAATACTCCATAACGTGCTGTCTCTATTTTTGCTGCCCTACACACACATCCGCGCAAACAATACATTTTCTTTATATATTTTATTGACATGGTGAGCATGTATTTTCAGTCACAATCGGTAAATAACATCAGAGCTGGAGTCTCCAGTTAAACTCGTACATTACAGCGTATGAACGGTAGTCATCGCTATATACTCTCACGCAATACATTTTGTTCTCTAATAGGTAGAAGGATACACTGAACCAAAATCAATTAGTACTCATATCAAAGGTTACACAGCGTTATATTATGACGAGTCAGATTTATTTTGGTTCATCGACTCCTTCTTCCTATAAGCCTCCATCAAAGACAGCAAACATTACCAAAATGTCGCAAAACGCTGAAACGAACTCTTTTTGGGCACTCATTTCTATGACTTACTATTTTCTTTATCGCGTATCTATTTTCTTTGCATATGCAACATATCTTCTAGTATACAAATACATTGCAAACTTGTCAGAATCGGACACTTCATTTGTCAGTTGTCTGATGGGCGAAAAATGGCCCTTATCCGCCCACCTCCTTTGGATTTAAACGGCATCACAAGTGTCACTGTTCGTCTCAGAGACCCCTAAAATTATGGTTTCGACACTAGTATCGGTCATTTTCAATCAACTTATATATCTCCCCCTCTCCCATGTTGCGAGGCACGGCATCAGAAGTGTCATTGTTAATCTCAATGACCTCGAAAACCATGAGTTCGACATTGATAATGGTCACTTTCGATAATTTTTATATATCTCGTTCCTCCCCAAAGTTGCGGTGCTGAATTTGCATTTAAACGGGATCCGAAGTATCACTGTTCACCTTAGCGACGCCGAAAACTATGGATTCGATACTAATATTCGTCATTTTCGATAATTTATATATTATATATATATATATATATATATATATATATATATATATATATATATATATATATATATATATATATATATATAGTGGCGGATCCAGGATATGATCAAGGGAGGGGCTAAATCATAATTTGCCCCTTTATCCAGTGTAAAGCAGAATTGAAGCCCATTTTATCCAGTGTAAACCTGAGCGTCAAGAGGGGCTATAGCCCCGTAGCCCCCTTGGATCCGCCCTTGTATATATATATATATATATATATTCCCTCTCCTCCACCAAGCTCGGGGCTGAATTTTGATTTAAACAGCATCGGAAGTATCGTTGTTTATCTCAGCAACCCCCAAATTATAGATTCCATTTTAATATCGGTCATTTTCGATCATTTTTAAATATCTGACCCCTCCCTCTACCCTAAACTGCATCGTCAAAGTGATATGACAGGAACCATCTCAGGTCCGATCCTCATCTATGTTGAAAATGAGATCGAGTTCGGTCGGGCGGTTCAATTGCTATTAATTTTTACTAATTTTTGTACATTTTCCATCACCTCCACCTCCCCTAAGTTCTACCAACAAATTGATTTAATAAAACCACCCCAAGTCCGAACCTCACCTATGTTGAAAATTTGATTGAGATCGATCGGCTGGTTCAAGAGTGATGAGGTCACAAAGACAGTCGCTTATATATATATATATATACATATATTTCCTTCCTCCCCACACCTACATTGCACCGTCAAAGTAAAATGATTAAGTAGGGATGATGATATGCGAATATATAAGTAAATGATATGCGGATATGGAAGGTAGAAACTAGGGGGGGGGAGCTGACAGAACCCAGACTATGATACCGCTACTGAAGGCAAGACTAACCTGTTTTCTCTGAGATACAGAGTACTTCGCACCAAAATCAAACGCGAAATGTTATACGCATACTATTTTAATAACAACGAATCGGATCACTGAAGTTCCAGTTGAAACTTTATTTAACTTAGCAACATTAGTGCAAGTATAGCGATTCTAATGAAATACTCGACTTGTGCAATGTATAGAAACTGTCCGTAATGAAACGTCAGAAAACGAAAGAAAGTCGACTGGTGAAGTTAATTGAACGTTTTACAGAAATTTGTTTTCCTTCGACCAGTGTTTTTCTTTTCTTTCTTTCTTTTCTTTTTTCTTTTTTTGTAAAACATTGCTTCCATTTTCATATTAATTTTTTTATGTAAGTAAATAACTTCTTTTTCTTTCTTCCTAAATAGCCCAGAATAGCAATCACATTACAACAGTCACGTTTTTTGGTATAATCTCCACCCAGTAAATATGTAATTTTCATAACGACATTTTATTAGTTTTGGAATGTTAGGTTACTCGCAAAATACAGATGGTTGTTTCATTTTTCTAGTACTGATAATCACGTTTATTTTGTAGGAGTAAAAACCCAGTTACAGTCAAAAATGTGCTCTCGTAGTGCTTTTCTTTTCAACTGTAAGCATTTGTAACATCACAAAGTATTGATGTTTGTAAAGTAAAATTTGGCCAGTAATGATAGGATATCTTACATTAATACGTGGAAAGTTGGAAAGTACGTTAATCTCTTTATATAATTGTAAAGAAAAGAATTTAAAGTTTGCATCAATTTCAAACGTGTGCTTTAGCTGGGTGTACAGAAAACTTACGAAATTTCACAAATTAGAGTATCGGTACATTACTTTCTACATAGAATGAGCAACACAAGCAGTGGCGGATCCAGAAGGTAAAACTCGAGTGTAGGGAAGGGGGGGGGGGGGCAGTTAAAAACCAGACTATAGTAAGCATATCATGAGTTTACTATAAACTTTCAAAAATATATAAATGAAAGCTTCAATTATTTTTCACTCAAAAAACTGGAGAGTCTAGGCTTCGGGCTAGATCCCGGCGTGACAAACATCTTGGCATTTGAAGGCGGCGCTCCAAGTTACCTTTAAATGCTGCTAGCAAATGAGAGGCTAGCGGTATTGCCACGTTTATTTTGTACACATCCACGTCTATCGTCTGCCACCTGATTGCGCTATAGTTCGTCTGCTTAGCCATAGTCACGCCCCTTAGCACTCGGCAACGTCGCGTCAGAGCGTGCGTTTTATTCGTTTAGCTGAAATGCCAAGATGTTTGTCACAGGCTTTAGTATTAAATAAGTCAAGTTGTTTTCAAGTTACTTTAACTTAATAGTACGGTATTCCTAACATTCAACTTTCAAAGATCGTGAAGATGACATTCCGTAAAAGGTTGCCTCCACACATCATCTTACTCTATATTAGTTTTAGCGTTAAAAGCTTCTATAAAGGTAACTAAGAAATTTCTGTCGCTTTTTCGCCCACCATCTTCGAACATCGATATGTCATCTAAGACGTACCTGGATAGTCCCTATCAGTATCGACAACGTTCTGGAAGGCCATGGATTTCATCGCGGTAGAACTTAGTAGTAGGTGATTGTCCAAGGAATAAAACAGGTGATAATCGGACGGTGGAATATCCACGGAGTATAGTGGATGCAATAGTGTTTCCCATCTAAGCCGTAGAATAGTATCCATGGTTATTCTAATCACATGGGGCTTAGCGTTGTCATATACAAGGGGAGGACACTTTGCGACTCAGAAGTGCTGGCTCCAGAGTTTTGAGGTTTCCTTGAACACGGCTCAATTCCTGACAGTACACAGTTGTATTGATGCTCTGGCCAGCTGGTAACAGTCCTGATGCACGATGCCGCGAGCAATTCACAAAACACACAGGAGGACCTTCTTCTGGTGCAGTGCTGGTTTCGGCTGTTTTGGAACCGGTTCATGAGATGCTAACCAATGATGACGGCGCCGTGGAGCTTTGTACAGGACCCACTTCTCATCACATGTCAGCACCCTGTTCAGAAATGGCTCCTTCCTCAGACGAGACAGCAAAGAAACACAGGTGTTTGCTCGCGTTTAGGGATGCGCATGAGTCGAGACATGTCTCGAATCTCGACTCGACTCGACTCGAATTCGAGTCGAGACACACTTTGTAAAATTCGAGACGAGTCGAGACAAACGTATTTCTCGACTCCAATTTTCGAGTCGAGTCGAGACAGCTGGTAAAAATCTCGACTCAACTCGAATGTCTCGAAAATTTTTCTATAATTTTTAATATTATTTTGAAGAAAGTACTCTCTCAGAAACGCTCGCACCAGAATTTCGGAAACTGCAGGACTTGTCAGGTGTTCGAGGAGTGCTGTGGTGATTGAGTTCAACAAGGGGAAATGACGTCCAAATGTCGAGGGATTGGGCGCCCCCCACCTCATTACAGATATCGGACGTCGAAGGCTGGGCAGACTGGTAAAACAGTACAAGCAGCGAACTGCGTCGGAACTAAGATCAGAGTTTAATGCTGGGCAAAGTACAAGTGTGTCTGAACTAATGTAAAATTTCCGGAAATTTTGAACCTGTTTTTTTAAAAAGTTTTTTTTCGATTTTCCAGAAAAATTGAAAAAAATAAATATGTTTGTATTAGGTTAATTTTAGTAATGATATCTCTCTTTTTTCAAACACGTGAAAAATATAAGTTCAAAAATTTCAACATTGCGAATATTAAAAAATAGCACTCGAAAATAAAACTAATCCAATTATTATCTATATATTAAAATACTAGATTTACGCTTATATGTTTCTCCTCACAGAAAAGTTTATATGCTTGTCTCCAATCCTTTCAACAATGAGATCTCGAACCCACAGGTGCTAGAAACGTGCCGTTTTCATTTGTCGATTCCAAATTTTGTGTAAATTGTCCAGTTCTAATTGAATATTTTTTTAAAAAAACATGGCCTTAGTTCTTTATTACATTTTTAGGGGCACACTAGAAGTACTGTGGGGGCGCGGTGGCTCAGTGGTAGAGCGTTCAGCTGCAGTGCTTGGGGTCCCTGGTTTGATCCTAGATCGCGCCGAGTGGGCTTTGTGGTGGACAAACACCGTGCTCGTGGGTTTTCTCGGGGTTCACCCGTTTCCTCCCACTTTCTTCATTCCACTATTTCATTAATTTCTCACCAGCACCGTCTCCTTTAGCCTAACCGGCATAATCGTTGGACGTAAAACTAAAGATTTCATTTCACTAGAAATACTGAATTTTTGAAAAAGTAAAGCATCCTACCCTACGAGTTATATATTCCAACATCACATAGTTGTATATAGGGGTCGTATATCTGTCAGACGTTTGTTTCATGGCCGAAAGATAATGAAAACGAAGGATAACCATTTCTGCAGTCTAAGATTAATCTTCATTGTTTGGAGAATTTTTTTTCCCAATAAACACCGTTTCTCACTGACATAATTAATTGTGTGTTTAATTTACTTATTACTTATTAAATATTGCATGCAAATGCATGCATACACGATATGGGCATTCAGTAAATGGATACCTGAAAATTTGAATTCAATTATCTATACAAGCCGGCTACGAGTCTTTTGTTTTGGCCACGGGTGCAGTCCAAACTACTCTTTGGATTGAGCTTCTTACCGAAGGACCACACAGATGTTATCGAAACTATTGTGCTATTGTTTCTTTGTATGCTTTGGCAAAAACCTCTGTAGATATCAAAGCCTGCTAGTGAAGCCATATCTAGACACTTGGTGCTAGATCTATCATAATTCACTCCCATTTAGCATCTAGCATCTTGACTTTAGCATCTTGGCAAAGTCTCATTCTTTCCTCTGGAGAACAGAAAAAGAACGAAAATTTAGATGGCTCACTGACCGTTGGGAATTATCCCTTAGTTGAATCGATGGTTGGAGTAATGAAACCAGTTAGTATATCCGCTGTTGTATTGTTGAATTCACAGAAATGTTCAAAAATAAGCAAAACGTGACTTTGCACAAGAGTGTGAGGTTATCTGGGATGTTTCTGTCCCTTCTCACTTTACAACTTGAGAGGGGAGGAGGTATGATCGTCAGGAGACCACTAGTAG
Organism: Thermobia domestica; assembly: GCF_964235325.1. Lineage (NCBI taxonomy): Eukaryota > Metazoa > Arthropoda > Insecta > Zygentoma > Lepismatidae > Thermobia > Thermobia domestica. The sequence continues at coordinate 233,762,793 of NC_137460.1, forward strand.
TATACCGCTAAAAGGAATGCTTCAGTGCTGCGTCGGAAGCGACATGTTTTGTATATATTTCTTAAAATGTTATCCATTCATAAAGTATAAATTCCCCCTTCCTCCCCTGATTCTCTTTCCAATACAGAGAACCGACTCTTTAAATGAAGAAAGAACCCTGAACTCTCCCGAAAATGCAAAAATGAATGATGCGTACAAATAACAAATCTGTGGATGAATCAAATAATGCAGATACATGAGAAGCTGATGACGAAGATAACAGTGCTTGATGCAGCGCAGTCCACCACATGTAAATAGATTTGAAGTGTTCATATTTGTGTATGTGTACGTGTGTATGCGCTTGTTTTTGAGTATTTATATGTGCGTGTGTCTTGTAATTGTTATATTAATATCCACTGGATTAAGTGAAAGTATAATTGGATTTGATGACTGCCAAATTGACGTCATCTTGGTAAGTCATCATTTTTTAATATTTAGTAATAATAAATTAAATTATAGTTTAGCGTCGTTTTCAGGAGCAAAACTCTACAAGACGTGAACCTACAGTTTAACGTCGGATTTGAAACACATGAGCTCCTACCATGAATCAAACCTCGTTCGAGAAAGGAGCATCGCTAACAACATAGCAACAGGGAACTCAACATGTAGTAATATGTATATTAAGTTGCAAAATTATATTCGTTTAATTTTCACTAATATATTCTTCACAATGTAAAGTAGTCGCTAGGCACGTTATCTTGTTTAAAAACAAAAAACCTATCTCTTATGTTTCCGTCTCGGGTTTGGACTGCGGAATGATAGAAATCCGAAAGAGATGTTTTTATTATATTTTGTACACTAGATCTGCTCCTTCATAATCTCCGTGTTTGGTAAGAATGAACCTCCCTGGCTCACGAAAATGTATACGTAACGTAACAAACCATGCACATTAAATGACAGACTAATATAGCAAACATTGAAGATGGCCCCTAGAAAATTTTCTACGACCGCCCATGTCTGGAGGTACACAATTTCGCAATTCAGTGGATACGATGTGGATATATTCAAAGTCCACTGATTTATCCATGAAATTTAAATTTTATAAAAATATTCTCAGTGAATACTAACCTGAGAACTATTTCTTTAATTGGATCGCTAGAGTTTTTTTCTTTTTTTCACCAGGTCTCGGTAATCGTCCGGCACGAAAACTGAAGTTTCTACAAGTGTTTCTTCAGCAAATTTTTTGAGAAAGGGGTCCTCCAGGAGCGTTATTTAGGGGTAATTCCTGCGTTTGTTATATACATATATAGATATAGATATATATAAATATAGATATACTGTAGTTATTTAAAGATAAGTAGGAGCAGGTCTTTAAAATTAGTTCGGAAAGATAATATGAAAATCTGGCATAATTTGCAAGAATCTATCTAGTCTAATATAAATAAAATAAATAGTTTGTTTGTGTGTTTGTTTGTCTGTATGCGGACTGGGGACCAGACGAGTGGACCGAGAGTTACCAAATTTTGGTCAGGGGAACCTTGGCCTAGGCCCCAGATCAAGACGAATTTTTTTTTCAAAATTCGAACCAGGGGGTCTCAGGGGGCGCTTACAGGGACATGTAAAAGTGGTAGAAAATGGCCGATATTACTGTCGAATTCATAGTTTTTGCGGTCGCTGAAATCAATGGTGAAACTCTGATTACATTAACTTCCAAATTCACCCTATTCGGGCCGGGGAGTAGAGTGGGGACACTTGCGGGTGTTTTTTTTCCTACTGCGCATGCGCAAACACTCGACGCTGATTGGCTGGCGCAGGTCACGTGACCCGGCCCCGCCCCCTGACGCTGATTGGTCGGTTCCGGCCACGCCCCCTGGCCACGCCCCTTGACGCTGATTGGTTGGCCACGCCCCCGGCCACGCCCCTTAACGCTGATTGGTCGGTTCCGGCCACGCCCCTTCACGCTGATTGGCTGGTCACGCCCCCTGACGCTGATTGGTCGGTGCCCGCCACGCCCCCCCCCCCCCGGTCACGCTCTTTTATGACCTCCTATCTACTGCGCTGACTGGCTGGCGGCGGACCCCCTTCCGATTGGCTGGCGCGGGACCCCCTTCCGATTGGCTGGCACCGGACCCCGCCCCCATAAGATTCGTTCCCTTTTATGAGCACTAGCAGATCGATAACACACAAGACTATATAACATAGCAGGGGTGTACTCGTTCCCTTTTATGAGCACTTTTAACATAGCAGATATTACACAGAGTCTACGAACACATAACATAGCACATATTACATAAGACTATATAACATAGCAGGGGTGTACTTGTTCTCTTTGATGAGCACTTTTAACATAGCAGAAATTACATAAGACTATGGCTTATTTAACATAACATAGCAAAGATTCGTTCCCTTTTATGAGCACTTTTAACATAGCAGATATTACACAGAGTCTACGAACACATAACATAGCACATATTACATAAGACTATATAACATAGCAGGGGTGTACTTGTTCTCTTTTATGAGCACTTTTAACATAGCAGAAATTACATAAGACTATGGCTTATTTAACATAACATAGCAAAGATAAGTTCCCATTTATGAGCACTCTTTTTAAACATAGCAGAAAATAATGGGGGTGTATTTGCCCTCCATTTTGAGACCAATTTTTGACCTACTGCGCATATGCGCAAAACTGTTCCGATTCCGCCGGAGCAGAACTGCCGCTCTCTATATCAACGGTACCAGAACACACACGCACACACACACATCAGACCGCAGACTGTTCCGGTTCAGGGGCAGATTACGGCTATGCGCAGAAACATAAAATAAGACATAACACCCCCGTTCTCTTTTACGAGCACTAGAGCAAATCGCAGACTCTTCCAGTTCAGGGGCAGATTACGGCTATGCGCAGAAACATAAAATAAGACATAACACCCCCGTTCTCTTTTACGACCACTTTAAAGCAACATAATAGAGCAGAGAATAAAAAAATAACAACACACACACACACACACACACACACACACGGATTGCTTATGCGCAGTAAAATTAAATTTCCAATTAATTACACATTGCACGCATGCGCAGAAAAATTACATTAGACTACAGACTGTTCCGGTTCAATAGAGCAGACTACGTGCAACAAGCAGGTCATAAAAGACTATGACCTATTTTGCATCCCCTAAATAACATAGTATACACCCACACTTGGTTGCGTATGCCAAATCCGATTTAGTACAAATAACACGCATGCGCAGAAACATTTACATTTCCGATTCGACCATGCTGGTAAAGAATACCACACTTATTTCTACCAGGGTCTTATAGTTTTTTGTGGGATACGCCCTTTCTATGATAATTTTAACCGATTTGGATGAAACTCGGCATATGGGGGTTTTCGACCATGCTGAGTACGAATATCATACTTATTTTTAACTGGGTCTTATGGTTCATGTGGGATACGCCCTTTCTATGATAATTTTAACCGATTTGGATGAAACTCGGCATATGGGGGTTTTCGACCATGCTGAGTACGAATATCATACTTATTTTTAACTGGGTCCTATAGTTTTTGTGGCATACGCCCTTTCTATGACAATTTTATCCAATTTGGATGAAACTCTGCATATGGGGGTTTTCGGACATGCTGATTACCAATACCACACCTACTTTTACCCGGGTCTTATAGTTTATGAGGGATACGTCGTTTGTATGACACTTAAAACCTAATAACTCAAAAACGGAACCACATATTGAGGTGGTGTTTCCACATTTAGTAACGGGTCACCAGCAACCACAAGTTCCAAAATAATGACCATCGAGGTCAAAGGTCAACATACTTAAAACCTAATAACACGAAAACGGAGCCATATATTGAGATGCTGTTTCCAAATCTAGTAATCGGTCACCAACTAGTACAAGATCCAAAACATTGACCATCGACGTCAAAGGTCAACATACTTAAAACATAATCACTCGAAAACGTCACCACATATTGAGATGGTGTTTCCAAATCTAGTAATCGGTCATCAGGTACTACAAGTTCCAAAATAATGACCATCGAGGTCAAAGGTCAACATACTTAAAACCTAATCACTCGAAAACGGGGCCACATATTGAGATGCTGTTTCCACATTTAGTAATTGGTCATCAGGTACTACACTTTCCAAAATCATGACCATCGAGGTCAAAGGTCAACATACTTAAAACCTAATAACACGAAAACTGCGCCAAATATCGAAGTGGTGTTTCCAAATCTAGTAATTGGTCATCAGGTACTACATGTTCCAAAATAATGATCATCGAGGTCAAAGGTCAACATACTTAAAACCTAATAACACGAAAACGGGGCCACATATTGAGATGGTGTTTCCACATTTAGTAATCGGCCACCAACTACTACAAGTTCCAAAATAATGACCATCGAGGTCAAAGGTCAACATACTTAAAACCTAATAACTCGAAAACGGACCCATATATTGAGATGGAGTTTCCAAATTTGGTAATTGGTCATCAGGTACTACAAGATCCAAAACAATGACCATCGAGGTCAAAGGTCAACATACTTAAAACCTAATCACTCGAAAACGGAGCCACATATTGAGATGCTGTTTCCAAATCTGGTAATTGGTCATCAGGTACTACAAGATCCAAAACAACGACCATCGAGGTCAAAGGTCAACATACTTAAAAACTAATCACTCGAAAACGGATCCATATATTGAGGTGCTGTTTCCACATTTAGTAATCGGCCACCAACTACTACAAGTTCCAAAATAATGACCATCGAGGTCAAAGGCCAACATACTTAAAACCTAATCACTCGACAACTGAGACACATATTGAGATGGTGTTTCCAAATCTGGTAACTGGTCATCAACTACTACAAGTTTCAAAATAATGATCATCGAGGTCAGTCAACATACTTAAAACCTAATCACTCGAAAACGGATCCACATATTGAGATGGTGTTTCCAAATCTACTAATAGGTCATCAGGTACTACATGTTCCAAAATAATGATCATCGAGGTCAAAGGTCAACATACTTAAAACTTAATAACACGAAAACGGACCCACATATTGAGATGGTGTTGCCACATTTAGTAATTGGTCATCAACTACTACAAGTTCCAAAATAATGACCATCGTGGTCAAAAGGTTACAATACTTAAAACCTAATCACTCGAAAACGGAGGCACATATTGAGGTGCGGTTTCCAAATCTATTAATAGGTCATCAACTAGTACACGTTAAAAAACGTACTGACTTTCGAGGTCAAAGGTCAAATATTTAAACCTTAATAACTTGTAAACGGAGTCAGCAAGAGATTTCTGTGTCCTATTCTTTTTTTTTGTTCCAAGCAGAAAAAGTGAAGAATGAATAAATTTTAGTGACTTATTTGCTATTGTACTAACGAGAAAAAAATCAAAACAACGCCATTTTTAACTAGCTCAGAATTTCTGTACATTTTGGTTATTCAAAATAATTTGGATGGACTAACGAAAAAGAAAGCAGAGATATGCCACTTTAGCTAGCTGAGAATTTAAAGAAACAAAGGGAACCTACTCAATTTTCTATCAACGAGAAATGCCATATTTCAACTACCTCAGAGTTTATGTCTTCTTGTACTAATTAAATAAACGAAGGAATAATGTACCAATGAGAAATGCCATTTTTTCTAGACCATGTTCTAATATTTAAACAAACGAAGGGGTGAATTTGAGTGACCTATTCAATTTTGCACCAACGAGAAATAACGTCGTATTTTAAATAAACAAACAATCGGATAAATTTAACCGGCTCAGAAGTGTACTATTTAAACAAACGAAGGTCTCTTGAGTGAGATTTCCAATTTTGTAGCAAGAAGGACTATTTTCTAACTAACTCAAATTTGGATGGAGTGATTAGTTTTGTTCGAACCAGAAAAATTTGATTGGATTATTTCCTTATGTACCAACTGAGAAAAGTGAAGGAATAAATTTGGGTAGAATATTTAGTTTTGTACCTAGCAAAATAAGAAAAAGAAGTGAAGAACGAATAACATGTACCAACAAACAAAATGGAGCACCAGCGACAAAAAAGAAACCGAAGGAGGAATAAATTTGGGTGACCTAATCAGTTTGTAATAAGCAGAATCAGCATTCTATACTTTTTTTCTCCCATTCATTGGGGCTTGTCCTATTTCCTTTTGTACCAACGAGAACCATTTTTAACAGACATAGAATTTGTACCAAACAGAAAAGAGGAGCTACACGATTAAACAAAGCAATCAATTTTTAACTAGCTCAGAATTTATGTGCCTTTTGTAACGAAGAAACAAATTTGAAGGAGGTTCATTTTAACTAATCCTGCTGCGAGTAGATCAATTAGTACATAGTAAAAAAATAAAACAATATGACATTATTGCGACTTTCATTTTCGAATACATACGAATTAGGCCACTATGGCAAAAAATTCTCGAAAACTCTCTCCTTATGCTTTAGAAACCCGCTAGTAGGGCGTCGATTCAGTAATCCATATTGGGGTATACCTTTTATACAACAAACAAGTCTACTGTCTTCGGCACGCATTTTAGACCAAGGGCAGCAAGACAGTATATTAAATAACACTTCTGCTGGATAGAAATTCGATTCTCTCGATCTTCTGCTTTACTTGGAAATTATCCACATCTTAGAATTTATCAGGTTACATCTAGTAAAAGAAAACGAGCAGATAATTTTGAGACAGTTCCATATGGGTAAATACAGTATTAGTAGAGATAAGGAGAGAGTGAAAAAAATGGAAAATTAAATTTTAAATCATTATTATTATTATTTTAGAGGTCAAAAGGAAGAATAAATGAATTTGAGTGGCATATGTACGGAATTTAGTTTTGTACCGGGCAAAAAAAAATTTGAATGGAATATTTTATTTTGTACCAGCTGGGAATTTAGTGTTGTACCATTGTATCAATTTAAGTATTTTGTACTATTTAGTACCACCGAGAAGGTGTAGAATATTTAGTTTTGTTGGCTTCTTTATTTTGTATTAACGACTAAAACCTTTAACACATACTCGGTTGTGTGCATTATAATGGCCGAAGGTTTTCATTTCCCTGTGGTACAACGTAATGGTCGCCCCGCTTATTCTAGGTCTACAGTTAGATATTTTCGATTGGATAATGGTATAAAGCCATGTTTTGTTGAGCACAATGCCCACTATAACGATGTGGTAGACAATTATTTGATGGATAGATATTTGTTTAATAGTCGCTATAACAAATGGTATATGGTAGAATTTGTTAAGCATTTATCGCAGGTAGATATTAAGATAGACTTTTTGTCGTTGGTTACTCGTTTAACCGCACACAGTTCTCTTTTCCAATCAGCTACCTTTTTTGCCATGAAAACTAAGGGTAATAGTTATACTGTGATAGCTTTCTTTCGCTATGGGGGAACGCAGGACACTTTGGATGAGTTATTAAAGTTTTGGAATCATGTGTGCGAGTTCAGGCCAAGTATCCAGATTGCGGATTTACTTGGTTGCTTTACACGATGTGGTAAAACTGGCCTTTTTGCGGTATCTCCTGATACCTATCTGTTGGACCTCGTGGTATTTGGAAACTTGGTGAAAAAGAATAACAAATGGTTTTTCTCGCAATAAAGCTATACATACAGAATAATCCATTATGGCAAAAAAATACTACTTTCTCCTTATGCTTAGTCGGAGTAGACTTCGATACATTGTGTAAGAATTTCCAATTAATAGCGGTATTGCACTGTAATAGTGCGGTTTATTGTAGTCTACCAGCAATAATGATCTCTAAGAGAGTTATTAGGTAAAGATAACAATTACACCGTAATTCGATCGAACACATTTATAAGACCATATTCTGCTATTCAAATAAACGAAGGAATAAACCTATTCACTTTTATACCACCTTTTAGTTTTGTACCAACCACAAAAAAGGGAAGAAGGACCATTATAACAAGCTCACTATTTTTATACCATTTTGTATTACTCTATTTCATTTTTGTAACAATCAGAAGAAAAGCTCAGAATTTTATACCTTTGTGATGCTACATTTTGTATTATTTTTGTGTCATCCAGAGAACAATTTAAATTGCCTCTCCCTGACAAATCAGTTGCCAGAGTCCAATGTTTGTAATCTATAATAGTACAAATTGATCCATTTAACAGTTCAAGTTCTTCTATCCTTACACAATCAAATGCATATGCTACAGTGGGCTCAGTGTTCATTACACAGAATTAAATAATTGTTTATCTTTTTCTAAAAACATTTCTACTATTTTGTTGATATAATAATCACACTCTGTAATGTATTCATATACCAGATTAAATTTTTTCTCCAAAGTATAAGTGTTCTTAATATTGCAACCTTTAAAATGCTTCTTTAAATAGAGTTTATAGATTTTCTCTCTCATTTCACGTTTAATTAAGATTGTCCACACCTTTTGCAATAATTCGTAATCATACTGCAGCAAACAGTTGTGATCTTTTTCATTCTCATTATGTTTAGAACATCCTTCACATAATAATACTGAATTTGGTGTATACTCATTAAATAATTGTATAACACATGTATCACTAATACTTTCACTAGTACACTCGCACTCATTAGCTTCCAGTTCAAAACAGGTAATATTTGAAACACTGTCATCATCACTTTCCGGGAGTATTTCATCATTATATCTATTATAGCGTCTAAAATAATACACTTCTTCTATTTCTTGTGTTGGATATATGATTCTCACTTTATCACGTAATTCATCTGGCAAATCAGGGTCAGACGGCTGGATTAACAGTATTGGTTTCTCGTTTTCACGCTTAATTTCTTTTTCTCTAGGTGAAACATAAGCAATTTCCATGCTAGTCATTTTTCTACTCTTCCGCAAAAACAAATCAAGTGTGACACGTCTACTTATATACCTACAATAAAAGCATTCTATGCATTCGCTGTGTTTAATAATATGTTTCAAGGCAATGCAAAATAATTCGTTAATATAACGTCATGATGTATGTTCTATTATTTCCAAATATACTCCATAATCTTATATTCCATTATAATAAAATACATAACTGCAAAAATATATATTTGTCGTTTTGGACTTAGACGAGGAAAGAAAGTTTAAAAGATAATTGAATCGTTGAGCAATAGGCAGTACCTTAGCAATACAAGTGTTAGGTAACGCAATCGTAACGCTGCTTAATTATCTGCAGCACTCTTTATAGATGGTGTGGAACATGAAACTTTTGTTTTCCTTGATGAGTTGATTCTTACTTTGATATGATTCCTTCTGTTGTGATCAAAAATGGTCATGCATGCTGTTATGATTCGTCGTCCTTCATCAGTTTTCTTTAGTACGCTAATTGCTATGGATTAAGTTATAATTGAATTATGACGCAATTTAGTTAGTGACCGGGAAACTTTAAACTTTAGCGTCGCCGTTAGTATTTTGTAAACCTAATTCGCTAAACACACGTCAATACCCATATAGTGAGGGGAGAGGCAATTTAAATTGTTCTCTGGATGACACAAAAATAATACAAAATGTAGCATCACAAAGGTATAAAATTCTGAGCTTTTCTTCTGATTGTTACAAAAATGAAATAGAGTAATACAAAATGGTATAAAAATAGTGAGCTTGTTATAATGGTCCTTCTTCCCTTTTTTGTGGTTGGTACAAAACTAAAAGGTGGTATAAAAGTGAATAGGTTTATTCCTTCGTTTATTTGAATAGCAGAATATGGTCTTATAAATGTGTTCGATCGAATTACGGTGTAATTGTTATCTTTACCTAATAACTCTCTTAGAGATCATTATTGCTGGTAGACTACAATAAACCGCACTATTACAGTGCAATACCGCTATTAATTGGAAATTCTTACACAATGTATCGAAGTCTACTCCGACTAAGCATAAGGAGAAAGTAGTATTTTTTTGCCATAATGGATTATTCTGTATGTATAGCTTTATTGCGAGAAAAACCATTTGTTATTCTTTTTCACCAAGTTTCCAAATACCACGAGGTCCAACAGATAGGTATCAGGAGATACCGCAAAAAGGCCAGTTTTACCACATCGTGTAAAGCAACCAAGTAAATCCGCAATCTGGATACTTGGCCTGAACTCGCACACATGATTCCAAAACTTTAATAACTCATCCAAAGTGTCCTGCGTTCCCCCATAGCGAAAGAAAGCTATCACAGTATAACTATTACCCTTAGTTTTCATGGCAAAAAAGGTAGCTGATTGGAAAAGAGAACTGTGCGCGGTTAAACGAGTAACCAACGACAAAAAGTCTATCTTAATATCTACCTGCGATAAATGCTTAACAAATTCTACCATATACCATTTGTTATAGCGACTATTAAACAAATATCTATCCATCAAATAATTGTCTACCACATCGTTATAGTGGGCATTGTGCTCAACAAAACACGGCTTTATTCCATTATCCAACCGAAAATATCTAACTGTAGACCTAGAATAAGCGGGGCGACCATTACGTTGTAGCACAGGGAAATGAAAAACTTCGGCCATTGTAATGCACACAAAGGTTTTAGTCGTTAATACAAAATAAAGAAGCCAACAAAACTAAATATTCTACACCTTCTCGGTGGTACTAAATAGTACAAAATACTTAAATTGATACAATGGTACAACACTAAATTCCCAGCTGATACAAAATAAAATATTCCATTCAATTCTTTTTTTGTCCGGTAAAAAACTAAATTCCGTGCATATGCCACTCAAATTCACTTATTCTTCCTTTTGACCTCTAAAATAATAATAATAATGATTTAAAATTTAATTTTCCATTTTTTTCACTCTCTCCTTATCTCTACTAATACTGTATTTACCCATATGGAACTGTCTCAAAATTATCTGCTCGTTTTCTTTTACTAGATGTAACCTGATAAATTCTAAGATGTGGATAATTTCCAAGTAAAGCAGAAGATCGAGAGAATCGAATTTCTATCCAGCAGAAGTGTTATTTAATATACTGTCTTGCTGCCCTTGGTCTAAAATGCGTGCCGAAGACAGTAGACTTGTTTGTTGTATAAAAGGTATACCCCAATATGGATTACTGAATCGACGCCCTACTAGCGGGTTTCTAAAGCATAAGGAGAGAGTTTTCGAGAATTTTTTGCCATAGTGGCCTAATTCGTATGTATTCGAAAATGAAAGTCGCAATAATGTCATATTGTTTTATTTTTTTACTATGTACTAATTGATCTACTCGCAGCAGGATTAGTTAAAATGAACCTCCTTCAAATTTGTTTCTTCGTTACAAAAGGCACATAAATTCTGAGCTAGTTAAAAATTGATTGCTTTGTTTAATCGTGTAGCTCCTCTTTTCTGTTTGGTACAAATTCTATGTCTGTTAAAAATGGTTCTCGTTGGTACAAAAGGAAATAGGACAAGCCCCAATGAATGGGAGAAAAAAAGTATAGAATGCTGATTCTGCTTATTACAAACTGATTAGGTCACCCAAATTTATTCCTCCTTCGGTTTCTTTTTTGTCGCTGGTGCTCCATTTTGTTTGTTGGTACATGTTATTCGTTCTTCACTTCTTTTTCTTATTTTGCTAGGTACAAAACTAAATATTCTACCCAAATTTATTCCTTCACTTTTCTCAGTTGGTACATAAGGAAATAATCCAATCAAATTTTTCTGGTTCGAACAAAACTAATCACTCCATCCAAATTTGAGTTAGTTAGAAAATAGTCCTTCTTGCTACAAAATTGGAAATCTCACTCAAGAGACCTTCGTTTGTTTAAATAGTACACTTCTGAGCCGGTTAAATTTATCCGATTGTTTGTTTATTTAAAATACGACGTTATTTCTCGTTGGTGCAAAATTGAATAGGTCACTCAAATTCACCCCTTCGTTTGTTTAAATATTAGAACATGGTCTAGAAAAAATGGCATTTCTCATTGGTACATTATTCCTTCGTTTATTTAATTAGTACAAGAAGACATAAACTCTGAGGTAGTTGAAATATGGCATTTCTCGTTGATAGAAAATTGAGTAGGTTCCCTTTGTTTCTTTAAATTCTCAGCTAGCTAAAGTGGCATATCTCTGCTTTCTTTTTCGTTAGTCCATCCAAATTATTTTGAATAACCAAAATGTACAGAAATTCTGAGCTAGTTAAAAATGGCGTTGTTTTGATTTTTTTCTCGTTAGTACAATAGCAAATAAGTCACTAAAATTTATTCATTCTTCACTTTTTCTGCTTGGAACAAAAAAAAAGAATAGGACACAGAAATCTCTTGCTGACTCCGTTTACAAGTTATTAAGGTTTAAATATTTGACCTTTGACCTCGAAAGTCAGTACGTTTTTTAACGTGTACTAGTTGATGACCTATTAATAGATTTGGAAACCGCACCTCAATATGTGCCTCCGTTTTCGAGTGATTAGGTTTTAAGTATTGTAACCTTTTGACCACGATGGTCATTATTTTGGAACTTGTAGTAGTTGATGACCAATTACTAAATGTGGCAACACCATCTCAATATGTGGGTCCGTTTTCGTGTTATTAAGTTTTAAGTATGTTGACCTTTGACCTCGATGATCATTATTTTGGAACATGTAGTACCTGATGACCTATTAGTAGATTTGGAAACACCATCTCAATATGTGGATCCGTTTTCGAGTGATTAGGTTTTAAGTATGTTGACTGACCTCGATGATCATTATTTTGAAACTTGTAGTAGTTGATGACCAGTTACCAGATTTGGAAACACCATCTCAATATGTGTCTCAGTTGTCGAGTGATTAGGTTTTAAGTATGTTGGCCTTTGACCTCGATGGTCATTATTTTGGAACTTGTAGTAGTTGGTGGCCGATTACTAAATGTGGAAACAGCACCTCAATATATGGATCCGTTTTCGAGTGATTAGGTTTTAAGTATGTTGACCTTTGACCTCGATGGTCGTTGTTTTGGATCTTGTAGTACCTGATGACCAATTACCAGATTTGGAAACAGCATCTCAATATGTGGCTCCGTTTTCGAGTGATTAGGTTTTAAGTATGTTGACCTTTGACCTCGATGGTCATTGTTTTGGATCTTGTAGTACCTGATGACCAATTACCAAATTTGGAAACTCCATCTCAATATATGGGTCCGTTTTCGAGTTATTAGGTTTTAAGTATGTTGACCTTTGACCTCGATGGTCAATGTTTTGGAACTTGTAGTACCTGATGACCGATTACTAGACTTGGAAACACCATCTCAATATGTGCCCCCGTTTTCGTGTTATTAGGTTTTAAGTATGTTGACCTTTGACCTCGATGATCGGTATTTTGGAACTTGTAGTAGTTGGTGACCGATTACTAAATGTGGAAACAGCACCTCAATATATGGATCCGTTTTCGAGTTATTAGGTTTTAAGTATAGTGACCTTTGACCTCGATGGTCAATGTTTGTTTTGGATCTTGTAGTACCTGATGACCAATTACTAAACGTGGAAACACGACCTCAATATGTGGGTCCGTTTTCGAGTGATTAGGTTTTAAGTATGTTGACCTTTGACCTCGATGGTCATTATTTTGGAACTTGTAGTACCTGATGACCAATTACTAAATGTGGAAACACCATCTCAATATGTGGCTCCGTTTTCGTGTTATTAGGTTTTAAGTAGGTTGACCTTTGACCTCGATGGTCAATGTTTTGGATCTTGTAGTAGTTGATGACCAGTTACTAGATTTGGAAACACCATCTCAATATGTGGCCCCGTTTTCGAGTTATTAGGTTTTAAGTGTCATACAAACGACGTATCCCTCATAAACTATAAGGCCCCGGTAAAAGTAGGTGTGGTATTGGTAATCAGCATGTCCGAAAACCCCCATATGCCGAGTTTCACCCAAATTGGATAAAATTTCCATAGAAAGGGTGTATGCCACAAAAACTATAGAACCAGTTAGAAAATAAGTATGATATTCGTACTCAGCATGTTCGAAAACCCCATATGCAGAGTTTCATCCAAATCGGTTAAAATTATCATAGAAAGGACGTATCCCACATGAACCATAAGACCCTGGTAAAAATAAGTATGATATTCTTTACCGGCATGGTCGAATCGAAAATATAAATGTTTCTGCGCATGCGTGTTATTTCCAAGTGTGGGTGTATACTATGTTATTTAGGAGATGAAAAATAGGTCATAGTCTTTTATGCCCTGCTTGTTGCACGTAGTCTGCTCTATTGAACCGGAACCAGCACTGCAACTGGAACAGGCTGTAGTCTAGTGTAATTTTTTCTGCGCATGCGTGCAATGTGTAATTAATTGGAAATTTAATTTTACTGTGCATAAGCAATCAAGTGTGTGTGTGTGTGTGTGTGTGTGTGTGTGTGGTTGTTATTTTTTTATTCTCTGCTCTATTATGTTGCTATAAAGTGCTCGTAAAAGAGAACGGGGGTGTTATGTCTTATTTTATGTTTCTGCGCATAGCCGTAATCTGCTCCTGAACTGGAACAATCTGCAGTCTGCTCTATTATGTTGCTATAAAGTGCTCGTAAAAGAGAACGGGTGTTATGTCTTATTTTATGTTTCTGCGCATAGCCGTAATCTGCTCCTGAACTGGAAAAGTCTGCGGTCTGCTGTGTGTGTGTGTGTGTGTGTGTGTGTGTGTGTGTTCTGGTACCATTGATAAATAGAACGGCAGTTCTGCTCCGGCGGAATTGGAACAGTTTTGCGCATATGCGCAGTAGGTCAAAAAATTGGTCTCAAAATGGAGGGCGAATACTCCCCATTATTCTCTGCTATGTTTAAAATGAGTGCTCATAAAAAGGAACGAGTCTCTGTGTAATATGTGCTATGTTAAATAGGTGGATGGAGAATGTGATATCTGCTCTGCTATGTGTTCGTAAAGTGCTCATAAAAGGGAACGAATCTTATGTGGCATGTGGCAGGTGCGGGGATCCGGCGCCGGCCAATCAGCGCGGTACTCCTAAAAGGCCGTGCGCGTGGTCCGCCAATCAGCGTTAAGGGGGTGGGGTCCGGTGCCAGCCAATCGGCGGGGGTCCCGCGCCAGCCAATCGGAGTGTACTGGGCGGGGTCCGCTGCCAGCCAGTCAGCGCAGTAGATAAGAGGTCGTAAAAGAGCGTGACCAATCACCGTTAAGGGGGCGGGGACCGGTACCAGCCAATCGGAGGTCGTAAAAGAGCGTGGCCAATCAGCTTTAAGGGGCGTGGCGGGCACCGACCAATCAGCGTGAAGGGGCGTGGCCGGGGGCGTGGCCAGCCAATCAGCGTCAAGGGGCGTGGCCAAGGGGGCGGGGTCACGTGACCTGCGCCAGCCAATCAGCGTCAAGGGTTTGCGCATGCGCAGTAGGAAAAAAAACACCCGCAAGTGTCCCCACTCTACTCCGGGGGTCACCGGGGGAAGGGGAGTCGGATACCGAGACAAGTAAAAGTAATTCAAAATGACCGATATTAGT
This sequence comes from Thermobia domestica, assembly GCF_964235325.1. Lineage (NCBI taxonomy): Eukaryota > Metazoa > Arthropoda > Insecta > Zygentoma > Lepismatidae > Thermobia > Thermobia domestica. Next base: position 233,778,221 of record NC_137460.1, read on the forward strand.
GTCAAATCCATAGTTTTCGCGGTCGCTAATATCGATGGTGACACTTCCATTTGCGATGATTTGCAAATTCAGCTATAATTGTATGCAGACTGGGAGTCAGCAGGGGGATACTGAGACATGCAAAAATAATGCAAAATGACCGATATTAGTGTCAATTCCATAGTTTTCGAGGTCGCTGAGATCAATGGTGACACTTTCATTAGCGATGACTTGCAAATTCAGCTACAATTGTATGCGGGCCGGGAGTTAGCGGGGTCTCAGGAGAACGGTATCTGCCCCCCGGTGACCCCCGGCCCGAAAAGGGTGAATTTGGAAGTTAATGCGATCAGAGTTTCACCATTGATTTCAGAGATCGCGAAAACTATGAATTCAACAGTAATATTGGCCATTTTCTACCACTTTTACATGTCCCTGTAAGCACCCCCTGAGACCCCCTAGTTGGATCCCGAGACATGTAAAAGTAATCCAAAATGATCGATATTAGTGTCAGATTCATAGTTTTTGCGGTCGCAGAAATGAATGGTAATACTTCAACAGGCGTTGTCTTCCAAATACTGCCCCCATGCGAAGAATGGGTATATTCAGCTGTTTAATATAAATAAAATAAAAGTGTTTGCTTGTGTGTTTGTCTGTCTGTGTGCGGCCTGGGGGCCAGACGAGTGGACCGGGAGTTAACAAATTTTGGTCTGGGGTACCTTGGACTAGGCCCCAGATCAAGAAGAAAAGTTGTTTTCAAATTTCGAACCAGGGGAATTTCAGGGGGGCGTTTACCGGAACCGGCTTGGGAACCAGACAAATTGACCGAGAGTACCAAATTTTATTCACGAATACCTTAGTCCAGGCTCCAGACCAGAGGTAAATGATTTTGTCAAAATTCGAACCAGGGGGGTCTCAGGGTTCGTAGAAAATAACCGATATTAGTGTTGAATTCATAGTTTTCGGTCGCTGAAATCAATGGTGAAACTCCGATCGCATTAACTGCCAAATTCATGCTATGCGGCACCGAGCCTGGGGTCACCGGGAGGGGGGGGTGCGGAGTTGAGATATCGAGACATGTAAAAGTAATCCACAATGACCGATATTAGTGTCAAATCCATAGTTTTCGCGGTCGCTGAGATCAATAGTGACACTTCCATTAGCGATGATTTGCAAATTCAGCTACAATTGTATGTGGGCCGAGAATCAGCGCGGGGGGGGATACCGAGACATGTAAAAGTAATCCAAAATGATCGGTTTAGTCTCAGATCCATAGTTTTCGCTGTTGCGGAAATGAGGGTAATACTTCTACAGGCCTTGACTTCCATGCGAAAAATGGGTATATTTATATATATACTGATCAAAAAATTAGGGAATCAGAAGAAAACACATGTAAAATTTCTTGCGAATAATGTGAGAACACTGTATCTTGTCCAGTTCAGATTAAAATCATGAAGGCCCAACGAGCAAACGAACCGTTTGGAACATCTGTGCACGTGATCAGTGACGTGGCGCTACCAGATATCATTTTGTAGTGTGGCGCTGCCAACACATTACAGTTCCAGGATACCTTTGTTCTCATTGTGTTTAGTGCGTCACAAATCTACGTAGTGAAATTACGCAACAACGTGATTTGCCAGAATCGTTAGCATGGCGAGCTGTCGGTAGGTTGGAAGCTGTCAGTCACAGCGGGAGGTGGCAAATGCCATAGGAGTGGCACAAAGTGTGATTTCCCGATTGTGGAATCGATTTCGAATAACTGGAAGTGTTCGAAGAAGACAAGGACAAGACCATCCACTAGCAACCAAAGCCAGAGACGATCGTTATTTCTTGTTAACAGCCCGTCGAAACCGGCGTCAGAATACAACTCTGCTCCCGCGAGCCTTCCGAACAACAACAGGACGCACAATATCCACTCAAACGGTCCGCAATAGCCTTCGAGAAAGTGGTCTCTACGCACGTAGGCCTATGGTGTGTGTCCCATTAACTGCACGACACCGTGTTGATCGAAGAGCGTAGGTGGAGGAACATCGTGGATGGGGACGCAATGAATGGCGCAATGTTTTGTTCTCTGACGAGTCTCGATTCAGTGTGGAGCCTGATAATCGACGTGTTTTCATCTGGAGAGAGTGTGGAACACGACACAATCCCATGTTTGTGCGAGAAAGATCCCAGTATCATGGTGGTGGACTGATGGTGTGGGCAGAAATCAGCATTGGTGGCCGTACTGAGCTCCACATCATCCGAAATGGCTCTTTGACGGCTTTCGGATAAGATATAGGGATGAGATCATGAAAACTCTTGTTCTTCCTTATGCTGGTGCCATTGGTGATTCGCTCCTTTTCATGGATGACAATACTTGTCCTCACAGAGCTTGGTTAGTGGATGAGATGCTGGATGCTGAGGGTATCGCTCGGATGAAGTGGCTAGCATGCTCTCCGGATCTCATTCCAATTGACCATGTCTGGGATATGCTTGGCAGACGAATTGCGGCTAGGCCAGTAAATCCAACAACCATTCCAGAGCTGGAAGTCGCTCTTCTGGACGAGTGGCACAACATCCCCCAAGAACTCATCGATAATCTGATTGAATCCATGCCACGCAGGTGCGAGGCTCTGTTGGTTATTCGAAGTGATCATATGACATATTAAGGAAAAATCAGTGTTGTTGCCTTGCCTGTTTGTGAGTAGTTCGAGAGGTGTACACATAACCGTCTTGTGTCATGAGCCATGTGAACAAAGTTTTCCGTGCCCCAACACCAGTATGTGCCCCATTTTTCTAGTGTATCTTAACGCATTCCTTCTTGTATGATATATACGAGTCAAACACAAGCTTATTCATACACTATCTTGTGTGATATTTCAGCTGAACCCCTAATATTTTTTAGCATTATATACAGTATATATATAGTGGCGGATCCAGGGCTAAGCCATAGTTTGCAGTTTTATCTAGTGTAAAGCAGGATTGAAGCCCATTTTATGCAGTGTATACTTGAGTGTGAAGGGGGGCTATAGCCCCCTTGGATCCGCGTCTATATATATATATATATATATATATATATATATATATATATATATATATATATATATATATATATATATAGAATATGTATATAGACTATAGGTAGATATAGATATAGACATGATTGAAAATGGCCTCGAATCCATACTCGCTGAGATGAACAGAAGATGCCGTTTAAATCCACAAATTCAGCCCCATTAGTACTCTAAGGGGGATGATAGCATGTAAAGATAATTGAAAATTTTCGATATTAATGTCAAATTCATAGTTTTGGGGCTCCGTAAGTTCATTGGTGACAGTTTTGATGCCCTTTGTGTCCAAACTGAAACGTATTCTCCCCGTGCAAAGAACGGATATTCTGCTAGTCTGTAATAATAACTAACGGAAGTTTCACATACTCAACCCTTTAGTATATTTCTCGCTACTCAAAGTTACTCACTTGTGCGGTATATGTACGTAAATTAGAATTAAAACCTGTTCCTTTAAGTACTTTTTTTCCGTTAGCGAAATACATTGTATATACAGTAAGACGTCGATAATCCTAACGTAAAAAAAAAATCCGAACGCGGTTCCTAGAAGCTTTTTACATTTTGTCTTAACGCTAGCGATAAACAAACAATAGCGTGTCCGTCGACGTTATGTAAAGTCAGTGTTTTTACAAAAGTTCATTTACATGTAATTCTTTGTTATACGTAATTTTATTTTTATTTTTTCTTTGGCTTATAAGTTTTAAGTGTGACTTACAAGATCAGTGTTATTAAGAGTACAAGCAGGTTCTTCAGAAACATTAAATGTAAGTAGCCTTACGTATGGTATTGTAATTACTGTATATACGGAATATCCACTATATCGATAGAACAACATACCGTACAGTATATGTAAGCCTAAGTAGCATTTTCTTGGTCATTTTCGAAAATCCGAACAATTTGAAAATTCGAACTACCTGTGGTCCCAATTAGTTCGGATTTTCGACTTCCCACTGTATATGTTGCAGACATGTTACAGCAAGTAAGATTACTAACATCAGGCCAAGAAATAGTTTTTAAACTATATTTTCCTGTTTTTGCCAATACTTCCGAACAAATGATTTTTTCTAATGGTTTCAAAATTTCCGGAATTTTACATAGAACAATGAAGATATCTCTATGAAATATATGTATGATTTAACATATTAACTAAAATGATTCTGTGATTAACAAAAATGATGATTCTGATGATACCCAAATTTTCCGTTTTTTTCCCAGCACGGAAAAACCGTAAAAAAACTTTTTTACCCAAAATGTCCGTTTTTTTCACAGGCCTTCACAACACTAGTCTGAACACACAGTGCACCGAACACTTCTAACGATGACGAATGTTGACACCACGGCATCGGCAACTACAACTGAAAGGAACACGTGACCATCGCCACTAGACCTTGGCACAATGGCAGAGCGTGCATTGTCTGATGAATCCCGATATCTTCTTCCTCATGACGATGTGAGGGTGCAAATCCGTCGTGTTTCAAGGGAACAGCTCCTTGACATCTGTACTGCGGGACGGAGACAAACTGGCTGCGGCTTAATTATTATCTGGGGAACATTCAGGTGAGCACCCATGTGTCTAGTGGAGCTCGAGCAAGGCACCATGACGACCGAGGCGTCGCACGCTGCTTGCAGACTACGTACACCCTTTCATGACGGCAATGTTTCCCATCGGTAGTGACATTTTTCGACAAGATAATGCACCATGTCACAAGGCTAGGAGTGTGATGGAGTGGTTCGAGGAACACAGGAGCGAGTTCCAAGTGATGTGCTGGCCCCCAAACTCTCCGGATCTGAACCCCATCGATCACATCTGGGATATGATTGAACGTGACGGGAGGGCGCATCAACTCCTCCCCGGGATTTACGGGAATTAGATGGCCTGTGTGTGCATATGTGGTGCTAACTCTCTCCAGCGACCCACCGAGGAACATTGCGACCATGCCAAGACGCGTTGCCGTTGTTATTCGTGCCAAAAAAATGGACATACTAACAATTAGTAGGTGGACATACTAACATGATGGTCTGGTTGATGTGTGTGTATATTTTAACTCGTATATTTTGTCTCGACTCGAATTTCGAAACGTCTCGACTCAAATTCGAGTCGAGTCGAGACAGAGACTGTCGAGTCGATACTCGAGTCGAAACAAACATATTTTCGAGTCGAGACACGAGTCGAGACAACATTTTCTCGAGACGAGTCGAGACAGGCTTAGATCTCGACTCTACTCGACTCGTGCGCATCCCTACCTGTACGGAGGAAACGTGTCCTTTCTGGACAGTCTAAGACACATCAGGTATAGCAAGAAAATCGTTAGAAAGCTGTCTTCACATTTCAACTGGCCACTTTGCCCCCTACTAGCGCGGCAGCTGCTCAGCATTCACTTCCAGTGTACCTCCAAGTCCTGGAGTGGAATGGTCGAAGCATGAACCCAACCGAATGGGGTTGGTGTGTCAAAGAGGATATGCGAATTCCAGTACCCACAGAGCTACCATCAGCTCCAACCGAAGTACTAAGTTTACTTGCCTGTAGGTGCAAAATAACTGCAAGAAAGGATTGTAAACGAGCAACATGTGAGTGTATAAAAACTGATCTCAAGTGTTCAAAGTTTTGTGCATTCTACCAAGCAAGTTCCTGTGCCAACGGCCAATCGGAAGACAACTCTGATTTAGATGATGACGAACATCAGCTCTGGAAAACACATATGTTCATGACAATGGCTTATTTGCTGATGTAATAGGTAAGGTAATTAATGAACTCTAATCTGTTTCAAAATTAAAAATCTCAGTTTATTTTTGTACGATCTGAACGAGCTTTTCTTTAAATTATAGATAATGAATACTTTATTAAAAATATTAAAATCTTTAACATATAATTCTGTATCCGTAAGAGTATTTTTACATAAACTACCAGAGTAAGGGCTAAAATTCCCAATTTTTTGATTTTTAAATGAATGTAAATTCTTTAAAAGTTCTTGGATTCATAATTTTTACACTTAGAATTGAAATTAGATCTTTCTAGAGTTCAAATAATTTTACACAAATGATCTGCGTCATTTCGTTTCTGAACTACGACCAAAAATGCGAACTACAATCATATCGACTGGCCGCCATTTTTGTCCGCCATTTTGAGGATGACGCACACATGTGATTTTCCGCGATTTTTAGTATGTTACTTCACATAACGTGAAAAACAAATCCTGAAATTTTCAGCTTTTTATAAATTACACTGTTCAACAACGAAAATGTAAATTGAACAAAATCAGCCAATTCTTATTGATTTTGTGGTGCTGATCACGAATTTGAAAGTTATTTTTGAATATTAGCTCTACTTTTCGTTTTACAGGAATGTCTAATAATAACGCTTTAAAAATAAATATATTCGCTTCGTTTGGGGTAAAATGTTACACGGATCCTGCAACACTGGAGAAACTATATGAACGCTTGGTTTCATTGTGTTCCTTATCTCAGTAGTGTTCTGCTATTGTTAGGAAAGACAGGTTTAGTGCAGTTATCAGCGTTTTGGGTGTGACGTTTGTGTAGTGCAGGACATAAAAATACAACTACAAGTACGCAAAAATACTGGTACAGTATTTCGAATGTATATTTTTAAATAGTTGTCGGAACTATTTCAAGTGACATTTTGAGGATTTCAATAAACAAAAATGCCGCGAAATTGTGTAAACAGTGCGGATAGCTTCTGCTACGTGTGTGGGGAAGTGACATTTTCCTCACAAAAGCAGACTATAACACCACTAATAAGAAAAGCCTATCAATATTACTTTGATTGTAAAATTGGAGACCAAGATAAATCTTGGACACCCCACATTGTGTGTAACACTTGTGCCAGCAATCTAAGAAATTGGATTAATGGTAAGGGGCGCTCAATGCCTTTTGCAGTGCCCATGATTTGGAGGGAGCCAAGCGACCACATCAGAGACTTATTTTTGTATGATTCCTTACGTCAAGAAGGGAATTTCCACGAAGAAGAAGCGGGCCTTGATTTATCCTAACATTCCTTCTGCAATGCGCCCTGTTCCACATGGAGAAGGACTACCTGTTCCTGACCCACCTAAAGAATACGATCTTTTTTCTGATGATGATCAAGAAGTTGAAGCTCCTGAATCAAGTACTTCGAAGGACCCTTCATTTGTTGTAGAAGAACCTCCATGTGAACCACATAGACTTACTCAAGAGGAACTAAGTGATCTAATCAGACTTGGACCTCTCGAAAAGCAAAGCCGAAATTTTAGCGTCACGCTTAAAGCAATGGAATTTATTGCAGGAAAAAGTAAATATTTCAGTGTATCGGAATAGGGAGAAGATGTTCACTTCATTTTTTACTATGGAAGACACACTTGTAGCATGTACAGATGTAAATGGTCTCATGAGGGCACTTAAAATTAATTACGAACCTACGGAGAGGAGGCTCTTTATAGATTCGTCCAAGGTGAGTTTAAAGACAGTGCTTTTACATATTGGAAATGAACTTCCTTCAATTCCTGTAGGTTACGCAGTTCATATGAAGGAATCTTATGAAAACTTGAAACGTTTGCTTCAAGCCATTAAATATTACGATTTTCAGTGGCTCATTTGTGGTGACCTTAAAGTAATAGCACTGTTGCTAGGTATGCAGTTAGGGTATACAAAGTATTGTTGCTTTATATGTGAATGGGACAGTAGAGATCGTGGATCTCATTACCGCGAAAGTGATTGGAGTTCCAGAGAAACTCTGCAGCCGGGAGTGAAAAATGTGCAGCATGAACCACTGGTAGATCGTAACCGAATTTTGCTTCCCCCTCTACATATTAAATTAGGTCTTATGAAAAGTTTTGTTAAGAGCATGAACCAAGAGAATGAGGCCTATAAGTACCTAAGTGGACAATTCCCTCGATTAACTGATGCCAAAGTTAAAGAGGGTGTTTTCATAGGGCCACAGATTAGGCAACTATTCAAAGATCACAAGTTCGACGAAATTCTCCAATGTGAGGAGAAAGCTGCGTGGGAAAGCTTGAAGAGTGTTTGTTCACAGTTCTTGGGAAGAGACCGAGCAACAAATTACAAGCAACTGGTAGCAAAGTTGTTATTGTGCTACGAAAATCTTGGTTGCAATATGTCTCTGAAACTCCACTTTCTTCATTCACATCTAGACTTCTTTCCCGAAGATTGTGGAGCAGTAAGTGACGAACATGGTGAGCGTTTCCATCAAGATATTGCAGCCATGGAGAAGAGATATGAGGGAAAGTGGAGTTCTAACATATTGGCCGACTACTCTTGGACTATTGCAAGGGATGCTCCAGATGTAACCTACAAAAGGCAAGCCAAGCGAAGACGCTCAAAATAAAATAAACATAATCCTGTACAAGGGATCACTTGAAACTTTTGTTTACATTGCAGTGTAGTTCTTGCACAAAAAGGCATTTGTACATATTTTTCATGTTTTGATGTTAATACTGATTTTTATTACGGAATTGTTAATGTTTAACTTGACCACGGTTACTTTATTTTCTGTATCGCTGTGAAACTGGTACTTGCGCAATTTTGAAAAAGGAAGTACAAGGGTATAGAAAGCTATAGGTTAGGGTACTTCTTAACTCCCCAGTTTATCACATCACAGTGAAATAGATAAAAAAAAAGTGAAATGTAGGTTTTTACAAGGATTTTGCTTAAATGTTCTATAAATATTAATACATTTGTATATATACAGCTACTGTTGTACAAGGGCGTTTTTTTCACAACCTGAGCTAAGAAAATTCTTCTATCATCATTTCCTTTCATATTATGCTTAAATGAATGTAAAAATCGCAATTTCAAAGAATTTACATACTTTCGATCAAAATTGGTTGAACAGTGTTATTTGAGCTCAAAACCCTTTATTTACTGGGTTAAATCCCAGTACAGACATGAATTGCTTGATTTTTTATCAAATAGGAGAACTCAATTCTCGAACACTAGTGAACATCTGTTTCATTTAGTAAGTTATCAAAGTTTAGTAGTAGAAAATGGATCGATCTGGCTCAGACCTGGGCCAACATTAGCCAACTCACAAGCCCCTGGGAAAATGACCACCGTGCACCGTGAGCCCACGGTCTTTTACGACCTCCATTTTAGGGGTGAATTCGTTCCCTTTTATGAGCACTTTTAAGGGGGTGTATTCGTTCTCTTTTACGAGCCCATTTTAGGGGTGAACTCGTTCCCTTTTATGAGCATATTTTCCAACCCCTACGAACACAGCGAAGAGAAGATAACACATAACACTACGTAACACACAGCAGAACAGATAACAGATAACACATAACATAGCACGGGTGTATTCATTCCAACCCCTATGTTAATTACGAACAGATAGAAGAGCACATAAAACTACAACCTCCATTTTAAGGGGTGTATTCATTCTCCAACCCTTACGAACACACAGAAGATCAGATAATACATAAGACTACGGGGGGGGGGGGTGAACTCGTTCCCTTTTCCAACCTCTATTTTAACATAGCAGATAGCACAGCTAATAAAAGAGCATGGCATATTTTTCAACCCTTATTTTAACATAGCAGAAATGACATAAGAATACGTAACATAGCAGGGTGAACTCGTTCCCTTTTCCAACCCTTATTTTAACATAACAGAGAATACACTGAGACTATGAACACACAGCACAACAGATAATACATAGCACAGCTAATAAAAGAACATGGCTTATTTTCCAGCAACATATAGCAGACATAAGACTACGGAGGGAGGGTGTACTCGTTCTCATTTTTCAACCATTATTTGAACATAACAGATAATACATTCGAACCCTATAGCAAAGATTCTTTTAAGGAGTGAACTTGTTTTAACCTATATTTGAACATAGCAGAGATGATTATTTAAAGAATGCGAAACTTCCGTGTTTTGTTATCAGTTACATAATAACTTCCGCCATATGTAGATAATTCTCATTACGTCATTTATCCGGATTTGAAAAAACATTGACCTAGTTTTCTCTTTAACAGACAATAACTTGTCATTCAACGATAGGAATCCCTGAACGTAATGTAATCAATCACAAAGGTATAAAAAAAGAGGGGAATTCCCGAGGATGACTCATACTATTGCGCAATATGACGTAATGCTGTCAGACAGGTATAAAAGACTGACCGACATGTTTTTTTGTAATCACTTCGTGTTTACCGTGTGAAGCGTAAAGTTCAGATATTTTTTGTGTGTGTGCGTTTATATTATTAGTGTGGTTTATTAATAGTGTGGTTTTGTTTTCTTTTGTAAGTAAGACATTTTATAATAATACTATTAATATTATATTATAAAAACTCAGTTCAAAATTATTATAGTAACTTTGAAGAGTTAGTTTTTTAAAAAAATGGCAACAAAAAAGGTCAAATCAAATATCAATTCTGATACTCTATTTAATAATAATTTAAAAAAATTTTATTTTAAAATGTGATACTGGTTTAAATGAGGATAGTGGATGTTTTTTAAAGAATAAAAGAAAAGACTGTTTAGATATATTAAAACAGGAACAAGATAATTCAGCATTTAAAGTAAATTTTTCGTTGGCTACAACTTTTGTAAAACCAGTAGATTTAGAAACATGTCGATTCTTTGTAAATAGTGGTAACGAAATTATTTTACCGAGTACAGATGTGAATTCTACAGATGTGAAGAAAAACTATTTAATAAAATTTTAGTTGAACAAGAAAATAGAGCAATTAAGAAATCAGGGTGGTCTTTATGTTCTGAACCAAACCATCACTTAGAAATTAAAATCAGTAAATATGATCCTCTTTCTGCTTCTTCTTTTATAAAATTACCTCAATGGATTTTATTCAAAAAGAATTGTGTTTTAAATATTCAAAATAACGATAATAGATGTTTTATGTACTGCATTCTAGCTGCGTTGCATCCCGCAAAAGAACATCCAAATCGTGTGAATAATTACATACAATATAGTAATACTTTATTACCATTATTTGAAAAAACCAATATAAAGTTTCCAGTCGAAATAGCACACATAAGCAAATTTGAACATATGTATAATTCCGTATTTCCTAAGGAACAAATTTCCATTAATATATATGGCATTAACTATGATCATGAAACTATTTTCCCGTTACGTATAAGCGAAAACATAGCTGTAGGTAAACATATTGATTTATTATATTTAAACTCTCATTATTGTCTAATAAAAAATATCAATGCGTTATTGAAGAGTCATATAAAATTGCCTCAATGGATTTTATCCACAAAATGTGTTTTAAATATTCAAAATAACGATAATAGAAGTTTTATGTATAGTATTCTAGCTGCGTTGCATCCCGCAAAAGATAATCCATATCGTGTGAATAATTACATACAATATAGTAATACTTTATTACCGTTATTTGAAAAATTTCCAGTCGAAATAGCACACATAAGCAAATTTGAACATATGTATAATTCCGTATTTCCTAAGGAACAAATTTGCATTAATATATATGGCATTAACTATGATCACGAAACTATTTTCCCGTTACGTATAAGCGAAAACACAGCTGTAGGTAAACATATTGATTTATTATATTTAAACTCTCATTATTGTTTAATTACAAATTTAAATGGTTTAGTCAGACATCAGTTAGGTAGTCATCAAACATTTATTTGTAGACGATGTTTAATATCTTTTTATAACAAAGCAAAATTAGATGAACATGACAAATTATGTAAAGAATACACTCCAACCAAAATTAACATGCCGAAACAAGGAGAAGTTTTAAAATTTCGAAAATTGAAATTGTTATTACAGAATGATGTGATAATAATTGCAGATATGGAAAGTTTATTAAAACCTATAAATAAACAAAGTGGATCTCATACAATATAAATTCACCCGACATATACCATGCAGTTTTGGTTATATTGTATGTTGGAGTAACAACTATATGAAATCAGATTTAGTTATTTATCGGGGAGAAAATGTATCGATGAAGTTTATGTCTGCTATGGAGAATGAATTAAGAAAAATCATAAACATATTAGATCAAGAAAAACCATTAATACCATTAAATAGTTCTCAGTTACAGGAGTTTAACCTATCCACTGAATGCTCAGTTTGTGATAGTAAATATACGAGCAACAATAGAAAAGTTAAACATCATAACCATTTAACTGGTCAATTTATTGCCACGGTATGCAACAAGTGTAATTTACAAATTAAACGTCAAAGTAATTTTATCCCTGTCTTCTTCCATAATTTGTCTGGGTATGATGCACATTTATTTGTGAAAGAATTAGGTTGCACACCTGGCAATATATCTGTAATTGCTGAAAGCACTGAGAAATACATAACATTCTCTAAGCACTTTAATTTTAATGGTAGACCTATCGAGTTACGTTTTGTAGACTTATTTAAATTCCTACCGTATAGTCTCGAAAATTTGGTGTCAAAATTAAAACCTGAGCAATTTGTCTATACAAAGCAATATTTTTCTGATGAAAAGTTTCCTTTAATTCTCCGTAAGGGAATTTATTTTTATGAATACATAACAAATTTAGATACATTTAAAGAAACTGAATTTCCTGGAAGAGAGGCGTTTAGTAGCAAATTGAATGGAACACAAATTTCCGAGACTGATTATCAATATGCAAAACTGATTTGGCGTGTGTTTAAATGTGAAAATTTAGGGGACTACCACGATCTATATTTAAAATGTGATGTACTTCTCACAGCAGATGTGTTGGAGAATTTTAGAAAGACATGTTTAAATGCTTTTTGTATTGATCCGATTAATTGTTTTACTGCACCTGGGTTGGCATGGCAAGCCATGTTATATAGAACAAAAATTGAACTTGAACTTTTATCAGATATCAATATGTATATGTTTGTAGAAAAATCGATTCGCGGAGGTATTACTCAAGCTGTGTTAAGATATGCCAAAGCTAATAATCCTTACGTACATGATTTTGATGCGGAAAAAGAAAAATCTTATTTACTGTATATTGACATGAACAATCTGTACGGACTATCAATGATTGACTATTTACCATATGGTGGTTTTCGGTGGGAGGATAAAATTGACAATTGGCAAGACAAACATAAAATTATCAATTGGCCCACGGATAGTGAATGGGGATTTTTTCTAGAAGTGGATTTAGAGTATCCAAATTATTTACACGAATACCATTCTGATTTTCCGTGTGCTCCAACTAATGAAGTTCCACCGAATGGTAAATATTCAAAATTACTATTGACACTTAAATCGAAATCGAATTATATCTTGCATTATAGAGTATTACAATTTTATCTAAAACAAGGTTTAATATTGGTAAAAGTACATAAAATATTATGGTTTCGTCAATCTAAATGGCTTGCATCTTATATTCAAGAAAATACTCAACGCCGTGCACATGCTACAATTGAATTTGAAAAAGATTTCTATAAGTTATTAAGTAATTCTGTATACGGAAAGACAATGGAGAATGTACGAAAACGAATTGATATAAAATTAATTAACAATGAAAAAAAGTGTAAAAAATTAGTAGCGCAAAATCAGTTTGAAAATTGGGTAAAATTGGCTGATAATTTGGCATTGTTTCATATGGTAAAAAAATCGGTAACTCTGAATAAACCAATTTACGTAGGAGCGACAGTTTTAGAATTATCAAAATTAGCTATATATAACTTCCATTATAATATAATGAAACCGCGATATGGAGATAAAATTAGAATTGCATATATGGATACTGACTCTTTCATTTACCAAATTAAAACTAACAATATTTATAACGATATAAAAGATATGAATGAGTATTTTGACACCTCAAATTATCCTGAAAATAATTCTTTATATAGCACACAAAATAAACACGTTTTGGGTAAAATGAAAGACGAATTAGGTGGAGTTCCTATGATTGAATATGTTGGGTTACGAGCAAAAAATTACGCTATAAAAACTGGTGAAAATAAAGAATTGAAAAATGTAAAGGGATCAAGAAAAATATAGTTAAAGAACAAATTACGTTTAACGATTATAAATCATGTATATTTAAAAACGAAACGATCTATAAAACACAATTTGAAATTAAAAGTAAATACCATAATTTAACAACAAATCAGGTAAGAAAATTAGCATTAGATCCGTATGATGACAAAAGAAAAATTTTAAATTGTAATATACACACTGTTCCTTGGGGGTATTATAATAAAGATGTAAAATGTACGATTTGTATATTATAAATATGATATAATTTTTTTTTGGATATATTAGTATTAAAAAAAATATGTCACAATCAGTTCGAGAACAAATAGTTGCAGAATTACATAAAAGTGCAAGACGAAACTATCCTCGAATACCCGTTATAACGATAGGGATTCATGATTTATGGCAAGCTGATTTAGTTGAAATGAATAGTGGAAAATTGAAAGGTCTAGCAAAAATTAATCGAAATTTCAAATATTTATTAACTGTGATAGATACATTCTCGAAATATGCTTGGGCTATTCCTGTGAAAAATAAAACTGGGAAAGAAATTACACAAGCATTTATAACAGTACTGAGAAAAGCAAACAAAAGCCCTAAATTTTTACAAACTGACAGGGGTCGAGAATTTTATAACTCAGAGTTTCAGAAGGCGATGAACCAAAATAACATTAAACATTATTCCACGTACAGTGATGTGAAAGCAAGTATTATTGAAAGATTTAATAGATCATTACGTAATTTAATGTGGAGAAAATTTACACTGCAGGGAAATTATAAATGGATTGGCATTCTGGCGGAATTACTACATAATTATAATAATACTATTCATTCCACTATTAAAATGAAACCTATCGACGCTATTAAAAAAGAAAATGAAAAACATCTATTGACAAACATCTATTGCAAAAAGTTTTCTGTGATAAAAAGAAAAAGTAAATTTAAGATAGGTGAATATGTAAGAATTAGTAAACTTAAGCGTCCTGGTTTTGATAGAGGTTTTACACGCAATTGGAGTACAGAAATTTTTCGAATTGCTAAAGTTTTCTTCACTAATCCTCCGACATATCACTTAGTAGACTCAAATAATAAACCTATTGAGGGAAGATTTTACGGACATGAATTACAATTAACGAAATTTCCAAAAACATATTTAATTGAAAAAGTGTTGCGAAAGAAAAATAATAAGGCCTATGTGAAATGGTTAGGTCTGCCAAAAAGTGAAATTCTTGGATTGATTTAAAACATACTATATTGTAAAAAAAAGAGAAGTCAAGAATTTATAGGTGAAGCATATCGTTACAAATATTTTAAATTCTAGCAATAGAGATGGAATGGAAAATTCCTTTTACATGTATGGTAGCAGGTCCTACAGGTTGTGGAAAATCATATTTTGTTAAAACATTTCTTGACCATTATAGCAAGTTATTTAAAAATATTGTATGGTGTTATGGTGAATGGCAACCGTTGTATGATACTCTTTCAAACTGTACGTTTAAAGAAGGTTTACCTCAAAATAATGAATTTCAAGCACATGAGGGTCCATATCTTGTCATTATAGATGATTTAATGCGTGAGTGTGACCATCGGATTGTAGATATATTTACTAAGGGTAGCCATCATAGAAATATAAGTGTAATATTTATCACACAGAATATTTTTCATCAACAAAAAGGAATGCGGGATATTTCGTTAAATTGTCATTATATTGTTTGTTTTAAAAATCCTAGAGACCAAGCTCAAATTAATTATCTCGCACGACAATTGTATCCAGGTAATACAAAATTTATTCAAGAAGCATACCAAGATGCAACTCGAATTGCACATGGTTATTTACTCTTTGATTTAAAACAAAATACTCCTGATGAGCAGCGAGTTCGAACAAATATCTTTCTAACAGATTCTTTTAATTATGTTTATGTACCTCTAAAAAATAATAATTGTAATATGGTTTATATTCTAACAACTATTTGTGCTTTAATAGCCGTAAAAAAATGATTAGTAAGGAAAATGCACATATGTTAAAAGTTTTAGCAAAGTCAAAACCGAAAGCACGTAAGGCAATTTTACAAAATGCAGATCCTGATTTAATTCGCTCTATTTGTGAATGTTCCTATAACGTATTACAGGGAAATGTTCCATTAAATAAAACAGAGATAAATAAGCTAAAAAAATATAAAAAGGAACTGAGATATTCGGTGAAAAAAGGTCCGTCATTAAAACAAAAGAAAAAACGAATAATTATACAAAAATATGGTTTTCTTACTGCTTTGCTTGCACCTATTATTGGAGGTATACTATCTAGTTTAATTAAATAATTATGCAAACCGCACAAAAACTTATTTTAATCTCACCAGAAAAATTACATCATTATCAAACGATATCTAATCTTGATGATGAAATGAAAGAAATTTTAAATAATAAAAGTTTAAATGCAGAAGAAAAATGGACAAAATATAGAGAAGTCTTACAAAAATATTTAAATATAATTCAAAAACCGGCAGCAGTTACAACAACAGCTACTACTACCACTACTAAGGAGGAAGAAGAACAAGAGGACGAGGAGGAGGAGGAGGAGGAGGATGATGAAATAATATCTACTCTCCCTGAAATTTGTAAACGTAAAGCAAGACCTTTATTACGTAAATTGAAACAAAATCCAAATATTCAATGGGACGATAATGGAAATGTGAATATTAATAATAAATTAATTCCAGGTGCAAATATAGTGGATTTGATATCCGATTTTGTTAGATGTCGTAAGAAAAATATTTCAGTTGCCGGCTGGAAACCTTTTGCTACATTATTAGCAAAAGCCAATATATCTTTAGAGTACATTGGTAATCCTCAACGAATAGATTATATTAGAAAACTAACAGAAGACGAAGAAGACGAAGAGGATGGTCCTCCACCCCGTAAACGCAAATGGTGTACTTATAAGCAATAATAATAATAATATTCTATTGTAATCTATTGTTATTTTTAAGTATATAGAAAGAAAGATGAATGAGCCCTACCTCAATTATTACATATATCAAGCAGGAGGTAATTATAACGTGTATAGAGGTACAGCATATCAAGAAGGTTATGGCATTGGTAGTTTTCTAGGAGGTTTATTTCGTACTGTATTTCCTTTATTAAAACAAGGTGCAAAAACTGTTGGTAAAGAATTGATACGTACAGGAATTAATGTAGCAGACCTATTGAAGAGTCTTTGCATGATCGATGGCAAGAAGCTAAAACAAATTTAAAAAATAAAGCTCAAAATAAATTAAATCAAGTGCTGGAAGGATCTGGAAGAAGAAGAAAAAGAAAGAAAGTTCATTTTAGTGGTGCTGGTGTGAAACGGATAAAAAGATCCAAAGATATTTTTGATTGATTAATTATGGAGCAAAGTGATAGTTTTTATCTCACACTTCCTAGCAATAGTTCTATGGAATATTTTCCTCAAAATACTCTTGCTTGTTATACTACTAAATTATATCAACCTATTGTACTGGAGAATGGAGTGTGGGAAACAGCTGTTGTTGAAGTGCATTATACAAGTTCATTTCAGAATGTTTCCAAATATACAAATAATATTTATTATCGTCTCATGAATACAAAAAGTGGAAAATAACTCAAATCTTACCAGGCCACTATTATCATGTTGATGATATTCTATCTCAAATTAATCATAAAAGTGATATATTAAATTTACAATTAAAAGTCAAAGCATCAGTGAAACGAATTGAGGTTAATAGAGTAATAAAAGATCAAGAGAAGCATATAGAAGTACGCCTATCTCCTGAACTAGCCAGAATACTAGGCTTTGATCATATTCAACAAGAAGATATTGCACTTGTTCATCATGCTCGTTATCCACCTGATTTACAAAAAGCGCTACCTACACTTATGTATATTTACAGTGATATTGTAGAACCACAAATGGTGGGTGACACCGTAGCTCCGTTGTTACGTATTATAAATACAAATATTACAGAGTATGGTATTAATAATGTACATATTTTTGATAATCCTCATTATGTCACTGTGCAACGTAAACAATTTGATCAAATTATTATTGATTTAAGAGATAGTACAGGTAATCCACTTCCTTTCCAATATGGCAGTGTATGTGTAAAATTACATTTTCGTAGACGTAATATGGTATTGTAAATTTTACCATGTGTGAATATTAATAGTAAGAAACGAAAATGCAGTGTGAGTGTATGAAATCAGAATTAGAATTATTTGCTGGTTTACCCACTCAAACCAGTATTATAGGTAATAAAATAGTTCCATATAAACCTGTGGCTTCAATAGCTGATAATGCACCAATAGAATTTGTAGTCCCCGGTCATGGGGATGACTATATTGACTTACCGCACACAATGTTATATGTTAAAGGTAAAATTACTAAATCAGATGGTTCTAATTTAACTTCTGCCGATAAGAAAATCGGCCCTGTAAATGATTTTCTCAATGCAATGTTCAGTGAAGTGCAATTATATTTAAATAATCAAATTATTTCCTACTCTTCACATACATATCCATATCGATCGTATATTGAAAAACTACTAAATTATAATACTGAAGCTAAAACAACGCATCTTCAAACATCAATGTGGTTTAAAGATACTGCAGGGCATATGGACAGTGTGGCCGATGCTAATGTAGGATTTAAACAACGTTTTCTTCTCACTGCTTTAAGTCAGTCATTTGAATTATTGGGTTATATTCATGCTGATATTTTCAATCAGGAGAAATTTTTACTGAATGGTGTACAATTGCGTATTAAACTAATTCCAGCTAAACCTACATTTTGTCTAATGGGTGACGCAGATGCTGATGGAAAAGTTGTAATTACAGATGCAACATTGCTTGTGAAAAAGGTTGATGTATCACCAGCAGTTAAAATAGCACAAAATAAAGTATTACAAAATCCTAAATTTAGAATAAAATATCCTATAACAAAAGTGCAGGTGAAGACAGAAACTCTGCCACAAGGAATTATGGATAGTACACTTCCAGATCTGTTTTCAGGCATAGTGCCTAAACGTATTATTATTGGTTTTGTTACTAATACTGCTTTCAATGGTACTTATCAAACAAATCCATTCAATTTTCAACATTTTAGTATGTCATTTTTTACATTGTATGTTGATGGAAATCCAATGCCCTTCAAACCTTTACAACCAGATTTTGATAATAAGCTATATGTACAAGCATATTCTACGTTATTTACAGGTTCAGGTATTTATTATTCTAATCAAGGTAATAATATTTCACTCGCTGAATATCCTAACGGTTATACTCTACTGGTGTTTGATTTAACTCCTGATTCAAGCGCAAGTGCTGCATTTCATACTAGTCCGCAACGGCAAGGAAGTGTACGTTTAGAGGTTCATTTTAAAGAAGCACTGCCATCTCCTGTAACAACAATTATTTATGGTGAATTCTCTTCAGAATTAGAAATTGATTTCCAGAGAAAAATATATATTAATTAAAGAAAATGTTAAATACAATTGAGCTTTATGAAGCATTACAACGCAATTTGCCTAAAGATCATTTTATTGGTGTGTATGCTGCTGATGAGTTACCTTTGTTTATTCATACATTTCCAGCCGCCATAATTATAAACACTGATTCTAGTGATAAGCCTGGTGAACATTGGGTTGCTGTTTATATATCTAATATGTGTGTGGGAGAGTATTTCGATAGCTATGGTATACCTCCCTATATACAACATCATATAAGGTTTTTAAAACGAAACTGTCTGTATTATACATGGAATAATAGACGTATTCAAGGTGATTTATCTCAATTTTGTGGACATTACTGTTTCCTATATTTAGCATGTCGTGCATCTGGTTATTCGATGCAGGATTTTTTAAACAAATTCTCACTCACTACTATTGATGCTAATGATATTATGCTTTATTCATTTATGAGAGTATGATGATGTTATTTTTTTAAACTCCGCCATTGCCGGTTCCAAGCCCTGGATGAGAAAGGAGGAGGGTTGGGGGTGTTCCTACCCCCGTAAAAGAAAATAATGTTGGGTTGGAAACGAGTACACTTCTATTCTCTGCTATGTTCAAATAAGGGTGGAATCCAAAACGAATACACCCCTATTCTCTGCTATGTTAAAATAGGGATTGGAAAAGGGAACGAGTACACCCTTAAACAGTGCTCATAAAAGGGAACGAGTTCACCCTGCTATGTTACGTATTCTTATGTCATTTCTGCTGTTAAAATAAGGGTTGAAAAATATGCCATGCTCTTTTATTAGCTGTGCTATCTGCTATGTTAAAATAGAGGTTGGAAAAGGGAACGAGTTCACCCCCCCCCCCCGTAGTCTTATGTATTATCTGATCTTCTGTGTGTTCGTAAGGGTTGGAGAATGAATACACCCCTTAAAATGGAGGTTGTAGTTTTATGTGCTCTTCTATCTGTTCGTAATTAACATAGGGGTTGGAATGAATACACCCTTGCTATGTTATGTTATCTGTTCATAGTCTCAGTGTACTTTCTGCTATGTTAAAATAAGGGTACACACCCCTCTGTTATCTGTTCTGCTGTGTGTTACGTAGTGTTATGTGTTCGTAGGGGTTGAAAACGAGTACACCCCCTTAAAATGGAGGATGTTGTGTGTTACGTAGTCTCAGTGTAATTTCTGAAATAAACCATGTTCTTTTATTAGCTGTGCTATGTAATTTCTGCTATGTTAAAATAGGGGTTGAAAAAGGGAACGAGTTCACCCCTTAAAATGTGCTCATAAAAGAGAACGAGTTCAATTTGCTCTTCTGTATGTTCGTTATGTTACGTAGTCTGATGTTCTGCTGTTTGTTCATAGGGGTTGGAAAATATGCTCATAAAAGGGAATGAGTTCACCCCCTAAAATGTGCTCGTAAAAGAGA
Organism: Thermobia domestica; assembly: GCF_964235325.1. Classification (NCBI taxonomy): domain Eukaryota; kingdom Metazoa; phylum Arthropoda; class Insecta; order Zygentoma; family Lepismatidae; genus Thermobia; species Thermobia domestica. Next base: position 233,799,098 of record NC_137460.1, read on the forward strand.
ACGAATACACCCCCTAAAAAGTGCTCATAAAAGGGAACGAATTCACCCCTAAAATGGAGGTCGTAAAAGACCGTGGGCTCACGGTGCACGGTGGTCATTTTCCCAGGGGCTTGTGAGTTGTTCAACGCTGGCCCAGGTCTGGCCCAGATCGATCCATTTTCTACTACTAAGTTTTGTTATGAAAACTAGTATTGCCTTTGTCACAAACAAGTCCCTTATCATTAGAGGTGGAAATAAGTATTTATTTTTAAACAGATATACAAGAAAAATCAAGAAATAAAGAGTAAAGAGCTAATTGCATTGGAATTCCAAGCTGATATATTGATATTAAAGCTGGCTATTGAATTGAATAAACAGGATTACCATTTCTCGTCTGAAGGTGTGTTTACCTTATTTTTCACTAACATAATAGATTACTATTAAAGATAAAACACACAAAACTATATTGTATTTGTAGTGTCTGGGCCTTTCTGAGTGCGAGTACGTCTTCCCTCTCATTCGTTGTTCATTATGGGGTAGCATATATAAAATCGAGGCTTTTAAGATTTGTACTTTCTGGAGAAAGGGCAACGGAAAATAATGAGTTTTTCGCGGTCGGCAAATTGCGTAGGATCGGCCAGTAGAGGAAAAATGATCGATCTGGCTCATACTAGAACAACCCAGGTCCCACCTGATACTAAGTGCTCGATAGTCCAGTGTTTCACAATACGCCATGACCCACGCACCGGACAACCATGGAAAATCGAACACCCCGAAAACTCGTCCTCTTTTATGAGGGTGTATTCATACCCTTTTATGACCATTTTTTCCAACCGCTATTTTAACATAACACAGCTGATAAAAGACAATGAACACATTTTCCAGCCGCCTGTTTAATTCACAGATAATTCAAATTAAACAGAGTTGTTAGATTGATTTTCCATCTAGTATAAAATAACTTATAAATAAAAATCTATTGTCATTGCTTATAGCCTACCCAATTTGCAAATATATTACAGTGCAGTGTCTTCTAAACGACCCCCCCCCCAAGTTGTAGAATTCCTCTAAAGATTTTTGAAAATGCCTGCAACAAAAGTTAAAAAGTCACGAATATCCCCTAGAGTGTTAGATTCTCCTCAAAATTAACAGAATTAGACAAAACACTGCTGGTGGTTATTTTACAACTTTATCTCACAACGCTTGAAGAGCTTTACAAAGTTCATAGTTCATAGAAATGAATATCATAGTTCATTTCTATGCTAAAAGTTAATGTTCTAATTTGCAGTTATTCATTGAGAAACTAATACTGCAAAATTCTAAACTTCTAAATTAAAAATCAAGTAAAATGTTTTGTTTTAAATACATTATATCTATATCTATCTACATTATAACTCACAGCATTATTAATCTAATTAATGCGCTTATCGTAGCTCCAGTATTCGGTTGCAGGGGCGTAAATAAGGGGTTTGCGGACCCCGCATTGTGGGGGGCCCACACCATCAGGGAGCTCAAAATTGTGAAGTGGGACGTAAAGAAGGGGTCCCACTCCACGCTGTCTACGGGAGATCCCCAAGCTTTTAGACGCCACTGTTCGGTTGTGCCATTTGTTTGTATGGCTGGAGAAATCAAATTTATGTCAAGATAAATTTGACTTCCAGTCCTGGTTTTGGAGAGTCCCTTGAGTAATCAATCACATTGAAATTAAGATCAATGTACTAAATACTATGAGGTCAATTCGGAAAAGGACTGCCGTTTGATATCAATGGCACACACTCGCAGATACAAAATGTTTATTATACACATGGGAAAAATATCACATTACATTACTTTTCGACATATTCACCATTCAAATTGAGGCACTTGTCATAACGTTTTATAAGGTTTGAATTCCTTCTTAAAAAGGAAAAAAAAAAAAGTGGCAACGTTCTTTTACAGCGTGAAGCTTAGGGTTATTGCCACATATATAGTATGATTTGTGTCTTATTCCGTAGCTCATTGGGTCCGTGCAAATTCCCATTCCCACGACCCGTGTTCGAGTCTTCGTTTTACTACTTTTTTATTTTTATTTTTTCATCGATCAGATAGGACTCCAGTAAAGAGGAAAATATTGTTACAGTTAAAGGTGTGATTCGATATTCTGCTAGTATTTATTTATATATTTATTGTCAAGCGAACAAAATGAAATAGAATTTTACATGCGTAAAACTGTTCTAGATTTTACTATTAATAAGTTTACAGCTCAAAAATAAATTGAATGCTCTTCAATTATAGTCCATAATTAGCTATGGTCAAGAAGATGGATTTAAGTTGTTTTGTGTGTGGTCCGCACATTGGCATCCATCATCTTTAATTCTGGAACTAAATATAACTAATTTTATTTTTCGTTTAGAAATAAAATAGTCACCTTTAGCTCTGAACGAAACAGAGAGCATAGTGCAAAAGGTCACTATGGCATTACATTTCGTTATATAAAGAAATGAAAAAAAAGTACATTTATACTTGAAAATGTCGAAGATAATTAGACAAATATTATGAACAATTCTATAATGGAATTAAGCAATAATTTATAATAAAATAAAACTGCAATGAAATGCAGGTGATATGAAGTTAACAAAAATGTTTGCCCCTATATGCTGGAATATAAGTTTCTTGATTAGATAGGGAAACTTCGCCTTGAAATATACACCATGAATTTGATTCTCGATAAAATCTGAAATATGTTAAGATCATGGGATTATTTATCGTAGGATCATAGTTTATACTTCATTTTCTTCAGCACAGTGGCGGATCGAAGGAGGCAGGGTGCGAATTACCGGGGGTGTGTGAGGGGGATTTTCCCCCTCAATCACATTTTGTCCCCCCCCAAAGAAGTCAGCTGAAGTATCCCCACCGGGGATGCTCGCTTTCCCCCTCAAACTATGCTTAGTATAACTCCAAATTTCACTGATTTTTGTTATTTCTTGTAAATTTAATCTTCTAGCTGTATTTCGAAATGATCGATGTAAACTGTTCAGTTTTGGTCATTTCTATTTACCACCTAATTACCCACTATTTTCAACGTTGTTTAGTTGAACTATATTATTATGACTACGGTTGTTACTTGCAACTGTACCTTCGTACCCTTCAGTTCGTCATCGTTTGTGAATTTGAATGTACTAATTGCGTATAACAAAGCCACATATAGATTTATAAATGTTCTTAGCGGTTGGCCAAGAAGAAGTAAACAAATAGCTTCTTCTACCATACTTGGCGAAGTTCGGATATGTCATATTCATCCTCTATATTTGTATCGATTATCATCTTATTTTAATTTTTGTTATAACATGTTATTTCATTTTCCAGTGTACTCCTTGTTAGCACATGGTCTTCATTCCCTAGTAGGTTGTGTGTATGCAACTCAAAAGTTGCATTTAATTAGCATAGTAATCACTGCTTTTACAGTTTACGGAAATGAACTTTTGAAACTGTACTCAAAATCTGAGATATAGGTATTCTCTCGTAAGTATATGTTAACGTACAAGCTGGGGGATACGCTCCTAGTGAGCAGACATGTTAATGAAGGTGATTTTTAGGTGAATAAGCGAATAATTCAAGATTTGTTTCAGCATTTGTTAATACGACTGGTTCTCCGTGTCTGTATAAGCATTTCAACTGGAGCGGGTTTTTTTAAAGTTAACCCTTCATTTTTCAATCTTTTCGCTGTACATTTTGCTGTCCACGCTAATAATGTCTGAAAAACTTCAATGTTTTACTTTATTTGAATAACGTAGCCCATAGTGAATCAACTCATCTTCAACCTAACAGTAAAGTATTTGGTCTAGGAATTAATTCGTGCGGTTGGTACGCACACATTGAAGCTGTAGCACAAACACAAAATACATAAATACCTTAAGAAAAATATTGTCCATCGCTAGCCACCACTTTCGCCACCACTTTGCAGCAGCTCATAGTACACCACACCTTTCATATCCCACCATATGCACAGCATAACCTTTGCACAGTGAATATCTCCTTTTGGTTGTGATGGACCTGGTTCACCTGGTTTCACCCAGGCCTTTTTTCGTTTAGGGTTCTCGTAATGGATCCACTTCTCATCACCCGTTATAATTCGATGCAGAAACCCCTTTCTGCTCTGTCGTTGAAGCAGCAATTCGCAAATGGTTTTTCGTCTTTCAACGTCTCTGTCTTTCAATTCATGTGGAACCCAATGTGACATCTTTTGAGTCATTCCCATGGCTTTCAAGCGTTTGGAGACTGTTGTTTGATCAACGCCTAATGCTGCTGCAAGTTGTTCCTGCGTTTGACACGAATCCTGCTCGAGCAATGCTGTCAATTCTTCGTCTTGAAATTTTTTTGGCTGTCCAGCTCGCTCTTGGTCTGCCAAGCCGAAATCACCACTTCTAAACCGTGCAAACCACTTCTGACACGTTCGCTCAGCTAGAGCATGGTCACCATACACTTCCACCAAAATACGATGACTTTCAGTCGCACTTTTCTGCATGTTAAAGTAATGCAGCAGGACACCCCGCAAAAACACTTTATCAGGCACAAATTGCGCCATGTTCACTTAACTACAAACTGGTGTTGTTGACGCTTTAATCCACTGCCCTATACTACGAACGATACGCGATGACAGGGGTTTGCAACACATGTGTGGATACACGGAACTGTGGGACGCTCCGTTCGTTGCGCCATCTCTTGTCCACCCGCACGAATTAATTCCTAGACCAAATAATTTTTAAGTGTTGACTTTCTGTGCCCATCACGGAATCGATATTTGGAGAAAAAAAGTCGTGATGAGCACAGCTTTAGCTGGAAGTGGAAGCACAAGCTCGAAATTTGAATTGAGAGATTTTAAATATTTGGCCTTCGATTTGACCTTGATATGAGAAATCGGGACCAGCAACAATCCATTTATTTGATAGGCTAATATCTAGATTTTCTTTAAAAAAAAAAAATGTCCGGTTTAACTGATAATTTTAGTGGTTTTCACAAGACTGAAGTAGGTTTCTTTTCGCAACCTGTATGTATTAATACAAAATGGAAGCTTTCAATATGAGTGGAAAAATTAACATATGCTTGTGATCATGGCTATCGCTCGAGCCAAATTATTAACTAAATAAACCTTAGAGAGCTACGGGGACAAGAGTGAGTACAACATTAAAACACGTTCAGAAAGGTTTAGTGGGGTGTGTGTATGTCAGACAATATATATGTGCATAGTTATTGTCGGTAGATTTATTAAATTAATAAATCTCTTATTTATTACAGATGTCACACACACACACACACACACACACACATATATATATATATATATATATATATGGGGGGTAAGGCATTTATTGTCTCATTTTGAAATTTGAACCTTCAGACTATGTCCTTTGGCCTAATTTTATCTCCCCCCAATATATATTATTTAATTCGCACACTGGAAGGAGGGGCTAAGGGGGTCTAGCCCAGCATTGACGCTCAGGTAAACACTGGATAAAATGGGGTTCAATTCTGATTTACACTGGATAAAGCTACAAACTACGATTTAGTCCCTTTCTTTATCATATCCTGGATCCGCCACTGATAGAGCATCCTTTTCAACAGTACCACTCATTTGTCCGTATTATACACCAGAAACTGTAAAAACCTGGAGATTTTTCGATTTTTTCGAAATTATTCCGTCCTTCTGGCCCGGGCTTGGGTTCAGGTAGGGATATGTTTTTTTTTTTTTTATAACGTAGTTATGTAGACCATGGGCGGCGATTCGGGGGGGCAAAGGGGGGCAGTTGCCCCCCACTTTTTTGAAATTATCCATTAATGTATATAGTTTCATTTGGAAATATAAAGTTTTGTAGGTATTATTGGTTCATAGAATAAAAATGGTGCCATAAAATATTTGTCGTTCTATGAGTACGTATTGGTTGTCTTCCCGTGGAATTAAGAAAGCTGCAGGAATTGCGTTTGAACTGCCACTAAAAATGGCCCAAAAATTAACCTATTGGAGCGCCACAATTCGAGCGTACTTTCATTTCTTCTTGCAATTGATCGATATGTTAGTCAGCCGCTCTGGAATAATTGAGATAACATTTCGCAAGAAAAGAAGTCCTTCACAAGTTATTCTTTAATTGTATCCTCGTCGCCATAAGTGCCTTTACATCGCAGTGACGGGTATGTGACCGCGCAGTACTCCAAGGAAGGGATGGTTGTATAAGAATTTTTGATTAATTTTGAAGAGTTTTTATTTTGACTAGGGAATTAACATAGGTATAGGGAGTAAAGACACAGATTTGAAGCATCAGTGCACGAAAAGATTCGTATTCTCAGTTTTTCTATTTATTGTTTTATATGTTAAGTTAAACACCACAATATGTATCACTGATATCGCAGATCGTATTATTTTGTAAAATCGTGTCTGTAACCTATTGTCAAAACATTCATCTCAAGACATGATGTAGAGAAAAGAGAAAGAGATAAGACATCTGTAATATATGTATAATTACTCAATAAGTAATTATAAGTAAATTAGACTCAATAAGTAATTGTAGAAATTAGTTAAAGGACACGTAAGAGAGCGAAAAGGAGGTCTAGAAGTCTGAACTTTTTAGAAACGTCCTAGATAGGTGAAAATATAGTTAAAAATTTCAAAAGGTATCATGTAATTTATCTTTCTTTTCTTATATCCTAGTATACTTTTTTCTTTCACATCCAAACATCTCTATTCAGAATTACGAGATGTTTGTGAAGAGAGGTGAAGAGAGAAACATTTCCATCTCAAGAATTATATCAGAAAAAAATCTTTTGACTTAGGCGAGATTCGAACTCGCAACCCTTGAATCCATAAGTCTGCGCTCTACCGATTGAGCTAACAATTGCTGTTGCAAAAGCCTGATTTCTACAGCTATCGGTTGCTAAATGGTGTGTATTAACGAAATTGGCCGAGATAATTGCTTCATATAGCTATTGCAATAATAATAATAATAATAATAATAATAATAATAATAATAATAATAATAATAATAATAATAATAATAATAATAATAATAATAATAATAAAGAAAATGAACAGAATTTAAAAAGTCGCATTGTTAAAAGTTTGGTGTGCGAAGTTAGTCCTAATATGAGATTTTATTAATTATATATAATAAATGTAAACGTGGTTTATTCGTGCGTGCTACTCAAACTGCGCAATTCATAAGGGTTGTACGCGTATGGTACAGTAGTCTTGCGTCCTCCAACCGTGAAGAAAGATTCGGTTTTGAACCTATGCGTGTCCTAAGAGGAAGGAGAAGATTCAAAGAAAGAAAAGTGGTTTAGAAATTATGCAAAAATAGAATATCTCACGAGGTGAGGTGATATAGATTTCAGCGTGTCTTTCAGCTGTGACTCTATACAAGATGTGCATCTACGACTTAACGTGGAACCCGAACCACACGACTCCTGCCGGGAATCGAAACCCATATTATCTCTAGCTCTATCATGAGAGACACACAAGGGCGCCCATATTGTGGTTTTCAAAAGGGGCAAGTATAAGCGACATTTCAAATATAGTTCCAAATTTTGGGGTAAATATTCAAACAATTTTTGGGTTTTCGATCTTGCAAAGTATAATTTCCTCTAGAGGGGGCAATCGCTCCCTCTTACTCCCTTAATGGGCGCCCCTGGAGACACAGGGACATGCAAAAATAATCGAAAATAAAGGATATTAATGTTAAATCCATAGCTTTTGAGTACATGAATTATGAAACCTTCTATATCGTTCACATCAAAGTTTAGCATTATCGGCATGGAGGTTTAATGGGAGGGGTGAAAATTTAATAATTCTTAATTGAAAGATATGAGTGTCTATTCAATAGTTTTCGGGGTTGCTGAAATTAATAATTACACTCCAGATACCATTAAAGCCCAAAGCTTTACTCTTCCGTTAGCAGGAAGGTTATTCATTTACTTAACTCAGGAGACCTTAAAGTTAAGGATATGAAACTCGATGCATATTTTTCTAATTCAAAATTATTAGATACGTATTTTAGCTTAGACTTCTAAGGAGGGGAAGGGCCAATTTATGCAATGATTTCCTTCACATTCGAATAAAATACTGTTCCATTATATTGCGAAAACTCATTTCGAGTAGTGTCATTGCTAATAGTTTTCCGTATTTGTTTAGACCCCTACTCATTTATAACAGAATCTCACTTTTCCTGTAACACCTAAGCAAGCACTTAGTAAAGTAAATGCCATTAAAATCTATATTCATAGGACAGTGGTGCAAATGCAGTTGAGCTCTTCGGCAATCTTTAGCATGGAAAGAGAAAAAAGCCACCACATTGATATTGGAAAAGTATCTAATGAATTCCTCCCCGAAAAAGGTCACCCGCACATTTATTTTACAGATGGTGGTTTATAGCTATACGTAAGTTTGTTGAAATTGCTCCATAGTTGTGGGGGCGAGACACTGAAGCCATCCGTAATAAGGGGGCAAGTGGCATGTAAAAGTACTCAATATGAACAATATTAATATCGAAATCGTTATGGTATTAGATTTCGTGATCGCAGATGAATAGTGACGTTGTCGATGTTGCTTAAGTTCAAGTTAAGCCTTGGTTGGCATGGAGGTCAGAGTGGGAGGGTGACAGGCAAATAAATAAATAAATAAATAAAATAAAATAAAATCGAAAACATCCTTTATTTTTGTCGAATATATATTTTTCGGGATCTCTGACATAAACGGTAATATTCCAGATGTGGTATATGACCAAGGTTGGCCCCATTCGCATGCGGTTTCAGAGGAGAGAACCGGTGAAGATTTCAGAACAGTTCCTCATGTTCCTCATGTTGCATCGTACGTTCAACTGTACTTTTTTCTGAATCAAAACTTTCTCTCTCTCTCTCTCTCTCTCTCTCTCTCTCTCTCTCTCTATATATATATATATATATATATATATATATATATATATATATATATATATATATATATATATATATATATAAAACAGTAACAGGATCGGTTGTAGACATTTTGTAAGTGTAAATAAACAATATTTAGTCGCCCCCGCCTAAATGATAATAAAAGAATAGAATGCTGTAATGGACAAAAATTCTTCAGATAATTGTTACAATTACAAATTTCTTCAATATATAATAATTCAGTCTTCCTGTGAGTATTAAAGGAAAATGGCGAAATTAAACCTAATTAACTGTGGATGAAACATGACCAAAGTTCCAGTATTAATAATTTTATATTTTTTTTATTAAATAAGCACAGGAAACAACTAAAATGTATACCTAAGATGTATTTTGACAAATACAGTTGAAACATAAAAGTCGAAATAGAATAAAACTAATGAGCTTTAAGTTTAACATTATCACAGGTTTGATTTTGACAAAGAGATATGCTCTTACACTTCATTAAAAGCATATTTAAATAGTGTTTTCCAGTGATATAAATATGGTAGTTAGCTTAATTTCTCGTTTTCTTTGTTACTGTAAAGTTCATGTTATAAAGACACTTTTCTGGCTTTCAATTTGGCAAAATCTCTTATTACTGCATCAATATCACTTTCATTCAGAATGTAATTTTCAATGGCCATCAAAGCTAGTCCATTTAATCGTTCTTGAGATATACTTGATTTCAAATAATTCTTTATTAATTTTAGTTAAAATAGTTCAATACACAACAAATGACAAAAGTGTGTGTCTTAATTGATATTTAATTTGTCCTCGATCCAGTGGCAGCACTTTAAAATAAGGTTCCTTCGCAAAAATTATTTTCAGGGCCCTTTAGGCCTATAGAACAATTCAATTCTTTCATGTTTCTTTCCAACATAAACGTACGAAATCAGGCAGTAACACAATGTAAACACAAGCAAAGATGCACCCAAGATTTTTCTTTCGGGTTCGAAGATTTTTCGGAATAGCCTACAAATGCAAATAATTTTGTGTATCTGCCCCTGAAATTGTGCTAATTGAAGGATCCAGACTCTCAGACCACCTGTGCAGTGTTTCGTCCACACATATTTTTAGGGGGCCACTTTCCCCCGGGAGGAGATCAAAATAATACGTCTGTAATATCATAACAAATAAAAGAGTAGCAGCAGTGGCCCTCTGAATACTAAGTGTACCCCCCCGGAAGATTTTTTTCTGAAAGGAACACTGCACCTATTAGGGATGCCCACGAGACAAGATGTGTAGCTGTCTCGTCTCGAAAATGTGTTGTAAAAGTGATGTCTCGACTCGAAAAATGTATATTTCTCTATTGGAAGAACCGTGTCTCGACTCGAATTTTGTCTGGAAAATCCTGTCTCGATTCGTCTCGTGCGCATCCCTAGCACCTATGTCGGTGCATCCCTGAACACAAGTAACTAATAATCAAAACTCTACTTTGCATTAGAATTATTACTAATTTAAAATATCGCTCCATCTAAATTTAATAACAGAGAATGGATTAATAATTATTGTTATACTGTTATAATAAAACAAGCATCTGTATATGCTGCTGTGATTGAAAGTGAGAGTACTGAAAGAAAACTACTTGTCATCCAAATGACCTTTCATCGCTTTCGATTATATCCTTTCAAGTTATATACTTATATGCCGCGTGAAAACTAATAGTATTTAAACATATTTTGAAATACATGAAATTTAATTCAGACCCGTAACAGAAATGACCGTATCGTCCCATTTTAATTCAACAATTAAACTACTGCAATCAGGTAAAATAACCTTACAGTTTCAAAAGAATGTCGACCTGCAAATGCTTCGTTAACAGTGACTGGTATTGACAACTTCCCACCTCAACATTTGTATGATTTTGTCCAGAACGCGAAAGAAACCTTTTAGAGCCTTCGGTTGCCTCTTATCTTCTTTCATGTTTTGTAGCTTTTTTTTTTCGATAAAATGCTCACTTGGTTTTATATCGTTGCTCATTATTATTATATGAAAAACAAAGTACTATTAAAAAGTGAAAGCACACATCATTATAAATTTAAAAAATAAAACAAAAACGAAATGACTTAGGATAGAAATGAAAATCTTGACGAACGACAAATGAACTAATAGATATTAAACCAAGTGAGCATTAAGCAGTGGACAGCGATTTGAGCCATTAGGAACTTAAGTTAAAATTTCCCTCAGAAATGATTTTTAAAAATTCCATTTGTACCGCCCGTGTTTTCTTAGTATTCGCTCCACTCCCTGGGCGAATGGACAAGAAAAGCCTACTTGCTTCCATGGGGGCCCGAAGAATTTTTTAGAGGGGTCATCTTCCTGGTTGGTATATTACGTTTGGTATTTTTATTTGTATTAAGAAAATCTTAAGAAATTATGCATATATATTATACTTGTCGTAAGCCAGGTAGGGCCCGGCCCCCTCGTCCCCTTTTGGGCGCCCATGCTTGCTTCAACTTTTATAATGTGAATTTCATTTACGGTGATCTTTCTCAACCCTTAACTGAGGTCATTGAACCAAAGTACTATGCGAAGACACTGTTTAAGACACGATGGAGGAGCACCCTTGGAGACATTTCTTTCTACTGTGATAATGCCACCCAATCCATAAACAATACTTGCGTTGAATTCCTTAGGTTTGTTGATCCATTTGGATTTTAAAGACATATTTGGCAATGATATTCTCTTGCAAGGTGTCGGAAGGGTTGTTGAGGAAGGAATGAAGAGTCTGTTATATTTGTATTTTGTGCATATGGTGGGATTGTGGAAACTATACCACTGTCTTTAGCTCTACGGTCATAGTGCTTAATACAACATCTATTGGAAAGCTAAATTTACCTTCATTTTATCTCATATTCGTAAAATATCCCTTTTCCCTCTTTAAAAAAGTCTATCCTGTGCCGTGGAAATTTTCCTCAAACTGGCATCACTTGTGCGTGTGGTATTGGCATCAATTGATGTACGAGTCCATTTCATTTGTAAAGGGTGTTTTACAGCCAACCACGCAAAGATTCGACTTTATTGTCCTTTTGATGTATTTTGTCTGTATCTCAGTCTGTACAATATTTATTTGAAGCTATATGAAGAAAATTTTTCATCATAACATTTATTTAAATAAATATTTACATTTAAAAAAAAAATTCATTTTTCTAATTTGGCTCCCTGTTCACCTGGCGCCTCCTGCGAACGCGTAGTTCGCAGGCTTCAAGATCCGGCCCTGCAGTAACAATGAAATTCTGTATTACCGCCCGACTATCGTTGTTGTGAAAGCATTCATCATGGTATGACGTAGGGAAATGAGTTACATTAGGGTTCTAAGATCTAATATCAAAGTTGAAACATCGCAAGTAAAACAAAAACATGTAATAGCAAATAGTTTTGAAAATAATTTCAGTTTAAACTAGCTGCGACTACATTTAATTCAAAATTGAACTTCTGGAGTGCAACATATGAGCGTAGCTAAAAGAAAAAATCAATAAGAACAGTCGGGATTTGAACCTAAGACATACAAGTAGGAGTTCCTTGCACTAACCATTCATCTACTATATTTTGTTTACTAAAAATATTATCCATGCAGCAAAATGCCATTTCACACTGAAACATTAACAACATAAGAACAAAGATTTCAAGAAAATTTGCCAAAGCTTATGTATTAAAGGTACCCTGGTATTCGCCCAGTGGTACTGCAAAATCACTAGTCAGGATGCCTCGTATCGAAATTTGAACCGGGAGACTCTCAATTACGAAGCGTCAACACTAACCAGTAACCTTCGTTCGCTCAGTAAATGTCTTCAAATTACTTTTCTGTAATTATTTTTCAAAAATGTTTATTATTTTCATGAAGCAAAGAGTGCATCTTCTACTTGGGTTGAGAACTATATCTACTATACTTCTAACAGTCAACTAATAGTTGATGTTCATTATTTCTATCGATTTTCTACGTCTACTAAGTTATTTCAATTTTTTTATAAGTTTTCCCTTCCGTTTATGACAATGATTAGAAATAAAGGCTCCTCTTCTTATACAAATCTTGATCATTGTAACATTTTTTAGTCAAAATTCTGAAATTATTGAAAATATTTAAATTAGTTAGAATGAAGAGGATAATACTAAGAAACATGGTTAGAAAAAAAAGAAACATTGTTGTTTAACGAATTGATAAAATCAAGCTTTTTCAAAACATAAAAAATACTGTATGGTATGGGATGATCATGGAAAAAGTAAAAATAGCCATCGAGGACACACTAACCAACTACTGTACGCGGATAAGTCAAGGTTCGTTAACTTGGTAGACGTATATGAAGAAACCACTAACAGAAAATAGCTGATAGCTTTACGCCTAATCACCTCAGCGACCTCGACTCCCTTCCTGTCCCAAGGTATGTCTTACCCCTTATCTCAATGCATGAAAAGCAAATAATATTTTCGCAAACACCGCGAGGGGCAGGGAGGGAGTAACAGAACGCACACAGCTCGTTGTATGGCTTTAGGGCAAATACCTAAAGGCATAAGCAATAGGCCACTTGACCAAGAGCAATGTTGCCAAACGTAAGACGAGGTAAGCCCACTCGCAGCCTGTCTCTTCGCGTAACATTACCTTCGACACAAAATCACTGACCCTTCGAACAAGATAACATTGTTGCGCTCTCAGAGTCAGGTTTTAATTGCATTTGTGTTGAAGAAATGAAATGAAATCTTTAAGTTTTACGTCCCACGGTTGTGCCGGTTAGGCTAAAGGAGACGGTGATGATGAGTAATGAATGAAATGAAGAGAGTGGGAGGTAATAGGAGAACCCCGAGGAAACCGACGCACACGGTGTTCGTCCGCCACAAAGTTCAATTGGCCGGGGCTGGGATCGAACCCGAGGCCCCAAGCACTAGAGGTGAAAGCTCTGCCACTGAGCCACCGCGGCCCTAAACGAAAAGAAAATAAAAGCGCACCCAAGACAATACCTCTAGAGTTGTGGGGAAACTTGTCCAAATAGACTTTTCTTTTTATTTACATTTAAAAAGAAATAAAATATATTTCCATGATGGAATAAAATTCCACTAATATAATAGACATCAAAATTAGAAATAGCAAAAACAGCTGAAAGTAAGGAGAAAGCAGTAATTTCACATCAGGTTCCAAAGAGAATAAACAGCACCGAGTAAGCAAACAACAGCGTTACTCCTGCTGTGGTCCTGTCCCGAGCATGTGTCAAAGGTGACGTCATTGCACGATATGACGGAAACGCGTTCAGTGATGAACTTACCAAGCCAATAACTACTGTATTTACACCACGGAGTTCGACACTCTATAAAGTGCCTTTTATCTATACAGGATTATGCGCGATCAACATTATAACTGTTACATTTTTCATTCTCTGTTGCAAGAAAATTATTGACATAAGGATAGGACCTGTACTTAAACGCAAAATTACATAAACGGTCTGGTAGTTTTAGTTAGAACGATCCGTCAAGTGGAGGTGGGGTAAGTTCTCAAACATTTAAATATACGACGTCTTATATACTGTAGGTGCACTACGCAACCAGTTACTAGAGAACAAACCCCAAAGTAGGACTGGTATCAAAACGAGACAATACGAGACTATTTACAGTATTAGTCTCCTTTCAACCGACAAATAGTGGTCTCAGTCTCGTCTCGATAGTTTCGAAATAAATTATTTGAAATTATTCCACACTAAATTCGACAGTAGATAAATAAAATACACTTCCAATAGTTCTCCCTATTGCTTCAGAATATATAATGGATGCATCATTTTCTACTAGATAAAGTATGAATTAGCAATTCATATACAACATTCAAAAATACATATGTCTGTTTCCATTAAATATATTCATTGTTTCTTAAATTATTTATTTACTAATTGAAATACCCGGCGTTGCACGGGAAGAATAGGTTTATATTTCAAAGATATATTTGAGATTAGTTTTCCCAGTAGAATACATATTTGAATCGGAATGAAATAGTACGGATCCATTTCCAGCAGGAGCAAATGAATTAACTTGCCGCTAACGAAGAATAAAAACTTGGGCTTTTATGGTATCGGGAGTGTCATTATTCACTTCAGCGACCCCGAAAACTATTGAATAGACACTCATATCTTTCAATTAGGAATTTTTAGGACCTCGAAAACTATGGATTTAACATTAATATCGTTTATTTTCGATTATTTTTACATGTCCCTGTGTCTCCCATGATAGAGCTAGAGATAATATGGGTTTCGATTCCCGGCAGGAGCCATGTGGTTCGGGTTCCACGTTACGTCATAGATGCATATCTTGTATAGAGTCACAGCTGAAAGACACGCTGAAATCTATATCACCTCACCTCGTGAGATATTCTATTTTTGCATAATTTCTAAACCACTTCTCTTTCTTTGAATCTCCTCCTTCCTCTTAGGACACGCATAGGTTGAAAACCGAATCTTTCTTCACGATTGGAGGACGCAAGACTACTGCACCATACGCGTACAACCCTTATGAATTGCGCAGTTTGAGTAGCACGCACGAATAAACCACGCTTACATTTATTATATATAATTAATAAAATCTCACATTAGGACTAACTTCGCACAACAAACTTTTAACAATGCGACTTTTTAAATTCTGTTCATCTTCTTTATTATTATTATTATTATTATTATTATTATTATTATTATTATTATTATTATTATTATTATTATTATTATTATTATTATTATTATTATTATTATTATTGCAATAGCTATATGAAGCAATTATCTCGGCCAATTTCGTTAATACACACCATTCAGCAACCGGTAGTTGTAGAAATCAGGCTTTTGCAACAGCAATTGTTAGCTCAATCGGTAGAGCGCAGACTTATGGATTCAAGGGTTGCGAGTTCGAATCTCGCCTAAGTCAAAGGATTTTTTTCTGATATAATTCTTGAGATGGAAATGTTTCTCTCTTCACCTCTCTTCACAAACATCTCGTAATTCTGAATAGAGATGTTTGGATGTGAAAGAAAAAAGTATACTAGGATATAAGAAAAGAAAGATAAATTACATGATACCTTTTGAAATTTTTAACTATATTTTCACCTATCTAGGACGTTTCTAAAAAGTTCAGACTTCTAGACCTCCTTTTCGTTCTCTTACGTGTCCTTTAACTAATTTCTACAATTACTTATTGAGTCTAATTTACTTA
This sequence comes from Thermobia domestica, assembly GCF_964235325.1. Classification (NCBI taxonomy): domain Eukaryota; kingdom Metazoa; phylum Arthropoda; class Insecta; order Zygentoma; family Lepismatidae; genus Thermobia; species Thermobia domestica. The sequence continues at coordinate 233,815,184 of NC_137460.1, forward strand.
TAATTACTTATTGAGTAATTATACATATATTACAGATGTCTTATCTCTTTCTCTTTTCTCTACATCATGTCTTGAGATGAATGTTTTGACAATAGGTTACAGACACGATTTTACAAAATAATACGATCTGCGATATCAGTGATACATATTGTGGTGTTTAACTTAACATATAAAACAATAAATAGAAAAACTGAGAATACGAATCTTTTCGTGCACTGATGCTTCAAATCTGTGTCTTTACTCCCTATACCTATGTTAATTCCCTAGTCAAAATAAAAACTCTTCAAAATTAATCAAAAATTCTTATACAACCATCCCTTCCTTGGAGTACTGCGCGGTCACATACCCGTCACTGCGATGTAAAGGCACTTATGGCGACGAGGATACAAAAATCGACAGTTCCTAAAATGTATTTTCTTCTTTCTAATAATAATATTTTAATTTGATTGTTTTCAGTTTAACATCCTGTCCAGCAGCGAAGTTATATGAGACACGGACTTAATGATCAACGTGGAGTCCGAACCACATGAGCTCCCTCCGGGAATCGAACCCGGGTTTCCCACGTCTAAGGCCCGTACGCTAACCGCTTAGCCACGAAGGAGCTCAGTAAGGAATATTAAGTTTGCAGTGTAATATACGAGTTTAGGGGTGTACATATACAGTTTTGTATATACAATTAAATTTGGTGAATTCAGCATAATTCTAGGTTTTAGGATTATTTTGTATAACTGAAATGTAGAGTGACTCTAAGTATTGTTGAGTTTCGATATATTCCAAGAAAGTGAAAACTGTACTTAATGCCAGCGAACACGTTTCGGGAAGCTGCAAAAGTATTTCTTTAAATGTCGTAGCATATGCTTATAGTATTCATTGTTATTCTAAGAGTAATAACACATATAATAGTATTCGTGGAATTAAAAATATAAGTTGTTCATTAATTTCCAGTTAAAATATAACTTTTGCAAAACAAGCCTCATTATTCATTACTATGATTATTTGATTAATATTATCCTTTCTGTTTATTTGTTTTGCAAATCTGTTATTAAATAGGCCCCTAATCTGATACACAATTTTCCAGACAGATATTCATGAGCAAGGAATCAAATCTCTTCTTACACTTTCGTTGTTTAAGAGTACAAAGGGCTAGTATCTACGTGCATTGCTCTTGTCAATTTACTTAATAAAATATGAAACAAGATATATATGGTATAACTGAAAAAGACAGTATCCTAATAGTTATACAACCTTTCGTCAAACAAAGTGTTACAAGCAACCAGGAAAACTAACATTGATATCAAATATTCAGATCATGTCTTGCCCCCCCACTTTTAACGTCCAACCGCCGCCACTGATGTAGACAATACGTGTGCAATATTTCAATCCTGTATCTTGAAAATTAAGGTCGGGAAAAAATTATATACTGTTCCATAATTCATGCAATTTTCTACAGCACTGGGAGAATATGAAGTTTTCACACTATTAATGTAAAATTTGGCACTCTTATTGAGAAATATCTGAATTTTTTTTTAATTTCTAAAGGAAATAAGAGAAAATTTCTGTTTATCCCCCCTTTTGGGGGTGTAAACACAAAAGTTCATTTTCCTTATGGGAGATTCAATGTTAAATTTTGGAAGCAGTTTCCTCCAATAATTATTCGTAAAGATTTTGGGGCAAATGAATTGTATTTGTTACAAAATACAAAAACACTCATTAACAAAGCTAATAAAGCTATCTCAAACATTATTTTGGGAAGGCCCCCCCCTTTTGGGGGCAAGGGGCGTAAAAAGGTGTTGGGTGATGTGTTACCAAAATCCCAAAATTTATTTTCGGTGTGCCAGTAAGCGTCAGGTTAATCACGAATGACACAGAATTAATGCTCCAATGCTCCTTGCATGTGCCAGGGACTTATATGGGGCTATAGCCCCCTCTCAAAAATATTAAAAAAAAACTCCATAAATATCCTTAGTAGGGACATACGACAAGAAGGTATTTTTTGTTAATTGATGTGAAATTTGGCGTCATTGTAGCAAAAGAGTATGCGTTTTTCAAATCTGGAATGATATTTTGGTAACGCACCGTCTTAGGGGGGACACAGGGGGTGAATCATCAGATGATGGGTTTTTATAACAATTCAAAAGTTTGTTCCGGAAATGCCAGTGAGCATCAGATTATTCACAAACGTCACAGAATTAATATTCCAATGCTCCTTACATGTGCCAGTGACTTATATGGGGCTATAGCCCCCTTTTAAAAATAAAAAAATCACCATAAATATCCTTAGTAGGGACATACGAGAAGAAGGTATTTCTTTGTTAATTAATGAAAAATTTGGCGGCATTGTAGCAAAAAAGTATGCGTTTATGAAATCTGGAATGTTATTTTGATAACGCACCATCTTAAGGGGGCAGAGGGGGCGAAGCATAATTTGGTGGATCTTTATAAAAATTTCAAATTTTATTTTGGAAATTTCAGGAAGCGTTAGATTAATCACAAATGATACAAAATTAATATTCCGATGCTTTTTGCATGTACCAGTGACTGATATTGGGCTACAGCCACCCTTTCAAAATTCATGTAATTTACGATAAATATTCGGGAAGAAGGTAAGTATGCTTTACAATTAATGTGGAATTTATCATTATTGTAGAAGAATGTTTTGATTTTTTTTAAAAAATCTTGAATCTAGTGTAAATGAATATCGTCTGTCAGTGTACGAGATTGAGGATATAACTTCGTTGTTTTGGCATCTCCGGAATATAATCAAATATTTTTGCGTTTTTATAAAACAAATTGGACTTTTCTTATAGCATAAAATCACACATACAAGTCACCTGTATATTTTCTGCCCACTTAAGCAAACCAACTCGAACACAAAATGACAATGGAAAATGCCGCGGGTACCACGAACGAAAAAATCTTAATGAGAAGTAATATTTTAAAAATTAAAAGTGTAATAGGTGACCTTTAAGTTTCAATAATGTTTTCTTTATTCATAAAAAAGCGCATATTTTCCCTACTTCTTCCACAATAACTGTATGATCCCGCTTTCCACGCAGTAGCTTACTCGTATACTGCACTTGTAAGCACGTCAGGAAATCATATACTATGGACACATGGTTCTTATAACCGTGTTTCTCTTTTCAATTTTTGGCTTTATCATTTCAAGTAATTCTTCAAATAAGTTATCCGGCATTCTAAAATAGTTCGTGTACATTATACTGTCTTCAGTCCTGATTTCCTGTACAAGGTTAGCATGAATCCCATGTCCGTATCGTCTTCTAATCCAATCTTTTACCCACTTTTCGATTTCTTTTCTTTTTTAAACATAAATACAATGATACTATTGCCACGGACGTGATAAAGCTAAAAGTTGCAGCATCGCTCTCTTCCATTTCAAGGTCTTTATCTCACTACGGCGGGAACAAATTAGCGAGAAACAGGAATTGTCCTCTTCTGAGTGACACGGTGCTCACACATACACACACACACACACTCACAAACAGCGTGGTCATCTTTTGTTTGTCTAGGAGGCACTCAAAGTTTCTGAAGTAGTTCGCATAATCTCCGAAAGATGTCAGACCCTATTGACCATGTGCTAGAGATATCTACGGAAAATATCGCTGTGTGTAAATAGAAAATATCTCACCTGCATATGATAAAAAAATCTCTACCCTTGATGATTTATCATAACGTCTAAAAAGGGCCTAACATAGTAAAATAACATAAGACTATAACAGCAGAGCTAATAAATGTATATAGCTAATTTTCCAACCCCAACTTTAACATAACAGAATTCACACAGAGACTGCAAACATAGCAGAACTAATGGCTCTTTTTAGAGCCCTGTATAGCATAGTACATATTACATAAGACTATGACCGTTCTTAGTTATGAACCCATTTTGGGAGTGTATTCGTTCTCTTGTACGACCCAAATTTTAACAAGGCAATAAACACATTTTCCAGACGCCTATTTTAACCTAGCAGAAATGACATAAGACTACGAAAATGCCAAACATACAAACCCTATCTCACAAGTAAACCTTACGTTTGGGTGAATCGAGTTGCTGACTGAGACACATATGAGAAAGTAGTACTAAATGTGATCAGTATTTCAGTGAAGTTGTAGGTGCGAAGCTCCAGGGGTTTAGGAGATACAGCTACCAGAACATCACATGGAAGTACAGAATAGTCTTCATACAGTTGGAGGTAAAAGCTCTGTAAGACCTCTTGTAACGACAAAAGGTGAATAACAAATATATGGGTACATATTAGGACTAGGGGAAAGTCATATAGTAAGGGTATATCTGACGGCAGCCATCTTGAAATCCGCAATTTTGAATTAAGGTTAAGTTTTTGAAATAGGAATAGGGTCATGTGATACATGATTTAAGGCGCAAATTTAATCAGAAGAACAATGGTGACATTAATTTTGATTTACGCGCAATTGGTAAAAAGCTACAGGGAAATTAAATATTGTTGCAGCATATGTATTAGTCCTTTACCCCATCTTGTAAAGTTTGTGTTAATGATAATAATTAAATAGAAAGCAGGTGGATAAATATTAGGTTTATGGTAAGAGTTGCCTTGATGGCGGCCATGTTCAAATCCGCCATTTTGAATCAGACAAAAGTTTTAAACAAAACGCATTACCATAAATCCAACGGTATAACCATTTTTGCTTTATCATCAACCAGCATTTGTTATCGCATAAACAAGTTGCTAATTTAAGGAAAAATGGCCAAAGTAGAATTGAGTCATAATTGAACTTGGGTCTTTCTTCCCAAAAAAAAAGTCCTCAATTAGTACAATCAATATGTAGTTCAGAAAAGAGTACATGACTTGCGCAAATGCTCTGCTCAAAGTGAGCATACCTGACAAAGGCAATCGAGTTACACTTGACACATTTCTCGTTAACAATTCCGTCAAAGCAGTAGTCGTAAGGAGCGATCCAATATCCAGGTTCTTCATTCAAATATCCAGCCTGATTGAAAGCAAATCGAATCATATTGCGAATCACAGGCCACTATTGCATTTCTGATTAACTTCTAGCCCGAAGTCATCTATTGCATTACTCTATTCCCATTTACTTTTGTGCTGGTTAATGATAAAGCAAAAATGGTTATACCGTTGGATTTATGGTAAAATTTGCTATTATAAGGTGTCACTGTTATGCGTTTTGTTTAAAACTTTTGTCTGATTCAAAATGGCGGATTTGAACATGGCCGCCATCAAGGCAACTCTTACAATAAACCTAATATTTATCCACCTGCTTTCTATTTAATTATTATCATTAACACAAACTTTACAAGGTGGGGTAAAGGACTAATACATATGCTGCAACAATATTTAATTTCCCTGTAACTCTTTACCAATTGCGCGTAAATCAAAATTAACGTCATCATTGTTCTTCTGATTAAATTTGCGCCTTAAATCATGTATCGCATGACCCTATTCCTATTTCAAAAACTTAACCTTAATTCAAAATGGCGGACTTCAAGATGGCTGCCGTCAGGTATACCTTTACTATATGACTTCCCCTTAGTCCTAATATGTACCCATATATTTGTTATTCACCTTTTGTCGTTATAAGAGGTTTTACAGAGCTTTTACCTCCAACTGTATGAAGACTATTCTGTACTTCCATGTGATGTTCTGGTAGCTGTATCTCCTAAACCCCTGGAGCTTCGCACCTACAACTTCACTGAAATACTGACCACATTTAGTACTACTTTCTCATATGTGTCTCAGTCAGCAACTCGATTCACCCAAACGTAAGGTTTACTTGTCAGTATGTTGCTTCGTTTACGAGTTATTAGTTTTTAAGTATTAGACCTTCGACCTTGATGGTTAGTACTTCTGGAACATGCAGTAGTTGATGACCTGTTACTAAATGTGGAAACAGCACCTCAATATGTTGCTTCGTTTTCGAGTTATTAGGGTTTAAGTTTACTAGCCGAACCTGCGCTCTTTACACAGCACATCATTCATATATGAGCATGAATCTCCCTGTTATTCCTCATATCTGTACAAGTGAAAGAAGTCTTGGTAAAAATGGGCAAGAGGTACCTTAAAGGGGAGAGATTTTTCGATTACTTTTTCAATATTTCGTACCGTTTGCAAGATTTGAGTCTACTTCCGGTTGGAGTTTATACTTCATGAATGATCTGTGTTTTCTTTCTTCTTGCATGTAGTATGTAATAAGCAAATTCATAAACTAACTAATTCTATGACCTATGGGACTCGTTGGTTCAATGCCGCGTTCACAAAAGCTCTCCACTGGCTTCTATCCTTAGCCAATTGGATCCAGTTTCTACATTGTATTCCTATTCCTGGAAGATCCATCTTAATATTGTCCTCCAATCTGCACCTACGTCTTCCTAATGATCGTTTTCTGGGTGGTCTTCCAGTTAAAGTTTTGAAAGCGTTCGTCTTTTGTTCCATCCTGGCTACATGAGCTACTCACTTGAACCTCCTAGATTTAATGACCCTAACCATGTTGGATAAACCGTATAAAGTATGTAGTTCATCGTTTTGAAGATTCCGCCATTCCCTATTCCCGTTTCTCTTGGGTCCGAATATTCGTCTCAGGATCTTGTTCTCAAATACTGTTATTGTCATGGAATAAATATTCAAAATCTCATTTACTTGGACCTTGTAACATATATTGAGAATTCTGATAATAAGCACCAGACCCGTAGCCATCCCAAAACTATAGGGTGGCTTGTCTGAAGTCAGTGGGCCTGACCCAACCATTTGATAGTTCATTACCATATTATAGTTCGTTTGCAAGCCAACCTGAAAATTTTAGGGGGGTCAGGAAAAACTTAGGGTGCACCCCTAGACCCCCCTGGATAGGGCCTGATAAGCAAAAAGTGCAACTATGTTAATCGTACAGTCCCATAATTTTTCAACCTCAGGATGTGCTTTTTGTTACGAAAATAGCATTGTTCAACATTTTGCCAAACTATTTTTTTTTTTTATTATTATTAAACTGTGTGGTTTCGATAAACGCCACTTCAAAAACTAAATCTTCTGTTTGTTATGCATCTGCTCCGTTGTTTTTAGTGATTTGTGCAACTATAAACGTAAAAGCTTTGTTCTCTGTGCATTTGTGAAATTGTATGTTGTTCTATGTGTAGGCTGTAAATGTATTTTTTGTGTTAAATATTTCCATATTAAATATAAGTACCAATTGGAAATTTGAAAAGTTGGTGCGTATGATAAGATTTATTATTTACTACTTACAAAATTTATTTAGTAATAACTAGAATATGTGGGCACCTTCTTTGTTTTAAAATGAAACAAAACAGTAAAAATACGTATTTTTTAATCATGAATTTTAGTGGGGTATTTACGTATATAATAAATTTCTCCCGATAATTTAATTATTTCAAAACTATCACATTAGCAACGTATTTAGGATTTTTTTCCCGGAGACGTTAGCTAATTCAAAAATTTACTAAACCTCGTTTTATTACATTATGAGTTACAAATCGAATAAAAAATAAAAACAAATTTAGAAACGATGATGGAAAATAGCAGCAACAACACCAGACAAAATACGTATTCTACTCTTTGGCCTTCAAGTTCATAAACAATCTACAGTGTTTAGTAGAGTAAAGAAATACCATATGGTATTCCAACTCCACCTCCAAAAAAAGAAGAATGTATTCTTTGATCCGACAAGATGTCTGTAAAGCTTGGCAACGCAAACATGGTAATTAGATCCCAAAAAGAAAATAACTAACTGCGGCATTATTTAAATCATGAGCGGTTGATGAATCACAACAAAATACAGATAAAAGGTAGAAACAGATTTGAGAGATGTATTTATTTGCTAAACAAGTTTTCTAAATATGTTTCTGAAAGGTAACAGAGAGTTAAATGAATATGAAAAGATTGTAGAAGCTCTTGCGTTGCCATCTATTGGCCGCAAAAATATCACATAGCATTTTTGTTGGACATAGTTGGGAAACGACTGTTTTATATTGCTAAATTAACATAGTGTCAGGAAGTAGGGACAAATTTTATCAGCTAAGGATAACCGATAAAAAAAAAAAAAAAAAGGTCAAACCTGTAACCCAAATTCGTATCCACGAACTGTGTTGTAATCTAGGACAAGATTAATATAGGTGTCGTTCAACCCTTAACTAACGTACTGAAAAAATGTTGGACTATTTGTGCAGGGCCAGTTTTATACCTTTCTTAAGTGTCAGTAAACAGTATTTATGCGCTCTCACTTAATTATAAAACAGTATTAAGTTCTAATGGACAATAATTCTTCAAACAGTTGTCTCAGTTGCAATCTCTTTTCAATATCTGTAGTCTCCCTGTGAATATTAATGAAATATGGTGAAACTATACTTAATTGACTGTGGATAAATACTGAACGAATTTCCAGTATTAAATAAGCAAAGATACAATTAAGAGATACAGTATATTATATATATATATATATATATATATATATATATATATATATATACCGCATATGGGAGCAACGAAAACTTGGTGTAAGAAAATTCGGTGCTCGAAATATTTTGGTGTATGGCAAATTCGGTGTGAGGAATGCTAGGTGTAAAGAGAGATTCGTTGTAGTGGACCGTAGAATCTATTAGAAACTTAAGTTTGAAGATAAAGGAGTGTATTAGTTTTAATTTCAAACTTTGTGTAGAACAAGGAATTAAAAATAATTGTGTTCGTGAAATAATTTGAATTCTAGATTTCAATGAATTTTAACACTTCATGACCCTTACATGACGAGAAATTTATTTTTCGATGTCCGTTCGAATGATTTAGGGAAGCGGTCATCGCTACCAATGAATATTTAATTTAAAACTTAAGCGTTTATGCTGTTTTAGAGGGTGTCTCCTAGAATTTTCTACTTCCAAAATTTGCAATCCAAATTGCAATTTTTAAAAAAATGATCTAATGATGTTATGTCTATTTTATAAATAAATATTTAAGTCTAAATTCTCCAAAAACGACAAAGTTTGTTTATGATATGTTACTAAAAGGTATAAAAATAAATGCCTCAACTAAAATATTGGAGGAGAAGTCAATAAGGAGTCAATAGGGTTGCAATAGTTCTTTACCTTAACTTAAGGCAAACAAACTGAAGTGTCTGATTGGAGGAGAAGTCAACTATTTGTACAACTATTATCTGATAAAACCATCCTGCTTTATATTGCCCATCCCACTAAGACTTATTTTGCATCTTACCTATCGCACCCAGACAGCAGAAAGGTGCTAAGCTTCATTCTCCATGATTTCCAACTAAGTGCATATCCTGATTACTCATTTCATGGCTAATGTTGTGCACAAAGGAGACAAGTGGCTGGAGACAATATGAAAGGTGTTCAGTGAAAACTGAATTCTAGAAGAAAGAAAGAATCGGAATTAATTAATTTCTCATTCGTTTTTATTCATCTCCTGAGAAATTTTCATTTTGGCGTTTAGGACCTTTCTGCTTTCTGGGGGCGATATGTATATATATGTTCTATGATGTACTATATGGAAGGTGTTTTTAGTTGTTTCTCTAACTTATAGTTGCAGTTGTTTTAATTCTGACAAAAAGTGTCAGATTCATTGTGTGATGAAAACTAATTATATAAAAGACTAGCAGCGTTCACCCCGCTTCGCTGCGGTCACCCCGGAACGCAATAAACTTTGTTACTTAGATAATTTTTACTTTTTCGCTTTCAAATTGCAGTAAATGTTAACATTAAAACGCCTGTCATTTATGTTAACCCGCCGAGTGACACGGTCATGCGGGTTGCATATAAATACGTTTATTTTTATACCTATGATGAACTAATAACAAAGGATTTGTACGTATGGACACTTGAATGGTCAATTATCTCAAGACACTGGTAATTAAAAATTAAAGTGATATGATAAAAACCATCTAGGGTCCAAATCCTAATAACCCCCCAAAAATAAAAGAAATTGGTTCAGCCGTATTAGCGTGATGAGGGAACAAAGGTTTTGTACGTTCTCTTTTATAATATAGATATGCGAGAGGTACTAAACTCAAAGCAAAAATAAATAAATTGATAAATAAATAAACTTGCTTTTCTTGAAATAGGTAATATTCTATTCATTACAATTTATGGCGTTTTTGTTTTCACAATATGAAAATTTTGTAAGTTATTGTAAGTAGCAATATGCAATATGTGTTACACTGAATCTACCTTATACCTAACTTTCCCTACACCGAGTTTTCTTACACTGAATTTTCCTAGACCAATATAAATATATATAGGGTACAGCGGGGTAATTCGAATAGGCGGGGAATTTGAATAATGTTAAGCATTTTGCCAGCTGGAGTGGAAACGCGGCTCGCCATGTTAGTGAATCTGTGGTGGATTTGTAGGTGGTGGTTTGTAGAAGTCGCTCTCAGAAATACAAACTATTCCTTCGGTTCTGAAGGCTTATACGATTTTTTGTTTGCTGCAAGGTAAGTACGAATGTGTGTATTTTTAGGTCGTTATAATTTTCAACGTTGTTTCCTTAAGCTTTTCTTCTTATTAACTGGATAAAATGAAACCTCTCTGGATTATAATAGTATCAGTAGCATGTGGGGCATTGCTATATTGTATACTGGCGTCAACTAATCAGCAGTTTTCATACCACGTTCTGAATGGAGTATTCGTCGAGTGCGGGGCAATTTGGATAATTCAAAACGGGGCAATTTGAATAGCAGTGAAATTAGACCAATCCATACAACAAGTGCTTCCCAGCTCAGAAAAGTTTGTGTGCAGAAGAGACGTCGTGTCGCAGGAAAATCATGCCACTCAACTTCTGAAAATATTCGGGCAATGAGAATAAAACACCTCCGAGGAAAGACGCAAGCATCGGGTGCAACAAAATCCAATGTCACTACAAGAAAACAGAGTGCTAATACAGAACCTGCCAAGAAAAAAACCATTGAATGCTCGAAAGAAACTGATATCCTCTACCCCTTCCAGTGACAAAAATGTAGACCTAAGTCTAAAGACGGCTGCAGGCAATGAAAGTCAAACAAGGAATTGTTGTTTTTGCCTTCTTAATTACTATTTAGAACGTTCTTCTAGAAAGGGAGACTGGATTCGTTGCCAACGTTGTAAGACATAATTCTACGAAGTCTGTGTCGGTGCAGAAGGTCGAAAACAGTTTATCTGTTGTCGTTGTCGTTAAATACGAACGATGGAAGATGAATTAACCAATCACGGCTCTTTGCCTTAGACAGTCTTCTGAACATTTTTTTAGTGTAGGCCTACATTCAAAAAGATAGCTATAGTTGACGCATATTTACAATTTATGTAGGCTTACTTCTTTTCATTCAAAACTAGCATATTTCAAGTACCGTAGAAATTGCAATCTAACTATTAAATAGTTTACACATTATTTCTATAAGACTTGTTTATTTTGTTGGTTATTGATATTACCCCACTCGTTATTTAAATTGACCCTCTCTTTTAAGTTTTTCCAAATTTCGGCGGGGAAATTGAATACCCAAATTTCACAATGATGTATCTCAGATACTATCTTAAGAAAAATTGTTAAGTTATAGTAAGGTTCAAATGTTTTCTTCACAATTTTATATTTGAATACCAATTACAGTTTCCGAGATATATGAGAAAATGTCTGAAATTATTCGAATTACCCCGCTGTACCCTACATATTATAGGACAAAAGCAAATGGTCAAATAAATCCCAGTAGGCCTACAGGTATGGGTTCCTTGATTGTTATCAAATAGGATAACTCAATTCTCGAAGAGTAGCAAACATCTGTTTCATTTAGTAAGTTATCAAAGTTTTGTTATGAAAACTAGTATTACCTTTGTCACAAACAAGTCCCTTATCATTAGAGGTGGAAATAAGTATTTATTTTTAAACAGATATACAAGAAAAATCAAGAAATAAAGAGTAAAGGGCTAATAGAATTTGAATTGCAAGCTGACATATTGATATTAAAGCTGGCTATTGAATTCAATAAAATGGATTACCATTTATTTTATTTATTTTATTTCAAGCACAACACAACAGGCTCTAGGCCCAATTATTGTGTTGTCTTTGACAACGAAATACATATTAATACAAAACAATTAGATATACAAATAATTAAAGGAAATACACATTACAAAATAGACAATTAAAAAAAAAAAAAAAACATTCATATTGTCTTTAGCATATGAGCTCCTTATATGCCGTTTTCAAATGCTAAATATATCAATACTGAAGTGTTTTTCGAACTAATTGTGGAGAGTGCTTATCCTCCATATAGGAGATTTCGGAAGGATATTTGTTCTTGCCTTTCTTTGATAAAACGTAGATGTGTTTCCTATCCTCGTTCTGGTTGATGGGACTTGAAAACAAAGCAACGAACGCAGCTCAATAGAGTCAATCTTATCATGTATTAATTTATATAAAAATATTATATCATTATATTTTCTTCTTTCGTATAAAGTGGGTAGTTGATAATTTTCCAGTAACTCTCTGTAAGATTCATATTTTGGGTAAAGCCCAGTTTTCCTGTACGTTAGAAATCTTAAGAATTTTTTCTGTATTCCCTCAATCATATCACAGTATTTTTGCATATTTGGTGTCCACACAACAGTAGCATATTCTAACTTTGACCGAACGTAAGTGAAGTTCAATTTCATTAAAGTTAAATCATTACGAAACTCTTTACCTAGCCTCATGATAAAACCAAGGTTTCTATAAGCCTCGCTCGTTACTGTTTCCATATGATGCTTAAACGTTAAATTTTGATCAAAGAAAATTCCAAGATCTTTGATATACTTGGGAGAGCTTAATTTTGTCCCATCAATCGAATACGTATAGTCTACATAACTATTCTTACGTGTAAAACGTAGGAAGTTACATTTCTTTACATTCATTTTAAATTTATTTTTATTACACCATTCCATAATGTTAGTTAAGTCTTGTTGTACTTTCTCGCAATCATCAATTGAATCTACCTTAATATATATTTTGAGGTCGTCTGCAAATAGAAGACAGTTAGCATGTTTAATTCTAGTCGGCAAATCATTCACTGCTAAGAGAAACAAAAGCGGTCCGAGATTTGAGCCCTGGGGAACTCCTGATAAAGCATTGAACTTTTCAGAGATGCACCCTTTATAAACAACTGATTGCCTACGGTTACTTAAGTAGGAAGATATTAACTGTCTGTACTCTTGAGAAAAGTGGAAAGAGTTTAGTTTGGCTAGTAAAATGTCATGATCCACTAGGTCGAAGGCTTTAGAAAAGTCAGTATAGATTACATCCACCTGATTACCTTTATCTATCTCCGTTGAGATGTAGTTAGTAATAATGGCCAGGTTCGTGGATGTTGATTTATCTCGTACAAAGCCGTGTTGATAGGTCGATAGCACGGGTTTCACATGATTTAGAACACCTCGTCTGAAGGTGTGTTTGCCTTATATTTCACTAACATAATATATTACTATTAAAGATAAAACACACAAAACTATATTGTAGTTGTAGTGTCTGTGCCTTTGTGAGTGCGAGTACTTCTTCCCTCCCATTCGTTGTTCATTATGGGGTAGCAAATATAAAATCATGGCTTTTAAGATTTTTACTTTCTGGAGAAAGGACGACGGAAAATAATGAGATTTTCGCGGGCGGCAAATTGCCTAGGATCGGCCAGTAGAGTAAAAATGATCGATCTAGCTCATACTAGAACAATCCAGGTCCCCCTCGATACGATACTAAATACTCGATCGTCCAGTGTCCCACGATACGCCATGACCCACATACCGGCCAACCATGCAATATCGAACACCCCGAAAACTCGTTCTCTTTTTTGAGCGTGTATTCGTTCCCTTTTATGACGACTTTTTTCAACCCCTATTTTAACGTAACACAGCTTATAAAAGGCAATGAGCACATTTTCCATCCGCCTATTTAACATAGCAAAATTACATAAGACTATAACAGCTGAGCTAATAAAAGTATGCCTTGTTTGCCAACCCATATTTTAACATAAGAGAACTCACACAGAGACTACAAACATAGCAGAGCTAATAAAAGAGTATGGCTTATTTTTAGACTCCTATATAGCATAGCACATATTACATAAGATTAAGATCGTTCTCATTTATGAACCCATTTTAGGGATGTATTCGTTCTCTTGTACAACCCAAATTTTAACAAGGCAATGAACACATTTTCCAAACGCCTGTTTTAACATAGCAGAAATGATATAAGACTACGAAAATGCCAAAAATGCCAACCCTACCTCAATATGTTGCTTCGTTTACGAGTTATTAGTTTTTAGGTATTTGACCTTCGACCTCGATGGTTAGTACTTTTGGAACATGCAGTAGTTGATGATCTGTTACTAAATGTGGAAACAACACCTCAATTTGTTGCTTCGTTCTCGAGTTATTAGGGTTTAAGTTTACTAGCCGAACCTGCTCTCTTTACACAGCACATCATTCATATATGAGAATGAACCTCCTTGTTATCATTGGCGCCCACAGAGGGGGCAATAAGGGGCAATTGCCCTTCCCTGGATTTTCGAAAAAGGTTTACATTTATAGGCTCTTCTGGTGATAATAGTATACTTTTAAAATCAACATTCACTAAATGATTTAGAGTAACAAAATTTAGTCAAATACATCCCTAAGATTTTAACCTACTTCTCCCCCATGTGATGTTTCATATTTTTTTAGTAATAATTATATTCAGCCTGATGCTGCATGCAATGCTAAGTATTTTGAATTATGGTATCCGTCAGTTAAAAATATAATTTCGCTCTTTGTTGTTTCTTTTGCTGACGTGGTGCTGATAGTAATGAATTTTTGTTTTGTTGGTTTCATTCTAGGAATTGTGTGTGTTTATGTGTCCTGCCCCCCCATTGGAAAATATCCTGCGGCGCACATGCTTGTTATTCCTCACATCTGTACAAGTGAGAGAAGTCTTGATAAAAATCGGCAAGAGATACCTTAAAGGGGGAGTTTTTCGATTACTTTTTCAATATCTCGTACCGTTTGCAAGATTTGAGCCTAATTCCGGTTGGAGTTTATACTTCATGTATGATCTGTGTTTTCTTTCTTCTTGCATGTAGTATGTAATAAGCAAATACATAAACTAACTAATTCTATGGCCTATGGAACTCGCTGGTTTAATGCCGCGTTCACATTAGCTCTCCACTGACTTCTATCCTTAGCCAATTGGATCCAGTTTCTACTTTGTATTCCTATTTCTGCGAGATCCATCTTAATATTGTCCTTCCATCTGCACCTATGTCTTCCTAATGGTCATTTTCCGGCTGGTCCTTCAGTTGAGCTTTTGAAAGCGTTCGTCCTTTCTTCCATTGTGGCTACATGAGGTGCCCACCTGAGCCTCCTAGATTTGATGACCCTAACAATGTTGGATAAACCGTATAAATTATGTAGTTCCTCGTTACGAAGATTCTCTATTCCCGTTCCTCTTGGGTCCGAATATTCGTCTCAGGATCTTGTTCTCAAATACTTACAATCTATGTTCTTCGTTCCGAGTAAGAGACCATATTTCGCAACCATAGAGAACAACAGGCATGATTATCCTTTTATATATTTTAAAATAAGCTAATACATTACACGTACAATCAATTATAATGTCAGTGATATATGGTCTTCATTGAGCAAAACACTCCAAACAATAAAGATTCATGTTAGACTATAGAAATGGTTATCCTTCGTTTTCCATTATGATTTGGCCATGAAACAAACACCTGAGTGATATGCAGCCCCTATATATAATTATGTGGTGTTGGAATGTATAATACGTAGGATATGATGTTTTAGTGTTTTTTAATTTCAACACTTCCAGTGTACCCGTAAAAATGTAATAAATAAATAATGGGCATATTTTTTTAATATTGAGTTAGAACTGGACAATCTACGCAAAATTTGCAATCGATCAGTGAAAATGTCATCTTTCTAGAGCCTGTAGTTTGCGGGATCTCACTGTCGAAAGGATTTGACATAAACATATAAATGTCCACAAACGTATAGTTTAAAACATTCCAGCAATGACAGAACAATTCATTGGCATTTATTTTAGAAAAGGCTTATTAAAATGCAAAGGCTTTGAACAATAATTTAAAAGGATAAACTTTGTGAAAAAGATCTCTTTAAGTAATTTATTTAAAGTACACATTTTTAAAATTATTTGTCTTTTTTATAAACGTGAAATCACAAAGTACCGTAAATCAAAGGTTTGAAAGTTAAAGTTATAGGTTGGAGCTCAGTCGCTCTGAACATGCACTCATCAACTTGACGTACCATACGTCACAAGCTGCCTTTTGTACCTAGCCTAGCTGGGAAGTGTTAACGCGCCTTCGAGGACATTGTGTTGCATACGCACAATTGAGACCAGCACGCATACGGTCTCACTGGGATTGACAGCGCTTTTCAGTGCTGGAGGGTGAAACCTATCATCATCATTACACATCTATAGACGCAACACATCTTTTCATTTCGGTATTAGCTCAGGAACGGATATTTCTATGGCGGACTCACGAGTAGGCAGAGGAAAAACGACAAAAGGCAAACATCAAGGATTACCTCAAGTTCTTGTTGGACCGTCCGAGAGTCCTAGGAACACTCAGCTTCGGAATGATCTCAGGCAATGCCACTCAACCACAAGTAAATCATAGCAACGCCGAGGTTCCCAAATTTATATTGCCTCTGCTTCTTCCATTGTATTGTCTGATTCAGTCCGCAGCAGATCACCACCAGCACCGAACAACAGCTATTCCGAACGCCTTCAGCAATCTCCACCATCAAAGAAACAACATATTGCATCTACATCGGATCCAGATCAGACTCCAATGGACACAGCTGCATGTACAAGCGATAACAACGAGCCTCCTTTATCTTCTATTTATTCCATGCTACTCACAAATTTCGATACGAAGTTCAGCAACACGAAGTTTGTCGCAATTCAATTACGTAAATATCTTCCTAGAGCTGCGATTACACAAATCCTGCATACTAGAAATGGCATCATTCTAAAAACATCCGATCCAACTCTCCTTACTTACATTAAAAACAAGGTGCCTATTGATACCTTGGTCGGGACGCAAAGATTCAAGCACTCTCATCATCAACTCGCAAGCAGCCTCCACCTCCGAAACGCTCACCATTATTATCTGTAGTAACCCGTGGGGTTGTCCCATCTTATACAGATGACGAAATACAAGACGAGCTCAAGCTGGAGGGTCATACCATCACTAAAGTCTTGCGAATTCGTAATGACCAAGGACCTACCTATATGGTTCGTGCCCTCACCACGCATCAAGACACTATAGATGAGTTATTAGCAGCAGGTGCTTATATTTACAATCATAAACACCGTGTTGAACCATCGAGGACACCAGTTCCTATGCCAGTTAGGTTTGAACGCTGTTAAGTATATAATGCTCATCATACATTCGATTGCAAAAGCTCAAGTAAATGCGGATATTGTGCAGGCCTACATACCACCCGAACTTGTAGCAACCTACAGTTACCACCTAAATGTGCTACTTATAACGATCAGCAACCGGCATACAGCTATAAGTGTAAAACAAAACCGGAACCTATTCAAGATCACCCAGAACTCGTAGTTCCACTACGACCACCAGCACAAGCTCACACCAGTTCATATCCGATTAACGCACCTGTTTCGTTCGATCAAATCCTGACCTTCCTGACTTTTGCTCTACAGAATATCCATCCCTTCATAAGGCCTTACATACTCCAGCAAATCATTCTTGCGGCAAAAAACACTTTCTATGTCAATTTCACAGCCACTTATTCAGGAAACACTGTTCATTTTCATAAATCTCAAACAACTACCCTCGATTAGTTTACTTTATAACATGGCTGTCATTTTTCTGTTTCTCAATATCCGGTCTTTACCCAAAAACAAAATCCTATTTGAACAGCTCCTTCTTGAGGAACATGTCACAGTGTTCTTACTAAATGAAACTTTTCTGACAAGATCTCGAACATGTCGTTTACCACGAGACACTATGTTGCACGCTGAAAATCCTATACCTGCACTCCGAGCCAATGGGGGAGTGGCCATTGGAATTTCGCCGCATATACCGTTTCGTCAACATCATTATACAACGACACCTCTTCCGGAATATCTCCTCGTCACTGTCTATTTCAAAAACGTCATAATCACACTGGCAACAATATATATCAGACCCAACCATCCTCTACCAGAGCATTTCGTACAATACATATCTAATACTTATAAGACTTACATTATCATGGCTGATTTCAATATACATAGCCGCACCGATGGCGAGAGGGCAAATTTTGTTAACTTAATTACGACCAATACCACTGGAATCATACTTGATCTTCCATAAGCAACCCGTCCCATTTCCAACTCAAAGCCTGACATAGTCATAACTTCCGCAAATTTCGTTTCACATTGCGCGCTTAATATTCTGGATCTGTTGGGAAGTGATCATGCCTCAATTAAACTCACCTATCAGCCAAATACCACCACCAGGCATAGCTCATCTCCACCACTCCGCTTAAGCGTCCGTTACGATAAGGCAACTGGGATAACTATCGCACACATATCTCTCACCTCACAGATCATCTTACTGAACCACATACCGGTGAAGATTTAACTGCAGTCGTTGATACTATTACCGCAGCTCTTCAAGAGGCCAGTCATTTATATATATTCCAACCACCAAATCTCGTCCATATCAGCCTAAACTTCCGCCGCAATATCTCACGCTGATCCAACGCTCACACCAGGAGATTATCTTCGCACTTGCAACGCTGAAGCACTCCGTCATCATCACCAACTACAACGTACAGTTCACAATTACATTAAAGCGTATAAACTTCGAAAATGGGTAAACACTTGCAATAATCTATCCGAGACTTCTTATCCAACCAAATTTTGAAACCGTTTCAATGCATTATGTGGCTAATTTACTAGCACACCCTATCCGATTCTCCAAGGCGACACACCTGTTTCAACCAATAGTGATAAGGCAAACGCTTTCGCAGATCACTTGCAAGAGATTTTCACGCCATCATCCGGCAATACTCCAGTCGCTGCAGATATGCTTAACACGTTCACACCGCACCTTCAACCAAACGCCGCCCATATCTTACCGCCAGACACATCCATATCTAACCCTATTAGTGTTCACGAGATTTCTTTAGGTTCTCCACAATAAACGAAATACTGCACCTGGTCTAGATAATATAACATACCACCATATCAAAGAGTGTCCAGCTTTGTTATTACTCCTTCTCGCTAATATTTATACATTTATCTTGCGTACAGGCTTCTTTCCTTTAACATGGAAAATCTCTAAGACTCATGTTTCTAAAACCGAATAAATCATCCCAGAACGTTTCACCATATCGTCCTATTCAGCTAACTTCGACTTTCAGTAAGATCCTGGAGCGCATTCTGGTCAACCGCCTACATATCTACCTAAACGATCGCAGTTTAATTCCTATCACACAAGCCGGCTTCAGACCCTCTTTTTCTATTAACGATCAGCTTTTAAGACTCACACCACTTATTACTCAACATTACAATTCTGCAAAACCATCCTGTCTAGTCCTATTTGACTTAGAGAAGGCGTTTGATAAAGTCTGGCACCACGGGATAATAAACGAACTTCTTCAGTTTCGACTCCCCATGTGCTACATTCGCCTAATATACAATTTCATTACCAACTGTCTCGCCTACATATCCATTCATGACTGTTTATCGCATCCGATATTTCTACTTACTGGAGTGCCACAAGGGTCTGCATTATCTCCTTTACTCTACCTCTTGTATGTCGCTGACATGCCCAGACTACCTGATAACGTTCATCTTTTTCAATATGCCGATGACTAGTGCTCTCAACGGGTCGGGTCGGGTCGGGTTGAAAACCGACCCGACCCGACCCGTGACCCGAATTGACTGACCCGACCCGACCCGACTAACCCGAACCGTGATCCGACCTGATTGACCTGACCCACAACCCGACCCGAGTGACCCGGTTGACCCGACCCGACAACCCGACTCGAGCTGACCCGATTGACCCGACCCAGTAACCCGACCCGAGCTGACCTGACTGACCCGACCCGACAACCCGAACCGAGCTGACCCGACCAGACCCGACCCGCTTGAGAGCACTATGGTCACGACATTGGGTGAACGCCAAAATGCACTCACATTGGGAATTAAACCCGGACCATGTGTACCGAAGTCTTACACGTTAACCACTAGCTAGATCAAGCGGGGGATTTGTATATGCATCTTAATGAATATTTGGCACTTTTGAGGTCTAGTTATTTCTTTTTATAACTGAGACCAATGTCCGACGTGGGAGAAATTTATTTATTTATTTATTTTCTTGCTTTAGTTGTATGTGACGAAATTTTTCTTCAAGATCAGTGTTCTCACCTGCTCGGACGGCAGGGGGTCTTCTCGGAAGGCAGTAGCAAGAGTCTCTTGGTGGAGACAAGAGGAAATCGTTTAACAACAATGATAAGGGTTGAGGAAACGGGAGAACACCTGTGATTTTTTCCAACCCTTCAACTTTTATTCCAAAATAGGTTCCTATGATTCCGGGACCCGTGCCATTTTGATTTTTCTTTCTCGGTAATTAAAACGTATTTTACAGTATATATAGTTGCACGTAAGAAGATACATAATATGAATTTTGTAATTTAAAATTTAAAAACACAGTATGATAATTAATTATAAAGTACTAATTTTATTTAATCACTTTCAGCCCAACAAATGAAATTCAAACAATTCGCACCCTGGGCCTTGGTCTTCAATACTGCGTCTTATCTTTTGTCTTGCAGTCAAGTCTTGGTCCTGCATTTCGTAGTCTTGGAGGTCTTTCATGCTATACAAGAGGCAACAATGCTCGCCTCATCGGTACAAATGAAGACCAAGTGTGATTTTGATTATGGTCTTTCATACTATACGTAAAACAAGAAAATACGCTCATCGCTACTTGGTGATCACCAAAACAAGGCCAAGAACAAGATTATTATGCACTTCGTCTTGCATATCCAATCTTTATCTTGTTCTTGTATCGATGTCCTTGGGCTTGGTGAAATAAAATGAAATAGTCAGTTTAAGGTCCCTCGATTCTGCACCGAGGCTAAGGGATATGGTGACTATTAGAAATGAATGAAATGGTGGAATGAAGAAAGTGGGAGGAAACAGAAGAACCCCTAGAAAACCCACTACACGGCGTTTATCCACCACAAAGCCCACTTAGCACAAGCTGGGATCGAAGCATGGACACCATCAGTGGCGGAGCCAAGGGAGGGCCAGGGGGGCAAGGGGGCCAGGCCACCTTGCTCAAATTCTTAGCCCCCCTAGTGCCCCCCTCACACACAGATGATGCCATTATAGGTCGACAAACGGTGAGTTGCCGGATAGCTACAAGTGAAATTACTTCCAAAACATCTCTCGACAACAAAGTTACGAACCGCAGAATACCGTTGCGTTCCGAATAAAATAGCTCCACTCGTTTTAGTTTGTAGTACGGGGAGATCTAATTCACGGAAATCTGTGGGATGCTTGCATTGACCTCACCACCTGGACATTCATTTTAACCTCTGTCCATTATCTAGTTATCTCCTTTGTTTTTGACAAACAACCAGAAAATCAGTCGGCATTCTCATTCGCTTCAATGTTGAAAGTCATGCTAAAATATGATATGCATACTTACAAATAACATGCACTGCAGTAAAACATTACACTTGTGTTGGACGAAAAAAGTCTTCGTACACTAAGTAATTGATTTCTATTGATTATGGTGACATAGAACAAATGCATAGCATCCATTAAATAATGTGGTATTATTATTATTATTATTATCAGCTTATCTACCAAACAACTATTTATTGATTAATAAAAATGATTAATCAATTATATTTAGTTACGTATGGTTGATGACTTCAGATTATATTATTTACTGACCGACAGTATCCCACACTGTCGTATCTATGCATAAGAGGGAAGTTCTAATTTTTCTTTGTAGAAGTTAAGTAAAAGAACCTGTTTTACCTCGAAATGCTTAATTACAATTTTATTTACACAAAGACAATTCTAACATACAAGATGATATTAACGATGCTATTTGCATATACGAGTTACTTGTCACAAAAACTAATTACGCTAGGAAACTAAAACTATGCTCAGACTGTCTTTCTTAGCTAACTTTTGCAAGTGGTAGCAATTGAAACTCACATGAGTATATGGTAACCTCTCACCCAAAGTCCAAGGTTAATCCCTTTGCACATGGCTAAAAAAAAGGAACGTCTCTGTTGCCTCCGTTTTCACTCTCCCCCTCTGCCAGCCTGAATCCCCATTATATTACCAAATGTTATCAATCTTTAATTTCAAATTAAGTGCTTTATGATTTTTTTGCAATTATAAAGTCTCATTAGTTTCTATCACCGTTGTCCCTTAGGACAAGTTATTATAACAAAGGAAAAACATTGGTTCCTCTTGATTACTTTTCAAGGCTTTTTCTTATAATTCACTTAAGCACTATCACTTTTTTTTTTTTTTTTTTACAAATTATCATATCCATTTATTCCTTTTTTTTATAAAATCTGTTTTCAACACATTATATTATCATGCGGTATTAAAACAAATCTGGAACTTCTGATATTTATTTACCTCCATCATTCCATCCGGAAAATTAGTGTGATCTGTACACGAGGGAATGTTTTCGGGCTGCTAAAATTAAGATTACTGGTGCCATGCTATAACTGAGTTTCGCCTTATCTCAAGTAGATGCAGACATGTTAGAAGGTTTGATCCTTGTAGATACACTAGTTCAAACGCTGTCCAATATGAGGTCTGGTAAATATGACTCTCAACGAACAATATTCGAACAAATTTATCAAGAATGTTTGGAGATGTGCAAAGAAAATGGTTTCGAATTCCAGAGCCGGAAACAAATAGAATATAGGGGTTCCTCGTGGAAACGAACTAGACATCTGCCATCGAAATATCACAAATTCATTTTTGATTAATCTTTTCCTTCATTGGATGCAGAAAACGAATTTTCTAAAGATAATATATCTATCAAGAGACATTTTTCTCCCTACTATTGATAGACAATCACTGATATGGAAAACCGCTTTCTATCATGTTGCTCAATCACCACTCTACATCCAAAAAGTAAAAACTTTTTTAAATTACAACATTGTCGAGCCTATAGCCCAGCATTATGGAGTGATCTGCAAACATTAAAGTGAGAACTCAAAATCCTCCCAAACACAATTAATAGAGCAACCCAAAAGCATAAAAAGCATATAAAGCATAACAGCAATTTACACATATGGTTGGTACCTTGAACATGATTGTGATTGTTTAAGGGTCCAGAAGAAACTAGTTTTGAAAGCATAATTTTAGAAAATAAAGCATAAAGCATAATTTAAAATATATAGCACAATTCTTGGAAAATTCTCTTTAACTGAAAGTTTAACATACTGTGTTAATTTTTTTTTAAAACCAATATTTCCAATGCAAAATCATTGAATACATAACAATGTAACAATGAAAAGCTTATTTTCATTTCTGTAAACTTTTCGGTGTAATCCTTTGATGTGGAGAAAAAAATAAAAGAAGAAATTTTTCCGCCAACAATGAATAGTACGCAAGAACTCCATACTATATTGTTATGTTTACTTTTTGAACTTAAGCACTTTCTGTACTTTTAGGTGGCATCTTTTACTTTCCCTTTCTGTATATATGTACCTGTAAGGCGCACACAAATGATAGAAAAAATTTATCCGAGCAAAGCACATCTCTTTACAATGAATTAAGTAGAAAGTTCATTAAATATGAGAGAAACTAGTTGCAAAAAATATCAATAAATAGATCAATATATTTAGAATATTTAATGTATAATAAATATTATACATTATACACGATTAATATAAAATAATCATTGCAATTAACAATAAAGCATATTTTTTTCAAAAAAAAGCATAATTAAACAAGAAATAAAGCATAATGTGGGTTGCTCTAACAATTAAGCTGTATGAAGATGAGAAGAAAACCAAAGGGGATTCCTTAACGAATTTCGTTGATCTTCTTTGTGCCTACAAAAACGCATTCCTAGAAACCTACAAGCTAGGTATCATCTCTGTGATTATATCAGTTTCTAGTACTACATGTGAAAGGTCATTATCTTTGAAAAGATTAAAGAATTGTATACGCAAGTCAATGACTCATGATAGGTTGAAAAACTTAGTGTTACTTTATATTGAGAAGAAAATTGCTAAATCGTTAGACTTTTAACAAGTTGTGGATAAGTTTGCTGCTGCCCACACGAATAGAAAGATCCTCTTCAAGTAGAGGCATGAACCTATAAGTTATTTTCTTTACCTGTAAAAGTGTGTTTGCTTCCACTTAAGTCAACCAGCTACACATATTTTAAACGCCATGATTAAATAAGGATTTACTCATATTAGAAATCAATTGCATTAATGAATCCTAGTTGTTTGAGGTACTAAATTCTTATATTTTCACTGTTTTCCAAAGAGTAAAATCATGAACAACAAAGATGGAAACATTCATCTTGAATACACACACACACACACACACACACACACACACTATATCTATATTATAAAAGAGAACGTACAAATCCTTTGTTCCCTCATAACGCTAATACGGCTGAACCAACTTCTTTTATTTTTGGGGGGTTATTAGGATTTGGACCCTAGATGGTTTTTATCATATCACTTTAATTTTTAATTACCAGTGTCTTGAGATAAGTGACCATTCAAGTGTGCATACGTACAAATCCTTTGTAATTAGTTCATCATAGGTAAAAATAAACGTATGTATATGCAACCCGCATGACCGTGTCACTCGGCGGGTTAACATAAATGACAGGCGCTATAATGTTAAAATTTACTGCAATTTGAAAGCGAAAAAGTAAAAATTATCTAAGTAACAAAGTTTATTGCGTTCCGGGGTGACCGCAGCGAAGCGGGGTGAACGCTGCTAGTATATATATATATATATATATATATATATATATATATATATATATATATTTGGGCCCTTCATTTGCCCCCCTGAAAGAAACTCTAGCTACGCTACTGGACACCATGCACCAGAGATGAATTCTCTACCACTGAGCCACCGCAGCCCTGCTTGGGCTTGGTCGTTCATATCCAATCTTTCTTTTGACCTTGCTTAAACAACTTCTAGTTTTGTTCTAAATCCAGACTCCATATTGGCGTAGATATTAATATTACAGTCGATTGGTAAAATCAGTCTTCCACATTTAAAAATTAAAGTACACACAAGTACAAAAATAAGCATTTACCATAAAAACACTAGCTGCAAGTGTTCAAAATAGATTTATGGTTTCTATAAAATCAATTAAAAATTGCTATTTTTAATTAGGCAGCTAGTGAAAACAGCAGCTTTCGACTCCATCCGAGTTTAAGCTCAACCTAAACTTAGTTGACCAAAGTGAACTGACCCGAAAACCCGACCCGAGCTGACCCGACAACCCGACCCAACAACCCGACGCGAGCTGACCAGACTGACCCGACCCGACAACCCGACCCGAGTTGAACTGACCCGACCCGACCCGTTTGAGAGCACTACCGATGACACGGCTTTCCTTGGACTCGGAAACTCTATCCAACAGATCAATACCGTTCTCCAGCTTGCTATCGATCATTTCAGTAACTGGTGTAATCACTGGTGACTTACTATTAACGCAACAAAAACGCAAGCCATGGTCTTCTTACCTCCACGACGCTCTTCCAGAGTGCGCAGAAACCCACGTCACTTATCTCTCCATGTTGATCAAGTGCCGTTTCAGGCCAAAAATACAGTAACGTATCTGGGAATTACCTTTGATCGCCATCTTACCTGGTCGCAATATCTGAAAACAATCACTACTAAAGCCTATGATCGCATCAATCTTTTGAAAGGACTTACTGGTACTACCTGGGGTCTGAAGCCACACACCTGAAGCCACAACACCTACAAAGTTTTCCTCCGAGCTGTTTTGACATAGGGTTTCACTGCCTGGATAGCCGCCCGACCTCAGTACTATCATAAACTTTTCATCTTAGAACGCCACGCTTTCCGTACAGCTTATCGCATTAAGCTCCCTACCCCTACGCAGGAACTTTACCGCCATATTACTTTTCCAATTCTGAAATTTCACCTTGAAAAACTGCGGCTAACATACATCTCTAAACGCTTTCAAACTCACCACCCATTATTTCAAGATACAATGCATTATTTAGCAGTTCATCCCACATCATACACCTAATATTATCCACCACTCTCTCTACTGTTTACATTATATCACTACACGCTTCAACCACCAGACCGAAACGAAACTGTTTGTATGATACATGGTGTAATAGACGTATTCAAGGTGATTTATCTCAATTTGTGCACATTATTGTTTTCTATATCTAGCATGTCGTGCATCTGGTTATTCACTACGCGATTTCTTAAACAAATTCTCACTCACCATTACTGATGCTAATGATATTATGCTTTATTCGTTTATGAAAATGTGATGATCTCTGGAGCGAGATTAAGTTCTCCGTAAACCATGTGTGTGATGGTCACTGACGTGAGATTGAGTTCTCCGTAAACCATGTGTGTGGGGGGTTGTTATTTTTTTAATGTATGCGCTAGTCTGTGTTTTTAACTCCGCCATTGCCGGTCCCAAGCCCAGCATGCGAAAGGATGAGGGTTGGGGGTTGTTAACCCCGTAAAAGAAAAAAATAGCTCTTCTATGTTATATAAGGGATGATAAAAGGGAACGAGTACACCTCTATTATGTTACTAGCCTTTCTGCTATGTTACATAGTTGGCATGTTCGTAGTCTTATGTTAAAATAGGGGTTGAAAAATAAGCCATACTCTTTTATTAGCTCTGCTAAGTTTGTAGTCTTTCTGTGATTTCTGCTATGTTAAAATAGGGGTTAGAAAATAAGCATTCTCTTTTATTAGCTCTACTCTGTTACATAGTCTTATGAAATTTTGCTGTGTTAAATAGGCGGTTGGAAAATGTGTTCATTGTTTTTTATCAGCTCTGTTATGTTAAAATGGGGTTGAAAAAATGGTCATGAAAGGGAACGAATACATCCTTAAATGCGGTCATAAAAGGGAACGAATACACTCTCATAAAAGAGAACGAGTTGTCGGGGTGTTCGATTTTCCATGGTTGGACGGTACGTGGGTCATGGCGTATCGTGCGACACTGCACTATCGAGTACTTCGGATCAGGCTGGACCTGGATTGTTCTAGTATGAGCCCGATTGATCATTTTTCCTCTACTTCGCCCTGTACAACATGCAAATAATTTTGTGTATTTGCTGCCTGAAGTTGTGCTAATTTTCTTAAAAATTAACAGATGTGAGATTCAGACTAGGGTCGTACCCAGGGGGGTGGGTCCTGGGGGTCCGCACCCCCAAAATTTCGACTTGTATGTAAATTTAGCCTAATTTTAAGGGTAATTTGAGAAATTTTAATATAAAACACCCTCATATTAAGTTTGGACCCCTCGCGAAATAAATTCCTGCGTACGCTACTGATTCAGACTCTCGGACTATCTCCACCGGTGCATCCCTGAATACAAGTAACGAATAACCAAAACCCTACTTTGCGTAGAACTGTTACCAAATGTTTAAAAATATCGCTCCATCTGAATTTAATACGAGAGAATGGACTAATAATGATTATTAAACTCTTATAATACAACGACCGTATGATTACGCTGCTGTGGTTGATAGTGAGAGTTCTAATAAAAAAGTTTTACTGTACTTATAATCTTAATGACCTTCCGATTACAGTTACCCTTTCGAGTTATATACCCATTAACTGCGTGAAAATTAATTGTATTCAAACAAAGTTAGAAATACATTAAATTTTATTATGACAATATGGCCTTGTATCCATCTTGAATAAAGAAAAACACAGCTTTCTTACAAGGTTGGCTAGAATATTTATTATTAAAAACTTAAACTAGAAAAGTAACTCTTTCGGAAGTATAGCACTTCCTTCCTCAGACTACGCTATACTTCCGAAACCGTTACATTTCTAGTTTAACTTTTTTAATAATAAATATTCTAGCCAACCTTGTAAGAAAGCTGTGTTTTTCTTTGTTAAATTTTACTCAAATCAGTAAGCGAAAAGTCTGTATTTATTCAATTTTAATTTAACAATTAAATTACTGCAATGAAGTAAAATAAACTTACAGTTTCAAAACTTCATCGACTTGCAAGTGCTTCATTAACAGTACCTGATATTGGGAACTACCTCACCTCAACATTTGTATGATTATCACTTTCGAAATTTTATCCAGAAGTCTAAAGAAACATTTTAGAGCCTTCGCTCGCCTATAATCTTCTTTCAAGTTTTGTAGCTTTCTTTCCCGATAAAATGCTCAGTTATTTTTCTTTCTTTCTTTTCTTTTTTTTTACCATTGGTCATTATTACCACATGAAATACACAGTACTGTCGAAAAGTGAAAACACACATTATTATACATAAATAAAAAAAGAAAGAAGCGATTCAGGATAGAAACGAAAATGTTGACGAATGATGACAAATGGACTAATTGACATTAACAAAGTGAGTATTAACCTGTGGGCAGCGATTGTGAGTCATTTTGACCGGTTTCTTCTGTTCAAGTTCGCGGGTGTCCCGTGTAAGTAGAGAAGAAAAATTCGCGTACAGTATGTTTCATAGAGCAACAATTTTGACGCGTAAACCTATAAAGATGTATATGTATTGGCGTCGCTGTTTGTTGGTAAATGAAATGAAATGAAGATGGCAAGATTAACCCTCATGGAAATCATAAAATCCCTGAAATATCTTGGACAGCAAGGATTAGCTGTTCGCGGACACAATCCACCTTATGCAGAGTTGTTTTGACATTTAAGTAGAGTCATATTAAAGCGCTGACTACTGCAGAAAACATGTGTTAGTCGAACTCATTAATATGGCACTAAACACGCGTCATAACGACGCTGCATAAAGCCCAATGATTCTAGTTTAAATCTTATGAAGTTACTTGATCTTTGATCTGACGATGTTCTTGAATTAAAATCTTGGCTCCTGCAACCTAAATATAGACGATATAAGTGTATATCTAACGACATAGTAAACGAAATTATAAACATGTCGCAACAGGTTTAAAATAATCCCTCGGATGAAGTTGTGGAATGTAATTGGTATTCACTGATCATTGACGAAATATGTGATATTTCGACTGCAGAACGAGTTTCAATTTGCTTTCGAGCCGCAAACAATAAGCAGTAATTTCTTTTGCATCGTGATATGTGTTTAGACCTGGTTAAATAATAATAATAATAATAATAATAATAATAATAATAATAATAATAATAATAATAATAATAATAACAATAATAATAAATGTATTACTGCAGAATGTCAGTGACGTTGTGAGATTCCTTAAATCAAATGATGATAAGTTCCTTTGTGATATCCTTTCTGAGTATGTGAAGATTTATACTGACAGTAGCAGTTTCTACAGGTATAACTGGGAGGAGGTTCTCAAGGCTTCGTCGACTTAAGAACTTCCTCAGATCAACTATGAGACAACGATGGTTAAATTACTTAGTAATTTTGCTCATGAATAAGGATGACGTGAAAAATATAGGACTTAAACTAAGTTCCCAATGAATTCATCAGTATTGAGCTTTCTCTTGGCTAAGCGGTTAGTGTAGGCGCCTTTGCCATAGAAGACCTGAGTTCGATTCCCGGCGGGAATTCATAGCCCCGGTGCTGAACGGGGAAAAAACTAAAAGTGAAATCAAATTCATCAGTGTAGCTACTGTGCGAAAAAAAAATACTGTTATTGTTATGGAATTAATATTCGAAACCTCATTTACTTGTAGCTTGTAACATGTAAATTAAGAATCCTGTTAATAAGCACGAGACTCGTAGCCAGCCCCAAACTGTAGAGGGTCCCGGCTGAGTTAGCGGAGGCCCGATCCAACCATATTATAGCACATCACCATATTATAGTTCATTTGCAGGCCTACCGTGAAAATTTTAGGGGAGAGCAAACATTTAGGAAGGGCCGGTCCCCAAACCCCCTTGGATACGGGCCTGATAAGCACAAAGTGCAACTGTGTTAATCATACAGTCCCATACGTTTTCAACCTCAGGATGTGCTTTTTGTTACAAAAATAGCATTGTTCAACTTTTGCCAAACTATTTTTATTATTATTATTATTATTATTATTAAGCTGAAGTTTTGCTAAACGTTTTTTGAAACTTCAAACACCAAATTTTTGTTTGTTAAGCCTGTGCTTCGCTGTATTCAGTGGTTTCTGTAACTGTAGATGTAAAAGCGTTGTTCTTTGTGCATTTGTGAAATTGTATGCTGCGTTATGTGTAGCCTGTAAACGTGTATATATTTTTATTTTGTTTTGTATTAAATATTTCTATATTAAATATAAGCACCAATTGGAATTTTGAAAAGTTGGTGCCTATGATAAGATTTATTATTTACTACTTACAAAATTTATTTAGGAATAACTAGAACATGTGGGAATGTTCTTCGTTCCTTTGTTTTAAAAGTAGACAAAGCAGTAAAAATACCTTATTTTTTATCTTGAATTTTAATGGGGTATTCATAGAATAAATTTCTCTCGATAATTTAATTATTTTAAGACTATCACATTAGCATCGTATTTAGGAATTTGTTTCGGAGACGTTAGCTAAATCCAAAATTCATTAGACCTCGTATTATTACATTATGAAAAATGCAACCCAAAAGGATAAAAAGCATAATAGCAATTTAGACATATGGTTGGTACCTTGAACATGGTTGTGTTTATTTAAGGGTCCAGAAGAAACTAATTTTAAAAACATAATAAATCATAATTTGAGAAAATAAAGCATAAAGCATAATTTAAAATATATAGCACAATTCTTGGAAAATTCTGTATTACTGCAAGTTTAACATACTATAAAACCAATATTTACAAAGCAAAATCATTGAGAACATAACAATTGAACAATGAAAAGTTAATTTTTATTCCTGTAAACTTTTCGGTGTAATCCTTTGATGTGGAGAAAAGAAAAAAGAAAAACTTTCCGCCAACAATGAATAGTACACAAGAACTCCACACTATATTGTTATGTGAACCTTTTGAACTTCAGCAGTTTCTGTATGTTTTTGGTGATATCTTTTACTTTCCCTTTCTGCGTATATGCACCTCTAAGGCGCACACAAGTGAAACAAAAAATGACTCAAGTAAAGTATATATATATATATATATATATATATATATATATATATATATATATATATATACAATGTATTAAGTAGAAATTGCATTAAATATGAAAGAAACTGGTGGCATAAAATATTAATAAATAGATCAAGATATTTATTAATATTTAATGTATAGTAAATATTTTACATTATACGCGATTAATATAAAACAATGACTGAAATTAACAATAAAGCATAATTTGCATAAAAATAAAGCATAATTACACAAAATATAAAGCAAAATGTTAGGTTGCTCTAATCATGAGTTACAAATCGAATGAAAATCAATAACTGTTTTGGAAACGATGATGGAAAATAGCAGCCACAAGAACAAACACAACACAATGAACACATATTTTACTCCTTTCATTTGACGTTCACAGTATTTAGTAGAGTAAAGAAATGCACGCAGTATTTCAACTCCACCTCCAAAAAAAACATGACAATAAAGTAACGTACGAAGATGCCAAGGCCGACACGCGAACATGGTAATTGGATCCCAAAGAAACATTAATTTAATGCGGGGTTAATTAAAATATGAGCAGTTGATACTTCAAGCAAACACAGTTTAAAAAAAAATGCAAACAGATTGGAAATATGCATTTATTTGCTAAACAAATATTCTAAATATGTTTCTGAAAGGTAGTAGAGAGTTAACTGAATGGCGAAAGATCGTAGAAGCTATTGTATTGCCATCTATTGACCACAAAAATATTACACCGCATTTTTGCTGGCAGAATTTCAGCAAACAGGAAAAAATATTAGCTACGGATACCCGCTTAAAAATAAATCGAACCTGCTACTCAAATTCGTATCTACGAACTGTAATATATTCTACGACGAGATGAATATAGGCATCGTTTAACCCTTAACTAACGTCGTGAAAAATTGTTGCACGATTTGCACACGGCCGGTTCTAGACATTTCTCAAGTGCAAGTAAGCGATATTTAGGCGCTATCACGTAATTATAAAAGTGTAGAAAGTTCTAATGAACAAAAATTCTTGAAACAATTGTTTCAGTTGCATTTTTTTTTTTTCAATATCTGTAGTCTCCCTGTGAATATTAATGAAAAATTGCGAAATTATAACTAATTGACTGTGGATGAATACTGAACCAAGTTCCAATTTTAAATAATTAATAGTATTTTATTAAATAAGCACAAGATACAACTAAGATATACAGGTAGATTGCAGGGGCGGATCCAGGGGGGGGGCGATCGGGGCGATCGCCCCACCAGATGAGGAAGCTTTCTTGTTTTATATATATATATATATATATATATATATATATATATATATATATATATATATATATATATATATATATATATATATATATATAAATAAAACTCATCCCAAAGTTTGGAGCCCTTAAAAGTAGCAGTATGACAACTCACCGCCCCCCCAGAAGTTAGTCCTGGATCCGCTCCTGGTATGTTGGTGCTAAAACAAATGGTCAAATAAATCCCAGTACAGGTAGAAAGTATATGAATTGCTTGATTGTTATCAAATACAAGAACTCAATTCTCGAACAGTAGCCTACATGTGTTTCATTTAGTAAGGTATCACAGTTTTGTTATGAAAACTAGTCTTGTCTTTATCACAAACAAGTCCCTTAACATTGAAAGTGGAAATAAACTTTGATTTTATTCTTAAACAGATATAGAAGAAGCATCAAGAAGTAAAGATAAAAGAAATAATTGCACTCGAATTGCAAGCAGATATATTGATATTAAAGCTCGCTATTGAATTCAACAAAAAGGATTACCATTTTTCCTCTGATGGTGTGTTTTCTTTATTTTTCACTAACCTTATAGATTATTATTAAAAATAAAACAAACAAAACTAAATTGTAGTCTACTTGTTGTGTCTGGGCCCTTCTGAGTGCGAGTACTTCTTCCCTCCCATTCGTTGTTCATTATGGGGTAGCATATATAAAATCGTGGTTTTTAAGATTTGTTCTTTCTGGAGAAAGGGCGGCGGCAAATAATGAAAATTTCACGTGGCGACAAATTGCCTAGGATCGACCCTGTACAAAATGCAAATAATTTTGTGTATTTGCTCCATGAAATTGTGCCAATTTTCTTAAAAGTTAACAGATGTGGTATTGAGACTCTCGGACTACCTCCCCCAATATATCCTTGAACACAATAACGAATAATGAAAACCGTACTTTGGTTAGAACTGTTACCAAATGTTTAAAAATATCGCTCCATCTGAATTTAATACGAGGGAATGGATTGATAATGATTGTTACACCCTTATAATACAGGGTGTCCGAGAAGTCCTTCCCTGATTACAGAAATTGATAACTCAGGCTAGAAAAAAGATAGAAATATGAAACTGGTGATGAATTGTTTACAAACTATAAAAGTTTTGGTCACATCAGTACACTTCCACATGAGCACCCTTGGTAGCACGTAGCACATCTAGGCGATATTCAATTTCCATCCACACATTAGCCAACATCACTGGAGGGATCGATGCAACGACTGCGGTTATTCGCTGACCTCCCTGGGGGTCTCTGAACCCCAAATGCGTACATTATGGCGATTCACTACTCCACTGACAAAGAATGTCGCTTCGTCGGAAAAGGCAATTCGTCCGAGATAATCATTATCGTCCGCAGTACGTGATAGCATTTCGACCGCAAGGTCATATCGACGTGTACCGTCGTCGGGCAACAAGGCCTGAACGAGTTGCACTTTGTAAGCACGAAACAATAAACGTTTGTGTAAAATGTCATGGATAGAGCTTTTTGGCATCTGTAATTCACGTGAGGCCCTGCGCACCGATTTCTTAGGACTTCTCAGAAAAGACTGCCGCACAGCCTCCACCGTGTCTGCTGAGGTTCTTGGTTGACCAGACCTCGGAAGGTCAGCAACCGACCCTGTGTTCTTGAACTTCTCATACCAGGCTTTAATGCTCTTGACATCAGGTGGAGTCCTCCCAAATGTTGTCTGGAACTGTCTCTGCACCGTGGTTGGTGATCGTGTCTCATGGTACCACAGGACACACTGTGCCTTCTCCTGGTTGGTTGGCATGGCTTCTTGGGCTTCTTACTTACGTACTACAAACCTAAAACAAACAAAATTGAGACTTGGTAAATCAGAACAAACCTAACACGGACAAAAACTTTTATAGTTTGTAAACAATTCAACACCAGTTTCATATTTCTATCTTATTTCTAGCCTGAGTTATCAATTTCTGTAATCAGGGAAGGACTTCTCGGACACCCTGTACAACGATCATATGCATACCTTGCTGTGGTTGACAGTGAGAGTTCAAAAAAAAAAAAAGTTTTACTTGACCTTTCGATTAGAGTTACCCTTTCGAGTCATATACGCATAAACTGCGTGAAAACTAATTGTATTCAAACAAATTTTGAAACACATTAAATTTTGCTCACATCAGTAACCGAAAATCCGTATTTATTCAATTTTAATTTAACAATTAAATTACTGCAATGAAGTAAAATAAACTTAGTTTCAAAAGTTCATCGACTTTCAAATGCTTCGTTAACAGTAACTAGTAACTGATATTTGCAAGTTCCCCGCCTCAGCATTTGTATAATTATCATTTTCGAATAGAGATGGGCACGAGTCGAGCTGAAACTCGACTCGACTCGAATTCGAGTCGAGTTTCGAGTCGAGTTACTGTTTCTGAGATAAGTTTCGAGTCGAGTCGAGTGTTATACATGGTTTGCTCCTTTAGTTTTAGCCCGTTTTGAAATCATGGCCTGATTAAACTGGAAAGCGAAAGCCATGAGAAATATAAGCCGTAATATGGAATATTTTTAGTGTTGCTCACGAGAGGGGACACTGCTTGCATCTCATCTCGTCTCGATAACGAGACCACAATAAATTTTTATAAAGAGACAGTATCAAATGTCGTGAGCGCCAATATAAGTATGTACTGTAATTCTTAGCATCAAGGCTGAGACCTGCACGGTCGAATTTCTGAACCTAAGCAGAAGCTCAACTCAGGTAGTGATGTCAACCGGCTCGGCTCGGTTCAACTGAGCGAACAGCTAGAGCCGGCTCTGTTGGAATGAGCCATCGGCTCGGTTCAGTTGTGCCGATGGCCTGAGCCGGCTCGGTTGGGATGAGCCACTGACTCGGTTCGGTTCGGCTCGGCTCAGATGAGCCATCGGCTTTTGCCTGCTCGGTTGGGTGAGGTGTTGGCTCGGCTCACTTCTCGGTTCGACTCGATAGTAGATGAACTGTGAGGCGAGCCACTCGAGCCGTTGACAACCCTAAACCCGGGCCGAGCACCGCGGTGATTCAGATAACTGCTACTTGCAGAACAGAAAATATAACAGAGTTGCCGGGGTATTCAAAGTTGGATATAGGCCTATACAGGATGTGTCTCACGTAACCCCGCTTTAATCAAATTGATGTCTGTATCAATTTATCTCCTGGTACCTTTATACTGTAGCCGTGTTGAAGCAGCTCTCACGTTAGGAATACTCGTAATTAATTAATTAATACGTAAAATTTACCATATTTTCCAATATTTTATCATATATATATATATATATATATATATATATATATATATATATATATATATATATATATATATATATATATATATATATATATATATATATATATATATCGAATTATCCCCTCCAGCCATAATTATCAACATTAAATCTCCTTGTCTTTATATTTGTGACTGTGAATAGCTGTGTTGAAATGGCTCCCATTACGAATGATTAATAAAAGGGATAATTCAAAATTGATCACTTTTCTGAATATCTTATCATAGGCTATACGGAAAAATTACTAATTTTTCAGTAATAACGAATTGCTTTATTAGTCTGTTTTTCTGTTAGTATCAATCATTATAAAGAATTCTAGTGACAAAAGAAATCATACTTAACTTTAAATTATCTTCATAATCCTCTTTCGTAATATTCCTATATTGTCTTTAGCTGTATAATTTTCCTATGGTATTTTTAAATTCCTGATATTTAGAATTTCTTGCGAAAAGAATAATTGTCATCTAGTTTCTACATATTATTATTATTATTATTATTATTATTATTATTATTATTATTATTATTATTATTATTATTATTATTATTATTATTATTATTATTATTTCCTGATTCTTAAGCTGGCCGAGAAAACCAATATTTTCATTATTAATAGTGAAAGGGTACAAATATTTGCAAAAAGTCTTCCGGATAACAATGTTGTTATTGGTATAATATGGGCAGCTCGTGTAAACATAAAGGTATGCCACATTTTCTAACTTTCGAGTAAGTATCAAAAGTAAGTTCATCATTCCTATGCAATTCGATACAATGGCACATACCAAACAAGTTTTCCTTGTGGTTTAATACCAATCGAGTCCACCTAATAACTTGATTTTACCAGAAATGACAATTATCATGATGTTCGCTCAATCCTCTCATATCATGGTAAACAAAGTGCTGACTTTGCTTCTTAATATTTTGTGTGGCCGGAAATTCTCTTTTATCTTATTCATTGGAGGCAAACGTTCTTACAGGTTCAGACTCGACTGCAACTGAACATGTGTGGTTTATTGTTCAACAGTCCTGCAACTCTGCAAGTAAACGAGTTACCACCAAACGGAATCTGTAATCAGAGGTCAATACAGAGGTTCAGACTTTTCATTACTGAATAGTTTTAAGCTCTTTCCATTTTTATAGTCGGCAATAAAAAAGGAAAAAAAAAACAACAATATTACCGTTTGTCATTTATTTAAGCAAAGCTATGGTAGTCAAAATTTGCAGACACTCCTCAAATAACAGGAAGAATCCCACAACTATTTACAAAGGCAATCGGGAAAACAAGTTCATTTCTCTGCTTTCACGAAATATTTACATGTGTGACACTTTGCGTGCTGAAATTATTATTATTATTATTATTATTATTATTATTATTATTATTATTATTATTATTATTATTATTATTATTAATAATAATAATAATAATAATAATAATAATAATAATAATAAATATCTACAATATATTATCATTATTCATACTTTATCTTATTTCTGACAACAGTGTTACATACATAATTTTGTCTTCTTCAATCACAAGCCACAGTTGTGCTTATCCGATTCAAATCTATCCTCCATATCATTCTGCCTATTTACTCAGTAAAGTACTACTAGGCTAATATTCATTGATAACAATTCTTTGATCCAATACTTGATCCAATTTGTTTTGCATATACCCATATTCATGTTCAGTTCCATCTAAAGAAACTAGTGTAAAAACAATTTTGTTCCCGAGCGTTATAGTAGTGTATGATAGAATTCCGGCCTATATGAAGGCCCATAAATGTGCAAATTACATGTGCAAATTAGTGCAATATGCATTGGACCGCGGAGAACTTTGCATTTGAATCAATTTTACACGAATCCCGAGAGAACACTTCGCGAATGTAGCATAGATTGTGTCTTAAGTTACTCATATACAAAGTACGACAATAGTCTAGGAGTCAAAGTTTGTGGCTGTCTCATATCGAAAAAAGTATCGTAAAATTGGTGGTCTGTTAGAAAGTGTATATGTACCTGGAAACGTATGACTTCATGCCGACCATCACCCATTCTTTGCAGCGACCATCACCCATTAAGTGAATGAGAGATATATTTATTTATTTATTACTAAGCTACCAGATACAATCTCAGAGCCATTTTACACTGGAGAAATCAACAAATCAACAATAATAACAACATTGGGAAAGGAAGTGGAAGGATGGCGGCCAGGGTCTGTATTTTAAGGTACCATTTCAACATCGACCCAGTGTATCTGAGGAAAACCCTGGTAAACCTGTCAGGATACTGAACTCTGGATTCGAGCATTTGACCTCCCGATTGCGGAGCAAAAACGCTGTAATAATAATAAATCTTTGAGTTTTACGTTCCACGATTATGCCGGCTAAGCTAAAGGAGACGGGAATGATGAGAAATGAATGAAATCGTGGAATGAAGAAAGTGGGAAGAAATGGGAGAGCCCCGAGGAAATCCATGCACACGGTGTTCGTCCACCACAAGGTTCACTTGGCGGGAGCAGAAATGGAACCCGGGACCCCATGCACCAGAGGTGAACGCTCTACCACTGAGCTCTACTCTTATAATAATAATAATAATAATAATAATAATAATAATAATAATAATAATAATAATAATAATAACAATAATAATAATAATAATAATAATAATAATAATAATAATAATAATGATTATTATTATTATTATTATTATTATTATTATTATTATTATTATTATTATTATTATTATTATTATTATTTGTAGAGCAGTAGTGTCATTGATAATAATTGTATTGTGTATGCAAGATACTTGAAGAGAGTACTTGAACTACACATACGATTCGGCTCGATTTGGCTCGTTTTGGCTCGACTCGACTCGAAACTCGAATCAAATTCGAGTCGAGTTGGAGGAAATTTTTCGAGCCGAGTTCAAAGATGTCTGTTTCGAGTCGAGTCGAGTTTCAAAGAAAACTCGCTCGAACTCACTCGTGCTCATCCGTACTCGAAACCCACCCATCGTTCTCTATTCCTAGCTATTCCCTGTAACCCACTTCCCGATATGAAGGACGGTGCCCTTTGGACGGGTGCTATTCGTAGTCGGCTAGCGAAAATAAGAAGTAAGAAACGCAACCTTTGTATTTTACATCTTGTATGGATCTCTATAATGCGATGTACTTTTGGATGTGGAGTTTGAATACCGTATGGTATTTCTTTACTCTACTAAATAGTTTACGTTCTTTATGAACGTGAAAAGAAGAGAGTAGAATACGTGTTTTGTTTGGTGTTGTCGCTGCTATTTTCCATCATCGTTTCCAAATTTGTTTTTATTTTTCATTCGATTTGTAACTCATAATGTAATAAAACGAGGTTTAATGAATTTTGGATTTAGCTAACGTCTCCGGAACAAACTCCTAAATACGATGCTAATATGATAGTTCTAAAATAATTAAATTATCGGGAGAAATTTATTCTATGAATACGCCACTAAAATTCAAGATTAAAAAATACGTATTTTTACTGTTTTGTCTCCTTTCAAAACAAAGAAACGAAGAACGTACCCACATGTTCTAGTTATTACTAAATAAATTTTTTAAGTAGTTAATAATAAATGTTATCATATCACCAACTTTTCAGAATTCCAACTGGTACTTTATTTAATATGGAAATATTTAATACAAAAAAAAAAAAAAAAAAAAAAAAACATTTACAGCCTACACATAACGCAGCATACAATTTCACAAATGCACAGAGAGCAATGCTTTTACGGCTACAGTTACACAAACCATTAAAAGCAACGGAGCAGATGCATAACAAACAAAAAATTTAGAGTTTGAAGTTTAAAGAAGCGTTTAGCAAAACTACACACTTTAATTAAAAAAAATAGTTTGGCAAAATGTTGAACAATACTATTTTCGTAACAAAAAGCACATCCTAAGGTTGAATAATTATGGGACTGTATGATTAACATACTTGCACTTTGTGCTTGTCAGGTCCGTATCCAGGGGGTCGGGCCCCCCTAAATTTTGCTGGTCCCCCTTAAAATTTTCACGGTACGCTTGCAAATGAACTATAATATGGTGATGAACTATAATATGATTGGATCTGGCCCCCCTAACTTCAGCCGCGCCTCCTCCTACAGCTTTGGGCTGGCTACGGGTCTGGTGCTTATTGACAGAATTCTCAATTTACATGTTACAAGCTACAAGTAAATGAGATTTTGAATATTTATTCCATGACAATAACAGTATTTTTTCGCACAGTAGCTACAGTGATGAATTTGATTTCACTTTTAGGTTTTTCCCGTTCAGCACCGGGATTATGAATTCTCGCCGGGAATCGAACTCAGGTCTCCCATACCAAAGGCGCGTATTAAAGACAGAAATCCGCAGAAAAACATTTGGTGGTTTCTGAAGCGAAAACTATTGTGTATATGTGGTGTGTTCGGAACTGCGAGTGATAGATTTATAGTATGTGACTTTTTATGTATAAACAGCTTTTACTGTATGTTAAACACATAGAACATTTGGTGTTTATATATGTTTTTACAAGACCAGAAGATGATCATTTTCAAGAAAGAAGCCTTAAATTTACGTAAGTAATAAAAAATATTACTTTCTACCATGGTAGAGCAATGCAGTAATTTACTATATAATTAGTTCTTTCTTGTATAATGCTTTCAAAACGCAACATTCATTCCTAATTCGATTAGCAATGGTTGTTCATATTGCTGTTCATAGTGAAAAATTGATTTGACTTCTGGGCGAGTATTTTTTGTTGTGAAATTCATCGAATTATCGATGCCTTGTGTGGCAGAAGAGAGTTTGTGAGGAGGATTTTTTAAATTATTATTTTGTGTGGTGAAATCTCCCAATGTTTTCGAATAATGTTCCCATTAAAGTGTCGAAAATTTTAATCAACCGGAAAACACTAGTAATTGGGTTTATTTGCAATTCATTTGCTGATTCCACAATTTAATGCCATTGTTATCAGAACATTTATTTACAATAGTGTGTTTTCTTCGTTGGGGTCTTACATAGAGCAATTTAATAATGATCTTGGTTTCCACTCAAGCGAATTCACTTTCAATTTTTAGAGGGTACAATCGGTCTAAAATGTTAGAAAATATACTGTTAGATTTTTCTAGGTTTTCCCTCTTCTACCAATAGTCTTCCTTCCCGGTGATCGTCTTCTCGTACGAACAGCAACCGTGATTGGTGTAGACCACAAATACAAATAAAACTTGAAACTATGCTTATCCTCAAAGCCAATGACACAAAGAATGATTATTTTAATAATAATAATAATAATAATAATAATAATAATAATAATATTATTATTATTATTATTATTATTATTATTATTGTTATTATTATTATTATAAAATTCACTTAATCTTTATTGGCCAATTTTGTCCCCCACATGTGTTAGGCGCCTATACTCTTGGAGCATTCTCAACTGGTTTTATATTGGTTTCGATCTAACCAATACATTAAGAGATATGGAGAAGCAGCTTCTTGTAATTGATTCAGTGTTCCAAGAATAGGCTCCATCTCTTCCGTTAACCCTCTGTTCAAGTCCCAAGAATAGGCTCCATCTCTTCCGTTAACCCTCTGTTCAAGTCCCAAGAATATGCTTCATCTCTTCCGTTAACCCTCTGTTCAAGTCCCAAGAATAGGCTCCATCTCTTCCGTTAACCCTCTGTTCAAGTTCCAAGAATGGGCTCCATCTCTTCCGTTAACCCTCTCTTCAAGTCAGAAGAATAGGCTCCATCTCTTCCGTTAACCCTCGTTCAAGTCCGAAGAATAGGCTCCATCTCTTCCGTTAACCCTTGTTCAAGTCCGAAGAATAGGCTTCATCTCTTCCGTTAACCCTCTGTTCAATTCAGAAGTGGGGCCACGGAGGCTTAATGATAGAGAGTTCACCACTGGTGCGTGGGGTTCTTGGTACGATTCCCGCTCACGAGAAGTGAACTTTGTTGTGGACAAACACCTTATGCGTGGGTTTTCGCGGGGTTGTCCCGTTTCCTCTCACTTCCTTTATTTCACCATTTCATTCATTTCTCATCATTACCGTCTCCCTTAGCCTAGCCGGTATAATCGTGGGACGTAAAACTGAAAGATTTCATTTTCTCACTTCAGAAGTCTTATAAATCAACTGTTTAAGGTTGTAACTTTGATGGTTATAGAACAAATGCGGCAGCGGATAGCGACAAATGGACTTTTGCAATCGATTAAGCATGTGAAAAGAAGGTACCATCACCATCCACAACATCTGCCAAAACCGAAAGTAGTTGGAATTTACTAGTACTTCCGGTTTCAATACTTATTTCCATAAAACAGAAACGGCGAAGGATGTCAAAAACTGATATTTGACACAGATTCAGCGTTTCAAGGATGAGTTTTTCGTCGCCTTTTATTTACCTGTTTGAAACCGGCAATGGTGAAAATTACGATTTTTCGATTACAGCACTAATTGCATAAAAGATAAAACGGGAAATGGTGATAAGCAGACTTTTCATGCGGATTCAGTCTAAGAATATGTTTCGTCTCTCATTTTATGTTTTAGCAAGTTAGACATCAAAAAGTAATTCCAGTTTTAATGTTCATCTCTATAGAGTAAAAACAGATGAGATAGTGAGTAACAACTTTCTGATATTGATTCAGTGTCCTAAGTACAGGTTCTATCCTTGATCTTACCACGTGGATTCATCGTCCAAGGAACAGTTTTTATCTTAGATCTTATGGCTGATACCGAATTGATTCCGAAACGGACGAGTTGATTCCCATCTGGTGACTGCGTATTTACCCTTAGCGTACGAGTTGATTCCCATACCGTGCGATTCCGATTTCGCATACCGTACCGAT
The DNA here is from genome assembly GCF_964235325.1 of Thermobia domestica. Classification (NCBI taxonomy): domain Eukaryota; kingdom Metazoa; phylum Arthropoda; class Insecta; order Zygentoma; family Lepismatidae; genus Thermobia; species Thermobia domestica. Next base: position 233,857,882 of record NC_137460.1, read on the forward strand.
TCACGTGTACCAACCACATCTTGGCTGCTTGTAAAGTTGTAGTTAAGCAAACTATCCTAAATAATCCCAACTTTCAAGTTTTGAATAACTCACTTGACAGATGCAAGTTGCAATATAAATTTGAGAAATTTTATACAGTGAACAAACTACAGAAAAAAGAAGAAAATTACTTTTGACTCACCACTTCCGCCACTTGGAAGATGCTGGAGTAAATATGTCAACTTCATTTGCATCACTAAGCACATTACTAAAATATTTTCAATCACTGAACTCAGTCATTCAATAAACACAGACAGGAAACACAATTACAAGCAAAGATGCCGCGGACCACCTATTAAGAAACACTAGTCCACATGCATTACACATTATTATTATTATTATTTTGTTACTGTCATAATTTACGTGCTAAGTTGCAACTGTCAAGCATAAGTAATGGAATTACGTACAAGGGAGAAACTTGTAGCAGATTTTCCGAAGATATTCGTGTTTGTCCCTCACTTTTTTGGGAGTGGTCTACTTCTCGCTTCTCATTTTAACATAAGTTTCAGTCTGAACACCCTTCAATGTTTCTGTCAAGTGGGAAATGTTTGGATGGGGAGAGTAAAATTGAGTGTTCAGTTTAGAGTGGAATGCTTCGCAACAGTTAGTAGTACGTTCAGAACTACTATTAAAGTCGGCCGACATTATGGGTGGGAAGTCGCTGTTTGAGAGAATATAGGTCTCAAGTAAATAATAATAAAAATCGGTTATAGTTAAGGAGCCGTACTTCCCATTTAGGGAAGGACGAGAAACGCCATACTTTCAGGAATTATTCATTGACTATCTAGGATGTTAAAAAGTAGGTAATAGACTGAGTTCTTGCCCTTGTACTTAGGGTGTTTAGGTAGTGCAACAGTAAGATGTATCCTCGTGCACGGGAGATGAGAAGTAGCTGTTCTTAACTATTACCTAAAAATCATCTAGTTTTTCACGTGTAGGTTTGCGGGATATTACATCTTCTACGAAGCAGTCTTCAATTTGGTCTGGTGGGAGAAGAGGCAGTCCAAACAAGGTTTTGAGAAGTGCTCCTAGTTCAGAGTCTTTTGATTTAAAATCCCAAGTCCCAAGGATTGAATTTTTTTCCACCATGACTGACCGAGATTGAATCTGCAGCCTTTTATAGTCGTTTGAGGCCAAACGTAAGCAATTGCTTGGTGGATTGCGGTCACAAAGAAAACGTATATAATGTCTGAATTGGTGATATTTTTAATTAAGCTTCCTTGTGTGTCTCAGAGGTTTTGTTTGGGAGGAAAAAAACGGGAAATAGTTTTTTTTTTATTTACACCGTGAATTATAAATATTTGGTGGAACAGTTTAGGGCAGCTCTTGAAAGCCTTATCTACATATAAAGTTTTCGAATTCTTAAGAAAATCCAAATTACTTTTACACGAGAAACCAACAATATTCTTTTCTGAGTCGTTCACAAACAAAAAGTTTTCGCCCCTGTTTTTGCTGAAAACACTTTTCTCTAGGGCTTCGTGCAGTTCTTTTAAGTTATTAGGCAACTTCGGAAGCTTGCGTGAGCGAGCAGCATTAATATTTTTCCTAATTCGAACTAAATCACGTGTTGTGAGTGTGTCGATATCACTATTAGCTAACTTGATGGTATAAGTTTCGACGGACGTTCACACAAATTTTCTTCCGCTTTCCTTTTGACTGAATTACTAGTCTTTGCCGGTTTAATGTACACTCATTTCCAAAATTATTGTCGCATGTCTATAAATATGTTGTTGTAGAAATATAATTTGATAACGAATTCGCCCGGTATTTCTTATAATGTTAATATGTGTATAATCGGCAAAGGCATGTATGTGGCAAATTTCATGTCAAAAGAGCAGTAGATAACAACAATAAAACGAATTTTTTTTGTCCATTTAGCAACATTTTGTTTTACTCATTCTCCTATGAAATTCACCACAAATATACATTTCCCGATTATACACGTAGTATCAGTATTAAAAGTATCCTGCAAAATCATTATCAAATTATATTCTTATAAGAAGACAGTTATAGATATGCGACAATCATTTTGGACATGAGTGTACCAGAGTTATATTTTTCATGATTATGAACTAATTGCGACCGAACAACACAATTTTAAAAATTTAGGATTACAAAACACTTACATGTTCTTTTCGTACATTTATATCTTTCAACCCCACCAACGAGACACTTATGGAAACAAAATTTGTAATCATCTATCATCAACAGTTGTTTGCCCTTTTCACTTGGCATCACTTCAAACTCCATCGCTGGCACATAATGAACTGGTTTCTCGCAAGTGAGTAGCGACACCTGCAGGAACTATGTGAAAGCAGCCCGGGAATCAACACTGACAGTGAGGGTTCATAATGTTGGGAATCAACTCGGATGTTATCGTTAGACAAACTTGTCGAATGCGGGAATCAATTCCACTACCAAAGCCCCAAGGGACGCAAAACGGCAGCAGCGGATCTTATCACCTGGATTCAGCGTCAACAGGTTCTATCTTTGATCTTATCTATTTTATACTCGAATAAGATTTCTTCATCATAACTTTATCTAGATTCTATCCTTGGTCAGGCCGCAATGGCTCAGTAGTAGAGCCTTCACCTCTGGTGTGCAGGGTCCTTGGTTCAAGCTCAGCTCGCACCAAGTGAACTTTTTGGTGGACAAACACCGTTTGCGTGGATTTTCTCGGGGTTCTCCCGTTTCCTTCCCCTTTTCTGCATTCCACAATTTCCTTTATTTTCATCATCAACGTCTCCTTTAACCTAGCTGGCATATCCGTGGGACGTAAAACTTAAAAAAAGATTTTTCTATCTTTGGCCTTCCTCTTCCTGGTTTTTCTTCTGCCTTCCCGTATATCAACTCAGTGATCCAATCGGAGTGCCGAATAAGATGACCAAGCATGCCGTTTCTGCTTCTTCCTATTATCTTCGTGATCTTTGTCCTTCATTAGCTCCTTTCAGTACGTCTTCGTTCTTTTTCTTTTCGGTTCATGATATGCGCAGCATTATGCACATAGTTTATAGAAACTGAAATTTTATAATAGCGATTATACAAATAGAGTTTTTCTTCTTAGAGCTTCTGACAGCTGGATGTGTTGTATTTTGTTAGAGATTGAAGATCGTACCAATATTAACAGTTATTTATATTATACATCCATATTAATTTGGAATCAATATTATTAGTGAAGTTGAAGCAGTTAAATCTTCTCTGCCCCGAAAGAGGACATGTCCGGGCGGAAGAGAACGGTGATAACCCTTAATTTGGTGCGATTATTTTAACTTTTTAAAATATGTTAAAAGCGTTTATATAAATCCAAGACAGTTGAGAGACATTTTCAGTTTTCACTAGAATAGTTCTGAAATGATTCACATGTTTAATTGTAATCATTATGCTTTGAATTCTTTTCGTCTCTTTTCTTTTGGTGGAGGGGGAAGGGACACGGTGGTTCAATGGTTTTACTCCAATGAGATTAACACTAAAATCGGAAGTATTTTAGACATGTCTAACTTCCGGTTGCAAAAACCTAAAATCAGCGCTTTCTCCGCTGGTCTAGACAAAAAGAGAAAAGAACGTATACGGCGTAATTAAAATGAAATGAAATGAAATCTTTCTGAGTTTTACGTCCCACGGTTATGCCGGTTAGGCTAAAGGAGACGGTGATGATGAGAGATGAGTGAAATGGTGGAATGAAGAAAGTGGGAGGAAACGGGAGAACCCCGAGAAAACCCATGAGCACGGTGTTTGTCCACCACAAAGTTCACTTGGCGGGGGCTGGGATCGAACCCGGGACCCCAAACACCAGAGGTGAACGCTCTACCACTGAGCCACCACGCCCCCCACGGCGTAATTAAGAACGTAGGTTACAGCATGCTTAAATCCTTACAGCAAACGTAAAACTGAAAACGTATATTTACAATACTTTCAGTATAAATGTTCCATCTATACATACTTTCCGTATGAAAGAAAGAGCCTATATATAGGCAGTAAGAGTCTCACATAGAGATGGACGTATATAATATATTTATTGTCGTATGTAATATACGGAAAACTGTTAGATGTCAGACATCCTGCAGTAGCATGATGTAACATGAAAGCGGAAAAAAGAGAGTAAATATGTAGCATATGAATAACGTATTCTTCGTACAGATTTTCGTAGTAAACTTATGGAATCCGTATATTTGTACAGCGGGGGACACTTCTAAATGGTACAGCCATATGGAGATTTACGGCTAAGGTGTACCAATTAGAAGTGTCCTCCGCTGTACAATATACCGCAGTCCGGATAACGGATTTTTCTCAGTGTAGTGACAGGCACGTGCGCCTTTGGTGTAGCGGTACTGGGTTCGATTTCTGGTGGGGAACTTTTCTAATTACAGCTGTCCTCGATGTTTGTATGTTCGTGTCTGTTGCTATCGGTTACTGAAGAAATGAATAAAATGTAGAAAACGACTAAAGTACGAAACATGGTGATAATTAGGATTTAAAATTACTGAAAAAAAGTTTTAGAGCGCTTACCTCTACTGCATGGGTCCCTGGGTCGATCCTTTGCCAAGTAAATTTGTGGTGGACAACATCGTGGTCGTGGGTTCCCTCGGGTTACTCCCTTTCCCTCCACATTCTCATTCCATCAATTTTCCGTCATGCGCTTGCCTTAATCATCTAACTTAGCCTACAAGACATAGTTGAGGAACGTTGAACTGAAATATTTCATTTTAATTTTATTTTCCTTTTCTTATATTGCCATTGTTAACTTTGAGTTTTGTTCAATATGAAATCTGAGTTATCATGGTTAAAAGAAATAAAAAGAAGACATTTTTGCAGTTTACACAGTTCATTTGATTGCAGTAGCCCGTGCTCCCTTAATGTTCTCACATGCCTCTCAGGAAGTACCTTCAAGGTTGAGAAGCATTAGCCCACTGGCGTCTCTGACATGTAAAATTTGGGTGGGACATGAAAGAAAGTGATTTAAATGGTACTACCTAGCCCAACCTGTTTATCAATTTCGATTCCATTTGTTACCTTTCTGATAACCTTCACGGACCCCCTAAGGTATATCAAGAACTCGATTACAATCGTAGGGGCCGCGGTGGCTCAGTGGTAGAGCGTTCACCTCTGGTGCCTGGGGTCCCGGGATCGATCCCAGCCCCCGCCAAGTGAACTTTGTGGTGAACAAACACTGTGTGCGTGGGTTTCTTCGGGGTTCTCCCGTTTCCTCCCACTTTCTTCATTCCACCATTTCATTCATTACTCATCATCACCGTCTCCTTTAGCCTCACCGGCATAAACGTGGGACGTAAAGCTCTGAGATTTTATTTCATTTCATTTTTCGATTATAATAGTTTCGCAGCCTAAATATAAGTATTATTATTTATGTGATATTCTGTCGTTAGTAAATAAATTATATTAGAATAAAATATTGAATATTTTGTACTTCAAAATATTGGGGGTACGCGTCACCCTCGTCTCCCCGCGTCAGAGACGCCCGTGCATTAGCCTTCTGGATATGTGAAAAATACTAGAATACGGGACTTTGTGATGTATCTCATAGATACACTGAGAAAAATCCGTTATGCCGACAGCAGTATATTGTATATAGAAATATACGGAATCCTCATGTTTACTACAGAAATCAATACAGAACATACGACATCCTTATGCTATATACGCAGTAACCTTAGATGTTACATCCTCCCGTTGCAGAATATCTGACATCTTCCGTATATTATATACGTATAGCCTACGTATGTTGCATACGTCAGCTATATGTTACATACATCTATCTGTATGTGAGATTCTGACCGCCGACGTTTGCTGTACGTTAAGTCCAAGAGCTATAGGATTTACATATGTATTCTACGTTATTATGTACGTAACATATGTTTTTTTCCTCAGTGTATCGAAGAATGAACACAGACTAAAAATAAATAAATAAAAGGCGTTGCTCATCAAAAAGTCGATTGTGTATCAAGAAAATCACGACAGGTTACGAGAAACAAGTATTTAAAAAAAACTATTATTATTTCAATGCATCTCTTAAGTATCGCAGAAAGCATTTAATGCGCTTGGGACACTAATCTTTATCCTTCAATTCCTTGTTGAAAGTGTTTGGACGACACTAACTGCTCGTAACACTGGATCAAGCGTGCATCCAGAAATTTTTGTTGAGAGGGTTCCAAGCTTCGGTTGGGGGGCGGTCCAATATTACAACCCAATATGTCCATATAGGAGGGGGGCGGTGCCTCATGTCCCTTTCACATTATCCGGCGATTTGCCGGATCCGGTTCCGGCGAATTGCCGGACGAGGTAGAAAGACACTGCAAGCAATGAAGCTTTTCACATATGTGCGGCGGTCACCGGACATTCATCCGGCGAGCAAAAACAGCCGGATCTCCCTGCTAGAATCCGGCGCGGCAAATCGCCGTGTATAGCCAAGCGGAACACTACAAGCAATGGCGCTCTTCACATATACGCGGCAAACTACCGGATGGGTGTTGGGGGAGGAAGCAAGTGTTGCCAGGAAAGAGCAGAAAGTGGCTGCTATAATATGGGAGCGTGTGGTTTTGTGTGTTATGTGAAGTGTGTTTGTGTATGTGGTTATGTTCTAGCCCAGTACATCTGGAGTAATTAACCAAACCTGTATATACAATATATGGGGAAAGATGACATGTAAAATTAATTGAAAACTACCAATACTACCGAAGTGTCGAAATCAATATAAATTATTATTTTTCTATGTAATAGAAGATTGGGAGATGTCCGTGTAGCACTAGACAAATGACCTTCTATAAATTTGTGGTGACCCAAAATTGAAATATACACTATCAAATATTTCAGCAATACAGTCTTTTGCTATATATTTATGTACTATTTTGCTACGCAAAGCAAGAGAGAATTCATGATGTGATATTTGATAAATATACCGTATTTTATATATTTTATAATTATCTGGCTGTAATTTCTTGAATAGTCCTCTGAATTCAGAGACTAGAGCAGTGCTTTAAAGAGACTCGAGTCAATAGTCGGAACGCTTAAAACAAACGAATAAACACGAAATAGTATAATAATAATAATAATAATAATAATAATAATAATAATAATAATAATAATAATAATAATAATAAGAAGAAGAAGAAGAAGAAGAAGAAGAAGGATAACCAAAAATATTCTGATTTAGGAAAAACTCCAGGTTTCGGAAAATCTTTAGAACCACACACTAAATTTGGTCATACCTATTATTTGTCGTAAGAAGAATTCCACTAGTATTATACTGGCAAAGGAAGTACTAGAACTGAAGAACTAATTTTACATTAGCTTTGAATGAAATGACAACACACAATCAAGATGTAGTTTCAAATACATAAAAAAAAAAACATATAACTACTGGATTAAGTTTTCTAGTAATAAAGTTCTAAATTTTGTATTACGTCCTATGGTTCTGTTGGCTAGGCTAAAAGAGACGGTGATGATGAGAAATGAATGAAATGATGGAATGAAGAAAGTGGGAGAAAATGGGAGAACCCCGAGAAAACCCACACAAACGTTACTTGTCCAACACAAAGTTCACTTGGCGCAAGCTGGGATCGAACCAAGCACCCCTGCACCAGAGGTGAATCCTCTGCCACTTACCCACCACGGTCCCCTCGTTTTATTGAAGTGAAACAATTTAACATCAACTTATTTCTTCACAATTCTTTTAACACAACAAATGTTCGTCGAAAGTTATTCGCGTACTGAATTGAAAGAGAGACAGTATTTAAGACAAAATATTTGATTTGGATTTAAAACTTTAATTTATAACCCCCTTCATCGTGACTTGGTCGTGATAATCGGTCCTGACTCAAAAATATGAATTGTAGGGGGGAAAATATGACCTAAAATGTGTTAAAAGGTCTTTCTAAGAAAATATTCAAAAATAAAAAATAAAAAAAAGGAGGTTGCTACCCGTCTTTCCAAGCTGCCTTTTGCAGGTCAATTTACGGTCGAATCTGAGGATCCTGTAGTATGTGCTTACTTTCAACAAGTTTGGACTTTTTTTTCGATTGGAAACTTATTTTGCCCTCAGGAGTAATCCAAAATGGCCGAGCCTAACATTTCTAACTCAAAAATACGAATTTTGGGAGAAAATTATAATGATCTAAAAAAAAAAAAATAATAATAAAATAACAAAATCAAAAATTTAGAATTAAAACAAATTGGATGAATTGGTTCCAAAGTTTTGAATTAGTAGACCTAAGAAAAAAAGTCCCCTTTTCAATGGTCTTTGAAAAAAAGGACTTTTTGGCGTGAAATTATTCCCCTCCTCCTTAGAATTCGAAATTATCACAAGGAAAAAGGGGCCCCGGGAAAAATGTTATAGAAATCTTATACTCTGCCTAGCCATACATTATTATTTTTATTACTAATTTAGTCTAAATTCAGTGGCGGATCTAGAAGGGAAAACATGGGGGCTTCCAGAACCCAGGCTATCATAGATATATCATGAGTTTACTATAAACTTACAAAAATATATAATATGTTAAATTATTATTGTCACTCAAAAAACTGGGGGACCTAGGCCCCCCTGGCCCCAGGCTAGATCCGTCACTGGCTACACTATTCTATTGATTACAGAAAGGACCTGGATCCATCACCTTGGAAATTCAGCTGCGAATATATGTAAGGTACTATTGATAAAGGAATTAACTTCTTGTGTTGAGTGTTTCGTCTCGTATATTGTAGTGAAATGTTTTAACATGTTTTTTGTTCAATATCTTATGACTATACGAAATTGACTCAGATCCTTTCTTCAACCATCTATTCAATTACATTAAATTTAACGTTATCTATGTGTACAAAAAATACAAATTATCTTATCTTAATGTTACAGCCAACATTTCTGGAGGTTGAATACAGTTCCTAAATTTTGAATTCTGCCTCTGCAGCTGGGTCCGTACGCGATCCAACAACTCATCAAAAGATGCGATAGACATACGAAAGTAATTAAAGAATTTTCCTTCGTTTTCCCTTAATTGTGGAAACAGTATAGAAAAATCTCCTTCAAGTACCGCTTCTCTAAAAAAGGGTGAACCCATATGTGTCTCTGACTTTTTTTTCTGCCTGTGTCTTAACAAGGCGAGTAGAAAACACATTTTGCGTCTGTCCATTACACCACAACACGACAAGAGTCACTGAGTTTTGTTTCTTCAGTTGCACAGCAACCCTGCTCGCATATTTTTCATCCACGGCAAAACGCCGGATAATATGAAAGGGGCCGAAACCGGATTCGGCAAACAGCCGGAACAGGATCCGGCAAATCGCCGGATAATGTGAAAGAGGCATCAGTGGTTCAGCTTTCACCTCCGGTGCTTGGGGTCCCTGGTTAGATCCCAGCTCCCACCGTGTGGACTTTGTGGTTGATGATCATCGTGCTCGTGGGTCTTCTCCCACTTTCTTCATTTCACCATTTCATTCATTTCTCATCATCACCGTCTCCTTTAGCCTAACCGACATAATCGTGGGACGTAAAACTCAAAGATTTCATTTCATTTTTTTAATTCCATATAGTATTGAACGGGTATTATTCTGCATCCGAAAAGACGATAGTAATTGTAAAATACTTCCACCTAAATTTTTAAAAAATAACAAAACTAGATTGTTTTTGTAAGAGAAAGAGTACAGATAAAATGAAAGATCAAATTTTCATGCTACAGCAATCATTTCCTTGCATCAAGTATAGTTTTATTGAGAAAGTGTACAAATTAATTTTGAGTTAGAAAGGTTTTTTTTATGGGGTTCAGACTCGGTTGACAGACCCGTATCCACGGAGGGTTTAGGAGGGCCGGCCCCCCCTACATTTTTGCTGGCCCCTCCTAAAATTTTCACGGTAGACTTGTAAATGAACTATAATATGGTGATAACTATAATATTGTTGGGTTGGCCCCCCTAACTTCTACGCCCTCCCTACATTTTTGGGCTGGCTACGGGCCTGTCGGTTGACTCTTTCCTCCATGGGTGTTTCCTTGTCAGCGTTGCCAATGTGTGTGTAATTACACAAAATATGTGCAATTTTGTTCTGTGTGTGCATTTTGTGTGTAATGTCCATCTGTGTGCATTTTATGTGTAATTTGGCACAGTTCAAAATTTTGATCATTGATGATTTTGGCGAAGTTCTTTCATTCAAATATTCATTATTTCATTTTTTTCCCTGAAAACTACGAGTGCTAACCAGTGTTGCCAATTTAACCACTTTGTCGCTAGAACTAACGACTTTTGGAAGTGTCTAACGAGATTTTTTTTTTAATTTAGCGCTTAGCGACAAACCTAGCGACATTTAGGAATTCAAATATTTTGTTCTGTATTTATATTAAAGGTTCCAAAATTTTGCAGTTTGTGATACTAATAATTACTTTTACACACTCGGTTGCATGTCTACTACTATGAGCGACTTACTTCGTTGGATTCATCGCTGCTATGAGGATTATGCCCTTCTGCACTGCGGGTTTGCAAATCCGGGAATTTCTCGTATCTAAGTAGTTGAACCACTGCCTTTGTAGCAGGCGGTGAGTTGAGTAATAGCTGGTAACCTCTTGCATCGCACAGTACGTGCAATGACAATGGCGCTGAAGAACATTGTGCTTTTCTGGTTCAATGTAGTGCGTGTGATGTATATATTAATATAACTGCGGTTGTTCTTAATATAACTTTTAATGCTATATTTATTAATTTTGTATTCTTCAGAGTGCCTAGTGTAGTGGTTTTGTAAAGATGATCATATTTTTCAAAGAAAAAATACTCCAGTCTTCCATTGTACATGGAAAACATTTAAATTATTTTAATCGCTTTGGAAAATTATATAGCGACTTTTTTTAAGCGACTTGAAAGGAGGATTTTAGCGACTTCTAGCGACTTTAGAGAACTGAACTAGCGAAATTGCACGCTCACGAGTTGGCAACAGTGACGCTAACGCCCAACTCCAGGGCACGGTGGCAATAAAACCGATCTTGCTTCCTTTGTCATTTCTTATCTCATTTCTTGTTTTTCAGAAGCGGGTGTCATGACCGTTAGCCCAGATCTCCGAGGTTCAAGGAAAGCAATATGAACAAATATTGACCCTCGATGGTGGCCAAAACATGAGGGAGGAGGAGGGTAAGAAGTCTATTTGTCTTCTCATCACTTGTGAAGAAAATGCAATTTTGCAAACAGATGAACAACAGAGTGAACGAGAGGGATGGTAGGACTTTTATTGAACGAAGGACAAAAATGAAAAAAAAAAAAAAGAGAGAAAAGTTAGATCAAAGATTCAACACACTTTTCTGCGACAAAGGGCGGGAACAAGATGACGGTTTTACTATAATAATAATAATAATAATAATAATAATAATAATAATAATAATAATAATAATAATAATAATAATAATAATAATAATAATAATAATAATAACTATATCAGTGTCACGATGTCGTAGACGTTCACTAAATTGTCTCGTGAATCAAAAAAGGTTGAGAACCAGTGGCCTAGAAAACTGATGCTTGCTATCAATTGGGGAATTATTAACATCATTAGCCATAGTCAAAATGATTTGTGTTATAAATAGAAAACAAGTCTAGTGCATGCCCATTTCTATTTGTCTATAGACTATATTAAAATGCGACATCAACAGCTATGAAGATCAATGAACAACGTTGATGTTCCGAAGGTCACTAGAACCAAGACCTCATTGTGTTTTGTGTATGTATGTGTATTTTGGTCGTCAAGGAAACCCTCACAGGTGCGTGACAGCTAGGAATTTGATATAAATCTTGGTTCTTGTCACGTATAAACATACATCGTCATTTATAGATTGCTCACTCACTATTGGCAGATACATTTCCTTTGAATTTGCTAGGTTTTTTTCTTTCTCTTTTTAATTCTGCAACAATAACTTGTCACATCAATGATAAATATAGCAGCAATTCTTTCACAGTATCTTGTACGCATATCGAGACTGACTTTATGAAAATTTCTATTTTGTATTAAGATATATTACTTTTGAACGTCTAACAATAACGAATACATAATCCGATTTCATTGAAGTGTCAAAACTCTTCTTTTAATCTGAACAACCTCATTATTAAACCTATGGGATGATATTGTTAATCGTTATGCCAGAGGTAACTCTTGGTGGTTATTCAAAATTTAAATGAACATTACTGCTGTCTACGGTTATAAGATGCCCGGAAATTCAAACATATTGAGATGTGATAACTACAAAATAGTATTGAGTTCTATGTTTGCTAATATAGATATGAATTATAGGTTGGGGGAAGAAAAAAAGGGGATGCGAGATCTTAACTGATTCTTGTAGTACTCGACGAGAGAAATCGATTAGTGAAAGTATTTTCAAAATCGGCGCAGGCAAACATGGAGAAAATCGCATTTTCATGTACCGGTTCAAAATGGGGAAGAAAAAAAGGGCCCACAAATTTTTCCTTCCCTGTTTTGAACCGGTATATGAAAATGAGATTTCCTTCATGTTTGCCTGCGCCGATTTTGAAAATTCCTTCACTAATCGATTTCTCTCGCTGAGTACTAGAAGAATCAGTGAAAATCTCGCGGGCCCCTTTTTTCTTCCCCCCAACCGAATTATATATTAAAAGAATGCCATCATCATTATAGGTATTCTGCCATTACAGTCAGAAATAAAATGAAAATGAAATCTTTGAGTTTTACGTCTCACGGTTAAGCCGGTTAGGCTAAAGGAGACGATGATGATGAGAAATGAATGAAATGGCGGAATGAACAAAGTGGGAGGAAAAGGGAGAACCACGAGAAAACCCACGAGCACATTGTTTGTCCACCACAGGGTCCACACGGTGCGAGCTGGAATCGAACCAGGGCCGCGAGCTGGGAGGTGAACGCTCTACCACTGAGCCACCCCCCATTACTGTCAGGTCACTTGCCGCAGCTGAGAAGTATCCATGCTCTGCGGCCTTCCGCTCATCTCTTCATCTTGATGTACGAATTTTCTGTTTTAATATCGTCTACTAATTGTAGTTTGCTTCGTCCCACCCTCTTTTTCGTGACATGATGGTCAGAACGAGGCAATCGGTGTCAAATGTAGAAGTAGAAATAGTAGAGGGGAAATAGAACAAGAAACTAGTTTTCGATACGTGGATAGTATTATTAGTGATGATATGAAGTGTGAAGCTAAAACTAAAGCGTGAATAGGAATGGCGAAAGCAGCCTTTAAGAGGAAGAAAATACTCTTTTGTGTGACCTTGAATAAACAGTTGAAAAAAAAAAAGACTCATAAAATGCTACGTTTGGGGTATTGTACTGCATGATACAGTAACATGGACATTACGCAAAAAACGATGACAATAATATTGAAAGCTTTCGAAATGTAGGTGTGGAGAAGAATGAAGTGAATTATGTAGAAATGATGCGGAAGAAAGAACAAGTATAGATATTATTAAGAAGAAGAGAAACTGGTTGGAAGTGAAATAAAATGAAATTTTAGCGTTTTACGTCCTACGTTTATGCCGGTTAGGCTAAACAAGACGACGATGATGAGAAATGAATGAAATGGTGAAATGAAGAAAGTGGGAGGAAACGGGAGAACCCCGAGGAAACCCAAGCGCACGGTGTTTGTTCATCACAAAGTTCACTTGTCACGAGCTGGGATCGAACCAGGGACCCCATGAACCAGAGGTGAACGTTCTATCACTAAGCTACCGCGGAAAAAAATAGTTGGGACATTGAGGAATTGTATATGAGGGACGTATTAGAGGGTATAGTTGCAGGATGTTAAATTTAACTCATATGGCAGTTAATATGTTCTTGCAGTTACTTTTAAGTAGAAAGAAAATACAGAAACTTTATAAGTTATAAACCTATTAGGACGCATACGTAACCTATCTAGAACTAGGTCCGTAGTGCGAACAGTAATACGAGGGAGAGGAACATTTTTAGGCCCACATACACTGCCAAAGAACTGAAAGTTTCAGTTAACTTAAAGTGGTCACATAAGAGCTGAATCTCCTCTACCCACGGACCTGTCTAAAATGGCATGGTCCTTAATTCAATAAATGACCTACTATCTCAAAACTAAGGAACAATGTTGAAAATGAAGGGCTGAGCAGGGTAATTGAATTACAGTACATCACATATCATAGTTCACCCTTGATAGGCGCTTTGATTCAATTCGATATGTTTAGATGCTCACTACTCTACAATTATTGAACGGCAGAGAACGGGAATGTGCGAACTCTAATAAACAGATTTGGTATATTCGCAGTTCGCCACCTCACGTGTAGCCAACCCAAAAATGTAGGGGGGGGGAGCGGTAGAAGTTAGGAGGGGCCCGATCCAACCACATTATACTACATCACCATATTATAGTTCATTTGCGAGCCTACCGTGAAACGTTTAGGAAGGGTAGTAAAAATTTAGGGTATCCGGACCCCTCGGATACAGGCCTGTCATCAGGTTCACTTCTGATGCTTAACGGAGGTTGAAATAACAGAAACACCCTCGTACGTTAATAATATCTATGCTTTATGATTTACGAAACCTGAAATTTAATTTTAATCATTGTTTCTGAGGTGATTGTAGTACAGTAATGGAGGTCAGGATACTTTTACTGCAGCAGAAGATTCAGCTGATGGCCCGATTTACTGACGAAGAGTCACGCTTTATTGTTTTTGTTCAACAACGGTCCCGGCTGGAAAATAAGTGTGCATAGGCTCGGAAACGTTGTCCACTCAAGTCGGACACGTTGTCCAATTCGTTGGCAATGGTTTCAGCAAGACGGGCCTAGGTTGCATAGATTTGAAGCGGTTTTGATTTGTGTTCAATCAAAATTCAACAGTAATGTTTTCAAATTGCTACACACATTTATTTCAAAATGAGAGTGAACTCTAATTAGCCAAAATTTAAACGCATCTAAATATTTCTTGTGAGGATCCCAAAATCACGAAGTTTTTAAACGAGCACGCAGCAATCAATAGATCATTTGAAAGCAAACAAAGAACAGTGCACTGCAAAAGTTAGTCTTGCAATCTTTGCTCAGATATTTGACATATGCAACCATCTGAGAGAAGTGAAAAATAAACAAAGTGATCATTTCGAACAAGTTTTCCAAAATTTCAAACTTTTTTTCTATCAAATTAAGATGTGCTCGTATGCAACTTTTGTGTGTGTAAGCATAATAAATCCGTCAGTCTATATCAAGATAGTTCTTGTAGAACTCAGCCAATTTTAATGAAACTTGGTATGTGCCTTCCTTCTACTTGTAGAAATAACCCTATTATTTCGGGTTTCAATATATCAAGTATAAGAAGGTGAAATCTATCCCATATTACAAGTTTACATATGTACGAGGGTGGATCATCGGCCTGATGCCCTTAGAAATATGATCTAGGCTCAAAAATTTAATATGTTGTGCTGTAGTCTTTAGTAGGCGCACACGTAAAATCTCAAGTATCTAAATTATTTTCTGTTCTAAATACAGGTATGTGAGTCCGGGACAGGACGTTTGGGCGCGGACGTTTCGGCGCTGCCGTTTGGGCGCCGGACGTTTGGGCGCGAAGCCGTTTAGGCGCCAGACGTTTGGGCGCGAGGTACATAGTAAAAATCACAATTTACGAAATATAAAGTAAGCTAGACACTGAAAACTAAGCGCGAATCAAGATATATACATTTCCTACACTTCTATCTTTATCTCACCTCATTTATCTATCTATTTTCTATCTTATTTATTCATCTAAATTAAATATTTTATGCGGTTGTGGCATTTGTTGCCTAACCTCGTCATGGATTGATTTTTCGCTTGTTCACGATTCTTGTACTTCAGATCTAATGTTGATCTAATTTTTGTATTATATAAGAAAGCTAGGAAATGAAGGAGTCAGACGAACTGTTAATAATTTTCTTAATGTTATTTAAAACATATTGATTTAATTTTTATATTTTTTAAAAAAAGTTAATAATTACATACTTATGAATATTAAAATTTGCTTTCTTTCGTATTACGTTTGCCAAACACTTCTCTTCCGTAAGTCCAATAAAGAACTACGAATAAAAGATTTCCGCGCACTCGAGTTGAGAGAAGCGGCCCCGCGTAGCGTAGTCGCTAACGCCCTCGCCTTCTGCGCGAGCGGTCCCGGGTTCGATTCCCGGTAGGGGCACTCGGTCGAAAAAGTGTAACACGCTCTTTCAGGCCGGCCACCCTGAATGAGGTTTTCCTCATTCACATCTGGCAAATACCGGCGTGATACCTAATTTATAGGTCCAGGCCGCTTCCTTTTTTCCCCAATCCTTTCTTCCTCTCCTTTTCCCGGATAGTGTGCCCCCTCAAACGTGACGGGCGAAATGGCCTTACATGCCGAGAGCCCAGAAATCTAAAAATCCTAATCGAGTTGAGGGAAAGCTGTTAATACAGGGTGTCTAAGACATTGAGTTTCGGAACTGTAGTATGCTGTATTTCTGGTATCACTTTTTTTTTTATTAACATTCCAAAATAAAAATCAAAACTTAACTTTTTTTTTCGTCCCATTGTAAGCATTTAATCTGCACTAAAGAAAGTGGCGAAAGGAAAAAAATGATTTCAAAGTGAAAAATAATAGTTAAGTGTACATTGGTCATTTAGCTACTAGAAATGTGTTTGACATTCACACTTATTGCATAACTACAGTAGAAGTTTTTTTAATGGAATAGGCTCACTATGTACGTAATGCAGTCAATCATATCTAGTCTGGTCTACTTACCTTTGGCTTGAAAAGTTATCAAGCAAAAAGCATACTTAACTTCGGTTGAAACTTAAATTTACAAAATTTAATTGTTAATTCAGTTTTTAGAATTTTGAAATTCCAGTATTTCTAGTATGTAAAACAAAATCAAGTATAATTCAAGGATTTTCACTACAGTAGACACCTTGTGATATCTTGATTCGAAGTTAGTACTCAGCGCCTAACATAATGACTTTTTAATTTAACTCGCGCCCAAACGTCTGGCGCCCAAATGGCTTCGCGCCCAAACGTCCAGTGTCCAAACGGCGGGGCCCAAACGTCCGCGCCCAAACGGCGGCGCCCAAACATCACGTACCGTGTGAGTCAACCGTTTTGTGCCATTTGCTGAAAATGCAGCCTTCTGAGTATAGTACAGTGATACAGTTCCTATTGAAAAAACAACTATACACAAAGCAAATCCATGAAGAATTGGTGAGTACGTTCCATGATTTTCCCCATCATATTCAACTGTAAAGAAATGGTGTCACGAATTCAAGCTTGGCAGAGAGTCATCCATGGACGCATCACGTGCCGGTCAAGCATGTACAACGACGAATGAAGAAAACGCAAAGAAGGTCCATGATATGGTTACGGCTGATCAAAGAGTTATTATACGCAAAATCGTAGAGGAGACTAACGTATCATATAGTACAGTGCAGTCAATATTGGTAGGTGTTCTACACATGAAAAAATTATCTTCTCGATGGGTGCCAAGAATATTATCCATAGATCAGAAGAGGCAGCGAGTGGTTTGTTCCCGAAAAGTTTTAGTCAGGATAAAGCGTAATCCAGAAAACGTTTACAAGCAATTTGTGACCATGGATGGGACTTGAGTCCATCATTTCGATCCGGAGACGAAACGATAATCTATGGAGTGGAAACACCATGGTTCCCCATGCACTCGTAAAATCAATGTCGTACCCAGGGCTAGGAAGATAAAAGCATCAGTCTTCTGGGATGCTAAAGGAATTTTATTCATTGACTATTTGGCATGTGGACAGATCATCACATAGGTGACTATTACGGCAACTTGATACGAAGCTTGCGTGAAACCTTTAGCCAGAAACGAAGAGAAGTTGTCAGGCAAAGTGCTTTTCCATCAGGACAATGCTGCGGTCCGCAAGCCAACATTTGCAATGTCAGTCATTCATAATGCTAGCTTCGAATTGAAGGATCACCCACCCTATTCACCAGACTTGACCCCAAGTGATTTTTACCTATTTCCGAACTTGAAGGGACAGCTGCGGGCAAAGAGATTTGACAGTGATAATGATGTCACGTGTGCGATAGAGGAATATGTTGACAGTCTCGACGAAAGTTTCTTTTTGAAGGATATGCAAATGTTCGAACATCGATTGGTCAAGTGTATTGAGGTCCAGGAAGACTACGTTGAGAAATAAAAAAAAAAAAAACAATGAAAATTTTATCTCTTTTCTTTCTACTCTAGGCGGAAAACATATTGATCCTTCCTCGTATTGTTTAGTGTGTATTTTGTCAAACATTCGAGACTTATTTCTATAGTTTTGGGGTTGAACTTAGGAACAGGAAGCATCGCTGGCTTCAACGATGCACAGGACCTCTAGCGACATATGAATACATATAATAATAATAATAATAATAATAATAATAATAATAATAATAATAATAATAATAATAATAATAATAATAATAATATATTTATTTATTTTTAGTGCCATGAACAGCCAGATAGCAAAAATACAGCACTTAGTCATAGAACTAAGGGTTATAACACACATCTTATATTCCTTTTAATATTAATAATACATTTGTTTCGACGATAGGAGGTCATTCTTTATCCTATAATGTACACATAATTTTATGACTTGTGTCTTGTCTGGACAAACATAATTACTTCATTCTTCATTAAAATAGCTAGTCAATTATCTTAAAATTGTCCTTAAAACAAGGATACCGTCAAATATACAAATATACTATAAAAAATATGCATACCTATTAAAATCTATACGTCTGTTCAATAAATACAATTATCCCGATAATATATTAAAAGAACTTGTCAGTTTTCTTAGGATTATAGAATTTTTATTCATGGGAACCACTTCTGATGCTCTTCTAAGATTATATGTTGGTACCCTTATACCTATATTATGTAGGCAGTATTCACTACTATATCTATTATCTAAAATTTTCTGAATAAAGTTTTTCTCTATCATTTTTCTTCTTACATGTAATTCTTGCAACCCCCAGTATTTGTTCCAGTAATCATAACTATGAGAGTAGTAATCTTTTTTTCTTATTTCTACACAATAGCCTAATGAAACATTTTTCAACCGATTCAATTTTGCTACATAATGTTGTGGATATATTATTCCATATAATTGCACCAAATTCTAATCTGGGTCTTACAAGTACCTTAAATAGGTAGACATATGTATTTGCATTCTTAAACTCAGGCCACTGTCTAAAAACAAACCCTATAGTCTTTCGTGTTTTATTTACTATGTCATTAATATGATAATTGAATTTCATATTCATGTCAAATATTATGCCTAGATCTTTAATCTTTTCAACTTTCTGCAGGGATATTCCATCTATGACATATTTGCTAACATAGTATTGCGTCTTATTGGTATATGAAATAAACTTAGTTTTATTACAGTTTATTTTCAGTAGATTATTTTTACACCATATACTAATACTATCCAAGTCTTTTTGGAGTAAGTACTTATCGTATTCGCTATTCACTATTCTAAATAACTTCAAATCATCAGCATATAATAATATATTTGAGAATTTAACCTTTTCCGTCAGGTCATTAATAAATAATGAAAAAAGAAGTGGTCCTAAAGGAGATCCCTGAGGTATACCATTCTTTATACAGCCAATACTGGAAGTTACATGACCAATTTTCACTCTATATGTTCTGTTTGATAAATAACTTTGGAACCATCGAATATACTGAGAAGATAGACCAACATTGGATAATTTACGAACTAGAAGTCCATGTTCTATAGAGTCAAAAGCCTTTGACATATCAATATATATAGTGTCAACCTGTAGTCTATTTTTAAGAGCTAAGTACGTAAAATCTGTAAAGTGTACAAGATTCGTAACAATTGATCTGCCTTTATAAAACCCATGCTGAAATTCAGTCAGTTTATTTTTTACATTAAAGTATATATGGTTGTGTATTATTATTTCAAATATCTTACTAAATGCATTAACTAATGTGATTGGCCTATAATTTTTCATATTATTTTTATCTTCTGTTTTATGTACAGGTACAATATATACTTGTTTCCATGTCGATGGAAACTCTCCACATCTGAGTGATTCATTGAATATATTTGCTAGAATGGATGACAACTCAGTATCACATGCTTTTATTATATAGTACGGTATGTTATCTGGACCAGGAGAGGTACTTCCATTAATCTGTTTAATTGCACTAAGGACATCCGATTCAGAAATATTAGGTATATTAATTATATCTCCGCTACAAATAGATAATGTAGAATACATGTTATGGCCATTTACATGACTTAGTCCCAAATTAAAATTTTCACTGAACATGTCTTTAAACAGCTCTACAACATCAGTCTGTGCAGTAGCTACTGTATCATTATATTTCATTTCATTAGGTAATTTTTTGTCATCTGAGTTTTTAAATACTTTCCAGAATATCTTATTGTCACTAACAATGCTGTTTTCTAAACTAAGATAATAGGCCTTTCTCGCTTCTATATATTTCTTTTTTACAATTTTACGTAATGCAGAATACCTTTGGTACCACATACTGTCATTGGTTTGTCTTGCTTTGACGAAACATTTAGTTTTCTTATTTATTAAAGTTTTAAGTTCCCTATTCATCCAGGGGTCTTTAAACTTAGGTTGATTAATGACTACTTTCTTAGGTACACAAGTATCTAGAACATTATATATCCTATCATAAAAACTGTTGGTCATAGTATTAATATCAATTGTATCTATATTCAATTCATTAACTGCCTTGATACCCTGATATACACCTAAGAAGTCAGCATTCTTAAAATCAAAAACTTTTGTTTGGTTAGAGATATTGTCTTGATTGTTATTATTACTTTTAATTATTTTCCATTCAAAAACAAAAGGTGGATGGAAGCGGTCAATTTTTATTAAAGGTGGGACATCATACACAATGGAACTATTATCCATGTTGGTTAGCAACAGGTCTAGAACTTTATCTTTCCTATTAGGATCATACGACCTATTCAATTGTTTTAGATTAAGTATATTACTTAGTTCAATTACTTTGTCAGCTTTTTTCATAGTGTAGTAGTTATATGTGGTTATAGTTCCAGTAGCCCAATCTATTCCACCTACGTTAAAATCACCTAAAACTATGAGGTTACAATTTCTTGTTATTAGAAAAGTGGTTAACCATTCACAATAGTTAATAAAATTCTTTAATGGTAAGTCAGGGGGAATATAATGCAAGCTTGTTGTCAGGGATTAAAACTTTAACTATAATAATATCAAGAATATCATTTGGGGGAGTTATAATTTCATATGCATATTCCTTTTTTATGATAACTATACAGCCCCCAACCTTAGTCTTGTTTACTAGTGCCAAGTTTCTATCTTTACGTATAGTATTGTAATTATTTGATAATTGTACAAAGTGTTGATTCCTTTCTTTTAACCAAGTTTCAGTGATACAATAAATATCAAAGTCATTACAATTTACTTCATCTATAAATACCTTCTCTTTCGTATTAATTCCATTAGCATTTTGATAATATAATCGCAAGTGCGTCATACTTATTTTATATTAGTTTATGCTATTTATTTACCTTTACTATCTACCTTCTCAGCTCTTACTTCATGGCACACAATTTCTTCCTTTAGTCGACCCATAAATTTAGTAAATAAGACACCATCTGGCCAGACATTTGGATTATAGACACAATCAAAATCATTTTCTTCTACAGCTACATAAAACGAAGAGTAACTACTGTGTTTTGTTTTTAACTGTACACATTTAGTAACATTAACATTAGCACTTTCCTTCACAAATGCAGAGAGATCTTTACACGAAACACTAGGATCGAGTCTCGTCACAAACAGTGCAGACGTACGAGGACCTTTTTTGTTTACTTTCAGTTTGCCCGTGGCATTCTTTCCTTGCATTAAAGTATTACGATTCCTGTTGTCAGAGTCAGATAAGGTTGTAGTTTTTGTTCCACTCGGAAGTTCTTGGTTGTTTCGCCTTAGGCGTTTGGTTACCAGCTTCCATTCACCAACACTTGTTTCCTGTTGTAAACTGTTAGAGGGTGCTTCATTGTCCTTGACCATGACATTCATAGAATCACCTTGCACCTTTTTTTGATCAGAGGGTATTGAACTATTTATCACTTCAGCAAATGTACGAGCTTTATTATTAGCTGATAGCAACTCATTTAATTTTATATTTTCTTGTTTCATCGATATCAGTTCAGCCTTCAAGGAATCATATTTTTCACTAATATCACTTAACATAACTAAAACCTCATATAGCTTATTTTTCACTTCGACACAACAAGTAGAGCAGTTGTGTTCTTTATGGCTTAAAATCGAATCTGATTTCTCTTCTGTATCTTCAGCTTCACTTATCTCAGCATCGGAATTCAGATTTTGATCTTCTTTTCGAGGTCCAAACTGCTTCGTTGTGGTCGGAGTAATGGTCACATTCTCATCTCTATTCCTAATGCAATTCTGACATTTATACGTAGATTTACCATTGAAGAAATACATGTCATATTCAATACGTCCAAATTTTAGACAGTTCTTTACATGAAATCTAATTTTACACAAACAACATGCTAATATTAGTTGTTTACCGAAAAATGGTCTGAGGCATAGACCACATGTTTCTTCAGTCGGCGCCATCTTGCCTTGAGGAAGCATCGCTGGCTTCAACGATGCACAGGACCTCTAGCGACATATGAATACATATAATAATAATAATAATAATAATAATAATAATAATAATAATAATAATAATAATAATAATATAATGCGTAGCTATTCTTCCAAGCCTGTACGCTATAGGTCAGGGTGTGTACCAAAATTCCAAAATGAAATTTCGTGACTTTTTTGTGACCTTTTCTGTACCAAACCATAAAATTTCGTAACACTCAAAAAACGAATAACAGTACTTATTCTTTAGCACTTATCTTTACTGTTAAAGGCTGTTTTCTGAAGTTATAAAAGCCTGGTATCTTCTCACAGTTGAATAAACTAATTGGATGTGTAGGTGCTTTTGGCGATGCGATGCGATTTGCATCGCCACTGCTCAATAATGCCAACTGAAGGGCAATCTCAAGAGCGTATTTGGGTGCGAATGAGGCCGAATATTCATGTATGCAATAGAAGCAGGGATGTAGCCAGCAGGTTTGTGTGTGTGTGGGGGGGGGCGTCGTTTTTGAGGGGGGGCAGCTACAATGTACAAAGCCAAAAAATGTGTTGCTGCTAGTGTTTTTGAGGCCTGAAAGAAAGGAAAATTTTAGTTTCCTTCTGGAAAACTAAAAACACTATTTTAGCTTCTTCTTCTTCTTCTTCTTCTTCTTCTTATTATTATTATTATTATTATTATTATTATTATTATTATTATTATTATTATTATTATCCATAAATTATATTCAACATAGTTTTTATTATGCTTAATCAAGAACTACTGCCCGGGACCAAACGCTATACTTTTGTGCATAACTATAAAGGTAACCAAGAAAGTTCTGTCTCTTTTCGTGGAGGTCTGTGTTCAATTGGACCTCACACCGTGAGTTGAATGCGAGTGGAGATAAGGCGAACGTCAGTTGTTGGTGTGGGTATATCCAACATACTACCTGGTTGTGGCAATTCAGACACACCGTGAACTTCCGTAAAGACAGAGGGAACATGGGACATCCACAGAGCGTCATAAGAGCATGTATGCTGAACGAGTTCAAATGGAGGTCAAACGCCGCTGTAGCGGGACAGAAGATATGCCAGGTCTTTAGTGAGAGTGTCGTCACGACGCGGACATTGCAGCGATGGTTTAACAAGTTTAAGGTACGATGACGAAACACCCGGAAACACCACGTGCCAGAATACCAACACATGTACAAAGAGGAACTGGGACTACAATTCAGTGTGTGGAAAAACCATTCGGCAGCACATCCATCAACTTGTGAAGCACTACAAGTTGGGTCGATGGGTCTCACATATTTTGACTCCGGGCCAGAGGGCAACGCGGCAGTCGCCTGTGTTTATTTACTGTTTCGGAGCCATTTCTGGATAGGTCGTTGACATGTGATAAAAAGTGTGTCCTATACGAAGCTCCACGGCGCCGTCATCATTGGTTAGCATCCCATGAACCGATTTCAAAACAGCCGAAACCAGCACTGTACCAGAAGAAGGTCCTTCTGGTGTTTGGTGCATCATGCATCCGGAACTGCTACCAACTGGTCAGAGTATGAATGCAACTGTGTAGTGTCAGCAGTTGAGCTGTGCTCAACAAAAACTCAAAACTCTAGAGCCATCACTTCTGAATTGCAAATGGGTCCTCGTTTACGGGACAACGCTAAATCCCACGTGACTAGGATGACTCAGGACACCATTTTCCGCCTTGGATGGGAAACAATATTGCAACCACTATATTTCCCGGGTATTGCACCGTCCGATTATCACCTGTTCCATTCTTTGGACAATCACCTTAGAGGACGCCAGTTCAAATTCCTAATAAAAGTCCAAAATGCACCTTCGTTTCACGGTCCACCAAGTTCTACCGCGATGGATTTCATGGCCTTCCAGAACGTTTTGAGAAGGTCGTCGATGCTGATGGGGACTAGTTTTGATCTTCCAGGTTAGGTGACATATGGATGTTCGAAGGTGGTGGGTGAAAAAGCAACAAAACTTTTCTTGGTTACCTTTATATTTAAATTTAAGACCTTGTATACAGAACCTATCAACACAAGATTGATTTTCTTTGAAATTTCACTTAATTTCTTTACGGTTTCCTGACAAAAATATTTATTTATTATTCGTGACTAAAAAAAAAAAAAAAAAAAAAAAAAATTATCACACTGAGTAGAAATAAAAGAGAGAGCGAATGAAATTCAAATTGAATAAAAGCATTGTTTCTCACCAAATTTTCCATCCTCTATGTCTTTTAAAACACTTGTTAAAGCATATAAAAATATACTGTACTTACAAATCAGTTTAGTACCTTTGTTTTATGACCGTATTTGTAGTACCTTGTTAAAACGTTTGTCTTCAAACTGTCAAATATAAATAGCAGTAAATTGTGTAATCTGCTGTCACAAAAAGTATCCTATTTTTCGATCGGTATAAGGAAGAGATACTATACTATTTTTCGATCGGTATGGAAAAACAATATTTCTCCATACTATTTTACCATAAATTATTAATTGTCAATAAACTTTGTTACTTTTAAATGAATGAAGCGAGATAATTTTTCTATGATGTTATAAAAGCTGGTCATTTGGGGGGCCAGGAAACCATTTGGTGGGGCCAGGCCCCAATGGGCCCCCCTTGGCTACACCTCTGAATAGAAGTGTGCTTTGCTTGCAATTTGGTACTGCCTAAAGCCAATCATAGACATTTCTGGGGGTGAATGTTGACATTTTATAGAACAAAAGTTTCCAGTCTCTACTTATTTGTACAGATAAAAAAAAAAAAAAAAAAAAAAATCATGACCCAAAAGTCATGACTTGGCTTGACCTCCTTGACTTTCATGATCATTTTCTCATTTCTTAAATTTTTCGTGACTTTCATGACCGATAGACTCCCTGTAGGGTAAAATCGGCTTACTTGAAACTTCTAATTCCTTAAATTTAACTTCTTTCTTTCTTTTTGTAAAATTTACCTACCAACTATCTTGCGGATGGTTACTGTTAATGGTAATATGCTCCAAGTGGGTTGGTGGTAGAAATGGTTAAATACTGCATTGTCCTAAAAGTAAACGGCAATAACTGTCTGTAATTTATACATTTTGTTCATATTGCTTACATGTTAGTTATTAAATTGTATTATAATTAACATGTAATAAATACTTGTGGATTTTATATAAACCTATTCACATTTATTTAGCCCGTGTTTTAAAATAAACAGAGAAGTACATCCATGTACAGCACCATCACTAGCTGTTTTCAAATAAAGGCAAGTAGGCAGCGAACGTAACAGAGCGATCACTGCTACCTATTAGGAATTAGCATTAGTCACAGACTAAGACCTTTTCCTTTTATAATAATGATAAAATAATATAGTATTATTATTAAGAATAAGTCAACTTGCTATACCAATCATAGAAGGGTTGGTAAAGGATTTAAAATAACACTACTGGAGAGATTCGACAATTTTACTCATTAGATTCGACATTCACAGTTATGATCGAACTGACTCCCTCTCTCAATGAATATTAGAGAATCACAAGCAACAATTTTGTATAGTTTCAGCAAAGGAACTATATTCATGAAACGAAAATACAGGATATCCCTTCCAATTCTTAAAATTATTACATTCCTTCGCGGAATAAAATGTGAACAAACTAAATACACATAATAAAATTATAAATACCTCTATTTATTACTGCAAAAATGGAAATAAACACTCTTAGGTTAGAACATTATATCAGTTACTTTAATTTAATTTAAAAGAGAAGCAGAAGGAGCACAAGTTAATGACTTTTCCCCCCTGAACTTATTAGGCCTTATGCAAAGTTGTTTTGATGTATAAATAGCATAGTATTAAAGGCCTGACTATTGCAGGAAACATATGTTAGTTGAACTCTTTAGAATGGCACTAATCACGCGTCAGAACGATTCTCCACAAGACCCCTTATCTTTTGATTGTAACACAGGTTTTTACGTTGTACTGATAAATGTCCACACAGTTTATTTTGTAAGGATCTCAACATCACGACAGAAGCACATGTCAACACAACACGTGTTATTAATTTTCAAGAGCGTAGCAGACGAGAAGCTGACACGAAAGACACCGAGGAACGCCGAAAGAAAACGGACCTCACGAAAGGACCCGAAGAGGACAGATAAAAGCCCGACCATCGAGGGACCTGGCATCAGTCGACCAACTGATCAACTAACCAACACCTGCCCTGAGATCGCATTGGACCAGGGATACACCTATCCTTACCCGAGGTCACATTGGACTAGGGATCCTTACTACAACCAAGCCTCGCGAAGCTGCCTTGGGCTGAGGGGGCTTTCCTTTAAGATTCACCAGAACCAGCAGGTGCCTTGGAGACTGCCTTGAGCGAAGGGGCACCCTGCAACACCTATTTCCTCTCATCTGGTCAATAACAAGATAAATACTATTTTACTCTTTGTAATCAAATATATTTGTACTTAACAATTTTTATAATAAATTGGTGAAGGGGAAAAGACTAGCAAGGATCGTCATTTAGCCTCTACCTATAAAATCATTACATGATGATAGGCACCGGAGTTTTGTACGGGACGCTCTTTTTATTAACTTTTTAGCAGGCACTGATAAGATCAGTATCAAAATCAATCTGAATTTCACTGTTCCTCCCTTCTTTTCTTTTACCTTTTCCGAGTGCGATTTATGCCGGAAACTAGATCAGGCAAACAAACATACAGATCAGGAGAGAATAACACAAATATGACAGAGGGTGCATCTGATATATCCTTTAACATGCCACATTTGACGAAGTATTTGGGACACGTGCACAATCATTACAATATTGTAAATGTATATACAGAACGTGAACCACTAAAAATAAAGTACCAGCTTCCAGCCTGCTTCTATCATCTGTCCACTGAAATCTTCATGAAGGAAAATGCTCTTGTGCAATTATCAACAAACACAAAACTTAGTAGAAAGAACGAGAAAGCAATCTTGCCATGACAAGTGAAGAATGAAAAGCGCCAAGGTATATAAAATGACAGGTAGCTCCAGTTCGCGTTTAGCGTTCTGATTGGCTTCCTGTCCGTGATGTCATGTGGAGGGACTTCTGCCCATCTTGAAACAGTATACCAACTAGCATAATTGCATATGCAATATTTCACTTGTTCTCTTGAACGATACCTTGCGATCAGTGACGACGCCAGAGGGGGGGCAAGGGGGGCGAGCGCCCCCCTAGTAGCTACTTCTGCCCCCCTGACTGCCACTTAGACTGCCCCCCCAGACTCCTACAATCTTTAAATATTCTACATGTAGTATTTTATAATAGTATCATAACCAATCTCATTGTCAAATTGTAGTCTACTTTCCATGCATTTACTAAGTGGCAGATTAGTCCTCAAGCTTTCTTCTTTGAGCGTCTGGGTATACACGCATATTTCTGTTTTCTAATTTAGCGCATTTTGAGGTAAATTTTAGTTATACTTCTTTCTTATGATTTTTAATTATCGTGCCTAGCGAACAATAGTAGATTTGGTCGACTTGTTTTCTTCTCATTGGATCAACTTCAACTTCGATTGGAAACAAAAGAAAGGTAAAACCAGTTACGTAACTTGTTTGTATTTATCCAGGTTTGAAGTTTTCAGTTTCATATTTTGTTTTTTTTAAAGGTTCTATACTTCTTTTTTCTGAAACATTATTCTTGGCTTTCAATATTCAGAGGATGTGCTTATAACAGCTTAGTTTGCAACTTCCAGGGCTTAATTTTTTGAAGGGGATAAAAAGAGTTGTTTTTTCCCTTCCTGCAAATGATAATAATAAATTTATGGAATTAAATTGGTTCCCAATAAAACGTATTGTCAGAGTGCTATCTTTCGTTAGTAATTGGTATATACTAGTGCTCGCTTACTTATTTTGTTTCAAAGTACTGGCGTGACGTCTACCATATTGACTAGGAACTGCTGAAAAATTCGTAGCCCAACCCAGAAGGAGTGCACGTGGAATGGTGAAGTTTTATTTCTTCTACACTTCCCCGAGAGTCAATATACTATCTTGTGCAGTGTTCCAGTTTTTGCAGAAAAGTTAAAAAATCTGAAAATTTCCTCGCACCACTGTTCGTAGCACTACCCCTATAAGATCTAAAATGGCGTCCTTTCATGTGTTATTTGAGTTTGGGAAATAAGTACACGTAATAGTTAGACGGAGCTAAATCTGCGGAATAAGAATGATGATCTAGACATTGAAATCCTAGATTATGCAATGTCAATTGTGTTCGCAGGGGCTTGATGGACAAGTGTATTCTCCTGAAGGAACAGAATTCCTTTCTTTTCATTTTCCGCGGCGTTGAACTTTGAATTTTTCTTTTAGTTTTGTAAGTAATGTAGAGATTCTGGATTACATATTTGACCGTTGCGGAGGTAGTGTATTCTCCATACTTATCCCAGAAGAATGTTGCAAACAGTTTCTTAACCTACTTGTCTTGAACTTCTTGGGGCGAGGGAGAAATGAGTGCTACTACTCCACTGACTGTTGTTTCGTTTCAGGATCATAGTGGTACAACCATATTTCATCTATGGTTACTATTCGTGAGCGAAATTGATCAGCATTACAGTCAAATTGGAAGAAGACTTCTCTTAATGCCGCCACTGTTTAATTCTCCTGACAGATTTTTTGAGAGCCCATTATGCCGAGAACTTGCACATACCCAAGCCATTCTGAATTATGCTACCGACGAGTTCCAAAGAAATGCCCAGAACTGAGAAAGCTGGGTGCAGCCAGACCTCTGACTATAATAAGTATATCGTGAGTTTACTATACACTTTATAAACTATATAAATAATAGCTTAAATTATTTTTGTCACTCAAAAACTGAGGTGGCCTAGACCCTCTGGCCCCGGACTATATCCACCACTGGCTGCAATGCTGCAATTTTCAATAATGTAACAAATTGCATCCATCATTTTGGGAAGAGTTATTGCTTTTAATCATCCTGGATGTAAAGCATAATTTGTTGAGAAATCGCCACGTTTATACTAAGCCACTTCTTCACCACTGTCTATAACGGAGAAGAGTCCCGTGGTATTTCACTGATTTCCTAATTAATTTACTTCGGTGACTTTCCTTGGTGGAACAAAAATGTTATAACAGTTAGGATCTGGACGTTCGTGAAATTCGCTGTTTGGGCACACATAATCACTTCAGAGGCCTGAGAAACAATAAGAATTTCATTATTATGAAAATTTGTATTTGTACATACAGAGATGTGTTTTTCTAAACTACGGTTTCATTTTTCTACCTAGTACCTACACTCCTTCTGGATTGAACTACGACATTTCCAGCAGCTCCTCGTAATTCTCTCTCTCTCTCTCTCTCTCTCTCTCTATATATATATATATATATATATATATATATATATATATATATATATATATATATATATATATGGAGAGAGAGAGAGAGAGAGAGAGAGAAAGAGAGAGACGTACCATATAGTACTAGAGGAATGTGTTACTTGTAGCATACGCGAAAGTGTTTCAATTTATGTCTTCAAAAGTTTCATTGAAAAATATTTCATGTGCGGACGTTACTTATTTGTTAGTTACACATTTTACTTGAAATAAGTTTAATTTATAATCATATAGGCCTAATATAAAAACAGCAACGAAATACACAATGTAACGTAAAATCAGTCAAACGTAATAAATATGTCATTTTTGATATGGCAAATAGCCGCCCCCCCGAAAATGTATCTGCCCCTCCTTTGCCCCCCTAAGAACTTAAAGCTGGCGTCGTCACTGCTTGCGATACCCAAGGATGTTATAAAATAGAGGGTCTGCCCATATGTATCTTCATTCTATTAACTGAATGAAGCGAAGAAAATAACCTATCATTGGTATGTCTGATTGGCTACTCTAGTTTCCGCCATATATGTAGGCTCAAAACATTGCGATCTTCGTATGTAGATATCTAATGTATCTGACTTTATTTTTATTTAAGTCGTTGCCTCAGATTTATATTATACATGCTGCACGTATGGGTGTACAAACAGGAATGAGAAGAAATTACCCGAAATAACCTTTCACAAGTAAGAAAATTATAGGATACGTATGGCTTCACAATTTTGTGGTATGGACAGATCATCTATTTTATAACATCCTTGGTGATACCTCCACGTGACGTCACCGACTGTAAAGTATCCTGTTACAAATGAAAGCAGAAAGGCTGAATCGAGAGTTCCCTGAAAATGCGCGTTCTGTGTATGTGTGTTTTTAAATAAGTCAGTGATGCCATATTTGATGAGAAAAACAAACAATCATGATACCTCAAATCATGAATCATTTTGCAAGATTGATATCAGGTGGGGTCAAAATACTTCACAATTAGCTAAAGAAACCGAGACGAGAGAACCGTCCCAAATATTTTGCCCAGGGATGTCTTAACTTATAGTTAAACACACATACAGACACCGAAACAATTCCAGATTTCCGGGACATTTGGTCATCCTAAACACAACATTAAGTGAGAATATTAAGGATATTTTGGTTAAACATCTGCAATGTTCCTATCCAGTTCTTGAATTTTTTGTTGTTCTATAAGTTGAACAAACTCTGTACCTGTTGTAAACAGATATAACTTTTGTAAAACCAAGGTAAAATTTCTAACATATAAATGACACAACAATTTTTTTTATCTTTATTTGTACTTACGCTTGACGTTGACGCCGACATCTGTCTGTTGAATCTCCGAGCAATAATTCTTCTTATTGGTTCAATCTGAAAAATAATTAAAGAAACTATTATTATTTGTTATGTTTTGTAAAGATAAGTCATATTTTGCAGTTTCTATTTTCTCGTTTAAAAATGTCTCGTCTCTCGAGAAAAGACAAAATTAATACGAGATAAACCAAAAATATTTCTTTTAAGCTTAGAAAATCCGGAACACTGTGTACGAGGGTTGTTTAAAAACTAACAAACTGGCAGTGAGCGCGGAGCTAGAGGAGCCATATTGATATTAGAACGTTACTACAATCAATACGCATCCAACTGTGGTAGCGTGAGGACTATGACGCTCTTATTGTCCTTTCTGTGACGTGTTACGATGCGCACTACAATTGAAAATCAAGCCTTTTGAACGTGGTACATCAATTATGTCAGAGAGTTATTGCGTTAGCGTGATTATAACATGGAAAAAGTTAAGGCGCGTGATTTAAAGCAAGCGCCGGGGAAAACTTAGCGCTAAGGTGTTGCTTTTTCACGAAAACGCACGTCCACACACGTATAAGCGTACCCGAAAGCTCTGGGATGGTTTTGGATGGGAGGTGTTCGATCACCCACCATGCAGCCCGGATTTGACGCCGAACGACTACTACCTCTTCCCAGCGATGAAGACATGGCTCGCTGCACAACGCTCGGAGACTGATGTCGAACTGCATACCGGTGTAAGCCAGTCGTTGACATGACTGGCGGCAGATCTCTACCGCGACAGTACTGAAAAACTTATGCATTGTATGATAAGTGCCTTAATTTGCATGGTGATTATGTGAAAAAATAGCTTAAGGTGTACTTTTCAAATATATCTATATCTATCTATCTATACATACATACATACATACACACACACACACACACACACACACACACACACACATATATATATATATATATATATATATATATATATATATATATATATATATATATATATATATATATATATATATATATAATACAATGTGGTTTGTTCATGCTGTTACTTTTTATTTAAAAACGCTTGTTACTTTGTGGACAGCCGTCGTACAAATCTCAGAAGCTGTGACGAAAACTAACAGTTGGACAAGGCAAGGACGATGAACAGACAAATGAGTAATCAATATCGTTCTGCTATATGGGATTGTCCGAATTTGAGGTCTTTTCTTTTTTCAATTTTTTTTCTTGGCTTAGATTTTGATGTTTGAGTTGGGTGCTCATCAGTCACAAATCCCACTTTTATATATATTTTAGGAAACAATGCGAAACTAAAAATTAATCCTAAAATTATTAGGTAATTATTTAGTACTCAAAAATTTCCAATTAGTGGAACAGTGGTGTTGTCGATATGTCCTTCATTCTGAAAGAACATTATCTTGAATTTAGTTACTATTTCATTGACTTAGATGAGAAACTAAGCTAAAGAAAGACAATCTCAAAAGCATTGCTTAGTTTACTTGTATTATTTTGTATTCTTCGTCAAAATAATACAAAATATAATGTTTTCCTTTGATATCTGACTTATTCTTGTAAAAAATAAGAATAAGACTGATAGATATGTAAAGCTCGAATATAAGAAGTCGTAAATTGTTATCAAGATGTAAATGTTAGATTCTTTTATACAAATAATTTTGATATGATTACGTTTATTATGTTGCAAGTGGATATCCCCAGCTTTTGCACTACCGTATCGAATTAATTCACTTAACGTATTGGCAGCGTACACTAACCAATCCGAACACTCTATCTCGTGTAAACGAAATTTCAAGCGTATATATTATACTGTATACTAGTGGTACGAAAAATTTTACCAAGGATTACTTCCAACGCACATTCATATAAAGCTTGATTTCGAAAGATTAATTACGTATTTAGGATTAGGATTAGGAATTAGATTTCTGGGCTGTCGGCATCTATGGCCATATTAGCCCGTCACGTATAAGGGATGACATCCCTCAGGGATCACACTATCCGGGGAAATGGAAGGATTAAAGGATTGGGGAAACGAAGGAAGCGGCCTGGTATAAGTTAGGTACCACCCCGGCATTTGCCTGGTGTGAATGAGGAAAACACAGGAAAATCTCATTCAGGATGGCTGGCCTGAAAAAGCTTTTCACACTTTTTCCTCCGAGTGCCCTCATCGAGAATCGAACCCGGGACCGCTCACACCGACGGTAATTACGTATTTAGTTTAAGCAGTTCAAACAAAGCTTGATTTCGAAAGATTGATTGTTTAGTTTAGGCATTTTCTGCGTTTTTATGTAATAAATCCTGGCATTGGTTCCAGGACCGATAGCTCTTTCAGAACAAATGTTTACTCCACAATAATTTAAAAAAGTAATCAGAGTTCTTTGGGGACATTTTAGACAATCCGCGAGATTGCACGAACAGTTTCCTCTCAAAAATTTCAGATGAGACAGTCCATAAAGTGTGTCTCATCACGTTTTCGAGACGAAACGAGGTTCAACACCTGTCTCGTCCACATTCCTATTCTCAAATTACAGTAAAGACTTTCTTGAGCAGCCTCTTCTATCATTTCTAGGCGAAAGGCTGGTTTTACACTTTGCTTTCTGTTTGTTCACCATGCAGAATATCTCAAAAAGAAAAAGAGGAATTGAGAAACTAGCTTCAGACTTCGAATTCTTGACTTCATTACCTAGTTGCTAGCTCCTGAGTACATGCCAATGAAATATAATACTGCAGATAGATAAATGAACTTCAGACTCCCTTCATTCATTTATCCATCTGTAGTATTATATTTCATTGGCATGTACTCAGGAGCTAGCACATAGGAAATGAAGCTAATAATTATAAATACCAAGCTACGCGCCATTCTTCTGGTCCTCGTTGCCATACCAATTTTTGTAAATTTTACCTCTAGGGCTAAGTTGATACTTAGAATTGCCTTAAGCTGCGAAACAAACTGACCCACTAAATATATATATATATATATATATATATATATATATATATATATATATATATATATATATCATCTCAGGCCAGAATTGCTGCTGCAACACGTTTCACCCAAGTTCAGGCTATACACCAAGTAAGTCATGCTAAATATCAAATTATATATGTGACGACAACAAAATTTTCAATGTGTATCAGAAATGGTATACGAAACCTATATGTATCACTTGTGATACACTTGTGATGATATACTAGGTGATGAATGTGTTATCTATTATTGTTTCCTCCATGCCTTGTATCTGTACAATGATAAGAGTTATCGAGTAATGAATTTCAGTTTCTTTAAATTCGGAATCAGTATATTCGATGTACTCGGCCGTTTTAAATGCCATTTCCTGTTTGTCCGTCTATAACAGACAATATGTCAAAGGTGTATGAAGAAAGGAGCTTTATGTGTAGAATCAATATCCTCGATTTACCTTACCGTGTACTAAGAAATGAATTTTTGTTTGCTTATCTATAACTCACACATCTCGAAAACAGAGAAGAGTAATCCGAATAAGATAACTCAAATTCCGAAACAGATAAAGATGACCCATTACAAAATCAGCTAATATTTAAATAAGCTTCATGAGAATTATGTTGAACTGTGGAATAATATGTTAAACAGCATTATTAAATGTAAGAATTACATCGTCCTGGAATACATAGAATTTCAACTGCAGTAAAGCGTAATTTATCCGCAGTAACTGGGACTGAAGACTGTGCAGATAACCATTTTTGGGGATAAACAAAAAATGCATTTGTTTAGCACAAAAAAGTAGGTACTGCAAAGACTTACTTTTTCTTACAATATACTGTATTTTATAATGAAACCAGCCTTTGGCTAGCTGGGGGCTCAGCCCCCAGATCCCCAAATTTGCTGGGCCTACAGCCTCGCATTTCTTATCTGTCGGCCTTTGCATCAACAGTGAATTTCGTGAACTTGCTCTTCATATTTCCTGAATTTGCCCATCCGGGGCCTCCGCCCCCACGCACAGCCTTTGCTCGGCCTCGCACCTCTTGAACCCATAATTCTATCGTTTCTTTTCCTATTTCAACTACATAAAAGATTTAAAAGTAGCTCTAAGTAGCAGTATTACAATCCCCCCAGAAGAGGATTTTTATTTTATTTTATTTATAAATAAAACCCATCCCAGAGTTTGGAGCTCTTAAAAGTAGCTCTAAGTACAGTATTACAACCCCCCCCCCCCCACCAGAAGTCCGTCCTGGATCCGCTCCTGATATGTACTACAAAGATACTGATGGGAAGATGAAAGTTTGATGAAACTGTTTTTTACTTGGGTAGTTTTACGATATCTGCAATAGCAAAACAGGCCGGTAGAAAGCCCCAAAATGTAAGGGGGCCCGGCTGAAGTTAGGGGGTCCGATCCAACCATATTATAGTTCATTTGCAAGCCTAGCGTGAAAATTTTATGGGACCAGCAGAAATTTAGGGGTGCCCGGCCCCACTAGACCTCCCTGGATACGGGTCCGTAGCAAAACGTCCATAATCAAGCAAAGAAAAAGTGAGTTCGCATCATTTCGACTTTTGAGGAATTCAATCGTTTTGTGCGGCCCTGGATGATGTATAATTAATACAATATGCAGCATGAACTGAGGCCCTATTATTTATCTTTCATTTGAGACCTATTTTAGATTTGTGGATTTAGCCGTTTGTATGTAACAGCCATTCCAGTGATAACTTTAGCTTTTGCAGAACTTCAGACTTTAACCGCCTGGAATTCCAGGAAGCAACCACGGGAGATTAGGGGACTTTTGATATGTTGTTCAGTACATCCAATAGAACAAATGTGCCAACTTTCAGCTCTAGACTATTTTTCATACAGTTTGGCCAAAATTTTGTCTAAAATGACAGGGCTATCAGTATAGAACAAAGAGAACATGAAGAGGTCTATAATTTTGATCGACGAGGACGCTTGCTGCACCAAAGAGATCGGATCAAGAACTGCCGTATCCAAACAAGCATTTAACAACAAGAACAAGAAAGTATTGCTGTTATTAGTAGGCTTAATATTGGTCTAAGGAAGAAGTTGGTCAAGTGCTATATTGGAGCATTAGATTATATGTTTCAGAGACTTGAACATTGTGGAAATTAGAGAAAAAAAATATTTAGAGAGCTTCGAAATGTGGTGTTGGAGGAAGATGAAGAAGATAAAATTAATAGAGAAAGTAACAAATGAAGATGTTTTGAAACGGATAGGAAAGAAGAGGGCGCTTTCAGCAAGCATCTTTCATGGAAGGCCAATTCGGTTGGACATATTTTGCGAAGAAATTGTCTTCTTTGTACTAACATAGAAGGAAAGATGGAAGGAAAGAGAGGAATAGGAAGAAGAAGAACAAAACTGATCAATGATTTGAAAAATAGAAGAAGATATTTAGAGTTAAAACAGGAAGTTGAAGATCAAGAAACGTGGAAGGAACTTTTCCAGGCCCAGTAGCGTATTTACGGTTTTGTTTCGGGGAGGGCTTAGCTAACTTTCGTGGGGAGGCTTTGCCTGAAAATGTGAAAATTCTGCAAGATATTTCATATACTTTCTATAGTAAGATTTCGGGGGGCTTAAGACAGGAAGCCCCCCTAAATTCGCCACTGTATATATTGATTGGTCAATGTTACTATCAATATAGGATGTTCCTTTGTTAGTAAACAATATTCCTACCTACTGTTTACAATTTAATCTAGGAATTCAGACATTTGTTTTTAAGAAGAAAATATCAGTAACTGTGTAAACTTATGATCACTTGCGGCTATATACTTAAGGTATGAACTGTTTCGGGAAGGAAACCCTGATTCGATTCCTGGTGGGAGCTCACGTGCTTCTGATTCCATATTAAACTGTAGTTCGCTTCACATACAGATTCGGTGCTGAAAAAAGTGATGTTAAAGTGAAATGGGTGATCAATATATAAAATCTTTAAAAATTCTGCAACTGTCTGCGTAGTCTGTTTGCAAATACCCTCACCCCTTTTCAAGGCGAACTTCTAAACTAAATGAAGTTGAGATCACGTGTCACTCTTGTACACGGTACATCCCACAGAGGGCTGAAATTCCAAAAAGTTGGTCAAAAGTTTAAAAAGATCGATTTGAGAATTTTAAGGCTTGGGTCCTTATCGTTAAAATATCAGTCCCTTTGTTATACCTGCGGAGCAGGCAGTCATTTGATACGTTCCATTTGACCGGTTCGGATGTAGTGAACGTGAACGTGAAGAAACCACTTTGATTTAAAGTATGATTGTTAATGTGCAACATTTTTAAATTTTTTAATTTTTAAAATTGATAAAATAGACGAAGGTATGTAGAATTGACATTTAAATTGAGGAAATAATTGAGGTTATCACAAATTATCATTAAAATTAACGAAAAATAAAGAAAAATAAGAAAAAAAAAAGATAAATGCTGAAAAATAGTTATGAATTCCGCATTATTATATCGATATGTTCATTTTACGACACATGTAATACTATATGCTGACGCAATTCTCAAAAAACAGCTGGCCATAGACGCTCCTGCAAAATTTATGCACGTGTTTCCCAGATGTCAAGAATACCAATTTTTAACAATTAGGGGGTCTATTAGTAATTTGAAACTATAACAATAATAAACATAGGCCTATATGTTATTTTGTTATATGGCAGTTTACTTCTTAACCATTCTGAATGTTGAAATTTTGAATTTGTTATCGTTATCAGCGATCTCCAAAATACAGTGAAACTAGTTTTCAGCCTACTTGGAAAATTTTAAAGATATTTTGCCCGACATACTGAATCCGCCATTTTGAACTTTTGGGTTTTGACCTTATAATCGTCATCAGCGACCTAGAATACCTGTATGTTCATAATATAATGTAAACTGAACAATGTTTTTATATTTTGATCACTTTTAGGGATTTTAGCCCTCTGTGTGTCCCATAGCAAATAATGAACCAGTATACTCTCCTTCTTTATAATATAATCTTCTAAGCCAGAGCGAAAAGTCCTCTATCCTCTGTCCCATTAAGTTAGTGTTGCCGTCTACGTGCCACGCCACACCACTCGGCTTTCACTAGCTACATTTTATATATGATGCCATTGAGATTATTATCAAAAAATCGATGTAAAACTTTGCTGAAACGACATACATTCGCCCTATTTATTATTCATTCCTATCTGTATTTACCATTTCTAAACCTCGTACTTTCTTAAAGGGAGCTCCATTGTAACTAAGCGGTCAGTATACGTGCCTTTGGCGTGGTACACCCGTATTCGATTCCTGGTGGGAGCTCATGTGGTTCGGATTCCGCGTTAGTCAGTAGTCCACGTCTTATATAGACTAGCTGCTGAAAGGAACAACACAACTCCACTTTCTTAAAGGGACTAAAACGAAAACAAAATAAAGAATCTCTCATAAATATGCAGATTTTTGTACCTAGGTACTATTAAAGCACGAGAGATACGTATATTATGATCGGGGGGTTGGGAGACAAACCCCTTTCCCTGCCCTTGCCTGAGACCCTAGCTAGAAGTTTGTTTTAAGCATACACAAAGTTACTTATAGATTATGCTACTATAAGTGGGTTAATAATAATAATAATAATAATAATAATAATAATAATAATAATAATAATAATAATAATAATAAGAGAGACCATATAAATTAAAACTAACTTGTGCGAGTCGTTTCCTCCTTCTTATTTCCTTTCTCAATTCCTTTTTCGACAACGGAGGCGCCCCTGGTGCAGGTTCAACCTCGATCGGCTCAACTTGCGCCATACGACGACGCAAAACATGTAAGAACTTTCCACTTCTCTCCCCCCAGCAATATCTCGGCCACGCACCACGTTCTGCTCCCTTAAAACACAAACAAACAACTGACAAGATTAAAACCTATGGAAATAGGAAAGCTACGAAATAAATCAATACTTTTACCACGTGTGTTCGAGTATTGAATGCGTGGTACTTTCTGTGTGTATAAATAAACAGTGCATATAGGCACATTTATCATCAGTTGTTGTTATGCCATTAGAGTTATTGTGTTCGAGTTCACTCTGATGAATTTTTATTGGCGCGAACGAGTGACACAAATTCTCACCTTCACTCTATCTTCTCTAGGTCAAGAGTCAAGATTAAAAATCAAAGAAGTATGAGGGATTTCCCACTCTCGTCAACATTTTTCCTTGGCAGGAAAACAATTCCTGCATTTCAGGATTAGGATTAGTAGTTATATTTCTGGGCTTTCGGTATCCATGACCATTTTAGCCCGTCACGTATGAAGGATGACGTATCTCGGCGATCACCCTACCAGGGAAGGTGGGGAAGGAAGGAATCGGCATGCAATCTTTATGTTAGATACCACTCCGACATTAGGAAAACCTAAGAAAAATCTCTTTCAGGATGATTGGCCTGAAAAGATTGTTTGAACCTTTCCGAACGAGTGTGCCCACCGGGAATCGAACCCGCGACCACTCGTACCGAAGACTAAAGCGTTAGTGAATACGCTACACGGACCCACTAGAAAAGAACGAAAATTTTAGTTTAAGGTGAATATCCATATACAAATGATGAAAACACAATAACTCAATTTGTACTTCGTTCGTATAGTACATTCCTTGTTAAAATAAATTAATAGGCTACCAGTATCTTTCGCAGAATGTAAAAGAGGTTTTAGTGTTAATGCCGACTCTTGCTAAATTTAGAAATCGAATGCAAACAATAGTATTAGTATCTGTTGTGTTTCTGAATATTAGTGGGCCATACTTATTAAAAGTCTTTCGCACGGGCTGGGTATCATTCTGCGATACACGCCCCTCAGAGGAAAGATTCTACTCTACACGAAGTTCGTCATTACAAGACAAAGTTTTTATGTAAATTTGTTAAGTAGCATCTCATTTTTACATTGGAATTTCACATTGTTACTAATGACAAATTTATTTGTATTTACTTCTATGTTTTTGGTGTGTTATGAAACAATACGAGGATATTCTAAAAGTAAGGTCTCCAAATCTCTGGGGATGCAGTTAAACTGTTTGTGCTGTTGTTGACAACATTTTGTGTTTGTTGTTTTCTCTAGTCCCAAACAAGCTTGCGCGCATCACGCTGGAACGATAGTTTTGGCTTGACAACTTTCCGCTTTTCTTTACGGCCAAGTGCGAAGTTTGAGCAGTTATTCGGGATATCAACACTGAAAACTTAGAATCGATTGACAATTAACACTTCCGAAGTGTAACACCCCGATTTTCATAATGGCAGGTGGATACTACACATAAAATAAACGAATATGTGTTTTTTATTTTATGCGAACTGTTTTAAGAGGCAAAAGCCCCGTCCCAAAATTTTAAAACTTGACGCGCGAAAGGCAAAAACAAGTGGACGGAAGTGAACGAAATTGTACACAGATATTGTAGACGTAAAATAACGGGGGCATTGGGTTTCGAGAATACGGGTTTCGTACTTTACTGAAAAAAAAAAAAACGGTTAGGTGGACCACGGACTCTTCGAAACCTTTGATCACGAAATATCAAAAGTGTTAGTAACAGTATGTCAGATGGGTGGAAAAGACATGAAGAATTGCAACAAAACTTTGTGTAAGGACAATACGCAAAAAATAAACGAATACGGGTTTTTTATTTTCTGCGGAAAAACAGTTTTAGAGACAAAAGCCCCCATCCAAAATTGAAATTTGAGGCCTGAAAGGTCAGAAGAAGTGAACAGAAGTGAATGAAATGCACAGATATTCTAGACACAAAATAAGGGAATAGGGGTTTCGCATTTTCCTGAAGGAAAAAACAAGAAAAGAAAAGCGTTTGGGTGGGAAACAGACTCCTCCTAAACTTTGATCGTGAAATATCAAAAATGTTAATAAGCGTATGCCAGAAGTGCTTAAAGGACATGAAGAATTGGAACGACACATTGTGTAAAGACAATATGCAAAAAAAATAAACGAATACGAGTTTATTTTGTGCGGAAAAACGGTTTTAGGAGTCAAAAGCCCCCACCCAAAATTTTGAAATTTGAGGCAAGGCAAGAAAGCAAGAAGAAGTGCACCGAATTGAATGAAATTGTGCACAGATATTGTAGACGTAAATTGAGATAATTGGGTTTCGTATTTTGCTGAAAAAAAGCGATTCAGTGGGGCACGGACCTTGTAAACCGTTGATTACGAAACATCAAAAGTGCAAATAAGTATATGTCAGAAGTTCCGGAAGAGTATGGAGAATTGCAACGAAACTTCGTATAGAGACACTTTGCAAAACAATAAATGAAACGTGTTTTCAATTGTGCGGAAAAACAGTGTTGGGGCGTAGGCGCTATCCAAAGAAAAGTAAATATTACCGTAATAGCGCAGGAAGGAGTGGACTAAAGCAAATGAAATTGTGTGTAGATATTGTATAGACCCAATGTTTCTCAAGTGTCCGTATCCGTTTTACTTCAAATTTGGCACATCAATAGTAAACAGGAACTTAAACGACACGTACTCTTGTTTATGCGGAAAATCATTGTAAGGGTTAAAGGTGCCTCCTGAAATACTATAAAGACGCTACACTGTTTGTGCTTGTTGTTCATCTACCAAATTTGAAGAAATTGGATGGAGACACTTGTAAAACACGAAAGGACTTAATTTACATATCCAGTATCTACATACAATTTCATTTGCTTCGGTCCACTCCTTCCGCCGCTCAGCGCCTCCGTTCACTCAATAGTTTTTTTTCTACCTTTCCTCATTTTGTCTACAATATCTGTGAACAATTTCATTCACTTCGGTCCACTTCTTTCTGCCTTTCGGGCGTCAACTTTCAAAATTTTTGGTGGGGGTTTTGCCCCCCCCCCCCAAAGCCCTTTTTCCGCAGAAAATAAAAAAAACTATTCGTTTATTTTTGCGTATTGTCCATACACAAAGTTTCGTTGCAATTCTTCATGTCCTTTACACATCTGGCATACTGTTACTAGCACTTTTGATATTTCATGATCAAAGGTTTAGAGGGATCCGTGACCCACCTAACCGTTTTTTCCAGGAAAATGCAAACAAGTATTCCCTCATTATGCGTCTGCAATATCTGTGAACAATTTCGTTCACTTCGGTCCACTTGTTTCTGCCTTTGAGTCCACTTGTTTATAATTTTGTGTGGGATCTTTTGCCCCCTAAAACCGTCTTTCCGCAGAAAATAAGAAGCGCGTATTCGTTTATTTTATGTGTAGTATCTACCTGCCAAATTTTATCAAGATCAGATTGTTACACTTGGGAAGTGTTACTTGTGAAATTCACCAGCTATTAATGGAGGTACATGGCGACGCGTGCATGTATGACAAAAACATCCACAACTGCTGTACAATGTAGCTGGTCGTCGGCCTACTGAAATTTATTACGAAGAAAGAAGCGGCAGACTTTAATTTCCAGCGAGGCAGTCGCGAAGGTCGAGGAAACCAGGCACAAATATCAGTAGGTCTCTCAGAATGACTTCTGCATTTTGGTTTCTGAAATACCTGGAAACACCATTCATAGCATTGGAAGGTGTGTTCAAGATGGGTCTCACGAATGCGCACACGAGATCACCAACGGGAACGAGTTGATTCTTCACTCGAATTTCTTTCTAGCTATACAGACGAAAAGAACAAGTTTTTGGGTTTGATTGTCTCACGTTCCACTTCACACCTGTAAGAAAGCAAGAATCACGTGAGTGGTGGCAGTCCTCTTCGCCCAAGCAGCGAAAATTCAAACGAATACAGTCTGCCAGTAAAGTCATGAAAATTCTGTTTTGGTATCAAAACAGAACATTGTTTGTTGAGTTGATGTCTTCTTGGATCACAATAAACGCTGACAGCTGCTACGACACAGTGGGCGATTCAGAACTTCTCTAAACAACGTTCGCCTCCACGTTAGCAGGCAAATCGTTGCTCCCATGGAACTGTTTGTATGGGACATCATCACTCACTTATGCTATAGGTTGGATTTGACTACCACCTGTTCCTTCAGTTGAAACAACATTTGTCTGGAAAGCGTTTCAGCAGCGACGACAATGTTAAAGATAAGCTTCAACTCTTCCTCAAACGTATTGCGTCGAGTTGGTATAGCATGGATGTACAAAAACTGTCGCAGCACCTATGAAATGTATCGACCGATATGGTGAGTACGTTGAAACACAGATAAATATACAAGCCTTAAAATGATGTACATAT
This sequence comes from Thermobia domestica, assembly GCF_964235325.1. Lineage (NCBI taxonomy): Eukaryota > Metazoa > Arthropoda > Insecta > Zygentoma > Lepismatidae > Thermobia > Thermobia domestica. The sequence continues at coordinate 233,901,408 of NC_137460.1, forward strand.
CAAAACCAAAAGCTTCTTAACAAATAGAAGGCCTTACTTCTGGAATTACCCATGTATCTATCTATCTATCTATCTATCTATCTATCTATCTATCTATCTATCAACGCATATGTATAGAATAGCTATATTGTGAACTTCGTAAATAAGCCTGAATCAAACATTGTTTTATACATAGAAATATATAGAATTATCGTCATATTTTAAGACAAATGGGTCGCAATGGCTTCGTGGTAGATTCCAGCTCGCATGAAGTGGGTTTTATGGCGGACAAACACTGTACGCGTGGGTTTTGTCGTAGTTCCTCCGTTTCCTCCCACTTTCCTCATCCCACAATTACATTCATTTCCCATCATCACCGTCTCTTTTGGCCTACACAGCATAAGGCTAGGATGTAAAACTGGAAGATTCCATTTTCATATTTTGTAGCCTTCCATTAGATTCAAGATTAATTTCTCGAGCGTGTTTCGAACCCTTTTAACGAGGGACATTCAAGTGAAATTGGGATCTCACATTAAAAATAAAAATAAAAATAGAACGAACTGTTAGAACTTTAAACTTCATTCACTTCTTCACACAACCCTCTGGTACGTTATTATACATTTGTCAGTATATATATCTCAACATTTAACTCATGCTTGGAAGGATTTTGAATAGGAAAAAATTGCCATTACGTCTGAACCATTTTAGGAAAGCTTGCTTTATTTCATCGTCAGTGCGGAAATGTTCCATCCAGAAATACTTGGAAAGAGTTTGGCACAAAGACATTAGGCCATCCTTTCTATTTCTTTATTTACGTCACGAGGACACATTCACAACTCAATTGGCAAATACAGTATAGGAACTTTCATGTACAATAAGAGTACGCACTTATCGTTCAAAAGGCTGTAATTGATATTCTATTTGTAATATAAGAAATCAATTTTCATAGGTCTACATGTGTAGATATATTTTCTCTATAACATTCAATATTTTAGTAAACACTACAGTTTTTAGGTTAATCTTAGGATAAGATGGGATAAAATGATTCGATTTCAGATTTTTGCCTCTACAAGGAGTAAAGTTCCGTTGTATGAGGGCAAAAGTTTGCAAAATCATACACATTTTCACTATGTAACGCAAAGTGTAAAAGCATTTTGCACATCAAAAATATAATACGAAGTGGACAAAACTATAATATTACAAGCACATCATAGATTCTAACAATATGCAGTACCCCCTCAAAAAATATTAGGTTGGCACAAATGAAATGTTCGTTCAGATGTGTCATTTCAAACGATTTAAAACATGAAAACTAGCATTCATGGTTAATCAAAATAGTCGTCTTTTGCACCCCCACATTTTTGCTATCGTTTAGCTAATCATTGGATTCCGTGCTGAAAGAAGTCTAGAATCTGCTACCGGTATACAAAGAATTCCTTATCTGCAAGTTGCACTGCCCAAGAAGAGATCGAAATGCTGGAAGTGGTGGTAGTTAGTTTGAGATATAGCAGCTTTTATATTTTAAAGTGTGTATAGATTTTTTGAACATTCCACCATATCCCAAACATTTTGAATGAAGTATTGCAAATTATATATTCCTATTACAAAGCTATGATATGAAGAAATGAGAGTACGGCTAAAAGCACTGGGCACGAATTAATTTTTAATGACTTTTGAATTGTCGACCATCATAGCTCTCTAAATGTGGATATACATTATATGATAACCACATCGCCTCAAAAAACCCAACGAACAGCACCTATGCTAGTAGCCTTTGTCTAGTTCCTTCATTTTATCCCTCGCTACGCAGAAATCTTGTATTTAATACATTTTACGTTAGTAGCGATATAAATTTTCTTCTACAGCTTTTGAGCAATTTACGTACCCTATATAACTCAAAGATGTGGCTAGATTTAGATTTGTGGGCCTTCGGATGGTATGAAGGATGACGTCCCTCTGCGACCGCACTTTCCCCGGATATTGCAAATTTTTAGGAATATTGCAAATAGGAGTAATCCTTAAATATAGACATAAAAAGAAAAAAAGACCGACAATAAGGTGATAATCTGTAACCCAATAAATTTAATAAGGTAATGTTAATGTATTTTCATGCCAGAAAGGAAAGGTTACTTACACCGTTTCGTTTAATTTTTTAATATAAGTATCTCACCCTACTGTCTGTTTTACAATTGTACGGTTTTGGTTCTTGCGTATGTACGAACCATTTGAGTATGTGCGTATCCTTTCGAAGCATTTGTGTATCACCCATCTGAACCTATAAAATTAAATTGTGTTGAAAATCGCCTTTCATTCCCTAGTCAAACTTGTCTGTGCTTAGTATAGTCTCATAGAGAAATATTTTTAATATGCTGAAAATAAGGAAAGCCAACGACTGTAATCTGCCATCCTCTTCTTTCATTACGACGTTTTCTACTACATTTCACCGTATACCACTTTTGATACTAAGATTGGAAATGATTCAGTATTCTTCCATAGTTCTTCTGTTTCTGTTCCTGTCCGAGTTCCAAGTTAGTCGAGCTAACTAACTAACTCTATGGCTTATGGAACCCGAAGGTTCAATGCCCCGTTCACGAAATCTCTCCACTGACTTCTATTCTTAGCCAACTGGATCCAGTTTCTACTTCGTATTCCTATTTCTGCGAGATGTCTTAATATTGTCCTCCCATCTGCGCCTAGGTCTTCCTAATGGTCATTTTCCGATTGGTCTTCCAGTTACGAATTTGAAAGCGTCCCTACTTTCTTTCATCCTGGCTACATGGCCTACCCACCTGAGCCTCCTAGATTTGATAACCCTAACAATGTTTGGTAAACCGTATAAATTATGTAGTTCCTCGTTATGAAGTTTCCGCCATTCTGTATTCCCGTTCCCCTTGGGCCCGAATATTCGTCTCCGGATCTTGTTCTCAAATACTATCAGTCTACGTTCTTCCCTCAGAGTAAGCAACAATGCTTCGTAACCATGATTATCGTTTTATATATTTTAAGCTTCAAATTCCTGTATAGAATTCACGACAAGATATTTGGAACTGAATAATAACACGAATTCCTTGTTTTTACCTACTTTTTGTCAATATTTAGTTTCTTCGTGAGTGTAGTTTTCGTTTGCTAATATTGATCGCAGATATTTGAAAGTATCCACTTTACCAAAAGTATTACTTCGTATTTTAACGTATCCATAATGTGTCGTATTACGATCGCCACGAACTATCATGTATTTGGTTTTCTAAACCCATGTCCCTGCAAGCGTTTAATATGACCTTTGCATTCCTTTTAATTGTTCTCCTATCATCCACTATTAAATTTACATCAGCATAAATGCTATAATGTAGTGAATACCATTCAACTCTCAGCCCTGATTGCTATCTGTGATTTTGCTTGTAGCATACTCCAGGACAAAGTTGAATAATAATGGCGACAACGCATCTCCTTGTTTCATGCTATTCTCGACGTGAAAGCTCGTGGACAAAAAGTTTTTCTATCCGGACTCTGCTTTGAAATTCATTTAAACATAACTTAATTAATCTAATTAGCTTTTTCGGTATTCAAATTCTATAACAGCGTTGTGCAATGTGCCTTTCCTAACCGAGTCATAAGCCTTTCTAAAATCGATAAATAATTGATGTACCGCGATAATGCATTCCCACTTCTTTTCGATTATTTGTCGAATGGTAAATATTTGGCCGATAGTTGATCGATTTCGTCAAAATCCACTTATAATCTCCAATAATTTCATCTGCGCATGAGGCCAATCTTGCTAATAGAATATTTGAGAGGATTTTATGGGATGTTGACAGAAGAGGAATTACCCTTATAATTATTACAATCAGTTTTGTCGCCAATCTTGTGAATTGCAGAATTGATTGATTCTTGCCACCCTTGTGGCAATTCCTCCTTGTTCCAGATAAGGAAAATAAGTTTGTTTCTGCAGTTCCACAATTTTTCGCCTTCAGGGAAAATGAACTTATCTGGAATTTCGTGTACACCCGAAGATTTGTGTTCCTTTAATTTCTTTATGGCGATTTCTACTTTTATTCGGTTAGGTTCTGGAATATACGGTTCTGTGTTGTCATTTCCTTTTCTCCCAGCACATTATTTTTTGGTTGCGTTTTAAGTAGATCTTCAAAGAAATCTTTCCATCTATTAACATTCTATCTGTATCCGTGAGAACTGTTCCCTCAGTTTTCTTTAATATATACGTAAGCACGCGATTGGTATCCTTTCTTAAATTCGTTGATCCCCTTATACATGTCCCGAATATTTTTGTTTTTATAATTATTTTCAAGTTCCTTAATTTTAGCTTTCAACAAATCGCGTTACTTTGTTGTAGAAGTTTTGGAAGTTTCCCGCCTTATGTATACGGAATTTTGTGCAGTTATTTCATTCGGATTTTGTAGCCAACGTAATTTTACCCGTTTTCTCTTTACTAGACGAATGCATCCCTGGTCGAACCATGGCTTGTTCCCACGTTTTTGCGCGTGTCCAAAATTTTCTTTTTCTGAAATTTTAATGCTATCTCTGATTTCAATATCCTCAATATATCCTGAATTCAAAGTATCCTCAACACTAATGCACTCCGAATCTTCTAAAACCCAGAATCTATTCGAAACTTCAATCTTGTATTCCTCTCTTACCTGGCTCTCTTTTTCTAAATTTCTTTAAATTAAATCTCTCCGTTTTCAGACATTGAACATTCCCCTTATTTAACGATAATCTTTCTCTTATTATCTCTGCTACATGGACAGTATCACATCAACTCCTGTAAACGACCGAACATCAGTTATGCTAAATTGTCTTCTTCAATCTGCCTAAACGTGATCAATTTGATTTTATGATGTCCAAATATATTTAGGGACGTCTCAATTTGGGAATTTTATCCTCTTCACGAAAGGTTTTTGGATGTTACTAAGTTCAAGAATCTAACATTGTTGTTATTACTTTTCTTATGTAGACTTTCGTTCCTTAAAATCGGTTTCAAAATATCCTCTTGTCCTACTTTCGCATTGAAATCATATCATATAACTTTCATATGGTATCGCGGAAGTTGTCAAATATCCGTTCCACTTCTTCGTAAAACCTTTCTTTTATATTGTCATCCTTATCTTTTGTTGGGGCGTGTACATTTAACACAATAATATCGCACCACCGACCATGAAGAGTAATAAAATAAAGTCTAGCGTTAATTAATTCAACAAGCTTAATAGGTGATATTATTCGTTTCTGAACGAAGCACCCTGTTCCTAATTGATGATTTTTGTTTTCTTCCCCTTAAAAAGAACGTAAAATTTCCGGACGTCACAGTTCCATTTCCTTCCCATCTAACTTCCTGAACTCCTGCTAGGTCCAAGCTCTAACTGACTCGTTCCAGATTTTAACGCACTTGTCCTATAAAGACTTCTAATATTCCATGTTCCAAATCCCATGTTCATTTTCTTTTATGCGCGAGCGCATAAGATGCTTTCCAATCCCTAAAAGTAGGAAGCAACTTAGAGCTTTCCTCGGGCTCGTTGGGTGGCGTCACAAGTATATAAAGAATTTCTCGAAATTAGCATCACCCATATTTGAGCTATTAAAGAAAGATCGTCCGTTTATACTTGATGAGAGTGCCATTAAATCTTTTAACGCTTTAAGAAAGTTGGGCAGAAATCCTTTTGCTTTAGGTCAGCCTGATTTTCATAAAGAACTTAATGTTTATAGCGACGCATGCTTTGAAAATTTGGCAGGTTTCTTAGCGCGATTTCAGAATGATTCTGATGATTTTGCAGTAATTGCGCATGCCAGCAGACCTTTCAAATGCATGAATTGTCCATGCCAATATTTCAAATTGAATTGGCTTCTATTCAATATCTGTGTGACTATTTCACTAGCTATATCTTTGGCAGAAAAAAAACTATTGTTCACTGTGATACTAGCGCGGCTACACATGCTTTTACCTTAAAGAATTTAGATGCACGAACCACAAAATTGGTACTTAAGCTACTGCGCTATGACCTGTACTTCGAACATATATTTGGAAAAGAAAATTTCGTTGTTGCTACGTTAAGTCGTTATCCTCCGGAGTTAGATGAAATTAAACAGGTCAATATTAATTTGAATCCTAAGTAAAATGCGATAGTGTATTCTAATTTTATTTTGACGGAAGATCCGGATCGTTTTACACCTGAAACAGTAAGGAAGAAACAGCAATTCGACAGCTATTGTAAGAAGTTAACAAGTTTGATGGGTTCGGGATCTCGTTCAGAAAAGTACCTATAGTAGAACATTTAATATTTGTCAAGGACAAATCTAATAATCGATAGCTGTTGGTAATTCCTAGATCTCTCGTGCCTGCATTTGTAGCAAAGATCCATAGAAAGGGGCATTTTGGCGTCAAAAACGTGCATGGCATTCACTCGATCTTTGTTTTATTGGCATGGAAGAAAGAAAGATTTCACCCAATAGATCCAGGAATCTCTGGAATGTGCACGCACAAAATTTAGATGTCATGCTATCAGTGGAAAGAATTGGCACATCGCAGCTAGTTATCCACACGAGATGTTATGTTTAGATTTTGTGAGAAAGTTACCGACGACTAAAGGATTTCGATATATATAATATCAGTAATTCATATTTTTACTAGGTTCGTTAGTTTTTATCCACTTCGAACGTCACACGCCAAATAAATTATAAGAGTGCTTCAGCGTGTACATTTATACAACTTTCCACTTTCAATCCACATTATCAAGGACCAAGGACCACAATTTTTATCTAAACTATGGAAGAAGTTTTGTGAACATTATCAAATTTCTCATCATCTGAGTTCCGAAAGCTAACGGAAATATTAACGGTCAACATGGAGAGCTTAGTAGGATCCTAAGATGAAAATGCAATCAAGATCGTATCTGGTGGAGTGAATCCATAAACGAAATACTGGACCTTTAAATAATTCGATTTGCTGTGACACTTGTAAGTGTCCTGCAGAATTGTTTATATTTTTCTCTGCGACAAATACTTTTAAACCTTGTTATCCTTGGCCACATGAGCTGTTATCCATATAACTACAGGATCCAGTCAAACAGAAATGTATCCACTTGCTTATCGCAACCACAATTAAAAGAAGACGACTTTGTACTGTAAAAACCACACCCAATGTCCATAGCTGTTAAGGATAAAATTCATAAATATATCTTAATCTATACATGTCCCTATCTTATCACAAAAGTGTTGATAAGTTATGCGTGTTTTGAGTACATTAACGATTAAAACAATTGGAACTTACAACTTTCGCAACTTAAAACTATTCAATTGTTCAGTACAACGTAAGTTGGAGTTACTTAGTAGATATTCACAAAAATCTATACAAATATACTGTATATTTTTTCCGAAATCGGGGTAACCTGTAACCTAATTTCGCTACAGTCTGTTTTTAGTATTTTTGTTAATTTTATTTAATTATTGCATGAATTATTCAAATGGTGTTATAATTTTTCAATGTCAAATAAATTAATTTTCTCAATGTTTCTAGTGCGCCGATATTTTCTCTAACGGCACCACATAATATGAGTTGGACTGTATAGACTATGAATTTAATGTCGATTTTGTTCTTTTTAATGATGATATGTACTCAACTTTCATTAAGTAATAAGATTTCCTAAAGAGGATAAGAGATGGCGCTGTAAACACCAAGTATTGGGGAGTTTTGCTCTCCTTTTTTACTCAATTTTTATTTTTTACAATTATTTACTTTGAACAATTTTATTATTTGTTACAATCTTTATATACTGTTTTTCACTATGAATATGTTTATGCGCCGCTTATTTTTCCTTATTACATTAATAGTGTGATAAACAATTATATATCAAACACGCAAATTTAGTCATCTTGACACATGCCACTTTAGTACATATTGTTATTTTCAACCATATATAATTAAAACAAATATAATGACGTTGTCCATAGGGCTCTAAGGCCGAGACTTCGTTTATAAATCTTCCGTAAGGGATTTAACTGAAACTGAACTGAACTTATTTAATAAAATATTTTGTTTCAGCATAATTACTGTTATTTATGTTGATTTTTAGTGAACATAATATTGAAATATGATAATTAATTGTGCTTTGGTCATTATTTATTGAAAAGTATCTTGGAGCTAAGTTTAGTTTGTGTCCTTAGTTGACATATATAGTGAAATGATCATCTCCAGCTAAGTTTCTTGGGACCATTCCCCTTCATGAGGTAGAAATTGTAAATTTTTTCAACAAACCGGCTCAACTGAACAATAGAGTTCCAATTTAAAGTTGATAGATACTCAAACTGATAAATTGTGTACCATACAATAATAAGCGTACTTGAGTGTCATAATAAATAATCCAAAGATTTTGAAATCTGGCTTTATTTATTTAAATGCTAAAAGAGTAACATCGATTACTGTCAGATGTTTCAACATCTCTCGTCTTGTGCATAAAGTCTATCACCTCAATAAAATCCTACCTGGGTCTTCGATCAGATGCCTTGCCCTACTGCAATTTTCTGCACATACTTACTTCAAATCGATTATCCCTGAAGCTACATGCCAGTGAGAATTTAGTTTAATGATCTAAGACTCGAACGTGTGAATAAGAGGTGCTGGTATCGAATCTCGGAAGTGAACATCAAATATTTTATAATTTGCAGTATTAGATATTTTACTCATAATAACACGAGAAAAAATAGCTTGTGTCTATGGAAAAGTAAGGACTTCTAAAATCGTAAGCAGTGAAACAACAGTAATCGTGCTGATTCACATTGTCCGAAAAACTGGTAAACGGATGGTACGGTCCGAAGATTGTATTAATTATAAGGCACGCCTTTAATATGAAGTTAAGAGTCTGTGACACTAATATGGTTACAATATTGTTTTGAGCCCATTTTATCTACCTATGATTTTTTGATATGTATAAACTAATCACCCTGAACCAAAATCCGTTAGGAAATCGGGTCTACCAATGGCTTCAGCTTTCATGGCTTCGGTGAACGGTGTATGGAAAGTTAACATATAACTTTCACCCAGTTCACGAAGTCAACTGTACTCGGTTTGTTGGTTCACTATATTTATTATCTGTCTCTCGCTATCTCTACTGTTTAACTCTGCTTTCTTCCATTTCTTCATTCACAAATTAGAAACTCTTTCAAATTCGCCCCCATATGCGATTCCTCAGTCCCAAATAATATGTCTAAATCACCAAGACGATTCTCTTGCTATTTATGCCACAAATATCTATCTATGCTACAAATATCTAAATTGTGTTTTCTTTTGTATTAATAATAGCATTTTGTATTTGAAGTCTTTAGGGGTCACGGAAATTTTAGAGGGATCAGGCCCCCCTCTGGTTGCGGGCCTAGTGATGGGCAGTGGGAATATTCCCGGTGGGAAGGAATTTAAAAATGGGAATATTCCCGGTTTCTTCCCCTGGCCTATAAATTCCCGGGAAGGAATTTATTACCATTTCTTTACTTTATCTTGCAAATTATAATAACCGCATGACTAATAGAGATGTGTCGTTCGCGAACGAGTCGTTCCTTTGGAACGAATCCTTTCTGAGAACGAATGGAACAAATCCTTGAAAGGAATCAAACTCATTTTGAAAGGAACGAGTATGCACTGCAAAGCAGCATGTGTATCGCCTTTGGCAAATGGAAAAAACACTAGACGTAGACGACACTGGCCGAACATCTTCGGTTGAACACTTCCGTTTTGCTGCGAAAGTTAACGAAGTTCCCTTCTACAAAGCTATAAACGAAAGGACGACCATTCCTTCCTCTCGCCCCGCCAACTTCTATACAAAACAAAGAGTGGCGTGAACGAAGGAATCATGGAATGAAACTTTCCTTCGTTTTCTCAACATTGTCGTACAAACTATTACAAAAAATGAGGAACGAGGGGCTTCACAAATAGAGTCAAAAGTGGATGTGGAACGAAGGAATCAAAAAATGCAGTCAAAACTGGCAGTGAACGAAAGAACTCACGAAAGGGAATCATATTGGCCTTGTTTATGAGTGGTGAATATATACTTCTGATTTACCACGAAGTTCCCCTCCACTCCCGTCTCCAGCTGGAGATAAAGAAAAGACCATTGAAAAGAAATATTTAAACAAACATGAGTATCGTATGATACGAGGTGAGCTCCGCGAAAGAAACAAAGAAATTGAGGCAAATAACAAATTAAAACATAAAATAATAATAACTAGTGGCTGAACCTCATATTCGAGCCCCTCCCCCACACAAAAATTATTCTCATCTCCCCGCTCCGCAAAAACTTCTTATAAGGGCAAGTTAAGTATATAAAACAATTTAATCCTTTTAAGTTTTATTCCAACACGGAGATTTGAGTAAGTTTAAAGTAAGTTTCCTATTAATGAAACACGAAAGCGCAATCAAAATATTTTTTGTTAATCTTGTTGAAAACTGGAAGAATATATAGTAGGTACTATTTGACCTTATAGATTGTTGGTTCTGAGAGGTCACAAGACCTGATATTGTCGTTTTAGATTTAATTATGACCGGGCCAAAGGATATTAATTTTTTTCGATTAAGTTCAGAAAGTCTACTTTCGGAATGCTTGCGGCCTTTTGAGTCTGAGTTAAATTTAATATATTACAAAATTTATTTGAATACAATTAGTTTTCATGCGTTATGATGTAACTTTTAATGATGTAATCAAAAGGTCACTGGAAAAGTAAATAACACTTTTCTTCCTCTGAACTCTCACTGAGAATCAGTCCAGTGTTGAATTCAGACATGCTCAAGGGGGCTACGCCCCCCTTGAATATCTATATTCTATATATAGTGCATTGCCCCTCCTTGTACAAAAATCTGAATTCAACACTGAATCAGTCGTATATAAATACACATATGTTCGTTGCAGTACAACAGTGTAATAATCATAAACAAAAGAAAGGAAAGCTTTAGTTTAACGTCCCACGATTATGAAAACGGAGTGCTAAAGGAGACGGATGAAATTGCAAGTGAATGATGATGAAAGAAATGGTGGAATGAGAAAGTGGGGAAACGGAGTGAGGAAACGGGAGAACTCCGAGAAAACCCACGAGCAACGATGTCGTCCACCACGAACTTACTTGGGCGGGGATCGAACCCGCGACCCTTCGCACCAGAGGTAAGTGCTCTACCACTGAGCCACCGCTCACATAAACAGTCCATTCACATGTAGTAAATACAGTTTTAAACAATGTAACAGTTCTCATGCAAAATAGTTTTCTGATAATTAGATACTTGTGTTACATAGTACAAATCATTGCCTCATTTCGAATATCTGTGTTGGGAAAATACATGAAAAGAATGAATTGCTTTATAGGCCCTGACAAGAGTTTTGCGAGAAAGTGGGGTGAGATGAATTTTCGCGCGGTGGACCGAGAAGAATTTTTGCCTGGGGGCTGATTCTGAAGTTCTGCCACTGTTTCCTTGGTATTATAAGTAAGAGAAAAAAGAATGACAACCCATTCTTATAGTTCATTCACCTTGAAGAACTTTATTGTACTCGTTCCTTGTTTCCAATGTTCATTTTTGTTGTTGTTTTCTTTATTTGGGTCCGTGCCCGCCAAGAGAGACAGAGGAAGGGAAGACGGGTACCGGGTAGATAGACGGAAATTTTATGTTTCTTCAAACAATATCAATATGGATTGAAGCTTTTACTCTTGACCTTGACACAGGTTCGTCTCTTTTGTTTCCTGAATGAGGACAAACATATGACAACCCAAGCAACATACCTCCCTTTCCCCTTCACTCGACCCTTCAAGAGCTTTGTTCCAAACAAGAACTTCTACAGTCAGACCAGCAGAAACAGATGAGATAGCAAGTCTTTTATATCTATCTATCTATCTATCTATCTATCTATCTATCTATATATATATATATATATATATATATATATATATATATATATATATATATATATATATATATATATATATATACAACTTCCTGCAAGCTTCAAATGTATTGGTTCCATCACAACCCAAGGTTTCCGAGTTTTCACGATATACAACGGAAGGAATGAACGAACATGTGTTGCTTGCATCTCCGATGGAATCAAAGTATTCACGTTAGAAAGTAACGACTCGTTCCATGGAGTCGTCCCTTTTTATGAGTTCTTCTAGTGAACGGAATCAAAGGAGTCGATTCCATAAAAGGAATCAAACTTCCCATCTCCAATGACTAATTACGTTATTTAAATATATTATGATTTACTTCTAGGTTTTAGAGAATTTTCATTTATTTTTAATTAATTAGAGAGGGTTTCATAAAGCAATAAGTAGGAAACACTAGATATCATACAACGCAGGAATTACGGGCAGCTATGGAACACGCCTTCACCCTCGTGACTCCAAGTATCTCCGCAAAACATCTGCGAGAACTTGGCGTAGAATTCAGCTGTGTTACGACATGGATGGTGATCATACCGATCAAGGAACTGTGTACAGACATTCTACCATAACTAAACTATACTGTTGAAACTAACCCACTTCCGGACCACACAGTACAAGTTGGGTCAATGGATGGAAATGAATTGACTGCGGGCCAGAAGGCAACGCGAGCAGACACCTGTGTTTTTTCGCTGCCTCGTCTGAGAAAAGAGGCATTTCTGGGCAGGGTGTTGAAATGGGATGAGAAGTGAGTCCTGTACGAAGTTCCACGGAGCCGTCGTCATTGGTTAGCATCCATGAACCTCTTCCAAAGCAGCCAAAACTAACAATGCACCAGATGAAAGACCTCCTGTGTGTTTGATGAACTGCTGGCGGCGTCGTGCATCGAGAACTGCTACCAGCTGGTCACAGCATCAATACAACTGTGTACTGTCAGCAGGTGAGCCGTGGTCAAGAGAAACTTAAAACTTTGGAGCCAGACTTCGGAATCACAAAGGGGTCCCTCTGTTACAGGACAACGGTAAGCTCCACGTGGCTAGAATGACCCGGGACACAATTCTACGCGTTCCATGGGAAACACTATTGCATCCAACATACTCCCCGAGTATTGCACCGTTCTATTATTACTTGTTCCATTCCTTGGACAATCACCTTAGAGGACGCCAGTTCAAATTCCTAGTAGAGGTGCAAAATGCATTTGATACCTTCTTCGCTTCAAGGCCCACCAAGTTTTACCGAGATGGAATCCTTGGCCTTCAACAACGTTAGCAGAAGGTCGTCGATGCTCATGGGGACTATTTTTGATCTTCCTGGTACGTCTTGGGTGACATATGAATGTTCGGAGGTGGTGGGTGAGAAAGCGATAGAACTTTCTTAGTTACCTTTATAGATAGGTCCTGTGTATTGAAATAGTTATGCACAAAGGTATAATGTTTGTTGCGGGACAGTAGTTTTTGGTTAAACATAATAAAAATACCTGGAATATAATTTATGAAGAAAAAACAATAAATCAATAAATAATAAATTAATAATAATAATAATAATAATAATAATAATAATAATAATAATAATAATAATAATAATAATAATAAACTAAAAAATATTTTTAATTTTCGGGAAGGAAACCAAATTTTTTCAGTTTTTTCTGGCTTAAAAAACACTAGCTGCAACACATTTTTGGGGTTTTTTGCACATTGTAGCTGGCCCCCCTTCAAAAACGACGGGCCCCTCCTACAAAAACCTGCTGGCTACATCCCTGGGCATATCGTTCCCATTTGAAAATCGCAAGAACGGGACACATGCCCCCCATTACACCACGAAGGGGGGCTCTCGGGACTTTGTAAATAATTTCTACAGATTCTTGGGGCCCACATTTGTGATGCATATTTTTATTTCAACTTGATAGCATGTACCGCTCTGGAACACCTTGTGTAAATCTAAGTCCAAGATTACAATGTGGTTCCTAGATACGAACCTGAGTAGTAGTTTTCAATGCCTTTCTCGGGGGGGGGGGACATTCTTTGTCAATAATATTTCCTTGTATTTCTCAAAACTGTGCCAATTTAGCAATTAAACCAAGAAAATTGCCTTTTAATATTTATACACTTAATAGATGGCAGCACAGGGGCCTTTGCAATCTTTTGGTAATTGTTTAATTGTCTGTCTCATTTTGGAGACATATTGAGAATATTTATTTTGAAGATAAATCTCCTTTTCAGTTTCTGTTTTCAATTTTGAACTAAATTTTACTATGAAGTATCAATTGTCCATGCTTTAAAACCTTACTGCAAGCAATTATTGTTTATTAAGGATACAAGTACAATTTGGCTTAAATGTTATAGAAACATACTTACTTTTGGTTAAGCCTAACCTGTCTTAAAGCAGTTATTGCACCTTCCGATGACGAAGTATTGCAATACGTATTTCTGAGATCGGTGCAAGTACGCTTTTTACAGGGTGGACAAAAGGTCTATACGCCTTTTGGAGGGTTAAAACCTGTATTTTTGTTCTCATCTCACTTCACTTCACTTCATTTCATTTCTTGCTGGCTGGTTCTGAACATCACTTATACATTTATCTCCATCACTCTGTAGGGCCGCTGGCCCAATGCATAGGCTACCACCTGTAGTTCCCCAGCCTAGGGATCAACGTAGGCGCACTAGGCGGGAATCGGATACCTCGGATAAGTCTGTAGATAAGCGTCCCCGTTCGGGGTCTGCTCCTGAGGCGGCCAATGTTAATACTGATGATGACCAGGACTTGCGTATGGACATCCAACCTTCAACAAGCTCCGACCCTACACCACTTCCATCTCGGGATCAAATTTATAATTTCCTTCTCACAAACTTTGATACAAAATTCAAGAATTCAAAGCATATTTTTCAACAGCTTGTTAAATACGTACCACGATTGGAAATAACAGAGATTCGTTTCACTAACAATGGTGTCATTCTCAAGTCCAAGAACCCAGATTTTCATAGACACGTTCGTAACAAGGCTTCCTTTGAGATCTTTGGCAAGAATGCAAATATTACTGTCTTACAACCGAAACGCCAGACGCAAGGTCCACCACCAAGGAAACCACCGCTGTTATCCGTCGTCATCAAGGGTGTCGATCCCGAGATAACTGACTCGGAAGTGGAAGAAGAACTTACTGCTGAAGGCGTGAACATTCAAAAATGTATTCGTATACGCAACAATACTGGTCCGACCTATCTAGTTCGAGTTCTGACAAACGAACAGCAAGCTATTGACCATCTATTACAATATGGTGCCTACATATTTAAACGCCGCCATAAAGTAGAACCGTCTCGTACACCTCCACCTCTTCCGATTCGATGCGAAAAGTGTCAAGTTTATAACCAGCACCTGACACCTAACTGTCCGAATACCTCTAAATGTGGTTACTGTGGTCAAAACCATCTTACTAAAGACTGCCCTAACGGAGCAGCGCCACCAAATTGCAATACCTGCCATGATGCGCATCCTACCTATAGCTACAAATGTAAGGCCAAACCTCAAGCAGAGCCTACTAAACCCGAACTAGTAGTGCCTTTACGTACACCAGATACGCCAGTGCCTCCGCATAATTCTCTTCGAGAACCCGTTACAGTCGAAGACATGATCCGCTTCTTTAGTCTTGCTCTCCAGAACATCCATCCTTTCTTGCGGGCCCACATAATCCACCAAGTTGTATATGCAACTAAAATACTCTATAACCTGGATGTCAAAGCAACTTATTCTGGACAGACTGTGCATTTTCAAATTCACCCTCTTATAACCCAAGTTTAACTGACATACATCATGGATACGGGCTTTATTATAACATTTCTTTACCTCAATATCCAGTCACTCTGTACCAGGAAAGACCTACTTACTGCTTTATTACAAGAGCATAAGGTCCATAGTTTTCTCTTAAATGAAACTTTCCTAACGCCAAAACAATCCGTTTATTTTCCTGGTTATCAATTCACACGCCACGATGGACCACCGGGGCAGAGAGCAAATGGCGGAACAGCTATTGGCACTCAACATAAGTTACCTATCAAAACCATTCATCACAAATTCACCGAACCTCTACCGGAGCATAATATTGTCACCATTTATTTTAAATCAAGGCCTATCACTGTAGCAACCATATACGTTCGACCGCATGTTCGCATACCTACTTCGTTTTTCACATACTTGGATACTAATTTTCGCTCCTATATTATTATGGCTGATATTAACTACCATAGCAGAAATGCTACTGAAAAACGTTTATTTTCTGATTTCATTACTTACCACACGAACGGCGAAATTTGCCCACTGCCGAGAGCAACTCGTCCATCCTCTAATACAACTCCTGATGTGGTAATTGCCTCATCTAGTATAATCCCATATCTTGATGTCAGCGTTCTCGATTCTATTGGTAGCGATCATGATCCTGTAAAGGTAGACATAGTTTTTCCTAATCGATCAAAACCACCTCAAGAAACTCTCCGTTCTCGGCCAAATTTTGACCGTGCCAATTGGATAGTGTACCGGCAGGATATACACGACGCACTAGCAGATATTCAACTTCCATCTGACATTTCTACGTTCGACATGACTTTAGATCGCATTACGCAAAGCATTCAAACCAGCGGTGCAAATCACATTCCTGAAACCACAGGTAATCTTTACCGGCCTAAACTACCACCTCACTATCTCTCTCTCATATCTCTAGCTCGAACAGCGTACAAGGATTACCTCCACAGCCGTAACGAAGCCACACTGCGACTTCATCGTCAGTATCTTCGCATGGTTCAAAATTACATCCGAGCATTTAAAAAGCGCAACTGGATAAAGACAGTTAATGCTTTAGCAGAGGAGACTCATCCAACTAAATATTGGAAACATTTCAACCGGCTAATTGGGAAGACCAGCACTCCTCACTACCCTCTCCTCGACAAGAATTCTGCTCTTACCACGGACTCTGCGAAAGCTGACGCCTTTGCCCAAGTTCTTCAGGCCACCTTCACGCCAGAACCCTCTTTCCGAGATGGATCAACTCTTTATAGGCGCGTTGCCAGATATACAAACCCTCATAATGGATACCTTGGAATTAACATGGACCATACACTGGACGATCAGCAACCTTTAACGGCACCAATAACGCCCCTGGATATTACGAACGTGATAAATCACAAGAAAAACACGGCACCAGGGTTTGATGGCATTACCTACCGCCATATTAAAGAAGGTCCTGCTATTTTACTTCATATTTTGGCAACGCTGTACAACTTTGTCCTCAGAACTGGCTACTATCCACCTGATTGGAAAGTATCAAAAGTACTTATGTTTCTGAAACCTAATAAAGATAAAACAGATCCAGCTTCTTATCGGCCCATTCAGCTCACTTCCACACTGGGGAAAATCTTTGAGCGCATTATAGTCCGGAGACTCCATAGCCATCTGTTAGTTCATGATCTGTTGCCTAAACACCAATCAGGTTTCCGCCCTGAACATAGCCTCCTTGATAACTTGTTACGTCTTAGCACCATCATCACGAACCATTATAATAGAACTGCACCCTCATGCCTTCTTCTCTTCGATCTTGAAAAGGCATTTGATCGCGTGTGGCATAATGGCCTTATATATAAGTTACACTTCTTCGATCTTCCGGCCGCATATTTACGTATGGTGTACCACTTTCTTACGAATCGTATCGCATATATCTCCATTAATAATAGTTTATCTTTTCCAATTTTTCCTTGTACTGGTGTCCCACAAGGTTCAGCCTTATCACCTTTATTATATATATTGTATGTTAGTGACCTGCCAGTGATGCCTGAGCCTATTTACACTTTCACTTTTGCAGATGATACTGCACTGCTGGCTTGTTGCAAAACTATTCACCAAATCAACATTTCTCTGCAAAAAGCTATAGATGCTTTTAGCAACTGGTGCAATCGATGGAAGTTAAAATTGAATTGTACCAAAACACAAGCCCTGGTAATACTTCCAAATAAGAGACGCAGTCGAGTACGCCGCAATCCATCCTTACTCGCTATTAACGTAGAAGGTGTACCCATTCACCCCAGCACTACTGTTAAATACCTGGGGGTAGTCTTTGATGCCAAATTATCTTGGAAACCTCACCTTCTATCTATTAAAGAGAAAGCACAAAATCGATTAAATCTATTGAAACGCCTGGTTGGTACTACCTGGGGCCTGCACGCGGATACCGTCCTAAACACCTACAAGGTATTCCTTCGCCCATGTCTTACTCATGGTCACACCGCCTGGGTTAGTGCGAATGATGATTTCTACGAGCGCCTACGTATTATAGAACGCCACGCTTTGCGACTCGCATTTCGAATAAGCTTGCCTAGTCCCACACGTCTCTTATACGAAAGAATCACATTTCCGCACATCACACGCCATCTGGAAGATCTTCGCTCCCGCTACGTAGATAAGAAATGGAGAACTCAGCACCATACGCTTATGGACACTATATATCTTGATAGTAACTTTTCCACCTCGCCGAAGTATTACTATCCTCCACTACGACATCTACTCTCCATCTATGGCCAGAAGCATCCGGAGCACCCCGATCATCATTTCTTCGCTACCTATCATCCATCAGAATTCAATCCGCACATATACCCATCGTTTGCACAGTGAGTTTCCTTCTAACAAGGGCTTCCCCCATGTCTACCATC
This sequence comes from Thermobia domestica, assembly GCF_964235325.1. NCBI lineage: Eukaryota > Metazoa > Arthropoda > Insecta > Zygentoma > Lepismatidae > Thermobia > Thermobia domestica. The sequence continues at coordinate 233,919,989 of NC_137460.1, forward strand.
AGTGTTGAGTAGCCCCAACACAGAAGATAAGCTCATTTGTTAATACTAACACTTCCCTGTGTACTGTGGCGTCCATGCACTTCATCTCATCATTCGCTCCGCTCTTCAAATAAGCATACCTTTAATTCTTTCACCCAAACATTGACCGCTGTCTGTCTTAAGCACTTACATTTCAACCTTCCCCATCCATATCTGTGTTTCTTGTTTTGTATCACATGTTTCACAACAATAATAATTCACCTCTATATGAATAAAGTGACTTTCTTTATTATTGTTGTAGTCGAATCTCATAGACCATATATGTGTATCAATCATAACCAATGTTTACCATATATATCACTCCCGAAGAGACGACGTTATCGTCTGCGGTTTAACAGTGTAAAAAAAAAAAAAAAAAATAAATGTTATAACGCTTTGACCCGTCAAGTCATTACATCTATTGTACAATTTTTGAAGGTGGAGTCGTAATACCAGATGGTATTTTCTGACTCCGTTGTACAGGGTTTTCATAAAGTATGTATGGATTTAATTCGCTTATAATTTACATAAACATGCTCATATTGAAATCAAATAAAGTGCAAACGGTAGCGGAAGGATTAAATGTTTACCTGTAATCTGCACCAGCTCAGTTCATTCACCGCCACACCTCCAACTGGGCGCCATTTACGTCCAACATATCCAGGTACGAATCTCCATTCACGGTCTCCTCTTCAAAAAAGAACGGTCTAATCAGATGATCATAGGACACAGCGCACCAAACGTTCACTTTAGGGCTATCTCTCTCATGGGTCTCAAATTCCTTTGGGTTTTCCGGGCCCCAAACGCGACAGTTGTGTCGGTTAACCTTCCCGGAGACATGGAAGGTTGCCTCATCTGAGAACATGATGGCTGAAAGGAGAACGTCGCCATGTTCCAATTGCCAACATGTTCCAACTAACAGTGTTGCCAACTAAAAATTTAATCCTTCCGCTACCGTTTGCACTTTATTTGATTTCATTATGAGCATTTTTATGAAAATTATAAGCAAATTAAATCCGTCCAGACTTTATGAAAACCCTGTATTATTGTCGCCAAAAGTGCCTTTCATCGCCGTGACGGGTATGTGAGTAGTGTTGTAAATAGAAAAAAACCGTTCGTATTTTTTCAGAAATGTACGTCTTTTTTAGAAAAAAAAAAACATTGCCTCTCGTTTTTTTTCTAAATTTCGTTTTTTTCAAATAGTCATTTGTAATGCATGTTACGTCTATTTAAGTACGAAATATTTTTATGTAGGTGTAATCACCGTAAAATGCAACATAAATTAAATACTAGATACTGATACGCTACAAATATTTTACAATTTACATGAATACCATACCTATTAACAATTCGGGTTTCAGCAGTTTTCATCAATATCAACTAAGAAATAAAAGTAGAAATGGAATTTTGTTTTTTCGTGAAAGCACGCCTTTAATATGTACGAAAATAATGTCACGAACAGTATAAAAAGCAAATAACTTGTCTAAAGGTAAAAGCTAATACTAATATGCCTAATAGTATTTTTCTAAATTTCATATATAAATAATTTGTCGACTAGATATATGTGATATGCAGAGCCGGCTCTACCATATCTGTAACACGTGCATTTGCATGAAGCGGCAAGTTTGGAGGGTCCGGCAAAATCTGTTATAAGTAGAGACCGGATGTTTAGGCATTAAAAACTTGGAAAATAGGCACTTAAAATTTAAAAAATAAGCAGTAATATAGGCACTAAAATGTAACTCGAAATAATGAAGATAAATACTCAATACAATTTAAAAAATAGATTCGTCATAAATAGTGTTCAAAGAATATAGCAACATACCTGTTTGTTAATGTCTTCTTTCATTCTATATGTAAAAAACGAAGCTTGATATGTAGAGAGAAAGAGAGAAATTGTAATGTACCATGTGCTTGTGTTATTTACAGTATATAAATTATATATATATTCCCAATTAAGTCTCATTTCAAAGAAAATGCATAGAATACGTAACATTAGGCACTAAAGCAATTATTTAGGCAGTGAGGGGCGAAATAGGCAAAGTAGGCAAAATAAAGTTGGCTTAAATCGAAATTATAATCTCCGGTATAAACTTTGAAAACGTTATTTTTGATCATATCTTTAGTATTAAAGAACATTTCGCCTAACATCCGGTCTCTAGTTATAAGTATAGCCCATTATTTAAATTAAATATTTCTTGTTGGAAACAGACTTCATGATGATGGTAGTTAAATTTACTAAGCTGACCTATTTGAATACTACATTCATAAATTATGTTTAGGTTGCATTAGTTTAAGGTCACATGGACAACGTTAAAGCAAATGGTTGAATCAATCCGAGCATAAATTGCTTGATTGTTTTCAAATGCTAGAATTCAATTGTCGAATAGTAGCGAATATCTGTTCCATTTAGTAAGTTATCCCAGTTTTGATATGACAACTAGTCTTGTTTTTGTCAGAAACAAGTTCCTTATCATAGAAGATAGAAACAACTTTTTTAAAATAATGTTAACAGATGTAGAAGAAAAATCAAGAAATCAAGATAAAAGAAATAGTTGCATTGGAATTGCAAACCGATACATTGAGATTGAAGCTCGATATTGAATTCTATAAAAAGGATTACCATCTTTCCTCTCCAGGTGTGTTTGCTTTATTTTTCACTAACATAATAGATTAATATTTAAAGAAAAAAAAAAACAGGCAACGGGATTGCATTTTAGTATTTAAGCCTTTCTGAGTGCGACTACACTACCCTCCCCTTCGTTGTTCATGCTGGAGTAGCATACTTAAAATCATGACTTTTAAGATTTGTTCTTTCTGGAGAAAAGGGGAAGCGGCAAATTATGCCATTGCACGGGGCGACAAATTGCCTAGGGCCGGCCGTGTGTATAATGATGAAAGTTAGTAGTTGATAATAATGACATTTTTTGTATATGTATATACAAGGCAGGAATATAGGATAACTCAATTTGAAGTAATACAGGGTGTTTCAAAATTAATATTAGGGTTTTGAAACTTTGTAGTATATATTACAATTAACTTACAATTATAAATATTATATCAAATGAAAGAGTAACTCAAACAGTTTTGTACGCACGCATGCACATGCATTGTTTCTTCTGTCTGCCGTTAGAAAGAGCAAGTATCAAAGATAAAGACGAGAGAGCAGAAAGCTTTTTGTGTTTTAATAAAGACTGAATCTGTACAGTGCAACCGCTTGTGTGAAGAATATTAAGGAGATGCTTGCAACCACGTCCTTATCGTTTGCAGTTGCTACAGGTTTAAAGCCAACAGACTACGGTTTACGTGCCAATTTCGCAAGTGAAATATTGCTGCATAACAATGAAGATTTTCTGGATCGTGTCGTCTTCAGTGATAAATCGACATCTCACCTAAGAGCTAATGTGAACACTCATAATGTTTACATCTGGTCGTCAGCAAATCCTCAGGAGATGGTACAGTTGAAACGAGACTCCCCTAAATTGAATGCGTTTTGTGCCGGGCCTTTCTTGCCTATCGATTAGATGTGTACCGCGTGACGAATGAATCTCACATCGAACACTTGTAGCAAAGACTGTTTGAGGTGCTCTTTTACTTGATGCATTGCTTATAATTGTACGTAAAATGTAATAAGTACTACGAAGACTTAAAACCCCGATATTCATTTTGAAACACCCTGCATTTCTCACCAACAGTGTTAGAACTAAGATGTAAAAAGGAGAGAAAATTTTTCTTATAAAGTTATTGTTTACAACAACGATATTATTAGTCGAGACTGTAAGTACAACAATAACACGGGTTAGTAGTCAAAAAAATGTAATCAAATGTACACTAGGTGGCCCAGGTGGCCAAAGTGGCACACACGAATGCCACTTTGGCATTCGCTCTATTATATTAATTTCTTTTTCTTCTGGTGTTGAATTTCCTTCTCAAATTTCACCCCAGTCAAAAATTCGAGAATTTTCTAATTTCGAATTTCCTTTACTTCTTTTTTCCCTGTAGCTTCCTTCCTTGTAGAAAGACCTCCTTAAGACTTGTCAGATAGATATCTCGGATGGATACCTAACTGTTGACATCAATTCGACGGGAATGCGCGTAGTATTGCCAATTTGGGAAATTAAAACTTCCCTAAATTTGGGCAAAAAATTCGAGATTTTGGTTTATAAATCCGTACCTATACGTCCGAGTGCAAGTCAACTTACGCCAATCGAACATTTGTCCTTACTTAACGAACGCAAGTACAGATCATTACAATGGGGTAATTAGGGGGCGCACGAAAAATTCGTATTTAGGTTCTAAAGCTTGATTTTTCTAATTTTTCTCTTCTATGTTTACCATAATATATTTTTGGTAATTAGAAGCTTTGTTCTTTAAATATCACTATGATACTTGTAGGATAGTGGTGTACCAATGTTTAATTTAAGATAGTTTGTGTTTGTCTGGTAGCAGTGTTGCCAGCTACAGAAAATTTTAATTCCAGATTTTAGATGGAAATTTTGGGAAAATTATCTGTTTTGTCTCTATTATTTCCCTCTTGTTGGCTGCATCGGAACAAACGTACCAGTATCTGGAAGTCTCGTCTTTGCACTACACAACGAACTATAGAAAGTTTCAATAGGATAATTAGGGGAAGTACAGTTGAAGTTTACAGTAGACCTTGTTCTCTAATTGGAAAGATAACTGTGATTTTTTTTAAGGTAGAATGAGATATATTTATTGACATGCTTACTTTATTAGATATCGTCACAATACTTGTAGGATATATTAGAGGGATAGCAAAGCTTATTTTAAGATAGTTTATGTGTGTGTGTGTGTGTGTGTGTGTGTGTGTGTGTGTGTGTGTGTGTGTGATAGCAGTGTTTCCAGCTACAGACAGTTTTAATTCCAGATTTTAGTGGCAAAGTTGGGAAAAAATTCCCTTTTTTTTCTATTATTTCCCTCTTGTTGGCTACACTCGAACAAACGCATCAGTGTCTAGAAGCTTCGTTCTTAGCCTACACAGCGCACCACAAAAAGTTTCGCTAGAATACTTAGGAGAAGTACAGATGAGGTTTATAATAAACCATGTTCTGGAAATGGTAAGAAAATGGAGAATTTCTGAGGTAGAATGAGATATTTTTATAAATTTCATGCTTACTTTCTTAGATATCGCCATGATACTTGTAGGATGTATTCTTGGAGTACTAAGGTTTGTTTTCAGATAGTTTCTTTTTGTCTGATGGCAGAGTTTCCAGCCAAAACAATTAATTCCCGATTTTAGGTGAGAAATTCGGAAAATTTTCCTTTTCCCCTCTATTATTACCCTCTTTCCAGGCCCGTAGTTACGGGGGGGCTAGGGCGGGCTCAGCCCCCCCTAAATTTTTTGCAGCCCCTCTAACTAAAATTATAGTTCGAATTAACGTGGGAAAATTTATGTCCGGCTCGTATCACAGAAGTAACATAAATTTTCGCCTTCTACGTTTACAGCAACAATACATAAGCATCCCCCTCTCGTTCGAAAGTTTAATTCGAACACTGACTGAAATGTTGGAAGAAATTGTATTTCCAAATGTATTCAAATTTACTTTTATTATCCTCATTTAAAGTATTGGCCTATTTATGCGTTACGCTTCTTTGAATTGCTAATATTTATTTGAGGGTGAGTCTGTTTATATATATATATATATATATATATATATATATATATATATATATATATATATATATATATATATATATATATATATATATATATATATATATAGATAGATAGATAGATAGATAGATAGATAGATATATAATGCTCCATGTGCAAACGACCTTCGCTGCAGGAGAAAAATAATTTATGGTTATTCTATCGGCAAACATGTATTTGTGTTCAGAAACAACATACTTTTACCTTAATCTGTGGACGAAGAGTTTACTTCTTCCTGTTCTTTTTGGAATTTGCAACTGAAAACATCCTTTGCTGTGAGTCATTGGCTTTCGGTTAATATGCGAGAGATTGAAAAGACAGCATCCCTCAACAGGGGGTCGCAACTGCTTCGCTCTAATAATCACACAGGTGTATGGGTTTGTTTTGTGTATATTGGACATGGAGAGAGAGAGGAGTGGGGGATTTTGACTACGTTTTATGTCACGTGATAATGGAGTAAGAAAAGTTCCCTTTTCTGAATTGTATTTACTCTTGTTGTGTTGTGAGTTGAACATGGTTGTAATTGAAAGTTGGTCGATGCTGGTTTCTGAAGACGCACCGAAGTTCACTTGAAGAATGAGAATTGTAGTGTAGCAGCAACTTGACTATTTGTTAAATAACTTAGAATAATATATCTTTAAACTAAAGATAAGTTCGATTCACTTAATCTTTATCGGGGGTAAATAATTAGATACTTATATTAAAATAATTTAATAATTGTTGCCAATTTTTGGTGCCAGAATCAAATGTTCAAGCAGATCACTAGACGTAAACCTAATCATGCAAAGTTACTATTTTGTAAATGAATACCTTGCAATCTTCTGGTATGTAAACAAAAAATGCAGCGGACTAAACGGAGGTAGTAGTTGCACTTATAGGAAAAACAGAATTTTCAATTAAAAATTGAACCTTATTAGATGATAATATGTATAATGCTTTATAAATTTGAAATTTCACCTTTGACTTAAAACAGGGTGCGTTGGGGAGTTTAGCGTCTCTCTTCAGCAGGGAGGCTATAAAGAAACGGGACCTCATCCAAATCACTATCGGTTTGAATCCGAGGACTCCCAGTACGGTCCCGAAGGCGAGCGCTGTACCCATGAGGCTACGGGGTAGCCCACAAAAGTAACAATTTGTTAATGTAGTTTCATTTTGAAGAAGAGATATCTTCAATAGAAATAAGTAAATAGCTCTTTAAATAATTAGTTCTTAACTTAAACATTTTAGTACCTACGGGAGCAACTGATCTCGAATTCTTATTTGTACAATGTAAAGAAGAATTTCATGTATACTTTGATATGAATTGTACTATACAAAGAAAATTTAATGAACTGTTACTTCTCTTATCAATTTCGTTTCGAGAAAGAAGGTAACTGCGCTAGAACAGGGAACTTTTTTGGAGTTATTTCTTATTTGAATGCTCGAGTACCAGATCATAACAGATTATTTTTACTTAAACATGACTTTAGTAGCAATCATCCTAAATGATTGTTGATAGTATGTTCCAAAGAGTCTAGAACAGTGGTTCTCAAACTGGAGTCCGCGGACCCCAGGGGTCCGCGTGACCTGGCTACGGGGTCCACATCATCTAAAAATTGAAATGTGTTGTGATAAAATGGAACTCACAGCTGTTATGCAAAAAGTATTTTTTCAGTTACTAAAAAGAAAGCAATTAGAAATTATACCTACGTTTGTAAATTTGAATATTTTTATTACTAAATTTCTGCCCTGAAGCCGGTCAACCTTTATATAGAACTACTTCAGGTGAGAGGAATTCCTTCTTTGTTAGGGCATTTTTTTCAAAAGGAGTTGTACATTAACTGCACCGTGCCGATCTTGTTTTGCTGAGTTACAAGGACATCACCAGAAACCTCGATCTGGACACAATTGTTTTAAGATTGGCAGCATCCAAAACAAGGAGACTTATACTGTGATAGTGTTGTTAGTGATTGTTCAAATGTACAACTTGTTTCTATTATAGTGTGCCAACATGAGGAGTGTATATATGCTTATGTAAGAGATTATTATGGGATAGTTGTGGCTATGTACATGTTATGTGTTGACCTAGTCAAGTAAATTTATGTATTTTACGGTCTTAAAAAGAATATTTAAGACATATCAAGCAATAAAGGTGAGACTAATAATCTTTGAATATCTGAGTTGATTTTTGCATAAAGAAAAGTAATTATCGCTTCGTAACTGATATTTTACAAGACGAACCAGGTTGACGACGCTTTTCTATAGAGTCGTTATAAAAATTTGGTTGACATGCTTAATCCATTCAGCATGTTTATCCTTACAAAAGTGCCGAAACAACATACCGAAATTGCGATGTACATTTTCTACTACGGAGCTACTTGGGTGGTACGGAGTCACAAAATGAATTTTAATGTTGGCCTTATTCATGGCTTTGAGAAACACATCACTTTTGAATTGTGAGCCGTTATCGCATAATATATGCTCGATAGGGCCACAGTGTGGAATGTATACATTTAGAATTTTATTCACTATAGCAGCGGAGGTTGCTTTGCGCAAGGGGTAAGCTACCACATATCGTGAAAAGATATCCATTGTTGTTAACAAATAAACTTCTCCAGTAGCTGCTCTGGGTAACGGTCCATATAAATCAATCGATAGAAATGAATGTGGTCTCTCCGGTGTTATTGAAAGCATTGGTTTTTGTATAGCCTGATAATTATGCTTAATTTGCATACACTCGATACAGTCATTGATATAATTTTTGACCTGAGCTCGCATTCCTTTCCAATAAAAAGATTTATTAATCAAGGCACATACCTTTACATACCCAAAATGTCCAAAATCGTCATGGTAGGCCTTTAAGATGCGTGCTGTTAACGTAGGTGGAATACAAATTTTGTTCCTAGATTTGAACTTAAAATCCTTAATGAGTAAGATTCCGTTATTTAATTTAAATCTGGAATTCCAGTGCTTGGGACAACTACATCCATCGCCACATGAAGATAAATGTTCCATGATTTGTTGGTATTCATGATACTTTATTTGATGTTCTCTTAAATCTTCTATTGAAATGGTAGCTATTTCATCTTGTAAGATCTTAAATTCATTAATAGACAAAATATGTTGCTCTTCTCCAGGAAACAGGCGTGATAAAGTATCTACGGGTCCATTATCCACTCCTTTAATGTGTTGCACTTCGAAATCATAAGCTTGCAGATCTAACGACCAGCGAAGTAATCTGTTATTATACCCCTGTACGCTATTAAGATATCGCAATGAATTATGGTCAGTAAGTACTATGAAATGACATCCGCTCAGATAGGGAGCGAATTTTTGTATAGCAAAACGTACAGCCAAAAGTTCAATTTCTGTTGTAGTGTATCCCTTTTCAGCTTTCTTTAAAGTACGGCTAGCGCAATGTATAACAGCTGGTTCCTGCATAGTTGGGTTAGGCTGCCAGAGTACTGCAGAGATTCCAAGTTGGGAACCATCACATTGTACGTAAAAAGGAAGGTCGTATCTGGGGTGATTCAAATGGATATTTCGTTTTACGCACTCCTTCAATTTATTAAAACTGTGTTCCTGGATCGGACCCCATTGCCATGGTATACCCTTCTTTATGATCATAAATAAAGGCTGGGCTATCTCAGCAAATCGCGGGATGGCTTTGCGAAACCAATTGAAGAGTCCTAATATTTGTCGTGTCTGTTTCACATTTACTGGAGCAGGCAGATCTTCTATGGCTTGAACTTTAGATTGACTGAATTGCAAACCAGAGGCATCAATTTGGTACCCAAGAAATTCTATAGAATTCTGCAAAAACTTGGATTTCTGTAAATTGATAGTAAGGCCTGAACTTTCCAATCTGTCTAAAACTATATCTAAATACTTCAAATATTCATGTGGATTTTTCCCCATGATTAAGATATCATCAGCATACGTTATCACGTTGCTACGCAAGTCTTGACCTAGAACTTTGTTCAAGCAGGATGCTAATGCTGCACTACCATTGATAAGCCCAAAGACTACACGATTGTATTCATACAAGTGACCTTCAAAACTAAATGCTGTAAATGGTTTTGAATCTTCGTGTAACTCGACCTGATTATACGCCATTACTAGGTCTAAATTTCCGAATACGGCGTTCCCTTGTAAAGAAGCTAGTATTTCTTCTACTGGAGGATACCTCACTTGTTCCAGATCAATGTGACCGTTAGTTCGCCTCAAATCTAATACCACACGTAGAGAACCATTTTTCTTTGGAACAACATGTAATGGATTAAGGTGGACGCTCCTCGAAGGCCTAATGATCCCATCTCTTAACATATCTGCTATCTGTTGACGTACATTCTCTCTGTATCTATATGGAATTATATAGGGCTTGGTTACTATAGGTTTACGGTCTTAAAAAGAATATTTAAGACATATCAAGCAATAAAGGTGAGACTAATAATCTTTGAATATCTGAGTTGATTCTTGCATAAAGAAAAGTTATTATCGCTTCGTAACTTATATTTTACCAGACGGACCAGGTTGACGACGCTTTTCTATAGAGTCGTTAACGACTCTATAGAAAAGCGTCGTCAACCTGGTCCGTCTGGTAAAAAAATATAAGTTACGAAGCGATAATAACTTTTCTTTATGCAAGAATCAACTCAGATATTCAAAGATTATTAGTCTCACCTTTATTGCTTGATATGTCTTAAATATTCTTTTTAAGACCGTAAACTACATAAATTTACTTGACTAGGTCAACACATAACATGTACATAGCCACAACTATCCCATAATAATCTCTTACATATATTAAAAACATTCTTCTTTTCTGTTAATTTAAAATGAACATTCTACTAAGTATATTACATATTTATGAGCACTTTTTGCCCACGGTACAGGTAAATATTATACAAACTAAAGTATTTCGTTATACATATCATTATTTCTTTCGAACATCACCATAAAAAAAAGATCAAAAAATGTTTAGAAGTACAAGTGTAAAATAAAGCGCGTGATATTTAAAGAAATATAAAGTTTCATATCTAAGGAGATGTAAATAATAATACAGGTAAAATGTTAATTTCACTTTTCCAATATGCATATATTTGTTTAGGCCACATGTATTTCAAAATATTGATTTAAGATTCTGAGACCCATCTCTGTAGAATCTCTTTGAAGATAGTATTAAATCTCATTATTCTGTAGATGCTTTCAAGTTTCACAAATATTTTTTCAGTCATCAAAAATTAAAAAACGTATTTGCTGTACTAATTCTTTGGAAATTTTAATGATTGGTTCGTTCGGCCAACTATTTTTTTAACAAATACTTTTTTTTATTTCCTTGAAGATGAGAAAACGGAAGAAATGTTTTGTTGCCATGACAAATAAAATACAAAGGAGACACATAGTATTCTAGCTTTCAGGCACAGTTGTACTAACGCTATAGGGGAAAATTTTAATAATAATTCCTTCACGCTGTAGTTTTAGTTTTAAGAGCATAAGAAATTATTCATCACACACAGAGACAGACATTATATATATATTGTATAATGTCTGTGTCTCTCTCTGTGTGTGCCCACCCTAATTTACATTTAGCCCCCCCTAAATTTGGAGGCTGGCTACGGGCCTGCCTCTTTCTCGCTACATTGAAACAAACGTACTACTACCTGAAAGCTTCCCCTTTGCCCTACAGAACGCAACATAAAAAGCTTCAATAGGATAATTAGAGAAGCTGTAGCCCCGGCATATCTGTTGATTTTTGATTCTGAGGCGTAAAAGGTGTCAAAATTTCATGTGTATGATGACAGAGAATTTTTTCTTTCCCTCTTTGAATGGAAGCCAGCGACTTTAGGATTTCACTGTACCTTGTCAACACACCAAAGAATTTTTTTAGGTGACTTGAACCCATATAGCAGCAGTGGTGCTAGATACAAAAAAAAAAAAAAAAAAAAATTAAATTCGGTTAGGGAATTTTTTTGCAAATTTTCACCCCTACATTTCACTCAATAATTTCCCACCCGTTGGCAACACTGCAATGCAATTTACACCAAAACATAGCCACATCCATTTTCTAAAAAACAAGGCCTTAACCATATCAATCAAATGAATGGTTTTTGAGCAATAAGTCACTAACTGAAAATGTAGGAAAACGCAAGAAATGGGTCCGAAAGGAATAATCACACAATTTTGCTCGTATAGGTGCAAAGAAACAAACGATTTGTAAGTTGCGAGGGCTTCGACTCAAGTTCTGTTGATTATTTTAATAATCTGCAACATAAATCAATAAATAATAGTTGCCAGAAAAAAAACAGACATTTGAAAAAAACATGAAAAAGAACTATGTTTTTTATTGAAAGAAAAACTTCACAGAAAAAAAACCGTTTTTTTACACTACTATATGTGAGACCGCAATACTCTAAGGAAGGGATGGTTGGATAAGAATTTGTGATTAATTTTGAAGAGTTTTTATTTTGACTAGGGAAATAATGTAGGTATAGGGAGTAAAGGCAGAGATTTGAATCATCAGTGCACTGTCATCTCTGAAAAGATTCGTATTCTCCCTTTTTCAATTTATTGCCTTATATGTTAAGTTAAACACCACATCTGTCACTGATAGCGTAGATCATCTTTTTAAAATTGCCTCTGTACTCTATTTGCCCAAACATTAATCTCCAGGCCTGATGTAGAGAGGAGAGAAAAAAAAGAGATAAATCGATAAGAAATTCACTATTGCAGATTTCAAATGATAAGCGGCATGGCCTTGAGTTGGCTTCACGCGGCGTCCAATTGGCTTTGAGCGGTGTTGACAATTCGCGACAAGCAGTCCTGCACGCTGACCTCTCGCGCTACTGCGAATCTTGACAATACGAGAAAGCGCTTATTAGACATGTTGTATTAGCACACCAACTGCTCACTTTACGAAGTAGAGAAAAGAATTACGAACACATACATGAAAACTACATCTTTTTATGTCAACTGGTTGTTATGATACACACTTTTAAAGGTTTCCATATAAAACAATTAGTAAAACGAGGGATGAGTCCCGCGTCTAATTTCCTGTGGATTTTTCTTCAATTTGGAAATGGAACTCAACTTTTATTACAGAATAATCATGGGTGTAACCAGCAGGTTGTTCTAGGGGAACATTACTTTCAGGGTGAGGAAAGCTTTTCACACATTTAAAAGAGAACAAATGATCTATTTCAGAATATGAAAGCATTTTAACTCACCATAAATACTATACACTTGTTATATTTAATATTTTCACGATGCTACCTTATCAAAAGACGATCTTGACAGTACTGAGTTGAAAACCGGATTGTAGATGAATCAATAACCTATTCATAAGAGAACAAATGCTGTTTATAGCAGTCTGTTTATCTGACTTTGTATTTATATGGGTTAAAACAGTAAAGGAAAAAAAAACCTCGAAAAAACATCAACTCAGATATTATTATGCAATAAACTAATAAAGTGTTCATACGGTGTGCTCCCAGTTAGGGAAATGAGAGTATAAAACATATGGTTAATTTTAGTTGTTTTAATTAGGTACAGAAACCGTATTGATGATGTTTGATTTTTTTAAAAATTTTCATATTTTTTTTTTATAAACGTCCCCCCTTTGCATTAACTATTAAATAAGTTTATTAAACACAAACCACGAACCTCATTTTGGAGTTGGAAATAGTTTGGAAAGACAGGGCCCCCTTTTCCCCCGTAGCTACACGCGTTTGGAATCTGATTCATTTATATATATTTAATAATATGCCTAACATTGTAAGAATAATGTATGGGAAGTTCGTAATATTGTTTTGAAATTTACTTCGGGATAAATTCTTCCTTACTCGACAGAAAAAAACGTAGTATGTTTTTTTTTCCTTCACGTTTCACTACCTTACATATATGCGACCACTTATTCCCTCTTTCCTCGTCCAGCAGGGATTCAAAAGCACAAGGCGTCTGAATGGTGTCGTAAATTATCGTAACCCAAAACGAACTCGATCATATGGACTTGCTTAGGAATCAGACGGATTGTTTTTGTGTGACCTAGACCAAGCCAAAATATGTTATTTGTTATGAAAACTGAGAAGAAAACAAAGGTGCTAGTTATGTTGGAACGTAACTTCTCTTCTAGCATAAACAGAATTCATCAGTGTCTAGGTTACTTTCTTTCGTGGTAGTTCATTTCTTCTCCAAAATTATAGTTGACAATGTCTTTAAGCAAACCGAGTACAAGTGCCGAGCTTTCTTTAAAAAAAATAAAAATAAAAAATAAAGTGCTACGAAATCAGGCTCGAAGAATTATTTTTTGTGTTTACATTTTTTTTAGCCCATGATAATAAATTTACAAGACTCAAATTCAGACGATGACGAAATATTAACTGACATAGACGATAGTGAAAGTAGTGTTGAAGACGAGTGTTTAGCATGCACAGTCAAAATTCTTGAGTTTGCTGGAATAGTATATCTACATTGCGAATAATGTTGCCAATGTATGTGTCATAATCTCAACTTGAGGAAGAGCGAGAAGGGAAAGGGGAGTCCATGATCCGGCAACACCGCGCAGAATATCGCGCACAATTGGCTATTGTCCGTGATACTTTACATCTGAAATACACAGTAAGGAACTACAAGGGCCGACTGAGCTAATTACTGCTACTAGCGCTTTTAACTCTTCAGGAATTTACTACATGTTCGCAGGACACTTTTCTAAGTCCTAAATCTGTGGGTGAATTACTTCATTCGTCTCACTGTAATTATTTGGAAACTGATTTCACTGAACGTGAATATGTTTCGCTGTCGTAAAGTAAAGGCCCTAATAAATAAATGTAAATAAAACTTATTATTATATAAAACACAGAAGTTTTTATTCCGTGTATAGCACAGTATAATACAGTAACTAAGCAACATCATAATTACTTTGCAACGGGGGGGGGGGGGCAAAATTCGATATAGAGTTTTTCGTTTTATTCCCTATATATATTAAGTTAAAAGTCTATAGCCTATTAGCCAGAACATACATCTCCAGATATGATGTCGAGAGAACGGAGAGAAAGAGATATGAACAGTAATGAGACTAATTTTGCTGCGCCCTGGATCGATCTATCATCGGTTTACTCATATTCCCCCAGGCCCCCTGCCTCAGGTATTTCAGGAACCGGACAAAGGGGCAAACACAAAAACCCGAGTCAAAAGGGCCCTGCCTGAAACGGGCTCGGGTCAAAAGGGCCCGAATCAAAACGCCCCTCATAAAAATGAGCCGGGTCAAAAGGATCCCACGATGAAAGGTTCTGAGTCAAAAGGCCGTGCGCCAAACCGGCTCTGGTCAAAAGGGCCCGTGTGAAACGACCCCGCGTCAAAAGGGCCCGGCTTGAAATGTCACCGCAATAAATGGGCTCGAGGCAAAAGAGGCCTAATCAAAACGCCCCTCGTAAAAAGAGCCCGAGTCAAAAGGGGGCCGCTTCGAAAGGGCCCGAATCGGATGGCCCTGCATGAAACGAGCCCTGTTTAAAAGTGCCGGAGTCAAAAGGGGCCGAATCAAAATGCCCCTCACAAAAGGGCCCGAGTCAAAAGGGACCCGCTACAAAAGGGTCAGAGTCAAACAGCCCTGTGTCAATAGGGGCCGTTTAAATGGTTCCGAGTAAAAGGGGTCCGAATCAAAACGCCCCTCGTAAAAAGAGCCCGGGTCAAATGGGTTCCACGACAAGGGTCCTGAATCAAAAGCTCTGCGTCAAACGAGGCCGGGTCAAAAAGGGCCGTAGTAAATTGGCCCCGCGAGAAAAGGGCTCGGGTAAAAAGGTCTCCGCAACAAAAGGCCCGAATCAAAAGGCCCCTCATCAAAGGAGCCCACATCAAAAGGTCTCCGCAACAGAAGAGCCCGAGAATCGTTTCTTAATACAACGAAAAAAAAATACGATTTAGGTAGCGATAATGAACATAAGAATTATAATGACTGCATTTTTGCGTTACGTTACTATACTCAGAAATATTGTGAAGACTGGTACGGAATGATAAACAATGTCAGTAACAGAGGCGAATCTTGAGGGAAGTGACATTAGTAAAAATTAACATTTTACGAATGCAATCCACGAGAAGTTAACTGCGCAAATGTATGAAGGAATATCATTTACGGTGGAGAACATTAATGGTCTCAAAACAAAAGTTCAAACAAAACACATCAATCACTTTTTGTTCATTGTTATACATATTGTGATTATTATTATTATATTACTTTTATTATTATTACCATTATTAATAATGATAATAATATACAAGGTCAATGGTATCCCAAGCCTTCAAACCAGAATACGCCACTGCTCGAAACTATAAACTCTACATTAACATCGGTCGTCTTTCGATAATTTTATGTTACTCCCTCGCACTCTCCCAAGGTGTGCAAGGGTGTCTTACCCCTTCCCCCAAAACATGAACTGCAAAGAATATTTTCGCGAACCAGCCAGAGGCAGAGAGGGAGTGACACATAACGGACACAGCTCGCTGTATAGCAGTAAGAGACCCGGGGTAATTATAGTTGCCCTCTTGTTACAAGGCGTTCAGTCAAGGCTTACGTATCAAGGTCAGTTCCGGCAGTTGAACACGGAGTTGACTCAGCATACAACTAGTCTCTTCTGTTTACTTTTCACGAATATTTTTCACCTTCATGCGTTCAGGTCATGTATTCCGTAGATTTAAATGACATGTTGTGTCAAGCATATATTCCTAAAAAGATATGAGTATGCAAAAGCCAAAAACATGTAGCTATTTTTGTTTTCCTTTTTCAATTAGCCAGTGGAAGTGTGTATGGTTGCTTCAACATCCTTCTTGTAGTTTGCTTAGAACACTTCTTCTTAGTTGAGCTTTTGGCTATGAATACCACCGCGACAAATCGTGGTTCTTATCATAGTGGCGTATTTACGCCCGGAGAAATTACCGAAATAATAAGTAATGTAGACTCCGAAGTAGTAGAAAATGGATCGATCTGGGCCAGTATTGGCCAGAATTGGCCAACTCAGGAGCCCCTGGGAAATTGAGGACCTTACACCGTGAACCCACGGTCTTTTACGACCTCCATTTTAGGGGTGAATTTGTTTGCTTTTATGAGAAATTTTTAGGGGGTGTACTCGTTCCCTTTTATGAGCATATTTTTAGGGGTGAACTCGTTCCCTTTTATGACCATATTTTTCAACCCCTATTTTAACATAGCAGAACTAGTAAAAGAGTATGACTTATTTTTCAATCTTAATTAAGATAGCAGAGAATAAATAATATTCAACCCCTATTGGAACATAGCAGAGCAAGGGTGAACTCGTGAGACGAAACAATCCTAGGCTACGGGAAACCAACTTGAAACATAACAATTTACCTTAAATTGTATCCGTAGCTGACGCTAAGGGAAAGGACGGAAAGGAAAAGAAAGAAAAAAAATTGAGCCGCCGATATTATTCCTTTCTTACGCTGTAATTTTAGATCAGTAAGCACAACGCTATTTAACTCCAGACTCTTGCACACTAATGGCATCGTCGACGCTGAGGAAGAAGAGATGGGAAAAAAATCATTCAGGACAACACCACATATCTTGCAACTCTATTTATTTAACTTTCTTGTAATAACATATAATATCGGAATTATCGTTAACATTAATGATCATGGACAGCTAGACTCAGTTGTCAAAAAAAAGCTATATGTGTTCAGTCTTAAAAGATTCCAGAAACTTCTAGCGCCAACACAACTCAAAGATGAGTAACAACAACGTTTAAACAGTATCCTTAATAACAGTGAGAGAGTTGTTTACATTCTTCAACTAAATATTAGAACAAAATTTTCAGTGGACTACTTTACAGAGAGGAAATTACCAATTACATTACTGTTCACAAAACATCTCATCGGAGAGGGAGTAAACATGCGGCTGCATCGATTAACCTTCCTCCCTAAACACATAACGTCTCCACTACTTCCGCAATCAACTGTTAAGACGGCATTTCCCTCGACATAACTTACACATTAACAGCGGCGGTAATAACAATACACACTGCAGAAACATTATAGGAAGTACAAGACCAGCCAGTAAGTTAGACTCTATCCCTGACACCATCGCGTCAAAGTGCGAGTATTATCGTATACCCACCGTCTTGAAGAGCCTCACTGAACTAGTGCATTATAGCTCAAGATATAATATAAAGACAACTCGAGGATTTACATAGATTTCTGTGTGGCGACTTAATACTTGAATTCTGAACTATATATATATATATATATATATATATATATATATATATATATATATATATATATATATATATAGTATAATAGACAATACGGAATGCCCGCTACTGGACGAACATGAGCTAGATGGTAGCGAGTAATATATTATACATCTACACAACTGGGAAAATGATTCCATTCAAAGCAAGAGAGAAACGGTGTTGATATCAGACTACCCCGCTGGCGTATGATTCGACTTACTGGATAGAGACTCACTTGCGTTTACTTGGACATGTTACGGACAAGATTTACTTTAGGCAATATTATAGACATTGTAGAATTGATGCACATAGTATGTAAATACACTGAGGAACCAATGATTAATAAATGTATGTATATTGTTTTGCTTTATAAAATGACTTGAAGCAGTAAACACACGGTAGTAATAATATAACATTTAGATATTGTAAACAGAGACAACTTGGATCAATTTATGAACGGTGGACAAATTCCTTCACAATTTCCTGGACGACATTATTTCTTTCACAAGATGGAATAGAGAATAATAAGACATAGTTACCTGGAACAGTGACCAAAGCTCACCCAACCTTTTTCCTGCTTTACGAGTAGACAACATTGCCCCCCCCAGGGCCAGTGCATAGGGCTCCATTCGGGACAGCGTCCTAGGGTGGCAATCGGTTCTGATGACTTCTTCGACATCTCACCATGTAGCAATCGTAACCATAACCGCGGCGCAGGTTGATCAAATGGTGACCTCATCATGGTTAATAGCAAGAACGTACATTTCACTACTACTTTCACCAGGTAGACAAGATTCTCACTGCAAAGCTGCTGCAACGCTCACGTTCGCAACAGCGACCACAGTCAGGTACATTTAAGTCCCACAGAAGCAGGCGGAACTGACGATAAGTAACAGAGGACAGAGTCCCTTATTAAGGAAAACAGAGGACGAGGAATCACTACGTCAAGAGGACGAGGCCATACACAATCGAATGTGGTCCTAGAGACAAATTTAGAGAAAGACTATTGAACTTCAGTTTTCATCAGGGCAGTGATTAGCGGGTGTTACACCAATCCCAGCAATATTCTGGACACGCACAAGCTGAGTGTTTATGGGTGAATTTTCTTGTAATTCACTGCACGTACACTAGTCCAGCATACTGTTCGACTATGGCAGCTCTTAGAAAGACATTTGTGATATAAAAAAGACGATCACTCACTGCACGATTCGCGGTAATATCATGTCCAAAGATATGAGGAAAACTACGTCTCCCTCTCAACTGCCGCCATGTTTCAGTACAAAGAGCTGAGACAAAGGGGAGCACGTTTCCCCAGCCCGCTCGCTCCTGATTGGTCGCTCCTTACTACGTATTAGAGCGTAGTACCGGAACAACAATTTGAATAATAAAATATATATGACCAAATAAAAATAAAATTTATATAAGTAAACGTTCACATATGTATGTTTATAATAATCCCTCCGTTTACACGAAACAAAATTTCAAATTATTTCAAACAGTCAGCGCTACTCTCAGAAGCCGCTCAACGCAAAGCATAGACATACAAAGAAAGGTAGCATATTCTGACTACATACATTAGTCCAATTGTCGACCATCTTGAATCCTTCACGAGAGTCGAGAATTGAGAAAATATAAAGAAATAACATAAACTAAGAGCTGATTAAACATTTCTACGAATAATCTCTTTGAGAAAATGTAACGCTCAAAGAGGAACGTTACATCCACCCAGGGGACAGGAAAAATAAATGATCCAAAAGATCGGTTATTTTTGAACACCCTATATATCACTAATTAGAGACAAAAACTATTTATGGGGATAATTTCGAAGAAGTTCATCTCTCCGTCTTTGGAGCAGTTAAATTTCTTCAAGTTGTGAAAATTTTGCGTTCCCACACTTTCCCCAGTGGGGGTATGCAAAATCGCTAAGTTTTTCAGAACCTTTCTGGCCAAGAAAGGGCCCGAGAAACGTTTCATATATTTAGCAAATTCTCTTTTAACTGAAGAGGAGAGATTGTGAAGTTTAACCATTACTAGGTCTCCTTCTTCTAACTTAACCTCCTTTCCTGTTCGTTTCAAAGATTTGGTAGTTTTATTAGTAACTTTAGGATACAACGTAATATAACGATCTTGGGTAGGTGTATTCTCTAGAACACCGGGCCAAGGAAAATTCTTTTTAAATGCTTCAATAGCAGAATAAGATAAAAACAGCTCTGCAGGCGTACAATCAATACTACTACATAATGAATAATTAAGAAGTTTCTGACATCGCTTAAGTACAGTACTCCACTTATAATGATTACTATGACACTCCAAACGAATAATTCGGTTGAGTTTTTATGGCTCCTCTCCGCCAAGGCATTCGAAGAAGGGAATAACTGGACGTTAATATTGATTTTATATTATGCTCCCTACAATAGTCCTGCCAGGGGCGCGAAACGAACTGGGAAACTTTGTCTGAGACAATAGCATTAGGATAGGGAAACAAATAAAAATAATTCTTTTCCAACACTGAAATTATACCTTTAACATGAGCAGTCTTCAAAGGAAAGAAACAAACAAACCTAGAATAAATATCGATAATAGACAAAATATAATAATAACCATTACTAACTGGGAGTTTCCCCACGAGATCGACCGCTAGACGGTCGTGAGGTCGACTAGCTTCTATATGAATTTCTTCTTTAAGTATTACTTGATTGGCAAACTTTGTCTCAGCACAATCAAGACAATCTCTGATATACTGTCGAACTGACAGCCTTTGTTTCTTCCAGTAAAATAAAGAGCGACATAAAGACATACATTTCCTGGCCCCAAAATGACCACGCGAATGGACTATTCCAATTATTTCCTTTACTAATTCTTGAGGAATAACCAAAAGCCATTGGTTCGAATTTCTATGCTTAAAATATAACAAACCTTGATAACAAGTGACATGTTCTGGAGAACTATCCAATAAAGACCTTAACTTAATACAAAAATCATCATACTGCTGTTTTTCCCTGACTTTCTCCAGGTTGAAAAGAGACGAATCTTGAACAGACAAGAAATTGACATGATACTCTTCTAACTTAGAAGGCACTTCCGGTGGATTCCTACTGAATGTGTCCGCTACAAAATTTAGACTCCCAGGACAATGCTCGAAGACAAGGTCGAACCTTTGTAATTTGAGAAGCATACGAGTCGTCCTAGTATCTAAGTTCTTCATACAAAAGGAATGAGTGGCGGCAGCATTATCTGTATGAATATACGTGGTTCTCCCAAGAATGTATTGCGAAAAACGTTCAAACAAAAACAAAACACAGAGCAATTCCAACTGAAAAGAAGACAATGAAAGTTCGTGAGGTTTAACTCTACGACTAGCGTAGGCAATGACATTTGGATGATCGGACCCGTCCGGGTACTGTGCCAGAAAACCAGCCAAATTCTCTGAACAAGCATCCGAATGGATGTGGAACGCCAAATTGAAATCAGGTTGTCCCAACGCAGGCGGATTACTGACGATTTCCCGCAATTTATAAAAAAATCCAAAACTTCAGTAGTGAGTTTGTACTTAACATCCTTCTTAATGAGATCGTACAACGGAGAAGTAAGAGTCGAATAATTTGGAATAAACTGCTGTCGCCATCCTAATAACCCTAGAAATTGACGCATTTTTTTCTTGGTTTTCGGGATGGGATAGCAACGAATTGGCTCATTATGAAGTGGGTCAACTTTAACAGTTTGACCACTAGTGACATGTCCCAGGAAGTTCACTTCCGTCAGAAGGAAGCAACACTTCCGGAAATTCAGAGAAAAATTTCCACGCTCAAAAATTTCGAACACACGCTCCAAATGGGCGAAGTGTTCGTCTAGAGAAGTACTAGATATTAAAATATCATCCAGAAACAAAGTAACAAAATCTTTAGTACTTTGATCGAAGTATCTATGCATTACGCTCTGAAAAATGTCAGGCGCACTCTTGATTCCTTGAGGTAAGATCAACATTACGTACTGGCGTCCTTTATAAACAAAACTCGTACAGGGATATGACGAAGGATGGAGACCTACGCCATAATATCCTGACGAATAGTCAAACTTTGAAAAATATTGCGCTTTCGCTATACGGTTCAATATATCACCTATTGGTTCTATTTGAGCCTTAGGAGCCCGAACACGGTGGTTCAGTAGACGAAAATCAATTACAAGCCTAACAGCACCCGACGCCTTGCGAACACAATGCATAGGGTTCCGGTACGGTGAGATCTGTTCACGGGCTATGCCCAATTCAATCCATTTCTGTAATTCTGCCTCAAATTCCATTTCCATGGATTTTGGCACAGAATAATACGGTCCTACAACAGGTTCTTCATCGGTTAATTCTATCTTGTACAAAGGCGTTCGTATCCTACGGGGATACTCGCAGAAAATATTACGATATCGGAGTAACAAATTATATAAACGTTGCTTAACGTTGGTATCTAAATCTTCTCGAGATGAGATGTAGTCCTGAATTTCAGTTTCTGAAAGATTGGATTCAGGAAGTATATGCACATCTGACACAGAAAGGACAGCTGAATTTTCTACTGGAGGAGAAACCTCTAAGGTATTAACATCAGAACACAAAAGTTCGGAATGAAGTAATTCCTGCTTATCGGAGGGCCATTCAGTTCTCCCGATCTCAACCTTGTTTGAAGACAAGGCTACCACAAGAATACTAGGTTGATCAGTCGAAATCACGACAAGACTACCAGCATTATCACGCAGTCTGATTTCCTCTCTCTCCCTGTCAATAACAGCTTTAAATTTGTCTAAAAATGGACAACCCAAGATAAGATCAGTTCGAAGATACTTTATAACAAACAACGGAATATCAAATAAATGACCCTGAATATTTAAACTAAATATCTGGTCACCCTGAACTGAAAACCTTTCTGTACCAGCAAAGGCACCCAACGATAAACCCGTATATGGTCGCAATTTAGCAGATGAGAATTTTAGTTTTAACTGTTTCCAAATATTTCAGTCCAAAAGGCATAAATCAGATCCACAGTCAATAGTACAGGTTAATTGGACTCCTCCAATGTTCCCTTTTACAACGGGGGAAGAAGAAAAATAATAGTCTGGCTTTTCTTTTTCTTCATCCTCCTCGACTACAAAGTTTACGTTAAATGACATAGCATTATTGCTCTCATTATTGTTTACATCTCCAGATAATGACTCGACCAAGACGACATAAGTTTTGACATTAGCTTCAGAATCATTATCTACGGGGACTGGAGAAATACAGCAGTCGTTTCCCCCCGTGTTCGGAAAAGACTGCAACCTTAGTTTTCCGAAGTAGATGAAGGTTGATCTTCCCTTGGATTGGAAGATTCCTCATCTCGTCTCCTATCATTATTTTGATACCTTCCGTTACGTCCTCGATTTCTTCCACGATAACGATTTCTACCATTTCCTCGATATCGATTATTATACTGATAATTATTACTATTATGGTTATTGTTATTGTTATTTCTACTTTCAGTCTGAGCATAGCTTAAAAATTCAGTTTGACAGCTGCTGTCAACATGTTCTGAATTACGATTGATAATTCTAGCTTGCTTAGCGAATACTTTCTTTGTCGGAGGCCTAACCTCATGCATGGAAGTACCCTCAATTCCAGATAATAACGCTACTTTACTCATTAATTCATCAACACTATTATATTGCTAAACGGACAGCAAACGCATGTCCCTAGGCGGTAAACAATTCAAAATTAGTTCCACAAGTTCCGAAGTACTTGGGGTTTCACATATATTGTAGTAACTTTCAACTACAAACCAAACATAGTCTAACAATGAAGCGAATTTTGTCTTATCATAACGCAAAGATTGCAACGACTTCTTCTGTGCACGCTCTATCTGAGGCGAACAATACTGATTCTTAAAAAGACGCACTGACACTTATTAAGACTGATTCTTAATAAGTTTTGATTTCAAGAGCTACCGAGCTATACCAAGCAAACGGCTCGCGCCATACAATGTTCTACGACCCGTAATTTGTCTCCATCCGTAAGTGAATACATACTTAAACATTTCTCAAGATCCCTCAAAAACTTCCTTGGGGCTCCAGGTTTGATATCCCCAGAATACGAAGGAAAAGATTGTAAATCTTTCTGCTTAATCGCAAAAGGCAATGAACTTGGTGTTATACCACTGAAGGTGGCAACACTGTTTCGCGGTACCGGATTATTCGGTACAATAGTAGTGTGGAAAACACTAGGATCATAACTAGGCTGTAAATAGCTAGTATTAAACACCGGTGGGCTATTACCAACATTAGAAGTGATCCCTCTCGACATTGACCATGTGACAGTGTCAGTAGTACGAGTACTATTACTTACATTATTGCTATAATAAACAGAAGAATTAACATTAGGAAGAACATTTAAAACACTACCAACCACTTAGTTTCACTAGGGCTAACTGGAAACTCATATTTAATATCTGGTTCTGATTGCACAAACACAGGCTTACTTGAATAACTAACCGAACTAGTAACAAACACATTGCACTCAGCAGACGTACTAATGACAGTATTGGCAAACAAAGTATCCCTTGACTCAAAAAACGACACAGGAAGGTCAACACTAATACAAGGACGTTTGCAGGGAACACCTTCCTTACTCAGGCTCCCACACTCAACTGACGTAAATTTAGGTTTCTGTAATTTATCTACTTTGTTAGTTAATGTTAACACTTCAGAGAAAAGCTTAGATTGACTAGTATTACACCCTTATAGTTCAGTTTTAACCTCTTCACTTTCAATTTCAAGTTTCTTAATTTTATCAAAAACAACCTTTAATGCTTTATAATGAGATTCTGTTTCCCTTTCTACAGAATCAACACGAGATTCCTCGGAATCAATACACAACTTATTATTTTCAACTTCCGTTTTTACAGTTTCTAATTGCGCTTGCAAATCCTTTTGGTTAACAGTTAGAGAACAGCAAAGATTTTCTACACTACCTATTCTTTCATCAATTTTGTTAATTGTAGTGGAAAGGCTATGTACATTTTCAACAATGCACTCCTGAATTCTAGCATTGTTAGTTTCCGCTTTTTCATTACTTTCTGCTATCTTACTTTCTATTTTACTATTACTTTCTTCTATCTTGCTATTAATATCAGCATTACTTCGCTCAACGTTTGCTATTTTACTCAGCACCTGAGCTAGCATCGCAGCGAGTTCATTCGCCTGCTCTGTCCCTTTTTCGCTATTTTGCGAGGACTTAGGCGAAGAAAAATGTTTGGGAGGTGATTCATTCTCACGCTCCAACACTTCAGGACAAGTATGTGCGTCACATTTAGGACAAACCCAAACAAAAGAATCTGAGCTAACAGCTTCAAAAATACTAGAAGTATCCTTTAATTTTACACAAACAAAATGTGACCATTCGTGACACCTGTCACAAGATATAGCACGTTTCTTATTAGAATCAATCTGCTCCGCGGCAGCAAGAGGCTCGCTACAACAAATCCAAATAATATCATCTCCATTAGGAGGAAGATTCCTCGACTCAGCCGACATCTTACTTACTTATTTATAACTCTAATAAACAAATTTCTATTAATATATATGACTAAGGAACAAATTTCTATTAATATATATGACATTAATTATGATAATGAAGCAATTTTTCCGTTACGTATAAGCGAAAACACATCTGTAGATATAGATTTACTGTATTGTGAAGAAAATTTAAATAGTCATTATTGTCTTATAAAAAATCTCAATGCCTTATTGAAAAGTCATAAAGAGAAAACTTATGTAAAATTGCCTCAATGGATTTTATCCACAAAATGTGTTTTAAATATTGAAAATAACGATAATTGATGTTTTACGTATTGCATTATAGCTGCATTATATCCAGTAAAAGAACATCCACATCGTGTAAATAATTACATACAATATATTAATACTTTATTACCGTTTTTTGAAAAAACGAATATAAAATTCCCTGTTGAAGTAGAACACATAAGCAAATTTGAACATATGTATAATTCTGTATTTACAAAGGAACAAATTTCTATTAATATATATGGCATTAATTATGATAATGAAACAATTTTTCCGTTACGTATAAGCGAAAACACAGGTGTATTTAAACATATAGATTTATTATATTTAAACTCTCATTATTGTTTAATTACAAATTTAAATGGTTTAGTTAGACATCAATTAGGTACTCATCAAACATTTATTTGTAGACGATGTTTAGTATCTTTTTATAAGAAATCAAAATTATATGAACATGAGAAATTATGTAAAGAACTCACTCCAACCAAAATTAACATGCCGAAACAAGGAGATGTTTTAAAATTTCGAAATATGAAATTGTTATTGCAGAATGATGTGATAATAGTTGCAGATTTCGAAAGTTTATTAAAACATATAAATAAACAAAGTGGATCTCATACAATACAAATTCAGCAACATATACCATGAAGTTTTGGTTATATTGTGTGTTGGAGTAATAAATATATGAAATCAGATCTAGTTATTTATCGAGGGGAAAACATATTGATGAAGTTTGTCTGCTATGGAGAATGAATTAGGAAAAATCATAAACATATTAGATTAACAAAAACCATTAATACCATTAAATAGTTCTCAGTTACAGGAGTATAATCTATCCACTAAATGCTCTGTTTGCGATAGTAAATATATGAGTAATAATAGAAAAGTTAAACATCATAACCATTTAACTGGTCAATATATTGCCACAGTATGCAATAATTGCAATTTGCAAATTAAACGTCAAAGTAATTTTATCCCTGTATTCTTCCATAATTTGTCTGCCTATGATGCACATTTATTTGTGAAAGAACTAGATTGCACACCTGGCAATATATCTGTAATTGCTGAAAGCACTGAGAAATACATCACATTCTCTAAACATTTTAATTTTAATGGTAGATCTATCGAGTTACGTTTTGTAGACTTATTTAATTTTCTTCCGTACAGTCTCGAAAATGTGGTGTCAAAATTAAAACCTGAGAAATTCGCATATACAAAGTAATATTTTTCTGATGATAAGTTTCCTTTAATTCTCCGTAAGGGAATTTATTATTATGATTACATAACAAATTTAGATACATTTAAAGTAACTGAATTTCCTGAAAGAGAGGCATTTAATAGCAAATTGAATGGAACACAAATTTCCGAGACTGACTATCAATATGCAAAACTGATTTGGCGTGTGTTTAAATGTCAAAATTTAGGGGACTACCATGATCTATATTTAAAATGTGATGTACTTCTCACAGCAGATGTATTGGAAAATTTTCGAAAGACGTGTTTAAATGCTTTTTGTATTGACCCAATTAATTGTTTTACTGCACCTGGTTTGGCATGGCAAGCCATGTTATATAAAACCAAAATTGAACTTGAACTTTTATCAGATATCAATATGTATTTTTTTGTAGAAAAATCGATTCGCGGAGGCATCACACAAGCTGTATTAAGGTATGCCAAAGCTAATAAGCCCTACATACATGATTTTGATGCGGAAAAAGAAAAATCTTATTTACTCTTTATTGACATGAACAATCTGTACGGACGATCAATGATTGATTATTTACCATATGGTGGTTTTCGGTGGGAGGACAAAATTGACAATTGGCAAGACAAGAATAAAATTATCAATTGGCCCACTGATAGTGAATGGTTTTTTTTCTAGAAGTGGACTTAGAGTATCCAAATTATTTACACGAATACCATTCTGATTTTCCGTGTGCTCCCACTAATGAAGTTCCACCAAATGGTAAATACTCAAAATTACTATTAACATTTAAATCGAAATCGAATTATATCTTGCATTATAGAGTATTACAATTTTATCTAAGACAAGGTTTAATATTGGTAAAAGTACGTAAAATATTATGGGGGTTTCATCAATCTAAATGGCTTGCATCATATATACAAGAAAATACTCAACGTCGTGCAAATGCTACAATTGAATTTGAAAAAGATTTCTATAAGTTATTAAATAATTCTATATACGGAAAGACAATGGAGAATGTACGAAAACGCATTGATATAAAATTAACAATGAAAAAAATCGTAAAAAATTAGTAGCGCAAGGTCAGTTTCAAAATTGGGTAAAATTAGGAGATAATCTTGCATTATTCCATATGTTAAAAACATCTGTAACTTTAAATAAACCGACCTATGTAGGAGCTACAGTTTTGGAATGATCAAAATTAGCAATGTATGAATTCCATTACAATATAATGAAACCTCGATTCCATCACAATTTAACCACAAATCAGGTAACAAAATTAGCGCTAAATCTGTATGATGACAAGAAAAATTTTAAATTGTAATATACATACTATTCCTTGAGGGTATCATAATAAAGATTTAACATGTGAGATTTGTATATTGTAAATACGATAATTTAGTTTCTGTATATATTAGTATTGATAAACAAAAAATATGTCACAATCAGTTCGAGAACAAATAGTTGCAGAATTACATAAAGGTGCAAGACGAAAATATCCTCGAATACCCGTTATAACGAAAGGAATTCATGATTTATGGCAAGCTGATTTAGTTGAAATGAATAGTGGAAAATTGAAAGGTCTAGGAAACATTAATCGAAATTTCAAATATTTATTAACTGTGATAGATACATTCTCTAAATATGCTTGGGCTATTCCTGTGAAAAATAAAACTGGGAAAGAAATTACACAAGCATTTATAACAGTACTGAGAAAAGCAAACAAAAGCCCCAAATTTTTACAAACTGACAGGGGTCGAGAATTTTATAATTCAGAGTTTCAGAAGGCGATGAACCAAAATAACATTAAACATTATTCCACGTACAGTGATGTGAAAGCAAGTATTATTGAAAGATTTAATACATCATTACGTAATTTAATGTGGAGACAATTTACACTGCAGGGAAATTATAAATGGATTGGCATTCTGCCGGAATTACTACATAAATATAATAATAATATTCATTCCACTATTAAAATGAAAGCTATCGACGCTATTAAAAAAGAAAATGAAAAACATCTATTGACAAACATCTATTGCAAAAAGTTTTCTGTGATAAAAAGAAAAAGTAAATTTAAGATAGGTGAATATGTAAGAATTAGTAAACTTAAGCGTCCTGGTTTTGATAGAGGTTTTACACGCAATTGGAATACAGAAATTTTTCGAATTGCTAAAGTTTTCTTCACTAATCCTCCAACATATTACTTAGTAGACTCAAATAATAAACCTATTGAAGGAAGATTTTACGGAGACGAATTACAATTAACGAAATTTCCAAAAACATTTAATTGAAAAAGTTTTGCGAAAGAAAAATAATAAGGCCTATGTGAAATGGTTAGGGCTGCCAAAAAGTGAAAATTCTTGGATTGATTTAAAGCATACTGTATTGTAAAAAACGATAAGTCAAGAATTTATAGATGAAGCATGTCGTCACAAGTATTTCTTGTAGATTTTAAATTCTAGCAACACTGTAAATTTTCGTTGCTTAGTTAAATTGTCATCATCATCACGAGGTCTATCAGTATCACGAGTAAAAAGTATATTAAATCAAATTTGTTCTTCAACAAACGCTGTTTTTTATGTAAAGGAGAAAAGAAAGCAAAATATTTAAAAACGCTATTTGAAATAAATGTAATATATCTGTAATAGAGATGGAATGGAAAATTCCTTTTACATGTATGGTAGCAGGTCCTACAGGCTGTGGAAAATCATATTTTGTTAAAACATTTCTTGACCATTATAGTAAGTTATTTAAAAATATTGTATGGTGTTACGGTGAATGGCAGCCGTTGTATGATACTCTTTCAGACTGCACGTTCAAAGAAGGTTTACCTCAAAATAATGAGTTTCAAGCACACGAAGGTCCACATCTTGTCATTATTGATTATTTAATGCGTGAGTGTGTCCATCGGATTGTAGATATTTTTACTAAGGGTAGCCATAATAGAAATATAAGTGTAATATTTATAACACAGAAAATTTTCATCAACAAAAAGGAATGCGGGATATTTCGTTAAATTGTCATTATATTTTTTGTTTTAAAAATCCTAGATACCTGGCTCAAATTAATTATCTCGCACGACAATTGTATCCAGGTAATACAAAATTTATTCAAGAAGCATATCAAGATGCAACTCGAATTTCACATGGTTATTTACTTTTTGATTTAAAACAAAATACTCCTGATGAGCAGCGAGTTTGAACAAATATCTTTCCAACAGATTCTTTTAATTATGTTTATATGCCTGTAAAAAATAATTGCAATATGGTTTATATTCTAACAACTATTTGTGCTTTAATAGCCGTAAAAAATGATTAGTAAGGAAAACGCACATTTGTTAAAACTTTTAGCAAAGTCAAAACCGAAAGCACGTAAGGCAATTTTACAAAATGCAGATCCTGATTTAATTCGCTCTATTTGTGAATGTTCCTATAACGTATTACAGGGAAATGTTCCATTAAATAAAACAGAGATAAATAAGCTAAAAAATATAAAAAGGAACTGAGATATTTGGTGAAAAAAGGTCCATCATTAAAACAAAAGAAAAAACGAATAATTATACAAAAAGGTGGTTTTCTTACTGCATTGCTTGCACCTATTTTAGGAGGTATACTATCTAGTTTAATTAAATAATTATGCAAACCGCACAAAAACTTATTTTAATCTCACCAGAAAATTTACATCATTATCAAACGATATCCAATCTTGATGATGAAATGAAAGAAATTTTAAATGATAAAAGTTTAAATGCAGAAGAAAAATGGATAAGATATAGAGAAGTCTTATAAAAATATTTAAATATAATTCAAAAACCGGCAGCAGTTACACCAACAGCAACTACTACTACTACTACGGAGGAAGAAGAAGAGGATGAGGAGGAGGATGATGATGAAATAATATCTACTCTCCCTAAAATTTGTAAACGTAAAGCAAGACCTTTATTACGTAAATTGAAACAAAATCCAAATATTCAATGAGACAATAATGGAAATGTGAATATTAATAATAAATAATTCCAGGTGCAAATATAGTGGATTTGATATCCGATTTTGTTAGATGTCGTAAGAAAAATATTTCAGTTGCCGGTTGGAAACCTTTTGCTACATTATTAGCAAAAGCCAATATACCCTTAGAGTACATTGGTAATCCTCAACGAATAGATTATATTAGAAAACTAACAGAAGACGAAGAGGACGAAGAGGATGGTCCTCCAGCCCGTAAACGCAAATGGTGTACTTATAAGCAATAATACTAATTTTCTATTGTAATCTATTGATATTTTTAAGTATATAGAAAGAAAGATGAATGATCCGTACTTTAATTATTACACGCATCAAGCAGGAGGTGATTATAACGTGTATAAAGGTACAGCATATCAAGAAGGTTACGGCATTGGTAGTTTACTAGGAGGTTTACTTCGTACTGTATTTCCTTTATTAAAACAAGGTGCAAAAACTGTTGGTAAAGAGTTGATACGTACAGGAATTAATGTAGCATGAGATGCACTAGATAATAATAGACCTATTGAAGAGTCTTTGCATAATCGGTGGCAAGAAGCTAAAACAAATTTAAAAAATAAAGCTCAAAATAAATTAAATCAGGTGTTGGAAGGATCTGGAAGAAAAAGAAAGTTCATTTTAGTGGTGGTGGTGGTGGTATGAAGCGGATAAAAAGATCCAAAGATATTTTTGATTGATTGATTATGGAGGAAAGTGGTAGTTTTTATCTCACACTTCCTAGCAATAGTTCTATGAAATATTTTCCTCAAAATACTCTTGCTTGTTATACAACTAAATTATATCACCCTATTGTACTAGAGAAGGGAGTGTGGGAAACAGCTGTTGTTGAAGTACATTATACAAGTTCATTTCAGAATGTTTCCATATATACAAATAATATTTATTACCGTATCATGAATACAAAAAACTGGAACATAAATCTTACCAGGCCACTATTATCATGTTAATGAGATCCTATCTCAAATTAATCATAAAAGTGATATATTAAATTTACAATTAAAAGTCAAAGCATCTGTAAAACGAATTGAGGTTAATAGAGTAACAAAAGATCAAGAGAAGCATATAGAAGTACGCCTATCTCCTGAACTAGCCAGAATACTAGGTTTTGATCATATTCAACAGGAAGATATAGCAGTTGTTCATCATGCTCGTTATCCACCTGATTTACAAAAAGCGCTACCTACACTTATGTATATTTACAGTGACATTGTAGAACCACAAATGGTACGTGACACCATAGTTCCATTGTTACGTATTATAAATACAAATATTACAGAGCATGGTATTAATAATGTACATATTTTTGATAATCCTCATTATGTGCCAGTGCAACGTAAACGAATTGATCAAATTATTATTGATTTAAGAGATAATACAGGTAATCCACTTCCTTTCCAATATGGCAGTGTATGTGTAAAATTACATTTTCGTGGACGTAATACGGTATTGTAAATTTTACCATGTGTGAATATTAATAGTAAGAAAAAGACAAAAATGCAGTGTGAGTGTATGAAATCAGAATTAGATTTATTTGCTGGTTTACCCACTCAAACCAGTATTATAGGTAATAAAATAGTTCCATATAAGCATGTGGCTTCGATATCTGATAATGCACCAATAGAATTTGTAGTCCCCGGTCATGGGGATGACTATATTGACTTACCGCACACAATGTTTTATATTAAAGGTAAAATTACTAAATCAGATGGTTCTAATTTAACTTCTGCCGATAAGAAAATCGGCCCTGTAAATGATTTTCTCAATGCAATGTTCAGTGAAGTGCAATTATATTTCAATCATCAACTTATTTTTTACTCTTCACATACATATCCATATCGATCGTATATTGAAAAACTACTAAATTATAATGTTGAAGCTAAAACAACGCATCTTCAAACATCAATGTGGTTTAAAGATACTGCAGGGCATATGGACAGTGTGGCCGATAGTAATGTAGGATTTAAACAACGTTTTCTTCTCACTGCTTTAAGTCAGTCATTTGAATTATTGGGTTATATTCATGCTGATATTTCCAATCAGGAGAAATTTTTACTGAATGGTGTACAATTGCGTATTAAACTAATTCCAGCTAAACCTACACTTTGTCTAATGGGTGACGCAGATGCTGATGGAAAAGTTGTAATTACAGATGCAACATTGCTTGTGAAAAAGGTTGACGTATCACCAGCAGTTAAAATAGCACAAAATAAAGTATTACAAAATCCTAAATTTAGAATAAAATATCCTATAACAAAAGTGCAGGTGAAGACAGAAACTCTGCCACAAGAAATTATGGATAGTACACTTCCAGATCTGTTTTCAGGCATGGTGCCTAAACGTATTATTATTGGTTTTGTTACTAATACTGCTTTCAATGGTACTTATCAAACAAATCCATTCAATTTTCAACATTTTAGTATGACGTTTTTTACACTGCCCCATTCAAACCATTACAACCTGATTTTGATAATAATCTATATGTACAAGCATATTCTAGGTTATTTACAGGTTCAGGTATTTATTATTCTAATCAAGGTAATGATATTTCACGTGCTGAATATCCTAATGGTTATACTCTACTGGTGTTTGATTTAACTCCTGATTCAAGCGCAAGTGCTGTATTTCATACTAGTCCACAACGGCAAGGAACTGTACGTTTAGAGGTTCATTTTAAAGAAGCACTGCCATCTCCTGTAACAGCAATTATTTATGGTGAATTCTCTTCAGAATTAGAAATTGATTTCCAGAGAAAAATATATATTAATTTTAAAAAATGTTAAATACAATTGAACTTTATGAAGCATTACAACAGAATTTG
The DNA here is from genome assembly GCF_964235325.1 of Thermobia domestica. Taxonomy (NCBI): domain Eukaryota; kingdom Metazoa; phylum Arthropoda; class Insecta; order Zygentoma; family Lepismatidae; genus Thermobia; species Thermobia domestica. The sequence goes on from NC_137460.1 coordinate 233,953,761, forward strand.
CCTAACGATCATTTTATTGGTGTATATGCTGCTGATGAGTTACCTTTGTTTATTCATACATTTCCAGCCGCCATAATTATAAATACTGATTCTAGTGATAAGCCTGGTGAACATTGGGTTGCTGTTTATATATCTAATATGTGTGTGGGAAAGTATTTCGATAGCTATGGTATACCTCCCTATATACAACATCATATAAAGTTTTTAAAACGAAACTGTCTGTATTATACATGGAATAATAGACGTATTCAAGGTGATTTATCTCAATTTTGTGGACATTACTGTTTTCTATATCTAGCATGTCGTGCATCTGGTTATTCACTGCACGATTTCTTAAACAAATTCTCACTTAACACTATTGATGCTAATGATATACTTTATTCATTTATGAGAGTATGATGATATTTTTTTAAACTCCGCCATTGCCGGTCCCAAGCCCTGGATGAGAAAGGAGGAGGGTTCGGGGTTGCTACCCCCGTAAAAGAAAATAATCTCTGTTATGTTCAAATAGAGGTTAGAACAAGTTCACTCCTAAAATGACTATATTTATTTGCTATAGAGGATTAGAACGAGTACACCCCTAAAATATGCTCATAAAAGAGAATGAGTCCACCCCTAAAATGGACTATGTTTAAATAGAGGTGGAACGAATTTGCTATGTTCTGCCATGTTCAAATAGGGGGTGGAAACGAATCCGCTCTGTTGTGGGTTGAAAAATATGCTCATAAAAGGGAACGAGTTCATAGTCTCTGTTATGGTAAAATAAGGGTTGGAGTGAATACACCCCTATTATGTTGCGTAGTCTCTGCTATTTCTGCTATGTTAAAATAAAGGTTGAAAAAGGGAACGAATACACCCTTTAATCTTCACTATGTTTCATAATCTCTTTTACTAGTTCTCCTATGTTAAAATAGGGGTTGGAAAATGTGCTCATAAAAGAGAACGAGTTCACCCTCTCTGCTATGTTCCAATAGGGGTTGAATATTATTTATTCTCTGCTATCTTTAATTAAGGTTGAAAAATAATTCATACTCTTTTACTAGTTCTGCTATGTTAAAATAGGGTTGAAAAATATGGTCATGAAAGGGAACGAGTTCACCCCTAAAAATATGCTCATAAAAGGGAACGAGTACACCCCCTAAAAAGTGCTTATAAAAGGGAACAAATTCACCCCTAAAATGGAGATCGTAAAAGATCGTGGGTTCACGGTGTAAGGTGCTCAATTTCCCAGGGGCTCCTGAGTTGGCCAATGCTGGCCAATACTGGCCTAGATCGATCCATTTTCTACTACTCTCCGATGCTTTTGAAACAGACGATGAATGTAGTTTGTAGGAATATTCTAGCATCAATTTATGAGACACACATACCTCTTTTCACATAGCCTCGCTGCTGAACGGGACGTTAAACTCAAAATCAAAAGTCAACACATACCTCTTTCTATTTACAAATATTGTGGGGTATACAATACGCGGAATTCAAGATGGCTGCCATGATGTACACTAAATCATTTAACGCAGTTTCTACACCCATGCCAAATTGTGACATTTGCTTTTTCTCCGTCTATGCGTCTCTTTGTTACTGCCTATCATGATACATTTCTTCTATTAGATACATATGTCAAACATAGCACATCTGTCTCAAGCACGTGATGTGTCAAAAATGAGTTCACATTCTCATTTGTGGGAATATTCAAGCCTAATTTGAAGTGTAAAATAATAACCTTTTACATTTAAAACAATATTGTGTGATATGAAATATGGCGGAATTGAAGATGCCTTTCATGGTGACCACACTCCAAACCAATGCAGTTTTTACAATAATACCGTTTGTAACATTTATTTTTCCACTGTCCACGTATGTCGTTATTATTGTTCTGTCTCAATACTTTTCACTAACCCTGTATACACATCCACATATGTCTTCTCACAGCAAAATTAAACTAATCTTTTCCACAGAATATTTTTCATACTATACTTTGATCCAGGGGTTGAAATGGAATTTTAGAAGTAAGGGAGAAGTTAACAATAGATAAAGTTTGATTGGGCTATGTCACGAGAATACAAATTCAGAAAGCCGAGAGTCAGGGGCGGACTGGCCTGGACCGTTAGGTAGCAATCGCGGCCTAGGTCCTCTCATAAAAAAATAATGAAACAATAAAGAAAGAAAGAGAAAGAGAGAAAAGTTAAAACAGGAGAAAGCTAAATAATTCGGTAGATCACTGTTATTATGCTGCCAACACACGCATTCCTCTTCCATCCTTCCATCAATCAGTAAGTTATCTTTTTCAATAGAGTCCTTTTGTTACTGGATTTGTGGCTAGGTCCAACTTTCACTATGGTCTTTTAGTATCAGAAACTGTGATTTAGTTTTTACCTGGCGTCCTGTGCCCTTCTTTCAATATATTGGACAGTTGGGGCCTTCTTTCATTTCACTGAGCAGTTGCGGTCCTAGGCACTTTTTCATGCTGTTGAGCTGTTGTGACCTGGGACCTTTTTTCATTATGTTGGGTAGTTGAAAGCCCCTTCATCGTTGAAGACTGGGGGCTGGTTTGTAGCTGAGTCCATATTTAACTACAGGCTGATTGGTCCTTTATGGATGTTAATACATCTTGTAGATCTATATTTGATAACTCAAAAATGGAAAACAGAGCATTTAAAAAAATATATCCTATCAAAATCGTTTGCAAAATAACAGGAAAAAACAGTAAAAGATGCCAAGAAAGCGGACATTTTCAGCATAATGGTTGATTCTATCCGAGGTGTTTCAGTGCTTAATCAACTGGCTATAGTAATTCTCTACGTTATAAACGGTTAAGTATTTGAGCGGCTGTTAGCAGTTGTTATAAACAGCACGGGGCGTTTCTGGCGGGGTGGACGCATGTCCCCAATAGTTTGAAGTACAAAATATTCAATTTTTTATTCTAATTTAAGTTATTTACTAACGACAGAATAACATAAATAATAATAATTACATTTATTTGTCATATTATATTCAGGCTGTGAAACGATTATAACAGAGTTCTTGATAGAAACGTAACAAATAGAATTGAAGATAATAAACAGGTTGGGCTAGGTAGTACCATTTAAATAACTTTTTTTGATGTTCTCCCCCAAATTGTATATGCCAGAGACGCCAGTGGTAAACAGTGAAACTACAAGACAAACAACTCATAATGAAATCAAAACAGTATTTTATGCCAACAATGTTTTGATGTCTGATGTTGTAAGCTGCTCTTTTGATGGAGCTACTAACTTCAGTGGATGCTATAAAGGAGTTAAAGCATTACTGGAGAAGGATAATACTGAAATAATTAACACCCAATGCATGGCTCATCCTCTTAATTTGGTTATGACAAATTCGACTGAGTAGATTCCTGAACCTGCAAACTTATTTGATGTGGTTGAAAGCAGTGCCGTGTTCTGTGTGAATACTAGAAAAGAAAGGATGTTTGGAAGAAAATGATTGATGCAAGCTACGAGGGACATGACAGACTACTGAAAGTTCAACAAGTTGGTGCAACACGATGGTGGAGCAAAAACAAGGCACTGAATGCGGTTGTCGACACTAACGAGTTTCGCTACAAATCATGAAGCCCAAGGCTAGGACAACTGTCTATCATCATCAACATTTCGTTTCATTTTTATTGTTCCACAATGATGATGTACAGGACAGAAGTTTTAATGCGAAATCAAGATTTCAAGCTAAACTTTGCTGAATAAATGACAGAATTTAACACTGTAATGATGTGCTCTGTGTTTCAGGACTTGTTTACAGGACCGGAGCCTGTTTCAAAATACCTGCGGTCTCATGGATCGGACTATCTTACAACCTGGAGACTTGTAGACAATTTGCTGCAGCAGCTACAGAAGAAAATATAGGCAAAAGATATCTGTTTAATGGTTTACGAAAATACAAAAATATTTTGTGTGAAAATAAACCAATAGCTTGCGCAATCTGGTGTAGAGATAGCAATAGAAAAAAGATTTTCCGCCCAGAAGAATCTTAAAGAAGAAGAAAATATCAGGAGAGTTTGCGGCAGATGAACTGGAAAGTGAAAATGATTTACTGAGAATAAAAAAAAAAAAAAAACTTCAACGAAAATTCTGAATACAGCTGTTACATGTGTTAGATTTCAGCAGCCAAAAGAACTCCAAGTGCTGGATCCCAATCACTTTTCGGAAATAAAGAAGAATGGTGTACAGGAGCTTTCAGAGTTCATACAAAAAAAAAGTAAATATGAAACAGGAGGAAATATACAGAGTTCCAGCAGTTCTCTGTCGTGTATTACACTGTCACAAGACGTTCCGGTTTTTGATGATCCTGAAGAGAATGAAGCCTCTGAATCCGTAGAAGATGATCATGATGATTTTGCATCTGAGTATGCAATGGGAAATGGAACATCTTTGGATGGAATTCACTGCAAGATTAATAATGATGCTACAAACATCTTGTGTAAAAATTGTTTGTCTTGTGCAGAAATTTTGTATCAATTTCTGGCAGTCTAGTTGTTTTAATAATTTATACATTGTATACAAGCATGCGTTGTCTCTGGGACATTCCATGTAAAATCAACCAATGAAATGGCGAAATCTCTCCTGACAATCTTAGAATTTTGTAAAAATTGGTGCACAGCTTTATTACAGTGGGAGATGAAAAAATCCCAAATATTACCTTTCTCCTCCTGAAAGTGTCCCCATACAGTGTGTTCAAAAATGCCAAAACCGACATTTTCCCAGTTACAGTGATTATTAAAAATTGTCATAAAATGGTTAATATGTACACTAGAGACGTGAAACAAACACCATTAGAAAGCTCAAAGACTGCTCTACGAGCTGTACTATATTAAAGAATTGTAAAGTAAAAAATAATACTTCAAAAATTCAAATTAAGATTTGAATTTTGAATTTCGCATAGAAATATCCCTCTGAATTTGTCCAAAATTGTCCAGGTTGTAGTATCATATGTGTACTAAAACACCACAAAGTTGCATTTTGGGGACTCAATGGGATCCGAAGCAAAATTCAACATAACCGAGTTGCACGATATTGACCATGTGAATATATGGGTTCAGATCGATAACCATTTGCCTGGAGCTATTTACCTGCAGCATCAAAGGAAATACACCTGTAATGTGTATCACTTCTACTCTGCTGATTTACATAAAGAACCAATTATCGGTTGGTCGCAAACTGGAATTATTATTTTCCGTTGAGGAATCTTATCAAACTCTCAATCACATTTGGCCGACACATGAAAAGTAATGGCCTTGCCGCAGAGGAATGATCACAAATTGCATGAAATCAATAAAAATATATCCACAGAAAGCTATATTGGTCCGTATGTCCACCCAAATTTGTTGATGATTTGCGAATGAAACATCCCAACAAAATCTCACGGCCCAGAATCTCGCCTGGCGAAAATCTCACATAAAGAAAATCTTGCCAGACGAAATCTAGCCTGGCTAGATCCTCGAGGGATAAAACTTAGCCATCTAAACTCTCGCGAGACCAAAACTTGTATAGAATGTAGCAATTTCTTCTGTATAGAATGTTTAAAATATATATTTAAAATATTCACTGTACACTTTGAAAATAATAATAATTATTATAAATAAACTACAAGACAGAACATAAGCGATTTTATTAATTTTTAAAAGAGGAAAAGAAAGATAGATAAGTAGTTACTTCCCGGCTTATTTACACTTGCGTCGAAAATAGATCTTTACATTTCACGCTCACCAAATAATTTAATTAAATAGAGAGACAGAACAAGAATTAGGTGGCCACTTGTTTTGGAAAATTTACGGATAAAACCCGTCAACTCAAAAACGAAGAACTTATTTATGTAGGCGGATAACTTGTAACTCATGTAACTGAGATACAGCACTAGAAAGTTTGTTCCATCACCATGATATTGTTCTATATGAACAATGCAATGAACATACGTATTTAGTAAAATTATGAAGTGTAACTTGTATTTATGGACTAAAAATTATGAAAAAATCTTTTGATTAGTGGCGTATTTATGGGCTATCGGGCTAATACCCACAGAAATAATTTCTTTATTACGTTTCCGCATCATACGTACAACACAAATGATGATATAAAAGCAATATGAAGAGCATTTATCTACGTTTAAAATATCCTAGTCATTACACAATTTACTCCAATAGGGTCTAATAAATGTGGTTTAAATGTTCTTATATCACACTATTCGTGGAACAATCGTGACGCGGAAAGGTTGTGAAAACTCCTAATTGAAATTAAGAAGAATGAGACATAAATTTTTTAAACATAAATTAACAAAACTAAGCAATAAAATTTCGAGACAAGAGCGAAAAAAGTCTTCAATGATCGATACAGACTAGGCCTATTAAACATAGGAGACGAGACGAGAAAACCTTACTTCTCGTCTCGTCTCGTCTCATGAGGAACATTATCTGAACGAAGCAGATATCATTCTTGCTTGTAGGGACTATCTGGGAGATGTTGGTGCATTTTTTGCATGAATAGTCGATTTTATGGCATATCAATTTCCAAGCATATCATCAATCTGTACGCTATTATTGGTTATTAGCCAAGAATAGAACGCTGTAGAATGCATTAGGTTATTATTTAGAAATGAAATGAAGTCTTTTGTTTTACATCCCACTCTTATACCGGATACACTAAAGGAGACTCTGATGATGAGAATGAACACGAAATGCTGTAACGAAGAAAGTGAGAGAAACGTGAGGACCCCAAGAAAACCCACACACATGGCGTTTGTCCTCCACAAAACTTACTTGGCGCGAGCTGAAATCGAACCTGGAACCTCATACACCAGAGTTGAGCACTCTACCACTGAGCCACTATGGTTCCCGTTATTATTCAGGGTATAATAACTGATGCAAAAAGAATTCTTGAAATTCCCATATCCTTAATCTGCACGAAAATAGATTTAATGAATAATATTTCTTCTTTCTGTGTTGATTATACTTCCAAACGATGTTATGCATAAGTATTGGAAATCTAATAGAACGGTTCTCCCTGTTGACAGGTATCAGATCAAAAGCGGTAAAAAAAAATATTGAGAAGGATTTTCCGGAATAGATTTAGCGTCATAAGAATAGGTTCCATCTCCTCCGTCAATCTTCTATATAAATCGGAAGTGATAGAGATCGACTACTTGGGGTCATAATAGCTAGCGACAAGCAAGTTTAAGGAATTGATTCAATGTTCCTCAAAAATGTGCCATTTCTACCCCTATCTTTCTATCAAAACCGGAACTGGTAGAAATTTACTACTACTTTCAGTTTCAATATTGATTTTCATAAGATATATCGAGAAGCAGTTTTCTGGAATCCATTCAGCACCCCAAGAATAGTTTCCGTGTCCGTCTCCTCCAACAAACTTATATTTAAACCGTAAGTGGTAAAAATCGACTACAACCAGTTTCAACATTAATGGCTATAAATCAAAGACGGAAATAACTAGGGACGAAATGATTTCCGAAATCGATCAAACGTCAGGAAAATTTACCACTTATACCCTATCTCATTATTAAAACCGGAAGTGGTAGAAATTTACTACTATTTCCGGTTTCAATATTCAGTTTCATAGAGTAAAAACTGTCAGAGAGGTCGAGAAGTGTTCGGGAATTCAAACAACGTCTCAAGAATAAGTTTTCTTTCTTCCGTTAATCCTGCATTGAAATCAGAAGTGGTAGGAATAAACCGTTTTCGTTTTTAACATTGATCGCCATAAAAATAAATTGGTAGTAGATAGCGACAGTTTTCGAAAATCGATTGAGCATCTCAAGAAAAATACCATCTTCACCTATTTCTCTCTACTGAAACCGGAAATGGTAAAACAATTTTACTCTTCCAGTTTGAATATCGATCCCTATAGCTCCATAGAGCTCCCTCAGGCTAATTGGATAGCATACGGCGCGGGAAACCCGGGTTCGATTTCCGGTGGGTTCTTATTCCCTCGCTGTAGGTCCATGTCTCATATAGCCTCCCTGCTGAACGGTACTCGAAGCTGAAATCAAACTAAAATCAAATCCATAGATCCATTGAGCAAAATCAATAAGTGATATCAAGAAGTTCACCCACAATTTTCTTCTGTCCCACCAACCGAATATCACCAGGATGATCTAAGTGAAATCTTTGAGTTTTACGTCCCACGATTATGCCGATTAGGCTAAAGGAGACGGTGATGATGAGTAATGAATGAAATGGTGGAATGAAGAAAGTGGGAGGAAACGGGAGAACCCCGAGAAAACCCACGCACAGGGTGTTTGTCCAGCACAAAGTTCACTTGGCGGGGTCTGGGATCGAACCCGGGATCCCAAGCACCAGAGGTGAACGCTCTACCACTGAGCCACTGCGGCCCCCAGGATGATGTACTCCCCACATATGCTCTGCCTGATTTCCACATTTCTTTGCCTTTGTTATTAATGTTTCGGTATAAAATGGCCTTTGGGCTCCATTTGACATTTCGTTTTCTAAAATAAATATTAATTAATGCATTTAAATTTACTCGCCAGTTGTGTGTGTGTCTAACACAGCAGCGGTCTGTTTCTCAAAACTACTCGTCTTGTAATGTTTTTTGAGAATCCATCAAATATCATGACGCAGAAATACTAGAATAATAGTAAAATTCATTTCTAAGTACTATTGCTGACAATTTTAATTTGCCGCTTTTTTACAGTATATACAAGTGTAAAATATTTGATTTTGAGAAGTTTCACTAGCATTACAAGGCTAGCAGTTTTGAGACGTAGTCCCCTGTAGTCTCAAGTTTGATTTTTAAAAATGAAAAGAATTGGGTTCTCGATGTCATTCAAAACGCAGATATGTAAATAAAATATATATAGTAAAAGAATCGTACGGACCGTTCTTTATTTTTACTCATTTCTAGATTTATTAGACAATTTTGATATAAATATACCTAACAGGCAGTAAGTACCAGCATTTAGTATGTCGTCCGTTTTTCCTAAGACTTCTCTTTGATCTGTGTGTAAACTTTTGTCAGTGGATGCAACAAATAAGCGAGTTTGCTCTACGCTCTACAGTTCGAAACTCATTTTATAAGATGAATAGACTTCCCTCACTTGAAAACAATATAGACAGGTTTTCTGGAACTGTCGTACGCTGTTGGCTGCAATATTCTTGTACAGGTAATTATTCGCGGAGATGTTTACGTAGAAATCTTTACGATCTATGAAGAGAGGCAAAACACACTTTGCTCTTATCTGCTGTCAATGTGCATTCCATCGGTTTCTTTTTCTCCGCGGACAACCCTATGTTCACGCACGTGACCTAGCGAGGGCAGACAAAGAAAGAAATCTACGTGGTTAGCTTCCTATCTGCTGTTCTGCACTGTTGTAAAATGCAGCCAATATCTTAAACAGTTTTTAAATGGAAGAAATTTTTTTTAATTAGCGCGCTCTAATATTACCTTAGCAAGAAAAAGTAAAAGTGAACATGCAATATTAATACTAATAAAATTTGGCCGAATTTTGAACACTATAAAATAAATAGTTTTTATAAAATTTTGGAAAGAAATATGCTATGTTATTATATATATAACGTTCCCCTCGCGTTCCCCCTCAGTTTTACCCCTACTATATAATATTCTCATATTATGAGAATTAACATTTCCCTTTATACTTATTATGGAAATAACAAAATGGATACTCAAAACAGTTTTGGTTTTCAAACACTTAATGCCAAGAAGCAAGCATATCTCCATGAAACAAGCATATCGCTTTATTTATTTATTTATTTCTTGACTCTTCTAGCTAGCTATCTAGTGGATCGCCTGAAGGCGAAACATCGTACAGCAAACAAGCTGATTCGACACGTGCCAACGACAGAACGAAAGTCTTGATTTTAGTACTGAAGCTACACTCAGGCAAAAAAATGCCCGCAGGCTTCTGTGCCTTGTAACATTGTGCTAAAAGAAAGAGACAGAAGGTCAATTGTGAGTTCCTTACTTCTTTCTCAAAACACCTAATAAGACTTGTATACAAATCGTTGTTGTTTGAAGACTCTTTATTCCTCATAAAAACAATACATCCAGATTCGCGAAAGCCCACAGGGATTGTATTAGAAAGTTAAAAAAAATATTTATCATTCAGATCCTTTATTATTATTATTATTATTATTATTATTATTATTATTATTATTATTATTAGTAGTAGTAGTAGTAGTAGTAGTAGTAGTAGTAGTAGTACCACATAATATTTTTCGTTAGTTCTTACAGCAATTAATATTTAGCAGCAGGGGTAAAAGTGCTTGGGAATGCAGGGGACGCCGTCCCCCACCTCCAAAAAATGTGTACGGCGTCCTCCAGTTCCTAAGGAATTACAATGGGCAAAGATAGGCATGGGGGACGGCGTGACGTCATGCCGCTACCTACCGTTCCCCTTCCTTTTCAGATTCACTTTATCTTTGCTTAGCAGGAAATCGATACAAGAGTTAGTAGGACAGCTACTCTTTATTGATAAAAATCGTAATTTGGAGGTTATTAAAAACAATATTTCTGTGTCTAGAGGTAGAAGAGAGGGGACCATGGAAGTTACTATTGCCACGTACTAAAATGAAACCTGTATTCAACACTGACTACATATAATTCAAGGATTATTTTTTTAAAAAAAGCAAAACTTTTTTCAAGTAAAGTTAACACATGGAAGACCCAGGTTCGATTCCCGGTGGGAGTTCATGTGATTCGGATTCGACGTTAATTCGTAGGTCCACGTTTCATATAGCTTCGCTGCTGAAAGGGACGTTAAGCTCAAAATCAACTCAAGAAGAGTTATAACAATGAGAATGTTTTCTACTGTTTAGGCGTATGCAATTCTATGTTAAATAAAACTACATACACTATTTGATAATGGAAGCATTGTCAGAAATACAGTATCCAATAAATCAAACTTTTCGAGGAGGGTTTATCTGAAGATACATACAAATAATGAAAATAGTTTAAAAAGGTGCATAATGCAGAAATACTATTTTATCGCGTATGAACTTGAGGCTTCTAGAACAGCAAGTTCTGACCAGATATTAACACCGCAGAACCAGGATATGATCAAGGGATGGACTAGACCATAGTTTCCAACTTTACCCAGTGTAAATAAAGTAGGATTGAAACCCACTCTATCCAGTGTATACCTGAGCGTCATGGGGGGGGGGGGCTGTAGACCCTATAAAATTCCTCTTGGATCCGCGCCTGTTGAAACCAATTCATATTTCATAACTTCATACACGGCACGATCAAGCACTGAATCTATTGAAATCTTACTATGTAAAATAATTATCGAGCGTCTACACTTTTTCTATTAAAGCTCATAGTATATTCTATCATAATATAAATTGTCACTCATGTAGTGTGTGCTAATGTACTAGGGATGCGCACGAGACAAGATTTGTGGCTGTCTCGTCTCGAAAATGTGCTGTAAAAGTGATGTCTCGACTAGAAAAATGTATATTTCTCTATTGGAAGTACCGTGTCTCGACTCGAATTTTGTCAGGAAAATCCTGTCTCGATTCGTCTTGTGCGCATCCCTAAATGTAACTCATGACAAAAATGTTTCGTTTTAAAACAAAATGAAACGGTTGAGGTGGACTCTGCCGAGTATAAGACATCCAATTTATTAAATCGCCTCGCAACCCACTTGGCCCCACACTTAGGTTACAGTCTTCACCTTTTTCCCATGCTATCTAAAGTATTGGCTAATCTTAAATTCGCATTGCCGACTCGGGTTTTCTAACAAGAATTATTATGTTCCAACTTAATTTGGATGTGAAATCCTGACTTAATTAGCATTTAAAAACTTCGCAGTGTGCATTAAAATCATGACAGAAATATAGTTAAATCTCTGTTTTAAATTTCATGTCTACCTTGCATCCAAATACTTGTGCTGTCATTTCTTTCAATGTTGGTAGGAGCCGAAAGTTCCAATAGATCCCAATTTTTCGCTTTAATTTCCTCTATTTGTTCATACAATTTTAAAGAAATATTATTATTAACAAGCAACACTTCTGAAATGTAACACTCCGATTTTGATAAAATTTGGAAGGTAGATACTACATATGAAATAAACTAATACGTGTTTCTTATTTTCTCCGGAAAAACGGTTTTAAGGGACAAAAGACCCCACCCACAATTTTGAAAGTTGACGCCCCAAAGGCAAAAACCAAGGAAACCGAAGTAAACGAAATTTTACACACATATTGCAGACATAAAATGAGGGAACACGTGTTTCGTATTTTCCTGGAAAAAACGGTTAGGTGGGGATCGGACCCCTCCAAAACTTTCATCACGAAATATTGAAAGCGATAATAACAATATGACAAATGTGTGTAAAGGAGACAAGAATTGCAACGAAACTTTGTGTATGAACAACATACCAAAAAATAAAGGAACACGGGTCTTTTGTTTTGTGCTGAAAAACGGTTTCAGGGGGCAAAAGCTATCACCCAAAATTTTGAAAGTTAAGGCCTGAAGGCCAGAGGAAGTGAACAGAAGTTAATGAAATTGTGCACAGATATTGTTGACCTAAAATCAGGGAATACTTTTTTCTTATTTTCCAGAAAAAAAGAAAACCGTTTAGGTGGGACACACACACCTCCAGAACTTTGATCATGAAATATCAAAACTGCTAATAACAGAAATGTTTGAAGGACATGACGAATTGGTACGACACATTGTGTAGGGACAATACGCAAAAAATAAACGAATACGGTTTTTCTTTTATTTTCTGCGAAAAAAACGGTTTTAGGAGGCAAAAGCCCCCATCACAAATTCTGAAATTTGAGGCCCAAAATGCAAGAAGTGCACCGAATTAAATGAAATTGTGCGCAGATATTGTAGACGAAAAATGAGATAATTGGGTTTCGTATTTTCTTGGGAAAAGCGGTTGAGTGAGGCACGGATCTTCTAACCGTTGATTAGGGAATCTCAAAAGTGCAAATAAGCATACACAAAAGTTCCTAAAGAATATGGAGAATTGCAACGAATCTTCGTAAAGGGACTATTTGCAAAACAGTATATGAAACATGTTTTAATTTTTGCGGAAAAACAGTGTTGGGGTCTAGGTCCTTTCCGAGAAAAAAAGAAAATATTACCGTAATAGCTCAGAAAGGAGTGGACCCAAGCAAATCAAATTGTGTGTAGATATTATATGTAAAATAAGGGCTCTCGTGTTTCTCAAGTGTTCCTGTCCGTTTTGCTTCAAATTTGGCATATCAATAGCAAACTGGAAATAAATCGACACGTGTTTTTCTTTATGCTGAGAAAACATTGCAAGAATTAAAGGTGCCTCCTGAAATACTATAAAAGACGCTTTACTGTTTGTGTTTGATGTTACTTGATCTGCCAAATTTGAAGAAATCGGATGGAGACACGTCACTTGTGAAACACGGAAGGCCATATTTTACATATCCAATATCTACATACAATTGCTGTCGCTTCGGTCCACTTCTCCCGTAACTCAACGAAACGGTTCACTCACAAGTTTTTTTTTTCTTTCAGGAAAATACGGAACACGTATTCCCTCACCTTACCTCTACAATGTTAGTGCACATTTCATTCACTTCGGTCCACTTCTTCTTGTCTTTTGGGGTCAAATTCCAAAATTGTAGACGGGGGCTTTTGCCAACCAAAACTGTTTTTAACCAAAATTTAAAAATGTGTTCGTTTATTTTTTGCGTATTGTCCACACACAAAGTTTGATGCAATTCCTCATGTCCTTTACACACATCTAATATACTGTTACTAGATATTTTGATATTTCGAGATGAAGGGTTTGGAGGGGTCCGTGCCCCACCTGACCGTTTTTTCCAGGAAAATACGAAAACCATATTCCCTAATTTTGTGTTCCAAATTTCATTCACTTCAGTTCACTCCTTCTTACCTTTCGCGCGTAAACTTTCAAAATTTTGATTTAGGGTTCTCTTGTCCCTAAAACCGTCTTTCCGCAAAAAAGAAAAAACATATTCCTTTATTTTTTGTCCATACAAAAAGTTTTGTTGCAATTCTTCATGTCTTTTACACACATCTGACATATTGTTACTAGCATTTTTCATTTTGTGTGATCAAAGGTTTGGAGGGGTAGGTGCCTCACCCAACCGACTTCTCCAGGAAAATACGAAACCCGTAGTCCCTCACTTTATGTCTACAATATCTGCACAATTTCACCCCCTTCGGTTCGCTTCTTTTTGACTTTCGGGAATCAACATTCAAAATTTTGTTTGGGAGGTTTTACCCCCAAAAACCGTTTTCCCGCAGAACATTAAAAAAAACGTATTCATTTACTTTCTGCGTATTGTTCATACACAAAGTTATGTTGCAATTCTTCATTTCCTTTACACACATCTGATATACTGTTACTATTACTTTTGCTTTATCGTGATAAAGGGTCTGGAGGGGAAAGTGCACCACCCTACTGTTTTTTCCAGGAAAGTACAAAACTCGTATTCTCATTTCACGTCTGCAATATCTGTGCACAATTTCATACACTTCGGCTCACTTCTTCTTGCCTTTCGGACGTCAACTTGCAAAATTTCGGGTGGTGGCTTTTGCCCCTGAAACCGTTTTTCTGCAGAACAAAAAAAAAGTGTTCTTTTTTGCGTATTGTTAATACACAAAGTTATTTTGGAATTCTTCATGTTGTTTGCACACATCTGACATACTGTTGGTAGCACTTTTAATATTTCGTGATCACAGGTTTTGAGGTGTCCATGCAGCACCCAACCCTTTTTTCGAGGAAAATAGGGAACCGTATTCCCTCATTTTACGTCTACAATATCTGTGTAGAAATTCATTCATTTCGGTTCATTTCTTTTTTACTTTCGGGCGTCAATTTTCAAAATTTTGTGTGGGAGCATTTGCCCCCTAATACCATTTTTCAGCAGAACATACAAGAACCCGTATTGCTTTATTTCTGGCGTATTATCCACAAAAAAAATTCAATTGCAATTCTTCATGTCCTTTATACACTTTCTACATACTGTTATTAGCATTTTAATTTTTTATCAAAGGTTTGGAGGGGTCCGTGCCCCACACGACCATTTTCTCCAGGAAAGTATGAAACCCGTATCCTCATTTTATGTCTACAATATATGTGCACATTTGCACTCACTTCGGTTCACTTCTTTTTTTCCTTTCGAGCTCAACTTCCAAACTTTAGGGTGGGAGCTTTTGCCCCTAAAACCGTTTTCCCGCAGAACTTAGAAAACCTATATTCGTTTACTTTTTGCGTATTGTCCATACACAAAGTTATGTTGCAATTCTTCATGTCCTTGACACACATCTGACATACTAGCACTTTTGATATTTTGTGATCAAACGTTAGGGAGGATCCGTGCCCCACCCACCCCTTTTCTCCAGGAAAATAGCACTCATATTCCCTCATTTTATGTCTACAATGTCCGCGCACAATTTGATTCACTTCTTTTTGCCTTTCCGGCGCCAACTTTCATAATTTTGTGTGAGAGCTTTTGCCCCTAAAACCGTTTTGCCGCAGAAAAAAACCCTTCTACATTTTTTTGCGTATTGCCCGTACATAAAGTTTCATTGGAATTCTTCATCTCTTTTACACAAATCTGATATTCTGTTACTAGCACTTTTGATATTTCGTGAGCAAATGTTTGGAGGGGTCCGTGCCCCACCTAACAGTTTTTTTCAGGAAATACGGAACTAGTATTCCCACATTTTATTTTCACAATATGTGTGCAAAATTTCATTCACTTCGGTTCATTTCTTCTTGCTTTCCCGACGTCAAATTTCAAACTTTTGTGGTGGGTTCTTTTGCCCCCTAAAACCGTTTTCCTGCAGAACATTAAAAAACGTATTCTTTTATTTTTTGCGTATTGTTCATACACAAAGTTTCGTTGCAATTCTTCATGTCCTTTACACACATTTGACACATTGTTACTAGAACTTTTTATTTTTCGTGGACAAATGTTTGGAGGGGTCCGTGCCCCACGCGGCCGTTTCTTCCAAGGAAATACGAAACTCGTATCCTCATTTTACGTATGCAATATCTGTGAAAAATTTTATTCACTTCGGTTTACTTCTGGCTTTCAGGGGCCGTGTTGGCTCACAGGTAGATTTCACCTATGGTGCTTGGGGTCCCGGGTTCGATCCCAGCCCCCGCCAAGTGAACCTTGTGGTGAACAAACACCGTGTGCGTGGGTTTTCTCGGGGTTCTCCGTTTCCTCCCACTTTCTTCATTCCACCATTTCATTCATTACTCATCATCACCGTCTCCTTTAGTCTAACCGGCATAACCGTGGGACGTAAAACTCAAAGATTTCATTTTTTTCTTCTGCCTTTCGGGCGTCAACTTCCAAAATTTTGGGTGGGAGCTTTTTCCCTCTAAAACCGTTTTTCCGCGGGAAATAAAAAAAGCAATATTCATTTATTTTTTGTCCATACATAAAGTTTCGTTGCAATTCTTCATGTCCTTTACACACATCTCAGATACGGTTACTAGCACTTTTGATATTTCGTGATCAAAGGTTTGGAGGGGTTAGTGCCCCACCGAATCGTTTCTTCCAGCAAAATACTAAACCAGTATTCCCACATTTTATATCTACAATACCTGTGAAAAGTTTGTTTCATTTTGGTTCACTTCTTCTTACCTTTCGGGCGTCAAATTTCAAAATTTTGAGGTTGCCCCCTAAAACCGTCTTTGTGAAGAACATAGAAAATCCTGTGTTCCTTTATTTTTTGTGTATTATCCATACAAGAAGTTTCGTTTCAATATTTCATGTTCTTTACACACATCTGACTGACATACTGTTGCTAGCACTTTTAACTTTTCGTGATCAAATTTTTGGAGGGATCGGTGCCCCACTCAACCGTTCTTTCCAGGAAAATACGAAACGCGGATTCCCCGTTTTGTCTACAATATCTGTGCACAGTTTCATTCACTTCGGTTCATTTCCTTTTGCATTTTGGGCATTAACTTTCAAAATTTTGGGTTTGAGCTTTTTCCCCTTAAAACCGTTTTTTCACAGAAAATTTAAATAAATGTTTTCTTTTATTTTTTGCGTATTGTCCATTCACGCAGTTTGATTAAATTCTTCATGTCCTTTACACACATCTGACATGCTGTTGCCAGCACATTTGATTTTCCGTGATCAAAGGTTTGGAGGGGTCCGCGCCCCACCCAACCGTTTTTTCGAGGAAAATACAAAACATATATCATCACGTTACGTTTGCAACATCTGCGCTTAATTTCGTTCACTTCGGTTCACTTCTTGTTGCCTTTCGGACGTTAAGTTTCAAAATTTTGGGTGGGACCTTTTGGCCCCTAAATCCGTTTCTCCGCAGAAAATTTAAAAAGCCCGTATTCCTTTAGTTTTTGTTTATTTTCAATACAAAAAGTTCCGTTGCAATTCTTCATGTCTTTTACACACTTCTGACATACTGTTACTAGCAATTATGATATTTCGTGATCAAAGGTTTGGAGGGGTCCGTGCCCCACCCAGCCGTTTTTTCCAGGAAAATACGAAACTCGTATTCCCTCCTTTTACGTGTACAATATCTGTGCAGAATTTCATTGACTTTGGTTCAGTTGTTCTTGCGTTTCGGGTGTCAACTTCTACAATATAGAGTGGGGCTTTTATATTAAAACTTACGTAACTTTATGTAACTTTTTCTTTTTTATGAGATTCTTTTTTTGGGAGGTGAGGAGAGAAATGCTTTCCTCTGATATATGTTTCTTGCCATTCATCTTGTTTGAACTGCTTAAGTAAGATCATTTTGTAACTTTTGATGTCATCCATCTCCGTCACGATAATATTATTGTCATTTTTAACAATTTGTTTTATTCCCTTATTTGCAGTTTGCCACACTGATACATTTATTACAAAATTGAGGTTTGGTCCAGCGCCTTTCGAATTCGGAACCAACCCAACCGCCGAGCTTTTTGGGTTGCCTGCTATTGCAGGAAAAGGAGAATTGCAGGTGGTAATGCACTTTTGGAGTCGTGTATACATATCTTCATCGATACCCGTTCTTTGGTATGATACCAATCGTGTTTTCCTTTAAGAAATTTCTTCGATACACCAAGTTACATGCACTGGCGATTGTATTGCATTCAAGTAAGGGATTTACATTTGTTTGAGATTCAAATGCATTCATAAAGGAAATACATGCTTGACGTAATACTTCAACATCCTGTACACAATACTTGATGATTTCTTCTTTCATTTTAAAGCTATAGTTTCGATGTTCAGTATACCATTGCAGAAACTTGCGTCTTTTGTCTACTTTCATGGTATCTGCTCCATAATACCTAATGTCTGGAAGCGTGCCTTCATATGTTTGATTCTCACGTCGATTGAAAAGTGTGGGAAATATCCTTTGCAGGATTGAAGACCGAACGCAACACTTAATTTACTTAAGGGCATAGGAAGAAAACTTAGTGAATCAATAAAGGCTACGTTCTCTACATTAAGAGATATAACTTTCGCCCCATTCATGATCACATCTGGAGTCCAATTCATCTTCTCAACCAGTGTCTTAATGATGAAATGTGCATCATAGTCCTTAGAATTGTGTGCAATACATGTTACTGATTTGATGTTTGGACGTCGTTTTTGTAGATGTTTTAGAAAGTCTTCTGTTATATTTTCTCCATCAAATATATTTTCTCGTTTTCCCCAAACGATACAATCATTTTTTATGTTGTTGTCTTCATAAGAACGGTAACATGCATGCTCACTAACCAAGACATTAGGTATAGGTATATGCTCATATATGTTTGCGTCATCCTCTTCTATTTTCGTATCTTGTGTACACTCAATATCATAAAATACAATCACAGCTTTCTTCTCTATGATAATTTTCCGTTGCTTTTTTATTTTCATCTTTCATTCACTTTTATGTAACATTCACGATTAGGTGGTACTGTAGTATAGCAAATATTACAATACGTTTCTCCACATACGTAAGATCCTTTTTCATTTACTACATAAATTTTCAAACACTGGGTACAACATTTCACAATTGAACATAAAGGCTTTCCCTTTTGATACGGAGTTGACTTGTGATATTCATAGCATGACTGGCCATAAAATTCTCGATTACAATCATTGCATGTAATATGGGCTTCTTTAAAGTCACATGGTGGTTTATGATGACAACGGCTGCCACATCCAATAACGACGATGATCTTTGCTTGAAGTCTGCAATCTTCTTTAAAAATGTTGGCTTGTTCAAATCACGACCGTACGACTTTCTCAGTTTATAGTAACCGTCTTGATACGCAACAACAAGCTGCACGATCCTGTACTCAGTAAGCATAGGAATGGACGCTCTATCATAAATGATTTTTATTTTTCTTTCTACTATCCCAGCAACTTTTGAAAAGCTCACTTTTGCATTGTTTGTTTGTGGGTATAATTGTAGTCTTTCGTGAAAACAACACCGAAGTACATCATTATATGTAGGCAGTTTAGTTAGTGGCAAATCTCTGGGATGACCAAAAAGAGGACACTCAAAGTTTTGCCTCGTAATCATCTTCGAAGCTGTCATTGTAGCGCTACGAAATATCACCGCACGGAAAACAACAAAAGTACTTAGCACTATAATTCAAGATTATAAACAACAACTAATACAAATGTAATAAGGAACACAGCTAACAACACAGGACTTCTGCACAACGCCACACTTAATCACAGTGAGGAAATGACGAGGACGTGACGGACACGGAATGCGTGTCAAAACTTGCAGCGTTCATCATTCAGCAACAATGCTCGAACACTCTCAAAGTCCAGTAATCTTGCAGAAGGGGAGGGGAAGTGGGATTATATCCAGTAAATTGTCGGATTACGGTGAAATATTTCCCTGTGAATCTGCTTGTTTTTTTAAACCAATCATTTAACTCATATGTGCAAAATTACCCCATATATAAACTATGAAAAAGTCTTTTTTGAAAAAAAAATGTTTTCAGTAAAGTTGTGCAACTGGAAAACATAAAACAAACCAAAGCGAAAACACACTGTAACTATTTTTATACTTTACTATAATTTATATTAACGAAAATAAATCATGGAATCGATTAAATATTATTTATTTATAAGACAAAAGAAATTAAAATCACAAGATTTACGTCATTTTTCGTAAACTTTAATTGCGATGCGTCAACGGAATATGTTAACTGATTTCAAATTGTTTCTTAATTTTTCTAATCAGTACCAAAGGCAACTTTCCCGCGCCATAGCGACTAAAAAAATAAAAAAGTTTTTTGGCCCACCCTGGTCTACAACGATATTGTTTATTTGATCTATAAATTACTTCCATTTTTAACTGTAGCTATTTTGGGAGCGGTGCTTAAAAGTGCACAATATGTTATGAAGAAGAAGAAAAAATGTTGAATATATGTTGGAGTAGATTGATGTTCCTGTAATGGTAGTGACTGTAACTAGAGATAATTGTTTGTTAATGTTGCTATGAGAACAGAAAGATTATTATTCTTGGAGTTTTGAGAATACAAGTTACTTGTTCTATATATTTGACGAGCCTAATGTCCAAGGTATGCAATAATTAGTTTTGGCAATTAAGTGTGTCAATTAAAGAACCGAGTCGTGTTGACTTACTCCAACTGTGGGCAAATATATGTAACAAAAGGAAATCTTAAATAACGTTACATATTTTTAGATGGTATTTTCTGCTAGGGAACCTTGAAATTTGTGTGAAGTAAAGTAATCAATCTCATGAATAACCGTCAGCACGGAGTATACTTTATTAAGAAGTAAAAGGAAAATTTATAGGAATATTAAAATGGATTTACCCAGAGTCGAACGTAGTAATGAAGTTGTTGATGTTGGAATACCAGGATCGGATACATCAACGAATGTGGCTGACCTTATAAATAGTTAGGTCAATCCTTGTCACAGCAAATCAATACTAAATTTGAGCAACTGGCACTGCAAACACAATAGCTGGATACTTGGTTTCAACAAATGGATAGCAAATTTGAACAAATTACGCAGCAAATGAAAACTAAACTGGAACAAACAGACTGTAGGATGGAACAAATTTTACGCAGATTTACAATTCTACAAAGTTCAGTGGAAATGGTTGAAAACCAAGTTAATGAGCATAGCAACCAAACTAAAGTATTACAAACACTATCAAGGAGAGGATAATTATTATAAATGATAATCCTGATCAGATCACCAATAGAGACCATAGGCCAAATGAACCCAGATTAGCTTTGAAAGAAAGTGATATACCGGAAAGCTGTACTGAGAGGGTTGATAGTGCTTCCAGCACCTGGAAAGAAGAAAGAAGACCGTATTTATCACATCGCCGGAAAACCAGATACGTAAAGCCTAATCATTTGAAACAGTCCCATAATAATCATCATTTCAGATTTAGTGAAATAAGGTCTTTAACGAAATTTAGTGGAAGGTCAGAAGACATACCTGTAAGTGTATTTTTAGAAAAGTTCGAAGAAGAATGCGATTTAACTCGGTAGACAAGTCTAAATTTTTAAAGATTTTACCACACATTTTACTACTACCCTCTTCTGTTTGGTTCAAAACGATCAGGGGGAGTTTACGCATTTTTTTAGATTTTAAGAACGCACTGTTTTTCAATTTTAAGAATGATTTTATGTTGGCAAACCGAGACGCTTTTGATGGAAACAGACGGTATGATCCCAAACTTGATATGAATCTTACTGATTTTGTAATTCCCGTATATAATGAGTTGAAATTAATTAATCCATACCAACAGGAATCACGAATCATAGCATCGATCCGGATATTGTTACGTTTTAGGTTACAGCAAATATTGATTTCTGCGCAATGTATTAATTTCAATAATCTAATTACGATAGTACAAAATTTGGAAAATCAATGAATGGTACAAAGTAACACAAATCGAAACCAAATTAATTACAACCGAAACCAAGCCAATCATATTCCAATCCGAAATTTCAGTGTGCGTGAAAAATGTAGTCCTCATGTAAGAAGTAATGATAGATTCAATTATACCGGTCATTGACCCGAACCTAATTTCAGAAGAAATAGAAATAGTGATCGTACAACATTTAGAAATCAGGTAAACTGTACATCTAATTTTTCTCGAAATGGATCTCGTAACAATTTCATAGGTAGCGGATATTCTCAAAATAGAAACCAAGGTACCGTGAAAGCAAATAATAGGCAGAATTGTATACAAGATTGTGGCGTGCAATGTAACTTAACCGAATTCTTTGGTAATATAATTTAAGCTCATGCTGTGGCGTCCAAGAAAACATATTCAATTGACTTTTGTTATCTTTCACTTTATATATCGTAATGATTTCATTTGTCATTCGTACTTTGTCTATACAAATAATATAAATAATGTTCTTAATGTAAATGAATACAAATATTGCCTATCAAAGTTACGCTAATTATGCCTTAATAAACAAAACATATTGTATTCTAACCCACATAAACTTTGCTAGTTATTAATATAATAATTTCTTTATTTGTATTATTCTTGGTTAATAATATTAATCAAGTATTGTTTTGTTTCACTTTGAATATTGTTATGATTTCTTTGTAATTCGCTTCTATTATCAATATTGTGTTTTCAAAATCTTGTATAATTATCTTGAGTATGCCCAAATGGAAGAAATACGTTATGTAATATTTCAATACAGTTTAATTTGTCTATGAGCTCCGACGATTGACCTAAATAATCAGCAAAAGGATCGTATTTTAAATAAGTCCTCTTCGTCGATAATATTATAAAATTAAATGAAATTGATTATTAAATGAATGTAAGATTATTGTTAAAACAGAATGAAATTTATATATATATATATATATATATATATATATATATATATATATATATATATATATATATACATGTATTATAATTTATATTTGTGAGGGCTATTCGGACAGTAAGGTAACCACGTACGTAAGATATGTAACGGTCCAGGATTCTTTCTTCAATTTTCAATTTAAGAAATACTCGTCGGGAGCCACATATACAACAATATTGTATATCTGAACTAAAAATTACTTTAATTTTAGTTGTAGCTATTTTGGGCAATGGTGCTTAAAAGTGCACAATATGTTATGAGAAGAAAAAATTTAGAATATATGTAGAGATAGATTGATCTTCATGTAATGGTAGTGAGTATAACTAGAAATAATTGTTTGTTTCGTGTTGTTGTGACAATAGAAAGATTATTATTCATGGAGTTTTGAGAATAAAAGTTAGTTGTTCTATATACTTGACGAGAATAATTTCCAAGATATGCAATTATTAGTTTTTGAAATTAAGTGTATAAATTAAAGTACCGTATGGTGTTGGCTTGCTCGAACTGTGGGCAAATATATGTAACAAAAGAAAACCTTAAATAACATTACAACTCGTCTCCATAAATAATAATGTACAAATGTTAAGTGTGATAACCTAGGAGGCCAGCGACCCCTACCTATCTAGTGCCACGAAACATTGCATTCATCTGATTTCTCGCTGTCAGTTCAAAATATGCTGGGTAACTATCTTGTTGTAGCTACATGTGTGTCCTGATGTGTAAGGGGACGTCTTCGAGAAGAATGGGCAATTGTTCTTGCAGAAGTGTACGATAAACAACATCCGTAACACTAAAAAAAAAAGTGGTCCAATTTTTCTTCCGCCGATGATTCCACACCACACATGCACAGACCATCGACATTGATGATCAACCTCTTGCATCTACTGTGGGTTTACGTCGGCCCAAATGCATGTTGTGACAATTTAACTGATCATCATTTTTAATTGTAGCCCCATCAGACCACAATACTATTTCGTCAAAGAATCGAGCATTTTCATTCACTTGAGCTTTAGACCACATACAAAACTGGAGACTGCTTTGAAAATCAGTGTCATGTAGCTCTTGATGCAAGGAAATATGGTATGGATGAAATGTGTTAGGCTTCAAAATCCTTGACGCCGTAGTTGAGCTGACACCAGAATCGCAAGGAACTTGCCTGATACTCGTGTGAGGATTAACATGGATATCTGCAAGTACATAAGCAGACCTATTACCTCGAACAGGCCGAGCTATGCGTTTATTCCTGTGACTGCTAGAAGGCTGAATATTTCCACTTCTGCGTAGACGTTGGGCAAGGTTGCGAAACACATGTCTTGAACGACGTTCTCGATCAGGATAGCTAGCAACATACACACGAGCAGCAGCGGAACTATTTTGTTGGCACTCACCCAACACCATGAGCATATCAAATGCTTCTTCGTTTGTGAAAGGCATTTCAACTTTCATGCGACGATCTGCCAATACGAAGTAATTGACAGAAATGTACACGACCACGAGGAATGTACGTTAACAAATCCAAACTTTTCACACAATTCCTTCAACAACACAACGTTTTGCAACAGACAACGGTGAATGAGACGAAGATTGGAGTCGCGTATTCATGCTATCAGTGGAAGCACACTAGAACTGGCAGAAGAGCTAGGCACACCTCTACCTGTTGGACATAAGTTCTGTTCAACCGGGCAGTGTGGAAAAGCTTACGGGCAGCCAAATGGGAGTTACTTCTTTGTGGTGCCCCCTTTTTTTGTGATCAAGTGGGCAACTTCACTAGTACGTTTTATTTCTTCATGACGAACCAAAGATTCAGGGTTTCGATATTGTTATGGTCACCATGTTGAAAGTGGTTAGTAGATTCCAAAATCGTGTTCGAATTCTTTTAATATTTTCAGAGACCTTTGCAGCGAGGTATTACTCGACTCCCCTTTCCATTTGAAATTTTGGACCCCCTTTTTTGGGTCACGCAGTTTCTTCTTTTTCTGGATCCTGAGTCACGATGTTGCATATTATTGGAAAGCGTGTGTCTTGCACTTCTGGAAACTGTGACGGTGCTTACATTATCTTAATTTGTAAACTCCATATACTCTACTTCGCGCACCTTGTTTTAAAAGAAAATTGTACACGGGAAACGGTAGGTAGTACCGACAAATGTTTCGTAGAGCAATCTTATTTTTTCCCCACTTTTTCGAATGTGCATTCGAAACACAGGACTATCGTTCTTATTTGAAAATCGCAAAAAACGGGACATGTGCCCCCATTACACCACGAATTGAGGTTCTCGAGATTTTGTAAATAATTTCTACGGATTCTTTGGACCCACCTTTGTCATGCAATTATTTATTTCAACCTGATAGCATGTACCGTTCTCGAGAAGAGGTAGTGTCTGGGTCGCTCTGGAACACACTGTAGGCCTATAAATCTGTCGAAGATACAATGTGGTTCCTAGATATGAACCTGAGTAGTAGGTTTAAATGACTTTTTCGGGAAGGGAACATCTTTTGTCAATAATATTTCCTTGTATTTCTGGAAATTCTGTTAATTTAACAATTACACCAAGAAATTTGCCTTTTAATATTTATGCACTTAACAGATGGCAGCACAAGGGCCTCTGCAATCTTTTGGTAATTGCTTAATTGTCTGTTATGTTTTGGAAACATGTTGAGAAAATTTATTTGGAAGATAAATGTACTTTCTGGCTTCTCTCTTCAATTTTGAACTATATTTAGCTATAAAGTCTCAATTATTCATGCTTCAAAACTCACCGCAAGTAATTATTGGTCATTATGCGTACAAGTAAAATTTGGCTTAGAACGTAAGCATACTTAGTTTGGGTTAAGCCTAACCTGTCTTGAAGCAGTTATTGCACCTGCCGATGAAGAAGTATTGCAACACGTATTTCTGAGATCGGTGCAAGTACGCTTTTTACAGGGTTGACAAAAGGATTATACGCCTTTTGGAGGGTTAAAACCTGTATTTTTGTTCTCATCTCATCTCATCTGTTACTAGCGGGATCCGATCATCACCTGTACCTTTGTATACGCCTCCATCACTTTTGTAGGGCCGTTGGCCCGATGCATAGACTACCACCCGTGGTCCCCCAGCCTAGGGATCAGCGTAGGCGCACTAGGCGGGAATCTGACAACTCGGATCAAACTGTTGACAAGCGCCCCCGTTCGGGGTCTGCTCCAGAGACAGCCACTCTTGCCGATGACGAACAGGATCTGATTATGGACACGCAACCATCTGTTAGTAAACCAACCGCTCCTCCCCAGCCTTCGACTACTCCGATCTACAATTTTCTTCTCACTAATTTTGACACCAAATTCAAGAACTCGAAACATATTTTCCAGCAACTTGTCAAATACGTTCCACGCCTGGAAATAGCCAAAATTCGTTTCACGAACAATGGCGTCATACTGAAATCAACAAATCCAGATTTTCATCGCCATGTACGTAACAAGGCCTCGTTCGAAATTTTTGGCAAAAACGCAAACATCTCTGTTCTGCAACCTAAACGTCAGGCCCAAGCTCCACCACCAAGGAAACCACCATTATTATCTGTGGTCATCAAGGGTGTCGATCCCGAGATAACAGACACTGAGGTCGAAGAGGAGCTTACAGCTGAAGGTGTCAGCATTCAAAAATGCATTCGAATCCGCAACAATACAGGCCCTACCTACTTAGTTCGAGTTCTGACCAGCGAACAACAGGCTATTGATCACTTGCTACAGCATGGAGCCTTCATTTTCAAACGCCGTCATAAGGTAGAGCCTTCTCGTACACCTCCGCCACTCCCGATCCGTTGTGAAAAGTGCCAAGTGTATAATCAACATCTGACAGCTAACTGTCCTAACAATTCTAAGTGCGGCTACTGTGGTCAAACTCACCTCACAAAAGATTGTCCGAATGGAACAGCACCGCCACAATGTAATACCTGTAACGAAAAGCACCCTACTTACAGCTATAAGTGCAAAGCCAAACCTCCAGCGGAGCCTACGAAACCGGAACTAGTTGTGCCTTTACGCACTCCCGATGCTCCGGTACCCCCACATAATTCTCTACGTGAACCAGTTACTGTTGAGGATATGATTCGCTTTTTCAGTCTAACCCTTCAAAATATCCATCCGTTCTTGCGAGCCCACATAGTCGCTCAAGTCATTCATGCGACCAAAGTGTTATATCACCTCGATGTCAAGGCGACTTATTCCGGTCAGACTGTCCATTTTCAAATCAATCCCGTCACAACCCAAGTTTAATCGCTTTTCATCATGGATAGGAGTCTTCTTATAACGTTACTCTACCTAAATATCCAGTCGTTATGTACCAGGAAAGATCTTCTCACTGCTCTTTTACGTGAACATCAGGTACATAGTTTTCTATTGAATGAGACTTTCCTGACACCGAAGCACTCTGTCTATTTTCCAGGTTATGATTTCACCCGCCACGATGGCCCTCCAGGGCAACGAGCAAACGGCGGAACGGCTATAGGGACCCAACATAAACTACCAAGTCGAATCATTACTTATAACTTTTCCGAACGTCTTCCGGAACATAATATCGTTACTATTTACTTTAAAGCCAGACCAATCACTGTAGCTACCATATATATTCGTCCCCATGCTCGCATACCAAGTTGCTTCTTCACTTATCTGGATACTACCTTCCGCTATTATATTATCATGGCTGATATCAACTACCACAGCAGAAGTGATGCTGAGAAACGTGCATTTACTAATTTTATCAACTCGCATACGAATAGCGAAATTTGCGCTATACCTAGAGCAACCCGTCCATCTTCAGATACCACTCCTGATGTGGTTATTGCGTCTTCTAGTATCATGCCGTATCTCGAAATCACTGTTCTTGATTCAATAGGTAGTGACCATGATCCTATCAAAGTAGACTTACAGTTCCCTAACGCCAAGAAACCACAACCGGAAGCTCTTTGTACCCAGCCAAATTTTGACCGAGCTAATTGGATAGAGTACCGGAGGGACTTAACGGATACGCTAACTGGTGTTCCACTTCCAAACGATATCCCATCATTTGACGCTACGCTAAGCCAACTCACTACAAGCATTCAAACCGCCAGTGCACTCTCCATTCCTGTTACCACTAGAAATCTCTACAGGCCTAAATTACCCCCTCAGTACATCTCATTCATTTCCTTAGCCCGGACTGCATACAAGGAGTACCTACGCACTCGTGATGCTGTCACCCTACGTCTCCATCGCCAATATCTTCGAATGGTGCAAAATTACATCCGAGCGTATAAGAAACGTAACTGGATCAGAACTGTCAACACTTTAGCCACAGAAAGTCATCCAACACGTTACTGGAAACATTTCAACCGTCTTATTGGGAAAACCAGTGCACCTCACTATCCACTAGTTGAGAACAATACTGCCTTGACCACAGATACAGAGAAAGCTAATGCTTTTGCCCGGATTCTTCAAACCACCTTTACACCAGAAGTCTCGCTTCGAGACAGGTCCAATCTCTATCAACGTGTTGCAAAGTACAGCAACCCTCATAATGGGTATCTCAGAATAAATATGGATCATACTCTGGACGATCAGAATCCTTTGACTGCACCTATAACTCCACTAGACATTACCGAGGTCCTACGTCATAAAAAGAACACTGCGCCTGGCTTCGATCGTATTACTTACCGTCACATTAAGGAAGGTCCAGCTCTTTTATTCCACATTTTGGCGTCACTGTATACTTTCGTTCTCCGCACCGGCTATTACCCACCCGATTGGAAGGTTTCCAAGGTACTCATGTTTCTTAAGCCACATAAAGAAAAGTCAGACCCAGCATCATACAGGCCAATTCAACTGACGTCAACGTTAGGCAAAATATTTGAACGAATAATCGTTCGCAGACTTCATCACCACTTGTTAACCCATGATCTTCTGCCTACACACCAAGCTGGTTTTCGACCTAATCACAGCCTCCTCGATAATCTCTTACGTCTAGTTACTATTCTCACGAATCATTATAATAAAACAGCACCTTCCTGCTTACTTCTCTTCGACCTAGAAAAGGCGTTTGACCGAGTATGGCACAATGGTCTTATCTATAAATTACATTTTTTTCGTCTTCCTGCGGCCTACCTTCGGATAGTGTATCATTTTCTCACCAACCGTCTTGCTTATATTTCAATAAATAACAGTCTATCCTTTCCAATTTTTCCTTGCACTGGCGTCCCACAAGGTTCAGCTTTATCACCTTTATTATATATTCTATTTGTTAGTGATCTACCTGTTTTGCCAGAACCGATTTACACTTTCACCTTTGCGGATGATACAGCGCTGCTCGCTTGCTGTCAAACTATGCATCAAATCAATACCCATTTACAACGAGCCATTGATGCTTTCAGCAACTGGTGTAGTCGGTGGCAATTAAACTTAAACTGTGGCAAAACACAGGCGTTAGTCATCCTTCCGCATAAGAGGCGTAGTCGAGTGAGACGTAATCCATCTCTGCTTAATCTTCAAGTCCAGGGTGTACCCATTCATGCAAGTACTACCGCTAAATATCTGGGAGTGATCTTTGATGCTAAATTAACCTGGAAACCACATCTTCTTTCAATCAAAGAGAAGGCCCAAAACCGTTTAAATCTATTGAAGCGCCTGGTCGGTACCACCTGGGGCTTACATGCTGACACATTGTTAAAAACGTATAAAGCGTTTTTCCGTCCGTGTCTCACACATGGCCACACTGCCTGGGTTAGCGCTGGAGATGAATTTTATAAGCGGCTTCTTATCATCGAACGTCATGTGTTACGTCTAGCCTACCGCATCACCTTGCCTAGCCCTACTCGCCTTTTGTACGATAAGCTGACCTTTCCGCATATCACTCGACATCTTGAAGATCTTCGCTCTAGGTACATAGATAAAAAATGGACAACTCAGCATCACACCCTCCTGGAAACCATACACATTGATGCCAGTCTTTCCACTCCTCCTAAGTATGCTTATACACCTTTACAGCATCTACTTACAATCTATAGTAAGAAACATCCAGAGCATCCGGATCAACATTTCTTTCAATCATATCATCCACCAGAATTCAATCATCACGTTTATCCATCACTTGCACAGTAACTCTCATTCTAACAAGGGCTTCCCCATGTCGCTCATCAGTGTTGAGTAGCCCCAACACAGAAGATAACCTCATTTGTGACTACTAACATTGCCCTGTGAACTGTGGCGTCCATGCACTTCATCTCATCATCATAACATTACGACCACTCAGATTTCATAATATTCCTTCCTTGTTTGTTTTCATTGCTATTTTCAAACTTATGATTATTGCAGTCTCATTTTGATGTTACTTAGGCTCTGTGTATTTATCATTGTGTCTCCTGCCATGATAACAACAACAATAATAATTCACCTATATGTATGAATAAAGTGAGCTTCTTTATTATTGTTGTTAGAAAACCTCATAGCCCATACATGTGTTCCACTTCTCACTGAAATTGAATTTTTTAAGTCCCTCCCGAAGAGACGACGTTATCGTCTGCGGAAAACAGTAAAAAAAAAAAAAAAAAAAAAAAAAAAAAAAAAAAAATAGAACGTAAGTGCGGAAACAACTTTCAGTTGTTATATCTATTGTAAACTTTTTGAAGGTGGAGTCGTAATACCAGATGGTATTTTCTGACTCCATTGTATTTTATACGTATTATGCACTCTTGGAATTTTGATTTTTTTTTTGGCTATATTCGATTTTTTTTAAAATTGATTGAGTAAAAGGAATCATAATAAGGATCTTTGCTTCTAAAATGTTACGCGTCCCTCTAAAGCTCTGATTCTCTGTACTCAGTTGACTTTTGGGCTTGTTTTCATCATTCCTATAATTCTAAATACCCGTACTCAAACACGTTTTCGAAAGCTTGTTCCTGTCGTTCGTTAATATATTCAGTTCTATCTTCGTAGCAGTTCGTATATCTTTGGCAGCATAGTATTCATAAAGCAATCAAGTAGAATTCTGCTTCCGGGGAGTGAAAGGGGGGGGGAAGGAAAGAATACTTTTAGGCAACTGGCTGTAAAACAAAGCAATTGGTTTCAGTTTTCCTTCCTTAATGAACTCCCAACGTCAGTGTTGCCAACAAGTTGATTCAAAAAGTTGCTAAATAGATGAAATGACTCAAATTTTGGGTGAAAAGTCGCTAAAAATTATTCTTGGAATTTATACACAAACACACACACACCTATACGCGTATTTGTGTACTTACTGGCTCCGAGTTGGGAGACCGACTTGTTGGAACCAAATGTGCATAAAAAAGTAGAAGAAATACAAAAACGAGAGCGAGATCAAAATACATTAATTTTATTCATATTTGCGGTGGGAAAATACTTATGTCGCTATTTCTGGCAGTTTCTTGAGAAACATGTGTGGTGCCGTACTATATTTATTGGATCCTGGTGCCAACATCACCTGCAAGATATAAATGGTACCGGTACCAATAACATATCTGGATGATCTAATGTTACACACACACACACTATTACCATTTTTCTACAGAATTGCAAGCGTTATGAGGACCTCTACAGTGTTGCAATATTTCAGTTAGCTACAGTGTAAAATAATAGCACAAAGTAGAAAAGTACACGCAGTTTTGGGGAAATAATTCTACAAGAATTTAAAAATATGTGGAAAGAAACTACATAGTTGTTTATATTTAAATTATCAGATATCAAGTGAACTTACTACACTACTCCTTAAATCTGGCAACCACGTTAAACCGGGAGACACTGTATGTTTGGTCTCCACTTCGCTTTATCGGAGCAGAAGTGGGTATTTAAAACAAGTTCTACTGGGAAAGAAACAACTCGTTCGTAAACGGGCGAGAGGTCGTTCGAGGTTTGCTATGATCACAACTGCTTGCCACATTTGTTAATAAACGTTCAGAAGGATATATCCACCTTCTCAATATACTCTCCCGCCATTTCAACAGTTGCTTTACCTTCTGCGTGACGATGACGTAGTAACATTCTCACGACAATGAGATTCTTTTTATATCACATTCGTCGATAGAAAGGAAAAGCATAAGATCTGAACTGTTTCGAAAGAAAAATGTTAATACAGAAACATAAATAGGATATGCTGAGAATTTTAACGCGTAGCTAATTTTTGCATTTTCTTGCTAAGACTTAGACGTTCAATATGGGACATTTGGAATTGCTTTTCGGATAGATGAACAGGACTTTTGATGTTGCTCTTGTATTGATCATATGAATTTAAATGTATTCCACATTTGACACTTTAAGCAACAACTTAATTACATTGAAACAAGAGCACTCAGTACAAAAATTGCACATTAGAAAATCACTGACAACTTTGTTTCCACAGTTTGTATGTAATTTCTAGAATTAAAAAAAAATATTCTTGTAATAGTCCTGGTCACTGTGTAAGATAATTCTTTTGGCCATCATTATTATATTACTGAATGTGTCTCTGACAAGGAAACTTACGGAAGTGTAACTCACCGATTTGAATGAAACTTTGCAGGTTTGTAGAACATCGAAAAATAATCGACACGTATTTTTTTCTAATTTTGGCAGTGGTGCGGGTTTAAGATCTCTCGGTAACCCTTTGTACGTTAGGGAAGGTTTTGAAGCATAGACAGAAAACAGTCATTTAATATTGAAGATACAAGGGAGGTTTTAGAACAGCTCATTCAAAATCTGACGTCAAAATTAGAAAATTCAAAATTGCGGATCCAATATGTTGATTACAACTAACAAAAGTCTTCTGGTTTGAAATTGTTTGCAGTTAGCGAAGAACAATCATAGGTGAGTTATTGCGAGAAGGTTGCAAACCCATATAAAACCTTCATGTTTGATTAAAGGGAGTTTTTGCACCTATCACTATTCGGGGTGCTTATTTAAAGTGAGGCTCCTCACCTCTCACTGTTTGTGATGCTTATTGAAAGTGAGTCCCTCGCTTCTCACTATTAGAGGTGCTTATTGAAAGTGAGTTCCATCGCCTCTCACTAGTGGGGGTGCGTATTTAAGTGATTTATATTATATTTGAGTTCCGAGTTAAACCTCAAAAGAGTATCTCAAAATAGAAACCATTCCTACAGGAACAACTGGATTTTGCATCTTGATGTAGTCTTCTTTAGTCTCTGGAAAAACATCTTGGGACATTTTTCTGGCATTGTCCTTCTCTATAACATAAATTAACATCTCCGTAATAATATAACTAAGATCCAATCTTTGATTCATAAATAGGTTTTTTTCTCCCACATTTGCAAATATTATTGGGCATCTGTGATACGAAAGCAGTTGTTTGTAATAAAAACCTCCTACGTTTGACAATCACACAAAATTTTATTTCAAAGATTGCGCATCATTTTGCAATTTGTGCGCAGTCACTGCTGTAATAAGGTGTGTTTTGTGTAAACTATGTTTATGCATCACACATCTTTTTACGGAATATCATTACTGTATAACGTATTTCAATAAATTTATAATTATAACAACTGAGGATATATGAAACTCGGACATATTGACAAGCGAGGAGACTCACTATAAACAAGCGCCCCGAATATGAGAGGTATAGAGATGCACTTTAATCAAGCATCTCGTTAAAATAAGTAGAGAAAGGTGTTTCAAATTGTTTTGCAACTTCCTCGCAGTAACCCCTGCTTGCGATAGTGGATAATTGCTCTTGGCTAACTGCAGACCGTTTCAAACCAGAAGACTTTTGTAATTGTAATCACCATATTGGATCCACAATTTTGCATTTTCTAATTTTGACGTGAGATTCTGAATCAGCTGTCCAAAAACCCCTCTGGCAGTATGTTTTCTTTCTACATTAAATAATTGTTTTCTGTCTATGCTTCAAGATCACCTCTAACGTTCAAAGTTTGTTTCTACTCTTAAACCCGCAGTAGTAAGGGCCTGACTTGACCGCACTCTTGATTATCCAATTTGGGGCCACCATGGACCATAGCGAATGAATCAGGGATGCTTTGGCCCGGGATTTCGTCACCTATTGAAATTTTGCTTATGTTTATTCAGGGGCCATGCACGCTGGTTCGAATGAGTCAGAGGTACCTTGGCCCGGCTATGACATCATTGAATTGGGATTTTTGGATTAGAGGTCATGATGATTCTTTAA
This sequence comes from Thermobia domestica, assembly GCF_964235325.1. Taxonomy (NCBI): domain Eukaryota; kingdom Metazoa; phylum Arthropoda; class Insecta; order Zygentoma; family Lepismatidae; genus Thermobia; species Thermobia domestica. The sequence continues at coordinate 233,987,727 of NC_137460.1, forward strand.
ATTTACTAAAAATATGGTTTTGATGATTGATTACGTTATGAATTAGTACAGGTTTATGAATGCTTTTTATTTTTCGTTCCCTTTTATGGCATAAAATTTGGAGATTGTTATCCCTTTTGATGAGATGGACTAACACTGGTGCAAATGAAATCTTTAGTTTTACGTTCCACATTTATGACGGTTAGGCTAATGAAGACGGTGACGATGAGAAATGAATGAAAGTGTGGGAGAAAATTGGAGTATCCTGAGCATTATGTTGCCCACCACAAAATTATTTTCGCGGGATTTGAACCAGGGACCACGTACAGCAGAGGTGAACGCTTTACCACTGAGCCACCTCACCTCTACTGGTACGAATGAAGTAGAGGTAGTTGGTTCGAGCTAATATGTTCGTTTGACGTCACTGAACTCGGATTTTTAGCTTGGAGCTTATCATGGTTTTTCGTTCCCTTTTATGGGTATAAAATTACCAAAACAAGGTTTGATCTCTTTTTTGATGACCTATTACATTATGAATTAGTAGACCCAGTAATAGTATAAATTAGTATTAGTATTAATATGAAACTCGAAAACTTTGGAGTTCTTTCGTGACTAACCGTTTAGTGTATGTGCCTTTAACTTGGTAAACCAGGGTTCGATTCCCGGAAGGAGCTCCTGCGTTTTGGATTTCACGTTAATTAGTAGGTTTTATCCTCGCTGCTGAACGAGACGTTAAATCAAAATCAACTTAACTCGAAAACTTTGGGAGGAATACTTGATTTTGATTAAGGTATAGTTTTCATTCACGGGACTTATGGGACTCGAACCACGATATTCAATTGTCAAAAAGTTTGTCCAGGAAAGCATACATTTATTGAGACGCATAAAAGAGGTGGAGGGGCGATCCCGGACCTGGTTAACAACAATAATTTATATCGTATTCGTTTGTGTGCTAAATAAAACTGTTGGAAAGATTTAAAAAGTTTCTTCGTGTATTGACTTATAATCATTATGTTGAAAAGGAAACGTCAGCTATATCGTGTTACCTATGCTTACGTATTCGTTGGCATTGTTTGTTCGAACAAATACGGTGTTTAATTGTCAAATAGTGTCTAATGGTTTACTTTGAAAAAATATATTCATTCTTTGAGAAGGAGGAAAGGGATGAGATGAGGTTATTTTGGTCCAAAAAATTTGATTTGAAAATTTCGTTATAAAAATTTTTAATTCAAAAATTTTAGTTTCCACTTTCTAGTTCTAAAATTTGGATTGAAATGTTTTGGTTCGAAAATTTTGATTCCATTTTTCGAAAAATTTTAGCTTAAAATTTCTGGTTCAAAAATTTCAGTGTGAAACTGTTTGGTTTCAAAAATTTGAATTCAAAAATTTTAGTTTCAACTTTCTAGTTCAAAAAGTTGGACTGAAATGTTTTGGTTCGAAAATTTTAATTTCATTTTTCGAAAATGTTAATTTAAAATTTCTAGTTCAAAACTTTCAGTGTGAAATTGTGTGGTTTGAAAAAAAATTTGAATTCGAAAAGTTTTATTTCAATTTTTTTGTTCGAAAATTTTAGTTTGAACTTTCTAGTTCTAAAAATTGGTTTGAAAAGTTGAATTCAAAAAGTTTTATTTCAAATTTTTGTTCGAAAGTTTTGGTTCGATGTTTATAATTCGAAAATTTCAGTTTGATTTCTTTTGTTTGAAAATTTGAATTCGAAAATATTGATTTCAACTTTTTTGCTCGAAAAGTTTAGTTAGATGTTTTTAATTCGAAAATTTCAGTTTGAATATTTTTGATTTGAAAAATTGAGTTCGAAAAAATTTAGTTTCAAATTTCCACTTGAACTTTTGTAATAACTGGAAATTAGTGAACTCAAAATTTAATCGAATAGTTAAAAATCGTTTATTTGTTAATCGAATAGTTAAAAACCGATAATTTTTATCGAATAGTTAAAAACCGAGAATTTTTTAATCGAATAGTTAAAAGCGGATAACGTTTAGCGGTTAACCGTGGAACGATTCCCTCTTTGCATTCACTGAAAATGTTTGGCACATACTAAAATATTTTTGAAATGATGATTTAAACTAAACAGTCAATTTTATTTAAGATATAAATTACACGAACTAACACCAGGACCAAGAAGGTGACCTTAAAGTATCGTGGTTCTCTCATCAAAAAGCTTAAGAGGAGTGCATTTAGGTACGCATATCCTCATTATATGTAAATAAAGTAAGAGCAAACTCTACTTTGAAGAGCTCAGACAACGTCTATGTAGAGCATAAATCCCAAACAGCACAAGAATTTAAGTTAATATCAAAGTCATATAAACTCTCATCGAGAATCAAACTCATGACCTTCGGAGACTAAATATAGACCGTGCATGGCTATAACGTAATAAAGAGAATACATGAGGCTAGAAACCTTCCCAAATTATATCTTAGCAATTTTAGGTGATCAAATACTAACATTAGTTCTGGGGACCATGACTTTGGTTCTGCCCAATTAACCCACAAGAAGTTGGTACCAATCACGTTCGTCCATGTACCCTCGCTCAATAATAGCCTATACGCATCCATATACTGTAATAAAGAACCAATCAAGCTTAGGAATATTACACAATATTGAAAACATTTTAATCATGTGCCTAAACAACATATAACAAGCATATAACAAGTGCTGTTGGAACAGTTTTCCATCAGCTAAGCCCGTACTAATTAAACTAAAAACAAACGCTGAACGCTTAAATCGTTCAAACCAATAACAATGTTTTGTAAGAGTTATTACAATGAACTAATCAGATTTAAGCAAAGAGTAAATGTAACATCATTATTATTTATCCACGAACGGAAACGAAAGGTAGTAACTAGGTTCGAAGTCAGCTCATCACTTCCCTCCTTTACCTTCTCTAGGAATGAATATATTCTTTCAAAGTAAACCATTACACATATATGTTCTTGTTTTGTCATAAGAAATAACTCCTCAATGTTATCTCGTTACATAAGTAGATTAATCGTTATTACAATGAACCAATCAGATTTAAGCAAAACGTAAATGTGACGTCACAGACGAAAACGATAGGTACTAACTAGGTCCAAAATAACCTAATCTCATCCCTTTTCTCCTTCTCAAAGAATGAATATATTTTTTCAAAGTAAACCATTAGACACTATTTGACAATTAAACACCGTATTTGTTCGAACAAACAATGCCAACGATACTGTGACAACGAATACGTAAGCATAGGTAACACGATATAGCTAACGTTTCCTTTTCAACATAATGATTATAAGTCAATACAGGAAGAAACTTTTTAAATCTTTCCAACAGTCTTATTTAACCCATAAACGAATACGATATAAATTATTGTTGTTAACCAGGTCCGGGATCGCCCCTCCACCTCTTTTATGCGTCTCAATAAATGTATGCTTTCCTGGACACACTTTTTGACAATTGAATATCGTGGTTCGAGTCCCATAAGTCCCGTGAATGAAAACTATACCTTAATCAAAATCAAGTATTCCTCCCAAAGTTTTCGAGTTAAGTTAATTTTGAGTTTAACGTCCCGTTCAGCAGCGAGGATAAAACCTACTAATTAACGTGAAATCCAAAACGCAGGAGCTCCTTCCGGGAATCGAACCCTGGTCTCCCATGTTTAAGGCACATACGCTAACCAGTTAAATACGGAGAAACTCCAAAGTTTTCGAGTTTCATATTAATACTAATACTAATTTATACTATTACTGGGTCTACTAATTCATAATGTAATAGGTCATCAAAAAAGAGATCAAACCTTGTTTTGGTAATTTTATACCCATAAAAGGGAACGAAAAGCCATCATAAGCTCCAAGCTAAAAATCCGAGTTCAGTGACGTCAAACGAACATATTAGCTCGAACCAACTACCTCTACTTCATTCACACCAGTAGAGGTGCGTTCACCTCTGCTGTATGTGGTCCCTGGTTCAAACCCCGCGAAAATAGTTTTGTGGTGGGGAGCATTATGCTCAGGATACTCCAATTTTCTCCCACACTTTCATTCATTTCTCATCGTCACCGTCTTCATTAGCCTAACCGTCATAAGCGTGGGACTTAAAACTAAAGATTTCATTTGCACCAGTGTTAGTCCATCTCATCAAAAGGGATAACAATCTCCAAATTTTATGCTATAAAAGGGAACGAAAAATAAAAAGCATTCATAAACCTGTACTAATTCATAACGTAATCAATCATCAAAACCTTATTTTTAGTAAATTTAAAGAATCATCATGACCTCTAATCCAAAAATCCCAATTCAATGATGTCATAGCCGGGCTAAGGTACCTCTGACTCATTCGAACCAGCGTGCATGGCCCCTGAATAAGCATAAGCAAAATTTCAATAGGTGACGCAATCCCGGGCCAAAGCATCCCTGATTCATTCGTTATGGTCCATGGTGGCCCCAAATTGGATAATCAAGAGTGCGGTCAAATCAGGCCCTTACTACTCCCGCACCAATGCCGAAATAAAAAAATAAGTGTCGATTATTTTTCAATGTTTTACAAGTCTACAAAGTTTCATTCGAATCGGTGAGTTTCACTTTCGTAAGTCTCCTTGTGAGTTAAACATCCTATCCATAAATGTTTAATCTGTCTCTAAAATTAACTTTTTAGATTAGCATTTATCTAAAACACGCATTTTATATAATGTTTGATAATATAATGCTTTTCTCAATATTCACTATCGCTCCTGTGCCCTGGGAAAAAATAAGTAGTTTAACATAATATTTTGTCGTGCGGAACGGAACGTACATGGACATCTCATGTGCCTCTGCAGCTTTATTGTTTGGTTGGTTCGTATTTTAGCATGCCTTTTAAGCACTGAATCATTTGACATGAACTTCCGCCTTAACGTTACGTCCTAACCCCTTCAGTTCCCGCTCGGAATGTTGTTGATTTCAGTTGAGCCTCCCTTCGCCAGCTAGGCTATATGAGACGTGGACCTACTGATTAACGTGGCTATCGAACCACATGAGCTCCCGCCTGGAATCAAATCCACGTCTTGCGTCGAACGTGCATATGCCTACTATATAACAAAATTGCCAACTTGTGAGGTGGAAGTCGTCGGATCAGAATCACAGTCTAAATCGTTTTTTTGAATTTGTATCCGAGATCTGGAATTGCATCTAAATTGGGAGATATAGTTCTTGTGATTCAGCGTGTTAGTAAACAAGTAGTTACCCATCTCTTTCCGGCATTTGAATCATATCAATATTAGTAAGTGAAAAGTATTAGTAAGATACCGAATTAGAACATTTATATTTCTTCACAGGTAATTTCAGTGAAATTTAGAGTTGCCATCCTTTCGGCGTTTGCCGAGCATGTCCGACATTTTGCGATTTTTCAATTTCGAGACATCATTTTAATTATTTTTGAATAGTCTGACATTTAATCATATTTGTATTTGTTCAATATTTTGCTTGAAAAATCAGTATGTTTCTCAATTGCGTTAGAAAACTGTCCTTCATTGGTTTGTAATCAACTCTTTATTAAAATTGATTCTCTAAAATGTGCCGAAGTCCAAACTTTAAATTTGATCCCATCTAACTCTGGGAACTAAAAGAATGAACATCATATTTATTTCATATGAATACAACGTTGTCAAGATTTACAACCATGCCAAGTTTGATTCAGATCAATGAGTTTGGTTGAATTTGTACTCTATAACTCCCTTTGAACTTTCAGAAAATAATCAATGAAAGAGGAAACTATAAATGACGAAAGTTATATAAGCATAGGCATATAGCATATAGCTTAGGCCTAATAACTCATTATGTGTCTCTTATCTTGTATGAGTTCTTAGTCTAGAATGAAAATTTAACTGTTGCTGAAGAGTAGTGATAGGTATTTTTCAGAAGTAACAATAGCATTGAAATTTCCAGCTATCAACTTTGTTTTGCGATTTTAGCAGTACGGTAATGCAGCGAGTAAAGAGTGTTTTCTCTAGTCAATGCTTAATGTAAAAAAAAAAAAAAAAAAAAAAAAAGCTCCTTAATACAGTCAGCTACGGGATCGATCATTGTACTAAAATGTACGTAGTTTCATGAACATGAATTATGAAGAATTTTACAAATACTTGTTGCAACAACATCATGCATTACTTCGGTCAAAAAATGCTGGCCGGGGCAACTACAATTCTGATTCAAGAACCAATGTAGATTCAACATCATCCACACAATTATAAGTTTTTTTTTTTAAAGTTACATGTAAAAAGTCCAGGTTTTTAATAAAAAGTCAGCTATTTTCTGAAAGAATGTCCACTGTTCGACAATTTCGATGTAATAATCTTACAAAATCGTAGAAGGAAGAATGAAATGAGAACAAATATTGACCAGTCTTGGTAAGGGTATTTATATCCTATAGTCCAATCAAAACATCAAATGCAGACTTCCCACTACTGCATCAGTAACAAAAAAAAAAAAAAAAAAAAAAAATCACAGTATGAGTGCAGATAATAAATAATTAACAGGACTTTCGGTAACTCTCGGGATGAACCTAAATAGACGATAGGTTTCAGAGAATCGGGTACGAAATTTTTCAACCTCTCTAATTCTAAATCAGAGAACACAATGCATACGAAAGCACATGCACTAACACCAGGGCTGGATAAAGGGAGGAACTTAGGGAGGCTATAGCCCGGGCCTCCAGGTGAATAGGGTCCTCCAATCTGATCAAAATCTCAACTGGCTTTCTAAAAAGAATCACGACGATATAATCATCATAAAATAAAATGACCAAAAATATTAAACACATTCTTTAACTTTCCTACTGTACTTTGACAGAAATTTATTAGGTGAAGTCAGCAGGGGCCACATATTTTTTTCTAGCCACGGTCCTCCAGATAAGTTAATCCAGCCCTGACTAACACCTTACGTACGACGGAAAAGCATTAGAAAAATGAAAATATTTCAATTCTTTTCCCTGTTAATCTATCTTAAACTAGACTCTTAATGAATTATCTTGAAATACGGAAACTGAAGTGACGTTCTATTAAAACAAAGATTCTTCTTCTCTTGTAAACTTTAAAATTCCTTTCACATAGCACGAGTGCGCAAAAATCCGAACAGTGGAGAGAGTTAAATTGATTTGGCAATGTATTCTTATGGCTGTGTGGAACCTGGGTACACTATTGCGGTCCAGAGTCCAATCAACATAGCATGCAGTGGCGGCATCATGATATCCACCCCTCAAGAAATTCTATATAATGCAATCAGATGGCAAGATTATGGCAAACATTTTTTCTGGGAGGGGATATAGTAAGGGCCATAGATGTCCAAACTCGCGAGCCCGGCGCTCATGAGCTCGGCACTCGCGCTCAACCGGACTCGGGCTCAATAATTGAGCGCGAGCCCGAGTGAGCCGGAGCCCCAATGAAATAAGTGAGCGCGAGCCCAGTTGAAAGAAGTGAGCGCGAGTCCGAGTGAGCGCGAACCCAATCGAGAGAAGTTAGTGCGAGCCTAGTGAAGAGAGATGAGCGCGAGCCCGAGTGAGTGCGAGCTCAGTTGAGAGAAGTGATCGCGAGTGCTAGTGAGCGCGAGCCCAGTTGAGACAGTTGAGCGCGAGCGCAAGTGAGTGCAAGCCCAGTCAAAAGAGATGAGCGAGAGCCCGAGTTAGCGCGAGCCCAGTTCAGAGAAGTGATCGCGAGTGCTAGTGAGCGCGAGCCCAGTTGAGATAGTTGAGCGCGAGCGCGAGTGAGTGCGAGCCCAGTCAAAAGAGATTAGCGCGAGGTCGAGTGAGCGCGAGCCCAGTTGAGACAGATGAGCGCGAGCCCGAGTGAGTGCGAGCCCAGTCAAGAGAAATGAGCGCGAGCTCGAGTGAGTGCAAGCTCAGTTGAGAAAAGTGATCGCGAACCCAGTTGAGATAAGTGAGCGCGAGCTCGCGCTCACTTCGCACTCACGTGGACTCATTTGGTTCAGAGCCAAAAAGATAGGAAACGCTACCATGTGCAGAATTGAAAAGGAAGATTGAAACAACTTACAAAATGAAAAAGCACATTCTTGAGGTCTGAGCTGTCATTTTATTCTTCAAATGACTTCAAACATCTTCGATGATTAATATATATATAGTTCATGGTTATTATGAGGAGATTGTATTTGTTTGAGGCAGGTGTTTATTTTTGTTGTTTTAGTAGCAACTTCCATGACTGTTTTTTTTTTTTTTTAAAAATTAAGATTATAAAGTAAGGAAACTGCTTGACCTTGCAAAGTAGGAAATTTATATACTAGCAACTAATGAAGAAAGTCGGCTTCATAGAAAAGTCGAGCGAAATATGTATTATCTAATTATAGCTTGTTTAAATCAAAATAAACAAGAAAAGCTCTTAAGAATGTTGAATACCTGCACCATCATGGTTCGTTGAAATTTAACTACTGTATTATATAATTTTAATATTTATAAATAAAAACTAAAACAAAATTACATTTATACACTGGCGCAAATCCCGGGGGGATGAAGAGGGTTATGTCCCCATCAATCTTAGAATTGGGGTGCCGTTCCCCCAATAATACAATTTGAAAAGTGTTTTTTGGGGATAAGTGAGATTTGTGTCCGACTGCCACAAAAGAAAGTGAAATGAAATTGATTTCTCTTGGCTTTTCCATTTCACTTTAATGATGTAAAGATTTGAAACTTCATTACATTAAATTTGTCATTAATTAGTTACTTTATTTCCAACTATTTGTTTAATTCCTGTAACGATTCCTATAATGCTATTGAGATCAGCATCATATTGTTGTGTCATACATAATTGATTTTCTTTCTTCATAGTTTCGGGGAAGTCATTATTTATATTATTATAAAACAAGTGAAATAAAATTTTAATGTGGATCATTGTGGATGCCTCAGTAGAAACATACCAATTATAAATATGAATATATTCAGATTTCAGAATGTGTTCACGGCACTGATATGTACCACTACTTCATCTAGATCGCAGAGTTATTAGATTCATCTACTGTAATATGAGTCTCATCTCCCCCTCCCCCTATTCCCAGAATAAGCATCAAATCTGCCCGCCTTCCAATGTTGACGACAATTGTGCTCCCTTCATCTTCCATTGTGCATTGTTTTTCAACTTCATAAATATTTTGAACATCGCTATTAAAAAAGAAAGAAAGAAAAAAAAACGTTATGGGAACATTCTTACCCGTCCCCCCGAAAGTTGAAGACAGATTTGCGCCGCTGCGTTTATATATAAGAATATTTTTAAAGCAAGGAATATTTATAGAAATATTAAATGTAATGCGGAGTGGGTATTTAAATAGATCATTGCAACCTTTCACGACATAAGGAGGAATGTTATCAGGACCACAATATGCTTTTGATTTCAACGCTCGTATAGAATTTTCTATTTCTTGGAGGTTTATTTCATTACATTCAAAATTATTTAATATATTACATTCGGACCGATTAGAAAGCTGAGTCAACGTTTTATGTGGCGGGTACATTGTTGTAAACTGTATGAAAATAATGTGTAAATGCCTGTGCTATTTCATTGGCACGTTGGATATCATGGCTATTGTACGTAAGGATGCTTTATGACAAATGTGTTTTGCGTTTAAGAAAACAACAGATCTGGTTTGGGTCTTTTTCGATAGAGCATTCTGAGTTTAAAATAAAAGTATTGTAGGTTAATTTTGTCAGATTTTATTTCTTTAGGCAGTATTTCAAATTGATCGCGATGATAAAGTGCATTTATTGATCCCTTTTTCCACTTGTTAGGGTGGTACGTCTTGAATTTTATTCTCCTAATTATAAGTAAACCAACATATGGATAACTTCCGCTGAAATGTCTTTTGGTTGGAACACATACAGAAAATATGTTGTTAATCATTTGATAGAAGTTTGTTAGTGCAATATTTACATTAGAGATGCAAGGGCTCGAAAAAAAACCCGGCTTTTTTCGAAAAAAAATCTAGGTTTTTTCTGCTTCGCTTTTTTGCTTGAGAAATTTTGGGCTTTTTTGAAAATTTTCCTTTAAACTGATAAAGCAGACTTTGTTTCGCTTCTCTACAACAAAAAACTCATTTAAATAGTGACTGATTCAGATAATAATATGAAACCTCGAAAATAAACTATGAATTTCAAAAAGATATTTTTAAAATTCTTAACATACTTACATTATGAATTCCAAGGGATTAACCAACATATGTAATAATATTTTAACCTCTTATATACAATAAGTACTTTAAAAAATGATACACAAATAACTAGCAAAATTGTATGTAGTATTTTTACTTCAAAATATCACACACCCTCTTTATGAAGCAAAATAAAGAAAAACATGATAGAAATCTGCACATCAAGAGCTTCGTTTCGGGTGGTTCTATACATTCTTGAAATTTTTCAGTTAAGTTTTAACTTTCATATACATTGTATGAATATTTCGAACAAAATTTTCACTGATTGATCACATACGTAATAATCTGTTACCACCTATCAGGTGCTTCGGATCTGCAAAATCTGTAAAGCTCCAATTTCTGTAATGCACTGACTGCTTCTTAAGCTTGTTCAGAATCGGGAAAATATCGAATTTTCTGTTTATGGATCATATACGTAATAGACGGTTCATCTGAGCGTATGGTTTCCTAGGCTGTAGAATATATAACCACCATCACGGTTTACCCAATGTTGAAGGTTTCTAAATTTTTAACAAGAAAATTCTTTTCAGTCTTGGAGCCACTTCGATAGTAAGACTATTCATGGCTTTGGATTAATTGTTTTAACAAAAGAGACACTGACCAAAGCTTAAAACTTTACTTTATTTTAAATTATAATTTGTAACTGTTTCGGATATCTAGCATATCCTTCTTCAGACACGATCGAAATTAATGAAAATACAGACATATATATAAATGTTGTTATAACATAGTTTAAATTCTTTAACCGTCATATATATATATATATATATATATATATATATATATATATATATATATATATATATATATATATTCATTGTTATAAAATTTTTTTAATTTATTTTATCAGTCATATATAGAGTCATTGTTGTACTTTTTTATTTTTATTTATTTATTTACTTTTCTTATTTACCGAGGCCTTCAGCCCATCCTATAAGTCTTCGTGTTCACTTTCCAATTAATCACTTCCTTTATTTTTGGTTCTTATAAGGGCCTTTTATTTTTACTTTTATTTTATTTATTTATTTATTTATTTATTTTTTCTCTATGTTATCCAAACTTCCTTGCCATGATTCATTAATTGGTAAGCCCCCTGTCCAGTTCATCAGTTTATCTCTTCCTACCTTCTTTATCCAATCCGCTTCTTTCCACTTCCTTATTATCATTCTTTTCTCCATCTCCAACACTTCCGTCTTATCCCAATTAATTGCGTGATTCGTCTCCTTAACATGTTTGTATATGGCATTGGTATCTTTTTTCTTCCTAACATCATCTTCATGTTGTTTTATCCTTTCTTTCATTCTCTTTCCTGTCTCTCCTATATATGACATATCGCAGTCCTCACACCATACCCTGTAAATGACCCCTTCTTTCTCTTCATTAATCTTTTTAGTTACTTTTCTATTCTTCTTCTTTATTGATCTTAATAAAGTTTCTCCACTCTTTCTATAAGTTCTGACCCCTCCTTTCTTCAATAAATTCTTCAGTTTCTCCGTTTCTTCTCCCATACTTTCTATGCCATGCCATTTTCCACTCTCATCCTCTTCATCCTTCTTTCTCCCTCTCTTCCTCTTCCTGCGTTCTTCTTCCTTCTCTAACTCTTTCTTGCTGTAACCGTTCTTCTCTAACTGTCTGTAGAATTTCTGTATGCTCTCCTTCCTTCCTTCCTCTTCGTCCTCCATCATTTCTATTCTTTTTATCATATTTGTTATGAAATTTCTCTTTGTACTCCTATCCACGTCCCTCCTCTCATGGCAGTACACTCCCGCTGAGCACTCTTTCTGGTACCACCTCGTAACCAGGCCTTCTCCTTGTTTTATTATGGTCATGTCTAAAAAGTTTATTCTTCCATTTTCTTCCAACTCCATTTCCAAGCTTATGCCTTTTTCTTTATCTTTCACACTATCTTTGAAGTTCTCTAATTGTCTCCTAGTCCCTTTCCACAAGCCTAGACAGTCATCCACATACCTACAAAATATGATCAAGTTCTTACACCCTTCTTCTTTCACCTTTTTCTCCAATTTGTTCATAATTATTTCTGCCAGTACTGGGCTCAGCCTCGAACCTATACTGATTCCTTTTCTTATTTTTACCACTTTCTCACCGATTATACAGTAACTGTTTTCCCATATTAACTTCAGAATATATATATGACGGTTAAAGAATTTAAACTCTGTTATAACAACATTTATATATGTGTCTGTATTTTCATTAATTTCGATCGTGTCTGAAGAAGGATATGCTAGATATTCGAAACAGTTACAAATTATAATTTAAAATAAAGTAAAGTTTTAAGCTTTGGTCAGTGTCTCTTTTGTTAAAAGAAAATTCTACAGATAGTTACGATTTTTTTTACAAAAAAGAAAAACTATGGAATACATTTAAAAAGAGTGTAAGAATCAATCACTGTTCCAATTCACAAGAAAGACGACAAAATTGATTGTAATAATTATCGAGGCATTTCTCTTAACATTCCATTAATAAGATTGACCCCATACGCAGATGAAATTATTGGAGATTATCAGTGTGAATTTAGTCGAAATCGACCAGATATTTACCATTCGACAAATACTCGAAAAGAAATGGTCATATATTACCCAGTACATCAACTGTTTGTTGATTTTAGAAAGGCTTACAACTCGGTAAGGAGGGAAACATTGTACAACATTCTTACAGAATTTGGAATACCGAAAGAGCTAGATGTATTGAGTGTTTAAATGAATTCCACAGTAAAGTCCGAGTAGAAAAATGAGAGCTTCCACGTCGAGATTGGCCTGAAACAAGGATATTCGTTATTGCCGTTATTATTCAGCTTTGTACCGGAGTACGCTATAAGAAAAATCAAAGATAGGAACCAGGGCCTAGAGTTGAATAGTATTCACCAGGTTATGATATATGCTGATAATGTAAATCCGATAGAACAATCGAAAGAAATGCAGAGGTCTCATTAAACGCTTGCAGGGACATGAGTAAATGCAGAGAAATCTAAATACAAGGAAGTTCACAAGGATCGTAATACGGCAAATTATGAATCCGTTAAAATGTCAATTAATACTTTCGACACAGTGGATACTTTCAAATATCTTGAATCAGTATTACCAGACCAAAATCATACCCACAAAGAAATAAAATGTCGACTAAAATCAGGAAATTCTTGTTATTATTCAGTTCAAAATATTTTGTCGCGAATTCTGTCAAGGAATTTAAAGCTTAAAATATATAAAATGATAATCATGCTTGTTATGCTTTATGGTTGTGAAACATGGTCGCTTACGCTGAGGGAAGAACGCAGACTGAAATTATTTGGGAATAAAATTCTGAGACGAATATTTGGACCCAAGAGGAACGGGAATGGGGAATGGTAGAAACTTCAGAAGGAGGAACTGCATAATTTATACGGTTTACCAAACATTGTTACGGTCATCAAGTCTAGGAGGCTCAGGTGAGCAGGTCATGTGCCCAGAATGGAAGAAAGTAGGAACGCTTTCAAAGTTTTAACTGGAAACCCAATCGGGAAACATCCATTAGGAAAATCTAGGCTCAGATGGGAGGGCAATATTAAGATGGACCTAGCAGAAATAGAAATACAGAGTAGAAATTGGATTGAATTGGATAAGGATAGAAGTCAATGGAGAGCTTTTGTGGCCATAGAGAAAGAGAGAGAATACATTTAAGTTAAGCACAACTCCACAACAAACATGAGTGAGTGGTTAGCTTTTGCGCTTCTATCGTGAAGTACGGGATTCAACCCCGCATTCAACCATTTTAACAAAAGTTTTTCTTAATTCCATTTGTGAATGTAGAGATAGTGCGTGTACTGTGAGTCCTGGCCGACTTACTTTCTAATCGTTTTTAAATCTTTGTTATTATTAATTACCAGCAGTGATGGATTTGCGAAGAGGGTTAGGATGGGGATGTCTTTCGGATTGAAGCCTCTTCCCCGAAATTACGGAATTTTTAAAACAAACTAAATATTTGTTTTGCCTTCACTCACAAACTTCAAGCTATCCTCAAATAAAAAGTTAGAAATTTTTATAAAAACTAAGCATTAATAAGAAACCCTCCCAAAATACTTTTCTAAATCCGCCACTGATTATCAGTATAAAATGGTCTTCAAGGTTGTATCTGGCTGATTATAGCTGAATATACAAATGAAACGAAATATTTGTTATGCCTGTACTCATAAACTTAAGCTCCTCTTAAATAAAAGTTAGAAATTTTTAGAAAAACCAAACATTATTCAGAAAAAAAAACCTCCAAAATATTTTTCCTAATCCGATACTGATTATTTCTATCAAACGGTATTCAAGGTTGTGTCCGGAAGATTAAGGGAGGGGGGCCAAATTTCGTCCCCTAGTCATGTTTTCGTACCTTGAGGCTGCAGGATATAGGTTAGGAGAGCCAAACTTCCACATTATCTATAGTGACTATTCTTTTATTGGGTAGCCAAGATGAGTTGCGTGTATCAGCATTTAGTTTTATTTTTACAATATGATTTCAAAAGTATTGCAATCTGTCCAAAAACAAAATCGTGGTCCTAATTCCGTCCCTCATTAAAATTTCAAAAGAAAGTACAATGTTAAGGTTTCTTTCGTAATAAGCAGTTTTATTTGTGTAGCTGACTATGATTATGTACTTTTAACTTTTACATGTAACGAAGCAAACTACAAACAAATGAACTAAGGAAAATACAAGTAAAACAAGTGCAAATAGAATTATAGAAAAACTGGTTATTAGGATAAGATGAGGATTTAACCATTTAAACAATCCCGGCAAATGAATGTAGCACGGCGTTCAGCACCACATCAAGCTTCATGAAGCCATGTAAGGCATTGCGAGCAGCGGATCCACGTTTCACCATGTCTATCTGTAGAATATTTCCCTCCACAAATTGTACATTGAGCATCAGCATCATCCTCACTAAAGCTGTCAGACGAATCAGCATATGGAATGTCAAAGCTGGAGTCATTGTCGCTTTGTCGTGTCTTCTTTGGCTTTGCGGAAGGATGGTTTCCCGCACTTTTGTTTGGCACTAGTAGGTTGAACACGTGTCTTCGAATGTCTCGAGCGATTTTTTGCCATAGCTTCTTCAATCTTTCTCTTATGGGACGAGCTGGTGATAACAGTTGCTGTACCTCGTCTCGTAGATGTTGATGGTTGGATCACTGGAACGTTCCTAATGTTTTGAGGAGTAACTGCTGGCTGCTGGTTTTGAAACTGCTTGCTGGTGGATGCTTGGTCAGAAGGACGGATCATATCATCGGGGCTATTAGTTCCATCCTGATGTTTGGTGTCAGACTGAGGATGGCCAAGAAAATCCGCTTCACTAAAAATATTCGGATTGTATGGAATAATGCCCGTTTTGCGAAATCTGTTGACAGCTGTTTGTACGACTGCAGCACGCTCATATGCTTCACGGAACAAACCAGCTACCTGAGGATTGCCAACTGTTCGACCAGGATGGTTACTCAACCAACTTTCAATGGCTTGACCATAATACGTCTTAAAGGGAAACATGAAAGCAACATCAAGCGGTTGCAGTTTCGATGTAGAATGAGTAGGCAAGCAAACTATTGACACTCCATGTTCGCGAGCAGCATATATTACATTGATGTTACGCGTGAGCGAATAATGTCCGTCTACAATTAACACAACGGGGTCTTCTTTTGAAGGTTTTGTGATCAACAAAAAATGTTGAAACCAGTTCTCAAACAGATCGGCCGTTATCCATCCAGACGGGTGAACCGCTCCGATACTTCCTGGTGGTGCCCCATCTATCAGTTCACTTTTCATTAGTTGTCTTGGGAAAATCATCATGGGAGGCACAAATTGCCCAGCAGCAGACATGCACATCACCACAGTGATTAACGAACCGCGCTCAGCAGAGGACACTTTATGCACCTCGCGTTTTCCTTTCATGGGCACAATTCGCGCAGCTTTGTGTTGCACGATCGAAATGCCCGTCTCATCAACGTTGAACCAGTGTTGTCAGATGGCGGGAAATTTCCCGCAAAACGGGAAATTCTTAGCGTTGGCGGGAACGCGGAAAATTCTGGTTGAAAACGAGAAATTCTTTCAACTTTTCTTCCTTTTGATGTCATCTCTTTCTCACTCCTTGTCTTCATGATTTTGTAGATGGAAACGTCTTTGAAGGTCAAAAGAACCAGAAGAGCAAGAGATGTTTTTAAACCGAACCAAATGGAACTGATTGTTCATCGCGCCAATATCCATTATCTAGGAGGAGAAAGAAGGGACGGATGGTTTATGGCCCTTAGCTTACTATATCTGTTAGGGGAAGGAGGAAAAGAAATAATGCTTGGAAGCAGGACACACAGACACAAAAAATGTATATTTCTCTCTATACCAAATAACCTACAGATAGAAAATAGAAGGATGGCCCTACAATAGATTTCTGCTCCCACAGGAAGATATAAACTTCTGGTTAATTGATCATTGTTATTTGATTTTAATTTGAAACGAAAATTAGAAACTGAAGGAGAGCAGTAGGAAAAACCAATTCCGCACTAACATTCACTTATTTGACGAATGCTTTGTTTATACTTTTAACCACAGACAGAGCGTTAATAAAGTCATGTAACTACAAACACAATCAAATTAAAAAAAGAAAGAAAAGAAAAATGCATGCTCTCATCGCGCTATTGAGGATCTGGGTTCTAGTCCCGGCATAGCAGTTGACATTTCTGTCGTTTCTGATCAACTCGTACCAAAAAAAAAGGAAAAAAAATATTTCCTGTGCCAGCAGAAATAAAGGTTTTGATATTTTTGTATAATCTATAGGTATAGCCTATATGCTGAAATTCTCGTTTTTGTCTATATTTTGAATGATCTGTCCAAAGTTTTTGAGAAATTTGTATTAAAATTAAGAATAAAGTGAAACATTACTTTTAAAGCTTTTCAGGAAACAATCAGACGACAACTGAAGGGACATTACTTAGATGGTCGCTATTTTGTCTTCAGAAGGAATGCTTTCTGTCTTTATTTAAGATATCATTTCAGTATAAGACTGTGGGAAACCAAAAGGAACTTCTGCCCATATTGTTTGAGCATACCTTTTTTTACATTTGCCTACATTTTTAGTGCCCTAACACCTTCTATTGAAGCTAATAAATCAAGATGTTTAATAAAACAACTATGAATCTCCTTTATAGCCGAATTGCTACTTATCGTGCTTTCGGTGCGAGGGGTTCCGGGTTCGAGTCCCGCTGGGAGCTCAAAATTTACGGTGTTCGTGAGTCCAATTGAGAAGTTACATGAATCGATATGTAACGTACTCTGGTCAAGGATATGGCGGTGAAGGGAGTTATTCGACCACTTTACACCCATACCCGCAGCTACGGCAAGATCATGGGGCACCAAAATTATCTTTACCCTTTAATCGATATAAAATATCACTATGCTTATTAAAAGCAAAAAACGCCGCAACAGTCCCTTGGGACCAAGATTTGCTAGTAGGATTACGTTCAAATTGGTGGTTATGTGGTCAGCTCATTAAGGGTTACGTGGTCTGCTACCTCTTAAGTTAGACGTTAATTTAGACAGCTTCCTAGGGCTGGATTAACGCATTTGGAGGCCCGGGGCTAGAAAAATTATGTGCCTCCTGCTAATTTCACCTAATACATTTCTGTGAATGTACGGTAAGAAAGTTAAGGGAATATATTTCATATTTGTGGAATAAAGGATCCAATATATTTCAGTCAAAAATTTTCTTGTAGGCCTTATATCTGGAGAACTACATACAGTATAACCAAACCAAAACTACCACTTAACTCAGTATGCTGTGCTTATTCCGTAAAAGATACGAAAACTCGATTTAGGGGAAGTTCAAAAAAATTGTGGGCCCTGATCCGAAAAGCCCAATATACTTCATTCAAACAAAAATTTTCTTGTTGGTCATATTTTATTTTATGATGATTGTATCTTCATAATTCTTTTTAGATAGCCAGTTGGGATTTTGATGAGTGTCTATCCACCTTGAGGTCCGGGGCTATAGAACCCTAAGTCCCCCCCTAATCCGGGCCTGCAGCATCCCAATTGCCTTCACGATGATGGGTGAACATTGAAACTTTTCAGTAGCCGAGAATCGAACCCGAACCTACGCGCACCATAGACACGCGCTAACCACTAGGCTAAGAGGAAGCCCATTACTATGGTTACTATAGAGAAAAGATATGTTTGGCACACTAATTTTAATTTTCGTGCCTCTGAATTTATTTATGGTCAGCCAAGCTTTTGTGGCTGACTGCGGGCTTTGTTACAACCCACTGAAACAAAAAATTGCCTGACAGGGATGCACGGATTATTATTATTATGCTAGGGTAGTATAATATATGTTTTATGAGTCATTTTCTGTTGTACTCATTAATATAAATATTTCAGATAGTAAGAAATGCTGCAGGTTTTTATGCTTTCTAAATTGAGTTTCCTTGCTGAAGTTGGAAGGTTACTGAACTTGCTTTCCAATCCTATACTTGACATTCGACATCTGCGAACCATCCCTTGCCTAATTTTCTCGGTCCTCTCCGGACTCCTAATTGAGGCCTCGCGGTTAGAAGTGCAATAAAACTGAAAACACTAGTAAAATGTGCCCACCAGGTCACAATATATTGTCATTTTTTCTGCAAAAAAGGGAATCGAAGACTGGTTAGTTCGTTGTTCGGTGTTCCAGTGTCAGGAAGTGTCGTGTGTTTGGCTAGGTGGATCTTGTGGTAACTTTTTTCTAAATATATATATCGAGAGTAATCAAGATGAGTGATTGCGGTGTAAAGAAACGAGACAAATCTAAAAAAATTAATAAGGATTGGCTTTCGAATCCAGAGTTAAAGGGGTGGTTGCAGTCTGTGCCGGGAACAAATACTAAAGCTAGGTGTAGATCATGCAACGTTGAGATCGTGAGTGGCAAAAGTGAACTTCAAAAACACGCAAAAGGGGCCAAACATCTAACTAATGTTAAGCAATTGCAGCATACACCATCTATTGCTGCAGCGTTTACGCGACAAGGAACAAGTGAGGACCAAGGGCATAAAATTCGCGTGAAGGCTAGTGAAATTGAAATAAGTGCATTTTTTGCTGAACACAACATCCTGTTTCATGCCGTGGACCATCTTCTTCCGCTATTGCAAAGAGTTTTTTCTGATTCTAAAGTAGCACGAGACATTAAATGAAAAAGAAATAAATGCGTCAGTATAGTAAAAAATATATTGTGCAAAGTGAAGACAGAAGAAACT
Source organism: Thermobia domestica (assembly GCF_964235325.1). Classification (NCBI taxonomy): domain Eukaryota; kingdom Metazoa; phylum Arthropoda; class Insecta; order Zygentoma; family Lepismatidae; genus Thermobia; species Thermobia domestica. Next base: position 234,007,123 of record NC_137460.1, read on the forward strand.
ATGCAACAACCCCGACAATCTTTCTTTTCGATTATGGTTGACGAGAGCACCGACATTTAAAATGACAAGCATCTTTGCTGCGTGGTCAGATATGTTTCTCCAATAACAGGCCGCATTAGAACACGACTTTTAGAACTTATAAAGCTGGATGCAAGGAACTCTTCTGCACAATCACTTTTCGAATCTTTTATGCAGTCTTAACAACATGAAATTTCCGTAAAAAATGTTGTGGGAATGGCAAGTGATGGGGCATCAGTTATGGTGGGGAAAAAGAATTCATTTATGTCAAGGCTCCGAGATCTAGTTCCATATTGTGTTCTATTAAAGTGTATTTGCCATTCAGCACATCTCGCAGCAAGTAAAGCGTGTGAGAAACTGCCTCGTGGTCCTGAAGAACTTTTGCGTTCTATATCAACGTATATGTCTTCAAGTGCCAAACGCTGAGCGCAGTTTATGGAAATACAAGAGTTTTTCTTGCAGGAGAGAAAGAAAATCTTAAAACCGTCATTAACTAGGTGGCTTTCAATGCATCAATGCATTGAGCGAGTACTCCAAAACTGGGATGTGCTTATAAAATATTTTAAGGTGGCAATTCTGGAAGACAACCTTAGACGTACGGAGACCATTCTTAATGATTTAAATAATCCGTACACAAAAGCTTACTTTCTCTTCCTTAAAAACGCATTAAAATATTTCAATTCCTTTAATGCATTTTTTTCAATCCAATAGTATTATCATTCATACTTTGTGGGTTGAATGTAATGAACTATTTAAGCAGTTTTGTCAAAATTTCATAAAGGCAGAGCTACTTGAAAGTGAAAATATAAATGTTAAAGATCCCTCCAACTTTTTGCCTCTGCAAGAATATACTTAGGGCTGGATTGCACGAAACATCTGCAAAACTTGTTTTGCCTTAAAATGATATTAACAGTTTTTAAATTAAAATGTCTCGATTTTTATATCTGTGCTGCAATGGAAATTGAAATTAGATTTCCTCTTCAAGATCAGATTTTCAAAGAAATGAGATTTCTCGATCCTTCCATTGCATTTACTCTAAACAGAAAAAGTTTAAAGGAAATTTCAGTTTAACCTTCTAATTTTTCTACTTTTTTGAATTTCATTTCATTTCATTTCATTCTTTATTCATCCATGTCGTACATTATTGGTCAGAGATCAGTACATAGGACTTGTCAAATAATAAGAAAACATTTCAATATAATTGATACTACATTATTTTACAAACTTTCCTCAAGTATTCATTAATATGATAATACATTTTGTTACACAAAAAATTAAATAGTTCATTTTTGAAATTTCGTATGTTTTTGATATCCTTCAAATAACTTGGGAGCTTATTAAACAACTTAGCGGACATAGGAAGAACACTTCTTTGGTGCACGCATAGTTTTGGTATGTTGTGAATATGTTATTCTTTTGTTGTGTGTTGTATGAATGTACATCGTCAACATGAAGAAAACTTCTTTCATTTCTCTTTACATATATGATACTTTTGTATATGTACAGACAAGGCACAGTTAAAATTTTATTTGACTGAAAGACCCTTTTGCATGAGGACCTTGGTGATAGATTAAAAATAGATCTTATTGCCTTTTTCTGTATACGAAAAGTAGTAACACTGGAATAGGAGGCTCCTCAGAAAATTATCCCGTAATTTAACAAGGATTGAAACTTACCATAGTACAATAACAGCAAAGTTTCTTTTGACACTGAACCACGTAGTCTATAAATGACAAAACAGATACGGCTTAATTTGCTGTTTAACTCAGTAATATGTGCATCCCATGTAAGCCTATTGCTTATTGTTACACCTAAAAATTTAGTGGATTTTGAATAGTCTACATCAGTTAAATTTATCACAATGGGAGGTACTGTTCGAGGTGTACATGAGTAATGAAAATTTAGTGCTTTTGTTTTCTTTGCATTTATCAGCAGTTGATTCTGAGATGTCCATTTTATCAAACGCTCCACAGTTTGTTTTAATTTACTTTCTAGTTCAACTGTATTGTCCGCTGTTACAAGGACATTTACATCGTCAGCATATAGTACAATATGTTGAGGATACATATATTGAACAAGATCATTTATGTAAAATAAAAAAAGAATTGGCCCAAGAATTGAGCCTTGAGGAACACCAGCAGAGATAGTAGCAGTTTTGGATGAAAATGTGACTTGCTTATTGTTAATAATTTTTTGTATTTTTACTACTTGTGTTCTGTTTGTCAGGTACGAGCGAAACCATTCATGTACTACACCCCTAATACCACATTTCTGGAGTTTTGCCAGTAGAAGAAAATGTTGAACACTGTCGAATGCCTTGGAGAAATCAACAAATAAACCTACTGCATATTTTCCCTTATCAAATACTGTAGAAACCTCTTTAATAAAGTTAAACAACGCTGTATCAATTGATTTGTTTTTTTGGAAACCATGTTGAGAAGACGAGATTAGGTTATGGCAGGATATAAAATTTCTCAAGCGCGATAACATTAGTGATTCAAAAATCTTCGAGAAAACTGACAAAATAGAAACAGGCCTATAGTTTTGAACATCATAAGTATTTCCTTTTTTGTGCAAAGGTATAACTTTTGCGGTCTTCAATCTGTCGGGGAAAATGCCTGATTCAAATGATACATTTAGAAGAAAGCATAGTTGTTTCACTATTAAATGCGAACTCTTTTTATAATTAGGGATGGGACTTCATCTATACCTGCAGAACGGGTACTAGAAAGCCGTTTGGTACAGTCCAACAATTCTTCTTCAGTTACCAGAGTTACATACATACTATGTTTGTTGCCTGGAATATTTGGCTCTACAGCGAGATCCGACTTTCCAGGTGGTAAATTCATATTTAGAAAATACTGATTAAAGACTTCAGTAATGGCAGCAGGATCAACAAAAGAATTATTTCTATAATTAACTTGTGATATTTCGCGCATTGGAACAGTCTTTGAATAATTGTTTATTACGTTCCATGCACCTTTCATTTTGTTTTTATATCCGCGTATTATAGTGTCATTGTTGATTCTTTTGGCTGTTCGAATAACATTCTGATATATTCTTTTGTATGTTTTTACATGGGAAATAACTTTATCTGGTAAATTAACACAGGTTTTCTTAAGTTTATGATAATATATAAGCTTTTGCTTTGAAATTTTTATTCCTTGCGTGACCCACTTTTTCATCTTATTAAGATCTTTCCGTAACTGTAATGGAAATGCTATGTTAAAATTATGTAAGAAAACATCAACAAAATAATTGAATTTGTCATTAGCACTAGGTAAGTCGTACAAGGGATTCCAAGATTCACGAGATAAAAGAAAACAAAAATAATTTATATTTTCCGTTGAAAATAATCTGGTTGTTCTCGTTATCGGTTTCCGACTTCCCTTCACCAGTTTCTCGGTAGGTATTCTACAATAAATGGCTTCATGATCAGAAAATCCAAGTTCAGTAACTTCAAAGAAACATTTAAGATTACTTTTTGGAATAATAATTTGGTCGATAGCTGTCTTTCCTTGACGAGTAGGTACGTTAATGATAGTTTGCAGTTCATATAAATTTAACATATCTTGAAATTTAGATTTATCAGTTGAATTCTTTAACCAAGCTATGTTCATATCCCCACAGATAACTACACTACTAAATTTTCTACGTAAGTTCGCTAGAAGTTTCTCAAAATTTTTAAAGAAAATTCCTAAATCACCAGAAGGGGTCCTATAGATACACACAATACAAATATTTAACTCTTGAAGTTTTCATGCGACTACCTCACAATGCATTTCAATGCAAAAATCCCGAACGTCAATCTCAGTTGCATGTATATAAGAGCGAATGCTGAAGCAGTGGCCGCTGAATGGAGAAATTTAACGTTGGCCCTTGATTCTGACGAAAAAAAGGCATTGGCAGAATTAAATATTGATGAAATGTGGCATTCCATTGGGGAAATTAAAAATTTTGAAAACGTTCGGCCATTTCAAAATCTTGCAACTCTTGCTAAAATAGTTTTATCACTACAACACTCGAACGCAGAGGGTGAAAGAACTTTTTCCATTGTGACTGATGTAAAATCCAAGAAAAGAAATAGGATTGGATCTGACTGTTAACGCTATTGCTGTTGTCCGGTCGAGCTTCCAGGCAAATAACATAAACTGCATAACTTTCCGAGCAACTCCAAGTCATATTTTCCACCACACAGCATCTGTACTTTATGTGGAAAATAACGACAAACCTACTTCATCATCAGACAGTCAAATATAGGGATATAGTGTTACATTTCAAATGGAAACGCGATGGTAGTGTATAGTGATGGTAGTGCCTCTGTATAGTGAGTTTCGTACGAAGAAGATGGAATTTCGTCAACTCTTGGTGAGTACATTTTCACTTTTTGATTTTTAACATATTGGAAACTTATTTCTTTATTGGCGGGAAATTTTGCAAGCGATCGGGAAATTTCAGGGCTTTGCGCGGGAAGTCTTTTATTCTGAATCTGACAACACTGGTTGAAACGTATTATGGTATTCTTGAATTTTGGTGGAAAAAGAAAATGGAAAACGTTAAATGAAAAAAAAAAAAAAACAGTACTTACTTTTTTTTTTCTTTTTTCCAGGATCCAAACTTCCGAAGAGAAGGAAGGAAAATACCTTGAACCTGAACCTGAACCTGAATGATTCGTGTCACTGCGTGGGAGTTGGTAAAAACCTCTCATTCTGCACTTATCTCTCTATTCGTAAACATCCTTTGTTATGTAATACGCTTTTATAAATTTATTATACGATTAATATTTTTAATAACTACCCAATTGTCTTTGTTACCTAAAGCATTACACTGGAGAGGAAGAAGAAACCTATTGTTTTCAAAAATCAATTATATACAGTACGTTATTAAAACCTGATCGTTTGTTTGATTGGCAGTATAAAGTTGCTTCTTTGAACGTTCTTGTAAATCTCTTCATTAACACTGGCAGCATAAACTATAAAGGAAGTATAAGAACAGCGTCAAATTTCTAGCCTATTAAATTTGAAGTGAAAATGGCTGGTGAGGCGTCTGTTAAGTTGGAATTGATGTGCAAAGAAGAAATTGCTTATGACTTACATCAGGAAGATCCACTCGAAGGGAACGATTGGACATATGAATTGATGACTGACAACAAAGAATTTATATTATCTACAACGGAGGGAGAGCAAAAAATAGAGAAGGATGCAGCTATGTTTTCTTTGGATGCGAAACTAAACGTTGGTATGTTGAAATCAGAATCTGCAGTACAAGATCATCCTGCATTTGAAAGTAATATAGAAACTCTAAAAAAAAAAGTGGTTCAAGAGACTTGCGCATCGTACTCTAAGGACTCCCAACAATTAGCAGCAAAAAGTTCAAACTCAGTTCGGCAAGAAAGGTAATGTTCAATTTTTCATAAAGTAATTGGCTCACATTGATAATATGGTTCGGAAAGTTTATAGATTAAGCAATACTTCGTGATAAATATTTAGGTATGGGAAATGTACATTAATAATCTTCATTTTGAAACGGAATGGCACATATAGACCAGCTGTGCCGTATACCAAATAATAGTAATAATATCGATAACATCCATACGAATCTTAAGTAGTTCGTATCTTGATGAAATAATGATTACTTTATTATTGATTACACATTTCTCAACATTTTTTGTATATATTTACAATATGGGTGCTATAGTGTTTTATTTATATAGAGGCTTTTGCAAAGATAAAATCAGGGGAATGAAATTTATCCCAAAATTTTAAAAATGTACACTTGAAATCTGTTATATTGGAACAAAAAATATGGACGTTTGTGGGGTTATAGTTAAGGAGCCGTACTTCCCATTTAGGGAAGGACGAGAAACTCCATACTTTCAGGAATTATTCAATGACTATCTAGGATGTTAAAAAGTAGGTAATAGACTGAGTTCTTGCCCTTGTACTTAGGGTGTTTAGGTAGTGCAACAGTAAGATGTATCCTCGTGCACGGGAGAAGAGAAGTAGCTGTTCTTAACTATTACCAATACAAGATTAAAAGGAATTTTAACCAACAATGGGTGTTCAGTAATTGTACAGGTCCATACACAAATTCATTTCATACTCATTTCTTTTTAAGGAAGTAGTCATTTTGTATTTTCAGCAATAATTTCTAGGGTATAGGCTTCCGTTTCTCCATACAGGTTCACTTTAGGTGCTTAGAGCACGAACACGATACAAAGATTATTGTACAAACTAAATGTGCTAGATGGCCGCTAAAAGAAAAATATTGCTATGTAACTTAGAGAAGGGTGCAGGATGTTGGTCCAACTGGAAGCAAAGGAATGCGTCGGATAGGATAAAGCGGGTCACCGAAGGTAAATACAGGCCTATAGGTAAACACGAGGATAGCATAAAATACTGTGTGTAGCGTAGACTTACATATCTTCCGTGTTGAATATGTATTTGTACGTTCCTAAATATTTTATAGGTAACTTCCTGAAATGCTTTCCTTGCTTGCATTGCTTTATTGAAAAACAACAAAAAAACTTTCTTTTGTGGTTTAAATCCTTTTTTGTTTGTTTGTTTGTTTAAACCAGGGTTTTTGGTTTAAATAATTTGCTTTAGGTATTTATATCACATATGGACAGAAATTAGTTTGTTTTCGCTTTGATGTTATTATGCAAGAACCGGGCCTGCCGACTTCTCACAAAGGACGCCTGATAAAAATACTTTGTTCCGATCTTTACATACTTGTTTATGTAATTGTCAAGTGTTTTTTCAGAAGGACAAAAAGATAAAGAATAGCACACATGAAACATTATACAGAGTTGCACATGGACAATTTCAAAGTACTGCAGAGTACAAAAGAACTAATTTAGTCCAAGTTAGTTCACGACTTATATTAGTCCAAGTTAAAGAAATACGACGACTTAATTTGCATATCAGTGATAAAGGTGAATTGAGTTTACTTTGGCTCTGACACATTTATACATAAATAAATACCAAAGATACTTATGATTTCAAGAAATTCCTCTCGAGGGGTTTGTATTTCTCCCCCCAAAAGAAAGGTCGGCATTTCCATGAACTTCATAAATAGTAAACATTATTAAAACGGTAGAATATTTAGAATTTTCTTTGATTGCTATTGCATAACAATAATAACAAATTATTAAAAAATCACAAAAGAGACATTCATAAACTTATATAAAAAAAGAAGTTACTTCTGTAGATTAATCTCTTTGAGTAATGAGTGGGGAATTTACTTCTGATTATACTACGAACCACATACGGGAGTGAAACGTGATTACCCACAAATGTGTCTTCATGAAGATTTCACAAACTACTGTTGGGTAAATTCCCGAGAAAATTTTTTCTGAGTATTTCCGGGAAGGTTCCCTAAAATGGGCATTTTTCGGGAGCTTATGTACAATCAGAAGGAATATTGCATTTTATTACTATATTCTGATTTCAAAGAAAAATTCGTTTCTATATCTCAATATGTTATTACTGTTTTCCCCAGAGTAATCTTTAAGATGTATATTCTGAAAGATGTTATGTTATTTTATTAATATTCTATTATATTTAGAGAGTGTGCTTAAATGGTTATGTATTTACAATATGCCCTATGAAAGTAAATATGTTTCAACAATGGTATAGTAAGTCCACATACTTTTAAACTACTAAAAAATTTAAATTTATGTAAGTGGCTTTTTTAAACTTGACACTACTATGATATTATAAGCATATTAAATTTTGAAATGTTATAAACAGTTTTGTCAACATTTACGCAAATATGCATGTTCACAATATTTGCAAGATATTTTCTTATCTTTACAATTTTGCATGTAACATCTCCACACACGACCTTTCTTCCTGCCCACTTCTCGAAATTTCATGCGTTAATTAACATGTAAGAGATGTTCGAGTACTCTTCAGAATTTCAAGTCAGAGAGAGGAGACCGACCGACGTATATTACTAACGGTGGTTCAGTGTATATTAATAGTACTTCATCTCTATTTCTACTTAATTCTGCATTACCATATGGTTCCTTTCTATCATTTGTAAATTAGTACTTTGCTACTTTTGGCTGTTGTTTAGCATTGGGGGCCAGCTTTTACACTTACTTTTTCGCGATATTCTATTCCGATGCAGTTATTTTGTGGTTTAATACGTTAAATTACGTTACCAGCATTAAATTCAAATACCTTTGCAGAACGAGCGTTAGTGAGTGAAGGTGGGTTAGAGTCCCGCATGGAACGTTGTTTTCTATCTTTGTTACCAACAAGTCACTTTCTTTTTTCACATCACTTCCACTTACCTTTACGGTTTGTATAAATTCCCTACTGCCCTAAAAGAAATGTGTTCGATAGTTTCTTGACTACTTGAATACCACTATCAACTCATTTCTTGCGTAAATCATCCTATTTTTTGCTAGTTTTGGCCCCCGAATACTAAACAATGACCTTAGTTTTTACGGCAAATGGAAATTGAACCTAAAAAATTGTGTTATTAGCTATCTAATGTACAGTCAAAGAATTTTAAATTTTTCAATCTTCAAATTCTTGAGAACCTAGAAGTAAATCCTAATATAATAAAATAAAGGAATTAGTCATATGTTCTTTTAATTTTGAAGATAGAGTAAACAAATGGAAATAAATTCCTTCCCCGGAATTTATAGGCCAGGGAAAAATATCCGGGAATATTCCCATTTTTTAAATTGTTTCCCACCGGGAATATTCCCACTGCCCCTCACTATTTCGAACACACACTTTTACGAACATTTTTCGTTTTTTGGTTTAAACTAGTTTTTTTAAGCTAGGGATGGTACCAAGACCGAGACGGATGTTTATACACCAAGACGAAACGAATATATTAGGATTCTAGATTTTCAAGAATTTGAAAGTTAAAAAATTTTAAATTCTTTGACTGTACATTATATAGCTAATAACACATTTTTTTAAGGTTCAATTTCCATTTGCACTAAAAAGTAATGTAATAGTTTAGTATTGGGGGCCAAAACTAGCTAAAAGTAGGATGATTTACAGAAGAAATGAGTTGATAGTCGTATTCAAGTAGTCAAGGAAGTGTCGAAGACATTTTTTAGGGCAGTAATGGATTTGTACAAACCGTAAAGGTAAGTGGAAGTGATGTGAGAAAAGAAAGTGAATTGTTGGTAACAAAGATAGAAAACAACGTTCCATTGAGGGCTCTAACCCGCCTTCACTCGCTAAAGTTCGCTCTGCAATCCTGTCTGAATTTAATGCTGGTAACGTAACTTAACGTATTAAACCATAAAATAACCGCATCGGAATAGAATATCGCAAAAAAAGTAGGTGCAAAAGCTGGCCCCCCAATGGTAAACAATTGCCAAAAGTAGCAAAGTACTAATTTACAAATGATGAAAAGGAAGCATTTGGTAAATATTTATCGTTTTAATAATGTTTACTATTGATAAAGTTCATCGAAATGCCGACCTTTTTTTGGGGGGAGGAATACAAACCCCTGGAGAGGAATTTCTCGAAATCGTAAGTATAGTGTAAATATGTCAGAGCCAAAGTGGACTCAATTTACTTTTATCACTGATATGGAAACTAAGTCGTCGTATTTCTTTAGCTTGGACTTATATAATTCGTAGTGAACTCACTTGGACTAAATTAATTCTTGTGTACTCTGCAGTACTTTGAAATTGTCCATATGTAACTCTGTATAATGTTTCACGTGTGCTATTGTTTACCTTTTTGTCCTTCTAAAATGACAGTTGACAATATATTAACAAGTATGTATAGATCAAAACAAAGTATTATTATCAGGCGTCCTTTGCGAGAATTTGGCAGGCGTATCACATTTTGGCCAATTAGTCCTAGTTCCGAGTTCTAGTGGAAGACAATTTCTCTCGGATGTAACCCGAGAAGAGGTTTGAATTCCGCTTTAAGCTCATGTGACCCCTCCAGCACAGAATGTGACTCTAGTGTTCTTTCCTCTTGTTTTCATTTGTTTCTCTTTCTCGACATATTTTTGGCTACATGTTTAGCTAAATTCTGAAACTGATTTAGTTTTTTATTTTACCATATGGTATTATCTAGAGATGCAAAAAAGTCGGCTTTTTTGAATGGATGGTTTTTTGCACATAAAAGGCGGCTTTTTTTGGGAAAAAACGAGAATTTTGGAAATTTTGGCTTTTTTCGTTTTCATGGTTTTTCTGTTTAAGTAGCTTTCATATAGTATACTCTAAAGTTAAATAAGATTCCATGACCGAAATACCATATTTCTCTCGGGGTTTCACCATCATGATGGATAGAGCCCATGGTTTTTGAATTAAAGTAAACATAAAGTACATAGTATTTGAAGGCAATTTTAGAAGCTATTTAACTTTATTTTAACTTCTGAATTTCGACATTTTTTCTTCTCTAGATCTTTTCTTTTTAGTCATCCGTGTTTCACTTCTTGGAGCTTAGTACTCCAGCTTTTAGCACATAATTACACTTGTGTTTTTCAATATATCTGTCAAACCGTACTTCCACATTTCCGTTATACTGTAGCTGTGCTATGATTTATCAATAATTTTCCCGGACACAACCATGAATACCATTTGCTAGAAGTAATCAGTATCGGATTTAGAAAAATATATTTGAGGGGTTCTTCTGAATAATGTTTGGTTTTTCTTAAAGTTACTAACTTTTATTTAAGAGTAGCTTAAGTTTATGAGTACAGGCGTAACAATTATTTCGTTTCGTTTGTATTATTCAGCTATAATCTTTCAGATACAACCTTCAAGACCATTTTATACTGATAATCAGTGGCAGATTTAGAAAAGTTTTTTGGAAGGGGCTTTTCTTATTAATCCTCAGTTTTTTTCTAAAAATTCCTAATTTTTTATTTGAGGAAAGCTTGAAGCTTATGAGTAAAGGCAAAATTCATATTTAGTTTGGTTAAGAAATTCCGTAATTTCGGGGTAGAGGCCTCAATCCAAAAGACATCGCCACCCTAACCCTCTTCGCAAATGCATCACTGCTGGTAATTAGTAATAACAAACATTTAAAAACGATTAGAAAGGAAGTCGGTTAGGACTCACAGTACAATCAATATCTCTACATTCACAGATGGAACTAAGAAAAAACTTTTGTTAAAATGGTCGAATCGAGGGTTGAATCCCGGACTTCACGATTGAAGCGCGAAAGCTAACCCCTCACTCGTGTTTGTTTTGCAGTTATGCTTAAATGTATTCTCTCTCGTTTTCTATGGCCAGAAAAGTTCTCCATTGACTTCTGTCCTCATCCAATTCAATCCAGTTTCTACTCTGTATTCCTATTTGTGGTAGATTCATCTTAATATTGTCCTCCCATCTGGGCATAGGCTATCCTAATGGACGTTTCCTGATTGGATTTCCAGTTAAACTTCGAAAGCGTTCCTACTTTCTTCCATTCTGGCTTCATGTCCTGCCCACCTGAGCCTCCTAGACTTGATGACTCTAACGATGTTTGGTAAACCGCATAAATTATTTAGTTCCTCCTTATGAAGTTTCCGCCATTCCCCATTCCCGTTCCTCTTGGGTCCAAATACTCGTCTGAGAATTTTGTTCTCAAATAATTTGAGTCCGCATTCTTCCCTCAACGTAAGCGACCATATTGCACAACGATAAAGCATAACAGTCATGATTATCATTTTATATATTTTAAGCTTTAAATTCCTTGACAGAATTCGCGACGACAAAATATTTTGAACTGAATAATAACAAGAATTTCCTGATTTCAGTCGACATTTAATTTCTTTGTGGGTATGATTTTGGTCTGGTAATACTGATCCAAGATATTTGAAAAATCCACTGTGTTGAAAGTATTAATTGATATTTTAGCGCATTCGTAATTTGCCGTATTACCATCTTCGTAATTTGCCGTATTACCGAAATCTTTGAGTTTTACGTCCTACGCTTCACAAAAATAGATTAGACACATACATAGATTATTTATCTCTGTCGATTCAAAATTCAGAAAAACAATCATGTAACATTTGACTATATTAGACCCAAAAGCTGTTGCTTGTAGGGAGCGTAAACTGTAGGTCGTTAGGTTGGTCCAACGCTGCTTCTTCCGGCGTTTGATGTACCATGCAGTAACATGGTTAATCATATTCGATATTTAATCTTTTAGTATAATAATTAAAGGACCATGATTTTTAACGATTTCCATGCTTTCATTGTTTAATTCTCTTTTCCCTTTCCTAATTTTAATTGTCCGAGTGTATTATTCCAATTTGTGCCTTTTGCTTAACTTTTATCCTGTTTTGCGTTTTCTTTCGATGATTGCGTTTAGCTACATTACTAATCGTAATTTTTCCACATGTTTCAGAAATATTTGCTAATTACTTCTTTTTAACCCAATTTTTTTATCACTTGTTGTAGTCAGCCAACCACAAAATTTATGGAGGTTGGCCTTCTAAAAAATAGTACTTCCGTCTTCCAGTTGAATTGTTTCAGTGTATGTCTGATAGCTGGACACCGAACATGACGATACTTACATGCCCCAAGACATGATATGCCAGGTTATTTCTCCTATTGGAGCAAAAAAGGATGAATATTTCGGCATCGCTTGGAGACCCACTAGATAGAAAGGGTAAATTGCATTCACGTTGAGTTCTAAGGAATGAAAATAAATGCAGAGAAAATGAATATAATAATATTCATCATGCAGAGACAGAGAAAGCATGGACAGAACAACGAAATTTAAAGTCATAAGCATAAACAATCTGCGCTTCCCTCCAGTCCCATGTTTCTGTCTTGGGTTTTCTCTACCCTTATGGAATAAATCTCTTTTAGTAGCAATAGCGAACATGATTTACAATGCTTAATTCCCACAAAAACAAACTCTAGTACCAGACTCTGAATCGAACGCAGAACATTTCGAATGAGTCTCACACGCTGTTCCCGTAGGTGCACAATCTAAAGTGTGTGTTTAAATAAGGCATGAAACTCTACACTGCTATAAAGTTGCCCCGGTTCCATCTGAAGTTTGCATTTTATTTACGCTTTTAGACGTCTATAGGTTGACATTTGGCTTCAGAGAAAAGCATTTGATCTGTAGATCAAGATCAGGTAAAACTTAATCCACAATCTTCACAAATTACTGTTGCAGTATCATATATGTGGAACTAATCGAGGATTTGTATTGAGATGGAAGCATTTAAATTGTGGTATTGGCCCACAATGCTGGACCGAAAGGAAAAGGGGTGAATAAGGACTAAAGCTAATGAAGGACGATAGATCATGAAAGTAATAGGAAAAAGAAGAATGAGCGTGCTTGGCTATGTTATTCAGCACTCCGATTGAATAGGGAAAGGTAATAGGAATAGCATAACGAGGAAGACCAAGGATTCAATATATAGACAGTTACGTATTAGAGACCTTATCAAGGTATAAATCTGATCTCCCAAGAGAGTGAAAAGTTTCAAAATTTCCATGTTGCCCACAAACCTATGGTTGGGGTGAAGAGGAAGAAATGGAGGATTTAAAGTTTCGTTTCCTAAATTTGTGATATGAGCAGCATTTCTTTAAGGAGGATTAGAAAAGTGATTTCTTAAAACTATAAGGCCAGACCTAGCTCTTGAAGGTGTCCTTACCAGTAATCCGTGCGTGAATGACATCTCACAGCTTTGTTAGGTAATATACGAGCAGTGAAAATAAAACTTCAAAAATGCTAATTGCAAGCTTTCACATAAATACGACAGTAGTAGAAAATGGATCGATCTGGCTCAGACCTGAGCCAACCTAGGACAACTCACAAGCCACTGAGAAAATGACCACCTTGCACCGTGAGACCACGGCCTTTTACGACCTCCATTTTAGGGGTGAATTCGTTCCCTTTTATGAGCATATTTTTCAACCCCTATTTTAAGACAATGAATAGCGATTCGATACGCTCTTTGAACCGATTTGGATGAAACTCGGCATATGGGGGGTTTTCAACCATGCTGAGTACGAATATCATACATTTAGCAATAGGTCATCAGGTACTACATGTCCCAAAATTAGTGGTCATCGAGGTCAAAGGTCAAAATACTTAAAACCCAATAACTCGAAAACGAAACAACATATCGAGCTGCTGTTTCCACATTTAGCAATTGGTCATCAAAAAAGTACTGACCATCAAGGTCAAAGGTCAAAACTCGAAAACGGAGCCACATACTCAGGTGTTGTTTCCACATTGAGTAATAGGTCATCAGGTACCACAAGTTCCAAAATAGTGGCCATCGAGGTCAAAGGTCAACATACTTAAAACCTAATAACACGAAAACTGAGCCACATATTGAGGTGCTGTTTCCACATTGAGTAATAGGTCATCAGGTACCACAAGTTCCAAAATAATGACCATCGAGGTCAAAGGTCAACATACTTAAAACCAAATAACTCTTAAATGGATCCACATACTGAGGTGCTGTTTCCACATTTAGTAATCGACCACCAACTACTACAAGTTCCAAAATAGTGACCATCGCGGTCAAAGGTCAAAACTCGAAAACGGAGCTACATACTCAGGTGCTGTTTCCACATTGAGTAATAGGTCATCAGGTACCACAAGTTTCAAAATAATGACCATCGAGGTCAAAGGTCAAAATACTTAAAACCCAATAACTCGAAAATGGATCCACATACTGAGGTGCTGTTTCCACATTTAGTAATCGACCACCAACTACTACATGTTCCAAAATAGTGACCATCGAGTTCAAAGGCCCAAATACTTAAAACCAAATAACTCTTAAATGGATCCACATATTGAGGTGCTATTGTCACATTTAGTAATTGGTCATCAACCACTGCAAGTTCCAAAAAAATAATGAACGCCCAATGAACCAATGAATGCGAATAACTCTTAAACAGAGCAACGTTTTGAGGTGCTGTTTCCAAATCTAGGAACTACTACATGTTCTGAAAACACTGACCATGGAGGTTAAAGGTCAAATATTTAAGCTTTAATAACTTTAAACAAAGCCTGTGTGACCTATTCAGTTTTGTACCAAGCAGAGAGAAGTGAAGAATGAAAAAATATGACTGGCTTACTTCGAGAAAGAAAGCAACGATATACATTTTAACTAGCTGCGTATTTTAAATCATTTTGTACTATTTAAATAAACAATCGGATAAATTTAACCGGCTCAGAAGTTCAATACTCTTTTGTACGCTTGAGTGAGCTTTCCAATTTTGTAGCAAGAAGGACTATTTTCTAACTAACTCAGAATTTCATTTCATATTGTAATACTCAAATTTGGATGGAGTGTTTAGTTTTGTACGAACCAGAAACATTTGATTGGATTATTTCCTTATGTACCAACTGGAAAAAGTGAAGGGCCATTATTCAAATAAACGAAGGAATAGCAGAAAAAAATAAGTGAAGAATGAATAAAATTTAGGTGGATTATTTTCTTTTGTACAATTCGCGGCAAAAAACCTGCAACATGAGGATGTAAGTTTATTGTGAAACTACGCCTAACAACACAGGGAATGAACATAACGTCTAAGTGGAACGAATTACGCCAGGATAAACCTCGGCCTCCTCCCGTGCACACTTATTTTGGAGCAAAAGACTTCGTCATTTCACAATAAACTTATATGCTCATG
Source organism: Thermobia domestica (assembly GCF_964235325.1). Taxonomy (NCBI): domain Eukaryota; kingdom Metazoa; phylum Arthropoda; class Insecta; order Zygentoma; family Lepismatidae; genus Thermobia; species Thermobia domestica. The sequence goes on from NC_137460.1 coordinate 234,022,730, forward strand.
TTGCAGGTTTTTTGCCGCGGATTGTACCAACTGGAAAAGAGAAGAAGAGCTACTTTAACTAGCTCATTATGTACTGTTTAAGGAAACGAAAATTGACTATTTAACTAGCTCAGAATTTATGTAAGAATAATTTCAATGTTCTACTTTTTATACCAACGAGAAAAAATGAACTAGCTGAATATTTAAATATACGAAAGAATAAATTTAAGTGACCTATTCAATTTTGTACCAATGAGAAATGGCATTTTAACGGGCTCAGCAAAAGGCGAAGAAGGATTATTTTATATAATTTTACTCCTCAAATAAACAATGGAGTATTTAGTTTTGCACCATTTTGGAGTATTCAAATAAACAAAGGACTTATAATTTGGGTCAACTCTAAAATCAATTAAACGAAGTAATGCATTTGAAAAACCGAAGTTGAGTATTTTATACCATTTTGTATTATTTCAACAAACAAAAGGAATAAGCAAAAAAAGGATCATTTTATATCATTTTAAACTAGTCTAATAAACGAAGGCATGAATATGAGTGAGCTATTTAATTTTGTAGCAACCAAAGGATTTTCACGAAAGAACAAAATTGTACTAATCAGAAAAAGCGAAGAAAACCCATTTTAACTAACTGAGAATTTCTGTACCTTTTTGTTCTATTTAAACAAACGATGGGATAAATTTGAGTGGTCAGAAAAATCGAAGAAGGTACAATTTAGCTAACTCAGAATTTATATACCTTTATACTAGCCCAATGAATGAAAGAACAAGTTTGGGTGTTCTACTTTTCCATTTTAACTTGCTGAGTATTTTATACCATTTTGTACTACTCAAATAAACGAAAGAAAAAGCGAAAAAAGACCTTTTTAACTAGCGCAGAATTTCTGTAACACAAAAATTAATTTGGATGGAGTAACAAGAAAGAAAGCAAAGATATGCCATATTAACTATTTAAATAAACGAAAGAATAAATTTGAGTGATCTATTCCATTTTGTACCAAGGAGAAATGCCATTTTTATCTAGCTTAGAATTTCTAGTGCATGTTGTATTATTTAAACAAAACGAAGGGCTAAATTTGAGAAAGCCAACATGAACCATTTTACTCAGTTTTGGATGGAGTATTTATCTTTGTATGAACCAGAAAAAAAAAGTAAAGAAGAACCATTTTAACTAACTCAGACTTTTATACCATTTTGTACCAATCAGAAGAAAATCAAAGAATGGTCATTTTAACCAGCCAAGCAGAAAAAAGGAAAGAATTAACACTTTGTACTAACCAGAAAAGGAGAAGGAGGATCAGCATTCTATACTTTTTGTGCAATTTATTGGGGTGTCCTATTTCTTTTATTACCAACGAGAACCATTTTTAACTGACTTAGAATTTTATACCTTTTCGAAAAATTTGTATCAAATCGAACAAAGCAAGGAAATACCATTTTAAATAGCTCAGCATGTTATAGCTTTTTGTGTTTTTGGTCTACCCAATTTAAACAAACGAAGGAATAAATTTGTGTGACCTATTCACTTTTGTTACAAGCAGAAAAAGGAAAGAATAAATTTGAGTGGCTTAAGCAAAGAAGGTCAATGGTAACTAGCCTATTGAAGAATGAATAAATTTTGTTTGTAATTAAAAAAGCGGAGAAGGTCTACTTTCTGTACCAACCATAGAAACACAAATTTGTTTGACCTATTCACTTTTATAGCAAGCAGAAAAAGCACGAAAAAAAGGGAAGAAGGTTCATTATAACAAGCTAGGTATTTTTTATACCATTTTGTATTACGGGTGGTCTATTTCATTTGTGTAACAATCAGAAGAAAAGCTCAGAATGTTATACCTTTGTGATGCTACATTTTGTATTATTTTTGTGTCATCCAGAGAACAATTTAAATTGCCTCTCCCTGACAAATCAGTTGCCAGAGTCCAATGTTTGTAATATTACAATACTACAAATTGATCCAGTTAACAGTTCAAGTTCTTCTATTCTTACACAATCAAATGCATATGCTACAGTGGGCTCAGTGTTCATTTACAGAATTAAATAATTGTTTATCTTTCTGTAAAAACATTTCTACTATTTTGTTGATATAATAATCACACTCTGTAATGTATTCATATACCAGATTAAATTTTTTCTCCAAAGTATAAGTGTTCTTAATATTACAACTTTTAAAATGCTTCTTTAAATAAAGTTTATAGATTTTTTCTCTCATTTCACGTTTAATTAAGATCGTCCACACCTTTTGCAATAATTCGTAATCATACTGCAGCAAACAGTTGTGATCTTTTTCATTCTCATTATGTTTAGAACATGCTTCACATAATAATACTGAATTTGGTGTATACTCATTAAATAATTGTATAACACATGTATCACTAATAGTTTCACTAGTACAGTCACACTCATTAGCTTCCAGTTCAAAACAGGTAATATTTGAAACACTGTCATCATCACTTTCCGGGAGTATTTCATCATTATATCTATTATAGCGTCTAAAATAATACACTTCTTCTATTTCTTGTGTTGGATATATGATTCTCACTTTATCACGTAATTCATCTGGCAAATCGGGGTCAGACGGCTGGATTAACAGTATAGGTTTCTCGTTTTCACGCTGAATTTCTTTTTCTCTAGGTGAAACATAAACAATCTCCTTGCTAGTCATTTTTTCTGCTCTTCAGCAAAAACAAATCAAATAAATAATTTTATATATCTACAATACAAGCATTCTATGCATTCTCCGTGTTTAATAATATGTTTCAAGGCAATATAACATCATGATGTATGTTCTATTATTTCCACATATACTCCATAAACTTATATTCCATTATAATAAAATACATAAATGCAAAAATATATATTTGTCTTTTTTGACTTAGACGAGGAAAGAAAATTTAAAAAAAATAATTGAATCGTTGAGCAATAGGCAATACACCTGTTAAGTAACGCATTCATAAAGTTGTTTAAGTATCTGCAGCAACATGGAACTTTGAAAACTTTTCTTACTTTGATATAATCTCTTCTTCTACTGTGATCAAAAATGGCCAGGCATGATATTACGCTAATTGCTATGTAGTCTGTTCTACACAATTATTACGCAACTCTGGTTTGTCAAATCTCACGTTCAAATATTTTATGAGCCTTTCTTAGTGATGGGAGAGGCAATTTAAATTGTTCTCTGGATGACACAAAAATAATACAAAATGTAGCATCACAAAGGTATAACATTCTGAGCTTTTCTTCTGATTGTTACACAAATGAAATAGACCACCCGTAATACAAAATGGTATAAAAATACCTAGCTTGTTATAATGAACCTTCTTCCCTTTTTTTCATGCTTTTTCTGCTTGCTATAAAAGTGAATAGGTCAAACAAATTTGTTTTTCTATGGTTGGTACAGAAAGTAGACCTTCTCCGCTTTTTTAATTACAAACAAAATTTATTCATTCTTCAATAGGTCACTCAAAATTAATAGCAAAAAAAGCTAGTTACCATTGACCTTCTTTGCTTAAGCCACTCAAATTTATTCTTTCCTTTTTCTGCTTGTAACAAAAGTGAATAGGTCACACAAATTTATTCCTTCGTTTGTTTAAATTGGGTAGACCAAAAACACAAAAAGCTGTAACATGCTGAGCTATTTAAAATGGTATTTCCTTGCTTTGTTCGATTTGATACAAATTTTTTCAAAAAGGTATAAAATTCTAAGCCAGTTAAAAATGATTTTCGTTGGTACAAAAGGAAATAGGACACCCCAATAAATGGCACAAAAAGTTAGAATGCTGATCCTTCTTCTCATTTTCTGGTTAGTACAAAGTGTTAATTCTTTCCTTTTTTCTGCTTGGCTGGTTAAAATGACCATTCTTTGATTTTCTTCTGATTGGTACAAAATGGTATAAAAGTCTGAGTTAGTTAAAATGGTTCTTCTTTACTTTTTTTTTCTTGTTCATACAAAGATAAATACTCCATCCAAAACTGAGTAAAATGGTTCATGTTCGCTTTCTCAAATTTAGCCCTTCGTTTTGTTTAAATAATACAACATGCACTAGAAATTCTAAGCTAGATAAAAATGGCATTTCTCCTTGGTACAAAATGGAATAGATCACTCAAATTTATTCTTTCGTTTATTTAAATAGTTAATATGGCATATCTTTGCTTTCTTTCTTGTTACTCCATCCAAATTAATTTTTGTGTTACAGAAATTCTGCGCTAGTTAAAAAGGTCTTTTTTCGCTTTTTCTTTCGTTTATTTGAGTAGTACAAAATGGTATAAAATACTCAGCAAGTTAAAATGGAAAAGTAGAACACCCAAACTTGTTCTTTCGTTCATTGGGCTAGTATAAAGGTATATAAATTCTGAGTTAGCTAAATTGTACCTTCTTCGATTTTTCTGACCACTCAAATTTATCCCATCGTTTGTTTAAATAGAACAAAAAGGTACAGAAATTCTCAGTTAGTTAAAATGGGTTTTCTTCGCTTTTTCTGATTAGTACAATTTTGTTCTTTCGTGAAAATCCTTTGGTTGCTACAAAATTAAATAGCTCACTCATATTCATGCCTTCGTTTATTAGACTAGTTTAAAATGATATAAAATGATCCTTTTTTTGCTTATTCCTTTTGTTTGTTGAAATAATACAAAATGGTATAAAATACTCAACTTCGGTTTTTCAAATGCATTACTTCGTTTAATTGATTTTAGAGTTGACACAAATTATAAGTCCTTTGTTTATTTGAATACTCCAAAATGGTGCAAAACTAAATACTCCATTGTTTATTTGAGGAGTAAAATTATATAAAATAATCCTTCTTCGCCTTTTGTTGAGCCCGTTAAAATGCCATTTCTCATTGGTACAAAATTGAATAGGTCACTTAAATTTATTCTTTCGTATATTTAAATATTCAGCTAGTTCATTTTTTCTCGTTGGTATAAAAAGTAGAACATTGAAATTATTCTTACATAAATTCTGAGCTAGTTAAATAGTCAATTTTCGTTTCCTTAAACAGTACATAATGAGCTAGTTAAAGTAGCTCTTCTTCTCTTTTCCAGTTGGTACAAAAGAAAATAATCCACCTAAATTTTATTCATTCTTCACTTATTTTTTTCTGCTATTCCTTCGTTTATTTGAATAATGGCCCTTCACTTTTTCCAGTTGGTACATAAGGAAATGATCCAATCAAATGTTTCTGGTTCGTACAAAACTAAACACTCCATCCAAATTTGAGTATTACAATATGAAATGAAATTCTGAGTTAGTTAGAAAATAGTCCTTCTTGCTACAAAATTGGAAAGCTCACTCAAGCGTACAAAAGAGTATTGAACTTCTGAGCCGGTTAAATTTATCCGATTGTTTATTTAAATAGAACAAAATGATTTAAAATACGCAGCTAGTTAAAATGTATATCGTTGCTTTCTTTCTCGAAGTAAGCCAGTCATATTTTTTCATTCTTCACTTCTCTCTGCTTGGTACAAAACTGAATAGGTCACACAGGCTTTGTTTAAAGTTATTAAAGCTTAAATATTTGACCTTTAACCTCCATGGTCAGTGTTTTCAGAACATGTAGTAGTTCCTAGATTTGGAAACAGCACCTCAAAACGTTGCTCTGTTTAAGAGTTATTCGCATTCATTGGTTCATTGGGCGTTCATTATTTTTTTGGAACTTGCAGTGGTTGATGACCAATTACTAAATGTGACAATAGCACCTCAATATGTGGATCCATTTAAGAGTTATTTGGTTTTAAGTATTTGGGCCTTTGAACTCGATGGTCACTATTTTGGAACATGTAGTAGTTGGTGGTCGATTACTAAATGTGGAAACAGCACCTCAGTATGTGGATCCATTTTCGAGTTATTGGGTTTTAAGTATTTTGACCTTTGACCTCGATGGTCATTATTTTGAAACTTGTGGTACCTGATGACCTATTACTCAATGTGGAAACAGCACCTGAGTATGTAGCTCCGTTTTCGAGTTTTGACCTTTGACCGCGATGGTCACTATTTTGGAACTTGTAGTAGTTGGTGGTCGATTACTAAATGTGGAAACAGCACCTCAGTATGTGGATCCATTTAAGAGTTATTTGGTTTTAAGTATGTTGACCTTTGACCTCGATGGTCATTATTTTGGAACTTGTGGTACCTGATGACCTATTACTCAATGTGGAAACAGCACCTCAATATGTGGCTCAGTTTTCGTGTTATTAGGTTTTAAGTATGTTGACCTTTGACCTCGATGATCATTATTTTGAAACTTGTAGTAGTTGATGACCAGTTACTAGATTTGGAAACAGCACCTCAATATGTGGATCCGTTTCTGAGTTATTAGGTTTTAAGTATTTTGACCTTTGACCTCGATGGCCACTATTTTGGAACTTGCACTGGTTGATGACCTATTACTAGATTTGGAAACAGCACCTCAATACGTTGCTTCGTTTTCGAGTTATTGGGTTTTAAGTATTTTGACCTTTGACCTCGATGACCACTATTTTGGAACTTGCACTAGTTGATGATCTATTACTAGATTTGGAAACAGCACCTCAATACGTTGCTTCGTTTTCGAGTTATTGGGTTTTAAGTATTTTGACCTTTGACCTCGATGACCACTATTTTGGAACTTGTGGTACCTGATGACCTATTACTCAATGTGGAAACACCACCTCAATATGTGGATCCATTTTCGAGTAATTAGGTTTTAAGTATGTTGACCTTTGACCTCGATGGCCACTATTATGGAACTTGTGGTACCTGATGACCTATTACTCAATGTGGAAACAGCACCTGAGTATGTGGCTCCGTTTTCGAGTTTTGACCTTTGACCTTGATGGTCAGTACTTTTTTGATGACCAATTGCTAAATGTGGAAACAGCAGCTCGATATGTTGTTTCGTTTTCGAGTTTGACCTTTGTTCACGATGGTCAGTAGTTTGAGGACATGCTTATGTCATTTCTGCTATGTTAAAATGGTCAAATAGGGGTTGAAAAAGTAATCATAAAAGGGAACGAGTTCACCCCTAAAATGGAGGTCGTAAAAGAGAACGAATCTTATGTATTATCTGCTCTCCTATGTAATTTCATTAGGGGTGGAAAAAATGGTCATCAAAGAGAATGAATGAATACACCCTCTAAAATGATTATCTGTAGACCGTGGGTGTTCGATTGTAATCTTTGCTCCTTATGTTAAAATAAGGGTTGGAATGAGTTAAGTATTCTTATGTCATTTCTGTTATGTTAAAATAGGGGTTGAAAAATATGCTCATAAAAGAGAACGAGTTCACCCCTAAAATGGAGGCCTGCTATGTTATGTAGTCTTCTGCTCTTATATGTGTTCGTAATCTTATGTTACCTACTATGTTAAAATAGTGCTATGTGTTATCTGCTCTTCTATGTGTTATCTGCTATGTTCAGAATAGGGGTTGGAAACGAGTACACCCTTGCTATGTTATGTGTTCGTAATCTTATATGTTATCTGCTATGTTAAAATAGTGTTATGTGTTATCTTCTCTTCTATGTGTTCGTAATCTTATGTGTTTTCTCCTATGTTAAAATAGGGGTTGAAAAATATGCTCATAAAAGGGAATGAATACACCCTTGTTATGTTACGTACTCTTATGTATTATCTGTTGTGCTGTGTGTTACGTAGTGTTGTGTGTTATCTTCTCTTCTATGTGTTCGTAATCTTATGTGTTATCTCCTATGTTAAAATAGGGGTTGAAAAATATGTTCATAAAAGAGAATGAATACACCCTTGTTATGTTACGTACTCTTATGTGTTATCTGTTCTGCTGTGTGTTACGTAGTGTTATGTGTTATCTTCTCTTCTATGTGTTCGTAATCTTATGTGTTATCTCCTATGTTAAAATAAGGGTTAAAAAAGTGCTCATAAAAGGGAACGAGTACACCCTCTAAAATGGAGGTCGTAAAAGAGAACGAGGTCACCCCCTTAAAAGTGCTCGTAAAAGGGAACGAATTCACCCCTAAAATGGAGGTCGTAAAAGGCCGTGAGCTCACGGTGCAAGGTGGTCATTTTCTCAGTGGCTTGTGAGTTGTCCTAAGTTGGCTCAGGTCTGGCCCAGATCGATCCATTTTCTACTACTTACGACGATACGGTGTCGTGTTATTCTATGAAAAAACCCGCGTTCAAATAATACGAATGGTACAAGTTATTTTTACTCTCAAACTACATTCTTCTCTTTATATATATATATATATATATATATATATATATATATATATATATATATATATATATATATATATATATATATATGCATTTCTTGTGGATTATCTTAACTTTTATTGACCAGTGGTTAGTGGATGCTAGGTTCGGTCAAATATCTTCACACTTCGCTTTCTTTTAACTGCGTGGATTATTTCTGTGCCGGAATGTGGTCTTTGCGGGGTTATGCCTTGTATACTACGGATATTTTTTACGTACAAATTTATGACATCTTGACTTAATTTTGCCGTTTTGCACAGCAAATACAATGGGCAAACCAATACTTGCAACGTTGACTCGGTGGTAAGATGGCTAAAGTGTTGACGTCTGGAATAAATGGTCGCGGGTTCAAGTCACATCAGGTGAAACATTTTTCTTTCTAAACATGTCTCTATATGTATATTATTATTTCTTTTCCTGCATTTCTCGTATATCATCTTAGATTATGTGTTCATAGATTAGGGTAGGTTAAATCAGATTTCGTTATATATGATTACACTTTTGTATCTTTTCTTCAAAATGGATTTCTATGTGTTCATATTTATTAATAATTATTTTTTTATTTCAAATTTAATGGTCGTGGATTAGCAGTGATTAGGTAAGGATGGGTTCGCAGAAAATAGAGAACGATGCCATAGCACATTTTTTTTTTTTTTTACATCAATACTTTATTTTTCCTTTACTCAGAAAGTTACTGCCAGTGTGTGCTATGCAGCTAAACCTTTTACTCAGTGCTGGTACTCAAGCCTCAGTTTTCTGATAATAATCGCTCTGTAAAATCACGTGTTTGACCACTCATTATGTGTCAGCACCTGTTTAAAACTGGCCTATGGATTTTTATCCTGATATAAAAGAAATTATCTGTGTTAAAATTGTATTCGTTTTATTTGTACACACACACTTTTACACTACATTTCAGAACAGGCATACAAAATCTGGTTTCGAATCTGGCGTAATATGACGACTAATTTTTTGAGCTATATATGTAAATCTCAATGGTGTGATATTGTTCATAACGAACATAAGTAGAGGAAAGTTCCCAATTATGGGGAGTTTTTTTTTTATAAGGCTTCCTGCTTAAACATGATTTGTAGGAAATATGTGAAACTTCCGGTAATGCTGTACAGAAACCTTGTTCGTCTATTCTACACATGAAAATGTGAAAAAAAAAAAATAGTCACAGAATAAAAAAATAAAACAGTATTGCTGTTCCCTATATTAGGCTACCGGGGTTCCTAATATGGGGATGCTGGGGTTCCTAATATGGAGCTATGACATATAGATGCTTACATCAATAACTTGCATAAAGCAAGGAAACACAATCTTTCGGAGAAACTATTGTGATAATTACGGGAAAATGAAATAAGAAGATAAAATATGAAGATATAATATGATTATTTTATTTTTGATCAACAATAACGTCAATACAGATCTACATTGTTCTAAAGCTGGAAAAACATTAGGTCTAATGCAAAACGTTAATACAAAACATTATGCCTACATAACTGTAAAGAAAAATAATTTCAGATGCAGAACACAATATCTTGGAACTATTCAAAGAAACAAATGCATTTATAATAAGTGGTTGTTTGAAAATAGTTTTTATAAAATAGAAGTCTTTTCCCGTTTCTCGTTTTCAATTAAATGATAGACGAAATATAAAAAAAATGTGTGTCTTCCTTTTTACTGAAGTTGGAATTCTAGAAAAACTTAAAAGCCTGATACTTTTTCACTCAAATTGTAAATCCACACAAAAAAGTCATCTTCTTTTCATGTATACTACTTAAATTGTAAATCTACGAGAAAAAAACACTGTTTGCTTTGCACTGAAATTAAAACTCCACACACCATAATTTTACTTAAAGCAACATCTTTCACAGACGAAAATGTCATCATCGATGCCTGCACAGAGAACATGATCCCACCGTGAATACACTGCACATTGAATCCACTCTTCACTTTCACGATCTTCGGAAAATAGTCCACTGCAATAGAAGCACTCGGCTTCTTCTTTGTTATCTTCGTCGGACACATCCGACAATTGCATATATTCCCAGTTAGATGAACTACTGGAATCTTGTTGTGGCAAAGGCCTACGCTGGAATCGTTTACTTCGTAAATTATCCGCTTCTCTGCACTCTCTGGCTGTGTTCCTTGGCTGCTTCATCTTCTTCATTTGTCTTCCGAGGAATCCTCCTTTCTCGTCGATAGAAAAATATTTTTCTTGAAAATGCCTTTTCTTTTCTTCGATGCTGAAGTTCCGCATTCTGTTTGTTTTTTAGTCTCTATTTTGGTTTCCCTTTGGCATTCTATACCTCGCTTGTAAGGTGAACTTGTGATAATTTGGGCTGATTCAGTTCGAGATTGCTTGTAGTTTTGTCGAATAGGTCGTACTGGAATAGGGGAAATATCATGTGCCGTCACAGTACATGTAGGTGATGGCAGTTCTACAGTTCTATTTGAACCTGGTGTGCTTGGCTCAGAAGGGTTTCGGACCTCGATGGAAATCCTTTCTTGTTCTGGTGGTATGGTAGCAGATACTGACCTACATGGATCGGATGTGTTTGCTTCGGAAAGTTGCCCGTCCTCGATGGAAATCCTTTCCGCTTGGGACTTTATCGTAACAGCTAAGGACCTACAACTATCACTTGGTGTTTCATGTTGGAGGAAGTCATGAGTTCTGAAAATGTTTATTAGTCTGTTGTGTGCCCTATATAACACGCGTATGATATAGTCTTTTCCTTCTACTATCTTATACTTCGCTTCCAAACTTGAAACTTAATTCAAGAGACACTCACATAATATAAATAATATGTTTTACTAATCGTCTAGGTAACTTGCAAACAATAAACTTAATATTAATACCCAAGGTTCAGGGAATTTTATATCAATCAGACTTTTCCATGTAGACTATAGTTTATTCAAAAAATCAAGGAAAAATTTATCTTTGTGATTAATGTCCCTTAATGAAAATGATTTCACCAATTAAAAAAAATCGTTCAGGTACACCTCTAGACCCAGAGGTCCCCGACTACTTAAAACCTTAAATAACAGTTCGCTCCAGACGTGAAGCTTTCTTTAAAAATTAAATAAATTTCCTTAAGAGAGGTTCTGAACATGCGTCCTCGTACAAGCCATCATGTACCTCGCATACTCTAAAGACAGACCCAACATTCTGAGAACTGTCTGGCCTAAATCCCTAATTCAGGTATCGCCCTTTATTGGACAACCCTTAAGGAAATCAGTTAGCTAACAGACTTTAATAAGGTAAAAGGAAATGGAAATTTCCTTCATTTAGGAATAAAGCACCTTCACCCAGGCTCGGTAGTAGGAATAAAATTCAAAACAAACAACAGCCTACCATCACCTTATGTGAGGAATCAGCTGTAAAAAACTCTAATCGGCTAATCAAATACGACTAACCGAGGAAAAAATATTACTTAACCGGCTCGGTTGCCATAGCAACAGCCTTCCCTAAAAATCAAAAGAAAGAAAATTTCTGAAAACGGACAGCGTTCGGAAGGAACGTTGCCACAATAGATCTAAAGATCCCTGCTAAAATTCATTTCTTTAAAATTTCCTAATCGGGAATCGAACCTATCCTTAGACTATAAACCCTTAGACATACAACCCGAACTTAAATATTCTGATTCGTATTCCGCTAAACAAGTCTAAAGGTTGACCCTAAACACAGCCATCACTTTCAGCTGTACCCCTGTTCTGACTTAAAAAGAAAAGTCGCGAAGCAAAAAGAGGCCCAAGGAGCACGAAAGCTCCTTCCGCAAGAAATTCCGTCTCGACTCTACCAAAATAATCCAAAATGTGTCTCCCCGTTGCATTTTCCCTTCTTACTTATATACGAATTTAACAGCTTCCTCCCTCTCCGCAACGGCGAGAAGAAACTGTCACTGAGCTTAACAGTGTTTCCATGTGAACTAGCTAGCTACTAAACTTTAAGCCTTACTTGGAATTATTTTTTTAAAAACTGAAAAGAATAACTTTCAAGATTAACACATACATATATGTACATTAAACAATACATAAAGTACACAGGAAATATATAACATTATATAAAGATTAATAGACAAATATTAATCTATAATAATTTTACCAGCGCTGGTCCTTACCCTAATTGAATATGCATTAATAAACAAAAAGTAATATGAAAATTAAAATTCCTTTAAATATATGCATATATATACAAAACTAGCAATGGGCCTGAAAGTGCTCATTGCAAGTCGGAAATAGGCCTGCTCTTTTGAAACCACTGACTACATTTTCGGCTGTTGCTGCTCTCATGTACGCATTTTCAAATAAATCGCCAACCTGATATATAGTCACAACACGTCCTGGATTTATTTGCAACCAGCGTTCTATTTCCTGCTTGTGATAGCACTTTAATGGTCCCATAAATGTTAGATCCAAAACTGCATCTTATGGGTGGAGTGTGGCGGTAGCGATATAATGGTAACATAGTTCTCGCGTCCTAGATTTATGACATCTAAGTTCCGTACATGCGAGAAATGACCATCTAAAACCAGAACCACCGGATCTTCTTCTGTAGGCTTGATATAGTTTGTAAAATGTCGGAACCACTCTGTAAATATATCACTTTGTATCCAACCAGATTGGTGACATGCATAAATAGAACCAGGTGGGATTCCATTGATCAGTTCAATTTTCATATTCTTGCGTGGGAATACGAGTAGCGGTGGAACGTAATTTCCTGTAGGGCTCATGCATGTCACTACTGTGATAAGAGTGCCTCTTTCAGCCGACTGGAGAGCAGAAATCTGGCGTTTTCCTTTAAGAGCAATGACTTTGGTATGTTTACTTTGCACAACGGAAATGCCAGTTTCATCGCAATTAAACAATCTTGATGGAGAATGCTTGATTTTATCCATAACCGATTCAAATAAGTCAAAAGTTTATCTACTGCTTCAGGAGTAAATGATGTAGCTCTAGAATGTGAGAGACCCTGTGGCGTTCTAATCCATAGCTGAGGGTGACGTTTAAAAAATTGTTTCAACCATTTTTTACCTGCCATCTTCTCTGTCCGGGAAAAAGGATTCGGAATTTCATTTTTGATTGCATATTGGTACTCTAAGCGTCGTACATCCGTCATTGACAAGCCAAATAACAGTTTTTCCATACTAATGCAATGATTCACAAGGTCCTCTTCAATATGTAACGGGAGAACGTGCTTCCTACTTAATTTGATTACCCTCGGCGCAGTATCCTGGCCTGATTCAATGGCTTGGGTTACATATCTTTCTAACGTTGTTTGTGGTACATTATAAATACGAGAGGCCTTGAAACTTCCCATTTCCTTCTTCATCACAGAGTAAACAGCTGCGTTCATATTATCTTGCTGCCATTGTTTTCTTTTCAGCATCTAAAACAGACAGAAAAGTATCCTCAATTTCCAGAATAAATTAAGGGTTCGTAATTTGGGGAGCCCCATATTAGGAACTTCTCACCACCCCATAATAGGCAACTTTCGTTGACATTTTTCTCACGCATATATCAACAATTAATAAATGTAGATAACACGATATACACTATTTACTATGAGCTTCGTTTTCTACTCAAGCGCGTAAGATAGTGTAATTAGATATTTTTTACCTTTACAGCGACACACAGACGTTACTTCCGAGACGGTGGAAATTTTCTCCTGCACACCAAACACTTCCATTCGACTGAGACAAAGGAACTAATTGCGATGCCACCTAGCTTAGGCCGTGTTGCCAGTTCGTGACACTAATTTACCGTTCACGCAATTTATCTTCCACAAAATTCCCTCGGTTATGAGAAATCCCACCTCCCCATATTAGGCAACCTCCCCATATATAGCAACTTTCCTCTACAAATGCAGGTTTTTAGACTAGAACTATGCTGTGTGTAAGTGACGGCAGTCCTCTAGAACTGATTTGCTCCTTCGTCCGTCTGTGAAAACGAATCAGAGGAAAATGGTTAAAAATATATTGAGAAACGTTTTGTTGCAATTGATTCAGCCTTCAAAGAATAGGTTCCAACTTATTACTTAACTCTCTATTCAAACCTGAATTGATTTAAATTACCATTTCCAACTTCAACGTTTATTGCTATAGAATGAATATTGTAATATAGCGAAAAGTATTTATTTCCAATACTTCTCAGCGTCTTAAGACAACTTTCAGAGTATCCAATGTATTTTACCAACACCGAAGATGGTTCAAATTTACTAATCCATCCAGTTCCGAAAGTGATTTCCATATTGAATAAACAGTAAACGCTTTAATGATGCTGCTTGTTATAAATATTTCAACGTTCCTCGAATAGATTCAATTTCGCCCTTTAACCCTATAATCAAACGGAAATTTCTTCAGACTAGCAATTAGCTTCATACTTAACTAACAAAACCAGAGCACGAAACGTTAACTGATAACGAGAAGTGATTATTTACAAATGATCCTCTGTCTATACACAAGACATAATCACTGTCTAAAGCGCTCTGCCAAAATGGGCAGTTTTTCAAATTCTCTACTATTGCCAGTTTCAATTCCAGTTTCAATTCCGTAGAACGATAACGGAGACAGAGAAGGAGAAGCGGTTTGCTGCCAAGAATTGAGCGTCTCAAACAACATTCCGTTACTATGCTGCATTTTACTAGTACTTCTGGTTTCAAAATTTATTTCTGAAGAATGAACACTGTTAAAGGTATCATGTATTGACTTTTTGCATTGGATGACCATCTCAAACATAGTGTCCATCTTATGTATCAGAATCTTGTTCAAACGATACATGGTTAATACTAGCCACTTCGGTTTGAACTTTTATCACCAGAGAACGAAAACAGGAAGAAGACTTCTTTCAACAAACAATTGAGAGTCAAACATAAGATAACTCTTGGCAACGCTGTACCAAAATTGGAAATGGCTTAAATTTAGTGTAAATTTAGATTTCAATACCTATTTCTATATGGCAATCGTGGTAAGAGTTATGGAGGTACGCTTTTACAATCAACTCAGCATTCTAACATAAGGTTGCACATTTTCCGCTAACCCTATTTAAAGCAGAGCGATTGAAATTAACCATTTCTGGTGTTAACATTTGTTATCATAGGACGTAAACCGTAACAGACATTAACAAACAGTTTGTACAACCGATTAAGAGTCTGGAGTGAATATATCACAAGCCACAGCACTTTACCAAAATCGGTAGTTGTTGAAATTTTCTAAACATTTAATTTCAATACTGATTTCTGTAGAGTAAGGACAGTAAGAGATATCGAGATACGGTTTCGTACAATTGATTCAGCTTCTCAAGAATAGGTCCATTTCCTCCGTTACCCTCAATTGAAACCGTAAGCATTCCTTATTAGCCATTTCTGGTTTCAGCAATTATCAATACAGAACGGAAAAGGTAACAGATAGCTAAAGGCGGATTTCTGTAACCAATTTAATGTTTAAATTGTTCATATCGGATTACCCACAGAACTTTACCAGAAACGAACATGGTTCAAATTTACTATTACATCCGGTTTCAATATATATTTTTCAACTTTTATTGCCATAGAATAAGAAAGACACCATATAACCGCAATCAGTTTTCTGCAATCGAGTGAACGTCTCAATACAATATATAATGACTATTCTTGACAGTGTCAAAGACGGAAATAGTTCAAATTTACTATTACATCTAATTTCAGCCCTCATTTTCTTAGAAGAAGAATGATAAAATCTACCAGGATGCAGGTTCTTGTAATCGATTCTGCATTCAAATTCAATTCAAAGATGAACCATGAACCATTACTGGTTGTTAGAATGAACCATTACTAGTTTCAAAGTTTATCGCCACAAAACAAAACGGTCATAGATAGAAGCATTTTGTGCAAACGTTCTAGCATCTTAAACGTTTTAACATATCTCTGTTGTTCACAGCACTATATCAGAACCGCAAGTGCTTACTTACAAACTTACTGTTACTTCTGATTTCCGTAAAGCGAAAATGGCAAGATATATTGAAATCTGTTTCTCTACAATCGAGTCAGCTTGCTTAGGAAACGATCTATCTTTCTCGTTAAAGCTCTGTTCAAGTCGGAAGTGGTTAAAATTATCCGTCTCCAGCTTCAACATTTATCGCTATGAAACGAAAATAATAACATATATTCTAAATGCTGCAAATTTACGCCTAATTTCATTTTTCACTAAAATGCATATTTTGCGCTTGGTGCTCAAATCACACCGTTGTTGAACGTGAATGTCTTTTAATTGTAGTTGCTCTTAAACGTTGGATTCGATTATTGTGTGGAAGACATGTAAAAGTTTATACAGATCATAGCTTTTTGTATATTTGCATAAAACGAGACAGTGGATTTCTAGACTTGCTCCTTGGAGTATACAAATTCAGAAATTTGACACACAAATTCTGTATATCAAGGGCCATGATAATCAAGCTAGCGACGCATTGCCACGTGTCATTTTGTCTCCAGAAACTGAAAGATACCAAGTTAAGAAAAAAAAAAAAAAAAAAAACCATCCACAGTACGAAGATGCTATGAAATATTTGGATAGCCCCAATGATCCTTATTTTATGGTTAAAAATCGTAGCATTGCTGAATTTTACAAAATTGAAAATGGTAATTTGTTAAATCGTAGTTACCATTTTCCTGACCATTGGAAAACTTGTATCCCTCCATGTCTTGTGAAATATGTAATTTTAAATTATCCATAACAAGGGCATTTTGGTTTTTAAAAGATTTTATGTTTCATAAGCGACTCCTGTAATTGAAATCTATGCGCACAGGTATTAGCAACTATTTACGTGATAGTACTAATTGTAGACCTACGAAGTTTGGAACTTCACCACCAGCCAGACTTCTGCAAACTGTTGCCGTGAAGAGTGTAATTTACAAGGTTCAGTTGATTTATTAGGCCCTTACCCATCTCCCCATAATGGAAATAAATTTGCATTGTCAATTTTAGATGTATTTCTTAGATATTACGGGATGTTTCCCATTGGAAATGCCACCACCATTTGTGTTTTAAGATGCTTAGAATATTACTACTTTGTAACCATGAAAATTCAGATATCTATATTGGTAGACACTGGTGGATATTTTATATAACAGAATTCGATTAATATATAATTCCTATTAATGAAATAAATCCTAATTCATTTCGTCTACAGCTAAATTTAAGTTTAGAATCGAAAAATATGGTATTATAATTCAAAACTCCTTACTATCCGAAGAGCCCTAATGTGAAACGACTTCATAGAGAAAAAAAAGGTTGTTTAAACTGTTGTGTAATTAAGACCATACTTCTTGGAAGAGGCACATACTCCAAATTGTAGTTTTGCCGAATTATTCTGTATGTAGTAGTTTAGCTGTCAGCCCTGCATGTCTTCACTTGAACGCAAAACTAATTATTCTCTATTTAAGCATTTTACCATTGTAATAAATGAAAGTTGACAAAAACAAACCTGTATATTCGGAGAATAAACTCATAATGGCTGACTACGGTAGGAATGAGAAGGTGAGAAAAAGAAATCAAAAATACAACACAACCGAGGAAGGAAAATATAAAATAAAAGAAAATGATTTAGTGTTTTCCTTGCAATCACGTTTGAACTCAGCTGTGAATAAAAAGATTAGTAAATTCTTCATGCTCTATAAAGATCGTTTATTATGGAAAATTAGGATCTCAGAAAAAGTTTTTGAACTTACAAATCCTTTGAGTGGAGAATCTTGTAGCGTACATTCTGTTGATCGTACGAGAGTGTAAAGACGCACTCAAAAAACTAAAAACATATTTTTAGAAATAGCTAAGAAGCACTTTCGTGAAAAAAAAAATGGTTCTGTAAAACTAAACAGCAAAAAGGTAGATTCTTGTGAGACTGAAACTCTGGTAAATATATTTTTTTCGAATGTGACTAAAGTTAGTTTGTATCTAACGAAGCGAATGTAACAAGTTTAATTCCAGCTACTGCTGAAAGAACTATTGAAATGTGACTTGTATTTACAATAGTTGAATGTTAAATTCGAGTGTCAAAGACACACCTTCATATTGACTTTAAATCATTTGTTAAATCCAAAGTTGAATAGACGTGACATGTATGAAAAGTTACGAATGCGGATTATATGTTAAAGAACATTCTATGTCAAATAATTGTCTAACAATATTATATTACTTAAAAAGAGATATGAGCTGAAAACTCTCAATTATCAGAGTGGCCATATTTTCTCGATGCTTATGCGACAAGTTATTGTAACTTGTAGTAAGATCTTAAACCACTCTCAGTACGAGGTGAGTCGCCTAGCGTTTATGTAATAATTTTAGTGTAAACTAATGTCCACTCTAAGTTTATTAGAATGAAAAAAAGTTTCTCTGTGTTACTGGAAATACTATTAGACGAGTATTCTGTTATGAATGGCAACTCCCTTCTATTTTCGTTTTAACCCTAGGGCTCATTTTCCGTATTCTTTTTTATTCCTACCTCACTAGAAGGTCTTGTTGCCATTCCGAAGGGTTAAGGAGATACACTAAATGTATGGTGAAGGAAGATAGACTTGTAAATTATGTTAATAGACGCTGAATAGTGTAAGAGTGGTAAGTAATTTATTTCATATGAGTATTGTATGATAATAAAGTGTAACCTATAGTTCTCATTTATAATTATTTATTTGTATGTTATTGCGTTAGAACGGTATAAGTAGTTTGAAAATGTTTTCTTATGTATATACAATTTTAAGTGTAGTATATATATATATATATATATATATATATATAGTAAGTGCACTTATTTTGTTTTGTGGAATATGAAAGTACCATTGTTTTAATTAATGTATGTTTCATCTATGTGCGTGACAAAACCAACGATTCGTAATATCATGTAAATTTTATATCTGTATTTTCAAGAAGTTGCATTTATTTTTAGAAAACGTGATTATAACTATATTTTATTTTCGTAAACTGTTTTGATGCAAACTAATAGATACATGTTTTAGTTCTTTTGTAAAGTTAACATGTATTTATGATCATTCAATGAATATAACTCTGAAAGATTTTATATGAATGCGAAAAAAGAAGAAATTATAAACGTTATAATGTTAATATAAAATATGTAATATTAATATGTTTTGCATCTAATATATATTAAGTTTTTCATAATGTACTTGTATTATTGGTGGTGGTAAAAGCGCATATCTTTAAAAACATATCATGATATTCATTTATATATGTAAATATTTCATGCATATGATATTGTTTATCCTAGTAACAGTGTCTAAAAGAATGAACTGCAAGTGAAGAAAGACTTTACATATAAATGCCCCATGAGTTCATTTTATATGTATTTAAGTGTCCCGTAATTTTGTTACTTTTCTTCATTGAAATAAGACACTTTCATCTGATGAACTGATCGCCAAGCAAAAGCACTTACAGAATTCCCAGTGAACTGATGAATTGGCTTTGAAATGGTGGTTTCAGTTGAAGAGAAATCACGGTATAGGGATCTTGAACCTCTACAATTTTTTAATTGCGCACGTACATTCCTTTCGACCGCCAATGTAACTGATCCAAATTTACACCTAATTACAATTTTCACTCAAACGCATATTTTCAATAGTGCTCAATAGTAATGATATTCCAAATTCATTTAGTTCGCTTTCTGTGTGCCATTCTTTGATTATGCTGCCACCTATTGGTACCAAAAAAAAATACTGGTAGAAGAAAAGAAGGAAAAGGAAAACTGAAGAATGTGGAATGTTCACGAAAGTTGTCTATGTGTTAGTGCAAATCATTAGTGCATTTTCCATTTTCAGAAAATCATGATAACGTGATGTAAGTGCATGACATGCATTGTGATCAATATACGGGACTAAATGTTAATTTCACCTGTTCTCAATATTACATTTTAGATCGTCTAACAGATGCTACCACCCGAAACTGGATGGTAGACGATTAGGTTTAGTGCATTCAGCAGATTCATTGAGTGACAACCGGAGAGAGGTATTGTATGTTCCGATACTGTAGGTAATACGGGGCAAGGCTGTGTTGACCGTGGTGAGGAACCGAGCAGATCCTGTGGGGGTTACTGAATGAAGAAACTGGTTTGTCCAAGATGCGCGAAACCGTAGTATCGAGGAGATGTTGTTCTGGAAATGATTAGTCCATCTGTTATCTGATTTTCATAAAGAAAAACTGTATAAAATATCTATAAGCTCTTTTGCGATCAGCGTCCCAACAATACGTGCTATGTCCTGCCTTAGCATTCTGTTCAAATTGGAAGTGCTGCAAATTAACTACTTTCTCAACATTTATATCTAGACTTAAAAGAGAAATGGATAACTAGGAATAGCTTTTTGAGATGGGTCTAGTGTAAAAGGAAGAGCTTCTATCTTCGATTTTGTTACTCTATTCAAACCCATTGCTACAGATGTACTACTTCAAGTTTGAGCACTGAATTCGTATATTTTGGAAGTCTTAGTTTCACACTGTGAAACGATATAAACTTTTTTTTTTAACTTGGGTGTTGTATAACACGTTTAATACACCCCATGAGGTTCATACTGTTAGTCATACATAAAAGAGTAGGAGCAGATATTTGGCAGATGTTATGTGAATGATTAAAGAAAATATGCAGTCTTCAGACTTTGTCCTTCACTGCCATCAATTTATACTTTTATCCTGACTTGAAATATTATCCTAGTACACAGGGATGCTGTTATTTTGTTCGTCTTTCAGCCAATGATGTATGTTTTACCCATGACAATTTTTACCATTCCCACATTTACGTTGGTTATTTCACACATTCCGCTAAGACCGTAACACTTGTTCATAAACGCAAATTTTTTAGAAATTTTATAACATTTTGAATTTGATGATGATAGTTGTCTTAGTGTAAGCATAATATTTCTGTTAGATTTTTGAACACTTTCTTATTTCCTTATTTACATTTGTATGCAATACTTTGCCCGCTTCTTTCCGTGTACTAACTAGCTTATAAAGGTAAGCTGAAGATATTAGCTCTCTGGTAAAGCCCAGAACTTACAGCAGAAGCGTAAGTTCTTGAGTTTTATTCCCGTTTGAGTCAACTTTTTGGTATATAATTATATATAATTATTTCAATAAAGTTTTGTTCCGTTGATTTATCTTTAATTGATATGTGTGTCTCCGAAGTTTACTAGTTTGTAAAATTCTAATGGTCAATACTAGTAATATCAGGTTGTAGGAGAAATTTGTTTGAATGTATAATAATTATGTAATTATTAGTTGTATTCAATAGAATAAATTTTGTTTTTAGAATAGACCTATCACGCAGCTAGTTTTACTTGCAAACGACCAGGAGGTAGAAAATATCAGTTGACCAGTTTTGAAAATGTCATCTCAAATGTAAATAATTCTCAAGAAAGAACAAATTGAGAAAAGGATGATTTTCTCGTCTATCACACCTTCAATTAAATTTAATTGTCACAAGTTCTGTGTATCGATTTATATCCGTTTCCACTCGGACTATTTCTTTAAAAATATTCAAACGGAAACAAACAAAAAAAAAAGAAAAAAACGGGTTTTTCTAATCTATTATGATCTACTAATCCTCATAAATAAGATCTAGGTTTTTTTTAAATAGTAGCTTTCGGAAAAATTAACCTGTACAATTGCGCTTGTTCGGCCGATATTTTATATATTTGTGTTTTTATCTACCTGCACAATTGTGTAGGTGAGGGCTGAAAGGGTTAAAGAATGTTACTAACACACAGGAAAAAGACTGCTAAATTTTTAATAACTTACTTATCGAGAGATGAAGGAAAAAAAAGTTTACAGCGTTATATGTATACTTAGGATTTACAACAATAAGAAATCATATATTTTTAGAGAATGAAATTGATTTTTCTGCGATAGGCGGGTCACGTCACTTGCATTAGTAATACGCATGGGAGCTGTAAAAATCTTCTGAAACGTTGTTATATCGAAAACGATAAGATAATACAGGTGTATTTTAGAGTAAGATACTCTAAGAATAGGTGATGATAATCCAAGTTAACATGGTTTAATGCAGGATGATGTCCATTGAGAATTTAAATTTATGAGGTGTGGGAGCTCGGCTTTGATTAATACTGGGTGAATGAGTTTCGTATATTCCCAAATGTATACTAAAGTTTAAGGTGAAGTATATATTTTGTTTTCTTGAGCTTTTAAATTTGATGCTAAAATTGCAGAGTGAAAATTATGAAAATTTCAAATGAACGTCACGTTTGTTCCAAATAACTAACTCATTCGGCCATCATTCCTAATTTCGCGAACGTGTGCACAGTATGTTGTACCGGCTTGTAACCAGCGAAACACACACCTGATCACACCTGACCTCTACAACAGAATGTGCAGAAAACGAATGCTTAACTTCAATTTTGAGATTTACGAATCGTTCAGTAAATAAAACCCTGAACAATTTTACGCTTATTGTCCCCAGTTCACAATTTGTGCAGGATCGTGATTTTAGTTATTACTTTAATGAGATGTGGACCTGTTTCAAGACGCATTTCTGGATATAAAATTGCACTTTGGCAAAGACAATGTACATGAAATATATACTTTCTTCGGAATGTGTTTTTGAAGTCGGGAAAGTTTTTTTTTAAAAACTTTATTTTAATTGTGAATTATCTTTTTGTAGTTTTTACGTTGTAATGGTATATGAATGTCCAGTGTTCGTAGGCATATAGTCTTACGTAATGTTTATTCCGTCAAATTTGTGTTTAAAAAAGTCATATTATGTATAATGCTCTCAAGCTACGTAGACATACTTAGTGAAGAGTATCCATAAGTTTTGTCCCGTCAGTATTGGATTGTAGTAACGCTTAAATGATATTGGTAATTTAAATATGAGTTATTGAGGAAGAAATAGCGATTGTACAATGCTCCATATCGGTAGGGAATCACGTTTGGAAAGGATAAAGGCGTTATTTGAAAGAGAAATGATGAGAATACTTTGTTTCCCAGCAAATAATTCTCACGTAGACACTACAACCTCTTTTACTGTTTTTGACGTTGCACGTGTTAAGACAACTAAAGAAGTCTATGAGAGGATTCCAAGTTATATGGGTTTACAGCTTATTTCACAACATCCGCTTCAAACGTAGTTTTCTTAAAATATGCTACAAAAAATGTGATCACTTAACTGCATCAGGCAGTGCGTGATGGAGATCTATATATTATATATTAACTTTATATCATGGTAAATTTATATGTTAAGAAATTTGCGGAAATTGCCCGTTTTGATCTCGTCGGGCTTAGGTAACTTGCTCGTTGGTATTGAGTAAATATTTTATAGGACAAATTTCACCTCCCTAACATAATCCACTCGTCAGATACTCTGATTTTCCAGTAAAATTTAAATATCTTTTCTTACTCGTAGGATCTTCATTCTAATGACAGTAATGTAGGAAAAAAGGAAAGAAGTTTTCTGACTGAGATACAGTTGCTAGCTTCACTGTAAAATATTTTTTCACTCAGTTCACTCATTTGCTTAGCTAATACCAGATTAGCTGGATGTCAAGTTTGTACTGAGATATAATATGCAGATTGTTCAGATTTTCCGTCTTGAATGTTGTATTTCCCAAAACACTGATGCAAGCAACAGCTTTTTAAAAGTAAAAAGCTAGTGAGCAACTGTCCTCTCTCTAACGAGAAAGACTCGTCAGATTATGATTTTTGACGTACAAATATAATCCTTTTTTCGCCCTTATGATTCCCATTTCAATGAATTTAACTTGTTAAAATCCCACTTAATTGTAGACACTCAACATATTAAAAAAAATGTTTCAAACAGTTCAGCTTCCTGTCTTCTATAATGTGATGGAAAACATATTTCTTCCATTTTTCGGTATTCAGATTTTAGCATTTATCTTCACCAGAGCCTTTTTATTTTTAACGTATGAAAACAATAATGACTAAAGTGTTTCACATTCCTAATAATACTCGAGGAACATTGTTTAGAAAAAATCCTGTGACAGATTACAAAACCTGTAGAGAATTTTGATTTCTCCTAATGGCATTACACCAGGTTATAAGAAATTTAAATTCTATGTTTTGAGCACAAACGTACAGGCATTAGTAATAATCTAAGGGTGACAAAGGTGCAAATGCATGTCCACAATCCTTTAACGTGAAATTCAGGAGTCATAATTATGTATTTCAGAAAATAGATAAAGATTACAAGAAATTGAAAACTTTCTGCTTCTTAAATGTCTTCATTTCATAATTGGGCTTAAATATGTGTCAGATGTAACCACGTAGCTATATATGAATAGACTCGAAGATTGTAGTACCTATTAAAATTTACTTTATCACAGCTAGAGATTTTATACAGATTGAAATGACTTTTTTTTTTGAAATACTTAAAAGTTGTTATACTTTTCCTTTGTTTCTTGGTCATCATAGTAAAGAATTTTGTAGCTGCAATTGAAACAAGTTCTCGCGATTGTTAAATTTTCTGACACAATAATTGATGAGATAAATATTTTTAGCAACAGCAGATCTCTATTTTTGCTTATAATAATAAAATATTTATTCAACATTGCACAAAATAGGTATGTTTGTAGTTACTTAAGTTAACTCTGATATCGTATTTACAAATAATTGTACAAACTGACATATAAAAAGCAAACTACCTGCTCTTATTTTTAGAATAGACATATGGAATCACCTTCTGAGTTATCGTTTACATATTCCTACAAATTTTCATGTTAATGGAACAGAAATATGAGATTCAAAGAATGATTTCGTTTTTTTTTTTTTGTTACTTATTAATAACCTTCATTTACACTTACTTATTTATTGAATTTGTTACAGGCCCTATAGCGAATTTTCTCTTCACAGAGAAGCGAATAGCTTTATTGCGTTAAGAGAAACCTTTTCTTATTCCGATAAGAAATCTCCAAAGCAGTCTGGGAACGGATTTAATCAATCACCTTTGTCAAGACATATGGTAAGACATAAAAGTGAAAACCATGTCACGTACCGAAAGAGTGCTAAACATTATAGTCAAAGATCAACATTGTCAACCGAAAAATTAGTACATACAGGTGAGGAATCCCACATCTGCGGAGAGTGTGGATTGTTATTTAGTGTACGTTCTAATTTTGTTACACACATGTTAACCCACACAAATGTAAAATCTCTCACATGTGAAGAGTGTGGACGTGCATTTCGTCAACGTTCAAGTCTGGCTGGACACATGTTAATCCACACAGGGAAAAAACCTCACACTTGCCAAGAGTGTGGAAAGGGATTTAGTCTACGTTCAACTTTGACTACACATATGTTAATCCACACAGGGGAAAAACCTCACACATGCCAACAGTGTGGAAAGGGCTTTTACCAACGTGGTAATTTGGATCGACATATGTTAATCCATACAGGAGATAAATCTCACACATGCGAAGAGTGTGGTAAGGGATTTAGTTTACGTTCAAATTTGACAAGACATATGTTAATCCACACAGGGGGAAAACCTTTTACATGCGAACAGTGTGGAAAGAGATTTAATCAACGTTCTTATTTGGCTGTACACATGTTCATCCACACAGGGAAAAAACCTAACGCATGCCGAGAGTGTGGAAAGGTGTTTCTTCAACGTTATAATTTGGCGAGACATATGTTAATTCACACAAGGGAAAAACCTCACACATGCGAACAGTGTGGAAAGCGATTTGGGCAACGTCCAAATTTGGATACACACATGAAACACCATACGGGAGATAAATCGCACACATGCGAAATGTGTGGAAAGGGATTTAGTCGACGATCAACTTTGACTACACATTTGTTAACACACACAGGGGAAAAACTTCACACATGCCAACAGTGTGGAAAGGGATTTATTCGGCGGCCTCATTTGGCTTCACATATGTTCATCCACACAGAGAAAAATCCTAACACATGCCAAGTGTGTGGAAAGGCATTTAATCAGCGTTATAATTTGACTAGACATATGCTAATCCACACAGGAGATAAACCTCACACGTGTGAAGAGTGTGGAAAGGGATTTAATCAGCGTTATAATTTGACTAGACATATGCTAATCCACACAGGAGATAAACCTCATACGTGTGAAGAGTGTGGAAAGGGATTTAGTCGGCGTTCAAATTTGGCTGTACATATATTAATCCACACAGGGGAAAAACCTCATATATGCGAAGAGTGTGGAAAGGCATATAATAAACGGTCTAATTTGGCTAGACACTTGTTAATTCATACAAGACAGAAATATCATACGTGCCAAGAATAAGGCAGGGAATTTGATCAGGGTTATGACATTCCAAAAAGAACGTTGATACATACATTTAAAAAGATCCGCATCTGCAGAGAGTGTAAAAAAGGTATAAGTAAACCTTCAAATTAGCTACGCTAGTGATGGTTAAATTCCCGGGAAGATATTTTTCGGGAATATTCCGCGAAAGATTCCCAAAATGGAAACTTATGTTAAATCAGAAAGAAAATTGCCTTCGATTACTATATTATGATTTGAATCTAGAATTAAATTTTATATCACAGCATATTATTACTGTTGTCTACAGGGGATTCTTTAAAATGTATATTCTGAACGGTACTATGTTACTTTATTAACACTTTATTATATTTAGAGAGTGCGCATAAATGTAGATTTATTTACAATTTGTTCTTTCAATTAAATATGTGTCACGTATTATATAGTAAAATATATAGTAACAGTTTAAGTTTATATAGAAGAGGATTTGCTCAACTTGACTCTATTACTTATATTATAAACGCATTAAATTTATAAATGTTATAAAGCAATTAGATTGGGTAAATGCTAGAAGAAACATGTCTCACCAATTTATCAACATTTGCGCATACCTATTTATGTTCACAAAATTGGCAAGATACTTAGTTATCTGTATATTTTAGCACGTAACATTGCCATACACGACCTTTCATTCTACCTATTTCTCGAAATTCCATACGCTAATTCAAATGTAAACGAAGTCCGAGTACTTCAGTCAGAAAGAGGAGACAGTCCGCCGTCTATTGCTAATGGTGATTCAAGATTTATTAATAATACTTCATCTCTATTTCTACATAATTCTAAATTTACAAAATGGTTCGTTTTCATCATTTGCAAATTAGTACTTTGCTAATTTTGGCTGTTCTTTAGCATTGGGGGCCAGCTTTTGCACCTACTTTTTTGCAATATTCTACTCCGATGCGGTTTTTTTTTATAGTTTCATACGTTAAATTACGTTACCAACATTAAATTCAGACAGCGTTGCAGATCGAGCATTCGCGGATCAAGGCGGTTAGAGCCCCGCATGGCACGTTAGTTTCTTTCTTCGTTGCGAACAATTCAATTTCTTTTCTCACATAAAACAGTTCCACTTACCTATCCGTTTTGTATAAATCCCCTACTGCCGTAAAAAAAAAAAAAAAAAAAAAGTGTTGGATACTTTCGTGACTACTTGAAGATCACTATCAACTCATTTCTTTCGTAAATCATCCTAGTTTTTACTAGTTTTAGCCCCCAATTCTAAACAATTACCTTACTTTTTAGTGCAAATGGAAGTGGAACTTAAAAAATGTTATTAGTTATATAAAGTACCGTCAAATAATTTTTAATTTTTTTAATCTCCAAATTATTTAAAATCTAGAAGTAAATCATAAGATATTAAGATGAAGTAATTAGTCATATCGTTCTTATAATTTGGAAGATAAAGTAAAGAAGTGGAAATAAATTCCTTTCCGGGAATTTATGGGCCAGGGAAAAAACCCGGGAATATTCCCATTTTTTAAATTCCTTCCCACCGGGAATATTTCCACTGCCCATCACTAAACTACGCACATGTTAGTCTGCGCAGGCGAGAAATCTCACGCATATCCAGACTGTGGAAAGTTATTAACCTGGCGTTCAGCCAGAAAAACGCACATATTGACTAACAAAGCTGAGAAATTCAACATCTGTTGTGAGTGTGGAGAAGGGTTTAGTGTAAGTTCTAACTTGAAAACACACATGCTATTCCGCACACGGGAAATTGCTCACAAATTCTAAGAATGTTATAAGCAGTTTTGTGTATCCTCAAACTTTATTACACAGTTGTTAATCTACACTGCAGAAAATTCTAACACATGCAAACAGTGTAGAAAGGGATTTAGTGTATTGTCAAGTTTAGCTGCAGATATGTTAGTCCACACTGTGCAAAAATCTCACGCTTGATTTTTTTCTAACTCCCTTAATATTGTAAAATTGTCAAGAACGCACTCTGAGCTAGATGAAGGGAAGGAACGAAAAAATAGCTACTTCTGAACAGGATTTGCTGTTTGAAATTCTCAGTTTCTCCTTTGTTAATTCAAATAACGCTACTTCTAGTTTAAACAGAACCTTAGCATTAATGCAGCAAACATATTTTTTCTTTTTTAAAAAGAAAACACATACTTCTCGAAGAATATCGAAGATCTTTATTAAAGCAACAGGAGTTAAGGAGTTGGTTGTTCATGAATGCAACTGAAGGAGCGCTCTCAAGTTGTTCCGATAGCCATGCCTGTCAAGTTTTTTTTTTATGTTGGTGCAAAATTGGAACCTGGTTCGAATCCCACTCGATGCTTTTAATTTTTTTTTAATTTTTCAAGTATTCTTTCAGCACATTTTTATAGTATATATATTACAGTGAGGTAATATACAGCTTTCAATTCTATCCAAAAATAAGGTGTACAGCGGTAAAACCTTTTCTGTATATCAAATATGATTTCTCAGTGCAAATAACTTCTTGCATCGATCCATAAGATTTTCGTAAACATGTAAATAAATATGGAGTTTTAGTGTCCAGAATATCAATATCAGATCTAATACCTCCTTCATCACTACCAGAACGCACCTTTTGTTATTATTACTATTACACGCTTCTTAGACGTGGGAGACCCGTGTTCGGATCGCGACAGGAGCTAATGTGGTTTGGGGCCTGTGTTAAGCTGTAGAATCATTCCTCATATAGCCTCGCTGCTCAAAGCGACACTAAACGCAACATCAAATATATATATATATATATATAATACGGGCCTTTTGTGTGAGAAACCCGGGTTCGATTCCCGGCGGAGCTCATGTGGTTTGGGGCCTACATTATGCTGAAGCTTTACTTCTTATATAGGCTCAGTGATGAAAAGGGCACTAAACTCAGAATCTATTATTATTATACGTATCTTTGTTGCGGAGGACCAGGGTTTCACTCCCGGCGTGAGTTGATATCGTTCGAAACCTAGGTTAGGTTGTAGCTTTGCTTCTCATATAGCTTCACTGCTGGAAATTGCACTAAACTCAAAATCTATTATTATCATTATTATTATATTATATTATTATTATTATAATTATAAATAAGAAATAGAAAAAAACGTTTTGGATACTAAATTTAATGAGATCTTTTATTTCTTAACAGTATAGACTTTATTGTTTTCTTGGTGTATCAGAACCATTTCAGATAGGTATTCACGACTATCTGACATGTTTTTTTCACTTAAAAGTTCTAATAGCTGTCAATAGTATCACCGCTTGCTTGACAATTGCATCGCACAAGAATGCACTTAGTTACATAACATCTTCGCCATCACCTTACTCCGAACATTCTCACTTAGTATTTTACGAAAGGAGATGAGGTGTGTTCTCTATTTTTAAATCGGTTTTGTTTCTGGTTCAAAATAGTAAATGTAAGCCATACATTGAATTATATTTTAAAAAAGCTGGTTGTATCCTTTTATTAAAGATAAATGATGTGCTCAAAAATGAGATCTCTTTTACATTTTGGTATAGAAAAGCTGGTCTGAAGAGAATTGAAAGTGAGTTGAGGCCATAGGTGGACACTATTTAGTATGTCTCAGATCCTGCGCAGGGCGATGTTTCAACTTCGAAAGGGAAACGTACACCTAGAAACAACACTGAACTTCTGCCAACTGTGTTCTGCATTGAGATTTTGGAACCTGCCTCGTCAATATTTTCCTCGTGCTCTGCCACATTTGTATCATCAAGACTTCATTAGAGAATGTTGTAACTTCTGATACAAAATGCGTATAATTTCTATAGTACACCAAAGTTTTGATTTTGCAATACTGTCATGGGTAACATCAATGTTCTCTGGGTCAGTATTGTTGAAGGCGCAGTGCAGCGAATTTAATTAAAAAATATATTTCACCTTTTAGATATGTGCAACTCAAATTCTCATAGTAGCATTACAAGTTGCACGTTGTCTCAACAATTGACACATATCTAGTGGATTTTTGGGGTGATGTCCTTCTAGTAGACGTACCCAATTAAAGCTCCGTAATGCGCATCACAGCCGGTTAGGTTGCGATGAGCTATCCGCTCTATTCGACTCGACTCAGATGAACCATCCTCTCGATTCGGCTCGGTTGAGGTCCGCCACATCTCGGTAGACGTGATATATGAGCGGTGTTTCTGAACTCAGCTCTATAGTGAACAAGTCGCGAGCCGACAACCAATTTAAACCAATTGCACAATTAGGGTCGGCACGTATCATTCAGCGCATTTAAATGGACCGAGATTCGTCGCTAGAGGTTAGATCGGTGGTTGCTTTTATGGAAATGACTGTTGTCCGGCTTATTGAGTCTTCCTGTATTTCATCTCTCCTTAAAGACATCCTTGGCTCGGCTGTGAAGAGGAGTGGTGCAAAACAAAGTACTTGAAAACTCATTTGTAAATTTCCTACTCGATAAATTTCTTGAATAGCTATCATTAAGAATTAATGGATTTACGAAGTACTCAGTAGCTTTTATCAATTCAGGTGAGTAGGGCCACGTTTTTTATTGGACATTTGAAAAAAAAACACTAAAAGAACGATGTTTTTTATTATTGAAAATAAAACTTTACAGGTTTTCTTTACAACACTATGTTTCGCATCCATTCAGCAGAATAGGATTTTCATTGGAAAAAAGATATTCAAGTAACAATTAACTCACATTTTGTTTACTGTTTATGCACTTCTCTGTTCTGTTGGAAATATCAGTAAATCAGTAAAGTGTTTAATGAATATCAATTTGGGCAACAATGACACGCTGATGTTCTCTTATGCTTCACAGCGTAAGCGTGAAGATTCATGAATTTTCTGAAAGGTAGTCCAAGCTTTTGAATATATACAGGGTTTTTTTTTGGATAGTCCTAATATAGGCACATTAAAAGCAAAATGATGGTATATAAATATAATTTGACAGAAACTTGAAACAACTTGTCTAGAGTTTAATATGTTGGTTAAGTCTTTTTTTAAAATGTATTGAGTTATTTTGTCATCAACTTTTTCTTATATACAGTATATGATATGAGTTATACTAGGTGATAGTTGTTACTTATATAACTCATAGTTGGTTCGGAACTAGCGCGCTATTTGTAGCGAAGCTACAAAAGCTAGCTACAAATTCTGTAGCTATAGATGTAGCAGGGTTACAAGTCAAACCTGTATTTTGTAGCTGTAGCTGAATTAAATAATTTTATATTTTGTACCAAAACTACAAATAAACTTTTCGAGGGCACAAAAATAGTTTGTAACTCCGACATTTCCTCACAACTTTTAGTAAACTTTTATATAATGATAGGGAGAAAATATGACTGTTTTCTGATTTCTATCTCCAATTATTTTGTAACAATATTACAAGAGAATTTTCTTAAATAAATTCAGTACTGACGATCGGTCAAAAGGATAGTAATTACTCTTAAAATACACCTACAGGCCATTCTAGCAGCGAAAGCATATATATTTTGGACGGAGGGGTAATATATATATATATATACTTCTAAAAGAGCAGACAAAATGGATACTTTAATATGAAATGCATATTGACAGACAAAGCTTTTAAGTAATATTTTAACCAAACTTTTAAGTTTAGTTACGCATGTAGATAACATTATATATATTATAATGCATGATGCCAAGTAAAATGTATCTGTGACAAGAGTTTAAGTAGCGATACGTTTCTGAAAAAAACTATCTAATAGTTGTAGCGAGGTACAATTTTTATCATGTAGTTGTAGTGCAGCTACTTTTCAAAAGTACCTTTCCGATCACTGCTCACACTAAAATAATATTGGCAAATAGTCAATATACTATATACTTGCTTTCTACGTGTGCCTCTTGGGGTCTACTCTAGGCGAGCTTGCCTTCCTCGATTTCAACAACCGATAGAAAGAAATTTGTCACCTTTCTCATTTGGTTTTCTGTATGCTTAGAAAACTGTTAAAGTTAAGGATATGATTTGGAGTACTCGGGTCACAACCAAAGAAGGAGCATGAAAGCTATGGCCCTACCCACCTGAACCGATGAAAACTACTAAACACTGCTTAAATCGATCAATTCTTTACGATAGCTACGCAAAAGTTTATCGAGTTGGAAATAGTGGTATCGACCTGCTCGACTCGAGCCCTGAGCCACCGGCGCAGCTTGAGTTCCGACTCTGTACAACTGAGCCAACAGATCGAGTCGGGATGATTGGAATGAGCCATTGGCTCGGCTCAGGTGAGCTATTGGCTAGAACCGTGTCGGTTGAGATGAGGTACCTACTTGGTTCGGCTTGGCTAAGGTGAACGATCGGCTCTAGCATGCTCGGCTGTGGTGAGCCATCAGCTCGGCTCCGCTTAGCTCAGGTGAACTATTGGCTCGAGCCGGCTCAGTTGGAATGAACCATCGGCTCGAGCCGGTACGGTTAAATGAGCTGTTCGCTCGGCTCACTTCTCAGGTCAGTTAGGTGGTGGCAGAACTGGAAGCAGAGTTGCTCTAGCTCTTGACAACACTACCACTTTGAACATGAAAAGTATCGATTTCAAAGCCGTAAAGGAAGCACCTCATCTCCACTCGCAAAACACTCGAGAGATTGTTCGGGGTAAGATGATGACCAATGATTCATGACACTAAGGGCATTCTTGTGAGATAAAGTGTAGCAAATGTGATACTATTCAGAACTATTAAGACGTTTAGGTAAAAAATGTGAGATCCTCGTGAAAAACTTTTCTAAAGTCGTTCTGATACACCAAGATAAAATGCAGTCCATAGGTGTAACCAGAGGTGTAAATTAGATTTTTTCGGGGGAGGGGCAAGCATTAAGACGTGTATTAGGGTACCATAGAAAACTTCTTTTTCTAATTCTTACGCCAACTCTTTCCATCTTTTTCTTATTCTTTATGGACCCCCGGAGAGTGTGGGCCCTCCCGCAGGACAAGATCTGCTGTTCAATTGGTTGCACCCCTGAGCCCGTTTCATACATGACAAATCTCAAAGCCATATTAATACATATTATTTCTAGAGAACCTAATAGTAGACATTTTTTTTTATTGAAATGGGCCCCAGACTCATTTTTGTTTGATTAAAATTTTGTGTTCTGTTTTGTTTATATAATGTAGTGAATCTGTTTGGTGCTTTATTTATCATTTCATCTTCGTATCGTATATGGAGTAAAAAAATTGTCTTAACATCGACCCCATCGAACGGCGGGGAGCTTTTCTAAAAGGGGCAGTTGCCCGATGCTCCCACAAGTTGGACCCTGGGTGTAAGAACAAACTGGGAAGAAATAAAATGGCTCACTAAATTTAGTACTCTAAAACTTTTTTTCTATTTCCTACTTACAATAATAATAGGCCTAATAATAATATATTTGATATTTTGTTAGGATTTCTTTCAGCAGCAAGACTATGAGAACGTACGAAAACCTACTGCTTAGCGGAGGCCCCGAACCACATGAACTCCCGCCGGAAATCGAACCCGGGTCTCCCACACCAACGACGCATATAATAATATATTTGATTTTGAGTTTAACGCCCCTTTCACCAGCGAGGCTATATCAGAAGTTAACTTGCAGCTTAACGTAAGCCAGAAACCACAAGAGCTCTCAACCAGGTGTCGATATGACGTCTCTCACGCTAAGGAAGCGTATAATAATAATATTAATAAAATAATAATAATATGAACTGCGTTCTGGTAGTGATGAAGGAGGTATTAGGCCTGATAGTGATCTTCTGGACACTAGAACTCCGGTTTTATTTTGAGGTTTACGAAAATCTTACAGATCGATGCAAGAAGTAATTTGCACCAAGAAGGAATCACAATGAGTTATATAGAAAAGATTTTGCACCTGTGCACCATCTTATTTTTGGATAAATAAGGAAGTTGTCCATTACCTCTTTGTTATACATATACTGTAAAAGTATACTTCAAAAATAAATGAAGAATCACAAAATGAAAAAAGGAAGAGCATCAAGTGGGACTCGAACCAGGTTTTAAGGTACTAAATAAGCACAGAAAGCAAGAACTTAGCTCGCATGGTTATCGAAACAACAATGAAGTTCTATTTATTTCATAAATAGAGAACGATTTTTTTAACAACTCGCCCTCCATTTTTTAACGAATATTATGGTCGAAAGGCGTTTTTACTTTACTTACAACCAAATTTTCTGCATTTACCAAGTAATATGATGTTCTAAATGTATCATTACTTTAAGTTATAAAAAGAAAACTGAGTATTTCAAACAGCAAACTCTGAGTTGTGTTGGGAAGTCCCGTTATTTTTTCTTTTCACATTCCCTACCATCACACCGGCTGCGATGTTGCCAAACCTACAATTTTAAGGGACTTAGAAAAAATCCGGCATGCAATTATATTTCGGAGAAGTGTACAATCACAAAGAAAATTTCATTCTATTACCATATTATGATTTCATAGTTAAATTCGTTTTTGTATCACTGTATATTATTACTACTGTTCACAGAGCAGTCTTTGAAATGTATATTTTCAACGATGTTATGTTATTTTATTAATATTATATTTAGGAGTATGCAAAAATGGATATTTATTTACAATATGTCATATGATAGTAAATATATTTCAAAAATGGTGTAGTAAATCCACATACTTTTAATCCGCTAAACGGTTTAAATTTACAAGTAAGTGGATTTTCTAAACTTGACACTACTACTGATATAAACGTATTAAATTTTTAAATGGTTTAAACAAATTAGGTTAGATAAGGAAACAAATGTGCCGCCATTTTGTCAACATTTGCACATAAATATGTATGTTAACAATATTTGCAAGATACTTTCTAATCTTTATCATTTTGCATGTAACATTGCCTTTCTTTCTGCCCATTTCTGGAAATTTCATGCGTTAATTCATATGTATTAGAAGTCCGAGTAACTCTTCAGAAATACAAGTCTGAGTGGAGTCAGACCGCCGTCTATTGCTAACGGTATTTCAGGGTGTATTGATGCTACTCCACCTCTATTTCTACATAATTTTACACCACTTTACAAAATGGTTCCTTTTCATCATATGTAAATTAGTACTTTACTACTTTTGGCTATTGTTTAGCTTTGGGGGGGCACCTATTTTTCAGCTGTTTTGCACCTACTTTTTTTGCGATATTGTATTCCGATGTGGTTGTTTTATGGTTTCATACGTTAAATTACGTTACGAACATTAAATTTAGACAGCATTGCCGAACGAGCGTTACCGAGTGACGGCGGGGTAGAGCCCCGCAGGCACTCTGTTTTGTGTCTTCGTTACTGACAATTTACTTTCTTTTCCCACATAGATCACTTCCACTTACTTTTAC
Organism: Thermobia domestica; assembly: GCF_964235325.1. Classification (NCBI taxonomy): domain Eukaryota; kingdom Metazoa; phylum Arthropoda; class Insecta; order Zygentoma; family Lepismatidae; genus Thermobia; species Thermobia domestica. The sequence continues at coordinate 234,058,522 of NC_137460.1, forward strand.
GGTTTGTACAAATCTCCTTCTATCCTGCTACTATCAACTCATTTGTTACTTACTTACCTAACTTTTTTAGTGCAAATGGAAATTGAACCTTAAAAATCGTGTTATTAACTATAAAATGTACAGTCAAAGAGTTTTAAATTTTTTAACCTTCGAATTCTTGAGAACCTAGAAGTATATCCTAATATATTAAAATAAAGTAATTAGTCATATGGTTCTTATAATTTTGAAGATAAAGTAACCAAGTGGAAATGAATTCCTTCGCAGGAATTTATAGGCCAAGGGAAAAGCCCAGGACTATTCCCATTTTTTTGAATTCCTTCCAACCGGTAATATTCCCACTGCCCATGACTAGTTATCGCACACAAATGAAAAGTCCCACATCTGCAGAGAATGTAGAAATTGATTTAGTGCACCCTGAACTTTGACTACACACATGTTACTCCACACAGAAGAAGAACCTCACAAATGCCAAGGCTGTATAATGGCTGTTAGTGTACGTTCAAACTTGACTACATATATATTAATCTACGGAGGAAAAAATGTCACTCATACCAAAAGCGTGGGGAGGGTTTTAGTCAACGCTCAAGTTTGGCTAGGTACATGTTAATCCACATAAGTGAAAAGTCTAACACAAGACAAGAATGCGGAAAAGGATTTTGTGAACGTTTACACTTTGAAAACACATGCTGTGACACAGAGGAGAGAAATCCCATATGTGCAAAGGTGGAAACTTATTTAGTGTATGTTCAAGTTTGGGTATACACACGTTATTTTACACGGGAGAAAAAGCTCACAAATGGTAAGAGTGTGGAAAGACATTTAGTGTACCTTCAAGTTTAGTTACACGCATGTTAAACCACACAGGAAAAAATCTTATACCTTCGAAGAATGTAGAATGGCATTTACTCAACGTTTATATATAGGAAATCACATTTAATCCACACAAGATAAAAATCTCACACGTGCGAAGAGTGTAGAAAGATATTTACTGAAAGTTCACATTTGGCATGCCACTTCTTAACCCAGCGGAAATAACCAAACACATGCGAAAAGTGTGGTAGAGTTAAGGCATTCATATTTGGCAAGTAATGTTACTACACATAGGTGAAAAACGTTTGATCTACAAAGAATGTGGAAAGGGATTTGATTCGCGTTCAAGCTTGGCAAGAGAAATTTTAATATACATAATCATAGACAACCTAAGAAGATAAGTTAAAACAGCCACATTTGATACTGATGTAATTATGCTATTTTTCAAAACAGCGGAAAGCACAAGTTTCGAAACAAAAGATATAGTGAGATTTTCTTTACTATCAAAACAAGTAATTTATTAACAAGATATTTACTCATTCCCTTTAACTGTACCGTTTTTGTGCTTTTCTATTAGATACTGTAGTTTAAAAAGTAAATGCGCTACTAGCATTATCAAGAAATATCAAAAGAATTTCTTCTGTTTGTTTGTTTAACGCCCCACGATTAATCACCAAGGCGATAATAAGAATGAATGAAAGTGTCCTCAAAAGTATTTATACATTTTGAAAACTCTTCGTCTTGCTTTTCCGTAACATTTAAATTTTCGACAACAAACTAAGTCTACATTACATCTATTGATTTTAAATTCTACTTGTTCTGTGTAGTTTGCAAAATTCTCTTCGCATAACGTTTCACCATACCGAATTCAATTTGTAATTTTTCCTCAAAGTCAGAACGTAAATTCTCTATCCCTTTCGTGACTGTCTTATTAATGGAAGTTAACATGGAACAGAACTATATGTCAACATCTCAAAACGTAACCGAACTATAAGGAATTATATTTTTGATGACGTCTTAAATATAGAGATTCTCATGGGTTTGGGCTTTTGCGTTTCTGCTAGAAGGAGGAGTAATTTTACAAAACTAGTATATATGTACCTTAATAGAGAGACTGATGGACGTTCCGTAGTAAAATATGATGGAACCCTTCTGGTTAAGGGAAAACCCCACTATAGTTTCTACAAAAATATTACTTCCATTTTCAGTTTCATTCAGGCACCTTAAACAATACACTTAGCTCTGTCGAACGCTCAAATATGGATTTTAATATCTAGAATTGTAACCGAGCTATAAGGAATTACATTTTCGATGACGTCATAAGTATAGAGATTGTTATGGATATGGACTTTTGGGTTTCTGCTAGAAGGAGGAAAAATTTCACAAAACTAATATATGTAACTTAATAGACACTCTAATTAACGTTCTGTAGTAAAATATGATTGTACCCCACAGGGTTAAGTGAGAACTCCGCTATAGTTTCTACAGAAATGTTACCTACTTTCTCAATTTCATTCAGGCAGCTTAGACAACACGATCAGCTGTGTGGAATGCTAAAAACGGCATGTGAATATCCAAAAACAGAACCGAGCTATAAGGAGTTTTATTTTTGATGACGTTTTAAATATACAGATTATGTATATGACTTTTTGGTTTCTACTAGCAGAAGAAATTTCACAAAACTAATGTCTGTACTGTGATAGACCGTCTAATGGACGTTCTGTAGTAAAATATGCTAGTACCCTTCTGTGTTAAGTGAGAATTCCACTCTAGCTTCTACCAAAATATTACTTCCTTTCTCAATTTCGCTCAGGCACCTTACATAATACTTCCACCTGTGTCGAATTCTGAAAACCACATGTCAACATCTAAAAACATAACCAAGCTATAAGGAATTATATTTTTGACGACGTCATAAATATAGAGATTGTTATGGGTATGGACTTTAGGGTTTCTTTTAGAAGGCGGAGAAATTTCACAAAACTAATATACATATATACCCTAATAGACACTCTAATGCCCGTTCTGTAGTAAAATATGATAGTACCCCTCTGGGTTAAGTCAGAACCGCACTATATTCATATTCATTCATAATCACTTTATTTCGTCTTTGTGATCATACATATTGCACAAATTCGTATGCATTAATAAGACTCGTCAGGGGACAAGAATACATAAATATACATAGTTCTAACATATATATATATATATATATATATATATATATACGAATTAACTAAAATACTACGCTACGTCTACCATATAAAAGAAACACATAAAATAGACATTTTAAATACTACCAATAATCAAATTCATTTACACGCCTAGGAAATCATTCACGGAATAAAAGCAGTGCTGTAATAGGTAGGTTTTCAATAATCGCTTAAATTCTCCTCTTTGTTCTCTCTTTCGAAGATATAGAGTCAGTTTATTATATAGTATGGTACCCATATACATTGGATTTCTTTCGTATAATTTCGTTCTGTGTTGTTTGCTGGGGATCATATCCTTACGCCTGGTATCGTATTTATGGGTTGCTGGTGCGTTAAATCCCTCAATGTTGGTTTTAACAAACAGTAACATACGAAATACGTATAGCGAGGGAAAAGGCAATATTTCAAGTTCTTTAAATATTGGTCTACATGAGTGGTTTAGTTCATCCCCAGACATAGTTCTTAAAACCCATTTTGATTAACGAACATATTACTTTTTTGGAAGTTTCCCCAGAAGATTATAAAATATGAAAGTAAAGACTGAAAGAGTCCGAAATACAAGTTACGAATCGTATCTAGTTTTAATACATGTTTGATTGATTTTAATGCATAGAGCATTTTATTGAGCTTTTGTGCTAGTGCAAGTATGTGCTTCCCTAGAAAGATTGTGGTTTAGCCAAAGGCCCAGAAATTTAGTTGAGTTTGAATACACTAATTTTTGATTATTAACATATGTTTCTAGGCAATGCTTGTTTTGAATGTGATGAAAATTTAGTGCTATAGAATTGTCTGTGTTTATTTTTAGTTTCGTTCGGGCAAACTAGTTTTCTCAATTACGGGTTGTCTTTTCATTTTTATCACATAATATCATGACTTGTACCTGTTATAGTTAGACTCGTGTCATCAGCGTACATAGTTGAATTTGCTAACGTTACGCCATTTGGCAAATCATTTATATATAGTAATAATAAGGGTCCTAATATCGATCCCTGAGGAACACCGGTAGAAATGGTTTTAAATTTAGATGTATTAGTTGCTGATTCAACTGTATTGGGCATAAAAGATAGTTCAACAGCTTGAGCACGATTTTGCAAATAAGATTTAATCCACGAGTTAACAACTCCTCTTAAACTGGAACTGTTAAGTTTATGGATAAATAATGTTATGAGGGACAGAGTCAAACGCTTTAGATAAATGTTGAAACATTCCCACGCATCTTTTGCTTTTGTCCAGAGCTTCTGTGGCCTCATTGATGTAATTATATGAAGCAATTTCAGTTGATTTTTGTTTTTGAAAACCAAACTGCTTAGTCGAAATTACGTTGTGCTTAGATAAGAATGGTATAATTTCATTGAGAATAGCTTTCTCTATGATTTTTGAAAAGGAGGACAACATGGAAATATGTCTGTAATTTTCGATTTTTTTGTTCCGTTTTTTATATAACGGTTTGATTTTGGCGTATTTTAACTTCTCAGGAAATGTGCATGTCTTAAAGGACATATTAATGAGGTAGGACAAAGGTTCCGAGATATGGAAGCTGCATTTTTTGATAATGGCCATTGGTATTTCATCCAGACCAGAAGACCATTTTGGTTTCAGAGCCATTATTATATTATATACCTCTCTCGCCGAAGTGGGTCGTAAAAACATGGTACTGATAGTTGTATTAAACTTGCAAATGTTTGAATGTGATATATCATTAGGAAAATGCTTGTTATGTGAACCTGTGTAATAGTTATTCAAGGCGTTTACAATATGATCTGGGTTTGTGACATTTTTCCAGTTAACATCTAATTCAGTAATTTCATTTTTCGTTTTGGTGTTATCTTTCAACTCTGTGTTTATTACCTTTTACATAGCTGAGTGTTTCTTTTCACTATTGTCTATAAAATTTGAATAATAGGATTTCTTGGCAAATTTAATAGCTTTCTATAAATGCTTTTGTAGTGTTGATAATATTCTTGCATTTCTTGAGATAACTTCCCTTTTTTATACGCCATATTTAGAGACCTTACTGACTTACTTGATGTTTTAATACCGGTGGTTACCCATGTTTTCATATTACAACCAGAAGTAGGAACGGTGTACATTTTTTTTTGGAAATGCTTCGTTGAAATTATTAACAAATACATTGTAAAACTCATCCCATGCATTGTTCAGGTTGTTAGCCGTAGGCTATATATCTGCTCCCAAGCTTCGTTGAGCAAACGAAAATTTAGATGTTCTATGCCAGAATCATTAAAATACTTTTTCGCTACTAATCTAGTACTTGGTTTATATACTTTACCGTTTGTAATCTCGTTACCTTTTAACATTACTGTAAAAATCTTCGCCTCATGATCTGAGAATCCATTGTTAAGTACTTGAACATTACAAGTAAGACGATCGATATTAAGCAAAAGTTGACCTAATGCACTGTTTTTATTCATTGAGAACCTTGGCTCTCTGACTACTGCAGTTAAATTATATGTTTGCATCAAATCTCAAGTTGGCTTTTATTTTGTGTTCTAAAAAGTCGACATTTATGTCACCTACTATTACAACCTGCTTACCCGTTTTTATATAAAAGTCAAGGATAATTTCTACATTTTGCACGAAAATATTAATGTCACTGTCTGGGGTCCTATGTACACACAAAATAATTAGCTTCATACCTGGTACTTCTATTACACATGATTCAAAATGCTTTTCCATATTTAGATTGTTAAATTTAGTTACGACCTTACTCTCCAAATCTGTTTTGACATAAATACATGACCCCCTCTATTCTTAACAGATCTACTATAACTAGCAATTAGGTTAAAACCGGGAAGGTTAATGACACTCAGCTGATCTGCGTTCAACCAGTGCTCAGTTAAAATACTAAATTTACATTTTCATCTGTAACACTTATTAACACTTCTAACATATTTCTTTTATCAGTTGTGAGGCATTGAACATTCTGGTGGTTTATCACTAACTCACCTGTTTTTTTATTTATCAAAAGCAAATCGTCCTTAAAGCTTCTTAAACCTAGACGATTTTCTAGTTTTTAAATTTAATTCATCATTATCACTTAAACATTTTTTAATTTCATTCTGAACATTTATCTTTTTTCTTTTTATTTTCCACAGCACTCGTTTTAACCCTCGAGACCTTAGCATAAATAATGACATCTTTGGGAGATTTTGAGCGTGGTCACTTGTTTCTAAGCCGGTGATTTTGGGGTGCCCCTTGTCTATTGGAGCCATTATTCCATCCTTGTACTCTTTGCGTACTGCGTTTTTAGCAGGTAAAACACTAAGGTCACTTCGAAGTATTGTTTGATTATCACTGTCATTGCTGTTACTGTTACTACATACCTACAATTGTCGTCCCTGAGAGTCATTTCGCCTACTTGATTCATTTTAAAAATATTTTCATTAAACGGTAATGTCATAAGAGCAGCATTCATGGGTTCCAATGTTGATAGGAGTTTGGTCAGGTCGTCGGCGAGAAATTTTTTGCCGCTACCATTTGGATAGTGACCGTGTCTCGTGTGATACTGTCTCTGGTATATGCTCATATCGAGAATCCTCCCATTTCTAAATCGTTTGCAGATATTTGAATTTTAATGTTAGTTTCACGTACCTTTCTGTTTACTATGGAAGAGTCTATGAGATCATGGCAATGCGGCAACGTGGCAACTACTACTTTTGTATGTGTGAGAGTTGGTAAGGTGGTTCTTAGTGCGCACGTTAAGTTTTTCCCCTCGTTTCTCGCGACGTCATTTGATCCCCAATTATAATAACGTCCGAGAAGTTGGCCCCTCATTGAAGCACTGATGATCTCTTCTAGTGCATTCGTTAGTGCTTCTTAGAACATCAACTCCCAACATTAGTGCTTCAAAAGTTTGGGCGCTAGAAGCAAAAAACTTTGGGGGGGGGGCTAACGTGAAGCACTAATGATTAAACCTAGTACAATCGTTAGTGCTTCCAGTAAACAAAAATAGTTTCGTTAGTGCTTCACAACTAGTGTGGTTATGGTCAGTTATATGTCACGAAATTCCCATATGGAATACATGGGGAATTTTTCATTGGCACAAATTCCCGCCAAATTCAAAAGCGCTAATGATCTCTTCTAGTGCAATCGTTAGTGCTTCGTTAGTGATTCTTAGAACACCAACCCCAACATTAGTGGTTTAATAATTTGGACGCTAGAAGCAAAAAACTTTGGGGAGGCAACTTCACGTTAGGCCCCCCAGAAAGCACTAACGATTAAACCTAGTGCAATCGTTAGTGCATCGTTAGTGCTTCCAGAAAACACGAATAGTTTCGTTAGTGCTTCACAACTAGTGTGGTTATGGGCAGTTATATGTCACGAAATTCCCATAAGGAATACATGGGGAATTTTAATTGGCTCAAATTCCCGCCAAATTCAAAAGCGCTAATGACCTCTTCTAGTGCAATCGTTAGTGCTTCTTAGAACACAAACCCCAACATTAGTGGTTCAGTAATTTGGACGCTAGAAGCAAAAAACTTTCGGGGGGCAACTTCACGTTAGCCCCCCCCCCAGAAAGCACTAACGATTAAACCTAGTGCAGTCGTTAGTGCATCTTCAGTGCTTCCAGAAAACACGAATAGTTTCGTTAGTGCTTCACAACTAGTGTGGTTATGGGCAGTTATATGTCACGAAATTCCCATATGGAATACATGGGAAATTTTTCATTGGCTCAAATTCCCACCAAATTCAAAAGCGCTAATGATCTCTTCTAGTGCAATCGTTAGTGCTTCTTTAGTGCTTCTTAGGACACCAACCCCAACATTAGTGCTTCAATAATTTGGACGCTAGAAGCAAAAAACTTTAGGGGGGGCAACTTCACGTTAGCCCCCCCAGAAAGCACTAACGATTAAACATAGTGCAATCGTTAGTGCATCGTTGGTGCTTCCAGAAAACACAAATAGTTTCGTTAGTGCTTCACAATTAGTGTGGCTATGTCCAGTTATATGTCACGAAATTCCCATAAGGAACACATGGAGAATTTTTCATTGGCTCAAATTCCCAACAAATTCAAAAGCGCTAATGACCTCTTCTAGTGCAATCGTTAGTGCTTTGTTAGAGCTTCTTAGAATACCAAGTCGAAACATTAGTGCTGCAATAGTTTGGACGCTAGAAGCAAAGAACTTTTGGGGTGCAACTTCACGTTAGCCCCCGAGGAAACACTAACGATTAAACGTGGTGCTATCGTTAGTGCATCGTTAGTGCTTCCAGGAAACACTAATGGTTATGTTTTGCTTTACTATTATTGTAGATCTGCTCACTTATATGTCACAAAGATGTCCAAACTCACGAGATCGGCGCTCACGAGTTAGAAACTTACGCTCACTCGACCTCAACCTCACGAAGTGAGCGTGAGATAAGGCTGGTGATGTGAGCGTGAGGTTGAGTGAGCTTTAGGTGAGACTGGTGAGGTGAGCGTGAGGTCAGACTGGTGATGTGAGCGTGAGGTTGTGTGAGCGTGAGGTCGGAATGAGTTCGTGAGTTCAGGTTGAAATTAGTTTTTGAGCGTGAGGTTGAGTGTGGTTAGGTCAAAGTGATCACCTCTGTTTACGAAACTCCCATAAATACATGGGGAATATTTCACTGGGACAAATTCCCGACACATTCAAAACAGCTAATGATATCTTTAATAGAATTGTTAGTGCTTCGTTAGTGCTTCCTAGAGCAGTGACTCAACACTAGTGCTACAATAGTTTGGACACTAGAAGCAAAAAACTTTGAAGGACAAACGTGAAGTTAGCCCCCCAGGAAGCACTAACAATCAAACCTAGTGTAATTGATAGTACATTGTTGGTGGTCCTTGAAAACACTAATAGTTTCGTTAGTGCTTCATTATTAGTGACGAAACTCACGTAAGAAAAACATTGGGAATTTTTCTTTGAGTTAAACTTCCGCCAAATTCAGAAGCACTAATGATCTCTTCCGGTGCAATCGTTAATACTTCTTAGAACACGAAATCCGAACATTAATGCTTCATTAGTTTGGATGCTAGGAGTAAAGAGAAAAAAAAAAGAGTGCTAACTTCACGTTAGTTCCCCAGAAAACACTAACGACAAAATCTAGTGCAATCCATAGGCATCGTTAGAACTTGTAGAAAACAGTAATAATTTTGTTTGTTTCTCTATTAGTTCTGTTTTGGGAGGTGAATTTCATTATGTTTCTAAATTTTTCGTATGAAAATGTAATCTTTTTTCCTTGATTCATGTATAAGCAATCATTTTATTATTTTTTCTTCTGTATTGGTTTACGATACGATAAAAATTAACAACAATCCTTTGCTAATTTTAGTATGTTTAATTCTGTTTGTTGAGTATGTAAAATGGTGTTTACGGGTTTTGGAACAACGTTAATTGATCTTTTACAATAGTGTTATTTATTTGTGAACTTTAGGCTTCATGTTTCAAAGTTCCATACGAAGATGAAAGTGGTAAGACGACTGTAATTAAAACAATCTAAGTGTCTTTACAGTTAATTGATGTGGAGTAATTAATTAATGTGAAGAAACTGTTATTGATTAACATTTTTTCTTGAACAATTCTTCTGAAGAGATTCCTGTTGTCACCCCGGTTACCCTAGCAGACATCTTCTACGTTAAATACAAATTGTTAACAGGGTTACCAGCAACATACGAAATTTAATACCATACAGTGTTCGACTAATTATTCAATATACACAAACCAAATAAAAACAAAGAAGGCATACTTCAATATTTATAAACGTATCAACTCAACGGTGATATGTATACACGACCCCACAAGTGCATTACCACCTACAATTCTCTTTTTCCTAAAATAGCAGGCAACCCAAACAACTCGGCGGTTGGGTTGGTTGCAACTTCGAAAGGCGTTGGACTAAACCTCCATTTTGTCAGAAATATACCAGTGTGGCTAACTGCGAATAAGAGAGAAATAAAAAAACTTTCTTATGGTAAATTCTAGTTCAAAGTTCGAAGCACTTGCTTTTGGACGTGATTTTTGTTTCTTTTTTTCAGGGAACAGAAACGTTCTGGCGTCCAAGAAATTATATCATATAATATTGCAAATTTGCAAGTGGATGTATTTACATTGCAATTTGTGGTAATAAAGATATAATAATTGTAAAAAGTAACTTTAATTTCTTCATCCATCGCAAGTATTAGGGGCTCCTTACACCTCGTCGCCCCCCGAATATCGATATCAAAAATTTAGAATGATATATTCATGTCCATATATTTGTGATATCGAATGTTGATATATGATAATATAGATATCGACGATAGCGTTATCGACATAACACAGGCCTAGGTCCGAGAAGTGATGCTTGAAATATAATGGAATCAACAATCAAATTCTAAATAAGTTCTCCATTTCCGTATTCAATGTTGAGGGGGAAGGGTGTGAACCCGAATAGAAATTTAAGGAAAGAAAAGAGAAAGAAAAGATAAAAGTTAAGATAAAAGTAGGTCTTCCGTTTCCCCTTCAATACAAAACTATTAAGAGAAAACTATTACTGTAATTTACCTTTTACTTCTGTTTCTGATTGTTATCACAAATCAGCGACAGTACACATACTTTACACAGTATACCAATACACTCTATAACTTTTCACAGCCAAGCAAGCCGGAAGATGAATTTCCTGTGATATTAAAGTGGAATGTTCTACAAAATAGTCATAATTCATTGGCCATATTTCAATCAGTACTTTCATACGGACTAAGAGCTACAAGACTAAACGACTTCTGCATTTTCCTGAGATTTTCATTTTCTTAATATAAGTCCCCTATCCTGAGCTAATTCTGGCTACCGCGGTTTCGAGGTAATCGGTAAACGAGAGAGTAAAGTTTGTCGACTCTCAACCCTCGACAGTTTGTTGAAAGATACTTCGCAGTTCATGTTGTTATTTCTTCGTTACAAAAACACTTCTAGTTGACTCTATTCATGGTGAATTACTGAACTTAAACATTTACAATTATTGAAAAATGAATAACTATTTTTAAACATAAAAATGATTTACAGTTCAGTAGAATGCAGTAGTAGATGGAAGTGAATGAAAATATTGTTTGTTCAGATGTGCAAACTGAATGTGAATGATAAGAGTTTATTCACACATACTGCTCTCAGGAGACGGATCTACACTGGACTTCTGGGGGCTCGGGGGGTTTGTAATTATCCTACTTAGAGCTACTTTTAAGAGCTATAACTCTGGAATGGGTTTTGGAGAAGAGTGGAAGAGAGAGTATGTATGAATAAACACTCATTATTTACATTCTCTTCCACTCTTAGTGTTTTGTAAGACCACCAACAATGTACTATCAATTACACTAGGTTTGATTGTTAGTGCTTCCTGGGGGGCTAACTTTACGTTTGTCCTTCAAAGTTTTTTGCTTCTAGTGTTCAAACTATTGCAGCACTAGTGTTAAGAGCCACTGCTCTAGGAAGCACTAACGAAGCACTAACGATTGTGTTAAAGATATCATTAGCTGTTTTGAATTTGTCGGGAATTTGTCCCAGTGAAATATTCCTCATGTATTTATGGGAGTTTCGTAACCAGAGGTGATCACTTTGACCTAACCTCACGCTCAAAAACTAATTTCAACCTGAACTCACGAACTCATTCCGACCTCACGCTCACATCACCAGCCTTATCTCACGCTCACTTCGTAAGGCTGAGGTCGAGTGAGCGTAAGTTTCGAACTCGTGAGTTTGGACATCTTTGTGAGATATAAGTGAGCAGATCTACAATGATAGTAAAGCAAAACAAAACCATTAGTGTTTCCTGGAAGCACTAACGATTGCACCAGGTTTAATCGTTAGTGTTTCCTGGGGGTCTAACGTGAAGTTGCACTCCAAAAGAACTTTTTTGCTTCTAGCGTCCAAACTATAGCAGCACTAACGTTTCGACTTGGTATTCTAAGAAGCATTAACAAAGCACTAACGATTGCACTAAAAGAGATCATTAGCGCTTTTGAATTTGGCGGGAATTTGAACAAATGAAAAATTCCCCATGTATCCCTGATGGGAATTTCGTGACATATAAGTGGCCATAGCCACACTAATTGTGAAGCACTAACAAAATTATTAGTGTTTTCTGGAAGCACTAACGATTGCACTAGGTTTAATCGTTAGTGCTTTCTGCGGGGGCTAACGTGAAGTTGGCCCCCCAAAGTTTTTTGCTTCTAGCGTCCAAACTATTGAAGCACTAATGTTGGGAGTTGGTGTTCTCAGAAGCACTAACGAAGCACTAATGATTGCATTAGAAGAGGTCATTAGCGCTTCAATCGGGGGGGGGGGGACTTCACGGACGTATTATAATAACAGTGTCTTTATTAAACATGCATTTCCCAGTTACAAGGGCAGGTTTTATTACTTCACTGATACTGGCACCAGGCTTCACAATACTAAACGCATTTTTGTTTTCATTTCTTTCTTTTATTCTTTCCGCAATACCACGACCGTGGCTGTCTGCCACTATTAAAATGTTGTTGTCTGCCTCGATCTTAATTGTAGGTATCTGCTGAACAAGTTTATGGTCACATTCTGTACGTTCGCTTTCAACTACCGTTTTATCCGTCTCGTTTGTTGCTGCTGGCAAATACCTATTCGAGATTTCGATATCCGGTTTTTTGGAGGGAGATTACGTTATCTGTTCTTAGGATTTGTCGTTACTTTCACATCACACCACTTGTTCCCATTAGCGTTACTTTTAACAGTCTTTCTATTAACATGTGATCTGCCTTGTACTAAGGTAGTGCACGTCTTTTTTTATTCTGCTTTGATTTCTTGGTAAGGGCCATTCCACGCGAAAGTGAGCCTGAACCCAAATTTTCAAAAACTGTCAAAACCAATGCATTTTTACGTATATAGAAGTAAATAGAACGAAATTGACTTTTTCGCAGAGAAAAACTTATTTATACTTAGAATTCACGCAAAATTTTAAGTCTAAGTTGTAAATTTGTAACATGTCAGCTGCGAGGAAATTTTTTATTCTTGTTATCGGCAACATTTTTCGGTATATTGTGCATGTTTGGCTGAAGTAACTTTGAGCTATGCAAGATGCTTCTTTTTGCTACAAGCTGCAGTTGAAACAGTGTTTACAGGATAAAAGTTGTTTATAATATCATTAAAGATATAAACGACAACTTGAGTGTCCTGCCCGTGACAGAAAACTACCAAAAGTTATTGTACTCAATTACTAAATTTGAGAATGTGGTTCGTACTTAGTAGAAGTAACAATTTGCACGTGTACTTCACATTTGCCAAATTTTGGACTAATGCTAGTAATATATTTTGATTTATTTCAATTTGAAAACTTGTCCTGCCCGTGACAGTGGGCATGCCCTTGGTGGGAAAGTTTGTGTACATTAGTTATTCATGATAGAAAATGATTCCATGTGCATTAAAATAAAGTTTTCTAAGCATGAACATTATTTACTTAAATAGAGGATTATCTATTACTATCAGTATGATGTTTTAACTGAAAATAAGTGTCGTATGAATATTATCATTAGCGTCACCTTTTTGTTCGTTTCATGGGAGAAGTGGATAGAATTGAAGTACGTACAGAAAGGCCAGTATGGAACTTTATGAAACTAAAGAAAGTAATTGTAGAATGTGCTGCTGATTTCGTAGCAGATTTACGCTCTTCGTATCAAAATATATCTGTTTTACTACTGTCATCAGCCGAAATTGAGAAAAGAAAAAAAACGCTTTGAATAAAAGACGGGAAAATGCTCTTGTCAATTGAATATCTCCAATCAAAACAGTTTTTTATTCTTCAAATTGACAGCGAAAATTTGGTAATTCGTCGAAATTTTAAATCAGAGCTTCATCCGTGTAAAATCTTTAAATTTCTAACAGACTTTTATTCATATTCTGAAAATGATGATTCCGAAAGCCATGAAGCTATCCTGACAGTGAGCGACGACTTAGGTTTGCATGTTAACAAGACTTATGTTAGACCAGCTGTTGAAGATATAACGCAAGGAACATTTTTGTTGATGGATTTTTTCTCTAGTGGACAGAAAAAGAAAACAAACACGCAACTATCGCTCAAAGCCCAGTAGAAGAGGACGAAGTCATCAAGGAAATTCGTATGAAGACCATAAGCGATTGAGGCAAAATTTTCAAGATTGATGAAGGTGTTTCTTACGAGCATTTCGATCAAATAATACCACCAGTGCCGTGCCGTGGGGGGAGGGGGCGAACGGGGGGACGGCCCCGGGCGTCAAAGTAAGGGGGCGCAAAATTCAGAAGGAAAAATAAAAGATATATATATATATATAAAGGATGGAAAATATATTAAAAAGAGCTTAAAATCAAGGAAAAGCAGGGTTTATTTTTGAAGATTTTCTTACACGTCGCGCCTACCATGGTGATGCTTTGCGGCTGGTCTGTCGACCTCACTCATATTTACGGGGGCGCCGTCGCGACGCGTCGTATACTCTCGCCCCGGGCGCTGATTTTCCACGGCACGGGCACTGGATACCAGCACCTATTTTATATACTGTTAGATAGTGACTTATATGAATTTCCCTACAAGGTGGGTGTAAATGGGCAAATAAAACCATTTCCTAAAGTGTAGGTGGTGCGACATAAGTGTACGACATCATATTATTTTTATGTGATAAAAGCGAGCCTCAAGTAAAATAAATAGAATTATTTGTGTACAATGCTATAGCAGAACAGCAGAAATTGACTTATTTTCGATTTTATTTCATTTTTGAAATCATTCTTATTGAGATTTTGTGTGTTGATTCACACGGTGTCCTGCCCGTGACAACCATGTGTCCTGCCCGTGACACAGTAAAGTTTAGTTTATTTATTAATATAAATATTTGGCAAATTTCTCTTATTTGAAGTTTGTTAAGAAATTTCATCCTTTGTACATTTCCGTTTAAATAAAAACATTTTAAGCTAAGAATTCACAGAGTTTTGTAACATTCACTTGGTGTGTCGAAAGTCACTTCTCTCTTTTGTCCCCGCCCGTGACAGACGTTTAGAACTAATATTTTCTACTCTAAACAGAAAAAAAATACTGAAAACATCGGCTACATATACTTCTAAGTCTGTACTGCTCATATGTCATACAATTAGCGGAATTTATGTTGTACTTTTAGAAATATAAAACTTAAAAGCATCAAAAATGTAGTGTAAATGTCCTGCCCGTGACGATGGAATGGCCCGTAACGCGGTTCGTGATGGTGCGCAGTAATCACTGGATTGACTTGTAGTATAATTGTTTACTGGACCACTGTTGCACTTGACAATTTCACTCCATGCACACTGTTGTTTAATTGCATTTTGAGCACTGGAAAGTGTCTGCTTACTATTAACATCACTGTTCTGAAGAGAGCGCACCCTTCATGCAAAACTACAATGATTTTGTGAATATTTTCCACTTCATTACGAAGGTTTCCAATTTCTTGCAACATGGAATCTACTAGCGAATATTCGCAATTATTTGCAACTTGTCCTGGTAGTTCTCGATGCTCATTTGTTTCTTTCGTTACACTTTTACTAAATACTGGTTGTTTTCCATTCGAACTTTTTTCTTTAGCCAGGTTACACATGGTGAGATTATTATTGATCCTACACTCTTTACTTGTAGGTTTATTATTACATTTAGAACGTTTACCATTAACTTTAGCACAATCATTACGAGACGAAGTACACTGACCAACTTCCACTGTCGCCATCTAGCCTACAGTTTCAAAAAAATATTACTCCGTTTCGAAATTTCATTTAGGCACCCCAAACAATAGAATCAGCTGTGTCGAACGCTCAAAACTGGATGTCTACAACTAAAAAAGTAAACGAACTATAAGGAATTATATCTTTGATGACGTCATAAATATAGAAATTACTACGGATATGGACTTTTGGGTTTCTGCTTGAAGTAGGAGAAATTTCACAAAACTAATACATATATTCCCTAATAGACCGTCAAATGGAAGTTCTTTAGTAAAATATGATGCTGCTCCTTAGGGTTAAGTGAGAACCGCACTATAGTTTATACAAAAATATTACTTCCTTTCTCAATTTCATCCATGCACCTTAAACAATACAATCAGCTGCGTCGTATGCTGAAAACTACATACCAACATCTAAAAAGTAACGGAGCTCTTAGGAATTATATTTTTGATAACGTCAAAAATATAGAGATTGTATGCATATGGATTTTTGGGTTTCTGATAGAAGTAGGAGAAATTTCAGAAAAGCAATTTATGTAGCTTAGTAGACAGACTAATGGACTTCTGTAGTAAAATATGGTTCTACCCCACAGGGCTAAGTGAGAACCCCACTATAGTTTCTACAAAAATATTACGGTACTTCTTTTCTCCTTTTCATTCAAACACCTTAAGCAATACACTCAGTTGTGTGGAACCTGAAAACTACATAACATCTTAAAAAGTAAAGGGGCAATTAGGAATTATATTTTTGATAACGTCATAAATATAGAGATTCTTATGGATATGTATTTTCGGGTTTCGGCTAGAAGAAGGAGAAATTTCACAAAACTAATTGATGTTCAGTACTAGAAAGTTTAATGAACGTTATGTAGCAAAATATGATGGTACCCATTAGTGTTAAGTGAGAAACCCACTACTGATCGTACAAAAATATTACCTCCTTTCTCAATTTCACTCAGGCTTCTTAAACAATATTCCTTTCTGTGTCGGAACCTGAAAACTACATGTCGTCTAAAAAAGGAAGGGAGCTATTACTAATTATATTTTTGTTGACGTCATAATTATAGAGATTGTAATGGAGATAAATTTTTGGGTTTCTGCTGGAAGGAGGAGAAATTTCACAAAAATAATTTATATGTATATTAATAGACGGTCTAATGGACGTTCTGTAGTAAAATATGATGGTATCGCTTAGGGTTAAGTAAGAACCGAGCAATAGTTTATACAAAAATATTACTATCTTTTAAATGTTATAAACAGATTAGGTTGGGTAACTGTCAGAAGACACATGTCTCACCAAGTCTCAGAAGACACATTTGCACATACATACTTATGTTCACAATATTTGCAAGATACTGAGCTGGTTTCATAATTTAGCACGTAACATTACCACACACGACCTTTCTTCGTACCTATTTTTCGAAATTTCATAAGTTAATTCACATGTAGAAGAAGTCCGAGAACCTTTTCAGAAATTCGAGTCAGAAACAGAAGACAGACCAACGTCTACTACTAACGCTGGTTCGGGGTGTATTAATAGTAGTCTACTTTATCTCTATTTCTACATAATTTCTACATTACTTTACAAACTGGTTCCTTTTCATCATTTGTAAATTAGTACTTTGCTACTTTTTAGTGAAAATGGAAATGGAACTTAAATATCATATTAGTTATATACAGTAAGGTCAACCAATTTTAATTTTTAATCTCCAAATTATTTAAAACCTAGAAGTAAATAATAACAAATGAAAATAAAGTACAATAAATAGTCATATGGTTCTTATAATTCTGACGATAATTTAATGAAATGAAAGTAAATTCATTCCCGGGAATTTATATGCAAGGGAAAGAACCCGGGAATATTCCCATTTTTTATTTCCCTTCCCACCTGGAATATTCCCACTGCCCATCACTACTCGAGACCGACGCCAATCGTTTGTTTTTCGTTTCTTATTGATTGTTTTGAAAAGAATAGTTTGTTTCCAAAAAGTTGCAGAGATTTTGACTAAAGAAAATTTGCGGTTGGAAAATTCCCCCTGGGCTCTCTAGTATCAAATTTCAACTCGAAACCGAAGCCAATCGTTTGTTTTCCATTTGTTATTAATTGTTCTCAAGAGAAATTCTTTTGTTTTGGAAAACGTACAGACGTGTTCATAAAATAAAGTTGGGGGTAACTCCACACTAGCCACCCCACTTTCAAGCATCGATTCGTAATTGGAGCCAATCGTATGTTTCTCGTTTGTTATTGATTGTTTTGAAGAAAAATCGTTTGTTTTGAGAAACGCACGGACATATTTACTAGATAAAGTTGAGGGCACAACTTCACGCTGGCACCTACTTTCAAATGTCAAGTCGAAACTGACGCCACTTTTTTGGTTTTCGTTAGGTATTGATTGTTTTGAAGAAAAAAATTGTTTGTTTCGTAAAAGCTATCGATATTTCCAATAAATAAAATTTGAGTGTGGGGGAATTTCCCGCTGGACTCTCTAGTATGAAATTTCGACTCGATACCGAAATCAATCGTTTGTTTCTAGTTTGTTATTGATTGTTTTGAAGAAAAATTTGTTTGTTTCGACGAACGTACGGACATGTTCAAAAAATCAAGTTGGGGCCAACTTCTCGCTGCCCCCGCACTTTTAAATTTCGACTCAAATCCGACCAAAATCGTTTGGTTTTAGTTCGTTATTGATTGTTTTGAAGATTTTTTGTTTCGAAAAACATACAAACATATTCACAAAATAAATTTGGGTGTTGTCAACTTTACACTAGCCTCCCCACTTCCAAATTTTGATTCCAAACCGACGTCAATCTTTTATTTTTCGTTTCTTATTGATTGTTTTGAAGCAAAAAATTTTTGTTTCGAAAGAAAGCTACGGATATTTTCACTAAATATAATTTGGGTGTATGCAGTTTCAAGCCGGGCTCTCTAGTGTGAAATTTCCACTCGAAACCGGAGAAAACCGTATGTTTTTCGTTTGTTATTGATTGTTTTGAAGAAAAAGTCGATTGTGTCGATTAACGTACAGACATATTTACAAATTAAAGTTGAGTGGCAACTTTACACTAGCCCCCACTTCAAATTTCGATTCGAAATCGAACGCAATCGTTGTTTATTGTTTGTTGCTGATTCTTTTGAGGAAAAACTCGTTTGTTTCGGTAAACGTACGGATATATTCACAAAATAATGTTGGGGTCCAACTTCACCTTGCCCCCCGCCACACACACTTTCAAATTTCGTCTCGAAACGGACGCCAATCCTTTTTTTCGTTTGTTTTTGATAGTTTTGAAGATTTTTTTTCGAAAAAGTTACGGAGATTTTCACTAGATAATAGTTAGGGTTGGGTAATTTTCTCCTTGACTCGCTAGTATGAAATTTTTACTCGAAACCGAAGCCAAACCTTTGTTTTTCGTTATTTATTGATTGTTTTTAAGAAAAATTCTTTTGTTTCGAAAAAACGTAGACATATTCATAAAATAAAGTTGGGGCAACTTGACGTTGGCCTGCTAGTTTCAGGTTTTGACTCGAAATCGACGCCAATCGTTTGGTTTTTGTTTGTTATTGATCGTTTTGGAGTAAAAAGCCTTTGTTTTAAAAATCATAAGAAATGTTTATAAAATACATTCGGATATGTCTAAATTTACCCTGGTCCCTCCACTTACAATCTTGGATTGTAAACGAAAATCTATCGGTTGATATGTATTTATTGTTGATTGTTTTGAAAAGAAGAACGTTTCTTTCAAAGAATATCAAGAGGGATTTAGGAAACAACTTTTGGATGTGGACATATTAACCGTTATTTTTTTTTACTTACAAATTTCGGTTCAAGACCAAATAGGATCATATAGGTATGTCATTGATATAGGTATGCTGTTGATTATTTCGAAGAAAAGTAGTTTTTTTTTTCGAAAAACAAGGATATATTTACGAAATATTATTAATGGAACGGATTTGTTTGTCTATTGTTGATTTTTTCAAGAAAAAGGTATCCCTTGTTTCGAAAAACAAAGAGATATTGCGAGGATATATTTGGTGGCCCACTTTTCACTGCTTCTTCTGCTTTTAATTTTCCATTCAAATCTCAAGCTAATTATTTGTTTTTCTTTTCTTATAGACTGATTTTAAGAGAAAATAGTTTGTTTCAAAAATAATAAGTCCTTTACAAAATATAATTAGGTTAGGGAACTTCACACTGGTCTTTCAAATTTCAAATTTCGATTCATAAATTCATTAATTTATTTTTTGTTCCTTATTGATTGTTTTTTTTTTTTACAAAAATCAAAAATTATTAAAGATATGTTGATAATAAGGTTGGTGCTTACCTTCACACTTGCCTACACAGAGATAAATCAAATATCCGGACAACGGTATATTGTACAAATATACGGAATCCTTGTGTTTACTACGGAAATCAGAACGGAGCATACGTTATCCATATGCTACATTCTTTTCACGCTTACATGTTATATCATGCCGTTGCAGGATGTATGGCATTAAGAGTCTTCCGTATATATCATACAAACACGTACGTTACATACGTCAAATACATATTACAAACGTCTATCTGTATTTGAGATTCTTACAGGGAATATACAGTTTTTTCCTTCGTACGGAAATTAACTTTATTCGGAACTCTTATGCGGAAAGTGTGAAAAAATATACTTTTTTCAATTATACGTTTCTTGTACGTTGAATCCTATACTACAGGAATTACGCATGTAACCTACTGTTTTTGCGTACACCAAATACGTTTATTTTTCTCAATGTATACTTCCAAATTTTGTTCAAAGCTGAAAATGGTTAATAATGAGAAGAGAAACACAATCAACAGCGTAAGCGGAAGTTCATCAAAGCCTTCAAGCACTAAGTTCATATAATTTCAAAGGGTAACAAGGACAGCTCTGTCGCTTTTTCACCCACCACCTTCAAGTATCGATATGTCACCTAAGACGTGCCTGGAAGAGCAATTATAGTTCCTATCAGCATCGACAACCTTCTGTCAACGTTCTTGAAGTCCATGGATTCCATCGCCGTAGAACTTGGTGGGTCGTGAAGCGAAGAAGATATCAAGTGCATTTTGCACCTCTACTTGGGATTTAAACTGGTGTTCTCTAAAGTGACTTGCAAGGAATGGAACAGGCGATATTCGAACTATGCAATATTTGCTGAGTATGGCGGATGCAACAGTGTTTCTCAACCAAGGCGTAGAATGGTGTTCCGATTGAAACTAGCCACGTGGGTCTTAGCGTTGTCCTGTAACAGGAGGACCCTTTGCGGCTCAGAAGTGCTGGCTGCAGAGTTTTGAGTTTTTCTTAAACACGGCTCAACTGACAGTACACAGTTGCATTAATGCTCTGATCAGTTGGTGAAAACTCCCGATGCACGATGCCGCGAGCAGTGCACAAAACACACAGGACGTTCTTCTGGTCGGCTGTTTTAGAACCGGTTCATGGAACTTCGCCGTGGAACTTCATATAGCACTCATTTCTCATTGCATATCAACACCCTATCCAGAAATGGCTCCTTCTTCAGACGAGAACACAGGAGTCAGCTTGAGTTGCCTTCAGGCCGGGAGTGAAATCATGTGGGACCCATCGTCCCAACTTGTAGTGGTTCCCAAGTTGGTGGAGGTTCTACCAAACGATCTCTCCATTCTCATTGAACTGTAGTCCCAGTTCTTCACTTGTCTAGCCACTGTTCGCTTCAATTGCTGCTTGAAGATCTTCATTTTGTACACGTGTTTGTCTTCCGGCAAGTGGTGCGTGTTCGAGTGTTTCGTCACCGTCCTTACACTTGTTAAAGTACCGCTTCACTGTCTTCGTAGTCGCGACACCTTCTCCAAAAGCCTGGCATATCTTCTGCTCCACCCAGTTTGACTTTCTACAGCATACACGCCCTTATGACGCTCTCTGGAGGTCCCATGTTCATTCTGTCCTTACGCAAGTTCACGGTGTAATTAAACTTCCACAACCAGGTAGTATGTTGGATATACGAGAGGGCTGGAAAATTCATGAAATCACAAAGAAGAAATAAAAATTGAAGCATATCATTGTAGTCGTTGGAAAGATCATATACTGTGAACTTCACATCCCGTATATGATCATTTTATCATTGTTATTTCCTTTGTTTCAGATTCTGTATGAAGATATGGCTAAGGATTTAAGGAAATTCGAGAAGAATGAGCTTCGCAGTGCCATCAATGTTTTTGTGCTGCAAGACAAATCCTCTGTGGAAATTAATAAAACTTTACAATATATTTTGGGGTAACATGGTCCTGGATATGCAACAGTAGCAAAGTGGGTGAGACTGGTCATCGTGAGACTGAAAATGAACCTCGCTCAATCAGGCCTTCAAGTGCAGTGACCACTGAAAACATAGACAAAATGCATGACATGATCATGGGGATAGGCATATATCAGTAAAAAAACATTGTTCCGTGTGGCAGGATATCGCGTGAGCGTGTGGGTGTCATAATACCAAAATATTTGGTCATGCGAAAGGTCAGTGCCAAATGAATCCCAAAATATTTGAATGTTGGCCAGAAGAGAACACTGGTGTAGATGTGACAGGAAATTTTTCAAAAGTTTCAAAACCCTGGTGAGTTCTTGCGCAGTCTGGTAAGTGAAGATGAAACATGGCTGCACTACTATGATCTAGAGACTAAACAGCAATCCATGGAGTGGCGCCACAGTGAATCTCCTCGACCCAAGAAGTTCCGAAGCCAAAGATCAGCTGGGAAGGTGCTTGCATCGGTGCTTTGGGATAAGGAGCGTGTCATTCTTATAAAATATTTTAAAAACTGAGAAACCATGAATGCTAGGGTTTATTCCAACTATTTGATTGAGCTGAAGGAGGCTCTGAAAAAAATCGTCGAAGAAAAGTGAGCAGTGTGTTCAGTTTCTCCAAGAAAATGCACCATCCCACAAGACCTATCAAACCATGCAATTACTGGTGGATCTGGGTTTTACCTGTGCATCTCACCCACCATACTCCCCTGATCTGGAACCCTCCGACTATCATATATTCCCACATCTCAGAAACATCTCAAAGGTAAACATTTTCCATTCGATGAAACACTCATTGCGGAGGTGGAGGGCTGGTTTGCAAAGCAGGACAATACCTTCTATTTGCAAGGGTTAGAAATGTTGCAACGTTGTGAAAAGTGTATTGAGCTCCGGGGGAATATGTTGAATAGTGTATCAAAAGGGTTCTTCCACGTAAATTTCTTCTTCGTGTTTTCATGAACTTCCCAGCCTCCCTCTTACCCACACCAGTTACTGAAGTTCGCTTAATCTCCATTCACATTTAACTCACTGTGTAAGGCTCAATTGGATACACATCTCCACAAAAAACGACAAAACGTTCTTGGTTACCGTCACATTTAACCAAAATTTAAGGCAAAAGTTCGGGGGTGGATTTCTTATGGGTAGAACCCCCGGTGAAGTTGTTCCCTGTTACGTGTTGTAACTTTATATATAAAAAATAACGAGAATAGCATTAGAGTTGCGTCTTAGTTTTCTTTTGTTTAAGGGTTAATCAGCGCCGCCAAGTGGTTGGTTGACGAACTATACCATCATGTATGTGAAAGATGTGTAAGGCCGCTTCATACTGAAGTTGGTGATAGCAAGGATAAAATATATCTCGTGTAGAATTGGATACTTAACGAAATCCACATTATTACGACGAGTTTGAGCAGATTTTGTAATGAGTTGTGATATTTCGCTCTTCTTGTTAATTGAAATTTGATTACAACATTGATATAAGGTTGTTCTACGTATTAATACTAAATAGGAGGATTATTAATAAATTTAATGGATTTCTGTGACTCTGTGGACGTTTATATGGAAGGTGTAAGTCTCATTAGAAGCATATGTTTGTGGTGGATAAAGACTCCAGTGTTCAAGATTTAAGCTTTGTACATTCGTTGGTTTATTTAATTCCTATAAAGATATATTCGTTCATAAGAGCTTATCATTTAACCCGAATGAAGAACATAGTGATATATTTCTTAATGATCATTTTTTTTTTAAATCTGTTATTTCGCGGCAAGTAAGTAATTTTCCAAGTGAAAGAAAGCTTTATGTCATATGGTCTCTGCAATATTCTGGTGAATTTAGTGAACTATTGTTTGTCTCTCTCTCTTCTTCAGTTTCACAAGTTAATCAAACAAAACGTGGGGTGATTTCTCGACTGGGATCACCTTACCCTATGCGACTGTCCATGCTTACTTCGGTAGGGTCACATGAGCACAGCGTAACACAAAATCACCAACTTCAGTATATAATTGAAGTTGAGCAGAGAGCTGTGTATAGTTGTGTGTGAAGTGGAAGACATTTTTTTGTGTAAGTAATGAAACTTACATTTTTCTCTCTCAGAAACTATTTAAATCGAATAAGTGGTTTAGTGAAAGGTAATTCAGAGGACATTTATTATGAGAGGCATTATAAGTAATAGAAGAGAGAAACGGTATTTATCTTTTTGTAGTTATATAGCGATAACCAGTCTCTTTTTCACTATGGAAAGTGCGCGTGGTTCGAACTCGAGTGATATGAATTCAAGTCAGAGCACCGTACCAGTTCAATTGTGTTTAAATCATTTCGAGAATGGAGACCATGGTCGGTTTAGAGATAAAAATCCCTTTCTAGAAAGAAATAATAGAACTTCTTCATCTTCTGAACATTCCTCGGAGTTACGTACTTTTTCTTTTTTAAATGAAAGTGATAGTGAATCGGAGTCAGCTTCTGATGTTTGTGTTCACGCTGAAAGAAATAACAGGTGTATTACGTCATTATCTGGGCAGAGCGAGTTGTTGGTTGAGCAAGGTCATGGACACGAAGGAAGGAGTGATAAGCCTGCTGTTGGAGCCGAGTCTGTTGGACAGTGCGTGACGAATCCATTTAAGTTAGTGAGTGAAGGTGAGAAAAAGGAAGAAAATCGTGAGTTTGGTGAAAAGTGGAAAGTAAATGCGTTTATGCCCTATAGTGTTAATATGGACAAAATTACAATTATGGCAGCTAATCAGAACTTCTTACATCAAGTGGATAGTATTCCCCATTGTGATGGAATGGACGATATGGTTATCTTTAAGTTCCTGTTAGCGGTGTATCGGATAATTCAGACTGGACAATACCCGAAGGAGGCAGTTTTTGTTAGTTCCTTGGGACGGACATCAGGTATGTTCTATAATGAATTTAGTAAACAAATGTTGCTTACTAATGATTGGAGTGTTATAGGCAAATCTCTGTTTGATCGTTTTGTGACTCCATTAGGAAAACAACAAATTTTACGTCTTTATGTTCATTGTTTACAAGAGCCTAACGAAAATGTTATGGAGTATGTACAAAAGGTTATCGATAGTTATGTCGTTTGTACCGGAAGGACAGATCGAACAGCGATCCTTACGAATATAATGGAGGGTATGATACCCGCTCTTAAGTATGAATTGTTTAAATACGATACTCCAAATGACTTAGATACATTAATGAATGAAGTGCGAAAGTATGAAATACATTCCAGAAACCAACTTGTATACAATAGCATAATTAGGAATCAAACAGTGGCGGAGCAGAGGGAAGTCAATCCTAGCTTTCGCTCTAGTGTTACATATAGTTCAGTTCCAGATCTAAACAAACTTGGTGGTAGTTTTGCTAGGGTTAATATCTCTTCAAAAGAAAGGGTTAGGCCCACTACTTCGAAGCCAAGGAGCCGGGTGCGATCCCAGCTAGACCGAGACTCTAGAAGTAATTCTAAAAGGGGTGCTCAAATGTTATTGGGTACGAATAAACAGTGTAATAATAAGGATTTAGTAGCTTCTTTCGTTGAAGTATTTATACTAGGACAGCGTATTATTGGGGGGATAGATAGCTGCTCATCGGTGAGCTTACTCAATAAAGAATGTTTTGATGAGTGGAACCAGAAACAAAGAAATCCTGTTAAGGTTCTGAAGGAGATGTTTACAGGTGTTGGAATTTCTGGTAAGGCATTGACTCTTACGTCGTGTGTTTATATACCTTTAAAATTCAGCAATAAAGTTTATCGGCTGAAGTTCTTTTTAGTGAACCGACTAGAGCCGAAGTTTATTATTGGTATTGGTGAACTGAAATACTTGAATGCTCGTTTGGATTTAACATCAGATACGTTGTATTTAGGTCAAGAAGGCATTTCGGTGCCAATCCTATATAAACCTTCTCGTGAAAAATCTGTGGGTAATTTGCAGTCAACAAGTAGCAGTGCCGTAGGAGTTACAAACCGAACTGACAATTGTGCATCCAACTCCCAGTTTTTAGCTAGACTATTTATGAAAATTCCGGATGTTGGCTTGGATGATTTCAGAGACACCGAACGGTGCGCTCCGTCAGGGTCATTGAGTGACGTCATGATGTCCAGTCCAGACATTAATGTGACTGCTGTGAAAGGTGAAGGTTATGAAAGTTCTTATTTGGAGAACTCTCAGAATGGTAATCCACAATTTAATAAGAAGCGTTGTGAGAATGGTCAGGACATTCGTAAGTCGTCGTCGGAGTCGCCAGTGTCGGACTTAGAAGGTGAAGTGAAGTCGCGTTTTCGGGAGAAGATTTTTAACCGCATGGAGTCTCTGATGGATGTCGTGTACAGCCAGGTGTACCTTCAATCTTCAGCGATTCCCAACATGGGTTAGGCCTACCCATGGTCAACAGTAGCGGCTTTTCCAATTCCAATATGGATGCCACAGGGGTAGAGGTGCCCTTAATTTGCAGTGGAGGTCGAGATGATCCAGTCCATGTCCCAGTGTGCAGTAGTGATTCTAGCGGTCCAGGAGTATCGACGGGAAATACTGATGAGCAGAGTGGTTCCATGTTACTTCATTTTGGAAGGAATGGCTCCAGTGGTCCAATAGGAGAGGGAGATAGTGGTCACTATCCAGATGCTGAGGATGCGGTCAACGTCCAGAGTCAGCGAGTTTCTCCTGGAGATTCCAAGCAAGGAGCTGCATGGAGTGCTGAGAACTTAGGCATGAACTTCCAGTCACGGGAGGAAGAAGTTCATACTGTTCCTGTTCAAGTGGATCCTGAATTTGCCGAGTTGGATCCAAACTTGCAAGGGTACGTAGAAAATTTGGTTAAGAAATTTCCTAATGTGTTTTGCGATCATGTAGGTCAGATTAAGAGCTTTGAATACACCATACTTCTTAAGGATTATGTTCCCATCAGGAAAAAAGCTTCTCCTCTCTCTAGAGCAGACCAGAGGGAGTTAGATAAAATTCTCGATAATCTGATAGAACAAAATATAATTTAGAAAAGTCAAAGCCAGTGGGCTTTTCCGTGTTTTTTGGTAGGCAATAAAACGGGGGATAAGAGATTGGTAATTATCAAGATTTGAATAAGAAACTCTGTATCAATGCGCAGTATACGCCCAGGATAGAAGATGTATTAGCGAGTTTATCTAAAGGAACTATTTATAGCCACCTTGATGTACAAAAAGCATACTGGCCTTTAAAACTTTCGCCGGAATCTACTCAGTACACAGCATTTTTAACCCATAGAGGCTTATTTGAATTTAAATTTCTTCCTTTTGGGTTAGCTACCGGATCTTATATGTTGTCCAAGGTTTTAACGGAACTGTTATATCCATTGAAGAATGAAGGAGTGGAATGGTTCTTTGATGACGTTTGTTGCATTTCCACGGATATTGAATCTCATAAGCATCTTTTAGAGAAGGTGTTGGAAAAATTTGACGAAGCGGGTATAACTTTATCTGTGAAGAAGACTAACTTGTTTCGCAAGAGGATTTCATATTAGGGTATGAAATAGAAGGAGGAAATATGTATTTAGACCCTGATAGGCTAGAAGTGATCAAGAAATTACCAGCACCGAAAAATAGAAAAGGGTTAATATCATTGGTTAGTTTTCTCCAATATTATAGTAAGTTTATCCCTCAATTCCATGAAGTCATAGAACCTATGACTCGACTTCGTTCACCACGGCAGGAGTATTATTGGGGTGCCGAACAGCAAAAGGCCTTGGAGGATATTAAGGAACTTTTTGAGAGTCATGTGATCTTAAAACTTCCGGATTTGGATAAGAAGTTTATAGTCAGCGCAGATGCCAGTTTAAAATCCTTAGGCGGCTGTATTGAGCAGGAGGATGACCAAGGTATGAAGCGTCCAATTGCATTCTTTTCCAGGAAACTGAAGCCTTATGATAAAAATAAGCCCATATTTGTTTTGGAGCTATTAGCGGCTATCGAAACAATGGAACGGTTTAGAACGTACCTGCATTCGAAATTCGAATTGCGAGTAGATCATATGGGACTAGTCTATGCGATGCGTAACCTGCGGAGAGTTAAGAAATATGGTAGCTTGCTATATCGTTTATTTGCCTTTGATTTTGAAGTTAAGTCAGTCTCCACGAATATGAATATCTCCGCGGATTTCCTTTCGAGGTTGTATGATACTGAAAATTTTGAATCAATGCATTTGGAACCTACATATGAAGAAGAAATGACAAACATGTGTATGGTTAATATGTGGGCAATGCCTTTTGCTAGTCAATCAGTGGAAGAGCATCAGAAGATGGACCCTTTATTAAGATCAATCATCGACAAAATAAGGCGGAAGGAATCAGTTGATGGTTATAAAATGGTACAAGGGATTTTGTGTAAGAAGACGAAGGCCCATAGTAATCCATACAAGATCTGTTTACCCAAGAAGTTAGCTCCAAATATTGTTGAGTATTATCATTCTTCTATTTTGCCCGGAAGTCACCTTGGGTTGGGCAAAACGATAGGAAAGGTGTCCTCAAGATATTCATGGGAGGGGATGCTGGACCAAATTAAGGATTATGTGTTATCGTGCGACTTGTGTCAGAAGAACAAAAGTAGTAACAAGAAGCCTATGGGTAAATTGATTGCGAGCTATGCTACGGTAGTGAATGGGTTATGGCACACATATGTCCTTGAACCAATGCCAGATACAAGGTCGGGAAGATATTGTATGATTGTAGTTGATTCATTTTCCAAAATGGTGTTTCTGGAACCTTTCAAGAATCTATCTAGCCAGACCTTGATAAATAAATTATACAAACTGATGTGTCGCAGAGGGTTTCCGTTTGCAATTGGGCACGATAATCATTCAGTTTACACGTCGGCTAAATTTAGGGATTTCCTGTTTAGTAATGGAATCAAGGATGCGCGTATATCCCCTTATCATGCTGCTTCTAATCCAGGGGAGAGATATATACGTACTGTAAAGGATAGCCTGAAGATATTCTTCGGAAACAAGCAGAATCAATGGGATCGAGGATTACACGAGATTGAATTTTCGATAAATAATGCCCAACATGCAGAAACTAGATGTACTCCGATGGAAATGGTATTTTCCTATAACGTTTGTGATCCGTTGGATGTAAAATGGAATGTGCCCAGTGCCGATGTGATGAAGAAAGATCCTCAATTGGTAGTAAAAGCCTTGGAGAATTTAGAACTATCCTGGCGAAGGAAGAAGAAGCAATATAATAAACGTAGGTTATCTACGTCATATCAAGTGGGGGATAAGGTTTTGTTGAAAGCACAAGTCAAGTCGTCGCTAGCAGATAAAGTCACCAAGTCATTATCTAGCCGTTGGACTGGTCCGTATGAAATTATACGATTCTTAACTCAGAATACCATAGAAGTTAAAAATGTAAATGATTCTCGTGATGTAAGGAAATCTCATGTGTCATTAACGAAGAAGTATCGCGAGTTAAGACAGTAATTTCAACTTTATGGAATATTTGGGAAGCTAAGGATGAGATTGTAAATAATTTTAGAATGTTAAATAAAATGTCGACATTTTTAATATGTAAATACTGTAAAGTATATATATATATAAATACAAGTTATTAACAGCTGTTTCTATTTGCAGATCTGTATATGTGATAAAGGATACGATTATGAATGCGCATTATTGTCGGGATCGATCCAATGTTTTGTAAATTTGGTACCTATTGAATGGTCATCGGATGAATAAAATGGTGATGTTTGAAGACAGCCTTCCAGGAAAATAAAAAAAAGCAAGAAAAACGAAAATTTTGTTCTGTAACTTGAATATTTATATTCATTCCAGTTTCTGTAAGTTATAATATTTATGCAAATGTTTATCTTTTGGAGTTTATATGGTAGTTTAATAATATTTTTGTTAATTGATTGCCGTTAATTAATTTTGGTTATGTAAATAAGATCGTCGTACTGGTTTAAGAACAATTGTAATTGGTTCTGGGTCGGACATAAGACTCCGGGATACCTATTAGACTAACAAAAGTGTGATTGTTGGAGTGTATGTGGGGGAATTTAATTATTTTTTTTGTTCATTTAGTTTAATTAGTGGATGAATGATTTGAGAGGATGCTAGTAGGTAAAGTAGAAGGTGGAGGTTGTAGTTAAGAACTAATTTAGACGACTAGACCAACGTGACCCAGACCTAGTTAAGAGTATATATAAAAAATATAATAAAAAATCTTAGATTTTTTATTTGGGGCGCTGCGATGTTGTTACGTGTTGTAACTTTATATATAAAAAATAACGAGAATAGCATTAGAGTTGCGTCTTAGTTTTCTTTTGTTTAAGGGTTAATCAGCGCCGCCAAGTGGTTGGTTGACGAACTATACCATCATGTATGTGAAAGATGTGTAAGGCCGCTTCATACTGAAGTTGGTGATAGCAAGGGTAAAATATATCTCGTGTAGAATTGGATACTTAACGAAATCCACATTATTACGACGAGTTTGAGCAGATTTTGTAATGAGTTGTGATATTTCGCTCTTCTTGTTAATTGAAATTTGATTACAACATTGATATAAGGTTGTTCTACGTATTAATACTAAATAGGAGGATTATTAATAAATTTAATGGATTTCTGTGACTCTGTGGACGTTTATATGGAAGGTGTAAGTCTCATTAGAAGCATATGTTTGTGGTGGATAAAGACTCCAGTGTTCAAGATTTAAGCTTTGTACATTCGTTGGTTTATTTAATTCCTATAAAGATATATTCGTTCATAAGAGCTTATCATTTAACCCGAATGAAGAACATAGTGATATATTTCTTAATGATCATTTTTTTTTTAATCTGTTATTTCGCGGCAAGTAAGTAATTTTTCAAGTGAAAGAAAGCTTTATGTCATATGGTCTCTGCAATATTCTGGTGAATTTAGTGAACTATTGTTTGTCTCTCTCTCTTCTTCAGTTTCACAAGTTAATCAAACAAAACGTGGGGTGATTTCTCGACTGGGATCACCTTACCCTATGCGACTGTCCATGCTTACTTCGGTAGGGTCACATGAGCACAGCGTAACATCCCCCAACTTTATTTTGTGAATATGTCCGCACGTTTTCCGCAACAAAACAATGAATAACAAATGATAGGCGTCGGTTTCGAATCGGAATTTAAAACTGGGGGCTAAGTGTGAAGTTGGCACCATCAACTTTATTTATAGAATATGTCCGTATGTTTGTCGAAACAAACGAATTTTTCTTCAAAACAATCAATAAGAAACGAAAAACAAACGTTTGATGTCGGTTATGTGTCGACATTTCATACTAGAGAGCCCAGCGGGAAATTGCCCACCCCCTAACTTTTTCTTAGTGAAAATCAACTTATCTTTTTCGAAAAAATGATTTTTACTTCAAAACAATCAATAACAAACGACTGGCGTAGGTTTCGAGTCAAGATTTGAAAGTGGGGGGAAGCGTGAAGTTCCCCCCAGACTTGATTTTGTGAATATGTCTGTAACTCTTTCGAAACAGTTTGTTTTTTCTTCAATGTACTCAATAACAAACGAAAAACAAACGATTGGCTTCGGTTTCTAATCGGAATTTGAAACGGGGGTGGGGGGTGGAACTTCACTTACGTGGAGATGGCAAAACCTTTATGCCTGCAGTTTTATTTATAATATATGTAGTAATACAAGTAGTGGTAGGGGTACTAAATACTGCTCAATGGTCTTTGCTACAAGGGACTTAACGATGGTGAAGAAAAAGAACCAATTCCTTTCAAAAATCAATTATTCTGATTTTTTTTAAATGTGATCATATGTTTGATTGGCAGTATAAAGTTGCTTCTTTGAACGTTCTTGTAAATCAATTCATTAACACTGGCAGCATAAACTATAAAGAAAGTATAAGAACGGTGTCAAATTTCTAGCCTATTAAATTTGAAGTGAAAATGGCTGGTGCGTCGTCTGTTAAGTTGGAATTGATGTGCAAAAAAGAAAGTGATTATGACTTACCTCAGGAAGATCCACTCGTGGGGAAAGGGTGGACATACGAACTGATGAGTGACAACAAACAATTAATATTATCTACAACGGAAGGAGAGCAAAGAATGGACAAGGATAGAGCTAAATATTCTTTGGGTGTGGAACGAAAAGTTGGTAGGTGGAATCAGAATTTGCAGTAGAAGAAGGCCCTGCATTTGAAAGTGATATTGAAACGCTAAGAAAGGTAGTGGTTTAAGAGACTTCCTTAGTGATGGGCAGTTGGAATACTCTCGGTGGGAAGGAATTTAAAAAATGGGAATATTTCCGGGTATTTTTCCCTAGCCTATAAATTCCCGAAAAGGAATCTATTTCCATTTCTTTACATTTCCTTCCAAATTATAAGAACTTTATGACTAGTTGGCCCCCAAAAGTTTGGGCTACACGAGATCTTTATTGGGCCAGAAAGTACGTCATTTGGGCATTTTGGGCTAGCAACTTTTAACGTTTGGGCTACTCTGAAAACAAATCTACAGCCTCACGCAGTTTCAGGGGCCAACTTCACGTTAGCTCCCCAAGTGTTTAGGCCAGACGAGATTTTTATTGCGCTGAGTAGTACTTCGTTTGGGCTGTTTGGGTCAGGAACTTTTAGCGTCTGGGCTATTATATTTTCCGAAATATGGGCTATTAAATTCTTTGAAAAATGATTTTCCTGCTTCATTTGTTGGAATCAACTTCACTAATATATCATTTCTGACAAATGCGATTAGTGGAATTGACAGCACTTTGGTTCGACTAGCAGTAGGGCTATAGGAAGCTTCAAGTTTTGGGCTGTATTTGAAACAGAATTAGAGCTTCACAAATTTGGGGGGGCCAACTTCACATTAGCCCCCAAGTGATTGGGCCAGACGAGATTTTTATTGGGCTGGATAGTACTTCGTTTGGGCTGATTGGGTCAGCAACTTTTAGCGTTTGGGCTATTATAGTTTCCGAAATATGGGCTATTAAAGTTTTTGATAAATGATTTTCGTCCTTTTCTGTCTTGGTCAACTTCACTAATGTGACATTTCTGACAAATACGATTAGTGGAATTGACAGTACTTTATGTCGACTAGCAGTTTAGGAAGTTCCAAGATTTAGGCTGTATTTGAAACAGAATTAAAGCTTCACAAATTATGGGGGAGCAACTTCACATTAGCCCCCAAGTGATTGGGCCAGACGAAATTTTTATTGGGCTGGATAGTACTTCGTTTGGGCTGATTGGGTCAGCAACTTTTAGCGTTTGGTTTATTATAGTTTCCGAAATATGGGCTATTAAAGTTTTTGATAAATGATTTTCGTCCTTTTCTGTCTTGGTCAACTTCACTAATATATCATTTCTGACAAATGCGATTAGTGGAATTGACAGAACTTTGTGTCGACTAGCAGTTTAGGAAGTTTCAAGTTTTCGGCTGTATTTGAAACAGAATTAGAGCTTCACAAATTATGGGGGGCCAACTTAACATTAGCCCCCAAGTGATTGGGCCAGACGGATTTTTATTAGGCTGGATAGT
This sequence comes from Thermobia domestica, assembly GCF_964235325.1. Lineage (NCBI taxonomy): Eukaryota > Metazoa > Arthropoda > Insecta > Zygentoma > Lepismatidae > Thermobia > Thermobia domestica. Next base: position 234,091,988 of record NC_137460.1, read on the forward strand.
ACTTCGTTTGGGCTGATTGGGTCAGCAACTTTTAGCGTTTGGGCTATTATAGTTTCCGAAATATGGGCTATTAAAGTTTTTGATAAATGATTTTCGTCCTTTTCTGTCTTGGTCAACTTCACTAATGTGACATTTCTGACAAATACGATTAGTGGAATTGACAGTACTTTATGTCGACTATCAGTTTAGGAAGTTCCAAGATTTAGGCTGTATTTGAAACAGAATTAGAGCTTCACAAATTATGGGGGGCCAACTTCACATTAGCCCCCAAGTGATTGGGCCAGACGAAATTTTTATTGGGCTGGATAGTACTTCGTTTGGGCTGATTGGGTCAGCAACATTTAGCGTTTGGGTTATTATAGTTTCCGAAATATGGGCTATTAAAGTTTTTGATAAATGATTTTCGTCCTTTTCTGTCTTGGTCAACTTCACTAATGTGACATTTCTGACAAATACGATTAGTGGAATTGACAGTACTTTATGTCGACTATCAGTTTAGGAAGTTCCAAGATTTAGGCTGTATTTGAAACAGAATTAGAGCTTCACAAATTATGGGGAGCCAACTTCACATTAGCCCCCAAGTGATTGGGCCAGACGAAATTTTTATTGAGCTGGATAGTACTTTGTTTGGGCTGTTTGGGTTAGCTACTTTTAGCGTTATTATAGTTTCGGGCTATTATAGTTTCCGAAATAAGGGCTATTAAGCTCTTTGAAAACTGATTTTCCAGCTTCTTTTGTCGGGGCCAAGTTCACTAATGTGACATTTCTGACAAATATGTTTACTAGAATTGGCAATACTTTGTGTCGTCTAGCAGTATAGCGAAGTTCAATATATGGGCTATATTTGAAATAGTTGGACCCTCATGGAATTTAGGGTCCAAGTTCAAGCTCTTCCAAGTGACTGGACCTGACGGAAACTTCATTGTGGTGGATAGTATTTCTTTGGGGGGGATTGCTTCAGCAAGTTTTAGTGTTTTGGGCAATTAAGATTTGGTCTGTATTTGGAAGAGGGTTAGACCTTCAGGTATTTTGCTGCCGGAAATAATGTTTTAATCTAATAGGTAGGGATTTTTCTTATCGTATAAACTGTTTGGACTATACATCGGTTGAACACCAAATGGTGAAGAAAGATGCAATGTTCCACACATTATGCAAGACGTTTTGACACAGGATTTCGTCATTATTAATTTCTACGATAGTACTAAATTTACATTTGGCACAGGATGGAGGTGGTCACCCGAAACCATTAAAATGATTCCGTGCAATTTCGCACTGTGCACTTTCACACAGTGCTCATTATCAAGCAATTTCGCACCGTCTTCCTTATCAGAATAATCATTCTACAGGTGTGATGAATTTTCACATGGTTCACCTGTCAATCATGTGATTCATCCTGACACCGCTTTCACTATAGGGTGAGGAAGGATAGAACAAATGTCAACTAAATAAGGACAGAAACTGAGCAAACACAAGTTAAAATAAATACGAACAATTGAATTAATATTACCTCAATTGAGACGATCGCTTGAGCAGGCTGGATTGAAATGAGTCCATTGGCTCGATTTGACTCGGCTCAACTGAGCGCATGGCTCCAGCCGGCTCGGTTGGATGAGTTGTAAGCTCGGCAACTTCTCGGTTCGTCTCAATAGTGAATGAGCTGTGACCCGAGCAGTTCGAGCCGTTGACAGCCCTAAATCCCGCCCGAGCAGTTTTGAATATGTTTGCCCGATGCCCTATAAGTTTTAACGATTTTTGTCTCGAGTCCAAATATTTGATCCTCCGGAACTAAAACCGAGAACCTCGTAAACGGTGTCATTGCCTCTAAGACTCGCCTTGGATTTTGATATTCAGATATAAACCCCTTTCCTCTTTATATGTTGTGTTGTTAATAGTAACAATAATAATAATAATAATAATAATAATAATAATAATAATAATAATAATAATAATAATAATAATAATAATAATAATAGGTTCTAGCAGTAGTATTATCATGGATAATAATTATATTGTCTATGTAGGATACATGAAGAAAGTACTTAAAATTACACACAGGATTTGGCTCGATTTGGCTCAACTCGACTCGAAACTTAACCTGAATTCGGGTCGAGTTGGAGGAAATTATACGAGCCGAGTTCTTGACTCAAGCTCACAGATGTCTGTTTCGAGTCGAGTCGAGTTTCAAAAAAACTCGCTCGAACTTACTCCTACCCATCTCCAAAAGCTGGAATAATGAACTATGAATTGTACAAAATGGATTGACGATGTACAGAAGTATGAATGTTCTACCTCAGCGATGTGCTGTTTGCTCGGAAAATATCAAGACGACAAGGTTCGTCTTCAAACCGACTTGGAGTATAGAGCTAATGGTTTGTGCTTCACAAATAAGAAAGTTTTTCTATGCTTTTGGCGGGCACATTTTTCCAATTTTTGAACTTCCTGACTGAATTCTCTGATGTGCTGCTTATTTTATTATTTATTTATTTTAATTTGTGATTATTCTCTCTCCTATTTCTAACGATTACAATTTTTATGTTCTTTTTCTGTTCTTATTGTTTATTTTCATTTGCTATTTTTTGTTTTCATCTATTTCGATTTGCGATAATTTTTGTTATTATTTTTCCTATTTATTTCAATTTCATATTGTTCATGTTATTATTTTCTCTCCTTCCTTACTATAACTTTGGTTTGCTTATCTTTTCTTCTGTCTTGTTCTTATTTTAATTTCCGGTTATTTTGATTATTCTTTTTTGTAAAAATGAAATATTTCCTAAGGTCTCCTCCTGTAGTATTAATTACAATTGTTCATATTTAACTTGTGTTTGCTCTTTTTCTGTTCTTAGTTAGTTGACAGTTGTTCTGTGTCCTCCCTCCTCCTATAGTGAAACCGTTTTCAAGATGAATCAAATGATTGACAAGTGGACCGTGTGAAAGTGCACGACACCTGCAGAATGATTAATCCGATAAACAGGACCGTGTGAAATTGCACCATGAGAAACTACACGTCACCATTAAAATGTAGGACATGTAATTACGACTCCCATTTATTTACGACTGTACCTGCGGAAAACGTGATCGCCTTCGGACGGAGGCATCGCCCCGGTTGCCCCAGCATTATTACGCACCTGGACCGAGGATGCATATGCAAGACCAAACCCAAGACAATGTGTAAGAATACCAAGACTGCCAAGATTCCAGCAAAAACTTGACCTACCTGCGTTGATACTTTCATAAATAGGAGAAAAATGTAGAAAATCTTTATACTTCAAATTTATAATTTTGTATTTCGTTTTCAACAAGGAGGAACAGAAGTATTCAAGTACTTCCCTAGATGCATGAAGTACTCATCATAATCTTTTGAAATAAACGGACTGAGAAAAAAAGATTGCTTTATTATTGCTTTCACTATATACAATATAATGTGGATGAGTATTTGGCTTAAAAATTACAAAGAATTGTTAATAATAATAATAATAGTCTAATAATAATAATAATAATAATAATAATATAAAGGAAACTAATTAGATTACTGTATACTCCTTGGGACTCCATTGGGGATCAAACCTAGAGCTTTCTGCATCAAACGCAGGTATATATTATCCACCCATTCACAAAACGTTTACGTAAAAAAGGAAAGAATAAATGGATATAAAAATTATTTGGACATAATTCTTCAAGGTTTGACACAACTCAATTATGTGTGTAAGTAGATGGGCGGCACCTGACCCCCGGTAGCTGAAAAATCGCCCTTTTTTCAAGGGTCTCCTGAGAGCAAGGACTCAATTTTCCACTGTCTCACGATACGCTATGACCCACGCACCGTCAACCCACGATCTTTTACGACCTCCATGTTAGGGTGTATTTGTTCCCTTTTATGAGCACTTTTTAGGGGGTGTATTCGTTCTCTTTTATGAGCACTTTATAGGGGTGAAATCGTTCCCTTTTATGAGCACTTTTTCAATCCCTATTTAAACATAGCAGATAACACATAAGATTACGAACACATAGAAGAGCAGATAATACATAAGACTACGTAACATAGCAGGGGTGAACTCGTTCCCTTTTATGAGCACTTTTTTCAACCCCTATTTTAACATAGCACATAACACATAAGACTACGTAACATAGCCGGGGTGTACTCGTTCTCTTTTATGAACACTTTTTCAACTCATAACATAGCACTGTTGTAACATAACAGAAATGACATAAGAATACGTAACATAGCAGAGCTAATAAAAGACTATGGCTTATTTTTCAACCCTTATAAGACTATGTAACATAGCAGGAGTGTACTCATTCCAACCCTTATTTTATCATAACAGAAATAGCAGACAATGAGCAAAGATTACAATCGAACACCCATGGTCAACAGATAGTCATTTTAGAGGGTGTATTCATTCATTCTCTTTGATGACCATTTTTTTCCACCCCTAATTGAAATTACATAGCAGAGCAGATAATACATAAGATTCGTTTCCTTTTAGGGATGTATTCGTTCTCTTTTATGATTACTTTTTCAACCCCTATTTGAACATTTTAAGATAACAGATATTTATGAACACATTCTCCACCCCTATTTTAACGTAGCACTGATTTCGTTCCCAACCTCTAATTTAACATACCAGAAATGACACAAGCATGTCCTCAAACTACTGACCATCGTGCACAAAGATCAAACTCAAAAACGAAACAACATATCGAGGTGCTGTTTCCACATTTAGCAATTGGTCATCAACTAGTACGTTAAAAAAGTACTGACCATCGAGGTCAAAGGTCAAAATACTTAAAACCCAATAACTCGAAAACGAAACAACATATCGAGGTGCTGTTTCCACATTTTGTAATTAGTCATTAACTACTACAAGTTCCAAAAATAGTGGCCATCGAGGTCAAAGGTCAAAATACTTAAAAACTAATAACTCGAAAAAGGAGCCAAATATTGAGGTGGTTTTTCCACATTTAGTAATTGGTCATCAACCACTGCAAGTTTCAAAATAATGACCATCAAGGTCAAAGGTCAAAATAGTTAAAACCTAATAACTCGAAAACGGAGCCAAAAATTGAGGTGCTGTTTCCACATTTAGTAATTGGTCATCAACTACTACAAGTTCACACATAATTACCATCGAGGTCAAAGATCAAAGTACTTAAACCTAATAACTCGAAAATGGATACATATATCGAGGTGCTGTTTCCACATTTAGTATTTAGTCATTAACAACTAGAAGTTCCAAAAAGAATGAACATCGAGGTCAAAGATCAAAGTACTTAAAACCTAATAACGCGGAAACGAAGCAACGTATTGAGGTGCTGTTTCCAAATCTAGCAAGAGGTCATTAACTACTACATGTTAAAGAAATACTGACCATCGAGGTCAAAGATCAAAATACTTAAAACCCAATAACTCGAAAACGAAACAAAACACAATTTTAACTAGCGCAGAATTTCTGTACCTTTTTGAGCTATTCAAATCAACGCAAAAGTTAATTTGAATGGACTAACAAGAAAGAAAGCAAAGATATATGATATTAACTAGCTGAGAATTTTATATCATCTTGTATTATTTAAACAAACGAAGGGCTAAATTTGAGAAAGCGAACATGGACCATTTTACTCAAATTTGGATGGAGTATTTAGCTTTGCATAAACCAGAAAAAGTGAAGAAGGTCCATTTTAACTAGTTCAATATTTCTGTACAATTTTGTACTACCAAAATTTTATTTTTGTGCCAGTCAGAACAAAATCAAAGAAAGATCATTTTAACTAGCTCAGTATTTTATACATTTTTGTTCTATTCAAATAATAGAGAGAACAAATTTCAGTGGTCTATTTTAGTTTTGTACCAATCAGAAGAAAAGCAAAGATATGCCATTTTAACTATTTAAACAAACGAAAAGATAAATTTGAGTGGTCTATTCAATTTTGTACCAATGAGAAATGCCATTTTTATCTAACTCAGAATTTTTAGAGCATGTTCTATTTTTTAAACAAACGAAGGGATAAATTTGTACTAACCAGAAAAAGCGAAAACGAACTCAGAATTAATGTATAACTATTGTACTGCTCAAATAAACGAACGAATAAATTTCCAAAAGTACTTACCATCGAGGTCAAAGGTCAAATATTTGAACCCGAATAACTCGTAAACGGAGCCAGCAAGAGAATTCTGTGACCTATTCAATTTTTGTAGCAAGCAGAAAAAGTGAAGGAATAATGTCATTTTAATTAGCTCAGAATTTCTGTACCTTTTTGGGTTACTGAAACAATTGATGGAGTATTTATTTTTGTACTAACGGGAAAGAAAGGAAAGATATGCCATTTTAAATAGCTAAGAATTTTATATCATCACGTAAGGGATAAATTTGATTGACCTATTCAATTTTCTACCAACTACAACTGTCATTTTAACTAGCTCAAAATTTATGTACCTTTTTGTGCTAATTAAAAAAAGGCGAAGAGGGTAGATTTTAAATTCTGAGAATTTTATGTCGTCTTGTACTATTTAAATAAACGAAGGAATATATTTGAGTGGTCTATTCAATTTTGTAATAACGAAAAATACCATTTTAACTAACTGAGTATTTTAAACCATTTTGTACTATTTAAATAAAAACAGATACATTTGTATTTTGGTCTAGGAATTAATTCGGGCGGTTGGTACGCACACATTGAAGCTGTAGTACAAACACAAAATACATAAATACCTTTAAAAATATTGTCCATCGCTAGCCACCACTTTCGCCCATCTGTCAGGCAATGTACGGATTCCGTGGCGAAAGAAGTCCTCATCCTTGGAAGCGATCCAGTCAAAGACCCATGTTTCGATATCTTCTGAAGAAGTAAACCGCTGTCCAATCAAATCGTTGTTCATGCAATCGAACAAGTAGTAGTCCAAAGGAGCAACGTCTGGTGAATACGGCGGGTGGGGTAAAACTTCCCATCCGACATTTTCTAAATAGGTTTTGACCGGTTTTGAGACATGTGGGCGAGCGTTATCATGTTGAACAATAAGTTTATCATGTCTGTTCTCCCATTCTGGTCGTGTTCTGGCCAGAGCTTGCTTCAAACGCATTAATTGTCGTCGATAACGTTCTCCATTCATAGTTTCACCCGGTTGCAGCAGCTCATAGTACACCACACCTTTCATATCCCACCATATGCACAGCATAACCTTTGCACAGTGAATATCTCGTTTTGGTTGTGATGGACCTGGTTCATCTGGTTTCACCCAGGCCTTTTTTCGTTTAGGGTTCTCGTAATGGATCCACTTCTCATCACCCGTAATAATTCGATGCAGAAACCCCTTTCTGCTCTGTCGTTGAAGCAGCAATTCGCAAATGGTTTTTAGTCTTTCAACGTCTCTGTCTTTCAATTCATGTGGAACCCAATGTGACATCTTTTGAATCATTCCCATGGCTTTTAAGCGTTTGGAGACTGTTGTTTGATCAACGCCTAATGCTGCTGCAAGTTGTTCCTGCGTTTGACACGAATCCTGCTCGAGCAATGCTGTCAATTCTTCTTCTTGAAATTTTTTTGGCTCTCCAGCTCGCTCTTGGTCTGCCAAGCCGAAATCACCACTTCTAAACCGTGCAAACCACTTCTGACACGTTCGCTCAGCTAGAGCGTGGTCACCATACACTTCCACCAAAATACGATGACTTTCAGTCGCACTTTTCTGCATGTTAAAGTAATGCAGCAGGACACCCCGCAAAAACACTTTATCAAGCACAAATTGCGCCATGTTCACTTAACTACAAACTGGTGTTGTTGACGCTTTAATCCACTGCCCTATACTACGAACGATACGCGATGACAGGGGTTTGCAACACATGTGTGGATACACGGAACTGTGGGACGCTCCGTTCGTTGCGCCATCTCTTGTCCACCCGCACGAATTAATTCCTAGACCAAAATACTAACCAGGAAAAGCGAAGAACTCAGAGTTTATGTATAACTTTTGTACTGCTCAAATAAACAAACGCATCAATTTGGGTGTCCTACTTTTATACCAGCTAGCAAAAAATGAATGTCCATTTTAACTACCTGAGTATTTTATACCATTTTGTACTACAAAGGAATAAATTTGTACTAACCAGAAAGGATCATTATAACTGGCTCAGAAGTTCCAATACCATTTTGTACTATTTAAACAAACGAAGGGATAACTTTTGAGTTAGCTTTTTAATTTTGTAGCAAGAAAAGAAGCGAAGAACGGCCATATTTTATATCATTTTTTACGAATCAGAAAAAAGTGAAGAATGAATAAAATTTGAATGAACTATTTCCTTATGTACCAACTGGAAAAAGTGAAGGGCCATTATAGCTTTTGTATTCAAATAAACGAAGAAATAAATTTTTACTTACCAGCAAAGGCGAAAAAGGTCTATTTAAACTAACTCGGCATTTTATACCTTTTTGTGCTATTCAAATAATCAAGGGAATAAATTTGAGCAGTCTATTTTATTTTTGTACCAATTAGAAGAAAAGGAAAGAAGTACAATTTTAACCAGCTCAAAATTTTATACCTTTTTATGCCATTTAAAGAAATGAATAAATAAATACGGGTGTCCTATTTCCTTTTGTACCAACGTGAAAACGAAAAGCGAAGAAGGATCATTTTTAACTGGATTAGAATTGTATACCTTTTTGTAATATTTAATCAAACGAAGGGTTAAATTTCTGTGACTTATTTCGTTTTGTACCAAACATAAAGAAGCTACACAAGTAAGCAAAGGAATCAATTTGTACTAACCAGAAAAAGCGAAGAAAGACCATTTGAGTGGCCTATTGAATTTTGTATAAGTGAAAAAGTTCGTAAACAGAACGCTGCACCCTAGTTGTTGCGCATCTAATCCTACATTTCCCCACTCCCTTCTCTGCGACGATGATGTTTTGCAGTGTTGCAATCTGGAGAGAGCGGAATGGTTTGAGGATTTTCTACGACATTTGAGTGTAAATGCTGTATATTGATTGCACTAAATTTTTTCCATTTTAATATTTTCTCTTTGAATATTAAATGAATTAAGTAGGATTAGGGGTATTCCTTACCAACGTAATATATGAATTAAAAGGTGGAAAAGTTCGGAATGAATCTTAATGAAAAATAAATAAATAAATGATAACAGAAATCACCTTCTAAATATTTTCCATTTCTCCTTCAGTTTCACTCTCCCACTCATCTGAATCTGTATCGGCCGATGAAAGTGAGTCTGAATCGGTTTCACCAAATCTAGTTATCAGTTCATCTACACGCTCATCCATAAGTCCGTCTCTTTCAAAGTAAGAATCTTCAATTTTTTTCACGTGTTCAGAACATTTTACCCATTTCTGTGGTGAATATTCATTAAATAACTTTCCCAGTAATTCTTTCTTTTCATCCAATGAATCGGAAATGCATTGCCTTGCTTTGCTCTTTATTCCCCTTCCCCCCCACACAAGTTCAATAGGATTTAAGTCTGCGTGGTAAGGTGGAAGTCTTATTATAGTATGCCTCGCGTTTATAAATTTCTTGTCAATCGCGTATTGTTTCACATAAGGTACATTTTGAATTCTTAAGAAAAATTGTCTTTTGTTCATTCTCCACAATGTATTTACTCTATTCTCCGCTTCAATTTCGGTTTCGTTTATAGGTTTGTCTGTCGCTGATAGCCACTGTATCATGTCGCTTTTAAGTGAAGACATAGATAGTCTTTTATTGATTTGAACATTGTGATAACTGGCATTATCAACGACAACAACGCTCTTTTCTGGAATATTAGGAAGTAGTTTTTCATCGATCCATTTTGAAAAAATTCTACTGTTCATCTCATCATGATAATCTCCACTTTTTCTGCTTAGATTTGGACAATAATAGAGCATTATCAACAAACCCAAATTCCCCTCCTGCATGGACCATAATAAGACGTGGCCCTTTTCCAACAGTTTCTGTTGCACCTATTTCACTCTTACTTTGCCAACACGCCAGTACTGAATGTGATGCGTGAATGTAGGTTTCATCTCAGGCCGGGCCCGTGAATTAATAATGTGAGGCCCGACTCGAGTTAGCATTTAGGCCCGACCCAAGGGCGCCGATTTCTCTGTAAAGTTGGGGGCATTCAGATGCAGAAGGTATATACATGAGGATTTTAAAGCAAATTGCATTCAAATTATGCCAAATAATGTATATTCATAAATACAATAGGGGGCCTACATGACCTTTGGGACCTCGAACATATAACTAGGGTGATAATTAAATCAAATATTTTAATTGCATCTATACCAAATATTTTGATCCGCACTTCTGGAAGAGGAACTAGCTGAAATAAAAGAAATCGTTGAACGAAGTTTTCTCTACTAGTTATAAGTTGTTATAGTTTTTTTTTACACAAGTTGTATCTTCGGCCTTGGAAGTTGAATAATTATTCATTCTTACTCAGAAGGATGGGGAGCCCAAAATATTAAACATTATAACACTTGAGACATAGTTTGTACTAACAATAGACTGAAAGCAGCTTATTTGTTGTCTTATATTGACAAAAATACTTTTGTCAACTCGTCTCATTGAAGTAAGACAGAAATATTTCCCTTTCAGAAAGGCGCGCCCCCCGTTCTGTATTCGCCCCTGGTTCAGTATCGTTATGTTCTAGTAGGCTCGGCTGTCAGTTCAGTCTTTAATGTGGAATCCAGAAAATTAAGCCATTCGCCTTTTGGTTTCTCTTCGTTTTAAAGCTTAATAACGAACATACGCAGAATATACTACCGTAGAATACGAAGAGCTACCACCGCAACGCATTTTCGAAAGCGGGATTAAATGAAATGGACCACTGATATGAGAATTACGAGTCGATACTGTAGGTATAACGCTACACGGTAATATTTGTCATTTATTTTAGCAGGTGATATTTGTTGTAGCATAAGTTTGCTGAGTTAGTATCACTGGTACTTTCAAGGCCAGATCAGTGGATGGAAGAGTAGTGGGAAGGGTGGTGGAATACGAAGTGCTCCGCAGCGATCTGCGCATCTTGGTTTGAAACTTGTCGAGTTTTTCCAACGAGAAATCTCATTTTCATGCAATTTTTTACTATTTAAACAAACGAGGGACTAAATTTTAAGAAAACGAGCATAGACTCAGAATTTTATATCATTTTGTAGTACTCAAATTTGGATGGATTATTTAGTTTTGTACCAAGCAGAAAAAAGGAATAAATTTGTACTGATCAGAAAATCGAAGACATTTAAAAAAATAATAAATTTATTGGGGTGTCCTATTTCCTTTTATACCAACGAGAACCATTTTTAACTGGCTTAGAATTTTATACCTTTTTGTAAAATTTGTACCAAACCGAAAAAAGCAAGGAAATACCATTTTAACTAGCTCAGCATGTTATAACTTTTTGTGCTACATGTTTGAGTGGTCTACCCAATTTCTTGACCATGTTGTACTTCTTAAACAAACAAAGGAATAAATTTGTACTAACCAGACTCAAAATTTTATATCATTTTGTGAAGGAATAAATTTGTGTGACGCATTCACTTTTGTAGCAATCAGAAAAATGAAAAAACTAACATTTTGTACTAACTCTAACAAACGAAAGCATAAATTTGAGTGGCTTAAGCAAAGAAGGTCAATGGTAACTATCCTTTTTGTGCTATTAAAATAAACGAAGGGTTAAATTTGAGTGACCTATTGAAGAATGAATAAATTTTGTTTGCAATTAAAGAGCGGAGAAGGTCTATTTTTATGTACATTTTGTACTACTCAAATTCTACTTTCTGTACCAACCAGAGAAAAACAAAGAAAGGCCATATTCTGCTACTCAAACAAACGAAGGAATTTCTATACCTTTTTGTGCTATCCAAATAAACGAAGGAATAAATTTGTGTTACCTATTCACTTTTATAGCAAGCAGAAAAATCCCCTTTTAGTTTTATACCAACCACGAAGGTCCATTGTAACAAGCTCGGTATTTTTATACCATTTTGTATTACTCTAATAAATTTGCGTGGTCTATTTCATTTTTGTAACAATCAGAAGAAAAGCTCAGAATTTTATACCTTTGTGGTGTTACATTTTGTATATTTTTGTGTCATCGAGAGAACAATTTAAATTGACTCTCACTGACAATTCAGTTGCCGGTAATTCAGTATTTTAGCTCTAACTATTATTTACATGTGCTAGTCCAATGTTTGTAATCTATTAAATTCTTAATATTACAATACTACAAACTGATCCATTTATAAAATAATATAGTTAACAGTTCAATTCTCTGTAACCCTTTGTAATTTTAGCCCTAATATGTTCTTCTATTCATACACCATCAAATGCTTATGTTACAATGTCTCAGTGTTCATTTACAGAATTAAATAATTGTTTATCTATCTCTAAAAACATTTCTAGTATTTCTTTGATATAATAATCACACTCTGTAATGTATTCATATACCAGATTAATTTTTTTTCCAAAGTATAAGTGTTGTTAATATTATAACCTTTAAAATGCTTCTTTAAATAAAGTTTATAGATTTTCTCCCTCATTTCACGTTTAATTAAGATCGTCCACACCTTTTGTAATAATTCGTAATCATACTACAGCAAAGAGTTGTGATCTTTTTCATTTTCATTATGTTCAGAACATGCTTCGCATAATAATACTGAATTTGATGCGTACTCATTAAGTAATTGTATAACACATGTAATACTAATACGTCACTATTACAATCGCACTCATTAGCTTCCACTTCAAAACAAGGAATATTTGAAACACTGTCATCATCACTGCCGGGAGTATTTCATCATTATATCTATTATAGCGTCTAAAATAATACATTTCTTCTATTTCTTGTGTTGGATATATGATTCTCACTTTATCACGTAATTCATCTGGGAAATCGGGGTCAGACGGGTGAACTAACAGTATAGGTTTTTCGTTTTCACGCTGAATTTCTTTTTCTCTAGGTGCAACATAAAAAATGCCATGCTAGTCATTTTTCTGCTCTTCAGCAAAAACAAATCAAATAAATAATTATATATACCTTCAATGAAAGCATTTTATGCATTCTCCGTGTTTAATAATATGTTTCAAGCAATACAAAGAAACAATTCGTTAATATAACATCAAGATGTATGTTCTATTATTTTCCAAATATACTCCTTAAACTTATATTCCATTATAATAAAATACATAAATGCAAAATTATATATTTGTCTTTTTGGACTTAGACGAGGAAGGAAAGTTTAAAAAATAATTCCATTAAGCAAATATAATTGAATCGTTGATCAATAGGCAGTACCTTAGGACCCTCACTAAACTAGCAATACAAATGTTAAATAACACATTCGTAACGTTGCTTAAATATCTGCAGCACTCTTTATATATGGTATGGAACATGGAACTTTTAAAACTTTTCTTTTCCTTGGTGAGCTGATTTTTACTTTGATATGATTCCTTCTGCTGTGATCCAAACTGGCCAAGTATGCTGTTTTGATTCGTCGTCAGTCATCAGTTTTCTTTAAAACGCTAATTGCTATGTAGTCTGTTCTACACAATTATGACGCAACTCTGGTTTGTTAAATCTCGCGTTCAAATATTTTAAGAGCCTTACTTAGTGACGTGAGAGTCAATTTAAATTGTTCTCTGGATGACACAAAAATATGCAAAATGTAACACCACAAAAGTATAAAATTCTGAGCTAGTTAAAATGTATCATCTTCACCTTTCTTCTGATTGTTACAAAAATGATATAGACCACCCAAATTTATTAGAGTAATACAAAATGGTATAAAAATACTGAGCTTGTTATAATGGGCCTTCTTCCGTTTTTTTGTGGATGGTACAAAACTAAAAGGGGCCATAAAATGAATAGGTTTATTCCTTCGTTTATTTTATTAGTACGAAAGGATATAAAATTATCCTTCTTCGTTCCTTCGTTTATTTGAATAGAACAAAAGGTATAGAAATTCTGAGCTTATTCCTTCGTTTGTTTGTGTAGCAGAATATGGTCTTTCTTTGTTTTTTCTCTGGTTGGTACAGAAAGTGGAATTTGAGTAGTACAAAATGTACATAAATACAGAACTATTTAAAAATACACCTTCTCCGCTTTTTTAATTGCAAACAAAATTTATTCGTTCTTCAATTTTTCTACTTGGTACAAAATTGAACAGGTCACTCAAATTTAATAGCACAAAAAGGTACAAATTGACATTATTTGCTTAAGCCACTCAAATTTATTATTTCGTTTGTTTGAGTTAGGTAAAAAATGGACAAAACATATAGGCCACCCAAATTTATTCCTTCGCTTATTTGATTAGTGCAAAATGTTAGTTTTTCCCTTTTTCTGCTTGCTACAAAAGTGAATAGGTCACACAAATTTATTCCTTCATCCATTTGAGTATTACAAAATTATATAAAATTTTGAGTCTGGTTGAAATTTATTCCTTTGTTTAAATAGTAAAACATGACCTGGAAATGAGATTTCTCGTTGGTACAAAATTCAATAGGCCACTCAAATGGTATATCAAGCTGAGCTTCGTTTTTGTGGTTATTACAAATTTATTCCTTTGTTTATCTGTGTAGCTTTTTCTGTTTGGTACAAACATTACCAAAAAAGGCATAAAAATCTAAGCGTGATATAAATGGTTAGGACACCCAATTTACTTATTCCTTTCCTTATAGTCATGGCAACATTAGGTATGAAAAAGTTGAACTACTTAAAATGGTTCCTCGAATGAGTACAAAAAATTAGACTACTCAAGTTATCCTCAGTTTTTTAATGGTACAAAAAGTATAAAATTGCCCTTCTTTGATTTACTTCTGATTGGTACAAAAATAAAATAGATTATCCAAATTTGAGTAGTACAAAATTGTACAGAAATATTGAACTAGTTAAAATGGGCCTTCTTCGGTTTTTTCTCTGGTTGCTACAAAATTAAATAGCTCACTCATATTTATGCCTTCGTTTATTACACTAGTTTAAAATGATATAAAATTCGGAGCTAGTTAAAATGGTCCTTTTTTGCTTTCTTCTGGTTAACATAAATTTATTCCTTTGTTAAAAAAATACAAAATGGTCTAAAATACCCTGCTTCAGTTTTACTCCGGTTGTTACAAAATTAAATAGCTCACTCAAATGCATTACTTCGTTTACTTGATTTTGAGTTGACACAAATTATAAATCCTTTGTTTATTTGAATACTTCAAAATGGTGCAATTTCTTTGTTTTTTCTCGGTGGTACAAAACTAAATACTCTATTGCTTATTTGAGTAGTAAAATTATATAAAATAGTCCTTCTTCGCCTTTTTAGGTTGGTACAAAACTAAATAGACCACTCAAATTCTAAACCATTTAAAATGGCATTTCTCATTGGTACAAGATTGAATAGGTCACTTAAATTTATTCTTTCGTATATTTAAATAGTACAAGATGATATAAAATATTCAGCTAGTTCATTTTTCTCGTTGGTATAAAAAGTAGAACATTCAAATTATTCTTTCGTTACAGAAATTATGAACTTCTTAAAATGGCTCTTCTTCGTTTTTTTCTGTTTGATACAAAAATAGAACATTCCAGTAGTTCAAATGTTACATAAATTCTGAGCTAGTTAAAATATTCAATTTTCGTTTCTCTAAACAGCACATAATAAGCTAGTTAAAGTAGCTCTTCTTCTCTTTTCCAGTTGGTACAAAAGAAAATAATCCACCTAAATTTTATTCATTCTTCACTTCTTTTTTCTAGTTGGTACAAAATTAAATATTCTATTCCCTAGTTTATTAGCGTAGTACAAAATGATATAAAATTCTGAGGTAGATAAAATGGCATTTCTCGTTGGTTCAAAATTGAATAGCTCATTCAAATTTATCCTTTCGTTTGTTTAAATAGTACAAGATGATTTAAAATTCTCAGCTAGTTAAAATGGTATATCTTTGCTTTCTTTCTCGAAGTAAGCCAGTCATATTTATTCATTCTTCACTTCTCTCTGCTTGGTACAAAACTGAATAGGTCACACAGTCTTTGTTTAAATTTATTAAAGCTTAAATATTTGACCTTTGACCTCGATAGTCAGTACTTTTGAAATATGTAGTAGTTGATGACGCATTAGTAGATTTGGAAACAGCTCCTCAATACGTTGCTCTGTTTAAGAGTTATTCACTTTTTAAATTTTGGAAGTCGATGGTCATTATTTTTGGAACTTGTAGGAGTTGATGACCTATTACTAAATGTGGAAACACCACCTCAATATGTGGCTCCGTTTTCGAGTTATTAGGTTTTAAGTATTTTGACCTTTGACCTCGATGGTCATTATTTTGGAAGTTGCAGCGGTTGATGAACTATTACTAAATGTGGCAACAGCACCTCAATTTTTGGCTCCGTTTTCGAGTTATTAGGTTTTAAGTATTTTGACCTTTGACATTGATGGTCATTATTTTGGAACTTGTAGTAGTTGACGACCAATTACTAAATGTGGAAAACCGTCTCAATATGTTGTTTCGTTTCCAAGTTATTAGGTTTTAAGTATTTTGACCTTTGACCTCGATGGTCATTATTTTTGAAACTTGTAGTAGTTGATGACCAATTACTAAATATGGAAACAGCACCTCGATATGTTGTTTCGTTTTTGAGTTTGACCTTTGTTCACGATGCTCAGTAGTTTGGGCACATGCTTGTGTCATTTCTGCTATGTTAAAATAGGGGTTGGGAACGAAATCAGTGCTACGTTAAAATAGGGGTGGATAATGTGTTCATAAATTTCTGCTTTGTTAAAATGTTCAAATAGGGGTTGAGAAAGTAATCATAAAAAGAACGAATACACCCCTAAAAGTGCTCATAAAAGGAAACGAATACATCTCTGCTATGTTACGTAGTCTTATGTATTATCTGCTCTGCTATGTAATTTTAATTAGGGGTGGAAAAAATGGTCATCAAAGAGAATGAATGAATACACCCTCTAAAATGACAACCTGTAAACCGTGGGTGTTCGATTGTAATCTTTGCTCATTGTCTGCTATTTCTGTTATGTTAAAATAAGGGTTGAAATGAGTACACCCCTGCTATGTTACATAGTCTTATAAGGGTTGAAAAATAAGCCTTAATCTTTAATAAGTTCTGGTATGTTACGTATTCTTATGTCATTTCTGTTATGTTAAAATAGGGGTTGAAAAAGTGTTCATAAAAGGGAATGAGTTCACCCCTAAAATGGAGATCATAAAAGGGAACGAGTTCACCCCTGCTATGTTACGTAGTCTTATGTATTATCTGCTCTTGTGTGTGTTTGTAATCTTATGTGCTATATTCTATGTTTAAACCGGGGTGGAAAAAGTGCTCATAAAATATTATCTGCTCTTTTATGTGTTCGTAATCTTATGTGTTATCTGCTATGTTTAAATGGGGGTGGAAATGTGCTCATAAAAGATTATCTGCTCTTCTATGTGTTCGTAATCTTATGTGTTATCTGCTATGTTCAATTAGGGGTTGAAAAAAATGTGTTCATAAAATGGAACGAGTTCACCGCTTAATGGAGGTCATAAAAGGATCGAGTCCACCCCTAAAAAGTGCTCATAAAAGGGAACAAATACACCCCGAAAATGGAGGTCGTAAAAGATCGTGGGTGGACGGTGCGTGGGTCATAGTGTATCGTGGGACACTGGAAAATTGAGTCCTTGCTTTCAGGAGAGCCTGGAAAAAAGGGCGATTTTTCAGCTCCCGGGGGTCAGGTGCCGCCTATCTACTTATGTAGTATATATAATTTTCACCAGTGTCTTATTCACAGGTTAGTTTACCGTATATAACTATTGCAATTGTAAAGTTATTGCTTTTACAGTTTATTAAGACAGTAATTGTTTTCCAGTAAAATAAATTTAGGGGATTAAAGCAGATAACTACATACACAAAATTAGCGCCGTCAAAAATTCAGATTCACAAAATCCGGATTTAGAATTTCAACTGAAACCGGAATTCGGATGACCGATAATGAAATGTCAGAAACCGAAATTTGAATTTGATAATAAAATTTCAAGAGCCGAAAACGGACTTCGGATAATGAAATTACAAAAGCCGAAATCCGGATTTTGTATAACCAAATACTAAAATATGGATATCTGCATATTGGGCAGCATTAGACAAAATCTTATCAAAAAAGAATTCCCAATTGAATGAAAACGAAGAAAACAACGTCTATTTGAGTTTATAGTAACTGGTATCTTAATCTATCTCAAATTAATTGGCACAAGTATCATCTCCATTATAAATAACATACAAAGAACTAAAAAAGAGAAGAAATTGTACTAATTAGTAAAAGTATTTGTCAGAAATATAACATTAGTGAATATAACCCCGAAGAAAAAACAGGAAAATTACATTTCAAAGAGTTTAATAGCCCATATTTCGGAAACTATAATATCACAAACGCCAAAAGTTGCTGACCCAATCAACCCAAACGAAGTACTATCCAGCCCAATAAAAATCTCGTCTGGTCCAATCACTTGGTGGCTAATGCAAAGTTGGCCTCTCAAACTTTGTGAAGCTCTAATTCTTTTTTAAATACAGCCCAAATCTAGAAACTTCCTAAACTACAGTTGACACAAAGTACTGTCATTTCCACTAATCGTATTTGTCAGATATGTCATATTAGTGAAGGTGACCACGACAAAACAAGCAGGAAAATCACTTTTCAAAGAGTTTAATAGCCCATATTTCGGAAACTATAATATCCCAAACGCTAAAAGTTGCTGACCCAATCAGCCCAAACGAAGTACTATCCAGCCCAATAAAAATATCGTCTGGCCCAATCTCTTGGGCGCTAATGTGAAATTGGTTCCCGAAAACTCTGTGAAACTCTAACTCTCTTTCAAATACAGCCCAAATCTTGAAAGTTACTAAACTGCTAGTAGACATAAAGTACTGTCAATTCCACAAATCGTTTTTGTCAGAAATGTAATATTAGTGAAGTTGGCCCCGAGAAAAATTAGGAAAATCATCTTTCAAGGAGTTTAATAGTCCATATTTTGGAAACTATAATAGCCCAAACGCTAAAAGTTGCTCACCCAATCAGGACAAACGAAGTACTACCCGGCCCAATAAATATCTCGTCTGGCCCAAACACTTGGGAGTCTAACGTGAAGTAGTGATGAGCAAATGCAAGACCAAGACCAAGACGGAGTTGGTCTTGGTCTTGGTCTTGGTCTTGCACACTCAGTCTTGATCTTGGTCTTGCACACAAGTCTTGGTGTTCGTCTTGGTCATGAATGCAAAAGTCTTGCAATTCTTGCATTTAAGAAATCTCAAGGTTTTCGTAGGTAAATTTTCCTATGGATATGTGATAACAAACTCTACAATGCGCCAATAGTGAAGGGAATACAACGCATGTTTCTAAATGTAATATTGTTTAACTTTGTGTAAGTATCATGATAGTGTAAACATAGGTGATGACTTTCCTTTTTTATGGGTGCCCATGCTTCACTACTTGTAAGATATGCCTAAATCACAACGTTTCGTAATCTGTTTACATTTTTTTAATAGATCGAACACTCCACTGGTTCCCAAACTGGGGATGCTACCCTTGAGACGCATGAAAGAAAATCAAGACGGCACAGATTATTAAAATACCATGAATTGCAAAATTATTTTTACACTCTAAAGGCGTCAGATTTTTCTTTTCAACCACGATTAGCTAATCCATGTATTAATCAAACTTCTAATTAAATATCAAGATTTTGTTTTATTGATTTCAGTATGCACTCTATTGGGCAGAATCATTGACATTACGCAAAACTGATGAAAAAATTGCAGACTTTGGATGAAGAAAAAGAAGAGAATTAGCTGTGTTGAACGGACAACGAATGGGAAGGTGTTAAAAAGTTAGCAGTAGGGAAAGAAAAGAAGAATTTTAGATATTGTTAAGAGGAGGAAGAGGAACATGTTAGGATATTGGCTGAGGAGGAACTGTATTATGAGGGACGTGCTGGAGGGTATTCTGGAAGGAAAGAGACTGAGAGAGTGAAGGAGAGTAATTGAAGAAAGGTATTAAAACAGAAAATTGCCACGTCAAAACGACGAGACTAGCTGAGAACCACCGAACGTCGAAGCTTCTCAGTTGCAGCAAGTAACCTGCCAATAATGGCAGATAGCTATTACGCAGATGACTATATATTTAGCATTACTGACCTAAAAAAGGGAGAGAGAAAATTAAAATAATAATTATTATATTCAAACCTCTTAATATTTTTGAATAATTTGAGTGAAAACTGAAAACGATTGAAGTGTCTGACTTTTGTGTAAATTCAATCTACATAAATACTTTTGACCTGTATTGGAAATACAAAGTAACGGCATCAAACGCCAAGTTATTTGAAGTCTCACTTGTGAACAGGGTGCGAATTGGCGGGGGGGATGCCAGGGATATCCCCCCCTGACAAAAATCTTTCCCACCCTGGAGAAGAAAAATTTTATCCCTGGCAGGGATAACTTTTCCCCCCTCTGAAGTATTTTTAAATGGACATAAAGATAAGATAGAAAAAGGGAACAATTCTTACTTTGCGTAGCTAACCTCACATCTCACATCTCAACTGTTTTGTACTTGTTAGTATATATATATATATATATATATATATATATATATATATATATATATATATATATGTGTGTGTGTGTGTGTGTGTGTGTGTGTGGGAGGACTGGGTGCGCATATGGGTGAAATTCATCCCCCCTGGGAAAATTTTTCAATTCGCACACTGCTTGTGAATATGGATTACTAATATCAATTATATTATTATTATTAATAATAATAATAAAATTAAAAATAATAATAATAATAATAATATATTTTGCTAGTTAGTCACTTTTTACTATGTAGCATTCATTTTTTCCCTACAATATTTTAAATATTCTGTTTATAATATTTTTATCTGTTTTCATTTGTTTATATAATTCTAATTATAATTCACTCTTTTAATTTGGTGTGTTTTTAAAATTGTTTAACTAATATCTTTACAATTGTCAAAATTAATCTTTTTAATTTTTATACTGTGCTTTTAAAAATATTCCGTAAAAAAAGTAAATTAAACTGTTCACCATCCAAAATTGCACAGCAAAATAGTAATAAAAAATAAAGCATGTTACTTATCTCACAATAATTGTTAAAATTAACAAATTAATAAACAAAATAAGAATATCTTTTAAAAAATGAAATATTTACAATACTACATTCCTTTACGCATTTTATTCTTCAAAGTTATAAACAAAAACTTAATACAAATGTAAAACAAAAAATAGCAAAACAGCATAAATGTACCTTAAAAGCAAACGAGTATTGACATAATTCTAATGCTATAATGTGGTGTTTGCACTTATAAGTAATAGTATTGTTCAAAAAAAATCAAGAAAATACTAAAAAAACTTATCTACATTTTTTAAAGTTTTACAGGACAGCTGCAAAGTATTACGTGTATTGGTTACTACGGTAAAATTTACGGCATACAGTTTTACCTGTACAATAAGTATTAAATAATTGAAATATTTTATTATCCTTCAAAAATACCCGCTATAATATTTTCTTTTTACATTAACTATAGTTCAAATGTAATATGAAATGTCATGTGGCAACAAAATTATAACAGCAAAAGTCTTAAAGAAACAAACATAAATACATAAATAATTTTAAAGAATATTTTCTTAGTATTTTTTTCTTCTTTCTATATAAATTATCAACCCATGCTAAAATATATTATATTTTACGTCTTAACTAATACATTTATAAATAATAAAAGACAACGCAAAACAAAATATTACCAATTGTTTCCCAAAATAATATTTCCATTGCATTACAAAATAAATGGCGACCCAGCCAGGATATTTGTTTCGAAATGTTAACTACTAGGTTTTGGTGCGAACAAGCCAAAATAAAAAGTATTTTTAATGCTACAGTTATAATCAATTTGTGTTAACAACTTTTAACTAAGCTTCCAAAGGAATTTAATAGTAAATGTCAAAATGCCGAGCATTAGGAATAGTAAAAAAATTCTTACAACAAAAATGTTGAACATAGTTGTTGTAATCAAAAATATAGGTACAGTATAGCTTATAATACCTGTAAACGCTAATATTTAAAATGTCAAAAAATACCAAATACCAAATATAAAATACTAAAAATAAATAACGTAAAATGGAGTTGCTCAAAGTGTATGTTAAGAAACAGTACAAATAAAAATTTAAAACGCCATAATGCCAAAATCACAAATAATAATAACGTTATAAAAACAGTGTAAAAAATTCAAATTACCAATAAAAATATTAAAATAAATGGCGTTTCAATCTTTACCACAGAAAAAGTAAGCACTAAATTAGTAAATAAAACAAAATATCCTGTTAACGCTAATAATCAAACCAATCCAAACGTCGAGTTTGTAATGCTGTTAAAAAGCTAAACAAAATGTCAATAAAACATGATAATCAGTCAAAAGTGTTAACGAAAAGATTAGATTGTCAAGCAAATAAAATTTAGTAAAAGGTTAAAAAACCAAGTTAAAGAAATAAGTAATAATTTTAATTAAAAAATAATTAAGTTTTAGTAGAAATTAAAGGCTTTCCAGTTAAAAACTTGCGTTGAAATTCGTAGAAACTTAAAACATGTGCAAAGCAATGTTAAAACATTAAAAAACAAGTATAAAACATAAATTCACAAATAAAAAGCTAAATAAGTGTTTAGTAATTTTAAAAAATAATACGAAAAAACACAAATCTGGTATTTGTCAGTTAAATGAACGTGTAAATTCAAAAAAAAAACAAAATAGGGCTAACAATTACAAGATAAGGCAAAGCATTAAAAATATCAATTTGTGTAGCCAAAAAAATCAACATTTAAACCAACGTTTAAACAATTCTAAAAAAGGGAAAATCTTTAATTTAGGTAAAAATAAAGCTATATCAAAAAATAATTGCATTAATAATCAAAAACCACGCCAATATACTATAGGTTCTAAAAATTCTAAACTTAAGGTGCAAAAAATTCCAACCGCAAGTAGTTACAAAAATTGTACTACTACAAGTATTGTTACTACAATAGTTAGTACTACTCCATGCAATAAACAAATTAATGTTACATCGTCTTTTAGTTTGCCTCTTAAATCACTTAAAGCAAATACAATATATAATACTAAAACAACTAACATTCATAATAATACTAATAATTTTTATCCTTTTGACACCACTAAAAGCCAGTTAAATTGTTCAAATGCTGTTGCATGCTCTAATTTAAAGTCTTTTCAACCAAATACAAATACTTTTGGTACTAATAATATTAACAATCCTTTCTAATTTCAACCAATAAAACAAAGCAATACTAATTTAGGTCAAAACAAAAATATGTTCCCATATTCAATTCAAAAATCTAATAAACACAGCTACGTGTGCGCACGGGATTAACAACATGTGACACTTTTTTCCTTTACAGCATGTCCGGGAATCCCTCCGGTCCTTTAGGGAATTTCATTAGCATGCATAGCTGCGTTTCCAAACACGCATTTTTCCACACAGTAGGTATGACTTTCTAAGTCATAATTTTTAACCGCACTCTCTATGATGTATTGTTTTTAAGTTCTTGGCCTGTGAAATTTATGTTCTCACGCTTTCAATATTCTGTCACTCCTAGCCAGGACGGAATTTCCCATGCTCACTACCTTTTTTGCTTCTTGTTAGATATACCAAATTTCACAATAGTAAATCCCCACGTTAAGCGGGTTTGCATATCCAGGCACCTAACTATGAAAACATTTACGATCACTCCAACTCCAACCATTTCACAGATTCACCCTGTTGCATATAAGTTATTAGGACGTAAAATTGAATGTAGTTTATACGAAAAAGATCTTTATGCATTGCAAGACCTTTAACGCCCAAATATTCACCACAAACTTATAGTGGTATTGACACAAACAAGAAAGAAAAGTGTGGAGCTGGAAACTACTTTACCCAAAAGTCTAAAGAAGCTCAATGAAGACGTAAGAACTGGTCAAGCGGTTTGGGTCAATAGTCTATCAATCATAAGTTCATGGGTTGAAACCCTGTAGGAAGTATTGGTTTCCTTTTTTTTTCTTTAAAAGTGTGTTCCTATTTTCATCAGAGGACTGAAAACATTTCTTTGAATAAATCTCTGTAAACTACTTTTCTCTCAAGTACGATTAGAAGGGAACATTATATGAATTGCAAATCTTAAATCCAAAACTGAAAACAAAATATTAAGTATGTTCAATATTTCATTTTATCCTTTGGTTTGTAATGAAAAACTAATTATAAAAATTGATGATTTCAGAAGATTCTCCCCAGGTAGTGGTCAATATATAAATGAGGGGAAATTGATATAACATTTTTAATCTACTTAGAGCATGATCGAAGGAATGGCCACGAATTTGTGTCGACAGGGTTTCAAATTCTCCCAAAGGTCATGCCCTGAAATCATCACGGTTTCAAAGGTTTCCTTAACAAATACCTAGGAAAAATATTACATTTCTTTCTCGTTCTACGTTTTGAAATGACAAAATCATAATTTTAAAGATAATTACAATACGATAAGCATAAAGGTTTATAGAACTAATGAAGTAAATAGTATTGTGTAAGTTTTGAGTTTCTAGTCGGATTAAAACTAGAATATTCTTTTACATCGCACTTTAAAGGAAATCCTCTCTATACATAATTCTTACTGGAAAGCATGTTTAACTCGAATTACTTAATCAATATTTTAATAATATGTTTTTATTGTAATATTTTTACTATTCAATGTCGTATACACTTCATTTCCCAAAGCAAAACCTCGCAAATGTATAGTGTGTTAGTGAATATTATCAAATAAATTATCATTTAGTTTACCTAAATACTGCATCGCCTGATTTGAAACTTCGTACTTTAACTAATAATAATAATAATAATAATAATAATAATAATAATAATAATAATAATAATAGTAATAATAATGATAATAATAATAATAATAAAGTCATAGGCACATCTTATAAGAATTTCAGGCTTACTAAATAAATGAATTCAACGTGGTCTCTATTCGAAGTTCTATTTATTCGAGTCCGATAGAAATACAAAGAGAAACTTCGAGAACAGGTAAAAGAAAAATGTTTCTTTGGTGGGACTGGAGCTAGCCTTTAAGAGTTCCTTTCAAGTTACAAATGTCTTAGACTCTTTGTTCCTTGTCTTTAAGTTAAATGATTCACTGAATGTAGTTGAGTAAGTTGTCTCTATTTTCTACTCGGTTATACACGTTTTACAATCATTTCTATTAAGCTTGAACGACAGGAAAACGAATCCAAAAAATTTAGGTCAATTAAAATTACCCGCCGGGAATCCAACCGGGGACCCCGTACACCAAAGGCACACGTGCTAGCCAGTAGACCAGCTGTAAGAACGAATGAAATCTGTTTTGAAGTGTCTGAAATTTATGCCTATTTTGCCCTGATGTAATGTGTCTATTGATGTTTTTATGTTTGGCGTATTCGTTCCTTTGAGGAACGATATATGTTATTTATATAGGTTCTATTACGTATTCATCCATAAATACTATATAAATTATCAGAATTATTCATGATCTTTTATGGAAATTCGGTGGTGCATGCACAGTAGACGGACAGTGTAATTGGAAGGTAAGTTCAACAGAGATTATGTATTTCGCCGACATTATTTAATAGCTATATACAGATGGTGATCAGAAATATGGAAACTCCTGAACGAAATTGCAACTTACCAGATTAATATGGTGTCGGGCCACCTTTCGCCTTCAGAACAGCCTCGATGCGACGTGGGATGGAGGCATAGAGGTCGTGAATGGTAGCAAGCGGAATTTTACACCATTCCTCGTTCAGGGCATCGGCCAGTTCTATGAGAGAGGATGGAGGTGGAAATCGTCGCCGGAGTCGTGTTTCCAAGACGGACCACAGATGTTCAATTAAGCATTTTTTTTTCAGGTGGCAGTTCTGGAAGACAACCTTCGAAGTACGGAGACCATTCTTAATGATTTAAATAATCCGTACACAAAAGTTTACTTTATCTTCCTTAAAAATGCATTAAAATATTTCAATTAATGCATTTTTTCAATCCAACAGTGTTTTCATCTATACTTTGTGGGTTAAATGTAATAAACAATTTAAGCAGTTTTGTCAAAATTTCATAAAGGCAGAGCGACTTGAATGTGAAAATATAAATGTTAAAGATCCCTCCAACTTTTTGCCTCTGCAAGAAATATACTTAGGGCTGGATTGTACGAAACATCTGCAAAACTTGAATTTGCCGGAAAATGATATTAACAGTTTTAAACTAAAATGTCTCGATTTTTATATTTGCGCTGCAATGGAAATTCAAATTAGATTTCCTCTTCAAGATCAGATTTTCAAAGAAATGAGATTTCTCGATCCTTCCATTGCATTTACTCTAAACAGAAAAAGTTGAAAGGAAATTTCGGTTTTACCTTCTAATTTTTCTACTTTTCTGAATGCTGAAGCAGCGTCTGCTGAATGGAGAAATTTACCGTTGGCCCTTGATTCTGAGGAAGAAAAGGCATTGGCAGAATTAAATATTGATGAAATGTGGCATTCCATTGGGGAAATTAAAAATTTTGAAAACGTTCGGCCATTTCAAAATCTTGCAACTCTTGCAAAAATAGTTTTGTCACTACCACACTCGAACGCAGAGGCTGAAATAACTTTTTCCATTGTGACCGATGTAAAAACCAAGAAAAGAAATAGGATTGGATCTGACTGTGTTAACGCTCTTGCTGTTGCCCGGTCGAGCTTCCAGGCAAATAACATAGACTGCACAACTTTCCGAGCAACTCCAAGTCATATTTCCCACAACACAGCATCTATACTTTATGTGGAAAATAACGACAAACCTACTTCATGATCAGATAGTCAAATATAGGGATACAGTGTTACATTTCAAATGGAAATGCGTCGTTTTGCATAGTGTGTATTTGTACTGCAATAACATTTTTTAAAATATATTTTGTAAAGTTTAATTGCGTGTGTCCCTGTGTGCATATTTGTGAATCCATTGCGTATAATAACCACATATACTGTTTGACTATGTATAGTGATGGTAGTGACTCTGTATAGTGAATTTCGTACGAAGAAGATGGAATTTCGTCAATTCTTGGTGAGTACATTTTCACTTTTTGATTTTTAACATATTGGAAATTTATTTCTTTCTATTCGGGAAATTTTGCAAGCTATGGGGAAATTTCAGGGCTTTGGGAGGGAAGTCTGTTATTCTGAATCTCACAACACTGGTTGAAACATATTCTGATTCGTGTATAGTCGAGACGTTCTATTCGTCCCCAACCGGCTTCCTTTGTACTCAAGCAGAAAATTTGCCCTAACCGCCCTCATAAATAACACTCCAAATAAGCCATAAACGGCACGTGTTCGGTGTCGAAGTAATACGTTGTTGCCATCGTTAAACTTTTATTATCGATGGATATATAATAATAATAATAATAATAATAATAATAATAATAATAATAATAATAATAATAATAATAATAATAATAATAAAACACAACAATCATTAAAGGAATTCAGTATAATAGTATGGACAGGGGCGTTCAAGGACGGATTTCTGGGAGCGGCAAAGAAAGATTGTATTTTATTTTCTCATCAGGCTTTTGCGGCACTGCCTTGCGGGGGGAGGACAGGGGCGAACTACTTAACATGTTTGGTTCGTACAAGCGTTATCGTTATGGAAGTTACATAATATTAACAATATGCTATATTTAAGAGTAATATAAGCACATATCATGAAACTAATGATTGATTTCTTTTTTCTTTTCATTACAACGAATTCAAATTAAATTAAATATTTCAGTTTAACGCCCCAGAATTATGCTCTCCAAGCTAAAGGAGACGGAAGGAGGATGCAATGAAAACAAAAGTAACGAAAAAACAACTAGATAAATCTGACTTTCTGCGAAGACTACTGAAGAACAGTAAGCAAGAGGGTGAAAATTGCAACATCGCTTTCTTTTTCAGCAGGTCAACTGGCAGGCCACCCTCAACTGGAAGGACATGTTGAATTATCCCTCCCATGTAACAAAGAAACACGCGGTTTCCTTCAATTGTGTTCCGCTTCCTTTGTAGCCGCGTGGGGATGGTTCGAGCGATTTTACTATAACTGCGTGGGAGTTGGTAAAAACCTGTCATTCTAGAATTCTCTCTCTATTCGTAAACACCCTTTGTTATATAATACGCTTTTATAAATTTATTATACGATTAATATTTTTAATAACTACCCAATTGACTTTGTTACCTGAAGCATTAAACTGGAGAGGAAGAAGAAGAACTATTGTTTTCAAAAATCAATTATATACAGTACGTTATTAAAACCTGATCGTTTGTTTATTGGCAGTATAAAGTTGCTTCTTTGAACGTTCTTGTAAATCAATTCATTAACACTGGCAGCATAAACTATAAAGGAAGTATAAGAATAGCGTCAAATTTCTAGCCTATTAAATTTGAAGTGAAAATGGCTGGTGAGGCGTCTGTTAAGTTGGAATTGATGTGCAAAGAAGAAATTGCTTATGACTTACCTCAGGAAGATCCACTCGAGGGGAAAGAGTGGTCATACGAATTGATGACTGACAACAAAGAATTAATATTACCTACAATGGAGGGAGAGCAAACAATGGAGAAGGATGCAGCTATGTATACTTTGGATGCGAAACTAAACGTTGGTATGTTGAAATCAGAATCTGCAGTACAAGATCATCCTGCGTTAGAAACTCTAAAAAAAATAGTGGTTCAAGAGACTTGCGCATCGTACTCTAAGGACTCCCAACAATTAACAGCAAAAAGTACAAATTCAGTTCGGGAAGAAAGGTAATGTTCAATTTTTCATAAAGTAACTGGCTCAGATTGATAATATGGTTCGGAAAGTTTATAGATTAAGCAATACTTCGCAATAAATATTTAGGTGTGGGAGATGTAAATTAATAATCTTTAATTTGGAAACGGAATGGCACATATATACCAGCTATGGCGTATACCAAATAATAGTAATAATATGGATAACATCCGTACGAATCTTTTGTTTGTATCTTGATGAAATAGTGATTACTTTATTATTGATCACACTTTTTCAATTTTTTTTTGTATATATTTACAATATGGGTGCTCCCCGATAGTGTTATACTTCTATAGAGGCTTTTGCAAAGATAAAATCGGGAGAATGAAATGTATCCCAAAATTTTAAATATTTACGCTTGAAATCTGGTATATTGGAACAAAAAATATGGACGTTTGTGGCTTTACTCAGGATGTAGCTCGAATGGGTCTATCCTTACTTTTCTGGAGGGCTTTGAAAGACATTAACAAAATACAAGATAAAAAGGAATTCTAACCAACAATGGGTGTTCAGTAATTGTACAGGTCCATACACAAATTCATTTCATACTCATTTCTTTTTAAGGAAGTAGTAATTTTGTATTTTCAGCAATAATTTCTAGGGTATGGGCTTCCATTTCTCCATACAGGTTCACTTTAAGTGCTTAGAGCACGAACACGATACAAGGATTATTGTACAAACGAAATGTGCCAGATTGCCGCTAAAAGAAAAATATTGCTATGTAACTTAGAGAAGGGTGCAGGATGTTGGTCCAATTGGAAACAAAGGGATGCGTCGGATAGGATAAAGTGGGTTCACTGAAGGTAAATATAGGCCTATAGGTAAACACGAGGATAGCACAAAATACTGTATATAGCAGGGTCTGAAATTGATTGGAGTACTCCACACTTTGTGGAACTGTATGAAAGGAGTGTGGAACTATAATTCTTAAAGTGTGGAGTGGTATTAATGTGAGTACTTTATTTTTCTCGGATTATGCATTTAAACACGTTTAGTGTGTCAAACTAAGTCTTACTGATTCAGTACATTCATTATGCAATGGGTTACTCAATTCCATATAACTGCCAGTATATGATATTAAGCCAGAGTTAATATGTATAGGTGTCTCCTAGATGGCAGGGAAAACCATTGCCAATTTTGAGGTGAAGGGACTTTTTAACTATATTTAGCTTTCAAACGTTTTCGGTTGCATTCATATAGTTTAAAATATGCAACTAACTGCACGTTTATCTGTTGTTTCAATAGGACATTACACTTTTCCGAGATAATGAAATGTGTTCGTTTTGTAGACAAAAATTACACGATCCTTCGAATCCGTTATAGAAATATGTACTACCAGTTATAACATACACCAATAACCGCCAAAAATTTAGCCGAAAGACCATAAACTCTCAACAACCAATCATAACTCAGGAAATATTATCCGTTCGTAAGTTGCATGGGAAAAAATTTCGGTAGCCGGCCCGGGTTTTTTCTTTTGTCTAGATTCGTGTTCGCTGTTAGTGGAACAGAGGAAGGAAATAAAGAAACAAAAGGTAAGCAGTTCTTCCTTTAGTTCGTCTTTATGTTTGCAGACACATCTGACACATGGTTCTTATCTAGTTGTTTTACCGGTACTTTGTGCCTACAAGCAGTGTAGAGTATTCAATATTCCAGGTTGCTGGGCGTTGGACATTAGGTCTATTTATTTTTATATGGAACATTGGAATTCAAAGCCTTAGTAAAATTATACAGGGATCCCTCCAGGAATTTCTTGGTGTGGGTACCCACTACTGACTAAATGTTACTCGGTTTTGTGAAATCGCGCTCACAGTCAGCAGTATGAACAGGTACAGTAGGCAGTAGCCTATAACGCAGTAAATTTGAGCCATGTTGGAAAAAAGAGTACATGGTTTTGTCAGTGGAGAAGTACTTAGTCTTAGAAGAAGTCAGTGTAATTTATAGATAAATAATGAAAGCTGCTAAATCCGATAGTGATAGTGGTACCAGTTGTTAAATTCATGTTCAGATTCCACACTGACGAACCTGACGACCAGTTATTGGCATTTCTCAGCAAGTGGCATAATTATAAAATAGTAATAGGGGGCGATGTAAATGCACATTTTGATGTGACTACTGACAAACGAACTGTCCATGAGTTACTTAATCTACTCAGACAACGTAATCTTCAAGTGGTTAATCGTAAACCGACTAGAGGCACAGCGTGCTTAGATAATGCATTTACCAATGTAAAATCGGAATATTTAACCAGTAATGTATGTCAATTTCCTTTCTCAGATCATGATCCCCTGCCAGTCAATCTAAGTACAACAAAAGTAGAATCCTGCAACTTAGTTTTCCCACCACCGAACTTATAGCAACTAGGCCCATCACAGAAACTAATGTGCAAAGTTTCATTCAACAATTATCGTGTATAAACTGGGAAGTAAACATTAAGTATGATAACTTAAATGCCAGCGATACATTTGATCTCTTTTTAACAAAGTTTCTTAATATGTTTGATATGTGTGTGCCTAAAAGGGTGGTCTGATATAATTCATCAAAGAAAACAAAAACGCCATAGCTGGTCTATATGTGCCATTTCGTTTCCAAATTCATGAAAGAAGAACAAGATGCGTATAGGTGAAAGAACGTGGTATACCCCAGAACTCTCTGCCATGAAAGCTAAAGTAATGCAGTATTATAATATATATAAGAATAAAATGACTAGTGAATCCAGTGATATTTATAAGTCTCAAAAGAGTAAATATAAATCTGCAATGAAGGTAGCGAAAGCAACATACAATAAAAATTGCATTGAATTATCATCAAATAAATGCAAAACTGCATAGAAGATAATCAACAAGGTAAGCAATAGTAATAATAATAACAACAATAATGTTACGCTGTCGCCTGATACTCTTAACACGTATTTTGTTACTTCCGTAGAGGAAATCAAGAAAAACAATGCAAATACTAATGTAAATATGTATCAGTGTTTAAGTCAACATAGTCCATTTAATAGTTCTTTTGTTATTAACCATGTTAGCCCTGATGATGTCATAAAAGTAGTTAAAAATGAAAACTTCTGACAGTAAGGATACATTTGACATATCGAACAACCTTATAAAAGCTATCATTAATCAAATTGAGCAACCCCTTGCAATATGCTTCAGTAAATGTTTCTCTCAAGGTATTTTTCCTAAAGCACTTAAAATAGCAAAAGTGTATTCCCATAGTATAGTGTATAGTGTTATAGTGTAGTGTAGTATAGTGTTATTCCCATATACAAAACGGGAGATCGATCGTGTTCATCTAATTACCGTTCAATATCCCTTATTCCAGTTTTTTCTAAAATTATGGAAACTATTGTTAAAGATCAGCTATATAAATGTATGACTGAGCAAAACATAATTCTAGAAGCTCAATTTGGATTCAGATCTGGGAAACCCACAATTGATGCAGTAGAATCACTAACGAAAAAAATATATGAAGTTTTTGAAAATAAGGGTTTTGCTCTAGCTACATTCTGCGATTTAATGAAATGAAATGAAATGAAATGAAATGAAATGAAAATGTCTTTATTGAAGCGGGCGAGGTTCAGCCATGGCTGCTCTACCACCTAACCCTTGTCAAAATAATACAATATTAAACATTACACATCAAAAGGAACAGAAAAAAACTTTAAAAAATACAAGTAAAAGAATAAATCAGAAAATAAACAAGTGACATATGCAATAAAAAGTATCGATATTGTTGGATTTAGCTAAGCTCTTACATAAAACTGTACATGTCGTAAGTGCCAGAGGCCAGTCGCTGGGATTTCATCAAATGTGATTTTAATGAATTTCGAAATGAATTAAATGACTTTATTTCCGTGAGAGCTTTTGGTATCGCATTCCATACTCTCGGACCTGCTCTAGAAAATGATACTTGCACTATCTTCAGTTTCAGTCTTTGTACATTGAATTTCTCACTGTTACGCGTAACGTGAGAGTGAATTTGTGACCGCTTTGTAAATTTACAATATAAATATTGTGGGGATTGAGTTTTAAGGATTTTATATATTAGACAACTATAGCGTAGGTATCTTCTTCTCGACATTGTTAAAATGTCGTTTCTATTTAGCACTGGTAGGATATGTTCCAATTTCTTTAAGTTAAAGGCAAACCTAATGCACGAGTTCTGTATTTTCTGTATAGTTTTAGAATTGTAAACAGAGAGAGATGGTCCATATACAGCGTCACAGTAGTCTAATAACGGTAAAACAAGAACTTGTATGAGATATAATTTCATAGACTGAGAGAGAAAGTCTTTGGCTTTGTAAAGTCGACGTAATAAAGTAATAGCTTTATTACACTGAGTAGATAATATCAAGATAGATCAAATGATTTAAGTAAAGCATTTGATTGTGTAGATCATAAAATTCTATGTGATAAGTTAGCGTATTACGGATTCCACAGTAGCAGTTTAAACTTTGTAAAATCCTATTTAAAGGAACGTAAACAGATAGTCAGTGTTAACAACATGCATTCAAACATCTTAGAAGTGAAATATGGGGTACCGCAGGGTTCTGTTCTGGGTCCAGTGCTATTTTTAATAATCATAAATGATTTGCCGCTAAATACTAATACCACATCAATTCTATACGCGGATGACACTACGCTACTTAACATAAATACAAGCTTTGAAGAAGTGTATATTGAAGCTCAAGCTGCATTAAGAGAGGCAGCGACCTGGTTTAAAAGAAATGGTTTTGTGCTAAATCAAGATAAAAAAAGTAACCTTTAGTCTCAATCACTGCAATGATAGAGGAAACTATGATATATCTTAGGTTAAATTTCTTGGTATACGTATAGACAGCCAACTAACCTGGGAACAACATGTCAAATATGTATGTACAAAGCTCTCCCGAGTGCTCTTTTTGTTAAGAAAATTGAAAGATACAGTTCCTTATGAGTATCTGAGGAATTCATATTTTGCATTTTTTCAGAGCATAATTGGATATGGGATTTTGCTTTGGGGTAACAGTAGCCAAGCACATGATGTTCTAGTTTTGCAAAAGAAAGCCATCAGGATTATTATTGAAACACATGATAAAGAACATTGCAAACTACTATTTATCAGGCTTAAGATAATGACAGTAGTTAATGTATATATTTATCAAGTTCTACTTTATACTAAGCAAACCCTGGTAAATATGACACTCAGAGATGAAGTACATACATATAATACTAGATTGTGTAAGAAAATTTATATACCCTTCACTAGATTGTCGAAGATCAAAAATAGTTATTTTGTTATAGGACCAAAGCTATTTAATAAACTAACATCCTCCATGCAACAGCTGCCATTTAAAGTTTTTAAGAAAAAGTTATATGACTGGTTAATAACGAATCCATTTTACTCGATTCAAGAGTTTAGTGAATGTCAAAACATTGTGTCCTAGTTTGCAATATCACTTTCTTTCAAATATTATTAGGTTGTTCATAATAATATTAACCAATAACTGATTGTCTGTATGTAATGATTATTTTATATATATATTGTATCTATAGCTATGTATATTTCATTCGGACGTTGTCTATTGCTTGTAAAGCTCAATGACAATAAAATATTCTATTCTATTCTATTCTGTACGGCAGTCGGGAGTACGCCTAGCACTGATATACAACAGTTCGACCTTAACTAGACCGCCGTATCAGTCTCAATTTAAAATTATTAGTTATCTTAGTTCAGAATAAAGGTGCGAAGATTATTCATTTTGCTATATGTGAAGAAGAATATAAAGGTTCATAATAGCTATCATTCCAGATCCAAAACTCCTCTGAAAATAAATCCTTTAAATTCTGTTTATTCCATTGAGTTCGTCCCAAAAATAAGAGCGATAATTTTGCGATATTAATACTCGATAAAGCTGGGGCTACATGCATTTTAAGCAGACGAAAATAACTTTTTATGTAACATATAAACATAAAGTAACTGCTAACAGATAATTTGCAATCGTGAGTATATTGTCTATCTGTCTGTGTGTATGGGGGTGGGTGGGAAGGAATGTGATTTTCGTCATGACCCGAGACTTCTGATTACGATTTTTTTCTTTTTGCTGCAAGAAAACAGACAAGCAGAATAAGATGTACTTTCAGAGATACATAACAAATCAAGTTTGCTATTAGTTCTTATTGTTAGAATTAACTAAAATTAAATATGTAATAAACTTTTATTTAATTCTAACAATACCAGCCTATATAGTAAAATTGATTTGGTATACATGGATGAAGATAGATTTTATTCTGTCCCCCTGTTTCCTTGGAAAACATTACGTAACTTTGGCAATAGCCTCGTAACATCACAAAAACGCGTTCTTTCATAAATAATTCATGATTGCATATAATCTGTTAGCACTAACAGAAAAACGCTTATTTTCTGAAGATTGAATGTAAACTCAGTTTCTTTGCTAGCCCCAGCATTATTGAGTATTTATGTCGCAAAATTGCGGCTCTATAATTTTTGGCACGACTTTACGCAGTGCAAATTGGGATTAGTATTTTATGGTACATTTCTCTTTCTAATTTAGGATACTGGTACTCAAAGGAGTCTTCTGTCCTGGCTCACAAAAGATGACAGACCCAAAGAAAAAAACAGAAGCGCCTCTGTTCCAAATGCCGTTGATGATGTTTCAACTGAACCTGAAGGAAGTCTACCATCTACTGTTTCTAACCTTTCCGTTGTAGATGATGAAAGAGTGAAAAATGACGGCTCTGCTGCTGCAGCAGCAATCTTTTCATCAATGCATAGTTCCCAGCTACCAAACTCTCAAAAACATAAAGTGAAAGTACTAGAATTTTTACAGAAATTCGGTGAAGGAAGAAAGCGAATTAGGTGTATAATCTGTATGGAGCATTTGCATAATGTCAAGCGCTTTAGAACTAGCGAACAGTACCACCTATTTGTACAGAAACTGGAGCAGAATGCAGACAGGCAATCATCGACAATCATATGTCGTCTCAGCATCACGAAGAAGCTCTTAAGGCTAAAACATTTTCACCGACGACATTTGAAGAGAAATGTAAAGAATCCCAACTACTAAAAAAGTTTTCGGCTCAAAATGTAGAAAAAGCGAAGAAGATTGGTGCATCCAGACTGATGGCTTTCCTGAAAGGTCAGATGTACGCAGATTCATGTAACAGTGATGTTAATATACAACACACAGTGTTTGAACCCAAGTCCTCAGACTTCTTGTATCTTAATCCACCATCTCACGCCGAACTGTAGATTGCATTGTTGAGGCAGATATAGAAAATGTACGAAAAGCCCTAAAAAACGCACTAGCTATATCACTGAGAAGCGATGGTAGTGTCGACAAAATGCAGTTGCATAATCATCACGTTATGGCCAATATTGATGGCAAAAAGGTTAAGAACAAGTTACTGTTCCTTGGCTTTGAAGAACCAGAAGGAAGAGAATCCAAAGAGCATGTTACAGCGTTACGAAAATCAGTAGAAAGAGTAATGCAATGGAAAGAACTGTTTCCCAGAGTGATTTCGATAGTTACATTAATACAGGAGAACACCAAGGAATGTGGAAATTGTTAACTGATGAAAGAGTTGCTTCAGGTGAAACGTTGCCTCGGTTGAAAATTTGGTGTGTTGCCCATCGCATTAATTTAGCATGGAAAGATGTCACCAAGAATGTCCAAGAAGTTTCATCTCTCATACAAGCAGCATCTGGACTGTGTGCTTTCTTTCACTCTTCAGGGCAGCGAACGAAAGGTTTAACGATGGTAGCTTCAGAAAATAATTTAGAAGTTTTGCACTACCCAGAATATTTTGACGTCAGGTGGACAGAATTTTTATTCAGTATGCTCACTACTCTCCTAAAAAATTGGTATCCAAGCTGCTTTACTTGCAAACGGAAAGCCATGGATGTAATGAAGCTAATGGTCATCTGCGTAAATGGATAGAAGTAGATCACCTTCATCTTCTTGTCTTGTGACAGACACTCTATCCGTTTTCAAGAACTGCCAGCAGAAGTTTGAGAGTGATGAAATACTTCTTTTGGACATAATAACAAATAAAAATAGGACTGTAGCACAATTGGAGAGTATGAAAGAGAAACCTCTGTTAGGTGGGTGGGAAGAAACGTTTTTAAACGAACGTGTGCAAGAGAACGTCAACGGAGAAAATGCAGTACTCATTATATGGTATTTAATTTCATCGTAACAGACTTCTCAATAAATCCCATGACTAATATGTCAGTGAGAAAAGAGATTTTACTGTAGTACGCTACGAAGTCCTGCATTCCATAATTAACTTTGTTAGTCAGCGTTTGCTGTATGAAGACAGCATTATTGTTTGGAACCTTGGCGTGTTTAGCAAGAGGATATAACTCATGATGCCCTAAGAGAATGCCACAAAGTCACTTGTCCTGATACAGATCTTCTGCAGTTCGCAATGCAATATAGAGAGGCATCATCGTGCAGTATGTTGAAAGGTCTGGACGCTAAAAGCCTTCTCATGAAAATCTGTCGAAATCAGTCATTTCATGCTCTGTCAACAAGTTTAGCCCAAGTTGTTGCTTCGAAGCCATTTTCCTCCGATGTTGAAAGACTTATAAGTGACTACAGCATATCGAAAACAGGTAACAGACTCTCTTTGGCTCCCACTACTGTGAAAAATCACCTTCACGTTAATATAAATATGGGTCAGTTGGAACATTTTAACCCAACCCCTGCTGTTATGAAATGACTGGCCAGAAAGGAAAGGCGTTTTGAAGTTGGTAGGAAGTCAAAGGAACAGCCCTGGTATAACGGTGTATTTGCCTCGGCAGAAAACAGATTGAGAAAGCGTGATGATCACGAAAAAATGACAGTGAAATTCTTATGACAGAAAAAGTGACTTTTTTCTTCCAGTGTGACTATTTTTCTTACCGGTTTGTTTTCTGTATTTTATGCTTTAATACAATACAATTAAATATGTATCCTAATGTGGCTTTAATTTTGTTTGCTCTAGATGCCAAAATTTTCCAACATAATAATAATAATAATATTTTGTCGCAGGTAAACATGATGTACTGGACAGAAAACTGATTATATATCAAAACAAATGCTGACTAAACAATTTTTTCTGCACTATATAAAATTTTTACCAGTGTGGAGCTGTGATTTCGTTGAATTTTAGGCCCTGGTGTATACCGTAGATTTACCTATCTTACGTCTTGAATACGTATTTGTACGTTCCTAAATATTTTATAAGTAACTTCCTGAAATGCTTTCATAGCTTGCATTGCTTTATTGAAAAACAACAAAAAAACCTATCTTTTGCGGTTTAAATCCTTTTTTGTTTCTTTGTTTGTTTAAACCAGGGTTTTTGGTTTAAATAATTTGCTCTAGGTATTTATATCACAGAAATCAGTTTGTTTTCGCTTTGGTGTTATTATGCAAGAACCGGGTTATGCTGGAAGGGGTCACATGAGCTTAAAGCGGAGTCCAAACCGCTTCTCGGATTACATCCGAGAGAAATTGTCTTCCACTAAACTCGGACTGGGACTAATTAGTCAAAATGTGGTACGCCTGCCGACTTCTCACAAAGGACGTCTGATAAAAATACTTTGTTCTGATCTTTACATACTTGTTTATATAATTGTCAAATGTTTTTTCAGGACAAAAAAATAGACAATAGCACACGTGAAACATTATACGGAGTTGAACATGGACAATTTGAAAGTACTGCAGACTACACAAGAACTAATTTAGTCCAAGTTAGTTCACTACGACTTATATGAGTCCAAGTTAAAGAAATAGAACGACTTAATTTCCATATTAGTGATAAAAGTGAATTGAGTCCACTTTGGCTCTGACACATTTATACATAAATAGATACCAAAGATACTTATGATTTTGAACAAATTCCTCTCGAGGGGTTTGTATTCCTCCCCCCAAAAGAAAGGTCGGCATTTCGATGAACTTTATCAATAGTAAACATTATTGAAACTATAGAATATTTAGAATTTTCTTTCATTGCTATTGCATAACAATAATAACAGATTATTAAAAAATCACAAAAGAGACATTCATAAACTTATATAAAAAAAGAAGTTACTTCTGTAGATTAATCTCTTTGAGTAATGAATGGTGAATTTACTTCTGATTATACTACGAACCATATACGGGAGTGAAACCTGATAACACACAAGTGTGTCTTCATGAAGCTTTCACGAACTAGTGTTGGATAAATTCCCGAGAAAATATTTTTCATGAATATTGCCGGGAAAGATTCCCCAAGATGGGCATTTTTCCGGAACTTATGTACAGTCAGAACGAATATTGCATTCTATTACTATATTCTGATTTCAAAGAAAAATTCGTTTTTATCACAGTATGTTATTACTGTTGTACCCAGAGTAATCTTTAAGATGTATATTCTGAAAGATGTTATGTTATTTTTATTAATATTCTATTATATTTAGAGAGTGTGCTTAAGTCGATATTTACTTACTATATGCCCTATGAAAGTAAATATGTTTCAACGATGGTATAGTAAGTCCACATACTTTTAAACCACTAAAAAATTTAAATTTATGTAAGTGGCTTTTTTCAACTTGACACTACTATGATATTATAAGCATATTAAATTTTGAAATATTATAAACAATTTTGTCAACATTTACGCAAATATGTATGTTCACAATACTTGCAAGATACTTTCTTATCTTTACAATTTTGCATGTAATATTGCCACACACGACCTTTCTTCCTGCTCACTTCTCGAAATTCCATGCGTTAATTAACTTGTAAGAGATGTCCGAGTACCTCTTCAGAATTTCAAGTCAGAGAGAGGAGACCGAACGACGTATATTACTAACGGTGGTTCAGTGTATATTAATAGTACTTCATCTCCATTTCTACATAATTCTACATTACCACATGGTTCCTTTTCATCATTTGTAAATTAGTACTTTGCTACTTTTGGCTATTGTTTAGCATTGGGGGGGCCAGGTTTTGCACTTACTTTTTCGCGATATTCTATTCCGAAGCGGTTATTTTATGGTTTA
Source organism: Thermobia domestica (assembly GCF_964235325.1). Classification (NCBI taxonomy): domain Eukaryota; kingdom Metazoa; phylum Arthropoda; class Insecta; order Zygentoma; family Lepismatidae; genus Thermobia; species Thermobia domestica. The sequence goes on from NC_137460.1 coordinate 234,131,881, forward strand.
ATACGTTAAATTACGTTACCAGCATTAAATTCAAATACGTTTTGCAGAGCGAGCGTTAGCGAGGGAAGGCGGGTTAGAGTCCCGGATGGAACGTTTTCTATCTTTGTTACCAACAAATCACTTTCTTTTTTCACATCACTTCCACTTACTTTTACGGTTTGCATAAATCCCCTACTGCCCTAAAAGAAATGTGTTCCATATTTTCTTTACTACTTGAATACCAGTATCAACTCAATTCTTACGTAAATCATCCTATTTTTTTCCCTAGTTTTGGCCCCCCAATACTAAACAATTACCTTACTTTTTAGCGCAAATGGAAATTGAACCTAAAAAATCGTGTTATTAGCTATCTAATGTACAATCAAAGATTTTAAAATTTTTAATCTTCAAATTCTTGAGAACCTAGAAGTAAATCCTAATATATTAAAATAAAGGAATTAGTCATATGGTTCTTATAATTTTGAAGATAGAGTAAAGAAATTGAAATAAATTCCTCCCCGGGAATTTATAGGCCAGGGAAAAAAACCCGGGAATATTCCCATTTTTTAAATTCCTTCTCACCGGGAATATTCCCACTGCCCCTCACTATTTCGAACACACACTTTTACGAACATTTTTCGTTTTTTTTTGTTTAAACTAGTTCTTTTAAGCTAGGGATAGTACCAAAACCGAGATGGATGTTTATACACCGAGACGAAACGAATATATTAGGATTCTAGGTTTTCAAGAATTTGAAGGTTAAAAAATTTAAAATTCTTTGACTGTACATTATATAGCTAATAACACATTTTTTTAAGGTTCAATTTCCATTTGCACTAAAAAGTAATGTAATTGTTTAGTATTGGGGAGCCAAAACTAGCAAAAGGTAGGATGATTTACAGAAGAAATGAGTTAATAGTCGTATTCAAGTAGTCAAGAAAATATGGAACACATTTTTTTAGGGCAGTAGGGGATTTGTACAAACCGTAAAGGTAAGTGGAAGTGATGTGAGAAAAGAAAGTGAATTGTTGGTAACAAAGATAGAAAACAACGTTCCATGCAGGGCTCTAACCCGCCTTCACTCGCTAAAGTTCGCTCTGCAATGCTGTCTGAATTTAATGCTGGTAACGTAACGTAACGTATTAAACCATAAAATAACCGCATCGGAATAGATTATCGCAAAAAAGTAGGTGCAAAAGCTGGCCCCCCGATGCTAAACAATAGCCAAAAGTAGCAAAGTACTGATTTACAAATGATGAAAAGGAACCATTTGGTAAATATTGTATCGTTTTAATAATGTTTACTATTGATAAAGTTCATCGAAATGCCGAATTTTCTTTTGGGTGAGGAATACAAAACCCTCGAGAGGAATTTCTTGAAAGCATAAGTATCTTTGGTATCTATTTTTGTGTAAATATGTCAGAGCCAAAGTGGACTCAATTTACTTTTATCACTGATATGGAAACTAAGTCGTCGTATTTCTTTAGCTTGGACTCATATAATTCGTAGTGAACTAACTTGGACTAAATTAATTCTTGTGTACTCTGCAGTACTTTGAAATTGTCGATATGCAACTCTGTATAATGTTTCACGTGTGCTATTGTTTACCTTTTTGTCCTAAAATGACAGTTGACAATTATATTAACAAGTATGTAAAGATCAGAACAAAGTATTATTATCAGGCGTCCTTTGTGAGAATTTGGCAGGCGTATCACTTTTTGGCCAATTAGTCCCAGTTCCGAGTTCTAGTGGAAGACAATTTCTCTCGGATGTAACCCGAGAAGCGGTTTGAATTCCGCTTTAAGCTCATGTGACCCCTGCCAGCACAGAATGTGACTCTAGTGTTGTTTTCTCTTGTTTTCATTGTGTTTTTCTTTCTCGACATATTTTTGGCTACATGTTTAGTTAAATTCTGAAACTGATTTGGTTTTTTATTTTACCATATGATGTTATCTGGAGTTGCAAAATAGCCGGCTTTTTTGAGTCGATGGTTTTTTGCACATAAAAGGCGTCTTTTTTGAAAAAAAAAAGAAAATTTTGACTTTTTTCGTTTTCTTGGTTTTTCTGTTTAAATAACTTTCGTATTCTAAAGTTAAATAAGATTCCATGACCGAAATACCATATTTCTCTCTGGGATTCACCATCATGATGGATAGAGCCCATGGTTTTTGAATTAAAGTAAACATAAAGTACGTAGTATTTGAGGGCAATTTTAGAAGCTATTTAAATTTATTTTAACTTTTGAATTTCGACATTTTGTTTCTTCTCTAGATCATTTCTTTTTAGTCATCCGTGTTTCACTTCTTTAGAGCTTAGTACTCTAGCTTCTAGCACATAATTAAACTTACGTTTTCCATTATATCTGTCAAAGCGTACTTCCACATTTCCGTTATACTGTAGCTGTGCTAGAAGGACACAACCATGAATACCATTTAATAGAACTAATCAGTATCGGATTTAGAAAAATATATGGGAGGGGTTCCTCTGAACAATGTTTGGTTTTTCTAAAAATTACTCACTTTTATTTAAGAGTAACTTAGGTTTATGGGTATAGGAATAACAATTATTTCGTTTCGTTTGTATTATTCAGCTATAATCTTTCAGATACAACCTTCAAGACCATTTTATATTGATAATCAGTGGCAGATTTAGAAAAGTATTTTGGGAGGGGCTTTTCTTATTAATGCTCAGTTTTTTTTTCTAAAAATTCCTAATTTTTTATTTGAGGAAAGCTCGAAGCTTATGAGTAAATTCAAAATTAATATTTAGTTTGTTTTAGAAATTCCGTAATTTCGGGGTAGAGGCTTCAATCCGAAAGACATCCCCACCCTAACCCTCTTCGCAAATGCATCACTGCTGGTAATTACTAATAACAAAGATTTAAAAACGATTAGAAAGTAAGTCGGCCAGGACTCACAGTACACGCACTATCTCTACATTCACAAATGGAATTAAGAAAAACTTTTGTTAAAATGATTGAATGCGGGGTTGAATCCCGTACTTCACGATAGAAGCGCAAAAGCTAACCACTCACTCATGTTTGTTGTGGAGTTGTGCTTAACTTAAATGTATTCTCTCTCTTTCTCTATGGCCACAAAAGCTCTCCATTGACTTCTATCCTTATCCAATTCAACCCAATTTCTACTCTGTATTTCTATTTCTGCTAGGTCCATCTTAATATTGCCCTCCCATCTGAGCCTAGATTTTCCTAATGGATGTTTTCCGATTGGGTTTCCAGTTAAAATTTTGAAAGCGTTCCTACTTTCTTCCATTTTGGCCACATGACCTGCTTACCTGAGCCTCCTAGACTTGATGACCGTAACAATGTTTGGTAAACCGTATAAATTATGCAGTTCCTCCTTATGAAGTTTCCGCCATTCCCCATTCCCGTTCCTCTTGGGTCCAAATATTCGTCTCAGAATTTTATTCCCAAATAATTTCAGTCTGCGTTCTTCCCTCAGCGTAAGCGACCATGTTCCACAACCATAAAGCATAACAAGCATGATTATCATTTTATATATTTTAAGCTTTAAATTCCTTGACAGAATTCGCGACGACAAAATATTTTGAACTGAATAATAACAAGAATTTCTTGATTTCAGTCGACATTTATTTTCTTTTAGGGTATGATTTTGGGCTGGTAATACTTGATATTTGAAAGTATCCACTGTGTCGAATGTATTAATTGATATTTTAGCGCATTCATAATTTGCTGTATTACAATCCTTGTAAACTTACTTGTATTTAGATTTCTCTGTATTTACTCATGCTCCTGCAAGCGTTTAATAAGGCCTCTGCATTTTTTTTGTTTGTTCTCCTATCAGATTTACATCATCAACATACACCATAACCTGCTGAATACCATTCAACTCTAGGTCCTGGTTCCTATCTTTGATTTTTCTTATAGCGTACTCCGAAACAAAGCTGAACAATAAGGGAGATAATGCATATCCTTATTTCAGGCAAATCTCGATGTGGAAGCTCGTATTTTTCTACTCGAACTTTACTCTGGGATTCATTTGAACACTTAATAAATCTAGCTTTTTCGGTATTCCAAATTCTGTAAGAATGTTGTACAACGTTTCCCTCCTAACCGAGTTGTAAGCGTTTCTAAAATCAATAAACGGTTGAGGTACTGGGTAATATATTCCCATTTCTTTTCGAGTATTCGTCGAATGGTAAATATCTGGGCGATTTCGACTAAATCCACATAGATAATCTCCAATAATTTCATCTGCGTATGGGGTCAATCTTATTAATAGAATGTTAAGAGAAATGCTTCGATTACTATTACAATCAATTTTGTCGTCTTGTGAATTGGAACAGTGATTGATTACTCTTTTTAAATGTATTCCATAGTTTTTTTTTTTTTTTTTTTTTTTTTTTTTTTTTGTAGAAAAAGGTTTCCTAACGATGTAAACCGTGATGGTTGTTATATGTTCTACAGCCTAGGAAACCATACGCTCGGATGAACCATCTATTACGTATATGATTCATGAACAGAAAATTCGATACTTTGCCGATTCTGAACAAGCTTAAGGAACAGTCAGTGCATTACAGAATTTGGGGCTTTACCGATTTTGCAGATCCGAAGCACCTGAGAGGTGGTAACTGATTATTACATATGTGATCAGTCAGTGAAAAATTTGTTCGAAATTATCATACAATGTATATGAAAGTTAAAGCTTAACTGAAAAATTTCAAGAATGTGCAGAGCCACTGGAAACAATGCTCTTGATGTGCAGATTTCTCTCATGTTTTTCTTTATTTTGCTTCAAAAGGAGGGTGTGTGATATTTTGAAGTAAAAATACTACATACAAATTTGCTAGTTATTTGTGTATCATTTTTTAAAGCTATTTATTGTATATAAGAGGTTAAAATATTATTACATATGTTGGTTAATCCTTTGGAATTCATAATGTAAATTTTTTAAGAATTTTAAAAAATCTCATTGAAAGTCATGGTTTATTTTCGAGGTTTCATATTATTATTTCCATCAACCACTAATTAAATGAGTTTTTTGTTGTAAAAAAGCGAAACAAAGTCTGCTTTATCAGTTTAAAACAAAATTTTAAAAAAAGCCCAAAATTACCCAAGCAAAAAAGCGAAGCAGAAAAAACCGAGGTTTTTTCAAAAAAGCCAGTTTTTTCCAAGCCCTTTCATCTTTACTATTATCCCGTGCCCTTTGATTAGTTTTTTTTTCTAATACCAATTGTGTTCTCACTTTTACAAGGATGAGAATGGGAAGCTGTGGTGGGCGCAGACCTGAAATCATTAGAAGGGCGCACTATGTCTAATATTATTACACATTCGCATTTTATGTTTAACTGGCTGATCAACTGTAGTATTTAAGTTCCTATTACAAAAATATCGTTGCATACCGTTTAAGTGCTCAAAATTAAAGTTTCAAAACCAGATAATATCATTCCGTTACACTCAATAAACCAGCTACGTCAAACATAAACTAAGGACCTTAGAAGTCAAGGGCAGTAATTGACTTTTGGAATAAATTTATTTATGCCCAGGAAATGGATTCTCCATAGTGAAATATATAAACTGAAAGGAGAACCACGACGCAAGTCATTCATTGGTAGATCCTCGAGTGGACTGTGATGTGGTTCTTCTGGTTTGCATATTGTGCTGCGGAGAATACTTCTCAGAATATAAATAAACCTTATTGGAAAAGCCATGTATAAATTAGGTCCCTTTTATTATGGGGGCCTCAATTGAGCTATCTGATAACAGTGCACTAAATGCACTTTCGAACTATCAGTAAGGAGAATGAACTATGTGGTTTTTCAAGATTTGTGATAAACTAATCATTTTTGAAGCAGTGGTAGATATATTAACATGAAAATGTGATGTAAACATGTGGCAATTACCATTTTTGTGGTAACTGATATTCTGAGTTTTGCTCTTACTTGTTGACAGCTCGAAAATGCAGTTATGAGAGTTCACTTTGGTTTCAGACAGCTTAATTACTATTGATACAATACCACATTATATATATTCAGCCTTTAACTTTTATCACTTTGAACTGTTTGCATGACATGAAACAAGGACGTTCTTACCTTTCAGAAATCTTTTCATTTGTGCACTATCATGACAGAGTTTGGTAATTATGACACATTTATTCACTTTATTTAGTATATCACTTTCATATTGCATTAACAGAAACGATTCAACATTATCTTGACCGATATTAGCCCTTAATCTAGATTTAATAATCTTGAGTTTGGAAAACGCTCGTTCACAACTTACTTGTGTATGAGTGGTCGTATGGAGGAATTTGTACACTTTAAAGACCTATGTATACCATAAGGCATACATGCGATATTCATATATAATTTTGAACTCATACGTGAGGCAAGATTTGCAAGCTTTATGTTTATTTCCTACAACGCTGGTTCAATTTCGTGTCATCATGTTTCCTCTTCATACTCACTACTTAATCATTCAGTATCCTGTTCACTCACAGCATCTCCGTGCGATGTCTTGGAACAAACTTCTACAAATAATTTTAGTTTTTCCGTACGTTTACCTTTATCTATACTAGGGCTGACAGATTTTGTTCATTGCATTTGTGGGTAGTTCGTCTCCTAAATCCAAAATCGGGCTTGGATCGAAACACACGAACTCGTAAGAAAGATGTTCGTGTTTCGAAAACCAGTCAGTCTTATTCAGATTGAATTATGAAGGACACCATTGAAAAAACAGAATCTGAAATTTTCATCTTCTCTATTCCCTATGATTTCATGAGATGCCAACTCAAATCACACGGTTACATTCTATTGAAAGAAGATTTTTACACTTTCGCAAGGTGGGCACGGTTTATATGGATGATCACAGCGAAACGCATACGTCCTCCTGGTGTCTTCGGCACCTGCAACTACCGCTCCACGCGAAACCCAACCTCTTACGCACCTCGTGGCTTACATTGACAATCCCTTTGCTAAACCACTGTTACCTTATTCTCAGCACCTGGTGTGAAATGACCCAAAGGGAATTTCTCCGTGATGAACAACGCACTTTCGGAACTGCAGCGCACTAACGGATGCAACATAGCTTTTTCATTATTTTGTCCAAGTACTGTGGGAATCGTCAAATAATTTAAGAGAGATTTTTATTTCGTGGTTATTGCAATGAAGAATTTGTTAAAGAATTCGTGTATATTTTAACTCAGTGTGATGTAAAAAGTCGCGAAATATGAAAACTGTACGCGAGGTGGCAATAATAATTATCATGGCACGGCATCATATCATTCGTGTACTACTTCCCTAGTGTAATCATTAACGAACGAACTGACACCAGCGGGACTATTTCAAAACAAGCAAACGAAATGAAGTGAATAGTTTATACCCAGTTAGGAATGTCTGGAGAAATGGTAAGTGTATTAGCGTAAATTGAACTGTATTAAGCGCAGAATTCAACTTTAACTAACTTGCAACCACAAATTTAATGAAACGACCTAATGATTTTACCTTTCTTCAGACACTATTACGTTTTGACCTTGAATTTCACCATGAAACCATTCTTGTCAGGAATCTTATAAACACACAAAATTTGAAAGCAAACTAAGGTTTGTAACTACTCTTTACAGCTCTTAAACGGTACAACTTCTAAAGTATTCTTCTTACCTTCTTCTTCCAAAACAAAACGCAACGAATTAGTAGCTATTCCACAATAATCTACCAGGTTGGAAAGCTGTGAAAAGAGGTACCGTACTAATTCATCAAAATTGACAGAAGGCCATTTTATAAATTTTACGTTTGAAAATACTTGTTTAATCGAATATTTCTGATTAAAACGTACACATTCGGGATAACATTGATACTGACTTCAAATGAGCAGAATATCGCTAGAAAACCAAATATCTAGACATGTAGAAATTTGGGCCTGAAATCCAAATTAAATATTGAATATATTACAATCACAAAAATAGAAAAAAATGAAATGAAATCTTTGAGTTTTACGTCCGACGGTTCACAAAATAGATTAGACACATACATAGATTATTTATCTCTGTCGATTCAAAATTCAGAAAAACGATCGTGTGATATTTCACTATATTTGACCCAAAAGCTGTTGCTTGTAGGGAGCGTAAACCGTAGGCCGTTAGGTTGGTCCAACACTGCTTCTCCCGGCGTTTGATGTACCATGCAGTAATATGGTTAATCATATTCGATATTTAATCCTTTAGTATAATAGTTAAAGGAACCTTGATTTTTAACAATTTCCATGTTTTCTTTGTTTAGTTCTCTTTTACCTTTCCTAATTTTAATTGTCCGAGTGTATTATTCCAATTTGTGCTTTTTGCTTAACTTTTATCATGTTATGCGCTTCCTTTCGATGATTGCGTTTAGCTACATTACTAATTGGAATTTTTCCACATGTTTCAGAAATATTCGTTAATTATTTCTTTTTATTCCAATTTTTTTATCACTTGTTGTAGTCAGCCAACCACTAAAGTTTATGGAGGTTAGCCTTCTAAAAAATAGTACTTCCGTCCTCCAGTTGAATTGTTTCAGTGTATGTCTGATAGCTGGACACCGAACATGACGATACTTACATGCCCCAAGACATGATATGCCAGGGTATTTCTCCAATTGGAGCAAAAAAGAATGAATATTTCGGCATCGCTTGAAGACCCACTAGACAGAAAGGATAAATTGCATTCACGTTGAGTTCTAAGAGATGCAAATAAATGCAGAGAAAATGAATATAATAATATTCATCATGCAGAGAGCGAGAAAGCATGGACAGAACAACGAATTGAAAGTCATAATCATAAACAATCTGCGTTTCCCTACAGCCACATGTTTCTGTCTTGGGTTTTCTCTAAACTTATGGAATAAATCTCTTTTAGTGGCAATAGCGAACATAATTTACAATGCTTAATTCCCTCAAAAACAAACTCTAATACCAGACTTTGAATCGAACGCAGAACATTTCGAATGAGTCTCACACTCTGTTCCCGTAGGTGAACAATCTAAGGTGTGTGTTTAAATAACCCACGAAACTCTATACTGCCATAAAGTTGCCCCGGTTCCATTTCAAGTTTGCATTTTATTTACGGTCTTTAGACGTCTATAGGTTGACATTTGGCTTCAGAGAAAAGCATTTGATGTATAGATCAAGATCAGGTAAAACTTAATCCAAAATCTTCAAAATTACTGTTGCAGCAAATTACTGTTAAAACCCCACTTAATTGTAGACACTCAACATATTAAAAGAAAAAATATATATTTCAAACATTTCAGCTTCCTGTCTCATTTAATGTGATTTAAAACATATCCATTATTCGGTATTCAGATTTTAGCATTTATCTTTACACGGCCCTTTTCACTATTAACGCATGCAAACAATAATGACTAAAAGTGTTTCACATTCCTAATAATACTCGAGGAACATTGTTTAGAAAAAATCCTGTGACAGCTAGATTACAAACCTAGTAGAGAATTTTTATTTCTCCTAATGGCATTTACCAGGTTATAAGAAATTTAAATTCTATATTTTGAGCACAAACGTACAGGCATTAGTAATAGTCTAAGGGTCACAAAGGTGCAAATGCTTGTCCACAATCCCTTAACGTGAAATTCAGGAGTCATAATATGTATTTCAAAAAAATAGTTAAAGATCACAAGAAATTGAAAACTCTCTGCTTCTCAAATGTATTCATTTCATAATTGGGCTTGAATATGTATCAGATGTAACCACGCATCTATATATTAATAAACGCGAAGATTGTAGTACCTATTAAAATTTACATTGTCACAGCTATAGATTTTATACTGATTGAAATTCTTTTTTTTTTTTTGAATAACTTAAAAGTTGTTATACTTTTCCTTTGTTTTTTGGTGGTCATAGAAACAGTATTTTGAGCTGCAATTGAAACAAGTTCTCGCGATTGTTCAATATTCTGACACAAAAATTGATGACATAAATATTTTAGCAACAGCGGATCTCTATTTTTATTTATAACAATAAAATGTTTATTCAACATAGCACAAAATAGGTTTTTTTTGTAGTTACTTGAGTTAACAGTGATATCGTATTTGCAAATAATTGTACAAATTACATATTGAAACCAAACTATGTGCTCTTATTTTTAGAATAGAGACATATGGAATCACCTTGTGAACTGTCGTTTACATATTCCTACAAAATTTCATGTTAATGGAACAGAATTATGAGATTCAAAGAATGATTTTATTTTTTGTTACTTATTAATAACATTCATTTACAATTCTTTATTTATTTAATTTGTTACAGGCGCTATAGCGAATTTGCTCTTCACAGAGAAGCGAATTCCTTTATTGCGTTAGGAGAAACCTTTTCTTACTCTGATACGAAATCTCCAAAGCAGTCTGTCAATGGATTTAATCAATCACCTTTCTCAAGACATATGCAAACACATAAAAGTGAAAATCATTTCACGTACCGAAAGAGTGTTAAAAGCTATAGTCAAAGATCAACATTCTCAACCGAAAAATTAGTACATACAGGTGAGGAATCCCACATCTGCGGAGAGTGTGGAATGTTATTTAGTGTACGTTCAAATTTTGTTACACACATGTTAACCCACACAAAAGAAAAACCTCTGAAATGTGAAGAGTGTGGACGTACATTTCATCTACGATCAAGTTTGGTTAGACACATGTTAATCCATACAGGAGATAAACATCACACATGCGAAGAGTGTGGAAAGGGATTTAGTCTACGTTCAACTTTGACTCAACATATGTTAATCCATAAAGGGAAAAAACCTCACACATGCCAACAGTGTGGAAAGGGATTTAATCGACGTCCTCATTTGGCTGCACATATGTTCATCCACACAGGGGAAAAACCTAACACATGCCAAGTGTGTGGAAAGAGTTTTAATCAACGTTATAATTTGGCTAGACACATGTTAATCCATACAGGAGATAAACCTCACACATGCGAAAAGTGTGGAAAGGGATTTAATCGACTTTCAAATTTGGCTACACATATGTTAGTCCACACAGGGGAAAAGAATCACACATGCCAAGAGTGTGGCAAGAGATTTAGTCGACGTTCAACTTTGACTACACACATGTTAATCCACACGGGGGAAAAACCTCACACATGCCCACAGTGTGGAAAGAGATTTAATCGACGTCCTCATTTGGCTGCACATATCTTCATCCACAAAGGGGAAAAACCTTACACATGCCAAGTGTGTGGAAAAACATTTAATCAACGTTATAATTTGTCTAGACACATCTTAGTGCATACAGGAGATAAACCTCACACATGCGAAGAGTGTGGTGATGGATTTAGTCGACGTTCAATTTTGTCTACACATATGTTAATCCACAAAGGGGAAAAACCTCGCACATGCCAAGAGTATGGAGAGGCATTTAATCAACGGTCTTCCTTGGCTAAACACATATTAATCCAGACAAAACAGATATACGTGCCAAGAATGTGGAAGGGAATTTAATCATGGTTATGACATTCAAAAAAACACCTTGATACATACACGTAAAAAAGTCTCATCTGCAAAGAGTGTAAAAAAAGGATTAGTAAACGTTCAAATTAGCTACGATAGTAATAGGTAAATTCCTCGGAAGATATTTTTGGGGAAGATTCCCAAGATGAGAATTTATGTTAAATCAAAAAGAAAATTTCCTTCTATTACTATATTACAGATTTCAAAGTAAAATTAGTTTTTATATCACAGCATATTATTACTGTTGTCCACATATGATTTTTTAAAATGCATATTCTTAACGGTACTATGTTACTTTATTAAAATTTTTTATATTTAGACTGTACGCATAAATGAATATTTATTTACAATATGTTCTATCAATTGAATATGTGCGGCAAATTATATAGTAATGTGTATAGTAGTAGTTCAAATTTATATGTAAGAGAATTTGCTGAACATGACTCTATTACTGATATTATAAACATTAAATTTATAAATGTTATGAACCAGTTAGATTGGGTAGAAGCTAGAAGATACATGTCTCACCAGTGCACCAACATGTGCGCCTACTCATTTATGTTTACAAAATTGGAAAGATACTTATCTTTATATTTTAGCACGTAACATTGCCATACACGACCTTTCATTCTACCTATTTCTCGAAATTCCATACGTTAATTCATATGAAAAAGACATCCAACTACTTCACTCAAAGGGAGGAGACAGACCGACGTCCATTGCTAATGGTGATTCAAGGTTTATTAATAGCGCTCCATCTCTATTTCTACATAGTTCTAAATTACCTTACAAAATGGTTCCTTTTCATCATTTGTAAATTAGAACTTTGCAAATTTTGGCTGCTATTACATTGGGGACCAGCTTTTGCACCCACTTTTTTGCTATATTCTACTCCGGTGCGGTTGTTTTATGGTTTCATACGTTAAATTACGTTGCCAACATTAAATTCAGATAGCGGTGCAGAGCGAGCGTTCGCGAATGAAGGCGGGTTAGAGCCCCGCATGGCAGGTTGTTTTCTATCTTCGTTGCCAATAATTCACTTTCTTTTCTCACATAAATCACTTCCACTTATCTATCCGTTTTGTATAAATCCCCTACTGCCCTAAAAAAAATGTGTTCGATACTTCTTGACTACTTGAAGATCACTATACACTCATTTCTTCCGTAAATCATCCTAGTTTTTACTAGTTTTGGCCCCCCAATTCTAAACAACTACCTTACTTTTTAGTGCATATGGAAATGGAGCTTAAAAAATATTATTAGTTATATAAAGTACCGTCAAATAATTTTAAATTTTTTAATATCCAAATTATTTAAAACCTGGAAGAAAATCATAATATATTAACATAAAGTAATTAGTCATATGGTTCTTATAATTTGGAAGATAAAGTAAAGAAATGAAAATAAATTCCTTCCCGGGAATTTATAGGCCGGGGAAAAAGACGCGAATATTCCCATTTTTACATTCCTTCCACCGGGAATATTCCCACTGCCCATCACTATTAGTGATGGGTAAATTCCCGGGAAGATATTTTTCGGGAAAATTCGAAAAAATGGAAATTTATTCGGAAATTTATGTACAATCAAAAAGAAAATTGCATTCTATTACTATTTTATGATTTCAAAGTTGAATTAATTTTTATATCACAGCATATTATTACTGTTGTCCACAGAGGATTCCTTGAAGTCTATATATTCTGAACGGTACTATGTTACTTTATTATATTTACAGAGTACGCATAAATGTATATTTATTTACAATATGTTCTATCAATTAAATATGTGTGAAAAAATTATATAGTAACAGTTTAAAATTATATGTAAGTGGATTTGCTCAACTTGACTATATTACTTATATTATAAACACATTAAAGTTATAAATGTCATGAACGAATTAGATTGGATAAATGCTAGAAGATACATGTCTCACCAATTTATCAACATTTGCGCATACATATTTATGTTTACAAAATTTGCAAGATGCTTACTTATCTTTAGATTTTAGCACGTAACATTGCCATACACAACCTTTCATTTTACCTATTTCTCGAAATTCTATACGTTAATCCACATCAGTGGCGTAGGGAAGGGGGGGGCGGAGGGGCCGGCCCCCCCAAAGAGTTCCGACAATGTACTTTAGTACTTTGATGTTTGTAATTTTTTATATATTTTTATGTTTATATATTTTTTTGTTTGTAATTTTTCTATATGTACCTATAACAGCACTTGCCCCCCCCCAAACACACATCCAAGCTACGCTACTGATCCACATGGAAAAGAAGTTCGAATACCTCGTCAGAAATTCGAGACAGAGAGAGGAGACAGACCGACGTCTATTACTAATGGTGGTTTAGGGTTTATTAATAGTACTTCGTCCCTATTTTTACATAATTCTAAATTACTTTACAAAATGTTTCCTGTTCATCATTTGTAAATTAGTACTTTGCTACTTTTGGCTGTTCTTTACCATTGGGAACCAGCTTTTGCACCTACTTTTTGCGATATTCTATTCCGATGCGGTTGTTTTATGGTTTCATACGTTAAATTACATTACCAACATTAAATTCAGACCGCATTGCAGAGCGAGCGTTGGCGAACGAAGGTGGGTTAGAACACAGCAGTGTACGTTGTTTTCTATCTTCGTTAGGAACATTTCACTTTCGTTTTACACATAAAACACTTCCACTTACCTTTCCGTTTTGTATAAATTCCGTACTGCCTTAAAAAATATGTTCGATACTTTCGTGACTACTTGAACATCACTATCAGCTCATTTCTTCCGTAAATCATCCTACATTTTGCTAGTTTTGGCCATGGTAGAAATAAGATAAGGTAAACCCACGCGCAGCCTGCCCGTTCGCGTGACGTCACCTTCGACACCAAATCACTGACCCTCCGAACAAGATGATATTGTCGCGCCCTCTCAGTTGACAGGTTGCTAGCTGTATTTCTATTGAAAATTTTCTACGTTTTCTTTGATTTTAACATTTGGTTAACTTGTTATACGCTGTTGTGTATGACATTTTCTATGTATAAATATTGTATTTTGTACTGTACAACTCATCTGTATTTGTTACATTGACTCTAAAAGCTTTAAAAATACCCTCATGCGCTGTGTATGGCTGTAAAATGAACACAAGAGAAAAGTTGGTGAAGAGAATGCCAAGTTTCATTCATTTCCAAAGCAGGAGGATTTAAGCAATTGTTAGAATTTTACCAAATGAATAAATATACTGTATACAGTAACACAACATATGTGTTCTTTGCTACTACCACTTTAAATACTGCTTTTGGCATTAATTTGCTTATTATGTATCTCTCTATATAAAAGAACAAGTCCTGACTGACATTGATCAAGGCATAGATTTTTTTTTTTTTTTTTTTTTTTTGAGAAATCCAAAGGGGAAGGAGAGAAAGATGAGTGGAAATTATTATCTTAAAATCTCTATACCTTGGAATCTTTGAATGTTAAAGACATGAAATTTGGTATTTGAACTTCTCATTTAAAACAATTATACATTTTTTTTTTTTTTTTTTTTTTAGCGTTTTGTGATATTTTGCGTAGACGAGAAGGAAAAGAAGTGGGAATAAAAAAGCGTGGGAGCGTGGGAATTACAATTAATATAATAAGATATCCATATCTCGGAATCTCTTAAGCTTAAAGACATGAAATTCGCTATTTGGACATCTCATTAAAAATTATTAGATATGTATGTAAGCGTTTTTTGATATTTGCTCTAGAAGGGAAGAAACCAGGGCGGTTATAATTGGACAGCCATATCATGAAATCCCTTAACGTTATTGGCATGAAAATTGGTGTTCAGGTTTTTATTTTAAAATAATTAAATTTGAAACAATTAAAGACATGTTTCTGCGTTTTTTAATGGTTCCTTAGAAAATAAAAAAAGGGGGTTGGGGTTGTAATTGGTAAAATAAAATGACCATTTCCCGAAATCCTTTAAGAGTATAAACATCTTAATTAATTATGTATTTTAGCATTTTGATATTACCGTTAAAAGGAGAAAAGACGGGAAGAAAATAGTTGCGAGTTGCAATTGAAACGGTTAGAGGATAAAGATGGTTTGTAACAAATTGTACATTTCGGGAAAATGTACACTATATCCGTTAAAATACATCCCTCATCGTTTTCAAATCTCTTCACTGGGACGAGGACTCACTAAATGATCTGTTATGTAACATGAATTTCCACGTGCATGAACCACCAAAATCTAACGTTTCGAAAAATGTAACATAACACTTTCATCGTAAGCGCTTCAATTGTTATAATAAGATAATATATCTCAAAATCCCTTAGGATTAGAGTTCTTAGGGATATGAGAAGTGAGAGGTCGTGGGAAAAGCAAATGTAGGGGTCTGGGGCGAAGTCCCCGGCTAACCGAAGGCAGTTATTCAATAAAAAATCTGCATGAGCTAGACTTTACATGCCGGTTTCTTGGTATTTGTTTTTGAAGCTCCAAGTTAATCACGTAACTTTAATCCATATGCGCTTATTTTCTAACATTCAGCAGTGGTTTATAAGAGAGTATTTTGGAATGAAAATTTATATTTAAATTCACATATTTTTTTAAAAAATCAGATCAGAGGCATGGGTTCAAGCAACGACCGTCCGGATTCTCTAGGATTTAAGTACAGACTAAGAGGATATATAATGAGTAAGCATTCTGCTGCTTTATTTACTCACGGTAAAAATGTTAAAGCTATCGAAGAATCTTCTACGCAGCAGGAAACAGTAAGATCTACATTAATTGAAGATATATACTTGAAAAACTCCGTACTGTATGATGAATTGTGTACAACAGTACAACTGTTGATGTATATTTTACCAGAAAATATAAATGAAAATGAAGATCAAATATGTTCATTAAATAAGCATGACCATGGTCTTGAATTTATAGCTGGGCGGGTATGTTTCAAATTTAAAATCAAATATTCACAGTTCCCTGTCAAAGAACCTGCTGCAATACAACTGAACAAAATTAATCTCAAAAAGAGGACTGACATTTCTATCAAAGGAAACGTCTGGACACAATCAAAGTAGCTAACAAATATTTTCTTGCATATCACAAAAAAGAACGAGAATGTATCTGGAAAGAAATGGAGCATTATTAGAAAATTAACAAGTATCATGAAAAATGAATTTGATAATAAGTGTGAACCGAAAGTTTTCACATGTTTTATTCGACTTAGAACATGCATAAGAATAAATGAACTAAACAAGCAACTGAAAAACTCTTCCCGCAAAAGAATATTTTAAAGAAAATGAAGAAGGTGGTGAAGTGAGAGAATTGAGTTCAGTAAAAAAAAAAAAAAAATCTTGTAAATGCAAGTGGATTAGGCCTACTGGGGACACCATTTAATAAAAAAAAAAATAAAAAAACACGACGGACAATACTTCTAAGGTTATGGGGAAACTTGTCTATACCGTATATATAGATGAAAGTTTGATTGTTTTGGATGTAATAAGAGTATATTGAAATACTTGATTTACCCTACTTTTCTTTTTATGTGCATTTAAAAAAAAAATAAATATATTCCCATGCCAGAATAAAATTCCAGTAATATAATAGGCATCTAAATCTGAAATAGCAAATAGATACCATGAAGTTAGGAGAAAACAGTAATTTCACATTGAGGTTCCAAAGAGAATATACGGGAGCAAGCAGACGACAGCGCGACTCCTTTCCCGAGTGTGTGTCGAAGTTGACGTCATTGCGCGAGTAGGACGCAAACGCGTTCGGTGATGGACTTACCTTGTCTTATTTCTACCATGGTTTTGGCCTCCAATACTAAACAATTACCCTACTTTTTAGTGCAAATGTAAATGGAACTTTAAATATCGTATTATTACTTATATAAAGTACCGTCAAATAGTTTTAAATTTTTTAACCTCCAAATTGTTGAAAACCTAGAAGTAAAATCATAATATATTAAAATAAAGTAGTTAGTCTTATGGTTCTTATAATTCGGAAGATAAAGTAAAGAAATGGAAATAAATTCCTTCCCGGGAATTTATAGGCCAAGGAAAAACCCGGGAATATTCCCATGTTTTAAATTCCTTCTCACCGGGAATATTCCCACTGCCCATCACTAGGAAAGATGTGAGTTATAAGCAGGGTTGGAAACATAGTTAGCGTTTAGAACTATTTTTTTTTCTAATTTAAAATATTTTTGTTTGCCATTTCATGAACATTTGTTGGAGTAGATGTTGTCAAAGATTGTAGCTAGGTAGATAGATAAATAATATTTACAGATGTTATCCGGCTATAGATAACGTATTATTTATATACGAATATCCTGTATTGACCAAATTTCAGTTCAGTTTTACTATACGCATCCTTAGCAGGAATGAATTCAGGTTGTAGCTCCGGGAGGAATATCCCCTCGGGGAAAATTCATTTCCACCGGAAAAACAAAATTTCAATCGCAATATGTAGAAATTGCTTTACCTAATTATTTGGCTTCCTATCTGGACGTGCTGACGAAATCCAATCTCTCAATAAGACCCAGACTAATCTTATATAAATATTAAATATGTAACACCTAAGATAAAATACCAACTGGTCAATAAAACCTATGTTTCTTAACACTATGAGCGAGTATGGCAGAACATGAAATTATCAAGTGGTGATGGAATATTGGTATTTTAATAGGTACTATAATCTCGCCCTATATTATATATTAGTACAGATTGAAATAGGAAACAAAAGATAGGGAAGATCTTTCTATGATTCCATATGATTTATGACATCAACAGACTTCAGTTCTTGAAAATGAACAGTTCTTGCTTTATTTGAAATAGAGCGACTTAAATCCCACTTTTTACATCGGGAGAAACAGACGATAGTGTGTTTTAGAATTATTGTTAAAGTAAGCACAGCTTTCTTTAACAACATTGAAGTCAGTTAGAGAGTGAGATTCAGAGGGCGTCGCTTAGTTGTATCAGGCAGAAACAGTTGTCCCTCCTAGGTCTGAGATTTATATAGATTTTATCAACAGAATAATAGTATATTAATGAAAAATTGCTATTAACCCATTAGTGCCCAGAATTCCCCAGTGGTATTTTGAAAAGTTTCTTTTCGCCTATTTGGTCTTAATAGTACTCTAAAATAGACATTAGAATATTTTTGAAAAATATTTATTTTTTCTTGTTTTTTAGACCGGCAACTTAACTTGCCAAATGGCACATACATATTCAAAAAAGGGAACATTTTGGAAAGTTACAATTTTGAGGGAGAAAATACACTGCGAAAACATAACTATTAAAATCGAGCTAATCCTTCCTTTACAGACCTTCAATCTTTCCTTCTGGAGTCTTTGAAATCAATCCAGTTGAGTCTTTCTCCTCAAAACACATTGTAGCCAAAAACAATGCTAATCTTACGTCAATATATCATAGAAAGAAAATGCAACGATGATATGACGAAACAGACTCCAAAGTAACTTCATGGTTAAAACCTGCAACGTCAATCCATGAATTTCTGCGCTATAACGAAAAATTGCCGTGGCAACTTAAGTTGCCAAGGGGCAGTAATGGGTTAAAGGTGACCAAGATCTTACTGCGGATTTTGTTAACAAAGTTATTGATGTGTATGCAGCGAAGAAGCCAACACGAATATGCTCTATTTAGAATCAAAAGTGAGAGGAAGAATCTGAAGCTTTTATTAAAAATTTTCTATATATGTTTGTTTTAGGGCAATTAAAACATTTGAGTTATTTTAAACCTTTTACCAAACTTCCGCATTAATAGCAAACAGTAACTACTGTAAAAAGGAAATAATAACAATAATAAGTACAGTAAATAGTAACTAAAGTTTAGTCTAAAATAACTTTGTCAGTCTTTATAATTATTAAATATTTTAGATAAAAAATAACGATTGTTTTTTATTGTAATTTTACTTTAGATATTTATCCGCATGTGCATGTGAATTGAATTGTTAGATATGCTGCTTTCCTGTAAAAATACAGAAAAAAGCACCTCACTCTCCCGAAGAGTTCACGTTCCCCCCGTGTGAAAATGTCTGAATTCAACACTGATCCATAGCATAAGTAGCAGTGGTAGTAGTAATAGTAGTAGAAATCGGTTAACAGTACCGGAGGAGTTCGTTGGGTTCTGTTCTCGACCAAAAAATTGGCAAATTAAGAGCTTCCTCAAATTTTTCCGTATGCTTTACAATTAGTGCATCCGTATAGTAAAACTGTACAAGATCTCTTTACATTTCGAAATGCACTAAATTGAATATCTTATGCGAAAAAAATTGTAATATATATTTTTTAAAATTATTGAGTGATTCTGAATGCAAAACTTTTGGTAGTAAACCATTTCATACTCGTATACATTCCCACACACAAAAAAATATTTTCTTAACCAAAAGGAAATATTCCCTTGGTTTTCAAAAGGTTTTCTTTCTCTGGAGATGTCCAAACTGGTTTCCCCAATGTATTCCGAATAATTCCCGAAAATATTTTTCCAGAAATGTTTAAGAACATTTTAGAAAATGAAGAAAGTACATTTTGAGAATGGTCACCGGAAAGTAAATTCAGGAAAATATTCACAAAATGTATTGGAAATATTTTATTGGATGCAATGTAACATGTTTTTGCTGTTGAGAAGGGAAATATTTTCTAAATGATACTAAAAATGTTTTCCATATATGATATTGAAAACAAAGAAACGAAATATATTCAATATATTTAAAAAAAATGTTTCCCAATAAGATCTGTAAAATATTTTCTATTTTTACGAGAAAACATATTGAATATATATTTTTTTAAATATAGAATATTTTAAAAATAAATTATTTTAATATGCAAAATATTTATCAGAATTATTTTTAAAAAGGTTACTTAATTTTTACAAAACTATTTTAGTAATCTTCTCTTATAACTAAAATGAAATATTTTCGTGCATTATTTCAGTATTGTTTCCAGAATATTTTATCCAATTTTGATTATAAACTTTAAACAGGGAAAAGAAAACTTATTAAAAATGTACAGAAAAGGTTTTCCGTTGTGTTTTGGAAAATATTTTTTATTTTTAGGGAACATTTTCTTGACATATTAGAGGAACATTTTTACATTCTTTTCAGAATATACTCTTCGGTTACTGGAGAAAACATTTTCCTTGTTATATCTGAGAATTATCCCGAATATTTAACGTAAAGATTTTTAAAAATATGTTTGGAAAACCTTTTACGGATTACAAGAAGTGCATTTTTAGAACGTTAGGAGGAAAAGAATGTAAGGAAAATTTTCACAAATTGTACTAGAAATATTGTGCTGAATGTAATGTAATGTTTTCAACGTTGAGAGAGAAAATGCTTTCGAAGTAATACTAAAAATGTTTTGTGTACATGATAAAGAAAACACAATTGGAAATGAATTCTGTATATTTTTTAAATGTTTTCCAAGATATTACTTGTAGTCGTTTCTATTGTTACGAGAAAACATATGAAATATAATTTTTAAAATGTTTCAAATATTTTAAAAATAAATTCGTTCCTAATACAAGAAATATTTTTCAGAAATATTTTTAAAACAACTACTAATTTTGTATGGAAATGTTTTTGTTACCTTATCCTGTAATTTAAATGAAATATTTGCATACAATATTTTAGAATTATATCTAGAATATTTTATCAAACGTTGAAATAAAAATTTTAAAACAGATATTAGAAATGAATAAAAACTGCTTACCACCGTGTTTGTGAAATATAGTCTGTGCTTTTGGCTAATAATATTTTCTGATACATTAAAGAAATATTTTTACAATATTCTCATAATATATTCTTCAGTTACAATAAAAGTGCAAAATACCTAAAATGAATTTTACTGGAAATGTTTCTCTAAGATTTTACTAATTTAAATAGCATATCCTTATATAATATTTTGGAGATTATTTAATGTTTTCTTTCAGAATATATATATATATATATATATATATATATATATATATATATATATATATATATATATATATATATATATATAGACACATACACGCACACACACACACACACACACACACACATATATATATATATATATATATATATATATCAAGCCATAGTACTATTTACGCCAGAAAAAACGTAAATGAAAAGATCAGATGTAACAACAATTTCATTTTTAATATATATTTTATGTCTCTAAACGGAAGCTCTGCAAACTAAAGAACATTAAAGGTTGGGTTTAGGGATCTATAGGCACGAACATGATAATCCGCCGCTGACATTGGCCAAGAAAGAATGACAAACAAATAGACATTCAGGTTGCCAGTTTCTAAGTGTTTAACAACGTATACATGTTTTGTAGGGTAATGAGGGCCAGTAGATTTTTGGTGGGATTTTTTTGCCGACCATGTACTCGTCATTTTATAAATAATTATTTACGAACATGTTTGAGACCAGGCCCGCAACCAGCGACAGATGTTTGGCGGGGCATGGATATGTTAGGGGGAGCCAAATTATTAAAAATTCTCTTGCACATGTCTAAATTGTGTTTTATGTGTTGAGGTCTGGAGGGGCCACGAAAAATTTAGGGGAGCCAGGCCCCCTAGCCTTCCTCTAGTTGCGGGTCTGTTTCAGACTAAAACGAAGTAACTACTACCCCAAATACTAAACACTATGATCATCACAAACATACAAGACATTTCGCATTAGTTTTATTCTACAGACAAAAGGTGAACTTATGTTACCTCCGTAAATTATATCAACACATGTAAACTGACTTCTCGATAATTCAATACTGCCAGCATTCCGTCTAAACATGGACAGGAAGACGAGCTCTCTCAAGCAGTAATCGCTACTTGAAACATTGCCAGATTTCTCCTACAGTGAATCTGACATAGGAAATTTTGCATTGGGCCTTATTTGCCGCAAGTACGTTATCAGTGGTTCAAAATCGTTGTCCACAGCTTAATGCTTATTTTGTCAATGTCTATTAATCCATTTGTCATTCGCCAACATTTTCGTTTCTATCCTAAGTCGTTTTGTTCTTATTTATTATTATTATTTAAAATGACGTGGGCTTTCACTTTTCAATAGTACTTCGTTTCTTCATGTGGTAATAATGGCCAACGATTTTAAAAAATAACAAAACAGGTCAAGCATTTTATCAGAAAAGAAAGCTACGAACGAAACTTGAAAGAAGATGAGAGGCAAACCAAGGCTCTAAAGAAAGTTTCTGTTTAATTTTGGGCAAACTTTCGAAAGTGATAATCATACAAATGTTGACGTGAGGGAGTTGTCAATACCACTTACTCTTAACGAAGCATTTGCAAGTCGATAAATTTTTAAACTGTAAATTTTAACAGTAATTTACTTTTTAAATTAGAATGGAATGAATACGACCTCTTCGGTTACGGGTCTGAGTTAAATTTAATGTATTTCAAAACTTGTTTGGATACAACTATTTATCATGCAGTATATGTGAATAGAGTAAAATTCGAAAGGTTTTACTCGTTGCTCGTTGTATTGTAACAGTGTAACAATCATTATGAATGCATTCTAGTATGAAATTTAGATGGAGCGAATTTTTTAAACATTTGGTAATTGTCTTAATACAAAGAAGAGTTTTGATTATTAGTAACTCGTGTTCAGGGATACTCCGGCGGAGATGGTCCGAAAGTCTGGATCCCCCAGAACTTTTAATTTTCAAGAAAATTAGCACAATTTCAGGGGGCAAATATTCAAAATTATTTGCATTTTGTAGACTACTACGAAAAATCTTCGGACCCAAAAGAGAAATCTGTGGTGCGCCACTGCTTGTGTTTACGTTCTGTTACTCATTGCCTGATTTCGAACGTCTATATTGGAAAGCGGAATGGAAGGCTGAATTGTTTCATGGACCTAAATGACCCTGAAAAGAGCGGGGGAACCTGATTTTGAAGTTCCGCCACTGGATCGAAGACAATTTAAATATTGATTTAGGTGCACACTTTTGTCATTTGTTATATATTAAACAAGTTCTACTAAAATTAAGAAAGAATTATTTGAGATCAACTGTATCCCAAGAACGATTAAATAGACTAGCTTCAATGTCCATTGAAAATAACATACTCAATGAAATGAATACGGGTGTAATAATAAGAGATTCTGTCAAATTCAAAGCCAGAACAGTCGATCTATAACATGAACTTTGCAGTAACAAAGAAAACTAGAAATTAAGCTAATTACCATAGTCGTATCACTAGAAAATACTAACTAAATGTGATTTTAACGATGCATAAGAAACATACACCTTTGCCAAATCAAACCTGTGTTAATATTAAACATGAATCGATGCGTTTTATTTTGTTTCGAATTTTATGTTTCAGTTGTACTTGTCAAAATACACCTTTGATATATATCTTAGTTGGGTCTTGTACTTATTTAATAGAAATGCTATTAATTATTAAAATTGGAACTTTGTTCAGTATTCATCCACAGTTAGTTTGGTATAATTTCGCCATTTTTCGTTAATATTCACAGGTACACTACGTATATTGAAGAAATTTGCAACTGTAGTAATTATTTGAAGAATTTTTATCCATTAAAATGTTCTACTCTTCTATTATAATTTAGGTGGGGACGCCTAAATATTGTTTGCTTACACTTAAGAAGTGTCTAGAACCGGTTCTGTCTGGACTCCCAAGATTCAGGCCCGTAGCCAGTCCAAAGTGTAGAGGGCGTTAGAAGTTAGGGGGCCATATCCAAATATAATTCATTGGCAAGTATACTGTAAAAATTTAGGCATGGCCCGGCCCTCATGCCCCACGTGGATATGGGCCTGTCAAGATTCCGAAATAAATCCGCGTACTTTAAGTTGTTTTCAATAATTGTTCCTTTTAATGCTCAAAAGAGTCGTTACTTTCCGTTGCGAATCTTTATGGCAATGTTGAAAATAAGGGCTATTTTGAACTGCTCAGAGCTGTGGCCGTTATTTTTTATTATCCTTTTATCATTTCCAAATTAATTAAGCTAGATTTTTTTCATTCGATATATAGCTACTACATAATATTATAACGAAACCAGTTTCAATGAAGTTTAGATTTAGCCATCATCTCTGAAAGAAAATCTTAAATACGATGTTGATGCTAACTACAGTTTTAAAATAAAGTTGACAATAGTATGTTCATCTATAGATACTTCATACAAAAATATAGGCCTAAGATAAAAAATCATCAACGAACTTAAGAAGTCCTTACTGAATTCTCTGTGTCTATGTGTGAGTGTGTGTCTGTTACCTGCGAATTTTTCCATTTTGAGACTCCATTCGGTGGAGTATCGAAAATTATCTGCGAAAGCGATTTTTCGCGTCACTCTTACAAGGTGTCTAGCAAATTTCTGTTGACAATTTCCCGGCAATTTCCATATTTTACCCGACCTATCCTAGGAAAAGAATCGCACAGAAAGACTAAACGTAATGAAAAAGAGTGCAAAATTTTACCTGATCAAAACGTTTCTCAGTATTCATGTGCAATGAAATAATCTAATCACGCAACTTCTTCATCTCTTCTTCTATGTTAGCGACTTCTTCTGACAAGTGATTTACAATTTTCTGTTTCTTTGCTTCAAGTTCCTTCAGTCTCTATTGTGCTCTTCTTTCTTCAGCGGCCCTGCGATCTTCTCTGACGTCACTTTTTTACGGTGTTCTTCGGCTTCCTTGAATCGCGCGTATGCATTTCTCATTGACAGGATAATCTGTTTTGGAATAGGCAGTGCCAGTACGCCACCAGCTACATTGACAGCATCATACACTACACGCTGCGCCACTGAAAAATCCTCTGAAAAATTTTCTACTACTATTTCCTTGTTTAAGAAAAAACACTTGGGAAAGAATTGGGCACATATTTACTATCTTGCAGAGATATACATCATTTGGTGATAAGACATTCATTCAAAAGTCATCAAATCTGTGTTCACTTCTTTTGTAAGACTCCATTTTCTCTCATACATCTAACCTACTAGAGCCTTGTATTCTCTGTCTGCCTTTTCTGCATCGAACGCTGAGACAATATTATTCTGCACTAAAATTTCGAACGTTGCTCTCATTTCTTCAACAGCTTCTTGCGGTGAAGAGATTAAGAAACGTCAGTGATATAGTAAGGGAATACTGTAGTGGAGGCCTCTGCTGTATATTGGAAACAAAATGCTAATAGCATTCACGAACTTGTTTACGAAAACACAGCATTTTCTTTTCACTTATATTTGCACATTACCTAGTGCTGATCAAGTTGCATACCCAACGTAAATTTGCTTGATACGTACTGGCAGTCTTAGCGTTCCTGAGGTATTGGCAAAAAAAAAAAAAATCGATTTCGAGAGATTTAAGGAGCCGTATCTCGGGAACCGTAACTCATAGAGAGGTCATATTGGTGTTAATCAATACGTAAGAAAATAGTAAACATTTGGTACCAAAACAGTAACCGGTGACCAATGGCCAACTGGCCACCATTTCGAAGATGCTGGCCCAAAAGTTTCGGATTTTGGAAGATTTAAGGAGTTGTACCTCGGGAACCGTGAGTTATAGAGATATGTTACTTTGAACATTTTTCAATCTTAAAGTCTCTATTTTGAGCACTATAGTGTTTAATTTCATATTTTTAAAGAGCCGTTTTACATGTTAATTATAAAATTTACCACATCTCTTTGTATGTTAAACACTGGTAAAGTATTTTAGATTTGTGCTATGGCTTTTACGGTTTCAGAAACTTTATTCGTTTCCAACGGAATACAATATGCATATCGTGAAAAATATCAATATATCATATAATATATATTTGTAACTATTATTATTAGGCCTACACTTTGCAATACTGCACCGAGCGAAGTAGCTCAAGTGGTAGAGCGTTGGCTTCGCATTCGGGAGGTCGTGGGTTCGAATCCCGCTGCCGACCATCCTGACTGAGGTTTTCCAGGGTTTCCCCTCAGTCCTACCAGGCAAATGCCAGGATGGTACCTACTAAACAGGCCCTGGCCGATACCTTCCCAAATCTTTTCCATTGTTGTTGTTGGATGTCCAGTGTAAAATGGCCTTGGAGCTGTATCTGGTGATTGTTAAATAAATAAAAATAATAAAATATTTTGCATATCTGCTAAATCCATTTGTAATGTTTGTTTTATTCCAAAAACAACATATCTTAGAACGTTTTAACAGAACTTTTGAACAAAACATGTGGGAAAAAATTAGTACTCAAGGAAATTATAAATGGATAGATATAGTGTATTACAAGAATTGTTTAATGAGTATAATAAAAAAAAAACATAGAAGAATTGGTATAAAGCCTGTAGATGTTACGTAAAATCAACTCTTTTTAAGTTCGTTTTGGCAATGTTCCTTGAGCATTCTAAACTGGTTGGCTTGTAGGAGCTGCCAGTGTCCAGAGGGGTGAAGAATATTCCATTTTTATAGAAACTATTGCTTTGTAGAACGTTGCTATAGGAGGAATGTTTTTGCCAATGAAGCACTAACAGTTTGTCCTGTTTGGAAGTCAAGGAGAACGTCCATTGTAGATTATTGCCGTCTCTTTAACCCACCACACACTAACGTTCTACTGCTTCTTTTGTAGTACGAAGGTTACCCAAAATTACCATGGAGTCACCGCCTGACCGTTGCCAACCCAAATATCTGATGCGTTTCCAAATTTAGATACCTCCTTTAAATTGACAGGTATCTGTGTATTTTGAGGCCGGAATTCGGAGGCCTAAGTAAGCGCCGTTAACTTCTCTTTAAAGTTTAACAAAGCATTAATAATAAAATTATGATCTTATCTACACAGATGCTATGTAGTGCTGTTTTCAGCGCTCTATTATAGAGTTTGATTAACGTGTGTTGTCAACACTCTAATGAAACTAACAATGATTTATATCTGAAGGGGTCGCTGCAACTTTTTCCGCAGAGTTGTCTAACCAGAGACGAGGCAGAATGGAACTTGTACATTGATTTCACTTATTGGGCCTTTAGTATGTCTGTAATCATACGTCAAAACAACTCTGCATAAGGTCTATTTTGTTTGTCGAGTTGTAATTCGTTATTTTGGATATAAATCGTTAATCATATTTAATGGCCGTTAACATCACGCATTAGCCAAAGTCTTAACGCAACTGTTAAAACCGACATATTTCATTTCATATTTAATTTTCTTTGGCCTCAACGCATCAAACATTCAGTGAGTGTTAGGACGAATGCTTCAAGGAATACCAATTACATGCCGTGGTCCGACAAATCCATACTAATAAATTAACTATTGTGTCAAGTGCATTGATACATCAAGTTCGGATACTATCGTAAGAAAAATACGGACGGTGTCGTATTCTATAATTGATACTAAACAACAAAATCAAGGTGTCGTGAAACGAAATACCGAAATACAAACTTATTAATTTTCTATATGTCAAACATACAAATATTTTACAGGAAAATATATGTGCCATATATATATATATATATATATATATATATATATATATATATATGTGTGTGTGTGTGTGTGTGTGTGTGTATAATTAGCAATTGAACCTGAATATAAACAAAGCTGATTTTATTGGATAACTAGTTGAAATACCCATTCTTCGCAAGGGTCATATAAAATATCTACGTAAACAAACTGAACAACGAAAGGAAAAAATATCAGTCATTTTTTAATACTTTTACATATCCCGGTAAACGCCCCTGTGACCCCTGGTTCGAAATTTGAGAATAACGCCTCTGGCCCTCAGTCGATGGGGGCTATATTTGGAAGTCAATGCATGTTTATGTACCACCATTGATGTCAGCGACCACGAAAACTATGGATTTGACACTTTGGATGTCTTGATACTCCCCTCCGGTGACCCTCAGCCGAATGGGATGAATCTGAAAGTTACTGTGATTGGAGTTTCACCATTGATCTCACGACTGCGAAAAGTATGAATTTGACACTAATATCGGTCATTTTCTACTACTTTTGCATGTCCCGATAAACTCCCCCCACTTGTTCGAATTTTGAAAGAAGCGCTTCATCTTGGTCTGGGTCCTGGACCATGTTACCCGTCACCAAAATTTGCGCTAGCAACGGTGGGTTTGCACGTAAATTAGTAGTTTGTCCAATCACTATGTGAACTACAAATTATATATATATATATATATATATATATATATACGTACGTTTCGAATTTGCTAAAATTTAAATAAATCACGAATATGGACTAATATCTAATTTTCGTTTTTCTTACACCATACTGAAATATTTTTCAGTAGAAACTGCCAAAGCGCTTGTAGAAATGTTAGTTTCAAATGCAAATTAACAAATATCTCTGACACTTTCATTCAAGAGGTCAATTCTTTGTGAGTTCGTTCGACAATATGACCACAGTTATGAACATCTTACGCGTTTTATTTCTGTTATAATTCAGATTTGAACTTGATACTTATAATATCGATTCAAACATTATCAAAACCAGTGGCGTATTTAGGATCTTGTTTCGGAGAGAGAGGCTTGAGAACCAGTAAGAAGCATTTGTGTTGTACGTATAATACGAAGAAAATAATAATGAAATTATTTCGGTGTGGCTTGAGCCCGATAGCCCTCTAAATACGCTACTTATCAAAACAAATTTGTTGAAATTATTACTTCATAAATGTATGTATATTACCCTTATAATATTACTAAATTCTTATGTTCATTGCATTGCTCATGTAGAACAATATCATGGTGACGAAGCAAACTTTTCAGTACTGTATCTCAGTTACATGAGTTACACGTTGTCCAGGTTTTCGCTAGGCGAGATTGTAGACTGTGAGATATTGGTTGAGATGTTTCACCCGCAAATCATCAACAGATCGTGTACTAACTTTGTTGTGATGGATGGTCAACTACAAAATAGAAGTATGCACAAATGTGGATATATAGACTAACATAGTTTTCTGTGGATATATTTTTATTGATTCCGTGCGATTTGTGTCATTATAATTTGCGACAAGTTTCACGTATCGGCCAAATTTGTTTGAGAGTTTGATAAGATTCTTCAGCCGAATATAACAATTCCAGTTTGCGGCCAACCGGTAATTGGTTCTTTAAATGAATCAGAAGAATAAAAGTGATACACACTGCCAGATATTTTCGTCTGAAATTATGAAGTGTTAAGAAATGCGAATGGGGAATAAGGATAAACGTCACTATGTTCAAAAGTGGCGTAATTCTCGATTCTTAAAATGTAACGTAATGTTGGTCAAGAAACTGAGTCAACATACTATATAACACACACACACATGATTTTACTCATAATTAGATTTGCTAGATGTTATAATTTGTGTTCGGTGCCATTTAACAAAACTCCACTTTGTGCTCAGTTGGCAACACTGCATTACATTTGATGTTATTGAGCATGTCTGTGGATACAATTTTTCCTTACTATACTTCTTCTGTAAATGTCATTTTGATTACTTTAATAATTTTGGAGTTCTTTCTGTGCCAGTGTATCCTATGTATTGCTATCTTCTCATGATTCTAGCTCCTATCTTCTCTGTATCTCCTGTGCTTCTTGGTGTCAGCCCGTAAAACTTTGAATTTCTCACTTTTCTTCACTCCTCTATCGATTGCGCATTGATTGGGCAATGCTACTATAAGATGTTCCTTTGTTAGTAAACAATACCACAAAGTGTGCATTTACTGTTTACAATTTAAATTAGGAATTCAGACATTAGTTTTAAATAATAATAATAATAATAATAATAATAATAATAATAATAATAATAATAATAATAATAATAATAATAATTAAAGAGACCATATAAATTAAAACTAACTTGTGCGAGTCGTTTCCTCCTCCTTATTTCCTTTCTCAATTCCTTTTTCGACAACGGAGGCGCACCTGGTGCAGGTTTATCCTCGATCGGCTCAACTTACGCCATACGACGACGCAAAACATGTAAGAACTTTCCACTTCTCTCCCTCTACAAAATCTAGGCCACACACCACGTTCTGCTACCTTAAAACACAAACAAACAACTGACAAGATTAAAACCTATTGAAATAAGAAATCTACAAAATAAATCAATACTTTTACCACGGATTTCCCACTCTTGTCAACATTTTTCCTTGGCAAGAAAAACATTCCTGCATTTCAGGATTAGGATTAGTAGTTATATTTCTGGGCTTTCGGTATCCATGACCATTTTAGCCCATCACGTATGATGAATGACGTATCTCGGCGATCACACTAACAGGAAAAGTGGGAAAGGAAGGAATCGGCATGAAATCTTTATGTTAGATACCACCCCGACATTAGGAAAACATAGGAAAAATCTCATTCAGGATGATTGGCCTGAAAAGGATTTTTGTACCTCTCCGACCGAGTGTGCCCACCGGGAATCAAACCTGCGACCACTCGTAAAGAAGACGAGAGCGTTAGTGAATATGCTATACGGGCCCACTAGAAAAGAACTAGAATTTTAAGATGAATATCCATATACAAATGCTGAAAACACAATAACTAAATTTGTACTTTGTTCATACAATACATTCCTTTTTAAAATAAACTAATAGGCTACCAGTATCTTATCTTAAGTTTTTATACCAACGTAATTCTGTTACTGAGGTGGCTCTTGACGGATGTCTCACTGATAGAGAATGATATTGCTAAAAACTGTAGGAAGAAAACAGGGGCATCATTTCGGACTTCGCTTGGGGAGGGGCAAGAGAACCACCGACATAAGACTTTCGCGTTTTGTACTAGTATATTAGTAGACAATCGATTAAAGTATATGTATTCCTCAAACTCTTGAGGGCAATTCCCTCTCCTGCCCCCCCCCCTTAATGATGCACCTGTATGAAAATTTAAAACATGTATACAATTTATATGTATTTAAAGTTCCCTTCTTTTAGACTGTAGCGATATTTTTTTTTACCGATGTGTCTTCCCTCAAAACACACCATTGCAAGAATTGAAAGCGTATGCTGGAGAGGGAACTTGGGGACTCAGCGCTTCTACTTTTCTTGCATTAGAACTACCGTTCCCAGTATTTCACAATATATCGAGGAGCATTATGCTATCTCTTAGACCCATTTGAAATAACGAAAATTGAGGTTAAATTTACTTTGGAGTTGCACCACCCGATCGTGACGTAATGTCACGTGGTATTATCATGGCGGCGTGTCGGCTGTGAAGGAAATGATGCTTTTGTGTGAACTGTGATAAAGATGGGATAAAACAAGCCCTACAGGGCTTCTAAGCCCCTTTGCTTGCTGACAATCTTTTTCTATCAATAGTTTTGTGAAAAATGGACTAATATCACGTGACATTACGTCACAAATGGATGGTGCAACTTAAATGTAAAATTAATCTCACCCGAAATACCAGAGACAAAAAGAAGAAAGAAAAGAAAAAGAAAAATTGTAGGCATGTTTTATATTGTATTTCGTCAATTATATGGGTGAAATATTTCGTGCTACGTTTATAACAGAAGTCAATCATTCATCCTGTGAGACATCCTCCTCATATAGAATCAGAAATATCTCCGGGAGGAAGTGTTTGGAATTAAATATTTTGCGAAAAATAATTCATGTGTTTGGAAGAATGCTATGACTAAGACTGCGTTTCCTGAATTATTTTCCTAAAGTGCGCGTAATAAATAATTTTAATACAGTTGAGACCATAGACAAGTTACGAAAACAACCTACTATTTCTGTTTGCAATACTTAAGAAGCGTTACTCTTTTCTTTTGTCTCTTTATTTTAATATGCATGAAACTCTTTAATACAACAACAACAACAACAATAATAATAATAATAATAATAATAATAATAATAATAATAATAATAATAATAATAAGCTTGCTTTGATCACTCGAAATTACATTTTGGGCAAACAGCAATTTCCTTTCATAGTACTCTTAAGTTGTTTTATTTTCAATAAATACTATGCAAGAAATCTCAATTTTTAGATCCAACTTAGCCCTTTCAGCCCTGATTTTTTGTTTACTCAACGATTTTATTTTTATTTTGTCCTGTTATTCTTTTTGACTTAAAGAATCAAATACAAGTGTCATATGGTTTGCGGGTGTCATATTTAAAATATAATGGATGTACAACTTGCGTGCAATACGGTTGAAATATGTATGTAAAATACAAAGTGGCATTAATTGAAAACATCATTGTCATGTATTATCTGTCAGGAAAGTAAATGTACACCTGTTTTTTGACGACCCGCTCGGGAAAGTAATACTCCCGGAAGTACGTTTTTCCGCGCGCTACTCTAGCCAGTTGTTTTACGCACTATCCTAGCCAGTTGTTTTAAGTTGGTCACAAAATTTATATCATGGAGTACAATGGGAACAAAACGAGCCCTATATCATGCAGTGCAAGGGGAATACTACTACTACAACTTATCTGCCCAAAGGTATATAAATCACTGTTTTGAGTATTATTTTCACATTATTTTAATTTAATAAGAATTATAGAAATGTAAAAAAAAAACTTTCCTCGGGCCGGGTTTGAACCAGAGATGTGCGTCTACGCGTAAAAAACGATAGTTTACGTTTACGTGTCAACTATGCGTAGACAATGTAAACAACGTAGACTATGTAGAATATGTCAACAACACGTAATTTAATATTGCATCGCGGACAATAAACGAGCTTTATTTTGTTGTTACCTTGCGAAATTGCGTACAAAATAAAATGCCTAGACCAGCGAATAGTAACTTTCGAATACTTAGTTTCGTCTTGATGAAGGAAAATGAAAAATATTATGCATTTTGTAAAATATGCAAGAAAAAAATGGCAAATACAGCATATTCAAGACTGAAAGCTCACAGGTGAGAATTAGTTTTGTAAATTTCATTATAAAAGCAGTGCTCGAAGTGGAAAATATAAGGAAGTGGTATGTGCAGAGCAAACATACAGATTAGATAATTCCCTCTACTTTTTATATGTTACTCGTTTCCCTAATCTTTCCCTGCACGCATATTTGCGGATCCCAAACGTTTCATATATCCTCTGATCTGATTGGTCGATACAGATACGATATCACAAGACATAATCTACATGTAGCACAAAGTAAACGGCAAATGGTGTAGGATCTGGTAGCCGGGTGGGCTAGCGCAACATGCCAGTAAAGAAAATGTTTTTGGCATGGGTTCAAATCCTGCCGTCGGACATTTTTTTTACTACTTTTAAAAAATTCTATAACACTTCTTTCGTTAAAATAAGATTAAAAATAATATTCAAAAAGTGATTTAACGATCATTTTTTTAAAAATTTTCATTAAACTTCTTTCATTAAAATAAGCTTGCCCTTGTAGTATATAGATCCACAGCTGCTGCTGTTGTAGTAGTAGTAGTAGGAGGAGGAGGAGGAGCAGGAGGAGGAGGAACGGGTTAGAAGCCCCGCAGGGGTTGTTTGGGTTCTGTTCTCGACATCTTGGCAAGAATGCTGAAACGTTTGGGATCGGCAAAAATGCTCGCTGCACCGAAGCGAAACAACTGAATGAGGAAATATGAACAAACGAGCAACGAAATTGTTCCTTACATTTGATAGTGGTTGTCTACATAGTCTACACGGGAAAAGGTGTAATGTAGATTACGTATAGATTACAGTAGACAATCGCGTAGACGTAAAATTATAGTTTACGGCACATCACTGGTTTGAACTCACGCCAAAAGAGACTTTGGTTACTAGTATATAGCGCTAGCCTACTCGGCCACGAAGACCGACAGCAACAAGTGTTTGATATCTGCTATTTTACTGCAACGTGGCAAGAAGTGGATAACGCCAACCAATCAGAACATTGTTTGTCGTTTCTACTTCAGGAGCATTACTCTCCTGAGCTAGTCCTGCTTTTTGAGCCTGGCATTCCTGTGCTCCAGCCATGGAGAGTATGAGAATTAAATCAATCAAATGTTTAGTGAGGGGCACGAAGAGAAGTCCAATCTGAATAAGACGTTGCAGAAGAGCACAAACTGTTAGTACGAATATTGCATGGTGTAAATAAATTACGACACCAAAAGTGAATTTCAGAAACAGCTGGTAAACGGAGAAAAAAAGGTAAAAATTGTCGAAGTGAGAACATAAAATACATATGCAAACAAATATCCCAACAACTAAACATTTGCCAAGCAAAGATCCTGGTGTAGTGGCTAAGACGCTAGATTATAAATTCAAAGGACGTAAGTTTGAATCCACAACAAGTAGGATGATTTTTAATAATGCATACATGCACGTGAGAGGTGGTAAAAGATAGCGTACTACTCGTTTGAGAAATTAAGTAAAAACGAGGTAAAAATTCCAATTACATTTATTAGAAAAGTATAACAATGAAAACGAGGAAGCAAATATATCTATTCAGGGGTATGTATCAGAGGGCGGTGATCGGAAAAACGAAATTTTCCCGAATTTCACACATGTGAGTCTCTACAATAGGAAAACTTCTTGAGAAATATGCCTATTGCAGAGACCATCATACTGCACCGATTACGCTAGCCAAAGTTTATTAACAAAAGGTGTAGTGTTTTTCATTCTTCGCGATTGCTTTGAAAAAAAAACTTGAAAAGTATTTGTATCTATATTGATTAGCTGTATCACTCAGAAATGCAGCACTTCACCCCTACACAATCTTCTCATGCAACATCATATCCTAAATATTGCTAAGTTCAGCCCTGATGTTTGGAACGAAGAGGTATTGTTCTTCCTGTAATATTATTTCCGCCAAAATTGCATAGCGAAGTTAATTTATTCGATAACCTGGAGACAATTTAGTGCCTACTAATAAACTAAGTAATATACAATGGAGTAAAATTACAGAAATGATATCGTATTATACAGTAATTTCGCCGTGCAAGTTCAAAAGTATGATAATAATAATAATAATAATAATAATAATAATAATAATAATAATAATAATAATAATAATAATAATAATAATAATAATAATAAAAATAATCCTTCGATCCTGCGCGGAGAGTATGAGATGGAAAAAATGTTCTTAAAAGAAAAGTTTCTTACGGCCGGGTTTGAAACCACCCCAAAAGTGAAATTCTTTAATAGACCATGCACTAGAACACTCGGCTACAAACGGCGACAGGATCTAACATTTTCCTTCTGCTATTTGTATGCTGCATGGCGAAAAACGGAAACACCAACCAATCAGAACCGTGTGTTTAGTTTCTACTTCTGGAGTATTACTTCTCCGAACGAGTCGTGCATATGAGAGGTGCTAAAAGAGATCATATTACTCGCTTAATATGTTAAGTGAAAATAATCTAAAAATTCCATTGACATTTATTAAAGAAGTCAAATAATGAAAACGAGGAAGCAGGTAATGTAATCAAATGTATGTATTAGAGCACAGTGATCGAAAAAACGAAACTTTCCCGATTTTGCACATGTGAGTCTCTACAATAGGATTTTCTTTTAAATAAATGTGCCTGTTGCAGAGACCATCAAGTCAGAAATGCCGCAAAATTTCTATGCAGTTTTGCCGAACATGACCCTCTGAGACGAAAACCATTCAACCATTCTCAGATCGAAAGTAGTTTTGCTCTCTCTTTCTTTCTATCTGTATATATATATATATATATATATATATATATATATATATATATATATATATATATATATATATATATATATATATATAACGGATTTTGTGAACCCAACAATTGTCGTAACTTTCAGCGGATGGAGATTAAACTTGGCACAAATATTAATTGATGAAATACCTTGGATGAATGCGTTAACAATAATAATCAGATGTAAATGTTCAAAATGGCAGTTCAAACTTTTAAAAAGTTCCAAGGAATCAAATTTGGCCCATGAATGGGTATTCACAATGTTTGAGTGACTTTTCCTCTTTTGAAATATTCATGTGGAGGGATTTATCTGCTTTTGTTGAAGTATTGGATCCGATAAGTCACTTAAAGAAGGTTCACGTCCTTTCGCTACGGCCAGACCAAGGTTTTGGGAGGGGAATATTTTCCTACCGGAAAAATACGATTGTTAGTGATGATGTGAAGTTACACATTGAAATTGAAGTAACTTGTGAAACGTTTTATTTGAAAGAATAGTATAATAAATGTGCTTTCCGCTAACACAGAAAACTATAAATCAAGTATTTAATGTTCGAGAGCGTAAATGGCGAGGAGTATAATTTAATTTCTTTTTTAGTGACACATTGCATTGGAAATAGTGCTAAGCAACATTAGTGATAAGTAAAATAATAATAATAGAAATCACTAAAAGGTGTTGTTTATGGCAACTCCGTATCTTCCTCAATTCTTTATCAAATGTAATGATTGAAACACCCTATCTCCGTTACAGGAAAACTATTAATAATTTATATCTAGAGAACTGGAGGTGGTAGAAGAATGAGAGCTACGTTGGACACTGCGCACTCATAAGTCCCATCGAAATAAAATATGTCGAGGCGCTAGCCCCCCACAACTTGATTAAAAAGTAAACAAATGAAAATAAGCGATTTCAATCCAAATAATAATGAAGAGCGTCCTTCGGGGCATCGTCATGTGGAGTGATGCGGCCACAGTGGAGCCCTCCACAGGCAAAATGTAAATAATTGATATCGAGACCAGGAGGTGGTAGAGGGATGGGACCAACGTTGGGCACTGTGGACCCATAAGGCGCATGAGAAAAATATGAGTAGTATGGCAGCCGTCTTACCTATTTTCACATATTAACATTAAATTATATTGTGCGAAATTTACGCATGGGTCAGCTAGTTATAGTTATTATTAGGCCTATTATATTATTATTATTATTATTATTATTATTATTATTATTATTATTATTATTATTATTATTATATCAACAACGTGTATAATCTTTAAAAGATATGCGGTTTGAATCTGAATAGTAAAAGCTAATTGACCGTCGATCTAGGTCGTCGAGAAGTCTTCAGGAGGTAAGGACATCGGTCACGTTCTTGGTTTGAGTTCCGAAGGGGCAAGTATTCGGGCTCTTGCAAAAAATTGTTAACACTGCAGTGCTCGCGCGGATTACTATTGTAGTCCAGTGGGTTACAGTTTTCTGGTATCTGAGGGTTGGCAACACTTGTGACCTTGAGCAGTCGTCTACCTTCCTCCCCCATTTCTAGAACATCATTAGTCGATTTATAGCACCCAAGGTCAACGCACTGATGTTATACGGATTGTTATTTTCGCATGGACTACTATTGTAATCCGTGCGAGTACTGACGTGATAGTTTCTTTTCTGGCTAAGGTTTTAACTGTTCTCGTTTTGTATGTATTATTTCACATTATTCGCTCAAATATATGTGATATATATGTTAGTTTAAAATGTCACAGCAAGAACAGATACGACAGTGGCTAACAGAAACTGAAAGTGACGACGAAAGTGTTTTGAGGATAGAACACTAAGATGAAATGGAGGACGATGTTGTCGAGTAGTGACTCTGAAGAAAGTGGTAGTGACATTTGGAAGAAATAAAAGATGAAGAAAGAAACAGTATTATCCAGGAAGACAGGTTTTACGGAAAATTTTACATTGGAAAGGGCAGAATTACCAGATGGTATATTGATCCAGTGCATCCAAGAAATACGCAAACACAGCGTTATAACATCATATCTACACTGCATAGTTATTACTCCATAAAACAAACTAAATTTGGAGTTGACATATTGGACAAATTGTGTCGCCAGTGTGATACAACCAGGAATTCGCAAAGATGGCCAATCACTCTCTTTTTCCACGTGTTAAACGTTGCTGAAGTACAGTAAACGCTCTCATTGTTTTCAAAGCAAATAACAATGATGCTATGATCAACCTTAGAGACTTCCTGCAATCTGTGGGTATGGAACTTATCGAACCTTTTTGTGGAAGATGAAGAAACAAGAGTACCCGAAAAAAATGTTTCAGGTGCAGTAAGTGGATCTGTTCTGACTACAAGCACACTCTTTTGCACTGACTCTTATGACTGAAACACCCAAAATTTTGCCTACTTTTGACCTTGTTTTCAAGTGTAAAAGTTAAACTTGCAAATAATTTAACAACTTTTTTTTATTTTTTATAACAGTTTTTAACACTTTAAATGCAAATTTCCTCTTTTATTTCGATTTTTAATCAAATAGCAAGAAAATAAACGAACATTTACAAAAATATAGTAAACTGCATACGCATTCTAAAATTTTGGCATCTAATCCTTTTTGTGCATTAAAAAAACAAAATGTTTGCACTGAAATGTGTTCTTTATTCCTTGTGAAAACCCACAAAAATAATGTAAAGAATACCAATTGAATAACCGCTAAGATATATATATTTATCAAATGGACTACAATTGTAATCCGCGCGAGCACTCATGTTTCAAGAATTTCATGCGAGTACTGTAGTGTTAAAAGTTATAGGCTTCAGCCAAACATGTTCAAAACAGCTGAGACCAGAATTGTTAAAAGTTATAGGCTTCTCAACGGCTCGAGCGGCTCGGCTTACAGCTCATTCACTACATAACCAAACCGAGAAGTGAGCCGAGTCAACAGCTCACCCAACCGAGCCGATTTGAGCCATCGGCTTAGTTGAGCTGAGTCGAGTCGTGCCGATGGACTAGTTTCAAGTTAGGTGGCTCGAACTTGTTCACATGAGCTGAGTAGGTGACCCATCCCAACCGAAAAACCTCGATGGCTCGTTCCAACTGAGCTGGCTCAGGTCATCGGCTTAATTGGGCCGAGCCGGCGGCTCATCCCAACCGAGCCGACTCGATCTGTTCGCTCAGTCGATACGAGCCGAGTCGGTTGATATCACTACCCGGGTTGGTCTTCTGCTTGGGCCCAAGAATTCAACCGTGCTGGTCTCAGCCTTGATTCTGAGAATTACAGTATATACTTATATTGGTGATTACAACATTTGAGTCTGTCTCGTAATAATAAAAAAAAGTCTTTGTCATCTCGTTATCTAGAAGTTTTTAACCTTCTCCTGACTTTGAGCTTTTTCCCGATTGTGTACTTTCTTCCCAATTGTGTCCTGAATTTTATTCAATTTTGTTCCTGAATCAAAAATCCTCCGTCAGCTAAACAAGCGAAAATTTTGAAAATGTAGCACACATGAAGTTAATGCTGGTGCCTTGACCGATAATGTTCTCAAGACTAGACAAAGGGGCGCAAAACTTGAATAATTATCTGAGTAGTTATCACATTGTACTCTGCCTATTATCTGAATAAATGTGGGTAAGTTTTTTCTCCAATGTGTTGGAAATCTTAGGGTTCCGTTTGTGGCGCTTAATTACACATTTATTGCAGTTTTATTATAGATTGGCTTTACTAACGCTACGATAACTGTATGACCAGTATTTTTCAAACCCGCGCGAGCATGTCTATCTATTTACCGTGCGGGTCACTAATTTTCCTTTAACTGTCCTCGAAAAGATTTTCACTGGCAATATGACTTTATCGCACTGAGCATACAAGAAATTCAAGGAAGCCAACGAAATTATTTGTCGAAAAATAAATTATTTTCAACAGTAGTACCTGTAAATACAGCGTCCGGGTAAAAACTATACTGCAAAACAAACCAATCTGGTCGGAAACTACTAGAAAACGCGAATGCTATATAACTGAGTTCAACTTAAGTCACTTAAATTACTTTGACCATAATTGATTGGAACCGGTTCTCATAGAAGCTGCTTTAGACTTAAAGTAGTTACGTTAGGGTAGATGTTCTAATCAAAAACTTGCACTGGTGGGCATGTGCAAGAGCAGAGGTGAGTGTAAAGAGAGCAGGTACGTTAGTGTAGTGATGGGTAAATTCCCGGGAATATTCTTGGGAAGATTCCCAAAATGGGAATTTATCCGGGAATTTATGTTCAATCAGAAAGAAAATTGCATTCTAATACTATATTATGATTTCAAAGTTGAATTTATTTTTATATCACAGCATATGATTACTGTTTTCCACAGAGGATTCTTTAAAATGTATATACTGAACGGTACTATGTTACATTATTAACACTTTATTATATTTAAAGAGTATGCATAAATGTATATTTATTTACAATATGTTCTATCAATTAAATATGTGTGAAAAAATTATATAGTAAATTATATAGTAACAGTTTAAATTTATATGTAAGTGCATTTGCTCAACTTGACTCTATTACTTATATTATAAACACATTAAACTTATAAATGTTATAAACCAATTAGATTGGGTAAATGCTAGAAGATACATGTCTCACCAATTTATCAATATTTGCGCCTACATATTTATGTTCACAAAATTTGCAAGATACTTACTTATCTTTATATTTTAGCACGTAACATTGCCATACACGACCTTTCATTCTGCCTATTTCTCGAAATTCTATACGTTAATTTACATGTAAAATATGTCCGAGTACTTCTTCAGAAATTCGAGTCAGAGAGAGGAGACAGACCGAAGTCTATTACTATTGGTGGTTCAGGGTTTATTAATAGTACGTCATCTCTATTTCTACATAATTCTAAATTACTTTAGAAAATGGTTCCTTTTCCTGATTTGTAAATTAGTACTTTGCTAATTTTGGCTGCTCTTTAGCTTTGGCGTCCAGCTTTTGCACCTACTTTTTTGCGATATTCTATTCCGATGCTGTTGTTTTATGGTTTCGTATGTTAAATTACGTTACCAACATTAAATTCAGACAGCGATGCGGAGCGAGCGTTAGCGAATGAAGGTTGGTTAGAGCACAGCAGTGCACGTTGTTTTCTATCTTCATTACCAACAATTCACTTTCTTTTCTTGCATAAATCACTTCCACTTACCTTTCCGTTTTGTATAAATCCCCTACTGCATTAAAATAAATGTGTTCGATACTTTCTTGACTACTTGAACATCACTATCAACTCATTTATTCCATAAATCATCCTACTTTTTGCTAGTTTTGGCCCCCCAATTCTAAACAATTTCCTTATTTTTAGTTCAAATTGAAATGTAACTTAAAAGATCATATTATTAGTTATATAAAGTACCGTCAAATAATACATTTTTTAACCTCAAAATTCTTTAAAACCTAGAAGTAAATCATAATATATTTAAATAAAGTAACTAGTCATATGGTTCTTATAATTTGGAAGATGAAGTAAAGAAATGGAAATAAATTCCTTCCCGGGAATTTATAGGGCAGGGAAAAAACCGGGGAATTTCCCCATTTTTAAATTCCTTCCCACCGGGAATATTCCCACTGCCCATCACTACGTTATTGACACCTACTATATATATAAGCGTAGAAAATGAAAATTATAAATAATAAACATTTAACAAAAATAATATTAATAAAAAAAAGTTTTCGCAATAACACTTCAAGTGGTTTCACAGTACTAGTACTTTACTTGTACACATAAGTTAATATTGAGAGAAAGGGGTCAGGTATCTGATT
Source organism: Thermobia domestica (assembly GCF_964235325.1). NCBI lineage: Eukaryota > Metazoa > Arthropoda > Insecta > Zygentoma > Lepismatidae > Thermobia > Thermobia domestica. The sequence continues at coordinate 234,173,686 of NC_137460.1, forward strand.
TTTAAAAACCGCGATGGTAAGTTCTAATTGCAAATAACGAGCCTAACTTAATATTATAGAAATAATTTATAGTCCATGTTCCTTTAAAGGGGTCCAAAACTACACTGCACCCCCTTAAGCTAAGCTGCGCCAAACTAACCTAAGGTAATAGAACCTAATATAACGTTATATTATGAAATCTAGCGAAAATCAATACAAAGAAGTGGCGTCATAGACACTGGACCCCCTTAACGAACATTGACCTAAGTTACTTCTATTTTTCTTCGAAAAAATAAATACTGGTTTCCTCAACTACATATGGATCGTAAACATCAAATACAACTGTTTTATTCTTTTCAGACTCACTTGTCTTGTGGGAAATAGTATCTAATGGCAAGGTTCTAGAAGATAGGTCCCCCCGCAGGTCTTCCACTCACAGGCCAAATTAGGTGAATTACTAGAAACTACAGGGTTATACAAAAGTCTGAATACAACCCTATAAAAGTCGAACGGTATGAGGAATCATAATGTCGTTTGGTATGGGGTGTCTATAGGTGGCGTCGCAACTTATAGGAGCTATGGTGACAACGGCGACCATCTTGGATTTGGGTTCCGTTTTCCAAATGGGAAAAGGGTCATATCGCATATCATTTATACTGCGTTTTTCTGAGGAATACGCCTGCGCAATCCGTTTTGTGGTATCTTTATTTCTGTAGGGGTTATGACATGTTAAAGTATGGAACGCTTGTTAGAGTCTGCATTACAGAATATGCTCAATATGACCTCCATGGCGCTAAATGCACAATCGGAGTCTTTTTGCCAGTACTGCTATACACGTTGCAGGGTCTGTAAGTCAAAAGAGGTACAAGCCTCCTCAATACGCCGGCAGATATGAATTACAATGTTGATTATTACCTCATACATAATTGATTTCAAATGACCCCAGAGATAAAAGTCAAGAAGTGTGAGATTACCATTCCAAGAAGTGTGTGGTGACCATTCCATAGAACACCTCGTGCCTACAAATAAAGCTATCACAAAACGGATTGCACAGGTGTATTTCCCAGAAAAAGGTAATGTAAAATGATATTCGACATGAGCTCCTTCCCATTAAAAAACCGTAACCCAAATCCAAGATGGCCGCCGCTGTCACCATAGCTCCTATATGTCTCGTCCTTACATATAGACACCTCATACTGAACGACATTATGACTCCTCACACCGTTCGACTTGTATACGAGTATATCCAGACTCTTGCTCGCCCTGTATTTCAAACTATTAACTAACGAAGATACCACTTGCTTAAAACGATTTCTTTCTATAATCTAAATTATAAAATAACAGTGGGAGTAGAGCCCCCATAACACACACACCTAAAGCGTGTATTATTTTAGAATATACGTTATTAAAAGAAATCTTTCAATGCAAGTGGAATTTTGGTTAATTTATATCTTCGAATAATTTATTTTATCGTTATTCACCAAACTTGCCCTAATAAACAAAAGAGTAACCAGGAGTATCAATAAAATCAGACAATGTAAGACAATATACCCGTTGCGAACAAATAAATTTCAAAGAGCACATATTGTATAGCACAAAAACCATTTTGTAAACCTAAAAAACCCAAACACACATACAAAAACAATAGCATCAAGAAACTAAAAATTGTACATAGAACACACACGAGATGTAAAGTAATATATTGCAAAATGTAAATACTTCGAGAGATTCACATAATACAACCACATAACACATTTACCTCCAACAAAATTTCAACATCGACTCCGAATGCGAAAACGAAACTAAATGAAATTTCAAATAAACTAAAAGAAAACTTATGCACATAAAATCAAAGAATTAACAAAAAATCATTTATACAAAATTATAAGTAACTACAAGATTATTACGTAATTTATGTATAAAACAATAGACTTAGATATGTTGAGTGTGGTTAAGTAAACAAACATGGTAATGAACTGTTGAAAGATTGAACTTCAGTGTTCTTAGTTTTGGTAATAATATATTTCAACGATTTTCTTTAAAGTACAAAAATTGGGTGAAAGAACCCGGAAGAAAATAAGAAACCAAAACAAGGTATGTAAAATATATTTGATTTGTTTTATATAAGAGTTACCTGTGTTCTAGAACCTTTTCGTATCTACTGCAGTCATCTTTCATATCCACTCAGTTATTTTAAGCGTTGTAAGCTACTTGGGATTAGTAATACTAGATTTGTAAACTTAATATACAGCTGTATCACTGAATATTTATTTCTGCTGCCTGCAGAAATGTGTTCCTCATAAACACATCTTTCCATGCAAAATATTGAATTTTTGCCTGTAAATTTTGCAAATTCTGCTGTGCCTAGACTTGTCCATCATCTACTTTTCTTAGAAAGTTTTAAGATCAAATAGATAATATGAGGTCTATCTTTGGATAATTTACAAATAAATTGTATCAATTCATAAATGATGACTAGTATTTATGAAACTTATCTGTGTAGATATTCAAATTCTAATTGAAATATTGGAGACTCGGGATTCCATTTCCGGCGGGAGCTCATGTGCTTCGGATTCCAAGTTAATCAGTAGGTCCATGTCTCATATAGCCTCGCTGCTGAACGGGTTAAATTCAAAATCAACTTAACTCTAATTCAAATATTAACACAGTAGTAGCCCTTTAAAGTTAGCCCTATCACCATGATATTGTACTACACAAACAATGTATACAACATTCCTATTAGTAACAGAAATACACATATGCTTACGTATGTTCATATTACAGTTGTGAGTAATGGCAGATATGACAGATAATGTTCACATATATCGCACAATAGACGTATCGTTATTTCGGGGTTACACTGCAATCAACTGATTGTATTCTGCTTTTAACTAGCATAAATTGATTAGTGTTTTTCATTTTATATCAGCTTCTATATATATTACCAATGTGTACACAGTTGTTTGTGCATGAATCAAGAGAAAAACATTTTAAAACATACTTAGGCTTTATTTGAAGTTAAATAGTTTATGTAAACTAATTTTTTCACGTGGTCTGATTTTCCCTATCTGCACCAAACTTTGCTCGACATGCCTTTAAAGCTTGCGTAGTAACCTGTCTCAGCAAACCATCTAAAATTTCACGATTTATGTATCTTTCCGCCGCAAGTCAAACATCTAGAACCATAGACTTGTAAAATTCACAAAAGAAATTGCTCAGGTAATGTTTGCAAAATTTTATAACTTGCACTGAAATACATCTAAGGGATAAATTGTTTCACACGACAAAATGAGAGAGTAAGTTGTTAAGTTGAATTTCATGTTTACAAGTGGAAGCTTTGTAGTGTGTACTCATTACAAGTGCTATAAAACGTTTAAAATAAGTAAGTGAATATCCAACAGGACTGTATTAGGTATTACTTTTTGAAGTAGCATTTCTGAATGGTATAGCAGAGCTGTATTTTTATTTTACAAATGTAACCTTACTGGAGTGAAACCATTGCAAGTGCTGTAGGAAGCCTTATCGAAAGAAAAAGAAAAGTATTTTACTAATTAAGGTTTTGTGCATGCCCACTTCACAGCCGCGTCTGCTTTTTCTCGGACACACAACGGCGGTGATGTGTGGATCCACATGCTTCGCCCTGCACCGATTCGCTTAGGAAGCATTCGTGCTTTTAGTGTCATCTAACATAGATGGTTTGTGTTATTAGCACTGTACTTTTGCGGCATACATCCTGATACTATTTATAAAACCAATCTTAAAAGAACTGTAGGTTTTCAACACTTACTTTTGATAGCATCATGAATTTCACGTATGGTAAGCGATATATTAACGCCATATGTGAATCTTACGGAACACAGTAGGGAAGAGAAAATACTGACCGTATTTTACCAAAATTATATAATAATTAAGGGAACATGCTGAGATTCATTGAAGTCGGTTACTTTTTACTATTTATCGGGAAACTGACCCACACGCAAGTGCCGGTCGAGCCAAATGATAGAAGCTTCCCCCTAATAAGTGTTGATTAGTGTGACATATGAAGTCTTTTTAAACGTATTTAACTGTTTTGGAAAGTGGAGGATTCCACTTTTTTAATTATTTTTTTTATTTGTTTCTTCTACTAAGCTGTTTTGCTGCTGTTAATTTAGGTTACTGTTCTCTCCGATTTAACAGGTTCTCTACTTATGACTATATCTTTGTTTACGTATTTTAGTTGCTTTAGTTGAATATACTATTTCTGATCAAAATATTCGTGTTCACCCTAGTGTTGATCTTAGTGCTATACCGAAAACACATACACACACACACACATACACACACACACACATATATATATATAAATGATATAGTCTAGAGATAGAATGTCTTTTGACGAATAACTTCTTGGAATTAGCAGCAGTCCTGATCGTATGCTGAATAGAAGGTAAATTATTTTGCTACCCATCAAAGTGCTCCAGCCTTTGATGATAGGTTAACTATATGCTGGTAGGGCACGAGGAAAATATAAAACTCCGTTCTTTCTAGAAAAGATTATTCTGTGTTGTTCCTTTTCCTTTTGCCAATATGCATTTCTGAGCATGCGTCTCGATTTCGGTTATGAAGTTTCGAGGCGATCGGTACAGAATTTCCTACATTTTCACTTTAGCCCTAGTAATGGTAATAATTAAAAAAAAAAAAAAAAAAAAGGAAAAGATGTACTGTATTTTCCGTGTAGGATCATAGTGTCCGAAACAACAATAAGTTTAAAATTTCTTTCGGATATGTTGAACGTTAGAGCCTCTAGGAAAGTTAACACTTGTATATCTTGACGAAGGGATGTATAGACGGACAGACATTCAATAATAACATTTTCGGTTTATAGGCCTAATGGAACGTTTAAATCCGTCGAAATTTCAAATTCGATCCTTTCAATATCACAATACTTCTATCTTACCTGCAAACTAAAACTTCATGGAGCAAACATAAGTACAATGTTTAACGTTACAAAATAAAATCTTTTTTTATGTGTTGTGAAGACACTATATGATTTAGCATTTTTTTAGCTGCAGGTTAACACCTTGAATGTACTGTGTTAAGGCTGCGCTATTTACAACTTGCCCAAAATATTAAAACTAGTTGTTTTTTGATATAGACGATTCTAAGTATGAAGCAGGGGTCTAGGTGTGTAAATTACGTCATTATGATATGCTTTTAGACATATTATCGAACTTTAATCATCTTCTTTTACCATTGTCTTTTTCAAATTTTTCTTAGGCTGTTTGTTGGATTTTATTTTGCTTTCAACTAAATTTTGATGTCGGGTTCAATGCACAGGCCTCTATTATATTTAAAGAATCTTGCGTATCAGTTCAAATGGTACCAGCAATAAAGTAGATAGTGTGGATTATCGTAAACTTGGAGGGTAATATTTGTTATTAAAATAATTTATCGTACATGATATAAAATTGTGCGCTGTTTATAATGATTCTAACATCAAGCAAGGTTTGTAAAGTGAAATGTTAATTTTACCGTATGAGTATTACGTGATTAGACATAAATTTTAATTTTAGTACTACGCAACGTTTGTAATTTTCGTTCCTTTACGCCTGTATGTATTGGAATCAGAGCCTCTATACCTCCTAGCCCGACCTTTGCAGTCAGCTTTTGTTTCCGTACAGTTCCGTTCTCTCAACATCAGTCTCCTTGGTATGCCGTGTACACACATATCCCTGTAATTTAAGGATGGAAGAGCGGTATTTTTATATAACGACCATGCGGACACGTCTGAGAGATGTCGTATATTTTACGCAATGAAATTGACGAGATATAACTCACCCTTACACATGCGTTTCCATGCTGCATTACCTTATTGACTTTTCTTTTAATAAAGTGTAACGCTTTTATGTTTGAGGTTGACCTCAGTTTAATTTATAACCCGACCTACAGTAATGTGTTCCAACTTCAATTCTATCTTACTGGGATTGAAACCCAGGGCGACGAAATTTTCTGATTGGTTCATAATATTGCAATCTCACAATACTACTCTAGTGAATGAACCGTGGGTAGAGGTGATGGCACTCATGCGCCATCTTGAAATTTTCATATCACTGTCTCGCTTTCCCATTTGAGTTTGAACGCATCCGTCATTCCGTCTTGCAACTTTTACAACTAGCAGTATCAGAAGAGATACTGTAGATCTAGTTTCAGAATACAATTCAATGTAATTATATATTCCATTGGATGTATTACTTAAAGTTTTTCACTCCAAAATTGACACACTTTGTCACTTTATTTAATTTTCTTCATCTGTATCTTCCAACTACATGTTCTTCTCTATGTCCTCGCATGACTTCTCATGTATTCTGTTTATGAGCTTTCTGAAGTTGCTACTTTATTCCATAGCGGGAGATTGTTCGATCGTCCAGACACTCACAACACTCACACATATGTACAGAATTTGTGTTTTATCTTGAAAGTATGTTGAAACTTTTGAGATTTTAGAGTAATAAATTAAAAATGATAAGTATCGACGGGTCAAAATTTTTTGATATACTTTACTTGGTTAACAGTGTTGTCAAAACAACTTCAGAGAAATTTCCTGTGTAACAATATGTCAGAATATTTCCCCATTTCAAATAAACAAGTTACACGAAGAGTTACTATGACACATTTATTATTTAGTTTTGCAAAGCAAGGAAAACACAGTATCACAAACGTTCAAATTTTACAGGCTTCCACACAGTAGCAACGAAAGTGCGGCAAACTAGTAAGTGCGCATTTGAAAACGTTCGCATTGTACACTTTGGTAATAATAAGAATGTATTTCAGATACACAAGCACAAAGAAAGAATTGAAAGTGACAGTTTTCCAATGGTTTTAATTTGAAATAAGCTTAAACTAATGTTATATAACATCACGTACATACTCTTGTACAAACATGAATGTCATAATGATTTTCGAAGAAGCTTGGTGTTTCCGAACGTTCCGGAAAGCAAAATCTGTAGAGATTGCTATTCTTACAAAAATTACGTGTTTGTGGTTATTTTTAAAATATCTTTTTTTTCCTTCTATAACATTACAGTAATAACTTTCCATTGCTGTTATGACAGGTTGTCACAATGTTAAACAGCTATAAATTTTAGGCATCGCTTATCATATCTCCGTAACGGCTTGAGATACTTAATTGATGTAAACATTACGATAAATACCTCTGTTGAAAACTATTGATATGGATGGGTGTGATTCATAAACTTTCTCTCAAAATCTTTGGAAAAAGTTTAAATTTTAATTATTTATTACTTTGTTCTTATTCAATAAGCGTTCGAACCTGATCATGATTTTTGACGCCAAGCTACTTCAGTGTATGTTGTGATTGTGCAGCTGAATGATAAATGTGCGATTGAACTTCTTTATCATTTCTAAAATACGAAATAATCATAATGAAGCAATTATAAAAAGTGGAAATTTTAATTAGTTATTTTGCCGTTACTGCAGTATGATGAACAGTTTCCCCCTGTTGGTGTTTGTAACTAACTCAAGTTTCAATACTCTTGCCACGGCACACAAAAACAGATTGGGACAATAATTAACGCAAGTTTCTTTGTTATTATATGGTTAGATTATTTCTCTGTGGTGCAATAAATCAAGGTCAGATTGGAAATAAGATAACATTTTTCATAATTTCAGCGTTTTATATGTTATATTAAAAATACAGAATATCTTTTCAAAATAAGTGTATCCTTTAGAGAAAATTTTATTTACGTAGGAAGGTATTTTGCCTACTTTCATCCGAGTCGGAGACTATAATTTTGGGAAGGTTTTCTACCAGTTTCTCATACGATTCCGTGTTAGCAAGGAAGAAAAGAAGTAAGTGCACCACGTAGAAGCAATATATATATATCATTTGCAGCTTCGAAATATGTTTTAGCATAATAGTTTTAAAAAGATTCATTTATTTTATTTGGATCACATCTATAATGTTGCATTGGTCCATATTTTCTGCTAAACGTAAGAAGTTATGATCGCCTCTCTCTCTTTTAAAACAGCATGGAGACGATTCAGATTGTGCTTGAAGTTACTGGTGTTTCTTTCTCTTTTTTCTTCATCCCATAAATATTCATTGGGATTTAGATCTAGCCTTTGAGCATTTTTCATTTGATTTCAGTTGAGCGCCTTTTTCAGTACTGAGGCTAAGTGAGACTTGGACTTTAAGCTTAACGTGGTATCCCACATTGGCTATCGCCTGGACTTTGACCCGGGTCTTCCGCGTCGGAAACGAGTACGCTAACCACTTAGCCACAAGGGAGACTTAGTCTTTAAGTAGACGAGTTCCTTTGCTGCAATGAATTATATAGATCCCAGATCATATTAATGGGAGATCGATATCATTAAGCGTTGTCATTTCGATTGAAACTTCACAATATGGCAAAGACTGAATTATCTAAAATGTTCAGTTTCTTTCCACTCTTAATGCTAGCAGTCACAAGCAGTGAATCGAGCGCATTACACCGTATGACCATCACCACAGAATTTCACTGTTACTCGGATAAAAGTCAGGTGAGATCCAGACGATGGGATTTTGTAAAAATTAAACTATCTAGTAGAAACAAATATTTTTTTTTTTATCCATCTATAGCAATCTCCATATTTTGTGGCCGTTACACCATTGAAATTTATTCGTAAGATGTTAAGGAGATAATTTTATCTGATAGTGTTGGTTGTTGAATTGTGCCATTAACTGCTATTGGGCACAACAGGCATTTCTGCGCTGTCCACCACTTCGCCATTATTGTTCGTAAGTCCATATTTAACCCCTGTTAGCACCTCTGGAAGCGGGATGATGACAATACTCGAAAAGCGGTGTTGGTATCAAATTCATAGTTTTCCTGTTTCTTGAGTTGACAGGTAACGGTTGTGATGCCCTTTAAGTTAACGTTCTGCTCATAGGGGAAGTAAGACCCGTAGCAGCACTAGGAGCGCGACGGAGTTAGGAAGCGTCTAAAGCTAAAATGATTTTAAGTATATTAGAAGCGAATCCGTATCTTCAGGTTCTCATACCGTGTAATACTTTCTCTCATACCGTGTAATTCACGGTTCGCTCCCATTAAAACCTCAAGGGTTGTTAATATGTGAAATGAAAAGAAAAGAAAAATAGAAATTAGTGTCGAGTCTTTAATTTTGATACGCTTGAGACAAGTAGTCATACTTCCAATAGCATTAAATTCCAAGCGTGGCCTGCAGGATCATGAAGGGGAAAATAATTCGAATATAATGTCCCATCTCTGTCTGTCTGTCTGTCCCTCTCTCTCTCTCTCTCTCTCTCTCACACACCAATATATATACAGGGTGTTAATAAACTATACCGGCAAACTAGGATGTGATTCTTCACATCAAAATTGGAGAAAACGTTCATATGGACCTATGACAAAAAGTGCATAGTTTCAGAGCTAAGGCTGTCCAAAATCGCGAAAAAGCCAAATTTCAACAGGCCTTATTTCGAAATCCAGAAAGTGTGGATAGTGGTCCTTATCAGCGTAAAGGAAGCCAGGCATACATAATTCAAAAGTGCATATTTCGTCAGTTTTCAATAGGTAATGTAATTCTCAGATATGCTCTGAATAGAGTTTTCAGATATACCCTGATTTCGAGGAGGGTCCAAAGTATTCAGAAGGTAAACACTGACAACAAAGGATACCCAGTGCTTCGGAGAAAAGTCGGAAATGTTTGGAACCGGCAGTTTCGTGTGTTTTTCTGTTCAGAATAATGTGTAGTGCGTTGTATTTCGTCACGGTATATTTCGCGTTTTCTTCACTTATAAGCGTAAAAGAAAACATTGCAGCATGTGTTTTCCGTGTACAAGAAAGCGTTCTACTGACGATCCTTAACACTTCTTACATCGTGCCAAAGGATTCTTTGTTCACTGCTATCAAGGCTTATCATTTTCCTACTTTGAACCAATCATAAAGTCAGAGCATATCTCAAAATTCGATTGATGACATGTCGTGACTTTCTTTTCGCTAATAAGGAACACCATCCACAGTCTCTCGAATTCGAAATAGGGCTTGTTAAAATTTGGCTCTTTTGCGATTTTGGACAGCCCTAGCTCTGAAACTATGCACTTTTCGCCATAGGTCCATATGAACTTTTTATCTTATTTTGATGTGAGGAATCGCCTTTTAAAGTTTGTCGGTATAGTTAATGAGCATATATATATATATATATACAGGATATTTCAAAACAACACCGACAACGTTTGGGAGGTGATTCCTGACACCAAAATAAGACAACAATATAGACCAATCTTTGTACACAAATGCTTCCTTTCGGAGTTATAGGCTGCCGAAAACGTGAAAAATTGAAATTTAAAAGTCAATAGCTCCAAAACTATGGGGCCCCCCTTAGTCGGGTCAAGACTACTAAGGAACTAATATGTGCTCTATCCAAAAACAACATGAGATAGTGCCGTTTAAAAGATGAAAATTTTACATTGAGTATAAGACCACTATTAACCCTTTCTCTTATTCGAGGATTTACCAAATATTGTTTCTGTGCGAAGATTTGCATGATATATCTCAGCTTCTATTGTCCATTTGTTTAACAGTTACAGGAGGTATCAAGGTAAATAAGAATCAATATATATAAATTTTAAGAACATATTTTCTTTTTTAGGTGTACCAAAACGTTTTCGGATAATTGGAGCAACCTAATACTATATTTACTGGAAAGTAAACTCTGGAATAACATACATTAGATACATTCGCAGGATTCCATAAATGCTTGATTGTCTTGAAGTATTCGACGAAATGTGTTCCTTGAGAAAACACACACCTATACACATGTCAGAATAACAGCAAACTCTTTACTTTAAATTCGAATGCACGCGTTTAACGTATACAAGTGAGGGACACATACCAGTGTTGTAGAAAAGCTTCTGCTTTCAAATCCAACTTGGAACAAAAAATTGTGGAACATATTGGTGAAAGATTGCACTCGTGCGTTGTGAAGCTAGAATTTCATATTGGAACATAGTATAGCAGCGTCTGTGTTAATACAAAATCCTGCCGGAAGGCATTTGTGCGTGTTATCTGGGGAGCGTTTCGTTTACAATATCAATTGTAGAAAAAAACCCTGTCATAATGCTCACAGGAGAAGGGTCATATTCGTGTGATGTTTGTGGCAAGACATTCGCCAATATTACTAATTTAAAAATTCACAACGCTTACCATTTAAATGATATTTTGTTTTCATGCGAAGAATGTGGGAGTACCTTTACTCGAAAAGAAACTTTAAAATGTCACATGTTAGTCCATACAGGTGCAGCGCCATATCGTTGCCAGTATTGCGGAAAATGCTTCTCTAAAAAACATCATTGGAAAACGCACACTTTAAGGCATAGGGGAGAGAGACCGTATAAGTGCAAGAATTGCAATAAAGCGTTCGTACGAACATACGATTTACAAAATCATGAGTTAACTCATTCAGTTGAGAATCATGTCACATGTGACGATTGCGGTAAGACATTCATTGGAAAATCAAGATTGGAGGCACACATAAGAATACACACGGGAGAGAGACCATACAGATGTATTACATGTAGTAAGACTTTTACTCGTAAAAGCATTTTAAAAAGCCACTTAAAATCACACTCCACCTATAAACCATATTCTTGTCTGGAGTGCGGGAAAAGATTTCATGAACTTCGAAAATTCGAACAGCACATGCTGTACCATACAGGTGACAAACCATTTTCGTGCGACGATTGCGGTAAGACTTTTGCTGAAAAATGTGTTTTGAAGAGCCACATTCTAACTCATGGTACTGATAGATTATTATATTCTTGTGATGACTGTGGAAAAGTTACTGCTAGAAAAGCAGATTTGGAAAACCACATCTTGACGCACAGGGGAGTAAAATCTTTTGAATGCAAGTTATGTGGGAAAATGTTTGCGACAGAGCACAGTTTGAAAATACACATTTTAATGCATACAGGTGAAAGGGCATATTCTTGTAAGGTATGTAATAAAAGTTTTTCCCAGAAATCTCATCTAAAAATTCACATTTTGTTACATACAGGCGAAAAACGATTTTTTTGTGATCATTGTGGTGTTGCTTTCACTCATAAATGTGTTCTAGCGGTACATATACGGAAACACACAGGAGAAAGGCCTTTTTCATGTGGAGATTGTGGGAAGTGTTTTAGTCAGAAACCTCATTTGAAAAAGCATTTATTGTCTCATGCACGTCGTTAACTATTTTCTGGGTATGAAGGTACCAAATTTTCCTAAGAGTACCATTTACAAATTTAGTTTTTAATGTATATGTGACAGCGAATTGTCTACATTAGATATTAAACTTGTTTACCAAACACTTCTACAAATAAATGCATTCTTTTTTGGAAAAGGGGGTTAAAATAATTAATTCTTCTACAATGGTAATTTTTTTTCTAACTGCAACGTAAATAATAACTTGTAATGCTTCTAAGTGGAAGTGTATGTCAGGAACCACTCAAAGTAATCAAATGGAATCCTATTTGATTTTCACCTACCGGTAACAACGTAGCACCTACCGGCTACTAATTTTTGAGGCAAATTTTTGATAAGCATGATATGAACATTACACATTCAAACTGCTGAAAACAATATACTATGCCAGGATTATTTTTATATTACAACAATTTGTTTATTAACATACAAGATTTCAAGCAATTTCAAAAGTGGTAATTTTAAATACCGTAATATATAAGTACGTTCCTATGGTTAACTTATCAGATTTCTCGGTATATCTGTAACGAGATACCAGCCAACATTCTTGTATGAAACTAGTAGTGTGAAAGATTCTCAACATTTCTGGTCATTCGGATGAATTTTTAATTTTATTCTCACAAAATAAAAATAATAATCCTAGAGGATCCCTAAGAGCCCATATCAGGAAAGTGGTTATTTTTAGATATTTGTTACATTTGCTTAATTTTTCATACTGCTTTAAGAAGTTAGTTCATAAGTTGCGTGGAAAATAGAATAGGTCCAGAGGGTTCTTCTTGCGTTTCTCTGAAACCCTAACCACTGTAATCTAATTATAGGTACTATATGGCTAGAACATGAAAGATAATTGTAATTCCCAAGACACCAAATTAAATTATGTACCTGACGACACAAGCCAACTAGTAACACGTTTGTGCTATTAGCAGTTCGAGCAAGTTGGTGCAGATAGTTTTTAAACTAAATGATGAAGTTTAATAAATGAATGTTATATAGTTAACTTACTTCTCCTTGGCGTAGGAATTCCAGGTTGGATTGCAAGTTATATTTCTATTTTATTTATTTATTTTATTTTATTTTATTATTTTTTTTTTTTTTGTAATTTCAGCGTTTTATATCCGTTGGTTTGAAAATTATAAAAACTTTTCAACATAAACGTGCTCTTAACAGAAAACATATTTATGTAACAAGGTTTCCTGCTAGCTTCACCTGAATCAGGAATTATATGTTTGGAAAATTTTCCACCGGTTTCATAGCAGGGAAGGTAACAAATAAGTGAAAAAGAAAAATAAAGAAAAAATAAAAAATAAAAGTTGCAGCCCCGGAAATCACTTATCCCATGTTTCAATTTATAATTTCAAAGTTGTGCCATGGACACCTTGAACGGTGGCTCTGGAAGCCACCGCGACAATACCAATCGCTGTGTCCCATGTCATTTTCTATTTAAGTTTTAGTTATGTTCATTTTATGTTCAACCGTTTACATATTAGTAGTACTGGACGTTTTATCTGATACAGGCTACATATCTTCGAGCCTATTTTGAGCACGGTGGTCGATATGAAAAATCTTTTGCCCCAACGCTTTTTATTTTTTTAAAGATCTATCGAACGAGGTATCACCCCATGTTTCCTTTTAAAATTGGGCCCTGGGCCCCCATGAAGGACGACTCTGGGGGCTCAGCGACATCACAATTCGATTCGCTCCATGTTATTTCCTATTTGAGTTTTTGTTTGGTTCACTTATATTCAACCGTTTTCGAGATATTTCCGTGGAAAGATTAAAATGAGCCACCCTATATATATATATATATATGTGTGTGTGTGTGTAGGGTGTTAATGAACTACATCATCGACAGACTGAAACAGGTGATTCCTCATTAAAATAACGAAAAATGTTCATATGACCCGTGGTCAAATGTGCATAGTTCCAGTGCTAGGACTGTCCAAATCCGTGGGAAAACGAATTTTGGGGGCGAATATTTCCAAAACTATTAGCTGTTGAGTTGAGGCGGCATGTTATTGTCTTAGACTTGTAATCTGCTCTTTCCAGAAATGAATGATTCTGAATCTTTCATTAGCGGCACAAAGGGAGTTCCGCAGAGGAAGTGGGAGATCCGAGACATTCCGTTAAGATAGATGTGTCAGATTCATGACAGATGGAACAACATCCCACCAAGTAACAAAAAGTCGTTGACAGGCCAACAATGTTGTTAACAAAATCAAGATGGCGAAGGATTTTTAGTGTGTTACGTGATAGCATAACTACAGTAAAGGCTGGACATGTGGATAAAAGGAAATTAAGTGAAATCATTACATCTGCACGTTCATGACGCATAATCATCATCTGTATGCTAAAGGAGACATACATCAAATATGTAATGATTTTTGAAGAATTGATCCAATGAGGATTTGCAAGAAAGTGAAAATATCTCCTGCAAAAAAAAAAAGAAGAAAAGAAAAGGAAGTAAGAACAATAGATAGAATAGCATCACAAACTCACTTCGTCGCACGTCTAAAGTGGGACCCTTACCATAACATGCATACTATCACTGCGTTACCAGGTACCACTTTTGTCCGTCGCATGTAGCGACCAACAGATTGTTTACATCGTATGGGGGTGGTGATACATAAAGCAACAATACTGGTATTGTAACGAAAAGGGGAGGACCAAGTGGCTCCGTACAGTATTTCTGACCAGGGGGTACGACGGTTCAGTGGTAGAACTCTGCGAACAATAGCACAATATCCACTGAAAGCATTCCCCCTCCTTTTACTTTTTCCTTCCCTCTTTGATGTATTAACATATGAGATTATCACAGGGACAGCGAAAACAAAAATAAATTGAAAACTCGATGTTTAGAGGTGCTCTCACATTGGCCACACCTCCCTGCTCCTGTCTACAGAGAAAGATTATAAATACTATAACACAACGAGTACAGTAGTCAGCATATTAAAATCGACAGAGTCGGACTCTTTCCTCACTATGTTGATCATATTGAATGCCGCTGTCATGCGAGATACAGAAATGACTGATATTAAGTATCAAATTCCTATGTGTCACTTTTGCATTTCAGTGTTGTCACAACATGTAACAGCCCTGCATATGAAAATACACAGAACGACATACTGTATTTTAATGTATAGTGGAGTAATTGTGCTGGCTGTTACATTTCTTCTTTTCTGACTATCGTGGCATCATATTGTATTTTTCTTAGGGGCAAGGTCCACCCAGCGACATAAGAGTTTCACGTTTCTGGTTGATATAGGTAGACAATTGATGAAAATTTATGTATTTCTCAAACTCAGGAGGGGTATTTGGCCCCCTGCTCTCCCCAAATTATGACCAGCTCTCATGCCGTAAAATAGAAGAGTGATAGTCCTTCCATGCCGTTGAATTCGTAAGTGCAATATCTTAAGAGATGCTTAAAGCAGGCATCCTACTCCTATTTTGGAAATTGGATGCCTGCTTTCTGAGGTTTTGTAAGCTCTCAGTTAAGTCTGGTTTCTACTTGAGGACCAGCAGCAGGATAATTTGGTATTTACGGATCCAATGGTTAGCGGCTTCGATTTCCCTTTGAAGGCAGGTGACGTGATCGGCCTGTCGAATAGAGTTTATAGGTCTTACTCTTGAGCAATAGAGATTATGGGCCTATATCGTTTTGTTAAACCTTGTACAGCGGGGGACACTTCTAAATGGTACACCTTAGCCATAAATCTCCATATGGCTGTACCATTTAGAAGTGTCCCCCGCTGTACAATTTAACCAGTCGCGTTGTGAGGGACATATTTATTTCCTCCTTGAGGAAATACTGCCTTATCTTAACCGTATCCAATTCTTGTTAATTGATTAGATAGAATCCCTATTTTGTAGTGCTGCCTCTGACAGGCTGTACTGCGAGTAGGCATTAGGCCTGGTTTCTGAACGAGTGCTGAAGGAACATTTAAAAATTAAGGGTTCACTGGAGGTGTGTAAGTGCAAGGAAGGTGAGTCCGCAGGCCCCAAGATTTAGAATAACTTTAGTTAAATTAAGTTTTCATTTAATGTTCTTTAAAAAGATATCAGAGTAAGAGCTATATCTCTAATTCGAGCTGTAGTTTGGAATATAGTTTTCCGAGCCAACTTGTGGACTCGATAACTGTTTTTGAATTAGATTGAGTTAAAGTTAAACCCAAAGATTTTCTTTCATAAATAAAGCATAGAGGGGAAAGAGTTTAGGACTTTTATTAATAGGATATGTTTCCGTAGGTACTTTCATTGGATTAAATTCATACCCCTACACAGCCGGAAAGTGATATCCTCTGCGTTAACAGGGTAATATAATTTGTATAATACCTTTATTATATACCGTTTAAAATATGCAAGAGATTTACAGCATTTATTCTTAAGATAGAGTTAACTAATTGAGGTTGTTTGTAAGGCGGGTTGCCAAACATAATTACCATCTCCCGAGTGAAGTAAGGTCAGTACATATTATTATAATATACAGCGTGTTTCAAAATGATGTGAACGATTACAATTGCTTATGACTTTTATTAATGATCCAAATAGCTTCAAATCTTACAGTTAAATGCTAAAACTCTCCAAGCTTTTGTGATAAAAAAAATTAAAATAGTACATCACAAATATTCTATGTGGGCCCCCTTTGTTACCCTGCATACATCTATTCGGTATTCCAATTCCGCCCAGATCCGTTTCAACATGTTTGCATCAACAGTTCGCACTGCAGCAGTGGTGCGCTCTTTCAGTTCATTCACATCTTGGGTTAGAGGAGATTTTTACACAATGTTTTTTAGATTTCCCCACAGAAAAAACACAGGGGGTTAAGTCCGGTGATTTTGGTGGCGAACGTAGAAGCTGATGATCATTTTTACCTGACCGCCCAATCCAGCGGTATGGCAGTCTGTTGTTGAGGAAATTTCTGATATTGTGATGAAAGTGGCATGGAGCTCCATCCAATTGATAGATGAAGTTTGCACTGTCATGTTCGAGCTGTGGCATAAGCCACGTAGTAAGCATTTGTAGAAATGTTTGTTCAGTCACAGTTCCTTAGTCAAAGAAGTACGGACCATAAACTTTTGAAGATGAAATTGCACAAAACACATTCGTCTTCGGTGAATCACGCACACTTTAACAGATTTGGTGAAGCTTCTCTGTTCCCCTAATGCGAACATTTTGTTTATTCACTCTTCCTGTCACATGGAACGTAGCCTCATCACTGAAACAAAATTTGCCCAAAAAATCATCATCAACACTGGACAACTCTAGAAATGACTCACAAAAAGTTTTGCGACACGTGTGATCAATAGGTGATAAGTGTTCGATACGGATACATCTTTAAATGTTTATGCACTACACGCCAAATAGTTGTTTGAGGCATTTGAAGCTCTTTGCTAACTCTCCTTGTTGACTTGTGGGCTGCGTTGAAAACTGGTTCGAACCCTTTCGACATCTGCCTCAGAAGTGGAGGGCCTACTGGCTGATTTTTCTTTACATATGCATCCCGTTTTGTTGAATTTGTCATACAACTTACGTAGGGGGTTCTTTGATGGCCGATCTTTATGAAATTTTGTGCGGAACTCGCGTTGAACACTAACAACAGACCGACAAATGTGAAACTGTAAAACGCAAAATGCTCTCTCTGTACCACAGGCAGCCATCTTGGAACTAATCATTCTGCGACCTAGCGGATAAATCTTAAACTACTACGCTCACTCCAAACAAAACTTGAGGATAATATTGAAAATATTTCCACAGAGATTCCATTGTTCATAGAATATTATCACTTATAGAACGTTTCCTTATCGTTCACATTTTGAATCACGCTGTGTGCATATATATTCGGGTGTCCCTTATTTTGGGTAATTTCGTTTTGCGATATGCACCCCGAAATGTATTTTGTGTGACCACAAACAAGCATTAGTGAAATAGCAGCTCTCTACGAGAACGTTAACCCCTGCCGACTTGACGACAAAGTCATGAAATGACGATTCCACATTATAGTATAATTTAGAATTTCCAACCATGATAGCGGAGAAACTAGAAGATACAGAGAAACGACGATACTTTGCATGAAGCAACTAGAGAAAGGGCGACATCTGCTCGTGTCTTGACAAACAACACCGGATGAACAGTGTTGCCAACCCAAGAGAAGGTTTTGTTTTTGTAAATACAATGACCTAAATTGAATATCGTCATTGGAAACAAATGAAAATAAAGACAAAAGAAATAGTAAACGTAGATCAGTGTTGCAAACTTCTCGAGAAATAACGTATAATGTGTTGACGCACACAGGGAGTGAGGTACTAACGTCTTGTATACCTTAAATGAGATATTGACAAGAACTGTTTACGCTTACTCTAAGTCTAGAAGGATCCGCTGAACAGTGTTTCCATCAACAGAAGGGAGAAATTGAGTTTGGAAGAGATACAATAACTTGGAAAAGGTGACTAGTGCTGTATGTTTTAAAACCTATAATGCAAGGCGGTAGAGCATGAGGAGTAGAACCATGGTTCTGTGAGATCGATAACTGACCGAGATATATGATATCTTCTAAAGCTGACAAGTAAGGTTTGCGAAAGTTGGCAAATCTGCACAGCGGGTTTGAAACCCAACAACCTGGTTAAATTATGAAAACAGCGTTCAATTTTGCATTGGTTTATGTACTCGTGTTCTTTTGAGGACGCTAATGACCGTGATGACATCAAGAGTAGAAATGCCGCCGCTGTGCAACGTTGCTACCTTTTACAAACCTTAGTTCTCTGCTTTAACAAGATACCGAACATATCTGTCAGTACGTGAGTTATCAATCCCACATAACCACGGCACTACTCCTCATGCTCTTCTGCCTTGCATTATAGGTTTTAAATGATACAGAACTAGTGACCTTTTCCGAGTTATTGTATCTCTTCCAAATTCAATTTCTTCCTTCTGTTGAAAGCAACAGTGCTCAGTGGATCCTTCTAGACTTAGAGTAAGCGTAAACAGTTCTTATCAATATCTGATTTAAGGTGTACAAAATGTTAGTACCTCACTCCCTGTGTGCGCTAACACGTTTCACGCTATTTCTCGAGAAGTTTTCAACACTGATCTGCGTTTACACTCTATTTTCTCTTTAGTTTCATTGTTGCTTCCAATGATGATATCCAATTTAGGTCATACTATTTACAAAAACAAAACTTTCTCTTTGGTTGGCAACACTGTTCATCCAATGGTATTTTCCAGTAAACGGGCAGATGTCATCCTTTCTCTTGTTCCTTCGTGCAAAGTTTCGTTTCTTTGCCTCTTTTAGTTTCTAAGTTATCACGGTTGGAAATTCTAAATTATATTGTAATATGAAAACATCATTGCATGGTTTTGTCGTCAAGTCGGCAGGTTTGACTTGAGTTTAACGTCCCGTTCAACAGCGAGGCTATATGAGACGTGGACCTACTGATAACCGTGGAATTCGAACCACATGAGCTCCCGCCGGGAATCGAATCCGGGCCTCTCACGCCAAAGGCGCGTACGGTAGCCACTTAGCCACGGAGGATCTCTCAAGTTGGCATGGGTTAACGATGTTATAGAGAGCTGCTATTTCACCAGTGCGTGTATACTGTCACCTTGAATGCATTTGGGGGGGTGCGTATCGCAACACGAAATAACCCAAAATAAGGGGCACTCCAATATATATACATTTATATTTTTTCTTGCACTATCAAAGTGGGGAACTAACGGATATAGTTTTCATGTATGGCGAAATTGGTGGTTATGGGCGTCCGGCAGCCAGATTATTTCAAGCAAAATACCCCACGAGACAAACACCTTATCATACAATGTTCGTGGATGTCTTAGAGATGCCACGCAGAACTGCGTATGTGCTACCAGATATGCGTAAAACTGGTGTTCTGCGGACTGTCAACGCTCTTGATGTGGAAGAGTATGTACTAAATGCAGTAGTATAAGAGCTCTTGCGCGAGTGCGAGGAACAAATCATGTCACTGTATAACACATATTATAAGAACAACAGTTAACTACATATCGTTTACTAAAATCATAGCCTCTGCTGGACAATGATTACGGTTCACATGTGAACTTCTGTGAGTGGTTTCATCGAATGTGATCATAATCCACTATTCCACCATGGAAACATTTTAGACATGAAGCGTATTGTACAAGAGACACTAAGTTGAATAGCCGAAATAGTCATGTATGAGACGGGAAACATCCTCACACCATAATCCATTTCGGTCTCACGTTTAGAGAAAATACCTGGGCTGGTATTTTGAGAGATTATCTTGTTGGTCAATATCTTTTACCAGCTCGAGTAAATGGGCAGTTTTATCCTTATTTCTTGCCAAGTGCTTTAGCAGTATTCTTGGAGAGCATACGGGGGGTTAATAAAATAGATCAACAAACTGAAATTGATGATTCCTTACATCAAACTAAGGGGAAAAAGTTCATACGGACCCATGCTAGAATTGTCCAAAATCGTGGTAAAATGAACTTTGGGGGCAAATATTTCCAAAACTATTAGCTATTGAGATAAGGCGGCATTTTTTTTTTTTTTTTTTTTTGTCTTGGAGTTGTACTTTACTGTATCCAAAAATGCATGATTCTGAATTGTTTAGTGGCGGCTCAAGGGCGTTTCCCACAAGAAGTGGGGTGTTTCGGATATTCCGTTAGTGTAGATGGGTCCGATTCATAACAGATGGAACAACGTTCCACCAAGTATGAAAAAAGATTGTTGACAGATCATCAGTTTTCAACAAAATCAAGATGGCGAAGGATTTTTAATGTGTTATGCATGCTTGCATATCTA
This sequence comes from Thermobia domestica, assembly GCF_964235325.1. Classification (NCBI taxonomy): domain Eukaryota; kingdom Metazoa; phylum Arthropoda; class Insecta; order Zygentoma; family Lepismatidae; genus Thermobia; species Thermobia domestica. The sequence continues at coordinate 234,194,701 of NC_137460.1, forward strand.
CATGGATTGAATGTATGAATAAAAGGAAATTAAATGAAATCATTACATGTTCAGGTTCATGACACAGAATCATGGCCTGTGTGCTAAAAAGACATACATTAATAAGGCAAAATGATTGTGGAAAAATTAATAGAATGGGGATTTGCGAGAAAATGGGAGTATCCCCAGGAAAAAATGAAAATAAGGACAATATATACAATGTTCTTCATCACCAACTCACTTGGTCGCATATCTAAAATGGGACCTGTTTTCATAAGGTGTACATTACCACTGAGTTAACATATACTTTTCCGCCCCTTCCACGTAGCGAACAACAGACTATTTACAGCATATGGAAGGAAACTGATAACATATCAATACTGGCTATGTAACAAAAGGTGGGAAATTCGTGTTAAGGACATAGATATCTTGAGAAGAATAGGTGCTAACTTATCCTCCTAGATTTGTTTGAAACAAATTAACATTTCACAATGTTGCATCTTAACCTAATAGAGGCGGATGATTAAAGAAATACGAAAAGAGTGTAGAGAATGAAAGTATGCTAGACAATGGGAGAACCGCTTGGGAACCCATGGATACTTGTGGAAAGACACCTGCTCATTGCAATGACCAATACGGAAAGTGTGTGGGCTATGGGGATCACGTTGTACGTAATAATAGGAAATATGACACATGGTATTGCCAGGCAGTTACAATGGTGAGAGTGTCATTGAACGGATCAGAACCACACGGACATGTCTAGGAACAATAGCATAATCTACACTGAAATGAATCCCCTTCTCTATGTCCTATTTTCTATTACTACGTACAACTTGACCCACACGGCCAAGAAACTTTCCGTATTGGTCATAGCAATGACCAGGTGTCTTTCAGAAGTATCCATTGATTTCCTCGCAGTTCCCCCATTGTCTATCCAACTTTCATTCTCTTTACTCTTATCATATTTCTTTAATCGTTTTCAAATAAATCTAGGAGGATAAGTTACCAACTACTCTTCTCAAGAAATCTATCTCCTTAACACGAGTTTTCCATTTTTTTTACATAGCCAGTATTTTTTAGGGTTGTCATATTTCAAAAATGAAAATCCGGGACGCTACTAAATTACGAGAACCTTTGAAATGCCTAGAACAAAAAGTGTTGTATACTAATATACTTTCTTCCATTAGATAAAGTTGTTCAAGTATAATGTACTCAGATTTTTAATCACTTTCATAGACCTTCTCCTCCATAGTTAAGGAAACGTAAACAGACCACCCTTCCCCTGATAAGTAAAATTGTTTTTCTTAATTTCGCAGGATCTGTTATGTTTTGAGGCTTTCAGAGTCTGTTTTAGCTCATTCAAGTTCATTCAACTAGTGGCTCAGAATGAACAACGGAAACCACACCATTGTTGTGTAAAACGAAATCTACCGCATATAATTTTAAAAAATACGTATTTCCCCTCCTCATAAGCTTGTATATTTAAAAGTACTGCAACCAGTGTAGCCACATTTGGTACAATTGTACCAAATTCAGCCCTTTTTGTCATTCCTCGGCCCGTTGGTACCACGCACGCATTTTCAGCCCCATTTGTGAAAAAGTTGGTACAATTCTACCCAATTCAACACCATTTAACAAATACTTGTCACATTTTCAAAAGTATCAGTAAGGCTTTTCCTACATCTCACGTTACTCACACTGTGTGTTGGACTCTTAAAAAATGCTGTTGAACATTCATTTCTGTCACGTTACACCGCATAACGCTACGAACTTTGTGAGGAAAATTCGTAATTCGAATTATACCGGAAAACAAATGACGCTAGATTAGTGCATTCGCGCCGCGCATAAAGGAGACGAGAAAGAAGCAGTGTGGTAGAAATTTTAGTCGTCCTATTTGAATCTTTCTAAAAATTAATTAAAAAAACACTTTCTTGATTTAAACTCTTGGAAAAGGGGGGGAGGGTTATAGAACTTTACCTCTGTTACTTTCATGTTATAGAGCAATGTATTACAATCAGGGGTAAAAGTGGATCTGAAAAAGTAGGGAGATGTATGACGTCACGCCGTCCCCCGTGCCTATCTTTGCCCATTGTCATTTTTTAGAAGTAGGGGACGCCACAGATATTTTCTGAAAGTGGGAAGACGGCGTCCCTTCGCGTTCCCCGAAACTTTTGCCCCTGATGGTATAAAGTAATGAATTCAGCCCTTTTTTAATTTGGTACAATTTTTCAGCCCACTCCAGAGCTAGGACTGTGGCAACACTGACTTGAACATTTTCCCATTGTTGTCTGTTCAGTGTCATTAATTAAAACGATATATTTTTCTTGGTCAGCGGAAAGTTGCCAAAAATGTTGGTCAGGGATTATTGATTAAAATATTTTAGAAGCAAGATGCAGATTGAAAGAAGGTAATAAAGATAACAATAAAAGTGAGCAGTAACATCTTTTGTCCCTGGCAAAATGAAATGAATGTTTCGTTGATGTCAAAGTAGTTAAACCGTGCACTTATTAAAATCCATGTTTCATGTATTCAAGCTTTATTTTTTCAACTTTTGAATTGCCATTCCTAGAAGTTGAAGAGAATAATCATACACCCTGTTTCAAAAAGAATATACGTATTTCAAAATGCATATATTTATTAAACTTTAAGATATACGAATATGAAATTTTACGCACACATTTACGAACCTCTCAAGTTTAAATTACAGTTCAAAGTTCAAATTACAGATATTCAATATGTCCTCCATCAGCGACATGAACAATATCAGATCAATACTCAAATTCCTCCCATACTCCACCAAGTATGTCCCGCATCACTGATGTTATGGCAGTACGGATCCGGTTCTTTAACTCTTCCTAGTTCTGTGAGAGTGGTGGTACATAAACGTTGTCTTTAACGAAACCCTACAGGAAGAAGTCACGGGGTTGCAAATCCGGTGACCGTGGTGGCCAGCTGAGACATGCTAAGTTGCCAGCTCCTTGATGATCAATCCAACGGTTCGGTAGAGTTTCATTCAGATATTCACGCACTTGGCGACTCCAGTGAGGGGGTGCCCCGTCTTGTTTGAAAAATGAAGTTGTCTTCGTGCAGCCTCGGAAACAACCAGTTTTGTAACATAGAGCGATACTGCTGACCGTGTTCCCATTAAAAAAAAAAAAAGAACGGGCCGTAAACAGATGATCGGGATATCACACAAAACACATTGACTTTGGGCGAATCTCGTACATGTTCAACGACTGCATGTGGGTTCTGCAGGCCCCAAATTCGAACATTTTGTTTGTTTATCTGACCACTAACACGGAAAGTCTCTTCATCACTGAATACGATGTGTTGTGCAAAAGTGTTATCATTGTCAATAGCATCCAGAATCTCGTTACAAAATGCCACACGTTTGCGTTTGTCATCAGGACGCAGAGCTTGTAACAGCTGTAACTTGTAAAGCTTTATAACCAACCGACGTTTCAGAACACACCAAATTGTTGTTGTAAGCACTTGTAACTCCCGACTGGCACGACGAGTTGTGTTTTGAAGGACTACGTTGGAAACCAGTTTGAATTCGTGCAAAATTTTCTTCAGGAACACAAGGGCGGCCAGGACTCTTTCCTTTACAAACACATCCTGTATCTACAAACTGTCGATACCATGTGAAATGTTCCACCCAATCGGAGGATCAATTTGGTACCTCAACCTAACGTCTTTGCACTGTAATCACGGAATTGCACTTCGCAAACTTGAGAACAGAAAATGATTTCTGCTGCGGAGTAGCCATTTTAAACATATGACGGTTAACAAGCAAAACAGAAGACATCTGACATCTAACGGCTATTAATATAAGCTAGACTATGTATTCGTTTCTCCAATAGCCTAGCCGAAGCGCAGCGATCAATAGTTTGGACAAAATAATTCTTCGTAATACGTATTTTCTTTTTGAAACACGGTGTATAATTAATCCTGTCAAAAAGGCAAATTATAATCGTTTCGTTTCTTCTTCTCCGAAATCAGGGACATTTAAGCGTCCCGAGAAATATTTTCGGGACGCAAATCTTAATTCCAGGACGAATGTTAATCCTAGTATTGTTGCTTTTATGTGTCATCAGCTCCCATACGATGTAAACAGTCTGTTGTTTGCTACGTGGAAGGGGCAAAAGGGGTACGTTGTAACTCAGTGCTTATATGTACCTTATGACAAAGGGTCACATCTTATATATACGATCAAATGAGTTCGTGATGAACATTGTACCTATTGTTCTTATTTTCGTTCTTCTCAGCTGGGGATACTCCCATTTTCTCGCTAATCCTCATTGGATCAATACTTCCAAAATCATTAGTATTATTAATGAATGTTTTCTTTAGCACACAGATCATGAACCTGAAGATGTATTGATTTCATTTAACTTTTTGTTACTTGGCGGGACGTTGATTCATCTGTTAGGAATCGGACACATCCGTAGTAACGGAATATCCGGCACCCCCACTTCCTGTGGAAAACGCCCTTGCGCGCCATTGAACGATGCAGAATCATGCATTTTTGGATAGAACAGATTACAAGTCTAAGACAGTAACATGTCGTCTCAGCCCAACAGTTAATAGTTTTGAAGATATTCGCCCACAAAGTTCATTTTCGCATGGTTTAGGTCGGTCATAGGTCTGAAGCTTTGCACTTTTGACCACGGGTCCATATGAACTTTTTCCTTATTTTGATGTGAGGAATCACTTGTTTCATTTTGTGAGTCTAGTTCACTGACACCCTATATATATCCTATATATATCCCATAGTTCCAGTACTATGGGATCTACCCTAGTCGGGTCAAGACTTCTTAGGAACCAGTATGTGCGCTACCAAAAAATCCATGTTTCAGAATCCTAAGGTATTCATGCACTAATTTTTTAAAAAATGGTTTGTCTACGGGCTTATAATTTTAAGTATTCACCAACTACCTCTACAAAAATGGCTGAGAAAGTGCCGCAGGATTCTGAAGCGTGTATATTTGGATAGGACACATATTAGTTCCTAAGTGAAGTCTTGAACCGACTATGATAGGTCTCATAGTATAGGAGCTATGGACCTTTAATGTTCATTTTTTCATGTTTTCGGCAGCCCATAACTCCGAAGGGTAGCATTTGCGCACGCAGGTTGATCTATACTTTTTGTCTTATTTTGATGTCAGGAATCATCTCCCAAGCGTTTTCGGTGTTGTTTTGAAACACCATTATATATATATATATATATATATATATATATATATATATATATATATATATATATATATATATATATTAGAAGCACCGTGTGGTGGGTTTTCTCGGGGTTCTCCCGTTTTCTACCACTTTCTTCATTCCACCATTTCACTCATTTCTCATAATCACCATCTCCTTTAGCCTAACCGGCATAACTGTGGGAAGTAAAACTCGAAGACTTCATTTCATTTTCATTATATGATAATTCCGTGATCTGGAACCAAACTCACAAAGATGAAAGACGATAAAAAGAAGGTATTTGGAATTGGTATAAGGATCCCAAAATGCTTTGTTTTGGAGATAAAAGCCATCGAAAATGTCACAACTGAACAAAAGGAGCTATAACTCGAAAACGAAATATTGAATTAAGATCTAGTCGAAGGTAATGTTATGTTGTTGGACCTGTTGATTCCATTAATGTAAAAAATAAATGGGGAGCAAAAGAGGCTTGAAGGTAACACCAAAAGAAACTTATATATTTGGTTGATCTAAAACAAACAAACAAACAAAACTAGAATGGGAAATCGTCAACTGTTTGCAGTAAACGTGTTTGAGGCAAAGAGATGTCCATAACCTGAATCAACTGAAAGGGAATCGTAGGTTTACCAAAGCTTGAACTACGGATTGGATGGGAGTTGCAACTCTGGCAACATTAATGGCGATGGCAGATAACCACGGAAGAAGGAAACTTATGTTTGAATTACGACATGTTCAAGAGACAGTAAAACAGTTACAAGGTACGAATGTTTCCGATAGCAGTAGCAGACAAATGCAAGACATTAATATATTTACGCATAAAAAATGTCGAAAATACCTGTGGAAGAAAGTACAACACGTAGCTGTGCGCATGATAGCTAACGTAGTCACAGCTTCACAATAAATGTTTAATATGATGTCCCCTGGCATCAACGCAAGCTTAGCAAAGTTGTAGGAAGCTTTATCGCACAAGCCTAAATGGGCCGTTTCACGATTAGGGGCAAGTTTGAAGGTGCAAAATCTGAAAAAAAAAAATTGGGGTTCAATGCTTTTTTTTTTCCTAAATATGCCCTATATACAAAGTGGCAATGTCACCTTGTGCACGGCACCGCAGGAACGTTTATATTTTCTGAGGTACGTGACAAAGTTTCCAAACGCGTTAGATTAATTTGTCATTACCGTCACACGTTTCCAAATTTTCGTTTTATTCTGTATTTTCTCTGTTGAAAAGGCAGTACTATGTTACAAATTGACAAACGGAGGTGTAAAAATATTTTACAATAAAAATATAAAAGTATTAGTAATTTTTAGTACTTTATTGAAACAAGAATACATTATCGTGACGGTAACGACAAAAATGTAATGGAAATGACTTATGACACACAGGATGCAATTATTGGAATATATTTGACAGAATACACGAACACATTAATATAATTCTCCTATATCAGTGGTCTTGTTCAAAATGGTGAACTCCACTAATACAATTTGGAGCTAATATTGTATAGGCTATTTGTTTACTAGCCAAACATTGTTTACTCTTCTAACAAAATATAAAGATCTAGTAAATTTTATTTGTGTTTTATATAATTTCTGCACAAAACCCGTATGAATACTAATGCTCTACACAGTAAGTTCTTATTGCTAGTGCAATGACACAATATAATACAATGATTATACAATAATAATACACACAATAATACAGTGTGTGAATATTGCCATCAGTTTGAGAATAATACACTTCGCATAAAAGACTAAAAAAAAAACATAACTTGCTGCTGACAAAGCAGATGAACACTATCCAATTGTTTCAGATCAACAGAAAAATAATTATGTACTTATTTTTTGTACTGCTGATCTGTTTTTTTAAAAACGAAAGTATTCCCGCATTCAAATAACCTTCATTTCTAACAATATTCATAAACTATTCATGTCGTTTTTTCTGACAATACAGCTTTTACAAATTTGTCACGTCCACATTTTTGGGCCTGAAACAATTGCACACTGTTGATCTGTTACAGAGACAGGAAATAATTTTTACATTCAAAGAATCCTTCCTCTCTGAGACTGCTTGGTGCACTTTCATTAAATCTGGTATTTTTCGCAAGTTATTAGGTACTAAGGTATCAACAGCCGAAATTGCAGAAGTATCAATGTAAAAGAACTTAATGTTTGAAGTTTCAAACCTATTTAACCCATTGAACGTTGCTTTTGCATCAGTTAAGTCGCGTCCATGCGAAACTAATACGTATGTCAGCTTGTCTTGCGAAAAGCACCGAAATGCATCTGCTGTATTTCTTGTGAACACTCACACTGATAGTTCTCAGAAAAATCAACGTAGAGTACACATTCTTTCTGTGTACGTGTCTAAGTGTCTTTACTAAGTAATACTGATGATATACGTTGCAATTGTGTCTAAGAAAAGGTAGCACATCGTTTTCAAACGCACATGCTGTCTATCACCGAATCTCTTACCTTTTTTTCTGTAACTCGTACTATAATTGTTTCAGATGTGCCGTTCGTATTGTACTTTGTCCTTTTTTTCTTTTTTATTGTTCCAACAATACCAAAAAGTCTGCCCCTGTGGATTTGGAATTGTCATATTCAGCGACTTGCTTTTGCACTTCAAACATTCTCGGTATGAACAGGATTGTTTTTGGGATTACAACATAAAATTTAAGCAAATTCTTGTAGATTATTTGTATGAACCACCCTACAAAGTTTCAATTTATCTGCTTTGAACTGTAAATTGGAATGCTTTTGGCAAGCGCATTTTGCTGTGGGATAAATATACATACAAATGGAATGATACAAATAAAAAATAAATATCTTTAAGATAAATACATACGAAAAATCTTTAACACTTTTAACTGAAAATTAAAAAGAAAGTTCTACAGCACATACCGTAACAATTTACGTGTTTTCGCAATTTGTTTTGAAAAAAATATGCGTTGTCATTGATGTTGAATTTTGATTTTCAAAATATTGCATGCATGACATATCATTTTCTTGGTTCGAAATTAAATACAAAATCAAAATTGTAATAAGTTTTTTTGTCATCATCATCAAAATCGAACGATTCAAGCCGATAACTAAATGATTTCTATTTAAATTTACGTGCAAAATAACAGTACAGCACGTTTTGTACTTTGTTTTGCATATTTTAAATATAGCATAGCCTTCTGATGGTCACTACCAAAACAACAAGTCATTTCCATAACAAAAGTTGACGTAACGGTAAGGATCGTTATGGGAATGACATTTCTTCGTATTGCAGAAATTTCTAGAAAACCTTGCATAGGTGAGAAGTCGAAACGAATTCACCGAAAACCTGATCCATAAGTATTACAAAACAGACGTTACATCATTCAATTATATATTATATTTATAGCATAAAACTTTGTTACGGTTATGACAATGAGGAAACATAACTCACTTGCAGACAAAAGCAACGATAAAAATCTTCAGACCGCCGTGCGTTGGATCCCATGTGCCTTCCGCACATGCAAGGAATACGAATTACGCTGCGCTTTTGTTTCCGATGCAAAATTGCTAAATCGATAGCATTTAAGTACAAAAATGTAAGTAGTGACGGTACTGACACTAAAAGCTAGAGACACAGCTTTCATCACCAAAATGTAACCTCAAAACAAAAGAAAAGGAAAATACTGTTATTTATTTATATAAATGGGCTCAAGTTCTCTAGGCGGCGAAATAAACAAATACATTTTCGCACTTCTATATACCAGAAAATACCATGAATGTTCACGTACCTGTTGCTGGGAACACGTTATGGTAGTGACATTTACGAATAAAATAATCAATTTTAAAAAAAATAAAAATAAATAATTCAAAGTTGCGTATTGACAGTACATTAGTGTGACACTAGCTACTTATGTCCACAAACACAAAATCGTATTTCTATTTAGAAAAGGACATTTTAACACGGGACATGAAACTTGCCCCTAATCGTGAAACGACCCAAATACTCGCTATTTTTCTCTGATGGTGTCCGGCAGCGAAGATACGAGCAAGATGTTCTTCTTCTGTCTCTAGAAAAGTTTCATAGAGAAGAATTTTGAGATAACCCCACACAAAGAAATCAGGTATCGTAACACATCACCTCGAACGATTCAACTATCACAGAAACCTTGATCAAGATAAGCAAGAGAAACAATAGTAGATTAGGCTGGTGTCACGCTATGTTGAAACCACATATGCTGACGAACTCTAAATGGGACATCTGCTAATAATTCTGAAAGCCAGCATTCCACAAATATTTTGCATTCTGGTAGAAGTAAATAGGAATGAAGAAAATATGAGCCTGTTGAGTGTTCATCAACGATTCCTGCTTACATTCTGACTGAAAATATATGTTCAGAGCTCTTGATAATTGCCGCACTTCTATGGGCTCATACGTGATTATTCCGACTGTTAAGTAACCCGTCTGCACAAAATAGGCTTCATCGGTGAACAGTAGTGAGGCATGAAACAGGATCGGCCGTACAGCATTGCACTTGCCATTCACAAAATGCGAGACGAAGGACGAATTCAACTTGACCGATTTTTTTGCTCTTTGTGAATGGTAGGGGAGCAACTGGTTTTCATGTAGTACTTTTCACACAGTATTTCACACAGTGTGCCATATCCATTTCATATGCTCGCAATCGAGCACAATTTCTTCGAAGATTAGATCATTGTACTTCGGCGACTCGTTTAATCATCAAGTGTTGACTCCAATTGTTCTTTTCCCTCAAATGATGGAACAGACACGCAAACTTAAATTGCTTGAGATTTATCTGTGAACATTTCACACTATAAACTATACGCTTCATGAGCTTTTTCGTTAGGCATTCCATACGTAAACATCATTTCTGCAAGCTTGTCATCCGCAGACTCTACTGCACTGCTCAAATACTTAGTCTTAGAAACAACATACGGACAAACTTCGTGCATTCCATGTATATGCGTTGTTTAACCCGGGAACGGTCGACAGGTGAGCGCAGCGCTCACTCTGGTTTATATTTTTGTTTCAAAACCGCCCTAGTGGGGTCACAGACTTGAGGCGCCGTCTAGCTGTCTCTTAATGTGTCTTGTGTGTGAGAGTCAAGTGTAACTTTTTCATTCTCTTCTGTTGCAGTAGTATTGACCTTATAAATGTGACTATGCGTATTTTATGAGCGCCACGCTCACCTGTCGACCGACGGCGTGAGTGATTTTTCCGAGATCATGGACAACAAGAAGGAGCAGATTCATTACGGCTTGCGAAAAACAGAAGAAAACGGTACAATATGCTGCCTGTAAAGTGCCAATCTGTGGGAAACATACTGTCAGCATCTTCTGGAAGTGTATTGGCAGACATCAGTACAGCGATGAGACGTGGAGTGGAACAGCGTCTTATTGAAATACCTACTGTATGTATCAAAAGACATAAGTACTGTAGAGTGTTTACAATAAGATATTTATATCTTTAACTTCATTAGAACTTTATTATTTCCAACTCAAAATATAAATAGTATGAACATATGCAGAGCATATATTGAAAAGCCGCTCTAATTATGTAAATATTTTTTTTTAGAAAATGTAATCCTTATATGATAATGACAATAACAATGTTATTCTATGCGACAATGATAATCAACTAATTGTATTGTTTATGGGATAACAGAAATTGATTTCTTAAAAAACTTTCATAATAAAAATAGATATAACTCGTAATAAGAAATGGTTTTATATAAACGCATTATAATTTTATTTGCGATTTTATTTTAATAGTAATAATACATGAGAAAATGTCAACATATAGAAATGTGTTAAAAATACATTCCATATAAAGTCATAAACAGCTATAGAAACGATTATGTTGTAAGTGAGCGCCGCGCTCACCTGTCGACCGCTCGCGTCACAAATCAACACTCGACCGTTCCCGGGATAAACAGTAACCTTATTGCCTGGTATGAAACAGGTGTTGTACACATCTTTGTAACTTCATTGAGACGAGACAAAGTTCACGTGAATCGCAACGAGGCTAAAAACAAAACTGACAGATCAACATCAGGGACGAGACAATATTTTCCATATCTACAAAACGATACCACAAAACCGTAGTGCTTGCGGGGTGGAGAAAGAATAACTTTATTCATATATTTATTTTCACCGAACCAGATTGACATTTTATTTCCAGCTATGCATTCCCGTTCCGATTTTTCATTTCTGGTTAGTTGTTCCTATTTTATAACTGCCTATTTTATCATCGTATATCATAAGTAGAGCAACCCAAAAGCATAAAGAGCGCAAAAAGCATAACAGCAATTTACACATATGGTTGGTACCTTCAATATGGTTGTGGTTGTCTAAAGGTCCAGAAGAAACTAATTGTAAAAACATAATAAAGCATAATTTTAGAAAATAAAGCTTAAAGAACATAAAGCTTTAAAATATATAGCACAATTCTTGGAAAATGCTGTTTAACTGCAAGTTTAACATACTGTATTAATATTTTCAGAACTAATATTTAAATTGCAAAATCATTGTAAACATAACAATGCAACAATAAAAAGCTTAAGGTAGGGGGCCCAAATTTCGTCCACGTGCCTAATTTCGTCCCCTTCAGTTTCACGTTGTTGATGGTAGGAGCGCTGTCGGTGTAGCAACATTTGTGCAGCGGAAGGCAAGCGGGGGCAGTTGTGAGAGTGTAGCGGTCAAGGACGCGTGTGCTGTTGTTTGACGAGGAAACGTGTAATTTTTGCGAAGGTGAGTTCTTGCAGTGTTGTTCATATTATTCTATTGTATTTGTTGGAAGTATTGGTTTGGTACTGTCCACATGTCAGTAGTGTAAGTAGATGACAATAGCAATATTTGTATGTGTTTAAGTGTCACAAGGTATTTTTGTTAGTAAGGTAGGAGAAGCCATGTGAGCGTGAAAGTTGTTCCTAATTTCGTCCCCCTGTATGTTCCGAATTTCGTCCCCTTATTTCCAGGGGACGAAATTAGGAACTAACACATGCATTCCATTTGTTTCAAATGAGTCCCCGGAAACAATGGAATAAAGATGCTATGACGACTGCGATTGCTGCAGCGCGGAAGAAAGAGTTGGGATACAAAGCAGCCAGTAAAATGTATAATGTTGCTAGGGCGACATTGAAAGACTATGTGAAGAAAGGTGGACATTTAATTGGAGAAGAGTTGGTAGCGAAGACAATTGGCAGGAAACCAGTGCTGATCCCCGACTTGGAGAGACAACTTGTTGAATACTGCATGGTCATGGAGAAGCACTTTTACGGTGTAACACTGAAAGATTTACGACGCATGGCCTATCAACTTGCTATTCGGAACAATATTCCACACCCGTTTCCAGTAGAAAATAAAACAGCTGGACGTAAGTGGATGCGTCTATTCTTCAAAAGACATCCCGAAATCTCAATTCGAAAACCTCAATCTCTGTCACTTGCTCGGCTTCAAGGATTCACCTCTCAAAGTGTTGAACAGTTTTTTTGCTCTGTTAAAGCCAGAACTGGAAAAAGTGCAATTTAACCCGGTCAAAGTGTTCAACGTTGATGAGACGGGCATTTCGATCGTGCAACACAAAGCTGCGCGAATTGTGGCCATGAAAAGAAAACGCGAGGTGCATAAAGTGTCCTCTGCTGATCGCGGTTCGTTAATCACTGTGGTGATGTGCATGTCTGCTGCTGGGCAATTTGTGCCCCCCATGATGATTTTCCCAAGACAACTAATGAAAAGTGAACTAATGGATGGGGAACCACCAGGAAGTATCGGAGCGGTTCACCCGTCTGGATGGATAACGGCCGATCTGTTTGAGAAGTGGTTTCAACATTTCTTGTTGATCACAAAACCTTCAAAAGAAGACCCCGTTGTGTTAATTGTAGACGGACACTATTCGCACACGCGTAACATCAATGTAATAGATGCTGCTCGCGAACATGGAGTGTCAATAGTTTGCTTGCCTCCTCATTCTACATCGAAACTGCAACCGCTTGATGTTGCTTTCATATTTCCCTTCAAGACGTATTATGGTCAAGCCATTGAAAGTTGGTTGAGTAACCATCCTGGTCGCACAGTTGGCAATCTTCAGGTAGCTGGTTTGTTCCGTGAAGCATATGAGCGTGCTGCAGTCGTACAAACAGCTGTCAACGGATTTCGCAAAACGGGTATTATTCCATACAATCCGAATATTTTTAGTGAAGCGGATTTTCTTGGCCATCCACATTCTGACACCAAACATCAGGATGGAACTAATAATCCCAATGATATGATCCGTCCTTCTGACCAAGCATCCACCAGCAAGCAGTTTCAAAACCAGCAGCCAGCAGTTACTCCTCAAAACATTAGGAACGTTCCAGTGATCCAACCATCAACATCTACGAGACGAGGTACAGCAACTGTTACCACCAGCCCGCCCCATAAGAGAAAGATTGAAGAAGCTATGGCAAAAAAATCGCTCGAGACATTCGAAGACACGTGTTCAACCTAGTATTGCCAAACAAAAGTGCGGAAAACCATCCTTCCGCAAAGCCAAAGAAGACACGACAAGCGACAGTGACTCCAGCTTTGACATTCCATATGCCGACTCGTCTGACAGCTTTAGTGAGGATGATGCTGATGCTCAATGTACAATTTGTGGGGGGAAATATTCTACAGATAGACATGGTGAAACGTGGATCCGCTGCCTTACATGGCTTCATGAAGCTTGTTGTGGTGCTGAACGCCGTGCTACATTCATTTGCCGGGATTGTTTAAATGGTTAAATCCTCATCTTATCCTGATAACCAGTTTTTCTATAATTCTATTTGCACTTGTTTTACTTGTATTTTCCTTAGTTCATTTGTTTGTAGTTTGCTTCGTTACACGTAAAAGTTAAAAGTACATCATCATAGTCAGCTACACATGTTCACTTTCCTGCCTATTTTTTGTAACTAGTTAAATAAAACTGCTTATTACGAAAGAAACCTTAACGTTGTACTTTCTTTTGAAATTTTAATGGGGGACGGAATTAGGACCACGTTTTTGTTTTTGGACAGATTGCAATACTTTTGAAATCATATTGTAAAAATAAAACTAAATGCTGATACACGCAACTCATCTTGACTACCCAATAAAGGAATAGTCACTATAGATAATGTGCAAGTTTGGCTCTCCTAACCTATATCCTGCAGCCTCAAGGTACGAAAACATGACTAGGGGACGAAATTTGGGCCCCCTCCCTTATTGTTACTTCTGTAAACTTTTCGGCGTAATCCTTTGATGTGCAGAAAAGAAGAAAAGAAAAACGAAGAAAATTTTCCGCCAATAATGAATAGTACAGAAGAACTCCACACTATATTGTTATGTGTACCTCTTGAACTTATTAGGGATTTTTGGGACTCATTAATTGTGTTAAGAGAAGAAAGACAGTCTATGCAATATAAACTTCCAAATTAATGAACAGGCCTCGTATAGAAATTTTCCAAGAACTCTCTCTTCGCAAGCAGATACATATATGTTTGAATGTGTGTGTGTGCAACTAACTTCGATCAAATCGCCCAGCAATCCTTTTATGTCAAAAAAGAAAGAAGAATCGCTTCACAGAACATTCCAGCATGAAATCTCATCGCTAAGTTTAGGCATTGCATCAGTTGGTTGCGTTTCAAGTCAAAACCGGGATTTTCTCTTTGGAGAAGCAACACAAGAGGTTGGCGAAAAAAACAAGTCAGTCCATTGAAGAGATTCGGTCAAGCAGGGGTTCGTCTCGCACCCGTCGTGCGTCCTGCACGTAAAGTAAGCTTTTACGCGGGCTCGCACCCAGCCCATCGACACAAGTTTACTTTTCAGTGTCGTTCCTAAAAGGATTACAATTACAAAACGGGCCTTGCAGTTAAATTTAGTCGCTTGTGATTTAACATGTGGCGACCGAACAAAAAAAAAAACGCTAGTGAGTCAATTTTAAAACTAATTCAGTTCTTTAAAAATTTCAGGATAAGCAACGTTTTAGGCACACCTAAACGGTAACTCTGTTGTGAGCAGTATAGCAGTTAGATGCATTTTGTTCTTTCGTATGGCAAATAGACTACTAAATTGGAATTAAAAACCAGATTTCTAAAAAGAAAAAAGCCCAAAAGAGGAAATTACGGCTAACGTAATCCCCACCCTCCTTGCGCAGTGCAGTGTTTTCGCAAACCGCGAGTGTTATATAATTATCCCTTACTCTCATTCCTTGCGGCTAGCGCAAACTGTAAGTAAAATCTAAAAAAAAAAAAATAATTCTTATAAATCAAAAAGGCCATCTAATTAAGATAAATGGGTTTTAAAAAATAAAAATTAAAAATACAGTAATTGTTTTTAAGCACTCAGCTTGTTAAATATATAATTTGCTTATAGTTTATTAATTGTATATTGTTTGTTTAATCATAATACATAGTACTCACAATTTTAATCTCACGTTTAATTCTTAGCTGTAATCGCTTGTAGCTTTACAGGATGTTGTAACAATATATAAATTATTTAATTTGTTTTATTCATTAATCTTTACTTCAAGCACTCTTCTCTTCCCCAATATCTTTCCAACGGTCGGCAGAGAAGGGAATGCTTGTATGGTTTATAATTACCTTTTGTTGGCGCTGGAAGCCACGAAACCAGAGTTTAAAGCAAGTGATTAAAAAGAGAGAGAGAGAAATGTTGTCTGTTAGCAATCCGAAATCAAAATAAGTCGTCCTAATCGCGATAGACCCACAAGAGTTGGTCATATCCATAAATGGTGACCGTGACAGGACAAAATCATCAATCTTCGGATGTAATTGTGCCCGGACATATTACTGTTTTACTTGTTAAGACCCGACAGTATTTAGAGTAGGTATTTTAGTGTTTGTGTATAAAATCCAGAGTTTGAGTCACGTAGTATATGTAGCAGACGACCTAAAATTAATTTCCTTCGAAATTGTTCAAACTTGTGGAAAAGGAAAGAGAGAAAATAATAAGCAGGCTTTAAATAACATAAAGTAAATTTAATTACCATAGGAATATTACTATTATAAGTTTCTCGTAAGAAGTTAAAATATAACATTTCATATCTTTGTTCGCGAAAATTTTCTCCCTTCAACTTCCAATATTACGCACAGACGAACAAACACCAATCAGCTGATCATAGCCGATTGAGCCGAACACACAGCAACATTCCCAGACATAAACTTCCTGCAAGGTTGCGACAAACTTGTCGTTGCAGGCCAATTGGGTTGTCGCAAGCTATACTATGCAAGCCAATTTGATTGCTGCAAGCCTGTGGCAAGCTAGTTACATCAGGGCAAGGCTTGCGTTAAGCTTGTCTTCACAAGTAAAACGCAAGCCAAGTTTAAGCGTAACTTATCAATGACAAGCCTTATTAAGCTTCTTGCAAGCGAATTTAGATAAAACATATAACAGTAAGAAACCCATGCTATATTCCTTAAGCACATCTAGAATATCTGTGAGAAACCTCCCTTATTTCTTCAATTATTGAAGCAAATGCACAGCCGTGAACACTTCCACGACTCCGATCTGCTTCTACAAAAATAAAATCAAAATAATCTTAATCATAACGGTTTTGTTGTGTTAAAGAACGCGACGTTGCTTCTTACCAATATCCAAAGTTTTACTATAATAGCTGCGAGTACTTGAAGTTTCTATCCTTTTTTATATAAAAACACAGAAAAATGTTTATACTTTAAACATAGTATTCAGATAAAGTTTATATTATAAGTTAAACTTTAAGTTCGTATTAAAATATTTGCAACAGTTTTGTATTCTTTCGCGAAATAAGTAGGTTCGAATCTGCTGCCATCTATGTTCACATTTATGCTTTATACGTAAATACCACAATTCAGTACGCTTCATGGATACCGAAATATGAAGAAATAAAGAGCAACATGGGGGACTAGAGTACTAGACGACACATTTAAAAAAATAATTAAGTTTTGTCCTTTATTTAAGGCGAATGCTAAAAAGACGCTAAAAACGCGAACACTATCTTGTCACGAAAGTTAAGAGATCAGCATCACGTGGTTTTTGAGAGCAACTTAAAATCGAAGGCGCGCTGGCTTTTTACTTCAATTTAAAGAAAAGCGTCTTGCAAGTGAAGCTTCGGTTGCCCTAGCTACAGCTTGCGCTAAGCAAAAATAAGCTTTTGTGTATAAATGAAAGCGAAATTAAATCAAATAAAAGCGACAGGCAAGCTTGAGGCAAGCAAGCTTGCTTGTGTGGGTTCTGTTTGCACCTTTGTTATTTATACGTATGCTAAGAATGTTGCAAAAAAATAATAATATACATTCGTGTCATGATAAATTAATAAATGTTAAGATAAATTAATTGAGAAATATATTTTTAAAAAATACCTTCAGTGAACTTAGAGCATAAGTTCAGCTTTGATTTTAAAAAAAGTTATCATCCTGAGGCCGTGTCCAGTTTCTATTGGTACATGTTTTTTTATATATATATATAAGCTAAACATGCCTGAATTCGACAGGCACCCGAATTCGACATACCTATGCTTAAATGTTGTGAAATAAGCGTAAGATGTCATCCCTGCGATCGTGCATAGAAGTGGCAATATTATGGGAGTGTCTTTTCTCGTGTCAAAAGTGCGGTTACAGTAGATGAGTCATACGCATGGAGAAAAGAAGGACATTGTTGTGTGTGTGATACACTCTTCGAGAAAATCATAAGACGGCAGGTTATTTTCGTAAGACTTTTATTAAAGTTAGGTTTGCTTCAAGCAAATAGTAGTACTTTAATGTTGTAAAGGAGTTTCAATCAGTGCGTTTTGTTTTCTTCTGTGAGGACAAAGGTTGTGATGTGACATGAATGGGGGGTTGTCGAAAACACGAGCCTTTATTTGTGACGTGAACCGGATTTCGACAAAGTTGTCGAATTCATGTTCAGTAGTGCAAATATAATTTTAACTGAATATCTTAATGTACAAGTATGTTGAAAGTCTTTCATAAAGCTATTTGTTGCATAATTCTCCGATAGTTGTAACCTCGTTCGATATGGAATGTCGAAATCAGGTTCCTGCATGTCGAATTGAGGATCATCGAAGTAACTACTCAGTTCAGAAAATTTGTGTTCCTTTGCCCGTGTGATGATTTCTGCATAATAATAAAACAATATTTGAAGCTGCCCACCCAACCAGGTACATTCTAGGAACGTGCCATTTAAGTTCCATATGTACCGTTTACGTACCTGGTACTTGAAAAATGTACATTTCATATGCATAGCACGTGTCGCTAGGTACGTGCCTTTCGAGGAATTTCTGACACTTGAAAGGTACTTTTACATGCTTCACTGGAATGTGAGGAATGTGAATGGCACATACCCCATGTACCATGGCATGGTTGTGCGTAAGTTGCTTCGTATTGCGACTAGGGTTGCCAATTTAGCCACTTTGTGACGAGATCTGGCCATTTTGAGAACGTCGTTAGTCACATAATTTCCAAAGAGCCAATAGTGGCTTTTTAGCCATATGCTTTTCACTTCTATAGCCACTTTCTGAGTTTAGCCACATTGTAATATATTGTGTGTGTCATTTTGCAATTTTCTGACGTTTGATGCGTTCTCTAGGTTGTAACATTCTAAACCCCACTGGCAGAATTGTCCTCATAAAATTAGCATTGATGGTTATATTGTGACGTTACACAGCAGAGAATTAGTTCAAAACCTGTACGTTAAAACTAGACGTTAAATAAAATTTTCGGGAAGACGTAAGTTTAAGTATAAACTAACTCCTTAAAGAAATTCAACCTGATAATATAGACATCCTTCAGGAAATGGTTATTCTTCCTTTTCCATTATTATTTGGCTATGAAACAAATGCCGGAGACATATACAACCGCTATATACAACAGTGTGGTGTTGGAATGTGTAATGATTAGGATGTGATGTTTTATTTTATTTTTTTGAAAGTTCAACACTTCCAATGTACCCGTAAAAATGTACTAAAGAAATAGTGCCCATGTTTTTAAAATATTCAATTAGAACTGGACAATCTACATGAAATTTGCAATCGATCAGTGAAAACGTCATCTTTCTAGAGCCTGTAGTTTCTGAGATCTCATTGTCGAGAAACATATATGTGTATTTTAAAAGAGCTCCAAAGATGGCAGCACAATTCATTTGCATGTATTTCGGAGAAGGCTTACTAAAGGCAAAGGCCTTTGAACAATAATTTAAAAGGATAAACTTTGTGAAAAATATTTATTTCAGTAATTTATTTAAACTACACTCTTTTAAAAATATTTGTCTTTGTTATAAACGTGAAATCACAAATAACCGTAAATCAAAGGTTTGAATGCTAAGATTATAGGTTAGAGCTCGGTCGCTCGTAAGAACAACTCGACTCAGAATTCAGGATCGATTATCGATTCAACGTCTGGGAACGATTACTAACGCTCTGCGAGCATTTACCATCATTTTTGTTTTCGCTTAGGGAGGATTGTTTTGTTACAGACAATCGACATCCCCTTGTTGTCCGTATTGTTGACTCAAGTGGGAGCCCGTGGCCATCATCACATCGTCGTCTCATCACCTTTTTGTGGAGGGCCAGTGCTTGCACTGACCGACATCTCCGCGAGGACGTATTGTTACCTCAAGTGAGAGCCACAGTGGGTTTCCTCTCCGCATCTACTTCGTACGATTGCCTTGAAACACTCAGTTACCTCTACTTCATACACGGGCAACACTCCTTGAGTGACCCGTTTTTGCTATTGTAACTGTCTTCTGTTGTTTCAATCATGCATAAACTACCAGGAGTGTGTCGACCACCTTCTTCAAAACCTGAACCTAAAGAAAAACCTCATTTCACCGACCTCTCCCGCAAAACACGAACCTTATCAGGATCTTCTGAAAAATCCACAAGTTCCGAAAAACGAGCACGCTCAAGATCTCCAGTTTACACTTATCAGGTGCCAAATCAATCTTCTACGACAGACCAACCAACTGATATGGACTTGGAACATGTTCCTAATGAACCATCCGGATCTGCTTCTCTCAAACCTACCATTCATAATTTCCTGCTCACTAAATATGATACTAAATTTAGAACACCAAAACTTGTGTATTTTCAACTTCAAAAATATATGCCGAGAGCAGATATTGCTGACATAATCTTCACCCGGAATGGGATTATTCTCAAATCTCCAGACATCAACTTCCATACCAAACTTCGAAATAAGGCCTCTTTTGAAATTTTTGGCCCACAGGCTACTATGCAACGCCTTTCACCTTCCTCCAAAAAACAACCGCCTATTCCTCGGCGACCTCCACAACTATCAGTCGTCATACGAGGTGTACCTCCAGACTACACTGACGCAGAAATCGAAGACGAACTACGCTATGCTGGACATGAAATCACAAAATGTATTCGAATCATCGGCCAAAATGGACCTACCTATATGGTACGAGTGCTCACCAATTCTAAAGATACCATCGATGACCTCCTTCTTTACGGTGCTTCCATCTATTGTAAAAGACATCGCGTAGAACCTTCTAAAACTCCAGCTCCTTTATCAGTACGCTGTGCACGTTGCCAAGAATACAATCAACATACCACTGCTCAATGCACCAAAACTCCTATCTGTGGATACTGCACCGGCAATCACAATACCAAATCCTGCCCCAACCTACAAGCCGCTCCTAAATGCAATACCTGCTCCGAAACTCATGCTACCTATTCCTACAAATGTAAGGCTAAACCGCAACCTCTACCTGATAAACCAAATCTAACTGTATCTGTCCGTACAAATGACGAATCAACTCCTACCAATAACTCCATCAGAGACCCAATCACCATAGAAGACATGATACGATTTACTACCATCGTTCTTCAAAATGTTCATCCATTTCTTAGAGACCATATCCTACTACAAATCACAAACACTGCCAAGTCTCTTTTTAAAGTCCAGCTTCAAGCCACCTACTCAGGACCTCACGTACACTTCACTTTCCACCCAATTGAACCTCACCATGATTTGGACTCTTAGATTTATGGTTTTCACTTTCTTGTTCTTAAATATTCGATCCGTCTTAAAACACAAACTCGTTTTCGAACAACTCCTACGTGAAGAACAAGTATGTGCCTTTGCGCTCAATGAAACATTTCTTACACCCAGTTCACCATTCAAAATTCCTGGATATCAGTTATTTCGTTATGACTGTGCCAGAAATGTCCTCAGAGCGCAAGGCGGAACAGCAATAGGCTGCTACCGACATCTTCCTGTCCGCACTCATACTTTACCCCACAATCTTCTCCAGCCTCTACCAGAACATAATCTTAATACAATCTACTTTAAATCCCTAACCATAACAGTAGCCACTATCTATGTTCGTCCAGGACATCCAATTCCCTATGACTTCTTTCATTACATCAACAATCACTTTCGCCATTATATCATTATGTCAGATATCAACTTTCATAGCCGGTCGAATCGAGAACGTATACACTTCATAACCTATGTCCAAAATCACCTGACAGCTGAAATCAAAGATCTTCCTTCTGCCTCAAGACCAATCAGCGATACAACCCCTGATGTCATCATAACCTCTACCACGCTCAATATCGCAAACATTCGTGTTCTCCCGCCTTTTGGAAGTGATCACGCTCCAATTTTGATCGATATCACCTCACCTATACAACCCACACGACAGCCTGAGCCTATCAAATACTATGACTATCAGCATGCTGACTGGAACGCTTACCAATCAGATATTACTAGAGTACTGCATTCCGTACCTGCTCCTACTTCTGAACAGGATCTTTACCATCTCACCGACAAAATTCAAGAGACAATCTTACAAGCAGCTCAAGATCATATACCTGTTAAGATGCGTTTCCCCCATAAACCACCTGTACCACCTCAATATCGTCAAATCATTACTGCATCACGACAAGCCTTTAGGGACTATCAACGAACTCGAAATCCTGACGCACTACGCCTCCATCGCCAATGGAACAGAATGGTCTCTAATTATCTCTCTGCCTATAAGCGCCGACAGTGGACGCGAGCCTGTAATTCTCTTTCCATTAAATCCAATCCTACTCAATATTGGCAAAAATTCAAATTACTGACTGGAAAATTCCAAAGACCTACTTACCCTATCATGCTCAATACCCATCCTCTTCACACCGATCTCGAGAAGGCAAATGCTTTCGCAACTTATTTTCAGCAAATATTCACTCCACCACCTCAACTGGTTAATAGACCAATTTATCGTCGCATAGCACGATTTTGTGACCCACATAACCGATTTCTCCAACCTGACTGTACACATATTTTGGAACCTGATAATAACCTAACTTCTGAAATTCTTCCGGCAGATATCCAAGCGATCATCCATAGAAAACGCTCCACAGCTCCGGGCTTTGACTCTATCACGTATAAGCTCATCAAGGCGGCTCCCCCAGTACTTTTACAGCTCCTAGCATCTATCTACACCTTCATATTACGCACAGGCTTCTACCCACCTGATTGGAAAGTCTCCAAGGTCCTTCTCTTCATTAAGCCCGACAAACCAATTCATGATGTTTCCTCATATAGGCCCATCCAACTGACCTCTTGCCTTAGTAAAATTTTTGAAAAAATTCTTGTTACACGTCTCCATGCTCATCTCACAGAACGTAATCTCATTCCTAATCACCAAGCAGGTTTTCGCCCTGGCATTAGTCTGAATGACCAATTACTTCGCCTCAGTAACACCATCACCAATCATTATAATTCTTCTCACCCATCTTGTCTTCTACTGTTCGACCTAGAAAAAGCGTTTGATAGAGTATGGCATCAAGGGTTGCTTTATAAACTTCACAAATTTCACTTACCCATTAGCTATGTCCGCCTTATACATTCCTTCCTTGCCAATAGACTCGCATATATCATCATAAATTCTACCACATCTCATCCTATATTCCTCCACACTGGAGTACCTCAAGGCTCTGTTCTCTCCCCGTTACTGTATATACTTTATGTGACAGATATGCCACCCTTACCGGCGAATATTCACTTATTTCAATATGCTGACGATACCGCTTTTTTGACTCTTGGAAAATCTATTCAACATATTAATCGCACTCTACAACCAGCCATAAATGCTTTTATCAACTGGTGCGACATATGGAAACTCTCCGTTAATGCCTCAAAAACCCAAACCCTCATTATTCAAAAACGTCCCTCCAAAATCCGTCGCAATCCTAACTTGCTACGCCTTTCAGTTCAAGGCACTCCCCTATTACCAACTTCCCATGTTAAATATCTCGGAGTGATCTTCGATAGTAAACTGACTTGGAAGCCCCATTTACAGAAGATTCAAACTCAAGCCACTAAACGACTAGGTTTACTAAAAAGCTTAGTAGGTACCTCATGGGGCCTCCATACACAAACTGTTCTTACAACATACAAATCGTTTCTCCGACCGGCACTCACTCATGGCCATACTGCATGGATATCTGCCCCACCACAACTGTATCAGCGACTAGAAATCATTGAACGCCACGCTTTTCGACTAGCTTTTCGCATTCGCCTTCCGTCCCCTACCGCACTACTCTACGAGAGAATTACCTTTCCTACCATTCTTCAACATCTCGAAAAAACCCGCTCCAAGTACATCACCAAAGGCATTCAATCAGGTAATCCCCTTATTCTTGACGCCATTCATCTTGACATTCTGCTAGACACCCCATCTCAATATCTTGATACCCCTCTTCAACATCTTCTCACGATGTACTCCAATACCCTTGATGACAACGATCCTACTAAACAAGATTTTGCCATCTACCACCCTGACCATTTATCACGGCACATCTATCCATCTTTGCACTAGTACTCATCATTGTGGTTCCAGAGGCTCATCTGTGCTCATTAGTTCTGAGTTGCCACAGAACAGAAGATAACCCTGCATTTGTCTCTACTAACCATCTTCCCTGTGTTTTGTCTTGTCTAATTGCACTGCATTCATCTATCATCTCATTATCCCGTGGATGAACTCCTAGCTACAATTTCTCGCCGATTATAGATACCTAAATGATGCCCTCCATATTTGAAGAGTGCGATATATGAAATGGATGTCCTGAATAAATAAAGAAATAAAGAATATGTAAACCCAACTACATTAATCAATGCAAACCCCAAAATAAAATGCACTGAAAATGAATAAATAAATAAATAAATAAATAAATAAATAAATAAAAATAAATCACTTAGCCCTCACCTTCTCTCACCTATCCCTTAACTTTCCCTTCATCCCCTTCCCGAAGAAAGGGTGTACCCCTTGACCGGTTTAACCTTGTAAAAAAAAAAAACGCTCGTAAGCCTAACCACGCTCATAACCAACCATTACAACTCCATTCAACCCTCGTGTCTCGTCCTTTTCGACCTTGAGAAAGCCTTTGACAAGGTTTGGCATCTGGCGCTAATTTATAAGCTCATTAAATTTCAGTTTCCGATGGCATACATTCGCCTCATTTATCATTTTCTTGTCTGTCGTATATCTTATATTTCTATTAACGAACAACTCTCACATCCCATTTTTCCCATGTGCGGTGTTCCTCAAGGTTCCGCCCTTTCCCCGCTATTGTATATTCTTTTTGTTGCAGACCTTCCACATCTTCCTCCTGACGTCCATCTATTCCAGTACGCTGATGATACAGCTTTTCTCGCACTTGGCAAAACTATACACAACATCAATCATTCATTACAAAAAGCCATCAATCGCTTCACGCACTGGTGTTCTAAGTGGAAACTTAAGATTAATGCCACCAAAACCCAAGCTATTGTTTTCATACCGCCCCGTAAACGTACCAAGGTCCACCGAAACCCATCTCTTTTGTCACTCCATGTTCATAATGCAGCCATCGTTCCAACCCGAACCGTTACATACTTAGGCATACTATTCGATCATCATTTAACGTGGAAACCACATCTCAACCGTGTGAAAACTAAAGCTTACAACCGCCTCAACCTCTTGAAACGACTAACTGGCACAACCTGGGGTCTCTCATCACACATAGTTCTCAACACATACAAGGCCTTCCTCCGCCCAGTTCTTACTTACGGTTTTCCAGCTTGGATTTTCGCTCCTTACTCACATTATCAGAAATTAGCCATTCTTGAGCGACATGCTTTCCGCATCGCCTTCCGTATTTCTCTCCCGAGTCCAACTCGAGACCTGTATTCTTTAATATCATTTCCTACTCTTACCTACCATCTCGAAACTCTCCGCTTAAAATTCATTACTCAACGCTACACACATCACCATCCCCTATTGTTTGAGACTATGCATCATCTTGCACTCCACTCATCTCCTCCACGGTACTATCATACTCCACTTCACCTTCTCTTTACTTTATATTGCTACACAGTCCCTCCCGACCATCTCGATCTACAGATTCTCCAAGATTATCGTTTGCATATTCATTTACCGCATATCTTCCCATCATATGCACAGTAATTTCATTTCACTAACAGGGTTCACCACGTCTCCATTGGCCTAGAGCAGCCCCTAGGCAGAAGATAACCGCATTCGTCTTTCTAACACTTCTTGTGTTGTGCTGTGGCGTCAAGTGCACTTCATCTCATCTCTCATTTTCATCATGACTTCTACACGTCGCTTATTAATACCTTCACTTTATATTTTGTTGTTTGATTTCTCCTGCTTGCCATATTATGTGTGTTCTTCAGATTTCTTGCTATATTATATGTTGTATTATATATCCTATATTTCGTATATTATATATGTAGTATTTTGTTTTCACGTATAACCATGATTTATGTTCCAGTACGCCTATAAGTATGTTTATGATCGCAAAGATCATAATGTCCTTCCAATAACATGTTAATAATAAAGAATATAATAATAAATAATAGCCCATAGCCCAACCACCCATACCTTTTCCCATAATGGTCCTCTCAACTCCCTTTCCTAAAAGAGGGTGTAGCCCTCTCAAAGGATGCTAGCCTTCGGCTAGCCTAAAAAAAAAATCGCTCGTAAATGTTACTGTAGTATTTTAATAGATAGTTAAATTGCCACACAGATGCCAGAGGAGGGCATATATTTTCAGAGTTAGTTGCTTGGCTTTTTTTAAAAGTACAAGCTTCTAAATTCGAACGTAAAAATGAAGCGTTAAGGTTTTAGTATTTAAGTACTCGCACCCCCAGTTGCATAGCACTGCCCTAAGGAACATTACTGACATGCCTAGTACATTCCTGGCACATGCCAATGCCAAGTAAATGTGTCAAGTACATACACGGTACGTGATATACACATAATAGATACATTCCTCGGTATGTGTCATGCACGTACTTTTGGGCGGAAGTAACCTTATTCCTTACATGTGTATTTCACATGATTGCTCTATTCACGTACCTATCATGTACATTCCAATGTACCTCGAGGAACATTCTTTACACATGATCAGTATGTACTTGTGTTGGGTGGGTGAGAAGAGATTACTACTACTAATAATGCCGACTTAATGTTTTACATGGATATAATTGAAGGTGTCGAATTCAGATATCGCAACTGTCGAAACCAGGTGAAGTGTGTCGAATTCGGGTTCCATTGACGAGTTCTAGTTTCATAAAAAATTTTAACATTAGCATTTGAGCCTTGAAGTGACTTTTAGTATTAGTAGAGACCGTACATTTCTAGGGGAAAAAAATGGGCCAACACCGACCAGTATTATGGCCACAATAGGCAATTAATTTTGAAAAAGGTTCTTAACCTGTCGAAATCCGGCGCGTTTACCTTACATCTATATAAAAGTGTAGAGACCGTAAAATCTCTTGAATGCGCGCAGGACCGTGCTCTAAAAGAGAAGTCTGAGTTGTGTAATAGCCACTCATTAGTTGATGATATTTGTTTGTTTACACCGGAGGCAGTGTAGAAAAAATAACGTTAGTACGATTATTGGCCATGAGTTTGTGTAACAACTTCGCACAGTGGCAGACGAATTGTTTTGTAGGTTTGAACAAGAACTTGGGGTGTCGTGTGAAAGAACCGTAAAATTGTCGGTAAAAGATGCATACAGAACAAATCAGAAAATTATTAG
This sequence comes from Thermobia domestica, assembly GCF_964235325.1. Lineage (NCBI taxonomy): Eukaryota > Metazoa > Arthropoda > Insecta > Zygentoma > Lepismatidae > Thermobia > Thermobia domestica. The sequence goes on from NC_137460.1 coordinate 234,221,951, forward strand.
TGTTCAGGAAAAGGAAACAAGCAAAGTAAATCGTGATCAAAATAACAAGTCTACTACATCTAAAATTAGAATTTGGAAACATGCACGATGTAGTCAAAAACGAAAATTTTGCCTCACTGTCATTAGCAAGGCAAAACGGCTGATCACCTGTGATGTCAGCAACGGTAATATTAAATGTTCGCAGCCTCAAAGTAATAATATGAGAAATAAAAGCAAGTTCAGGTCAAAATCAAATGTTAGGCAAGTTATTCGTGAATTAAGCATAACTCCTAGAAGTAGGTTAAGTCAAAAGAATTTTAAAAGACGTAAATTTAAAAGCAGACGGGTAAAATGTTACAAAACATGCCGTAGAGGGAGCCGTAGTAGGCGAGAGCAAGCAAAAGCGAAGCATAGTAATTGCGCAACCGTACAAACGTTTGATAACCATCAGCTGTGTGACAAGAGTCGACAAAAACTCAACGGTATTCAGATTAAACGAAAAGCATTTAAATGTAATCGACACAAATAAAAAATTAAAGGGTTTCGAGGACCAAGGTAGGCATCTAATCGAACATAGTACCGATAAGACTTAAAATCAAGGCAAGAACACATTTAAGAAAGTTGCGATTAAAATTATATTGTTCTATTTTCCCCGTAATTCCCCCCCAAAAAAGTAAGGAAGAATAGTTGGGAGGGGAATAGAATGACGTTAGGTTTATTTAAACTGATATTAAAAACGTAGTAACTTATTGCTTATTTTATCCATTCTTTTCGTAATTCGATTGTTAGGATTTTGATTTTTGAACATTACCAAGATACTCACCGTTGTCGACCTGCCTGTGCCATGAACAACAGCCACCCAATTATATACAGATATGTTTGTTTAAAATGTATTTTTTGTGATTTTTTACAGTATTTGCACATCTTGGACTTGATTTGGAGGATAAAGAAAGGACGACGTAGAATTTTCAAATAGGTAATTGAGATTAGACTGCGATTCGGAATTGTGCATAACTTTTAATATTCCCCACCACCTTTGAAATTATATAAAATTCCCATTTTGGATACAGTTTTTCTGTATGATTTAATGCTAGGATGTTTATATATTTGTATGATTTTATTTTTAGCTGCAGTTGAGATTTGAGGCCAGAACTTTGATAAAATGTGTTCTTTTTGCAGTTGTAGTTTTATTCTCAACGTTTTAATATTTATGTTCTCTAGCTATTCCCCATTCTCTCATGCATTTACAAAAATAATACTAAAATAAAGGCTTAGAGAAAATTATTAAATTAGTTAGAGAATTTAAACTCTAGGTGGTGTCAAAATAAACATTATTTATTTTGACTTATGACTTTGTTTCCATGCTGTTAATGAACAAGGTTAAAAATGTAAAAGCTAGCACGCCTATATTAGAATAATGTAGAAATTGCAATTTAAACTTTGTAATAGCTATACGGATATTTAAGTTAATTTTGGGTATGTTTAATGTAATTCCTACGGACATCGTATTTTTAAAAAATCGATGAACCGGTGTGGCATCCGGTTCGATCTGTAGCTAGTGCTGTGGAATTCAGTTTGTTAACCACGCACTTCAAAATTTTTAAATTTGATCTTTCTGGCTGTTAGTACACTAATAACAATTATATTGGTTATTTACATTGTATCTAAAAGTTGAGATTTTGGATTTTGGATATTGAACTATTTAATACATAATTGAAAAGAACAGAAGGTAGCGGAGATTTTAATGTAATTATTCTTATTTTCCATCGCCGTAAGTTGTTAAATTATTAGAAATTTTGAAATGTAAAATTCAATTGGCAACCATTTATGCATTTTATTAGTAAAAATCTATGGCGAACTCCCTTCAGGAGTTGACATGGCCGAAGATCTCTGAGCACGAGTCTTCAGGTTTCAGCCATAGTTAAAGGACGGAGGTCTTCTTTCAGAGGTCAGCATGGTCCACTAATTATTTAGTGAGATATCAGCCGTTTCAAGGGGAATTTATCGACGAAAATAGTTTATTCATTTTTAAAGTTAAATTAAAGTATTAAATAGTCTTTGTGTTGATGATCATCTTAGTTTTTGTTCGTCAGAAAATAAATCGTCATTTTGACTTGTCAATATTATTTCTTGAAATGAGTTACTTTCTTTGAAAGCAAATTTTTGTTTCATAGTTATTTAAAAATAAAAAAGGGGAAAATAATATTGAGAATATATATTTTATTGTTTAAAAGTATAAGATGCGTTGTTGCCAGATAAAACTTTTTTGCATAAAGGTAATTGGAAAGTATGAATTATTTCCCACTCGCTAAAATTCCATTAAATTCATGATTGATTTTTTATAAAGATTTTAAATGTTTGTCTTCGTGCATTTATGCAATGAAAGGATAAATAATACCAAAATTTCGTTATTTTACCTCAAAATGTTTCGTTATAAAGGCTTTTCTGATTTTTATTGAATATTGTAAATCAAACTAATGAAATTGTTGGAGAGTATATAAACAAAAACATCAATTCTGAAGTTTGACTTATACAAGGATACTTACGATTTAGAATTTAAGTATTTACGCGATATCTTGAGTTGTTCAAGTAACAGTGGTCTATTCAATTTTCAGTAATTATATGGTTACACTGTAAGATAAAATGTTTGTTTAAGATTTTGATTTGTGAGAAGATTGCAGATTTCAAACAGCAGGTCATTAACATCAAACTTAGGTTGAGAATACTTGATTATGACGATTTTTACTGGATGTGACTTTTTTTTCCTGATAGAGATAAACGCCTTCAGCCTATGGCAGCGCATATATTTGTATTGACCAGTGCTTTGTGAACAAATGTATATAATGAGGTACACTGATTGTGTATGTATAAGCATGGCAAAAAATGTATTTTGAGTAAAGAATACAATGGTACGAACTACATCATCATTGCCCTCCAACTGGGAAATAATTTCTTAATTTATTGTCATTTTCATTATTTTTTGTAACTTTACCTCTTTAACGTATGGATATATGTAGTTCAATTAGGGGTTTGAAATTTTTCCCGGACATGACATAGTAAAGTTAGTTCAAGAGCTTTACTAGGGAGGGAATGGATTTTAACGTAAGGATCGATTTAACTTCGAATCGACGAGAGAGTTCAGCGACTCCTGCGTCAATCCTAGCTTTAAAAACGTATGCCTGGTGCTCTTTAATTTTCGGAACTGATTCATTAACCTTTATTTTATATATATATATAAAATATATATAAAATATATATATATATTATTTTATATATATATAAAATAAAATATATATATATCTGTGTGTGTGTGTAAAATTGGCGTACATCTTTGTTGCTACGCAATACCATATACGACTTTCGTACACGTCAACTTTACCATCGTATCAATAGTAATGTATGTAAGAATATAAATCGTGATAGTGTTTTTTTAAATGGAGAAATATATCTATTCTTAGGGTTTATTGGAGTAATGTTTGATGTACTATGAGATAATAGTTGTTCATATAGTTATAAAATTTCTACTTCTATATTAACACGCATGCCGAAATAGTTTAATTAGAGAATTTTTGTTCAGTCGTGAAGTTTTATTATTCATTAATGATCAATGATAGCAAGTCAATTTTTGTTTTATATTGTGTGTTTGAAAGGAATGCTTAAAAGTTAAACTTTTTCGTTCAGTTAGTAGTATGATAATTCATATTCGAGTTTTGATTATTTGTGTTTGCATGTTGTCATGTATAAATTAATGGAGAGAAATCTATATTGTTTTGTCTAAAGTACGTTTATCGAAAGGATTTTCATTTTCGTTTCGGTTTAAATATTGTATTTATTAGCATAGAATAAAGCTTATGTTGAAGGATAATATTTTATGAAACATGTATAATTGGAAGTACTTAAATCATTGTTAACTAGTTTATCATTAGTCAAGTTTTTCGCAGTGTAAAACTCAATGTTGAAGCATTCTCATTATTTGTTTAAGTTTGTTTGCATCAGAAATCTTATTTCAACCTAATGAAACGTTTTGGCAATCAACATTTGTTCCAATGTTGTGAATAATAAATTTAAATAGTAGTATTATTAATTTGTTTAAGTCCCAAATAAAACACTGCTATATGTTTGTAATTGACATCAATCTTGTTCAGTTTGATATGCTTTAAAAAAAGAAAAAAAAGAAAAGGAAGTATAATGGCAATAAATAACTGTGATATGCAAGGCAAAAGGCCAATGGTAACTTAAAGGCTATGATTGGGCAAGGATGAATTAAAAAGTGATAGTAAGCAGTTTTCATGTTATTGAGTGATCCCGGTCTCAAAAGGTTGATTGAAGAGCAGCACCAATGTTGAGTTTCAGGGTGTCAGCGATAATATTCGCATACAGAGCGATCATAGCGTATAAGGCCTATAGAGAGGCAGATGCTTGTACTAAGGACCATGAATAATATATTGCAAAGTGTGCACGATAGGCAAAGGGCAATAAAAAGGTCGCATCTGTGTTACTCGAGGTTGATTTTCCCTCGTTGTTATTAAGTTCCCAGCCAAGAAGAAGAAGAGAGAGAAAACAATGTCGTCTGTTAGAAATCCAAAATCAAAATAAGTCGTCCTATTTGCGATAAACCCACAAAAGTCGGTCATAAACTTAAGCACTTTATGTACATTTTGGTGGCATCTTTTACTTTCTCTTTCTGTATATATGCACCTGTAAGGTGCACACAAGTGAAAAGAAACTGACTCAAGTAAAGCGTATCTCTTTACAGTGTATTAAGTGGAAAGTTCATTAAATATAAAAGAAATTGGTTCCATAAAATATTAGTAAATAGATCAAGATATTTAGAATATTTAATGTATAGTAAATATTGTACGTTATATAGGATTAATGTAAAACAATGATTGAAATTAACAATAAAGCATAATTTGAAAAAAAAGTGTAATTAAACAAAAAAAAACAAAGCACAATGTGGGTTGCTCTAATCATATGTCTCAATATGTCCTCAAGTCACGCAAACACTTTGTGGAGTTAGAGTTGAATTTGTGTTTAACGTTCCGTTCAGCAGCGAGGTTATATGAGACGTGGACCTAATGATTAACGTGTAATCCGAACCACATAAACTCCCGCCGGGAATCGAACCCGGGTCTCCAACGCCAAAGGCGCGTATGCTAACCGCTTAGCCACGGAGGAGCTCGCAAACACTTTGTGTTTATTTGTATACAATCAGAAGGAATGTGCTGTCTCTTGTATTTTAAACCACACAACAAGGCGAGGATATTCAATATAATGCTTAGAGTATACAAAAGATGACTGAATGAAAGAGCTAATTTATTTACCATTTTTTGAATTTTCCCTAACGCGTATTCTAATTTCTTACTTATATGCAAGAAATAGGTAGTATATAAATTCATTGGAATTCATATTTGCATCCAGCTTGACATTCACTATGTGTTACAAACCTCCAAGTTTTATGATGCAGAAATTGGAACATTTGCATACTTCTATTTAGGGATTGAAATTTTAAAAGATAATCATTCGTATCTCTCACGCTAATTTGCTTTTCCTTATTTGTTATATTTTTGTAGACGTACTTCTTGTACATGCTGCTGTTTATCTGTAATCGTTGCAAGATAGATATTCTGTGATTGAGAAACTTTTCCGAACTTCTGTTTCGAGGGAGGTACTTCTCCCGCCATTGAATGTTATTGAAATCTGAATTTTTAATAGACCAAGTTGTAAGTTTACGAAGGAATGACATCACAATAGTAATATGAGTTTTGGAGCTTCTAGTTCTTAAAGAAAACAACATTCGAGTAATGTTTAATTATGGTGATAGTTTTATGCACATATCACTGTGGTCTGTTGGCGGATTAAATGACCATGACTTAAATTGACAAAATTATTTAAATGGGATTTGGTTTGAAAAACTGTTGGTTAGTCGTTAGTATACTTTATTTATCATCTTTATTTGAAAAAAATTAAAAAACTTGAAAAAATAAAAAAAAACAAAAATATGAACCATTGACAATGATGGTAATTCATCAGTGTTTGAATGTTCAAGGTTGTTTTGGTTAAAATGCTCCAACAAAATGTCAGGAAGTTGATTATTTTTACTTATTTGATCGATTTGCTTAGTCATTTTTGATACTGTTGTAAATAGTTATTTTATAAATAGTTTAGAAATAAAATATTGGGTCCTTCTTGGTCTATCTGAAACCCTTTCACTTGAATATCATTACGATTCTAATCTAAGTATCAATTTAAGATATGGCTACAATATCAAAGGTAATTATATCTCCCAACACTCCGATTTAAATAAATTACGTAGTTAACGATACTGGATAACCAGAGCTTGTCCAGTTTCAAACCTACAAAAAAAAACTAAACCATTAAACATGGTTAGGTTAGTTTAGGTTATGTTAAGTTACTTTAGGTTGGTTTGGTTAGTTTAAGTTAGGTTAGGTTACCCAGTAAGACTAGTTAGACTAGAACAGTGACTGGAACTGGTATCATAGAAGGTTCAATTATCACTTAAATTCAGTAATCCGCAGTTCTCATAAAAAATAATAGATTCTATTTATTATTCTTATATAATTATGTCAAATTCAATGCGGAAATATCACATTCAACGCAGCGATTCGGCATCCTATACGACTAAAATGCTCCTGAATCATCAAAACCTTCCGCGTCTTGAAAATAGTACCCATTTCTACATATCATTTCTCGTATTAAACATAACTTTACTGCCAAAGTTACACACCTAAATATCACATAAGAACCCCAAATCATTATTTCTTACCCCCATTTCTCCTGTAAATTTTCCTAATTTTTATTAAAAAATTGAAGGGGCAACTCTAAACTTAACCCAAATATAGTGTTTTTTAAAGCTAAACCAAGTTTTCTTATCAGCAGTAAAACTGTCATATGGTTGTTAGCGGCCACGTGCGGTTTGTCAACCAATTGGATGTTGCCGGTATTACAAAAGCTTAGCCGCTCTCCCTGTCGCCAGGGTAAACAATGAAGTCTCGAACTATTCTTTTCGAGTGTTGCAAACCAATAAGCAGATACGTAAAACCAGAATAACCATTTAAAATAGAGATAAAATACGTAGGGGTCTACAGGTCATTCAACAAGTAATTTTCTCTTGTATTAATATAATAATAATAATAATAATAATAATAATAATAATAATAATAATAATAATAATAATAATAATAATAATAATAATAATAATAATAATAATATGATAGTTTTTACGTCCGAGCCGTTTCGGGCTACTGTGCATTTTCGGTAATGCTCGGAAAATAGAATAGATCCTGGATCGCATGTTGGACCGATATTGTATTCTTACCCGTATGAATCGGGTTTGTCCGATTGAACCGTATGAATAGGGATGACCTGATAATCCCCTTTTTAAGAAAACAAGCTTAGTCTGTCATTATTGTAAATGATGTGTTATTTCACTTTATTATCATAATACAAATTATTCTAATTATCATGTACAAACTCATAACGAGTCTATCAGGTCAAATTATCCAAACAGGCCAAACACGGGTCAAACGGGTTTATCAGGTCTAAGGATCGAGTAAATCAAACGCAATGGGTATCGGGCGGGTACAGTTTACCCGAAAAGTTCAAGCACTAATTATAGGTTAAAGTTAATACTTAAGAGCTCTAATTGTTTGCTTTCACTTTTTTCTTTTTTCTTTAATTTTTTTAGTTAGACGACCAACGAACTTGCGGATACATAAATATAAATGCTCAAATCTAAATTATTGCATTATATTATTGCAATGAGCATCAATGTGATTTACTATTAGGAGTTAGCGTGATGCACTAATGTTAGTCTTTTATAAATGTTATTATTATTATTACTATTATTATTATTATTATTATTATTATTATTATTATTATTATTATTTGACAGGCCATCTGTCTATAATGACAATTTAAAACTTTATTATTTAAAAAAATGAAATGATTAAAAAACATTCTATTAAGTACCTAAATCCTCATATGTATTAATGTATGCAGGTTAATATCTGAGTAATAAAGCTATCATTATTAATTTCCTGGGTATAGTATCATAATTTGTAGTTTGTCCGGTTTTTATACACGTGACGAATCACATTAGAAAGAGACTGATCAATTATATATTGACCTGTATAACTATATCTTAAAGTTAGAAATAATATACTTACAAGCAGAGCAGATAAATAGGCAGAATCTTTATTAAGCCTATTACTAATATTACATATTATTATTAGCAATAATAATAATGATAACTAAATTCCTGGCGCAACAGCCTTTAGAAGGCCTGGACTTATGGCACTCATTTCTGTGGGGTCGGGCTCGGGCTACTATGATAACCGTAATGGGGTTAGCCATACTGAGAGCTTTATACAGTTCTATCTGAGTTGGAGCGTCAATGCCGGAGTCTAGTTATAATGAAGGATTTATGGTAGGGACAAGTAAACCCTTAGATCTTGACCTTCAAGGAAAAAATTGGTTATGTTTTGCCGCGTACTATATTTGTGCTATTAGCAGGAAATGTGTTTGTGTTTATGCAGTTTCTTGTCAACTGGATATCAACAAAGAATACTGTAGCTTCCTGTGAAAAAAACAAAATAAATATTTTGTGTTTTATGTTTAAGAATACACAGGTGATTAAAGGCTACCAAAATTTAAAAAGGACTTTTCATTTTAAAAAATAAATGGATTCGAGGAGCTTCTCTCTCGGGATGATCTTGGTCTCTATGGGCGGATTGAGACGAATCTTGGCACAAACATTAATTGTTGAAATATCTTGACTGAGTTCGTTAACAAGAATAATCAGATGAAAATGTTCAAAATGGCGGCCCTTCAAACTTTTAAAAGTTCCAACGGAACCAAATTTCGCCCATAAATGGGTATTCACAAAGTTTGAGTAACTTTTCCTCTTTTACTGAAATATTTGTGTGCAGGGACTTACCCTCTTTTATTGAAATATTGGACCCTATTAATCACCTAAAGAAGGTTCACGCGCTGTCGCTACGGTCAGGCATTTTCTTTTGCAGGAGGGGGAATATTTTCCTATCGGAACAAGATGATTGTTAGTTAGGATATGAAGTTACACCAGGGGCGGATCCAGGACCCACTTTTGGGGGGCGGTGGGTTGTCATACTGCTACTTTTAAGTGTTCCAAACTTTGAAATTGGTTTTATTTATATATATAAAATAAGAAAATGTCCTGGTCTGCGTGGGCGGCGATCACCCCGATCGCCCCCCTGGATCCGCCCCTGAGTTACACATTGAAAGTGAAGTAACTTGTAGAACGTGTTATTTGAAAGAATAATATAATGAATGTGCTTTCTCCTAACACAGAGAACTGTAAATCATGTATTTCGAGTTCGGCAGCGTGAATTGCGAGGAGTGTTTTTTGATTTGCTTTTCAGTAACACATTGCATTGCAAATAATGGTAGGCAACATTAGTGCTAAGTAAAATAATAATAATAATAATAATAATAATAATAATAATAATAATAATAATAATAATAATAATAATAATAATAATAATAGGTGTTCTTTGAGGCAAGGCAATATCTTCCTCAATTCTTCAAACGTAGTGATTGTAACGCCATATCTCCCTTACAAACAAAATATTAGCAATTTGTATCGAGAGAACGGGAAATGGTAGAGTGATGGGAGCAACGTTGGACAGTATGCACTCATAGTACTCAGAAAATTAAGCGATTTCAATGCAAAAAGAACGAAGAGTCATTGTCATGGGGAGTCATGGGGCCACGGCAGAGCTCTCTTTTGCCAAAATGTTGATAACTTATATCGAGAGAACAGAAGGTGATAGTGGGATGGGACCAACGTTGGACACTGTGGACCCATAAGGCGCATCGAAAAAATTTGGGGGGCGCCAGCCAGCCTTACTTATTTCCACATGATAATATAAAATTATATTAAATACACACACGAATTAGCTAGTAGTATTTCATATTATTATTATTATTATTATTATTATTATTATTATCAACAGCGTCTTTTAATTATGTGTGCATGTTTGACATGAAACCAAAGAGAAGATCCATCATTCGTAGAAAGCATAACAATAGCCAGTTACTTTAACTGTGAAGGACGGCGAAAAATAGAGTGACTACCTGTACCGAAAAGAAACAATACTTTCTCTCAAATAGATAAAAATCAAGCCAAGATAGATTCAAACTCGCATGAACGGCGCGAAAAGCCAGCGCTTTTTCCACTTTTTGTTTTTTAACTGACTCACCTAACGTGTTTCAGTAACTTACTTATTGCTAACTTTATTTGCTTCACTTGTTTAAATTGTTTTTTCTAATACCTTATAACGACAGGAACACGAACGCAGAAACATCGAGGACAGTTAAAAATCAGAAAGGCTTTCCCGCCAGGAATCGAACCCGGGACGCCATACACCAAAGGCGCACGTGCTAGCCATTACATCAGCGGGGAGGGCACCACTCACCCTCTGTGTCGTTAGGGATTGCGACCACTGTATTACCAGCTATCACTTCTGTGGGTTGTATACTATGATCACATGTTCCTTCTCTGGTGGAGGAGTTAATCCTACATTCTATGTAATACATGAGGTATTTAGACCTACATGCTCTTCATATAATGTAATAAAAGGGTCATGCTGGGAATAAGAAAAAGAACATTCCTTGGACACAACGGAAACTATTGGCATCAGAAATATTTACCTACGAGGCATGCGCAGTAATATAATTCAGAATAGTTACTGTTTAGTTCAGTAAACGAAGAAAGGGGTATATAAACCAAACATATCGCTTCAACGAGATCGACCAGAGTTGAAAGAGGCGGAAGCAGATGTGTAGTAATACAACTTGATTAAATTGATAATTCGTTCTGTATCTTATAGTAGAACATATCACTACTTTACGGGAGAGCAGAGAAAGTCTTACTAACCCTATCATATAGAAAGCGTTACTAAGCCGATCATATAGACACAAATGGATGTAACTGTGAATACTACGCCTTCGATTTAACGAAAGCCGATTAGACATTCAGTGGTTTGCAAGGTTGTATAAGACACAAAAGAATTCTTCATACCTCAACTTCCAGTAGCTAGATATATTCAATTTCTGGTTAGATACTTAAACTGCTGTCGGATTTTAATACATGACGTATTTCAGGATACAAAATGCTTTGCATTACTTCTTTGTTTGTAGACAGCTATTAGTTTAGTGTTCTGAAAGGTTGTGTGTAAACTAGGGATGGCCAATTCCGGAATTTTTACTTTCTGGACTCCCGAAAGTAAAACCGGACAAATCCCGGAATTCTGAAAAACCCAAGTTTGGAAAAATTCCGGAATTCGGAAAAATCCGGAATTTAGGATTTCGGAATTTTCTAAATTCCGGATTCTTTCCGAGTTCCGGAATATTTTTGAATTCAGGAATTTTACCGAATTCCATAATTTTCCGAAATCCGGAAAGTGAAACTTCCGCTTCCGGAAAATGAATTTCTGTTGGTTAATCTGTAACGTCTCAAGCATAAGTCTTTGACCAGGTAATGGCTACTGCTTTGAAACAAATACAAAGTATGAGAATTAAATCTGGGTATCTGTAGTTCGTGTGGAGAAAAAACAAACTTGTGAACCAAAGGTTTAAGAAGTTATTAATATAAAGTTTCGCGAAGATTATTCCCAAAAGAAATACGAAAGACGTTTCGAATCGAAGAAATATAACATACAACTGTGCAAGCGGAGACAAAGAAACCTAACGTAACCACACTAAAGACGAATCGTTTACCGCGTAGCGATCGCGGTTCAGAGGTCAGAGTGCTTGTTCGAATCCACGTCGCACATTTTTTTTTTTACTTTAGGATTTTTGATGGCGATTGATCGGCGATGACATACATTTTATTATATTCAGATATTTGAATACTCGGATGTTTCAATACTTGAACCATCAAATCTTCAGGAATAATAATAATAATAATAATAATAATAATAATAATAATAATAATAATAATAATAATAATAATAAACTAATAATAATAATTATTATCTCGTAGAAGATTAAAAGCTAGGAGCTAATTATCGCTCAGGTCATACCATTACAAATGGAAACGTGACATTTGGAAAGAATATTTCGGTTTTGTTTAATGTTGCTCACGAGAAGAGGAATTTCTCATCTCGTTTCTAAAACAAAATAACATGAGGATTAACATTTTACATTCAAGACGGGACAAAGCTAACTCAAAATTTTCGTTTCGCTTTGGAGATGAGAATCGAGACGAGACGAAAAGTATCGTAAACATTTCCCCTCTTGTCTCGATTCTCGAAATAGTGTATGTTCATTCTTTAAGTAACAATTGCTCTGTAGACTGAATCTCATAGCCTATTTCGTTACATCGTATTTCAGAGCTCACTGAATTATGGTCTGTGTAGGTATTTTTGTAGCAAGGCTTTTATATTTACCTCTGCACATCCTAAACATTAGTTTATTATATGCCTTACTGTTGCGTGATATTCAGTTTTTTTATTATAGTTATTTTCCTTAAAATATACAGTAAAATACTTTCTACATGAAACTTCAGTGGAACACTCTAGTTTAAAATTTTGATAGTTGCAGAGATGTGTCTTGAAGCTACGGAACCCTTTCCCCGAAATCTCTACTTTTAAGTAAGTTTTGCCAAATTTTAGGCCAAGTTTAAAACTTTTAATGCCACTATTATTATTATTATTATTATTATTATTATTATTATTATTATTATTATTATTATTATTATTATTATTATTATTATTATTTCAACACCGTGTATAATCTTTAAAAGATGTGCGTTTTGTATCTGAATAGTAAAAGCTAATTGACTGTCGATCTCGGTCGTCGAGAAGTCTTCAAGAGGCAAGGACATCGGTCACATTCTGGATTTGAGTTCCGAAGGGGCAAGTATTCGGGCTCGAGCCAAACATTGTTAAAAGTTATAGGCTTCAGCCAAACATGTTCAAAACACCTGGGACCGGGTTTAGGCTTCTCAACGGCTCGAGCGGCTCGACTTACAGTTCGTTCACTACCGAACCGAAGCGGGAAGTGAGCCGAGCCAACAGCTCACCCAACCGAGCCAATTTGAGCCATCGGCTTAGTTGAGATGAGTCGAACCGTGCCGATGGACTAGTTTCAACTTAGCTGGCTCGAACCGGTTCACATGAGCCGAGTAGGTGACCCATCCCGAAAGAGAAAGGTCGAGCCATCGGCTCAATTTAGCCGAGTCGATGGCTCGTTCCAAGTGAGCCGGCTCAGGTCATCGGCTCAATTGGGCCGAGCCGACTCGAGTTGTTCGCTCAGTTGATACGAGCCAAGCCGGTTGATATCACTACCCGGGTTGGTCTTCTGCTTGGGCTCAAGAATTCGATTGTGCAGGTCTCAGCATTGATTTTAAGAACTACAGTATATACTTATTATATTGGTGATTACGACATTTGAGGCTGTCTCATAATAATAATAATAAAAATTCTTGTCCTCTCGTTATCTAGACGAGACGAGATATACTAAAATTGCCTCACGAGAAGAACAAAAATTACGAGACGAGATGCACCCCTGTCGTGAGCAACACTAAAAGTATTTATTCGACATTACTGCTTTCATTTCTCATGGCTTTCGCTTTTCAGTCTAATCAGGCCATTATTTCTAAACGAGCTGAACGAGCGAGCGAGCCATTTTCAAACTGGACTCAACTCGAAAGTCCACCTTGAAAACAGCGACTTGGCTCGGAACTCAACTCAAGAAAATTACCTTTGACACGACACGAATTGAATCGAGTCGAGTCGAATTTGGCTCGACCTGTGCTCATCCCTATTCGTATTTGTATTTTATGTTTCCACTTCAACAATTACTACTTTTTTTCTCCGTTTACCTGCTGTTTCTGGATTTCTCTTTCGGTCTCGTTCTTTATTTGCACCATGTACTATTCTTATTCCCAGTTTGTGACCCGTTTCAATGTCTTATTCAGTTTAGGCTTTTCTCCTTCCCTTGACTACACATGTGACTGATTTAATTCTCACTTTTCGCGTAGAACCGATGAAAAATTATTATTATTATTATTATTATTATTATTATTATTATTATTATTATTATTATTATTATTATTATTATTATGATACTATTGAACTTGCTCGGCGAAATTACTGTATAATACTATATCATTTCTGTAATTTTACTCAAATGTATGTCATTTAGTTTATTAATGGGCACTAAATTGTCTCCAGATCATCGAATAAATTAACTTCGGCATGCACTTTGGTGGAAATATTATTACAGGAACATTACCGGTTCCTTCCAAACATCAGGGCTGAACTTAGCATTATTTAGCTTATAATGTTGCATGAGAAGATAATGTAGGGGTGAAGTGCTAGACTTGTGAGTGATACAGCTAATCCATATAGCTTCAAATCCTTTTCAAGTTATTTCATTTTCAAAGCAATCGCGAAGAATCAAAGAGTGACTTCTCATACTAAATGAGCAATCCTTAAGAAACTGGGCGCAAACACTTGTATAATGATAGAGACGATTTACGCATGTTAACTGGGAAAGGGCAAGGAAATTACTAGAACATTCGAAACACTTCGTTCATCTGCAGTATGCACTTCTTAATTTATCGCTCTAAGGAAAAACACTACACCATTTGTTATTGTTAAACTAACTTTAGCTAGAGCAATCGGTGGAATATGATGGTCTCTGTAATAGCACATTTCTGAAGAAGTTTGACTATTGTAGAGACTCACATGTGTGAAATTCGGAAAAAATTCGTTTTATCAATCACCCCCCTCTGATTCATACCCCTGATTAGATATCCTTGCTTTCTCATTTTCATTGTATTACTTCTCTAATAAATGTCGGTGGAAATTTTACCAAGTTTTCACTTAACATCTTAAACCGGTAACACGTTCTCTTTTACCACCTCTAGCGTGTTGTATGCATTATTAAAAGATCATTCTACTTGTAGCAGATTCGAACTTACGTTCTTTGTATTTTCAATCTAGCGTCTTCGCCACTACATTCCTGTGCTCTAACCATCTAGAATATGAGAATGAAATTAATACAGAGAAAGCGGAGGAAAAGAAAGTAGAAACATAAAATACAAATGCGAACATATATTCCAACAACTAAAAGTTTACCAAGCAACGATCTTCGTGTAGTGGTTAAGGCGATAGATTACAAATCCAAAGGATGGTGGTTCGAATTGCTCCAAGGAGTATACATATTTTTTAGTTTTTTTTTTAAATAATGCATAGAGCACATGAGAGGTGGTGAACGAGAAAGTATTATCCGTTTAATACGTTTAGTGAAAAAGAGTTATACTTTCGGTGAAATTTATTAGAGAAGTGAAACAATGAAAAGGAGGAAGCAGGTATATTTAATCAGGGGTATGTATCAGATGGTGGTAATCTCAAAAACTGCAAATTTTCCCGAATTTCGCACATGTGAGTATCTACGATAGGCAAATTTCTTTAGAAATGTGCCTATTACACAGATCATCTTGCCAGAAATGCCGTAAAATTACTATGCGATTTTGTACTTTTGCCTATCATCACATCTGAAACGGAAAGAGAGAGAGAGAAAGAGAGAGATGTTCCCGGAACTGAGAGTGAGGTGCTTCCATGCAAATCAACGAGTTGACAAATAGACGCTTACATAATGAGAATACGGAATACAAACAACTATAAAAATCAAATTAGTAATAGCAAGCATTATCACCTAAGGTTCCGGAACCGTGACGGTCAATGACACATGACCCGATGTCGGACGTCGAGAAATAATTTGATAATGAAATGAAAACAGAAGTTTAGAAAAGAAATTATTATAATGCACTAGACACAACATGATTGCCTGTTTCTTCTCCTCATGTTAAATTGTCCCATTCTAGCGATGCGAGACGAAGCCTGTGTCTCGTCTCGTGGCTATCCCAGTGTCATCTCATGTTTCCGAAACGAGACAAATTGTTATCTCGTCTCCTTTCGTCTAATTTTATATCGTAAACCTCATAATGATAGAAGTAAAATTGGAAGCCATGCGACTTCGAAATGTAACGAAGTTTACAAGTTAGAATTCATAATCGGACAAGAGAGGGCTATGTAATGCTTTCGAGACATTAAAAACGCGATGAGTCCAGACAAGGACATGTCACGTCTCGTCTCGGAAAACGTCGTCTCGTCTCGTCTCGTCTCGGATTTAACAGAGCTTATATTGTCTCGCCCATGCTGAATTGGAAACCTCTCACCAGAATTGAAGTGGGTATTGTATCAAGTGAGACATGCGGGTCAAGATGTCGTTTAGTGGGTCGTGGGTCAACAGGATGTGACCCACTGCAATCCATCACCTACCGTGACCCACCATAAACCAGCGATCCACCATAACTTACAGACTCATTACGTCCCACCGACACACTCTGCTTAGTGCATTGTATATAGCATCCACTGAACAGTGGTGAATTTGTCTACATTTTGCTTTTAGGGTCTCTATTTTCTTTTTTTTCTTTTTTGGCATTTGTTTCTATTTACTTACCTGATATGACTATATCTTACAAGGAAAAAGCAGACTTTGTTAAATGCACTTTCGCAAGGTAGTAGTGCATATTTAAAGTGTCAATATTACAAACTGGGAGAGCGCAATAACCAGAAATAGCCTAGAAAATGCGTCTTAAAGTTTCGACTCTCCGCCTATATGATACGACGCCTAAAATTACCAAGTGACGGTGTGGCAGTGTGGAGCATTCACGATTCATGTGTAAAGGATCGCGAGTTCGATTAACGCTCGAGTCAACTTGTTTTTGCTTTTAACAATAAAGTAGTCATTTATAACTACAAGTAAAATATTAATTCACCATATGTTTATAATGCATGAAACAATAGGAATGTTTAAATCAGTTGTAAAACTTTTCAATGTATTATGTGAACTAGATACAAAATATAACCTATTTCATAAATATATTGATATCACTAGCTGTATTACGGTACCACAGTCTTTGTGTTCGAAGTTTCGTGTCTATATCTGTGGACAGAGTGCGAATTGCAAGGGAGAGAATTCGGAAATCCCCTTTGGCTATAGCATTCATCCAGTATTCCCTAGCGGATTTCCCCCTCATCCCATTTGCAATTCGCACACTGTACACAGATATAAACATGAAACTTCGAACACAAAGACTGTGGTACCGTAATACAGCTAGTGATATCAATATATTTATGAAATAGGTTATATTTTGTATCTAGTTCACATAATACATTGAAAAGTTTTACAACTGATTTAAACATTCCTATTGTTTCATGCATTATAAACATATGGTGAATTAATATTTTACTTGTAGTTATAAATGACTACTTTATTGTTAAAAGCAAAAACAAGTTGACTCGAGCGTTAATCGAACTCGCGACCCTTTACACATGAATCGTGAATGCTCCACACTGCCACACCGTCACTTGGTAATTTTAGGCGTCGTATCATATAGGCGGAGAGTCGAAACTTTAAGACGCATTTTCTAGGCTATTTCTGGTTATTGCGCTCTCCCAGTTTGTAATATTGACACTTTAAATATGCACTACTACCTTGCGAAAGTGCATTTAACAAAGTCTGCTTTTTCCTTGTAAGATATAGTCATATCAGGTAAGTAAATAGAAACAAATGCCAAAAAAGAAAAAAAAGAAAATAGAGACCCTAAAAGCAAAATGTAGACAAATTCACCACTTTTCAGTGGATGCTATATACAATGCACTAAGCAGAGTGTGTCGGTGGGACGTAATGAGTCTGTAAGTTATGGTGGATCGCTGGTTTATGGTGGGTCACGGTGGGTGATGGATTGCAGTGGGTCACATCCTGTTGACCCACGACCCACTAAACGACATCTTGACCCGCATGTCTCACTTGACACAATACCCACTTCAATTCTGGTGAGGGGTTTCCAATTCAGCATGGGCGAGACAATATAAGCTCTGTTAAATCCGAGACGAGACGAGACGAGACGACGTTTTCCGAGACGAGACGAGACATGTGCTTGTCTGGACTCATCGCGTTTTAAATGTCTCGAAAGCATTACATAGCCCTCTCTTGTCCGATTATGAATTCTAACTTGTAAACTTCGTTACATTTCGAAGTCGCATGGCTTCCAATTTTACTTCTATCATTATGAGGTTTACGAAATAAAATTAGACGAAAGGAGACGAGATAACAATTTGTCTCGTTTCGGAAACACGAGATGACACTGGGATAGCCACGAGACGAGACACAGGCTTCGTCTCGCATCGCTAGAATGGGACAATTTAACATGAGGAGAAGAAACAGGCAATCATGTTGTGTCTAGTGCATTATAATAATTTCTTTTCTAAACTTCTGTTTTCATTTCATTATCAAATTATTTCTCGACGTCCGACATCGGGTCATGTGTCATTGACCGTCACGGTTCCGGAACCTTAGGTGATAATGCTTGCTATTACTAATTTGATTTTTATAGTTGTTTGTATTCCGTATTCTCATTATGTAAGCGTCTATTTGTCAACTCGTTGATTTGCATGGAAGCACCTCACTCTCAGTTCCGGGAACATCTCTCTCTTTCTCTCTCTCTCTCTTTCCGTTTCAGATGTGATGATACGCAAAAGTACAAAATCGCATAGTAATTTTACGGCATTTCTGGCAAGATGATCTGTGTAATAGGCACATTTCTGAAGAAATTTGCCTATCGTAGATACTCACATGTGCGAAATTCGGGAAAATTTGCAGTTTTTGAGATTACCACCATCTGATACATACCCCTGATTAAATATACCTGCTTCCTCCTTTTCATTGTTTCACTTCTCTAATAAATTTCACCGAAAGTATAACTCTTTTTCACTAAACGTATTAAACGGATAATACTTTCTCGTTCACCACCTCTCATGTGCTCTATGCATTATTTAAAAAAAAAAAACTAAAAAATATATATACTCCTTGGAGCAATTCGAACCACCATCCTTTGGATTTGTAATCTATCGCCTTAACCACTACACGAAGATCGTTGCTTGGTAAACTTTTAGTTGTTGGAATATATGTTCGCATTTGTATTTTATGTTTCTACTTTCTTTTCCTCCGCTTTCTCTGTATTAATTTCATTCTCATATTCTAGATGGTTAGAGCACAGGAATGTAGTGGCCAAGACGCTAGATTGAAAATACAAAGAACGTAAGTTCGAATCTGCTACAAGTAGAATGATCTTTTAATAATGCATACAACACGCTAGAGGTGGTAAAAGAGAACGTGTTACCGGTTTAAGATGTTAAGTGAAAACTTGGTAAAATTTCCACCGACATTTATTAGAGAAGTAATACAATGAAAATGAGAAAGCAAGGATATCTAATCAGGGGTATGAATCAGAGGGGGGTGATTGATAAAACGAATTTTTTCCGAATTTCACACATGTGAGTCTCTACAATAGTCAAACTTCTTCAGAAATGCGCTATTACAGAGACCATCATATTCCACCGATTGCTCTAGCTAAAGTTAGTTTAACAATAACAAATGGTGTAGTGTTTTTCCTTAGAGCGATAAATTAAGAAGTGCATACTGCAGATGAACGAAGTGTTTCGAATGTTCTAGTAATTTCCTTGCCCTTTCCCAATTAACATACGTAAATCGTCTCTATCATTATACAAGTGTTTGCGCCCAGTTTCTTAAGGATTGCTCATTTAGTATGAGAAGTCACTCTTTGATTCTTCGCGATTGCTTTGAAAATGAAATAACTTGAAAAGGATTTGAAGCTATATGGATTAGCTGTATCACTCACAAGTCTAGCACTTCACCCCTACATTATCTTCTCATGCAACATCATAAGCTAAATAATGCTAAGTTCAGCCCTGATGTTTGGAAGGAACCGGTAATGTTCCTGTAATAATATTTCCACCAAAGTGCATGCCGAAGTTAATTTATTCGATGATCTGGAGACAATTTAGTGCCCATTAATAAACTAAATGACATACATTTGAGTAAAATTACAGAAATGATATAGTATTATACAGTAATTTCGCCGAGCAAGTTCAATAGTATCATAATAATAATAATAATAATAATAATAATAATAATAATAATAATAATAATAATAATAATAATAATAATAATAATAATAATAATTTTTCATCGGTTCTACGCGAAAAGTGAGAATTAAATCAGTCACATGTGTAGTCAAGGGAAGGAGAAAAGCCTAAACTGAATAAGACATTGAAATGGGTCACAAACTGGGAATAAGAATAGTACATGGTGCAAATAAAGAACGAGACCGAAAGAGAAATCCAGAAACAGCAGGTAAACGGAGAAAAAAAGTAGTAATTGTTGAAGTGGAAACATAAAATACAAATACGAATAGGGATGAGCACAGGTCGAGCCAAATTCGACTCGACTCGATTCAATTCGTGTCGTGTCAAAGGTAATTTTCTTGAGTTGAGTTCCGAGCCAAGTCGCTGTTTTCAAGGTGGACTTTCGAGTTGAGTCCAGTTTGAAAATGGCTCGCTCGCTCGTTCAGCTCGTTTAGAAATAATGGCCTGATTAGACTGAAAAGCGAAAGCCATGAGAAATGAAAGCAGTAATGTCGAATAAATACTTTTAGTGTTGCTCACGACAGGGGTGCATCTCGTCTCGTAATTTTTGTTCTTCTCGTGAGGCAATTTTAGTATATCTCGTCTCGTCTAGATAACGAGAGGACAAGAATTTTTATTATTATTATTATGAGACAGCCTCAAATGTCGTAATCACCAATATAATAAGTATATACTGTAGTTCTTAAAATCAATGCTGAGACCTGCACAATCGAATTCTTGAGCCCAAGCAGAAGACCAACCCGGGTAGTGATATCAACCGGCTTGGCTCGTATCAACTGAGCGAACAACTCGAGTCGGCTCGGCCCAATTGAGCCGATGACCTGAGCCGGCTCACTTGGAACGAGCCATCGACTCGGCTAAATTGAGCCGATGGCTCGACCTTTCTCTTTCGGGATGGGTCACCTACTCGGCTCATGTGAACCGGTTCGAGCCAGCTAAGTTGAAACTAGTCCATCGGCACGGTTCGACTCATCTCAACTAAGCCGATGGCTCAAATTGGCTCGGTTGGGTGAGCTGTTGGCTCGGCTCACTTCCCGCTTCGGTTCGGTAGTGAACGAACTGTAAGTCGAGCCGCTCGAGCCGTTGAGAAGCCTAAACCCGGTCCCAGGTGTTTTGAACATGTTTGGCTGAAGCCTATAACTTTTAACAATGTTTGGCTCGAGCCCGAATACTTGCCCCTTCGGAACTCAAATCCAGAATGTGACCGATGTCCTTGCCTCTTGAAGACTTCTCGACGACCGAGATCGACAGTCAATTAGCTTTTACTATTCAGATACAAAACGCACATCTTTTAAAGATTATACACGGTGTTGAAATAATAATAATAATAATAATAATAATAATAATAATAATAATAATAATAATAATAATAATAATAATAATAATAATAGTGGCATTAAAAGTTTTAAACTTGGCCTAAAATTTGGCAAAACTTACTTAAAAGTAGAGATTTCGGGGAAAGGGTTCCGTAGCTTCAAGACACATCTCTGCAACTATCAAAATTTTAAACTAGAGTGTTCCACTGAAGTTTCATGTAGAAAGTATTTTACTGTATATTTTAAGGAAAATAACTATAATAAAAAAACTGAATATCACGCAACAGTAAGGCATATAATAAACTAATGTTTAGGATGTGCAGAGGTAAATATAAAAGCCTTGCTACAAAAATACCTACACAGACCATAATTCAGTGAGCTCTGAAATACGATGTAACGAAATAGGCTATGAGATTCAGTCTACAGAACAATTGTTACTTAAAGAATGAACATACACTATTTCGAGAATCGAGACAAGAGGGGAAATGTTTACGATACTTTTCGTCTCGTCTCGATTCTCATCTCCAAAGCGAAACGAAAATTTTGAGTTAGCTTTGTCCCGTCTTGAATGTAAAATGTTAATCCTCATGTTATTTTGTTTTAGAAACGAGATGAGAAATTCCTCTTCTCGTGAGCAACATTAAACAAAACCGAAATATTCTTTCCAAATGTCACGTTTCTATTTGTAATGGTATGACCTGAGCGATAATTAGCTCCTAGCTTTTAATCTTCTACGAGATAATAATTATTATTATTAGTTTATTATTATTATTATTATTATTATTATTATTATTATT
The DNA here is from genome assembly GCF_964235325.1 of Thermobia domestica. Lineage (NCBI taxonomy): Eukaryota > Metazoa > Arthropoda > Insecta > Zygentoma > Lepismatidae > Thermobia > Thermobia domestica. Next base: position 234,244,130 of record NC_137460.1, read on the forward strand.
ATTATTATTATTATTATTATTATTATTATTATTCCTGAAGATTTGATGGTTCAAGTATTGAAACATCCGAGTATTCAAATATCTGAATATAATAAAATGTATGTCATCGCCGATCAATCGCCATCAAAAATCCTAAAGTAAAAAAAAATGTGCGACGTGGATTCGAACAAGCACTCTGACCTCTGAACCGCGATCGCTACGCGGTAAACGATTCGTCTTTAGTGTGGTTACGTTAGGTTTCTTTGTCTCCGCTTGCACAGTTGTATGTTATATTTCTTCGATTCGAAACGTCTTTCGTATTTCTTTTGGGAATAATCTTCGCGAAACTTTATATTAATAACTTCTTAAACCTTTGGTTCACAAGTTTGTTTTTTCTCCACACGAACTACAGATACCCAGATTTAATTCTCATACTTTGTATTTGTTTCAAAGCAGTAGCCATTACCTGGTCAAAGACTTATGCTTGAGACGTTACAGATTAACCAACAGAAATTCATTTTCCGGAAGCGGAAGTTTCACTTTCCGGATTTCGGAAAATTATGGAATTCGGTAAAATTCCTGAATTCAAAAATATTCCGGAACTCGGAAAGAATCCGGAATTTAGAAAATTCCGGATTTTTCCGAATTCCGGAATTTTTCCAAACTTGGGTTTTTCAGAATTCCGGGATTTGTCCGGTTTTACTTTCGGGAGTCCAGAAAGTAAAAATTTCGGAATTGGCCATCCCAAGTTTACACACAACCTTTCAGAACACTAAACCTAACAGAACACTGCTCTTAACTTATATAAAGACTATAGAGGGAAAAAAAGACGCAAGTAAGTTTTTATAACTTCACAAAATTACCTCGTTTCCCACTGACTTACCTCCTTCCCTTGTAGGGGAAATCTATAGCATTAAATTTGTTTGTTACCAACCTTTTTCTTACTGTGGGATTTAGTTCTTGCAAACTTAGTGATGGGTAAATTCCCGGGAAGATATTTTTGGGAATATTCCCTGGGAAAATTCCCGGGAAGATTTTCAAAAATGGGAATATTCCAGGAATGTATGTACAAACACAAGGAAAATTGAATTATATTACTATATTATGATTTGAAAGGTAAATTCGTTTCTTATCTCTGTATATTATTACTGTTATGTCCAGAGGATTCTTTAAGATGTATGTACTGAACGGTATTATGTTATTTTATTATATTTAGAGAGTACACATAAATGTATATTTATTTACAACATGTTCTATGCAAGTAAAAATGTAGAAAAATTGGTATAGTAAGTCTACATACATTTACACCGCTAAACAGTTTAGATTTATGTGTAAGTGGATTTTCTAAACTTGACTCTACTACTGATATTATAAACGTGTTAAATTTTAAAATGTTATAAACAAATTAGGTTGGGTAACTGTCAGAAGACACATGTCTCACCATGTCTCAGAAGACACATTTGCGCATACATACTTATGTTCACAATATTTGTAAGATACTGACTTAGTTTTATAATTTTGCACGTAACATTGCCACACACGAACTTTCTTCCTACCTATTTTTCGAAATTCCATGCGTTAATTCACATGTAAGAGAAGTCCGAACACCTTTTCAGAAAATCAAGTCTGAGACAGTCTACGTCTATTACTAACGGTGATTTGGGGTGTCTTGGTAGTACTTCATCCCTATTTCTACATAATTTCTACATTACTTTACAAACTGGTTCCTTTTCATCATTTGTAAATAAGTACTTTTTTACTTTTTAGTGCAAATGGAAATGGAGCTTTAAAATATATTATTAAATATATAAGGTACTGTCAAAATTGAGTTTTTTAACCTTCAAATTATTCAAAACCTAGAAGTAAATAATAATAAATGAAAATAAAATAGTAAGTCACATGGTTCTTATAATTTCAAAGATAAAGTACAGAAATGGAAATAACTTTCTTCCCGGGAATTAATATGCAAGGGGGAAAAACCGGAAATATTCCCATTTTTTATTTTTCTTCCCACCAGGAACATTCTAACTGCCCATCACTATGCAAACTACACCTTTCAGGCTACATAATTCTGCTCTTAACTTATATGAAGAGTACAGAGGAGAAAGGAGGCAAGTTAGTCTTTAGCACTTCACACAATTACCTTGTTTTCTACTGACTTAACTCCTTCTTCTCTGTAGGGGAAATCTATAACATTAAATTACTTAGTTACTAACTTTCATCTTGCTGTGGGATTTAGTCCATGCAGACTACAGCGTTCAGGCTACATAATACTACTGTTAACACAATTTCCACTATTTCTTGAGACACCTCCGTTTTCCCTAGTGGTCTTTACATGTGTAGATTTGTAAAACGAAGCAAAAACTTATGTCTAGCAATGCCTTAGTCAGTGAAACGCAAGTTTACGTGCTACCGACATGTACACAATTTTAACATTAAACTGGTAAGATGGAGTCTACATTGAGAAGATAAATTTTAAAAAAATAATTAAATTAATAAAAGCAATTATCGAATCACAGAACTTTAAGATTTGTGATGTATAGAGATCCTTAGGCTTCCCATAAATCTCAAAATAAATTTATACCCTAGCTATTTTCTGTTTATATATGTGTATGAACTTACAATTAATTAGAAGGTATTGGGGCAATGTTCATTTCCAATTAATTAGAAACTTTCTATAGCTAGAAACGAGCTGAAGTATGATTTTTAATTTAAATATCATTTGTACCTTGAACCTTAACGCACTGCACCACGTTAAAAATACACAAATGCAAGTCATTTTATATGGCAGTAATTTGAACAAATGTCTTGTATACAGTATATAATAAATAATTTTTATAAGGAACACTTGGTGGGCCACTGTTTTTCCCCTCCTGCTGAAGAAGTTAAATGTGATGGTAGTACTTCAATTATAAAATTAGTGCTCGGAATACATTTATGCTTACTAAATAACGTTTATGTCACGAACAGTATTTTTATTTTAACTTTGGAAGCCATACGCCCAGTCTGTGAATGAGAGATAGAGAGAGAGATACAGGGAGTATTTTTCTCCAAATGCTTTTATAATTTTAAACTAATAACTAAAAATGAAATTTTGTAAGAAGATGATACCTATAAAGAAAAATTGCTTGATATACTCTGAAATTTTACCTAATTAACATTGTGCCAAATCAACACAAGGTTTATTTTTTCAAATCGTGTTCCATCCGATTATTACACATTTCATATCTACGTGTTAGACGAAAATTTACAATATCAGATTTATTAACTGTTACACTTTATGGACGCTATAATATTGCAAACATAATACTTTATGTATGAATATACAGCAATGTCACTTGTATTATGACGAATCGGACAAGGTTTATTCCAAGTATCATAATGTCGAACATTGTTTTAATAATATAATCCATTTCAACACATAGGAACATAGATACAAGAAATTGAATACCTTATTTCTTTCAAAATTCTTTATTTCGAAAAAGAAAATATTTAGTGTCGTAGACAATCACGTACACTGTGTTCAATATACATAGACCAATATACCGTTTACAAAAATTTGACATCTGAAATGGCTCTGATATGAAACACATACATAAGGTTTCCAATACTGCATAAACGAAAGTAATTGGGAGAAGTTATTACAACTTCCAAAATGTATAGGTGCTGTGTTGTGGAGAAAATAAAAGTCAGTTTTAAAATGCTCCATGTCCGGGATGGTTTGTGACATCAAATTATAGTAAACGACACCAAGATCTCAACTTCTATTGAAAATCGCCTATTTGATTGTTGTGTTACTTCTCTAAGTAGTTACTAGTGTCCTTAATTTATGCGACTTAATAAATATGCGTTTCCTTTTAATTTTTAGATTTCAAACATATAACCACATGATGCAGTTCTGTGGTTATTGCGTATGTTAGTATTGCGACTATAACATTGATTGGCAACAATGTTAATCATTAGGCCTGGGTTCCAGAGTGCGACCCTTTCGATATGTACGTGGTACAAAATTGTCGTTTTTCAAATATATTAGTTTAGAAGTTCCGTGAGCACTTCAAGATAAATGGCCCACTGTATTACACCAGTTGAGAGCCGATATAATCACTATCAGTAGGTGTATTTTTACGAATCGTGTACAGGAGAAACATACATATATGATGACTGGATCATCATATTTGCACTTCTTAAGAAGTTCCTGTAGCCGTCCAGAAACTTGCCCCTCTATACTATTTGACAACGAATTCCATCCAGGTAAAATATCTCTCTCTACTTCAAAACTGAATGATTGATCGCTGATTCGACTTCGCATTTGAGATGGTGAAGGCCAAGATACAATCTTTATTTCTGCGAAGGCAGAAAATATTTCACAATGATTACTACTGTAATACCACAAGCATATGTGCATACGCATCATTCTAACCTTGTCATCAACTGCTTCTACTAGGGATACCGAAAGCGTTTTCACTTACTTTCTCCTTAGACCTATCTACCTTTATATATATACATAGATAGATAGATACGAGGGTCACTACGAAAGTGTTCAGATATGAAATAACTTACATACTTAAAATCAATTTAATACTTACATTTTCTCAAAGTATTCACCATTACACTGTACAATCTTTTGCATCCTCGAAAACCACTTTTAGAAGCAGTGTTGCCAGTCTTTTTCTTCAAGTGTTAGATGTTCATTCTTGTAAGCCACTACAGCTTCTTCAGGGCTGCAAAATCTCTTCCCACACATGCCATCTTTGATCCTGGGGAACAGAAAAAAATCACACGGGGCCAGGTAGAGGCAATACGGCAGATGAGTCATAAGTTTCACCTCCGTAGATTCTAAAAACTGAATTGTGATGTTGGCCGTGTATGCGGACGCGTTGTCATGATGAAGGAGGATTCCACGCAATCCAGTTCTTGAACGCCGTTTCCGAAGCTTTTGTTAGGCAAAGAGTGGTGTATCACTAAGCAATAACAGTCCTTTGTTCAACAAGTAGAACAGTTGCAACATGGCCAGATTTGGAGAAGAAAGTTGCGACCATCTTCCCCACATTTCGCGGTCGCTTCACTTTCGTGGGTGGATTTTCGTCTGGAAAGATCCAAACTGTAGACTGGTGTTTATTATCAGGGTCATATTGATAGATCCAAGTCTCATCACCAGTAACAATGTCAGGGTCACGTCGAGAATTGCCTCCATCAAATATTGCAAGCATTTCTTCACGCCATTCCACACGCATGCGCTTCTGTTGTTCAGTCAAAGTGTGAGGCATCCAACAAGATGAAACCTTCCTGAGCCGAAGATGATCATCAAGAATTTTTGTTATTGCTGGCGATCCAATGTTCACTGTAGATTCAATGTCCTTGAAAGTTGTTCGAGGATTTTCTCGAATCATTTGTTGCTCAGCGGCAATGTTTTCATCTGACACAACTGTTGCCGGACGTTCAGCTCTCATTTCATCTTTAAGCGATGCCCGGCCTCTTCTGAATTCACCAAATCACTGAAAAATTGTAGCACGGGAAGGAGCAAGGTCCCCAAATGCCCCCTGCAAACGGTCAAGGCTTTGTGTCTCGTTCAAACCATTTTTGAAATCGTAACGGATCATTGGCCGAAAATGTTCCCTTTCGAGCTCCATTCTAGACAGCCGAATACTGCTCACATCAACAAACAAGTGAAGACGATACGGCCACGCCGATAAGCGAGGCGACATGAAACTTGCTTCGCTTCTTCGCTCTGGATACCACTACCGAACGCAATTGTTGGAATTCAAATACTGTGCCACAACAATGCGTATCTCAAAACTTTCGTAGTGACCCTCGTATATATATATATATATATATATATATATATATATATATATATATATATATATATATCCTGTATACATATCGAATGCTAAATATCATGGAGAGAAATATCTTGCAGGAAACTTTCAAATAAGTAAAATGCCTATAAGAGACGTAGGGAACTGAATGCCGATTGAAATAAGGTGTTGAAATAAAGAAAAATAAACTTTAGAGCTACATAACCCAAGAACTGATAGCTATCTCGATATGTTCAAGTAATTACTTAAGAACAAATATAAACTCTAGAGAAGAACTACTATGAATCCCTTCACTATATTGTCAAAAATTAGCACCAGACTCAACGACTTTACTTACCAATTCTTCCATCCAGGAAGCTCATAAATATCTTCATTCGAGAGTGCCCTCATTAGCTTGCTGAGTCCGGAACAAGAATCGCAGTTGAGAAAGTTAATGTGAAAAGGAAGTTATATTATTGAGGCAGCACAGTTCGAAAGAAGCTATACCACATTAAATGCTAGTACCTATCATGACTTCTGCCAATTAGCCCGAATGAAATCTTGACTTTAGTTGACTTGAACACCATATGTCGTGATTTTATTCTATAATTGACAGAAGATGAATTGATTCACAACTTGAATTTATTTAAAAAAAATGAATGAGATTACACGAGAAATTAAAGAAGTAAATAGTATAAGTACGCTTTGTACAATACTTAAAAGACAACAGCGGCGTAACTTAGATTTTTTCAGGGATCCAGTATTTATACGCATATTTGGGCCCCCTAGAAAAGTTGTTTTTCCGATTCTTGGGCCCCTCTTTCCATTTTCCTCTTACTCTTTATGGAAACTTCAGAGCCTGTGTGGGCCCTACCGCACGGCAAGGTCTCCGGGGCTGCTAATTACGACCCTAGGTCCGTTCCATACATGAAAAAATAATTAAGGGGTAAATATTGACAAATCCATACGAATAAATATTTCTAGGGTCCCTAATTGTAGACATTTTTTACTGAAATGGAGCCAAGATTCATTTTTGTTTAATTTACCTTTTGTGTGCTGTTTTGTGTATGTAATGTAGTGAACCTGTTTGATGGTTCATTTATAATTTAAAGTTCGTATTGCATATGTAATAAGAAAATTTTGGCTTAAAATGGGCCCCCTCAAACGGCGGGGAGTTTCCCAGGGGAGTCAGTTGCCTCGTTGCCCCTCCACAAGTTACGGCTCTGTCAGACAATGACCAATTATAATAAATTTAACCACATAAAAAGCTGAAAGCCATGCAGTACGCTTTATCGTCAGCTCGGATAGTTAAATCGTAAAAAAATAAGTGTTTTCCGTTAAACTCAAGTTTCGATGGCGAGAGTCTGAAATGAATTAGAAAAGGGTCCTATCTTAAGAGGGGTTACCATTGAAAAGTTCATGTCGAAACCGTTAAGACTAATTTAGGAGTGTCTCTACGTTGATCTTCCAAGTCCCACCGCTGTTCACCATGATGTGCGAAGACCAACTTAGTCTTTAGCAATTTCCTGAACAGTCAGACCCAAACATCTTCACGAACTGCATACCACATATGTTTTCAACATTACGCAAGCTCATTTCGTTTAGTATTTATATTCTCCCATTTCCGGAAGCTAACAGTGGTATTGGGATTATTTCTCTTAGGATAAGTTGTACTGGAGGAGAAGAGTTTAGTGGAACGGAAACTATTTTTTAGCCACAGTTGGAATGAAAAACACGAGTAGTGGGACACCCTCCTCTCTCTGCTGTACTTCTTCGTTTTCCTGCGCCAACGGCGGTAGTAAGACGGAGTTTATAATTATGTTAATTACGTAAACGATGCCGTATTTAGAAGAAATAGTATGTCTTTTGTCTTAATTTGTTTCTTTTACTTCATCCTTACGCCACAAAGCAAAGGCGTAACCTAATACCTTTACCTTTTTAAAAAATAAAATACCTCTTTAACTAGAACTTCCCTTTCTTCTTATTCTTTTATTACACATATTACTTTCCATTATTTTTTATATGTATATTTGCTTTCTCTGGATTTCATACTACATGGAGAGTCGCAAAAGATGAATGACTATAGACGTACTTCGGCCGGCATTGTCTCCTTAATTTAATTGTTCGGTCCATGTGACTTTACAGAGGACCTCCACAACTACTTCCCTTCCTCCAACTAAGGGGCAATGCTTCCTTTCAAACAGAAGGAAATCCCGACATTAGGGATCTCAAGCACAGGTAATGTGATACAGTTGAAGGCCATTTGGAAACAGCTAATAATGAGCGGATCGTAGTTCAGTCAAGTAAATATGAACAAGTAATTGTGACAGAAACCTTCAAAGAGTTAGATAAACCATTTGAGCCAGTTTGTGAAAATATTTCTGTTAAATTTTCACTTGCCTGAAGAAGAAGAGGTTAGCAGAAGACCGTGTAACATGGAAGCTTCTCAATTGTGGCAAGTGACCTGCTAATCGGCAGAATATCTATGATGGTAACGACGATGACAAGGGGGCGAGGTGGCTCAGTGGTAAAGCGTTCACCTCTGGTGCTTGGGGTCCTTGATTCGATCCCAGCTCGCGTCGTGTGGACTTTGTGGTGGACAAACACCGTGCTCGCGGGTTTTCTCGGGGTTCTCCCCGTTTCCTCCCACTTTCTTCATTTCACTCATCTCTCATCATCACCGTCTCCTTTAGCCTAACTGGCATAACCATAGGACGTAAAACTTATTTCAAATATTTAAGTTATGACAATGACTAAGTTAACTTTTCTACTACAGTCCATATGATCAAAGAGATAGTTTTTACTTATTTTATGTATTCTTACAACATTAGCTTCAACAATATTTTTTCTGGAAATAATTTTAATTAAAAATAAGCTTCTCTTTAGAAATAAAATACTAGTTACTACTTCTAAACCATACAAAGAATATAGTTCAAAATATTATTCTATCACAATGTTTCATGCACTAGTAAATGAAAAATAACTCTACAAGTTATATATTTCGCGGTTCAACACAACTCTGTTTGTGAATCCCTTAAGACGTCTGAAAATCCAACCCTTTGCGAAAGTTAACATTCGTCCATAAACCTACTCTCCCCTTGTTAAAAACCGGACTTTTAGCTAGCTCTTTTATAAAGTATTAGGGTAACAAGTGTTTCTTAGATTTGTTATTGTTTATTCTTTCGTGCATATGAAAAATTACAAAAATATTTATATATATATGGTGTGTCTGTAATAATTCAAAGTATTAAAATATTGTTATATCACAATCGTTTAAAAGCTGATTCTTTTGTATTATTAGTTTTTTTTATAGAACAATATATTTTTGTTTAAAGACAAACAAATTATTTTAAAAATGTAAAGTAAATATAACTACAAAGTTTAACAATAGAAAGTTGAATAAACAGTTTTTCATCTATTAGAGACCTTCTTTGTGATATAGCGAGTTTTTTCGTTTGTCAATTGACAACTGAATCTACAGCACCTTACTATCGCTTCGGTCGTTACAGCTCTGAAAAATGAAACCTAGAAAGTAAGCAAGTTTGTTGATCCCTGTTATAGACGACTCTTTTGACATGAAGCAGAGGTTTCTTGAAGTAGATTGTGTCATTATGAAATGTTTCTTTTTTTTCGGACAAACTATCAACCTTTAACACCCTTTTCAGTTATCATCCTTTTCTCTAAAAAAGAAAAAAGGAAACAACTTCCCAGATCGTTGGAGGGATTCGAACCACCGATCTCGCGTTTTATAATTCTTATATTTTTCGCGCAGCTTAGCATTCGATTACATTGTCACTGAGCGTTTGTCTCTCCTTGTTAGTTCATGCAGAAGTACCGGCGTGATGTGTACACTTTTGCATCTTTTGAAGGTATTTACAAAGGTTTACTCCATCTATAGGCAAATCAATGTTATCATTATTGTTATTACAATAGTGCATCATGATGTCTAAGATAATATCATGCACAAAAAGAATATTAAGAAACTTATGAAAGAAAGCTAAATGTTCAGTTCGGTTAATCCTAGTTTTAGAAATTATATTTTGGAATAATACAGGGTTATGGATAGAAATAAGTAGTGCAATAGAAAGAAAAAATATTGTAGATACATCACTCAGAGACAATTAAACAAACAAAGGTAGCTCTTGAATTAAAACATAAACGCAATTGTAGACTCTAGTTCACCCCTCGCACTACCTAGGTATTTATCGTAACGCGGACTACGAAGGGGGGATATTTTGTGCCCACCAGTTAAGATTAAATATATCTTGCAAAAGAAACAAATTAGAAATTCTCTCAAAAATGTACTGGGACTACAGTGACTAGAATTAGCAGTAAACATGATAAGACTAGTGATGGGTAAATTCCCGGGAAGATATTTTTCGGGAATATTCCCTGGGAATATTCCCGGGAAGATTCCCAAAATGGGAATTTCTCCGGGAATTTATGTACAAACAGAAAGAAAATTGCATTCTATTACTATATTATGATTTCAAAGTGGAATTAATTTTTATATCAAAGCATATTATTACTGTTGTCCACAGAGGATACTTTAAAATGTATATTCTGAACGGTACTATGTTACTTTATTAACACTTTATTATATTTAGAGAGTACGCATAAATGTATATTTATTTACAACATGTTATATCAATTAAATATGTGTGAAAAAATTATACAGTAAATTATAAAGTAACAGTTTAAATTTATATGTAAGTGGATTTGCTCAACTTGACTCTATTACTGATATTATAAACACATTAAATTTATAAATGTTATAAACCAATTAGATTGGGTAAATGCTAGAAGATACATGTCTCACCAATTTATCAACTTTTGCGCATACATATTTATGGTCTATATGAAAAAGTTATATGATTGGTTAGTAACGAATCCATTTTACTCGATTCAAGAGTTTAGTGAATGTCAAGACATTGTATCCTAATTTACAGTGGCACTTTATTTCAAATATTATTAGGTTGTTCATTATAAAATTAATCAATAACTGATTGTCTGTATGAAATGATTATTTTTTTATATATATCTGTATCTATATGTGTATCTCATTCGGACGTTGTCTATTGCTTGTAAAGCTCAATGACAATAAAATATTCTATTCTATTCTATGTTCACAAAATTTGCAAGATACTTACTTATCTTTATATTTTAACACGTAACATTGCCATACAGGGCCTTTCATTCTACCTATTTCTCGAAATTCTATACGTTAATTCACATGTAAAAGAAGTCCGAGTACCTCTTCAGAAATTCGAGTCAGAGAGAGAATACAGACCGACGTCTATTACTAATGGTGGTTCAGGGTTTATTAATTGCACTTCATCTCTATTTCTACATAATTCTAAATTACTTTACAAAATGGTTCCTTTTCATTATTTGTAAATTAGTAATTTGCTAATTTTGGCTGTTCTTTAGCATTGGGGGCCAGCTTTTGCACCTACTTTTTAACGATATTCTATTCCGATTCGGTTGTTTTATTTTTTCATACGTTAAATTACGTTACCAACATTAAATTCAGACAGCACTGCAGAGCGACCGTTAGCGAATGAAGGCGGGTTAGAGCCCCCCATGGCACGTTGTTTTCTACCCAAATTCTTTAAAACCTAGAAGTAAATCATAATCTTTTAAAATAAAGTAATTAGTCATATGGTTCTTATAATTTGGAAGATAAAGTAAAGAAATGGAAATAAATTCCTTCCCGGGAATTTATAGGCTAGGGAAAAAACCCGGGAATATTCCCATTTTTTAAATTCCTTCCCACCGGGAATATTCCCACTGCCCATCACTAGATAAGACCAGTATTTCTTCCAGACACGTTTTGGGGAGCACTGTCCCCCGAAGATTAGAGAATGCCTCCAGAGGATACCAAAATATTATGTCTATAATATAATAATAAATAGAAAAGTACAAGCAGTGTCCCCCCGGAATACTAACTGTTCCCCCGCAACATTTTTCTCAAAAAAAGAACTGGATAAGACTAATAGCCATTTATTATGCTGCCATCTAGGAGTGAAACTTCTAATGTGAGTCAAATCTCCTACCAACGAGGGGTACTTTGTGCTCACCAACTTAAAATAGCAAATTTTTCGAGACACGCTAACTTGCAACTCTCAAAATTAAAGTACACGGGATAAGACTAACCACCAAATTCAAAAAATTAAGGATATTGCAGTTTATTATCCTGTCATTTAGGAGTAGCGCCACTAAATATTAGTCACATCTACCAACTTTGTGTCCACCATCTTAAAATAGCAAATTTTATACCACAAACGTTCAATTTGAACCAACGTCCTATATAGTTTAGCTAAATATTTTGAGCAATATCATATTTTCTTAAAATTTAAAAATAACGATTAGAAGAGTAATTACAAAAAATATACTAAGGTAAGCACAAAGCACCCCTTCCCCCGTTGGTAGTCCGATTGTTAATGCTGCTCTACCTCCGAAAAGCAAAGTAACGTAAAGCAAATGTGCAGAATTACTTACTTTCTTTCAACGGGGCAAGTGGAATCATTATTTAATGCAAAGTAACATAAATATAAATAAATATAAGCTGCTGAACTTCTAATAAAGAATGTTGTTATAAGATTCCTATTTTTTCAGTCGTAGCAAGGTTACTAGAAGGAAAGGTTGGGCTATACGCACAGACGCTTCGCTCCTCGTTTCGCGTGACGTCACCAGCGAGGAGCAGCAAGTAGGTATAGAGGTGTACGAAGCAGCCAGAATGTCTTTTTTCTTTCTTTATGCATAACATTTTCGCTGTCACAACATTCTTCTACACGTACACACAAACTACAAATAAATAAATAAATAAGCCAGCAATAAATAGAACATCTTCTTAACGCAATTTATATTATGGAAAATTAACGATGTACCTGTGTTGCATGATCATTTATTTATTTTTTGATGAGATAGGAAATTGTTGAATTATAATTACATTTTAAATGTATTTATATCTGAAATGTTACTGTGAATGTATTTAAGCAAAGTTGCAGATAAATATGTGTTTTACCAGGGCAATCTCTGAAATTTCCGGTGCCTGGAGTTAAAGTAATTGCGGAACCAATGATAAGGTGAGTTCCACACCCGGCATAAATAGATTACTTTGTGATTACTGATAGAAATATCTCAAATACTTAAAACCATGGATAATAATAATAATAATAATAATAATAATAAGAATAAGAATAAGAATAAGAATAAGAATATCAATAATAGCCCACACAGCAAGGAATATTTCCTCAATCAAAAGAAAATATTTTCCTTGGTTTTCAAAAGGTTTTCCTTCTCTGAAGATTTCCATGCTGGTTTCCCCAATGTATTCCGAATATTTCCCAAAAATATTTTCCCAAAAATGTTTGTAAAACATTTTAGAAATTACCTGGAGTACATTTTGAGAATGCTTGCCGGAAAGTAAAACCAGGAAAATATTCACAAAATATATTAGAAATATTGTTTTGGATCTAATTTAATATGTTTTCACTGTTGAGAAGGGAAATATTTTCGAAATGATACTAAAAATGATTTCCATATATGATACGGAAAGCAATCAAACGAAATATATTCCACATATTTAAAAAAATGTTTTCTAATTCGTTATTTGTAATATTTTCTATTTTTACGAGAAAACGTATTAAATATATATTTTTAAAAACATTTAGAATATTTTAAAAATAAATTATTTCGTAATATAAGAAATATTTTTCAGAAATGTTTTAAAAAGGTTTACTTAATTTTTACAAAAGTATTTTGGTAATCTTCTCCTATAACTTAAATTAAGTATTTTCGTATGATATTTTAGTATTATTTCCAGAATATTTTATGGAGTTTTGAATATAAAACTTTAAAACAGTTAAAAGAAAACATTAAAAATGAATAGAAAATGTTTTCCATTGTGTTTTGGAAGATATTTTGTGTCTTTAGTGAACAACATTTTCTGATATAGGTCTATTATAGAAACATTTTTACATGTTTTCAGAATATACTCTTCCGTTACTGGAGAAAACATATTCCTTGTTATATCTGAGAAGTATCCCAACTATATGCCGGAACTATTTTTTAAAATGTGTTTGGAGAACATTTAATTAACTACGGGAAGCATTGGCGTTAAATAAGCTTTCCGGGCTTAATCCTCCCCCGAAATTGTTTTACTATATTAAAGTAAATGAAATATCCTGCACAATTTTCACATTTTCAGGAATAAAGTTAGCAAAGATTCCCTCCACAAAACAAAATCGTAAATATGCCACTGAACAGAATGTGCATGTTTAGAACGTTAGTAGGAAAATAATGTATGGAAAATTTTCACAAATTGTAATAGAAATATTGTGTTGAATGTAATGTAATATGTTTTCAATGTTGAGAGCAGGGGTAAAAGTGGATCTGAAAAGGTTGGGGGACGGTAGGTAGCGGATGACGTCACGTCGTTCACCCTGCCTATCTTTGCCCATTGTAATTTTTTTTAGGAACTGGGTAGACGCCGTATATATTTTCTCGAGGTGGGGGTGGCGTCCCCCCGTACTTTTACCCCTAGTTGAGAGAGAAAATGTTTTCTAAGTAACACAAAAAATGTTTTACATACATGATAAAGGAAACAGAATAGGCCTATAAACAGAATAAAATGTTTTCCAACATGTCATTTACATTCTTTTCTATTGTTACAAGAAAACATATGAAATATAATTTTTAAAATATTTCGAATATTTTAAAAATAAATTCGTTCGTAAGATAAGAAATATTTTTAAAACTCCTATTAATTTTGTATGGAAATGTGTTTATCTTGTCCTGTAACTTAAATAAAATATTTTCATGTAATATTTTAGAATTATTTGCAGAATATTTTATCGAATGTTGAATAAATTCTCTCACGAGAGTATCGTAGTAGCATTATTACCAATCATTATACTAATTATAGCAGCACCAAAGAAATATATTTGTTAAAAATTTGAAATTTATGATATCCAGTGTGTGAGATTGCTAATTAGCATCGCTACATCAACCGTCATTTGTTTATCAAAGGTACCAGCATTCCTTGCGCGCTATGTTGAATTCACAAGTCAAGACAAGAAGGAATATTTAAAAAATAAATAAATAAAATAAAATAAATCTCACTATATTCAGTCATGTTGAAGAAGATATCTTTATATAGAAAAAGGGTTATAGTTAAGGAGCCAGGAATTATTCATTGAATATCTACCTACTTAAAAAGTTGGTAATATACCCAATTTTAATCAGTTAATGAGTGATTTGAAATTAAAGAAGACTTTTCCGAAGTCGGAGGCACACCTCAACTCTGTTAATAGTGAAGAAGAAAGAAAGAAAGACAAGAAAAGTCGGTAAGTATAACGATTACATAAAATAATTTAGTTTTATTGTCTTTATAAGTGATTGAGTGTCTGTATAGTATACATGAAGCTGCATCAGTTCCCGAATAAGCAGGACGCTCATACTTTTAGGGATTATTCATTGAGTATGTACGAACTTACAAAGGGGGTAACAAAGCGACTTTTATTTACTTATCGACTGATACGAAAATAAAAAAAAGAACGTACCTGTACTTTATATCTGCATATCTGCATGTGTAGTGCCCTTGTACTTTATCTATGACTATGTGTGTGTGGAGGGGGGGATTTAAGGCATATCGCATGTCTTGTGCACATGGGTACTTCTTATATTGCACTACGTAGAAAATTTATGGTATTTCATGTAGAAATGGTAATAGAACACAAGAAACGCAGATCAGGGTGTTCTCATGTATACTATGTATTATCGAGAAATTTATGTTTACAAATTAATAAAGGTATGGGATGCTAGATTTCTATTTTTCATCTCTATACATAAAATACCGTGAAGGTTTACTTTTGGCTCACCAGTCGAAATAATTGCTGAAAAATAGATTCTTTTAATAATTTTCTTTTTATTGTCGGATTGAGTATAGCCCGCTCCCCCCAATGATTTTTAACGAATCATAGTGATTCTAACGATTCATACTAGTTCATAATGAATCGGAATCGCATGTTATAAAGATTTAAGATGTAAATCTTGCGGTAAGGAAGCTTTAGTATAAGTAGTAGTAGTAGCTTTAGTAGCGGTAGTAGTAATAGTAGCAGTAGTAGTAGTAGTTAGTAGCAATAGTAGTAGTAGTGGTGGTAGTTAGTAGCAATAGTAGTAGGAACGGGTTAGAAGCCCCGCAGGGGTTGGTTTGGTTCTGTTCTCGATATAAGTAGTAGTAGTACTGACTCTTCCAGTTCCGGTGACAAAGAACTGGGGGGAGCGGGCTATACACAAGCCTTACTGTCTCCTAAAGATTTGCGCTAGGCGATTTGAAATACGTCACATGGAATAGATAAAATTCAAAAGGAGCGTCAGAAGTAATTGTCGAAAAAGTATAGTTATTCTTTTATGATTTGCGTATATATATACGTTGCCGGATGTATGACGTAAAAACTACAGTGCAAAAAATATAAATCAGCCTGTACTACGTGTAGGGATGTAGAACACAGGTTCCTCTTCCCATTTATCTGTAATAAAGACAGAAATCAACGTGCCCTGCGGGGCTCTAACCCGCCTTCACTTGCTAACGCTCGCTCGGGAATACTATGTGAATTAAATATTTTACTTTGATACAGAAAAGAAACATCTATTAACCTATATGGGGGACCTGTGTTCTAGAAGCTTCCCGCACCAATACTGTCTGAGTCAGAGCATTGCGAAGTTGGAGGTCAGCAGGAGCGAGGGGATGCTTCCAAAGGGAAAATATGCGGGCAAGTCTTTACTTTAGTCAAGGCAGTGACAATGACCAATTGATCTGAACCGGTTTCTGCAGTTACAGTTCCCAAGAAGGAAAGAGAAAACAACGTGCCCTGCGGGACTCTAACCCGCCTTCACTCGCTAATGCTCACCTCTGGTGCTTGGGGTCCCGGGTTCGATCCCAGCCCCCGCCAAGTGAACTTTGTGGTGAACAAACACCGTGTGCGTGGGTTTTCTCGGGGTTCTCCCGTTTCCTCCCACTTTCTTCATTTCACCATTACATTCATTTCTCATAATCATCGTCTCCTTTAGCCTAACCGGCATAATCGTGGGACGTAAAACTAAAAGATTTCATTTCATTTCATTTTTCGCTAATGCTCATTCGGCAATACTATGTACTGACATAATATCACTGCCTTGTTCAAAGTAAAGAGTTTAAAAAGATGCGTACATTACCATTTTTATGACAGGTTATAATGATTCTGCGTGCAGTTTTACTTCTGGTGTGCCACTCGAAAGCAGTGTTTCTTTCAAAAGTAATGTTCCGGGGGCATTGCTCGTGCTATTCTAGTTATTATTATAAACGTATTATTTTGGTCTGCTCCGGGGAGCCACTGCCCTCCCAAAGACAAGTCTGGAAGAAGCACTGCTCGAAATACTTAGTGAAATATAATTCTTTCGCTACTTTCCTTCTTGTTGTCTATTTAATGATTTTCGCCAAGCGACGTATAAATTTTTCACTTATAAATTCAAGGCGACCGTCAGAATTAATTGTCGAAAAATTACAATTCTTTTACGATTTGCGTATTTATACTGATTCCTGATGTGTGGATAAGAAGCCCAAAAAATACAAACCAATCTGTGTTACGGGGCTACTAAAAAGCACGAATGCCATCTAACCGAGTCAGGGAGGGTGAAGGCGGGGGGGGGGGCGAGGGGATGCTTCCGAAGGGAGTAGGCACGTACATTTCTATTTTGGTGACGGGATAATTGCGCGTATATTACCATTTTAATGACGTATTTACGACTTTTTTTTTCACGGGAGAAGGGCTTGGCTAACTTTGTTCTCCAAGATAATTCATTTACTTTAATATAGTAAGTACAATTTCAAGGGGCTTAAGCCCGGAAGCCCCCCTTAAATACACCAGTGGGTTATAATAATTCTTGGGTTCTCTCGAGCAGACGTTTACGCCGAGAACAAAATTTATAGATAAAATATGATGTGAAATATTTTTCGTGAAGGAATGAGAGTGTTAATGTAAGTTATTTCTATCATTGCACAGCTTATTGAAATGGATTTTGAATGCAAATAGGGTAGAAGTAAGCGGCGGGAATTTCCGGTTCATACGTCAGTTGTGAACATCTGCGATGGCCGTAATGTAAACTTTTTTTTTTTTTTAAAGAATTGTGTAATAAAGAGAGAAGGATTATAAAGTTTCTACAGTCATGGTATGGTGAAGCGCGTAAAATCAACTGCGCAAAGTGTGGAAAAGATTTATTCAAGAAGAAAAATTCAGAACAGAGGCAATAGCCCTACATACACTATTTTCTGTCGTAAAGGTAAGAAAGAAAGGCGGTGTAACACTCGTGTATTAGCTGTGAAAGGTATTTTTTTTTTTTTAGGATCGAAATTAAGTGTTTTTGAAGATAAGAATAATTACAAATATTGTAAATGTTTTTGCACCATCCTCGTTTATGCGTGCCCCCCTGCTGTGCTTCTGCCCTGACTCAGATAGCATGCGTGCTTTTTTACTGGCCACCTAACAGAAGTTGTTTCGCTTTTTCTTTTAGAGCTCCTCATTTAGTACATAGGGGGGCGCGGTTGCTCAGTGATAGAGCGTTCACCTCCGGTGCTTGGGGTCCCTGGTTCGATCCCAGCTCGTGCCGTGTGGACTTTCTCGTGGGTTTTCTCGGGGTTCTCCCGTTTCCTCCCACTTTCTTCATTTTTCATTATCACCGTCTCCTTTAGCCTAACCAACATGATCGTGGGATATTAAACTTAAGGATTTCTTTTCGTTTAGTGCATGTTCTGCAAAAAGAAACCGGAAGATGCAAGAAATGCGTCAAAATTTGGTAAAACAGTCTGCTTGAGTATTACCTAATTCTGCCTGCAGGTTTACTATTGGCGTGCCGCTCGAAATAATTGTTGAAAAATTATAATTCTTTCGCTAATTTTCTTATTTTCTCTTAAATGGTTTGCGGCAGGCGACATGTAAATATTTCACCTGGCATATATAAAATTAAAGGGGGCCATCAGACTAGATTTGCCGAAAGATTACAATTATTCTTTTGCGATTTGCGTATATATATATATATATATATATATATATATATATATATATATGTGTGTGTGTGTGTGTGTGTATTGTATTGTGTTCAGGGTTTGCCCAATTGGGCCCAGCCCGGAAAAACCCACCTAGGTTTTTGAGCTTTTCGTTGGTATATTATTGGTGCAATTAAGGTGATCAAGTGATTGGAAGTGGTTCTTATTAGATTTTGGACTTTCCTTGGGCGAATTAGTTGCTTTCGCGCTAAGATATACAACATTCAACGTAAGACCCGAGGGCGCGGTGGCTCAGTTGTAGAGCGTTCACCTCCAGTGCTTGGGGTCCCTGGTTCGATCCCAGCTCGCGCCGTGTGGACTTTGTGGTGGCAAATACCGTGCTCGTGGGTTTTCTCGGGGTTCTCCCGTTTCCTCCCACTTTCTTCATTCCACCATTTCACTCATTTCTCATTATCACCATCTCCTTTAGCCTAACCGCATAACCGTGGGACGTTAAACTTAAAGATTCCATTTTTTTCAACGTAAGACCTTTATAAAGTTGTGAATGCACTGAATGCATTAAAAAAGCCGTACCTTAGATTCAGAGTGGAAAGAATCAAAGAAGTTGTCATTTGAAGAGGGATACACTATGTTTAAATTCTTGTAAAAAAAAAAAAAAAAAAAACCTTTCTGGCTCCCTTTTTATTTTTTCTTCGCTTTAAATACATACTATTTTGCCATGAATACTTCTCAGAATCATCTTCCTGTAAACTTTATTTCCCAAAAGCATGTACTACAAGCGCTGTTATAACATTCAAAACACTTTGAAAATCCTTATTTTAGCAAAATGCGCAATTTTCCCATCTTCAAGTGACACGTTCCATTTAAGTGTCCGTGGAAGAGAGAGTTGAACATGTATAGAGTATATTTGAAGGGTAAGGGGAAAATAGAAGGAATGTCACAAAATTGTATTTTTGAGAAAACGGTGTTTTAATATTGAAAACCTCGTAAAAAGGCATAGGCTTAATCAAATCTTTTGCCTGTTTTTACATAGATATTTTTACATCTACGGATGCATATATATATATACAGGCAAATAGTACCAAAAGTCACCATCTCATAGGACAAAGTACCCAATAAAGCACACACATGGACATTCCTTGTTTTTTCCCCTTACCTTTCATTTCATCCTTTTACTGAATTGTTCTGTCATGTTGGTAGTTTTCTTGAGCATTTCATGATTCATTCCTATATTCGCGATTTTTTGTATTCTTTGCAATGCAACGTATCAAAATTATTCATTTGTATAAGGCAAAATAATATGTATGGCCTGCTCCGTGGGGAAAGAAATCAAGCAAGGTAGCGGTCATCAAGGCCTTAGTAACCACCTCGGCATTCACCTGGTACGACTGAGGGAAAAAGGATGATCGGGTCCAGATTTGAGATCAGAGCATTCGGAATGAGACGCTAGTTCTTCATCAACTCAAATGCTGCCACATGTTTTCAACTTTTTTTTTTTTTTAATAGGTTTAATATTTATAAGATGCTATACTTTTTAAAAAAAATGTGTGACCGCTTCAACATGTTACAACGTCCGTAAGTAAGCTACAGTCTGAGGTATGTCACTTTCAGCTGAAGCTGTTGTCTTCCTTGCCGTTTACATTTTCTTCAGGATGTTACTTTTGTAACACAATATTGTCTTCACAAGCTGCTGTAGGTCCTACACAAACATTTTAAATATTTTTGTAAGTTTAAGATGTAATAATTGATCTTTAATCATTCCCTGCTGTTATTATGTTATTAAACGCTGCCTATTATTTTTATTTTCAGAAACTGTGTAACACAAGAGAAACGTAACTAACGATGAGATCGCGTAGATTATTGGGATTTGGCTTCAACATGTCATACAGAGACGAACAAGAAGATCAGTTAAGAATTCAGCTGCAGTTCCACAGAACTTTAACTGACAATTCGCAGCGTCGAATTTATAGTTAGTTGTGGTAATCAAAAGTGACATTATAAAGAAGCAAATACGTTTTCTGGTTATTCAACAATGTGATATTTCTTGAAAGTTGCAAAAAGTGACATTTCGTGAAAAGATCTATTCCCCATGCGCCGTAGATTTGTAGAACATATTTTCAGCAACATATTTTACATAAATATTGTTGTTGATTTTTTTTAATTAGTGTCAGTGACATAATTTTCTAGAACAAGTGTTGAAGATTGTTCTTAATGTGATATTTGAGAAGATTGTTCTTAATGTATAGAAACAAATAATACGAGCAGCATGAAGATGCTGCTGAAGAGTATTTAAATAAATAATGCCAGAATAGTGTACATTTATATTTTTATTTAACTACTAACCGATATAAACTTATATAGATGTATATTTATTATAGTGTACAGTGTAAATTATAACTACATAATGTTAGCTTGCTCTCATAATTTTAAGCTGCTTTTATTATTATTATTATTATTATTATTATTATTATTATTATTATTATTATTATTATTATTAACTCAAAATCTTATTTACACACAGAATGCTTCAGGGTGTTCCACTGCTACTACTGGTATGTGGCCACGCCGTCTATGTACGTTGGGGTGTCTTATGTGATGTTGCGAGGTTCAGACTGCAAATTAGAGCCTTCACAATCATCGCGTGCCAATTTACAAAGCGGCTATATTGGATTTATTATTTTTAAGATAGGAAAAGGATTGCCAACAATTGTTTCTTGAAATGGATGTCTAAACTTCAATCCTTTTCGTATTAAAAAAAAAAAATCCAATACAGCCGCTTTCAAAACTGGCAGGCGACGATTGTGAACACACTGATGTGCAGTTTGAATGTCGTAAGTCACATAAGACACCCCAACATATATGCACGGCGTGTCCACATACCAGTAGTACCAGTGAAACACCCAGAAACATTTTGTGTGTAAATAAGAGTTTGAGTTTAAAAAAAAATGCTTAAAATTATGAGAGCAAGTTAACATTACGTAGTTATAATTTACACTGTTTATTATTATTATTATTATTATTAGTAGTAGTAGTAGTAGTAGTAGTAGTGGTATTTTATTTTTCTTTTGTTTTTAGTTATTTATCTATTTATTTATTTTTTTGATCTGAGTCTGTGGGCCGCAATGGTTCCTCGTCATGAAGACAGAGTGAGGCAAAGACGTCTAAGCAGGTAAAATTGTACAGAAGAATCTTATGTTTTCTTCCAGCTGCTATGTCACAGCCTGGCCGCCTTGTTTTCAACCTACTATTTGTTCCCAGCAAGAAGCCGTTATACCGTATATGCAGAGTGACGCAAAAGTCCGGAGCCCATAGGCCAACTCGGTTACTATTGCAGGTATGGAAACACGGTAAGATATGTAAGGACTCTTTTAAATTCCAGCAACACTTTTGTTTTTGTACTAGTGTACCGCTCAATAAAGAAAATGCGTTACCATACATCATGTCGGGCTACACGAATGAAAGAATGTGTGGTTTGAAATTAGCTACACCGAGAAGAATTGAAAGGAGACACAGTGAAGGATAAACATGCAAATGCAACATCCACGCCAGAGGCGTAGCAACCACGGTGTTGAGGGGGGGGGGAGCAGATACGAAGGACGCGAAATTGGGTCTTGCACTATATTTTTCATTGTGTCTTTCCGTTCCCTTTGGTCCAAATAATTTCAAACTTTCTTTCTTTCATTCGTTGTTGTCCAACAGTGGCAGCGTTGTACTTTTCGTTACTATTGGGCGGTATACTAATATAAAAACAAAACTTGCTGCATTTTAAAAATTTCCTTCTGTATCTTACCTTGTTTTCGTATCTGCAGTAGTAACCGAATTGGCCTATGGGCTTTGGGTTCTATCATGTACAGAAAATATTCTGTAAATATTTTGTCATGTACAGAAAATATTCCCTAAATATTTTGTCATGCACAGAAACTATTCTTTAAATATTTTCTGTGATGTACAAAAAATATTCACTAAATATATTTTGTCATGTAAAGAAAATATTTTGGCATATGTAGGAAAATATTGTCTGCGTTATTGGTAAATAATTTTAAAATATTCCATGAGAAACATTTTAAAAACCATTCCGTTAACATTGTATAAAACGTTTCAAATACTTTTTCAGTAATGTTTGGAAATCGTACAGAAAACATTTTTAGGAAAACTTTTCTAACGGCGTATAAAATATTTCTACAACGTTTTTGAGTGTATTTAGAGAATATTTTCAGTATTATGTGGAAAATGTTTTCAACAACATATGGAATATATTTCCTTAAGGGAAGTAGGATACATTTTCTGAAGGAAAATGATGGCACGTTTTAGAAACGTTTTGAAAATATTTCATTGCTGTGTGGGAGATCGTCGATGCATTCAGTTGCGGAAGCCCTTTGATGCCTAGCAATTTATTTTGTTCAGTATACGGCACTCAGGCTTAAAGTTTAAAATAGCCAATTCATATCTTCTCCACATGATTATTAAAACGAAACCCATCCGTGTTAAACGTCATGTCGACTATCCATCACAGATTACATTTAATGTAACCATTGTTGACGCTATGATTGCACTTCGTGACATTAATAGTACACAGTCCGGAAAAATGTAGGTATTTGGTTTATATCTAAATATTTATATGCTAACTAGTGTTACGAATCGAGACGGGACGAGAAATTAGATTTTCTCGTCTTGTAGAATCGATTTTCGAAAAAAGCTCTTTTCGTATCACCTCGAAGTTTCTCTAGCCTCTTGTATAAGTTTGTGCACAAAATTTGTCCTCACTTCCTAAAGTCACGAGAGATCCACGAAGGATGAGATATAACAACAGTTAAACCATATTTATTATTGGAGTATATTGTGTAATGACTTGTATATCTTTGAATAGTCTTCATTGTGTTCTTACAATCACTTTATCAATTTATAGTTTTTTTTTAAACGATGAACCATGCACATCGATGAACCAGTGTTTAAGGTTTAATACTTGGGTGAACTCGTGTTGCCAATGGGACTCATGAAGTTTCTCATCTTGCCTCCAAAACGAGACGAGAACTCTCATATTTTTAAATTTAAACGAATTTAAAAGATTCTTCTCGTCTCGAATTGCAGACGAGACGAGACATTTCTCGCCTCGGTCTCGTCTCGTGGACAACACTAATCTCAACAATGAATTAGAAATAGTTAACCGGCTAGTTTTCCTCAATGGTCAAACTCTTCCATTCTGTGGTGCAAGGCGTGGGGCAAACGCCCCACCTGTTCTACCCACACGACGTCCCGGAGTTTTAATCTGATTTCTAAGTCAAACATCTAGAGGACCAATAAGCAGAAAAAATATCGAAAAATAATTTTAAATTACAAACTTCATGCATACATAGAAATTTATGAAAATGAATAAGGAAAATAAACTTACTTTATTTTACATTGAAATCGGGAAATCGACTCCCCCTAGAAAATTTTCTTCGGGTGCCTATGATCCTGACTGAGGACCTTTGGCTTTTCTTCACTATTTTGGCATGGAGGGACTAAAAATATCAGTTAAGTATGAATAGTGCAAATCAAATGTGTATACATGCATAAAGAAATCGATTGATTGTGCAATTGATAATAATTTAGAACAACTTTTAACTCTAAATGAAACCGATGAAATATAAGTGTCACTGTTAATATTAAACAAACTGAAAATAGTTTCAAAAATGTATCGGTAAATATCGGTGTTTATTTGCAAATGCCGATATCGATACTCCCAAAGGTGGCTGATATTACCGATACCGATATATCGGTACATCCCTAATTCTATAATATGGAACACTTGGAGATGAAAGACAAATACACATAAAAATACATATGTGCACATGTACTCAAGTTCACACTATCTTGCAATATTGCATGTCTGTACAGCCAAGCCCACGTAAAGAAATCTTCCGAGATATAGACCTTTTCTATATTAAATAATATTCGTCCACGTACACCACTAGAAAAGAAAGCAACACAATTCAACATAGCAAAAACCCAAAATAAATAAAGAATTGTTTGTGGTCTTACTAGCAAATCTTCGCGCGCCAAGCAGACGACAAGCTCTCAGTTCCTCGCTGGTGACGTCACTGTGAAGAGAGCGTGAAAGTAGAGGTTCGGGACATAGGTTAAGAGCACCCCGTGAGTCGTAGGATACTATTAACTTAAAATGCATCGTTTTAACATTCCTGTGTTCTAAATATGGGCCATTCAGTCTCAAATCAACCAAAGCAAAAGCATTTTTAAAATTCATGGTCTAAGATTTTGATAATTGTTTCTACATTGAAAGAAATGTTTGAGAATAGTAATTTCCCAAAATAAAACTTTTTCAGCCCTCATAGTTAATTAGTAATTAATTACGCAATCAGCTTCAAAGTCATGACTCAAAAACGTCTGATTTTGCATTTTATTGTTTATTTCAATAACCGTAAAAGCTATGAAACAAAAATTTGCATCCGCGTGTAATGTCACCTGCAGATTTTAAATCTGCAATTAAAACATGAATATTCTATAGGTGTAGAGTTATACTAATATTTATGGTCCAAAGTTCAGGCCCCGGAATGAGCATGTGGTGAAAGTTGTACAAGTGTGAAATTTTAACGCAAAGTTAATCAATACCTATATTTTGTGCGAACCAAATTTGTGCGCCTCTTAACGAGCTTATAAAATAATGACATACGCTATTTGATATTGTATAACTTTTATTACAACTATTCCACACACTAGCCTACAATTGTGGACACCCAAAGGGGAACAGGCCCCTGGCTCATAAAAATGTATATGTAACATAGCAAACCACGTATATTAAATACCAGATTAATATAACAACCATGGAATGGTCCCCTTTGAAATTTTCTTTGGGCGCTCCTGCCTACAATTTCTACTAACCGTCAGTATTGTACAATGTACCAGTGTTTACTGAAATTCTTGAATAACTCGTTAATTTTATTAACAGTCTCATGTGACACACTATATGATCTTCCACTAGCTGTGATATAAATGTGATCTGTTGCGTCAATAAGAATGTGATCGGCTGGCACCCATACGATATCGTCGGTTTCACGCCAGTGAAAAGTGATAGCGGTTCCTACAGGATGTAAGAACTTTGTATTGTGGTCCTGATATTCCTCAAAATATTCCAGCACCATCCCGATCCACCGTTTGCAGTCATAGACACACGCTATAAATTTTCCTGGATCCAAGACTTTTAATTCTGATGTCTTCTGTTTGTGTTTCTTATCTACCCAAACTCTATGTAGATGTTCCACTGATGTAGAGGAAATTAGTCCAACTTTTAAACTTATTTCACTATCAAGATTGAAAGCATGATTTTCTTGTTTCAGGTATTGTTTTCACAGGGATAAACCTATTTCCTTGAGTCCTGCGATGCTGCTGAACATTTTCAGTTGATACAAAAAATATCTAATGGATATGATATTGTCCACAGCCAGTACCGTGGCGTGACGGGGACGGGTGGGGCCACGGCCCGGGCTCCGAAGTAAAAGGCGCAAAATTCAAGAGGAATATATATATATATTAAACTCCATGGTTCTGGATAGTCATAATAACATTTTAAAACACATTTCTAACCAGAAGAAATTGAATTATTTAATAACTATACGATTTTTGTTACAGTTTCAAGGACCTAACGTCCTCTTTATCAGACATTGAGAGAAAAGACACATGACAGCAAATCGTATATCTTCCTCAGCCGTTAGTTAGCATATTCATTTATATAATTTTAATTGTTGTTGTTGTTATTATTATTGTATAGATAATAATAAATTATAAATTGTTGTAAACTAGTGCAGGTTGAATAGCGTCTCTCTGCAAGAACCCTTCTAGAAATAAGGGAATATTGACTTTTTGACGCGTCTAGGTGCAGTGTTGGTGCTAGTGATGATCGACAAGTGAGAGATGTGAAATCCGTATTAAATTCGGTCCAGTGGTTAAGTAGTTCTGTGAAATCATATTCTCAAGCATTAATTCAGTTAACTACAACAATGAAACGGGCAGTATAATTCGTTAATATTTGAATCAAATCAGCTTGTTTTAATCTATTTTAAATTAAATTGATGTAATAAGCACAATTATGTCCAATAATGACAGAAAGAAAGGTTACCAATAAAACGGAAGTGGGAGAGGAGGTTCAATATGCAACGAACATTCAAGATGCGGATGCCGCTTGTCAGAAGGAGGAACCAGGTCCTAATTTGGACACATCTAGCAAGCCAAATGAAGCGCAATGTTCATATTGCCATAAGTGTTTTCTAAGCCAACGAGGTCTAGCCATACATACTAGTAGATGCCACCGCGAATCACTCAAGAAAAATCTATCTTCTTCCAATGCGAAAAGTGCCATTACCTATATTTCAAATATATTAACGCACGAAGCGATTGAGGATAATTCAACGGACTCCACAGCTAAAATAGGCGAACTGTTAATATTTTTAAAGTCCCATATTCCTACACTCCGACGTGTTCCCCGAGGCGCCAGACCAGCTATGGCTCACTCCTTAAGTGAAGTTCTACAAAAGGTCACGAATACTAATAGTATTGATGCTTGGCTAGATCTTTTAATCTTCCCTTATGTGGTTCTCTGTATTCCTCCATATGCCGAAAAAGTTACCAACCTCACCACATGGGTGAAGCAAAGAATACGAAACTGGTCGGATAATCATCGAGAAGCTTTGTCAGCCGAATTAATTAAATTATACAAAGTTCGTGATTTGTCAAAATCCACATCATTCCACAGCAAGAACATTGAAAATAAACTATCGGACGGTGATGTTAGAGGAGCAGTAAGACTATTAACATCCGAAGACTCGATAGCAACTCCAGATAATTCATTGTTAGAAGCACTCAGAGCAAAACATCCAGCTCACTCACATTTATTAGCCATCCCTGAACCTCCAGAGGCATCAGAATCAGCAACTAGAGTATCATCAGCTGAATTATTGAAAGCAATTAAATCTTTTCCTTCTGGGTCCGCCGGTGGAATGGATAGCCTCAGAGCTTCAATTCTAAAAGATTTAGTTCTATCACACGATTATGAATCTAGAGACTAGCTTATCAATGTTATCAGAGAACTATTACACCTCATTATATCGGGAAATGTACCTACAACATTGAGACCGATATTCTTCGGTGCGTCGTTACTTGCCCTTAAGAAAAAAAGCGGAGGAATTCGGCCATTAGCTGTGGGCAATATTTGGAGACGATTGTCGGCCAAAATAATCTGCTACAAGATGCGCGAATCACTTATCGACATACTATATCCACACCAACTAGGAGTCTGTGTCCCATTTGGGGCGGACGCAGCAGTACATGCAGCTCGCACATATTATTCTACTACGCACACCCAAGTGAAAGCATTTTTAAAAATCGATTTCAGAAATGCCTTCAATGAATTAAATCGAGATTCCATGTTGCTATCTGTTAAAAAGAATTTTCCAGCATATTTTTTGTACATCTCTCAATGCTATTCTCAACCAAGCAACCTATATATAGGAGATAACACTATTCTATCACAGCGAGGTGTTCAACAAGGTGATCCGTTAGGTCCAGCACTGTTTGCTATGACTCTCCAACCAATTGTTAATAACATAAACGCAGAGCTGAATGTCTGGTATTTGGATGATGGAACAATAGCTGGAAATACAGACGTAATACTACAAACATTAGACAACATTCGTACACACGCATCATCAATTGGCTTATCGCTAAATTGCTCCAAATGCGAAGTAGGATTCCTCGGTGCTACAGAAGAACAAATTAAGAACCTCTATGATATCTTTAATAAATCAGCACCTGGTATTCAGCTCCTTACACCAAGTAATGCAGAGCTTTTAGGTTCAGCTATCTCAACAGAGGCACGGAGCAAAATGTTACTAGACAAAACCTCCAAACTAGAATTTTTTATGTCACGACTTTCCAAGCTTTCAGCCCATTCTGCTTTTTATCTGTTAAGGGCTTCATTTGGAATGCCGAGATTATTTTATTTCCTCCGATGCTCTCCATCTTGGAAGGAAGATGCCCTATTGGAAAAGTATGACGATACTCTTAAAACTGGTCTGGAATCCATCCTCAATTGTTCTCTTAATAACAACTCGTGGATACAAGCTTCTTTACCAGTCAAAAATGGAGGCCTTGGAATCCGTCGCGCCACAGATATGGCTATTCCGTCTTTTTTAGCGTCTTTCTACGGTGCAAGTCAAATAGTTAGTTCACTTCTTCAATGGGATAACGACGAAATCATCAATCCAGATGTGATGGACTGCATAGCTAAATGGACAAATTTAGTTGGGTTAGACCCTCCGGCTCTCGAAAAACGTAACAATCAGTCGGCTTGGGACGAGCCCATCGTTAATTGCCATGCAGCTTCTTTATTGCAGACTACAAATAACATCGAAGATAAAGCCAGACTTTTAGCGGTCATGTCCCCGGAAAACGGAGCATGGCTTCAAGCTCTACCATCACCATCTCTGGGCCTACACCTATCCAATGAGAGCTTCCGAGTATCAGTTGCACTACGGTTGGGAGCAGATATATGTGAACCACACCACTGCCCCATTTGTAACACCTTTGTAGATAAAAAAGGATTACACGGTTTGTCGTGCAAAAGCAGCGCAGGCAGACACCCACGTCATTCAAGTGTAAATGATATAATATTAAGAGCATTAATATCAGCAGGGATCCCAGCAGTGAGGGAACCGATTGGATGCAGCCGATCTGACGGAAAAAGACCCGATGGTATGACATTAGTACCTTGGAAGAAAGGAAAGGCATTGATTTGGGACTTCACATGTTCAGACACCTATGCCCCCTCCAACCTACAATATGCCTCAGTACAAGCTGGACTCGTAGCTGCTCGAAGAGCGAAAGAAAAAAGGAATAAATATAGCAATCTACTCGATAACTATTGCTTTGTCGCAATAGCAATTGAGTCTAGCGGTTCTTGGGAAGAAGGAGGCCTCAAATTTATAAAAGAAATCGGCCACCGTCTATCAATTAAATCAGGAGATAATCGAGCAAAATGTCTCCTGATTCAACGCATAAGCATAGCCATTCAACGTGGGAACGTGTCGGCTATAATGGGAACGTTACCCACTAGTAAAGAGCTAGAAGAAGTCTTTCTTCTGTAATTGCGGAGAAGGGAGGTTAGGAGAAAAAACAAACATCATTGGTGCATCAATTTATGTAGCAACCGAGCAAGGAGTATGAAGAGACAGCCCACAGTCCATAAGTTTATATATATAAAAACAGCATGAATGCTGTACCGTACGTCAAAACAGTGACATAACATGATAGGTTGGAGCCTTTGAAAGCAGAAGATTTAGTAGTACCTGCCGAACATCATGGGAACAAAGTACCGAAGAATAGATATTTACTGTTTCATTTGAAATTTTCATTATAACAGTTTCTTTAATAATCATTGTTATTTTACAATTCTTATGTAATTACTTATGGTTGTATCTAATTGCTTTCAAATCTCGATTATTGGATTAACTTATTTACATGAATGTAAACAGATGCTTTCAAATGCCGATATTGTAAAATTTCAAGAATTAGAAATTGTTGTTTATATATATATATAATTTAAATTTATAATATGTAACAAAATCTTATAATTACATTGTTAATATATTGATTTCCCCAAGGATGTTATAAAATAGAGGATCTGCCAATACGTATCTTTATCATATGAACTCAGTGAAGCCAAAAAGCAACTGAGCATCATCTGAGCCGGCACGTCGGGTTGGTTACTCTCGTTTCCGCCATGATTGTTGGCTCGAAACATTGCGATCTTAGTGGCGCGGAGTGGGCAGAGTAGGTTTGGCGAAGCTGCGACGTTTG
The DNA here is from genome assembly GCF_964235325.1 of Thermobia domestica. Classification (NCBI taxonomy): domain Eukaryota; kingdom Metazoa; phylum Arthropoda; class Insecta; order Zygentoma; family Lepismatidae; genus Thermobia; species Thermobia domestica. The sequence goes on from NC_137460.1 coordinate 234,274,802, forward strand.
ACTTCACGATTTTGTTGTATGGGCAGATCCTCTATTTTATAACATCCTTGGCTTTCCCTCCTTTTCGTTTTCTTCCTTATATACCTCAACAACGTTTCTCCTCCTTTTCTATATGTCTTAATACCTCCTCTTAATAACTTATTTAGCACTTCCGTCTTTTCTCCTATGCTCTGAATTCCATACCACTTCTTGTTTTCTTCCTCTTCTTTCTTTTTTATATTTCTTCTTTTTTCTTTCCTTTTATCTGTTCTATCCTATATCCATTATTTTTAAGTTGTTTATAGAAATTTTCCAAATCTTTCTTCTTTCCCTCTTCTTTATTATTGATGTTCTCTATCCTCCTTTCCATGTTCCTAATGAAGTTCTTTTTAGTTGCTTTGTCTACATCACTTCTCCAGTGACAATAAATACCTGCACAAGAAGTTATTAAGAAGTCCTAAAGAAGTTATTAAGACATATAGAAAAGGAGGAGAGACGTTGTTGAGGTGTATAAGGAAGAAAAAGAAAAGGAGGGAAATCAATATAGAGGAGGAGGAAGAAGGAGTTATCTATGAAGTGAAATGTAGTGAGTGTGACATGAAATACATAGGGGAGACGGGAAAAAGGCTCATGGACAGATTGAAACAACATAAAGATGATGTTCGAATGAAAAGAGAAAATAATACTATTTACAAACATGTAAAAGAAACGGGACATAGAATAGAGAGGTTTGGGAAGGGGCCAGAGGTTTAGAAAGAGAAAAATGAAAGATTATTAGGAAGTGGAAGAAAGCGAGAAGAATAAAGAAAGAACAAGAGGAGAACTTAATGAACTGAACAAGAGGTATAAATAGACATGAGCAATGGGAGAAATTATTAGATGTGATAGAAAAGAAAATTTAACAAAGACTATTAGTGCATTTTGAATATTTCCAAATTTCTGTTAATTTATTTTATATTAAGATCAATAGAATTGTAAAATTGCATTGCCAATTAACATGTATGAACTATGGTATTATAAGATATTGTTACATATTACAAATTTAAATTATATATATATATATATAAACAATAATTAAAATTACATAAATGAATATGCTAACTAACGGCTGAGGAAGATCTAAGATTTGCTGTCATGTGTCTTTTCTCAATGTCTGATGAAAAGGACGTTAGGTCCTTGAAACTATAACAAAAATCGTATAGTTATTAAATAATTAATTTTGTTCTGGCCAGAAATGTGTTTGTATATATATATATATATATATATATATATATATATATATATATATATATATATATATATGTGTGTGTGTGTGTGTGTGTGTATATATATAAAATGGAAGGAAAAAGTAATAAAAGGTGCTCAAAATCAAGGAAAAGCAGGGTTTATATTTGAAAAGTTCTTCCGCTTCGTGCCAACCATGGCACTTCGCGGCTGGTCTGTCGACGTCATTCATATGTAAGGGGGCGCCGTCGTATACTTTCGCCCCGAGCGCTGATTTTCCACTAGCGATGAGTGCAAGCTGCAGTATGTTGTTTTCTGCAGATGCTCGTTTTCAAACCCCACAGCTGTGAGTTTTCTCGGCGTTTTTCCGTTTTCTCCTGCATTCTTCATTCCACCATTTCAGTCATTTCTTATCATCACCGTCTCCTTTAGCCTTGGTGCATAATCGTGGGACGTTAAACTAGATACTTTATTTCATTTCAAAGCATATTAGTGGTGTTCTTCTTCCAAAACTAAAGAGAAATGTAGAATTGAACATCGGTAATTTCATACACCATAGGTGTCGACTACATGGGTATGGCCTTGGCTCTGAGACTCAAGCATCCGTTAGAAATTTTTAATGTGTGCTCATAAATTAATATCAAAATAACATTTTCATGACATTGACAAAAAACTTAGTGCATTTGACCGCAAGTTTGATTTCGTGGGTTGATGCTTATATCTTGAATAACTGTTTATCAATATAACTATTAGCCTCCTTAGGTATACAGCACATCGAGGATTGAGCGATATAACATTAAAGTACAACAATAAATCTATATTATAGAATTGAAAATAACTGTTTGTGACTGCTAATCTCTTAAACCACCTGACCGATCTCGATCAAATTTTCAACGTAGGTAAGGTTTGGGACTGGGATGTTTTCGTCATTCCACTTCGACGGTAAAACTTAGGGGTGGGGAGAAGGGGGAGTTATAAAATAATTAATAAAGCTTAACTCTTGTACCAAACGACCAATCTCGATCAAATTTTGAACATAGATGAAGTTCAGGCCTGGAACGATTTTTATCATTTTACTTTGATGTTGCAGCATAGGGAAGGGGGAAGAAGGACAAATAAAAGATAAAAAATAAAAATATAAGTGACTCTCTTTGTGACTTCATCACTCTTGAACCAGCCGATTAATATCAATCAAATTTTGAACATAGATGAGATTCAGACTTGAGGTGGCTTTTATCATATCACTTTGACGGTAGAACTTAGGGGAAGGGGATGGAAAATGTACAAATTCTTGAAGTGCCCAACCGATCTCGATCACATTTTCAACATAGATGAGGTTCGGACCTGAGACTGTTTCTGTCATATTACTTTGACGGTGCAGCTTAGGGAAGGGGGAGGTGAGAGGTATTTTAAAATGATCCAAAATGGCCGTTATTAAAGTGACATCTATAGTTTTGGGGGTCGCTGAGATAATCAGTAACCCTTCCGATGCTGTTTAAATCCAAATTCAGCCCCCTAGCTTGGTAGAGGGTGGAAATACAAAAATGATAAAAAATGACGAATGTTAGTGTCGAATCCATTGTTATCGAGGTCATTGAGTTGAATACTAACACTTCCGATGCCGTTTATGACCGTAACTAGGGGGAGGGGGAGATACAAAAATGATCAAAAATGACCAAATATTAGTGTTGAATTCATACGTTTTGACGTCGCTAAGGTGAACAGTGATACTTCCGATCCCGTTTAAATGCAAATTCAGCATCGCAATTTGGAGGAGGGAGGAGATATATGAAAACTATTGAAAATGACCATTATCAATGTCAAACTCATGGTTTTCGAGATCATTGAGATGAGTAGCGATACTTCTCATGCCGTGCCTCGCAACATGGAAAAGGAGGAGATATATATATTTATTCAAAATGACCGATGTTAGTGCCGAATCCACAGTTTTCGGGGCCTGTGAGACGAACAGTGAAACATCTGATGTCCTTTAAATCCAAATTCAGACCCGGAACTTGCGGAGGAGGAGGGGAGAGAAATATAAAAATCATCGAAAATGACCAATATTAGAGAGCGTTTTACTAATAGTAAAAAGTGACTGACTAACGAAATATATTATTTTTTTTTAATTTACCCAACGAAGTGGGTAATTGATGTTAGTAATCTATCACAAGTGAGACTTCAAATGACTTGGAGATTGATGCCGTTATTCTGCATTTCTAATATAGATCAAAAGTATTTTTATAAATTGAGTTTAAACAAAAGACATAGACAGTTAAATCGTTTCCAGTTCTCACTCAAATTACTCTAAAATATGAAGAGGTTTGATTATAATAATTATTATTTTAATTTTTCTCTCTTTTTTTCGTGAATATTGCTAAACATATCATCGTCATAGCTATTCTGCCATTATTGGCAGGTTGCTTGCTGCATCTGAGAAGCTTCGAAGTACGGTGGTCCTCAACTAGTCTCTTCGTCTTTGACGTAGCAATTTTCTGTTTTAAAACCTTCCTTCAGCTACAGTCTTCTTCGCTTCCTTCCTCTCTTTCCTTCTACAATACCCTTTAGCGCGTCCCTCATAATACAGTTTCTCTTCAGCCAATATCGCAACCAGTTTATTTCCCTCCTCTTAACAAATCTAAAATTCTTTTTTCTCCTACTGCTAATATTTCTAACACCTTCTCATTCGTTTTGTGTTCAGCACAGCTAATTCTCTTCTTTTTCCTCCATGCCCATGTTCCGAAAGCCTGCAATTTTTCCATCGCTTTTGCGTAATGTCCATGTTTCTGCCCCGTAGAGTACGTACTGGAATCAGAAAAACAAAATCTCAATATTTAATTTTAAGTTTGTTAAATAAGGATGAGATAATCGTGGTTGAAAAAGAAAAAGCTGACGCCTTAAGATGTAAAAGTAATTTTTTAATTCATGGTATTTTAATAACCAGTGCCGTCTTTAATTTCTTTCATGAGTCTCAGGGGTAGCCTCCCCAGTTTTGGGAATCAATGAAGTGTTGGATCTCTTAAAAATATAAACAGATTACGAAACGTTGTGATTTATCTTCTAAGTAGTGAAGCGTGGGCACCTATTAAAAAAATAAAGGTCATCACCAATGTTGTACACTATCATCATACTTACACGAAGGTAAAATTATATTACATTTAGAAACATACATTGTATTTCCGTTACCATTGGCGCATTGTAAAGTTTATTATCCCTTGTATCTAGAGTAAGATTTCCCTATGAAAAGCATAAGATTCCTTCCTTCAGACCTGCAAGACTATTGTAAGCAAGACCAAGACTAAGGGTTCTAGTGCAAGACCAAGACCAAGACCACCCCGGTCTTGGTCTCGGCCTTGCATTTGCTCATCACTATTTTCCACGCGACGGCACTGTCAACCCATTTATAAAACTGCTGTACATTTAATATTTGGTTCGCAGTTGTCTTCTGTAAACTCGCACGAGTAACTAATCGCTTTGTCGTTCCACCTACGCCATCGCAAACATTTTTACCATGTGAAGTAGCAAAGAAATGCCACACATATGTAAGGCCAAAATCTCATTTGTGAGTACAAATGTTCTTGAAATTTTTACAATTTTTATATTGAGCCCAAGAGCTATCACTGAAACATATGACATGTTTAGGAATGGGAGTTCCATTTTCAATTTTGCCAAGAACACTGCTAAAATTCATGTACAACCACACTGTCATGTTTCAAATGATCACTAATTACGCGATCACCTTCCAAGGCTGTTCTGGGTGATTTCCGTGGTTCATTAACGTGAAATAGCCATTTGAAGAAAGTATTGCAGATTCATTACTACTCAAAAATTAACTACATATTTGAGGCTTTAATTTGCCCCTTAGGTTCAAATACTTAAAACCAAATTTGGTTCACACAAAATATAAGGATTTCTTCACCTTGTGCGAAAATTTCACATGCCAGAACTTTCACTACATGCTCATTCCGGGACCTGAACTTGGAACTATAAATGCTGTTATAACTCGACACTTAAACAATATTCATTAGTTTTGATTGCAGATTTGAAATCTACGTTCAAAATTACATGTGAATGCAAATTTTTAGTTTCTTAGCTCTTATGGTTATGGAAACAAATATTAAAATGCAAAAACAGCCGTGTTTGAGTCGTGAACTTGAAGCCAATTTCGTAATTAATTACACATTAACTATAAGGGCTGGAAAGGTTTTATTTTGGAAAATAACTATTCTCAAACATGTCTTTCAATGTACAAAAAATATCAAAATCTGAGACCATGAATTTTTCATGATTGGTTGATTTGAAATAGAATGGCTCATGTTCTCATATATCTTCCTGACAGAAGGTGGAATTGTCATGAAATTTAGCTTAAAGTAGATTTATAGGTATAATTTGAAAATATAAAATTTTTGTTTAGTTTAACGTCCCACGTCTATGCATCGGGGCAAAGGAGACCGTGATAAGATGTTGGGAGGGATAAGTGAAAGATGGAATGAAGATGGGGGAGGAAACCAGAGAACTCAGAGAACACCCACGATTATAATGTATCTGCATAACAAGTTCAAGGATCTCATGCATCAGAGACAGAAGTAACAAGTCATTATATCTTTTGTAAAGATTCATAATTGTAAAGATTGTTCTCATCGGTTTATATATTTAGTTTGCATACCAGTTACAGTGTTACTCGCTGAAAGACTTTGTAAAAAATAAAGTACAAAAGCCTTTAGCTGTTTCCCGGAGAAAAATATCGTTTTAAGATCTGTAGCACTTCTTGCAGCCGTTACTCAAAACAGCTGGTATCTCGGAAACATGAACTCGTCTGAAGGAATTTCTCGAATTCTTCAAATCAGAGACCAACACTGTGTTCGGAGTCAAAAATTTCCGAATAATATACGGACTTTGCACTTCACACTCAATGACGTAGACACCCTTCCAGACAAGGAAGATTCAATATGAGATTTAATCAAAATCTGATCATCGACATTTACTACTACTGGACCTCTGATTTTAGCAAATAGTTTCCTTCTATTCATCCATGACTTCTCCATATTGACAAGAGCTCGAGTCCAAATTTCAAAGTTATTAAAATTCATAATTTCTGGGTTATTAATCTTCCATCGAGATTGTAGTGGGGTGTTAATCGGACGTCCATAAAATAATTCGTATGTTATAAACTTTAACCTAGAATGTTCGCAAAGATTGAGAGCGAACTGTAACTCAGGAATAAACCGCGACCAGCTGGATTGCTTATCTGAACAATAAGCACGGAGCGATTATTTCAAGGTTTTCACGAATCTCTCCTAGATGTTTGCCTCAGCGTGGTACGGGCTTATTCTTATATGCTCAATATCCAAGCCAAATAGGAATGTCTTAAAATGATTCGATACAAATACAGATGCATTGTCTGTAGAAATTGATTCTGGTAAACCTAATCTACTAAACGCTTCAAGAAGGTGATTAGAAATTGATTGTGAATTTAAATGCTTTAATTTCTCAAGGAATACAAAACGTAAAGCATTATGTACTCCAATCAGGATACATCTGTATCCATTGGAAGTAGAAAGAGGACCAATTATATCGATCATTATATTTTCAAAAACTCTAGTAGCAAATTTTGAAATTAAATGTCCCATTTTCTTTTGATTACTATCTTTCACAACCTGACATTTAGAACAGGTTTTAACATATTCCTTCACATCTTCAACTATTGTGTCCCACATATAACGTCGCATTACCTATTTTAGTGTACAAAAAATCCCTGAGTGTCCTTCGGTCAAATGTTGACCATGGAAGAATTCAATGATAAATCGCTGCAAATTTCTAGGAATTACAATTTTATACGGGAAAGTTAATGCTCTACTTTTTCTCATTAAAATTCCATTACTCATAGTATAATTTCTAACATTTTCACCGTATTCAATTCTTTCCATGATGTTTCTCAATTCCTCATATTCTCTCTGCAAAACCTCTATTGGTTCTTTTATGAGAGGAAGATACCAGCTATTAGTTATTTTTAAATTTTTCCTCATAATAGCAAGACCCACTGGACCATCCACTTGCATAAACTCGAAGGGATCATAAACACGTGTTAAAAATTCGGCGACTACATTCTCGTGGGATCTAATATGTTTAACAGTGAAATTAAATTGACAGTGTTTCTACTAATGGGCCATATGTAAGAAGTCGCTTGGAATTCCCAAGTATCCATGAAAGAGCCTTATTATCAGTGAAAACAACGAAGTCATTGACTAGGTAGTGGCGAAATCTATAAATAGTTTTTATTAGACTAATAAACTCTATTTCGTATACACTTCTATGTCGGTCAGCTTCAGTTAATTTTTTACTAAAAAGGCAATGGGAACCGTTATTATGCTGATCTAATTGTGAAACTAGTAGAGATGCAAAAAAGCCGGCTTTTTTGAATCGATGGTTTTTTTTACATAAAAAGCCGGCTTTTTTGGGAAAAAAACGAGAATTTTGGAAATTTTGGCTTTTTTCAACTTCATGATTTTTCTATCTAAATAGCTTTCTTATAGTATATTCTATAGTTAGATAAGAATTCCATGACCTGAATGTGATATTTCGCTCTGAAATTCACCATCAAGATGGATGGAGCACATGTTTTACGAATTAAAGCTAACATGAGGAATGTAGTATTTGAGGGTAATTTTAGAGGCTATTTAACTTTATTTTAACTTTTGAGTTATCGACATCTTTTTTCTTCTCTAGTTTGTCATCCGTGTTTCATTTCTAAGAGCTTTTAGTACTCTAGCTTCTAGCGCAAAAGTTATACTTGCCCGTTTTTAAATTTATCCCTCAAAGCGTACGTTTTTCAATATATGTCAAACCGTACTTCCACACTTCTGTTATACTGTAGCTGTGAAGTGATTTAGCAATAATTTTCCGGACACAACCTTGAATACCAATTTATACAAATAATCAGTAGCGGATTTAGAAAAGTACTTTAGGAGAGTTTTTTCTGATTGTTTCGTTTCCTAAAAAGTCCTAATTTTATTTCGGAAGTGCTTGAAGTTTATGAGTACAGGCATAACTAATATTTCGTTTCGTTTATATGTTTAGCAATAATCTTCCGGATACAACTTTAAAAATCATTTTATACTGAGAATCAGTGGCGGATTTAGAAAAGTATTTTGGGAAGGGGTTCTTACTAATGTTTAGTTTTTTTAAACATTCGTAATTTTTATTTGACGAAAGCTTAAAGTTTATGAGTAAAGGCATAAATAATAGATATTTCGTTTGTTGCAGACATTCCGTAACTTTGGGGAACGGGCTTCAGTCCGAAAGACCGCCCCCCTAACCTTCGCAAAACCGTCACTGCTGGTAATTAGTAACAATAACAATTTAAAAACAATAAAAAAGGAAGTCGCCCAACTCACAGTACACGCACTATTTCTACATTCACAGATGGAATGAAGAAAAGCTTTGACAGAATGGTCGAATGCTGGTTGAATCCCGGACTTCCCGATAGAAGCGCAAAAGCTAATCACTCAGTCATGTTTGTTGTGCAGTTGTATTTAGCTTAACTTAAATATATTCCGTATTCCTTTTTTTCGGGGGGAGTTCCGTAATGATATGTTGAATCCCTCTTGTTAAAAATTCAGAAAACTTGAGGATTGGGTAAACTGTGATGGTGGTTCTATAAAACTTAACTGTAGAATTTCAAGAATATACAGAACCAAAAGCTCTAGATGTGCAGTCTTTAAGTGTATCATATAAATCTAAGTATTTCTCTTATGTGTTATTTTAATTTTATTTTGTTTCAAAAAGAGGGTATGGAATATTTTGAAGTAAAAATACTACATACTATTTTGCTAGTTATTTGTGTATTCTTTAAAAAGAAGTGTTTACTTTTAGAGTTGGCTGATTTACACCAACTTTTTTTTAATAACTGGTTTAAACCACAAAAATAAAAAGAATGAAAAATGCGAATCGTGTGAACTTCATGGTAACGTTTCCAGATATCAAACCACCTGCAATAGTTTTATTTCCCTTTCACCTTTTAATCAAGGTGTCCCATGTTCAATTCTCGGTCGAATCACAATCCTTCTTTCATGCGTAACCCAAGTAGCGGTTCGGATGTCAGTTTAAGCGAAAGTCTTCTCCTTGATAACCTCGGTATTTCGTAAGGATGTTAAGCCTAAATATACGAAACAAACCAAATTGTATATTTCTACATGCCTAAATGCGTGTTGTTTTATAAAGAAGCCAATATTGCTTAAATATATTGATAGAAATTGGCAAAATTTATCGATTGCCTACGTAGCTTCCAACATTAGCTTGGATTGGACTTTCAATGATATCTACGTACCGGTACTAAATTTGTAATTTAATACCTCAGTTTTAGCGTACTGATTATGGTATGTTGACCTTTAAATTTTACATGCAAAGCAATAACAGGATTTTCCCGTTATTGTCTTACATTTCAAGTAATGATGGGATTTTCCCAGTGGCTAGGGCGGGAGATTCTCAACTTAAGAAATTTACTGACCGCACTTCTTTAAGCTTATGGGAGTTCTTCCGGCATAAACCCGCTGTTACATAATAACATCAAGGCGAAACAAACTTAGGCTATTTCTGTGAATATGTAATATAAATACATAAAGCAAAAAATCTAAGTCAAAAAAGCCTGGTTTAAACCAAAAAAGCCTGGTTTAAACATCCCCCCAAAAACGAGTTTTTGGCATTTTCAAAAACAACCACGGTTCTTGCCAATTCTGCTTACTTTTGTATATAGGAGGTTAAAAAATTCTTATTATATACATTGGTTAATCCTGTGGAATTCATAATGTAAATATGTTGAAGAAAAATTGTTTGAAATATTTTTTCGAAATTCATAGTTTATTTTCGATGTTTTATATTATTATCAGCATCAACCACTAATTAAATGATTTTTTGTGTTATAGAGAAGCGATACAAAGTCTGTTTTATCAATTTAAAGCAGTATTTTAAAAAAAGCCCAAAATTTCCGAAGCAAAAAAGCAAAGCAGAAAAAACCGAGTTTTTTTCCAAAAAAGCCGGTTATTTTCCGAGCCCTTGCATCTCTAGAAACTAGCTTTCCAATGGCTTTCCCTGACCCATCGATATGGACAAAAACTACTTAGTTAGATCTGGCGTCTTCGAAACATTTTAAATCAATATTTCCTTCAATTTGTTTAAAGTTTTCTGGTGTTCATGCGTCCAAACAAAAGGTTTTTTGGGCCACTTCAATTCTCTAATGGGTGCCATTATCTCTTCATCCCACTAGCAAACCTCGCGTAGTAAAAAAAACACAAATTTTTTTAACACCACGTCTGTTACGAGGGGGAGGGATATTCTTAATCGCTGCAATTCTCGATGGATCAAGCTCAATTGTTTTCCCATCTGCTATAAATCCTAGATCCATAATCCTTTTTCTAAAGAAAAAACTTTTGTCTGGTGAGATAATAACACACTGTTTTCTTAATCTTTCTAAAACTAATTTAAGTACCCTCTTGTGCACTTCCACCGTATCTGTAGTTACTAAAAGATCATCGAAGTAAATCTTTACGCCTTGATCTTTCATATCACCCAATATTTTCTACATTACTCGAGCTAAAATACAACTACCAGTCTTTATACCGACTGTTTACAAAATTAATGAAAATAATCACTAACCTCTACCAGCATCCAATACTAATACAAATCTACTAATCAAGTACCATGTACTTGAATACAATGGAAAGGTAGGTGGATTTGAAGTCTAGGATCTTGTAGCACTCCTTGCAGCCGTTACTCAAAACAGTTGGTACTATTAACTATAACTAATGTAATAAAGAATATTTTAGTCCCAAGTCAAGTATACGGTGTTGCAGAGCGCTTATAGGAAAGATGTCTCAATGAGTTTTTCAATTAGAAATTTTTTTGACAAAGAAATATAATTTAATCCAAACTATTCTGAAATCTAGTAAAAGCCCAATTTGATTATTGAAACCAAATACTTCAACAAATCCCAAGAAAATGCGATTTATTATTCTTATTTTCTTTCAAAAACAAAGCTTAATTTACAAACTACTTTAATTCTGATAATATCAATAACAAATTCTCAAGAGTGATAATTGACAGTAACATTAAAATCTCAAAAGAATGTTTGATCAAATTCACAATTTAATTGGTTTATATCCCACACTTCTTATCTGAAACTAGTAATTTCAAACTATTCAAATTTAGGTTTATTTTTTTTAAATTTAGGGTACAGATTTCTCCGCTTCAAACAATGCAGCAATTTTACAAATTCTACCCGTTAAATTCAATCGTGATCCGATTAAATAATCAAATGTATTCCAGGAATTACTTCGCAGTCAAACCTAACTAATTTACACCGATAATTAATACAATCAAACCGACTCTATAAATCCTATCCAATCTTATCACCAAATTTTACGAATAAATGATCTAATTAAGCTAACAAATCGACCAAAGTATTTTTGTTTTAACTTCCCAACTGTCAATTCCTAATAAACAGGAAGAAATCTATTTCAATGTGACTAGTTACAAATCCTATGAACACACTTCTTTTTTTACCAATACGATTCGAAAAAAGAACGAATCAAAGAGATCCCAATAAAATTTGAATAATATTGTACTTACCAAGTTTTATTGCTGGGCATTAGGATCCTCTAATACTGCACTGGATACCTCTCTGTACAACTACAATGGCTCCAAATAAAGACTTCTACCGGACCAGTAGAAATTCAAGAAAATTAATCCTTCAAAATTTCACAATCCTCCATTTCAAACTTGCAAGAAATATTTAAATTGACAAACTCGTCGATGAACAGGAAAGCGAAATAAACGTAAAATATTTTTGTTACTTGTAATTCCGTAAATCCACTGTGACATCGGTACCCATTAAATAACTCCGATTCGATCTTTCCTGTAGCAATCCTAGAGTTCAACTCAAGTTTGCAACCGCGACTTACCCATAACGGAAACACGAGACACGGCTATATGACGTCACGCGGCTGCGTTCTTGAAGCAAAAGAAGACCTTGAATTTACAGCACTTCGTTCTTACCATAGCTACTTGTGAGAAAGAAAAAACAAATTTTATACATTCGAGTACTAAACACAATACAAACAATGCTTTTTATTCTTTTTACATTTTTCTTTTTTCTTTTTCTTTTTTTTGTCCTTTTCATATTTACTTTTATTAATACTTCGAAATAGTTATTTTTATTTAGTTTTCTTTTCCACTATTTTTCATTCTTCAGCCGCACCATTGAGAACATACACAGGCTGTCCAAAATTCCAGTGGCGTATCCTGTTCTTGAGATACCATCGCCACAGAACCCACCTTTAAAAAGAAAGAGGAGTAACTCTTAAGCGCAGCAAAAAATATTCAAGTTTTGATTTATTTTCTGTTTGTAATACTAGCATTTCAAGTAAATGTAATTTTACTTTGTTTCCTGAAATGTAGTTTCCTCTCAACTTCCTATGCAAAACAAAGATCTCATTAATCTTACGTTATACCAGAAAACAGCAGAACATTTTTAAATATTTTCTTTTACCCTCCTGACTTCAATGGGTTTTTCGTAAATTCCTCCTTAGTTTTGGCTCTATGGAAGGTTTATATGCATTGTAAACACTACTTGTAATATGGTCAACAGACAACTTGTCATTCCGACTATATTACAAGTAGTGTTTGCAATTCAAGCATTAATATATATATATATATATATATATATATATATATATATATATACAGTGTGTAACAAAAAGGTTGGGACAGTGGAAAATCTCGAGAAATACACTCGAGATTCAAAAACCGCGAAAGATTTGTCCAATATCTTAAAATGATCTATTTAACTAACATCAAATAAAGGCCCCTCCCCCTCCCTAACGGGGGGAGGGAGGGGGCAACTTGAAAATTTCAAATAGAAACCCCCAATTTTTATTGCAGATTCGGATTCTGCAACCAAAAATAAGCAACTTTTGCTGGAAGTACTTTTTCGTTATCTTTCTAGATGGCACTGTAATCGCAAAAAATGAATATCATCATACCGACGTCCCCTAACTTTGCGACCTGTAATATTACCGAAATGACAAAAAGTGTGACAAATGTAGTTACGCAAGGAAGTACTCATGTCAGGAGCCTATAAAATTGTGTGAACAACAAGTGCTTTAGGTGTCCCATCACAGCCCCAGGGCCCAGCTTGAAAATTTCAAATGGAAACCCCGTTTTTTATTGCAGATTCTACCCAGTAAAAAAATGTTGTTATTTCAACTTTATTTTAACACAGAGCAATGGTTCCAACGTGACTACCACTATGCGGTGTTAGTTCAACACAGCCCCCGCGGTGTTAATGTTTAACACATGGGGTGTTACGTCTTTAACACAACCGGTGTTGAACGGTGTTAAATTCGGATCTGTGTTAGTATTTTCGGTGTTGATTCGACAACATGTCAGGGCCGGTAGTGTGGAGAAAAGTGTTGAGTATTATTTGTGGTGGTGTTGCATCAACACGAAGAAAGTAACACAGTGTGTAGTGTGTTAATTATTTTGTGTTAATATTACACCATGTCAAGTATCAATATAACACAGTCTCTGTGTTACTTCAACATCATTTTTTCATTTTTCAACACACTATCTGTGTCGTAATTCAAGGTCAAAGCCGTGTAAGTAACACTGTTTTGGTGTTATTTCAACACTCCCTGTGTTAAAATTCAAGGTCAGACCACCAGTTTAACATCATTTTTGGTGTTAGTTCGACTCCACTTCTGTGTTACTACGACACCTATTTCGGTGTTGAAATAATTCCGTGTGTTGTGTTGATGTAACCGTTTTTCTGTGTTAAAGAACCATGCGGTGTGCATGCTTACGCTTACCGATGATTCTAATTTTAAAATAAGAATAGTAAACTACAGAATACTTCATATAGAAAATCTTCATAAGAATTTTTGTCGTCCTCCCCAACATTAGTGTGAAGTATTTCTTGATGGTGCGAAACACAATCTTCAACAACATCTTATTCAAATATGATAGGAAACTCTTACCTATATCCTTACAATAGTTTGTTTGCCTCTTAATCGTGATTCTACTTGTTTTCCGCCATTTTTGAAGCAAAGTCCTCGATGTTGACTGATGAGGTCTAGTGCAGTGTAGAAGCGACACAGTAATAAGATGTTGTTTCTCGCTGTTGACATGTTTCTTTACAATTGAAAACCTATCGCGCGGTTTGCATGTTGAAATTTTGTGAATACCTGGATTTCTTTAAGTATTTCTACTGTGTTTCTGTGTTTGTTTGCAGTTTGAATTCATAAGCCTCTACAATTAGATGCCCAACATATTTGGCAATCACGCAGAAAACAACACCGAAGATTCTACACTTGTGTTAAATTAACACATAGGCTGTGTGGCATTTCAACTACCGGCATTTGACACACAACTCCAAATGGAGAGTGAGTTGTTCTAACCACCTGTTTGTGTTATATTTTAACACAATTATGTTAACACATAGGCATGTCATTGAAATAACACAACGATTTTTTACAGTGTAATTCTGCGATAGAAAATAAGCAACTTTTACATTAAGTATTTTTTCGTTACCCTCCTGGATAATACATGAATCGCAATAATAATAATAATAATAATAATAATAATAATAATAATAATATCATTGTACGTCACCTGAGGTTGATAAATGAAAAGCTGGTTCAAGAAGTGGACATGCAGTGTGATGTTGTTGCTAAGACTTGCAAACAAATAAAGTTATGAACATGTTATTAATAATATTCTTCAAGAACTGAGATTTTTCTGTAAGGTTGTGGACACTATGGAAGTTGATTAACGCCAGCTCTCCGTTGGGACATGAAGCTTCAATTAATAATCAGACATAGTGTCAAAAAGCAATTAAGTTATTCATTTACGTCATGTTTATGTAGATATTATAATGATTTGATTTCAATATAAACCATGTGATTTCACCTGAGAGGTAAAAGTGAAAGTGAACACGTAATGTTGATCGGTGAATCTATTAAAGTTTAAAATGAAACTGTCAGTTTCTTGTTTTGGTTATGTAGATGTGCATACTTACTATTTGATTTGAAATTGCATGTAATCCTGTTTGAGAAGTGAAAGTAAATGTGAACATCTATTAAAGTTTAAAATGAAACTATCTGTTTGTTGTTATGGTTATGTAGATGTGCATAATTACGATTTGATTTGAAACTACATGTAATTCCATCTGAGAAGTGAAAGTCAATGTGAACATATAAAGTTGATCTATAGATCAATTAGTCATTAGAAAAGAGAGCAAATATTCTTTTATAAAATTAGTGTAACAAATAACATTTGATCACAAGACATACCTATGTGTCATCCCTATGGCATGTTCTGTAAGCACTTAACGTTGGTCGTAAATTACGGTCCAGTAACATAGAAGCTATTAGATATTGGTAGCAGTAATCGTTGTTACAGAAAATCTCTGAACACTCAAGATGTATTTCAACTGTATTTCAACTGGTTTGTATTAGAACTCTCAAAGTGAAGTTGTAACGTTCTTGATGATACAAGGATGGGACAATCGCGAAAGGTCATGTGCAGAAGTAAGGGTAATATTTAACGAAAAAAATCGAGTTCCAAACAATCCCATTCCGAGATCTACTGTCGAGTGCATCGTAAGGCGTCGAGAAAACGGTAACTATAAAAGAGTGTAACATTCCTGATCTACCGAAATCGTCGACAAACAACTTGTTGCACTCATTTCTTGAAAATACTCACCTTAGCATTCATATAGCTGCTGAACAACATGAGATTAGTCACATATCTGCGAAAAGAATGTTGAAGAAAATAAAGTTCCACCCATACAAAATTCATCTGATATATCAGCTGAATGAAGATGTCTTTGATCATAGTGTAGAATTTTCTAAAAATATGATGAAAGAAATCAATGATGATCCACCACCACAATTGTATTTTCTGATGAAGCCACGCTCCACTTAAATGATTACATTAAGATATATATAATTGCAGGTTTCGATTTGACACCAATCTCATTGTTCCTTTGCAAACTCACTATAAATCCTGAAAATTTGAATATCTGAAAAAATGAAATGAAATCTTTGAGTTTTACGTCCCACGGTTATGCTAAAGGACACGGTGATGATGAGTAATGAATGAAATGGTGGAATGAAGAAAGTGGGAGGAAACGGGAGGACCCCGAGAAAACCCACGCACACGGTGTTTGTCCACCACAAAGTTCACTTGGCGGGGGCTGGGATCGAACCCGTGACCCCAAGCACCAGAGGTGAACGCTCTACCACTGAGCCACCGCGGCCCGTTTGAATATCTGAGAAGCAGTGCAAAATAATACTATAACTGTCCCTCTTTCTAGGAATGACAATTTGATTTTTAAACTGTGTGAAGAGATGCTTCGAAATCAAGTAGTTCCATGAATGAGAGACACTCTAGAAGGCAATTTTGTCCACAGATGGTTCCAGCAAGATGGTGCAAGACCCAACTACATTATAAATATGCGGCAATTTCTTAACACGGAATTTCCTAAATAACGGATTGGCAGAAGAGGCAAGGTCGAGTGGCCCGCTCGTTCTCTGTTACCCTGATTTATCGTCACTAGAACACTTTTTCTGGGGTTTTCTAAAAGTCCGAGTATACCAAACAATGCCAACCAGATTGGATGATCTTCGTCAAAGCGTTATTCATAAAGTTGCACTTATTGAACTGGACGTCATCAGAAATGCAATATTTATCTTTTATCATCGAACTGCTCACTGTCAGACCAAGAAAGGTGTGTAGTTTGAGCACTGCTGTGAAATATCAGTTACATTTTGTTAATCTTCAAATTCTATACAACCAAGTCGCGAGAGGCAATGGGACTCACGATAATCAAGTTCTTCGAGAAAAACGGGAAAACAGCACGTGGCTGGTAAAGCTGATGTGTAGTTACGCATTCCGCAGCTAGCCTAACAGTAAATTAAGATAGCAGGAAAAGAAGACAGCACAACGTTCTCTACTCTCGAATTTCAAGTGAAACGGAATGTAGTTAGTGTTCAACGAAGTTAGGGTTATGTTAAATCCAAGTATATCAGTCACACCTCCCTAAGAATGTAACTGAACTTTAAGAACGCATTTAAAAAGCAGGTTTATCTACTGACTCTGACATACCCCTGTATATCAATTAAGTTTCTTTGTGCTTTATCCACGTTTTGTAAATTTATTCTCCTGTGAAAACTCCGTCATTTTTGTGCTTTTTCGTACTAGTGTGAACAAATGATTTTATTTAATCTGTCCCTGTCACATGATATTTAACGAACATATTGGCCTACTTGCTTTTTACAATTCAAGGGAAGATGTGTCTTGTTGTAAAGCATAAACATTCCTTTCTATATCGTAATGGTTTACAACGGTCGCATTGAAATGTGAATAAAAGCAATTTTGTTTTATGCTAAGCCTTTTTGAAATATTGGTAACGTATTCCGTGCTTCTTAATTGCACGTGTATTTCTAGAAATATTTAGGTTATCATCAATCCCAGGTAAAGTACATAATATTTCTTTTTTTGTGATTAGTTTCACCTAGGTAGATAACGAAAAGTACTTTGAATAAAATTTGCGTATTTTCGGACGCAAAGTCAAAATCTTCAATGGAAATAGCGGGTTTCCATCTGCAATTTTCAAGTTGGCCACTGGGCCCTATGATGGGACCCCTGGGGACAATTGTTCACATAATTTTATAGGCTTCTGACATGGGTACATTCTTGCGTCACTAGATTTGTTACATTTTTTGTCATTTCGGAAAGGTTTTAGATCTCAAAGTTAGGAGACGTCGCGTCGGTACGATGATACTCATTTTTTCTGATTACAGCGCCACCTAGTAGAATAACAAAAAGGTGCTTCAAGTAAAAGTTCCTTAGTTTTAGATCCAGAATCAGATTCTGCAATAAAAATAGTGGGTTTCTATTAGAAATTTTTAAGTTGGCCCCTGGAGCCCTATGATGGTACCTCTGGGGGCACTTGTTGTTCACAGAATTTTATAGGCGCCTGACATTGGTAGGTTTTTGCGTAACCAGATTTGTGACATTTTTTGTCATTTCGGAAATATTTCAGATCGCAAAGTGAAGGAACATAGGTACGATGATATTCACTTTTTTGCGATTACAGCGCCATTTAGAAAGATAACGAAAAAGTACTTCCAGCAAAAACTGCTTACTTTTGATCGCAGAATCCGAATCTGCAATAAAAATAGGGGGGTTTTCTTTGAAATTTTCAAGTTGCCCCTCCCTCCCCCGGTTAGGGAAGGGGAGAGGGACTTTAATGTTAGTTAAATAGACCTTTTTAAAATATTGGATACGAGTTTTCCGGTTTTTGAATCTCAAGCGTATTTCTCGAGAAATTCCACTGTCCCGACCTTTTTGTTACACACTGCATATATATATATAACTCTAGCTGCGTAGTAGGCCTTTTCCAATATCTACATTTATTGCCACGAATATAACTATCACTCACATAAATTATAGATCCAAAGGAAATTTCTCCTACAAAGTGAATTAATTAGTATTACACTTTAGAATTTCACGAACTAGTAAACTTTTGTGACACACACAGGAATCAAAGTTTCATGTATGTGTGACGAGACGCACGAATCATTGGTGCATGTGAAACTGGTTCGTGGTTCCCAGATTACTTTTCCTGAAGGAGGAAAAATGCTGAACACCACCACTTATAATTCTCAGGTGTGAGTTAGGGAAGCCTAGTTTCAGGAAAATTGCATGGAATCTATTATTATTATTATTATTATTATTATTATTATTATTATTATTATTATTATTATTATTATTATTATTTTATTTTTATTTTTTGTAAGTGTTTACTTCATATCCAGGAAGTTCCAACATTCAACGGACAATTAAAAAATTAGCGGAACCAATTTGTTTCTTACCAGCGACAATCGTCACACGAAGACCTACAATTGGAAGTGTCCTTCAGGAAAATTACAAACGATCTAATTACCGCCGTAAGGTATATATTGAATAGTAATCGGCTAGTATAAGTTTTCTTCCTGATGTTACCATATCAAAACTATCAAATGCCAAGGCATTCTTTGAGTAAAAACATGCTTTTTGAGGAAAAAGTCGTCGTTTACTTTTAAAATTAGCCTCTATTGTCTATTTTATAATTATGTTTACATTGTTGAAACTCTCTTTCTAAACGGGAAAATCCTCTTTTCAATCGTTATCCAGGTTGGCTTCAGTTTTCAAATATTATATTAGTTTTAATACGTACATTAAACCGTCAGTAATCGCGTCATTTTTTGTGATACCACTACTCGCGCGAGGATCCAATAGACCCCCAAATTGATATTAGTTTTTTTACAATAAAAAATAGTTTTTTCAAAATAATTCAGACAATGCAGCATAACTCTAGACATGTTTTTAAAAGCATTTGCTGCAATTAGATTTTTCTACTCGTCTTCAGACATTTATTTTATTTTTTTCATCAGGACTTCTGGCTAGCAACACAAAATTTACCAATTTTGGGGTCCATGAACACCTCACGCGAGTACTTAAGAGTTAAGGTCTTGTATCAAATTGTCACTTGGGTGTGGTATTCATGTCACATTGGTTTCTCTGTTGCCTCGTATTGCAAATAAAAATAAAAGTGAATATTGAGTAAGATATTCAACTGAGGACAATATTAACTAAAACAGAAAGAGTCTAATGATATTAAAAATCAACTAAGATTATGGACTTTTCAGGACAGTGTATAACACACACACACGCAAAATCATATATATATATATATATATATATATATATATATATATATATATATATATATATATATTCGAAACAACGAACCAACATTGCTATTACAAAGTGTCTACTAAAATCCCAAAATGAAATTTCGTGACCTTTTCTTTACCAAATCATAAAATTTCCTAATGTTTTCAAGAGCGAATTTGGGTGCGAATTAGGCCGAATTTTCATCCATGCGATAGAAACGTACTTTGTTTGCGATTTGGTAGCATCTAAAGCTGATCATAGACATTTTTGGTGGTTAACTTTGACGTTTTATAGAACAAAATTTTACAATTTGTACTTACATTTGAACAGTTTAAAAAAAATCGTGACGCAAAAGCTAAATTTCGTGACTTTCATGACCATTTTCTGATTTCGTGACATTCGTGACCGATAGACACTCTATAACTTTATTTAAACAAGCAAGTTCTCTGTTATGGGAGAAAGCTTAACAATTATCCCTAATACGCGTTATCCCTGGTGGAATCCACAGGCTTGGGAAGAGGTTCGCAATACTCCAGGACACTTGATGATATTATATTCGATACTTTATGTTTTAGAAGTTGTGTGAACTAATGATGATTTCAAGGAATGGCTCGGGGATCAAATTATATCCTTCTTCAAAACCTACGAAATTTTCCTCGGTGAATATCTCCGACAATGCTCAACGTCAGTTATCAGTAATTTCTCAGTGCTATTTTTCCCCCTTCCCCATATAACGTGCTGGCGTAATCTGTGACTTTGCGTCCTGCTGATGATAAGTGTGTGTGTCTGAACATTCGCGTAAGCATAATCGGTCCGTCACATGTTCAGTGAGCACCACAGCAGTTTCTCAAGAAATCTTCACTTATGTATGCTATGGGGACATTCGACTTGGCAGGAAACAATAGGAAATGGGTGAAGCAAATGATTAATCATTACTGTCTGTTTGTAATTACGGTATTTCCTTACTTTCGTCAATTATTTCATCATTCTACATTAAATATATACATAATTTGTCACATTTCCGAGTTCGAATTACATAATTTTCTATACTTATTTGTCTCTCTACAACGAAATTATTATATGTATACTTCCATATTATCGTTCAATTTCCACTCTGGCTGTGGTAAAAATGCAGAAATAGAGTCGATTTTAAGGTGGATCACCACCCGGATGTCAATACATATTTTAGCTCATTCCGTTAATTATTGCGCAATGAAACGTTACATATCATAAATATTATATTGTAATATAGAGTTATGCATTAGCTACAACAAAAGATACTGATTCATTTGGTTATGTATTCTGATAACGAAAAGCATAAGGAATAAGAGAAAATACTTGATTTGTTTTACAATAAGCAACCAAGATGGCACTTGCTGTTAAATCTCTCTAGAAGTGCTCAGTTTTTATGAAATGTTTATTTGTATGTGTAAAATATTTTATAGTAACGATCTTATTACGAAATAGATATATTGTTCGACCGTTTTAGTGTTATGTTTTATATTTTATTTAAATATTATTTTACATGTAAGGATATATATTTTGAGGAGAAACTTGCGCAGAGCATCATAATGCGTTGTTGCCAAATTTGAACGTTTACTGTGGTAGTCGCAATAAGAAAATTCCTGGATTCTAGCATTATAGTTTGAGAAGCGGAACTTAACTGTGAATTGCGGCAAAAGTCGAAAACAAATTTCTTTAGCAGAATTCCATCATTACTTCCTTTATTATCTGGTGTCAATAACAGTCGATACTATCTGGCAACGCTGCACTATAGCACCGAGAACATCTAGTTATCCACCTTAAAGGAATTCGTAAGAATCTAGTCATGTTTTTCGGACTTAGTCTCTAGAAGGCAGTCCTACTTTTTCTCAGCAGAAATTTACATTTTCTTTTGAATATCAAAGGTTTGTATTCACATATAATATGTTATATGAGGGTGCAGATACGACCCGCTCGGGAGAGTAATACTCCCGGAAGTAACTTTTATCGCGCGCTAACCTAGCCAGATGCGGGGCTTTTAACCCATTCCTACTACTACCACTACTTATCTGCACAAAAGTAAGTAAATCACTTTTCTGAGTATTGATTTCATCTTATTTTAATGGTGAAAGTGATATGAAAATTTAAAACAAAAAACTTTCCTTGGACAGGATTTGAACCCACGTCAAAAGATTTCCATTACTAGCCCGTTGCACTAGCATGCTCAGCCACGAAGGCCGACAGCAGCAAACATTTTATTTCTGCTATATGTGAGCTATGTGCCAAGAAATGGATAACGCCAGCCAATCAAAACCGTGTATTTAGTTCCTACTTCCGGGAGCATTACTTCCCTGAGTGAGTCCTATACAGATATACCTGACATTTTAAGAACGCACCATTGTCTGTAATAAATATTACATTGATCATTTACGTGTAAAGTGCAGCATTGTGTAATTGAAGTGAGTATCGTGTCTATTATTATTTGACAGTTTATAGCTACAGGTTGAAATATAGTAACTATTGGGCTTACATAAGTTCTTAAAGCCACTATTTCGCATTATGTTAAATGTAGGGTAATTAATTTGTTCTACAGGTATTTAAATATCTTGCAGTTCCAAATATGAGGTTACTCAATGGTTATTTATTAGTATTGAACTAAGCTTATAAATTAATGTTTTCTGAAAGCTTGTAAATAACCCTTTGTATAAATTTTGTAGAAGCTTTCTTCTAATGGTATTAAGCATTAGACAGAACTCCGAGGAACTCCATGCACATGGCGTTTGGCCACCACACAGCCCACTATGCTGAAGCTGTTGTCAAAGCACGACTCAGAGCGCCAGAAGCGAGAGCACTATAGTCGAGGCATCTCCGTCCTTTAATAACTTGTGTAGGATCAAGTGATAGATAATTGTTTTGTTACATAAGTTAATACTTTGTTGAATTATGTTCAGCTTATCTCTGATTAGAGTTGAGTAAATACATTTCTGCAAGATTGAACTGCAGGTAGTCTTCCATTATTTGCTTAATTTATAACCAACATACTGCGTTAATTATTTACATTTCGTAAAATAACTCCCGCCTACACTTGTCTCGACTCAAATGTGAAAATACGTTTCCACGTAGTCACACATAACGAAGAAAGATGGCTTGGTTCTCTTCACTAGTATATTTCGATGTTGAATTTAGTAAATTTCAGTCATATTTGCAATATTTCCAATAAATGTGCAAATTAATAATGTTGCAATACAATAGAAAAGGGGCAAGCTTTTAGTCTGTGGTATTACCAAAAGCTCATAAAGACTTCACCTATTTATGTACACTAAGTATGTCTTAAGAAATTCGAACAGATAAAGGAGTTCAAGTTTCAGATTTCAGTGTCATTAAAAACGAGATTGCCAAAAGGTTGCGCCTCCATAGTATTGAAATAGAAACAATATTAGCCGATAACAAGTTTATTTTAACCTTACGCAAGCCAGCATCATAATGCAATTTGGGAGTTAACTTGGAACAAGCCTTGTTGGACCGAGTTGTATTTGAGGGTAATAACAAAGCGTCACGGAGGTACATGCTAAGCTAACATTTCATAAGCCAATGCATCTCGCCAGTGCGGAAAATCAGAGGAAACCTGAGTTGATTCTTTCCTTTTTAATGGAAAACTTACGTTTCTCATGACGTGTACAGAATAGTGATGATCAACAGACGCAAATGTCATAATTACAGAGATCATTAAGCTAGTTTTCTTGATTACAGTCTACTTGCAGTAGTAGGAAACATACTATCCACTTGGACATGCAAGAAATATAGAAAACTTTACCCTGAAAGGTTGGTATGTCGCCCAAATGTATGTCTGTGGTTAACTGTTCAGCAGAAGAAAGTTTCACTTAAATGTATAACTTTAAATAGAGTCAAAAGAGCATCAAATATGGAGTGACGGAGGTCAACCAGCTATGGGAGATGCAAAGAACGTAATGAAATCTAAGAATCCAGAATAGCTTTAACTTATTAACACAAAATTCGATCGGATTGGGATCAGAGAAAAATTAATATGAAATACCTCACATTGAGAAAAGTGCTCCATTTGGATGTTTGAACAGGTCACAGCCTGTATTAGTCACGGAGAAATTTGTGCGGTAGGAAAAATTGTGTGGGATTTTTATAGACAAATTACAGACAGAGCACACTGACAGAGCTGGATGGAAAATAGATAGGAAGAGGTATAGAAAGAAGAAATTCGACTACAGATTGGTGATGGTTTTTAATGGCAGTGAAGAATTGAGCGCGGCAGGGGAGAAAAGGCAGTCAACCAAAAGTAGAAAACAGGTAACACAGAAGTACGAGGAAAGCAGAAGATAAAAGTGAAACAAGCCAGAATGAACGGAAAGCAGCAAATTCAGCAGATGGGAAGGAAAACTGAGGAAGAAATATGATACACGGCAGAAAGGAACATAAACAATAAAGGGACGAAGCAATTAACAGTTACTACAGAAAATATGTTTCAGTATCATTTGAATGGAGGATAATAACTTGTAGAAGTTCATTTAGTATATAGAAGAGAAAGAAATTACTTTTATAAATTTATTCATAGACCAGGAAGAAGGGCGGAATCAAATAATCTGCCAAAGTTTATCTGTAATTGCGCTAATCAATTGATGTAACTAGGAAAGTTTGCTCACTTTTATTGATTTATAAGATGTAGGTTTTATTTGAAAATTTGGAGCAAACGTGCTTTTGTAGTAAAGAGTAATAGATAAATATTTGAGTTGAGGTGAGAGATTACTGTCTTATACCATAAGGAAATACGCTATTATTTCTTTTAAGATTACCTCTGGTTGGACTTGAATGAAATACTCATGTTAGTTCTATCATTTGCTAATTCTTTGTCTAAAATAAGACTGTTGCTTGTAAATAACTGTACACACAATTAGTAAGCTCTGTTACTGTAAACTGAAATAAAGGAATTGTTACACGAGGGATGGTTGATTGAAAGGGAATTGGTCTTAATCAGTGGCGGTTTCAGGCATCTTGCGGATTTAAAGAAATCTTAGCCCGAACCCTTCTCTACCCTGCTCATTCCTTTTTAATTAACTGCTCTTCATTTGTTTTTCTCACTCTATATATTTACGTTTCCTTCATGCGCGACTAACAATAAATAACTAACAGCTTGTCACAATGCAGTTTTTACAGTGACATAGACTCACTCAGTACTTTCTTGTATTACCAATTTCCCAAATTTACCAAAATGATATTGTTTATCCTTAAATGACTTTTAATAAGTAATATGTCAGTCTTATACACAGTTGAGAAACCATATAGTAAGTTCTTTATCTAACAATTTCTTATAATTAAAGTTTTATTTCAAAATAGGAAATATAATGAAGATACGTTTGTGTTATATACAGGAGTGAAAATCCATGGCAAGTTATGTATTTAACCAGTTGTTGTAATTGGACATTCATTTAAATAAAAACATAAAGGAGAATATGTGAACAAAAATGTATACAACAAAAATCAATCTATTGCTCAAGTATTACAGCCTGGGTATAAAGGCAACATCAATCATCAACAATGATCGAACCTGGCCAGCGTCGTTTGAAGGAAGAAAGGCATGAATCTTTCCCCTTAGTTTCTTTTAGCTGACGCCTTCTAGTTTCGAAAGTTGTTATTTTGACGGCAACCTTACAACAAATTTGGTAGAATGGTAGGTAACCCAAACTTAAAATAAAATCAGTTAATTAAGACGTGTATATAAGCCTATCTAACGTTATTAGAGAGCCACTGCTTACTTATAAACTTTTCTTTGTTCGTCATTGTCGACTACATCGCTCATGCTATGAAGCATGTAAAGACCCGATAAATACTTCAGAGATGATAAACTCAAACTTTAAAACAAAATCGTTATGGGAGATTAGAAAATAAAATATAGGAAAGTGTCAATTACTCAGTACTTGTCTTCTAATGATCTCCTTCACCAATTAAATCTAAGTTTTAAAGTTGATAAGAATTTGTTATTTTTAGAAGATATTATGTGAATCTATTGAAAACGAATAAGGACTTGTGGAGTACGTGTATTTAGTAACTTCATGCAAGTTACAATTAAAGGCTTAAAGCTTCGAATTTTCTTATAAAGGAGGAAATTTTAGATTTCTACACTTTCTTTTTAATTACTCTCTTATTTCGTTTCCACTATTTTCTTTTAAAATACAAAATAGTAAACTAAAAATTATATATAGTTCTAAATTCTAACTAAAAATTATATATAATATTTCTTGAAATTAAAGCATGCTGTTATGACCAGCATATATAGCAAATCAATTTATATACCATATTTAGTGATATGAGAGTTTCAGGAATAAATAATGGTACTGGAAAAAAACAAAAGAAACCTCTCATTATAGAAATTATATTACACAAACTTCCTCTTGTGATGGAGGAATGTTGTTATATCTTTTTCCTTTCTTTCGAATCTTATCTAAATAATTTTAATATATTTTTAAAAGCAAATTTGTAAGATTTTTTTCAATCAATTTCAGTTTGGAACAGCTACTTGGCCATTCTATTTCGAACAACGGACTCCGGCACTATAGAAAGCAGCATAAGTCCTTAATTCTATGCTTGCAGTATAATTCAAGAGTTTCCACAATACTGACCTAACGCTCTTTGTTAGTAATGTTTTAACTTATGTATTTTCAAGGCAGATTTCTGCACAAACCCTTTTCCACAATCTTCGCAAATATGTGGTCGCTCTCCTATGTGAGTATAGATGTGATACCTCAAAACAGCTTTTAAAGCAAATCCTTTCCCGCAGTGCTGGCAGCAATATGACTTTTCTCCGGTATGCATTAGCATATGATTCCTCAAATCGTTTTTCTGTGTGTATGCCTTGCCACAAAAATCACAAGAATGGGGTTTCATATTTGTATGTATTAATTCATGTTTCTTCAAATTAGAAATCTGGGTGAACCCTGTATCACATGTCTTACATTTGTAGGGCTTCTCACCTGTGTGTATCAGAGAATGACTTTTCAAATGAGACCTTAGAGAGAACCTCTTTCCACATTGGGAACAGAAATGTGGTTTCTCCGCAGTATGGGTTAATAAATGGTCTCTTAAATAAGATTTTCGTGCGAAAGTTTTACAACAATCCGTACATGAGAATGGCTTTTTACCTGTATGCAGTAACATATGTTCTGTCAATTTACTCTTTCTAGTAAACGATTTGCCGCACTCTATGCACGAATGTGGTCTTTGGCCAGTATGCGTTAAAGTGTGGTTTGTCAAACCAGATTTGTGTGTAAAGGATTTACCACAATATAGGCAAAAGTGATTTCTCTCCCCCGTATGCATCAAAATATGTGATCTCAAACTGGCTTTCCGAGAAAATGTCTTGGAACAATGGTAACATACAAATGGCCTTAAACCTGTATGTATTAACATGTGCTTGATGAGAATAGATTTGTTACTGAATGTCTTTCCGCAATCTTTGCAACCAAATGACCTATCTCTTGTATGTGTTAAACTGTGCAATATCAAATGAGATTTTTGAATAAAATTCTTTCCACACTGGTGGCAATGGTGAGGTCTCTCTCCAGTATGTATTAAAGAATGAATATCCAGCGTAGATTTATGAACAAATGCTTTACCACAAACCGAACATGAATGCGATCTTTCTCCGGTATGAACTAATGTGTGGGTCTTTAAGGAGCCTTTAAGGCGAAACTTTTTGTTACAGTGGTGGTATGTATAATGTTTGTTGTTGGTATGCGTTGCCTTGTGTCTGATGAAATAGGAATTTTTAGTGAAAGATTTTCCACACTCTTGGCATATTTGGGAACTCTCCCTCCTACTTCTCGATTGGTCCTCTACCATGCTTCCGTTTTTAATGAATGTTTCGCTATCCAGTTTTAAGCAATGTCCCATGTCGTGTGTACTTAATCTGTGCGTTTTTAAGTCACTCATTCCGACATGGCTTCCAATATGTTCACTAGAAAAAGAAAAATATATATCAAACATATTAAGTACTAATAATATACGCATACATGCATTGATATGATACAGCACCCATAATAAGCAGAACACTATAATTTTCAGAAAACCGATGCACATAAATCAAACTTTCATACCCAAGTAATACTAATACAGCTCAAGAGTTTACAAGAAAATATTGCGTTATTGATCACCTGCTACATATTATGCACGTATTAGTTACACGTTTCAGAAGTCAATCGTAGTTTAAAAACTGATCTAAAGATGTCAGAAATGTTTTAGTAGATATCATTTTCTATCTAATATATGTATATTTTACATGAAGGCTTACTGTGCAGTTTTATCGAACTATATGGCTTTTCTACCACTACAACTTTTACGATATATTACTGTTTACCGTCTATCCTTCCCTATGTAGAAAAAAAATATTGTCGCGCGAGTTGTTCATCAGCGAGTTCCATCTTATCTTAGTATAGAGGATTAAACTCTGAACTAGACATTGTCCAGAAGTTTATTGTGTAGAAATAACAAAACTTCTTATAGACCATAATTTGTTTGTTAGATTGGATCGATTCTGTAATGCAACTTTATGTGAGTCTTAAAGCTAAATGTGCAACTTATATGAATGTAGTCTAGTGTAGTCTTTACTATGTATACTCGAATTCATAACACGAATCATATCTAGGTGATACGGGCTAAAAGAGTTTGCGCTCCCTTTTGTCACACGATTTAAGTGAAAGTTGAGGGAAAACGTTACTAAGGAACTGGTGAACTCTAGTTGATCCTGTAGTCACATACCACGCTTTTAATTAGTAAGAAAAAATACACAACTCATGTCGCATATTTACTACGAAAATATTTTTTACAGGTGATAAGTAAATAAAGGTTCATTAGTGATGCTACATAATGATAACATTTTGAGGTATTTTAGTTGAACTAACGCAGATTTTTCAATACAACTACACACGCTGGACGTCATATGTGTCAACAATAGATTTTATTGAGCTATTGCAATTAAATTCCAGATCGGTATTCACACACGATTACATCCTCCACATACTCGTATAAACACTGAAGCCATATATAACATTTCAAATTTTGTGGGCATGGTACTCGACTGATAGCGATGGCATAGAGTACACCTATGGCCGATGTTACTTTTTATGGTAATATTTGCTTTTATAGTTTAGAAATACGTTCTCCACATTTACTTTTACCTTTTTTTCTTTCTATACGAGAATTCCGTGCGTTTGAGGAATGCATCCAGTTTTGTTCACCGAGATCTTTTGCATTTTAGGCAAACATACTAGCACTACACGAAGGAAAAACATGTACGGAAAGAACCAATTTTAAGACAGTGAAGAGCAAGCAGACTAGAAAAGGAAACCTATATTTTAGAATGGATGTTGTGCTTATACCAAGCATGTGGACAAGGTAATTTCTTAATTTGGAAAATGCTTTTAACACATTGTAAAATTAATTTATTACTTGTTCATGTTCCTCAATTAACACAAATATTTTTAAATATGCTTATTAGATTACGCGTCAATAAATTCGTTAAAATCATATTTGCGATTCTTCTTAGCTGACATTTCTTAAAAAAACGATGCATATATCATACATATTACCAGGCAGAAAAAAATAAGATTAATACAATACTGTACTCGCTTTCCCGAATGTTGCCAATATCCTTCATATAGATTTTGTATATAGTTACTAATTGTAGCATACGTAGCACTGAACGAACCCTACATTGAAAAACATTTTGCTATTTTATGCAATTGCATTAGAAGTTACACGCTTTACGTTATTACGATGCCTTGTAGCTCGCTTAGCATATTCGAATCATCACAGCATTCGTTTGCCTGCAATCATGTTACATTGTGATAGGATAGAATAATGTTTTCTAGCATCTAGAAATGTTTGATCTACTATTTCGAAAAGTGTTTAGAAGGACAAGAATTTCCTTTAACAATATCAAATTTATAAACTATAATCCATAACTAATTATAATAACAATGACACTAATGTTCGGACTAAGATTTGAGACGATTTTAGACACTTGTTAGCATTAAGCTGTAATATATACCCAATTCTAGTTCATCCACATCATTCATCTTACTATGAAGTGTATAATGCTGCTCTTTGAAAGGATACTAGGTCCGCACCCTACTAGGGGAGAGCAGAGACCACGGCCTTTCTCCCAAAGGGAGAACCACAAATATTAGTGCATCCGGGAGAAGATGTGAAGTATCTCAACGTGTACATAGTCCTAAACATGTAAAAGAAAGCTATTCCATATTCCTTGGAGGAACCTACCGAGGGGAACATCTCCCTTGCCTGGTAGGTACCCAATTGTAAACTGGGCAAAGCTATTGAGAACAGGACTCTGCCTGTTTTCGATCCAAGTCGAAGGAAGGATATGTAGTAAAAGGAAAGATATCAAACCTAAGAGGTGATCTGGCGCATACCATATGATCCGGAATGATACGAAAATGACTGTGCTCGCGGTATCTCTACACAATGGCCAGTGACCTTCGAACGATAGATCTAGGAAGGATCGTGATTTAGCAACATTAACTGGGGTTGCCGTTCTGTAGTTAAACAGTGGGATTTGGTATCGGAAGTCTTACTGCTGGGATGTAAGCTTGCCTTCCAAAGCTCGGGCGGCATACATGCAGATTAGAATAACCCTAAACTGGCAGCGACACCCAGCAGCCTAAATTGAGAGGCACTCAAGACTTTGATCCAAATGTGCATTGGGTGCACCCAGCTTCCTTAAACAGTCAATATATATCCAACAGCAGCAAGGTTGGAACACATCTTAAAGGGGTACTGGATACTCGAGGACGCTGAGTCCAGCTTGAGGTTATACAAGCAAAGCGGTTAATCGGTACCGGCACACAAAATTATATTAATAGGTGGGATCTAGCCCTGAAAGGCGAGACAAGCGTATCAGGAGATAATACATATAATGTCGAACTCCGCCATAGTCAATCTTTTGAGCACGAGTTGAGATAAAAGAGGGTACCTATTGCACACATGTGATACTTCACATATGAGGGAAGCATTGTTTGTGGGGAGAACTGAACCTTCTAGTCAAATAGAACAAACATACAGGAAAAAAATCATACACTACTAGAAGATGATTCTTGTCACGACTACCAGATCGGGGATTAAAATGTACTATTGTTTCCGCAGTCTGTGTGGCATCAAAACAAGTAACATCAAGACGACAGGGTTGTGACAGGAAATTTTCCTGTATTTCAGGCATACCCCAAAAATAAGTAGATTTGTAAGTTGCGGCAATAACACGGGACTCAACATTTTGTACCATTTGGTCACCAAAAGGGAGGATGTGAACTGTTTCTAATGCTCCCGACTCGACAAAAGGGACACCAGTTGACCTTTTCTAGCTAGAATAAATCGTTTTATCAGTAGATATAATTGCGAGACAGCTCAGAGTATTACACAATAAAAGTATACTATTACCGTACATGTGACATGGGTCCGAGTACCAGCACAACACATGAAGTTATCCAGGCTGATGTTACCAAGAATGTAATATTTCTGTGCACATCCAACTACCCACTTGCATTCTGCCCAATGCCTCTTGGTTCAAAATGTAAAAACTAAGGAGAAATGGTAATGGCGGATTTCTCAGTTATGGTAAGATATAATAAATATGCAATTGTAGGAAGACCTGAATTCAACCAAAGAGAAAGGCAATGACTTGTCATCGCCTCAAATCTAAACATAGTCTCTGTTACCACCTTAAATTTACCTTGCCGAGGACATACAGCTGGTTCCGGTAGCAAATGAGATACCTGACGAGACCTTGGCTCTAGTAGTTTAAATGTCAGTGATCCATCCGAAGTAGGGACCGCTGTGAAAGTACCCTCTGACATTCAGGGACACGTAGGAATGTTTCGGACTCTGTAGATTGTGCTTGTACATTGGGACTTGCTGACATACAGTGCTGGACACATCTTGACGCAAAAATATGCTAAGCTTGCCTCAAAACTTCGTGGAGTCACTCGGTATACCGGTAGAGGAGTTTCGTTTGTCAGTAGGAATAACTGAGAAACAGCCCTTGGTTCATCCACTAATGGTTGTATCCTAATATCTCTCTTCCGAAGGGTTATTTGTATATTTCGGACACACATGAACGAGCATACCAATGAATCGGCTTAAAGTGTAAGGTACTTAACTTAAAACCATCGCCATTACGAACGGAAAAATAAGCGAGATGTAAACTTCTCCATAGTTGTCGCTTTCGCTGTTATTTGTCATCAGATGTCATCTGCGCCATAATGGTAGTAAGTATCTAGTATAAATTTGTAAAAAAAAAAAATCTCCTTTTACCATCACTTTCAAATTTTTTTTAAGAAACGAGAAACTCATGAACATTGCAGAGAAAATAACTGATATGTATAACGTAATTTTCGGAAATTTTTCCAGCATTTCTTTCTCATTTTCCAGACTACTTGTTTCGAAGATTTCATGTGAATTCAGAAAAAAGAAAAAGGAATCAAGTAATAAAAATTGTTTTTAATATTTAATGGTATTAATGATCCGAATTCACATTTGGAATCCGTTAAATCCTTTAAGTACAGTGAAACCTGTCTATGTTGGCCACCATCGGTTCCATCGAAAAGTGGCCAACTTACAGAAAATAAGTGTGATTTGTGTATTTTTAGAATAGGATATCTAGTATTATTTGATTGTAAAATTTTAATAAGCAGTGGCACAACTGCTTATAAATAATGTATATAGAGTAATCATAAAAAATATACAGTACTAGAAAATATTACTATAGCATTTTTAATATATGTGCATACTTTTCTCTTCCTGAAAACTAGTCTTGTACATTGGATTGTTCCGATTGAAAACACAATAACACAAACAAGCATGCAATAGAAGCGTATATACGCAGTTTATTGAAATTGATATTATAACACCCTGAGTTATTCAGTTTGTAAACAAGAAAAGCTAACTTATAAACTGAAAAATTCATATGCAATTTATATTACTTATTTTCAGTTGTTACTGAATGGTGGTTAATTCTAGACGTATTTGTTTTGTTCTTTTTAACAGATATGCACATACTAATATTGTAGTTAACTACCTCTTGTTAATGAGCTAGAAGTGTTTTCCTCGGAGCAAAAGATGTTTTGAGAAAATCCTGAGAAAATTCATATCTCAAAAATTCCGCTATCTTCTGACAAGCCAACAGGTGCCAATAGTTGACAACTGAGATGGTTAGTTTTAACCTTGAGAATTTTCCGGAATTACTAAAGATCCCCACTGATGAGAGTAATTGATATAGCTAATGGTTTTACCAAAACAGACAGGGTAAACAAACACGTACAACCATTTCCTGAATTCCTGTACGTGCTTTTTCTTATTCACACCTTCCTTTACCACCCATATGAGGGTAGTGTTCTGGCCATTGACCTCCAAGAACAAATCGTGCGAATCTATGCTTCTTTGTGTCCAGTCACAAATACAGAACATCTGCCTCTCATACGGGAATACGAAAGAGTTAAGAAAAAAAACAATACTGTGTTTTGCGTGGCCAAGATACGCAGGTAAATTTACCATTATCATCATAGGATAAACATTGCTTCAGTGTGGCCAACTTCCAAGATAGACAGGTGGCCAACTTATAGAGTGGTAAGTAACGAATGTCTTATGGGAAAATGCAGGTTCAAGACGAACTGGGCCAAGATAAGCAGGTGGCCAAGTTGATAGGTTTCACTGTACTTAAACAAAAATTCCGTACAAGATATTAAAAATTATGAAATGGAGTATTATCATCTCAAGCATGAATTGCTGTTAATCAAGCCTCTCCTAGATTTGCTTGACTCTAAGCTTTCAAGTATCTATCTAAATACTGTTGATACTTTCAAGTTTTCAGATTAGTTCCAACCATGAGGACAACCAGAATATAGAAATAACATACTGAATTAGAAAATTCAGATATATTAGTGTTGAAAATCATACTATTATTAGTATACTGTATCATTAAGCAAACTGAACGCAGAATCCCGTGAAAGGCTTTTTTTTTTCCTTTCTTCATGCTTGTACTTTCGAACTACTTGACAGATGTTTGTTAAATTTCGCACGATTACCCAATCTATTGCTCACGACGGTTGTACAATTAGTTACATCATATACCGTAATAATAACGTAAAAACCAAACATCCTACACGGGTAAGTGGACCGACATCAACAATATATGTGTGTGTGTGTTTCCTAGTGCTTTAGAAATTTACGTTACAAAAATAAATCATCGTATATTGAACACCCAAATCCTTGGCTGTGTCCAAAACATACAAGTGCGCATTCGAAGTACGTATATTTCTGGAACTGACGTCACCTAGCTTGCGTCAAAAGGTACAAGTTCACAGGGATGCGAGTGCGTAGTGTGCGAGGATGTACAATACGTTAGTACACTTGTATGCTTAACATGTCGGTTCTCGTAAAATTACCTAAAAAAAATTTAAAAGGCATATTAATAATTATTTGTTGACGTGAATATATTTGTGGGCTAATCTAATCATAATTTACGTGATAAATGTAGAAATTAGTTATTTTACAAGTAGAATATAAAAATGTTACGCAAATAACAAACGTATTGATGTTATGTGGTTTTAGTATACAATACAATGCAATTTAAAATAAAGGAAGGAAAGCAACCAAATAGTTTCTTTAATAATGCTATAAAAACATTTGTGCTTAAATATTACATGGTTTATGTAGATTAATTGAAATTAGGCTATCGGAACGCAGCTATTTGCACGCAAATCTCAAATTTTAATGACGTATGAATTAAAATCTTAAGGTCTAACATAGAAAACCGAACATCTAGATTATTCATTTCTTTATAGCTATAGATACAACTACAGCTGCAAATGTTAATTCGTAGGTAGATAGGCCTAATTTTCTAGTTTTTATTCTAAACAAATTCCTTTCAAAGCTACCATATTTCCTTGCACTTGAGAGAGACTGTAATATGCCAATTATCGTACATTTTGCACTTTTGACAACTGCCCAGAAGTTAAACACAGATCAAAAATTTCTTTCTCCATATTTATCAAAGATTTCACAAATTATTCTTGGTAACTGTTTACTTTGGCCATTTCATTATTATTTGATTCTTCGATTCAGTGATTTGATCTTTCGGTTACGGTTTTTAAAACTTGCCTGTTAGTCCATATACCAGCTAGGTTGGTTCATTTCTGAACCAAAGTTTAATATTTAAGTCACATAGTATTGCTCAATGAATGCAGGCGGGTTAGAGCCCCGCAGGGCACGTTCTTTTCTGTCTTCCTTACGAATCAGTTCATTGAATGAAATGGCCAAAGTGAAGACTTGTCTTCCTCTTAATTCATATAATTCCATTACTTTACCCACTATGAAGCGATTATGAACAAATATTTCTTGAAAAATCAGAGCCATTACATTACATACTGTATTTTTTCATAAGACCGTCTCTTAATTTTCAGAAAATTCCTATTAGGCCGGCTATACACTATAAGATAGATCCTAGGACACCTCTTACGATTTATCCTAGAGTCAAAATCTCAACGTGTATGGCAACAGATCCCATGTCATTTCCTGTGTTCTGAACGATCCTATGAGATTTCTCTTGTTTAGAGCACGCTCTATTTCGGAAAGAAAATTCGTAAGATTTCGATTTAAGCGACATCAGGTGAGAGAATGTGAAAACAAAACAAATGAAAACACAAATGATGAGGTATCTTCTGATCGTGCAGGTTTACTTTAGATGTACCACTCGAAATAATTGTTGAAAAATTATAATTTGTCACTATTTCCTAAATGATTTGCGTTGACCGACATGAAAATATCTTACATAGCATAGATAAAATCCCTGAAGGGGACCAACAAAAGCAATTGTTGATAAACTACAATTCTTTTACGATTTGCGTACAAATACGGGGTCAAGATATATATATATAGTATAAAAACTATAGTGCAAAAAACGCAAACCAAGTAGTGCTAGGTTGTTTCTAGAAAGTACGAATGCTATTTAACCGAGTCAGAGCAGGGCTAAGCGGAGTCCCGAGCGTCAGTGAGGGAGTGCGAGCGAAGGAACCAGGCGCGTCAATTGATGTAGTGAAAACGAGTGCGTTTTGGCAATGATACGAGTTTGAATAGCACTTGTCATGGTATCGTGGTAGTACCGCTCCACTCGTAAACATAAATTATAGCTTCTGTAAACTATGCAGAAATACACCGGTGGTGGAAAATAGTAACATCGGTCAACTTTTATATGCACTCACTTACGTAAAAGTTTCGCAGAAGGGGTCCAGAAGTAAGCAGAACATACAAAATTTACAGGAGAAATGGAAGATGCAAGTACTTAGACCTAACACAACCTAACTAAATCTAACGTAATGAAGTTAACTAGCTTAAACTAACCTAATATTAATAGAAGTAAGCGAAATTCTATCACTTTTTGAAAATTGTGTTGGACCCATGTACTAATATAATCTAACATAACATAACCGTAACTAACCTGAACCAACCTAAACTAAACTAATGTGAATATAAAGTACCGAAATTGTAGCATTTCTTAGAAAAAATAGCTGGACCCTTTCTGCTAAACATTGTCTCACCTATTTTAACCGTCGTTAAAACATTTATAATGATTTTACACTAGTAACCCTACAGTTGTAAACATAAAATACAGGTGTATTACTTTGTATTTAATTATGTTGCTTCCAAAAAATTTGTTCCTTATAAATATGTCTTTTCATGCTAAGGATTAAATTTTACTTGTAAATCTTCTAAAATGTGGTGCGCCAAAAGTATACCAGCACCCTTCTGACTTATGCTTTTTTTTTTTTTTTTTTTTTTAGAGGTATCCAATTTAACAATATAGCGCCTGATATTAATATCAGTGGGATGTGCAGTGTGGTTAGCATAGTAATTCTTCAACTTTATACTTTTATTAAATAGAACTATTTCACAATGTTGATATACTTCATTCGGTCAGACAGGAAAAATCTTCACGTGTATGGCACACAAGGGTAAGATTTCCTACAAG
The DNA here is from genome assembly GCF_964235325.1 of Thermobia domestica. Classification (NCBI taxonomy): domain Eukaryota; kingdom Metazoa; phylum Arthropoda; class Insecta; order Zygentoma; family Lepismatidae; genus Thermobia; species Thermobia domestica. The sequence goes on from NC_137460.1 coordinate 234,311,820, forward strand.
ATACGTTATAACATTTTTCCGAAGATAAATCCTAAGATATTTCCTAGGATTGATCTCGTAATGTATAGCGCGCCTTAGTAGTAGTTTTTATGGTTATACTTAAACGAGTGGATTTGTTTCGTTGCTGAGTTACTAATTCCGCAGTGAGAAGCATGTAGGAGAGAGAGCGGGTGTATTTCAATAGAGATATAGGGCGCCGAAAGCGTAATGATTTGCACGCAAATGTTGAAGTGTATACAATGTACAGGACTCCATTTAAGCGGGCTTATAAGATAGTAATCTTACACTTTTTGCTATTTTTATATTACATTAACTAGGATTATCCAAGTTGGGTATATGTGATCCTTATAAATTGGAATTTCATAATGATATAATAGCTTTTCCCTGTAATTTTTGGTCCTTATGTTCTTCAACTTCACCACTTCTATTCTTACCCTTGTAAGTGAAAAATTTTGGTGTAGATAAAGAATATGGAGATACTAACTCGAAGTTTCAAGGATAAAATCTGTAGATTCACAAACAAGGAGTAAAACCTAAGGAACTTCAATATTAGCGTAATATGGTAAAAATAGTACTGTCAGTATGCCTGGAAGCATAACTGTAACTGAAGCAATACTATACAACTACGACAACTACAGTGTCATTGTTGTGTATTTACCGTACAGAAAGCAATTATACCCAATATGAACTCTCTTCCAAAGTAGTTTTGAGCCACGGTAGCTCTCCCCTCGGCACCATCGTTGTTTTAATGCTCTTGCAAATTGCCTATTTCACTTGCAATAAAATTCCTAAGCAACTTAGCATCAGTGTTGTCAGCGCCCTAATCACCATTGCTACTCTTCTTCTGGGGGATTAATAAATATTAACTTGCGCAAGCATACCTAAAAAAAATAGAACATCGCAAATAGTTTAGGGGTTAGCGGTTCTTATGCTGTTACGAGTTGATTGTGCATATAAGACAAGAACAGACACACATATGATCTATATATAGGTATTGCCTTTACGCTTTGCTCTTGTTAATCTGCGCGTGGAAGTTCCGAAATGCAATATTTGCAGGTACGGCAAAGTTAAAACTGTTGACATACATGAAATAAACTCTTAAGTCGTTTTATTTTTACCCCATATTAATCTGTACAATATATATATTTTTAATATAATTGGAAAATCAGTCATCTAAATATGAAAAATGCATGTTAATTTTTTATCTAGTACGCGAAATTCTCCCTTCTTTTGCTATCAGTGTCTCATATTTCACCACGATGAGGCGTTGTAACGAAGTGCAAATCAAAAACTAATTTGACGAAGTGTACACTATTTAGTATGCACTCCATTTGTAGACTTCGAGTGTGCATCCTCGAAGTGTGAACTATGCAATTCTGGACACAGCCTTTATTTAATACGAAAGCAAAAATACAAATTTGGAGCGTTACGATCATATACTAGATACGACTAATGCCAGGTAACACTATCATAATAACTTTAATGTTGCTTTGACCCTAATGATTTCCATAATACAATCATGAAAAAATAGGTAACCTACTAATGTGTATCATCTTAAGCTAATTATGTGGAGCCTCTGACCATATATATTTGGAAAATCAAAATACTTACCATTAATTTAATAGCTCCAGAAATCATGCGTATTATATGAAAGGTATGCAAATATTCTGAAATAATAAAAAAACATCCTAGATCATAATATATTAAATCGTACATCTTGCGTATTATTAAGCAATAAAGCATGCAATTTCGACTACTACTCGAGTCGCACCAATTCCGTTCATACTCAATATTTTTGTTTATATTATGCTCGCGAGATTTATATAAAATTTATTGAGTACTTTGTTCTTAGCTCCTTCCCTATTCTGCTGTTTCATTAACTTCTGTTCCCTGAAGTTTGATATTTGCCTCTTCCAGAAATGTTCCCACGAATTTCTAGTTTCATTATTATATTCACCTCAAATGTTTCCCTCATTTTCTGATTACTTGCTTTCTTTCCTCGTTTATTCTCTTTTGACTTATTTTATCTTTTCACCACTGCATTAGTTGAAATATTTTTCTTGTTTTATACTTTATTTCTTGTTCATGACCATTCTGCCTCTCTTCCTTACGTTATAATTCACTTCAGTCTCCGTAAGGATGTTCTTCTCATACTCTAATATTTTTCCTCTTCAGTGTGACGTCTGGTGCTGTCAAAATTTCACTTTCCTTGAATATTTCGTTACAAAGTTGTGCTTCTTTTTTTAATTCTCTTTCAATTTCTTGCTCAGTTTATGAATTATTTTACGTTTATCTCTTGCAACTTCTCCGTTCCCTATCTTTACCTTTTCACGTTGTTTCTTCTGACTTCCAGAAAGATTTAATCGGTAATTTGGTTAATAATGCTATGTAGAAAACCTTTTATGAATTTATGATATACAATGATTTCGAATACACTTTGTCTCTTCCCTAACATTTATTAATTAATTTTTAGTTTAGCGTCCAACTCACCACTGAAGCTACACTAGACGTGGACCTACAGCTGAACGTGGCATCTGAGCCACATGAGATCCGCCAGAAAAGGAACCCAGGTCCTCTATGTCAAAGCTCGTACGCTGTTTACGCGCCACGAGGAAGCACTCTAATACCTTGCTATTGTTCTGGTATTTTATCTTTTTATAACTCTCACCACAATTTTGATCTTGTGTTGCAATTTGCATTTTAATGGGGTACTTCCATTTCGCTTGACTAATTCTGAAGAATCTACATCTTACATTGGGATTCTGTGGAGATGTACAAGCTTCCACAACTTCCTATTGATCAGTATTTACAACAGCATCATACATTTGACTTAGTTAAGTATAGTAGGCACATTCGTTGTATCTTCGGAACATTAATTATCCGTAAGATGTTCTACTACATTCTTCAAATAGTTTATATAATTCCGACTATGTATAACATGTTGCTGAATTTCCTCATAACATTCAAAAAATTCTTACCTTTTACTGAAAAATATATTGTTTATTGTCTACTGCGCAAAACACATTATTCCATTTTTTATTAATTTTTTATTTTTCATTATTTGACTTCCCACCTAGATACTCATATAATCGCTTAAATTTACTGTTAAAAGAATTCATTTTACTTTTAACCCAGCAAAGTTGAAAATTTATCTTCCATTCCATTCTTTAAGATGGTTAGTTGGCAACTCAAGCTGTTTTCTAAAGCACGACACCGGTATTGGAAAAAATTTTCTATAGGAATACAAGATGATAAATTAGTTTCTGTTGATACCAAAAAAGTTACTCCACAACTAAAGACTGCTGTTCGACCAGTTGTACCCACACATATGTATCTTTGTCTTATCTTCTCAGTAGGTAAAATTCGATTGTCACCTATAGTAAGAAACGTAATCTCTAGGAAATATACACGTAGGTAACTATAATAGTTTGAATCACTACTACATAGGGTTCCCTGGTGAGCACACAAAGTTTGTATAACGGCAGTTCGTCACATATTGAGTCCCCAAGTTCGTTATCTGTATAACACCAAATATATACTCGGAACATGTGAAAATATATACTCGGAACTTTATGAATTCATTTATTAAACCACGATGATTCATATACTCTAATTACCTTAAAATATTCAACGTTGCTTTTTTTTTTTTTTTTTTAATAGAAACATCTAACAACATATATTGTGTTAAAGTGCATTATCCTAGTAAAGAAAAAGAAATTACATGGGACGTACGGCCGGCTATTTCTGACCAGTTCCAATACAGATCGCTACAGGAAAGCACAAGTCCCAGAGCAACAGAAAAGGAGCAGAGAAATTGAAAAGTTTACGCCCTATGCAGCAACAAGAACACGCGGAAACATATCTACAATTAAAAATCTCTCTAAATTACGAGATTAGTTTCAGTTCGATACAGCCAACCATTAAAGTATACACGATTTCCCACCATCTGCGAGAAAAATTGAGTAGCAAAGGATACGAGATAACGGTCTCAGGAGAAGTTGTTAGAGATGGAACATACAGTCTAATCTTTGGAATTAGCTGTATTAAAATATTAAATTTCAAATGATTACATATACTGGGTATTATTCCATTTTGCAAATCATGCAAACTGTAACTAAAGGAATGTGAGCAAGGTTTTATTAATTTTTTAGGGTCTCTTAGATTTATAGATTAACATACATACTTTTACTAGGTTTGATCTCGGACGGAAGGAGAAATATTTAAGAACGCTACCCTTATCCTAGCTATCGGGGCATCTCATATACAAAAACTATTTCTTAACAAATTTCTCAATAACACTATATATTTTAGTGACATAAAATAATCAGTTTTGTCATTAGATGTAGATCAAATCGTGAACCTATGACTTTCGCTATAATAATGAATGGATTTTGGTGTATAGATTTTTTTTAAATCCACAGAGCTCCTTCGCGGCTAAGCAGTTAGCGTACGCGATTTTGACATGGAAGACCTGGGTTCGATTCCGGCGGGAGTTCATGTGGTTCGGATTCCCCGTTAATCAGTAGGTCCCGTCTTACATAGCCTCGCTGCTGAAAGGAACGTTAAACTCAAAATCAACTCAACTTTTAAATCCATACGTTACCGCCAATTAGGGGTCCAGCGGGCTTGAGCTACGTTAAGAAAGTAGCTACAACTAACATTGTGCGAATGGAAATAACTAAAGTTTTAAACCATTAAGGAAATTATTTAAAAAAATGCATTTTACGGTTCAGCCACTTAAAAGCATATTTCTCTGTGAAAATCAAAAGTATATCTCAATATTACTATCTGTCAACTTGTTTTTTAATCCACATCAAATGAAATTTATTTTTAATATTAAATCAAATTCATATGAGGTTTATTTCTGGGATATATGTTCATGAGTGCCGTTCCTCTGAAACTATAAAGTCTAGAAACTCGCAAAATAAACAACAACCTAAGAAAGGTATTTTACTGTGATCTTGCTCTTGGCAAGCAGCTTATTTCGTTCCGCGGGAATACATGCTATCTGAACCCTACAAAAACGGAACGAAGATGTCGCATTTAGATACTTTCCATTTTTTTTTTTTTTTTAGTGATTTGTCTTATAATGGAAAGAAAAATAATAAAATAAGACTTCCACGAATAGGCTATAGATTGGCTGAAACAATTACACAATTTTATCAGAAACAAAATAGAAACATAACTTCGTGGTTACTACTTTGCTGATCATAACTTAAAAAAAAAAAAAAAAAAAAAAAAAGTCAAGCAATGGACTCATTCTCGTAAGAACTACGAGTAAATAAAATAAGTTTGTTCATCAAGATCTCCTGGCTCATTTAAGTTTATCAAAAATTATTCTCTGTTTATCTTCACGAGTAATTCCACCCTTACAATATACGTCCAGAAGGTAAACAAAGTTTTCTTTCTTGTTTGTTCACTACTTAATATTAAAACACGGTTGTGCAGGAAAAGAACGATAAACAGGAAAGAATTATACACTATAACAGTACCAAATGTCGTGTAGAATTTTTGAGTCATATGATACCGTACATACATAAAAGGTGAACCAATCGATAGCCTTTTGTCTTTTTATTTTATGAATTATTGAATATTCGTGTCGTGGTTGCTCACGTTATTGAACTATTGAATCTCCGTATCGTGGATGCTCACGTTGTGTAAATAAACAGTCATCACGGTAACATAGTGGTAATTATACTGAGAGGCTTTTCTCGGTTGGTGTAATTAAAAGTCTTTAGCGCCATAATTCAATTCATACTACAGACAACTAGAAATTCTTTTTTGAAAAGAAAAAAGTGCACTTTAAATAAGGGACTAAAGAATTTCTTGCATTGAAAACAGCTAAAAGCATGAAATAGAAAGGTAATATTGCTGTCAAACAAATAAACGTAGATGTGCACCACGTTTCAAAATGTGTTAAGGTATCATACATGTATGTGCATAAAAATAAAATCTTAATAAACAATAATTTATTAGTAGTGATATAAAATAGTGAACCGCAAATAAAATACAAGTACAAAAATATAACTTAGAATAATCATAAAGTGGTATAATTATGTTAGTTGACATTTGAGTACTGCTGAATCTAAGAATTATATTGGACCTTACAGGCTCTGATTGTCACTCAACGATGGAAAAATATCGTGCCAGGTTATTTTATTACAGCTAATGTATACAAAAGCTTATTAAAATATTTAACATTTCTTTTTTTTATATTGGCTTTCACTTCAAAGTGTTTCTGGATGAAACTACATAAATCACATATTAACTGGGCCGATTTATGTTTCAATATTTCCGCTGATAATTCGGATATTCCGATTGCGTTTCATTCCTTGTCATTATGTATTATTCCATTTGTTTCGACTTCATAATCAAAACGATCTTTTTGAGAGGAGCAGAGAGAAGTGTGTTGGAATTTCTTCACAAAGAACCAAAGTTGTATTATCTCGGGATATTCGAAGCTAACCAAAAATCGTTGGATGAAAAGGCAAGCACAAAACACAAGGAGGAAGAGAAAAGAAAAACAAAATGTTGAGAAGCAGAAAAACCCACAAAAACCTACGATCAAATTTGCAATTTCGGTAATCAAATGAGTAGAATTTTCAAAATCAATGTTTCAGATAGACCAGTTCAGACAGTAAATGCAGTCGCATAAACATAGAAGTTTGAAAAACAAAATAGTTGACAAACACATTATTCCTAGTGAGGCTACATACATAATACGTTTGTAAGCATACACGTTCTGAACAAAACATTCTTATGTTCTCCTCTATGAACAACATATTTTTTAAAAATATATATATTTCTGCATTAGGTCTATTAGTTCAAGTTACCAAGACATAAAGGTAAATCGTCAACCCTGTATACAACAAAATAATAATTACCTTTGAATTTGACCGCAATTTGAACCACCTATTTTATCTTCCATTACGTTTCTTAAGAATGACTCAGAACATATATTATATTCTGCTATCTTCAATTCATCATCAACATCTATGTCTGTAGCATCATCTTTGATTTCAGATTTCAGCTTTCCTAAATAGACTGACTCGAAATTTGCGACACAACTTGCGGTATCATACATAGTATGGTCCTCTCCTCTAAATATTGCCAACTGGGACTGTTTCACTTCTGCAAATTCTACATCATATCCTTCAAATGGATCTTGCTCAGCAGAGTAATCATAATCCTCACTCTTGAATACAGATCCTGTTTCGACAGAGCATGCTTCGTATTTAGTTTCGTACTCATCCGCCATAATGATATTGATTTCCATTAAAAAATATATTTCATTACTGGTAAGCAATATTCAAGAATCTGTATACTGCTTATTTCATTATTATTAAATTGGGATTAACTATTAGAAAAGACTTCACCAGTTGCGGTTTCACGCTTCATAAAAACGTAATTTTAATAAAGGTACCTGAAAAGAGAAAGATAAAATACCCATTATACTTGAAACACAAAGAATGGTTGCTCTGTTTTTATCTCATGAGGCATTGTGAGGCATACTTTCGTAACAGAACTTTAAAAACTCTTGTTTAATCACATTAAATCATTACACAGATGTTAATAATAAAATATTCTTTCTTTAAACATAGTATCCTTTGTGCCTCACCATTGGTCTACCACCTAGTCATAGCGCTTTTCGAAAAAAAAAAAAAAAAAAAAAAAAGATTCGTTTAGATATGAAGAGTATAAAATGGATCCCAGTTCGATTTCCACGTCCCACTATAAATAGTATGTCTGTTAACTAAGGACGCAAGCACTACTAAACTCAAAAATGCAAAATTCATTTCAATATTCATGTTGTATTATAAATAAATATATTCCTAGCCAAGTAACTATGTAATTCAGATAAATTGCTTAGAAAGGAAAAAAAAGTAAGGCTGAGAAGTTAATAAAACATTATATTACGAAATGTTTTACAATTTTCCACTATATTTGTGAGAATTTAAAATAAATATGAGCCCCTATTTTACTTATCTCCAAGACACAAATACAAGAAATTATTCTATTAACCTTATGACGCCAACCTTTCAAAGATTGCGTTAACGTCAATCTGGAGTCCGTGCGGACCCCACACAATAACGTTGTTAGTAGGCACTTTTTATCAGGTTTTATTTTTATTACATTGTTAAATACAGTATCTTAATTTTATTTACTATAATATAGTAAAAATAAACACTATATATATATATATATATATATATATACTTACTAGAAGAACATACAAAACACAATTTATATTTTATTATTCTGTTTAGAGATCCTTGGTTTCCTTCCACACACACACACACTTATCTATCTATCGTGGAACATTTGTGTACTACGGTACATTCTGCTGAAATTTTCTATATACTACATTTTCCTTATTTCTACATATTTTCTGATCGCTGAGGGCTTTCAGCCATCTCCCGTGGTTATCCCTTTTGCACAACCGTTATCTGAAAGCGCAATTCTCGGCGAACCTAATGCTTGTGAAATAAATCTCCATAGTTATGTTTCCTCCCTTATTTAACCATGTCTTTACAAGTTACTTCATTAGGTCTCCTACATTCTCTCGTCCATGCCCTACGTGGTGACAAACATATATTTTGTCTCTGAACGAATATGATGTTTCAGTATTGCACACACTAAATATTTATATCGTATTTTCCGGGCATATTTGGAATGTAAACACAAAAAATTTTTCGACATGTAGATACCAGGCACTGATGCATGGTTTAGAAATTTCCAGATCTGGACAAGTCATGAAAATTCAGAACGAATATTTCCCAGAGTTCACAGAATGCCAATATCTTGTCTGTTTTCAGTTTCTCTTGACGACTTTGAATGTAATGAAATCCCCTGCTTTGAAGCTCCTTGAATTTTTTGACGACACTTCATGTGTCGTGTTCTGACGGGTCCTGCGCACTTGAGTTTCTTCCATATAGAGCTGTAAATCCTGTAGCCTTTGTTCCGTACCCTGTTGAAATGTGTAAACCTCGGCTAGAATGCTGCGGAGGATCATAATCAAAAAAATTGGTCCGTCACGTTCATTGCAGCTACCGGTATTTAGTCTCCTTTCCCTTCCCCAGACAATTCACGTTCATACTCATAATGGTTGTCGTCCGGTTCAACCTCAGTTATCCGCAATCAGTTACTTCTAACATCTACGGAACGCCTTCTTTAGGCAGTCCTAGATGAGACACAGCAACTGAATAACAGAAGTTTCTCAATGCAATTTTGAACTGAAACGCATTATTTCTGTATATTTAAGTAGTAACTTTGAAATACAAATAAAATTAAACTATTTCCTCTCAAATATTATACAGGAAGTACACTTTTTGCTACAGAGAATTTATTTGTTTCAAAAATATGTATATAGTAACATACAGTAAAGTATCCAAATTGTAATAGAATAATAATACAAAGATCGTGCTGCCATCTTCTGACAATTTTTAAAACAACACAACTCACTTGTCATTGTTAGGAATTACCAACTAGCAAGCTTTATTCATCTGTCTGCGTATATGGGAGCATGGAAAACCTTTGGGTACATACGGTCCCCAGGTGTGCTAAATGCGTTTTGGTTCTTAAATATGCTTATAATTTCTAAATACAAAAGTGGACAACAAGTAAATTGTTATGAGTCAATTGAAAACATATTAAAAAGAGATGTCTTGAGACTGTAGGTGCAAGAAATGAAAAACAAAAGGATCAAAAATGTATAGTGGCAAGAAAGGCCATGTTTAGAGTGCCACTGAATTTATTTGTTAAAAAGACAAATGAATAATTATCGATTTTAAATGAAGAATGTTTGTTGTTTAATGGTTACGAAGTTGTGATATAAGATGATATAGTGAGTTGAATGTTTAGTGGAAGAATTGAGTATCTCAAGTGTCAAAAAGAACGTTAGAGTTACAGTCGTAGGTTGATGCAAGGAATTGTATGAAAAGAGTATGAAATAAATAAGTATGATTGGAAACACTGTTAATTCTAAATGGTAATAGTGAAGGCGTATACAACTGGTTGTATGAGTTAGTGATATTAGAGTAATTTCAGAAGTCTAATTTAAAATAGTATCATTTCGGAACGTAACGTAACCTAATATAAGTAGTATCAGAGTTGTGGATAAGAATATGAAACAGAGAAAACATATGAATATAATGAACCTGGTGTTAGCACGGGCCCCAGGTTGGCGTCATAAATTAAAAGTAATAGCGACCTTATTCTGCGTTTGCTCCAAGGTGTGTTAGTTTCTCTGGAGATATTTCATATTTAAGAGTTCAAGATCCAAGTTCACCGTGGATTCGTCAACAAAAGTAGGAAAACGATCCGTAGTTAAAACGAAAGTAGATCACTGCTGTCAGGTTTACGCATATGCTATTGAGAAGACGACTCGGTTCAAGTGGCTGTGCACAGCTACCAGCCCCTTAGTATTGTGATTGCTTCTGCACGCAACACATCCTTCTGGAGGACTAATAGTGCAATATTAGTCGAGTTTCAAACAAGTATTTACGGAGCAGCAAACGTTTTGTTTATCGATACCAATTTGAAACAAACACACTTCACAAAAACCTAAGTTGTCACGATTTATTTGTTGATTCTACCCTACGTTATAAATGTTCGGGCAACAGGTTGAGCTAGTTACTCTAACTTGTATTTGCAAAAAATAACGTATAAAACAAGGACAAAATTATATGCCTCAGTTTTAGACTTTACATATCGCATTGCAAGCAATTCTGACTTATACGCTTTAGATAATAGGATTTTGATAGAAATTTTTCAAAAATAAATAAAAATAACAAAACCATTCATCGTTAATGATGCTCTACCGAGCGTGATTTTCGATTGCATGTTGTTTCCATTAGTCGTGAAGGAAACTTGATCGACACAATTATTTGCCCTCTGTTAGACACTTTTGGCTTACCATTAGACTCGCATAGAGTAAGAGATTTTTAATATATTTTATGACTGGTCTGTGCATTTCTTAAATGGCATAATATCCTCAGAAGTTACATACCAACCGGCACTAGCGTGATAAGCTCTTCAAATAGAAATGTGAAATTTGAAACATATACACTGGCGAAGGCCGTTGACTATATTTTTTAGACATGTCCATAAAAGCTTAAACCACAACGAACTTTGATTGACAACCATAAAAGAAAAAAGGTATCTACAAGGACATACTAAAAACATGCATTTCAAATAATAATAATAATAATAATAATAATAATAATAATAATAATAATAATAAAAACTGGGTCATTTGTATAGGCAAATAAAATATAACATACACACGAACATATTTCTAACAGTTTAAATGGTAAGCCACTGGTAAAAGCGGGAGGCCAGAAGCAGTCAAATAAACATTCAATTTTATTCAAACTAACGCTTCTCTAAGTAGCATGAGGGGGCCGCGGTGGCTCAGTGGTAGAGCATTCACCTATGGTGCTTGGGGTTCCGGGCTCGATCCCAGCCCCCGTCAAGTGAACTTTGTGGTGGACAAACACCGTGTGTGGGGGTCTTCTCGGGATTCTTCCGTTTCCTCCCACTTTCTTCATTCCACCATTTTCATTCGTCACTCATCACCATCTCCTTTAGCCTAACCGGCATAATCGTGGGACGTAAAACTCAAAGATTTCATTTCATTTTTTTTAAGTAGCATAAAGAATTCAATTCCGGTTATAGTTGAATTTGAATCAAAACCATAGCGATTGTAAGTTGACGTTACATTACCTATCTAATGGACCTTACAAAAAAGGCACCTATCTAATTGATCAGCTTCTGGTATGGCAACTATAAACACAAAAGTAACACATAAGACGAACATTGATATATTTGTTTATTTATTTTATTCTATTCTATATAAAACCTATTCTTTTGTGAAATGCGCTTTGAGTCATTAAACTTTACCTACGTCAATAGCAATAGAAAGCAGTGCTTCTTTATTGGTTTTGTAAATAGCAATAAAATGTAGTTTAACATAGAATCCTACTAACGTAATGTGTTCAATATCCTGCAGTGGGGACGACGCAAAGGACCCCGCGCACGCGGTAACAACTATAACAGCGGTACGAGAATTGCCCAGTATAATGCATAAAGGATAAAGATAACATTAGTTAGATTTTTTATTTTCCAGCAGTGACGTCTTTAAATTTAACCTGATGAAGAATATTAATTCTGTTGGCATATTCTCCTGCAGAGCCAAGTTGTAAATAGACGCACATAAAAGTGGATATCTGTTACTAAGTTTATTTCTTAACAAGAAGTAATGTCTAAAAAACTCATTTATATAATAGAAAATTGAATCTCTAATAATATGCAGGGTTTGAAATCATCAGAAAAGAAGAACTGAGAAACGGAATAAAAACTGAAGTAAACGCACTGCAATGTCACAATAAGATTTATGTGATTCTCATTTAAAATGTTGAACCACATATTTCTATCAGCAAACTAAATATTATTGTAAAAACAAACTTGTGTAAGTAGTAAAAATATCTGGAGATCTGTGCAATTTGTAAAAACGCACAAATATATGACCGAAAATTGAAGGCTTTTAACCACAAAATTGTTCATAAGAAACCCACATAGCAAAGTAATGAACTGGATTCGCTTACTTGAAAGCAGTTTGTTGCCTCAGACGCGCAACACCGTATACGTGTACCAAAGTGAGTGCAAGCCTTTGCGTTGTATTTTGTCCGCTACCACAAAGTCTCCCCGCGACAACCAGCAAAACCTTTGAAGCACGGTGAATTTATCACTACTCCAAGCGCACGTTAACTTCTAATTTCTGGAACCCCTTATGAAAGTTCCTAAGACAGGCAAAAGTTCATTTTATAGACAGTCGTAAAAAAAAAAAAAAAAAAAAATCACTTTTGTAGTATTTCTACACTAATAAAATTTAGACGTTCCTGAAGTGAATCTACTCAGAAATACTACGCCTGTGTGAAGCTGTAAATGTAGGAGCCAAACACATGTGTTGCTATCGGCAATGCAGTGGCTTTCCCCTCTCCTCATTTACGCGTATACTCACCATCGTCGACACACCTGCTCCTCTCGCTACGCTCCTGCCCGGACTCGGTTACATAGCATTGAGTGTTTTAGTGGCCACCCAGCAAAGGTTATTTTAGTGATTTTGCACAGAAGCTCTTGAAGTGAATCTGCACCGGGATTGCAAGTGCACATTTCAAAACTGTTTGCTGGAGGTACAAGAAGTGAATGCAGAGGGAAAAAAGTGTAGATTTTACAAATTTATGTACGGATCCATACAGTTAATCTGCACGTTTATTTCTACTCTTTTCTTATTCTATCATACTTTACAACAACCACGCTCAACATTTTTTTAAAAGATAAATTTTGCCACGTTTCAGTCATTGTGGCAGAGTTTATTAGAACTTAACGCAAAATGATTCATTGCATATGAAAGAGCGTTGTCCACAGTGCAGGAAACCAAAAAATGAAATCTTTAAATTTTACGTCCCACGTCTATGCCGGCTAGGTTAGAGACGGTGATGATGAGAGATGAGTGAAATGATGGAATGAAGAAAGTAGAAGGAAACGGAAGAACTCCGAGAAAACCCACGAGCACGGTTTGTAGACTACAAAGTTAACACGGCGCGAACTAGGATCGAACCAGGGACCCGAAGCACGGACCGGAGATGAACGCTCTACCACTGGGCCACCGCGCCCCCTAGTGTAGGAAACCAGTATTTTATTTCCAAGTTTAATATTACTAGTGTTGAATTATTACAAGCATTATGTTAACGGTTAAAATGAGTGAGTGTTATCATCGTCGTTTATTTACAATCCTCCATCGCTGACACGTCTGCTCCCTACGGACGCACTACTCATATCCAGCAAAAAAAAAAAAAAATCGCTCCAGATTGTAAACCAGTACTCTACGTAGAATTTGGATATAATCCGCCTTATGCAGAGTCACTTTTGACGTATGATTAGCTTTATACTAAAGGCCTGACTACTGCAGGAAACATATGTTAGTCGAACTCTTTACTATGGCACTAATCACGCGCCAGAACGACTCTGCATAAGGTCCAATGTTTTCATACATAATCATGGTAGCTTTCCGTTTTTTCAAACCACTAGATCACCGCTAATTACATATTACACGAAAGTACCGTACTAAAATTAAGGCATAAATCCACACTTTCTGCAATTTGTTATTAGGTTCATTAATACGTGCTCTTCACAAACTTTTAAAAGATTTTGCTCGTTATCAATGTATTCCTTCACAAATGTTAAAACTGCTAGTTCATTGCCCTTGTACATTCGCCATATTGGTAACATATGTGCTCGTTTCTTTCCCACAATGCAACTGTTCGGTTACCTTGCGCCAAGTAGTTCCCTCCGCTCGCCATATAGTCCCATGTTTATAACCACTTATATATAACAAATAAACAGATTTTTCGAGACTATTATATATTATCAAGCACTCAAACGATCAAATTATCCATATATTTCCTCTAAATTTTAAAAATTTCTCTGGAAACGGACGCCCAACTTTGGAATTTAACCCTAAAATTAATTTGCAAATTTCTGGATTAATGTAATTTCAGCATCCCCCAATAAGTTATTGATGGAAATTTTGTATATTACGATTATTTCGGACAGAGGGGGGGGGGCGAGGTAAGTATAGACAATTTACGTTGAAATAACAAAGATAACATGAATTCACATAGGATATAATATACGTAAGACCGGAGCAGTTCCAGAAGGAGCTGGACGCTCATACTTTTAGGGATTATTCATTGAGTATCTACGAACTTAAAAAGGGGGTAACAAACCCACTTTCATTTACTTCGCGAGTGATACGAAAATAAAAAAGAACGTACCTGTTTGTTGTTCTTCTGCCTTTATTGACATTAGGCGTTTAGCGATGTGCAAATGTTTGAGAGAAGTATGCAGTAGTAGCAGATCTAGCGTGATTGCTTTGCGGTTTTTGTGCAAAGAATCCGTTGTTTTCGTATTAGGTTGAGGTTTTTTCCGTACAGGTTTGCGTCATTGTGTAGAGGTTTTTGTGAGCTGAAAGCAACGGGAAGTTTGTTTCTTGTTTTTTTCTTGTTTACTTTCACTTACTGCTAATTTGCATTTTCGGGAATTTTCTTGCGGGCCGTATAACGTCCTGCAGCTGTAGGCGGAGGTGTATATATATATATATATATATATATATTAGGGATGGCCAATTCCGGAATTTTTACTTTCCGGAATCCGGAAAGTAAAATCGGAAAAATTCCGGAATTCAGAAAAATTCCAGAATTCGGAAAAATTCCGGAATTCGGAAAAATTCCGGATTTACGGAAAATTCCGGATTTCTGAAAAATTCCGGAATTCGGAAAAAATCCGGAATTCTGAAAAAATTCGGATTTCGGAAAAAATCCGGAATTCGGAAAAAATCCGGATTTCGGAAAAATTCCGGAATTCGGAAAAATTATTTTTTCTTTTTGTAATCCTAAGAATTTTGTTCAAATGCAAACGAACAAATTTCCTTTTTGTAATCCTAAGAATGTATGATGCAAGTTAAGCTGAAACTTACATCCTAAAGTATACACTACTCAATCTTCCCATGGTTAATGAGATGTAGTCCAAAAGTACGATGTACTCCTAATAT
Source organism: Thermobia domestica (assembly GCF_964235325.1). NCBI lineage: Eukaryota > Metazoa > Arthropoda > Insecta > Zygentoma > Lepismatidae > Thermobia > Thermobia domestica. Next base: position 234,327,433 of record NC_137460.1, read on the forward strand.
TTAATTTTTGTTTTACTGTGATATTGTCCAGAGGTAAGACATATATCACACTGAGATAAACAACTTGACATAATGAAGATGTTATCATCGTAGTTTTCCAGAAAATCGTGAGAAACGATTTTTTATGAAGTTAAAATATGCGTCGCTTGTTGCCAGTGTGATGCAATTGATAACTTTTATGCTGGAATAGTCTTATTATTATTATTATTATTATTATTATTATTATTATTATTATTATTATTATTATTATTATTATTATTATTATTATTATTACTATTATTATTATTATTATTATTATTAATCGTTTATGTACTGTAAAAGAAAAATATGAACCGTTAAGTAGTAGATTTTATCTGTTGTTTTTTGATATCTTCTAACAGTAATAACAAATTGCTTGTAAATACGCAATGATTATCAAGGACAATGGCATATTAATGTAAGGACTACTCTGCAGATTAGCAATAAACAATAAACAATAACAGATAAACAATAGTCCCCCCCCAAAAAAGTAACTAACTTGGGCACGTCAGAATGTTCGCGCGAATATAGGGACGCATTGAGACTAGCAAAAAACGTGGTGTTATTATTACTCAAAGGGCCGTACGATGGAGGCATTAACGTTAATGTTAATGGCACCAATGAGCATTTACTTGCTCTAACGGTTAACCTCATTTTTGAGATGATTCTTAGAAGTGGACGTGTTGGCATGCAGTTGGAGTACTAACGATTTGCGTCACTATCGAACACTAACGTAACACTAGCGACGTTTAAAGTCGAAATTGGAGTCTGACATAAGTGGCTTGTCAACTTCACGGACATTATATTTTCCTTGAATGCGAGAATTTTGCGCCCGGGAAATTTTCGCCCTACCACAAAAATAGGAAAAAATGCGCTCGCAATATATTTGCACTGGAATGTTTGCGCCCTACCCCATAAAGAGGGGAAAATGCGCCGGCTATATATTTGCACTGGGATGTTAGCGCCCTACAATTCAACTTATTATTGTATTGTGTAAAGTAACTTCCACTCGCATTTGAACTAGGCTTGCCTCTCATCGTCTCAGTGAGTTACTCAATCCGTTATAATATTCCGAACAAATGAAAAAAATACAATTTTAGTTCACTAAAGGGCAATCCATACAAATACAATTTTTCAATATACTACAAAATTTACAATAAACGTATAAATGACTGATATATAATTATTTATTAATATAATCAAAGAGTATAATTTAATCTACAAAAGGCTGTTTGGCTCTACCCAGATATCTCTGTTCACAATCCTTGCGAGTTGTTTGGCTTTACAGGACACAAAATATAGAAAAGAAAATGTAAAGTGAATGTAAAATCTGTTCAGTAATATTATCAAGAAAACTATGTACAGTGTGTTTACTTGCTGGAATTACACTTCAAACACACAATTGCGTTCAGTCGTTCTTTCAGGAAAAATGTTCCGGGGGGCACATTTAGTATTCCGGAGGGGGGTCACTGCTGGTACTATTCTATTTATTATTATATTATAGACGTATTATTTTGGTCTCCTCCGAGGGGGCACTCTGAGAGCTCTGGGGAGGCCAGTGTTCCCCCAAAATCATCCCTGGAAGAAGCAGTGATTGCGTTGATCCGTTGTGTTCTTTTGGCTTATATTGAAGTTTATTCTTCCCTTATATAGCCACAATGAAAATAAATCACAAATGGCATGGTTGTGGGGGGAGGATTGTTTATGTTGTAATGTCAGCTCCTCCGAGGAAATGCGTAAGCTCCAATAGGTTCTTTTATTTCGCAGGGCTCAAACTTTCCGGTGGAGGTACATCGCAGGCGCAATTTTCCCTGTTCTTGAGGTAGGGCGCAAATTTCCCAGACGCAAAATTCTCGACACCGTTCGAATGACCTCGGAAGACGATATCTTTTTCAATACTTTTTTTATATTCTTTTACTCGAGATTTCTTCATAGCTTCTTATTAAAATACTTACTAATATATCCTCATTTTATTGTCCTAACCAATCAATATGGATATGTTGTCAGTAAAATATTTAGATTGATCGAGCCTCTGGTGTGTAACCACAGTATTTCATATCATGCACTCATTAGAAATCTTGGCTAAACGAACCAATATATGTTGCCAATAAAATAGTTTAGAATGATTGAGCCCCTGGTAAATAACCACAGTATTTCGTGACAGACCCCCCCCCCCCTTCCTATTACCATATTCTAGCTATGCGTCTGACTCAGGTAATTCTCTACATTCTTTACCAAGCACACATTTTCTAAAGCGGAAAATGCTCTCTAAATACCTAAGCTCATTATTTTCAGCAGATGCACAAACTGGGTAACATTCTATCTACATGAATGTTATTTCTATATATGTCGATTACTGGAAACCGCTTCTCGCTATCTATTACCATATTTACTATATAATGATTAACGTTAAAACCGGAAATGGTTGATTTGTACCGCTTCCGGTTTGAATATTACATTCATCAGGGAACTCGATTCTTAACTATTGACTCTGTACATCATGGCCAAAATTGATTGGTAATCCATCAGATAGTTCTTGAGACTGTTTGGTTCACTGACGGAGAGAATGAATATATGGCTATAGAGTTTTGATAAACTAAATTCGTTAATGAGTGATGATGGAACAAATATAAGAAAGGGAACCAAGAGTACCACCGGGAAAATTTTCGAACACAAACTTAGCCATCGAAAACCCTCATGTCCTGGGTTAGAATACCATAGATGAAAACTCTACCACTGAGTCATCAATCACCCGCTTATTAGTTTTGTTAATTATTATATTAATATAAATTAATGAATGCCTGCTTGTGTTAATTATTGAACAATTACATTGTATACTTCGTAAAGTCAAAAATTATAAATTTGTATTTACTGTACATACAGTGAGCGCAGAAAGTGTTCGCACACCTATGCTATTGAAACGAGAATACCTGCGAAAAAGAAACAGAAAATTTAAGAAGTGTAATAACACACACAATATGAATAATGAAAACTAAGCTTTATGAATATATCAATAAAGAACCACAAAGACAAGTTTAATGGTCAGAAAGTAAATAAATTCCGTAGAAAATGTATAGAGTAGACGCAAAAAGTGATCGTACACCTGACGTACGAATACGAAACAAAGATACCACAACTGGGGTTCACTAGTATTCACCTGAGTATACACCTCTGTATAGCATGACGAGTAACAGAATGAGTTTAGTTGTGAATAGGAGTGAAAAAACTGAACGGTGGGCTGTCGAAATGGGAAGCAACCGAATAGAAACAAATGAGGAGACAAGAAAAGTAATTATTAAAGTGCATAAGAAGGGTAAGTCTTTGAGAAAGATAGCAAACCTCAGGGGCAGATCCAGAGGGGGGCGATCGGGGCCATCGACCCCCAGCCACAAGAGGAAACTTTCTTATTTTATATATAAATAAACCCATCCATAACAAGTTTGGAGCTCTTAAAAGTAGCAGTATTACTGCCGACCGCCCCTTCCCCAGAAGTCCGTCCTGGATCCGCCCCTGTATAGAGTAGCCACAGTCGAGTATTTTCCGCTGTATGTTTGGAGTCGTTGTCTTGCTGAACAATAAATTGTTTTCAAGAACCATCTGCGCACTAGTATGGTTCCTTTAATATGTTAATATACACTTTGTGGATCATCACTCCATCGATAAGGTGGAGACGACCCACTCCTGAGGCACTCATACAACCCCAGACGAGCACGGACCCTCCTCCGTGTCTTACTTTAGGGACGAGAATTTGAGGATTCATCTCTGTATTCACCTTGCGCCATAACATACGCCTCCCATTGGACTCGATAAAATTAAATTTACTTTCGTCCGAAAATATGACCCTATTCGAGAAAGAAGCCTGATCCCTTATCTTTATACTCTTTTTCAAACTTTAGTCTCTTTATACGATTTGTCTTGTTCACCCAGAACATTTTCCTGGCTATCCGACCATGATACCCTGCAAATATTCCGCACTGTACTGGCTCATACTTTAACACCGCGTGTTTCCAGATCCGTTGCCAATTGCACAGCACTACTTTTTGTAACCTTTTTTCTTTCCCTAATAATGTAACGTTTAACTTGTTCACTCAACACTCTTGGTCTTCCAGTTCTTTCTTTTTATTATTATTTTTTATTTATTTATTTTTTTTATGGTTTCGCACAGTGATAGAAACATTATACATCGCAATTATTGTTTGTACTGTTGAACTTTGTGGTGGACAAACACCGAGTGCGTGGGTTTCCTCGGGGTTCTCCCGTTTTCTCCCACTTTCTTCATTCCACCATTTCATTCATTACTGATCATCACCGTCTCCTTTAGCCTCACCGGCATAACCGTGGAACGTAAAACTCAATGATTTAATTTCATTTCATTTTTCTAATTCCGAACGCTGGATATAGAAAATACGTATTTCCCTGTTGTTTCTTTTTTAATTTATTTTAATGTTACTCTTGATCGTGAATAAATGGGAATCTAGAGTTGTCTTGGACGAGATCTACACGAAACCTGGATTGAACAGCTATCGCACGCGTCACGAGTTTTTTTTTTTTTAATTTATTTATGGGGGAGATGTAGGCTATATGTAATTAGCCAAAGCAAACATTGCGTGAATGCGATTAAAAAGTCTGGACTGAGGACTCGACTGTCCACGCATCGATGCTGTCTGTATACGTAGGCCATACGAAAAAAATCGAGTTTGAATGAAACATTGAGGAATCAGACCATTTTTTTTTTCGCTAGTTGTAATTTTAAAAGCACGGAGTGTAAAGCATATAGACCTCTAAGTAAATTAAGGACGTCATGAATGCATACTGGTATTTTGTGAGCCCTGCATCCTGCTATGGTAATATTGTATTTTAACTGCAGTGGCGTAAATTGCAACTTTTCCTGCGGCGTGAACATTCCAACGCCGAAGAAAATTTGAAGTTGGTCCCCTAGGAAAATATAAAATTTGGGCCTACCTAGATTTTAAAAGCTCAATAAACATTGTAATTAGTTATATGTGCCCAAGTTCGTATTTTACTGAAGTAGAGCCCATATTGCATTTATGCTTTACTTAGAAACGTATATTGGGGAAGCAGCAGCATCCTAAATTATTTTCAGTTCTTTTGGAAATAGCATGATAGGCGCATCCCATCTTTTACTAGTTCATTTGACGAAACAATATTTGACACAAATATATATTATTTCTGGGGGACCCTAATGGTAACCAATTTACTCAAATTGACCCAAAACATGTTTTCTTTACCTTTTTTCCATCGTTTCGAAAGATTTTTTTTTTTACTTGGATGTGATAAATGTATTCCATTCTTCATTTGCACCTTAATATTCGTATTCTATCATATGGAGTAAGAAATTTAATAATGAAGTGAACCCCTCGAACGAAAGGAAGCTTAAATAGGGTCAATTAGGAGGCACCCCCCCCCCCCACACACACACAAGTTATGACACTGTTCCACTGTATAATTATTAATGCACAACCTGAAATGCAAATCTTAAAACACATTATTTTCTTTTTTAGGGCTCGAATGATCGTGGACAGAGAAATGAAGTAAGGAACATAAGGAAAAGAGCAATTTCTAATCTTGAGACACTATCCCCGAAGAAGAGAAGACTTGAGAAGACAACAAATACAGAAACTTCAATGGATGTAGAGAAAGATCTAGAAATCCAGCGTTTGAAAGACAAAATTGAAATGCTACAGAGGGAAAATGCAGCTAAAGAAGATGCTCTGAAGAAATGTGACATTGCGTTAAAGCAGGCCAGAGCCACAACAAATAGAATGCGTTTAAAGCGTAGGACTATCCCATCATGTTCCAAGAGCATAGTTTTTAGAGAAGTTGAGAAGATTCTGTCGAAATGTTTTACTCCTGGGCAGATAAAATGTTTAGTAACAGGGAAGAAGAGTGTACGATGGAGCGCAGAAGATATTACCACAGCTTTGGCTTTAAGAGCTCTGTCACCAAAAGCTTACGCTTACCTCCGGAGAAAGAAAACTCCTCTGCCATGTCGTGCTACACTTCAGAAATGGGTCAAAAGTTTTAAATGCAGTCCAGGCAGTCTTGAGGAAGTTTTACGTTTATTAAAGGCCAAGGCAGCTACGTTCACTTCCCTGGAGAAATTAACAGTTTTGTCATTTGATGAAATGCATTTAGATGAACGGATTTGCTATGATTCCACCGACGATAGAATTCTTGGCCCTTATAGTAATGCACAAGTAGTTATGATCCGTGGTTTATGCAGCAAATGGAAGCAACCAATATTCTTTGACTTCGACACATCAATGACTAGCAGTTTGTTACAAAGAATTATATGCAAAGTGGAAAACGCAGGATTGAAGGTGGCTGCTGTAACATGTGACATGGGAGGAAAAAACTCAAAAGTTTTGAAAGAATTGGGAATTAGTACGTCAAAAACCTTTTTCACGAACCCAACAGACGAGACTAGGAAGGTCCTCTTCTTCTGTGATGTCCCTCATCTTCTCAAACTTCTCAGAAACTATTTACTCGATGAGGGAATAACTCTTTCAGATGGGACTAAAATATCACGAAAGATGATTGAAGATCTAATAATTAACCAGCAAGGTGATCTCTCGATTTCCCATCATATATCTGAAGCCCACTTAAATGTACGAGGACGAGCACGTCAAAATGTAAGGATGGCTGCACAATTATTTTCGCATCGCACGCTCACTTACTAAAGTATCTTTTGCACAAGGATAAGGAAAGTCAGTTTGTTGAATTCGTAAATGATGTATTTGATGTTTTGAATTCAAGGATCCCAAAGGATGAAAAATCGCCTTTGCGCAGTGGATTCGGTATAAATTTCAAGAGTCAAGAAAATACTTTGCGGAAATTTTTGGATGTTTGTTCCAACATGAGAATCGGAAACAGAAAGAGTTTGTTACCTTTCCAGAAACGATTCATAATTTCAATCAAATCGCTTTTAGGGCTTTTTGAAGAAATGCAAAGTGAGAAACTGACATATATTTTAACATCAAAATTAAATCAAGATTGTTTGGAGAATTTTTTTTTCACGAATTAGAGGACTTGGAATCCTTTATAATAATCCTACTGCTTTTGAATTCCGCAATAGGCTCAGACTTTTAATTTTAACACGAAATTCCAGTGATATACCACTATCAAGAAGAACTTCAGTGTGCGAAGATGTTCCTGCCTCTAGTAATGTTTCTGAGCTAGAAGAAGACTCGGAAGAAAACTTTTTAAATTTCGTTACAAGTGAACTATGCATTGACGTAGTAGACGAAGCTACATTTGAACAAGTGCAGGAGGATATAGAAGTTGAATTGCTGAGTGAGGAAAACTGCGCAGATCACATCAACAACAATGAGGATGTCCCATCAGATGCTGTAAAATACCTTGCTGGATATATTGCTTTTAAGTGTCGTAGCATTGACAATTCGTTGGGTACGCAGGGAGAAATGTCGATAAACGAACATAGAGACTGGATAAGTATTATCTCCCGGAAGGGACTTACAGTTCCATCAACGAAGTGGCTTCAAAAGATCTTAGATTGTGAGATAATATTCGCTGCTTTTCACCGCTCTAACATTTCGATGTGCAAAAATGTTATGAAAACCTTATGTTCAGAAATAGGTTCAAAATTTCCCGAACTAAACCCAAAAATAATAGAAACATATGTAAGAACAAGGACATTTATCCGTGTGCGGCATCTCAACCAAAAACATACAGCCCAAGTAATGAAGAAATCCAATACGAAGAAAAACAAACCATGGGTTTCGGCTTCTGTAAGTTTCTCCGGAGGCTACAACCACCACTAACACTCCCTATCAGTACTCAAAATAACAATAAAGGTCAGTGCATCATAATATTAATATATACTGTATTTATTACATGTATAACAATTTAACTTGCTTAGTTGTAGTGTTAGAATTAATATTTTTCTCTCTATGTTGTTTGAAAAAAAAAAAAAAACAAAAACAAAAAGCATACGAAATTATTAATATAACACGCTCTGAGCATACGAAAAGTATATGCTAAAAACAGACGACGCGACTTCCTCTCTTCCACGTGACGTCACACTCCCAGCGACCAATCCAGTTCGAATCGCATATTTAGCAGCCATTGTACACAATCATGCGTTTATAGAGCATGTAATTGATTAAAATATGTCAGGGAGAAATGAGAGTATTCTAAGTGATGTAACAGGTAATTCATTGAAAAAATAACAAGTAATTCATCTCTCAGTAACCAAAGGTATAAATAATATACGTACTGAGGTGATTCCTCCTAGCCTGCGTCAAGTTCTATTTAGAGTACACAACCAAATAGTGCCAATTTACAACACAAACCCAGATATTTTTAAAATTTACAATACAAATTGTGTAATAATATGGGTTCACTCGAGCAGACGGTTCTACCAAATATAAAATGTATAGGTAAAATACGATGTGAAAAGAGAGTGTGAATGTAAGTAATTACTGTCAGTGCACAGCATATTCAAATAAATTTTGAGTGATAGTCAAAGTATTGTATGTGTAAGTGTGCTCTGTCATTTTGTCGTTATGTGTATACTTCCCGTCGCTGACGCGCTTGCTCCTTACGGCCGCATACCTTCGCTACCGCTCAGGGTTCCCTGCTGCTTTACTGATCTGACTCTGTTAGATAGCATTCAGGCTTTTTAGTGGCCACATAGAACATGGTGGTTTGTGTTTTACGCATTGTAGTTTTGCATAGTGATGGGCAGTGGAAATATTGCCGGTGGGAAGAAATTTTCAAAAAGGGAATATTCCCGGGTTTTTCCCTGACCTATAAATTCCCTGGAAGGAATGCATTTCCATTTGTTTACTTTTAACTTCCAAATTATAAGAACCATGTGACTAAAATTTATTTTAATTGTTATGATTTACTTCTAGGTTTTAAACAATTTGGAGGTTAAAAATTTAAACTAGCTATTCCTTGACTGAACTTTATACAAGCAATAATATATATATTTTTTTAAAAATTTCCATTTCCATTTGCACTAAAAAGTAAGGTACTGGTAATTGTTTAGTATTGGGGGGCCAAAACTAGCAAAAAGTAGGATAATTTACGGAAGAAATTATTTGATAGTGGTGTTCAAGTAAAGAAAGTATCGAACACAATTCTTTTTAGTTCAGTGGGAGATTTGCCCAAACCGTTAAGGTAAGCGGAAGTGATTTATGTGAAAAAAGAAAGTGAATTGTTGGTAACGAAGATAGAAAACAACGTGTCATGCGGGGCTCTAACCCGCCTTCACTCGCTAACGCTCGCTCTGCAATGATGTCTGAATTTAATGTTGGTAACGTAATTTAACGTATGAAGCCATAAAACAACCGCATCGGAATAGAATATCGCAAAAAAGTAGGTGCAAAAGCTGGCCCCTCAACGCTAAACAATAGTAACTTGCAAAATAATGATTTACTCCAAATAAAAATTTCAGTTGTAAAAGAAGATTCTGAAGTAGCAAAATTTCAACGAGAATTAGACTTACATTGGATTGCACAGCGTATATGATGATATGAAAAACATATAGGATATTCTAAAAAAAATAGTTCTGTTAAGTTGATAGCATTCAATTTAAAGCACGCTCTTCCGACTCCTCATCTACCACACTGGTGAAGTGTTTTATAACAGACAACTTTGGACATATAATTTCTGTGTGTATGTTTGAAATTCAAATTATATGTCTATTTATGTATGGTCTGAGATTAATGCTAGGCCTGTCGCTAAGCGGGTTAGGTCATCTTTGTTTAATTATTATTCTAAAAATCTTCAAAATAATGATTAATTGTATATTCCTATAATTGTTATGCTTAAGAGATGAACATGTTAATGTGTTTCCGATTTCTAACCCTCACAAAATGTTTCTGAAAGAAATAGAACAAAAGGCTTTTCTAAGGTCACTATTTTTTACCATGTGATAGGAACTTTAGACAAATAGAAAAGAAAATGCTATTACAAATATTTTCATATTCCAGTTGAGTGAGAAGAACTTATAAGAGATACTAAGGCAGGAAAGAAAAAAATAATGAAACTGAAATGCAACAGAGTAATTTTCTAAGCGCAAAGCCACTAACTGCAAAGATAATTAATCGCAAATGCACAGAAAATAATAAAGAAAGCTATTGTTTTCAGTAGCATAGCAATGTTAGGTATTTCTCATAAACAACCGTGGGAGTATAGAATAATGTATTGCCTCTTCCAACGAACAAAAATCCTTATGTAAGTCCTTTCAAGGTGAAAAGGGAATAGAAACAAACATTTCAGTTACAAAATTTACCAAACCAAAGACATCAAATCCAAAATATCCTAAAGATATCAAAGATGTTCAATATTTATCACCTATTTATCATTCAATTTACTGCAATTTCATTTCTGGAGCGGAGCAGTAAAATCAGGACCATCTTTTTGATACTCAACACCATATATAGAATGTGTAATCGTCTTGATTATTTCTGCTGAATCTGTGTGCGTGTCGTTAGATGCAAAAGCCTGCATTTTACCGAATAAATAATTTTTCTTTTCACATGTAGAAAGAAAAGATTAATCTATAATTGATGCGGCTAAACAAACCTCTGGTGGGTAAATAGGAAACGGAACATTATTGAACAAAACCACTTGTATCTTTGTTACATAAGAGGTATATTTCAACATGTCCTTCCAGATATGTGGTCTTCCGGTTGACCTGTTGAATAAGAAAGCGATATTGAGGATTTCACTTTTTTATTTATTGATTATTCAATGTAGTCTAGGCAGAATGACATTGCGTGTTTGTGTGTGATCTTTTTTCCCATTTTTGAGTTCTGCTATAATTATTTTTCCTTATTTGTTTTCATTGTTCCGCTGCTTTTCGTTACCTTTGATCTCTTTCTCGTTTTTTGTTGATAGGGGATCGCTAATTCAGAAAGCACTTTTAAATATTACCCCTTCTCAAATTTTGTGACACATGATCCTTGGGATCCTGAACAGCCGATCACCAGCAGTTCCAGCAGCCGATCACCAGAAGAATAACACGAACATTCAATCATTTGTGTGCAGTGTGCATAATTATGTTTAAAAAAAAATCTTAGGAAAAGGATCAATTTCATAAACACCTAAAATTCTAATATTAGACACAAAAACGGCGCGAAATGTTATACAGCGAAGTCCAGTGACTCCAGAAAGAAGGGGAACAAAAAAGTGAAATATAATAAAGTGGATGATTTTTGACATGATATAATTAAAAGGGAGATTGATCGATTTTATAGCAAGGGGCAATCTCCATGGGTTCTAACATTTGAAAAAAGTATTTAGCTATGTTTAGGAGGAAATAATATCCCAAGAGCTTCCCAAATAACTTTATTTTGTTTTGTGGTCTGGAAAAGAGGAATCTAGTGATAGAATAGCTAGAATTGTTGCATCTTAGTACAGATAGCTGCACAAACTACATGAAATTCGAGTAGTAGGCTATGATATTGTTTTTCTGGGTGAGACCTGGTACACAACCAAGAGATGGAACGGGTGAAATATTCGTCAGCGCGAGGGAAGCGCATCATGGTGCTCCATACAAGAACCAGTGAGAGATGTGTCCCAAATTATCTATATCTATCGGCTAAAATCATTGGTGACTGAGAAACCGATACTAATAACGAAATTCTATCAAGAGTGTTCAGAAATTGCTTATTAAAAACTATAAAAATTGTATTATTGTCACAGACAATGCTAGCTATCATTCGAGTCTACTAGCGAAAACTCCATCAATGAAGTGCAAATTACAGAACATTGTTTCCTTCATGAAACAACACAAAATGCCGGTTCCGAACCCTATTCGCATATAAACTGAATTGTCACATGCAAGAAAATAAGAAAATATATCCATAAAATACATGGTTGATGAACTTGCAGCCTTATGTGTACAAGAATTAACCCTTAACTCCCCCTCAACTGTACGTCGAAGCCCATTGAACTCGTATGAGCTTGCCTGAAATCTTCTGTTAGAAAGAACAATATATATCCGACGTTGAGAGCTACTCTGTACCAATTATTGCAGAACAGAAAGGAAAAATTCACTCTTAGCTTCATTTCCCTTTAGTCATCCACACAGTGAAAATCGAAGAAAACACATGAACCACGATAGAGATAACAGTCAGAGAAGAGTTGTAATTCATATAGAAGATAGTAACGACATTGAGTAACGTATGCCACTTTATTTCTATGTATATTACTAAGACATTTGGAATTAGTACAAGTGTTCTTTCAGAATATCACGTTATTATACCTGCGTTTCAAATTTTATATGAAGTCACAAAAAACAATTAAGTCTAATTTCATGGTGTGATCCTTTTTACACTTAAATATCATATTGTTGATATTGTATAATGTCAATTATGATAACGTGTGTTTGAATCAAACATGTTATGTTCCATGTACATACATATTTACTCAACACGTCGCTTGATTTTTGTATTATAGTTTGATACCCACAGATGGATCTAAGGATGGCGGAGGATCGTTCGACACCCCCGAGTGATAATGGCTCCAGTGTTGCAAGAGCCTGTTAGAATACTGAGAATCTCTCATTGCCGCCTCCAGAAGTACACCCTTGATCCATCTGTGCTCATATCGGACTACTTTAATGCTTGTTATGTTAGCGATATTATTACTATTATTATATACATATTAACGTAATAGAACCATTATTAATATAAGTTCAGCGATTGTAATAACATGTCAGCAGGACACCAGACTCGTAGCCTTTAGCTTGTTTGAGGTGCAATTTGAGGGTGGTTACGATAATTCTCCTCTTGAATACAAAGGAAGCTTGTTGGAAACCAATTGAACGCTCAAATATAACAGTGTTCTAATAAAAACTGTTTTGTAGGATCTGATTGAAATAATCATATATGTTAGTTTTACAACGCACAACATACAACTTTGCATTAGAAAGTTCAAGAAATACTATAGGACACATTACTCTTAACGAAATTGTTTCTTTCATAATCCAAGGAAAACCAAAAAACAGCTGTTTCAAGTTGGTTTATCTCTGATTTTTAAAGGACTGTATTTTAGAGCACTGTTGCGCTGATCGCTTCAACTAAATGATAATTTTATAGTCTTTTCGATAGATAAGCATATTCTTCTTTGAAACACGTACCAATCTCCTCAACCTGCTTCGAAACTCACTGTGTGATTTTTCATTCTTTTTCACTCGTGGTTTAATTTTTTTATTGTAATATGTATATATAATATATGTGTGTGTGTGTGTGTCTACTAACGGCGTCATTAACAAGTTTTCAATGTAACAAAAAATAAAAAATTCAATCATTATTATTTTTACTAATAATGTAAACTTTCATTTTTGTATTTTTTTAACATAATTTAATTTAAATTCATGACACCTGTAGCATTGAATCAGAAAAGTTTCCTATAAAAAAAAAGTGTTCTACTGTTGAACGAGTAACAAGCTGCCACAATCACTTCGTTGCTGGTGGAACTATTCCTTTAAACCTTTTTGCCTTCTGATCAACAGTAAAAATATTTAAGATCTCAATCTGTGAGGCCATATTCAATTTCAGTGCAACTTTCTGTTACACCTTTGATCCTTGTGTTATTTTAGTGCGTCATGACGATTTCAGAGAGCTTTCCACAGCGTTGTCCCATTTGTTTTTCATCCAATGCCATAATAGTTCAGAATAGTACTCTAAATCCGTAGTACCATTTAATAGATACTCTGACACAAGACCCCGAGGAGCGCCTTAAAAGACTTGCTTAATTTATAGCAAACAGTATATTTTAAAAGGAACAAAAAGAAGTTTCCACTTGTTTCAAGTTTTTTGTCTCTCATGGTCAATGTAGTTATGTAAATCTCACCCTGAGTCACGCACTTGTCTAAAACCTGCTTTTTCACTATCTATAAATTTGAAGGACATGTGAACAAGCTAGCACTTGCTGCTGGTTATGTTCAATATTGGGAAGTTTGGGAACCTATCTGGCTGACGTTTTCCTCACGCCCAATAATTCGTCACAGTGTGTTGTAACCACAGTTAACGAAAATGCCAGTAGTCTCGACAGTGCAAAAGAGTTACTCTTCGAGTTTTCGTGCCATGTCATAGATCTTTTGTGAGTCAGCAGTATTTAGAAAGCATCAAAACGAGATTAATTTTCACTGAAGTCTCACCCATTTCGTAACCTCCGTCCCAATTTTTCACAATGCTTCTAGAAGATTTAAATACCTCAATATTCGTCATTTACGAAGACAGATTCTTTTAACAGTCATTATTTTGTGTACAGGTACTCAATAACTGGTCGCTTCATTTCCTGCTGTTCTTCGGCAATGCCTAATTTCAAGGCCATTCCGTCCATTTGCATAGCGTGAAATAAAATGAAATCGCCGTTCCAATGATGTAGTTGTGAATTCCATATGCAGCATGAATTTTACCTTTGGCTTTCCTATCAATGGTAGCGGTATACAACTTAATGTTTTTTTTAATGACAGTAATAATTAAAATAATATAAGAATTCACTTCATAACAATACAATATATTAGTTGCTAAGATTTAAACACTATTTGCTCAATTCATATACTTTCAAACCCACCTGAATCAAAACAAAATTACTCCTGTATAGTAGCAACTCTGCATTTTTAGACATCCAAACTATGCTGTGCTCAACCAAAGGAAATCTTTTAGAGCAGTTATGTCCGTCTATCTTGCCTCTTGACAGGTATAAGAGATAAAAAGATAGAGGTAAGCACAAGCGGTTTCTTAGTGTTAAAGAATAGGCACCATCTTCTCCCTTAACATGCAAGTACTGGGTATCAACCATTTAAAACAAGTACTGGAGATCAACCATTCCTGGTTTCAACGTTTATCACCATAAACCAAATCGATAACAGTGAGAATTGTTTCTCCAAGTGCATGTAGCGTCCACAAGAATGTATTTAATATTTGTTTCTGCGCCATTACTCAAACAGGAACTGGTAAAAATCTACTATTTTTGATTTCTACACTGACCTCTGCGAGGAAGCGATAATACGTAGCACGAAGAGGTTTTTGTATATGAATTATTTTTCCACCCGTATCTTCCTAGAAACCTCGCAAGCTATTGAAATCTGTACAATTTCCTGTTTCAGTTCCGATTTCCTAGAACAAAAGATAATAAATAATGATTTTTTTCATACCGATTCATTGATACAGATTCAATGTCTGAAGAACAGGTTCCACCTTCAATCATATTGCTCTACTACAGTTGGAAGTTGTATCACTGTCACTTTCATTTTTAATGTTAAATCTTATAATTTGCAAGTCCACCGTATTTTCACGACTCGTAATGCAACTAACTTGTTCATTCAATGGGAAACAGTTAAACTATATTATAATTAGGTTACAGTAACTAGCACTCTTAGGACTATGAAGTATTTAGTTCTGCAAATGATATCTAAAAGATTGAATAATTATTCATTAAGAATGCTATTTTTATAATCATTCTACATTGTTGATCTTACACAAGAAGGCGTAACCTTAAAAGAACTGTTGCTACTTTTAGAAGCAAATTCAACATTAGGTATTCTTTCTGAATTTCTTCGCTGTTTCACTTTCAGTAGATATGGTCCATATTCGCGCTTCTGATTATCCTTCTAGAAATCTTTAGAAATGTATTATTATTGGGCTTACGTCAGATGCAACTGTAATACGCATGGTGAGTAGAATGCGGTAAATTATTATTGTTATAGGATAAGAGACACAAAAGGTCAATAACCACCGCTGTAGCACTCGAAGCAACAATGATCGGTTCGATCATTCGCGTCTTAACCCAACATAATAAAACATCGATGCAAACCCTTTGATACGTAGTCTCTTATTTTGAAAAAATGATACATAGGTTTAAAATTTAATAATATGCAAATTTATATGTAGTCCACGTGAAGTTTACAAACTTCTGCTGTCGTAGAGGATAAATACTTAATGTAGTCATTGCAGGCTTCATGACTGCACTTGGCGACATTAATAATATATGCTTATAAAATTCCCTTCCAAATGACAGTTCTTCATCTCTATATTTTGAGTTCCCAGAGTTGAATTAGAAATTTTATTTATTTATTCTAAACGTCCTAATTCTTTCTTACTATGGTGCGGAGATACTAGACAGCGTGGCCTCACTTGCTCCATCACGAAATGACCTTCCTTATTCAACTTACCATTTTTCAGGACATGTAAAACAATCCAAAGATCAAATCAATTCAGTATTTAGCACAAAGGACTGCGTTTAATCACGACCTCAAAATCAAAAGGATTTCCCGTTAGTATGTTAGTTCTTTCGGCGGGTCCCCCACAAGTGTATCAGGTTTTCATTGATGTCTTTGAGCAATCTCCTAAGGTTTTGCGTTCTGAGAAAGTCAGAAAATATGTCAACCTGTCACCTACTGTAGGGTGTGGCAAGTTTCTAGTTATATTACGTTAGAAATAAGTGAACACTAGTTACAATTCACAAACGTTTCTATCAAAGGTATTATGTTTGTAATTACGCCGTTAAAGAGTTGCGGTATGTATTGAAGATTCTTATGAAGCATAGGGAGCTACGACACAAAGTTAAACTGAAGGAAGAAAATGACAATACTACAAAACTAAATTCTAAAAGAGAAAAATACGCATGAGCCAAATGTTGGACACTTTTTGACTACATGAAAATAGACAAGAAGAAACTACTCGTATTTATTATTTTCTAACAGTCGACAAGCATTTACTATGTTCTCTCTCGCTTTCTTAGAAAATAAGAAAAATAGAAACTGACACATGGTAACCAATACAGAAAGAATTATGAGCTCAATCAGACGTAAATCTAAGAAAGTATTCTCGTAATTGATAACTATATAGATAGATAACGAATTTGCTCTAAAATTATTCAGCAATAACCAATAGCTAAAAGACCCATTTTACTTTGATTCGTAATATTTCCTATAAATTTTTCATTGTTGTACTTCAAACGCGTGTTACTTTTTTTTCACAACTCTGCTGTAGGGGGTTCTCACATTACAAAAATTCTAAACCAGTAACTGTAATTGGCAGACACGTATGCAATATCTACATTAGGCTACTCCACGAAATCGACAAAACGATATCTGTATATAAGCCTTAGGACGTATTTTTATTTCATTATATCTATTTCTAATAGAACATATAATCCTCAAAATATTCATGGATCTTCAGTCTTTAATCTGGTAAGCTCGTAGTTAACTCTGAGCACCTAATTCTTTAAATTATCGTGAACATCTTATTCCTTAAACTCTTCAAAAATATTAAATTTTTCTCGTAACGATCCAATAAATTTGATCTGAGATCTAGTGTGTTTGTAGAGGCTCTAAAGACAATATCAAGGATCCCTCCGGTACATTCCAAACCTTGTAACCATACCATGTATTAACCTCAGCTCGCTAACGTTTGAGAAATCGTCAAAAAAAAAAAAAAAAAAAAAGAAAAGAAAAGAAAAGAAAGAAAAAAAGAAAAGAAAAAGAAAGAAAAAACGCTGATAGGTTTACGACTTCCTAAAGTGTGGATTTTTCTGAAGAGTCGAAGTAGGAAATTCATAATAACATCACAAACTAATCTAAAAGTAGCGGAAGGTAATTGCCCAACAGAACTAAAACCAGGTTAAAAAGCATAGAATCCTGGCAAAGAAATAAGCCGAAACATCTACAGAAATACACTTCAGTTGAATCTCTTACTAACGAAATTTTTATAAATCCTTCTTATTGTTTCGACTTTTTTCTGTGTGTATCAGAAACCATGTTTAATTAAATACAACCATATTTTTCTACATTTGAAAAGGCACTATTTTGTTCTGAAGCTAACATTGCTTTAAGTAACACAATAGAAGATAAATATTTCAAAATTCAAATAACAAGGGGTGTTGTGAAGCTTTTAAAGAACATTTAAAAATCGCCACCCAACGAAGATTTCGACGAGTACATTTTTGCCTGAAGTTATATATATCAACTAGAGGTAAACATGTAAACAAATTCTAAAATGGTAATCAAAGATATAGCCTGTAGAATTAAAGATACAGATTAAAAAGGAAATTACGTAGTTTAGAATTTAGGAAAGCCTATTTAAATAGAATATAAGGAAGCTTAAGTATTTGAACTTCACACTGCTTGGAAAATCGGTCGAAAGAGAAAGAGCAAAAGAGAATGGATGATAATGTATTAAATTCAGCTTGTAACCCTGGAAGCTTTCATAGTATTTTCTAATTCGCTAATACGGTAACGCTGACTTTTGTTCTTGCAATTAGTATCTCTTTGGAATATCTAAGACAGTTTGCATAATCACTTTTGCTTATATTTACTTTTCGTTACATCTGTGCCAAAAGAAAAAAAAAAGTTTTGTTTTCATTACTACGATGAGAAACAAACTGTTTTCATTGTTGAATTTGTAAAGAGATAGGTGGAAAATCGTGGGATAAATATTTTGACCCTTTTATTGTGAAAATTCAAAATAACCTTATAATCCTTCCCATTACCGACTTTATTTTAGAAAATGGGATAAGGTATTCCTTGGTTAAAGTAAAATTAACTCCAATACATTAAAAGTATTGAGAAAGATAATGTTCCTATAAAAGCTAAAATTAATTCATTTCGTTGAATTACCGTCATATTTGCCATTAACAAATAGTTCAATTAGTATGAAATTTGCAGGAAATTATCAAAGTCGATTAACTGAGCTGAAAATCCTACCTACACATCTAGAGTGCTGAAAAGAAAAGTAATTATTCAACTGTTTCCAATTATTACAATAATAATAAGTTTTATCATTTTTCTTCCAGGTCTTTCCTTTGAGAGAGATATCTTTATATTAAAGCGAAACAGGAATAAAATTATACGTAACTCCTCGATACAAACTTCAAGCTATTGAAATAAATTCAAAATAATGTACTGAACATTTTGTGATCATATACCACAATTTAATGTAATAATGGAAAATAATTATGAAAGGAAATATGAAGCAGATTCTGTGGGTTCCCAGATTTTCTTTAAAACTGAACATGATGAGTCTTCTATTGAGGAAGGTCCAATAGACGTGAAAAACATTGACTTGTCGTCAGTATTCACAGATGGGAATCCGACGGTATATGATAGTGTAAGTTGTGCCTCGACTTCCAGTGTAGCTGATTTAGTGAAGTCAGAGTGTCAAATTGATGAAGATATGTGCATATACTTGAAATTGATGGCGAATATAAGGTAGAAGGATGCAATGTTTCTCCATATCTTCCTTTTTCGAATAAGGCAATAGAAGATATGGATGACGGTACAAATCATCATGAGATTGAAAGGTAAAATTTTATTTTAATTTTAAATATATCCATATTCTGTTATTATAAAATGTATGTTCATAATTTTTCTTTTTTCGTCCTTTTTTTCTAAACTTTTTATGTTAGTCCAAACACAAATTTAAACCTTAGCACTCAAGCATACGCATTGACGGAAATTTCCCGTTTTGAAGAAAATACGTGACTCTTTGAGACTAGCTTTACGCTGGGAGTTTCGGCTCCCTCTAGCTTCCTCTTTTGATTGTTTAGTCACATAAAAAATGCTATTTTCTATAAGCAGCTGTGGAAATATATTTGTGGGGAAAAGCTGTCAGCTCGTGTGGATTTGTTCGTGTATTTTATGATTATCCTATACTTTTTATGCATATAATTGTGATCAAAATGGAGTATGAGAAAGAACCAAGAAGTGCTATAGAATTCTCTTAGAAAACACTGAAAAATTGTTTTCGAGGTTTTGAGCACAGGAATCTTCGAAAGTACGGACAATCCCGTCTCTTCGTGTGGTTTCGTTTGAAAAAGTAACGCAAGTATTACAACTTCAACTACTTCAAGTAATTAAATTTTCGCGCGGCTTAAATAGAAATTAAGGAACTTTTTGTGTCCTGAAGATATAAATATATCAATATATCTGTAGCAAAAAGAATTAAATAAAGTACTTTTAATGTAGAAAGTGATGATGACCAGTTTTGAGGGAATCCCCATACTTTGTCTGGATTTGATTCAAACAGGGCACGTGTGTCTGAGTGTGTAATAACAATATTTTTAAATTTATTTTTTTTTTAAAGTTGTAATTCGTTGAGACTCAACATTTTAACTTGGAATTTAAAAATGGCTTGTACATAATGCTCGGAAATCTTTTTCACTCGAGTATAAATTTATCGTTTCTAATGTTATGTTTCCCTGTTTACATTTCTTAGCCTTCATTTTTAAACTTCCGACCGTCTTTTTTTTCTCAAAGACTGAGTAAAATTCGTCCTATCTTTTCGAACCAATATTCGATTACAACGTATAATAGCAGAAAACTGGTCTCTTAATATCTCCATATTAGTTTTGGCTTTTATCAGCGGATTTGCACAACTTTACTGTGTTTAACATGGATTGTTAATTGAACTCAACTTTTTGTACCTATGTGAACTATTCTCCGATACGAATTGTTGAATTGGCGTCTGTGAAATTCATTTCTCAACTTGATTGTAGGCTCTGGATTGCATAGTGTGGTCAGAGGTTAAGTACGTGTATTTTCCCACAATGATCTTTATAAGCAAATCAGTACGTCCGTAAATACTGACGCAGAAAACAATAGTTCATGCTTGGCACCAAGAACCTATCCCATAAACCAATTGAAAACTCTCAAGATATGTGTTTTGCTGCCACTGCTTTAATTTCAGGCTCGATTGAAGGTTTTTGTTAAAGTAGATCTATTTAACAGGGAAAGCATAGCTTTCAAATATCTCAAGAAGCTCCCAGCTTTAGGTAAGGCAAAAATTAAAGTAAGAATATTTGTTGGTTCATAGAACAAGGGAGTCAGGCAGAGAGGGCCTCTAAAACTAAATACTCCGTAAATGAGAAACTACCTTCGCTGAAATTTAAATCGGTATATTCAGGTTTCCTTGAATGTGCAAAACCTAAATATTATAAAGATATTGTTAGTAACATGATGCAAAGTGCTCAACTCATGTGCTGCAACGTCACTTAAATTACACTTTCCGCATTCATACCTGGGATTCTTTTCTGAAACATTTAGTGCATAAATCACATATACAGAAAACGGTATGATCAGGACACTGCTAGATTTGAGAAGCGCTACAGTATAAATCAACAGAAAGTACGTATGCTGAGTGTTGCCGGTCTATCATTAGAGAGCTTTCAGAGGATATATACAAGCGTAAATGACCAAATAAAGTATTTTGATCTCTGCTTTTATAATAGTGAATGTTAATACTCGTATGCATTGCTAACCTATATAGATAGGAAGTACATGCTAACATAATGTGTTGTGATTTGTCCAACAAAAGTGAAACGCGATTGAACACATTGGTTTTCACAAATGAATGTAGCAGTACTCATTTAGATAAAATCACGTAGGTTCGTTAGAAGAAAAATGTTCAAAATTGTTGTATTCTGCTATTTACTTCATACTTTAAAGAGCTGCAAAATTTTCCATATTGATCGTTTCGGCAAGATTATCATCCAATCGAGAGGTTTCGTTTCTATTGATATGAATCTTCATTTTCCTTACACCATAGAACTATTTCGTTTACTAATAGAAAACAAAAGCTACAGTATTCGCAGTACACTGAATTCAGATTATCACCACTTATTCATAGATTTCATTTATTGCCTTTTTTTCGAAGAATCTATTGAAAACAAGAGACTTTATTTTAGGTAATATGTACGGTTTAATTACCACCGTACATATTTATATTAATAAACATATAGTTCTGACATTTTGTACATATTTTTGAATTTGTATACGGATATTTTTCCATAAAGAATAAGAAATTAGATTCCTTTCAGCATCTGTGATCATTTTACCCCGTCATGTATGAGGGATGATATTCCTCGGTGATTACTGTCCGCTGAGTTGAGAAGGAAGAAAGGAAGCGGCCTGAAGTCATTATGACAGATAACATTTCGGTATTTGTTCCATGTGGCTAAGGACAACCTCAATTCGGGTCGTTTGCGTCAAAAGCTTTTACACCTTTCTTCACCGATTGTCCAACGGGTATCGAACATTGACCTCTCACGAAAGGCGAGCACGTTATTGCCTACACTACGCGGGCCAGGTTTGTCCAAAAATCGCGGATTTACCAAAAAATATTTACAGAATATAATTGTTTTCGTTTATCATTAATTACTGAAATATTCTTATTGGATTGCAAACTACAAAAACAGCGAAAATAAAATAACAAGTATATCCATTAAATGGGTAACAACCCCTTTTGGATACTAATGCATAGTTATGAATAATGTAATTTTCTCACAAATATTGGGGAAATTCTCCCCTATCTGTTGAAGATGGGCAGTACTTTCCTCTCTACTATTTACCACGGTGCCTCACTGGTACAGCGGTTGTCTCTAGTGCGTGGAGTGCCTGAATTGATCCTCGACCAAGTAAGTCTGTGGTGGACCACACCGTGTCTGTGGGATTCCTCGCTGTAATCCCGTTTGCTCCCAGTCCAACAATTATTATATCATCATTCATTTCCGTAATCATCCATCACCCTTAGTCTAAAAGGCATAAAGTGGGACATTAAACTTAAAGTTTTCATTTTGTGATATCTTATTAATTACTTAAAGAAAAGAGAAAATATTTCATTTTCTACGTACGGAATAGTACCGGAAAGTAAGAATTCATAATACCTTAATCCCAGTCAGTTAATTAGAAACATACATACAGTCGCGGCCACCGTTAAGCGACCCTTACCCATACCCTTCGTAAGAAACAGCTCCTTCCACAAGCATGACCACAAGTGACCACAAAAGTGTTTTCTGCACGTGCTGAGGGACAAGGTTGTCACATTTTTTTCTTGAAAATGTCTGGACACCATATGTTCTTTCTTCTAGAGAGAGCCATTGAGAAAACCGTAGTAGAAACATATTGACTCGTGAATTGTGTAATAAAAAGTGATCTAAGAAAAATGTTATGATCGAGTGCCAACAAAATTCAAATAGGGCGAAAATACCAAAACTGAACACGAATTATTTATGAGTTTTTAAAAAGATATATACACTATTATATTTAAAAAAATTTAAAAAAAAGATTATATCAAAGTGACTTAATCATCAATACCTTACTCAAACTATTATAGATAGAAACATGGATTTGTACAGAATATTCCTTTGTCAAAAGGCAAGGGCTAATAAAACAATTTTAAAAATATATGTCCTATAGGAGACAAAGAGAGTTCATTTTTTTAAAACAAAAATAGAATATATCATAAATTCTTGAGGTTAAGAAGATGGAACTCAGGGATAAATTCTTCATTAAAATGAACAGAAAACACGTTTTAATGATTGCGAAAACTTCGCTCCTATAGGAGAAAAAAGGGGGTTTATATTAATAATCAAATTACCGATTATTTGTTTAGAAAATGCCGAATGTGAGGATTCGCTTAAGAAGGCGTAACATTCAGCACATACACTTCTCATTAAAAAAAATTACAGACCGCGACCTTCGAATTTTCTTTCTTTTTTTTAATTCTGTTCCTGAGAAGGGGAAATGGGGTCAATTTCTATAATATCTCTATAAAATCTCAAGGGAAAGTAGAAAACCAAAACTTACCAACTGACAACTGTGAAAAACATTGATGGTCATCAACAATAAATTGAAGCGTTCTATAAGGAATGAATTTTTTTGAGAAAACATTCCAAGCTAAGATTTTCACTTCCTTCTCTTCGTTTCTTTAATTTTCAGAACAATACCAAAAAGAAGTTTTAACTTTTAAACTTCTTTTTGTTTTGTTACTCAATCGTGGATGAAGACGTCGTAAGACATACTGTCTTTCTTTTCTTTATATATATATATATATATATATATATATATATATATATATATATATATATATATAAACTTCAAAAAATTATGCTTAAATTTACAAACATATGATTCATTTTATTATGCCTTGCAAAAATCGGAAAACTATAAAGGGAAAAAAGGAAAATCACCCTACTACCTGCCTTTAGTTGTAAACTATAGCGCCAAAAGTTAGGCTCTTACAGAAATTGAGAACAAATATTTATCTTTTAAGTGCGTAAATTTTTCCCTTTCCATACTTTTTTTTCCTTTAAAAAAATGTCATCCTGAAGAAAATAGAATCCGTTTTAAAAAACTGAGATACTTCGTTAGTTCATTTTCCCTACAGATCTTTTATGGGCAATAAATAAACATATCACTTTATCGAAAACTTTCGAATACTAACATAATGCAAGTTGGGTCTAGATTGAACTAAAAAATAAGTTTTTTCTTCTGCTGTTCCCATATGACAATCTGGAATGGAAACCTTCAAAACAGAGAGAAACCAGTTCATTCAGTTTAGAAATTTGGCATCATTGAGTCCTTCGCGACCTCCAGTGCAGTTTGCGGTTGCTAAGCCACAGAGGGTAGAAGAAAGTCTTCCTTCTTCCAGGAAAAATAGTCGCTTATCCATGGCCCCGACTTTATATGTGGATGGTAGCGACATCCAACGGCGTAGCAGATTATTGTTAGGATTAGCGTTGTCTTGACACAAACCATTTCTGAAAGTGCCCACTTCATTGCACATTCAAATAATTTAGATGGTACTGGCACTCTGCGTCTAGGAGACCCTCCCCCAAGCGGCTTGTTGCTAAAGTCAGCCCGATAACCGTAATTGCTTAAAACAAGTCGTAGAGAAACGAGTGTATTATAAGTGATGTAACAGGCAATTCATTGGAAAAATAACAAGTAATTAATCTCTCAGTAACCAAAGCTATAAATAATATACATAGTAAGGTAATTCCTCCTGGCCTGCGTCAAGTTATGGCCTATGTTTAGCAGAATGAAATTCAAAACTAACTACTTTCACATCTACAATGAATAAAATAAAATGCGGCGTACCACAAGGATCAATTCTTGGGCCATTACTGTTTTTGATATATATAAACGATCTCCCGGATAATTTAAAGTTTGCAAAAGCCACATTATTCGCGGATGACACAAGTGTAGCAATAACAGGCGAAAACCAACAACGATTAAATACTAACATAGAAAACACCGTAAAACAGCTAACGAACTGGTTTGATCATAATAAGTTAATAGTAAATTCAGAAAAAACCTTGTCAATAAGTTTTAAATTAACAAACAACAATCTAGATAAAGGAAGTATAAAAATAGGAGAAAACGAAATAAAACAAGTTAGTTCTGTAAAATTTTTAGGTGTACATATATCAGCAGATTTAAAATGGGATTATCATATAGAAAAAAATGCAAATAGGGTAAGAAAAATGTGTTTTACCGTACAAACCATCAAAAATACTATAAACCGAAATACAGCAAAAATATTATATTACTGCTCATTTGAATCTATATTAAGATATGGATTAATATTTTGGGGAAATACTGTAAAAAGTAGAGATAGTTTTGTTCTTCAAAAAAGAGTTGTACGAATCCTAGCTGGTGTAGGACCCCGAGAGTCCTGTAGGAAATATTTTAAAGAACTAGCTATACTACCTTTACCATGTCTGTATATATATTGCTTAATAGAATTTGTAAGATCCAACATAAATGAGTACACAACAAACAGTGACATGCATGGATACAACACAAGAAATAAGACTCATTTTCATCCACCAAACCATAGAACAGCAATGTACGAAAAGGGAGTAAAATATGCTGGTATTATGCTATACAATAAGTTACCAACAAATTAAAGGTAATCAAGTCTAATGTTACATTCAAAAGAAAATTAAAAGAATACCTATTGTCACATTGCTTCTATACAACAGATGAATATAATCAATTAAATAGTCACAATGTAAATAGTAGTAGCAAAGTAACAAGATAGGTTCATTTATGTATAAGGTATGCTGTAGTATTGGTATAATGATATTTCAAATTACTGTAATGTATAAATGTATGAATTATGTTCAACAAATGTGTCTAATATATATGTACTGCATCAAATAACCATGACGAATCCCATGTACTATCGGAAAATTATTTCCAAGTTTGTACAGAATGGAGGATAAATAAAATGAAATGAATGAAATGAAGGGGTCCAGCACTTTTCTCTAAAAAATGTTGCAAATTTTGGTAATTTCTGTTCACATTCGGTTAGTTTAGGGTCGGATTGGTTAGTTTAAGTTAGTTTAGGTTACGTTAGGTTAGTTTAGTTTACGTTATATTAGTGTAGGAGTCCCGCATAATTTTCCAAAAAAACAGAATTCCGCTTATTTCTACTAATATTACGTTAGTTTAGGTTAGTTCAGATTAGCTTACGTAAGTTTATGTTAGGTTAGATTTGGTTATGTTACGTCTAAGCACTTGCATCACCCATTTCTCCTGTAAATTTTGTGTTTTATACGTGCTTCTGGACCCCTTGTACTAAACATACTCCCAAGTTATATTTAGAGTACACAATTAAATAGTGCCAATTTACTACACGCATCCAGATATTTTTAGAATTTACAATACAAATTGTGTAATAATATGGGTTCACTCGAGCAGACGGTTGTACCAAATAGAAAATGTATAGGTAAAATACGATGTAAGACGAGAGTGTGAAAAGTATTGTATGTGTAAGTGTGCTCTGTCGTTTCCTTGTTATGTATATACTTTCTGTCACCGTGTCATTTGTTCTCTTCCTCTTCCTTTCTCTCCTTTCTTTTTCTTTTCCTTCTTTCCTCTTCAATTCTGTTCTTCCTCAACTTCTGTTTGTGGTACCCGTTCTGCTCTAGTAAGCTGTGAAACTTTTCTATGTCCTCCTTCTTTTTCTCCTGTTCAGAATATATTTCTTCTATTCTTCTCTCCATATTCCTTATGAAATTTCTTTTGGTGCTGTAATCCACATCGCTTCTTTCGTGACAGTAAACTCCTGCTGCACATTCTTTCCTATACCATCTTGTTGTAAATCGTCCATCTCTTCTCTCTATAGTCATGTCCAAGAAGTTTATAATGTTGTTTTTTTCCAATTCCATTTCCATTCTTACCCCTTTTTCTTCATCTTCAACATTCTTTACGAATTTTTCCAGTTGTCTCTTTGTTCCTCTCCATACTCCCGAACAGTCATCCACGTATCTGCAATATTAGTTTTTTTCCACCTTCTATCACTTTCTGCTCCCATCTGTTCATCACCAGTTCTGACAACACTGGACTTAATTTTGAACCTATACTCAGTACTTCCTTGATCTTGAATAGTTTGTTCCCTATTGAACAAAACTATTGTCCCATATTACTCTCAAAGCTTTCACTGTTTTCTCTTTCTTCCAGTCTCTTATTTCTTTCCCTTTCATCTCTTCTTCTATGACTTTCGCTATGTAATCCCTCTCTATACTCGGAAACATTGCTTTAACGTCAATGCTAAACATAATTGTTTTCTCCTCCTTATTTCCTATACATTCTAACATTCTTTTCACTTCCTTCGTATTCTTTACTCGATGACTCTCTTGACCTATCCGTATCTCTTCTGCTATTTTCCTTAACTCTTATTCTAATGGTTCTAGACAGTTTCCTCTACAGTCCAACACTAGCCTTAGCTTAATCTCTTCCTTATAAAACTTTGGGAATCCTTTCATCTTTGGAATCCTTCCTTCTTCTTTCACCAACTTTTTAAACCCTTTTCTTCTTCCGTTCTCAACCACTTCCTTGAGTACCTCATTCTTAATCATCTTCTCTCCTATGACTTCATACGTTTCATCACAAAGTTCATCCAATTTTCTTATATTGCTGTATTTATAATCAGTTGTATGTAGTATAGTCTGTTATTTGTATCCAATAAGGATCAGAGGAAGATTAAGAGAAAGTTTTAAGGCAATTGGTCAAGTATAAACAACAGGTGTGTCTGGAAAAGATAAACACAGGTGGGAGGGTAATTGAGTCAGGGCAGGTGGCCGAAAGATGACGCCCGGGGAAGTACGACCCAGGTGGCTTCCCATGCACACAAGGACTTTCACTTTCAGTATAAATATCTATGCTCTAAGATATCTCTTTCAGTTAGTGTCTGATGAAGACAACTTTAAGTTGTCGAAACCGATACACTGTAATTTATTTTTTAATAACAAGCGTATATACTCTGGTCAGAAGTGTTTATTATATCATTAATGTTGAATTCAAAATTTAATCTCTTTTCACTTGTCATTTAGTAAGTTGCAAAATATGTGATTTACTGGAAATAAAAATTTCAGTTATAAAAGATGATTCTGAAGTAGCAAAATTTCAACAAGAATTAGACACATATTGGGTTGCACAACGTATATAATGATATGAAAAACATGTAGTGTATTCTAAAAAGAATAGTTCTGTAAAGGTGATAGCGTTCAATTTAAAGCACGCTCTTCCGACTCCTCATCTACCATACTGGTAAAGTATTTTATAACAGAAAACTTTGGACATATATTTCTGTGTTTGTGTCTGAAATTCAGATTATATGTGTATTTATGTATGGTCTAAGATTAATGATAGGCATGTCGCTGAACGGGTTATGTCATCTTTAATTATTCTTCTAAGAATCCTCAAAATAATGATAAAATAATTGTATATTCCTATAATTGTTATGCTCAAGAAATGAACATATTAATGTGTTTCCGATTTATAATAATCACAAAGAGTTTCTGAAAGAAATAGAACAAAAGGCTCTTGTAAGGTCACCATTTTTTACCATGTGATAGGAACTTTAGACAAATAGAAAAGAAAATGCTATTACAAATATTTTTATATTCCAGTTGAGTGTGAAGAACTTATAAGAGATACTAAGGCAGGAAGGGAAAAATAATGAAACTGAAATGCAACAGAGTAATTTTCTAAGCGCAAAGCCACTAACTGGAAAGATAATCGCAAATGCACAGAAGATAATAAAGAATGCTATTGTTTTCATAGCATAACAATGTTAAGTATTTCTCATAAACAACCGTCGGAGTAAATAATAAAGTATTGCCTCTTCCAACACAGAACAGATCCTTATTTAAGTCCTCTCAAGGTAAAAAGGGAATAGAAAAACACATTTCAGTTACAAAATTTCAGCCAAAATTAACCAAACCAAACCATCAAATCCAAAATATCCTAAAGATATAAAGGATGTTAAATATTTATCACCCATTTATCATTCAATTTACGGCAGTTTCATTTCTGGAGCGTAGCAGGAAAATCAGGACCATCTTTTTGATATTTATGACCATATATAAAATGTGTAATCGTCTTGATTATTTCTGCTGAATCTGTGTGCGTGTCGTTACATGCAAAAGTCTGCATTTTACTGAATAAAAAATTTTTACTTTTCACATGTAGAAACAGAAGATTAGTCTATAATTGATGCAGCTAAACAATCCTCTGGTGTCTTAATAGGAAGCGGAACATTATTTAAAAAAACCACTTGTACCTTGTTACATAAGAGGTATATTTCAACATGTCCTTCCAGATAACTGGTCTTCCGGTTGACCTGTTGAATAAGAAAGCGATGTTGCAGGTTTTACTTCCTCATTTATTGATTATTCAATGTAGTCTATGCAGAATGACATTGCGTATTTGTGTGAGACCTTTTTCTCGTTTATTGAGTTCTGCTATAATTATTTTTCCTTATTTGTTTTCATTGTTCCGCTGCTTTTCGTTATCTTTGATCTCTTTTTCGTTATTTTGTTGATAGGGGATCGCTAATTCAGAAAGCACTTGATTAAATTATACGCCTTCTCACATTTTTTGACACATGATCCTTGGGATCCTGAACAGCCGATCACAAGCAGTTCCAGAGAGTCGTACAAAAGAATAACACGAACATTCAATCATTTGTGTGCAATGTGCATAATTATGCTTTCAAAAAAAATTAGGAAAAGGAACAGTTTCACAAACACCTAAAATTCTGACATTAGACAGAAAAACGGCGCGAAATATTATACAGGAAATATTTTTCCGGTGACTCCAGAAAGAAGGGAAACAAAAAAGTGAAATATAATAAAATGGATGATTTTTCGTATAATATAATTAGGAGGGAGATTGGTCGATTTTATAGCAAAGGGCAATCGCCATGGGTGAAATGTTCAAATTTTTAGAAAAAGTATTTTGCTTTCCCTAAAAGGAAATAATATTCTAAGAGCTTTCCAAATAACTTTATGTTGCTTTTGTGGTCTGCAAAAGAGGAATCTAGTGATAGAATTGGCTAGAATTGTGAACAGGTCTTCTCGGGCTAGCAGCCAGGTAAATACTGTTATATCTTGCGACGTTTCGAGGGCTGACATCGTCCTCATCTTCAGGCGAATATGATGGTGCAATGGAGTGTATGGGATATATATACTCATGTATGTATGGTTGGACTCTTCTGATTGGTGGTTGAAATGGCGGCTTCTGATTGGTGCTTGAAATGGCGGGATATGATTGGTGTCCATGTTTTGCTCAGTTGGAATCCTGTGTCTCTGTTAAGGTTCGTTTTTTCTTGTATGATTGCAACGGCTTCTGTTATCCTCCTGTCCCAAACTCTTGAGCATTTTGCTATTATTTTGGCATCTGTAAATAAAATCTTATGTTGTTGTTTGATGCTATGTTCAGCCAGTCCGGATTTTTCTGGTTGGTTTAGTCTGATGTAACTGTTGTGTTCTTTGCATCTGGCTTCAATGGTTCGTCCTGTTTGTCCAATATATGACTTACCACATTCACATGGGATGCGGTAAACTCCAGGAGTTCGGAGGCCCAGGTCGTCTTTGGTTGATCGTATTAAGTTCTTTATTTTTGCTGGAGGCTTATGTATTGTCCTGATGTTGTACCTGGCAAATAGTCTGCTGAGCTTTCCAGAGGTGTTCCTGGTGTATGGGAGGCAGATTGTGTTCTTCCGTTCTTCATTCACAGTTTCTTCTGC
Source organism: Thermobia domestica (assembly GCF_964235325.1). Classification (NCBI taxonomy): domain Eukaryota; kingdom Metazoa; phylum Arthropoda; class Insecta; order Zygentoma; family Lepismatidae; genus Thermobia; species Thermobia domestica. The sequence goes on from NC_137460.1 coordinate 234,358,272, forward strand.
ACTTTTGTCCTTGTTGTCAGTGTCCTTCTTTCTGGTCCTTTTCAGGGCCATATTTATATCTCTCATTGAGTATCCATTCAAAATCATTGGTGACTGAGAAACCGATACTAATAATGAAATTGTATCAAAGGTGTTCAGGAATTGCTTATTAAAAACTTTATAAAAAGTGTTATTGTCAGGGATAATGCCATCTATCATTCGAGTCTACTAGCGAAAGCTCCATCAATGAAGAGCAAATTACAGAACATTGTTTCCTTCATGAAACAACACAAAATGTCGGACCCGAACCCTATTCACATAAAAATTGAATTGGCACATGCAAGAAAATAAAATATATCCATAAAATACATGGTGGATGAACTTGCAGCCTTATGTGTACAAGAATTGTTACGCTTAACTCCCTCCAAACTGTACGTCGAAGCCCACTGAACTCGTATGAACTTGCCTGAAATCTTCTGTTAGAAAGAACAATATATGTCGTACGTTGAGTGCCACTCTGTATCAATTATTGCGAAACAGAAAGGAAAAATTCACTCTAAGCTTCATTTCCCTTTAGTCATCCACACAATGAAAATCGAAGAAAACACATGAACCACGATAGAGATAACAGTCAGAAAAGAGTTGTAATTCATATAGGAGATAGTAACGACATTGAGTAACGTATGTCACTCTATTTCTATGTATATTACTAAGAAATTTGGAATTAGTACAAGTGTTCTTTCAGAATATTAAGTTATTATACCTGCGTTTCAAATTTTATATGAAGTCACAAAAAACAATTAACTCTAATTTCATGGTGTGATCTTATTTTACTCTTAAATATCACATATTGTTAATATTGTATAATTTACATAATAAAAAGGTGTGTTTAATCAAACATGCTATGTTCCATGTGTTATCTGTCAGAAAAGGAAATGTACACCTGGTTTTTGAGTCTGGCATTTCTGCGCTCCATTCATGGAGAGTATGAGAATTAAATCAATCAAATGTTTATTGAGGGACAAGAAGAAAAGTCTAAACTGAATAAGACATTGCAGAGAAGTATAAGCTGTAAATACGAATAGTGCATAGTGTAAATAAAGGGCGACACCGAAAAAGAAAGCCAGAAACAGGTGCAAAACGGAGAAAATAGAGTAAAAATTGTCGAAGTGGGAACATAAAATACAAATACAACAAACATGCCAACAACTAAGCGTTTAACAAGCAACGATCTTGGTGTAGTGGTTAAGACGCTAGATTACAAATCCAAAGAACGGCGGATCGAATCTGCCCCAAGTACTTTTTCCTTTAAATAATGCAAACATCACAAGGAAGGTGGTAAAACAGAGCGTGTTACCCGTTTAATATGTTAAGTGAAAACGAGTTAAAAATTTCGGTGAAATTTATTAGGGAAGTGAGAAAATGAAAATGAGGAAGCAAGTATATTTAATCAGGGGTTGTATCAGAGGGTGGTGACCGGAAAAACTGGAAATTTTCCCGAATTTTGCCCACATGACTCTCTACTATAGGCAAATTTCTTCAGAAAAGTGGCTGTTGCAGAGAGAGAGAGAGAGAGAGAGATGCTCCCGGAATGAGTTTAATAGTTTAATATTGAGACTGCATGGCCCCATGACATGACTCTTCGTTCATTTTCCATTAAAATCCTTATTTTTCTGAGTACTATGAGTGCATACTGTCCAACGTTGCTCCCATCACTATACAATTTCCCGTTTTCTCGATATAAATTGCTAATATTTTGTTTGTAACGGAGATATGGCGTTACAATCATTACGTTTGAAGAAGAATTGAGGAAGATATTGCCTTACCACAAACAACACCTATTATTATTATTATTATTATTATTATTATTATTATTATTATTATTATTATTATTATTATTGTTTTACTTACCACTAATGTTGCCTACCTTTATTTGCAATGCAATGTGTTACTAAAAAGCAAATCAAATAACACTCCTCGCCATTCACGCTCCCGAACTCGAAATACATGATTTACAGTTCTCTGTGTTAGGGGAAAGCACATTTATTATATTATTCTTTCAAATAACATTTCACAAGTTACTTCACTTTCAATGAGTAATTTCATATTGTCACTAACAATCATCTTGTTCCGATAGGAAAATATCCCCCCCCTCCTGCAAAAAAAAGCCTGACCGTAGCGAAAGGGCGTGAACCTTCTTTAGGCGATTAATCGGCTACAATATTTCAATAAAAGAGGATAAGTCCCTGCACACGAATATTTCAGTAAAAGAGGAAAAGTTACTCAAACTTCTGAATACCTATTCATGGGCGAAATTTGGTTCCCTTGGAACTTTTTAAAAGTTTGACGGGCCCTCAATTTGAACATTTTCATCTGATTATTCTGGTTAACGTACTCATCAAGATATTTCAACAATTAATGTTTGTACCAAGTTTCGTCTCAATCCGCTGAAAATTAGAATAGTTATGCCATTCACAAATAGCTTTATATATAGACAGATAGATAAATAGACACACAGAGGGAGAGAGAAAAAGTGTTTTTCTCCCTTCTCGCACCTGTGCTGCGTCACAGCTAAACCGGGCCTCTTTGCAAAACGTATTGACCAGCCTAACCTAAACACAAGTCTCTTACTTGCTAACATAGAAACGTGGCCGAAAGGTGTAAGGCACGTAGAAATTGTATTTTTAATAAACATGAGTATCGATTCGAACACCTCCACTTCCATGTTTTTCTTTTTACTTTTTGCAGCTACGTCGGAACGTTCAATTTTTTTCCTTTACTAATTGCAAATGGCGTTTACATTCAAAAGAAGAGGAATTTTGGTGGCATTTGTTCGGATATTCTTCTCTTTCGAAATGAAGAAAAGAATAAAAGCAATACGCAAAGACAAAAAGTATTATCAGTACTAAACATTACCAATAATAATTGCTACGAAAGACTAAATACGACCTCTTTTACTATCTCTCATGAGCTGTATGTATTATTAACAAACATTTTTTAAAATGTCCTTGCCGGGACTCGAACTGGCGTCCTTTGCATTTGTAAGCCAGCATCTTAACCACTACACCAAGATCATGGCGTGGTAAACGTTTAGTTGTCGGCGTATTTGTTTTATTTGTGTTTTATGTTCCCACTTCTACAATTTTTACTCTATTTTCTCCGTTTTGCACCTGTTTCTGGCTTTCTCTTTCCTTGTCGCCCTTTATTTACACTATGCACTATTCGTATTCATAGCTTGTGCTCCTCTGCAATGTCTTATTGAGATTAGACTTTTGTTCTTGCCCTTCAGTAAACATTTGATTGATTTAATTCTTACACTTTCCACGGATGGAGCGCAGGAATGCCAGACTCGAAAAATAGGTGTGCATTTACTTTTCTGACAGGTAATACATACATATTTACTCAATACGTCGTTTGATTTTTATATTATAGTTTGATAACCACAGACAGATCTAAGGATGGCGGAGCATCGTTCGACACCACCCAAGCGATAATGACTCCAGTGTTGCAAGAGCCTGTTAGAAAAAATACTGAGAATCTGTCATTGCCACCTCCAGTACACCCTTGATCGATCTGTGCCCATATCGGATTACTTTATTGCTTGTTATGATAGTGATATTAGTATTATTATTAGATTAATATTAACGTAATATAAGTTTAGCGATAGTAACAATATGTCACCAGGACACCAGACTCGTGGCCTTATGGCATGTTTGATGTGTAATATATGAGTGCGGTTACGGTAATTCTCTTCTTGAATACAAAGGAAGTTTGTTGGAAACGAATTGAACACGCAAATATAACAGTGTTCTAATAAAAACTATTTCGTAGGATCTGATTAAAATTATCATATATATGTCAGTTCTACAACGCACAACATACAACTTTGCATTAGAAAGTTCAAGAAATACTATAGGACACATTACTCCAAACGAAATTGTTTCTTTCATATTCCAAAGAAAACCAAAAGACAGCAGTTTCAAGTTGGTTTTTCTCTGATTTTTAAAGGAATGTATTTTGGACCACTGTTGCGCTGATCACTTCAACTAAATGATGATTTTATAGTCTTTTCGATAGATGAGTATATTCTTCTTTGAAACACGTACCAATCTCTTCAAGCTGCTTCGAAACTCTCTGTGTGATTTTTCATTCTTTTTCACTCTTGGTTTAATTTTTCTATTATAATATGTATATATAATGCGTGTGTTTGTGAGAGAGTGTGTCTACTAACGGCGTCATTGACAAGTTTTTAATGTAACAAAAAATAAATAATTGAATCTTTATTATTTTTACTAATAATGTAAACTTTCATTTTTCTATTTTTGAACATAATTTATTTTAAATTCATGGTACCTCTAGCATTGAATCAGAAAAGATTCCTATAAAAAGGTGTTTTAGTGTTGAGCGGGTAACAAGCTGCCACAAACACTTCGTTGCTGCTGGAACTATTCCTTCATTCTTTTTGCCTTCTGAACAACAGTAAAAATATTTAAAATCTGAATCTCGTGAGGCCATTTTTAATTTCTTTGCAATTTTCTGTTACACCTTTGATCCTTGTATTATCTTAGTGCGTCATGACGATTTCAGAAAGCTTTCCACAGCGTTGTCCCATTTATTTTTCATCCAACGCAATAATAGTTTAGAATAGTACTCTAAATCCGTAGTACCTTTTGATAGATGTTCTGCTACAAAAATCCCGAGGAGCGTCATAAAAGGCTGGCTTAATTTATTGCAAACAGTATATTTTAAAAGGAAGAAAAAGAAGTTTCCACTAGTTTCAAGTTTGTTGTCTCTCATGGTCAATGCACTTATGTAAATCTCACCCTGAGTCACGCACCTGACTAAAACTTGCTTTTTCATTATCCATAAATTTGAAGGACATGTTCACAAGCTAGCACTTGCTGCTGGTTATGTTCAGCATTCAGAAGCTTGGGAACCTATCTGGCTGATGTTTTCCTCACGCCCAATAATTCGTCACAGTGTGTTGTATCCACAGTTAAACAAAATGCCAGTAGTCTCTACAGTGCACAAGAGTTACTCTTCGAGTTTTCAATGCCATGTTATAGATCTTTTGTGAGTCAGTAGAATTGAAAAAGCATCAAAACGAGATTAATTTTCACTGATGTCTCAGGACTTCGGAACCGCCATCCCAATTTTTCACAATGTTTCTAGAAGATTTCAGTACCTCAATATTCGTCATTTTCCAAGACAGATTCTTTTTACAGTCATTATTTTGTGTACAGATACTCAATAACGGGTCGCTTCATTTCCCGCTGTTCTTCGATAATGTCTAATTTCAGGGCCATTCCGTCCATTTGTATAGCGTGAAATAAAATGAAATCGCCGTTCCAATGATGTAGTTGTGAATTCCATCTACAGCATGAATATTTTACTTTTGGCTTTCCTATCAATGGTAGCGATATTCAACTTAATGGTTTTTTTCTTTTAAATGACAGTAATAATTAAAATAATATAAGAATCCACTTCATAACAATGCTATATATTAGTTGGTAGGCGCTAAACACTATTTGTTCAATTCATATAGTTTCAAACCCACCTAAATCAAAACAAATTTACTCCTGTATAGTAGCAACTCTGCATTTTTAGACATTCTAACTATGCTGTGCTCAACTATAGGAAATCCTATAGAGTAGTTATGTCCGTCTATCTTGCCTCTTGACAGGTATAAGAGATAAGCACAAGCTGTTTCTTAGTGTTCAAAAATAGGCACCATCTTCTCCCTTAACATGCTATTTAAAACAAGTACTGGAGATCAACCATTCTCGGTTTCAACGTTTATCACCATAAACCAAACCGATAACCGCGAAAATTCTTTCTCCAAGTGGATGTAGCGTCCACAAGAATGTATTTAATATTTGTTTCTGTGCCATTACTCAAATAAAAACTGGTAAAAATCTACTATTTTTTATTTCTACACTGATCTCTACGAGGAAGCGATAATAGGTAGCACGAAGCGGTTTTTGTATATGAATTATTTTTCCACCCGTATCTTCCTAGAAACCTCGCAAGCTATTGAAATCTGTACAATTTCCTGTTTCAGTTCCGATTTCCTAGAAAAAAGAAAATAAATAATGATTTTTTTTTCATACCGATTCATTGATACAGATTCAATGTCTGAACAGGTTCCTTCAATCATATTGCTTTACTACAGCTGGAAGTTGTATCACTATCACTTTCATTTTTAATGTTAAATTTTATAATTTGCAAGTCCACTGTAGTTTCATGGAATGACTCGTAATGCAACTAACTTGTTCATTCAATAGGAAACAGTTAAACTATATTATTAGGTTACAGTAACTAGCACTGTTAGGACTATGAAGTATTTAGTTTTGCAAATGATACCTAAAAGATTGAAAAATTATTCATTAAGAATGCTATTTTTATAATCATTGTACATTGTTGATCTTACACAAGAAGGCGTAACCTTAAAAGAACTGTTGCTACTTATAGAAGCAAATTCAACATTAAGTATTATTTCTGAATTTCCTCGCTGCTTCACTTTCAGTAGATATGGTCCATCTTCGCGCTTCTGATTATCCTTCTAGAAATCTTTAGAAGTGTATTATTATTATTGGGCTTACGTCAGACGCAGCTGTAATACGCATGGTGAGCAGAATGCGGTAAATTATTATTGTTATACGATAAGAGACAAAAAGTCAATTAACAGCGCTGTACCATTCGAAGCAACAATGATCGGTTCGATCATTCGCGTCTTAACACAACATAATAAAACATCGATGCAAACGCTTTGATACGTAGTATCTTATTTTGAATGAAGGATACATAGGTTTAAAATTTAATAATATGCAAATTGATGTGTAGTACACGTGAATTTTACAGACTTCTGCTGTCGTAGAGGATAAATACTTAATATAGCCATTGCAGGCCTCATGACTACACTTGGCGACATTAAGAGTATACGCTTGTAAAATTCCCTTCCAAATGTCAGTTTTTCATTTCTATATTTTGAGTTCCCAGAATTGAATTAGAAATAGTATTTTTTTTCTAAACGTTGTTATTCTTTCTTACTACGGTGCGGATATACTAGAGAGAGTGGCTTGGGCAATGGCCCCATTTGCTCCATCACGAAATGACCTTCCTTATTCAAATTACCATTTTTCAGGACCTGTAAAACAATCCAAAGATCCAATCAATTCAGTATTTAGCACAATACTTTTTCAAGGAAAATGCATGAAGCATCACAAAGGACTGCGTTTTATTACGACCTCAAAATCAAAAGGATCCCTCGTTAGTATGTTAGTTCTTTCGGCGCGGCCCCCATCAAGTGTATCAGGCTTTCACTGGCGTGTTTGAGCAATCTACTAAGGTTTTGCCATTGCGAGAAAGTCAGAAAATATTTCCACCGTCACCTAGTGTAGGGTGTGGGTAGTTTCTAGTTATATTACATGTTAAAAATAAGTGAACACTAGTTACAATTCAAAAACGTTTCTATCGAAAGTATTATGTTTGTAATTACGCCGTTAAAGAGTTGCTGTATGTATTGAAGATTCTTATGAACCATAGGGAGCTACGATACAAAGTTAAACTGAAGGAAGAAAATGACAATACTACGAAACTGAAATAAAAAGAAAAAATAAAATACTCATGAGCCAAATCTTTGACATTTTTTGACTACATGAAAATAGACAAGAAGAAACTATGTATTATTTTTTAACAGTCGAGAAGCATTTACTATGTTCTCTCTCTTTTTTAGAAAACAAGAAAAATAAAAACATTCTTAACTGGCACATGGTAAGCAACACAGAAAACAATATGAGTCAATCAGACATAAATCTAAGGAAGTATTGTCGTAATTGGTAATTATTTAGATAGATAACGAATTTGCTCTCAAATTATTCAGCAATAACCAATAGCTAAAAGATCCATTTTATTTTGGTTCGTAATATTTCCTATAAATTTTTCATTGTTGTACTTTAAACGCGTATTACTTTTTTTTTTTTTTTGACAACTTTGCTGTAGAGGATTTCCCACATTACAAAAATTCTAAACCAGTAACTGTAATTGGCAGACACGTATGCAATATTAACATTAGGCTACTCCACGAAATCGACAAAGCGATATCCGTATATAAGCCATAGGACGTATTTTTATTTCATTATATCTATCTCTAATAGAACACATAATCCTCAAAATATTCATAGACCTTCAGTCTTCAATATTCTAAGCTCGTAGTTAACCCTCAGCACCTAATTCTTTAAATTATCGTGAACATCTAATTCCTTCAACTCTTCTAAAATATTAATTTTTTCTCGTAACGATCCAATAACTTTCATCTGGGATCTAGTGTGTTGGTAGAGGCTCTAAAGCCAACATCAAGGATCCTTCCGGTACATTCCAAACCTTGTAACCATGCCATGTTTTAACTTCAACTAGCTAACGTTTGAGAAATCGTCAAAAAAGAAAGAAAATAAACGCTAATAGGTTTACGACTCCCTAAAGTGTGGATTCATAATAACATCAGAAACTGTAATCTAAAAGTAACGGAAGAGAATTACCCAACATAATTAAAACCAGGTTAAAAAGCATTGAATCCAGGCTAAGAAATAAGCCGAAACATCTATAGAAGTACGCTTCAGTTGTATCTCTTACTATTGAAATTTTTGTAAATCCTTCTTATTGTTTCGACTTTTTTCTGTGTGTTTTAGAATCCATGTTTATTTAAATACAACAATATTTTTCTGCATATCAAAAGGCACTATTTTGTTCTGAAGCTAACATTGCTTTAAGTAACGCAATAGAAGATAAATATTTCAAAATTCAAATAACAAGGGGTGTTGTAAAGCTTTTAAAGAACATTTAAAAATCGCCGCCCAAATAAGTTTTCGTCAAGTGTACATTTTTGCCTAAAGTTATATATATCAACTAGAGGTAAACATATAAAAAAATTCTAAAATGGTAATCAAAGATATAGCCTGTACAATTAAAGATACAGAATAAAAAGGAAATTACGTAGCTTAAAATTTAAGGAAGGTTACTTAAATATAATATAAGGGATCTTAAGTATTTGAACTTCTCACTGATTGGAAAATCGGTCGGAAAAGAAAGAGCAAAAGAGAATGGATGATGATAATAGATTAAATTCAGTTTGTAACCCTGAAAGCTTTCATAGTATTTTCTAATTCGCTAATACGGTAACGCTGACTTTTTTCTTACAATTAGTATCTCTTTGGAACATCTAAGACAGTTTGCAGTAAACACTTTTGCCTACATTTTCTTTTCGTTACATCTGTGCCAAAAACAAAAAAAAAAATGTTTTCATTACTAGGATGGGAGGCAACCTGTTTTCATTGTTGATTTTTGTAAAGAAATATGTGGAAAATCTTGGGATAAATATTTTGATCTTCTTATTGTGAAAATTCAAAATAACCTTATAATCCTTCCCATTACCAACTTTATTTTAGAAAATGGGATAAGGTATTGCTTGGTTAAAGGTAAAATTAAGTCCAATACATTAAAAGTATTCAGAAAGATAATGTTCCTATAAAAGCTAAAATTAATTAATTTCGTTGAATTACCGTGATATTTGCCATTAAGAATTAGTTCAATTAGTATGAAATTTGCAGGAAATTGCATATTATCACAGTCAATTAACTGAGATGAAAATCCTATTTACGCATTTAGAGTGCTGACAAAAAAATTAATTATTCAACTGTTTCAATTTATTACAATAATAATAAGTTTTATCATTTTTCTTCCAGGTCTTTCTTTTGAGAGAAATATCTTTTTATTAAAGCGAAACAGGAATTAAATTTTACGTAACTCCTCGATACAAACTTCAAGCTATTGAAATAAATTCAAGATGATGTACTGAACATTTTGTGATTATATACCACAATTTACTGTAATAATGGAAGATAATTATGAAAGGAAATATGAAGCAGATTCTGTGGGTTCCCAGATTTTCTCTAAAACCGAACCTGAGTCTTCTCCTGAGGAAGGTCCAATAGACGTGAAAAACATTGACTTGTCGTCAGTATTCACAGATGGGAATCCGACTGTATATGATAGTGTAAGTTGTGCCTCGACTTCCAGTGTAGCTGATTTAGTGAAGTCAGAGTGTCAAATTGATGAAGATAATTTGCATATAATTGAAGTTGATGGCAAATATAAGCTAGAAGGATGCAATGTTTCTCCATATCTTCCTTTTTCGAATAACGCAATAGAAGATATGGATGACGATACAAATCATCATGAGATTGAAAGGTAAAATTTTATTTTTATATTCAATATATCCATATTTTGTTATAAAATGTGTGTTCATAATTTTTTTCGTCCTTTTTTCTAAACTTCTTATGTTAGTCCAAACACAAATTTAAACCTTAGCACTCAAGCATACGCATTGACGGATGTTTCCCGTTCTGAAAAAAATACGTGACGCTTTGAGACTAGCTTTACGCTGGAGCTGGGCCGCCCTCTAGCTTCCTCTTTTGATTGTTTAGTCACATATAAAGTGCTGTCTATTTTCTATAAGCAGTTGTGGAAATATATTTATGGGGAAAAGATGTCACCGCGTGTGGATTTGTTCGTGTATTTTATGATTATACTACACTTTTTGTACATATAATTGTGATCAAAATGGAGTATGAGAAAGAACCAAGAAGTGTTATAGAATTGTTTTGGAAAACATAGGAAAATTGTTTACGAGGTTTTGAGTATAGGAATCGTCGAAAGTACGGACAATCCCGTCACTTCGTGTGGTTTCGTTTGAAAAAGTAACGCAATTGTTACAATTTCAACTACTTCAAGTAATAAAATTTTCGGCGCGGCTTAAATAGAAATTAAGGAACTTTTTATGTTCTCAAGATATAAATATATCAATATATCTGTAGCAAAAAGAACTAAATAAAAAACTTTTAATGTAGAAAGTTATGATGACCAGTTATTTTTTGATTGAGGGAATCCCCGTACTATGGGTGGATTTGATTCAAACAGGGCACGTGTGTCTGAGTGTGTAATAACAATATTTTTAAATTTACTTTTCTTAAAGTTGTAATTCGATGAGACTTAACATTTTAACTTCAAATTTTAAAAATGGCTTGTACATAATGCTCGGAAATCTTTTTCACTCGAGTATAAATTTATCGTTTCTAATGTTATGTTTCCCTGTTTACATTTCTTAGCCTTCATTTTTAAACTTCCGACCGTCTTTTTTTTCTCAAAGACTGAGTAAAATTCGTCCTATCTTTTCGAACCAATATTCGATTACAACGTATAATAGCAGAAAACTGGTCTCTTAATATCTCCATATTAGTTTTGGCTTTTATCAGCGGATTTGCACAACTTTACTGTGTTTAACATGGATTGTTAATTGAACTCAACTTTTTGTACCTATGTGAAGTATTCTCCGATACGAATTGTTGAATTAACATCTGTGAAATTCATCTCTCAACTTGATTTTAGGCTCTGGATTGCATAGTGTGGTAAGAGGTTAAGTACGTGTATTTTCCCACAATGATCTTTTTAAGCAAATCAGTGCGTCCGTAAATACTGACGCAGAAAACAATAGTTCATGCTTGGTACCAAGAACTTATCCCATTTACCAATTGAAAATTCTCAAGATATGTGTTTTGCTGCCACTGCTTTAATTCCAGGCTGGTTTGAAGATTTTTGTTAAACTAGATCTATTTAACAGGGAAAGCATAGCTTTCAAACATTTCAAGAAGAAGCTCACAGATTTAGGTAAAGCAAAAATTAAAGTAAGAATATTTGTTGGTTCATAGAACAAGGCACTCAGGCAGAGAGGGCCTCTAAAACTAAATACTCTGTAAATGAGAAACTATCTTTGCTGAAATTTAAATCGGTATATTCAGGTTTCCTTGAATGTGCAGAACCTAAAAATTATAAAGCTATTGTTAATAACATGATACAAAGTTCTCAACTCATGCGCTGCATCGTTACTTAAATTACACTTTCCGCATTCATATCTGGGCTTCTTTTCTCAAAGATTTAGTGCATAAATCACATATACGGAGCACGGTATGATCAGGACACTGCCACATTTGAGAAGCGCTACAGTATAAATCAGCAGAATGTATGCATGCTGAGTGTTGCCGGTCAGTCGTTAGAGAGATTTCAGAGGGTATATACAAGCGTAAATAACCAAATAAAGTATTTTAATCTCGGCTTGTATAATACTGAATGTTAATACTCGTATTATATACATTGGTAACCTATATTAGATAGGAAGTACATGCTAACATAATGTATTGTGTTTTGTCCAACAAAAATGAAACGCGATGAAACATTTTGGTTTTCACCAATGAATTTAGCACTACTCATTTAGTTAAAATCACATAGGTTCATTAAAAGTCAGAAAAAAGTTCGAATTTGTTGTACTCTGCTATTTACTTCATACCTTAAAGAGCTGCGAAATTTTCAAGATTGATCGATTCGGCAAGATTAGCATCCAATCAAGAGGTTTCGTTTCTATTGAAATGAATCTTCTCTTTCCTTACACCATAAAACTATTTCGTTGTTTACTAATAGGAAACAAAGGCTACAGTATTCTCAGTAAACTGAATAGAATGTTGCGAATTCAGATTTTCACCACTTATTCATAGATTTGATTTATTTCTTTATCTTTGTAGAATCTATTGAAAACAAAAGCCTTTATTTTAGGTAATATGTACGGTTTAATTACCACCGTACATATTTCTATTAATAAACACATAGTTCTCACATCTTGTACATATTTTTGAATTTCTATACGAATATTTGTCCATAAAGGATAAGAAATTAGATTCCTTTCAGCATCTGTGATCATGTTACCCCGTCATGTATGAGGGATGATATTCCTCGGTGATTACTGCCCACTGAGCTGAGAACGAAGAAAGGAAGCGACCTGAAATCATTATGAGAGATAACATTTCGGTATTTGCCTCATGTGGGTAAGGAGAACCTCAATTCCGGTCGTTGGCGTCAATAGCTTTTACACCTATCTTGACCAATTGTCCAACAAAAATCGAACACTGACCTCTCACGAAAGGCGAGCATGTTATTGCCTACACTACGCGGGCCACGTTTGTCCATAAATCGCGGACTTTACCAAAAAATATTTACAGAACATAAATGTTTTCGTTTATCATTAATTACTGATATATTCTTATTAAATTGCAAAATATACAAAAACAGCGAAAATAAAATAATAAAATCCATTAAATGTGTAATTACCACCTCTTGGACACTAATGCATAATTATGAATAATGTATTTTCTAAAAAAAATTTGGGGAAATTCTTTCCTATCTTTGAACATGGGCAGTTTCTTCCTCTCCTCTAATGTAAAGGAAAAATTAATCTACTATTTACCACGGTGACTCATTGGGAGAGCGGTTGTCTCTAGTGCGTGGAGTCCCAGATTTGATCCTTTACCAAGTAAGTCTGTGGTGGACAACACCGTGCTTGTAGGCTTCCTCGCTGTACTCCCGTTTGCTCCCAGTCCAACAATTATTACATCATCATTCATTTCCTTAATCATCCATCCCCCTTAGCCTAAAAGGCATAAAGTGGGACATTAAAATTAAAGATTTCATTTTGTAATATCTTATTAATTTCTTTTTTTTAAAAAAAGAAAATATTTCATTTTTTACGTACGGAAAAAGTACCGGAAAGTAGGAATTCACAATATTTTAATCCTAGTCAGTTAATTAGAAACATACATACTGTTCACCCGAAAAGTTGGATAAATAAATTCCAGAATTGTCTCCATATACATTTACTTCAGACATTCGTGATGTCAATCTCGTAAAATTTGAATCTTTTTGTGCAGGGACAAAACATTACCATAGATCTTCATGCGTGCGAAACGTATGTACTCCAAGATATTTCAAGGGAGCAAAAAGAAGTAATAGGTGGGAGGAAGATTCTACTGTACGCCAGATCTTAAAGAACATGCCAGCCAGAATCCTTGTGGAAATAGCATATGGTGCAAGCTATATCCTGAGTTACATTGTCATGATTCAGAACGATGTTTGTGGATAGAAATACTGGCCTATTTCCGAATCGCTGTTTTTAAACATATATGTTTAACGGTACGTAGTGACATTTATAGTGGTCCCACACGGCATGAATTTCACAAGTTGATGATACCCATCCAGCTCCAAAACACAATTGTTACATCTCAGTAGTGTCACCTTGAATTTCTTCATGCCCACTTCGTTTCAGGCAAGTAACGGTGGACTCATCACTTGTCACGACGACACAAAAATGCATTTTCTTCGTATATCCTAAATTATCCTACGTTCAAAGTTATTTGCCGTTAGACACATGTTATCACATTCCTTGTCGATCAAATTAAAGCTCAATCAAAACGACTCAATGTAGAGATAAAGCTAATACATACTGAGGAAAGCTATGTTACAGAATCCCAATAAAGGCGTACATAACGAAGTTCCTCAAAATTGCACTTAAATCCACTGGTTTCTTTGTTGTTTCAATATCTGTAAGAATTATATGAGGAGCATTATCCTCGGAATGTTGTTCTTTGTATTGTATCTTGGCCAGTGTGTAAATATTACCAAGATGTTAATTTCCAAACTAATCTAGCAAATTTGAACATACGGGCCCTTCAAGAAATAAATGTGTCAAGCATATTGCGAGAGAACATCCCTTGCGGAACCTTTGTATTTTTCCCTGAATATACATCGTAGTCAGCTATCTGTAGTTATGGCTTGTCTCATTGTCGTCCCATCTCCATATAAGTCATTATTCAACTTCTAGAACAAATGATTGCCCATCGCGCTTGACAACAATGTCCTTGTGAATGTGACTTAAAATCTTTTATATTCATAATGAAGCTTTCGTCCAGCAGCAGTTTTCGAAAATAATTGAATACATAATATTTAGAAAGGCTAATTGGGCTTTGTGGATCCCTTCTCTAATTACGAACTTTAACACCTTTCATTTCCACATGCAAAACGATGGAAACTGTTTTGTATTGCGACCATAATAATACTGCGTTATTTTCAACATGTATGTATTTGGATATAATCCATCTCTGAGTATTCAAGATCTAAACAGTTTACTGTTTCATATGTTCTAAATATTTTTGTAAGTCATCATACATTTTACTTGCATTTGTATATTTTATTTCTGTCAGAATGTATATTCTCCTTCCGATCAAATAGCTCCGGAACTCCATTATCATGAACTGCTTGACAAAACTTTTCTTACACAAAACTATTTCACCACGACCAAGGTGTTCTCTCTCACAATATATTTATTTGTGGATCAATAATCTTTGTATTAATTGTTCTCAAAACTTTCAGGTCAACTATTCCAACCAGGTGTTCAAATACCACAACTTACTTAAACATTGTTGCTTCACAAAGTCTTTTTATAGATCACAATTTAGAAAACCGTGATTTCTTACTGCAGAGTGACAAAGCATTCACTTACGAGCATGCATCAATTCCTGTAAGTGATAAATCATATGCATGTGCTAACTGTGGTAAGTCCTTTAGTAAAAAGTCCTATTTAAAGAAACATACCTTAACACATACAGTTGAAAAACTACATGCATGCGAGTACTGTGGAAAGATCTTTGTTCAAAAGTCTTCTCTCACTAAACACAGACAAAAGCATACAGGTGAGAAATTGCATTCTTGTCATGATTGCGGTAAGACGTTCGTTGAAAAAGCTGATATGAGGAAGCATTCTTTAACGCATACAGGAGAAAGACCTTATTCATGCAACTATTGCGGACGAACATTTGCCGATAAATCTAACTTGAAGAAACATACATTAACGCATACAGGTGAACGACCACATTCTTGTGATGATTGTGGAAAGTCATTTGCTCAAAAATCTGCTTTGAGGATACATACATTAACACATACAGGAGAAAAGTCGTATACGTGCAAGGACTGTGGCAGGTCATTCAGTGAAAAGTCGCACTTGGGAAAACATATTTTGACGCATACAGGTGAGAAGCCACATACATGTGTGTATTGTGGCAAAACTTTCGCTCTTAAAAGTAATTTGAATAAGCATACCTATATGCATACAGGAGACAAACCACACCTGTGTCATCATTGTGGAAAAACGTTCTTCCAAAAATGCAATTTACAAAAACATACATTAATTCATACAAGCGTTAGAACGCATTGATTGCAGTATGTAACCAAATATAGAAGTAAATTTTATACTGATTAAATAATATGAATTGTGTAAACTTATTTATGGCAGTACGTTTTTCATAATTAGGTTTCACATTGGAAACAAATTCTATAAACCGTGTGATAAGTCTGTGAGAGTGTAAGGTGGTTTAGGGAAACAACTTCACAAATTGGAAGGTTTATTTGTCATTACACGGGCACTTCACCCAGTTCTGTGTATACAGGGGACTTGTCTTCTCAAATTTGATTTCTTTAAAATATATAATAAAAAGGGAGTTTCTGCCTTGTAGACTCTTGTGTGTAATTTGATTTTTATAAAACAAAACATAAGTCATTTTGCCTACTACTTAATTTAAAAGGAGTGTCAAATATAATCCATTATTGTATAGCATGCAATTAATATTTTTAAGATCAATCTCTTTTTGGTCCCTTAAAAAAATTGTTACACATTTCAGTTTCTTTATATAAACACACAACAAGATTATGTTTCTGTTGGCAAAAGTGTCTAGAGAAAAGAAAGGAATAAAAAAGAATTGACTAGTTCAAAACAATATCTTCTCACTCGTGTGGATGAGTACCTTTCTCTTTTCGAAATGTTCCAAACTATGCATTGCTATTATGAAGAATAACTTCTTTTCACTACTATAGAAGTGTTTTTCGTAATTATTTTCCTTGATCTGCTATTCGTTCCATTTAGTTCTAATTTTGATTATCACAATTCGCTATATTACGTGGGTCGTTCAAGATAGAAGTTTCCCCAAGGTGAAAAAAAAAATATTTTTTAAGATACATTTGTAAAAATTACATACATGTGTAGGTGGGTTTTTCCTCATCTTTCAACATAATTTCCATCGAGATTCAGGCATTTGTCTCAGCGTTGCACCAATTTGTCCAAACTCTTTGCAAAAACATCAGGGCTATGGCTATTTAGCATTCTCGTCACATTTCCTTAACTTTCTTATCACCAGTTGATAGAAGACTAGGTCGCTTATGTCGAACCTGAACCCTTCTTTAGGGAAATGCAATACGACATAAGCGACCTGGTCTCTTCTTCTTGACGATAACACCTACCCTCACTCAGCACGCAAAGGAGACACGATATTGAAGAATTAGGGTTTCAACCCCTGGTCGTCTTACCATACAGTCTCAGTTTTGCGCCGAGTTACTTCCATATTTTTCCGATGTGAAAGTCTGCATTCCATGGTACGTTTCGAGACAGATGAAGTAAAGCGGAATGTCGAGGACAGTGCTAAATAGCCAGTGCTTTTTTTTCGCAAATGGTTTGGACAAATTGGTACAACGGTTAGATAAATACCTGAATCTCAATGGAAATTATGTTGAGAGATAAAGATGGACCCACCTACACATGTGTGTAAATTTTACAATTGTATCTTAAAAAATAAATGTTTAGAGCTTAGGGAAACATACCTTGAACTACCCACGTACCTTATTGTTTTATTTATTCATGTGTATTTCAGATACAGATCTATGTCAATTTTACACTGAAAGAAGGTAAAAAAATATAAAAAACAACAAAATATATACATATGTATGTGTATAAATTTGGATGACGCATGTGGCAAAACAACACTTTTCATACAATCTGCAATATAATCCTTTAACAGAGACAGGAACTTCTTACGAAAATTAAATCCGTTGGGTAACTTGTGAAGAAGCAGATGGATTTCAGTTTTATGGAGAGATTAAACATATACAGTAGGTGTGTCTCAGTGTGGCTATATTTGAATAAAAAATATATATTTAACTCAGAAAACATAGTTTTAAATGATAGTATTTTTGTGTCTTCAGGAGTGCTCTCAATTTCTGTATTTTTATTTGTACTTCATAACAAATTTCTATATTTTAGTTTGACTAAAAAGAAAATTGTGCCGGCTTGAAAGGAAAAAATGAGACCGGTTAAGTGAAAAGTCTAGCATATACTACAACAAAACTAGAATCACCTGGGAAAGAGATGCTTATTAAACACTTTGAATTCCAATTCTGTAGAAGATGACGTTTGTATTTGTGTAAATTCTCAAAATATATGGGATAATGTTTCAAGACCTTCAGCTTGAGTTGGAAAAGCCGAAGATCGTATATAAAGAGTAGTATTCCTTTCAAAAGAAGAAAGGCAAGATCAACAAAAAATAAAATTCTCTATAAGAAAAAGGAAAAGAAATAATTCCATAGTATCTGCAGAGTATGTATGTAATTCTGGCACGCATATTTAACTCCCCTTTTTTCCTTCGATATGCATTTCAACAGAATTAACATTTAAAAAATGTGGATTGAGGACACTGTAAACTATGTTTCCAGTCAACTTAATTTTTAACCTTGCAAAACGTAGTTTGAAGCTGAATATGAAAACATGTCTTCTGTTTCTGGTCATGATTTCCAGGTAATTCAATGCTAAAGCGCTGAAGAAACGCAAGTTATGAGAGCCACTATTTATACACAATGAAAAAACAGTAATTTGTCATTGAAAATTGATTGTTTTTCGAAATATTCTCCTTTATGATCAATACACTTTTGCGTTCGTGTCAAAGCATTTTTACAAATTTGTTTTAGACATCTCTGTCCTATGGTTTTTAAAAGCATCAACGACTAATTGTGCCGACAAAAAACGTGGTCCACACAATTTATTCTTAACATTCAGGAACAAGAAAAAGTCATTGGGTGCCAAATCAGAACTGTACATCGGATGACCGTCAATTCGATTTTTGAGTGCTCAAATAGTCGGTTGTTAGATAAGATGTGTGAGAGCTCGCACTGTCTTAATGAAGAATGATTCGAGGTGCTTGTTTGTTTTTCGAATTTGACAGAACACCTCCAGCAAACATTGTTGTGTACCATTCAGAGTTGACCGTTCTACTTTTCTCTAAAGGCACAGTTGCCACATGACCAGTTTTCCTGAAAAAACAGGCGACTATTTGTTTTGATGTGCTTCGAGTGCGAACAGTTTATTTTGGATTTGGTTCATCTTGAAACGCCTATACAATCTACTGATGTTTACTTTCCGTCTCGCATACATATATCCATGATTCGTCACGTGTTACAATCTTATATGTCTTTTGAAACACCGACATTGCATTTATTGAGAAATAGTGTGCACCAATCGACGCAATCTTCTTTTTGAGTTTGTCAAATTATGTGGAATCCAGCGAGAACAAACCTTTCTCACAGGTAAATGATCATGTAATATTTTATTTATGCTGGTGGAACTAATTCCTAGGGTTCCCTCAATCTCACAGTATGTCACATGACGATCTTGCAGTATAAGGTTTTGCTCAGCATCAATGTTTTCTTGAATAACAATTAAATTTGGACGACCTTCGCGAATCTCGTCAGTGAGCGAATGGCGGCCACGTGTAAAATCGTTATACCGGCGTTTCACAGTGACATAGGGTGGGGCTTCATTGCCAAATGTGGAAATAAATTGATCGATGCACTCTTGTCTTGATAATCCACGTCGAAAATCGTAAGTCATCGCCCGAAAATGTTCACGTGTTAATTCAGTTTTTCTTTTGTCACGCAATCTTCAAGGCAACATAAAGAACACAAATAAAGCTATTGACAAAACATTTGAAGTACGTTATGGACAACAATGGCAAACGTTTCTATGCAAACAAAAAAGGCGCCTAACTACAATCAGTGTTGCCAAGGCTCAAAATAGTGGCCCTCATGTTACTTGAATGCTTGTTACGTCCACACGACTGGACTTAAAGTTTTCAAATTAAATTTATATGAATGACATACAGAAGCTTTAGATTGAATTACATATTGCCATATATGCACTTCATACGCTGCCACAGTAAACAATCAATTTCTATAAACGTTAAAATAAAAATATCTTTATTTTTCTCGCCGTGAACGCATCAGTATTGCAGATATTGCAAAAAATGGACATTATACTTTTTGTACAGTACTTTAGTTTTCCACCCGCTGCTTGGGATTCCTGGTTCGATCCTAGCTCGCGTCGTGGGGATTTTGTGGTGGACAAACACTGTGATCGTTGGCTTTCTCAGGGTTCTCCCGTTTCCTTCCACTTTCATTCACTTCTAATCATCACCGTCTTCTTTAGCCTAACTGGCATAACCGTGGGAAGTAAAGGTTTCATTTCTTTAGTTTTCCACTGATATCTATTCCGTGCATGTGTGACCATTAGTTCCGGAGTAAACTGTTGAATGGAACACCAAACTACAAAGATGGTGTTCTAGTCCAATAGAACTTCGCTGGTACGCAGGCTGTTATGCTCTGCTACACAAATCGTTAAAGTGGTTGTATCTGGGTTTCGGACAGTCGGTTAAAAGGTCACTATTGAGAAATCTTTATATTTTTAGAAGCACAGAACAACAAATACAGTATTTTATTATTAATTTAACTGGAAATCCATTTCTAAGATTGGCAAGTCTGAAATCTTTCGAAACATACGCGCAATGATTTTGAAATCAAGTATAAATTGCACCAAACACTAAAAGTCAAAACTAAGAACATTAACTTGCATGAAAATTTCATGACGTAAATAAACAGTTATATCAATAAGAATTGGTCTTGCTGTGGATCTGTATTAGAGCGCTACATTTTAGAACACCAATCCCTGGTTCGATCCGAGCTTTCGCCAAATGGGCTATGCGGTAAACAAATAGAGAGACTTGGATTTTGCCGGGGTTGTCCCTTTCACTTTCATCAGTCCACCATTATCATCTACCTCATCAGTACCCTCTTGCTTCGTCTTGGTAGCGATACTAAGCCTTTTTCGCCCAAATTAGTCCTCAGCTAATCAACGTCGAATTCAGTCACATGACCAGGGTTATTGGCATTGATCGCATGACACGAAATCACATGATCATGTGCGCTGGTCACTGATTCCGGTTACGTAATTTGACGTCATAGGGCCATATGATCTATAAATCATTGACTCTGGTCACGTGATGTGATGTCACAAGGTCGTTTTTTTTTAATTTTGGAAAGGTCTATGGTTCCTCAAAGTGCACCTCTGAAAATATAAGGGGTTCTATCTCATTCCTTTGGATATAAAAAATACCAAAAATTAAAAATTTCTGCTTTTGATGTGGGTGTTTATGGGCCTACCGACCAGAACCATTGTCTTCATAGGTGTTGAGGATCAGTTACATACCTCTGTGGTTCCCCTAAATGGGTGGGGATGGCGAATAATGTACCCTTCCTTTTAAATATGATGATTATGATTCCATCCTTATATTTAATCATGGTCCCATGGAGCGGCATCTCACTTTCCTTTGTGTGTATTTACAAGTAGTTATATGCCCCTACGATTCCTTCGAATGGGTCGGCTTAATTAATCAAGATCTCCCTAAGTTTTTAAGATGGGTGATTATGATCCTATGCGTGTGTATGGATGTATATGGCCCTATAGGAGTCGAGGACAAATTACGTATCCCTGTGGTTCCCTTTGATGTCCAGGAGATGGGTAGACCATGTATCCCTTTGTTTTAAGATGGATGCTAATGATTCTATGCTTTCGTATAGGTGATTGTGGTCGTATGGATGTGGATGTCACTCTCTTTCATAGGTATTAAGGATCAGTTACCCCTTAGTTTTTAGTTTGCTTTTTATAGTCCATGGTTATGTATGTTTGTTTTAGACCTATGGAGAGGTCTCACTTTTTCATAAATATTGAGGACCGCATTCGTACCCCTATGGTTCCTTTGATGAATGAGATAGGCCAGTTATGTACCCTTTTTGAAATTCGTTCTTATGGTTCTATGCGCATGAATGGGTGTTTATAGTTTTTTTGGAGGGGTACCTCGCTGTTTCGTAGGTTTCGAGAACCAGTCACGTACCCCTGTGGTTCCTTTTGACGGGCTGGGATACGCAAATCAAACATCCCTTGTGCGTAACATGTATACTTATGGTCCTATGAAGGAGAATCTCACCCTCTTTAATAGGAATTGACTATCAGTTACTTATCCTTGATAGTGGGGTGAGCCAACCAGATAATTCTTTAGTCCTAATTTTGATACTTATATACGTATTTATGCTCTTATGGAGGGTTACCACATTTTTTATACGTATTTATAACCAGTTGCATTCTACATACCCTTTTTCTTTTGAATAAGTGAGTGTGAGCCAAATTTATACCCCTCATGAACCAAGGAAGATACTGACGGTTACCTATGCTCAACGTGGGACATGTGGAATTGAACTTGTACTTAGCGATGGTACTGAGACCGAGACGGACTTTTATATACCGAGATGAGACCCAGATGGAATCTATATAACCGAGACAGATTTTATATAACCGACACGACCGTTAGGTCAGTCTCGACGAATATTAATAGCTATTAACATTGCCTTTACTCAAAATTTGTTTCGTTCCTCTGTTAGATAATATGAGAACGGTTGGCTGATGTACATTGGCGTATTTAGGGGTGGCTATCTGGCTCAAGCCCCTCCCGAAATAAATTTATGATCATTTTTTCGCATTGCAAGTAGAACACAAATGTTTCCAAACTGTGCAAGTTTCCCGTAAAAGATTCTACTGCTGCTGTAACCTTCTCTCTCTCCAGCTATATATATATAGCTATGAAAAAAATAAACTTGACAAAACAATCCAATGAACAACAGTATAATAGGCGAAAGTTCCCTAAGCTATAACTAATTTTCTCTCTTCGTTCCATGGGCGTCTCTGGCGGGGGAACGAGGGGGACGCGTCCCTCCCAATATTTTGAAGTACAAAATATTCCATATTTTATTCTAATTTAAATTATTTACTAACGACCGTATTTGGAATATAATATTCAGGCTGTGAAACGATTAGAACAGAGTTCGGAGTTCTCAGGGGGTCCGGGAAAGTAACAAATGGAATCAAAGATAATACATAGCTTGGGTTAGGTAGTACAATTTAAATAGTTTTTTTATGTCCCCCCAAAATTTACATGCTAGAGACGCCAGTGCTTCGTTCCGTGCAATTACTTGCACGAAGCGAAGATATTTACAATCTAACTACAAAAGAAGCGCCTTGAAAAACTCAAGATAGCGTCTTAAGATTCTTTACAGGAAAACAGTATGCAAATAATCTCGTTTTATTTAAATCAGTGATACAATCTACCTTCAATACTCTTCACGCCTTTACCAATATTTATTTACATAGCTGTATTTGCCAAAATTGCTTGTGTCAGTTTAATTTTATGGAAATGTAGCTGATTTTTTGCTTGCGTCGTGTCTAATTGTCAGGGCCGGATTTACATATTTCTAAGCTCTAAACCAAAGCGCAATTCTGTGCCCTTACCCTCTCAAAAATATTATTTATAATTCATGTTAACTTAATCTAATTTCTTGCTGGGGAGAAAGTTACTCATCTACCCTGTGCTTGAACACAGGCCGTTAGCCAGCCCAAAAATGTAGGGAAGCCCGACTGAAGTTAGGAGGCCCGACCCAACCATATTCTAGTTCATTTGCAGGCCTACCGTGAAAATTGTAGGGGGCCGGCCCTCCTTAGACCCCACTTGGATATGGGCCTGCTTGGAGATGTAGAAGCACTCGAAGCCATCTTATGTTTGCTTATATTTAGCGTTGGAGACTTTCCGATTTTCCACCAAGTGCAATGGGAAAAGTAGTATTGTAAAATTCTGCAGTCAACTTCTTAGTTCAACATCGTTGCTTTCAGAAATAGGTACTTCTCCTTGAAATGGGAAGAAAACGTGTACTTTTCGAATAAGCTAATATTGATAGCAGAAATAGCACGGAATTAAAATACGAGACATTTGCCTGTCGCGACTAAATTTACAGGACTAGCTCAGGAGAGTAATGCTCCCGGAAGTAGGAACGAAAAACAGTTCTGATTGGTTGGCGTTATCCATTTATTGCCATGTTGCAGTCAAATAGCAGAAATCAAAGGATTGTTGTCGGTCTTCGTGGCCGGGTGGGCTAGCGCTATATGCTAGTAACGAAAATCTCTTTTGGCGTGAGTTCAAACCCAGCCCAAGGAATTTTTTAAACATTTTTTTTTTACATTTTTATAACACTTTTTAAATTAAAATAATATGAATATAATACTCAAATACTTTTTTTGTGCAGATAAGTAGTAGTAGTAGTAGGAACGGGTTAGAAGCCCCGCAGGGCTCGTTTTGTTCCCCTTGTGTTCCATGATATAAATTTTGTGACCAACTTAAAACAACTGGCTAGGATAGCGCATAAAACAACTGGATAGGATAGCGCGAAAAAACGTACTTCCGGGAACATTACTCCGGACATTCATTTTTCACAGGACATTGGCAGGCTTAATATATATATATATATATATATATATATATATATATATATATATATATATATATATATATATAAAAATGCTTAAATTTTGTACCATCTTGTGTGGAATATTGAAGGGAAATTCTTCTAGATAAACTGCAATACCACTAGATAAACAAGCATTGTTGCCAACGCAACATAAAGTTGCAAATTGCACTTCCTAAGTCTATTTTAATATTAAATAAAACCACAATACCACATATATTATTCTGTCAGTCTAACAAAGGGCAATACAATATAGGTAACATCAGCATTTTCAAGATCGCTAATAACTCAAATGGTATGGACTGTGTAATGCGCATCAATTGTATCTTAATGTCAAAGAGTATGATCATGTACTGTATTTCGAATGAATGAGGGAATGAAGTTACAAGAAATGGAAAATTTAACTTTTTCTAAAGACTTTACTTCTGAAACGTCCTGACATATTACGTCTCATCATGTAGATGCATCCAAAAGACTTAAATGATCATAATGCCATTTACAACAATTGTTATTTCAAACCATCTCAGAGATACCAAACACATGAGTAGTGATTGTTATACTGCTTAAAATGACGTAGTTGTGTTAATTTGTATAATGATTGTTCCTTTCCTTTACTTCTATAACAGAATAGAATAGGGATGTTGCAAATTTTATGTGCTGAGCAAGGGCAAAAGTAGGCCTAATTTTGGCCCTGGATATTCTGGAACCAAATTTTTTTATAGGCCGGACAATTGCTCACTGCATTAAAATGATTTCATGATTACTTACATAATAAAATTGGCTGCTAACACGGTTGTGATTCTGGTTTGTGACTTTTTTTTTTTACGAATTTATCATACTCAGATGTATTTAGGTCTTGCTTCTTAGTGCTGAAGTCGTTCTTGCACTATTAATATCTATTTATTAACACTCCGCTTTTTTTTCCTTCCGTTTTGGTTCATAAGTTGTTGTTGTTGTTCTTGTTTTAGTAAATAAGAAAGAGATTCATTTGATGAGTATTGGTCTGCAAGTATGATGACAGCCTTAACACTTGAACTCTGTAACATTCTTAATATTTTGTTCTGATGTCTGATAACTCCTATATGACATTAGTCATATAGCCTATTTTCTGTTGAGGAACTAGGTCTATTAGTAGTCAAAACCCTGATTTAAATATCCGGAGCATTTTATTACAAGCTCCTCATTAACATATAAAACCCTGCAACATCCTTATTATTTTATTCTGATATATGACAGCTGATATAGAAAAATATAGCATTAGCAGCACTATTTTCTACTGAATTAGGCCTACTACTAGTCAAACTCTAGATTTTAATATCTTTCATACACATAATACGTTTTTCTAAAGCAAAACGAAATATAACTCACTAGGGATGTACTTGAACCTGAACCCACAAAGTGAGGGTGATGTATTTATTTCCTGAAAACTTGGGTCAAGGTAAGATCGAAACCGGATACCAAAATTGGGGAGGTCTCATGCATTCCGCTTGGGTTCAGCACTTTACTCATTTTTATTAAAATCTTTAAGCGTGAACGTAAATTCCGTTGCTACTCCGAAAAATCTGAAGCGGTAAGACAGATATTAAAACAGAAAAACATATTTTTCATCATTTCAAAAGTACAACGTGTCAAATTAAAATAAATTTTCTTAGGTCCGCACAGGGTCCCAAACGGGGTCCCACTTACTTTTTTTTTTAATGAAAAGGGGGGTCAACTTGCATATCGTATGAAAGCCGGTGTTAAATGAAAGAAGATAAATCAAGTCTAGACTCTCTACGATATTTTTGTGCAAAATAGCGCTGGGTCAAAATATCAACACAATCCTCATTGCAAAGTCTATGGCCACTCTTATGAATCTGAAACGGGGGGATAGGTGTTAAAAGAAAAACACGGATATGTCGCTATTTTAAAAGTATAGTGATTCAAAGTTAAAAAAATATATTCCAAGGTCCCAATCGGGGCCCACCTCAAATGTTGAAATGGGAAAGGGGTTCAAGTTGAGTATCGTATAAAAGCTGATGATAAGTGGAAAAAAAAAACAAGTTTTGACTCTTGATGATAAGCCTACGCAAAATGGCGTTGGGTAAAAATATCAACACAATCGTCATTGAAAAGTCTATGGCAACAACCAATTAATCTTAGAAGGTGAGACAGGTGTAAAAAACTAGAATGTCTCAAGAAGAAATAAAAGTCCCTTGGTCATCCGCAGGATTCCATACGGGATCCAATTCAAAAGTTTCGAATGCCAAGAGATTAAACTTGAAGTTAATTCTTTAACATGCATGGCCGGATTTCCCAATAGGCCTGGTAGGCCCGGGCCTATGGGCGCAAGCTCCCAGGGGGCGCACAGCCGAGAGAAAAAAAATTAAAAAAAATATCTAGAATTAAAAATAATTAGCCCTAACTTAACATATTTTTTTTAAATAAAGCATTCTGATTTTGAAGTTCATTGGAACAAATAATTGTTGGTAAAGTTCACCAATGTTTTGTTAAGCCCAGAACCAGTAAATTCCTCAAAAAAATTGCAATGATAAAATTGCATCGTGGAGTGGTGTTTAAGCAATTAACATATAGGCCTGATATATTTTTTTAATAAAGGTTTTTAGGAAAGTAACTTTAACCAGACTAGGGGGCAGAAAAAATTATTTGGCCTAGGGACGCCAAAATGCTAAATCCGGCCCTGTTAACATGTCAACCATATTGTCATTGCATGAACATGTGCTAATTAGTAACCCCCAGAAAGGTTTACGTCCTCTCACTGCTACAAGGCCCTGGGTGGTTGTTGTTTATGTAAAAATTGGAAAGACAAAACTTATTGAAAAAGTCGTGACTAAACCAATTTGAAATGACTGAGAAATTGGGAAGAAATCGCGCAGACTCTTCCCTGCTAAACATGAGAAGTTCTAATTCCAGCCGTAACTTATACGGTACCTGTTTATGTCGCTGCGACCGACTTTCTAGAAAAAATATTTAACTTGAACCCCTTTCCCATTTCAACATTTTGAGTTGGACCCCATCTTGGACCCTTTCAGACACCCTAAGACAATTTATTTTACTTTGATACCTTGTACAATTTGAAACAATTAAAGATATGTTTTTATGTTTTAATGTCTGTCTCACCGTTTCACATTTTTCGGGGTTACTACCGACTTCATGGACATGCTTAAAGATTTTAATAAAAATGAGTAAATTGCTGCCCCTAATTTTGGTAACCGGTTTTGATATTAATTGACCCAAGCTTTCAGGAAATATATACATCACCCCCACTTTGTGGGTTCAGGTTCAAGTACATCCCGAGTCAGATACTTTCAGACAGAGAAAAAAAACAGACATATTAGATATTTTAACGTATGTTCATTATAAACTGTATACCCTATATTATATACCATATTTACTAAGCACTGCATATCTTAACGTATTTTTAACGTAAATTGTAGCAACATCGCTGATACTATTTGGCTATTATGGTGAGCTTATGTTCGGTTAACTTTTGTCCGCTTTGCATTAAATAGGTTAGATTTTGTCCGCTGACCTTTTGCCGGTGAGCTTTTGTCGAGTGACCTCATGTTCGCGACCCCTAATTTTAGGGGCGATTATACACATTTAAATACTTTTTTTTCCTCCTATTGAATTTGGCCTACCGCGAAAAGCTTTGGATTCCCTCCCCCGATAAATTTTCTGCTTACGTCTCTGCATGGCATACTTGAAATTCTATGGTTAATCAGAGCAAATAATAATAATAATAATAATTTTTAAAACTTCTTTTATACTTCACATAAACTACTACGAAGAGTAGTATAAAGTGTAAAAGAAGATATTTCCGGAAGGAAACAAATTAATGTCTTGTCCTACTTAGTTGAGTAACAATAACTCAGTGGGTCTCCAAAGCTGATTTCGTCGCTACCGAGGAGCGACATATTTCCTGCGTACAAACAGATAGGTCTGCAGTATCCATGAAAATTTATTCAAATTATGGCACTAAATTCTTCAATTTCTTAGATATTATCCCTTATTCAGTTCTCAGAGTAGAAATTTTGTAAGCCTGCTAGTTTTTTCGAGGCCCTTATGGCTGAGTTCCCCGTGGCGCTGCCTACCTAGTTACGGCACTTCATATATGCTTATATAATGTATTGCCACCTTATGAACTTGTATAAGAAACAGAATGTACTTAAAGTGAGACGCGAACTATACGAAACATCGGACTTTGAATCTAACTTGCTTGATGATACAACCCAAGACCACATAGAGCAAAGATGAGTGCCGAAGCTCTCACCACAAGGTTCAGGAATTCCGTGTTATAAAGTGTCAAACACGAAGATGTGAAACGATAATAGTGCATTTGATCAATTTGAAATAAAATATATTGACAGTCAAAGCAGAATGTATTGAATATTAATGAGAAATTGTAAAATTTCAATTTCGGTACGATTAAATACATTCGTGTTGCTATGCGTTATCAGTTAGGAGATATTGAACAATTCTGATTCAAAGGAAGAAAATAAACTACTTTGTAGTACTGGAGTTAATTTAATAGAATTTGATTGTATAAGAACTAGTGAGGCTATATGAGAAAGTCTATTGCTGAAAGCGAAATATGGGTTACAGGCACGTAGCAAAGGGGTGGGTCCGGGGGGTCCGGACCCCCCCCCCCTTCGAAACCAGAAATGAAAAAATAAAGAAGGATGAAACAAAAAGAAACGAGAAAAAGAAGAATAAGCGTTAAAAATATAAAGCTACAGCAAGCGTTTGGTTACTCTTTCATATGAGAAGCTTTGTGTGAAGGAAATGAGGGTCAAGTTAAAAATGGATATTATTGTAACAGAGCATTCCGAATTCCGTCTAGCTCCATGCTAATCCTATGGACTACAAATGGCGATCGATAAACCGGTTCGATCAGATAGACTCTCAGGTAGAACTTAAGAAATGTCCACAATCATCAATAATATGAGGTTAGCAACATAGATTCCAGTTACATTTGTTAAAGAAATTTTCAATTTAGCGGCAACACTAATCCATTTTATAAGATGTCTTTACTGAGGAAAGAGATCTCGTTGCTATCCTTCACGGCATTAAACGAAGATAAGAAAAAGAGGAAGGAAGAAGACAAGAAGAACCGAGTTCGAATTATATCGAAAGACTATATTTTTTCAATACTTTTTAAAATATTCTTTTACTCAAGATTTCTTCATAGTTTGTTATTAAAATATTTATCAGCATATCCTCATTTTATTATCCCAACAAACCAGTAAAATAATTTAGATTGATCAAGCCACTGGTGTGATAACCACAAGATTTCATGGCACGCCCCCCCCCCAATTACGAAATCCTGGCTAAACGAACCAATATATGTTGCCAGTAAAATAGTTTAGAATGATCGAGCCCCTGATGTATAGCCATTGTGTTTCGTCACGGACCCCCCCTATTACGAAATCCTGGCTACGTGCCTGTGGGTTACTATCGGGGTTTTATCCCAGTATGATATACCCACTGATTCAACCTGGAACAATACATATATTATATCCTCTCCTACACCATACCATAATTCCAAGTCAAGAATGAAGGCCAAAAATAAGAAGCGAAAACGACAGCTTGTGGATTGATAATACCTTCACAATTTTAATTTCATACTATTTGTTTCGAGACTTCCAAGACGAGACCGAGACTTGGTCCTCGAGACCCAGACCGAGATCGAGACAAGCATCTGTTGACCGAGATGAGATCGAAACCACTATTTATAACCGAGGCTATACAAAGTCTCGTCTCGTCTCGTCTTGATACCATCCCTACTTGTACTCTTATAATATACATGGTATTCGACAGTGGCTTTCGCATGGTCAACTTTGACAGGCTATATCTTTGACACATTTTTTCTTTTTAACTAAAACAAAATGTTTTTTCACTTTCATAGTTTCACACTTTCAAATTTCAGGAAGCACCCCCTATGGCGTAGTCAAAAACGCTCATGCCTTCGGTGCGAGCGGTCCCAGGTTCGATTCCCTATGAAGGCACTCGGTCGAAAAACTGTAAAACGCTTTTTCAGGCTTTCCACCCTGAATGATATTTTCCTAGGTTTTCCTCATTCACACCAATTAAATGGCGGGATGGTAACTAATTTATAGGTCCCAGGCCGCTTCCTTCTGTCCGTATTCCTTTCTTCCTTCCCAATTTCCCGGACAGTGTAATCGCCGGGGGACATCATCCCTCAAACGTGACAGGCTAAATGGCCATAGATGCCCAAACCCCAGAAATCTAAATCCAAATCATATTTCAGGAAAATCAGAGACTGCTCTGTCTTTATTTTTGTTCTCTATACTGAGATAGATTCAGCCTTCTGTTATATAGAGCATCGATTTGAACCATAGTTAAAGGTTCGATATTTTCCCATAAATTTCCAGATGATGTAAAGACGAAAGACAATGTCAAGTTTAAAGCAAATATATTACAGTTGCTGTGAAAAAAAAAACTAAAGAAGATTAAACAAAAGTATACACACAATAATTCGTATGTTAACGACAGGTGGCACCGCTGACTTGTGCCCAGTGTTGGGAAGTAACGTAACGCAAGTAACGCGTTACTTGTAACGCGTTAATTTTTAAGTAACGTTTCCTTGTAACGCGTTACATTTTTTCCAAACTAACTGTAACGGTAAAGCGTTACAAATTTTTAAGTAACGTAACTAGTTTGCGTTACTTTTTTCGCGTTACATTTCGGGTGAGTAACTACAATATATGTATATTTTTTTTCGGAAACATGTTTCTTTCCTGTAAGTGAATTTCTCAGAATGAAACAATCGAGCATGAACTACGTATGTCAGTGACCGACAGTCACAGACACACAGAGAAACAGATAAGTTAGTAGTGCCACTTGCTGTTTTTGAAGATGAGGATAGCCTTAGGGAAATCACGTGTACTGATTGCAAGCACCTGGAAGATTTTTTCGTAGATTTTGACAGCTCCAGATCAATACATTCAGTGAGTGAACTAGGAGTGCAATGATACCGGTAGTCTATTTTACTTTCATTGAAAGATGGAGAACGAAAATATTTTACCGTTCGAACATTTGAAACAATACTTTTTTCTTAAGAGCTGAGGATGATGGTAGACAGAATTTAAAAGTAAAGTGTCTGAAGTGCTCCGGCGGAAAATATTTATCAACAACTAGGGTGCCATAATTAACAATTTACAGTAAGGTGCTAATATGAATAAACTGTGTTCTGATGAGCAGGCCTACTTTATTACTAGAAACGGGTTTGCTGATGGTATGTAATACTGGAGTTCTTGCAGATCAGTTTGCTTATCCTAGAGTCCCGTTGATTATAGAGTAGTGTAATGTTTCTCTATATTCTTTATTTTTAATTTTACATAACAACACTGTTATTATTATATAATTAGTTTAATAGAATAATAATAAGCAACCATTGTTTCTAACGTATAGGGATGAGCACAAGTCAAGCTAAAACTCGACTCGACTCGAATTCAAGTCTAGTTTCGAGTCAAGTCAAAGCTAATATCCTCGAGTCGAGTTCCGAGCCGATTCAGTTTTTCGCGTCGAGTTTCGAGTCCAGTCGAATTTGATAAATGGCTCGTTCGTTTTAAGTCGTCTTGAAATCATGACCTGATTACACTGCAAAACGAAAGCCATGAGAAATGTAAGCTAAACAGTAATATGGAATAATTTTAGTGTTGCTCACGAGAGGGAACACGGCTCGGATCTCGTCTCGTCTCGATAGCAAGACCACAAGAGATTTTTTTATAACAAGATCAGGTCAGCTCGGCTCTGCTCAACTGAGAAGATGGCTCGAGCAGGCTCAGTTGGGGTGAACCATCGACTCGAGCTGCCTTGGTAGGGAGGGATGAGCCATTTGCTCGGTTCGGCTCAACTGAGCCGAGGGCTCTAGCCGAGTCGGTTGGGTGAGCTGTTAGCTCGGGTTACCTCTCAGTTCGGGTCGATAGTGAATGAGCTGTGAGCTGAGCTGCTCGAGTCGTTGACAATTCTAAACCCGGGGCGAGCAGTTTTGAAGATATTTGGCCAGTGCCCTCTAACTTTTAACAGTGTTTGGCTCGAGCCCGAATACTCAACCTAGACCCTCAACCCAAATTCAGAAGCTCGTGAACAATGTCCTTGACTCCTATACTTCACGACTACCGAGGTTGGCAATCAACTAGTTTTTTAGTATTCAAATACAAACCGCCTATCTTTCTTTTTATATATAGTGTTATAATAATAATAATAATAATAATAATAATAATAATAATAATAATAATAATAATAATAATAATAATAATAATAAATAATATAAGTTGTAGTAGTGCCATTGATAATAATTATACCGTCTATGTAATATACTTAAAGAATATACTCGAAACTACACACCGCATTTGGCTCGAGTCGACTCGAAACTCGACCCCAATTCGAGTGGAATTAGAGGAAATTTTTCGAATCGAGTTCTCGGGTCGAACTCAAAGATGTCTGTTTCTAGTCGAATCGAGTGTCAAAGAAAACTCGCTCGTGTCCATCCCTACGAGTAACGCAGTATGGCATTTTATCAATGTTACATTATATGAAAATGTTCATATATCAAGTAAAAATTTGTCCTTGCATTTATACATAAAGTGATTCAGAACATGCGATAGTATTATTATTATTATTATTATTAATAATAATAATAATAATAGCGATAGTAATAGTAGTACGGAAAATTGAAGTTGTATTTTTTTTCACAATTTTAAAGTTTCGGACCTAAAAGTAACGTGTTAGTAACGCGTTACTTTAGAAGTAAAGTAACAGTTACTTTGTGGGGGCAAGTAACGCTTTACTAACGCGTTACATTTTAAGAGAAAGTAAAGTAACTTGTAACGCGTTACATTTTTACAAGTAACTTACCCAACACTGCTTGTGCCTACCTGTTAAGAAGGATTGTTACATACGAAAGAATATTATAGTGATTTTTTAGAAATTTTAAATGTAAAAAAAAACTTTTGTTTGCAAGAAAGAAAATTTTCTCCACTAGTAACTCATTAGATTAAGGTTTCAATCAGTGGCGTCTTGTAAGGTGGATGTTAGGGCGTTGGCAAGAAAGAAAAACTATATTAATCCTCACAACCATAGGCGAAACTATAGGGGACCCCCTCTCCCCAGGAGCAAAGTTGGGCCGACCTAGTGATGGGCAGTGGGAATATTTCCGGTGGGAAGGAATTTAAAAATGGGAATATTCCCGGGTTTTTTCCCTGGCCTATAAATTCCCGGGAAGGAATTTATTTCCATTTCTTTATTTTATCTTCCAAATTATAAGAACCATATGACTAGTTACTTTATTTTAATATATTATGATTCACTTCTAGGTTTTAAGGAAATTTGAGGTTAAAAAATTTAAAATTATTTGACTGTACTTTATATAACTACTAATATGATTTTTTAAGTTTCATTTCCATTTGCACTAAAAAGTAAGGTAATTGTTTAGAATTGGGGGGCCAAAACTAGCAAAAAGTAGGATGATTTACGGAAGAAATGAGTTGATAGTGCTGTTCAAGTAGTCAAGAAAGTATCGAACACATTTTTTTAGGGCAGTAGGGGATTTATTTATACAAAACGGAAAGGTAAGTGGAAGTGATTTATATGAGAAAAGAAAGTGAATTGTTGGTAACGAAGATAGAAAACAACGTGCCATGCGGGGCTCTAACCCGCCTTCATTCGCTAACGCACGCTTAGTGATGGGTAAATTCCCGAGAATATATTTTTCGGGAATATTCCCTGGGAATATTCCCGGGAAGATTCCCAAAATGGGAATTTATCCGGGAATTTGTGTTCAATCAGAAAGAAAATTGCATTCTTTTACTATATTATGATTTCAAAGTTGAATTAATTATTATATCACAGCATATTATTACTGTTGTCCACCGAGGATTCTTTCCTATATATTCTGAACAGTACTATGTTACTTTATTAACATTTTATTATATTTATTTATTTATTTATTTCGGAAAAACAACAGGCAAATGCCTAATTACAGTTTTCCCTTATTGTAAGGTGTATTTAATACACTTTAAAATACATATATAATAACATACTAATATGACCTCAATTCTATTATAATATACTCTAAGATACACATATAATAAAATAATAATATGAAAGTAAAGTATACGTTAAAATACAAATAGCACGATATACAGGATACAACAAATTTATGTAGAATGAAAATTTTGTTTGTAACTAAAAATATCTACATCTGGGTGTTCTTGTGACATCTTATTATACAATATACACATTTTTCTGATAGGCGATACATCTAATGCATTAGTCCTTTGCGCTGAAAGATGGAATATGTCATTATGGGGTCTCGTTGCTCTATGTGGGACGCGAATTTTGATTTCTGATAACAAATATTCTGAATCTATTGCACCATGAATTATTTTATGTAAGAAAGATAATATGAAATGACTTCTTCTGCTTTCAAGAGATTGTAATAAATAGGTCGCTCTTGGAGACACACCCCTGGTACCAATCTAGTGTGAAAATAACATTACACATCAGTACTGCGCATGCGCAGAACACATAAATTGCTTCTCTCGTCGTAAAAGTGCATGTACAATTCTTTGATTGCGTCATTACTGTTACGTCATAAACCAAACTGTAACAAGCCTTATAATTGGTTAAAAATTATAGCAGACGCATTATGAATTCAGTCCGGGCTCCGGGGAGCATTAAGTAATGAAAGGATAATTGTAAGTTATTTTAAACACCCCTTTAATACATTTTTCCACTTTGGCACCTTGGTTTTATAGATAACTTATAATCTTGAGTGACTTTTTTTTTTAATGTAGTTCAAGTATAACATTCCCGGCGGCAAAATAACAATTAATTTAGTGCTATGATCAGTGGCGGCGATTGGACGTTAAAAGTGGGGGGGCAAGATATGATCTGAATATGTGTATATCAATGTTATTGTTCCTGGTTGTTTCTAACACTTTGTTTGACGAAAGGTTGTATAACTAATAGGATACCATCTTTTTCAGTTAAAACACCGTATATCTTGTTTCATATTTAATTAGGTAAATTGACAAGAGAAACGCACATAGGTACTAACCCTTGATTCCTTGCTCATGAACATCTTAAAATTCTGTCAAAAAATTGTGTGATCAAATTATTTAATATTTTAATATATTAGTAAAACAAATAAATAGAAAGGATATTATTAATCACACTAATGAATAATGAGGCTTGTTTTGTAGAAGTTATATTGAAACTAGGGATTAATGAACAAATTACATTTTTAATTCCACATTTGTCATTAAAGGTATGTTATTACTCTTAGAAAATGAAAGACGGTAAATACTACAAGCATATGCTACGATGCAATTGCAATATTAATTCCTTTGAATTGCAATTAAAACGCAATTCCTGTAGCTGTCATAACTCCACGGGAAGACAAATAACTAATACACACTTACGCAACGACAAATATTATATGGTACCATTTTTTCTATGAACCAGTAATATATGCAAAAACTTTACATTTCCAAATGAAACTATATACATTAACCTTTTAAATTATGGCTTTTTAAAGGTAAATTATTGAATTTCAGTCAATCAGCTACAGCATCATCCCTATTTATCCTAGGATCATGGTTAGTACCTCATTTCTTTCAGAATAGAACACCTTTCAAACGGTTCCATTTACGTTTTCCTATCGTCTCCCCAATAATGGGAAATTTTGAGGGAAATCTGGACTTTTTTCAAACTTTGATCCCCTCTGGACCCTCTTTGTTAACGCACAGATCCCAAAATCAACTGAAAAATACGAAGGGGTGTACTAAATGTGTATTTAAAAAATTCAAGCTTCTATCTTGAAAACTAAGTGCGGGAAAATGTTTGCAAATGAGCTAAGAACATTCCCACAATGCCCCAGATGACCCGGATGTAATATAGATTTTTTCTGAAACATCCCTATTTTTCCTATGATCATTGTTCGTACATCATTCCCTTTAGAATAGAAAATACTTTCAAACGGTACCACTCACATGTCTCCATCATGTACCTGAGGTGGAAAAATCATGAAAAAATGGATTATTTGTTTAAAAAATATTCCTTCTTTGTACTTTTTGCCCCTCTGTACCCCGCTGTTTTAACGCAGAGATCTGAAACAAATCTAAAAAATACTAAGGGGTGTACTAAATGTGTGTGCAAAATTTCAATCTTCTAGATACAAAAGTAAGCCCGCCAAAAATAGTATATCTACAATACTCCAGATTCGCGTATAAAAAGGATCTCAGGTAAAAATTCCCTGAGACATCCCTATTTACACTAAAATCATGGTTCTTACATCATTCTTTTTGGAACAGAACAGCCTCTCAAACGGTACCATTCACATGTCTCCATCATGTATCTGAGGAGGAAAAATCGCGAAAAAAGAGATCTTTGTTAAAAAGATATCCTTTTTTTTACGTTTTGTCCCCTCTGGACACCCCTGTTTTATCGCAGAAATCTGAAAAGAATCTGGAAAATATTAAGGGGTGCACTGAATGTGTGTGCAAAATTTCAATCTTCTAGGTACAAAAGTAAGGCCTGCAAAAAGTAATAAAAAAGTCATAACAAAAAATATTTTTGTTATGATGTCATCATACTCTACGTCTCGACGCAGAAAGGCGTGAAAGCATATGTAACGTGTTCTACAATGCCTCCAGACTTGAGAAAAAAAGAAGTAAAAAGCTTTTTTGGTACTTTTTTAAATCGTATAATGAAGATTCTAGCCTATCACCGAAAAATAAATGATATAATTTAAAAGAGTTAAGTGGTCACTTCAAAAAAAGTGGGGGGGCAACTGCCCCCTCTTGCCCCCCCTAATCGCCGCCCATGGCTATGATATTTGATTGAACTTCGGAAGTGCAACTTACGAATATGGGGGCATTGTATTAAAATCAGCAGGTAAAATATGTTACTTCGGAAGGGAAGGGTAATATTTAATGAACTTGTTTATGAAGGTGTGGAACATGTATGTTATCTATGAAGGTAGATACAGTGTGAAAGTAATATTTGTTTTAGTTTAATATCTCATGATATGCCCTTTAGGCTAAAAAGGACAGACATCGTTAAAAAAATCGTTCATTACTATAGAGTATTGTGGAAATTAGAAATGGAAACAATTATAAAACAACGGAATTTACATTTCCTTTTGGAAATAGCATCCGCATGCTTTTTAACCGATTTGGGCTAGTTTTGAGGGGCCAGTTTTTCGCCTACTTTTTTGCGATATTCTATTCCGATTCGGTCGTATTAG
The DNA here is from genome assembly GCF_964235325.1 of Thermobia domestica. Lineage (NCBI taxonomy): Eukaryota > Metazoa > Arthropoda > Insecta > Zygentoma > Lepismatidae > Thermobia > Thermobia domestica. The sequence continues at coordinate 234,395,959 of NC_137460.1, forward strand.
GGTTTCATACGTTTGATTAGGTCACCAACATTAAATTCAGACAGTATTGCCAAGCGAGCGTTAGGGAGTGAAGGCGGGTTAGAGCCCCGCAGGGCACGTTGTTTTCTGTCTTCGTTACCATGAATTCATTTGGTTTTCTCTGTATATATTCAATGTATATGTTGTGTATACTCTATTGACGTTGTCATTTGCAACAAATGTTTAACGACAATAAAAATTTTCTATTCTATTCCATTCCAGTTATCTTTACGGTTTGTATAGGTCCCCTACTGCCTTTAAAAAATTGTGTACAAAACTTTCTTGATAACTTGAACACCACTGTCAACTCATTTCTCCTGTAAATCATCCTGGTTTTTGCCAGTTTTGGCCCCCCAATACTAAGTATTTACCCCTATTTGTCTGTTCGCACATGCCGATACTACACTTAAAATAAGTAAAGTTAGGGATGCCATTCAAAAAAAATGTAGTTTGAAAGTTACAGCCACACCAGCGTTGTAAGGTATTACCTAGTTCTGTCACTGATTTTTTCGTGATAGTTTCTGTATTATTGTCTTTCCGCCTAATAGTACCCACCAACTCGTACAGCTTTCGTTTTTTTACTTTAGTTGTGATTGTATTTCGCAAATACACAAACCAGATTGTGCTAAGTGGCCACTGGAAATGGCATGAATGTTATCTAGCCAAGTCAGGGCAAGAGTGCTGCAGTGATGCCTGCCCGAGTGAGCGTCCGTATGGAGCAGGCGCGTCAGCGATGGTGAGAAATTAATAGACGAAATATCAGCATGAGAGCAATAAACAAGGTTATGAAGATCGTCAGTATAGATTGATTAGTAAAGGAGAAACCGATTTTAAATTCTGGATTATATGAGTTCACGGATGGATCCGATATAAGATAAACGGAATAGAGCATAATATGGCGGTGTTTCAAACTGTGACGATGTGCAGGTCTCTTTCTGTTTATTTAGCTCGTTAAATTCCACATTCATTAGAGAACTGCTCACGCTATAATTTAGCGGGTGTCACAAAAGTATTATAATTAAATTACACCATGATTTTCATAGGAAAAGGTGGTTTCATGGGAAAACACGATGTGTATGTTACAGTAATGGAGGAAAATACAGAAATATAGAGCTGAAACTAATAAAAGGAGATTGCGTCTGAACCAAATTGCGCCCAATTTTTGATGCTGTCCATTTCATGGGGGGTTAAACTTTACAGTGCCCTCTCCAGCTGCTATACTCACTCAGAAACGAGAAATTACACTGTTAATTTTACGAAAATTGGTCGAAACTTCTCTACCCTTAAACTAACCCGTTCCTACTCCTACCCTACTTATTCCTATCTTACTCTACTATATGGTACTCTTGCAAAGTGGTCCTACTCATCGATGCGCAGCTGAAGCGTGTATTGTAAAGTTTATCCTTATGGGGAAGTAAATTTGTAAAACCTACGGAAGTAAAATTACTTGATATCACTATAGAATTGTACAGGTAATAAAAATATATCTAACCTTTACGTGTACAGTATAAGGTAGAAATACGATATGGAACGCGTGTTGTTTACTACGTAGTTCTCCATATAAAAGACATCATGAAGTGAAATGCTATGACAAAACAGTGTACACAATGCCGCAAGACTGTGCCACACAAGACATGTACTTAATGCTTTATATAGTGTTTTTCTACCATCATCGTTTATACATATAGCAGCGCGGACGCATCTGCTTATAACGGATACACTCCTCTCTCATGCTCGGGACCCTTCCTGCCCTGATCGGTTCAATAGCATTCGTGGTTTATGCGGTGCAGTTTTTATGTCATATGTGCATACGCTCAGTCCTGCTAAAGTGAATCTCCGATCATTAAAGCAACTCTTCCTTTCATAAACAGTTTGTAAGCCAGTAACAGTGCATTGTCTGCCAAGAGAAGTTCATATTTCTTGAATATAAGCATTCCTTCTATGGCAACGTAGTACAGGAACGAAGTATTTTTGTATGCGATTGTAATTCTTGATGTCCTAGGAACGTGTGTTTATAGGGAGCTCTACCCAAATCCCCTCTCTAAAAATTTACTTACATAATACATCGGTGGGGTGTTGTTTATATTGCTGTTTGGAAACGTAAGAACAAAAAGACTCATTATTTTTGTTTTTTCTGGACAATAAGGATATGCTCCAAAAATTAATTAAAGGGAAACGAAAGAGTACATGTCTTTGCCAAAATCAGACTCTTCTAAAGCGTCAGACAGCAACCAGGTAAGGGTACAATAAAATTGTGATAATTTCATTGTCAGAAATAATACCTTTTTAGTTTTTATTTATGTTATTTTTGTGTATGTGTTGATAAGGTGATGTACCAAATTATTTTGTTTTATCTCCTGGGATTCACCGTTTAAAAAATTGCCATTTCTGGTGTTATTTTGGATAGTGTGTTTTTGTATATTTCGCAAGATTTTTCTGAGATTTTTGGAGTTACGCATGTAAAAATGACATTTTCGGTTTGTACAGACTTTCCACTTTGAAACAAAACCAAAATCATTACAATTGGTCAAATAATTTTTGAGACATGGCTCTTTTTCTGTCGTAGGGTGTTTTTCAGAAACGGCCAATTTGGAGAAATTCGTCACTTTTTGAACACCCTGTGTTTTCCGCAGTATCTATTAAAAAGTTCTCATATTGCATTTCTGTTACTTAGACCACACTACCTTTTAGTACAAAAAAAATCAGCCAAATCTGTGACTATGAAGCAACAAATGTTCCTTCAATCTGGTGAATTCATATGGAATTACCCTAGTATATTGTGGCTACAAATATGAATTTTTCTGCACGAAATCGGTTCCCCTTTCCTTCCATGCCCCTATTCTTATATTGTCTTTAGCATTTACTGTAGATATACGCAATAGGGTCTTATATTTGAATGCCTTTGATACAGATAATAGTATCTGCATATTATTTCTACAGAACATATTACATATATAATGTTTATATTATATTGCCTAAAATATTTTATTTCTCGCTTTGCGGAATTATACTGGTTTGTAATCAATACTCACCACCAATTGTGTGAAAAAAAACACGATTTTCCTATTTTAGTGTTCAAAAATAACGAATGCAACGTCTCGTGTTCTTATATTAAAATCAGTAATTTTAGATGCGACCTTATATTAGTGCTCTATTTCAGTTTCTTTCTGTATATTTATTTAATGATAGAAATTGATAAATATTTGTAATAATTATAATGGTAAGTTTTGCATTTGCATTTTATTACCTTTTACAGAGGTAAAACTTTGCATTTTTCCTTAGTCTTCGCAACAGAATTGCTACAACTCCATCTTTTCACTTCCCAAGTATGATCGTGGACTTTTGTGTGTACACTGGAGAATGGTAAGGTGAAAATATCATGACAAACCAAATTACTTTTTTCTTGTTAATACTATGAGAATTTTTGAACAATTAAATCGAGAAGTACTTCACATCAGTGGCGGCGGAAGATGATAAACTGCCCGGGCTGGATTTTACAAAAAAAAAAAAAAAAAAATCATCGGATATGAAGCAAAGTCCATCGTACATTGTAAGCCTTCCCCCTTTTCAATACATACTGTGTGAGGTTTAACTTATAGACTCTAGTGAGTTACAGCAATGAGAAGCTATTCTTAAAAAGTGACATTACCGGTATCAAATTAGAATTGACCATTTTACCGGTATCAAATTAGAATTGACTATTTTCAGAGTATATTCAGGATGGAAAATATTCATATACCAGTCGTCGCACTTAGTTGTCTGCATTAAAATGTATTTTAAAGTTCAGTTAACTTTAAATGTATCAGGGTTGGCAGAAACCATGGTTTTTGTTGAAAAACCAAAAAGCCCCTTTTTTTTGTTTAAACCCGGTTTTTTGGTTTAAATAATTTGCTCTATGTATTTATATCACATATGGACAGAAATAAGTTTGTTTCACTTTGGTGTTATTATGCAACAACCGGATTATGCTGGAAATGGTCACGTAAGCGTAAAGCCTAGTCCAAACCGTTTCTCGACTTACAACCGAAGCAAATTGTCCTCCATTTTAACTCGAAACCGGAACTAATTGGCCACAAATGCGGTACGTCTGCCGAATCACTCACGAAGGACTCCTGATAAAATACGTTGTATTGATCTTTACATACTTTAAATATAATTGTCTGTCGAGAGTCGTTTGAGGACAAAAAGATAAACAGTTGCACAAGTGAAACCATTATACAGAATTACATATGGACAAATTCAAAACACTGCAGAGTACGGAAGAACTAATTAAATCCAAGTTAGTTCACTACGACTTTTATTAGTCCAAGTTAAAGACATACAACGACTTAATGTGCATATCAGTAAGAAAAGTGAATAAAGATAAGAATTGAGTCCACTTTGGCTCTGACCCATTTATACATAAATAGATACCAAAGATACTTCTGATATCAGTAAATGCTTCTCGTGGGGTTAGTATGACCCCCCCCCAAAAAAAAGTACGGTATTTCGATGTATTTTATCAATACTAAACATTACCGAAACGAAACAATATTTAGAATTTTTCTTTGATTGCAATTGCATAACAATAACAACAAACTATAAACAAATCACAAAAGAAACATTCATAAACTTAATTTAAAAAAAAAAGTTGCTTTTGTAGTATAATCTCTTCGAGTAATGAATGGGGAATTTAGGTCTGAATATAATACGAATAATATACGGGAGTGACAGGTGATAACCCACAAATGTGTGTTCATCAAGATTTTACGAACACACACTTTTACGATCATTTTTCGTTTTTTTAACCAGTTTTTTTCTTAACAGTTGGTTTAAACCAGCCAACACTGAAATGTATTATTTCTATTGTTCCCATGGCAACGAGAGTTGGTCAGTTACCAACGATTCTGTGAATGATATACAATTCGCTTCTTTGATAATGTCACGTTTCGATGTTATAACTGATTATCGAAGTTTGTACGAATTCTGGAGTGCAATTTTAGACGTACATCCAGTGGCATATTAGTGAGGAAGTTACCACACTCAACATGTGAATTACTTCTCGATTTAATTCTTCATAAGGTGAACCCCCATGAAGCTCTCAGAACCAAAAGTGAACGAAATATAACAGGGAGTCCCCTCTCCTCCGTTAGTTTAACGTCTGGAAATGTTTCCACGTTTCTTGATATTTCTTATTATTTTTCAAATCATCGATAAGTTGGGTTGTTCTTCTTCCTTTCTTTCTAGCCCGTGTTAAAATATTTTCGTTTGTTAGTTTCCGTTTTATCTCTCGATCTTTCTCCAACACCACGTTTCGAAGCTCTGTAAGTATTTCTTCTCTAACTTACATAATGTCGAACTCTTCGAACCATACAATTCCATATATAATATTTGACCGACTTCTTCAGTTCAATGTTAAGCCTGCTAGGTAGGAATAACCTTTTCTTGTCGAATGCCTCTTTAGCCACTGCAGTTCTTGACCTGATGTTTTTAGTGCTAAGAACTTCTTTTCAAGTACTTCCCAGACATTTGAAGTGGTCTTTTCTACTCTGCTTAGTAAGGGAGTGTTTCCATGTTTTTTTTTTTTTTTTAACCGACTCTTTGATATTGATTCCATATTCCATATTGGTTCCCAGTGTCAACTATCCTATCCATTATCTGTATTCTTCTTCGGGTCTATCTATAATAGCTGTATTATCCGTTTATCTCACTTTGTTAATGATCTTCCCGCATTCTTGAAATCTCCAACTTCCATTAATCCTGCCTTCATTAAGCGTTCACGTAATTTGGATGATGTACAACATCACTGTCGCCGACTCCTCTCTCAATCTCTACACTGTTGATTTCTTGTTAGTTCAGGCACAACTTCACTCTTTGTTCTGTGTATAGGGTGCGAATAAATGGACGATCCCTCCAGTTTACCTCGACTTTTTAAAGTATTTTTAAAACTTTCGTCCAGTTTACCCGTCAAAGCTTTTTTCCAGTCGATTAAGCACAAATTCTACTCTTCCTTTACCTCAAGAACTCGATCTGTTGTAATTCTTATCAACCCAGTAGCATATCTGGTTCCTTTTCCTTTCCGGGTCCTTAATCCGGAATTCCGAAATTGATCTTACTCCAAATCTCTTGTCTTATTTGCCAGCCACGTATTCAGTGTATGCTTAATAACATTTCCAGTATGGGAAATAACGCTTATTAAGATTATGTGATCAGTGCATTTCTTTGCTTGCTTTTCCTTAAACAATACAACCATTGTAACATGTAGAAAATCCTTCGACCATTATCTATTCAGATGCCCTTGTTAATAGGTGAAGTCAATGCCTTCATTGCATTGTCTCCTAATCCTTTCACCAAGTCGCTGGTATGTCATCGTCTCCAGTATCTTTCTTCCTTCTCATGTCTTTGATGACCTGTATTACTTCAGCTTTCAGAATTCTTGGTTCGTTGTCTTCGTTGATTTCTTCTTTTGCTTCGATCACATTTCCTGAGCGGTTCTTCTCGTCATATAGATCCTTTGTACATTCCCCCTTTATTCTAAGGATTTCTTGCTGGTCATCTTCTTGATATTCGATTCCAAATGTGTGTAAAATTTTGTTACTTTTCCCACCCAATTTTATGCTTTCTGACACATCAGATCATATTTGCCACGTCGTTGAAGTTGTGTTATTTCTTTACATCGCTTCCAAATACTTCTCTTTGGCCCTGCCAGTTTCTTTTCTCAATTAATTATTCAACCTTTTGTATTCTTTGGTGTCTGTGGTTTTCGCCATTTTGCATTTCATCATCTTAAGCATTTCTTCAATTATCCATGATTTTCTAGGTGCTCTTTTCATCTTGCCAGTGTTGTTCTTGAGTTTATCTAGTAGAGTCTGTTTAACTTTTCCTTAGTTTGTTCTACGCAACCTGTCGTATTGTCTGCTGCCAGAATTTTTTTTTTTCCCATCTTCTTTCGCATTACTGTTACATACAATTGTCGATTTCTCCTCCCGTTTTTCTTGACTGACTTTAACCAGCTTGGTACTTTCGCCACTAAGAGATTGTGGTCCGAATCTATGCCCGCTCCTAGTAGTCCTAATGTTCCGTATATTATTCCTGAAACCATGTTTAATAACGCATTTTTACCTTTCTTGTTTCACCTTTTTCCGACCATTGCACTGTATTCAAGTGTTTGCTTTACACTTACCCATTTCCATTTTTAAATTTTCAAGTTTACCACTCGTATAGTTCGGACGTTTCAGGTTGCTATGCAGTTGAGATTCATTGCATTCTGTGGAAGTTCTCGAACCTATACTTATAACAACAATAATACTGCGAGCAAATACTTGTTTGATTTATTTCGAATGCATTTCGATTTTATCAGAAGTTACATCACATTTAAAAATAGGCTAAACCATATACAGGTAACTAACTGTAAGCGATTTTACTGTATATCAATATTGATGCTGAGAAGTCTTAAATGGTTTTACTCAAATTCTGCTCTTTTCAATATGTTAATATTTTCGGTCACCTGCTGTGACATCCTCTGTATATGAAATTTGTGATATAAGGCGATTCTAGTTATTCCACCGGATAATTTTTAAACATCGACAAAACTTCATACATAGATACTTCTTTTGCTGGCTAGTTCGTGACCTAAAAATGTTTGTATCATAAATGTGATCTAAAAGTTTTTGATCTAATATAATTTTGCGAAATCCCTCCCGTGAGGATATCATTTATATATTTTTTCGTATATTGAGCACAAGTATTGACACACATTTTGATAATAATTGATAGTAGAGTAATGGAAGAATGGCTACTTGGATAGGGCCTATTTATTTTTGAAAAAAGAAAATTATTCATTAATTGTTTCATGTTGCTTTCAGCTAAATGAGATTTGTATTTTCTATTTTTCTACAGGTATTTGGAACATAGTGCAGTTATTGAAGCAGAATTTTGCAGAATTGGTTAGCTATTGGTAGCTCGCAGAATTCCAAGGTTTAGGGCAACATGGTGAATACACGTGCTGCAATGTAATTTAGAAATTACGTATAACATCGGTAGACAGAGGTGTAAAGCAGATCATTTTTTATGTTATTCGTATTGATAATGTAAATTTTTAGATGACTCGGATGATAAGTAGATAGAAACTTCAAACATGTACGCATTGACGTCGGCTTGGCTTATGCTTGAAAGTGGTCGCTTTGATGAATACTGAATTCATTTCCATTTTTGACTTTGTATAACAAATGTACAACTACCTTATTCAATGTAAGTCGTATTGTATGTAAATATAACGTCTTTAAAGTGCTATTTTGTATAATTATTATGCAAATTCTGTATTGAGTTAAAAATAATATGTGCTGAAGAGCTTATGATGTTTGTATTCTTATTGCTCGATCTTACTACATCCAGAGTTAAACTGAAAGAATTAGCACAATAGTTAGACAGAAAGAGGTAAAGGGAAAAAAAATTAAAAGGCCAGATTGAAAACACAAGATTAGAAAGGGAAAAAAAGAAAAAATGAATGAATGAATGAACGAATGAAAGCGATAAGAAGGGGTAAAACGTTTCAGCAACAAGGAAATTGTGTGCTGAAGTAAAACATTATTCATACAACGTAGTAATCATGTACAATTAGAAGAAAGATAGGAGTAAAGCAAGTGTCTTAATTAAGTAGTGCACTCTTATATAAAAATTGCAATGTTCACACACAATAGCAGGCAAATTACAATTTTGTACGTGTTTTACACATGTTTCTGATTAAAATACACATATATTAATTTCTGCGGAAATCCTATTCAGGATCTATATTCTGTTGCTGCTTCAAATTAGGTTAAAACGTTGTTACCATCACGTCTCCTTTAGTCTACACAGAATAACCGTTGGACGTAAAACTCAGATGTTTCATTTCACTTAGATTAAGTTCCAAACGGTGTTTCTGTGGGCCTGAAGTTAATTGCAATATGTGTAGTATAATAAATGACATAGTCATTTTTTCTTTCTCCTAATTGGAGACATTATTCTTTTATCATTCAATACATGTGATTCTTTTTTCAGACATGAAATTTGCATGCAGGTAATTACCATCGGCTAATTACATGCAGCTAAAGTTGACTTCAAAAACTGGGAGTAATAGAGAAAACGGTATGGAAAGTTCAGCCACCAAGAGATACATGCTACCGTGAAAGGACAAAACTAAAGCTAATGCATTGGAGATTACTAGGATAATTCGTCAAATGCGTACTTTATTTTTTAAAAATAAATATGTATATATCTGCTCCGTAATCTCTGTATAATTAAATAAATCCGTCTTGGAGGGTAGTATTTAATATTTTCTTATGTATTGCAGAACATAATTTTTTAGTAATAAAGTATGTCGTGCACAGGAATGAAAGTAATATATCTGAAACTAGTATCATTGCTATCCCATTAACCAGTACCGTATATAATTTGTATGTTCGTTTTCATGCCTCTATTGTTATATTTTATATATTTTAAGTATTTATTGCATATATTTCTAAACAGTAATGATTCACATTCTTAATAGACAAGTATAAAAATAACATACACAATTAAATATTATCAACGAAGGATCACTGAAGCACATATTTAGCTCGATATGAACTAATATGTGGTGGCCAGGTTGTTGGTTAAATATATGAATCTTTCACAATAAATGTTAAATGGTTGAAATGATTTTCGAGGTGGTTAGGGCATTAACTTTTGTACACTTTGCATTATGTATACTATTTGCGGTGTTTGCATTGTTTTGTTTTGTTGTTGGAAAATATATTCATGGTGTCAGTTTGAAGTGTTTATTGTATTGATTGTCACATATATTTTGCACAACTGGGAGCGATGTCTGCCAGTAAACTTGGTATTGAGATGAAGCTGAGTTTCATGAAACAAAGGCAGTTGGAAATCATGATGTGGTGCTTGTAATTCGAATTGAGCATCCTTTGTGATTACTTGTTGCGCTTTGTTTATTTCTTCAAAGTTAGAGTAGATAATTATGTGACATCTGATCCAAGATAAAAGAAGAAATATATATATATAGCAACAATTAGCCGGGCAACCGACGACGAATAGGACATCTGTAGTTTTAAAGAGATCGATAACTATGGGAATAGACAGAAAATGATGAGAGCACTATTCTAATCTGTTTAAACAATTTGTGTGGTCACCTACGCTGTACTTCAAATCTGATCATTTTTTATCATTAATATCCTTTTGTGTCATATTTGTGGCTATAGTATTATGAATACTGTCTTACACTTGTTTTAAATATGTATTTCCTTTCAGGATATTATACAAAACAAAGTCTGATCCCTCCAACTCAAATTTGCATCACTGTTCTCCAGAGTGAAAATATGAAACATGTTTAAGGAAGGATCTGTTGCATGGTGGCCGACATTGCTCTCTGTGATGCCCACACCTAAGAATAAGGGAACTTCTCAGATATCCTGTAACAAGCAACGAATAAAATTTGTAAACATAAGGTAAAAAAACGAATGAGAAGTGTATATTCAAATTGAGGTATGTTTCAAAAGAATGAATTTAGTCCAATATATAATATAGGGTAGATGTGCCTAATTACGTCATACCCCCAGTGCTCGTCATATCGGTTTTTATGTGGGCACAAGATGGCTCCCACTGATATTCAGAAGTAGCTTCTTTTTGTGCATATACGTACGTCTTTCGACTTTCTTTTGTCATGATTGCAGCGGCACTGTCTCACGCGTATGCCGGTCAAAGTGGAGTTGAAGCGCACGGTGACTACAATTTTGTGTTTTCTGCTGGATCTTCAAATTTGAAAAAATTGACGTATATAGGAACATAAGAGTCAGGTAAGCGCTTTTTAGTTCTTTATGTAATTATAAACAATTGCTCTAGTTTTTAATAAGACTCCTCACGTTCTACTTTTAAAAGAACGAAACAATTGCTCCGTATTTAACATGAAACAAAGGAACGACGAATATTGGTATGCAAAATTAGAATTTTTGCCTAATTTCGTCATGAATGACGATCATTGGTACTCTTCCATAAGGTTTGAAAAGAAAGTTAAAATCCCTTTTGTTTGAGTTACTAACTTCAGAGTAACTTCCTATAAAAATTTCGTGCCTATACGACAATTCCTTTCAAAGGACGTCATAGGACTGACGACTACTAGTTTGTTAGCTGACGACAATTGGCAGTGCGTTTTGAAAGTTTAAGTTAAGTTCTTTCGCTGCTAGTTTCGGGTTTATTTTAGAATTTTTCACACTTAAGTGATTGTTATGTATTTGCTTTATTTATTTCAACTTATGAGCCACTTGTATCTGAAGCTTAGCCCGGGTCATGCCAGGAAAAAGAAAAATCCATTTTTGAAAATACTTGGTAAGAAGAGGATATATTCAGAAAACAATGTTCCGCTTTTTGTTTCGTGAAATTAAACTTCACTGAGTTGTTCATTGCCACGTTTATTACCTTCTGCCTTTTAGGTTTTTCGTGTGTTCAGATGAGTAACTGTACAAATAGTGGGTATAATTTGTGCTTGTCTCTGTGATTTTACATTAAAGTCTATGTTATTTGAATATCTTACAGATAAACAATGAGTGCTAAAAAACAGAGGGGAAAATTATTCAATACTCTCAAGAAGCAATGGAGAACGTCATTGAAGCTGGGAAAACAAAGTCCTTGAACATTAGAAAAGCTGCAATGACGTTTAGTGTTCCTAGGATGACCTTGTCTAACAGTGAACGAAAAAGTTCCTACCGAAAGGAAGATGGGACCTAAAACTATTCTTACACCAGTCGAGGAGGATTTTATTGTTGAATAGTTAATTGATCTTGTGCATGTGGGGTTTCCAATAATAAAAAAAGGCACCTTACTGGACACAGTACAGAAAATAGTGAAAGATGATGGTCGAGTAACTCCTTTCGTTGACGGAAGGCCAGGAGAAAAATAGTACGAAGTAAGTTTCGTACAATCTTTATTTCTTCTTTCTTCTTTGCTTCTTTCGTTAATTTTTATATTGCTTACACAGCCTTTCTTACAATATTAATCCTGAAATACATTGATATATTCCTACATTACAGGGAAAGCATGGTTACTAACTCCTTGTAAATTTTACAAGCTTTTTGGGTCAGTATAAGTATATAATATGAAGGTAGTACGTTTCATGTAATGTTGCACATATCAATGTGAATTGATTAGATATATTTTACGTGGAGAGAAATAGTCTAAATAGGGGCCTATGCTGCAAACAAAACTAATACATGTATTTGTGTATTCAAAATTGGATGGATAAAAGTTTTCAAAATTGAAACCCGGAATGAAGCTATCTTAAAGTTTCTCGAATTGCCTTTGAAATTCACTTTTTTACACCAAAAGTTATTAGATGTATGAAAAACTATGTGCTATGTGAACGTTTCGACCACATTTTTTTTTTAATATATTGTTTTAGTGTGCATATTCGTGTTGGCTGTAGCATAGGCCCTATACTAGTTATGTATCAATGGCTTGTCTTCTCCGAAAGAAACAAAATGTAAAGTAAAAGCTTTAAAGTAATTAATAATTTGAAAGTAACTTTCTAATCTCATCAGTGGGGATAATTCGTTCTTCAGCCATTTTATATTCAAATAAATGTCATTAAGTGACGGCTAGGGCTTATTTACTAGGTATCGTCCCGGTATTTGTCTTAGACAGAGAATCTCTTGAAAATTCTAGTCAGCATTGTCGGCAGAGAGAATTGAACTCATAACGTTCTGAAGGCAAAGCAAATACTCCATTAACAGAACCTATTCCCTTAGTTGTGATTTAAACATGTTGACTATGGTAAATAATATAGGCTACGTAGATGTAGATTTATTGTCTATGGCATATCACTGGTCATATTATTTTCTTGTTTTCTTAAATTTACTTTCAGTTGTTCATGAGGAGACTCCAGTACTAGCTTTAGGGACAGCCGAGTCATTATGTATTGGAAGAAGCCTTGTCACAGAGAAATCTCTACACCAGTGGTTCAGTGATTTAAGGGAATTTATGGAATCTCAAAATGCTATGGAAATCATGAGTAATCCACGAAGAATTTGTAATGATGAAACTAATTTTCAAATTTGTCCTAAAAGCGATGCGGTGATAGGTATTAAAGTTTGGAAAAACATTTATGAAGTTATGAAGGGGAATGAGAAAGAAACAATAACTGTGATGTGTTCCTTTTCGGCTGACGGCGCAATTCTTCCAGGATTAATTGTTTATCCCTACGTGAAACCCCCAAAGAAGTTTGAGTCTATGTCTACACCATGGGGCATCGACTTATCCGACACTGGTTGGATGAAGTCAGGTGTGTTTTATGAGTATATTGCGAATGTCCTCCATCCATATTTGAAAGAAAATAACAAACTCCCTTTTGTGTCCTTTATTGATGGACATAGATCACACATAACCAAACAATGGTAAGGTTTTTGTAGTGCTAACGGGATAATCCTATATGCATTACACCAAAACTCTACTCATATCTTACAACTTGTGGATGTTGGAGTGTATAAACCTATTAAGCAGCACTGGAAAAAGGTCGTGCATACACAATACAATACAGTACAGTTTTCGAGTTTGTGGATGTTATCCTCTAGATCCTGATGCTGTAGATTACAGCAGATACTTGAATCGTTGTGAACGGGAAGCGAAAGTGCGTGATAATTCGCAGGAAGGAACTTATACTCAGAATAGTGTGCCACACAATTACCTTATTGCTCTGCGTGTCGCGTTAATAAATAAGTTTAACCAAGTGATCGAAGGACAAGAATCTCTTGAATCATCAGAAGAAGTGCTCTTCAAGATCTACTCATCAATGAAAGAAAAGGCTGCATCCAACAGCAGAAGCTTAGGTGATACAGAGAAAGCATCGACTGAAGGAAATTCCGAAAAGCAAAGAGAGCCTCCAGAAGGTAATGTTTCATCACCATTCAAGAGACATGTGTGGTGGCCGATAAACTCTTCATGCAAGAAAACTAAACGCAGACAGCAATTACGATTTCCATCTGCGGTATTATCTGAGTGGAAAAATTTCTATCGGAAGAAAGAAGAAACTAAGCTGAAGGAAGACGCTGAGAAACAAGTAAAGAAGAGGAAGAGAGAAGAGAAGAACCAAAATAATTCAAAAGGAAGAAAATTGGTCAAGGTTCCCAGCAGGGCAAGGACACTCAACAAGCATCATCATCATCTCAGGCTATTTCTAACAGTGTTGTTACTGTGGACGGTGTGGGGGAATAGTTGCAGAAAGTGAAAATCCTACTTGTGGTCAATGTAACAAATCGTTCCACAATTTTTGTATCAGTAAAGAACACATGGAGTTTTTTTTTTCCAAAGTTAACTGATGTTCAGAATGATTCCGATGACTATTTTCTTTGTAAGTTTTGTTTTGATGTACGAAAGAGTGATTCCGATATTGATAGGATATTTGATAACCTGTAATTTGTTACTTTTTGCATTTTTCAAAACACTTTTCGTTTTTTTCTTTTTAAACTGACGACTACTGGTAGTCAACTATGACGAGCACTAAATTTTTGTTGACGAACACTGGTATTTTGCACATGTTTCAGAATTTTTAACTATAAAAGAGTTTGCATGTGTCATTTAAAATTCTTATTTTTACTGAGAAGACATATAATGTCAAACTTGAATTTGGTTTAGTTCCGTCAATTTCTGTCGTACAGGTAGCGAGTAGTCATTAATAAATATTATGCCTCATAAATAGTGACGACTATTGGTTCATTTACCCTATATATATTACGAAGTATATGATATTTAATGTTGTAACATATCTAATATAAAAATCATAGCTAAATCTTACCACACAGCAACTATGCCAAACTGTTTTAGCTCATGGGAGCGCGGTAGCTCGGTGGTAGAGCGTTCACCTCTGATGTTTGGGGTCCCTGATTCGATCCCAGCTCGCGCCGTGTAGACTTTCTGGTGGACAAACACCGTGCTCGTGGGTTTTCTCGGGGTTCTCCCGTTTCCTCCCACTTCCTCCATTCCATTTCATTCATTTCTCATCATCACCGTCTCCTTTAGTCTAACGGGCAGAATCGTGGAACGTAAAACTCAAAAGATTTCATTTCATTTTGTTTTAGCTTCATTGTCGCTCACTAGTTTTCCCTAAGATATTATTCAATGTTACAAAATAAATTCTGCAAATGACAAACTTGATTGTTATCTCTGTGTAATGAATCGTTCAATTCTGTGAATGAAATTACACAGTTGTATTTTTTAAATTTGCATAAAGTTTATTATTTAATTGACTAATAATTCTCTCTTTCTTTTCTTTCATTCTTTTTAAATCTATATATGTATACAGTATGTAGAGTTTGCCATTAATAATTGGCGTATGCGTTTCGTATAGATAAGCAAATATCTATTAAAGTTTTAAATGAAAATATCTTCTCTTGCTGCCATTCCCGATACTGATTTATTAAATAACTACTCAATGATATTATCGGACTTAAAAAGTAATGAAACATTTAGCATCTGTACAGAAACCACGGACAGTTAAGTAAGCAGTTAGTGTATTAATATGGGCTACAACTAAAATAATAATATTTTTTATTACATAATTGGAAATTACAGACTAAAAGTCCCTTTGCAATTCCAGATAGGGTACATAAACACAGAAACAATCGTACATACAATAGTATAGAATAAAAAATAAAAATTACATCCAATAACAAACGACAAACATATCATATGAAACACAACTAAGATTACAATAAATTATAAAATAATGCTCAGACATGCACAAGCACGGGCATGCACAGACAGTAATGAAATTGTGATTATGATAAATGATAAGTCGTAAACTTTCTTTTGATAGAAAGAAAATCAGGTATAAAAAAATCAATGACATGCGAATAGTTGTTTGCATTTAACAGGCATTTATATATAGGCGCATTACTAATCTTCGGATTATACTTGAAAATTTTAGTTTTTCCTAGCCATATTAGGAATACCAAGACTAACGGCCTCAATCAGTGGCAACTTACCAAATAAAATATTACGAAACAATTTAAAATCAAAATTCTTCTTTCAGATAATTTTAATAGGCCAAGATGATACCTAATTTCATCATAAGTTTTTCCTGATAGAAATTTAAATTTCCATTTTAGCCATGAAAGAAACAGATTTTGTACTACTTCTATATCTCTTTGAAAATACTGGGTTCCTTTGTTCCAAACACTTGTGCAATATTCTAGTTGACTTCTAACATTTGCATAATATAAAATTAAACAAGTTTTTTAAAGAGGAGAAATCTCCAGAGATGCGTTTTGTGGTTCCCAGGTTCCTTCTCGCTCTGGAAACTATATTCTCCAAATGTTTGTTGAATAAAAATTTAGCATCAAAAGTAACACCCAGATCATCTACAGAAAAAAGCTTTTTAACCAAAACATTTTCGACTACATAGTTATAAAAAACAGGATTTGTTTTTAAGGTAAAGGACACCATCCACGTTTTGTTGAAATTCAAACGTAAAGCGTTAGTCTTTGACCAATTAACAATGATATTAATGTTATCTTGTAATTTACCACAATCAGTAGCATCATTTATAGTAGGTAAATTTTCAAGTCATCAGCGTACATGAGAAATTGACAATCGATATTTTCTTTAAGGTCATTGAGAAACAAAAGAAACAAAAGTGGACCTAAGTTAGATCCCTGAGGAACACCAGAGAAAATATTATATACATCAGAAATATGACCCTTATATTTCACAACAAATCTTCTACAAGTTAAATATGAAATAAACCATCTAATAAAGGTTGGTGATAGATCACATGAGTTAAGTTTCTTGATTAATATATCATGAGGAAGTTTATCGAAGGCCTTAGTAAAATAAAATATATTACATCTACTTGTCCTTGAGTTTTTACAGGAGGAACAATATCATACATAAAGCATGTTAGATTGGACAAAGTAGATCTACTTTTTATAAATCCATGCTGTTGATCCATAACTTCTGAAGAAACATGGTTATAAAGATAATTATACACAAGCTTATCAAAAATTTTAGGTAATATTCCCATAATAGAAATTGCTCTATTAATCCGTATAATCTTTCCCATTAACCTTAGGGATAGGAGACACAAGAACAGTTTTCCAACTCTCAGGATAAGTAGAGGTTTGTATACTCCAATTAAATAATGACGTAAGAATAGGAGCTATAATACACAATACCTTTAATAATAAAAGTTGGTATACCATCAATTCCACAAGAGGATTTGACTTTCAGTCCTTGAATAACACTAATAACCTTGTAAAACTAGGAAAAAATTTACTATTTTCAGAATTACATAATAATTCAGTTTCGTCATAAGACGAACGTTTCTGATATATAGACTCAAATAGCTTAGCCCATGCATTGACAAGTTTATTGGAGTCATCTACATATTCATTATCGATCATAATACCTGAGGAAAATTTAGAGCGATTATTATACTTACTTACAAAACCCCAGAATTTTTAAGGGTTTTTGGTTAAGGAATATTTAATGTCCGAATACGAACATGAACATGAAACATTTTCTTATCCATACGAAGTTTGAATTAGACTTGCCTTCTATAATTTGCAAAAATATAATCATCATCAGATTTAGTTTTTATATATTTTTATACGCTTTTTCTTTCGCCTTAGTTAAAAGGATAAAATCTTTAGAACACCATAAAGGAAAACTCCTACTTTTGGGTATAAACTTAGGAATATTATTATTCATACTAGTTTTAATTACATTTTCCACAGCATCAACAGCAAGGTTAATATTCCCAGCTAACAAGATATTGGTCCAGCCTGCCTCTGCTAATTCCTGGTATAAGGCTAGATAATGGCCTTTATGAAAACAGTATCTTGGCGAGCAACCAATATCCAAAGAACATACAAATAGAAGGCTCGATAGGATAATGATATGGATCAGGAGTTACAATAGGCAAAACATCTTCAGTTGCAACAACATTAAAATTTGATATAACCAAATCATCCAGGAATGAAAACAATATTCTGGCCTTGCATTTGGCATAATAATGTATGCCAGGAAGGAAATCCCTATTGGCCCAATCAACCTTTGGGATGTTATAATCACCAATTATGAGAATATCATAATCCAGTGGATTAATCTTAATCAAAATGTTATTTAAAAAATTATCATAAACAATAGGAGGCAAATTAGGATGAAGGCAAGCACACAGTAATAATAAGTTCTTGCCAGTTCTATTAACAATTTCAAGTAAAATACATTATTCAATGATCTCAAACTCAGTTCTTCGAATAACTTTGATATTTTTATTAACAACACATAACACTCCACCTCCTCTTTCACAAACATTAGGTTCATATATTCTGTCGGCTTTAAAACAATTATAAGCATCCGGAAAATAATCCTCACTGTTATGTAAATAACTTAACCACGTCTCAGTAATAACAATTATATCATAAGTTCAATCTGCTACAGAACAAAAAACTATTCATGTTTGGTCCTAAGACCACGTACATTCTGGTACCAAAGTTTGTATTTATTCTTGGATTGCTTCTCCATTTGAATCAGAAGTGCTTTGACCATTACAGTCATTAAATATTTTTAATTTACCGTAGAAAGGGCCAATAAGGATACATCTAGGCCAAATTTCTGGAGTATTAATAATATTATAATCACAACTGCTGACTTCTATATGAAAGGATGTATGCGAATTATATCTAGTTCTTAATTTAGTATAATATAATATGAAGAGCTTAAATTTATTCAAATGTTCTTTTACTATATCTTCAACATCAGCAACAGAGGCAGTTGGACTAAATCTAGTAACAAATACAGCTTTTTCCTTCATACTAGACACCAAGTCAGTTTTATTATTTACTAACACTCTTTTTTACATCTCTTCCCAAATTTTGATTGACAACTATAGTTGTTTTTTATCATTGATTTTCTTTCTATTCCTTGATACAACTTCTGTTCATAATCCCTCACTTACTTCTTCAATATCTTTATTATTATCTAACTCTAACTCATGTGAGTCATCATCAACCTTTGATTGGGATACATGATTAACCGTATTGTGAGACTCGTTTAACTCTTTACCTAATGTCGGTCCTGAATTCTTTACGTCAGCTGTGTTAAACTGCCCGTTTCTAAAGAGAGCTCTAAGTTCCTTATTCTCTTCTCTTAGACTAGCTTTTTCAGATTTCAAAGCTTTGATTTCATTGAGGAAAATATGCTTCATATTAACAAAGGACAATTCAATTTATTTTTGAATAGCTACCAAGGATAACGTTTCATCTTTTTGAGATTTGTTTTGGTTACCCAGTTGAGGTACCACTGAATTTTGGCCACCAGTAGTGTGAGTACTATTGTCCTGATTATTAAGACTAACGGACTTAGATCTATTTAGGTTCAGAGTTTCCTGATTTTCAGATTTTGTACACTTAAAATTCCTATATAGTACAGTGAAACCTCTACTAACGGACACCTCTATAAAGCGGACACCTCCCTTAACGGACATATTTTGTATTCCCCAAACTGGAATAGGAAAAAGCATATTGACAAACCTCTCTAAAGCAGACACTCTCTAGTACGGACACGGACAGTCTTTTCTGTCTTTTATATGTATTATTTACCTCCGTATTACAGACACTTTCTCTAGAAATAAGTTGAAAAGTATAGTAAAAATACATTTATAGTAATTCATACATGTATCACCAAGGAAGCATTGTGACATTTTGCCCCCTCAACTGTCTGCTAAGCAATCCAGACGAAGCGTCTGTTTAACAACACTCTTATGTCCTTTGCTTGCATCCCACTCCCACCCAAGCTGTTTTAGACACAAAAGTGATTGACAGTTGCCCGCCGTTAGGGATGACACATTATGCTACTGTCCCGTTGAAGTCTCTAACCAACCAGAAGACAATTTTTGCCCTCAGGTATGTATATTGTCTCAAAAAGAACACTTCAGGACTCCAATTAACCCACAAATTAAAGCGCCATACTGAAAACGAAGGAAGTACTGATAAGTGTAAAGTGCAGAGAACTATAATATGTTATTTCCATGTTGTGCCTCGAACAAAGAGTATTGAATGACAGAGAATAATGCATGTAATATTCGTAAATACGTGATTCATGCAAAAATATTTTTTTTTCTAATTGTATATTATATCGCTCACTAATTTACATAAAAAATACTGAAACCACTTGAAGGCGGATACCTCTCTATAGCGGACAATTTTTGATTCCCTGCGGCTGTCCGCTTTAGAGAGGTTTCACTGTATTTCTTTTTTTCCTTCTCCTAGATTCTGTAAGCATTCCAAATGAAATTAGACAGAACAAACATTGCATTTAACAGCTCTTTGCCTTCCGTAAGTTGGAGTATTACAAATAGGACAATTACCTGATGCCGGCATGCTTTAATAAAACCAAAGTAACTAAAATACAAGCAGCAAACTAAAAGAAAGAAAACACAAACACTTAGACACATTCTCTCCACTCTAGCTCAAATAGAGAAGGAAAAACAACAACAACAGAAAAAAAAGGAATCGCTTCTCGACACTGCCGAAGGATCATTAAAATAATGAAGACCACACGACCCTTCCTAAACCACCAGAGCCTGGACAAGATGGAAAGTGTCCCTGATTGGCCACCACGAGCTCTGTAATAATAATAATAATAATAATAATAATAATAATAATAATAATAATAATAATAATATAATGAAACTGCCAAGGTTTTTGATAATTCATGTGATTCCATTATTTTTATTTTTATAACAACTACCCTTTTCTAAAATTATTAAAACGAATTATACAGGTGATATCTGCTTAAAATTTATGTTTAGAGGCAAAAGTTAGGGAAGGTAGAAAGATGCCAAACTTACATTTGGTCAGGGATAATGGAAATGTTGTTTGTTTGATGATTGGAATTTAGCGCCTTTTTCCACTATCAAGCCTATATGCGATGTGAACCTACAGTTTAAGATGGAACCCGAAGCATCATAACGGATTCAAATTTCATTTCTCTCCCTCCGAGAATTGCACCCAGAACCACGTCGACTTGTCTATTTCAACTAAATTTCTTGGTGTCACCATTAGTTCGAAACTAACTTGGAATGAGCATATTTCTCAACTCAACAAAATATTTAGTATTTGTCTCGGCCTCCGTAGACTAAGAGGTAATGTCACAACACAGGCTTTAGTTTCAGTGCACTATGCAAAATTCCGTTCTTTAATAACTTACGGCATTATTTTTTGGGGTTATTCTACTGAGTATATTAGCACGTTTTGATTACAAAAGAAAGCACTAATGGTTGCGTTTAGATTGTCACCAAAGTCTTCTTGAAAGCCAATCTTTCGAGAACAAAAAATATTACCATTACCTTGTGTGTATCCATATAAAATTATCTTGTTTACCGTAAGTAACAAACTTATTTATTGAAAACAGTTACGTCCATAAATACAATACTCGATTCGTTAATAATTTGCATCTTATTTCCCAAAATTCCTCGATTTTTTTAAAAAAAAGCGTATATATTAACTGTATAAAAATTTGCAATAAGTTACCTGACTTTCTAAAGCAAAACAAATCATATTCTATGTTTAAATATGATCTTCACAAGTTCTTAGTAGATAAATGTTACTACTTGGTAAATGAGTTTTTTGAAGACAATGTATAAGTTAAATGTTTTTCGTTAATTATGTTATGAATGTGTAAGCTTATAAAAGTCATAGTTATGTATGTATTACTCTATTTGTATTTTTTTTAAAATAGCATATATGTAATTACTTTGTAACTTTGACAACTGTATGCGTGCTCGAGAATACTCTCATTTGTATGCAAAACAGGCAAATAAATAAATAAATAAACATGCATTAAAGACACACACTAACCACGAAGTTGGTAATAATGAAAATACCTGTAGTCAGCCGGCATACATACAGTACGTCTTCTAAACATTGAAAATGCATTACCTCACAAGTTGAAAAATTGTCATTTTACCGTATGTCGTTAAACCGTCTATTCAGTAGGTGAGATGTCGCTCTTGGCGGTTTATTTATAGTTCAGGGACACGGTGGCAAAGTGGTAGAGCGTTCGCCTCTCGTGCGTGGAATCCCTGGTTCGATCCTCGCTCAAGCCAAGTAAACTTTGTGGTAGACAAACACCGTGTGCGCGGGTTTTCTCGGTGTTCTCCCGTTTCCTCCCACTTTTTTCATTTCATCCATTTCTCATCATTACTGTCTCCTTGAGCCTAGCCGGCTTAAGCGTGGGACGTAAAACTTGAAAGATTTCATTTCATTTATTTTATTTAAAGTTGAAAATACATTGTTATTTCAACGTTTCTTCATGTAATTTTAATACTTTTCTATGGTTAGAAAATCATACTCCATCTACTCTATCTAGAATAATGTCTGATCTATTCGACTATGAATTGCTTTAACGAGAGTTATTAAGAAAGCGTAACATCTTTGAAAACAAATATATATTAAGTGCTTTCTTTCCCTGGTACTGCTACCATTAGCAATACAAAAAGTAATAATGTTAAAGGTCGTATCAAGAAATAAATAGGGTGTTTCAGATTTAAAATCCTTTTTTCTTACCACTGCCAAAAGGGCAACCCAAACTTCGTTAGTACAGTAGTTACTGGATGTTACAATATCCCAGGCTTTCTGAACTTATTTCATATCTTGACCCCCTTTTGTCAGTGACCATATAAGCAATTTATAGCTTTTTGATTGTTGCTGCTTATCGCTTACAATTGTATATATGTGAGGATTTTATATGGAAATAGGAATAACAGTTTGACAATAAGTATGAGAATAAAAACGTCTTTTAAAATAGATTCAAAATAATCTTTAAAATATGTCATTTTCGTTACTTGGTTCTACTTACATCTAACATTTTCACCTCCCTTCGCAATCCCCAGACTGAGAAACCATGCCGTATGTTAATCAAAAGTAGGTGGAAATCAAAACGAGTGAAAGATATAAATAAGTTTACCAGAGAAGGACTTTAACAATCTTCTTCCTGTCAACTAAGATCCGCTTCGTGTTTTCTGATATTTAAGTCGTATGGAAATTGACATAGAACAGTGTGGATGGTAGAGTGTTCCTGGAATTAAGAACTTCTTGCTGCAGGTTTCTACTAATGTGGAAAGCCTTGGAAATCAGGAATGTATTTTTGTTTCTGGAAAACCTGAAATTTAGCCAGAAACCTGAATTTTTCACAAAGTTACTATTTTACGTAACTACTTCTGGTAAATTTAAAAGAAATTGCACATGAAGAAAATTAATTTTAAGTCAGTAAGAAATATAGAAAATGTTGTAACCTGGATAACTAGGATTGCTTCTTTTAATTCAATGATTTCTGAATATTCTCAGAGGAACTTTTGTCGCTGACTGTGCAGAGTATTTCAGCTCAGAACATTAAACAAAAATGAAATGAAATGAAATATTTAAGTTTTACGTCCCACGGTTATGCCGGTTAGGCTAAAGGAGACGGTGATTATGAGAGATGAGTGAAATGGTGGAATGAAGAAAGTGGGAGGAAACGGGAGAACCCCCAGAAAACCCACGAGCACGGTGTTTGTCCACCACAAAGTTCACTTGGCGGGGGCTGGGATCGAACCCGGAACCCCAAGCACCAGAGGTGAACGCTCTACCACTGAGCCACCGCGCCCCCAACATTAAACAAGTGTGACATGCGAGTTGTGGGCCTATGTCGAGGGATCTCGGCAGAGCTCTTCACCAGTTAAATGGAACAATATCATAAGTAAAACTGTCGGCGACAGAATATCGTCAAGAAAATATGGAATTACTCTCGATTTCAGCGATATCTTCGTTTACAAGCGGTAATATTACAGACAGCTGCGTAACATAAGCAATATTTCGTGTAATATTATGAATAATGGGACTAGTATTTGGTTTCTAACTTTTTTCTTGCTATGAGTATTGTAAATTCGTTTTGAATATTTCTTCTGAGATGACTGAGATTCTAGACTGAGAATCTTGAATTCCTACGTCACTTGCAACTCAGTCTCACTACAGTTCTTAATGGCAATGCGCTTTAAGGCTTAACGGACCTATCACCGAGATTTTTCTTCCGACCACTGTTCCTCTTCGACGATGTGGTTTGCCATGAGTTTTGTAGGTCGTCATCACTTTGGACATTGTTCTTTGCGACATACATAACAGACTTGCCACTTTCGTCACGCTCGCACCACATAACCGAACGCCAACAATTTGCCTTCTTTCGAAAGCATATCCCATCATCTCATGATATTCAATATTGCCATGTACTAAGTTCACTGCATACTGACATTCTGTTGCTTCTCACGTAGTACGGAGTTCCTAATACTACACGTCCAACAGGCCCTCGGTAGTTGTAGCCCATATTAATACACTAACTCTTTACTTAACTGTCCGTGGTTTCTGTACAGATGCTAAATGTTTCATTACTTTTTAAGTCCGATAATATCATTGAGTAGTTATTTAATAAATCAGTATCGGGAATGGCAGCAAGAGAAGATATTTTCATTTAAAACTTTAATAGGTATTTGCTTATCTATAGGAAACGCATACGCCAATTATTAATGGCAAACTCTACATACTGTATGCATATATAGATTTAAAAAGAATAAAAGAAAAGAAAGGGATATTATTAGTCAATTAAATAATAAACTTTATGCACATTTAAAAAAATAGAACTGTGTAATTTCATTCTCAGAATTGAACGATTCATTACACAGAGATAATAAGCAAGTTTGTCATTTGCAGAATTTATTCTGTAACATTAGAATAATGTCTTAGGGAAAACTAGTGAGCGACAATGAGCTAAAACAGTTTGGCGTAGGTGCTATATGGTAAGATTTAGCTATGATTTTTATATTAGATATGCTACAACGTTAAATATCATATACTTCGTATTTTATATATATACAGGGTGAGTCAAAATAAGTGTTACAAGCCAATATCTCGCGAACTATACATCATATAAGAAAATATTAAGAGACAATGTACAATACAGAGGGGCCTAAGAAATGAGTCAAACATTAGGTTTCCCCCGCCCCCCATTTTGGGGGGTGAACGTGAAATTTTCAAATGGGAACATAGGTCGAGTGATACCTCGTTCGAAAGAGCTTGAAAAATTGAACAATTTTTGTAGGAAACAATTTTTGATATGGGGCATCGTTTTCAAGATGGGCCCCAAAAATGGTCCTGTAGCAGATAAAATTTCCAGTACTTATAAATCGGAAACGGCTAAGTAGAAAAATATGAAACAAAAAATGAAAAAGGTAAACGCCATAGGCATCGTGGAATGGTGTTGTCGTGGTGCCCCAGGGCCCCATCATGGGGCCCCGGGACCAATTTTAAAATTTCAAATCTGAATATAGGTTGAGTGATACCTTGTTTGATAGATTATGGAAAACCAAACAGCTTATTAAAAAATTATTTTGATTTCGGGCAAGCCTGTTTCAAAATGGCCGCCAGAAATGGTTCCACATTCAGATAGAAAGTGCAGTGTTCAAACAGTGTTACAAGCCAATATCCCGCGAATTATTGCATCAAATAAAAAGTGTTAAGAGTCAATGTACAATACAAACAGGCCTAAAAATATGTCGAACACGAGGTTCCATCGTCATAGTGTAAGTGAATAACAAGTAAAATGTTCGGGGGCAAAATCGACCTATAAGGGTTAACCCTGGGGAATGGAACCGATGGCCTTCGGAACATAGTACAACGATAACGTTGTATATTGCATTAACAATCTGTACCATCTTATATAAAAAAAAAAAGGATGAAAGGCGAATTATTTGAGCCGTTTTATACAAAGAAAAGAAAGTTGCAAAGAAATATCTTTAGATTATTTTTGATCGTCAACTATTAATGTAATCGCTATGGAAACGTAATAAATGTAAGTGTAAGTGTGCAGACATCTTGTTAAATATGTCAATGTGGAATATAAACGCTTCTCAAGATTAAGTATTAAAACCAATTTAAGAAAATTGTAAATTGTGTTTGTCACGTAGTTTAAGAATCGGGATACAATCTAGATACTACGTAGAAATAAATGTAGTAAAATTAATGGTGTCTCAACTCCAGATAATAGACATTTTAACGTATTATAAATTGGTGCCGGAAACCCGAAAACAGACATTAGAAACGTAGCAATAGCTAGTACTCTACCTCCTTAATAATGGCTGGTATACACAAGTGTCAATAGAGCCGATCACACAAGGGACGGGGAATGTGATTTTCATTGTTCTCATTTGACTGTACCTGTGTGTTGTTTGTTCATGCAGTGTGAATAGTATGGTATTATTTTTTTCTTGTTGAGTAGTAGTGTTCAACGTAAAATCATCATTGATGTTACATTGCCTAGCTGTTAGTGAGAGTGTTAGTGACTTAAAGGGAAGTGGCAGTGTGGATATTGTAGGTAGGGGCTGTAGTTGTGTGTTGAACGGTTCGAAAGTGTAGAAAGAACGGGATATCAACTTTGGTGATAAGTTTTCCGTACAAGGAAACGAACACTATCGCATTAATATTATTAGTTTGGGTAGCGTTTGAATAGAGCAATTGCGGTGTTTGATCATTGTGTAGATATGTTGCTGGTGTTGGGCGAATGTAGAAGAAACTATCGTAACGCGGCACTAATGTATGCAATGCGCTATCCCCAACGCCAACAAACATCTCACATGGCATTTCTGCGATTGGAGAGACGTTTGCGGCAACATGGTAGTCTTGTCCGGGGACGAGGTAGGGGTCGTTACCGCTCTGCAACCAATGAAGAACGTACAACGAATATTGGCAGCAGTGCATGTAGACCCACATGTTACCACGAGACACCTTGCTGAGGCCAGTGGAGTTAGCTAAAGATCTGTAGTGCATATTTTGCACGAGTACATGTTTCATCCGTATCATATCATCTTACATCAGGAACTATCTGGCAATGATTTTCATGCC
This sequence comes from Thermobia domestica, assembly GCF_964235325.1. Taxonomy (NCBI): domain Eukaryota; kingdom Metazoa; phylum Arthropoda; class Insecta; order Zygentoma; family Lepismatidae; genus Thermobia; species Thermobia domestica. The sequence goes on from NC_137460.1 coordinate 234,422,904, forward strand.
AGATTGCAATTTTGTCTATGGTTGGAAGGTATGGAAAACAGACAGCGCAACTTCATATCCACCATCTTGTTTAGCGATGAAGCTCGTACATTTACAAACACAGGACACGTAAACCGACATAATATGCATTATTGGGCTAGGGAAAATCCACTATGGCAGAGACAAGTTGCTTATCAGCATCGGTGGTCTCTTAATATATGGTGTGGCATCCTTGGTAACCATATCATTGGACCATATTTTTTTTTTTTTTTGATGGACGTCTTACTGGTGATACCTATGCCGTATTTATCAGTGATGTACTATACCCGGTGTTGTTAGAGAATATTCCTTTCGCTGAACGTATAAGAATGTGGTATCAACATGATGGTGCTCCAGCACACAACGCACGCCAGGTCAGAGCCTTATTGGACCACCGTATGGCGAATAAATGGATTGGGCGTCGAGGTCCTATTCACTGGCCTCCACGATCTCCTGACATAACCTCACTTGAGTTTTTCCTCTGGGGTTATGTTAAGGATCGGGTAATGTCCAACGTACCAACAACTATTGATGATATGAAGGCGCGTATCCAAGGTGTGTGTGCATCTATCACTCCAGAGATGCTACATGATGTACGAACATCCCTATGCCGCCGCTTACGGAGGTGTGTGGAGCAGGATGGAGGACATATCGAGCATAAATTGTAACATGGTAAGTGTTGAAATTATTTGCTTTACAGTGATTGAAACTACAATTTTTAACATCGCACATACCCGTAGAATTACTAAACGTTATTCTACTACTTTACAGGATATTAGGTTGTGGTAATGCTGTTGTGACAGGCTTGCCTGAAATCAAAAGAACTTTTGTAGTAAGCTGTTTGGTATTTCACGATCTATCAAAGAGGTATCATTCGCCCTATGTTGCGATTTGAAAATTCCATGTACGCCCCTCCATACAAAAGCGGGGCGAGGGAACTTTAACACAAATTTCAGGCTTTCTGTATTGTACATTGACTCTTAACACTTTTCTTATTTGATGCGTAGTTCGCTTGATATTGGCGTGTAATACTCAATTTGAACACTGTACTTTCTATCTGAATGAGCAACCATTTTTGGCGGCCATTTTGAAACAGGCTTGCCCAAAATGAAAACAAATTTTGTACGAAGCTGTTTGGCTTTCCACGATCTATCAAACAAGGTATCACTCAACCTACAGGTATATTCCCATTTGAAATTTTGAAATTGGTCCCGGGGCTCCATGATTAGGGCCCTGGGGACACCACGACAACATCATTCCACATTGCCTATGATGTTTTCGATTTTCATTTTTTGTTTAATCGTTTCCTACTCATACGTTTCCGATTTATAAGTACTGGAAATTTTATCTGATACAGGACCAATTTTGGGGTCTATCTTGAAAACGGTGCCCCATATCAAAAATTGTTTCCTACAAAAATTGTTCAATTTTTCAAGCTCTTTCGAACAAGGTATCACTCGACCTATGTTCCCATTTGTAAATTTCACGTTCATTCCCTTCCAAAATGGGGGGCGGAGGAAACCTAATGTTTGACTCATTTCTGAGGCCCCTCTATATTGTACATTGTCTCTTAATATTTTTCTTATATGATGTATAATTCGCGATATATTGGCTTGTAACACTTATTTATACTGGAAATTTTATCTGATACAGGACCATTTTCGGGGCCCATCTTGAAAACGGTGCCCCATATCAAAAATTGTTTCCTACAAAAATTGTTCAATTTTTGAAGCTCTTTCGAACAAGGTATCACTCGACCTATGTTCCCATTTGAAAATTTCACGTTCACCCCCCAAAATGGGGGGCGGGGAAACCTAATGTTTGACTCATTTCTGAGGCCCCTCTGTATTGTACATTGTCTCTTAATATTTTTCTTATATGATGTATAGTTCGCGAGATACTGGCTTGTAACACTTATTTATAAGTACTGGAAATTTTATCGGGTACAGGACCATTTTTGGGGCCCATCTTGAAAACGGTGCCCCATATCAAAAATTGTTTCCTACAAAAATTGTTCAATTTTTCAAGCTCTTTCGAACGAGGTATCACTCGACCTGTTCCCATTTGAAAATTTCACGTTCACCCCCCAAAATGGGGGGCGGGAGAAACCTAATGTTTGACTCATTTCTGAGGCCCCTCTATATTGTACATTGTCTCTTAATATTTTTCTTATATGATGTATAGTTCGCGAGATATTGGCTTGTAACACTTATTTTGACCCACCGTGTATATATATATTAAACTAAATTCATTCTTTTGAAACATACATCAATTTGTATATATACACAGCTCAGTGGTAGAGCGTTCACCTCCGATGCTTGGGGTTCTGGTTCGATGCCAGCTCGCGCCGTGTTGACTTTGTGGTGGACAAACACCCTGCTCGAGGGTTTTCTCGGGGTTGTTCCGTTTCTACCCACTTTCTTCATTCCACTATTTCATTCATTTCTCACCATCACCGTCTCCTTTAGTCTAACCGGCATAAGCGTGGTAAAACTCAAAGATTTCATTTCGTTTTTCTTTTTAATATATACATTTCTCATTCATTTTTTACCTTATGTTAACCAAATTTTATTCGTTGCTTGTTACAGGATGTCTGAGAGTTCCTCTATCCTTAGGTGTGGGCATCACAGAGAGCAATGTCGGTGTCATTGTAGTTAATTTATTTATTACATATTACAGTTGAGTATTTAGGTCAACATATAGGAACTACAAATCCAGTGGATCTGTGTGTGTTCCATTGTACATACACAGGTGTGAGCGTGTTTATGTTCTCCTTGACATGTGTCAGAGCATCTAATGAGTCACCGTTCGATAGCTGTTCTCCACACTTTCGCCGAATTCTTAATCTCTCGTGTACCAACGATGAGAAACATATGTCTTGATTATTCTCCACAACGAGTTATCTGGTGTAAGGTCCGAGCTTCGTGGGGGCCATTTCAATGGGATCGAATTGTGTAACTGCAACCCCTCACATCAGTTATGGCCTTACAACTGAAAATCTCCATATCACAATGAATAGAGTTGTGACAATAAAAGTAGTATTATCAACACTACAACTGAAATTGTTCTCTGTGATACTCAAACCTAGGAGTACAAGAAGTTCTTGGACATCTTGTATTACAAGTGAAGTATACCTTATGTCATAATACCTTCGTTTTCTCTTCGCTGCGTATCTTCTGCACTACTACGTATTTTCGTGTGTGTTTATCACATAAAAATACGTTCGATTACGTAGCCTTTCATATTTCTAAACATTTGGGTTATTTATTTATTTTATTGAATTTAGTAAATAACTTAATAGAACTTTATTATGCTCCGTTTCTGAACATTAAATATATTTGGTAGAATTGAGCTAAAATTTACTTTTAATATTACAATTATGGGTAATACACACAGATGAAGGAGAATAATGGACAGACCAAATTTCAAAGAGCAAAAAGTGTGATTGGGATTAGAAACGAACATGAGTCTTTGCGATATCAAGCTATGCGCCACCACGCAACAGATCCTTCCTTAAACATGTTTCATATTTTCACTCTGGAGAACAGTGATGCAAATTTGAGTTGGAGGGATCAGACTTCGTTTTGTATAATATCCTGAAAGGAAATATATATTTAAAACAAGTGTAAGACAGTATTCATAGTACTATAGCCACAAATATGACACAAAAGGACATTAATGATAAAAAATGATCAGATTTGAAGTACAGCGTAGGTGGCCACAGAAATTGTTTCAACAGATTAGAATAGTGCTCTCATCATTTTCTGTCTATAGAATGAAATAGTGTTGTCGTCATTTCCTCTTCGTTTCCATGGTGATCGCCATGTTTTTTTTTTCTAAAATGCATGAAGCTATAAAAATACTATGAAGTATACTGTTTGTAAGGACACACAGTTAATAATAATTTTAGAATATTTTGAGAACAAAATAAAGTTGGCAAAAAAGATATAGATTAAGAATATGGGTCCACTATTTAGAAAATTAACGAGTGAAATCTAGTAATTAAAGAAGTAACATATAAGGTTTTTTTTTTTTTTTTTTTTTTTTTTTTTTTTTTTTTTTTTGCAGAGACCCACATCTCTAGGTAATCTAATAAGATAGAAATTGTATAAGTAATGCCAGCTCCATTACCACGTAATGCACAGTGAACAATAGCAACTATACGCAATGTAAAAACTCTAAGGTACAGACTGATGAGCTGTAGGCACAATGAAAATAGTACAAATATACGATTTCTCTACAAGGAAAAATAATTGTCTACTTTGAAAATGATGTTAATTATATTGGCGAATTTAGATATTTGACGTCCACTCTTTAAAATATGAGTGCATAGTTACAGTGGCTACAAAATAAGAAAAACAAACAATCAATCAACGAAAAAATATACGAAGCTTGTAATCATATGCGTTCTGAGAATTTTCAATTTGGACCAATTTTTGATTTGTTAACATGTGTCAGATCTTTCCTTATATTTCCTACTTTAAAAATATACACTAACAGTACAAGAAAACATCCAATTATGAGTGGTTCAGCATAATATTCAAACACTATTTCTGTAGACCTACACGTTTGGAATGTAATGTGTGATACTGATGGTAGTAAATAAAATTTTCTAGAATTATTTAAATTTAATATTCGATAATAAATAAGCTAAGTATATTTTGACACTTAACGTAACCTCCAAAAGTATAAATCACAGAATCTGCGATATCAGAGGGAAATTTCACTTTCAACACATGACATTTTATTTACCTAATTGCTTGCCTTTTTTGTTTTCGTAGTTTCATTCGTTGGAATTTATTTTAAACATATATGTGTTTCTATTACTCTAGTGTTTGCAATCCCAAATTTAACACGTCACTGTTTTCGCTTTGTACTCAGGTTCTTAGGCAATTTTGTTTAGAAAATAAAATTACGATCACCATGGCAACCAGACGGATGTGACATCACACTATTTCAGACTATTCCCATAGTTACCGATCTCTTTAAAAACTAGAGATGTCCTATTCGTTGTCGGTTGCCCGGCTAATTGTTGCTATATATATATTTCTTCTTTTATCTTGGATCAGATGTCACATAATTATCTACTCTGACTTTGAAGAAATAAACAAAGCGCAACAAGTAATCACAAAGGATGCTCAATTCGAATTACAAGCACCACATCATGATTTCCAACTGCCTTTGTTTCATGAAACTCAGCTTCTTCTCAATACCAAGTTTACTGGCAGATATCGCTCCCAGTTGTGCAAAATATATGTGACAATCAATACAATAAACACTTCAAACTGACACCATGAATATATTTTCCAACAACAAAACAAAACAATGCAAACACCGCAAATAGTATACATAATGCAAAGTGTACAAAAGTTAATGCCCTAACCACCTCGAAAATCATTTCAACCATTTAACATTTATTGTGAAAGATTCATATATTTAACCAACAACCTGGCCACCACATATTAGTTCATATCGAGCTAAATATGTGCTTCAGTGATCCTTCATTGATAATATTTAATTGTGTATGTTATTTTTATACTTGTCTATTAAGAATGTGAATCATTACTGTTTAGAAATATATGCAATAAATACTTAAAATATATAAAATATAACAATAGAGGCATGAAAACGAACATACAAATCATATACGGTACTGGTTAATGGGATAGCAATGATACTAGTTTCAGATATATTACTTTCATTCCTGTGCACGACATACTTTATTACTAAAAAATTATGTTCTGCAATACATAAGAAAATATTAAATACTACCCTCCAAGACGGATTTATTTAATTATACAGAGATTACGGAGCAGATATATACATATTTATTTTTAAAAAATAAAGTACGCATTTGACGAATTATCCTAGTAATCTCCAATGCATTAGCTTTAGTTTTGTCCTTTCACGGTAGCATGTATCTCTTGGTGGCTGAACTTTCCATACCGTTTTCTCTATTACTCCCAGTTTTTGAAGTCAACTTTAGCTGCATGTAATTAGCCGATGGTAATTACCTGCATGCAAATTTCATGTCTGAAAAAAGAATCACATGTATTGAATGATAAAAGAATAATGTCTCCAATTAGGAGAAAGAAAAAATGACTATGTCATTTATTATACTACACATATTGCAATTAACTTCAGGCCCACAGAAACACCGTTTGGAACTTAATCTAAGTGAAATGAAACATCTGAGTTTTACGTCCAACGGTTATTCTGTGTAGACTAAAGGAGACGTGATGGTAACAACGTTTTAACCTAATTTGAAGCAGCAACAGAATATAGATCCTGAATAGGATTTCCGCAGAAATTAATATATGTGTATTTTAATCAGAAACATGTGTAAAACACGTACAAAATTGTAATTTGCCTGCTATTGTGTGTGAACATTGCAATTTTTATATAAGAGTGCACTACTTAATTAAGACACTTGCTTTACTCCTATCTTTCTTCTAATTGTACATGATTACTACGTTGTATGAATAATGTTTTACTTCAGCACACAATTTCCTTGTTGCTGAAACGTTTTACTCCTTCTTATCGCTTTCATTCGTTCATTCATTCATTCATTTTTTCTTTTTTTTTCCCTTTCTAATCTTGTGTTTTCAATCTGGCCTTTTAATTTTTTTTCCCTTTACCTCTTTCTGTCTAACTATTGTGCTAATTCTTTCAGTTTAACTCTGGATGTAATAAGATCGAGCAATAAGAATACAAACATCATAAGCTCTTCAGCACATATTATTTTTAACTCAATACAGAATTTGCATAATAATTATACAAAATAGCACTTTAAAGACGTTATATTTACATACAATACGACTTACACTGAATACCGTAGTTGTACATTTGTTATACAAAGTCAAAAATGGAAATGATTTCAATATTCATCAAAGCGACCACTTTCAAGCATAGGCCAAGCCAACGCCAATGCGTACAATGTTTGAAGTTTCTATCTACTTATCATCGGTGTCATCTAAAAACTTACATTATCAATACGAATAACATAAAAAATGATCTGCTTTACACCTCTGTCTACTGATGTTATTAGTAATTTCTAATTTACAGTGCACCACGTGTTTTGTTTAAATAATTTGCTCTATGTATATCACATATGGCAGAAATAAGTTTGTTTTGCCTTATTATGCAACCGGGTTATGCTGGAAGGAGTCACATAAGCTTAAAGCGGAATCCAAATCCGCTTACATCCGAGAGAAACTGTCATCCATTTGAACTCGAAACCGGGACTAATTGGCCACAAATACGATACGTCTGCCGACTCACTCACGGAAGACTCCTAATAAAAATATGTTGTACTGATCTTTACATACTTGATAATTTTATTGTCAAGATTCATTTCAGGAGGACAAGAAGATAAACAATTGCACAAGTATAACCATTATAAGAATCACATATGGACACTTTTAAAGTAGTGCAGAGTACAGAAGAACTAATTTAGTCCAAGAAATGCAATGACTTAATTTGCATATCAGTAAGAAAATTGAATAAAGGATACGAATTATTTAAGTCCACTTTGGTTCTGACCCATTTATACATAAATAGATACCAAAGATACTTCTTATTTTAATAAATGCCTTTCGTGGAGTTTGTATGACCCCCCCCCCCCCCTGAAAGTACGGCATTTCGATGTATTTTATGAAAAGTAAACATCATTAAAACGAAACAATATTTAGATTTTCCTTGCAATTGCATAACAATAATAATAAACTATAAAAATCACAAAAGAAACATTCATGAACTTATTAAAAAGTTGCTTTTGCAGTATAATTTCTGAGTAATGAATGGGAATTTGTGCCTGAATATAATGCGAATAATATATGGGAGTGAAACGTGATAAGCTACTAAAGTGCGTTCACCAAGATTTCACGAACACCTACACTTTTACGAACATATTTCGTTTCTTGGTTTAAACCAGTTTTTTTTTTTTTTTAACAGTTGGTTTAAACCAGCCAACCCTTACCCCTACACTAACATAATATGAAAAACTAATCTAATCTAACCTTACCTAAAGTAACTTAACCTAACTTAATGTGAACAGACATTAGCAAAACTTTTTTTTTTTTTTTTTTTTTTTTGTAAAAAGAGCTGGACCCCTTTTGCCAAACATAGACCCCTATTACAAGGGCATATTTGACAGAGGGCACCACGCCGAAACCCATCACTAAACATTTATTTACGTAATATTGTAACGATTCATTGCTTAGTAATTTCTGAGAAATGCGCTGTAATATTATATAAATAGATACGGGTGTAGGAAATAGCAAAGGAAGCCTAGAAGTAAGAAATATTTGTGATTAAATTTAAAAATAACCACTGGAAATGGAACAGGGGTTATTGTAGTTAAGGTATAATGATGTAACAACAGATAGGTAATGAGTAATACAAAGTTGAAAACATGTTCATTTGTGTTTCATCTGGGGCCGCCATCTGCGGAAGGTTAGCCTCAAAACAGGTTAAAAATGAGTAAATTAGCAATCTCCGAACCCCATTAGAATACTCATCTAGGCTACTTTTGCGCACTAACATATTTTCAGTTGTTAAGCCTAAACTTTTTCGAAATTCATTGTCTTTCTCCACCAAATCCCAACGCCTGTCAGACCGAAAGAAATCTTCCAGTTGAACATCCCACAATTATGCCCTTTAGGCTGAGGCGGACGGATGAATAAGGCAAGTGAATGATGATGAAAGAAGTGATGAAATGAGAATGTAGGACGTAACGCGAGCACCCGAAAAAAACTACGGACACCGATGTTGGGTTAAGTTCCAAAGTTGGTCGTCCATTTCTATCAAAATTTTGAAAATTTACCGGGAAGAAATGGATAATTTGCTCGTTCGTGTGGTTGGTAATATATAAGGAGATCGAAAATTTTGTTTATTTGTCAGATATAAGCGGTTGTAAACATAGAACTATTTAACAAGCGGAAGGAACTTCTTCGCGCAAGGTTACCAAATGGTTGCAATGGGTAAGGCTCTAGAACACAGATCCCCCCTATATAGGTTGGTTCCTTTCTGTACCAAAGTTTAATATTAAATTCACATGGTATTGCCGAGCGAGCGTTAGCGACTGAAGGCGGGTGAGAGCCCCGCAGGGAACGTTTTTTCTTTCTTTATTACAGCTAAACTGGGAAGGGGGGATCTGTGTTCTACAACCTTGCCGCTGCAGTGTGTAAAAGTAACGAGTAATCTTTTAAAACTTTGTGAAAATCATGGACAAATAAATCTAAAAACAAATTGCAGAAAGTGTGGTAAGGAAGTAAGTGCGAAGAAACGTGCGGAAAGTTATGCTTTTGGGTTAAGTTTAGAGTTGCCCCTCCGTTTTTCATAAAAATTAGGAAAATTTACAAGAGAAATGAGGTAAGAAATTATGATTTGGAGTTCTTATGTTTTTAGATGTGTAAAATTGGTAGTTAAGTTATCTTTAATACGAGAAAAAATGTGTGGAAGCTGGTACTATTTGGAAGACGCGGAAGATTTCATGATTCAGCAGCATGCCCATTTTATGTCGAGAGCAGAACCCAACGAACCCCTGCGGGGCTTCTAACCCGTTCCTCCTCCTACTACTACTACTTATACTATGGATCTGCATAATAAAACTGCACGTTTTATTTTTTCTACTGCTGTTTTGTAGGTTTGAAACTGGAGGACAACTCTAAACTTAAGCCATACTTTTTAATATAATAGTCTCCCTTCCCATTTAACTGTAAATAAAGACAGAAAACATGCCCTGCGAGTCTCTAATCCGACTTGACTCGCTAACGCTCGTTCGGCAACACTATGTGAATTAAATATTAAAGTTTGGTACAGAATGAAACCAATGTAACTACTAACCTATATGGCGGGACCTGTGTTCTAGAACCTTCCCAACCTAACGAAACTGAACCTAAGCTTTCTTCCACCACGCGAGGAAGAAAAATTAAAAATTGAACAAAGTAAAAATTGAAAATTTTTAAATTTTAGCTTTTATTACTTTTTCGGTGGAGAACCAGACGGACGACCAACTTCAAAATAAATGCTCCAATGTTATCTACCACACTGACTTGGACGGGGATCGAAGGAGCCCATGCACCAAAAATAAGATTACCAGTAAGCCACTGTGCAACCCTGCATATACAGAAAACTAAGATAGTGCAAAAAAACACTTGATTTTGTAATAACCCATGTAAACCCTACCATGGCCTTTGTAATGGTTTCACAACAGTAACATTGTACTTTGTAAACAGAAATTAAAGGTTTCCTACATGGTGCAGAAATGCTAGAATGAAAATTAATATCCTCTCAATTCTCCTTTCATATGCACTCACTCATTTTAACTGAAAATTCACCAATATTGACGAATTATTCTTAACCATAGACCAAAAAATTAACGCGAATAATAACTTAAACATACAAGGTGGTAAAACTGAACAAACAAACTGCAATCAGTTGTGTTTTTTTTTTTTTTTTCATTCAAATATGTCCGCTCATATGACGTAAAATCCTTTGTTCACCCTTTGTTTTTGATACGGAAAAAGTGATTGGCTGCTATGAATAGTGACATCATACAGCACACAAAGTTTGATAGTTTCTATCCTCTTGCCTCTCTTGAGGGGGTGTGGATCTAAGCACTACCTAATAAATATTTGTTTCGAAGACCTTCGTAGTTCTCAAATTTTGGATATATACCTGTTTCTTTATATGTCAAAAAGCGCACAAATTTATTTTGAATGTTTTCGATAGAGATGCAAGGGCTCGGAAAAAAACCGGCTTTTTTGGAAAAAAACTCGGTTTTTTCTGCTTTGCTTTTTTGCTTCGGAAATTTTGGGCTTTTTTCAAAATACTGCTTTAAATTGATAAAACAGACTTTGTATCGCTTCTCTATAACACAAAAAATCATTTAATTAGTGGTTGATGCTGATAATAATATAAAACATCGAAAATAAACTATGAATTTCGAAAAAATATTTCAAACAATTTTTCTTCAACATATTTACATTATGAATTCCACAGGATTAACCAATGAATATAATAAGAATTTTTTAACCTCCTATATACAAAAGTAAGCAGAATTGGCAAGAACCGTGGTTGTTTTTGAAAATGCCAAAAACCCGTTTTTTGGGGGATGTTTAAACCAGGCTTTTTGGGTTTAAACCAGGCTTTTTTGACTTAGATTTTTTGCTTTATGTATTTATATTACATATTCACAGAAATAGCTTAAGTTTGTTTCGCCTTGATGTTATTATGCAACAGCGGGGTTATGCCGGAAGAACTCCCATAAGCTTAAAGAAGTGCGGTCAGTAAATTTCTTAAGTTGAGAATCTCCCGCCCTAGCCACTGGGAAAATCCCGTCATTACTTGAAATGTAAGACAATAACGGGAAAATCCTATTATTGCTTTGCATGTAAAATTTAAAGGTCAACGTACCATAATCAGTACGCTAAAACTGAGGTATTAAATTACAAATTTAGTACCGGTACGTAGATATCATTGAAAGTCCAATCCAAGCTAATGTTGGAAGCTACGTAGGCAATCGATAAATTTTGCCAATTTCTATCAATATATTTAAGCAATATTGGCTTCTTTATAAAACAACACGCATTTAGGCATGTAGAAATATACAATTTGGTTTGTTTCGTATATTTAGGCTTAACATCCTTACGAAATACCGAGGTTATCAAGGAGAAGACTTTCGCTTAAACTGACATCCGAACCGCTACTTGGGTTACGCATGAAAGAAGGATTTTGGTTCGACCGAGAATTGAACATGGGACACCTTGATTAAAAGGTGAAAGGGAAATAAAACTATTGCAGGTGGTTTGATATCTGGAAACGTTACCATGAAGTTCACACGATTCGCATTTTTCATTCTTTTTATTTTTGTGGTTTAAACCAGTTATTAAAAAAAAAGTTGGTGTAAACCAGCCAACCCTAAAAGTAAACACTTCCTTTTAAAGAATACACAAATAACTAGCAAAATAGTATGTAGTATTTTTACTTCAAAATATTCCATACCCTCTTTTTGAAACAAAATAAAATTAAAATAAAACATAAGAGAAATACTTAGATTTATATGATACACTTAAAGACTGCACATCTAGAGCTTTTGGTTCTGTATATTCTTGAAATTCTACAGTTAAGTTTTATAGAACCACCATCACAGTTTACCCAATCCTCAAGTTTTCTGAATTTTTAACAAGAGGGATTCAACATATCATTACGGAACTCTCCCCCCCTTCCCCCCCAAAAAAAAGACTACGGAATATATTTAAGTTAAGCTAAATACAACTGCACAACAAACATGACTGAGTGATTAGCTTTTGCGCTTCTATCGGGAAGTCCGGGATTCAACCAGCATTCGACCATTCTGTCAAAGCTTTTCTTCATTCCATCTGTGAATGTAGAAATAGTGCGTGTACTGTGAGTTGGGCGACTTCCTTTTTTATTGTTTTTAAATCGTTATTATTACTAATTACCAGCAGTGACGGTTTTGCGAAGGTTAGGGGGGCGGTCTTTCGGACTGAAGCCCGTTCCCCAAAGTTACGGAATGTCTGCAACAAACGAAATATCTATTATTTATGCCTTTACTCATAAACTTTAAGCTTTCGTCAAATAAAAATTACGAATGTTTAAAAAAACTAAACATTAGTAAGAAACCCTTCCCAAAATACTTTTCTAAATCCGCCACTGATTCTCAGTATAAAATGATTTTTAAAGTTGTATCCGGAAGATTATTGCTAAACATATAAACGAAACGAAATATTAGTTATGCCTGTACTCATAAACTTCAAGCACTTCCCAAATAAAATTAGGACTTTTTAGGAAACGAAACAATCAGAAAAAACCCTCCTAAAGTACTTTTCTAAATCCGCTACTGATTATTTGTATAAATTGGTATTCAAGGTTGTGTCCGGAAAATTATTGCTAAATCACTTCACAGCTACAGTATAACAGAAATGTGGAAGTACGGTTTGACATATATTGAAAAACGTACGCTTTGACGGATAAATAGAAAAACGGGCAAGTATAACTTTTGCGCTAGAAGCTAGAGTACTAAAAGCTCTTAGAAATGAAACACGGATGACAAACTAGAGAAGAAAAAGATGTCGATAACTCAAAAGTTAAAATAAAGTTAAATAGCCTCTAAAATTACCCTCAAATACTACATTCTTCATGTTAGCTTTAATTCGTAAAACATGTGCTCCATCCATCTTGATGGTGAATTTCAGAGCGAAATATCACATTCAGGTCATGGAATTCTTATCTAACTATAGAATATACTATAAGAAAGCTATTTAGATAGAAAAATCATGAAGTTGAAAAAAGCCAAAATTTCCAAAATTCTCGTTTTTTTCCCAAAAAAAGCCGGCTTTTTATGTGAAAAAAACCATCGATTCAAAAAAGCCGGCTTTTTTGCATCTCTAGTTTTCGATTTTATTTATATATTTCTTACTATTAGAACCCCATATTATCGCTGCATATTCCACCTTAGACCGTACATAGGCAGTGTATAATGTTTTGAGAGCATTAGTATTAGAAAAATCACCTCCTAATCTCATCACAAAGCCAAGATTCCTAAAGGCCTCACCAATTACTCTGTTGACATGAATATCGAATGATAGGTTTGACTGCAGAGTGACTCCAAGATCAGTAACATAATCCACTCTCTCAATTGGTGTTTGATTAATAGTATACACATTGCGTACATAGTTTATTTTCCTGGTGTATGATACTACTTTACATTTTCTAATATTTAGTAGCAACTTGTTTGATTCACACCATTGGGAAATAGCATTAATGTCATTTTGCAAAGAAATTGCGTCTAATTCCGTGGAGATACTGCAATAGATTTTTAGATCGTCAGCAAACAAAAGTTTGTGGGAAGATGTTATGACAGGTGGTAAATCGTTAACAAATAGTATAAATAACAGAGGTCCTAAGTTCGATCCCTGAGGCACACCAGAGTCTACGACATATTCCTTAGTTGAAATATTCTTGTATCGAACGCGATGTTTCCGTTGGTAAAGATAGGATGCTATAAGTTGTTGAAGATTTTGTGAAAAATTGAATGTCACAAGTTTGCTTAGAAGTATATCGTGATTAATTACGTCGAACGCCTTGGAGAAATCTGTATAAATTGCATCTACTTGTTCCTTTTTATCAACTTGATTAGCTATAAAATGTGTAAGTTCTGAGAGATTAGTTACAATTGACCTCTTTGGCATGAAACCATGTTGAAAGGGAGATATTACTGACCGTACATGTGAATAAATTTTTTCGTATATAATAATTTCAAATATCTTAGATGGGGCAGATAGTAGGGTTACCGGTCGATAATTTTTTATTTGGTCTGTAGGACAGCCTGTTTTGGGAATGGGACAGACGTCACCAATCTTCCATTTCGTAGGAAATGTAGAAGAAGCTATTGACTTGTTAAAAATAACTTGTAGGGGATGTTTCAGTATTTCTGAGCAGCCTTTAATGATATATGGTGGTATTTTGTCTGGTCCACAAGATGACCGTGGTTTAAGTTTTTTAATAGCATTCTCCACATCTTTGATATTTATAAAGTTAATGTTTAATTTGTCCAGGATTTCCGAATTATTGTGTTGCTCCATAGGAATAAGATTGTAGCTCGATTTATTGTGTGAAACTTGAAAATTTGTCATAAACGCGTTTGCAATATCAGTATCGTCACTCAAAGTTTGACCATCATAATGAAAGATATTACTTCCCGAATTACTCTTTTTATTCTTAACATACGCCCAGAAAGTCTTAGGATTATTTATAATATTGGCCTCACAGTTGTTTAAATATATATTGTATGCATTAGAAATTTCTTTTTAGAAAGAGCTCTCAATTCTTTAAATTTATTATAGTGATAAAGTGCGTCCCGAGAACCCTGCTTCCATTTCTTATGGTGATATGATTTGCTCGTAATTAATCTAATTATGTCACTTGAAAACCAAGTAGGATAATTGAATTTAGCTCTTTTTCTTGGGATGCATCGGTCAAAAATAGAATAGAGTATATTATAGAAAAAATTCACAGAGTCATATACAGTCAAACTATCTGTGATAGGTTCCCAATTTGTTAGTGATATTTCGCGATACAGTTTATCAAAGTCAGCTTTAAAAAAATTATAGTCTCTTACTTCGCTTTTGTTTGTACACTTAGCATTTCTAGAATTAATACATTTATATTCAGCTAGGAGGGCTGGGTGATGAGCATCCTCCGGTAAAAGGGGAGGGTGTTCGTGTATGACCTCTACGCTGGTAAGATTCGATAGTATTAGGTCAAGCGTTTTGCCATACGAGTTTCTAATATTATTGTAGGCTTGTAAATTATAAAAATTCATTAAGTGAAATAATTCTTGACAGGTTCCAGTAGATGTTAAAAAATTGAAATCAGTTCCCGTGACCTGTGAGAGATTATAGTCGCCTGTCAGAAGAATGTTACTCTTTGGTTGTAGTACACTAAATATGTATTCAAAATATTCTCTATATATTGATTGATTTGACCCAGGTGCAATATATACAAGACCAATATATATACAATTAATAGTATCTACAAAAACTTTTACTGTAATACAATCAACACCAGGAATGTTTGGGGAAGGAATTTTCTGCACACGATATTTTTTATTTACAGCTAATACAACACCACCACCCAATTTCTTACCAGAAGTAACAATATTTCTGTCATCTCTTACCACGACATACCGCGAATCAAAGAGTTCAGAGTCATTATGACTGTTAGTAAGCCAAGATTCAGTTAATGCATACTTGAACGTCGCTATCAACTCATTTATTCTATAAATTATCCTACTTTTTGCTAGTTTTGGCCCCGCAATACTAAACAATTACCTTACTTTTTAGTGCAAATGGAAATGGAACTTAAAAAATCATATTGTTAGTTTTATAAAGTACCGTCAAATAATTTTAAATTTTTTAACCTCCAAACTTTTTAAAACCTGGAAGTAAATCATAATATATTAAAATAAAGTAATTAGTCATATGGTTCTTATAATTTGGAAGATAAAGTAAAGAAATGGAAATAAATTCCTTCCCGGGAATTTATAGGCCAGGGAAAAACCCGGGAATATTCCCAGTTTTAAATTCCTTCCCACCGGAAATATTCCCACTGCCCATCACTACGCACGCTCTGCAATGCTGTCTGAATTTAATGTTGGTAACGTAATTTAACGTAAGAAACCATAAAACAACCGCATCGGAATAGAATATCGCAAAAAAAGGAGGTGCAAAATTAGCAAAAAATAATTTACAAATGACGAAAAGGAACCATTTTGTAAGGTAATTTAGAATTATGTGGAAATAGAGATGAAGTACTATTAATAAACCCTGAACCACCATTAGTAATAGACGTCGGTCTGTCTCCTCTCTCTGACTCGAATTTCTGAAGAAGAACTCGGACTTCTTTTACATATGAATTAACGTATGGAATTTCGAAAAATAGGTAGAATGAAAGGTCGTGTATGGCAATCTTACGTGCTAAAATATAAAGATAAGTAAGTATCTTGCAAATTTTGTGAACATAAATATGTTTGCGCAAATGTTGATAAATTGGTGAGACATGTATCTTCTAGCATTAACCCAACCTATTTGGTTTATAACATTTATAAATTTAATGTGTTTATAATATCATTAATAGAGTCAAGTAGTGCAAATCCACTTATATATAAATTTAAACTGTTACTATATAATTTTTTCACACATATTTAATTGATAGAACATATTGTAAATAAATATACATTTATGCGTAGGCCTACTCTCTAAACATAATAAAGTGTTAATAAAGTAACATAGTACCGTTCAGAATATACATTGTAAAGAATCCTCTGTGGACAACAGTAATCATATGCTGTGATATAAAAACTAATTCAACTTTGAAATCATAATATAGTAATAGAATGCAATTTTCTTTCTGATTGAACATAAATTCCCGGATAAATTCCCATTTTGGGAATCTTCCCGGGAATATTCACAGGGAATATTCCCGAAAAATATATTCCCGGGAATTTACCCATCACTAGGCCGACCCACATTTGTTTTACTGATCGAAAATAATGTGATAAGTTATCCTCAATTTACGCATAACTATTTTATTAGCGTTTGCATTCGACATACGGTGACTATACTTTGCCCACCCATCGATTTCTTGAATATAGTCTGTACCTGTAAGTTCTCGCAATTTTCGAAAGTAAGGGAAAATGGCCATCCCCAGTAAAATGTCCTAGTTACACCAATGCCTACAACCTATAAATAGCAATTTTCTTCTAACAATTTAGTCTGGAAATTATAAAGATGAATCAAGGAGGATGTTATTACGCAAGCAACACATTTAATAAGAATAATTATATAAGGAAAATTAAAAACTAAAAATTAAAAACAAATTAAAAAACACCATAAACTACCTGCAGCTTTTTTAACAAATCGTGAGGAGAGTTTTCTCGTTTGTTGAAGAACTTCAGTTTAGATGGGTTTAGGAGATCAAAATACTGCAATTTTTCGAAAGACGCAAATCTAATTGTAATGTGATCAGAGCCGTAGCTAAGGGGGGGGCAGAGGGGCGCCCGCCCCGGGCGCTGATAGCAAGGGGGCGCTGAATGAGCAAGGAGAAAGAAAAATTCTGGACATGAGTAAAAGACGAGTCGCCCCCAGAAAGTATTGGCGCCCAATTGGATCAATATTGCTGTCGGTTATCAATTAAATACGTAGATTTCTGAAAAATTTTCTTGCTCGCTTCGCTCGCAATACAAGAGTTTAAATAAGTCAAAACAAGTTTTTACGTATTACTTAGAGAGTTATTATAGATGATTTCTTAATGACATGTGGTATACAAGGTGCCGAGTAATGACTTATAGTGTACGCAGGAACATTTTCAAAATCAGAAACCAGTTGAGAATGCTCCAAGAGCATTGTCAGAACGAACTTAAAAAGAATGGAGAGATGATATATAGACCTATATTCAACTTTGTTACTGCGTGCATGGGGATCATAACCTAACACTTGCTTTCACATTCATCCCTGCTCAATTCAAAAGCAGCATTGCATCCAGAATGCGGTTTTCCTATAACATTTTCATGCACTATATTTCTCAAAAGTGCCAATATGTGCAGGATTTCTCTTTGCATACAGTAAAAGCAATGCTTCCGCTACGACATATTAAAGAATCACAGATATATTATGCCCTATTTTCTACTAAAATGCCATTCTATCGTTTGACCATAGTTTATATGCTTTCAGTACCACAGCATTTTCCAAATATGATATTAAGTAGGGATTATCGTACGGATATGATAATGATATTAGAATAATTCCAAATATGATTATTGACTACATTATATCAACATTCTAAATATGCAAAACGATACATACATGTCGGTCGTCTCACCATGTTTACCAGCCACTGAATATCTATACGCAATGTACGAATAGTCGCATTCAAAGTCAATTTCCTATCTTCTGTCACTAAGCAGCGCTTCTCCGGCTTCGGCGGATAACCAAATTTACACGTCCCATGAGTTCATTGTAAACTGCTATCACTTCTTTTCCTGTACACTATCTTATGTGTACACTATTAAGGTTTTATTATAACAAATTATATCGAGGCAATCTTTTGTTTCATTTGTCGAATTTTTGCTAAGAATTGCCTGGTTTGGCCCCACTGTGCGACGGTGAGAATGAAGGTATGAAAGTGAGAAGAGTGAAGAGACACATTCAAGCTGCTGTTTGCGCGGGAATATTAAAAATAAATGGAAACGAGGGGAACAATAACATTTTCGAACTTCAAGCACTTGTAGAATAGGGGCTTAAGGGATCAAATCTTAGCCCAACGAAATTCGACTTTTTCAGACACTAATCACTACCAATGATTTACTTTTAAATTCCATTGACTTATCAAATGCTTCCAATTAGGAGGGATTTATTGGGGTCATTTTTTCATGGACTTTTTGTATCGCCTGCATATTATTTTGTGCATACGTGTCTAGTTGTGTGATGTTTTTATCTATCTACATACATACAAAACGTAAGTACATACACTCTTTATATATGTACGTGTTAGTGTATTTTAATGTGTTAATTAATAATAAGTACCTTAAATTCGGAACTTTCATTCATTAAGAAATTAAGTAATTACTATAATTTCAGACATATTTAGTAGCCAAAGTATATTTTGGATTTTAAGTACAAACATTAAACATATTCTTCACCTCCATCGATCAATATTTAGAAATTCACAAAGAAGGATCCTTCTGAATTTCCATTACATTTCACAAAATATTTCTTACCGTAAAAAGATCGAAATTAAAATGCTATTGATGTGGTCACATACAAAATAAAATTAAAAAGTTTACAATTATTACTGGAAATTAATACTGTCACCCATTTCGAACAATTTAAAAGCACATAGTTTTTAATGTATTGAGATTTCATTTCTTATCTATAGTATGAAACGCTGTAAATAGTACTAACTTTCCATAACTGTTCTCTTACTGTATACAACCAAAGGTAGTTTTGTCAAGTTTAACAAAAAGCCCAAAATGAGACTCTTGAAAACAGCTCTTATTTGAAAAACGACACATAATGATCGATTTTGGTTGTTGCAATGGTTTTCCAAAAACATTAATAAAACTTCAGAGTAGCATAACAACAAAAGCTGCTTTATATATATATATATATATATATATATATATATATATATATATATATATATATATATATATATATATATGTTGGGGGCGCCGAATTCTACTTCGCCCCGGGCGCCGAAATCTCTAGCTACGGCTCTGAATGTGATTACTGATGATGTTGTCAATGATTTCAAAGTACAGTCTCCGGCAATGATCCTTCTGTGATTCATCATTTAATCTCCTTCTTTTTATCTGAATCACTTCTTCGTCCCCTACATCTCTATCAACAGAAGACCAGAATATTTCAAAATTCTCTCTTTCCTTTTGCAGTTGGTTTTGAAATTCAGTAATTTTATTACTGCAGTATAAAATATCAACATCCCTAGACTGGAGTATATTGAAAAATATATCTGAGAAAGCAAGTAAATTGGACAAAACCTTTATTAAAAATATATTTTCAAAATTCCTTAGGAAGCTAGCAAATCCTCTGCCTGTCATTGCAGTTAAATTGTCGAAGTATCCACTTTCACTAACATGATCAAAAAACATAATCAATGATTCTCTGTTTTCACTGACCGTATGAATAAGTCTAGAGGTAAAATTCCATCGAGTACAAGATAATGATGGGAGCTTTTTTGACATGAAAGCAGAAAGTTCGTGCAACCTTTTTGGGGAATGGGAAAAAAAGGCAGGCAGTGATTTAAGACCGCAAAAAAATGTTTTAAGCACTTTGTTGCATTCCAATGACTGTTGCAAAACTAAATTCATTACATGAGCATAGCAATGTGTAAAGAGAGCTTTAGGATACTTTTCCAACACTTTGCTTTGAAGGCCATTGAGATGGCCGCTCATAACCGAAGACCCATCGTATGTCTGGGCAATTAATTTGTCCGCGCATTTATAGGTATTCATTATTTCATTAACATGATTGAAAAGCGCCGCTGCAGTTTTATCAGCACTCATGTCATGAAATCCAAGAAATCGTTCTACGATTTTTTTTCTCCGTCGCCGAAAAATATCGTAAAACAGTTGACAATTGCGATTTATTGCTTACATCTGAAGTTTCGTCAAGCATAATAGCTACGAACTCTGTGTTCTGAATTTCGCGGTAAATTTCGTCTCTCAGTACCTCGGCAACAGAATTTATCAAATCATTCTGAATGCTTGCTGAAGTTCCACGGAAAACTGAAGAAGTCTGTAAGTGTTCTTTTAATGTGGAATCAAACTCTGCACTTGCAATAAGAAATTCCACATAATTTCCCTTGTTAAGAGACGCTGCTTGCTCAGTATGAGATCTGAATGGTAGCTCCTGCTTTGCTAAATAGCAGACGGCATTAATCAACCTCTTTAATATTTCCCTATTTTTCTTTACTTTTTCGTTGTGCAACTCAATGTCAGCCCTTCGTTGGGAATCCAAAAGAATGTCTATTCTTGTTGGAGTTGCAATAAAGGTATTTGATCAAGTCATCTCTCATCTTTTTCCATAGCTGCACAGTTCTTCCTCAACAATAATCTGGGCTCCCCATGTCTACATCAGTCTTGAGGCGCCCCAAGACAGAAGCCTCACATGCTTCGTTAATATTAACCATTTCATTGTGTTGTGGCGTATAATACACTTTCATCTTATCAATCATGCTAATATATTTATAAAAATTCTAATTATATTCAACATATACTATTATATATCCTTTCAGTTTATCTTTTCATTATTTTTCTCGTTTCTTCCTTGTTTATAACTTTTCTCATGTTATATCTTTCGCAATGCTCAGTATCTTAGTGTTTATTATATGTGTTCATGCATATTGTTCTATTTAAGCACTTTTGGTAGTACTTGTTTCTTTTCGCACGTATAGTTTTCTTTATATCACATTGTACAACTAATTTATGTTTGCACTTGTTTACAGCACATCACATGCCGAGAGAGAGGGCGTAACCCTCTAGTGGCAGTTCCATATGCAAATAATTGATGATTAATACCAATGGAATGAATTATGCCCTACAAATAAATAAATACTACACCATCAAAAAAATCCTATAAGAAACCCCATTCCTTGTTCAACCTAAAATCCTCCTCTAAAAAAAATCATAAGTTCTAAAGAGCATAAGACCTAAAAATATAGGCACTGGTCCTAAATTTTAGGTCTTGTGCCGTTTAGGACTTGTGGCGTTTAGGTCTTATGCCGTTTAGGACATGTGCCGCGAAATGATTTTTAGGACTTGTTCCGTTTAGGTATTATGCCGTTTAGGACTTGTGCCTATTTCATTCACTTTCCTTAGTTCTGAAATTCGCCACCATCACACAAAATTGCGACAATGCAACAACTAACAGGCGATAATGTTACGAATGTAGCTAATTCCAACACTAAGATTATTACTATCATTATCTGTTCTGCACTTATACACTAATTACATAATATATCCTATTTCATTCTAACAATTACTTATATAATTGGTTAAGAAATTCGTATCTTTCAAATGGAGATACGATAATCCTAAGACAAATTCCTAAAACAAAATGAACTAAATAAAAATGTTTCAAAAGCATATTTTACAAGACTTTTCTGAAATCAAGCGAGCATTTAGGATTGCAATATATACTCTATGGAGCAAGGATGTTATAAAATAGAGGATCTACCAATACAACTAAATCGTGAAACTATACGTCACAGTTTCGCCCCACCTACTCTGCCCACTCCGCATCACTAAGATCGCAATGTTTGGAGCCAACAATCATGGCGGAAACGAGAGTAGCGAATCAGATGTGCCGGCTCAGACGATGCTAGGTTATTTTTGGCTTCACTGAGTTCATATGATGAAGATCCTGGCAGATCCTCTATTTTATAACATCCTTGCTATGGAGTGCATTTTATGAAGAGTACGACAAACATCCACCAATCTTACTTAATTCGGACAAAAGCTCACTAGATATTTAAGAGTGAACATTAAATACCAACTGTATACATTAAGAGCGCCGTAAATTTAAAATTGAGCGAAGAACATTTATTATGCAATACAATTACTATATTTAACAGTGTGTTTTGATCGAGTTGATATGTACAAGCAAAAAAAGTCAACTAATAAAGATAAAATACTAATGTAATATGCAATACAAAACGTTTGCAGAAACCACTACATATCCATTTAGGGGTGTAGCCTGCAAACTTTTCTAGGGGACTGGAAAATATTAAGAGCAAACCAAAAATGTATTTCCAGATTACGAAAGCTTCAATAAGACAATAAATTTATACATATTACACACATACATAAATACATAATATTATTATATTTCTAGTTTGTTCCTTTTTGAAACCTGGGCCTTGGCAGTGCGTGAATTTAAAACCACAGCTTGTGAGAAATGTACGAATAAGTTAGTTATAAGCAGGCCCGTATTTACGCAAGTGCTATTCAGTGCTGAAGCACAGGGCTGCAGAATTTAGGGAACGGCAAAATTTTGGATTTTTTAAAGATTCACAATAAAGTAATATTTAAAACCAGCAACCCGCAGATTTCCGCGCAAGCGCGAGAAAATATGTTAATGTGTTTAATTCACACTAATTACAGTAGTTACTAATTAGCCAGCTTATCTGATTATTTTTTAAAACTTATCCTCTCCTACAAGGAATGATTATGAACTTTAGCAACATTAAAATGGATACCGTTAAACTCAGCAATCTCGAAAACCATGAATGCACACATAATATCTTTAGTACGCGATTACTTTTAAAAGACCATTAGTAGTGTACATATGTATGTTCTAGGACACTTTTCCCCCTCCACCCCTAACTGCCTACAATTATGAATCCACCACTGACCATAGTACTTTAACAAAGAAGAATAGCACAAAGTAGATTGAGTAGACGCATAGGCTTTTATGACATTTTAAAATCATAAAATCTTACATCGAAAAATCTTACATTGGAATCCTACACAAAATATATTTACAGAATCTTAATCTCCAGTTTCTAAGCTTTCATTTGACACTTGAATCATTAAAATCGGTTAAAAATTAACTTAAAAAATTCAATGAGAAGGAATGTATAATAAATATAGCATTTGCTGGAACAGATGATCTATCACTGATTCATTTGAACGATTCCAGTACCAGCGCTAGAACGCTCTAACACGGGATCATAAGAAATCGGTTAAATAAATGTTAAAAAAATCAGAGTTTATTTCAGCAAAACTGACGTCGCAGAAATCCTTGGATCCACCTGAGAGGTCAGCGCTGATGTTTGTTGTTGTTGTTTCCCCCAGATTGATCCCAGGATTTTTTGTTCAATTTCTATGTACCTTCCTTCCTTACTTTGAGGTCTGAAAGTCAACTTGTGGCTTTCCAGCCAGCCTCGGTATAGTCACCTATCTGAATACGAGTCACAACATTCACCCACACAGCTCACAATCTTGTTGTCCTCAATCCTACCCCTGGCGCCAGGTTTCCTCTTTCCCTCTCCTTCTAATTTGTTGGTTCCAAGCATCAGAGACGCCCAGCCACATCCCCACATGAGTCAGAGGTGGGGACACTGTAGCCCTCTGAGTTGATACACAACCCTTAGCTCAATTCACTTTACAGTTCCTTGAGAAATTACAAATTTATACCCCGGCCGCAGATATAAATTCTCAAGTCCTCGGCAAGGATTTGAACCTACGTTGTCAGTAACAAATTACAAGCTTTATGGAACCGCGCGCTAACCAACTGAGCTACTGGCTAACGCTGTATGTAGGAGAGAAAATTCACTTTCTTATTCACACAAGAAGAAACTGATGCATAAAGACAGAGCCATATCTTAGAGAAGCGTACAACTATTTGAAAAGCAAGAGACATCTATTAGCAAAGTGATAAACTAAATGATATGCAACGCCATCTATTAAGTGGGTAACTGCTTGAATATGTTCACCTAGCCGGCAAATTTAAAACGAAAAATATGAAAATTATGGATATCTTGGTTCCTGTAAGAGATAGAGGGCTGATATTTAATTTTTGGCAAATAGTTTGGCTGACCCATAAGTGTTGCCAACCTATAAAATTAAAAAATCACTAAGTTTAGTAACAATTTTGGTCCTAAGTTTATACAAGTAAACAACTGTACAAAACAAAAATTGAAATATTTGAAAAATAAAAAATACTATCATAATCTACATAAAATTCTAAGACTTTTTTAAAGAATAACATTTTCCCAAAAACTCAAAGATAAACCCGTAAAAAATTCCCCAAATATTGAATTTGCTATAACTTCGACAAATATTCATCGATTTTCAAAACTCAAACGACAATCAATATAGAAATAAATTTACTATCTTTTGAATGACTTTTCAGTTGCATAACTCTAAGGATATTATTACAAAAAAACTCAATTAAATCTCTTATTTATGTATGGATCTTTAAAAATCAAATAGAATTGCATTCTGTATGTCTAAAGGTCCTATCTTTATAGATTTATAACCATAAAACTCTTAAAATCAATTAACTATAATTTAAAACATACTTAAAATTTCAAGTTTAGATATTGATAATGGAATCTTCTGCTAACTTTGTTCTCTATGGGAAATAATTATTTCTTAAACTCAGTCCATTGGTCATAGATCAAGATGAATAAACAACGATTAATTTCAAAGACGACTTCTGTGCTTTCTTGAACATTCTTAATGATTACATTAAAATTATTAGTAAAAATAAATTTCCTTTGGGGATCCATACTAACCACTCCATATTTTTACTTTAAAAAATTTTTAATCATTTTTGTTACTTCTTAGATTCATTTTCAAAGAACAGCTGATGCATTTTATAACCATTACAAAGATCTTTCATTCCATCATACCTCATAAACAGATTCTTAGTTTTCATGTCTTTTGAAACTTGATCAGTATCCTCATTATATCTCTGGGGTAATATGGTTTGGTATTTTTCATTTAAATGTGCTAATACTCTTTCACCAGTGTATTTTGTTTGTACCAATTTCCATAAGGTTACTTTGTATGATTTTCCTTCTTCCAGATCTTGCAATTTAAGAAGTTTTAAAATGGTAATATTGTTTTTTGTTTAATTGTGATGTCATGTCCTATTTATTCTACAAAAAACTTTTAAAAACCTGTTCATTTTTGTAGTGATCTTATCTCGATATATATATATATATATATATATATATATATATATATATATATATATATATATATATATATAGTTAGTTAGTTCTATCAAACAGGTACGAAACTCAGATTCCGTTGCTTCAACTACCCCAGTTTCAACTACCTCTTTACAAACATGCTTACATATGCCAGTCTTTACAGTTGCACATAGTCTACAGTTACGTACAATTTACAGTTACACACAGTCTACAAATACGTACAGTCCACAGTTACACAAGTCTTCCTCTTACACAAAGCTTACATTAACAGTTTAAAGTTGTACATAGTTACCTACAGTTTACAGTTACAGTTAAGAGGCTATACGAACAGATTTTTACGCTCGGATTCTTCTATATGTGTTACATTCTGCAGGTGTCTTGTAAATGAAATAATTTGCTCTATTTTTTGCTCCATAGTTATACACTTAATATTTTGTCTTTACATTTGTATTTATACTTAGAGCCTGTTATTGTTCCGAAAATGATTAATTTTTTTTCTTGTAATAAATATGGAGGTGAATAATATGGTTTCGACTACCAATTATACAATTACAGAGCTATTAGGAAATGTGCGTAAACAAGCTGACGAGCGCTTTAGTTTGTGGCTTTTAACTCAGAACTTACCCCGGAACAATCTACTTACAAATATTGGAGATTTGGACTATACAGACGGACAGGATAGATTAGATTGTTTTAGAGAGATTGCGGAGCCATTTTGCGATAACATTATGGTTGTTAAGATTACGGATTTCCAACATTGTGAGGGTAGATCAAGTGGCCAATTCTTATTAAAAAAAGAGGCATGTGGTTCCTTTAATTACTTTCTCCGTTCTATATTTTCGAATCGGGTTGTAGCAAAGCATGGTGTTAAGGACAAATTACCTCTTCTTTTAGACTCCAGAACAAAACGAGCAAAGGGAGTAAACCAATTAATACAGAAATACAAGAAAGACATATACAGGAAATATAAAAGACCAGTAGTTGTCCCTTACAAAATTGAGCTCGCCGATCTTTCGTTATCTACACTTCTGGAACATTTACCAGACATATTAGCAGAACTAGAGAAAGAACGTTACCTTTTGTTGCATTTTGATATTACACAAGACTTTGCAGGCATTTTTAATAAACAAGAAGTAATCCAATATTTATTACACAATTATAATTTTTGTATGAAAGGCAACGTGAGAGAATATTTAAGAGATTTAGAAGAGAAATATAGAAACAAGTATTTGTCGAGTTTAAAGGTAATATGTGAAAACGTCAACACGGTTGCTAAGGATTGTCTTCGCTACAACTCTAAAAACTCCTCCGTAAAGATCTACAACAAGTTCGTATGCCAAATTGCAAGCCCTGGAATCACTAAGCAGCTTGGTAATCACGTAATAGACTATTTGTTATGTCCCGATAAAAGACTGAGAGAAACATTTTCTTCTACCTTGGCTAAAGAGTATGGCATTACGAGATTAGAAGCTACAATTTTTAATTATTACGACGAGCAATATTCCTGCGATAAGACCTTTGACCCTGTAACCGATTGTTTAAAGGTAATAAGGAGAAGTAAAAGTTATTTCGAAGACGCTCCCTTCTATAAAATACCAATTCGAAGTATGTGGGCTAGACTAAGCAAATCCCTGCTAAATAGTTGTTGCGTTGTTAATAGAGAAGAAAGACTTTTGCATTTTGCGTTTTGGGGGAATATACATACAAGCAAACTAACAGGGATACGTGTAAAATTACCAGAAGACAAACAGAAGCAGGACAAATTGATTTTTTACGCTCTTTCTGCATTCTCTTTTAATCTCTTACCCGTTAACTATATAGAAGTAATTCCAGATCCAGAAAATACAGCAGAAGTTTCTATAGTACAAAAATGTTACTTAAAGCAAGGGAAGACATACTTTTCCAATACTAACACGCCCTTTTCTACAATTCCAAACGATTTTGACATCGAAGAAGCTGGTTTAGTAGCAACAGAGAATCTAATTCCAGAAGTAAGCCGAACAAGAATCAACATTTCCCACGCTCTTAATCCATATCCTCTTCGCTCGATTGAACCGATTAGTAATGTTTACTTAAAGTCCCGTTCCAAGAGAGAAGCAGAGTTATTAGAATTACAAGATAGAAGAAATGCTCTGGATTATGCCGCTAAGTTACATGTAAGACAAGAATATCTCGATACATTGGAGAAGAATACCTTACGAGAAGAGAGAGAACAAGAATTAATATCTTTGTTTAGTTCTCGTTGGCAAGATTTGAATTTAGAAGCTACTTACAACCTACATGCATTTCTAGTTCATGATAGGAGCAAATTTAGTTTTGTTGGTGTTCTTGTGGAATTAAATGGTCTTAAGTTTGTACGATACATTAAGGGATTGTTTAAAATGCATCTAGTCAATCTTTACAAGTACAATAAGAACGAATTGCGAGGCGATGGTTTTTGCTTGTTGCCTTATAACGGGATGGAGATTGTGTACTTTCCAAATGGGAATCCTTTTGCGGTTCTTAAGACAGATGGTGTAGAAAGTTATAAGAACACGTTTTCAAAAGTGTTAGCTTACGAGTAGATAAGAATGTTTTAAGGAACAAAGAAAATTACATCGATTACACACAAGAGATTTCGGAGTTAGCGGAGGCAGTTAGAATGGAAGATATTCTAGAATCTGTATAAGTTTTGGAGTGTAGGAGATTAGGGGAGCTGAGCTTGAGAAAAGAACTGCTTGTAACTACTTTAAAGATTGTGCAATATAGAAATAAGGAAAGATACATTTTAAAATTCGAGAACATCCAGGATTTGTTTGTTTCTAATTATTGGTTGCAGAAGGAAATTAAGGACAGGAGTTCAGACTTATCCATTAAGTTTAGAATTAAGTTAGACCGAGTTAAGTTCACTCCAACCAAGAATAAAGAGAGATTAGTTTTCTGTATGTAACTTTAGCTTCTTTTAGTTTGTTAGTTAGATTTGTTGTATGTTTGTTTAGCGTTAGTGCTTTTATGGACAGTGTTTATAAAAGCCCCTGTGTATTGAAAATTCTAAATCTAAGTTTCTAAGTGTGTATGTGTGTATCCAGAGCTCTAAACTTCTATGTCTAAATCTCTAAGTGTGTGTGTGTGTGTGTGTGTCGAAAATTCTAAATCTAAGTTTCTAAGTTTGTATGTGTGTATCCAGAGCTCTAAACTTCTATTTCTAAATCTCTAAGTGAGTATGTGTGTGTATCCCATACTTTAAACTTCTAATTCTAAATCTCTAAGTGTGCTTGCATCTATCGAGGACTCAAAGCTTCTGATTCTAAATCTCTATGTGTGCTGATTGTAGGCCTCTAATTCTAAATCTCTAAGTGTGTTGTGTATCGATCTAATTCCAAATCTCTGGGTGTGTGTATGTTTGCTTCTAATTCTAAATCTTTAAATCCCAATCTCTAAGTGTGTGTATCGATCCAATTCTAAATCTCTAAGTGTGTACCCACACAGCAATGAAATATTTTCAAAACGTTTTTAAAACGTGCCATCATTTTCCTTCAGAAAATGTATCCTACTTCCCTTAAGGAAATATATTCCATATGTTGTTGAAAACATTTTCCACATAATACTGAAAATATTCTCTAAATACACTCAAAAACGTTGTAGAAATATTTTATACGCCGTTAGAAAAGTTTTCCTAGAAATGTTTCCTGTACGATTTCCAAACATTACTGAAAAAGTATTTGAAACGTTTTATACAATGTTAACGGAATGGTTTTTAAAATGTTTCTCATGGAATATTTTAAAATTATTTACCAATAACGCAGACAATATTTTCCTACATATGCCAAGATATTTTCTTTACATGACAAAATATATTTAGTGAATATTTTTTGTACATCACAGAAAATATTTAAAGAATAGTTTCTGTGCATGACAAAATATTTAGGGAATATTTTCTGTACATGACAAAATATTTACAGAATATTTTCTGTACATGATAGAACCCAAAGCCCATAGGCCAATTCGGTTACTACTGCAGATACGAAAACAAGGTAAGATACAGAAGGAAATTTTTAAAATCCAGCAAGTTTTGTTTTTATATTAGTATACCGCCCAATAGTAACGAAAAGTACAACGCTGCCACTGTTGGACAACACCGAATGAAAGAAAGTGTGGTTTGAAATTATTTGGACCAAAGGGAACGGAAAGACACAATGAAAAATATAGTGCAAGACCCAATTTCGCGTCCTTCGTATCTGCCCCCCCCCCCCCAACACCGTGGTTGCTACGCCTCTGGCGTGGATGTTGCATTTGCATGTTTATCCTTCACTGTGTCTCCTTTCAATTCTTCTCGGTGTAGCTAATTTCAAACCACACATTCTTTCATTCGTGTAGCCCGACATGATGTATGGTAACGCATTTTCTTTATTGAGCGGTACACTAGTACAAAAACAAAAGTGTTGCTGGAATTTAAAAGAGTCCTTACATATCTTACCGTGTTTCCATACCTGCAATAGTAACCGAGTTTGCCTATGGGCTCCGGACTTTTGCGTCACTCTGCATATACGGTATAACGGCTTCTTGCTGGGAACAAATAGTGGGTTGAAAACAAGGCGGCCAGGCTGTGACATAGCAGCTGGAAGAAAACATAAGATTCTTCTGTACAATTTTACCTGCTTAGACGTCTTTGCCTCACTCTGTCTTCATGACGAGGAACCACTGCGGCCCACAGACTCAGACCAAAAAAATAAATAAATAGATAAATAACTAAAAACAAAATAAAAATAAAATACTACTACTACTAATAATAATAATAATAATAATAATAATAATAATAATAATAATAAACAGTGTAATTTATAACTACATAATGTTAACTTCCTCTCATAATTTTAAGCATTTTTTTTTAAACTCAAAATCTTATTTACACACAAAATGTTTCTGGGTGTTTCATTGGTACTACTGGTATGTGGACACGCCGTGCATATATGTTGGGGTGTCTTATGTGACTTACGACATTCAAACTGCACATCAGTGTGTTCACAACCGTCGCCTGCCAGTTTTGAAAGCGGCTGTATTGGATTATTTTTTTTTTTAATACGAAAAGGATTGAAGTTTAGACATCCATTTTAAGAAACAATTGTTGGCAATCCTTTTCCTATCTTAAAAATAATAAAGCCAATATAACCGCTTTGTAAATTGGCACGCGATGATTGTGAAGGCTCTAATTTGCAGTCTGAACCTCGCAACATCACATAAGACATCCCAACATACATAGACGGCGTGGCCACATACCAGTAGTAGCAGTGGAACACCCAGAAGCATTCTGTGTGTAAATAAGATTTTGATTTAATAATAATAATAATAATAATAATAATAATAATAATAATAATAAAAGCAGCTTAAAATTATGAGAGCAAGCTAACATTATGTAGTTATAATTTACACTGTACACTATAATAAATATACATCTATATAAGTTTATATCGGTTAGTAGTTAAATAAAAATATAAATGTACACTATTCTGGCATTATTTATTTAAATACTCTTCAGCAGCATCTTCATGCTGCTCGTATTATTTGCTTCTATACATTAAGAACAATCTTCTCAAATATCAGAAATTCACATTTTAACTTGTAAACACTTGTTCTAGAAAATTATGTCACTGACACTAATTAAAAAAAATCAACAACAATATTCATGTATGTTGCTGAAAATATGTTCTACAAATCTACGGCGCATGGGGGAATAGATCTTTTCACGAAATGTCACTTTTTGCAACTTTCAAGAAATATCACATTGTTGAATAACCAGAAAACGTATTTGCTTCTTTATAATGTCACTTTTGATTACCACAACTAACTATAAATTCGACGCTGCGAATTGTCAGTTAAAGTTCTGTGGAACTGCAGCTGAATTCTTAACTGATCTTCTTGTTCGTCTGTGTATGACATGTTGAAGCCAAATCCCAATAATCTACGCGATCTCATCGTTAGTTACGTTTCTCTTGTGTTACACAGTTTCTGAAAATAAAAATAATGGGCAGCGTTTAATAACATAATAACAGCAGGGAATGATTAAAGATAAATTTTTACATCTTAAACATACAAAAATATTTAAAATGTTTGTGTAGGACCTACAGCAGCTTGTGAAGACAATATTGTATCACAAAAGTAACATCCTGAAGAAAATGTAAATGGCAAGGAAGACAACAGCTACAGCTGAAAGTGACATACCTTAGACTGTAGCTTAATTACGGACGTTGTAACATGTTGAAGCGGTCACACATTTATTTTTAAAAAGTATAGCATCTTATAAATATTAAACCTAATATTAAAAAAAATAATAATAATAATTTGAAAACATCTGGCAGCATTTGAGTTGATAAAGAACTAGCGTCTCATTCCGAATGCTCTGATCTCAAATCTGGACCCGATCATCCTTTTTCCCTCAGTCGTACCAGGTGAATGCCGAGGTGGTAACTAAGGCCTTGATGACCGCTACCTTGCTTGATTTCTTTCCCCACGGAGCAGGTCATACATATTATTTTGCCTTATACAAATGAATAATTTTGATAACGTTGCATTGCAAAGAATACAAAAAATCGCGAATATAGGAATGAATCATGAAATGCTCAAGAAAACTACCAACATGACACAACAATTCAGTAAAAGGGTGAAATGAAAGGTAAGGGGAAAAAACAAGGAATGTCCATGTGTGTGCTTTATTGGGTACTTTGTCCTATGTGATGGTGACTTTTGGTACCATTTGCCTGTATATATATATGCATCCGTAGATGTAAAACTATCTATGTAAAAACAGGCAAAAGATTTGATTAAGCCTATGCCTTTTTACGAGGTTTTCGATATTAAAACACCGTTTTCTCAAAAATACAATTTTGTGACATTCCTTCTATTTTCCCCTTACCCTTCAAATATACTCTATACATGTTCAACTCTCTCTTCCACGGACACTTAAGTGGAACGTGTCACTTGAAGATGGGAAAATTGCGCATTTTGCTAAAATAAGGATTTTCAAAGTGTTTTAAATGTTATAACAGCGCTTGTAGCACATGCTTTTGGGAAATAAAGTTTACAGGAAGATGATTCTGAGAAGTATTCATGGCAAAATAGTATGTATTTAAAGCGAAGAAAAAATAAAAAGGGAGCCAGAAAGGTTTTTTTTTTTTTTTTTACAAGAATTTAAACATAGTGTATCCCTCTTCAAATGACAACTTCTTTGATTCTTTCCACTCTGAATCTAAGGTACGGCTTTTTTAATGCATTCAGTGCATTCACAACTTTATAAAGGTCTTACGTTGAAAAAAATGGAATCTTTAAGTTTAACGTCCAACGGTTATGCGGTTAGGCTAAAGGAGATGGTGATAATGAGAAATGAGTGAAATGGTGGAATGAAGAAAGTGGGAGGAAACGGGAGAACCCCGAGAAAACCCACGAGCACGGTATTTGCCACCACAAAGTCCACACGGCGCGAGCTGGGATCGAACCAGGGACCCCAAGCACTGGAGGTGAACGCTCTACCACTGAGCCACCGCGCCCCCGGGTCTTACGTTGAATGTTGTATATCTTAGGGCGAAAGCAACTAATTCGCCCAACGAAAGTCCAAAATCTAATAAGAACCACTTCCAATCACTTGATCACCTTAATTGCACCAATAATATACCAACGAAAAGCTCAAAAACCCAGGTGGGTTTTTCCGGGCTGGGCCCAATTGGGCAAACCCTGAACACAATACAATACACACACACACACACATATATATATATATACATATATATATATATACGCAAATCGCAAAACAATAATTGTAATCTTTCGGCAAATCTAGTTTGATGGCCCCCTTTAATTTTATATATGCCAGGTGAAATATTTACATGTCACCTGCCGCAAACCATTTAAGAGAAAATAAGAAAATTAGCGAAAGAATTATAATTTTTCAACAATTATTTCGAGCGGCACGCCAATAGTAAACCTGCAGGCAGAATTAGGTAATACTTAAGCAGACTGTTTTACCAAATTTTGACGCATTTCTTGCATCTTCAGGTTTCTTTTTGCAGAACATGCACTAAACGAAAAGAAATCCTTAAGTTTAATATCCCACGGTCATGTCGGTTAGGCTAAAGGAGACGGCGATAATGAGAAATGAAGAAAGTGGGAGGAAACGGGAGAACCCCGAGAAAACCCACGAGAAAGTCCACACGGCACGAGCTGGGATCGAACCAGGGACCCCAAGCACCGGAGGTGAACGCTCTACCACTGAGCAACCGCGCTCCACTATGTACTAAATGAGGGGCTCTAAAAGAAAAAGCGAAACAACTTCTGTTAGGTGGCCAGTAAAAAAGCACGCATGCTATCTGAGTCAGGGCAGAAGCACAGCAGGGGGGCCCGAGCGACAGCGTAGCGAGCAGGCACGTCAGCGATAAGGCAGGGGGGTACGCATAAACGAGGATGCTGCAAAAACATTTACAATATTTTTAATTATTCTTACCTTCAAAAACACTTAATTTCGATCCTTAAAAAAAATATACCTTTCACAGCTAATATACGAGTGTTACACCGCCTTTCTTTCTTACCTTTACGACAGAAAATAGTGTATGTAGGGCTATTGCCTCTGTTCTGAATTTTTCTTCTTGAATAAATCTTTTCCACACTTTGCGCAGTTGATTTTACGCGCTTCACCATACCATGACTCTAGAAACTTTATAATCCTTCTCTCTTTATTACACAATTCTTAAAAAAAAAAAAGTTTACATTACGGCCATCGCAGATGTTTACAACTGACGTATGAACCCGAAATTCCCGCCGCTTACTCCTACCCTATTTGCATTCAAAATCCATTTCAATAAGCTGTGCAATGATAGAAATAACTTATATTAACACTCTCATTCCTTCACGAAAAATATTTCACATCATATTTTGTCTATAAATTATGTTCTCGGCGTAAACGTCTGCTCGAGAGAACCCAAGAATTATTATAACCCAGTGATGTATTTAAGGGGGGCTTCCGGGCTTAAGCCCCTTGAAATTGTACTTACTATATTAAAGTAAATGAATTATCTTGGAGAACAAAGTTAGCCAAGCCCTTCTCCCGTGAAAAAAATCGTAAATACGTCATTAAAATGGTAATATACGCGCAATTATCCCGTCACCAAAATAGAAATGTACGTGCCTACTCCCTTCGGAAGCATCCCCTCGGCCCCCCAGCCTTCACCCTCCCTGACTCGGTTAGATGGCATTCGTACTTTTTAGTAGCCCCGTAACACAGATTGGTTTGTATTTTTTGGGCTTCTTATCCACACATCAGGAATCAGTATAAATACGCAAATCGTAAAAGAATTGTAATTTTTCGACAATTAATTCTGACGGTCCCCTTGAATTTATAAGTGAAAAATTTATACGTCGCTTGGCGAAAATCATTAAATAGACAACAAGAAGGAAAGTAACGAAAGAATTATATTTCACTAAGTATTTCGAGCAGTGCTTCTGCCAGACTTGTCTTTGGGAGGGCAGTGGCTCCCCGGAGCAGACCAAAATAATACGTTTATAATAATAACTAGAATAGCACGAGCAATGCCCCCGGAACATTACTTTTGAAAGAAACACTGCTTTCGAGTGGCACACCAGAAGTAAAACTGCACGCAGAATTATTATAACCTGTCATAAAAATGGTAATGTACGCATCTTTTTAAACTCTTTACTTTGAGCAAGGCAGTGATATTATGTCAGTACTTAGTATTGCCGAATGAGCATTAGCGAGTGAAGGCGGGTTAAAGCCCCGCAAGGCACCTTGTTTTCTCTTTCCTTCTTGCAGTAGCGTAGCCAGGATGTGTGTTTGGGGGGGGCAAGTGCTGTTATAGGTATATATAGAGAAATTAAAAACATCAAAGTACCAAAATACATTGTCGGACCTCTTTGGGGGGGGGCGGCCCCTCTGCCCCCCCTTCCCTACGCCACTGCCTTCTTGGAAACTGTAACTGCAGAAACCGGCTCAGATCAATTGGTCATTGTCACTGCCTTGACTAAAGTAAAGACTTGCCCGCATATTTTCCCTTTTGAAGCATCCCCTCGCTCCTGCTGACCTCCAACTTCGCAATGCTCTGACTCAGACAGTATTGGTGCGGGAAGCTTCTAGAACCCAGGTCCCCCATATAGGTTAATAGATGTTTCTTTTCTGTACCAAAGTAAAATATTTAATTCACATAGTATTGCCGAGCGAGCGTTAGCAAGTGAAGGCGGGTTAGAGCCCCGCAGGGCACGTTGATTTCTGTCTTTATTACAGATAAATGGGAAGAGGAACCTGTGTTCTACAACCCTGCCTATTGGTGCTTTTTAGTGGCCACGTAGTACAGGCTGATTTATATTTTTTGCACTTTAGTTTTTACGTCATACATCCGGCAACCTATATATATACGCAAATCATAAAAGAGTAACTATACTTTTTCGACAATTACTTCTGACGCTCCTTTTGAATTTTATCTATTCCATGTGACGTATTTCAAATCGCCTAGCGCAAATCTATACTCAATCCACTACGGCTACTAAAGCTCCTACTAAAGCTTCCTTACCGCAAGGCTTACATCTTAAATCTTTATAACATACGATTCCGATTCATTATGAACTAGTATGAATCGTTAGAATCACTATGATTCGTTAAAAATCACTGGGGGGAGCGGGCTATACTCAATCCGACAATAAAAAGAAAATTATTAAAAGAATATATTTTTCAGCAATTATTTCGACTGGTGAGCCAAAAGTAAACCTTCACGGTATTTTATGTATAGAGATGAAAAACAGAAATCTAGCATCCCATACCTTTAATTATTTGTAAACATAAATTTCTCGATAATACATAGTATACATGAGAACCCCCTGATCTGCGTTTCTTCTGTGTTCTATTACCATTTCTACATGAAATACCATAAATTTTGTACGTAGTGCAATATAAGAAGTACCCATGTGCACAAGACATGCGATATGCGTTAAATTCCCCCTCCACACACACATAGTCATAGATAAAGTACAAGGGCACTACACATGCAGATATAAAGTACAGGTACGTTCTTTTTTATTTTCATATCAGTCGATAAGTAAATAAATTCGCTTTGTTACCCCCTTTGTAAGTTCGTACATACTCAATGAATAATCCCTAAAAGTATGAGCGTCCTGCTTATTCGGGAACTGATGCAGCTTCATGTATACTATACAGACACTCAATCACTTATACAGACAATAAAACTAAATTATTTTATGTAATCGTTATACTTACCGACTTTTCTTGTCTTTCTTTCTTTCTTCTTCACTATTAACACTGTTGAGGTGTGCCTCCGACTTCGGAAAAGTCTTCTTTTAGGCTATGTGTTGTGTTTGGTAGTTAAACTCAGCTGATTATTTCCGTAAGTTCCCATATATCTTCTTCAGTTAAAGGAATATTACGAGGAATATACATAATCATCGTCTTTACTATTACTTTTTCTATATAAAGATATCTTCTTCAACATGACTGAATATAGTGAGATTTATTTTAGTTTATTTATTTATTTTTTAAATATTCCTTCTTCTCTTGACTTGTGAATTCAACATAGCGCGCAAGAAATGCTAGTACCTTTGATAAACAAATGACGGTTGATGTAGCGATGCTAATTAGCAATCTCACACACTGGATTACGAACGAATTTATTTTTAAAATATTCGAAATATTTTAAAAATTATATTTCATATGTTTTCTTGTAACAATAGAAAAGAATGTAAATGATATGTTGGAAAACATTTTATTCTGTTTATAGGCCTATTCTGTTTCCTTTATCATGTATGTAAAACATTTTTTGTGTTACTTAGAAAACATTTTCTCTCTCAACTAGGGGTAAAAGTACGGGGGGACGCCGCCCCACCTCGAGAAATATATACGGCGTCTACCCAGTTCCTAAAAAAAATTACAATGGGCAAAGATAGGCAGGGTGAACGGCATGACGTCATCCGCTACCTACCGTCCCCCAACCTTTTCAGATCCACTTTTACCCCTGCTCTCAACATTGAAAACATATTACATTACATTCAACACAATATTTCTATTACAATTTGTGACAATTTTCCATACATTATTTTCCTACTAACGTTCTAAAAATGCACATCCTGTTCAGTGGCATATTTACGATTTTGTTTCGTGGAGGGAATCTTTGCTAACTTTATTCCTGAAAATGTGAAAATTGTGCAGGATATTTCATTTACTTTAATATAGTAAAACAATTTCGGGGGAGGATTAAGCCCGGAAAGCTTATTTAACGCCACTGCTTCCCGTAGTTAATTAAATGTTCTCCAAACACATTTTAAAAAATAGTTCCGGCATATATTTGGGATACTTCTCAAATATAACAAGGAATATGTTTTCTCCAGTAACGGAAGAGTATATTCTGAAAACATGTAAAAATGTTTCTATAATAGACCTATATCAGAAAATGTTGTTCACTAAAGACACAAAATATCTTCCAAAACACAACGGAAAACATTTTCTATTCACTTTTAATGTTTTCTTTTACCTGTTTTAAAGTTTTATATTCAAAATTCCATAAAATATTCTGGAAATAATACTAAAATATCATACGAAAATTTTTAATTTAAGTTATAGGAGAAGATTACCAAAATACTTTTGTAAAAAATAAGTAAACCTTTTTAAAACATTTCTGAAAAATATTTCTTATATTACGAAATAATTTATTTTTAAAATATTCTAAATGTTTTTAAAAATATATATTTAATACGTTTTTTCGTAAAAATAGAAAATATTACAAATAACGTATTAGAAAACATTTTTTAAATATGTGGAATATATTTCGTTTGATTGCTTTCCGTATCGTATATGGAAAACATTTTTAGTATCATTTCGAAAATATTTCCCTTCTCAACAGTGAAAACATATTAAATTAGATCCAAAACAATATTTCTAATATATTTTGTGAATATTTTCCTGGTTTTACTTTCCGGCAAGCATTCTCAAAATGTACTCCAGGTAATTTCTAAAATGTTTTACAAACATTTTTGGGGAAATATTTTCGGGAAATATTCGGAATACATTGGGGAAACCAGCATGGAAATCTTCAGAGAAGGAAGACCTTTTGGAAACCAAGGAAAATATTTTCTTTTGATTGAGGAAATATTCCTTGCTGTGTGGGTATGTGTGTTTCTAAGTCTCTAAGTGTGTATGTGTATTTCTAATTCTCTAAGTTTGTATGTGTATATCCAGAACTCTCTAATTCTTAATCTTTAACTGTAAACCTCTAAGCTTCTAAGTCTCTAAGTGTCTATGTATGTATAGAAAAACTGTAAGCTTCTAATTTTAAATCTCTAAGTGTCTAAGTGTACATCCAGAAAGTCTAATCTTCCAATTCTAAATCTCTAAATGTGTAATTCTAAATATCTAAGTGTCTATGCTTGTATCCAGTCTAAGCTTCTAATTCTAAGTCTCTAAGAGTGTGTCTTGTAGTATTGTTTAACGTGTAATTGTTTTCTCTGTATAATAAATGGACGCTGTAGCAAAGACGTTAAACTCTCTACATACGTCTTCTAAACAGTTTCTACCTCTAAGTGTGTATGTGTATTTCTAAGTGTGTATGTGTAGTTCAATCTTACAACTAACAAACGGTTCTTAATTAAGCATGTGGATTTGCAAGCTACTCGAATGGGAGTAAAAGTAATTCTACATGTGTCTAAGTATTTGGTAAGTCTCCCAGATTGTTATCTAACGCTTTTTGATTCCAAGTTAGTCGATAAGATCAATAAGAGCAAAGAACGTTTGTATCTTGTGTACGAAGGAAAGCAACCATTAAGTGCAAATAGAAGCTACCATAAGATTACTTTTACTACAGACCAAGTTTACGATTCGGATAATTCTGTTGGGAACTGTTGGTCTGTGGATGGAGATAGTATTATCTGCGACGAAGAATTAGAAAAAGAAAAAAAGTCCAGTTAAGCATTGTAGAAAAAACAACTCTCCGAGTAGAAATAATTAAATGTTAGTATTCTTTATGGATTTGTCTATAAAGGAGATGTAATGCAATATACTTTTGTTTTTGTGTGCATGTGTGTGTGTGTTCTTAAGTTGTTGTAAAAAGGAAAACATAATTCGTAGTTTCTTTATTTATGATTCTATAAAGGAAAAACACAAGAAAAAGGAAGTAACAGTGTAAGTTCAGCTAATGCACAAACCAACGCAAGAAGTTGCAACCAAAACGAATTTTAACATTGGAAGTATAACTATTGCGCAACCTAACGTAAGAGAAACGATTCTTGTATTTGCAGAGGAAACCTAACATGGTGCAATCTTGTGTAACTTAGCTGCAATAGCTTTCGTTTTTAAAGAGCTAATCGAAAAAAGAGAAAATTACGTTATGTTCTAAAAATAGTTGTGGTTGTAATTATGAGCCAATACCAGACCACAATTCAAAGTGGTACTGCAAGCAAGAATTCTTTTTAAACAGTTACAGAGAAGCGAAATCCTCACTCGCCTTCCCGGCACACAAGACAGAACAAAACAGCAGGAGAAACAAGGCGAAAGTATTTTGTTATTTTGTTTGTCCCTCTGGCCCCAGCTAAATACAAACGCAGAAGCTATAAAGAAACATAGAACGTAAACATACGCATGAACGTAACGTTTTAGTACGTTTTCTCACGTTTTCATGTTTTTAAGTTCTTACCAGTTAGTTTGTGAGCACCCTGTATATAACGTTTACTACCAAAACTTCCTGTATTACGTTAATTCTCGGACACCCTGTTTTCGTTCTAATTTTCAGATAGCCTGTTACTTAAAGCTTTCTGTAGGTATGTGTGTATATATGTTAGATAAACTCAATTAACAAGGAATAAACAGAAAATAAGTTTAGAAGAATAACGCAAAACTGCTTTGCAACTTCCTGTTTTGATTGCCTTGTCTGCTGTGCTTTATCCCTAATGCGTACTAAGAAGACGAGCAGGAACCAGTTATTAGAGCGACCTTCGAGAACTGCCAACTAGAGTTCATTTGTCTTCTATAGCAGTTGTTAACCTTGAGCGAGTTCACTCTTACAGTACTGTTATGCAATACGTATACAAAAAGAAAAAAGGAAAATTAATGCATGCTTTTAGTAACGGGGAAAGTAGAAAACGAGTTGGCTTTGCTTGAATTTAAATATTAAAAGAAGAACAATAATTTTGTTCTAAGTTGATTAATTTTTCTTGCGATACTTATTTAACCATGGAGATACCTTTTGTGCTTTTATTTGGAAGTTAATTTTTTCGTTCTCTATGGATGCTTCCTTTCCGTTTTCTACCTTTTCCAAATACCGTTTGTCCAACCTAACTTTTATGCTTTCTTCTCGTGGTTCCGCTAAGTCTCTAAACAAGCTGTTCTATGTCTCTGTTAGTATGGTAGTGTCCTGGGTTCGATTTGCAAGTAACAATTTTCTAAGCAGTATCTGTGTTCCAATTGGCATTGCCGCTATTACTTTGTACTTCTTAATCAAGTGTTTTTGTAATGCGAATAAACCAGAAGAATTTCCCATGTAATATATATTTTCAGGCCGTATTGTATGTAGGAATTAACGAAAGCATGGTATACTGCAGATCTGTGTGATCTCTTTCTTACAACATTAAACGCATTTTGTGCTTTCTAATTTGCTTTTTAAGGTGTTTGATGTGACTGTTCCAACTAAGGTTTGGGTCTATAAAAATTCCAAGATACTTAAATTTTTTAACATGTTTAAGTGGCTAGCATGCACAATTTTTACCACAACAGTTGTAATCATGTATGTATAACCTGTTGTTTGTTGCTGCTTCCTTGCTAATATTGAAAAACATATACTCTGTCTTGCTAACATTTACACACAGTTTGTTGGAGATTAACCAGGTTCTAATTTTGTCTAAATCATCCATTGCTTTTCTATACAAACCACTTATTTGATTACATCCTACAAGAGCCATGTCGTCTGCAAATAATAAAAGCTTACCGTGCAATTTTAGAGAGCCAATACTGTTTATATAGATAAGAAATCTATAAGCAAGTGGAGATAAGCAAGAACCTTGTGGGACTCCGCACGTTACCTTAGAATATCCAGAAAGTTTGTTTCCTACTCTTCTTTTGCAAATTCCGTCAGCCAAAAGCGATCCAAATAGTTTTAAGACGTTACCTTTAATACCTAGGTTTCTTAGCTTATTAATTAATAGTTTATGTGACACTGTATCGAATGCTTTCTTAATGTCTAAATAGATAGCTAATTTTGGGTTATTGTTTTTTTGCATTTATTTAACCAATTGTAAAACAGCGTCTTCGGTACATATGTGCTCTCTAAATCCAAATTGGTATTTGTAGAAGAAGTTTCCCCTGTTTAAATACTCCACTAGCCTAACACAGATGGACTTCTCGAATAACTTGGCCACATTAGATAAGATGATTATCGGTCTAAAGTTACCTGGTTCTGCGGTGTCACCTTGTCCTTTGTAGATTGGGGTAATCGTAGCTTTCTTTAGCATTTTGGGGAAGTAGTCTTTCAAACACAAATTAAAGATGTAAGACAAAACACTGGATACTAAACACTTATAATTTAAGAAAGACACACTAACACCATCTTCTGCTGTTGTCTTCCCCCACTCCATTTTCTTTATGTAGTCTTCTATTTCTTTGTTCGTTATGAGTTTCCATGTTAAGCTGCCTTGTATATGGTCTTCTTTGGTCTGTTTTCATGTAGATATTGTCTCCTGTATTTGCTGTCCGATTTGGGTTAAAAAAAAAGGTGTTTGGCGATTCCACGTCTCCTTTAAATGGTTTACTGTTGTCTCTAGTTGGTGTTTTCCTTAAGCAAAGTTCGTTAGAAGCTAAGATGGATTGATCACGCTTAGAT
Source organism: Thermobia domestica (assembly GCF_964235325.1). Classification (NCBI taxonomy): domain Eukaryota; kingdom Metazoa; phylum Arthropoda; class Insecta; order Zygentoma; family Lepismatidae; genus Thermobia; species Thermobia domestica. The sequence continues at coordinate 234,465,536 of NC_137460.1, forward strand.
ATTCGTTAACTAGCTTCCACATCTCATTTGTGTTTGACTTTAGAATTTCTCCTCGATAGTACTTCTCTCTTAGGATGTTTATGTAGTGTCGAATTTTGGAAGCGTATTTGCTTGCTAGTTCTAAATTTCCCTTTCTTCTTAGCTTGTTACGTACCTGGATGGATGTTCGAATATCCATGGCTTTAAAGGCGAAACTCGTAATTTTGGCGCAGGTCTTCTAATAAGCTTTTCTCGTTGTAGTATAGTTAAAAAAGTGCGGTAAGCTTCTTCTGGGTTACAAATTCTAAACACTTCTCCAAATAACTGCTGTCCAATACATTTAAGTTTGTAGTCCAATTACCAGTTTGTTGTAGAAGTTAATACGTTAGGTTGTTTTAGTTCTGAATGGTCGAAATCGTAGTATTCCATTAGTTTAGGTTTGATGGGGCCCTAAGCTATTAAAATTAATTTTCTAGCTCTCTTTTTCAGCGACAAAATTTCACCTTTTTGTTTGAATATACGCTATATGGTAATTTATGGACCTAATACATATCTAAATACGTTTTCATATATATATTTCGTTAACTTAACTTACTGTTTTGAAGACATTACAGAAAAACTGTAAAATTTGTAAAATTAGCCGTAGTTTAATTTGGTCCCAATAAAGCCCCTTGCCGATCTTCTCCTTTTTTTTTCACCAACTATGATGAACGCTCCACGCCATGCTTCTACAATATGTGGAGGCCGCATCATTTTTCATTTCATGTTGTTTCTATTCAGTTGGGTAATGTTTGAAAGGTTTCAGGGATCTGTGTAAGTATTGCAGGTTTCAGATGAGAAACGACATGGCCTTGAGTTGGCTTCACGCGGCGTCCAATTGGCATTGAGAGGTGTTGACAGTTCGCGACAAGCAGTTCTGCACGCTGTCTTCTCGAACTACTGTGAATCTTGACAATATCACAGGCCCTACTTAGAAATATTGTACTAGCTCATTAACTGCTCACTTTACCAAGCAGAGAAAAGAATTACGAACAAATACGTGAAAACTACATCTTTCTATGTCAACTGGTTGTCATGATAGACGCTTTGAAAGGTTTCCATATAAAACAATCAGTAAAACGAGCGTTAAGTCCCGCATCTAATTTCCAGTGGATTTTGTTTCGATTTGCAAATAGAACTCACAACTTTTATTACAGGATAATCAGGGGTGTAGCCAACAGGTTGTTCTAGGAGAACATTACTTTCAGGGGGAGGCAAGCTTTTCACATATTAAAAGCAGAAGAAATTACCTCTTTCACAACATGAAAGTTTATTAACTCACCATACATACATACATACTATGCGCATATTATATTTTCACAATGCTTCCTTATCAAAAGACGGATCTTGACAGTACTGAAGTTAAAAACCGGAGTGTAAAAGATGAATCAATAAGCTATTCATAAGAAAATAAATGCTGTTTATAGCAGTCTGTTTATCTGACTTTGTGTTTATGTAGATTAAAATACTAAAGGGAAAAAAACTCGAAAAAATATTAACTCCGATATTATTATGCAATAATATAGTAGAGTTCACACTGCACCCAGTTAGGGAAATGAGAATATAAAGCATATGATTAATTTTAGTTGGTTCAATTAGGTATAGAAACCGTATTGATGATGATTTATTTTATTTTAAATTTTCATATTTTATTATCAAGTCCTTCATTTGCAATAACTGTTAAATAAGTTTATTAAACATATACCACACGAACCTCATTTTGGAGCTAGAAATAGTTCGGAAAGACAGAGCCCCCTTTTCCCCCGTGGCTACATACCTTTGCAATCTGATTCTTATACTGTATATACGCCTAACATCGTAAGAATAAAGCATGGGAAGTTTGTAATTTTTGTTTTGAAATTTACTTCAAGATAGACCCTTTCTTATTCGACAGAAGGAACGCAGTATGTTTTCTGCTTCTTTTTTTCTTTCAGGTTCCACTGCCTTATTATGTGCGACTTTTAAGACCCTCTTTTCTCCTCTATAAGGGAATCAAAAGCATCAGGCGTCTGAATGGTGTCATAAATTATCGTAACCCAAAACAAACTCGAGCATATCGAGTTGCTTAGGAATCAGATGGATTACTTTCGTGGCACCTACACCAAGCCCAAGCGTGCTATTTGTTATGCAAACGGAGAAGGAAACAAAGGGGCTAGTTGTGTAGGAACTAACTTAAGAGAATTCATCAGTGTCTCGTTGCTTTCTTTCGTGGTAGTTCTTTTATTCTCCAAAATTATAGTTGACAATGTCTTTAAGCAAACTGAGTTCAGCAGAAGTTTTATTTTCTGTCTTTCTTCTTTTTCTTTTTTCTTTCAAGTGCTACGAAGTCAAGCTTGAAGAATTACTTTTTGTGTTTACAGTTTTTGGAACCCATTAAAATAAAATTACAAGACACTGATTCAGACAAAGACGAAATATTAACTGACATAGATGATAGTGAAAGTAGTGTTGAAGACAAGTGTTCAGCGTTTCCACTGGAAAAACTAACATGTAAATAATTTAGTTGCTATATATACTTCTAGGATGCACAATCAAAATTATTGAGTTTGCTGGAATAGTACATTTACATTGTGAATAATGTTGCCATTGTTTGTGTCATAATCTCAACTGGTGGAAGAGCGAGAAGGGAAAGGGGAGTCCGAAATCCGACAACACCGCGCGGAATATCGTGCTAAAATTAATCATATGCTTAATAATCTCATTTCCCTAACTGGGTGCACTGCGAACTCTCTACTATATTATTGCATAATAATATCGGAGTTAATATTTTTTCGAGTTTTTTCCCTTTAGTATTTTAATCTACATAAAGACAAAGTCAGATAAGAAAACTGCTATAAGAAGCATTTATTTTCTTATGAATAGCTTATTGATTCATCTTTTACACTCTGGTTTTTAACTTCAGTACTGTCAAGATCCGTCTTTTGATAAGGAAGCATTGTGAAAATATAATATGCGCATAGTATGTATGTATGTATGGTGAGTTAATAAACTTTCATGTTGTGAAAGAGGTAATTTCTTCTGCTTTTAATATGTGAAAAGCTTGCCTCCCCCTGAAAGTAATGTTCTCCTAGAACAACCTGTTGGCTACACCCCTGATTATCCTGTAATAAAAGTTGTGAGTTCTATTTGCAAATCGAAACAAAATCCACTGGAAATTAGATGCGAGACTCAACGCTCGTTTCACTGCTTGTTCTATATGGAAACCTTTCAAAGCGTCTATCATGACAACCAGTTGACATAGAAAGATGTAGTTTTCACGTATTTGTTCGTAATTCTTTTCTCTGCTTGGTAAAGTGAGCAGTTAATGAGCTAGTACAATATTTCTAAGTAGGGCCTGTGATATTGTCAAGATTCACAGTAGTTCAAGAAGACAGCGTGCAGAACTGCTTGTCGCGAACTGTCAACACCGCTCAATGCCAACTGGACGCCAACTCAAGGCCATGTCGTTTCTCATCTGAAACCTGCAATACTTACACGGATCCCTGAAACCTTTCAAACATTGCCCAACTGAATAGAAACAATATGAAATGAAAAATGATGCGGCCTCCACATATTGTAGAACCATGGCGTGGAGCGTTCATCATAGTTGGTGCAAAAAAAGGAGAAAATCGGCAAGGGGCTTTATTGGGACCAACGGCTAATTTTACAAATTTTACAGTTTTTCTGTAATGTCTTCAAAACAGTAAGTTAAGTTAACGAAATATATATATATATATATATGAAAACGTATTTAGATATGTATTAGGTCCATAAATTACCATATAGCGTATATTCAAACAAAAAAGGCGAAATTTTGTCGCTGAAAAAGAGAGCTAGAAAATTATCTCTAATATCTTAGGGCCCCATGAAACCTAAATCCGGCACTGGCCACCTTCATTATATTACTTCTGTTGGGGTGGGCGAGGCCTTCCATCGGGTAGGGCGGTCGCTCACCCCCGCTCACCCTTAACGCCGTCCCTGATACTGCTGACTAATATATGAGCATATGTTGATTAAAATATCTAAGTTCATACTAAAAGGATTCTCTTTTCAAGTGACGCACCAGGTTGAACTATTCGTGTGAGTAAGATGAATCCACACTTCAATATGGGAGAGTGATAATTATTAGAACTGGGTATCGGAAAACATGAAATTTAAAATTCAAATTTATGTTTTGTATGTATTGTTTATTTTGAAATGAAAGTAATAATGAATTCTGGACTTTGACCACTGTCCCCTTAATAATGGAAATTTTTTTTGCTCACCCTCAAATGACGCCCCTTTATGTGTCTACTGCTTTCTCCTGTTTTTTATCTTCGAGCCTTCTGCTTTTCCATCTAATCGGTCAGCAACACTGCGTATATAGAGCACGTAATTGCTTAAAACAAGTCGGAGAGAAACGAGTGTATTATAAGTGATGTAACAGGTAATTCACTGGAAAAATAACAAGTAATTCATCTCTCAGTAACCAAAGCTATAAATAATATACATAGTAAAGTAGGCCTAATTCCTCCTAGCCTGCGTCAAGTTATATTTAAAGTACACAATTAAATAGTGCCAATTTACTACACGCATCGAGGTATTTTTAGAATTTACAATACAAATTATGTAATAATATGTGTTCACTTGAGGAGACGGTTCTACCAAATAGAAAATGTACAGGTAAAATACGATGTAAGACGAGAGTGTGAATATAAGTAATTACTGTCAGTGCACAGCATATTCAAATAAATTTTGAGTGATAGTGAAAGTATTGTATGTGTAAGTGTGCTCTGTCGTTTCGTTGTTATGTATATACTTTGTCACTGACGCGCTTGCTCTCTATAGGCGCATCTCTTCGCTACCGCTCAGGCTTCTCTGCTACATTCCTGATCTGACTCGGTTAGATAGCATTCGTGCTTTTTAGTGGCCATATAGTACATTTTGGTTTGTTTTTTACGCATTGTAGTTTTGGTTTTGCATGCCACATTTCGACATTGTATTTTTACTGAGTCCTCCTCAAGTCAATCTGCAAGTGATAGTGGAGCTCCTCATTTAGTGCATGCGCTGCCAAAAGAAATATAAAGCTCTAACCGAACCTGAAAATGTAAGAAATGTGTAAAATTTCATAGAATCGTCTGCCAATAACATTTTAATAAACCAGTGTTTAAATAATTGAAATGTGTTGTGTTCTTATTTACAAAATGTGTATCTGCGTAGATAGCCTTTGTACCGGAGAGTAGATGCAACATGTTTAAATTCTTGTTTAGCCTAGAGTAAGGTAGATTAGGTTAGTGTATTTTAGGTTAGGTTGTATTAACTTAGTTTCCTTTAGGCTCAATATTCCTGGACCTAATCTGCGATACTTAACACAAATACATTACCGTAATCAAACTGTAACCGTATTACCCATGGATTCATCCATAAGCTAGGCATAAACTTCAATACTGAAAGTGAAGCAAAGTAGCTGAAGGGAGTGTAGAAACTCATGATGCCCATTTATAGAAGTATCCAAGATTTAAGGGATCCTTACATTTGTTGAATTTACGTAGGTAATGTGACATGTTACTTAGAAACAATTGAAACATATAGGAATAGCTCCTATAACGTCCACAATAACATGCAAATATATAATTCAACACGTAAGAAGTTTTTGTGCCATATGTAATTTTTCGCGCTTTTGTTAGTTGTATGTTTGCTTGTCCTCTTTGCAGCGCTTGCTCCCTCTGGACTACTGATGGGATTTTTACCGGTAAATATTTCTTGGGTATTTACCTTGGGTAAATACCCAGGTATTTACCCAAATTGGGTAAATACAAGGTTTTTTTTTCATTTCAATCATATATTTGATACAGACGTTCTTGAGCAGCACATAAAAATAAAGAAAAAGTAATTTTAGATTCCAGTAGAAGATAGAACAAATGCCAAAAGGCATTACATTTATTATTTTCATTAATAGAAATGAGTTATATGGTCGTTCTTGTTTTAATATTTCTCCAAAGAATATATTTTTAAGAACTGATGACTCTGGAAAAGAACTACATTTATTTTTTCTACGAATAAAGAAACTAAACAATTACATGGAATGCGGATAAGTGTTTTCCTTTTAATTTACATTCTGTAAGTGACTATGGGCGACAAATCATAACAACTGACGAGACTTGAAATATATTTTCTGTTACATCGTACATGCTTTAATAACTACAAATGGAGCATAGTAAGGGTAGGAGTATATACGAGGATTTTCACACTTCACTACACTTGCTAGCTAGGTTTCAAAATATAACAAAAAAAGTGAGCTGTCTGAAACCAGAATGAACTAACTGCATTTTCATGTTTTGTAAGAAATTAGCATTCTGGAATCAAAATAAATAATATGGCATTGCATAATGGGCTTCATATGACGATTACGTCAGTTTCTTTAATTTGCTTCTGATTGGGTGGTATCAGATTCATACGACTAATTCAAATGATTTAATGTTTTAATTTAGAATTGAGTAAAGTTTTATTCAGCTAGTTTTCTCTGGTTTCAAACACCTCAATTGACAGCATCAAGCTAATAAAAGTACAAAAGAACAAAGAATATTCAAAACTTAGTAACGTTCTCGAAATATTCTATACACTTAAGAGCAAAACGTTATCTCGTTATGAGATGGCGTTTCTACCAAGATTACTCATCGGATACACGAAACGAATATATGGAATCATCGCTGAAAATGTCTCAATCTATCTCACAAAAAAGTGTCACTGTGACTGTGTTCTTCAAGGGTTCTCCTTTTTCTTGGTACCATGGTGCATTTCAAGTGTGATAAACTTGTATCTTCCGATAACTTATTTTCTAAGTCTTTCTGCTGCTCTGACTCAACAGTCTTCTCAGTCTCTTTACGCTGTGTTGATACTTTTGGCTTCTGTTCCCGGTGATGCAACTTTCAGTTATAAGCTATATACGTATTTTTTCCGGCTCTGGAAGCAGGCAGTCTATTCTTTCACTTAGTGGGAATTTTTGAGAAATTACTGTAGGATCTTTCTGTGGCGGCTGATGATACCGATGCTGTTAATATCCGCTGTGCGACTTTAGATAATGGGTACTTCCAGACAAACCTTGCCACCAAATTACTGGGTTCATTTCACCAAAACTTGTCCAAATGAACTTCTTGCCCCACAAACTTTTCTTTGCCTTGTAATGTGCAAAATCTTTTATAATATTTACAAGATCTGTTTTCATGTTCTCTGCAACCTTGTGTATGAACTTCAATCCATCGACATGTTGTTCTGGAGTCAAGTGCCTGTGATTTTGGATCTAGCAATGCTGCGGCATAGTGAATCGGTTGCAGTCCTGTAGCTTTTCTGCTTTCGAAATTATTAAGAATATTTGTTTCTTCTGCTTTGGACAATGGGAATTCGGGAACAGCCTTTCTTAATTGTTTTTCGATTTCTTTGACAACAGGTTTTCTACATTCATCTCATTCTAATATATTTATCCAGGACACTATTGGCTTAAGAACATATATTAGCTTTTGACTGTCACGCAGAAAACCTCATCATCAAGCTACCTTGCTTTGTGGTCTTTGATAAGTGCTGTATATCTTGTTGTGGTTTCATGAACAGCTAAGTTCTGTAGAGTGACTTTTGTAGCTTTCAGACTTTCAAGAGTTTGTAAATAGCTTCCCCAGCGAGTTTTACATGGAAGGGTAAGAGAAATATGAATGTTTTTCTCATTGTTAATTGCATGAAAAGTGCATTCAGTACTTGAGTATTTCTAACCATTTTAGTGATGTCTATAACATTTGCCATAAATGATGAAATTGAAGTAGATTTCAAAATATCACTGCAGACAAAGTTCAAGGTGTGTGTTTTACATAACAATGATTGCAAATGGAGATAATTTCTTCGACAAGAGAAAAAGCCTTCTGCATATTTGCTGCATTATCACCAGTGAGAACAAAGGACTTGCTGGGGTCGTATTTTTCAATGACCTCAAATACTTGATCTCTAATGCACTCAGCAGTGAGACGGTTACCTTTCGTGTTGATAAAATGAACAAATATTGGATGGGGTTTGTAATATTTAGGTTGATTATTCTCTCATTACGAACATTATTCCATCCGTGACATTGAAGGTTTAGATACTTCGAATTTTCTAGCTCTACACACAGCTGTGTTTGTATTTCATTAAACAAGGTATAAAGTTGTTCCTCATTGTGGCCCACCCTCCCCTATATAAAAAAACAGGGTGATACTGAACTATATCAAAAAACTTTAGGAGCTGATTCCTCACATCAAAATAAGAGAAAATCTTCATATGAACCTATGGCGAAAAGTTCATGGATGCACATTAAGTTCTAAAGTCGGCGTCTCATATAGTCTCGATGCTACAAAGGGATTATAAACTCCAAACCATCCATTAGAAACCGGAAACGTCGCTAAGGTACGGTTAACATTTTCCCTTTTGGCCTTGTAAGGTAATTAAACGGCCTTTCGATTCAAAGTGATTTTTTTTTTGTTCCTACTTACTCCAATTCGTTTCCACACCCACTCAAATAAGTAAGTATATAGCTTTAATATACCTCCCGAGAAAGAAAATAACCAGCAGTTACTTCCAATAATAAGGATATATATATATATATATATATATATATATATATATATATATATATATATATATATATATATATATATACAATGTTTGCCATTTGACCTTACACCAAATCAGTTAGAAGCTGCTGTAAAAATACTAATTTCTAACGGTTAATCAGTTAATACAAACCGCAGTACTTCTTACAGTACGTTACTATAGACTTGTTTATGTAGTATGTGGGAAATACTCGTACTAACGGGGCTTTACTAACGTTAGTACAAGGTTAACTGTAACTTGGGATTTAAGTATGATTGAAATAGAATGTCGTCAAAAAACCTACCTGAATGGGCTCTTTTATTTCTGAAAAAAATGTAGATAATATATTTCTGAACGAAAAAGTTATACTTCAAAGGGATATATTTGCTTTATTATGAAAAAATTAAAAGTTGTAGTGTGTCAATATTGTTTGCTATGAACACAACTCCAAACTTTATTCTTGTGCGTAATGTTTTCCAGATTCGTTAAAAGCTGTACTTCAATAATAAAACTTCCAAGGGAAGGAATAGCGAATTATTGTTAGTATAACTCATTATTTCCTTTCGCAATCTTCATACCTTATGTTATGATACATCAATCAATGTTAATTGCAGAAAAAGCAGTACCTTGCAGAATTTTTTTTTTTAATTAAAAGACCACACAACTTTTGATCTTTAGACTTCTCGAAGAAAAATCAATAAGTAAATAACTGGAAATCTAAGGATTTCGTTAGCTACAGATACAAATGTGGTCAGAGCAACAGTGGTCTAACTTGAGAAAATAAAAACTAGATTTTGCTGAGATCGTTTGATGATGTTATTTCTTTCCACTAATAAGGTTAGATAAAATTTGCATCTAAAAGTATGGTTGAAGTTGCAAACTTCCTCTGTATAGCGAAATTCTTTCTTGTATATGCACAACAATGGTGCGATCCCAGACAGCGAACGAGACATCAGCATCACGTGTCACAACAACAAAAATGACAGAACCAAATGTTGACAGTGGTTCCTAATGAACCAAAGTACCCTAACAGCGGTTTCTAACGAACCAAAGTGCTGTAACAAGAATAACAAAATCGCAGAAGGAAGAGGAAAAATAGTGTTAATTATTATGGGTTAAAAACTGTCGGAACAAACAAACACAGGCGGAAAATTCGTATTCAGAAGTGGCAAGAAAGTAGAAAGACAGAAAAATAGACTGCCCTGTGGTTATATTTTTTCCCCGCAGAACAACGTAATGCAGTTTCCAAACAGTTTACAATATTTGGGAGTTTAGAACACTAAATGCTTATAATAGTGAATGTGTAAAAGTAACTGCCGTGTAAAGAAGTAATTCAGGCAAGATGTAAGTAGAAGTAACACACATGCGAATATTACATTTGTGTAGATGGATCCGATAAGAGAGTTTACAAACATATATTATTGATTTGCTTGGGATTAATGGTCAACTTTCTATAGCAGTGCAAAGAAAACAGTTGAAGGAACACTAATATCAGATGGTCGTAGAAAACATAGAAACAGACCAATTAAAAAGGTTAGCATCAGTTCAATTTAGTAATAGAGCATAATAGTTTTTGTTTCCGTAAATTGCAATATTGCAAGATTTCAGCTCGACATAGACAATATTTGCCAGAAGGTTTAAGTATAACGAGAGATATAATTTGTATGTTAGCTCAGTAAAACGAAATCATGATTCAGACGATTTTGTTAGTGAATATGTCTATAGATGAATATGCATGCAATTCTATCCATCACGACTCTGGAACTCACTAAAGAAATAATAAACACTTCTGACCAGAGTATATATACTTGTTTATAAAAACTAAATTATAGTGTTACTGTTTCGACAACTTAACGTTCTCTTCATCAGACACTAACTGAAAGAGATATCTTAGAGCGTAGATATTTATACAGAAAGTGAAAGACCTTGTGTGCATGGGAAGCTACCTGGGTCGTACTTCCCCGGGCGTCATCTTTCGGCCACCTTCCCTGACTTAATTACCCTCCCACCTGTGTTTATCATTTCCAGACACACCTGTTGTTTATACTTGACCAATTGCCTTAAAACTTTCTCTTAATCTTTCTCTGATGCCTATTGGATATAAATAACAGACTATACTACATACAACTGATTATCAATACAGCAATATAAAAATATATATAGACAAAAAAAATTATAAAATATAACTATATAAAACTATATAACTATATACAATATTAAACTAAATATAATATTAAATATATGAATATAAATTACATATAAATATGTTCAATCTTGTTTCTTCACTTCAATTTGTTCCAAAAATTTATCCCATGGATCATGTATTAACAGTCCACTTGTCCAGTTCATTAATTTGTCACTTTTCTCTTTCTTTATCCTTCATGCTTCCTTCCATTTCCTTATCATTGGTCTATTCTCCCTTTCTAGTCCCTTTACACCTTTCTAATCTATATCATACCCCGTTTCTTTAACATGTTTATATATGGCATTATTTTCTCTCTTAAGTCTCACATCATCCCTACGTTGTTTAATTCTCTCCCTAAGTTTTTTCCCTGTTTCCCTTATGTATATCATATCACAATTCTTATACGTCACTTTATACACTACACCTTCACCTTTCTCACATATCTCCTTCGTTCTACTTTTCGCTTTCTTAATCACTTCCAAAATTCTTCTTCCTCCTTTTCTGTACGTCTTCACACCACTTCTTCTAAGTAAGTTCTTTAGTACTTCTGTCTTCTCCCCGATGCTGTCTATCTCGTGTCTTTTGTTCTTTTCCTCTGTCTACATCCTTATCTTCTTTCCTCTTCAATTCTGTTCTTCCTTAACTTCTGTTTGTGGTACCCGTTCTGCTCTAGTAAGCTCTAGAACTTCTCTATGTCTTCCTTTTTCTCCTCTTCAGTATGTATTTCTTCTATTCTTCTCTCCATATTCCTTATGAAGTTTCTTTTGGTGCTGTAATCCACATCGCTTCTTTCGTGACAGTAAACTCCTGCCGCACATTCTTTCCTGTACCATTTTTTTGTAAATCGTCCATCTTTTCTCTCTATAGTCATGTCCAGGAAGTTTATAATGTTGTTGTTCTCCAATTCCATTTCCAGTCTTACCCCTTTTTCTTCATCCTCAACCTAACTAACTAACTCTATGGCCTATGGAACCCGGAGGTTCAGTGCCGTGTTCACAAAAGCTCTCCACTGACTTCTATCCTTAGCTAATTGGATCCAGTTTCTACTTTGTATTCCTATCTCTTCGAGATCCATCTTAATATTATCCTCCCATCTGCGTCTAGGTCTTCGTAATGGTCGTTTTCCTATGGGTCTACCAGTCAAGACTTTGAAAGCGTTTCTACTTTCTTCCATTCTAGCTACATGACCTGCCCAACTAAGCCTCTTAGACTTGACGACCCTAACAATGTTGGGTAAACCGTATAAACTATGTAGTTCCTCGTTATGAAGCTTCCGCCATTCCCCATTCTCGTTCCTCTTGGGTCCGAATATTCTTCTCAGGATCCTGTTCTCAAATACTTTCAGTCTATGTTCTTCCCTCAGAGTAAGCGACCATGTTTCGCAACCATACAGAACAACAGGCCTGATTATCGTTTTATATATTTTAAGCTTTAAATTCCTCGACAGAATTCGCGACGACAAGAAATTTTGAACCGAATAGTAACACGAATTCCCTGCTGCTAGTCGACATTTAATTTCTTCGTGAATATGATTTTCGTCTGTTAATATTGATCCTAAATATTTGAAAGTATCCACTTTATCAAAAGTATTATTTAATATTTTAACGCCTCCACAATTTGCCGTATTACGGTCCCGACGCACTTCCATGTATTTAGTTTTCTCTGCATTTACTTCTAAACCCATGTCCCTGCAAATTTTTCCAGTTGTCTCTTTGTTCCTCTCCATACTCCCAAACAGTCATCCACGTATCTGCAAAACAATATTAGGTTTTTTCCACCTTCTATCACATTCTGCTCCCATCTGTTCATCACCAGTTCTGACAACACTCGACTTGAACCTATACTCAGTCCTTCCTTGATCTTGTCTAGTTTGTTCCCTATTGTACAAAAACTATTGTCCCATAGTACTTTCAAAGCTTTCACTATTTCTCTTCCTTCCAGTCTCTTATTTCTTTCCCTTTCATCTCTTCTTCTATGTAATCCCTCTCTATACTCGGAAACATTGCTTTAACGTCAATACTAAACATAATTGTTTTCTCCTTCTTATTTCCCATACATTCTAACATTTTTTTCACTTCCTTCGTATTCTTTACTCGATGACTCTCTTGACCTATCCGTATCTCTTCTGCTATTTTCCTTAGCTCTTATTCTAATGGTTCTAGACAGTTTCCTCTACAGTCCAACACTAGCCTTAGCTTAATCTCTTCCTTATAAAACTTTGGGAATCCTTTCATCTTTGGAATCCTTCCTTCTTCTTTCACCAACTTTTTAAACCCTTTTCTTCTTCCGTTCTCAACCACTTCCTTGAGTACCTCATTCTTAATCTTCTTCTCTCCTATGACTTCATACGTTTCATCACAAAGTTCATCCAATTTTCTTATATTGCTGTATTTATAATCAGTTGTATGTAGTATAGACTGTTATTTATATCCAATAAGGATCAGAGGAAGATTAAGAAAAAGTTTTAAGGCAATTGGTCAAGTATAAACAACAGATGTGTCTGGAAATGATAAGCAGAGGTGGGAGGGTAATTAAGTCAGGGAAGGTGGCCGAAAGATGACTCCCGGGGAAGTACGACTCAGGTGGCTTTCCATGCACACAAGGACTTTAACTTTTAGTATAAATATCTACGCTCGAAGATATCTCTTTCAGTTAGTGTCTGATGAAGACAACGTTAAGTTGTCGAAACCGTTACACTATAATTTAGTTTTTTATAAACAAGTGTATATACTCTGGTCAGAAGTGTTTATTATTTCATGAATACTCAATTCAAAATTTTATCTCTTTTCACTTGTCATTTAGTAACGTGCAAAATATGTGATTTACTGGAAATAAAAATTTCAGTTGTAAAAGAAGATTCTGAAGTAGCAAAATTTCAACAAGAATTAGACATATATTTGGTTGCACAATGTATATAATGATATGAAAAACATGTAGTGTATTCTAAAAAGAATAGTTCTGTAAAGGTGATAGCGTTCAATTTAAAGCACGCTCTTCCGACCCCTCATCTACCATACTGGTGAAGTGTTTTATAACAGACAACTTTGGACATATAACTTCTGTGTTTATGTCTGAAACTCAAATTATATGTGTATTTATGTATGGTCTAAGATTAATGATAGGCATGTCGCTGAACGGGTTATGTCATCTCTATTTAATTATTCTTCTAACAATCCTCAAAATAATGATAAAATAATTGTATATTCCTATAATCGTTATACTCAAGAAATGAACATATTAATGTGTTTCCGATTTATAATAATCATAAAGAGTTGATGAAAAAAATAGAACAAAATGCTCTTGTAAGGTCACTATTTTTTACCATGTGGTAGGAACTTTAGACAAATAGAAAAGAAAATGCTATTACATTTTTTTTTATATTCCAGTTGGGTGTCAAAAACTTATAAGAGATACTAAGGCAGGAAGGAAAAAATAATGAAACTGAAATGCAACAGCGTAATTTTCTAAGCGCAAAGCCACTAACTGGACAGATAATTAATCGCAAATGCACAGAAGATAATAAAGAAAGCTATTGTTTTCATACCATAACAATGTTAAGTATTTCTCATAAACAACCGTGGGAGTAAATAATAAAGTATTGCCTCTTCCAACACAGAACAGATCCTTATTTAAGTCCTCTCAAGGTGAAAAGGGAATAGAAAAGCACATTTCAGTTACAAAATTTCAGCCAAAATTTACCAAACCAAAGCCATCAAATCAAAAATATCCTAAAGATATCAAGGATGTTAAATATTTCTCACCTATTTATCATTCACTTTACGGCAGTTTCATTTCTGGAGCGTAGCAGGAAAATCAGGACCATCTTTTTGATATTCATGGCCATATATAAAATGTGTAATCTTCTTGATTATTTCTGCTGAATCTGTGTGCGTGTCGTTACATGCAAAAGTCTGCATTTTACTGAATAAAAAAATTTTTACTTTTCACATGTAGAAACAGAAGATTAGTCTATAATTGATGCAGCTAAACAATCCTCTGGTGGCTTAATAGGAAGCGGAACATTATTGAAGAAAACCACTTCTATCTTTGTTACATAAGAGGTATATTTCAACATGTGCTTCCAAATAACTGTGGTCTTCCGGTTGACCTGTTGAATAAGAAAGCGATGTTGCAGATTTCACTTCCTTATTTATTGATTATTCAATGTAGTCTAGGCAGAATGACATTGCGTGTTTGTGTGAGATCTTTTTCCCGATTTTTGAGTTCTGCCATAATTATTTTTCCTTATTTGTTTTCATTGTTCCACTGCTTTTCGTTACCTTTGATCTCTTTTTCTTTATTTTGTTGATAGGGGATCGCTAATTCAGAAAGCACTTGAATAAATTATAAGCCTTCTCACATTTTGTGACACATGATCCTTGGAATCCTGAACAGCCGATCACCAGCAGTTCCAGAGAGTGGTACAAAAGAATAACAAGAACATTCGATCATTTGTGTGCAGTGTGCATAATTATGCTTTTTAAAAAAAAAATTAGGAAAAGGATCAATTTCATAAACACCTACAATTCTGACGCTAGACAGGAAAACGGCGCGAAATGTTATACACGGAAGTCCAATGCTCCAGAAAGAAGGGGAACAAAAAAGGGAATTATAATAAAGTGAATGATTTTTCGTATGATATAATTAAAAGGAAGATTGATCGATTTTATAGCAAGGGGCAATCGCCACGGGTGAAATGTTCAAATTTTCAGAAAAAGAATTTTGCTTTCCCTAGGAGGAAATAATATTCCAAGAGCTTCCCAAATAATTTATTTTATTTTTGTGGTCTGGAAAAGAGGAATCTAGTGATAGAATTGTTGCTTGGCAGTACAGATAGCTGCACAAACTCCATGAACTTTGAATATTCTGCTACGATATTGTTTTTCTGGATGAGACCTGGTATACACCCATGAGATGGTACGGGTGAAATATTCGTCAGCGCGAGGGAAGCGAATCATGGTGCTCCATACAAGAACCAGTGAGAGATGTGTCCCAAAATTTTCTATATCAATCGGCTAAAATCATTGGTGACTGAGAAACCGATACTAATAATGAAATTGTATCAAAGGTGTGCAGGAATTGCTTATTAAAAAACTTTACAAAAACTGTGTCATTGTCACGGATAATGCCAGCTATCATTCGAGTCTACTAGCGAAAGCTCCATCAATGAAGAGAAAATTACAGAACATTGTTTCCTTCATGAAACAACACAAAATGTCGGACCCGAACCCTATTCACATTAAAATTGAATTGGCACATGCAAGAAAATAAAATACATCCATAAAATACATGGTGGATGAACTTGCAGCCACCATGTATTTTATGCTGCAAGTTACAAGTAACAATTCAGTGTACAAGAATTGTTACGCTTAACTCCCTCCCAACTGTACGTCGAAGCCCACTGAACTCGTATGAGCTTGCCTGAAATCTTCTGTTAGAAAGAACAATATATGTCGTACGTTGAGTGCCACTCTGTATCAATTATTGCGAAACAGAAAGGAAAAATTCACTCTTAGCTTCATTTCCCTTTAGTCATCCACACGATGAAAATCGAAGAAAACACATGAACCACGATAGAGATAACAGTCAGAAAAGAGATGTAATTCATATAGGAGATAGTAACGACATTGAGTAACGTATGTCACTCTATTTCTATGTATATTACTAAGACATTTGGAATTAGTACAAGTGTTCTTTCAGAATATCACGTTATTATACCTGCGTTTCAAATTTTATATGAAGTCACAAAAAACAATTAAGTCTAATTTCATGGTATGATCTTATTTTACTCTTAAATATCACATATTGTTAATATTGTATAATTTCCATAATGAAAAGGTGTGTTTGAATCAAACATGTTATGTTCCATGTACATACATATCTACTCAATACGTCGTTTGATTTTTATATTTAGTTTGATAACCACAGACGGATCTAAAGATGGCGGAGCATCGTTCGACACCACCCGAGCGATAATGGTTCCAGTGTTGCAAGAGCCTGTTAGAAAAAATACTGAGAATCTGTCATTGCCGCCTCCAGAAGTACACCCTTGATCGATCTGTGCCCATATCGGATTACTTTAATGCTTGTTATGTTAGTGATATTATTATTAGATTAATATTAACGTAATATAAGTTTAGCGATAGTAACAATATGTCACCAGGACACTAGACTCGTGGTCTTATGGCTTGTTTGAGATGTAGTTTATGAATGCGGTACAATAATTCTCTTGAATACAAAGGAAGCCTGTTGGAAACGAATTGAACGCACAAATATAACAGTGTTCTAATAAAAACTATTTCGTAGGATATGATTGAAATGATCATATATCTGTCAGTTCTACAACGCACAACAAACAACTTTGCATTAGAAAGTTCAAGAAATACTATAGGACACATTACTCCAAACGAAATTGTTTTTTCATATTCCAAGGAAAACCAAAAGACATCAGTTTCAAGTTGGTTTTTCTCTGATTTTTAAAGGAATGTACTTTAGACCACTGTTGTGCTGATCACTTCAACTAAATGATAACTTTATAGTCTTTTCGATAGATGAGCATATTCTTTGAAACACATACCAATCTCCTCAACCTGCTTCGAAACACTCTGTGTGATTTTTCATTCTTTTTCACTCTTGGTTTAAGTTTTCTATTATGATATGTATATATAATGTGTGTCTTTGTGTGAGAGTGTGTCTAGTAACGGCGTCATTGACAAGTTTTTAATGTAACAAAAAATAAAAAATGAATCTTTATTATTTTTACTAATAACGTAAACTTTCATTTTTCTATTTTTGAACATAATTTATTTTAAATTCATGATACCTGTAGCATTGAATCAGAAAAGTTTCCTATAAAAAGGTGTTTTTCTGTTGAGCGAGTAACAAGCTGCCACAATTACTTCGTTGCTGCTGCAACTAATCCTTCAAACCTTTTTGCCTTCTGATCAACAGTAAAAATATTTAAGGTCTGAATATCGTGATTCCATTTTTAATTTCTTTGCAATTTTCTGTTACATCTTTGATCCTTGTGTTATTTTAGTGCGTCATGACGATCTCAGAGAGCTTTCCACAGCGTTGTCCCATTTGTTTTTCATCCAACGCTATAATAGTTTAGAATAGTACTCTAAATCTGTAGCACCTTTTGATAGATATTCTGCCACAAAAGTCCCGAGGAGCGCCATAAAAGACTGGCTTAATTTATTGCAAACAGTATATTTTAAAAGGAAGAAAAAGAAGTTTCCACTAGTTTCAAGTTTGTTGTCTCTCATGGTCAATGCAGTTATATAAATCTCACCCTGAGTCACGCACTTGAATAAACTTGTTTTTTTACTATCCATAAATTTGAAGAACATGTTCACAAGCTAGCACTTGCTGCTGGTTATGTTCAGTATTCAAAAGTTTGGGAACTTATCTGGTTGATGTTTTCCTCACACCCAATAATTCGTCACAGTGTGTTGTAACCACAGTTACACAAAATGCAAGTAGTCTCTACAGTGCACAGGAGTTACTCTTCGAGTTTTCAATCCCATATTATAGATCTTTTGTGAGTCAGTAGTGTTGAGAAAGCATCAAAACGAGGTTAATTTTCATTGATGTCTCACCCATTTCAAAACCGCCATCCCAATTTCTCACAATGTTTCTAGAAGATTTAAGTACCTCAATATTCCTCATTTTCCAAGACAGATTTTTTAACAGTCATTATTTTGTGTACAGGTACTCAATAACTGGTCGCTTCATTTCCCGCTGTTCTTCGGTAATGCCTAACTTCAGCACCATTCCGTCCATTTGCGTAGCGTGAAATAAAATGAAATCGCCGCTTGTTACGTGTCGTAACTTTATATATATAAAAATAAAAAAAGTAATGAGAATAGTATTAGAGTTGCGTCTTAGTTTTCTTTTGTTAAAGGGTTAATCAGCGCCGCCAAGTGGTTGGTAGACAAACTATACCAACAGGTATGTGAAATATGTGTAACGCCATTTCATACTGAAGTTGGTGATAGCAAGGGGAAAATATATTTAGTGTAGAATTGGATTCTAAGTGAAATCTACTTGTTACGGCGAGTTAGAGTAGATTTTGTAATGAAGTTTTGATTTTTCACTCTTCTTGTAAATAGAAATTTGATTATAACATTGATGTAAGGTTGTGCAACAAATTTTTAATACTGAATAGGAGGATTTTCAGAAAATTTAATAGATTTTCTGTGAATCTGTGGACGTTTAAATGGAAGGCGGTAAGTCTCATTAGAAGCATATGTTTGTGGTGGATAAAGACTCCATTGTTCAAGATTTGTCAACTTATTGTACATTCGTTGGTTTATTTAATTCGTATAAAGATATATTCGTTCGTAAGAGCTTATCATTTAACCCGAATGGAGAACTTAGTGATATATTTCTTAGTGATCAGTTTTTTTTATCTGATATTTTGCGGCAAGTAATTTTCCAAGTGAAAGAAAGCTTTATGTTATATGGTCTCTGCAATATTCTGATGAATTTAGTAAACTATTGTTTGTCTCTCTGCTTCAGTTTCAAAAGTTAATCAAACAAAACGTGGGGTGATTTCTCGACTGGGATCGCCTTACCCTATGCGACTGTCCATGCTTACTTTGGTAAGGTCACATGAGCACAGCGTAGCACAAAATCACCAACTTCACTATCTAATTGATGTTGAACAGAGAGTTGTTCACAGTTTGTGTGCGAAGTGGAGTACATATTGTTGTGTAAGTGAAGTAATAAAGCTTAAATTTTTCTCTCAGAAACTATTTAAATGAAATAAGTAGTTTAGTGAAAGGTAATTCAGAGGACATTTATTATGAGAGACATCATAAGTAATAGAAGAGAGAAACGTTATTTATCTTTTCGTATTTATATAGCAATAACAAGTCTCTTTTTCAGTATGGAAAGTGCGCGTGGTTCGAACTGGAGTGATATGAATTCAAGTCAGAGCACTGTACCTGTTCAATTGTGTTTAAATCATTTCGAGAATGGAGACCATGGTCAATTTATAGATAAAAATTCCTTTGTAGAAAGAAATAATAGAAGTTCCTCTTCTTCTGAACATTCCTCGGAGTTACGTACTTTTTCTTTTTTAAATGAAAGTGATAGTGAATCGGAGTCAGCTTCCAATGTTTGTGTTCACACTGAAGGAAAGAACAGGTGTAGTTCGTCATTATCTGCGCCGAGCGAGTTGTTGGTTGAGCAAGGTCATGGACACGAATTAAGGAGTGATAAGCCTGCTGTTGGAGCCGAGTCTGTTAGTCAGTGAGTGATGAATCCATTTAAGTTTGTGAGTGAAGAAAAAGAAGAAAATCGTGGGTCTGATGAAAAGTGGAAATTAAATGCGTTTATTCCCTATAGTGTTAATATGAACAAAATTACAATTTTGGCAGCTAATCAGAACTTCTTACATCAAGTGGATAGTATTCCCCATTGTGATGGAATGAATGATATGGTTACTCTTAAGTTCCTGTTGGCAGTGTATCTGATAGTTCAGACTGGATAGTACCCGAAGGAGGCAGTTTTTGTTAGTTCCTTGGGACGGACATCAGGTATGTTCTATAATGAATTTAGTAAAACAAATGTTGGTTACGAATGATTGGAGTGTTATATGCAAATCTCTGTTTGATCGTTTTGTGACTCCATTAGGAAAACAACAAATTTTACGTCTTTATGTTCATTGTTTACAAGAGCCTAACGAAAATGTTATGGAGTATGTACAAAAGGTTACCGATAGTTATGAGGTTTGTACCGGAAGGACGGATCGAACAGCGATCCTTACGAATATAATGGAAGGTATGATACCCGCTCTTAAGTATGAGTTGTTTAAATGCGATACTCCAAATGACTTAGATACATTAATGAATGAAGTGCGAAAGTATGAAATACATTCCAGAAATCAACTTGTATATAATAGCATAATTAGGAATCAAACAGTGGCGGAGCAGAGGGAAGTCAATCCTAGCTTTCGCTCTAGTGTTACATATAGTTCAGTACCAGGTCTGAACAAACTTGGTGGTAGTTTTGCTAGGGTTAATATCTCTTCGAAAGAAAGGGTTAAGCCCACTACTTTGAATTCAAGAAGCCGGATGCAATCCGAGCTAGACCGAGACTCTAGAAGCAATTCTACAAGGGGTGCTCAAATGTTATTGGGTACGAATAAACAGTTTAAAAATAAGGATTTAGTAACTTCTTTCGTTGAAGTGTTTATATTAGGACAGCGTATCATTGGGGTGATAGATAGCTGTTCATCGGTGAGCTTACTCAATAAAGAATGTTTTGAAGAATGGAACCAGAAACAAAGAAATCCTGTTAAGGTTCTGAAGGAGATGTTTACAGGTGTGGGAGTTTCTGGTAAAGCATTGACTCTTACGTCATGTGTTTATATACCTTTAAAATTCAGCAATAAAGTTTATCGGCTGAAATTCTTTTTGGTGGACCGACTAGAGCCGACATTTATCATTGATATCGGTGAACTGAAATACTTGAATGCCCGTTTGGATTTAACATCAGATACGTTGTATTTAGGTCAAGAAGGCATTTCGGTGCCAATCCTATATAAACCTTCTCGTGAAAAATCTGTTGGTAATTTGCAGTCAACAAGTAGCAGTGCCGTAGGAGTTTAAACACGAACTGACAATGGTGCATCCAACTCGGTTTTCAGCTCGATTATTTATGAAAATTTCGGATGTTGGCTTGGATTCTTTAAGAGCCACCGAACGGTGTGTTCCGTCACCGTCATTGAATGACGTCACGATGTCCAGTCCGGACGTTAGTGTGCCCGCTGTAAGAAGTGAAGGGTATGAAATTTGCATATTTTAAGAACTCTCCGAATAATAATCCACCATTTAATAAGAAGCGTTGTGAGAAAGGTCAGGACATTCGTAGGTCGTCGTCGGCGTCGGGCTTAGAATGTGAAGTCAAGTCTCGTTTTCAAAAGATTTTTAACCATATGGAGTCTAGAGACATCAGAGGTAAGGAGCGTCGTGGTGGGCAGTCAACTAATGCCAAGAGTCGTCCAGCGTCGACGTTGAGGAGGAAGCAGCGTCTACTATGTAATAGTCAGGCAGTTGTTTACGAAGGGCAGCGAGGGAAATTGGAGTCGTCTTGGCCGGAGCATTGGATGGTTTTTCAATCGAGGCAGTGGCGTCAAGATAGCCCCAAGGGAGCGTCGCCGTCGTGGGATCGTCGTATAAAATGTGCCAAGGCGTTAGTGACCTGTCCATTAGTTGATAAGATGTTTAGAGGATCAGAACAGTCAGGTAGGTAATCCGAAGAGGCGTCGGAGTGGTTACAGCCATAGGATAACATCAGCGTCGGCGTCGGTGGACTATAATGAGTGATTATAGCTTCCAAACCAGGGACAGTGATCTTGGATTATCGATGAACTTAGGGTGTAGTAAGGATCATCGGTTGATTTCAGAGCGTTGGTTTGGCCGTGTATCGAGAGAGGCGTCGGCGTCATTGATCCAAGGTCTTCGAAGTGATTACTGCGGTGTGGTAACAGAAAACAAATCAAGTAATAAGACTGTCTCTTCGCCAGAGGTTATATGGAAGAGGATTGAGACGTAGGCGTCGCGACGGTATGTGTAATGATTTAGCGTCGGCGTCTAAAATTAGTAAAACGAATTTTTGAATAGAGACTTCAAATTTTCTGATGTTGTTTATGAACCTTGTTCGTCAAGACGCAGCGAACTTAATACACCTAATAATTTATCGTCGAAAAGGGCGTCTAGTGCTAATAGTGTTATGGTTTATCCTTCTGAGCAAGGAAGGAAATATAAAAGTTTTCAGTCAGCTGGTTCATTGATGGGACCAGAACAGTCGTCGGATGTGTTTGGTTTGGAAATCGTCGGTGATTTGTCAGAAGGAACGACGCCGTCGGTATCTAATCCTGCCACCAGTGTTGCCAACCTACGGAAAGAGGACATTCATGAGAGTGGTTTCCGAAATCCAATCGTATCTTGGACACCAATTGTAACAGTTTACAGCAACTTAAACCAACGTCGGTGTGAGGCGTCGCCGTCGGGTTATGCACATGGTCCCAGTGTTACATCCCAGGACTAGGATTTTAATGGAAGAAATTTTTATCCTTTAAGTGCACCACAGTCCATGGGAATGAGTGAGATGGACATGGATCAGCGTCGGTGTGAGTCGTCGTCGTCGAAGACTGCGCAAGATTTCAGGGTTACCATCCTAGATAGTGCGACTAATAGCTTCGTAGATGAGATACGGAAGGAGCCTACAGGTGTACAGCCCTCGGAGAAGTGTGGTCAACTACATTTGAGCCAGCGTCGTCCAGTGGCGTCCGTGGAAGATACCTGCAGTGTATCCGACTCAGAATTAGTGGAACTTAATCCTATAGCCATGCCAGGGAAGAAATCGAGTGTTCTTTTGCAAGATATGTCAGAAAATGGAAAGTGAAGACTTGGTGCGATTGAAATGTCCAAGCAGACTTCTCCGAGTCTCCGTGAGGGAGCCTATAATATTCCGTTGGGCATAAATAAGAATTTTGGATTCCCTAGGAAATCTAATGATATGGATGGATCACCGGTATCATCATTGGAGCATAAGGTGTCAAAGGTCCCACCGATTCTTGGGCAAGAGTCTAAAGATTTAGAACAACTAGAAAGGAACTTGAGTGAATCTAAGAAGAGTGGAGATTCAACTTCGTCATACCCGGTGGCTGGTTTAGCGGAAATTGGTCAGCCATTGGAGTCTTCGTATGATCATCGGACATTGAAAGATGATTTTCCATTACCCATTGATTGTCCTACCATTGTGGGTTCATTTCATGATCCAGGTTTAGGAAGTGCTAATTGGAATAGTTTAAACTATTTTATAGTTGGTCCTGTTGAGGCCAGTTGCGTGTCTGAAGGGAGTCAATCACCATCAAGAAGTAAAATCCAGGTGGAACCAGAGGCGGCCCTATGCTCTGATGGAGGTCGTGTACAACCAGGGATACCCTCAATCTTCAGGGGTTGCCAACATGGGGTAGGCCTATCCATGGTCAACAGTAGCGGCTCTTCCAATTCCAATATGGATGCCACAAGGGTAGACGTGCCCTTGATTTGCAGTGGAGGTCGAGATGATCCTGTACATGTCCGGGTGTGCAGTGGTGATTCTATTGATCCAGTATCGACGGAAAATCCTGATGAGCAGAGTGGTTCCATGTCACTTCATTTTGGAAGGAATGGTTCCAGAGGTCCAATAGGAGAGGTAGATGGTGGTCACTATCCGGATGCTGAGGATGTGGTCAACTTCCGGAGTCAGCGATTTTCTCCGGGGGATTCCAGCCAAGGAGGTGCATAGAGTGCTGAGAGCTTAGGCATGAACTTCCAGCTACGGGAGGAAGAAGTTCATCCTGATCCTGTTCAAGTGGATCCTGAATTTGCCGAGTTGGATCCAAACTTGCAAGGGTACGTAGAACATTTGGTTACGAAATTTCCTAATGTGTTTTGTGATCGTGTAAATCAGATTAAGAGCTTTGAATACACCATATTTCTTAAGGATTATGTTCCCATTAGGAAAAAAGCTTATCCTCTCTCTAGAGCAGACCAGAAAGAGTTAGATAAAATTCTTGATAATCTGATAGAACAATATAATTCAGAAAAGTCAAAGCCAGTGGGCTTTTCCGTTCTTTTTTGGTAGGCAATAAAACGGGGGATAAGAGATTAGTAATTAATTATCAAGGTCTGAATAAGAAACCCTGTATCAATGCGCAGTATACGCCAGGATAGAAGATGTGTTAGCGAGTTTGTCTAAAGGAACTATTTATAGCCACTTTGATGTACAAAAAGCATACTGGATTTGAAACTTTCCACGGAATGTACTCAGTACACAGCATTTTTAACCCATAGAGGCTTATTTGAATTTAAATTTCTTCCGTTTGGGTTAGCTACGGGATTTTATATGTTATCCACGGTTTTAACGGAACCGTTATATCCATTGAAGAATGAAAGAGTCGATTGGTTCTTTGATGACGTTTGTTGCGTTTGCAGAGATATTGGATCGCATAAGCATCTTTTGGAGAAGGTGTTGGGAAAATTTGACGAAGCGAGTATAACTTTATCTGTGAGGAAGACTAACTTGTTTCGCAAGAGGACTTCATATTTAGGGTATGAAATAGAAGGAGGAAATATGTATTTAGACCCTTCTCGACTAGAAGTGATCAAGAAATTACCAGCACCGAAAAATAGAAAGGGGTTAATATCATTGGTTAGTTTTCTCCAATATTATAGTAAGTTCATCCCTCAGTTCCATGAAGTCATAGAACCTATGACTTGACTTTGTTCACCACGGCAGGAGTATTATTGCGGTGCCGAACAGCAAAAGGCCTTGGAGGATATTAAGGAACTTTTTGAGAGTCATGTGATCTTAAAACTTCCGGATTTGGATAAGAAGTTTATAGTCAGCGCAGATGCCAGTTTAAAATCCTTAGGCGGCAGTATTGAGCAGGAAAATGACCAAGGTAGGAAGCGTCCAATTGCGTTCTTTTCCAGGAAACTGAAGCCCTATGATAAAAATAAGCCTATATTTGTTTTGGAGCTATTAGCGGCTATTGAAACAATGGAACGGCTTAAAACATACCTGCATTCGAAATTCGAGTTCGGAGTGGATCATATGGGCCTAGTGTATGTGAAGCGTAACCTGCGGAGAGTTAAGAAATATGGTAGCTTGCTATATCGTTTATTTGCCTTTGATTTTGAAGTCAGCCTCCACGAATATGAATATCTCCGCGGATTTTCTTTCTAGGTTATATGATACTGAAAATTTTGAATCAATGCACTTGGAACCTACATATGAAGAAAAATTACAAACATGTGTATGGCCAATATGTGGGCAATGCCTTTTGCTAGTCAATCAGAGCAAGAGCATCAGGAGATGGACCCTTTATTAAGATCAATCATCGACAAAATAAGGCGGAAGGAATCACTTGATGGTTATAAAATGGTACAAGGGATCTTGTGTAAGAAGACTAAGGCCTATAGTAATCCATACAAGATCTGTTTACCCAAGAAGTTAGCTCCAAATATAATTCAATATTATCATTCTTCTATTTTGCCCGGAAGTTACCTAGGATTGGGTAAAACGATAGGAAAGATGTCCTCAGGATATTCATGGGAAGGGATGCTGGACCAAATAAGGATTATGTGTTATCGTGCGACTTGTGTCAGAAGAACAAAAGTAGTAACAAGAATCCTATGGGTCAATTGATTCCGAGCTATGCTACGATAGTGAATGGATTATGGCATACAGATGTCCTTCGACCAATGCCAGATACAAGGTCGGGAAGATATTATATGATTGTGGGTGATTCATTTCCCGAAATGGTATTTCTGGAGCCTTTCAAAAATCTGTCTAGCCTTGATAAATAAATTATACAAACTGATGTGTCGAAGAGGGTTTCCGTTTGCAATTGGGCACGATAATCATTCAGTTTACACGGCTGCTAAATTTAAGGATTTCCTGTTTAGTAACGGAATCAAGGATGTGCGCATATCCCCTTATCATGCTGCTTCTAATCCGGGGGAGATATATATACGTACGGTAAAGGATAGTCTCAAGATATTCTTCGGAAACAAGCAGAATCAGTGGGATCGAGGATTACACGAGATTGAATTTTCGATAAATAATGCCCAACATGCAGAAACGAAATGTACTACGATAGAAATGGTATTTCCCTATAACGTTTGTGATCCGTTGTATGTAAAATGGAATGTGCCAAGTGCTGATGTGATGAAGAAAAATCCTCAATTGGTAATAAAAGCCTTGGAGAATTTAGAACTATCCTGGCGAAGGAATAAGGAGCAATATAATAAACGTAGGTTATCTACTTCATATCAAGTGGGAGATAAGGTTTTGTTGAAAGCGCAAATCAAGTCGTCGCTAGAAGATAAGGTTACCAAGTCATTATCTAGCCGTTGGACTGGTTCATATGAAATTATACGATTCTTAATTCAGAATACAATAGAAGTTAAAAAAGTAAATGATTCTCGTGATATAAGGAAATCTCATGTGTCATTAACGAAGAAGTATCGGGAGTTAAGACAGTAATTGTGACTTTTTGGAATGCGAAGGATGAGATTGTAAATAATTTTAAAATGTTAAATATCGACATTTTTAATATGTAAATACTGTAAAGTGTATATATATACAAGTTATTAACAGCTGTTTCAATTTGCAGATCTGTATAGGTGATAGTGGATATGATTATGAATGCGCATTATTGTCAGGATCGATCCAATGTTTTGTAAATTTGGTACCTATTAAATTGTCATCGGATGAATAAGATGGACATGTTTGAACACAGCCTTCCAGGAAAAAAATGGAAATTCTGTTCTGTAACTTTAAATATTTATATTTATTCCAGTTTATGTATGTTACTAGAATTATGTATATGTTGTTTATATGGTGGTTTAAGAATATTTTTGTTAAATTGTTGCCATTAATTAGTTTTGGTTATCTAAATAAGCTCATCGTATGGGTTTAAGAATAATCCTAATTGGTTCTGGGTAGGACCTAAGACTCCGAGATACCTAGTAGACTACCCCAAGAGTGATTGTTGGAGTGTATGTGAGAGAATTTAATTATTTTTTAGTTCCTTTAGTTTAATTAGTGGATGAATGATTTGAGAGGATGCTAGTAGGTAAAGTAGAAGGTGGAGGTCGTAGTTAGGAAATAATTTAGACGACTAGACCAACGTGACCCCGACCTAGTTAAGAGTATATATAAAAATATAATAAAAAGTCCTAGATTTTTTATTTGGGGCGCTGCAATGTTGTTACGTGCCGTAACTATATATATATATATATATATATATATATATATATATATATATATATATATATATATATATATATATAAGTAATGAGAATAGTATTAGAGTTGCGTCTTAGTTTTCTTTTGTTAAAGAGTTAATCAGCGCCGCCAAGTGGTTGGTAGACAAACTATACCAACAGGTATGTGAAATATGTGTGACGCCGCTTCATACTGAAGTTGGTGATAGCAAGGGTAAAATATATTTAGTGTAGAATTGGATTCTAAGTGAATCTACTTGTTACGACGAGTTAGAGAAGATTTTGTAATGGAGTTTTGATATTTCGCTCTTCTTGTTAATAGAAATTTGATTATAACATTGATATAAGGTTGTGCAACGAATTGTTAATACTGAATAGGAGGATTTTCAGAAAATTTAATAGATTTTCTGTGAATCTGTGAACGTTTAAATGGAAGGCGGTAAGTCTCATTAGAAGCATATGTTTGTGGTGGATAAAGACTCCATTGTTCAAGATTTGTCAACTTATTGTACATTCGTTGGTTTATTTAATTCCTATAAAGATATATTCGTTCATAAGAGCTTATCATTTAACCCGAATGGAGAACTTAGTGATATATTTCTTAGTGATCAGTTTTTTTTTTTATCTGATATTTTGCGGCAAGTAATTTTCCAAGTGAAAGAAAGCTTTATGTTATATGGTCTCTGCAATATTCTGATGAATTTAGTAAACTATTGTTTGTCTCTCTGCTTCAGTTTCAAAAGTTAATCAAACAAAACGTGGGGTGATTTCTCGACTAGGATCGCCTTACCCTATGCGACTGTCCATGCTTACTTCGGTAAGTTCATATGAGCACTGCGAAACATGTTCCAATGATGTAGCTGTGAATTCCGTATGCAGCATGAATATTTTACCTTTGGCTTTCCTATCAATGGTAGCGATATCCAACTTAATGTTTTTTTTAATGACAGTAATAATTAAAATAATATAAGAATCCACTTCATAACAATACTATATATTAGTTAGTAGGTGTTAAACACTATCTGCTCAATTCATATAGTTTCAAATCCACCTAAATCAAAACAAAATTATCCCTGTATAGTAGCAACTCTGCATTTTTGACATCCTAACTATGCTGTGCTCAACTATAGGAAATCCTATAGAGCAGTTATGTCCGTGTATCTTGCCTCTTGACAGGTATAAGAGATAAGCACAAGCGGTTTCTTAGTGTTCAAAAATAGGCACCATCTTCTCCCTTAACATGCTATTTAAAACAAGTACTGGAGATCAACTATTCCCGGTTTCAACGTTTATCGCCATAAACCAAACCGATAACAGCGAAAATTGTTTCTCCAAGTGGATGTAGCGTCCGTCCACAAGAACGTATTTAATATTTGTTTCTGCGCCATTACTCAAATAAAAACTGGTAAAAATCTACTATTTTTGATTTCTACACTGATCTCTACGAAGAAGCGATAATAGGTAGCGAAGCGGTTTTTGTATATGAATTATTTTTCCACCGTATCTTCCTAGAAACCTCGCAAGCTATTGAAATCTGTACAATTTCCTGTTTCAGTTCTGATTTCCTAGAACAAAAGTTAATAACTAATGAATTTTGTCATACCGATTCATTGATACAGATTCAATGTCTGAAGAACAGGTTCCACTTTCAATCATATTGCTCTACTACAGCTGGAAGTTGTTTCACTATCACTTTCATTTTTTATGTTCAATCTTATAATTTGCAAGTCAACCGTATTTTCACGACTCGTAATGCAACTAACTTGTTCATTCAATGGGAAACAGTTAAACTATATTATAATTAGGTTACAGTAACTAGCACTCTTAGGACTATGAAGTATTTAGTTTTGCAAATGATACCTAAAAGATTGAAAAATTATTCATTAAGAATGCTATTTTTATAATCATTCTACATTGTTGATCTTACACAAGAAGGCGTAACCTTAAAAGAACTGTTGCTACTTTTAGAAGCAAATTCAACATTAAGTATTATTTCTGAATTTCCTCGCTGCTTCACTTTCAGTAGATATGGTCCATCTTCGCGCTTTTGATTATCCTTCTAGAAATCTTTAGAAGTGTATTATTATTATTGGGCTTACGTCAGATGCAGCTGTAATACGCATAGTGAGCAGAATGCGGTAAATTATTATTGTTATAGGATAAGAGACACAGAAGGTCAATAACCACCGCTGTAGCACTCGAAGCAACAATGATCGGTTCGATCATTCGCGTCTTAACACAACATAATAAAACATCGATGCAAACGCTTTGATACGTAGTCTCTTATTTTGAATAAAGGATACATAGGTTTAAAATTTAATAATATGCAAATTTATATGTAGTCCACGTGAATTTCACAAACTTCTGCTGTCGTAGAGGATAAATACTTAATGTAGCCATTGCAGACTTCATGACTGCACTTGGCGACATTAATAATATATGCTTGTAAAATTCCCTTCCAAATGACAGTTCTTCATCTCTGTATTTTGAGTTCCCAGATTTGAATTAGAAATAGTATTTTTTATCTAAATGTCCTAATTCTTTCTTACTATGGTGCGGAGATACTACAGAGTGTGGCTTGGGCAATGGCCTCACTTGCTCCATCGACCTTCCTTATTCAACTTACCATTTTTCAGGACATGTAAAACAATCCAAAGATCAAATCAATTCAGTATTTAGCACAAAGGACTGCGTTTAATCACGACCTCAAAATCAAAAGGATTTTCCGTTAGTATGTTAGTTCATTCGGCGGGGCCCCCATCAAGTGTATCAGGTTTTCATTGACGTCTTTGAGCAATCTACTAAGGTTTTGCGTTCTGAGAAAGTCAGAAAATATGTCCACCGTCACCTAGTGCAGGGTGTGGTTAGTTTCTAGTTATATTACATGTTAGAAACAAGTGAACACTAGTTAAAATTCACAAACGTTTCTATCGAAAGTATTATGTTTGTAATTACGCCGTTAAAGAGTTGCGGTATGTATTGAGGATTCTTATGAAGCATAGGGAGCTACGACAGAAAGTTAAACTGAAGGAAGGAAATGACAATACTACTAAACTAAAGTCCGAAAAAGAAAAATACTCATGGGCCACATTATGAACAGTTTTTCAACTATATGAAAATAGACAAGAAGGAACTCTTTATTATTTTCTAACAGTCGACAAGCATTTACTATGTTCTCTCTTTTTTAGAAAAAGAAGAAAGATAAAAACATTCGTAACTGACACATGGTAAGCAACACAGAAAGAATTATGAGCTCAATCAGACGCAAGTCCTAAGAAAGTATTCTCGTAATTAGTAACTATTCAGATAGATAGCGAATTTGCTCTCAAACTATTCAGCAATAACCAATAGCTAGAAGACCCATTTTTCTTTGATTCGTAATATTTTCTATAAATTTTTCATTACTGTACTTTAAACGCGTGTCATTATTATTATTATTATTATTATTATTATTATTATTATTATTATTATTATTGACAACTCTCCTGTAGGGGAGTTCTCACATTACAAAAATTCCAAACCAGTAACTGTTATTGGAATACACGTATGCAATATTAACATTAGGCTACTGCACGAAATCGACAAAAGGATATCTGTATATAAGCCATAGAACGTATTTTTATTTCATTATATCTATCTCTATTAGAACACATAATCCTCAAAATATTTATAGACCTTCAGTCTTTAAACTTCTAAGCTCGTAGTTAACTCTGAGCACCTAATTCTTTAAATTATCGTGAACATCTAATTCCTTCAACTCTTCTGAAATATTAAATTTTTCTCGTAACGATCCAATAACTTTCATGTGGGTTCTAGTGTGTTTGTAGATGCTCTGAATCTAACATCAAGGATTCCTCCGGTACATTCCAAGCCTTGTAACCATGCCATGTTTTAACTTCAACTCGCCAACGTTTGAGAAATCGTCAAAGAAACCGCTAATTTTATAACTTCCTAAAGTATGGATTTTTCTTTTAAATAGTCGAAATAGGAAATTCATAATAACTTCAGAAACTGTAATCTAAAAGTAGCGGGAGAGAATTATCCAACAGAATTAAAACCAGGTTAAAAAGCATTGAATCCTGGCAAAGAAATAAGCCGGAACATCTATAGAAATACGCTGCAGTTGTATTTCTTACTAACGAATTTTTTATAAATCCTTCTTATTGTTTCGACTTTTTTCTATGTGTATCAGAAACCATGTTTATTTAACTACAACCATATATTTCTGCATTTGCAAAGGCACTATTTTGTTCTGAAGCTAATATTGCCTGAAGTAACACAATAGAAGATAAATGTTTCAAAGCTCAAATACCAAGGGATGTTGTGAAGCTTTCAAAGAACATTTGTAAATCGCCGCCCAATTAAGATTTCGACGAGGGTACATTTTTGCCTAAAGTTATATATATGAACCAGAGATAAACATTTAAAAAATTAAATTCTAAAATAGTAATCAAATATATAGCCTGTACAATTAAAGATACAGAATAAAAAGGAAATTACGTAGTTTAAATTTAGAGAAAGTTATTTAGATAGAATATAAGGAAGCTTAAGTATTTGAAATTCTCACTGTTTGGAAAATCGATCGAAAAAGAAATAACAAAAGAGAATGGATGATAATATATCAAATTCAGTTTGTAACCCTGGAAGCTTTCATAGTATTTTCTAATTCGCTAATTCGGTAACGCTAACTTTTTTTCTTACAATTAGTATCACTTTGGAATATGTAAGACAGTTTGCAGTAAACGCTTTTGCTTATATTTACTTTTCGTTACATCTGAGAAAAAGAGTTTTGTTTTCATTACTAGAATGGAAGGCAACCTGTTTTCATTGTTGATTTTGTAAAGAAATAGGTAAAAAATCGTGGGATATATTTTGATCTTTCTACTGTGAACATCCAAAGTAACCTTATAATCCTTCCCATTACCGACTTTATTTTAGAAAATGGGATTAGGTGTTGCTTGGTTAAAGGTAAAATTAACTCCAATACATTAAAAGTATTGAGGAAGATAATGTTCCTATAAAAGCTAAAATTAATTAATTTCGTTGAATTACCGTGATATTTGCTTTTAACAATTAGTTCAATTAGTATGAAATTTGCAGGAAATACGTATTATCAAAGTCGATTAACTGAGCTGAAAATCCTACCTACGCATCTAGAGTGCTGACAAGAAAAGTAATTATTCAACTGTTTCCAATTATTACAATAATAATAATAATAATATTTTTTTTCATTTTTATTCCAGGTCTTTCTTTTGAAAGAAATATCTTTTTATTAAAGCGAAACAGGAATTAAATTATACGTAACTCCTCGATACAAACTTCAAGCTATTGAAATAAATTCAAAATGATATACTGAACATTTTGTGATTATATACCACAATTTACTGTAATAATGGAAGATAATTATGAAAGGAAATATGAAGCAGATTCTGTGGGTTCCCAGATTTTCTTTAAAACTGAACATGATGAGTCTTCTATTGAGGAAGGTCCAATAGACGTAAAAAACATTGACTTGTCGTCAGTATTCACAGATGGGAATCCGACTGTATATGATAGTGTAAGTTGTGCCTCGACTTCCAGTGTAACTGATTTAGTGAAGTCAGAGTGTCAAATTGACGAAGATAATGTTCATATAATTGAAGTTGATGACGAATATAAAATAGAAGGATGCAATGTTTCTTCATATCTTCCTGTTTCTTTTTCGAATAACGCAATAGAAGCTGTGGATGACGGTACGGAAAGGTAAAATTTTATTTTTATTTTAAATTTTTCCATATTTGGTTATTATAAAATGTATGCTCATAATTTTTCTTTTTTTTTTCTAAACTTTTTATGTTAGTCCAAACACAAATTTAAACCTTAACACTCAAGCATACGCATTGACGGAAATTTTCCGTTTTGAAGTAAATACGTGACTCTTTGAGACTAGCTTTACGCTGGGAGCTGTGGCGCCCTCTAGCTTCCTCTTTTGATTGTTTAGTCACATACAAAATGCTGTCTATTTCTATAAGCAGTTGTGGAAATATATTTGCGGGGAAAAGCTGTCACCGCGTGTGGATTTGTTCGTGTATTTTATGATTATATTATACTTTTTGTACATATAATTGTGATCAAAATGGAGTATGAGAAAGAACCAAGAACTGTTATAGAATTGTTGTCGAAAACATTGAAAAATTGTTTTCGAGGTTTTGAGCATAGGAATCTTCGAAAGTACGGACAATCCCGTCACCTCGTGTGGCTTCGTTTGAAAAAGTAACGCAATTGTTACAATTGCAACTACTTCAAGTAATAAAATTTTCGAAGCGGCTTAAATAGAAATTAAGGAACTTTTTATGTCCTGAAGATATAAATATATCAATATATCTGTAGCAAAAAGAACTAAATAAAGTACTTTTAATGTAGAAAGTTATGATGACTAACAATTTTCTGTTTGAGGGAATCCCCGTACTGTGTTCGGGTTTGATGCAAATAGGGCACGTGTGTCTGAGTGTTTAATAACAATGTTTTTAATTATTTTTTAAAGTTGTTATTTGATGAGACTCGACATTTTAACTTCAAATTTAAATATGACTTGTACATAATGCTCGGATATCTTTTTCACTCGAGTATAAATTTATCGTTTCTAATGTTATGTTTCCTTGTTTACATTTCTTAGCCTTCATTTTTAAACTTCCGACCGTCTTTTTTTTCTCAAAGACTGAGTAAAATTCGTCCTATCTTTTCGAACCAATATTCGATTACAACGTATAATAGCAGAAAACTGGTCTCTTAATATCTCCATATTAGTTTTGGCTTTTATCAGCGGAGTTGCACAACTTTACTGTGTTTAACATGGATTGTTAATTGAAATCAAGTTTTTGTACCTATGTAAACTATTCTCCGATACGAATAATTGAATTAACGCCAGTGAAATTCATCTCTTCACTTGATTCTAGGCTCTGGATTGCATAGTGTGGTCAGAGGTTAAGTACGTGTATCTTCCCACTATGATCTTTATAAGCAAATCAGTGCGTCCGTAAATACTGACGCAGAGAACAATAGTTCATGCTTGGCACCAAGAACTTATTCCATAAACCAATTGAAAATTCTCAAGATATGTGTTTTGCTGCCACTGCTTTAATTCTAGGCTGGTTTGAAGATTTTTGTTAAAGTACATCTATTTAACAGGGAAAGCATAGCTTTCAAATATCTCAAGAAGAAACTCCCAGATTTAGGTAAGGCAAAAATTAAAGTAAGAGTATTTGTTGGTTTATAGAACAGGGCAGTCAGGCAGAGAGGACGTCTAAAACTAAATACTCTGTAAATGAGAAACTATCTTGGCTGAAATTTAAATCGGTATGTTCAGGTTTCCTTGAATGTGCAAAACCTAAAAATTATAAAGCTATTGTTAGTAACATGATGCGAAAGCCTCAACTCATGTGATCCAACGTCACTTAAATTACATTTTCCGCTTTCATATCTGGGCTTCTTTTCTCAAAAATTTAGTGCATAAATCACATATACGGAGGATGGTATGATCAGGACACTGCTACATTTGAGAAGCGCTACAGTATAACTCAACAGAAAGTATTCATGCTGAGTGTTGCCGGTCTATCATTAGCGAGCTCTCAGATAATACATACAAGCGTAAGTGACCAAATAAACTATTTTAATCTGTGCTTCTATAATACTGAATGTTAATAATTTATACATTGCTAACCTATATTAGGAAGTACATACTAACATAATGTATTGTGATCTGACCAACAAAAATGAAACGCGATGAAACATTTTGGTTTTCAGCAATAAATTTAGCACTACTCATTTAGTTAAAATCACATATTTTTATTTGAAGGACAGAAAAAAGTTCAAAATTGTTATATTCTGCTATTTACTTCATACCTTAAAGAGCTGTGAAATTTTCCAAATTGATCGATTCGGCAAGATCCAATCGAGAGGTTTCGCTCCTATTGATAAGAATCTACTGTTTCCTAACACCATAAAACTATTTCGCTGTTTACTAATAGAAAGCAAAAGCTCCAGTATTCGCAGTAGACTGAATAGAATGTTGCGAATTCAGATTTTCACCACTTGTTCATAGATTTGATTTATTGCTTTATCTTCGTAGAATCTATTGAAAATAAAAGCCTTTATTCTAGGTAATATGTACTGTTTAATTACCACCGTACATATTTCTGTTAATAAACACATAGTTCTGATATCTTGTACATATTTTTTAATTTGTATACGGATATTTGTCCATAAAGAATAATAAATTAGGTTCCTTTCAGTATCTGTGATCATGTTATCCCGTCACGTATGAGGGATGATATTCCTCGGTGAGTACTGCCCGCTGAGTTGAGAAGAAAGAAAGGAAGGGGCCTGAAATCATTATGAGAGGTAACATTTCGGTATTTGCCTCATGTGGCTGAGAACCTCAATTCGGGTCGTCGGCGTGAAAAGCTTTTACACTTTTCTTGACCGATTGTCCAACGGGAATCGAACACTAACCTCTCACGAAAAGTGAGCACGTTATTGCCTACACTACGCGGGCCACGTTTGTCCATAAATCGCGGACTTTACCAATAAATATTCACAGAATATAATTGGTTTCGTTTATCATTAATTAATGAAATATTCTTATTAGATTGCAAAATATACAAAAACAGCGAAAATAAAATAACAAGTTTATCCATTAAATGTGTAAATACCACCTCTTGGACACTAATGCATAATTATGAATAATGAATTTTCTAAAAAAATGTGAGGAAGTTGTCCCCTATCTGTTGAAGATGGGCAGTTCTTTCTTTTCCACTAACGTACAGGAATATTTAATCTACTATTTACCACGGTGCCTCACTGGTTGAGAGATTGTCTCTAGTGCATGGAGTCCGTGACTTGATCCTCGACCAAGTAAGTCTGGTGGACAACAACGTGTCTGTGGGTTTCCTTGCTGTACTCTCGTTTGCTCCCACTCAAACAATTATTATATCATGATTCATTTCTTTAATCATCCATCCCCTTAGCCTAAAAGGCATCAAGTGGGGCATTAAACTTAAAGATTTCATTTCGTAATGTCTTAATAATTACTTATAGAAGTGGAAATATTTCATTTTCGATGTACGGAATAGTACCGGAAAATAAGAATTCATAATATCTTAATTCTAGACAGTTAATTAGAAACATACATACTGTTTACCCGAAAAGTTGAATACATAAATTCCAGAATTGTCTTCATACACATTTGCTTCAGACATTCATGATGTCAGTCTCGTAAAATTGGAATCCTTTTGTAAAGGACAAAACATTACCATAGATGTTCATGCGTGCGAAACGTACGTACTCCAAGATATTTCAAGGGAGCAAAAAGATGTAATAGGTGGTAGGAAGATTCTACTGTACGTCAATATTAAAGAACATGCCAGCCAGAATCCTTGTGGACAAAGCATATGGTGCGAGCTGTATCTTCAGTTACGTTGTCATGATGCAGAACAAGTTTGTGGATAGAAATCCTGGCCTATTTCCGAATCGCTGCTTTTAAACGTTTTTGTTTGACTGTACCTAGTGACATTTATGTGGTCCTACACGGCATGAATTTCACAAGTTGATACCCATCTTCTTCCAAAACACAATTGTTACCTCTCAGTTGTGTCACCTTCTTTATGCCCACTTCGTTTCAAGCAAGTAATGGTGGTCCCATGTCATCACTGGTCACGACAATACAAAAATTCATTTTCTACAGATGCATAACATTGAAGGTAGTTGAAAAATATGACCATTCGTTGAACTTTGTGCTTTTCAGTGAGAACCCTCAGTACCCATCACGGGGCAGCTTTCCAGTAACCCAGCACATCATGCACAACGTTAGACATACGACTGTACGAAATGTCCGAAACCTCACTAAACACACAATATCACTTGCGTATGGTTTTGAGTTATATCATCAATTCGTTGAACGTTTTCTGTTCTAGATTTTCAAGTTCGACCGCTCTATGCTACATTTCCAAAATCTTCCCACCGCAAGAGTCTACATCATTTCCTACGTTGCTGCGAATCAATATTGCTTCACCGTACAATATTCCAGGAACCGCTTCACGGTGGATTTTCGCTAATGATATGTTTGCCCACACAAATCGGAAAGTTGCGTATTTTCTCACATGTCTACTTTTTCAAGAAAACAACCATAACAAACTGTATCTGTATGTTACGCAACAAGAAAGACTTCTGTTTCAGGATTACAAATATCACTTACAATCTCTCGCACAAAAATGGCTGCAATTCCGATCCTATGAACAAAAAAAAATCATGCACTAACAATCGTTACGTTCGTGTTTTCAAAGTCAGTACTTTATTCCTGCTTTATAATATCGGAAATACATTTTATCCATTATAATTATTTTAAACCTTCTTCGTATTCCTAATACCATAATAACCATTAGCAAAATATGTTTTCAAATTAACTTCAAAATTAAATTCAAAGCATTTCCTTCATTAGACGGAAAATAAAATAGAGTACACGTAATTCTATTGTCAGTTTGAAATTCTGCTCCTTCACTTTATGGAATCGAGACGTTAATAATTCTCATGGGATTATAAAATTCTTATGCAAAATAAAATAAGGTACGCATTGATATGTATTAACATTAATGATATGCATTAACGAAGTTCAAGCGAAAGGATAAATTCTTCGCTGTAATATACTACATGTTGTGTTTTACTATACAATAAGAAAGATTAATTTCTTGTTTTACGTAAGAAAATAAGATGATGGTACATGTTTACACTCAAATATTCATATTTTTCCAATTATAAAATATTTCATATATAGCACTCAAACTACTAACATATAGAGGCTGCAACTACAATCTCTTACGGATCTTACGATTCCCATGAAAAAGATATATTTTCACTTTAAAATCTAAAAGTTTAATCTTATTGAGGTATTCTAAAGCATCGTCTCTATAGTAAAGGAATTTTTTTTTTTTTTTGTTTCCCCACTCTCTGGTAAAATTTTCACATAATGACAGTATATTTATAGATACACATTCCCTAGAATGTAATGAGTAAGCCCTCATATTAAAAACACACTCCAAAATCTATGATACAGTGTTAACTGTAGTTGAAATGTATGTTTTCACGTATGATTGATACAACATTTACACGAAGACATTATAACTCAAAACACCTTTTTATACTTTTGAGGACAATATAATGACAGTTGCGGAACAGAGATACAAAATAATGGAAGTACTGTCGTCTAAAATTAATTTATTTGATGAAGTTTAATATCCCTTTTATCGCCGGCACTATACAAGGCCTGGACCCAAAAGTAATGTGAAATATAAACCTTAGCATCCGTTCCAAAGTTTTGCCTGTGGGATTGAAAGTAAAACCGTCTGTACCAAACGCACGCTTGCTAGCAACTGCAGTCCTTGGGGGTTTCATCTAAAAGTGATCCATAATACCAAAAATCTCTTAAGCTTTTATGTCAGGCGTTTCTTACGTTGTAACATGTAAGTAATTTCTTCGTTGTGAAGTATTTACACGCGTAGTTTCGTTGGGATTCCCTAAACACTTTACTAATAGTTTTTTCTCATATTTTGAGCAATAAACCTACCCACATAGTCTCCATGCTCAAAAGAGATTTTATCAACCAAACGTTCGTCCGCCTTGATGAATATTGAGTGTCACTAATTTCGCTTAGAACTACCTGTGTATAGGTAGGTAGATAAAGATCATTCAAAACAGCATCACTAGTTAAGGTGATGATTGTGCTACAGCAATTGAAAGATCAATTTAGTCCTTCCCAAGTTTTGATAATGAGTTATTACATTGTTAGACAGAAGAATTCACAGATCCTATTAGGTTAATGAAAACTACTAGGGAACAAGCATGCTATAACATAGCCGATATCTGAACGAAAAATTTTAAAGCGTGTTTTAATGATCCTGGCATTAAGAAACCTTGCAGAATAGATTGTGAAAGGAGCTGAGCTAAGTGGCTACAAATATTTCACGTAACAAAGGTATTATTAGCATTTTGAGTCATTTGTGCAGGATTGTTGGATTTTTAGTTAATATTCTTAGTAATATCAATTGAGAGTAACATTACGCACATCGGAAGCCTGTAGTAGATCCGGGCAGTTTTTTTTCGTTCACATTTGAGATGCGCAAGACTTATCCATGGACAGCGGACGGCAATTTTCTGGAGGCATACGTAGCACATGTGTCGTGAGACTTACCTATATCCTAAATTATACTACGTTCAAAGTTATTCGCCGTTAGACACATGTTATCACATTCCTTTTCGATCAAAGTAAAGTTCAAACAAAACGGCTCAATGTAGAGATAAAGCTAACACATACTGAGGAAAGCCATGTTGCGCAATCCCAATACAGGCGTACATAACCAGGTTCCTCAAAATTGTACTCAAATCCACTGGTTTCTTTGTTGTTTCAATATCTGTAAGAATTATATGAGGAGCATTATCCTCGGAATGTTGTTCTTTGTATTGTATCTTGGCCAGTGTGTACATAATGCCAAGATGATCATTTTCAAACTAATCTAGCAATATTTGAACTTACGGGCCCCTGAAGAAATAAATATGTCAAACATATTGAAAGAACACATCCCGTGCTTAACCTTTGTATTTTTTTCTTGAATATATATCGTAGTCAGCTACCTGTAGTTATGGTTTTTCTCATTGTCGTCCCATCTCCATACAAGTCATTATTCAACTTCTAGAACAAATGATTGCCCATCGCGCTTGACAGTAATGGCCTTGTCAATGTGACTTAAAATTTTATATATTCATAACGAAGTCTTCATCCCGCAGCACTTTTCCAAAGTAACTGAATACATAATATTTAGAAAGGCTAATTGGGCTTAGTGGATCCCTTCCATAATTACGAACTTTAACACCTTTCATTTCTACATGCAAAACGATGGAAACTGTTTTGTATTGCGACCATAATAATACTGCGTTATTTCCAACATGTGTGTAATTGGATATAATCAATATCTGAGTATTCAAGATCTAAACAGTCTACTGTTTCATATGTTCTAAATATTTTTGTAAGTCATCATACATTTTACTTGCATTTGTATATTTTATTTCTGTCAGAATGTATATTCTCCTTCCGATCAAATACCTCCGTAACTCCATTATCATGAACTGCTTGACAAAATTTTTGTTACACAAAACTATTTCACCACGACCAAGGTGTTCTCTCTTACAATAATTGTATTTGCGGATCAATAATATTTGTATTGATTGTTTTCAAAACTTTCAGGCCCACTATTCCAACCAGGTGTTCAAATACCACAACTTACTTAAACATTGTTCCTTCACAAAGGCTTTTTATAGATCATAATTTAGAAAACCGTGATTTCTTACTGCAGAGTGACAAAACATTCATTTACGAGCGTGCATCAATTCCTGTAAGTGATAAATCATATGCATGTGGTAACTGTGGTAAGTCCTTTAATAAAAAGTCATCTTTAAAAAAACATACTTTAACACATACAGTTGAGAAACTACATGCTTGCGAGTACTGTGGAAAGACCTTTGTTCAAAAGTCTTCTCTCACAAAACATACACAAAAGCATACAGGTGAGAAATTGCATTCTTGTCATGATTGTGGTAAGACGTTCGTTGAAAAAGCTGATATGAGGAAGCATTCTTTAACGCATACAGGAGAAAGACCTTATTCATGCAACTATTGCGGACGAACATTTGCCGATAAATCTAACTTGAAGAAACATACATTAACGCATACAGGTGAGCGACCACATTCTTGTGATGATTGTGGAAAGTCATTTGTTCAAAAATCTGCTTTGAAGAAACATACATTAACACACACAGGAGAAAAACCCTATACTTGCAAGGACTGTGGTAAGTCGTTCAGTGAAAAGTCGGACTTGGGAAAACATATTTTGACACATACAGGTGAGAAGCCACATACATGTGTGTATTGTGGAAGAACTTTCGCTCTTAAAAATAATTTGAAAAAGCATACATATATGCATACAGGAAACAAACCACATCTGTGTCATCATTGTGGAAAAACGTTCTCCCAAAAATGCAATTTACGAAAACATACATTAATTCATACAAGTGTTAGAACGCATTGATTGCAGTATGAAACCTAATATAGAATTGAATTTTAAAGTGATTGAATAAAAATATATTTATATAATAAGAATTGTGTAAGCTTATTTATGGCGGTACGTTTTTCATAATAAGGTTTCACGCTGGAAATACATTCTTTAAAGCATGCGAAAAGTCTGTGATAGTGTAAGGTGGTTTCGGAGAAAACTTAACACATTGCAAGGTTTACTTGTCATTACACACACTTCGCCCAATTATGTGTATACAGGGAACTTGTCTTCCAAAATTTGATTTCGTTGAAATATATAATAAAAAGGGACTTTGTCTTGTAGGTTTTGTGTATAATTTGATTTTTATAAAACAAAACGTACAAGTCCTTCTGCGTACCACTTAAGTTAAAAGAAATGTAAATATAATCCATTATTGCATAGCGCGCAATTAATTTTAAAAAATCAATCTCCATTTTGGTCCCTTAAAAAAATTGTTTACATATTTCAGTGTCTTTCTATAAACACACAACAAGATAATGTTTCTGTTGGCAAAAGTGTCTAGAGAAAAGAATTATGACTAGTTCAGAACAATATCTTCTCACTCGTGTGGATGAGTACCTTTCTCTTTTCAAAATGTTCCATATCTATTCATTGCTATTATGAAGAATTATTTCGTTTTGTATCGTTTACTACTATAGAAGTGTTTTTCGTAATTATTATCCATTTATCTGCTATTCGTTTCATTTAGTTCTAATTTTGATTATCACAATCCGCTATATTACGT
Organism: Thermobia domestica; assembly: GCF_964235325.1. Taxonomy (NCBI): domain Eukaryota; kingdom Metazoa; phylum Arthropoda; class Insecta; order Zygentoma; family Lepismatidae; genus Thermobia; species Thermobia domestica. Next base: position 234,507,965 of record NC_137460.1, read on the forward strand.
GGGTCGTTCAAGATATGTTTCCCTAAGGTGAAAAAATTATTTTTTAAGATTAATTGTAAACTTTTCATACATGTGTAGGTGCGTTTTTCCTCATTTTTCAACATAATTTCCATCGAGATTCAGGCATTTCTCTCAGCGTTGCACCAATTTTTCCAAACTCTTTGCAAAAACATCAGGGCCATGGCTATTTAGCATTCTCGTCACATTTCCTTAACTTTCTTATCACCAGTTGATAGAAGACTAGGTCGCTTATGTCGAACCTGAACTCTTCTTTAGGAAAATGCAATACGACATAAGTGACCTGGTCTCTTCTTCTTGACGATAACTTCTACCCTCACTCAGCACGCAAAGGAGACACGATATTGAAGAATTAGGGTTTCAACCCCTGGTCGTCTTACCATACAGTCTCAGTTTTGCGCCGCGTTACTTCCATATTTTTCCAATGTGAAAGTCTGCATTCCATGGTACGTTTCGAGAGAGATGAAGTGAAGCGGAATGTCAAGGACAGTGCTAAATAACCAGTGCTCTCATTTTTTGCAAATGCTTTGGACAAATTGGTGCAAAGGTTAGATAAATACCTGAATCTCAATGGAAATTATGTTGAGAGATAAAGATGGACCCACCTACACACGTGTGTAAATTTTACAAATGTATCTAAAAAATAAATTTTTTTGGGCTTAGGGAAACATATCTTGAACTACCCACGTACTGTATTGTTTTATTTATTCATGTATGTTTCAGATACAGATCTATGCCAACTTTACACTGAAAGAAGGTAAAAAAAACAAGAAAAACAACAAAATATATATATGTATGTGTATAAATTTTGATGACGCATATGGCAAAACAACACTTTTCATACAATCTGCAATATAAGCCTTTAACAGAGACAGGAACTTCTTACGAAGATTATTTCTGTTGGGTAACTTGTGAAGAAGCAGATGGATTTCAGTTTTATGGAGAGCTTATACATATACAGTAGGTGTGTCTCAGTATGGCTGTATTTGAATAAAAAAATACATTTAAATCAGAAAAGATAGTTTTAAATGATAGTATTTTTGTGCCTTTACGAGTGCTCTCAATTTCTGTACTTTTATTTGTACTTCATAACTAATTTCTATATTTCAGTTTTACTGAAAAGAAAATTGTTCCGGCTTGAAAGGAAGAAAAGAGCCAACACAGCGTCTAACTTTTAATCCTGATGATTTGATGGGAAAAAAAAAAAAGAGACCGGTTAAGTGAAAAGTCTGGTATATACTGTAACAAAGCTAGAATCACCTGGGAAAAGAGATGCTTATGAAACCCTTTGAATTCTAATTCTGTAGAAGATGACATTTGTATTTGAGTAAATTCTCAAAATATATGTGATAATGGTTCAAGACCTTCAGCTTGAGTTGGAAAAGCCGAAGATATATAAGCACTAGCATTCCTTTGAAAAGAAGAAAGGCAAGATCAACAAACAATAAAATCCTCAGTAAGAAAGAGGAAAAGAAATAATACCATAGTATCTTCAGAGTATGAATGTAATTCTGGCACGCACTTTTAACTCCACTTTTATCCTTCGGTATGCATTTCAACAGAATTAACATTTAAAAAATGTGGATTGAGGACACTGTAAACTATGTTTCCAGTCAATTTAATTTTTAACCTTGCAAAACGTAGTTTGAAGCTGAAAATGAGTACATGTCTTCTGTTTCTGGTCATGATTTTCAGGTAATTAAATGATAAACCGCTGAAGAAACGCAACTTATGAGAGCCACTATTTATACACAATGAAAAAACAGTAATTTGTCATTGAAAATTGATTGTTTTTCGAAATATTTTCCTTTATGATCAATACACTTTTGCGTTCGTGTCAAACCATTTTTACCATTTTTTTTAGACACCTCTTTCCTATGGTTTTTAAACGCATCAACGACTAATTGCGCCGACAAAAAACGTGGTCCACACAATTTATTCTTAACATCCAGGAACAAGAAAAAGTCATTGGGTGCCAAATCAGAACTGTACATCGGATGACCGTCAATTCGATTTTTGAGTGTTCAAGTAGTCGGTTGTTAGATAAGATGTGTGAGAGCTCGCATTGTCTTAATGAAGAATGATTCGAGATGCTTTTTTTTTTTTTTTTTTTGTATTTGACACAACACCTCGAGCAAACATTGTTGTGTACCATTCAGAGTTGACCGTTCTACTTTTCTCTAAAGGCACAATTGCCACATGACCAGTTTTCCTGAAAAAACAGGCGACTATTTGTTTCGATGTGCTTCGCGTGCGAACAGTTTATTTTGGATTTGGTTCATCTTGAAACGCCCATACAGTCTACTGCTATTTACATTCCGTCTCGTATACATATATCCATGATTCGTCACGTGTTACGATCTTATATGTCTTTTAAAACACCGACATTGCATTTATTGAGAATTTGTGTCCACCAATCGACGCTATCTTCTTTTTGAGTTTTTGTCAAATTATGTAAAATCCAGCGAGAACAAACCTTTCTCACAGCTAAATGATCATGTAATATTTTATATATGCTGGTGGAACTAATTCCTAGGGTTGCCTCAATGTCACAGTATGTCACATGACGATCTTGCAGAATAAGGCTTTGCTCAGCGTCAATGTTTTCTTGAATAACAATTAAATTTGGACGACCTTCGCAAATTTCGTCAGTGAGCGAATGGCGGCCACGTGTAAAATCGTTATACCGGCGTTTCACAGTGACATAGGATGGGGCTTCATCACCAAATGTGGAAATAAGTTGATCGATGATAATCCACGTCGAAAATCGTAAGTCATCGCCCGAAAATGTTCACGTGTTAATTCTATTTTCCTGTTGTCATGCAATCTTCAAGGCAACATAAAGAACACAAATAAAGCTATTGACAAAACATTTGAAGTACGTTATGGACAACAATGTCAGACGTTTCTATGCAAAAAAAAGGCGCCTAACTACAATCAGTGTTGCCAAGGCTCAAAATATAAATAGTGGCCCTCATGTTACTTGAATGCTTGTTACGTCCAAACGACTGAACTTAAAGTTTTCAAATTAAATTTATATGATAGACATACAGAAGCTTTAGATTGAATTACATATTGTCATATATACACTTCATACACTGCCACAGTAAACAATCAATTTCTATAAACGTTAAAATAAAAATATCCTTATTTTTCTCGCTGTGAACGCATCAGTATTGCAGATATTGCAGAAAATGGACATTATACTTTTTGTGCAGTACTTTAGTTCTCCACCCGCTGCTTGGAATTCCTGGTTCGATCCCAGCTCGCGTCGTGGGGATTTTGTGGTGGACAAACACCATGCTCATTGGTTTTCTCGTGGTTCTCCCATTTCCTTCCACTTTTCATCAATCCACCATTTCATTCACTTCTCATCGTCACCGTCTCCTTTAGCCTAACTGGCATAACCGTGGGAAGTCAAGATTTCATTTTTCATTTCTTTAGTTTTCCACTAACATCTAATTCGTGCATGTTTGACCATTAGTTCCGGAGTAAACTGTTGAATGAAACACCAAACAACAAAGGTGGTATTCTAGTCGAATAGGACTTCGCTGGTACGCAGGCTGTTATGCTCTGCTACACAAATCGTTAAAGTGATTGTATGTGGATTTCGGAGAGTCGGTTAAAAGGTCTCTATTGAGAAATTTTATATTTTTAGAAGCACAGAACAACAAATACAGTATTTTATGTTTATTTTAACTGGAAATTCATTTCTAAGATTGGCAAGTCTGAAACCTTTCGAAACATACGCGCAATGATTTTGAAATCAAGTATAACTCGCACTAAACACTAAAAGTCAAAACTAAGAACATTAACTTGCATGAAAATTTCATGACGTAAATAAACAAATAGAGTAATATAATCAATAAGAATGGTCCTCCTGTGGATCTGTATTAGAGCGCTACATTTTAGAACACCGATCCCTGGTTCGATCCGAGCTTTCGCCAAATGGGCTATGCGGTAAACAAATAGAGTGACTTGGGTTTTGCCGGGGTTGTCCCTTTCACTTTCATCAGTCCACCATTATCATCTACCTCATCAGTACCCTCTTGCTTCGTCTTGGTAGCGATACTAAGCCTTTTTCGCCCAAATTAGTCCTCAACTAATCAACGTCGAATTTAGTCACATGACCAGGGTTATTGGCCTTGATCACAAGACAGGAAATCACAGGATCATGTGCGCTCCAGGTCACTGATTCCGGTTACGTGATTTGACGTCATAGGGCCATATGATCTTTGGATAATTGACTCTGGTCACGTGGTGTGATGTCACAAGGTCATGTGTTTTTTTAATTTTGGAAAGGTCTATGGTTCCTCAAAGTGCACCTCTGAAAATATAAGGGATTCAGTAGGGTGGGGACACTTGGGCTTGTTTTTTTCCTACTGCGCATGCGCAATCCCTTGACGCTGATTGGTTGGCGCAGGTCACGTGACCCCGCCTCCTCGGCCACGCCCCTTGACGCTGATTCGCTGGTACCGGCCACGCTCTTTTAGACCTCCATTTTAGGAGTATCTACTGCGCTAACTGGCTGGCAGCGGACCCCTTCCGCTGATTGGCTGGCGCCGGACCTCGCTCCCTTGACGCTGATTGGTTGGTACCAGCCACGCCCCTTGACGCTGATTGGCCGGCTATACCCACGCTCTTTTATGACATCCATTTTAGGAGTATATACTGCGCTGACTGGCTGGCAGCGGACCCCCCGCTGATTGGCTGGCGCCGGACCACGCCCCTTGACGCTGATTGGCTGGCGCCGGACCACGCCCCCTTGACGCTGATTGGTTGGTACCGGCCACGCTCCTTGACGCTGATTGGTTGGCGCCAGCCACACTCTTTTATGACCTGCATTTTAGGAGTATCTACTGCGCTGACTGGCTGGCGCAGGACCCTCCCCCTTAACGCTGATTGGCTGGCGCCGGACCTCGCTCCCTTTACGCTGATTGGTCGGCCACGCGCACAGTCTTTTAGGAGTGCCGCGCTGATTGGTCGGCGCCGGACCCCGTCACATAAAATTCGTTCCCTTTTATGAGCACTTTACGAACACATAGCAGAGCAGTTATCACATTCTCCATCCACCTATATAACATAGCGCATAGCAGGGTCCAGATGAGAACAGAAAGTGGTGGACAATCTAACACATTGAAAACTTGTTCTTTTGTATGAACAAAGCAGTCAAAAAGTGCGATTTTCGAAAAAAGTTGAAAGTTGGGCGATGTTTACCAAACGTGGGTAGATTATACATTTGATGATCCTAAATCGAATGCCGTTAAAATTTTATTTCTATCTCTCACCGTTTTCGAGATTGACGATCCTAAGTTTTTTTGGCAACTTGGCCCACCCTTGTCGTACAAGATTGAAACATGGTTCCATGGGTTCTACGTGTGTAAAAACGGCAAGGGGTGAGGTACGGGGAGATTTCTTCGATTATTTTTTGATATTTTTGACCGTTTTCGACATATGCGCCATTTTATGAATTTTGGACATTCAAAGGGACTTAGAAAATATTTAGCACATATCTTAGACGATTTGTTTGGAGTATTTCTTGCAATGACGCTCTGAAAGTCGGGAAACAGTGCTTCAATATATTATGTTTGCTCTATCTCTTACCGTTTTCAAGATATGACGATCCGAAGTTTTTTTTGGCGACTTGGCCCACTCTTGTCGTACAAGATTGTAACATGGTTCCATGGGTTCTTCATGTGTAAAAACGGCAAGGGATGAGATACGGGGAGATTTTTTCGATTATTTTTTTGATATTTTTCACCGTTTTCGAGATATGCGCCATTTTATGAATTTTGGACATTCAAAGGGACTTAGAAAATATTTAGCACATATCTTAGACGATTTGTTTGGAGTATTTCTTGCAATGACGCTCTGAAAGTCGGGAAACAGTGCTTCAATATGTTATGTTTGCTCTATCTCTTACCGTTTTCACGATATGACGATCCGAAGTTTTTTTTGGCGATTTGGCCCACCCTTGTCGTACAAGATTGTAACATGGTTCCATGGGTTCTTCATGTGTAAAAACGGCAAGGGATGAGGTACGGGGAGATTTTTTCGATTATTTTTTGATATTTTTGACCGTTTTCGAGATATGGGTCATTTTATGAATTTTGGACACTCAAATGGACTTACAAAATATTTAGCACATATCTTAGCCGTTTTTGTTTGGAGCCAATAGTAAATAGTTTTATTTTAGCCAATGGGGTACTTGACTTGCAGATTTTGCTCCAATGAAAAAGAGTTTTATTTTAACCAATCAGAGGAAAGCAGAACAACTATATAAGGGCTGAGGTTCGAAGCAGTTCTCAGTCAGTTATTCGTTGGATTGTAAAAATACAACATCGTGTGCAGTGTGTGAGAACATTGAAGTGAATTTTAAGGGTAAGTATTTTTGAACTTTGTCAAAATTTTCGGTGGTGATTTTTAAGTGTTCCTTATAACCGCACCCTAGACCGATTATTTTTTGAAATATACGTTGTGTTGAATACGTTCATGAAAACCAGAGGTTACAGCGGTCAAAAATAAGCAAAATATCGATTTTTAACGAAATTAAGTATTTTTGAACTCAAAATTTTCGGTGGTGATTTTTAAGTGTTCCTTATAACTACCCCCAAGATCGATTATTTTTTGAAATATACGTTGTGTTGAATACGTTCATGAAAACCAGAGGTCACAGCGGTCAAAAATAAGCAAAATTTCGATTTTTAAAAAAATTAAGTATTTTTGAACTGTCAAAATTTTCGGTGGTGGTTTTGCAAAGTAAAATTCCTTTTTTTCTATTTACAGGTTTAGAAAGAATACGTTATTGGGTAAAACACTTTTGGTGATCTATAGTGGGAACAGCCCCAATTACTTTTTTTCTTGCAAACACCTGATTTTTCCGAGAAGAGTTTTTCAAAAAATTTACAATAATTAATTATTAGGAAAATAATTCTATAAGCATTCCTTTCAATATAGCGTTACAAACGTTATTACAGTGAATAATTGTTGATCGTTAAAAATAATAGGTTATTAGAAAAAACACTAATTGGTGTTCTATAGTTGGAAGACCACAATTAAGATAAAACAGCAAGCATTAACGATTTTACAATATTCTAAAAGTTAGAAAAACAGCAAAAAATGGAGCGATTTAATATAATATCCGAATCTCAGCAATATTATAGACAGTTTAAAGATAACAGGAATTTACTGACAATTGAATTAACCCCTCCCCCAGAGGGAGAAAACCCACTTAAATGGGTAGAAAACGGCATTAATGATTTGGTACGGTATGTAATGAGAGGTGTGCTCCTTCATCATCGTGTAGGGTTGACTTTTATAAACCAAAATCACCTAGATAAACCATTCTATTTGTCTTTTCGAACTGCTAATAATATGACTGCAGAAAATGTGTGGGGTGCGTTAGAAAAAGTAATTCAATCCAATACATCATTCTTATATCAAGGTCGCTTTATTCTCTATTTTCACCACGTCGAATTACCTATTGGTATGGGGCGTGTGAAACAAATTTTTTCTGACATAAACGAATACATAAAACATAACAGAGGTATTATAGTCATTAAAAACCCTAAATACTATTGTTTGGGTCAAGCTCTGGTGGTAGGTATAGGGCTTATTGAATATAAAAATGATACAAAAGAAAGACATAGATATCGCAATCAATACGCAAAACATGTTTCAAAAGGTATCCGAACTAAGTGAAAAGGCTGGTGTTAGCCTAAAGAATGGCGGGGGGATTCCGGAATTAAAAAAATTTCAGGCTTATTTATCGGAATATAAAATCACCGTGTATGATGGGTTATCGGGGGAAAAAATATTTTTTGAGGGTCACGGTCATGGCAAACAGATTAATTTGTTATATATTAACAATCATTATAACGTGATCACTAGTCTAACAACAGCCTTTTCATGCGGATACTTTTGCGAAGAATGCCACAAAAAATTTCAGAATAAAGACAGGCACGTGGGGAAGTGTAAAGCTTTATGCAATAAATGCCGGAACAGACCACCATGCACAATTACGAAAAGTGTAATATATTGCCGGGAATGCAATAGATGCTTTTATGCGGCTCAGTGCCTCAAAAACCATAAGGCTTCATTGTGTGATATTCTGAAAGTGTGTCCTCAATGTCGTAAAGCCAACGTGGTGAAAAAAGGGCGGAATCCACATGTCTGTGGGGAGGTATTCTGCACAGGGTGTAATAATATGATGCCGTCAGGACATTTATGTTATATTCAGCCGTGCCGAACGCGTACTCCACAGAAATGGCTATTAGTGTTTTACGACATTGAGTGCCGCCAGGATAAAGAAGTAGCCGGTGGTATTTTTGAGCATGAGCCCAACCTGTTAGTTAGCCAACAGGTGTGCTACTGTTGTAAAAACAGTGCGAGTGAACGGTGTGGTGTATGCGGCGATAGAGAACATGTATTTTATGGGGACAAATGCATTGTCGAATTTTTAGATTATTTAGCACAAAGGCGTTCTGAAATAAATAAAATAGTCGTTGTAGCTCATAATGCAAAGGGTTACGACGGCCATTTTATTTTACGCGCGATGATGCTTCATAAAGAGTGGACGCCGCGAATAATTATGCGGGGTTGCAAAATTTTATCGATGGAATATTTATATTTAAAATTTATTGATAGTCTAAATTTCTTACCAATGCCTTTGTCCAAATTAGGCGACGCGTTCGATTTGCCCGTCTCGAAGGGTCATTTCCCTCATTTATTCAACACAAAACCTAATCAGGAGTATAGGGGTGCCTTACCCGGCGTCGAGTATTACGATGTGGGGGGCTTAAAAAACAAACAGAAAGAAAAGTTTTTGCGTTGGTATAATGAGGAAAAGGAAACACTTGGAGAGACGGGTTTCATTTTAAAAGAACAGCTTATTAAATACTGTGTAAACGATGTGAACGTGCTGCGCAATGCTTGCATAAAATTTATGAACGAGTTTGAGGCTATATCTGGCGTCAACCCGTTCCTAGAAAGTATAAGCATTGCCAGCGCGTGCAACTTAATGTATAGAAAAAAGTTCTTGCGAACAGACAGCATTGGTATTATCCCACATAGTGGGTACAGGTGGCGTGATAACCAATCTGTCGGCGCCGTTCAGTGGCTCGTGTACGAGGCCGACAGATTAAAAACCCGAATCCAGCATTCTGGTAACGGACGAGAGGTTGTGGTGTGAGGTGGGTATAAAGTGGATGGTTATGCGCACTATAATGGTGCAGAACATGTTTGGGAGTACCAGGGGTGTCTATTCCACGGGTGCCGGGAGTGTTACCTCACAGGCCGTGATAACGCCATATATAATGACGCGTATACTACTTTTAATATGCGTTATAAGAGTAGTGTAAACAAAATTAATCGATTAAAAGAGCTGGGGTATATAGTGCATGAAATGTGGGAATGCCGGTGGCGCGAGTTTCTGAAAGAACACCCGCCGGTGAATATATTTGTAAAAAACCACAGCATGGCTAAGAAATGACCAATTCATCCGCGGGATGTCCTGTATGGCGGTAGAGTCGACGCCATGAAACTCTACAAAAAGCTGAAAGAGGGAGAACGTATCATGAATACCGATATAATCTCCCTTTATCCTTATTGTTGTAAGGTGAAAAAATATCCTGTGGGTCATCCGAAAGTTTATGTGGGTGATGACGAGTGTCCAGATATTTCGGGATTTGAGGGAATAATAAAGTGCACGGTATTACCCCCGGCCTTCTCTACCACCCGGTGCTGCCCTATCGGAGTGGTGAAAAGTTATTATTCCCCTTATGCCGAACATGCGCGGACACTCTGAATGAAGAAGAAGAATGCACGCATTCGGAAGAGGAGAGACCTTTGACTGGAGTATGGGTTGTAGACGAAGTGTGGGTAGCTGTCGAGAAAGGATATAGAGTGCTAGAAAAACACGAGGTATGGAGCTATGAGGTTGTAATGTATGACGCTGAAAAGGAAGAGGGCGGTCTTTTCACGGAATAATTAACCTGTTTATGAAGATCAAGACTGAGTGTAACGGTTGGCCTGCAGGATGCGTCACAGAACAACAAAAAGATCAGTTCATACAGGAGTATTATGAGAAAGAGGGTATTCAATTAGACCGGGAAAAGATTATGCGCAACAAAACTAAGAAACGAATTTCAAAGCTAAGAGTAAACAGCCTCTGGGGTAAGTTCGCACAAAGAGAAAACATGGAGCAAATCGCTATCATTAAAACTCCCGAGGAATATTTCGATAAATTAACAAATCCGAATATTGAGGTTAAATCGTGTATTCCAATCGGCGACAAATTCCGTGTGCTCAACTGGAGTGTTAATGAGAGCGTTATTGCTCTTGCTGAAAATATTAACGTGATAATCGCAGCATACACCACGACACACGCTCGCCTCGAGTTATTCCGTTATTTGGATTTACTTGGCGAGCGTGTGTTATACTATGACACCGATAGTATTATTTACACTCAATCGCCTGGTGAGCCACAGTTAAAAATAGGAGTGCATTTAGGGGAATGGAAGAATGAGTTGGCGGAATATGGTCCGGATGTATATATCGAAGAATTTTGTGCTGGTGGTCCCAAATGTTACGGCTATTCCGTTCTTAACACTCTTAATGGTAAAACAAAGTCAATATGTAAAATCAAGGGATTCACACTGAATAATAAAACATTAAAATATGTTAACTTTGAACAGATAAATGATATGATTTTAAATAATTCACCTTCTATTAGCGTTCCTTTCGGTCGACAAATTGTACGTACTAAAGATTATAAATTGATTACTAAGCTGGAGGCGCATAAAATCTATCAGGTTACTGCTAGTTAAAGGAAACGAATAGAAAATTTTGATACACTTCCCTACGGGTATAAAAGAAAACGAATAGGGTAAATACAGTATTAGTTTTTTAATTAAGTAGAGAGAGAGAGAGAGTAAAAAAATGGATAATCAAATTTTAAATCGTTATTATTATTATTTCAATGAAATCGAGGTATGTGTTGGTCTAGCATACGATGATGGAGAATTTTCCGTTATTATCACTTTACATAATTACTATGATCGTATTCGTCTTTCACCTGATGAGTGGTATACTTTTCTATCATATTATTCATATATTGAAAACTACTTTAGTGCTGTTACAAATTCTTCAATGCCTACACATTTTTTCATTAGTGAAAATTATAAAATATCATTGTCAGATACTCTTAAAGGTATTCGTCAGTGTTTTATTCACTCGTCAGATGACGATAGTAATGGTCAGGTAAATTTCTGGTGTTTGTACATGGCGAAAACTCCAGCTTCATTTGCCGTGCACTCAGCGGACCATAATTACTTGTTCTCAATTATGTAAAAATGTAAACATGTCTGAATCTACTACCAATCTACCGTCTGAAAGTATTCACATTTTCGAATCGTAATAATAATAATAAGTTATTCATAATTATTTTGTGGTGTATCAGAATATGGAGTTTCAACATCCATTTACTTGTATTATAGCTGGCCCCACTGGGTGTGGTAAATCATATTTTGTAAAAGAGTTTTTAAAACATTATGCCGAAAAATGGAAAAATATAGTATGGTGTTATAGTGAGTGGCAACCTCTGTGTGAAACTCTATCCTCAGATAGTACATTTAAAGAAGGGCTCCCAAAATAGATGATTTTTCAGCACAAGCGGGCCCACATCTTGTAATTATTGATGATTTAATGCGAGAATGTGATACACGAATTGTTGACTTTTTTACTAAAGGTAGCCACCACCGAAATTTAAGTGTTATTTTTATAGCGCAAAATATTTTTCACCAAGCTAAAGGTATGCGAGACATATCATTAAATTGCCATTATATAATATGTTTTAAAAACCCCAGAGACCAGGCTCAAATTAATTATCTAGCACGCCAATTATATCCTGGTAACACAAAATTTGTACAGGAGGCTTATCAGGACGCAACACGAGATCCTCATAGTTATTTGGTTTTTGATTTAATACAGAGCACTCCCGACGAACATCGTGTTCGAACAAAAATTTTCCCCTCAGATTCTTACAATTGTTTATGTACCAGTAAAAAAATAATCTCAATAACTGTTATATTTTAATACTCAATTTTAGTATAATAGCTACAAAAAAAATGATTAGGAAAGAGAGTGCACATTTACTAAAACTTTTAGCAAAGGCAAAACCCAAAGTACGCCAAGCAATTTTACAAAATGCTGATCCCGAATTAATTCGCTCTATTTGTGAATGTTCCTATAACGTATTACAAGGAAATGTTCCGTTAAATAAAAAAGAGAAAAATAGATTAAAAAGATATAGAAAGGAAATGAGGTATTTAGCGAAAAAAGGTCCATCATTAAAACAAAATAAAAAACGAATAATTGTACAAAAAGGTGGGTTTCTTACTGCTGTGCTTGCACCTATTACTGCAGGTATACTATCTAGTTTAATTAAATAATTATGCAGCATGCACAAAAGCTTGTTTTAATTGCACCAGAAAAATTGCACCAATATCAAACTATATCTAATTTAGATGATGAGATGAAAAATATTTTAAATAATAAAAATATGAGTGTTGAAGAAAAATGGATACGCTATAAAGAGGTGTTACAAAAATATTTACACATTGTGCAAAACCTACTGCAACATCATCAACTAGTGTTGGTACTAAGAAGGAGGAGGACGAGGAGGATGAAATACTATCTACTCTTTCCGAAAATTGCCTGCGTAAAGCAAGACCTTTATTACGTAAATTAAAACAAAATTCCAACATTCCTTGGGATGACAATGGTAATGTTAATATTTATAATAAATTAATTCCTGGAGCTAATATAGTAGATCTAATATCAGATTTTGTCAGGTGTCGCAAGAAAAATATTCCCCCTACAGGTTGGGAACCCTTTGCTGTACTGTTAGCAAAATCCAATATACCTTTAGAGTATATAGGTAACCCACAGCGTATAGAATATATTCGTAAGCTGACATCATCATTATCTGCCGCTGCTGCTGATCCAAAACAGGAAGAAGAAGAGGAGCCACCACGTAAACGTAAAGTTGTCAACAAATGGCGTGATTATAAAATATGAAGAAGCTGGCCGATATTTATTATAACCCTTCACACCCTGCCTCGTTTTCAACTGCTACGTCATTATGGAGAGCTGTGAAGAAATCAATTCCTTTACACAACGTGCAACAGTGGGTAAAAGAACAGCCGACATACTCTGCATAAGCCAGTACGTAAAAAGTTTCCACGTAATCCCTATTTAGTGTTCAACATTGACGATCAGTGGCAGGCTGATTTAAACGATATGCAAAGTCTGCAAAAGTATAATGATGGTTACAGGTATATTTTAACAGTGATTGATTTGTTTAGTCGTTATGCATGGGCTGTGCCTGTACATACTAAAACTGGTGAAAACATTATAAAAGCATTTAAGCAAATATTTGCATCTGCCCGTCGTAGACCCTTACGTCTACAAACAGATAAAGGTACAGAGTTTGTTAATAAACCATTTCAGTTATACTTAAAAAAGCAAAATATTAAATTCTTCACAACACAAAACTCCGATATTAAGGCAAGTGTAGTGGAACGTTTTAATCGAACTCTTAAAGAACGAATGTGGAAATATTTTACAGCAAAGAAAACTTACCGATACATAGATGTGCTATCGAAACTTGTTCAGGCGTATAATTCTAGACCACATAGAGCTCATCAATTACCAACCGCCAGTGTGAACCAGGACACTTTTCAACAAGTTTGGAATAAATTAATAAAACCGATGCCACATACTAACATTGCAAAATATAAAAAAGGTGATACTGTGCGCATTACTAAAGCAAAACGGATTTTGAAAAAGGGTACAAAGAAAAGTGGACTGTAGAAATATTTAAAATAAAACAGGTGATACATAAGGAAAAGAAAGTGGTTTATGTGTTGGAGGACTTAAATGGTGAAGTAATTGATGGTACATTTTACGAAGAGGAATTACAAGGAGTGCCTCTGACGAAACTTTATGAAATAGACGAAATTTTAGAAGTTAAAGGTAAACGTGTACTTGTTCGTTGGCGGGGATACCCCCTTCCTTTAATTCATGGATTCCTGTGTCACATTTAAAAACATTTAGCTACAATACAATATTATAAACGACTGTTATATTTGTGTATATAGGAAAATTAATAATGAATGATCCATACTTTAAATACTATACGCATCAAGCAGGAGGTGGTTATAACGTGTATCGGGGTGCACCATATCAAGAAGGTTATGGTATTGGAAGTTTTTTAGGTGGTTTATTTCGAAGTGTATTTCCGTTAATTAAACAAGGAGCAAAAACTGTTGGTAAAGAATGGTTACGTACAGGAATTAATGTAGCTGGAGATGTATAAGGTGATAATAGACCTATTGATGAAGCTTTAACATCACGTTGGCAAGAAGCTAAAAATAATTTAAAAACTAAAGCTCAAAATAAAATAAATCAAGTGTTGGAAGGATCTGGAAGAAAAAGAAAAAAGTTCATTTTGCAAAGACTGGTGGTAAAAAGAAAAGGAAGAGAGAGAGTGATATTTTTGATTAATATGGAACAGAGTACTACTAGCTTTTATCTTACATTACCGAGTAACGGTTCTGTGAAGTATTTTCCACAAAATACTTTGTCATGTTATACTACCAAATTATATCATCCATTGGTGCTAGAGAAAGGTGAGTGGGAGACGGCAGTTGTTGAAGTACATTATACAAATTCATTTCAGAATGTTTCCAAATATACTAATAATATTTATTACCGTCTCATGAATACAAAAAGCTGGAACATAACTAAAATCTTACCAGGGCACTATTATAATGTTGATGATATTCTATCTCAAATTAATCATAAAAGTGATATGTTAAATTTACAATTAAAAGTTAAAGCATCAGTAAAACGAATTGAAGTCAGCAGAGTAATAAAAGATCAAGAGAAGCATATAGAAGTACGTCTATCTCCTGAACTAGCCAGAATACTAGGCTTTGATCCAGTAGCGTACCCAGGAATTTATTTCGGGGGGGGTTCAAACTAAATATGAAGCTATTTTATATTAAAATTGCTAAAATTGCCCCTAAAATTAGGCAAAATTTTTAAAAAGTCGAAATTTCGGGGGGGGGTCCGGACCCCCGTGTCCCCCCCCCTTCCGTACGTCCCTGCTTTGATCACATACAACAAGAAGATATTGCAGTTGTGCATCATGCTCGTTATCCACCTGATTTACAAAAATCGCTACCTACACTTATGTATATTTACAGTGATATTGTAGAACCACAAATGGTGGGTGACACCATAGCTCCATTGTTACGTATTATAAATACAAATATTACAGAGTATGGTATTAATAATGTACATATTTTTGACAATCCTCGCTATGTCCCCGTTGATCAAATTATTATTGATTTAAGAGATAGTACAGGTAATCCACTTCCTTTCCAGCATGGCAGTGTATGTGTAAAATTACATTTTCGCAAACGTAATACGGTATTATAAATTTTACTATGTGTGAATATTAATAGTAAGAAACAAAAATGCAGTGTGAGTGTATGAAATCAGAATTAGATTTATTTGCTGGTTTACCCACTCAAACCAGTATTATAGGTAATAAAATAGTTCCATATAAGCCAGTGGCTTCGATAGCTGATAATGCATCAATAGAATTTGTTGTCCCCGGTCATGGGGATGATTATATTGACTTACCGCACACAATGTTTTATATTAAAGGTAAAATTACTAAATCAGATGGTTCTAATTTAACTTCTACCGATAAGAAAATCGGCCATGTAAATGGTTTTCTCAACGCAATGTTCAGTGAATTGCAATTATATTTAAATAATCAACTTATTTCCTACTCTTCACATACATATCCATATCGATCGTATATTGAAAAACTACTAAATTATAATGCTGAAGCTAAATCAACGCATCTCCAAACATCAATGTGGTTTAAAGATACTGCAGGGCATATGGACAGTGTAGCCGATAGTAATGTAGGATTTAAACAACGTTTTCTTCTCACTACTTTAAGTTAGTCATTTGAATTATTGGGTTATATTCATGCTGATATATTTAATCAGGAGAAATTTTTACTGAATGGTGTACAACTGCGTATTAAACTAATTTTAGCTAAACCTACATTCTGTCTAATGGGTGACGCAGATGCTGATGGAAAAGTTGTAATTACAGATGCAACATTGCTTGTGAAAAAGGTTGATGTGTCACCAGCCGTTAAAATAGCACAAAATAAAGTATTACAAAATCCTAAATTTAGAGTAAAATATCCTATAACAAAAGTGCAGGTGAAGACTGAAACTCTGCCACAAGGAATTATGGATAGTACACTGCCAGATCTGTTTTCAGGCATAGTGCCTAAACGTATTATTATTGGTTTTGTTAGTAATACTGCTTTTAATGGTACTTATCAGACAAATCCGTTCAATTTTCAGCAGTTTAATATGTCATTTTTTACATTGTATGTTGATGGAACGCCTGTGCCATCCAAACTACTACAACCTGATTTTGATAATAAGCTATATATACAAGCATATTCCACGTTATTTACAGGTTCAGGTGTTTATTATTCTAATCAAGGTAATAATATTTCACTCGCCGAATATCCTAATGGTTATACTCTACTGGTGTTTGATTTAACTCCCGATTCTAGTGCTAGTGCTGCATTTCATACTAGTCCACAACGGCAAGGAAGTGTACGCCTAGAGGTTCATTTTAAAGAAGCACTGCCATCTCCTGTAACAACAATTATTTATGGTGAATTCTCTTCAGAATTAGAAATTGATTTCCAGAGAAAAATATATATTAATTAACTTTTAAAAAAATGTTAAATACAATTGAACTTTATGAGGCACTACAACAAAATTTACCTAAAGATCATTTTATTGGTGTGTATGCCGCAGATGAGTTACCTCTGTTTATTCATACATTTCCAGCCGCCATAATTATAAACACTAATTCTAGTGATAAGCCTGGTGAACATTGGGTTGCTGTTTATATATCTAATATGTGTGTGGGAGAGTATTTCGATAGCTATGGTATACCTCCCTATATACAACATCATATAAGGTTTTTAAAACGAAACTGTCTGTATTATACATGGAATAATAGGCGTATTCAAGGTGATTTATCTCAATTTTGTGGACATTACTGTTTTCTATATCTAGCATGTCGTGCATCTGGTTATTCACTGCACGATTTCTTAAACAAATTCTCACTCACCACTATTGATGCTAATGATATTATGCTTTATTCATTTATGAGAGTATGATGGTGTTATTTTTTTAAACTCCGCCATTGCCGGTCCCAAGCCCTGGATGAGAAAGGAGGAGGGTTGGGGTTGCTACCCCCGTAAAAGAAAATAATCTCTGTTATGTTCAAATAAGCCATACTCTTTTATTAGCTCTGCTATGCGCTATGTTAAATAGGTGGATGGAGAATGTGATATCTGCTCTCCTATGAGGTTGCAAAGTGCTCATAAAAGGAAACGAGTACACCCCTGCTATGTTAGATAGTCTTATGTTATATGTGCTATGTTATGCGTTCGTAGTCTCTGTGTAATTTCTGCTATGTTAAAAGTGCTCATAAAAGGGAACGAATCTTATGTGGCGGGGTCCGGCGCCGAACAATCAGCATCAAGGGGGCGAGGTCCGACGCCAGCCAATCAGCATAAGGGGAGGGTCCTGCGCCAGCCAATCGGCGTCAAGGGGGCGAGGTCCTGCGCCAGCCAATCGGCGCAGTAGATACTCCTAAAATGGAGGTCATAAAAGAGTGTGGCTGGTGCCAACCAATCAGCGTGAAGGGGTCGTGGCCAGCGCCAGCCAATCAGCGTGAAGGGGCGTGGCCAGCCAATCAGCGTCAAGGGGCGGGGCCGGTGTCAACCAATCAGCGTCAAGGGGCGTGGCCGACGCCAGCCAATCAGCGTCAAGGGGCGTGGCCGACGCCAGCCAATCAGCGTCAAGGGGCGTGGCCGACGCCAGCCAATCAACGTCAAACTCGATCCATACCATATAGCTATATACAATTATTCAAGAACGTACAGTTAGTAATACATATTGTGTTGAATTTGGTTCGTTTTAACTTAACGTCCCACAGTAATGCTAGGGCGGCTAAAGGAGACGTGGAGCTACTGATTATAGTGGAATCCCAACCACTTCGGTCTTTCAACTGTACCCTAACCGGAAATCAAATTCGGAACCACCCGAACCGAAGTCAAGCGTGCTAGCCGCTAGACCAAGTGGGGTCCTTACATTGTGTTGATTTAAATCATTGATTCCTTTTGCTAGATCCGAAGATCAAAAAGTAGCGTGTCTGTGCTCCAAAAGAAGCGGATTTGGACTATTTGTAGCACAAATATATAGAGCTGAATTGTTTGGCAATTAATGACTGGTACTAATGAAATAATCTTTAACACGGACTGGAAAGTGCTGGACATATTGCACGAAGAAATTATGATCGATGGACGAAAACAATTCTAGACTGGATACCACAAGACAAAAACAGTCTAGGAAACGTCCGCATACAAGAAAGTATAGCGAAATCAAGAACTATTGGG
This sequence comes from Thermobia domestica, assembly GCF_964235325.1. NCBI lineage: Eukaryota > Metazoa > Arthropoda > Insecta > Zygentoma > Lepismatidae > Thermobia > Thermobia domestica. The sequence continues at coordinate 234,526,560 of NC_137460.1, forward strand.
AGTAGATAACGATGGAAAAGAATTGCCCAAGATAGATAGTTGTGGAGAAGACTTGGAAAGACCTCTACCCAACAATGGACTGATAATGGTTGATTATAATGATGAAGATGATCTTATTATATCTAGACCTCACAGGTAAACTAAACCAAGTCATAATTTCGTAATTTTGAGCTTCGTGGCTAAGCGGTTAGCGTACGCGCCTTTGGTGTTAGAGACCCGGGTTCGATTCCCGGCGGGAGCTCATGTGGTTCGGATTCCACGTTAATCAGTTGGTCCACGTCTCATATAGCCTCGCTGCTGAACGGGACGCTAAACTAAAATCAACTCAACTCAACTCAATTTCGTAATTTTGCAGGAGAAGCAAAAAACCGGCTCCTTAAGTAAGACCTATAGTTCAAACTATGCTAAGTAGTTACAAAGTAGTAGATGCTTTTAGACTTACATTAATACACGCTAGAAAGAACATAGTCTATTAAAACAGTATCCTTAACTCAATTTCGACCAAATGCGAAAGAGCATCGTCTACCTCTAAAGTTCATATATATATAACTTTTACTAGGTAAGGTAGGATAAAAATGGATCCAAAATTTAACGAAAGTCGCACAGCGAAAGAAAAAGCATATTTTTGACTATTCAGTCTTCATGCTGTGGCAAAACTACGAAAATTAATACAAAAAACTAGAAAGTTAATCACTTATTTTGGCGAGTGAGAGAAAATAGATACAGATAGCTCGAATTACTTATATACTTATACAGTATATGTATGTCCATGTTTGGTCCATGTATGTTCAAGTATGTCCGTACCATACGTACTTTGGGCCCCGGGACTGTTTAACAACATGAGACCCCCTCTCGTAGTTTTGTATTATAAACAAATGAGAAGAATCAAGCATTCATAAACTAAAATGCCGTTTTTCCGATATCAGTGTTTAAATTAAAATGTGTCAATAATTTATTAAAATTTCAACCTAGCTATATGAAAAGATACATGACATCAGGGACGTGTAGGAGGTGGGTCCTTGGGGGCCCAAACTCTCCGCCTTGAAATCCCAACTTTTCTGTAAATTTTGCCTAATTTTGGGTGTCGGACATAAGCTCACCGGCAGTCTTATATTACATGGGCGGACAAAAGCCCACCAATAGCAAACATAAGTTCCTATGAGGGCCTTGTAATAAAATTTACCGAATATAAAAATTTAGGCCTTGGCTACTTCCTAAGCAGAAAATGGAGCTACTATCCTATATCACTTATCAGGTATTTAAAAAATGGTAAGGACGTTGCGGAGTTGCGTTCTATTAAACGTGGGCAAACCTTGAGGATCTTGTTATAAAATGCCCTGGATACTAAAATCTAGCCTTTGGCTACAATTACAAATAGGCCTAATAACTCAGTAGAAAAATAGAGCTACTAATATCATAAAGCAGTTATCAGATATAAGAATAAAATAGGAATGTTGCAAGTTTAATGTGTTGAGCAAGGGCAACAGTAGGCCCAATTTTGGCCCTGGAAATTTTGAAACCAAATTTTTCTTACAGGCCGGACAATTCATCACTGCATTAAAATAATTTCATGATTAGGCATGGATCCTTACATAACAGAATTTGCTGCTACCAGGATTGGTGATTCTGATTTTTGATTTTTTTCGTTTGTTTGTTTGTTTGTTTCTTTACGAATTCATCATACTCAAATGTATTTAGATCTTGCTTCTTAGTGCTGAAGTCGTTCTTGCACACTAACACTCAAACAAATATCTATTTACTAACACTAAGATTTTTTTCTTTCGTTTTGCTTCAAAAGTTGTTTCGTTTTTAGTAAATAAGAAAGAGATTCATTTGATGAGTATTGGTCTGCAAGTATGATGACAGCCTTAAGACTTGAACTCTGTAACATTCTTAATATTTTGTTCTGATGTCTGATAATTCCTATATGACAATTAATTATATAATTTGTTAAGAAATTCGTATCTTTCAAATGGAGATACGATAATCTCAAGACAAATTCCTTTTTAAAAATTTAAAAAATGTTTAAAAAGCATAATTTACAAGGCTTTTCTAAAACCAAGCAAGCATTCAGAATTGCAATATATACTCTGTAAAGTGTATTTTATGAATAGTACGACAAAAATCCACCAAAGTTTACTTAATTAGGACAAAAGCTCACTAAATATTTAAGAGTGATCATTAAATACCAACTGTATATATTAATAGCGCAGCAAATTTAAAATTGAACGAAGAGCATTTATACAGTTACTATATTTCACAGTGTGTTTTGATAGAAGTCAATGAATAATGATACATTACTAATGTAACATGCAATACAATACGTTTACAGACACCACTATATAATCATTTAGAGGTGTAGCCTGCAAACATTTCTATGTGACTGCAAGATATTAAAAGCAAAAAAAAAAAATTATTTCCAGATTACGAAAGCTTCAATAAGGCAAGAAAATTATACATATTACACACATGCATAAATACATATTATTATTATATTTCTAGTTTGTTCCTTTTTGAAACCTGGGCCTTGGCAGTGCGTGAATTTAAAACCGCAGTTTGTGGGAAATGTACGAATAAGTTAGTTATAAGCAGGCCCGCATTTAGTAAGTGCTATTCTGTGCTGAAGCACAGGGCGGCAGAATTTAGGGGCGGCAAAATTTTGGATTTTTTTAAAGATTCACAATAAAGTAATATTTAAAACCAACAACCCGCAGATTCCCGTGCAAGCGCGAGAATATATGTTAATGTGTTTAATTCGCTCTAATTACAGTAGTTACTAATTAGCTTGCTTATCTCATTATTTTTAAAAAGTCATCATCTTCTCCCTCTCAAGGAGTGAGGATGAACTTTACCAACATGAAAATAGATACTTTTAAACTCAGCAATCTCGAAAACGATGAATGCACACATAATATCTTTCGTTTCCGATTACTTTTAAATTCTCGTCCCCTTCCTGGGGAGTGGAGTGTGATCTTGAAGTTGAATTGGATTAAAATCGTTACTGTTCACCTCAGCGACCCCAAAAACTATGAATTCAACTCTAATAATGATTGTTTTCGATTATTTTTGAAATTCACATGTTATTCCTATCTTGACTTTGCACCCCCTCCCCCATATCTCAGGTTAAGTGTGATCTAGGCACCTGGAGTAGGTCATTTTGTCATTTATACTAGAGAATCAGTCAGAGCGAGAATTTCTCTGAATTTTTCACGTTTTAACGACAAATTCCTTTTCCCCTCTTTGCTAAATTTACCTATGAAATTTCCGTGGATCAGGGAAATTTCTCTCTAACTAGGAACGCTGACTAGAACACTGAAATATTATAAAATGTACTAGATCTAGTACGGAAGTACTAGCATTGGTCACTGGTGGAATGAAAAGAAAAATTAAGGTTAAATTGTTTTCTCTTCTGAAGAAAGATGCAGCCTTCGCAGCCAAATCTACCATTGCCCTGAAAACTAATAAAAGATGATGGAAGTGTATTAAACCTGAATCGTTAGCATCAAAATAACGTGGTCATGAGAAGTCATAATCAAAATGGACCAGTGAAAACCCAAATTTGTCCATGTTAATCGAAATTCTTTTAAAAGTGAAGTCATTGTATTAAAACAGCGACCCCGTGGATGGCCATGCGTTATATAACTTGAAAACTATTACAAGAAATAAGTGAACAACACTAAAACGGAACAAGAGAAATTGTATAAAATAGGAACTCGAGACAACCCCTTGCAATCCTAACGCCAAAGAGCCTCGAACTCACTTGGACCACTCTTAGTCCGAAACATAATTTGTTTCTCTTTTTCAGTTTCCTTTCTCTTGTCTTAAATTTCTGAAGATCAGAAAAGTTTCCTAGGGTTTCTTAATTTTCATTTGGACTTTGTTTACTCGAGAAACTGTGTAATTATTACAGGCACATTGCGTTATAATTTGTTTCAACACATAGCAAACTTAGGTCTAGTTGGGGTTAGTAATTATCATTAGGGTTAAAAGTTAGGAGAACGCAAGCGGACGCCGTCTTCGACTTTCAGTAAATACCTGTGGCGTTCTCCCAGTTTCTGAAAAAAGAATACAATGGACAAAGATAAGCACGGAGGACGGCGTGACTACTGATGCTTAAATTCCCGGGAATATATTTTTCGGAAATATTTATGGGAAGATTACCAAAAATGGGAACTTTCCTCTAATTTATGTACAATCACAAAGAAAATTGCATTCTATTACTATATTATGATTTCAAAGTTAATCTCATTTTTTAAAAAAATTATTATTACTGTCGTCTTCAGAGGATTCTTTAACACATATCTTCCCAAATTATTTTTTTCTTGATTTGTTGTTTTTTCGCTTAGCATATTTCTTCCTCGTTGGCAGCAACACGGTCGCATTACTAGGTGAAAGTCAGATGGTGCGAGGGTGCTTCCTCTCGACGTTTCTCCCATTGTGCGCTTGTTTCAATGGAGGTACATCCAACCCCTGATTCCATGTCAAATTTTGCAGCTGATCCCCGTTGGAGATATTCGCGATACGCCACTGGTGTCGTTGCTATTTGCTATACAAGTCTGCAACAACGCCTCTAGCGGCTAAATGGGAAAGGATATGACTAAGTTTGTCCTCTAAAAGTTTCATGACATTTAACCCTTAACAGTTCACTACCTTTGAAAATTATCAAAAAATTATGATATTTGCAGTATGTCGTCTATTTGGTTTGTATATCATTTGAAAGTAGTTTTCTAAATTTTCCCGCCAATAGTTTTCGAGAACTGAGTTGTATCCAAATGGTTACTTTGCACAGTTTTCCGTAAAGTGATTTTTGAGTACTTGTAGCCATATAGTAATAAAGAACAGTAGTCTCATAAGAAAGGAGAAATAAATGAAACATGCTAAGAGTTGTTTACTTTATAGGATTTAATATCTAAATCTGGAATATTAATTTATAAGAAAATGTAAGGTACTATCTATGAGTCCACATAGAAAAAATAATAATATTTACATTTCACAGAAAATGCATATGATATGATATTCAAATATATGCGTAGTTTTATAGAATATTCTTCTTTTTTATTTATTTTTTTATATTTTTAAATTTGAATATATCAACGTAGTGTAACAGTGACTTAGGGGTCTAGAAAGGATATCAGTTACCAAGTGACAAAAACATTCCTTATCGTGATACATATACTTACAGATGGAACTGCATAAAGGAATTCTTTAGTGAGCCTGTTACTCCCGACTTACAAAACCGACATCTTCCCTTAGATGCGTCGGCTGGCCAGTGAGGAACAAACTCTTTCCTTGTATTATCACATGATCACGTAGCAACAGATCGATATATTTTCACTTGAGGTTCGCCCAAGCTTTCTAAAGATGGTCTCTCTTGTTTAGGCTTTGTGCATGATACTAGTGCAGATGCAGTATCAGCCCGAAACACTTTAAGATTTCTGGATGATTTCCCAAGTACGTTACACTCTCTTTTGTAAGGTAACCAGCTGTTTACAACAACTGAATCTAGCATGTACCCAAAAATTCTAAGACACCATCGTTTTGATTCCATTGGTGTACGGCAGAGTTATATGAACATGTTTGACTTGTCTACACTTCTCATGTGTTTGCCTCAGAAGATAAGAAAAAAATCTTATATTCTGCCTCCTAAACGATTTTGTCTCATTGTTGGAAGAGTTGAGATTTTCATTACGTCCTTCAAATATTGCATTAATTTCACACTTGTAAAAAGTTATCAATGTACACGACTAAAAACTCAGACTTAAAAATCCAAAGTTGGATCCAAGATTACGGCTTCCAAGATGGCCGCCAGGGTAACCATGTCAAACAATATGGTCCATTACCCACCCGAAAAACATATATCATGAACCAAATGTGAATGCCAAGATGTTCCTGTGCTACAGGAGTCTTAACTGACTGATGCCTCACTCTGTACTATATCTCAGGTATATAATCTGGATCTGAATCACTGAAAGTAAGATCAGGTTCTGAATCCGAGATTCCGAAATCCGATAGATTAGAAGAGAAACAGATCACTACTGTTGGCCTTATGCTTAGTTTCCTTCCATAGGATATATCAACGGAGGTAAGTTCTTCATCTATTTTTGACGAAACACAGTCACCTGCAAAAATGTAAATAGCCTATCACAATATTTCTCCTTTGCATCTGACATGAGATTTCACAGTAAAACTTATTTATACACACATATAGATTTATATATATATATATATATATATATATATATATATATATATATATATATATATATATATATATATATTCCATACTGAGCCTCTGTACGAAATTTAAAATTTGACTAATAAACAAAGTACTATGTTTCTTTTTCACGTTAGATTTTCTATAAAAATATCAAATGATACATCAATATAAGCTAGTCCAATATACGAGGTGTAACACAAAAAAAAAAAACGAGACTGTTCCAATAAGTCAGTGTACTTACAGAATTAGTTCTCTGTGATGTTATCACCTTCAAAGTAGTCCCCTTCAGCATTCACACACTTCTGCATTCGGTGCTGCCATTGCTTGTAACATTCCTGGAACGAGGTTTCCGGAAGGCCCTTCAGGAGATTCTCCGTTTTCTCCTGAACATCTTTAACTGTGGTAAAATGGGTTCCCTTTATGCAAGATTTAATTTTGGAAAATAAAAAAAAGTCGCAGGGAGCCAAATCTGGTCAATAAGGTGGATGCTCCAATACAGTAATGTTTTTGCTGCTCGGAAACTGCTTGACAGATAGGGCCTTGTGAGCGGAAGCTTTTTTCCTAATTTTTTCACGAAGTCTTTTTAGTACTTCAATGTAGTAGTGCTGAGTAACAGTCTGACCACTGGGGACCCACTCAATCATTAGAATTCCCTTAATGTCGAAGAAGACAATCAACATTGCCTCGAATTTTGATTTTGACATGCGCGCTTTTTTGGGTCTTGGGGATCCTGGACATTTCCACTGCATCGATTGGCGCTTACTTTCAGGATCATCTCCATAAGCCTCAGTTAACATTTGAAATGTTTCTGTGGCTGATTTCTTAAGTTTCACAAGAAACTTGATGTTGATTCGCTGTTCAGTTTTTACACTAGACATCTTTCCGGCAGAATGCAGTTGCACGTGTTCACTCACTGATGCAATACTCCCAACTGTCACAACCGGCTGAGTCGAAACTGGCAGCATGGATAGAGGAGGGGTGTGGCATTACGTCACCAAAACAGTTGTTGCCAACTCCAATCCTTTTTCAAGTTATGCACTTAGTCTCTTTTGTGTGTGTGTGTGTGTGTGTGTGTGTGTGTGTGTGTGTGTGTGTGTGTGTGTGTGTGTGTGTGTGTGTGTGTGTGTGTCACATCTCATATTGTACTTTTTCCTGTACAAAGTATACGTTTGATCCGTTACCGGACAATGTAACCAAATGGTTACGTAGTATATTTTTATCGTAAATAGTAATCAAATTTTGACATTATGACGTTTTCGTACTTGCACATTGTTGGGCAATGACTTACAAAGACGAACATATCGAGAAAAATAGAAACATAAACTGCTTACCTTCAGTATTTAATATTTTCTGTCTGCTTCCAGCACTGCTTGCAAAACAACAACATATCCACACACTACTTCCTGCATAAAATTCACCAGAGTTGTTACAAGGGGGCAATAGCTGCTCCCCCATAGCAGAAAGTATGTACACAAATAACTACAACGAACAATACTGAAATATAACTCTCTTCAACCCAATAGGCAAAATCAAAAAATGTGTAACCAAATGGTTAGGAAAACTCGTTAAGGGTTAATGTCCTTTCGAACGATTCCGACAGTTATACCACTTTATTTTGTAAATTTTGAAGTTGCCCCCTGTTAGAGGTATTCACAAGACGCCACTGGTCTTGCTACTATTTTTATTGCATTCTACACATACGATTTGGTGATTCAATTTTTTGTTTGAAGGCTCTACGTGCAGTATTAGCTGCGATAATAGGCCTGGTACGTTCTTATTGAATCACCCTATATATATATATATATATATATATATATATATATATATATATATATATATGTGTGTGTGTGTGTGTGTGTGTGTGTGTGTGAGAGAGAGAGAGAGAGAGAGAGAGAGTGTGTATGTAAAATTATTGTAAATACACGCCACTAAATAATATAATTAATTGATACATTTCTGTAAGCAGACCAGTGGCGGATCTAGCTCGAAGCCGGGGAGACCTAGCACCCCTTCCCCCCCCGCCCAGTTTTTTGAACAACAAAAATAGTTGAAGCTATTATTTATATATTTCTGAAAGTTCATACTAAACTCATGATATACCTATCATAGTCTGGTTATGGTTGCCCAACCCCCCTTTTTACCTTCTAGATCCGCCTCTGAGGCAGACACAGGCATCACGGTTCGTAACTCCATCGCTCTTTAGGAGGGAAAGTTTATGAAACAATTAGCATGAAGTCTGACATTACACTTTACACATAATTTATTAATATTTTTACGATACTCTCTACACCATTTTTTTATTACCCCTTTTCCTATTGGATGTCTGACCTTGTCTAACTAAACGCAGTCAGGAATACGTTTAGTGGTTGCCTTCCAGGTTTCTTCCTAGAGATAGCCGTTTTGTATATGTTCCTGTATATGATTGGATGACTGTCCCTGTACATGTCAAAAAGTCCGTGCTATTCCTTTGCCTTTCACTGTTAACTTGTATAAATGATACGAGTTACATTGAGAGGATACAATCGAAATTGCTGGTACCATTACTTCATACGAATGTGGACTGTGTAACCAGCATTATTTTCATCTAACGTGTCAACACCCCTATCAACATAGGTATATTGCAGTATAAGCTGGTTGATCTAGGCATATATCAATTTTTCTTTTTAGTGTTTCACTACAACGCTTTCCTTTCCCTAATGAAGATACGCCTACCTTATTTATAGCAGCATTAACAATACTAATATACAGTACAATACTAATACATATATGTTCCTTACAGTTGTTACTTTGATACTATATCTCTTATTTGATTATACGAGTCACTTAGCATTTTCTTCATTTTATGCGGTTGCTTTAAAGTTGAAATAATAAAGGATTATAACAAAAAAAAAACAATATGGAGCATATTGGGTGTTATTCCATAGCAGTTTGCATTGATGCAAGTAAAATTTGCGGTTTTAGTTTGTGTAATTGTAATGGTCATAACGGTAATGGCGTAATTATATATTTTTTTCGTTTTTTGTGATGTGTTGCAACACGCAAACTTTGCGTTGACTAATACGGAATGTTATCTATTATTTCCTTTGTGTGTGTGTCTAAAGTTATCTTAAATGTAGGCAATGCAGATACAAGAAGTAAATATTGTAAATATCGTTTTCTATTTACATCTAGATTGCAACTATCAGGTAATGTTATGCAAACCAATTTCTGTAGGTTATACTTCCACCATGCCTACAGTTTCCGTTGCCCCATTATTGGGGCGTCTGGGTTTTATGTTAGTTAACAACATAAAGCTATCATATGCGTAATATATATAATTACTTTTAAATAATAATAGATAAAATGAAAAAATGGAATGTAGACCGCCCCATTTTGGGGGCAATGGGAATATATGGGTTATGATATTATGTTATGTTATTTTATTTAGAGAGTATATATGAATGTATATTTACTTACAATATGTTCTATGCAAGTAAATATGTGGAAAAATGGCACATTAAGTCTACATACTTTTAACCACTAAACAGTTTAAATTTATATATAAGTGGATTTTCAAAACTTGACTCTACTATTGATATTACAAATATATTAAATTCTTAAGTATTAAGAACAAAATTAGATTGAGGTAATGCCAGAAGAAACATGTATAACCATTTTATCAACGTTTGCGCATACATATTAACGTCCACAACATTTGCAAGATACTGACTCAGGGGTGTAGCCAGCAGTTTTATGTAGGAGGGGCCGTTTTTTAGGGGAGGGCCAGTTACAATGTACAAAGCCAAAGAAATTGTGTTGCAGCTAGTGCTCTTGAGGCCTGGAAAAAACGGAAAATTGGCTGCGAAAAAAAGGCTGCGAGGGTTCCTAACACGGAACAGGAAAATCAGTGTTAGACGACCCGAGGCAACAAGTATTAATAGAGTGATGGGTTTCAACAAAGATGAGGTAGGACTATTTTTCGAAAACCTTGACAAGCAGATGACTAAATACAAATTTTCAGCTGATAGAATCTGGAATGTAGATGAATCGGGGCTCACAAACGTCCACAAACCAGGTGCCATAATTGCTCCACGAGGCCAGAAGCAGGTAGGATCCGTAACTAGTTGTGAACGTGGAAGCACGGTGACAATTTGTTGTGTTTTCAGTGCAGCGGGGAATTATGCTCCTCCCATGTTCATCTTCCCGAGTCAACGAATGAAACCAGAGTTAGAGAGGGATGGCCCACCAGAATCATTGTACCGATGCTCAAAATCAGGTTGGATGACAGAATATCTTTTCCTTGAGTGGCTAAAAGACTTTGCTTCTTTCATTAGTGCTTCAAATGCTAACCCAGTGCTTCTTATTCTCGACAATCATTCGAGTCATATATCTCTTGCTAGCTACAATTTCTGTAGAGATAATGGGATTGTTATGTTATCTTTACCTCCCCATACCTCACATAGGCTCCAACCATTAGACAAAACATTCTTTGGTCCCCTGAAACAAGCCTCTCATGTACAGTATCAGATTTTGTTGAAAAACAAACCGGTAATAAACATAAGTGATATACCCAGGATAACGAGCGAAGCGTTTGGAAAAGCTGCTAATGTTGAGAAAGCTGTATCTGGATTTCAGTCAACAGGAATCTATCCTTTCAATCCAAGTGTGTTTTCCGATAGTGACTTTCAAGCAGCGACAGTTCGTCAACCTATTGAAGACATTGGTGATGAAGACGTTAGTGTCAGAGAAAGTGTCAATGCAAATACGTACAACATTGGTGTGGAAATGTCGAATAGGTTTGATTCATCTGGTCATTCAACAAGATTAGGCAGTCAAATGTTACATACATCCAACTTATGTGCGTCAGAAACTTCAGAACCCAGCTCATCCAGAAGTTCCACACCTCGATGCAGTGGCAATTCCCGCAATTTGCAGTCAGATACCAATAACTCCGACTTTTCTTCACAAATACCAGTTTCATTCTCTACAGTTTCTCCTATTCCGACCACACGACAGGTCAATAAATCTCAGGGGGGACGAAAGAAACAGCACAGTGAGGTTCTAACTTCTACACCAACTAAGCAAAAGCTTCAGAAGAAAGAAGAAAATAAAGCAAAGAAGAAACATAAGGTTGAGCCTAAGAATATCCACGTTCAAAAAGACAAACATGAAATAACAAAGTTAAACTCGGGGATCGTAAGGACTCTAAGAAGTGGACGTGCAATTAGAAACAAGAATAGCAGTTTTTCCTCATCTGGAGAAGAAGAGGATAGCGACAACGTAGATACTAAGTGGCAGGAGTCTTCAACTGATGAAGATTATAATGAATTTGACGTAGCTAACTTTAAAGATACTAGTGAAGATATCTGTTCTGTGTGTAATGAATTCAGCAAGGACAGAGAATTGTGGTATCACGTATCAGTGTTCACTTTGTACAAATTGGACACATGCAGCTTGTAGTGGTTGGGAATTCAAAGGGAGTGCTTACAAATGTGATGATTGTTGTTAAAATATCTTTATTGTAGTAAGAAATAGTTTAAGAACACTTAAGATTTTAAACCAGTAATAGAGCTGGTGATGTTCTGTTTTATAGTAACTTTTTATTAATAATTTTGTTATGCTGTTAGGTGTAGTTATCCTACTATTCATTTGAACTGTGAAAGTATCAATATTACATACCTCAGTTGAAATTATGTATATCTTTCCAACGTCCTGGCGGTCTGTTCGGCATTGCCCAAGTGGGTGGGCAATCCCGAGCATTTGGACCATTTCTTTAAAACTTAATTTTCTACCATTTTGGAACATATTGTTTTGCATATTGGAATGCCTTTTTATAGTTTAAGCATTAAAAATACTTTTCAGAAATTTCAAATTCCTGTTTTATTCAACAAATACCTTGCTATTGTCATTCAACCCTTATGTGTTCGCCATTGCCCCACTCTCCCCTACCTTTCTGCATAACTATTTTAGTTTAAGCCCTTGTATCTTCATAAGACTGATTTTCTTTGAAATTTCATTTAATTTCTTTAAACTTTCCTGACAAAAATATTTATTAATGATTCGTCACTAAAACAAAACAAACATAACTTTATTAAAAGCTGTATCTCATTTACTGTTTTAGGGGCACTCCACATATTTCGTAACGCTATTTTTGACCAATTTTTACCCCTTCTCCTCCTTGTCACACTTCGTAACGCAAGGCCGAATCTCTTCAACTTTGTTACGTAACATTCTTTGATTTTTGTTTTTTCACCAATTTTGATTATTTTGGGGGTTATTACAATAAAAAAAACTATTTTAATGGTAGAACTTTTTATTACAAAATACTTATATTATTGTGAATATATTTGTAGCGTTTTTCGCCAACAAATTAAAGTATTAAAAAATGGTACTGTATACATAATGAAAGTGGCTACATTTGTAAGTTAACTCTTGAACCACCCGACCGATCACGATCAAATTTTCAACATAGATGAGTTTCGGGCCTAGGATGGATTTTATCGCTTCACTTTGAAGGTGCACTTTGAAGAGAAGAAGAAGATATGTAAAAATGATCGAAAATGACCAATATTAATGTCGAATCCATAGTTTTCGGGGTGGCTGATATGAACAATGACACTTCCGATGTCACTTAAATCCAAATTTTAGTCCCCATTAGTACTCCTAAGCGGGATGGTGACGTAAAAATAATTGAAAATTACCGATTAATTGGAATCCAAACTGAAAAACCGAATAACGTTGTTTTCACCAAATTTCCCATCTGATATAAATATGTTTTTTTTTTAAACATTAGTTACAAAATACAAAAAAAGGTAATGTAGGCCTACTTACAAATCAGTTTAGTACCATTGGTGTATGGTAGTATTTATAGTACCTTGATAAAACATTTGTTTTCAAACTGTCAAATATAAATCGCAGTAAATTGTGTAATCTGCTGTGAAAAGAAAAAGTATGTCATACTATTTTCCGATCGGTGTAAGGAAGAGATACCATACTATTTTTCGATTGGTATGGTAAAATAGTAGATATTTTTCCATACTATTTTACAGTAAATTATTTATTATATGTAAACTTTGTTATTTTTAAGTGACTGAAACGAGGTAATCTTACGATGATGTTTTAAAAGTTGGTCATTTGGGGGGCCTGGCCCCGATGCCCCTCCCCCTTGGCAACACCCCGTACTGACTTATCTTTATAATTTTACACGTAATATTGCCACACACTACCATTTTTCCTACCTATTTATCGGGATTTCATGCGATAATTCACATGTAAGAGAAGTCCGAGTACCTATTCAGAAATTCGAGTCAGAAACAATAGACAGACCGACCTCTATTATACTGCTAGTAGACAACCCAAGAAAGCTTCAAGAAGGCACTTGTTCCAGACCATTCAAGAATATTTGATGAAAAAGACGTCAGCACTGACGTCATTTTTGTCTTCAATTCAATAGTTTCATTCAAGAGATTTCGTTTCGGTTCTGTTCTAAACAATCCAATTCAAGAGCATTCAATAGCCAATCAGCGCCCGGGTTGATTGTAGAAAAATACAAAACAATTATGATGGCGTCGTGAGACATCTTTGTTACTCGTGGCTCGTTGAGCGCAGTGGATGGTTTGTGGTTATTAGCTACCCTCTTACCTCACCCCAGGTGACGAGCAGGTCCAAGCGCGGGAAGACAACGACGTTATACCTTCAATACTATAAATTTTGATTAAGTGATAGCTATAATAATATTAATTTGAGAATTTAATATACAAGAATATGGAACAAATAAAATATATATCTGACTTTTCTTGTTCCAATAAGACGTTTTGTACTGTTATTAATCTAGGGTAATAACAAATAATTACGTTTAGATTGATAATACGCCCGGAAACTGAAGTACGCTGGAAATGATTACGTGCTATGCTATTATAATATATGCAATTATTTTATCACGAAATTTACATGTAGTATTTTAGACGTTGTCTCTTAAGATAAAAGTTGCGTTCATGCCTACAGATTAATTTTATGAGGGCTTTCCCGTAAGGTACAAATGCACATCCAGGTTTATGCTACATATATGAAAGTGAAAAAATCACTAAAATCGAGAGTGCTATTTAACAGTGTCAGGACAGGTACGTACAGGAGGGCCCACGCGAGGGTACGTCCGTAGGATGCAGGTGCGTCATTGACGGAGGTTATAGTGCAAGAAACGTAAGAATAAGAATAATGCATAAATAAGAATAGTGAAACAAACTTTTCATGTCATATTCACTCATTTGAACTCAACTATAGCTCTTGTATGATTTGATACTGGTAACATTTAACTTCTAAACATAAAATACGGTAATTGTTTAGTAGTGGGGCGCCAACACTAACGAAGACAGAAAACAACGTGCTCTGTGGGGCTCTAAACCGCCTTCACTCGCTAACGCTTCCTTGGCAATACTGTGTGAATTAAATGTTATTAACCTAGGCTAACCGAATGTGAATTGAATATCGCAAAATATCGGTTAAAAACCTGGTCCACCAAAGCTAAACAATAGCCTAAAATACTTGTTTCCTACATTATACAAGTATGTTCCGACAGTGGAAATTATCATCAAAGACAATCCTCTTAGTGATGAGCAAATGCAAGACCAAGACCAAGACCCGGGTGGTCTTGGTCTTGGTCTTGGTCTTGCACATGCGGTCTTGGTCTTGGTCTTGCACACCTAGTCTTGGTCTTGGTCTTGGTCTTGCACACCCAGTCTTGGTCTTGCTTGCAAGAGTCTTGCAAGTTTTGCTTTTAAGAAATCTATGATTTTCATAAGTAAATTTTACTCTGGATATAAGGGATAATAAATCCTACATTGCGTCAATAGTGAGGGAAATACAATGTATGTTTCTAAATGTAATATAGGGCCTATTTTACCTTCGTGTAAGTGTGATGATACTGTACAACATAGGAGATGACCTTTACTTTTTTTTCAATGAGTGATCACGCTTCACTACTTATAAGATAAATCACAACATTTCGTAATATTTTTATATGTTTTAACAGATCCAATACTCCACTGGTTCCCAAACTGGGGAGGCTATCCCTGACAGTGAGACGCATGAAAGAAAACCAAGACGGCACAGATTACTGAAATACCATAAATTGCAAAATTATTTTTACACTCTAAAGGCGTCAGATTTTTTTCTTTCCAACCACGATTAGCTCATCTTTGTATTGAACAAACTCCCAATTAAATATTGAAATTTTGTTTTACTGATTCTAATATGTACTGTATGGGGCAGAAATAAGAACATACGCAAAAACGATGAAACAGGTAGACTTTCGAAATGTGGGAATGGAGAAAAAAGGAGAGAATCAGCTGGGTTGAACGGAAAACGAATGCGAAGGTTTTAGAAATAGTAGCAGTATGAGAGAAAAGAAGAATTTTAGATGTAATTAAGAAGAGGACATTAGCTGAGGAGGAACTGTATTATGAGGGACGTGCTAGAGGGAGGGGGCGAAGGAGATTGTAGTTGAAGAAAGATATTAAGACAGAAAATTTCTACGTTAAGACGAAGAGACTAGCTGAGGACCACAGTCATCGAAGCTTCTCAGCTGCAGCAAGTGACCTGCCAATTATGGCAGAATAGCTATTATTATGACGATGATGATATGTTTTGCAATATTGACCAAAAGAGAGAGAAAAAATTAAAATAATAATAATTAAACCTCTTAATATTTTAGAATATGAAATGAAATTAAATTTGTGAGTTTTACGTCCTACGATTATCCGGCTAGGCTAAAGGAGATGGTGATGATGAAAAATGAATGAAAATGATGGAAAGAAGAAAGTGGGAGGAAACGGGAGAACCCCGAGAAAACCCACGCACACGGTGTTTGTCCACCACAAAGTTCACTTGGCGGGGGCTGGGATCGAACGCGGGACACCAAACCCAGAGCCGAACGCTCTACCACTGAGCCACCACGGCCCCAATATTTTAGAATAATTTGAGTGAAAACTAAAAACGACTCAACTGTCTGTCTTTATATATATATATATATATATATATATATATATATATATATATATATATATATATATATATATATATATATATATATATATATATATATAAACTCAATTTATATAAATACTTTTGACCTACATTAGAAATACGTAACAACGGCATCAAACTTCAAGTTATTTGAAATAAGTACGAAATTACTCTCAGTTGTGAATATAGATTATTTATTGTTGTATAATGTTATATCGTTGAATCCTAGATATGCCGTATACCTAAGGGGGCTATCAGTTATATTGATAAACAATTATTCAACGTATAAGCATCCACCTATGAAATCAAACTTCCGGTCACATGCGCTAAGTTTTTGTCAATGTCATGAAAATGTTATTTCAATATTAATTTTATAAGTACACATTAAAAATTTTCAACGGATCCTTGAACCTCAGAGCCAAGGCCATACCCATGTAGTCGGCACCTATGGTGTACGGAATTGCCGATGTTCAATGCTACATTTCCCGTTAGTTTTGGAAGAAGAACACAATTAATATGTTTTTGAAATGAAATTAAATATTTACTTTAACGTCCCACGATTATAACACTGAGGCTAAGGGAAACAGTGATGATGAGAAATGGTGGAATGAAGAAAGTACGAGGAAACGGGAACACCCACGCACAGGGTGTTTGTTCACCAAAAAAGCTCACATAGCGCAAGCTGCGATCGAACCAGGGCCCCATGTACCAGAGGTGAACGCTCTGCCACTGAGCTACCGTGTCTATAACATCCTCTAGTTTATTTTTGCTTATCCACTTCTTATGGACACAATTATTCTTCATATGATTTCACAAAATCCAATCATGGGCCGTCGTGAATGATCAAATGTTGACCAAAGAAATCAGACACTGAAGTTATTACAGCTTGTAACAATTTATAGAATTATGCTGTCGGTCGTCTCGTGAACAACCGATTCAAAAAACGACATACTGTAGCTATATGTTACAGGAGCAGATCGACTCACATGGATTGCATAAACTACTGGGAACACATTCACTCCGGCGGTATTTTTACTAGAGCCAAGAAGTTCACGTGAAAGATGTAATGATTTTTCCCCTTCCTTTTTACATTCTATAAAAAATTCAAGTAGTGTCGGTACTTGTGCAAGACTCTTGCGCAAGAGTCTTGGTCTTGGTCTTGGTCTTGGTCTTGCACCCCTTGGTCTTGGTCTTGGTCTTGCATCGGGATTCCTGGTCTTGGTCTTGGTCTTGGTCTTGGTCTTGCATGCAAGACTCTTGCAAAAACTGCAAGACCAAGACTCTTGCGCTCATCACTAAATCCTCTTTCATATGCACACACACACATTTTAAGAGTAAAATTACTGTTTGTTTTACGGGGTATTCTAAACCAGTACCAAACATGGGATAGGTTTGTGAAGAAAGTCTGATGCAGTTGAGTTGAGTTGATTTTGGTTTAGCGTCCCTTTCAGCAGCGAGGCTATACGAGACGTGGACCTACTTATGAACGTGGAATCCGAACCACATGAGCTCCCGCCGGGAATCGAACCCGGGACTCCCACGCCAAAGGCGCGTACGCTAACCGCTTAGCCACGGAGGAGCGCAAGTCTGATGCAGATATGGGCAGTAAGTCCAATAGATAAAAAAGTATTAGCATTGCTTAGCTCGGTTTTCCTGTGTTTTCAGCCTTTTCTTTAAACAGTCTTCGATGTTATAACATAAATAACATCAAAAGGCAGTCATTACCTCGTGTTATACACAATTTTGGGAAATAGTCCAATATTTTCTTGAGTGTAGTTCTGTCATCAGTACGCCATATGAAGAATCAGATTTTTTTAAAAAAACTGAGTACAGGGAACGATTTTATGCCTAAGCAGCACTTTATTCTTTTAACATAAGCTAACCTAAGTCGCATTTAATGGGAAAGGAACAAAAAAAATAGTGTAAATTCGATGGCGCTATTAGAGGATCAATTGATCTGTTTTGAAAATGATTTAAAATAATCTATTAAATTCCAAATGCCTTGAGAAAGTTAGGAAATAAATGCTAATATAATTTTTCATCACATGTCTGAAGTGAATCAGTATGCAGTTTCGCTTTCATTTGTTTTCGTAGTATCGGTCAATTGTTTTTGACTGCCACCTGTTAACAAGTACATAAAACGTGATTTAATACCTCTATGATCGTGTAAACGTTGTTTCAAGTTCATTCGAGACTCTTGTTCAAGTGTCTTGGACAATATTCCTTTCAACGTGTAAATTTGAAGTATTGAACGGTCTTGTTCAAGCTTTTTTTTGACGGTGTAAAACATTACTATCGGTAATTCGGGGTGTATAAAGAATACTTCATCTCTATTTCTACACAATTTCTACATTACTTTACAAACTGGTTCCTTTTCATCATTTGTAAATTAGTACTTTGCTACTTTTTAGTGCAAATGGAAATGGAACTTAAAAGATAATATTGTTAGTAATATAAAGTACCATCAACAAATATTAATCTTTTAAATCTACAAATTATTTAATATCTAGAAGTAAATTATAATAAACGAAAATGAAGTAATCAGTTATATGGTTCTTATAATTTGGAAGATAAAGTCCTTCCCCGGAAATTATATGTCAGGGAAAACTTGGGAATATTCTCATTCTTTATTTTCCTTCCTACCTGGAACATTCCCCCTGTCCGTCACTAGGCATGACGTGATGCGTCTCCCTACATTCTCAGATCCACTTTTACCCCTGATTATAATTGCTTCTCACATATCTTGCGTTGCGTTTCTATACGCATTATTATACCCCAGACAACACGTACGTGTATGGCACATGTGAACAATCCATGCATAACCAGTGTATGTGCACATGTGCATTTGCGTGGGTTATGCACACGTACATAATCCGTGACTAAGTCGTGCATGTGCATATCTGCAGTTGCGTGGATGAAGCACACGTACATAACCCGTGTATAAGCCGTTATGTGCACACGTGCATTTGCATGGATGAAGCACATTTTTATAACACGTGCATGTGCACAAGTGCATTTGCGTGGATGAAGCACATATTAATATAACCCATGTTTAACCCATTGTGTACACATGTACATTTGCGTGGATGAAACACGTATATAGCCCGTGATTAAGTCGTGCATGTGCACTTGCGTTGATGAAGCACATTTAAATAGGCTACTGCACATGTGTATGATACTCCATAATACCGTGCAAGTGTATACATTTAATTTCATTTCCCTAGTATTTAAAACATGCAATATGGCTATAGTATTTTAAATTGAAATTTGTCATTTTTCCTCCAGGCGGTGTTATAGAGTTTTCGACGAATGACAGCTGAATGACTGTAGAAACTACATAACGTCCGCTGAGCTAGAATATAAGGTCAACAGGTGGCAGCACTGTACTCATGTAACTACTGTCAGTTCATAGATTTACAAAATTATTTTCGTAACCGATTACAGCAGAACATGTTGTGTTATTTGTTACTTGTCAAACATGTGGAATATACTACCAAAAGCTTTGCTCATTGCAAATAATAAACTCCAAAATTAAAATTCTCGCTGACAATTATTAGTTACTTCTGATATACTTGGAAGGTGATGTCTTGGGTGTTATAGATGGTGTTACTGCGTAACGCACCAAATATATAAACTTTTTTCGTTGCTTCTCGAATAAGATTTTACAACACCTCTGCACTACGAGGAAATCACTTGTGTCCTACATGTAAATCGAATACGTGCTACGTGTAAATCAACTCTGCGGTAGATGTAAATCACTTGTGGAGGACGTGTGCATTGTATATGTACTACGCACGCGAAGATGTTGAATAGCACCTGTCACGCTTATGTGCATCACATGTACAGAAGTGCATTTATACAGATGATGCACATGTTGCACCCGTGCAATTGTACATGTAGTATACAGGTACTGTACGTGGATTCTGCTGTCTGGGACGAGATCAGGTCCGCGTTTCGTATGATATGTAGCTATTCATACATTAGCTTTACTATTTATCGGTCTTCGCAAGATTTGCTGATCACAAAACAATGCAAGAAATTCAATAATAAATTATATCAATGCTGGTTAATGTAAACTAACACACAAATTTTGCATTTTATTGAAATAGACCGTTATCAAATCAGTTGGAAGTATCTTTTCGGTAGACATAGTAAACAAATTTATGTGACGTAAATGAGGGATTAATGACATTGAATTAAGAGAAAGGGCGATATAAAGATTTTGGGCATAAAATGATTTGTTAAAGAGAAGTTATAATAAACTGGTGGAAGGAGGTGAAAATAAAACCTTTATGATAGAACGGAAAAAGAAATATACAAAGGAGTAAATTTTAGAAGCAATGAAAATCTACAATGAGTATGTATGCATTTCAAATTAATTTCTAATTTAGATAGTAGTACAAAAGTGCACTGTAAAAAAGAAAAACTATTATTAATTTCCAAAGGTAAGACAAAAGTACACCAAAAGTTTTATTGCCTAACGCAAAAGCCCATTAGATAAAATATTTAACGGGTAAACATTAACTACGGACTATACACAGGAAAACAGTGTACATGTCACAAGCAAGGTAGAAAATCAGGATTTGTTTTCAATATCTAGTCATTACATATAATATCTGAAATCTCTAGGCAAAGTGGGAAATATTTGTTATTACATAGTTTACCTACGCATTGTTGATAATACGCCAGAAAAGTTAGACAGTATAAGAAATAAAATGTACTGGGGAAGTGGTAAATTAACCAGTTTTAATAATCATCACTTTGTCATATTAAGATGTAGATTCACTTTAATAACACTGACAGGTCAACCAGATGCGTCGCTTGGGATTTGCAGAGGAATTAATCCTTTTAGCTTGAATTCTAGATGTTTTAATCAATGTATGCTAATAATATTAATCAGTAGTATTGTCTGGCAGAAGGATTAATTTCTTGAAATGTCTTGCCCGTTTCCAAAACTACTCCTGTCTATTTTACACACTTTTCAGAAAATGTTGTTTTTCTTTGTTATATTTTAGGACGAGTAAAATAAGTTTTACAATCTCTATGGTAGATACCTGAACAATCAAATGGGATAAATCAGCAGGCATTAGGTGTTAGCAAAGCTAAAATCACGAAAAAATACATTCCACAAAAGTGGATAAGAGAAGTTTTGGAATTGGATGACTCAAGTAATGTAACATAAAAATTTGATTTGGGAATTACAAAATGATATGATTTTCGGGAGGATTAACAAGAAATTCACTGTTATTTTATTTTGTCTAATTTATTTGTCTTGCTGCTGTTTTAAAAATATGAACTTACTGTCGCTGTGCTATGTCGTCCACGGTGTATACTGGTATTTATTCAACATACTTCCATGTGATGATATCCACGGAATAAAATAACTCTTCCTTTAATGCCTTATTCTGCGTTTGTGGTGCGTAGGAACTTTATACTTACTTGAAACACATTTATGTTTCCTACAACTCAACAACACTGACCAATAGTTGCCTTCCTTTCGCAGTGTTCTGTGGAGTGTATAAAAACTAAACTTTGTACCGTACAAACCGTGAACGAAGAGCTTACAATGAAGATACACTTCTACAATGAAATTTTTGAAATTAAGAGAACGAAATGGTAGTAAAAGTGAACTTTTAACTGATGAATGGTATGAGCACATTATAAATGAAGTGAATATTATTAAGTGCTTAACAAACAAAGAACCTCACATTATACACTGCCGAAAAGATGCAACGTTAGGGTTGTGCAACAAAAAGAGGAGACTAACTTCTTCATACTAATTTTTCCAAGATGTATAAACATTGCTTACCACGTGGATTCAAGAACGAAAAATATTCCACTGAAGTGATCCTTGTTCGATTTGTCCAAGAGGCTCTATTTTGGTGTAAAATGAAGGTCGGGCTTTACAGCTCATCTTTTGTCAGGGAAATTGTGTTCACTATCGGCATTGAAAAAGAATAGAAAAGAGTTCTAGATTTCATGCAAGAAGATCGCCCTTAAATAACAAGGGTCCAGGTGGAGATCTGGTTAGTAGCATAGATAATCAACCTTTAGCATCTACATTGAACTATGTCCTAGACAGAGCCGTAGCTAGAGATTTTTGCGTCCGAGGCGAAGAAACATTCGACTCCCCTACCCTAACCTTACCAAGCGTTTACTTTTTTACATACAGAAGAAGCAAATTTTGTTATTATACTACCCTGAATTTTTATCAAGCTTCTTGGACAGGCCATGCAACAGCCAAAAGCTATCATTATGTTATCTTTTACAAAGATATTTTCAAGAGGATTATTTTAGATATCAAGGGGGTTATTTTAGTGGAAATAATATTCAAGTGAACCCTAGACATAACGAAATTATTCGTTGTTTTCCTGCCCCGAAAACTAAACATCAGTTAAGAACTTTCTTAGGGTTGGTGAATTGGAGAAGAAAGTTTATAGCTAACTTTTCGGCTTTGTCATCTCCTTTATATGACTTGTTGGAAAAGAATCGGAAATTGGTACTTACACTAAATCTACTAAATCCCTTCTACAAACTCAGAGAACTTGTCATTCAGTCTCCGGCCTAAAGCTAGCCTGACTTTTCGCTTCCTTTTCATATCTTCTCTGACGCAAGTGGAGAAAATTTAGGCGGTTTGCCCTCCCAATACCCAGAAAATCAATCATCACCAGTACTCATCACTTACCTAGAGAAAAGTCAAGCCTCATGAGTTATCATTATCAATTTCTCAGCTCGAAGTACTTGCCATTCGTTTTATTTGTGATCATTTCTCGCAGTATATTTGAGGACGTCCTACGATCGTGCATTGTAATAATGCAGCATCTACGCATGCGTTTACTATGAGAAGCCTAGACCCAAGGACCACTCACACTTTGTTTAAACTACAAAGATATGACTTACAGTTTCATCATTTATCGTAAGAGGACAATTATATAGCAGACGTACTCAATAGATATCCCCCTGGTCTTCCTGGGGATAGTAAACAACTTTTAGTAAACCTTTTATCTAACCTTCACTTTTCAATTTTAAATCGTGAAGAACTTTTTCAAGGCCAGGCGGAGGATATTTTGTCAGAGAATAAAGAAATTGCTTCTTAATTCATCTGAATTTTCGAATTTTCGAGAGTATCAAGGTCTTCTATGTCGTAGAAATGTCCAAACCAATAAATGGGTCTTAGTAGTTAATGACTCATTGTCGTATTGATAGTATCATCGAAGCAGTTCATCTGTGCGGTCACTTCGATGTTTACAAGTGTTTGTCTCTATGTCGTAGACTTTTCTACTGGCGAAATCAAAGAAATTCTATAAAAAGGTATGTGAAGGATTGTACTCGCTATGCTGAAAATAAATTTGCCAATTGGATCATAGCTAAAGAAACGTTTCAATTAGAAGCTCAAGCACCTCACAACTAAAGTTATTAATATATTTAGTGGGAAAACTATCATGTAGCCATGGGTATTATTACGTTCTTTCCGTTATCGATATCTACTCTAGGTTTGTTGTCTACTTACCATTGCGTACTGCGCATTTGAAGGAGATTATTACTGTCCTCAATAATAAATACCTCCATTGTTTCCCATATACTCAAATTATCTTTGATAAAGGTACTCAATTCAACTCGCATCTCTGAAAGTCTTTTTGTCGACAGCATAATGTAAAACACCAACTAACGTCTAGCTCTTCACCAAATTCTCATGGAGTAACTGAAAAATCTTATAAACAAATCAATCAAATTCTTCGGCTGAAGAGTAGCACTCAATAATCGAATTGGAGTAGACATTAAAATGACTCAAGATCTTTTCAATCATTCACTTTGCAGTAGTACGGGAAAAACATGTGCTGAGTTACTCGTTTCGAACTCGACTACCGAAGCCTTTAAACGGTCATTTCCTTAGCCTCCAGAGTAACAAAAGAAAATGGAAATTAATATACATATAGTAACTTCTTTATATAATCATAATAAGGAGCACAAGAGAATGAAGTAATCAGGAAGGGGAGTTAAGGGAAGGAGACCTGGTCATCGTCAGGACTCATTACTTTCTTCTGCCATCAAGAAGGAAATTTTCAAATGTTCAAATTGTTCGTCGGGCCTTATTTAGTTTATAACATTTTAAAGAATAGTGCTGTACCGCATAACCTGTTGGGTGAGTCCGTAGGCACTCAAAACTTTTAAAATCTAAAAAGATTTGACTGTCCATCCGAAAAGCGAAAAGACATGTTAACGACCTATCCTAACAAAGATATAAGTACGGCCTGCAAGTTGAGGAAAAATTCTCTTTTTATGAATGCCCAAAGACGAGGCTTAACATAATATATGTTCATTTTGGGTCATTGTAGGCCATTGGATTTTATTTGTCCTTTTTTGCCTTTTTCGGCGTTTTTTGTTTATTCGTTTTTTAAGTTTTTCATAGGTCTTAACATCTTTTTGCACATCTTTGACAATGAATTTACTGGCTATCAACTCGAATCACCACCACCTCTTAAACATCTTTTCTTTAGTAAAGAAAGTTGAAAAGGTACGACATTCTTCAAAGAGTGGACTAATAAGACCAGCTCTACAACAATCACAAGTCAGATCAGGAGACGTAACTATGGCCTTCAGCAAGGGGGTGAGAGTGGGGAAGTATCTAACGCGTCTTTTGAGATTGAGAATTTGAAATAAATTAAAAACACTTTTCATCCCGCTTTTCGATGTAGGAAAATATCCAAACATCTTTGGCATATTATTCTTCTTTATCTGATACAGTGCAAAAGAGTAATTTTATATCAAATTTTACGTATTCACGCTCACACATAATGTTGGGTCTATTTACTGTACATTAGTGCATACAATAAATTAAATTTCTGTAACATCTGAGTAACGGACACCTCTCAGTAACGGACAAAAATTCATACCTCACTGGTGTCCGTTATTGAGAGGTTCCACTGTAGAAGCTTGTTTTTCTTGAGCGTTATAGTCATTAAATATGTAAGTCTAATTAATTTGGGTCTTATTTTTACGTACTTTTTTTTTCAATTTTTTGTCGTTTTTTAAGATTTTTTAGGTCCTTTTATAGGTCTTTTGAGGCAATTTTTAGGCCTTCAACTTCTGAGCCCTAAATATAATTAATTCTTTATGTTACCAAGTGTCATATACAGTTTTGTCTTTCTTTAGTTACAGTGTTTATTTAAGTTAGGCTCATTAGTATATCTTTCTTATGTCTTTTGTATTTATATTTGGGTAGTTTCTTAGGAAAAAAATATTTGTTCTTTAACCCACGGGGGAGAACTGTAACGTATCTTTTTTGTTACAGATCGGTTAAAAATGTCTTAGTTACAAATATTTCTCTTGTTCTCTTATTTATCTAAGATTTGTTATAACTTAGTATTTTGTCTTCTATATATTCGATATCAATTATTATTATTATAATTTTGTCCTCTTTGGTTGCGTAGTAAGTTTTTCTATGTGGGTCACCGTTCGACGTTCTTTTCTCCATAAGTCCTCAGTACTATTTCCCAACTAGTCTACTTAGTCAATCATAACCAAGTTGCACACTCACAGGATTCGAATGCGTAGGAGAGGGAACGGAATGAGGCTGTATCTCGTATGGAATGAGGCAGTACTCTATACTCGTGTTAGTTTTCCTTCTTCGTTATTCCTTTCCTTCCTGCTTCGTATTTCTTATATTTTGAGTTAAATTCAGGGGCGGCGATTCGCGGGGGCAAGAGGGGCAGTTGCCCCCCACTTTTTTGAAGTGGAACCGTAATGTATACAGTTTTATTTGGAAATGAAAAATTTTGTATGAATTACTGGTTCATAGATAAAATGGTGCCATATAATATTTGCCGTTGCGTTAGTACGTATGGGCTGTTTTGTCTTCCCGTTGAGTTAAGAAAGCTACAAGAGTTCCGTTTTCATTGCAACTAAAAGCAATTAATATTGCAATTGCATATTTCTTTAAATATCGTAGGATACAGATATGCCTGTAGTATTTACTGTCTTTCATTATCTAACCCGGGATGTACTTGAACCTGAACCCACAAAATAGGGTTGATGTATATATTTTCTGAAAGCTGGGGTCAAGATTAAAAAACGGTTACCAAAATGAGGGAGGTCTCATGCATTCCGTTTGGGGGAAGCACTTTACTCATTTTTATTAAAATCTTTAAGCATGTCCATAAAGTTCGTTGCAACCCCGAAAAATCTGAAAACAGAAAAAAGTGTCTTTTATCATTTTAAAAGTACGCATATCAAAGTAAAATAAATTGTCCCAGGTTCTCCTACAGATTCCAGACGAGGTCCAACTCAATTTTTTAAAATGGAAAGCGGGTCAACTTGCATATGGTATGAAAGTTGGTGTTGAATGAAAGAAGATAAATCAAGTCTCGACTTTCTACGATAACCCTGTGTAAAATGGCGATAGGTCAAAATGTTACCTTCTTTTTTGAAAAATCTATGACCACTCCTATTAATCTGAAATGGCGAGACAAGTGTAAAAAAAGAAAAAGAAAGAAAGAAAAAACCTAGAATGTATCAATACGCTTGTGTTGACATTTGACCCATTTTGCACGGGCTTATAATCAAGAGTCGAGACTTGTTTCATCTTCTTTCACTTAACATCAGCTTTCATACGATGCTCAACTTGAACCCTTTTTCCCATTTCAAAATTTTGAGTTAGACCCCGCCTGGGATCTTGCGAGGAACCCTGGAACATTTTTTACTTTGAATCATTATAGTTTTGAAATAATGACAAATCCGTTTTTTTGTTTTTATACCTATCCCACCGTTTCAGATTCATATGAATGGCCATAGACTTTGCAATGAAGACTGTGTTGATATTTTGACCTACCACTATTTTACCCAGGCTTATCGTAGAGAACCGAGACTTGATTTATCTTCTTTCATTCAATACCAACTTTCATACCATATGCAAGTTGACCCCTTTTCGATTTAAAAATTTTGAGTTGGACCCTGTCTGAGACCTGCGGAGGACCCTGGGACAATTTATTTTACTTTGATACGCGTACTTTTAAAATGATGAAAGACACGTTTTTCTGTTTTCATATCTGTATCACGATTTCAGATTTTTCGAGTTGCAACAGACTTTATGGACACGCTTAAAGATTTTAATAATGAATAAAGTGCTGTCCTCAAGCGGAATGCATGAGCCCTACCCAATTTTGGTAACCGGTTTTGATCTTACCTTAACCCAATCTTTCAGGAAATATATACATCACCCCTATTTTGTGGGTTCAGCTTCACGTACATCCCTTGTAAGAGTAATAACATACATTTAATGGCATGTGTGAAATTAAAAATATAAGTTGTTCATTAATCCACAGTTTCAATATAACTTCTACAAAACAAGCCTCATTATTCATTACTATGATTACTGTTATCCCTTCTATTTATTTGCTTTACAAATTCGTTATTAAATAATCTGATCACACAATATTCCAGACAGAATTTTAAGATGTTCATGAGCAAGCAATCAAATCTCTTCTTACACTTTCGTTATTTATGAGTACCTACTTGCGTTGCTCTTGTCAATTTACTTAATGAAATATGAAATACGATATATGGTATTTTAATTAAAAAAAGATAGTATCCTATTAGTTATACAACCTTTCGTCAGACACAGTGTTAAAAACAACCAGGAAAACTAACACTGATACACAAATATTCAGATCATGCCTTGCCCCCGCCCACTTTTAACGTCCAATCCCCGCCACTAGTTAAATTAATAAGTATGTTTCATAATTTAGTCTTCATATAAGTTTTTTGAATGTTTTCGAAGAAAATTGTCCTTAATAGGAAAGGGTAACAACCAATTGTATTCGATTTTGATGTCTAAGTTGTTGTAAGAGTAAAATGGTATACCTACTGAATATTTACACACAATCTGTTCGTAAAAATGAAAATATCTGTATTTATCAAGGATGATATAAATAGAGGATCTGTCCATACGTATCTTCATCCTATTAAATCGATGAAGCCAGAAAACAACCGAGCATCGGCACGTCTGATTGGCTACTCTCGTTTCTGCCATCGTCTGATTGGCTACTTTCGTTTCCGCCATGATTGTTGGCTCAAAACATTGCGATCCTATTGGGCAGAGTGGGCAGAGTAGGGGTGGCGAAACTATGATGTATGGATTCAAGATTTTATTTTAAGGGCAGATCCTCTATTTTATAAGATCCTTGGTATTTATCACGCCGATGGAGAATTGCTTTTGTTCGTTATATAGGTTTAAGTATAAGTCTGCTGTTTACACATAAATGGATCGTTTGGAAGGATGAATTAGAATTGATAAAGCCAATTTATAGTGAGGATTTGTTCGAGCGCATGGATCTTTTTGGCTGGTATGATGTTTGTTGCAGTTTTTGGCTGGAATATAGTGTAGCAGCAGCTCAGGTAACATTGGTTATTTTCCTGTATCCTTAGATTTATCCATCGGGATGTTGGATTGGACTTCAAGTAGGAAGGTGTAGCGACCACTTCCCCCTACCCCCACCGAAACCAAGCCAAGAGTTAAATAAAACTATTAATAATAATAATAACAATAATTCAAACTATCAGCTTGGGCTCGGTTAGTTCCGGACTGAAGGAGCAGTCTTTACGGGACACATTCACCACGGTGCAAATCAACTCGAGAATTCGGTTGAATGATCCAATATACACACAAATCAAATAGACAATACAAAATATTGAATTAAACACCAAATTTTTAATATTTCAGTAACAGTATTTATTCAACAAGTTAACAGGTGTGTATATGCGCTGAAACATTTGAACAACGTATATACACAGCAAATAATACAACCAGAAGTTAAAAAAATATTTATATAATAACCGGTATATGGATAAGGTCTGCGAATAGCCAGATTATAGATATCTTCTCAATATTAATCAAATGATAATAAATTAATTTCCAAGAAAACTTTTAAGCAAATGCAATTAATTAATTCAGCATAGCCTATTTCGTCGTTCTAAATCTATTCAATTCAAATATCATTAATCACATGCAACTCATTAGACGCATACTACTTATATTACTTTCTGTAAACTTCTTGTTAGAATTTCAGAGAAAATCCTCAAACCCAAATGATATTCCAATGCTATTTCAAAAATCATTCAAAATCAGTATTAATCCTGATTAAAAGCTTCGGTCTTCAAAATAAGTTCTAACAGTATTTTAACTCTACGAGAAAGATACCTTCGCACGCAACATACGAATTATTTCTCATCAAAATTTGCCGTATTAATATACTTTCAGTTTAAATAACCATATTATTCATCAGAATAGCTCTGTTACTGGAAGACAAAATCGGCAAGTCTAAGGCAAGGCAAGTTGTTTTAATTTTTAAAAAATTCGTTTGAATATCATGTGCAGCCAAACTTAACACTAAAGGGGAAAATTAGGGAAAACTAAATGTATACTGGATCAATCGATACCAAATCTATCTATTCATTCAAGCTCGGAAAAAAAAATGAAATTTATCTCACTTCATGAAACTAAGAAGCCGAGTCAGAAAGCAGTAAATTAAACTCAGATTCAAACTGGAAATCTCCAAACAAACTATTGCAGAAAAATCCTACTTCTCAACCGCACAAACATAAATTATACACAAAAAGCACATACTACTTAGAAATACAAAAATTGATATAACTCACCATCGTAGACGCAATCTTTTGCATTTATTTTACCTTTCCATTCCCATCATTCAGATCATCTAGTACTGAGTTGGACAACTAATTGTCTGATCCAATTGGGTCAAATTAACGGTTTCAAAACCAGTAGCAATCAAACATTCCCAAACTGTTTTTTCCACGAATTAATGCCAAAAGAAGAATCGGATGCAATATCCTATCTAACAGTAAGCGAAGTAAATAAGCAATACCAATAAATTTGTACCACCGGGGTTACTAAAGCCCCCGCTGATTTCACTCTCTCAGCCAAATTTGGTACATGCAGAGATTAATGCCTCCAAACTGAGTTTAGTTCAACAAATTAAATAGCTTCCACACCTAGTATAATCGCCAATTAGCTATAACGCTCACTATTCACTCTTGAGGCACTTAGCCGGGAACTCCGACACCCCCCTAAAAGGGCTGAATTGGCTCCTTCCTCCTTCCAGACAATTTGAAAACACTTCACAAACTTCATTTAACACTTTATCTTTAAAAAATAAGCATGAAAACACTTTTAGGCGTAATATTCACCAATCAGTAGATTGCTTGTTGCACTGATTTCAAAACGCAATTTGTCCACTCTATGCATTTGATCTCATGCTCTACTTTTAAAGAAAACACACAGACAACCCAATGCGAAGAATTCTACAGAGCACAAAAGTCGTTCAAACATCTAATACGACTTAATATACTTCAGGAAATATAACAAAACTTGTATGCGATCACATATCGAAAACAAGAGTAGTTCCTCGTTGGAACATTAAGGCTTATGCAAAGAAACAGAAAGCCCCGCATACAAATAAATCTGACACGAGAACACGTCGAAGCAAATGTACCCCGATAAAAAAACACAAGAACAGTGAGCTTCACAACGAGCTCACTATCCTCGTAGACTTGATCGGCGATAGCAACGCCCTCCGGCCAAACGAATTACCTCCCCTACCTTGCCTCCATTAACAGAACTAATTCTAATTTTTTTTCTTTCCTTTCTTTCACACAAAATAAACGTTCTAGAAAACAACTTGATCAGTAATCTAACAAGTATTCTAACAAATATAGATAGACTATTATTAAATATATATTTTTATTGAAAACGTTAATTAACATTCCAGCATTCAATACACTATATACATAGTTTCCAACTCTCTTTTACAAACATTCCCCCCCGCCCTTTTTTTCTAGATGAATCCATTTTTTATGTCCCAAACGATCTTCAAAAAAAATGGTTCGCCTCAAAGGCTACCTCAAAGGAAAAATTTTGAAGGGATTTGTGTGGGAGTATCATGTAATGTCGTCCTGTCGTTGACAATAACCTAACCAAAATTTAACACATTTACGAATACATTTAGAAAGAATTCGTAGATCGACTGCCAATCCAAATTAAATAACAAATTAAATATTCAGAATATCGTATTCATTTAAGTGTATTATTAACTAGGTTCAGTTTCACTTTATACATGGTCTGCCTCAGCCAGGGTTGGGTAATTACGCGTAAAAAAAGGTTTTCTACGTGACGCGTAAAATACGTGTAAAAACGCGTAATTTACGTAAAATACGTAAAGTACGTAAAAAATTAGAAACAGGTCTACAAATTAAAAGAAAACCTTCTACGCGCTGAACTTCCTAAAATAGTATGGAATCTAGCTGGATTTTGGAAAACTTAATCCGTAAGCATAAACTGGGAATTTTGTATTGGCTTTGTAAAGTAGCATTTATAATACAGTTTGCACGCGTGACTGTTCAAAACCCATTTCATCATGTTTCATGTTTTAAACCCTCTGTAATCGAGAAAAGTTTTATGCCAGAGAAACCGTGGGAGAAACTATTGTGCAATACAACAACAATGGTAAGCCTTCGTGGTCTCCATTTGTAACGACTTTCTGCAATGTCTGAGAAAAGCATAACGAACAAGTAGAGGAGTTTCTGTTGGAAAACCTCAACCCTTGAGGAATAACTAACTACCAGCAATATCGGGGAAAATGTGGAATATTTGAAATTACGAAGAAGGGAATTACAACACCACGCACATTCTGGTATTTCGCTACTCGGCAACATAAGGGGTTGTCAGAATTTGCTATGAAGTTACTGAACATCCTAGCATTTTCACTGCAAGTTGAAAGACTTTTCTCAAATTGATCCTTTGTACATAACGCCACAAGGAATCGGCTCAGCTTCGAACGTTTGAGGAAACTACTTCAAATATACTGCATCCTCAAATTACAAGATTACTCAAGTTATGAATATTAATGTGATTAAGAGTATTGTATTCGAATTGTACTAAACTACCGTATATGGAAATGGCATGTAACATTTTTTTAGAATTAAAATAATGGCTAAGTTTTAAATGAAATGATATACTCAGTGTTGTTGGAACTAAGTGAAATATATTCAGTATTCGAACTAGGAAGAGAGACAAATTGTTTCTTTCCAAAAACAACGAAGAAACAAATAGTTCAATATTCTGTTGAGTAGTTTTTTCAGTTTTGTCTTTATTATGAGCATGAAAAATTTTACATTATAAGTTCAAATGATAGTCAAGTGCTGAGGGAAGTAATATATTTAGTGTTGTTGTTGGACTTGGAAGAAAAGGGCAAAATAAATGAGTTCATTCCGAAAAATGTAGTATAAACTTTTACATCGAAAATTCAGTATGTCCTAGTGCTAAGTGAAGTGGTATATGTAGTATCGTTGAGACGTGGAAGAAAAACAAATCAGTTTATTCTAAAATTGCATTATTTCAATATTCTGTTCAGTATTTTTCGTATCTGTTAAGTGTGTGTTAGTGTGTAATATGAAGGTGAAATGAGCCTAACAGTCAATCTCTTTTTCTTCTCTAATAGAAGTTTCAAAGTATACTGAAATGTTTCGAGTTTTATATTAAAAGCTGCAAAGGTATAACAATAAATTGTTATAATCAAAAGGTTACTTAATACTTTCAAACATATCCGAACCAACACTTATATTTTTAATGTGTGTGCTTATATGTTGTGTGGTTGTGCTTGTGTGTTCGCTAATAGGTGGAAAGTAGTAGTGGGCCGGCGAGGGGCTATCCAAAATTATCTTTTATTACTATGATTTAGCATGAAATCATTACTTTTAAATATAATGTTTAGAAGATAATAATGTTTTAATGCTTAAATAAGAAAACTAAGCTTACAATATAACCGACTATTCAAAATGATCTTAGTTTTAATGAAAGAAATATAGTTTTCTACGTCTGGGTAAAAAACTGGTTTTCTACATGACGTATATTACTAGTAAATTACGCGTAATTTATGTAAAATACGTAACACGTAAATTACCTTGCCAACCCTGGCCTCAGCATGGCTGAATAAATCAGTTTCCAATGAGAGGAATTCCATGACTTGACTACCGGCTTACCCCCGTACTCACCCCACTTACAAATCCCTCATTTCTTTCTCTCCTCTCCTTCTTCTTCTTGTGAGCTATAGCTGGATTTGGTAAACGAATCACCTTATTGGATTACAGTGTCTTCTAGTGTTTAGATGTATGTTTAATTGTAATGTCACAAGCCTTGTCTTTTACGAACTCAGTTATCACTCAAGAATATTCTGTGTTCCAATGTCTTTATAGTTACTACAATGCGTAATAGATGAGTAATATTCGCTCGGGTTTTGTAAACAATGATTGTCTTTCGTGAATATATATGTTAGTTTATTTTCCATCCACTTGATAATTTGGTATTTACAAACGTCCAAAACTAATCTTCCCAATTATGTTTGCGAAGGTCAAGAAATCCTTGTTACTGTCATTCTGTTAAATGTTGCGTCGGCTGCCTATAATTAGTACCGGTATCAGCATTGAATTGTTAGTTTCATGGAAAAAACAGGAATAGAAGTTTGTTGAATAGAAGTAGCTGTTTTAGTGCTTTCAGATGTGTCTCCGATTTAATTTAGTAGTAGAGTGTTGTGGTATTGCGCTCTCTTGGAACAGGGACGACTTACTTAATACATGAATATTTTCTGTTTCCATTTGTTTTCGTTCTGGCTACGCCTGAACTAGTTTGTGAATTATTCGCACTTCTGGGTCCCGACACGCGATTCGGCGGGACATAATGAAAAATCCTGTTCAATATTTAATATGGATGTAATATTATAAGGTTTCCATGGTGATTAACGTGAGTATGTGTAAACTTCGTGGAAAGTATTTAGGCAGCTAAATGTAACTACGAATTCTGGAACAACGAAACTTTTATTGATCATTTCGAAATAAATCTTCAGTGAATAGTTATTAAAGGGTAACCAAAATTAAACCTTCGGCGATTAACCATTCAAATCAAATAGGACTATATTTCTGGTGAATAACTATTCGATTCAACGGAAGAAACATATCCGTGGAAATGTCAGAATGTTAAACTAAAAGTTAACCGAGCCAAACCTGTTCGAGCTAATATTAAACTCAGTAACTGTAAATGTTTTTTTTCTTCAACTTATTCTGATACTTGGATCTGTGATACTTACATGCTGTGATAACGAATATTGAGTTGTTAGATAAGAAACGCACGTTTTAAGAGATGTTGCTTAGGTCATTTAACGTTTGAACACCAGTTTGAGTTAAAACGTAATTGAAACCAGTATTACGCAAACCAATTGTTTTGTTCGAAGTATTGTCCCAAAGTATTCGTATTCAAAAAGATTTTTTCTTTGCTCTTCTATCCGTGCTGCATCTTCTAAAGGCAAGATCTTGCTTCTAAATTGTTTTTGTCTTTCTATTAAAACTTTGTCATTATTAATTATGTTGCACTTGTCACTGTCTTTACGGTTCAAATCAGAATTGCTAGGATCCCGAGTTAGGGATTGAAAGATTAGGCTAAAGTTACACTAGTACGAGCTACAAGGGGTAGTTTTCCTTGTGATTTCTGTTCGGACAATTGTCTCTAAATCGATTTTATAAATAGGTTTTTCTTTAATAACCTCACAATAGTTATAGCTTATTTGTTTTGAAAAGGTCTACGAGTGATAGTTTATTTTTGTAAGTTTGCTTTTCTTCCGACAATTTTCCTAAAAGAAAAATAGCATCCTACGAGATATTATTTATATTTCATAAATTAAATATTTCATTAAGAACTCTATAATGTTACGTAAAATACTACTTACGAATAAGCTTAAGGAGTAATTTACTCTTGGGATAAGTTTCTTTTTAGCCTACTTTCTTGTAAACGATTTAGGCGATTTTGTTCATTTTTCATAAAAATGTCAATATTCCTATGATGTTGCATAAGTAACTTGCATCAAAATATCCACAAGGGTTAGTTCAATCTTGGGTCGAGTTCCTTTGTAAAAATTTTGTGAAATATGAGTTACTGCGATTTTACTTTACATGCAAATATTTCATCAATAACCCTGACGTATTGTATTAGTCATTTTCGTATTGAAATATCTACAAGACGTAATTGACTTTGCGGGATAAGTTTTCTTTGTGTGAAGTTGCCCGAAAACGCCCTATAATTTTGTTCGTATTTCACAAGAAAATGTTTCATTAATAACTGCAGCACACGAAAGGATTGTTACATACGATAGAATATTATAGTGAATTTTTTCGAAATTTTAAATGTAAAAAAATATTTGTTTGCAAGAAAGAAAATGTTCTCCACTAGTAACTCATTAGATTAAAGTTTTAATACGAAAGCGTCGCTGCGTCTATCTCCTGTCTACATCAGTTCCTGAGTGGCCCCAGGCGTAAAATACATAAGTTGTAAACGGCACGAGGCTGCAACCATTGTTTGGAAAGGGATGTATTCAAATACGAACTATAGAAATAGTGTAGAAGCACTGGCGGATCCAAGGGGGGGCGGAGGGGGAGACCGCCCCCCCTCAAAGGTCTGGATTTTACTTCCAGCATTTATCGTTGAAAAATACAAATATGGTCTTTTCCCGACCGATTCAATCTGTGTGACAAACCTAGCAGAGTAATCAAAATG
Source organism: Thermobia domestica (assembly GCF_964235325.1). NCBI lineage: Eukaryota > Metazoa > Arthropoda > Insecta > Zygentoma > Lepismatidae > Thermobia > Thermobia domestica. Next base: position 234,562,388 of record NC_137460.1, read on the forward strand.
TGTGGTACTTAGTAGTACTTAATACAGACAAATTTGAAGTGTGAATACTTATGTCCCTAGTTCCTTGAGGCGGTCACTATAAGCCCCAAAGGAGTGAGAATATGATTCATTCGTTGGACCTGCAGCTGTAGGAAGGAGGGTAAGACGCCTCACTCTTTGAACTAAAAAGATATGTTTTAAAATTGTGTCCTAGAAAAAGGATATGGAAATGGAATTCGTATCCCGAAACTTCAAGTACCTGTACCTTGAATAAAGAGAAATGTAGAATCTTACCTAAAAGCACTCTGAATCTGAGACTTTTCGGTTGGTTGATTGATTGATATGTATTTACTTCGTTTGTTAAAAGCGATGCTTTACAGAACGAGAACTAGAGTTTAAAGTTGGATCTGAACCACCATAGTGCGTTCTATGCTCATTCACCGAGAATCAAATCACAGAACCTCATGCTTCAAAGATACGTTCGCTAGCTACTAGATCAACGAAGAAAGCCGTGACTTTTGGAGTTCAAACACGGAAACATTAGGAAGGGACCAGGGATTTATTGTGACTTTTAATGGCATTTCATCTCTTCTTGGGAAATAACACAAGCTGTTATATAAAGAAGTCCTGAGTGAGTAACTGATCGCACAGGCCAAACCGCTCAAGCTAGAAACTTGGAATTCGGACTGTAGATAAGATTTCTGGCGTAGGGTATCACTAAGGAAGGATTTCTTGGAAATTCGAAGGGAAGGGGTGGCCATGGATTTCTCATTTTAAATAATTTGACACGCGTTTCAACGTTTTTTGATACTTTAGTAAAATGTGGAAAAAAGGGAGGGGAAGAAAAGGGGGCGTGGTTTGCAATTATAAAAATTAGATATCAATATCTAAGAATCTTCGAAGGTTAGAAATATGAAATTTGGTGTATGGACTTCTCATTCAAAATAATACAATATGTATTTCAGCGTTTTTGATATTTTACCTAGAAGGAAAGAAAAGGGACGGTTCTTATTATTATTATTATTATTATTATTATTATTATTATTATTATTATTATTATTATTATTATTATTATTATTATTATTATTATTATTATTATTATAGGGTGCTCATATCTCGGGATCCTTTACGGTTAGAGGCATGAAAGTTGGTAGTTTAATTTTTCATTTAAAATAATTAAACATATTTGAGCGTTTTTTGCCACTTAACGTAGAAGAGAAGGAAAAGAGGTGGGGGTGGTTCACTAAAATGCCTTACGAGGTGTTTGAATTTCGAAACAGAGATTTAGCTTAATGCAATGCTATATGAAAGAGATACGTAGAAGAACGCGAAAATTGTGCCACGGTAAAACGTAGGAGCATTTACTATACTGTGTGAGGCCGTATGCAGAGCAAATTGGGAGTCTGGGGACGAAGCCCTACCTAGGTGAAGGCTAGTATAATATAATTTTATTGTTGTAAGCATAGCTATAATTATATTATGTTTCTAACAACTGCATTTAAGAAATTACCTAATAGAGCCAATTTCCAACCCCGTATTCCTAGTCTGGTATAATGCTTTTCTTTCTTTACATATTTAATTATATCGCTGCAATATTCTTTACATATTTGATATATTGCGTTGACTAGTATTCGTACAAAATACCCTATACAAAGCATCAACCGAAAGAACATTTCAACACTAAAGAGGTTGAAGACATGGCTACGATTCTGGATGGGTGCAGATCGACTTAGCGACCTGGCAATACTATATACGCACCAAGACAAACGTAGATTACGCTCGTGTCATCGGCAGATTTGCCAGGAACAAGATAGGGCGTAGATTTGAGTTTGTGCTGTAACTTTCCCAGAGGTGGACTGCAAGGTGACTAAGGCTGTTGTTTGGTTTTCGCCCGTCGTGGTGTTTCGTCGTAATTATTTTCAACTCGTGGGTACTCCACAAAAATCATGAGCCTGAGTATAAGTTGAACTCCTTGGATGTATCTGAATCGCAAACAAACTCGAAAAATTTTCTGAAATTGCTTTGTTAAAATCTTTAACTGAAACAAAAGGGCACAACCACAATCGTAAAAGATGTGTACCGGTATATAGGCTATATTATATTTTTAATAAACAGTTATATATTATACATATGATATTTGTTTGTGTAACATCCACGTGTGTGCAAAGGAAACGTGGACCTACTGATTATAGTGGAATCCGAACCACTTTTTCGTTCGACTGTATCCCCACCGGGAATCGAATCCGGGATCACGCGCACAAAAGGCAAGCGTGTTAGCCTTTAGACCAAACGGGGTCCATATTATATCTGAGATGAAAGAAAAACAAGTTATACGTACATTATTCTCTATTGGTAATTTCGTTTAAAGGTGATAATTTTTTTCAAAATTAAATTTTAATTTGCATTTTAAAAAAATGTGATATTGTCAAATAATATCGCCAGTCGGTATGTTTTAGGAAATATAGTGTGTGCTGTAATGAACGGAAAAATCACTTTGGTTTTACATTTCTGATCTTCTTTCGTTCATTTTGTTGTAGACTTTGCTAATCTTTCAGAGTTTTTTTTTTTTTTTTTTTTTTTTTTTTTTTTTTTTTACTAGTTATACATTATAATAGCTTATATTGTAATTCTATATAATTTTAATTCGTGTAAAATTTATACACATTTCGTGCTAGATCCGACAATATTTCTGTTGAGTTTGCGCAAGAGAAAGTTTAGTATTGATATTTTTATTATTACATTATTTGCAGTATTTTACTGAATAAATTGTGCGTTTACCTTCGTAATGATTTATATGGTTAATGAGTACCGCAATATATTATATTTATGTAGGATTTATCTTCACAATTCATTTCTTTGTATGTTAATGCTGTAGGTTAACTTCAAATCGTCGGTCTGGATTCCTGTTAGTAGTACAGCACAATGCTTAAATGCAGCTATGATTAATATTATGTATTAGACAATGTATCCATTTCATTCTCCTGCACTTGATCTGAGCCCTTGAAAGCGCAGGCCATAGTTCTTTTAAGGCAAAAACCATAACATCCTTATTTCAGGGAAAAGCCACGAAATTCAAGTTCGGACAATCACTAGATACTACGAGGAATAATCACGGAACCACTAAACATCCTTGGAGTTCAGTTTGAATATTATATTTCTTCTTTTTCAATTTTCGATTTGCTGAATTATATCTGATATAAAGAGAAATGAAAGCAATATGTAAAGATTGCTCCCTATATTTTGGGCCATTTGAACACTGTGTACCATATACTATTAAACATTAATTATTAATTATAAACTTTAATGTATTTTTTAAGCTACCAAGAAACGTATACAGAAATATCATAATGTATTTTGTTATTTGTTGACATTTTGTATTATTCTTTATGCATGTATACATTTGATATTGATTTTTGCGTACACCGAATCTGTCGTGTTTTTTTTTTTTTTTTTTTCAACTGCTGTTCCGCAATTGTTATTCAAAATATAAACAATTAGAGCAAATTGTACATATTTCCGCTAAAATGGATGCCATATTCAATACAGTATTTTCTTTTGTGCAAGTATTGTGCAAGACAGCGCATCTGATATATTGCGTTGACTAGTAAATCATGACGCCGCCATGTCTCCGAAATGAAAGTGCGTATTTAATTTAAATCTTCAGAATACTTTCATTAAAAAAAAACTTACAAATTCGGGTCTCAAAATGGAATCAGGGAATCAGATTTAGCTAAATCAGGTTTAGATACCCCCCCCCCTCAAGTCCCGCATTCATATGCGTCCGATTTTTTCAAAATAAAATTCTGGTCACCTTGAGGCTACACTCATCTTCCAGGGAGCGAACCGCCCCCCCCCCCCAAACGATCCTTCTGGATCCGCTAGTGTGTAGAAGCAATAGCTGATTGTGTTTTGAAGTTTTTGAGTTTTGCGTCCTTATACAACGTCGTGATTACGAAGGAGGAATTCGACTTTGTAAGATGGACAGATTGAACTGAACGTAAAACCGGAAACCAGCGACATTTATCTAATTGGGAACCCAAATTTGAAACTAAAGTTTTTTTCATGTCTCTACCACCATCCATTTTAACACTTGTAACCAGTGATGACTTCAGACTGTAACCCAGGAGAAATGTTCCCCAAGAGTAAGATCTATTCCAATTTTGCTTAACTTGGGGAATTTTAATATTATTGAAATTGACCCTCCTTTCCCTTAGAAGTGTAATTTTCAAGACGCTGAAACATATATTTTATTACTTTTAGCTAAAAGTTCAAATACCGAGTTTCATGCATCTAGCTTAGCAAATCCTTCTTTACTTTATTAATATTTTCTAAGTAATGGGGAATTCGAACACTAAAGAAAGTGCCCCCTTTGTTCTTTCCCTTTTATGTGTTGAATTTTGAGTTTTTTAACAGGAAAGTTTATATGCCAACTTTCATTTACTTGCTTCAGAGATTTGCCCTTTAAAAAAATCTTGCCCCATCCTTTATACGATACTTATTTCCAAAAATTCTTTATGTCCTGCATTCGTAAGAAAATGCTATTTTAAAATTAAAATTTAACGACTCTACTTGTAGTGGCTTGCCCAAAAAGTCACTCATCTTTACTCTTTTATATAAGTGTACAGAATCAAACAAATGGACTTCCATGAACAGTTTCCGATTTCTTATAACCAGGCCCCTATTTATATGTTGTGCGCCCCTGTGCTCTAAATAATTTGCCGCCCCCCGCACAAACTTATGTCTCAAACAAGGAAAGAAGCCGTGATTTTGTAAACATACCAGCTCTTGTTGAGTAGCAGTTTATTTATTACAAATTACATAGTAATTTTAAATGCCCTAATTTTCTCAATGATGCATATAATGTGGTGTTCTGCCCGAAGGTCCGTGGGCAAAGTGAACCCATGGTAGATTGCCATTGCCTTCCACGTTATGATGATAACGCATTAAGGACGGAACCTAGAGCTTAACTTGGAATCCAAACCACTTGTGTTCCCACTGGGAATCCAACCAAGGATTCCTTGATTACAAGGCAACGAGCTTAGACATTCATCCTTTGGGGACACATTCTCTAAATACTGGCATGTAATTTATTCATGTAAGTTTTAATTTATTGTCCGGAGAAAACGCATTCTATTATGGATATTATGACAATATGGCCTTGGGTCCATTTTGAATAAAGAAAAACACAGCTTTCTTACAAGGTTGGCTAGAATATTTTTTATAAAAAACTTAAAACTGTTGTGGAGGTATAGCACTTCCTTCCTCAGACTACACTGTCCAGACCACACCAGAAATAAAATTATATACAATAAAGAAAGGAGATCATTAGTTCTTTCCACCAATCAGGAATCACTACTCATTAAGAAGTGGTGTTGATGACGGAGAAAAGCTGAATTTCATTAGGAAAATGGAAGAGAGGGTTAGGATGATAAATATGGAGGAAGATCAAAAGGAGAAAGATATTGAAAGGTTATGGGAACAGCTGAAAGGAATGGTTACAGTGACGAGGACAGGAAAAAGTAGCAAGAGAAGGAAGAAAAGCGAGAGAGAAGAGGAAGAGGACAAGAAGAAAGGATGACACGGCATTGAAAGTGCAGGGGTGATCACAGAGAAGATCAGAAGAATTCTAAGGAGAGAAGGTATTAAGACTTACAGGAAGGGCGGAATAAAGATACTGGATATTATCAGCAAAAAGAAGATGAGAGCATCAGCGGATTCGTGCAAAAGCGGGGTTATATATGAAGTGCCGTGTGGTATGTGCGATATGGTGTATATAGGGGAAACGAAGAAGAGGATGCAAGAACGTTTAAAGCAACGTAAAGATGATGTCAGATTGAAGAGAGACACTAATGCTATTTTCAAGCACGTCAGTGAAGCCGGCCATGAAGTGAACTGAGAAGGAGCAACGGTAGTGGAGTATGAGCGGAGACAACTGGTTAGGAAGTGGAAAGAAGCTAAGAGGATAAAAGAGGTAGCCGATAAAACTATGAACTGGAATAGTGGTTATAGTATTAATGAAGAATGGGAGGACATTTTGAAAAAGGAAGAACGGAGAAAGAAGAGAGGTAAAATATAAGGACACTAGAATGTTTAATTTCATTTATGTATTCTTTTATATACCTTTATTTTTTTATGTTGTTATTTACTTATTTTTGTGTTTTTATTATTTACTTATGCTTTTCTGCATTTTGTTAATGCTTTTTAGAGGTCACAAGCTTTATAATTTTTTAAATTTGTTTAGCTCTTTATTTCACGTAGGTGTTTCCAAGGTCTTGTTTTCACGAATCTTATCGTCAGAAGGCTATTTCCGGCTTTATCAATTCATAGTTCTGGACCTGAGAAGTAGACTATGCCAAGTCACTTTTTGGTCGAAATTGAGTTATCATCTTTTTCTTACTTATATTAGCCTAGTTTCGGAAATAGCCAGTTGTAAACTAATCCAAATCACAGTTTGTGTAAGAGGTAAAGAATGCTAGCTTATCCTCCGATATGAATATTCAGAGACTAATATTCTAAATCAGACTTGAAATAGTCTACCTTGCAAGAACATATAAAAATATATTTTATTGTCAAATGATAATATTCTAAGTCAGACTTGAAATCTTATACCTCTCAAAAATATATAATTATATCTTTTATTTCTGACATCATATTTGTGTATTTAAGCATATAGGAGTTAAATTCACTCTCTCTGGAACGCAACAATCGATTAACACAATAAGCGACAATGTAGCTTTAAAAAAATTAAAACAGCGGGAGCTTAGTCTTCTGTAATTGTCGAATCGAGCAGAAGCACTGCAAAATCGCTGAGAGAAATCGTATGATATTGCAAATGGTCCACAAACAAGCAATTGAAGATGATATGGAAGATATTGGTAAGTATTTTAATTTTATTGGGAAGATAATTGTTTATTTTAATTTTAGAAGGAATAAGTAAAGAGAGGACGTTTTGGTTTCAGCTCTTTTAATAGATAATAATTAAATCTGACTCATCCGTCTGATTTTTAAAAAGAGTTAATCAGAAATAAAAGATCTGTATTTCCAGAGTTGCTTTCAGAAAAAGTTATTTGGGAATATTTTTTTTTTTTTTAACAAAAGGGGATATTACATGCAAAAATACAAGTTTCGTGGTATTCTCTCAGTATGCGCTGGATAGGGAGGGGATTCTGCCAATACATTACGACGAAGCCAATGCAACTCACGCAAAACATATCTGGTCTATGCACATTTTTTTCTTTTTTTTTTTAATTTTGAAACGGCGCATATCAGGAATCTGCAAAGGCTCAGTCTCGGGAAGCGTCGAGAATTAACACGGAATTGGCATAATACTTTTTTCTAATATTGCAACCTTCATTTTAATCATTCCTCATTTTATTTTAATGGGAAAAATACATGAAAACTCACATATTTTTATTCTCATTGGTTATCAAGGAAGTTCTAAGCTAGAACATATGATGTTACTGTGAGGACTTGCGATGCGTGTGTCTAGGTTTTCGGCCAATCTAATTTTATTTCTATTATGTCGTACATAACCCCGTAAATGTTTACTTTTTGTTCGCTTTTTGTAATTACTTTTCTGAACCTAATTGGAATACTAAGAGTGTCCTGCCAAATCCATGAAGTCCGCGAAGTACAGTTGAAGAACTCCTGATATGTACTGAACAACAAATTCAAATACAGAAATGTACGAGGCGAATTCGAAAAGTAAGAATACAAAGACTAGTATTCAATGAAGTGTAAACACACTAAAACATCTAGATTAATAACTTGGATAAAACACTTAGATTATTGTAATCTTGTTTTCCGAACTCACTTTGTGCATTCGTTTATTTGGATTTGATCGTCATTCAGTCTAGATCAGCGGTTCTTCATTTATGTTCCGCAGACCCCTTGGACTCGGCGCGACGCAACAAGCCTTCCTTAGATTCCGAAAAGTTTCGGATACAAAAGCAAACGCTGAGGCATATCCGTAAAGTTACAACCCCTGTAAGCGGACAAGTAATATTTTTGTATGTAAATTTTTTAAACTGGCTTTCAGTGCCAGCTTCTTGCTTCCCTCTCGCGGCTGTTTCTCTAATATTACAAAATGTTCACTACAAGCGATTTAGTGATTCAATAATACCGTGTTCCTCAGAGGCTGACACTGAAAGGCAGTATAGCCAACCTACACACTAAAACGTTACTTGTCCGTCTACAGAGATTGTGCCTTTAATGAATATGCTTCTCAGAATATGGTGACTTGCGTTATTGACTTTTTTCAATTTTTATCATTTCAGATGGAGCTGGTGTGCCAGGACCTAGTGGCTTAAAGTGTACTCCTACTGCACCAAGCGATGTATGTAGTATGGATGATCTTTTGTATGCTGCTGATATTGATGATCCCGACTATGAAGAACCTTCATCAGTTTCAGATTCACCCCGTGAAGAAACTACAAAGACTAAAAAATTAAGGAAGAGACGTAGAGATAAATCTACTTGGAAATCTGAAATTCTCAAAAGGAAGAAAGCAGCAGGGCTGGAGTATGTTTCTAGAACAAAGAAAATCGTGGCCCCAAATAGTGTACGACCTGGTTGTCCTGGAAATTGTCCCCGTCGTTGCTTTCAACTTATCTCTGAGACTGAAAGGAAACATATTTATAAGAACGTTTGGAATTCAAATGTAATAATCAATCAAAAACGGCAGTTCAGAGTGCCTTGTGTGGAGAAGTTGCCCGTTAAAGTCAGACGGGAAAGAAGTGGCCAAAGGAGTGGTCAAAGGACAAAAAGTCTTTGCTATGGCTTTCGAATCGAAGGTCGAAAAATACAAATTTGTAAACGCTTCTTTTTGACAACACTCGATATTTCTGCCCAGTGAACACTGCACTGAAAAAACTGTAAGACGGAGGTGTTGTTATGGAAGATAGAAGTGGAAGTCATGAGCCTTCAAATAAAATATCTCCAGAAGTACGTGCACAAGTAATACACCACATTTCAAGATTTCCAACACTTACTAGTCACTACTTCCGTGAAAAATCAGTAAGAAAGTACTTAATAATTGTTTACATTATGATCAGTAATGGTTTAATAGCATTACATTAAGTCTGCTCTTAGCGCTTTTCAACTCGAGAACCATAATAGACAGAAACATGAAATTTTAATAAGTTTAAAAACTCTCACAGAAATGATCCAAAAGACTTATTTCAGGTGCCTAGATCACACTTGAACTAAGATAGTGCAAAGTCAAGATAGGAATAACGGGAATTTCAAAAATAATCGAAAACAACCAACATTAGAATTGAATTCATAGTTTTTGGGTCGCTGAGGTGAACAGTTACGGTTTTAATCCAATTCAACTTCAAGATCGCACTCCACTCCCCAGGAAGGGAACGAGATTTTAAAATTAATCGGGAACGAAAGATATTAGTGTTGTATTCATAGTTTTCGAGATTGCTGAGTTTAACGGTATCTACTTTCATGTTGTTAAAGTTCATCCTCACTCCTTCAGAGGCAGAAGATGACTTTTTAAAAATAATGAGATAACCTGGCTAATTAGTAACTACTGTAATTAGAGCGAATTAAATATATTAACGTATTTTCTCGCCCTTGCGCGGGAATCTGCGGGTTGCTGGTTTTAAATATTACTTTATTGTGAATCTTTAAAAAATCAAAATTTTGCCGCCCCCTAAATTCTGCCTTCCTGTGCTTCAGCACAGAATAGAACTTACTAAATACGGGCCTGCTTATAACTAACTTACTCATACATTTCCCACCAAGCTGTGGGTTTAAATTCACGCACTGCCAAGGACTAGGTTTCAAAAAGGAATAAACTAGAAGAATATAATAATATTATGTATTTATGTATGTTTGTAATATGTATAAATTTATTGTTTTATTGAAGCTTTCGTAATCTGGAAATAAAATTTTAGTTTGCTTTTAATATTTTGCAGTCACCTAGAAAAGTTTGCAGGCTACAGCCCTAAATGACCATATAGTGGTTTCTGCAAACGTATTGTGTTGTATTTTACATTAGTAATTTATCCTTATTCGTTGACTTCTAAAAAAGACACACTGTGAAATATAGTAACTGTATTGCATAATAAATGTCCTTCGTTCAATTTTAAATTTGCTGCGCTTTTAATATATACAGTTGGTATTTAATGTTCACTCGTGAAATATCTAGTGAGTGTTTGTCCTAATTAAGTAAACTTTGGTGGATTTTTGTCGTAACCTTTATAAAATACACTCCATACAGTATATATTGCAATCCTGAATGCTTGCTTGGTTTCAGAAAAGTCTGGTAAAATATGCTTTTTAAACATTTTTATTTAATTCATTTTTTAGGAATTTGTCTTAGGATTATCGTATCTCCATTTGAAAGATGTGAATTTCTTAACTTAATTATATAATTCAGGGGCGGATCCAGGACCGACTTCTGGGGGCGGCAGTGGGTATGTCATAATGCTACTTTTAAGGCCTCCAACCTCTGGGATGGATTTTATTTATATATAAAAAACAATAAAGTTTCTTCTTCTGGGGGGGGACGATCGCCCCGATCACCCCCCTGGATCCGCCCCTGAATTAATTGTTAGAATGAAATAGGTTATATTATGTAATTCGTGTATAAGTGCAGAACATATAATGATAGTAATAATCTTAGTGTTGGAATTAGCTAGGTTTCGTAACATCCTGTTAGTTGCTGCATCGTCGCAATGTCGTGTGCTGGTGTCGAATTTCAGAACTAACGCAAGTGAATGAAAAAGGCACAAGACCTAAACGCACAAGTCCTAAACGGCATAAGACCTAAACGGCACAAGACCTAAAAATCATTTCGCGGCATGCGAAAATTCCCAAAAATGAGAACATTCCGGGAATTTATGTACAAACACAAAAAGGTAAATTCTATTACTATATTACGATTTCAAAGAAAAAATTCGTTTCTTATCACCGTACATTGTTATTGTTATGTCCAGAGGATTCTTCAAAATGTATAATCTTAACGGTATTATGTTGTTTAATATTTTATTATATGTAGAGAGTCAATAGCGTAGCCAGGATGTGTGTTTGGGGAAGGGGCAAGTGCTGTTATAGGTACATATAGAAAAATTACAAACAAAAAATATATAAACATAAAAATATATGAAAAATTACAAACATCAAAGTACCAAAGTACATTGTCGGACCTCTTTGAGGGGTCCGTCCTCTCTGGCCCCCCCTTCCCAACGCCACTGTAGAGAGTACGCATAAATGTATATTTACTTACAATATGTTGTATACAAGTAAATATGTGGAAAAAATGGTATAGTAAGTCCACATACTTTTACACCGCTAAACAGTTTAAATTAACCCTTTTAAATTATGGCTTTTTTGAGGTATTTTGTAGACTCTCACTCAATCATCTATTGCGTCAAAACTATTTCTAATAGGATCATGGTTAATACCTCGTTTTGTTTCTAGTAAAGCAGTGTTCCCAACTGCGTCCGTAAAATTTCCCTTAATTGTATCAAATGTGGGAAATTTATGCTCAAAGTGGGAAAAAGATTTTCTTTTTAAAATCCCTTTTTTTTATCGCGAATACCTCCCCTTTGGTATAGGATACGATCATGCGAATGCTACTAAAAAAACTGCTTCATGGTAAAGAGAATGAGATAAAAAGAGTGGCCCTGGAATGAATAGTTTTGATGCTACAGCCGATTTACATACTTTCCCTTGATAATACCTTTTTAGTGAATTTCTATACTATCATCATCATCAATACTTTTCATTGTGCGAACATGAATTGTACCTCCTTTTCCTTGGCATGAACCAGTCTTTCAAACGGTACCACTCGCATGTCTCTAGCATGTACAATAGTGGAGAAAATTCGCAAAAATGTTTTTTTTTTAAATCTCTTTTTCCCCAATTTTGGGCCCCTCTGGCCGGCACCCACATACTATATGTAATAACTGTACGAAGTTTCAATGTTATATCTTGAAAAATAAGAGAGGAAAAAATATTGCCCCATGTGCAAACAGTATCAACTTTCCCCTATGTGAGCAATGGATAACCCATTTTTATATAAAAATTTCCTGACTTATCCCTAATTACCGTAGAGACATGATTCATACACCGTTTTGTTTGGCCAAAACCAGTCTTTCAAACGGTATCACTTGCATGTCTCTAGCATTTACTATAGTGTAGAAAATTTGCGAAAAAAAACTTTTTGTCAAAAATCCATTTTTCCCCGATTTCCTTTTTTTGCGAATTTTCTCCACTATGGTGCACGCTAGAGACATGCGAGTGATTCCGTTTGAAAGACTTGTTCATGCCAAAGAAAACGAGGTACGTATCATGACTAGAATAGATAGCGATAATACTGTAGATACTTTACTAAAGTAATTGACTAAAAATGTGAAGAAGATGAAAATATAGAAATCGAAATTTTTTCACGCGCGTCTGTTGACTCTAGCAACCTGAATCATACTTCATTTTCTTCAGCGTAAGGTAGCATTTCAAATGACACCACTCAAATTTCGATATCGTATACCTGTGAAAAGAAAAATGGGGAAAAGGGGAATGTTTCTTTAAAAAATCCCCTCTTCCATTTTGCACGAGATTTTCCCGCTTTTTGTACAGAATAGGGAAATTTGAGTGGTACATTTCGAAAGCCTGTCTCATAGCGAAACAAACAAGGTACAAACCATGATTCTAGGGTAAATAGTAATGTGTCAGGGTTTTCTTGAAAAAACTTCTCAAATATACCCTTTTTTTAAAACCTATCGTCCATGTTTGTGACGTTACAGCCCCCAGACAGAGCACGCGAGGCTGCAAAATGACCATAAAATATGTTTTATGATGCTTCCATATTTGAATGAATGAAAAAAAAAGGTCTAAAAAGCTTTACTAGAAACTTATAAAGCAAATTCCGAAGGTCGACGCCATGGCTCAGGTATTGTGCCATCATAATTAAAAAGGGTTAAATGTAAGTGGATTTTCTAAACTTGACTACTATTAATATTATAAACATATTAAATTTTTAAACATTATATACAAATTAGGTTGGCTAACTGTCAGAAGACACATGTCTCACCATGTCTTAGAAAAGACATCTGCGCATACATATTTATGTTCATAATATTTGCAAGATACTGACCAAGTTTTATAATTTAGCACGTAACATTCCCACACACGACCTTTCTTCCTACCTGTTTCTTGAAATTTCATGTGTTAGTTCATATGTGAGAGAAGTCCCAGGACCTTTTCAGAAATTCGAGTCAGAGACAGGAGACAGACTGACGTCTATTACTAACAGTGGTTCGGGGTGCATTGATAGTTCTTCATTCTATTTCTACTTCATTTCTACATTACTTTACAAACTGGCTCCTTCTCATCATTTGTAAATTAGTATTTTGCTACTTTCTAGTGTAAATGGAAATGGAAATTAAAATATCATATTATTAGTTATATAAAGTACTGTCAAAGAATTTTATCTTTTTAATCTCCAAATTATTTAAAACCTATAAGTAAATAATAATAAATGAAAATAAAGTAATTAGACACATGGTTCTTATAATTTGGAAAATAAAGTAAAGAAATGGAAATAAATTCCTTCCCGGGAATTTATATGCCAGGGAAAAAACCGAAAATATTCCCATTTTTTATTTTTCTTCCCACCGGGAATATTCTCACAGCCCATCACTACGCACAAGTCCTAAACAGCACTAGACTTAATCGTCACAAGACCTAAAATTTAGAACCAGTGCCTATATTTTTAGGTCTTATGCCGTTTAGGACTCGTGCCGTTTACGAATTATGTATGTTACCCCTGGGGCACTCAGGAACTGATGTAGACAGGAGATAGACGCACGGACGCTTTCGTATTTAAACCTTAATCTTATGAGTTACTAGTGGAGAACATTTTCTTTCTTTCAAACAAATATTTTTACATTTAAAATTTCTAAAAATTTCACTATAATATTCTTTCGTATGTAACAATCCTGCCGCGGCCGACCTGTGGCGCCTTCGGGCCGATCTAATTTTTTACTTTTCTTATTGTTATTAATTCGTAATTAGTATTTAAAAACCGTTTGATTACTTTACTGTCATTCAATTACTGTAGGTATTATTCAGTGTTAAATTTCTTTCTTTATATTTTTGTTCTTTCTGTGGAATAATTAAGCCAGACGAATACTTAAAGTTAGCTGTTGTCTCGTAAGAGGAAACTCATATCTTTTTCTCCCCTCTTTGCATCTTGAGAAACAGATCTGAATTGGTAACCTATAACCTTCGATTCGCTGCACGTGCAACGGAATATCCAACCCTTGTGTCTTATCTAAGAGTCTGATGTTATTTTCTGAATACTTTCATTGTTCTCTGTTTAAGCCCAGATGTTTTCAGAAACATGCTAGACATGTAACTAACTTTTTGGCGCCAAGATGACAATTCAAAAATACTAAATGTCTATTTTGACACTGTATAAAATAAGCGTCTACTGAACACTTGTATTTTTGGTATTACTGTGAAACTATTAAGAAACCTATAAAAACCTGATAACGCCTGATTTTCTTTGTATTGTCAAATTAACCTTTAACTTTTAATTTGGATATTATGTACTAGATGACGCTAAAGCCTTATATTGTTATAATAATGCGCATGCGTGACTATTCTAGTTAACACCCTAAAGTCGTTTAGATAATCAGCATCCAATCTAAACGCAATGAGTAATTTCACTGTACACGAGTGTCCTCCCTTTTGGAAAGACACCACCCTATTATACGCCCACGTACGTAACGTGTGTAAAAATTCCCTGAATACAAAACAGCTCTACCAGGTTGTTTCGGGGGAAAATCCATCGTCTTCGACGAAGAAGATGTGCTGCGTTAACACGGAGGCACGAGCGCCGTGCTCGTCGCCGGGGGCTCCGGCCCACTCCTCGCGCTCAGACTTCTGCTTTTCGCCTGCCGGACTTTGCCTCTCTTCTCTGACTTTGTTAGTCACAGAGAGAAGAACTTAGTGCATTACCAGAGTGTGTTATTACTAGACTTCGGATCGATATACACTAAAAAACGGCAAAATATGCATGCAAATATGCGCTAAAAATCACGAAAATATGCACTAAAAATATGAAAATATGCACTAAAAATTATAAATATGCACCAATCAAAAGCTAAAGTTAAATGAGGAATTTTATTATCTTTAGAGAAAAAGTTGTATTACTTGAACTACATATACTTGTGTATAACTATGATGCATTCATGCTACAATACACAACTATGTAGTTTTCGATGTTTTCTGGAAAAAACTCCATTTATCAGTCAAAACATTACTGTACATCGAAAATGTTCCTTCCGCGTCACGGGTCGTTAAGGGACAGTATTTCAAAGAAGCGATGTTACTTGCCGATAAATCTGAAATTCTTGCGTCGTTGTTCCCAAGAACACTTTATTTACATTGGACAAGAATTTTATGACAGGATTTCTCGCGTTGACTGTGATTTTGAAGAAATGTTTGTCCGATTGGTCTTGGTGGCGTCTGTGTCGTTATTGAATCGAACATTTCAAATGTAGTACGAAGTTCTAATCATCGCTCTTCTAATCTCGTTATGATCTTCGAAATTGAACTGAAATGAGTATTGATAAACGCAAGTTCACTTTTAATGTTTTCAGCTCCGCAAGCGTTCACGGCTTCTTGAATACATTTGGTATCTTCGGGTTCAAACAGCTTACAGTCAGTACGTGAAATCAAAATACATCTACTTATATAACCTATACAGTGGCGGATGCAGGATATGATCAAGGGAGGGGCTAAACCATAATTTGCCGTTTTATCCAGTGTAAAGCAGAATTGAAGCCCATTTTATCCAGTGTAAACGTGAGCAACAAGGAGGGTTGTGGCCCCTTAGCCCCCCTTGGATCCGCCCTTGCATATATATATGAAAATTTACGAATAAAAAGAATGAGCCAAATATTTCTCAATAAAGAATAAATATACTCAGAGAAGTAAATAGACATTTTTGACATAAGCATATAGTAAAACCTGCCTATCGAAATTGTACAGGACTCGCAAAAATCTCCATTAAAGGTTTTAAAGGTAACAAAGGTAGATCTCAGCTTAAGAAAATAAGGTACATAATGGACATAGTGAGATAAAATAAAATGGTGTACATAGGCTTACCGTATTCAGTTACGGTATTTATTTATCTACAAATTAATAAACATAAAACTTACAGTGAACAAAAAAAAAAAGCCTACATACGGTTCCAAAAGCCAAAACAGAAAGGAGATTTTCAGCGCTCCACCCTCTACCTTTGGCTCCCTTTTGATCTATTGTGTCTATTATGCCCCTTGTTCCATGTCTCTAGACCAACTAGAGAATGAGTTATTGGTATTTGGAAATTACTATGTAAATTGCATTTCGTTCAAAAAGTCGAACGGTATCTAGTACCTTACATAGCTTTGGACTAAAGGTTAAATGTGTAAGTAGGGTTACAAGAAAACCAAGACATTTACAGACAACGTAGTTCATATACCTAACCTCTCACAGAATGTCTAAACTTTTTCTGAATGCTGCATTCTGGAACTTGAAAATTTCCGTTAAAAAGTATATGTTAACATTCGTTGTTCGCAACACAGATTCCCCCTAATCAAGAGAATTTAACACATTTTTTAACCTTAAAATTCATGGGACCGTGAAATATTCCCGCTTAAAAGGGGCCTGTTAAAGACAATTTTTACTGTGTTAAAAGCCTGTATTCAAAAACCGTATGATCTTATTTAAAAGAAAATAAATCAACTTGAACTTAGTTTTTGTATCCAATTATGTGTAAATCCTAGAATATTTTCTTCTAGCGTAACATTGTCCATTTCAAACAGCAATAATTTACAATGTATAATATTGATACCTTAAATTTAATAAAGTGATTTTAGGGAGACATGGAGTATGAATGGGAAGAGGGCAAAGTTATCGAAAACATAACAGTAGGCTTAGTAGGAAAATCTGTTTCGAAAGACCGAGGTGCGTATCAAAGTAACACAAGTTATATTTAAATTCTCTCATAAACTCCTTAAAGGAGAACTGGGGAACTTATCTCCTTATCTCAGAAAGTAATTGCTGCAACAAGTTTTATACTTTGTAAAGGAAATATTTTAATAAATTTAGAGCTCATTTTCAAAAGGGTTGTTCATTCTTTCCCGAAATACATTTTTCAATCTATCAGCCTCATCTGGGTTGTTTCATAATTCTATAAACTCCTTACCAGACTTGAAACTCCTATGAAAACATAAAGATAAACGATAGAGCACTGCTGAAGTTTGAGCTTTTGCTGTCGAACAATATAGAAGTGTCCTCTTCTGAAACCAAGCTTGGTTACTTTGAAAATATTTCTTGTTTAGCATACACTTTGCAAAATATATTTTATTTTTGAATTATTAAACGTCTCTCAACTTCAAACCATTGTTTCAGAAGATAACTTCTAGAAAATTTTTCTGGCCCATTTAGTTGTAGTGTATCTTTGTCCATTTTTGTTCATCCCCCAAAAAGTTGTACGATTCAAATTAACAAAGAAGGGCCATTTCAAAATTTCGGCCACTTCGATCACATGTAGTGCGACATCTTCAAGTTCGAATTTTAACTAGCTCAGAATTTTGTCCAATTTTTGTACACCCAAGAAAAAATTGTACCATTCAAATAAAAGAGGGAGGGTCATTTTAAAATTTCGGCCATTTCGATTACCTGTAGTGCGACATCTTCAAATTCAAATTTTAAGTAGCTCAAAAATTTTGGCCAATTTACGTCCATTTCTGTCCACCCAAGAAAAAGTTTGTGCCACTCAAATAACCCAGGGAGAGCTATTTCAAAATTTGGCCACTTCGATCACCTGTAATGCAACATCATCAAATTTGAATTTTGACTAGCTCAGAACTTTGAATTTTTGTCCACTCAAGAAAAAAATTGTACCATTCAAATAAAGGAGAGAGGGCCATTTCAAAATTTTGGCCACTTCTATCATTCATAGTGCGACATCTTCAAATTTGAATTTTAATTAGCTAAGAATTTTGCCCAATTTTTTGTCCATTTTTGTCCACCTACGAAGAATTTTTGTACCATTCAAATAAATGAGTGTGGACCATTTCAAAATTTCGGCCATTTCTATCACTCATAGTGCAACATCTTCAAATTCGAATTCTAACTAGCTCAGAATTTTGTCCATTTTTTTTTCATTTTTGTCCAACCAAGAAAAACTGTTATGCCATTCAAATAAACGACGGAGAGTCATTTGAAAATTTGGCCATATTGATCACCTGTATTGCGACATTCTTTAATTCGAATTTTAACAAGCTTAAAATTTTGTTCATTTTTTTTTTTTTTTGGATTCATGTACCACCAACAAAACATTTTGTACCATTAAACTAAACGAGGGAGGGGCATTTAAAAAATTGTCCACTTCGATTACCTGTAGTGAGAAATCTTCAAATTTGAAATTTAATTAGCTCAAAATTTTGTCCAATTTCCCTACATTTTTGTACCATCAAAAAAATTGTACCATTCAAATTAACAAAGGAGGGCCATTTCAAAATTTTGGCCACTTCGATCACCAGTAGTATGATCTCTTTAAATTCTAATTCAATCTAATCTAATCAATTTAAATTCTAATCTTTAAATTCAAATTCTAACTAGCTTAAAATTTTCCCTATTTTTTGTAGATTTTTATACCACCAAGATAGTTGAAATTCGAATTTGAAAATGTCTCACTACAGGTGATTCAAGTGGCCAAATTTTTAAATGACCCTCCCTTGTTAATTTCAATGGTACAGAATTTATTCTTGGTGGTACAAAAATATTCAAAAATTCGAATTTGAAAATGTCGCACTAGAGGTGATCGAAGTGGCCGAAATTTAGAAATAGCCCTCCCTTATATATTTGAATGGTACAAATTTTTTTCTTGGCCGGACAAAAATGGACAAAAAATTGGACAAGATTCTGAGCTTGTTAAATTAAAACTTGAAGATGTCGTAGTACAGCTAAATGGACCCAGATATTTCTTTTGGTAATCTTATACTGCCCCAGAACCACACAATTTCAAGTCCACATACACACACACCCACAGCAGTAGCAACTTTAACTTCCTGGATGGGTAACGTGGAAATTTTGTTATAGGTGATTTGACACCGTTATTTATATCTTCTTCCGAAAAGGTGACAGCTATACATCATTGTAGGGAGGATGAATCACTCATTCCTTTCACATTCTACTCTCCTTTCACATGACCTTCGAAGATATTCTAAACCGACAACAATGAATCATTTCAAGATCTCGAGTCTATTTATATTAGAAACTTTAAATTCCATTTATGAGGAAAATTCTTGGACGTTAAAAATGATCAATTTGGTCGTTCCTTTAAATATGCATTTATATGCAGTAACGACATAAACATGCACTAACCTCCGAAATATGCAAATATATGCACTATAAAACTCTGCTATTTTACCCCAAAACATCTGAAACGAATTTCTGTTTAAAGAGCATATCAATATCACATCAGGAAAAAAACATGCAAAAATCCGAAGTCTATTACACTGTGTTAGTGGAGAACTCTGTCATTTAGTTCCCCACCAAATCTAAATCCAGCTCTGAACTCAAGAGATGAGGGATGAATAGGATTATTATATTTCTCTACTGAAAACGCAGGACGCCTGTTATATATCTGCATCATACACAATGCATTACATATTGTTATTATTTCATATTCATTTACTAGGAAATTATGATTTTGTAGGGGATAGAAATGAAATGATATCTTTAAGTTTTACGCCTCAATGTTATGCCGGCTAGGCTAAAGGAGACGGAGATGATAAGTGAATGAAATGATGGAATCAAGAAAGTCGGGAAACGGGAGAATCTCGAGAAAACCCACGCACACGGTGATTGTCCATCGCAAAGCTCACTTAGCGTGAGCTGGATCGAACCAAGGACCCCAGGCACTAGTGCTGAACGCTCTACCACTGAGCCTCTGCGACCCAATGTAGAGAATAGAGTGAAAGAAACTAGATTCTAGAAATACAGAACAATACTATATATAAAGTCATCTGGCAGTCTCAGGGATGAAGCTCCCTGGTGTGTGATATTTGCCGATGATATTGTACTCAAGTTCGCGTATGGAGAAATCTTCAAAGATAAAGTTAGGTAGGCATTTGTGAGGAAAAACACTTCAAGTGTTGCTTCAGTATGACTTGTTATTGCTGAATTCATATCCGCCGTATGCCACGCTGTAACATTCACTGTTTCTCAGAAATTCACAAAAAAAAAAGAAAAATGGCGGTCGAAAGTTTTTTTTTTTTTTTTTTTTTTTGTAACAGAGAACTCAAAATATGCGTTTGTTCAACAACAGTCTGCACTCCGGTGAACAAATTTTCTATTAAAGTTGGCATAAATATTCTTCGATATTCTATAAAAGCGATTCTTTGAGTTTAAACCTTCAAGCAACAAGTTGTCAGTGTTACCAACCTATTACAAAATTATTTTTTCCGATGTATTCCTTACCGTTCAACGTATCTGCGCCAAACTTGATTTGAAAATTATTCGATGTCCTACGAACATTATTTTCTTGCAATGACACTGCATCGGTTTGTAGAGTATTTGGTATTTTATAAAGATAATAATATATGTGAAGTAAATGATGCATTGTACCAAACTGGTGATTTTATATCAGCTCGAACGTTAAAATTCCGATCAACTGTCTGATTCATGCAAGTATCACTCAACTTCCTACATTTGCAAGACGTTGTGCATGGCTTTGGTTTACAGTTACACCGAACTGTTTTGCATTCAGTGGTACAGGTACAGGTAATCAACTCCTCACAAGAGTCTGAAATAGGTGTCAATGTTCGTAAATGAGAGACAAGTGAATTATTCTCCATTTTCCATCCCATTGTTAAAGGGGTAAGGCAGAATTGGATGCTGCAAATGGGTTTGTCTCCACATTAATCCCTGGTAATGAGAACGCTGTATGTGAAAGTAAAAAAGAATCTCTGGTTGGTAGGAGTTTTTTTTTATTGTAATGCCCTTGACGAATATTCTAGACCGAACTTTATTGATGCTGTCAGTATTCAGCGTGCCACATACTTTGCAGAAGAATATTTCAGCATTTCTAATGGTGTGGTCGCTAAGGGCTGTATCAGCTCCTAATCTTCTCAGCATATTGTTATGCTGTGCAAATACATTCCAGCGTCCTATTCGTATGTCCAGTAATATACGAAGTTGAGTCACATTCAGTGATACCATGGAAAGCTATAAGAAGCTGGAAAACATGTGGTTGCATCTGCAGCTTTACAACGACGGTGTGAACTGGACTTTACTTTCTGATCCTTGCTGTCCCTGCTTTCATCCACAGTTTCTGACATGACATCATGTGGAAGTAACTAATCAAAAGAACTAAGATGTCAAGTGTCTGTTGTCGAGACAACAATGCTTCTTGTTCTGCTTTTAACGCAATGTAAAATAATCCTGGTTTCAGCTTCTTCGTATTTAGCCTTCAAGTCATTAATATCAAGGGTTGCATCAGAATCTTTGACCCTTCGCTCATCACTGAAGCCACCTGCAGGGACTAGGATCTTGTTGGATGATGCTTGCAGAATCAGCTGGTGGGAGAGAAATTTAGAGATCTGCTATGTTGTTATCATAAATAAAGTCATCCCACTTTGAAGGAAGATGCACATCTCTGCTATTTATTGATCTCCTGATTCCCACAGAGCCTTTCCCACGCAGTTTCCGTGTATCACCCTTGTTGAGCGATGTTAGTAAAGATCGCAAATGGTATCAATGCACTGAAGTGTTCCCCACTTTGGAAATTTTTTGAACAAAAGTATCTGCAAGGTCTTCGAAAGTTTGTGCTGCTTGTAGCTTTCCAATTGCTATTACAAGGGTCTCTCAATCAGTGATTAGCTGTGATTCGCCGTCAAAGTCTTTGGCATCAAATTTGTTGGGATAAGGAATACGATACGTCAATATGCCAGCAAAAATCGTTTTTGTGCCTGAGCGAAGCTGCCCATTCGCTTCTGCGAGAGATAGAGGAACAATGAACAATTCATGCGTCATAAGTCAGTTCATGCGTTCATGCGTCAGTTGTTAAGGTTGACTGGATGTCCGGCTTCACATGCAGCAATGAGTCGCTGCAAAATGCTCCTATCAGCTTTCGCCGTTTTTATATTCCCAGTTCTTGCATCTAACTGTTTCACTTTATACAAAGATGCAAAGCTCAGATACTTGTTTTGAGGCTGCTTTTCCTTAAAATTTATAGTTCTTTCTTCAGTTGTCAGAAACCTTTCTTCCAAAGGCATCAAATCGATCTTGTTCTCTGTATACAGCCTCCAACAGATCACCTCAATGCCTTGGGTAGCCAAGTCCTTGTTTGCAATGTTTTGCAATGTCTGAGGCATGTTACTTGAGAAAAGGCCAAATCCCTGAAAACCTAAAACCAATGTGTCTCCGTATCTCGAATCCAAATTCATTCTGCCTTTCATTGTCTCGTTGTGAACATAGTTTCTTTTCGTTGCCTAAAAGACCAAAACCTCCAAATTGACTGATGCTGTTGAGCTTCTCAGCTTTTTGGGTGATATGTAATTTTGGGTTCCTGAGCGGTTAGCTATCTTTTGTAGTCGCTGAGTCTTGCTTGTGAAAGATGGAAAACATGACTTATGCCATCACAGTACATTGACACCTGATGATACTACTGCTTGGATCCGATTGATTGCAGATTTGTTGCCCGTATCAAGTAGTTTATTTCTTGTCTTGGAAGCTTGACTTAACGTCTCAAAACCTCGTTCGGTGTCACATATTAAACTCTCACTTCTTCCTTCTTGGCAGATAAAACACTCTTCTACATCAGGCTTCACATTACTTTTGAGGCTGCAAACAGCTTCTATGTTGGAATCTGAATAATGTCATCAATTCAGAAACAGAACAAAATCCGAACCTACCGTAATGACAACAGCACTAACGAACTAAAGAACTGGAGACTAACGATAGCGTTTACTTTCTCTTCCGTAAAGTAAATTACCTCAAAAGTACGTTGTAATGACGATTTTTTAAATGTGCAATTTCATTGCCATCTGAAGATTTGCAAGCCGTAGAAGGTAACGCCTTCTCTGGGGCCATGAACATTGGTAGTTTCATTGGGAGATGTGTGTCAGGGTTTATTTATTTACTGGTATATTTATCTGGTCAAACATACAGAATAAGAAGATCTAAGCATGATATGTAAGTTATTTTAGTTGCGAGGAAGGCGTTAAGCTTCTACTCTGGGGCAGAGCGGGTTTGAACACTTCGAGCCCTGTTAGTAAAATTAATGTTTGAACAGCATGTACATAATGTTTAAAGAACAATAAAGAGTACAACGCTTATTAATTAAGAAAACAAGATTACGTCTTATTGTTATCAGCATATGCCCTGAATTGACGAAATGTAAACGAAGATTATAGGCATGTAAGTTCAACAAACTATCCTGCAATACTTGATATTTATCTTAACTAGATACAAACAACTTTAACAGAATGCGGATTTAAAAGTTTAGTTTATTAAAATTTCGGTATAATTTTGAAACTGGGGCCCCGAAATCAGGTAAAATCACCATGTTTACAGGAGAAATGAGTTGATGTTACGTAAGTGTAATTACTAAGTACTAACATAACATAACCTAACCTAAACTAACCTAACCAAACCTAGCCTAAACCATCAAAAACACAGAAAATATAGGGAAAAAATACGAATTTTAAGCAATGAATCCTGGCCCTCAAATTCAAATACTCTAACCTAACCTAAACTAACCAAACCTACCTAAACCATCAAAAAACACAAAAAATATAGCAAGATAGCACAAAATTTAAACAAAATATTCTGGCCTCCCAGTTCTAAAAATATGCAAATATTTCTAATCTTATATCATAATCCGTCCTTATTGTTAAAAAGAATCGTGAGTAATGTTAGTTGCAGTGAATTTAAGTTCTACGTTTCCTGCAAACTAGCGACTTTCATATAATTCTGCAATGTACCTGTCAAGTTTGATACACAAAAATTGCGTTGTGCCTCATTTTTCTGGTGAATTCTACAAAACAACCGGGACCTAAATTCGGTGGCTTATGGTGGATTTGTATTATGTGGACATTGAACTTTGCGAAAATACTGTATACCAACTTTTCCTCGAAAATGCCTACTAAGAGGTTCTACACTTTGGTGTCCAGAGTATTGTACTTCGCAATACAAACAGGGAAGAAGTAGAAAGGAAAGCAGAGAGTTCCAGAAAGTCTTTAAAAAATAGAAGTCTAGAAATTAGTAGAAACGTGAATATTCTGAGTTTAACGGGAAAGGAAATGGGAAAGTAAAGCTACAAGAAAGATTGGATGAAAGAAAAAACCTAAATATCTAGTCTCATCTGTTGAACGTGGAAATGAATGGTCGTGATTTGTACATGAAAGTAATACACAAAATGCAACAAGGATGGCGAAAGGAATAAAGTATATAGTGTTTTGTGTGGCCCCAGAATCACGGTAAAGGAGGATCAAGTTCACTACAGTGCTATGGAAACTTTTAACTATTCTTGAAATTTGTGTATTCCTGTCCTGGTCAGGTTCGATTAATTTGAATTTGGAATAGAGGCGAATTAGGATACAATAAGGGAAATATGAGTCCCGTTAGAGGCCGAAATATTAAACATAAAAAAAGTCGGATATTTTGACCCGTTAGTATTTCACAACTTTCTTTAGTCCCATTGTGACGTACTTCTTCCCTCAGTGGAGTTTTGCCGAAATAAACTAGGTATTAGACTTAGAAAATTGTCAGTCAGTTCACATTTTAAACCTTACATATTAATTTATTGATCGATTTATGTGATTAAAACAGCATTCAAAAAAGCTTGTTCCTGACTTTTAAATCTAATAAATATGTTTGTCTTTTTTAACCCTTTTAATCCCACTGTTCCCAAATGGGAACAATTTATTTTTATCAATCTTTCTCTGTGGATTATTTCTCTGAATTATTTGTTGTGGATTTATTTCATCTTTTACAATAAGGACCTGCTACCAGTCCATCTGCTACTACTAAAATGCTCAAAATAAATTAAATGAGGTCAGAATCAATAAGTGTAGTACGAATTACGAAACTCTGAAAAAGAAAATTTGGGGTTAAATGTTACAAAATTCCACGTACTTTTCGGAATGTTTTAGTAATTTCGAAAAAATATTAACATTTTGTTGTAAAATCTTCTCCGAATACTTTAGTTGCAGTTACTGAATTTAGAACACCATAAATGTTCCATTTCGTGAAAATGTTAAAACTATTAATAATATGAATTTCACACATTATTAATTGTGATATATGTTTGCTAGCTGTTTATAAAAAACTAAGCCTTGTTTGGAACATACCAGCAAGGAGCGTATATAACGAATTTTGAGATGCGGACCTAGATAGTTAACACAGGAATGCAAATAAGAAACAAATATTTACTAGCCCAAGTAAACAAGCTACTAGCCCACATCCCACAATACAAATCAGTTACCTTCAGTTTGATACTAAATATTCGCCCGTACCGATGAATCACTCACACCGGGCGAGTGGTTATTTACATCCCTGAGTTTATACAGGGTCCGTTCCGCTTTTTGGTAAGCGCTGTTTGTCATGAAAACAGTATTCGCATTCATAACTTGGACACAAAGGTAATGCAATGGATAATTATCGTTTCCTACTGGTTTAGTTGAATGTCTGGCATCCATCGCTCTCTCTTTACCGGAGAGGGTTATATCATAAGGGTTCCTCTGGGCAGGAGAGAAAAAAATTAGTTTACACCAGCAAAAAACATTATTTTTGTTTGCATGGGATTTTACTTATATTATTACGGTTAACTATTTAACCTAATACTTCTTTTATTTTCCATAGAGACACTGTTTTTACATAAGAAAGCCGCATCTTCTTTTGGGAGACTGATTAAACTTTTCGGGACTGTCCCGATGAGTTTTTTGAGTTTAAACCAAGAGTCGAGGAAAATATAGTATATAAAACAACAGCTAAAAATAAGACTGAAGAACAACAGACACTTCTACAAGGAACACGATTTTGTCTTCGCAGTTTGCTGATCTATTTCAAACAATGTCGGAAGTGAAGAACGGAACAGTTGCGTAGCGTTCAATTAGCTAAAAAAAAAAAAAATCACATATAGCGTTCGTGTATCGTTATAAGTCCAGCCAGTTGGATGTAACAACCATTCAAAAATTTGCGTTTCTCCAGCGCTCTAGGCATTGAAACAGCTGAAAATCCATGATGCTGAATAAAACACATGTGTTAATTTTTAGCTTCGTACCATTTTTTGCAAGGTTAAAACCAAGTGACAGAGAACATGGTTTGTACTGTCCTCAGCTAACGTTTCTTGTCATATTACTTCTGTTGAAATGCGTATACCATGGAGAGAATGGAGTTGAACATGCACGTAAGAAATACGGTATGGCAGAGGCCTCTTGTCTTACAAAGATGGAATTCAGTATATAAATTCCTTAGTAAAAATAAGTGGTAATATACTTAAGCGTTTTCCACAATTTCCTTGAAAAGGGTTGACCGTTCTAGTGCATTGAGTCCCTGATTTGATCACAGCCAGCGCCAGGTGAACGTCGTGGATAATTACAGTGTGCATCGGTTTTTATGGGTTCTCTCGTTTTCTTTCCAACTCATCATCACAGTATTTCTTAGCCTCGGTTCATAATTACAGGACATTAAAAAATATCCCAGGTTTGCATCCTAGTCATGCACTTAACTCTCTGTGCATCATTGAATTCGCTTCTACTAGAGCATTTGGTTAAAGAGTGGTTGTTTCCTCTTTTCGTTAATATAATTAAAAAGATTAGACGCAAAGTAATTGTGAAAATACACCGTGCTTTCAGAATATGAAATGTTATTAAATAAGTGGTAATCACACATAGTACTCATTTGATAACACGAATCTTACAATTTCCTCAAAGAAGCTGTTTAGAAATAACGCTTAAGGTTTTGTATTAATTTTTCACCAACGCAGAAACTTTTTGAAACACCACACTTAGTAGGGTAATGAGACTTTACCGAATTTGAATAGTCTGTCACATAGGTTATTATTCGTATTATCATTGACATACAAGTGACGAAGACGTTATACAAATCTTTTCTATAAATCTAATCTTCTTTCAATAGAAGTTATACTATTGACTTCCCAAGTTTATGTACTTCCTTATTCCAAAGCACACGTCTGTTGAATATTTGATATATTCTTAACACTGCATAGTTCTTATTATCATTAAGAGTTCGTATTGAATAACTGTTATGCTTTCGTGAGCTGCATACAAATCAGAATGCTCGCAAAATGATATCAGCAAGTCATCATAAATAAACAAACGGAAGAAATGTAGCTGTAATTCAAACTTGATATCCTTATCAGAAGGTTTGGTAGGATTACACTCATACTCGGAAGAAGTACGAGATCCCTTTCCTTTCTTTTTTTTAAAAGAGGATTTTGTTTATCGCAACATACGCCGACGATACCACCTTTTTTACAAGTAGTAGTTTACTTGCACAGTGTTACGTATATATGCAACGTCAATTAGACGGTTTTCAGGAATGGGCAAGACGTTGGAGAATTCATGTCAATGCCGAAAAAAGTTTGTTCTCTCAGCCACAGTAGAAGACGCATCCGTTCCCCTCAAAATGTAATCTAGGACAACGCACACATTCCTCACGCCACACACGCTAAATATTTGGGTGTGACTTTAGATCGGGGGCTAACTTTCGCCTCACACATCAAAGACTTAAGGCAACGAGCATGACACAAAATCTCAGCATTGTACCCCATCTTTCGCTGTAGTTTAACTTCTCATGAGGTCCGCGTGCACATATTCAAGATGATAGTCTTGTCCACACTTTTGCATGCCCTGTTTGGAAGCGTGCTACTAATAATCATCTTTAAACACTCGAAAGTGTGCAAACGAGAGTCGGTCGTATCATTACTGGTCACGACAGGTATACACCCAACAACCAAATTCTGGAAGATTTAGAGCTGCCCCTTGTTAGGGAAGTTCTACGGCATTTCCCACATAAGTTCTAGTATATTTTACCAAGATATGATAAATCAGCTATAGCTACTATCGGCACCGAATGCGCTCTACGCAACGTTCATCCTACGTTACGCATTTAATATATTTCCATAGCTCGTAATGACATTATCATCAGCTACTCTGCGACAGTTGCACATGAAGACCTCCAGACATTACAAAACAATAGTAATAACCAACAAGCTAATTGCACATCAGTATATATTCTTTACGCCATGTTACTCATGGAGTCTGAGACTTCGGCCCGCTATTCTTCACAAAACTTCAACATTACCGTGACGGGTTTGTTCTTGTACTTTCCTTTCTTCTTTTGTAACGTACATTAACTGATATAAGGCACTCAGCTCAAACCGAAGGACCTGAACGATTATGAGAAATATTTTGAAACTTTACCCCCAAGCGAGCATCACTTTCTATGGGATTGTAACCATACGCAATTAGCAATTTACAGCTTGCAAACACTTCTCCTTCCCAGCTGATTCTAGTTTTGTTATGGCATATACCCGATTTCTCACTACAATCGTCTGTCTTTTTCACCAAATTGGCGGGAATACGGAAGAGAAATGCTGTTTTCGCTCACCTTTTCTTTTGAAGCCAGCACAATTTTCTTTATAGTGAAATTGAAATATAAAAATTCCATATGATGGACTTTTTTTCAATTGAAATACTACAAGTTAAAAAACTGAAATTGAGAACACTCCGAAGGGCGCAGCATACTATCGTTTAAAATTATCCAAGTTAAATGTATATATTTAAATACAGCTACATTCACACACATTTACCTGCATAGTAAAGCGGATTTTGATAATAACTATTTGAACTAAAAAGAACAAATGCAATAGCTGTAATAAGGAA
The DNA here is from genome assembly GCF_964235325.1 of Thermobia domestica. NCBI lineage: Eukaryota > Metazoa > Arthropoda > Insecta > Zygentoma > Lepismatidae > Thermobia > Thermobia domestica. The sequence goes on from NC_137460.1 coordinate 234,591,292, forward strand.
AACAATTATGATACACAAGCACCTCTATAGTTGTAAACCATACGAAAAGAGCTAATACTTTGCACCATGCAGTATATAGACGTCAAGCATTTTAATTCTCTAGGCTAGTTGATTGAGTCGATTTCAACGTCCCTTTAGCAGCGAGGCTAGAAACGGGAACTACTGATTAACGTAGAATCTGAATCACGTGTTTCCGCCCGGAATTGAACCCAGGTCTCCCAAGAAAAAGATTTTCTAGGCTAGTTTAACAGAAAATATGCTAGGCATTTATTTACGAAGAACATTTTAAGTATGTGAAAACAATAGGTAAAATCAATAAATATTAAAGCATTTTATATAAACAAACAAAGCAACTCCCTCGTGCGAATCAAGATATTGTTGTTGCTGATGTAGTGTAATTTTTTTTCCTTTCTTTTCTCTAGACACTGTTGCAAACACGAACACAATTTTGCTATTTGCTGTAGGAAGAAACAGACATGTATAAACTAAAACTTTAAGGAGTCAAAAAGAAGATGGATTTATTAGAATTTGATCTTATGTTATGGAATAGTTCTTTGACCATATATATGTAAAATGAAAATCCAGCATATACACAGAACTGTAAAACTGTCCGCATATGAAAAATATATCTTCCTGGTTTGTGAATAGATATTCCTTCCAAACCGGATTACACCACCAATGCTTTATCATATAATTCTGTACACTTGATTGCCATTGTGGAGCCTAATTTGTAGCCTGTAATGAGAATCAAGAGTTGAAAAATATAAACAATTCTTAATACTTAAATCTATTTTTATTTAACCAGCTTAAAATTCGCTTTTAAATGTTAATACTGGAATTAATGCGTTGTAACACTTTTATGAGTCAAAGTGTGTTTCTGCAAATTGCACTTTTGGGTGAACGCTTTTCCACAGTGATGACATAAATGTGGTTTATTTCCTGTGTGGATAAATGTATGCTTTTTTAAATTACTTTTACGAGCGAAAGTTTTGGCACAATACATACATGTATGAGGTCTCTCACCTGTATGTCTCAAAATATGTTTCCCCAAGTTAGACTTATCCCTGAACGACAGACCACAGTCCTTACATACATATGGTTTTTCTCCAGTATGTGTTAAAGTATGTTTCTTCAAATCAGATTTTCGATCAAATGTTTTTCCACAATCGTCACAAGAATGTGGTTTCTCACCTGTATGCGTAAATATGTGTTTGTTTAAGTTAGATTTGTCGGCAAACATTCTTCCACAATAGTTACACGAAAATGGTTTCTCACCTGTATGTGTTAGAGCATGTTTCTTCAAATCAGCTTTTTCAATAAACGTTTTACCACAATCATGACAGGAATGCATTTTTTCACCTTTGTGCCTTTGTGTATGTTTGGTGAGAGAAGACTTTAGAACAAACGTCTTTCCACAATAGTCACACATATGTAATTTCTCAATTGCATGTATTAAAGTATGTTTCCTTAAAGATGATTTTTTAATAAAAGATTTGCCACAATTTCTACAAACATGTGATTTGTCATCTACAAGAGTCGGTACATGTTCGTAAGTGAGCATTTTGCTACTCTCCAGAAGGTAGTTGCGGTTTCCATAATTATTATTTATAAAATGCCCTTGTGAATCAGCAGTGCTGAAATAATTTGTGTCGTTGGAACACTCAGTTGGAATAGTAGACCTGAAAGTTTGGAGAACAATCGATACATACAAAAATGTTGACTGAAAAATGCAATTTTTATTAAGGGACTAGCTGAAATACCCATTCTTCGCATGGGAGCTGTATTCGAAAATCAATGTCTTTGGGAGTATCACCATTTATCTCAGAGACCGCGAAAACTACGGATATGACACTAAATGTTGATTAGGTTGATAAATGTTAATGTCTAAAAGATAAAGTTAACAAAGACATTAAATTGTGATAGGCACCGGAGTGTTGTACAGGGCGCTCTTTTAGTAACTTTTTAGCAGCCACTGATAAAGACTATCAAAATCCATCGCTACCAAGTTCCGATACCAAAATTCAACTAAATTTCATGTAACCTCACTCCCTTTTATCTTACCTTCCCTAACTGCGATTTATGCCAGAAACTAGATCAGGTAAACGAACATACAGATCAGGAGAGAATAACACAAATACGACGGAGGGTGCAACTAATATATCATTTAACATGCCACATTTGACGAAGTATGCGGGACACAGGCACGAGGACGCCGACAGGTTTTTCATGCCATTTGATCATATGGCAACCATGCAGTCATGGTCCCCAGCTAAGAAGGAAATTTTACCGATATATTTACAAGACACAGCACTAGATCTCGCGCTGCAGCCTCAAAACCGAAATCAATTTATACGATGTCCTACGATGATTTAAAATCTAAATTAGTAGTATTAAGTGGGCCAAAGGTCCCATCGTATAAAGCAGAACAGGAATTATTCGAGGACCAACAAAAAACGGATGAGTCCATAGACTCATACTTTTTAAGTAAACTCCGAGCAATGACGCAGTTAGTACCGGAGGCGACAGAAGATCAAAAGATCCATCATTTATCCTTGGGATTACAGAGGGATTTCCTTAATAAGATAGCATTGCAAAGGTTTGCAACAGTAGACGCCTAGAGACTAAATTTAACTCTTTGGAAGCTGCTAATGACCTTTTAAGAAAAAGAGAGCTTGCAGAGCTATCACAAAACTTACACATGCTATACGGCCAAAATCATAAAAATAACCTGCAAAATATATCATTTGGCTTACAACCGAACCAAAGACAATGTCTCCTGTACAACAGTTACATCACAATACCTATCCTATACAAACGCAAACAGTCACACAACCAATGCAAAGCTAGAAGAAAAATTTAGAAACAGCTTTACTTTTGATGTGACATTTATATTGCTCCCCGTATTATTATCTTATACAAAAAAAAAAAAAAAAAGATATGTATAGTCAAAGCAAATCTAAAAATAGTATATTTTATAGCTATTCTTTGCAGGAAAAGGAAAAGATTCGAACATGAACCAGCAGACTTCTACGTCAGAACGACACTCACTACGCAAGATATTTCACATGTTGCACTCCTGCGATAAAATTTAAATATTCAAGTGCTGTTTACATTTCTATTGTGTGAAAATAAACATATAAGAATGTGAATCTCTCATTATGCCAGATATTTCATGTGCTGCACTCCTGTGATAAAATTTCAACATTCAAATGCTGTTTATATGTCTATTATGTGGAAGTAAACATATAACAGTCTCCTTTTTTTACTTCTTACACTATTGTGTTATATGTTGTGCAGAGCGTATTTTCAAACCTAATATATTTATTTTATCAACATTTAGAGCTTTAAAACTTTTAATACAAAGAGTTCAATACTTATGAGAACTGATTTTGCCACACCTTTCATTACTACAAAGCCAAATATATTGTAAAGTACCCAAAATTCAAACATGTATTTTGGTAATTTATTTTGATTATCGCTTCCTTGTTTTTGTAGCACACATTCTGAAAAAAGTCAGATAATATCTATTTAGACTAAGGTCATATGTACTCACTTTTATTAAAATACCTCCCCTAAGCGGGCGCAAGGAGTTTTATTTACGAGCTCACCATGTTAGTGTGATGAAACTTGATGTACAAATTCCTTACTAAGAAGGGGGGCGCGGTGGCTCAGTGGTAGAGCGTTCACCTCTGGCGCTTGGGGTCCCGGATTCGATCCCAGCCCCCGCCAAGTGAACTTTGTGGTGGACAAACACCGTGCTCGTGGGTTTTCTCGGGGTTCTCCCGTTTCCTCCCACTAACTTCATTCTACCATTTCACTCATCTCTCATCACTGTCTCCTTTAGCCTAACCGGCATAACCGTGGGACGTAAAACTCAAAGATTTCATTTTTTTTTTCCTTACTAAGAAGGGGAGATGCCTAAATGTTTTCGAGAATTCTGCTTTTAAGGGAAACGGAAATGTCCGATATTTTATTCAGTACATCAAAAATTACATAAAGATTGTCTGTCTGATATTCATGGGGAAACGGGTGATACGTTTGACTCATTTTTTAATTGAGTTAGTGCTTGGCTCTGGTTGAGTTTATGTCATACCATTTTTCGTGAAGTGCATGTTTTGTATTTAGAAAATGGCCAAAAAGATAACAGTTGAACCGTTTAAAAATGAATATTTGATTATATACCTAGTTAACACTTGTGTCCACTTGGGATTTTATACCTCGACAGAAATGTATATCACAAGAAAGCAAGGGTGTTTAACTATAGCTTTGAAATGTTCTCCATATATCTTTCCTTTGCCTGGGAAGTACGTGCATTTCAGCCAGTTAAATAAGACTATCCAATTTTTTTTACACATAAAGACTGAAAAAGATCTTTTACTTGATGGTTTTGAAAAATTTTGAATTTTTTTTTTTTTTTTCAAATTAGTCAATTGCGTTCCTAAAGTATCAAAACTAAATACAATGGAAAATATATGAGTAAAAGTTACTAGAACTCGTCAAGCCAATTTCCTTGTAAATTGACCAAGGAGAGTTGCTGGGAAATAGTACTTAATGCATGGGAAGAAGTGGCACAAACACAATGATATGTTGCCAGCTTAGTTAAACTCCGTACCAAGGCGACTAAGAGCAGCAATAGAACAACACACGATACTAATCTTGAACAAAGTCACAGCCAGCAGCAAAAGTTCTTTATAGAGGTACCTCCTTGCATCAATTTCAATTGAGACTTAAAATTTCCCAGCGTATTTCTACATTTAACGACTACTTACTACTAATTGTCAGATTCAGTGTTCTACGTGGAAAAGTAGTTAGTGTTCTCGCTTTCAATGCAATAGATCTAAATTCGATTCCCTGTGTTTTTTGTTCTTATTAATAAGTAACATTTTTTCAAAATCATTCTCTCATGTGCGGAATACTTGTAATGACAACATAACAACGCATCAGGAGAGTAATCATATGTTAGCGTTCCTTAGAGTAGACATTGATATCGATACCATCAACAAAAAATGCAAACTAGTAAACAATAAAAAAATGTAAAGGAAATGAATACAAATACACAAAATTAGATGCAAATAAGCACAAAGTTGTTTAAAAAATGTCCATTTGCTGTACCAAGAAGATACAATGGTATAAGTAATTTTTTCACTTATATACTTGTCAATCATCTGAAAGAATGTATCGTCTGCAGAATGCTTCCTAATGCAATCAAAAAGTTATTGTAAGTTATAAAATGCATCACTGCTATGAAATGTCACCTAAACAACATTTCAACTCTATGATGTACACTCTTGAGCAGAAAGCAATATAAAAAGACTAGCTGAAATATATGTTCTTTGCACGAGAAAAACAGATTTATGCAAAATATTTGACAGATATAATTGAACTATTTTCTTCCCCTTAGGAGGCGTATTTGAATCGAAATGAAATTATAAAAAATCCAGTTCGACTCAAGTGCAACATGCTACTTTCCAAAATTCATCTGAAACATTTCAAACATTTTCCTGTGATACTCAAGGGACAAGGTTGATACTGATTTTATATATTTAGTAAAATATTATAGAAATTGTCCCTTCTCCTCTTCCTCTTAGAAACGGAAATTTCTCAGACGTTCGGCACGTCCATTGATGTAAAGAATTTATATTCCAAGTTTATGAGAGGGCTCATGAGATATTCTATTCCGGTATACATTTTGAACCTTTTCCTTACCCTCAGGATACACATTTTCATCAAAGATAGGTGACACAAATTCCGGCTCGATGTATAACCAGAGTGACATCAGCTTGTCAATAGTCCTCATCGGTTTATCTTATCATCCAACCAACTTTAACGTAACTTTTAGAATCGTCCGACGCATCTTATGAGTATTTAGTCTAGTTCCTCTAAAATTCAAATAGACGAACGACTCGTACCTGGCTTTTTAAATCAGTTGCTTGAATTTTACAGGGGATTATTGTAAATGATCTAAATAATTGAAACTAAAAAAAAAACATTGCGCTTCCTTTCTAGTGCGACGTCGGTGGAAGTAGACCACATCCTTCAAATAGCTCATAGGAGAAATAATCGGATGGTGATAAAATGTGGGAGCGTGAAAGCAAACCAAAGTCTTCAAAACGAGAGAGACTATTCATTAAAAGCAATTAAACATGTGTTCCAGTGTTTTCGAAACTTCGCTTCTAAGGAGGAAAGGTGTATCGTTTCTCTAATATTGAGGAAATAACGAATGTGAAAATTCGCGTAAGTTGGAAGTGTAGAATTTGGCATATTTACAACAATGAAATATATTCCACTGTTTTAGAAAGATTAGCTCCTAAGTGGGTCATTTCTATATCCAAATTTCCCTTTCTTGCCTTTATTTGCAAATTGCCCAATGTAAAGATTTGTTTTACATGGAAGTGTAAAATTTGGTAATCAAATTTTTAACAAAAAATATTTAACTAAATTTTAACTTGAATCAAATTTTCAACAATGAACCAAATTATGAACAATTTAAACAAGCTCAAGTCGAAAGTCAAATTGCGTATATGAACTATTAATTAAAGGTACGGGAATACAAAAATGAAATGAAATCTTTGAGTTTTACGTCCCACAGTTATGCCGGTTAGGCTAAAGGAGACGGTGATGATGAGTAATGAATGAAATGGTGGAATTAAGAAAGTGGGAGCAAACGGGAGAACCCCGAGAAAACCCACGCACACGGTGTTTGTCCACCACAAAGTTCACATGGCGGGAGCTGGGATCGAACCCGGGACCCCAAGCACCAGAGGTGAACGCTCTACCACTGAGCCGCCGCGGCCCCCAAAAGGGAATACTTTCCGGATAAAAAAAAGAAAATTTCTAACACATTCATATTTATCTTTCTTTATTCCGAAAGTGCTCAATACAGGGATTGGCTTAAAATTTAGTGTGCTTTGCGGTACACAATCTATTCATTAAAAATATGTGATTGAGCATTTAAAGATTGTTGTTGTTGATTTTAGTGTAGCGTCCCTTTCAGCAGCGAGGCTATATGAGACGTGGACCTACTGATTAACGTGGAATCCGAACCACATGAGCTCCCGCCGGGAATCGAACCCGGGTCTCCCACGCCAAAGGCGCGTACGCTAACCGCTTAGCCACGGAGGAGCTCTGAGCATTTAAAGAATCCACACTTCAAGTGTAAAAAACCCCTTTCTACAATACCCAAAATTCCGGTTTTATATTTATTACATCTCCCTTACGGTGTTAATGTTGATAAAAGTTAGCGACCGTTTATTTTCTTACACAATTATTTCCCCTGCTGGCTGTAGACATTTCAAGTTTTTGCATGGGTGGGGTAAGGTGGGTAAGACTCTCCGATATAGAAGTTTCACGTTCAATAATAATATATTATTATACTCTTAATCAAAATTTATAAACACAAACTCAGGGTGGCAATTGCCTGCTCGCCACCCAGAAATAACGCCCATGCTTGCGTGAAGTACTAAAGAATTAGTTTCTAGGATGAACATTTTTCCATATAGTTTTGCGTTCAAAAGTAAACATTGAACTGTGTTGTAATGGAGTTTAGCGTGCCTCTTAACACCGAGATTATATAAGACCTGGATATATTATTTGTGTGAATCCACGAGAGTTTACACCGGGATTCGAATATGGGTCTACCATGCTGGAGTAAACGCTAGTGACTAGAGGATATCTGATTTTGTGTAATATATATATATTGCAATGTACTCTATTGCATAGCTGTAATATATATTTATAAATTTCTTGCATTCAAACATAATTGCTCTTTGTCAGTCAAATACAGATTATTGAAAGTAATCTAACCATGTTTCAAACCCATTTTAAAACTAAATATTAGCACATAAATCCATTATGTTATGCACTACCAAGAGTGCATGACTTTAGCCTTTTCCGTTTGTTTCTGTTACTGTTGGTTGACAATGTATTTTCCACAGTCTTTAATCTCGTATCATGTAGAAGATGGGAATGAGGAAAACTTCATTCAGGATGGCTGGCTTGAAGAAGCTTTTTACACTTTTTCGATCGAGTGCCCCAACCGGGCTAAGGTCTATACTGCAGTTAGAAATCGTTCTCGTTTGTAAGCAAAACTTGTTCGTTTAACGATGAATACACATTGATAGGTAGATAAGATTTATTCCCGGTACGGAAGGATTCCAGTTTGTGGTTTGCTAGCTCATCTTCCGAACGAACTATTTCGGAAGTATACATGTGTGAATGAAGATTATTTCGGAAGTACAAATCTGTGAATGAAGACTTAAGTTGTTTCCTGTTAATTAGCAATAAGCTAAACACTGAACTATTGTATCAGTGAATAGAATCCTAAGCTTCTTCCAGAACGCAAAACAATTACGATTTCTTAGAAATAATTAACTGGCAATTGATGATTTATCAGTTCAAATTTATTTTAATATATATATATATATATATACTAACTACTGTGTATATTTTTTAATACCGTAAATATTTATCGTTCTTAACAATTTCTGGAAAAAATTAAAGTAGAACCTACTATTGCTACAGACCATTTACTCTTCCTAATATTCCAATATTTATTGTTTCTTATTTTAACTCTTGCCGTTCTGCGAAATACCCAACGATGTCACACCCACTATTCGTACTTTAGTTCATGGCGGTATCAGTGAAACTGCTATGCTTGATTCCTTACAGTAGAATTGCCAATAACCAAAGTATATCCTTCGTGGTTAAGGTCAGCGACAATTTTAAGACACTTTACGGAGATGATTATAGGAAAATATACATATTTCTCTGACCACACTATGCAATTCAGAGCCAAAAATCATGGTCAAAGAACAGTTTCACAGAGGTGATTCAAGAATTTGTATAGAAGCATAGGTGAGCTCGATTAACAATTTTTGTTAAGGATAGCAAGATTAGGCAACTCCGACAATAAAAGCTACACTAATGCCCAAATATTCGTAGAGTTGTTTTGTTCTTTCAACCGTGAGTAATCGAATATTGGTGATTGAGACCATAGAATGCACTTTACTCAATCCTTGAGAGAAAAAGGCAGTCGTAAACTTACGAATAAAGGCTAAGAAAAGGAAACAGAAAAATATAAAATTAAAAACGTTAAATTTGATTCTTAGGTGACAAAGCTTTCTGAGCATTATGTTCAAGCCATTTGTAAATTTGAACTTACAGTGTTAAGTCTCACCGGATTACAACTTAAAGGGAAATAAGATAATTACAGTGTTCTTCTTAAGGCTAAATTACATTTTGTAAAGAAAGAAAAAAAGAAAAAATATGAACAGCTGTTTTATAATAATGTAGAAAAGTTTAAAATAAAACATTACCTTTCGGGCCCATGATCATTTGTACTATCATCCTTATCTTCTATAGCGTTATTCGAAAAAGAAGCAGGAAAATGTGAAGAAACATTGCATTCTTCCACTTTATATTCACCATCAATTTCGTTAACTTCGTCAATTTGACATTCAACTTTTACTACATTAGGTAAACTGGAAGTCGAGGCACAACTTACACTATCATACACCATAGGATTCTTTTCTGTGAGTACTGACAACTCCACGTTTTTCGCATCCACTGTTTCTTCCTCAGCAGAAAAATCATAATTTTCAGTTTTAATGAAAACCTGGTACCCCATACAATCTGATTCATATTTTGTGACATAATTATCTTCCATTATTACACTCAGTTGTGGTACATAATCAGAAATATTCAGTACAGATTTTGAAATTTATTTCTATCGAAGAGTTAAGTATTGTTTAGTTGCTGTCTTGCTTTCATGAAAACAGACTTCTCTCACACACAACCTGAAAGAAAAGATAAATCGTAATCTTATTCTATTAATTGGAAAAAAGGAGTAAAAGCTAAATAATTCTTTTCTGTTAGCACAGTAATCCGAAAGTAGAACCTTCAGCTCAGCATATTGATTTTGTAACACACACTTTCTGCAACTTCCATACTAACTGACCTAATTGCTTATAGCAATATCACGGTAATTCAACGAAGATTAATTAATGTTTTAAGACTGTTTTTTCATATACGTATACGAAAGTAAAGCAGGCAACTATATTAACTGCAAACTGAATTAGATATTTAATTATAAGAACAAAATTGAGGGTAGATATTAGCCAAATAGAAAACAACATAAAAGCTCCCAGGATTACAGACCAAATATGATGCATTATCATCTCTCGTTTACTGTTCTTTGGACGATTTTGCAAACATTCAGAAATTTAAATACCACTTACGATTCCTCGTTTGTTCATATTTAGTCTAAATTTCCTTCTCTAACTATTATACTTCGTAAAGTCTTTTATATTTATAACCAAATATTTCTTTTCTTACCATGTTGAAAATTAATATTTACGTGTTTACATCTACCTCTTACATATAATTTTAAGCAAAAATGTGCACTCCTCTAGAGCTTAGCTGAGCGGTGATTTTTTGATGTTCCTAAAGTGCTGCATTTTGGCAACGAGGTTTCGAACGGGAAATCATAGGGAATAAATGAAATGAAATGAAATCTTCCGCGATTATGACCTTTAGGCTAAGGGAGATACAAAGCGAAGAATTCACAACAAACCTCGTTATTCGCGTTGTGATTTATTTACCTTCTCTTACCAATAGATACAACTGAAGCGTATTTCTATAGATGTTTGGACAGTTATCTGTGTTATTTCTTTGTCCCGAATCAACGCTTTTCAACCTGGTTCCAACCCCGTTGGGAAATTTTCCCGTCTCCGCTACTATTGGGCTACAGTTACTGATTTCTTACTTGCATTCTTCAGAAAAGGCCTCGCTCTAGAAACTTGCTAACTATTCACCTTTTTTCTTTGACGATTTTCCAAATATTAGAGGACTGGAGTTAATGGCAGAAAATATTAGAGGCGGCTGCATGTATCGGATGACTCGATGTTGTTGGGTTTAGCCTGAACAAATAGACTCTTTATGAAAATTGTTGGATTGTTGTGAGGTAGGTTTAATATTTTACAACAAAGACTTCAGGATGATCTTAAGTATTAGGAGTTCAAGAATAACTACGAGTTTAGAAGATTGAGGACTAAAGGTCCACAACGGTTATTTGGGTTTTAAGATTGCGTTTTATTGTAAACAGATATAGTACAATAAAGATGAATTCTATTACTCATACAGAAATATCTTTCTGTCGATTCCGTGAAATAGCCTGATGTTAGTATTACATATGTGTCTGTCAATTCCAGTTAGTTTAAGAATCTTCTAATACGAAAGTTCCACCCTCCCAAACACAGCAAAGCTGTCAAAAGAAACTAGTTTACGGTGAATATTGATGTTGGAAACTCATATAATTTAAAGTGAAAATATAGTTACCTTGGTGATGAAGCAAACAGTTACAGATAGACAAACAGAATTGTGTGATTATTCTATGGAAAAATGTTTATAAGTATATTAATCCTGTTTTCATTAGTAGTTTGAACCAACAGGCGGTCAATGCATGCAGTATTGCCATAGGTATCATACTCTAATTGGTAAGTAATTTTTTGCAAATTTACGAGCTCCTGTGTACCATTCTTCCCCGTTAAATCTTCGTTTTCATGTAAGAAATATCCTCTTGAATATCATCTACCAATTGCAATCGCCTTCCCTCTACGTTCTCTGCCGTAACTTCTATCAGATCTGTAATAAGTAAATTGACCAAATATTATACTAACAATTTGTCTACCTTCTTCTAATTAGCTTTAATATTGTTCGCACCTCTCTACGCTTGAGAATGTGTCAACATTTTCCCCATTTCACTTGGCGGAATTGTGAACCCTATCAGCTATTTCAGTTAATCTCTCCACGCTACTCTTGTGTAAAATTCAATACTTAAATTGCGAACTTTTGCAACTCTATGGAAATGTGTTGAAAGTACACTTGTGAGAGGTCGATCTCACTATCCTCCTTCTTCCTCACATAATAGGGTTTGGTGGTAGTTCAATTAAATTAGCAAATATGGTAAAAAGCTTACATTACAAGGGTTAGGTCATAATTTATGTTTCCCTATTTTCTCTCTGTTTCTCATCTTCCAAGTATGTCAAATGGAAAATAGCATTTATCGCCAAAAGACTTTCATTGCGATATAATGGCTTTTACCTGAGAAATTTCCTATCTGGGACAACTCAATCACTACTAGTTTCTCTAGGTGTGTTATTAACTTATTTATGAATTTTCCATTTGAACGAAGAATATTTTCTCCTGACAGAATAAGTAATAAATAAAATGTACGAAGAAAAGATACGCCTCTATGCTTTTGGTTCTATCTTTTCTATATTTCATGTTATGTAACTCCTGATTATTTCTTAGGAATATTAATGCTGTACACATTTTTATTTAAATGGAAAAGCGAAATATAGAAAACAAGATCAAGAGCAAAAGTGTTAACTGTGCCTTAGTGACGTTTAAGGTTTATAACAGTGGTTCGGAGTTCAACGTTCAGTTTGAGCATCGAGACTATATGAAACATGAACTTTGAGCTTCCCGCGGGATCTGAAACACATGGAAAATCAAATGAAACCTTATGTTTGACGGTTATGCCGGCTAAAGGAGACAGTGATGAGAAATGAATGAAATGCTGAAAAAGAAAGTGAAAGGAAACGAGAGAATCCTGAGAAAACCCACGCACAAACTGTATGTTAACGACAAAGCTCAACTGGCGCGAGCTCAGATCGTACAAGTCCTATGCACTAGAGGTGAACGCTCTACCACTGAGACACCACGGCCCCACCAAAAAACATGAGTTAAAACCAGGAATCAGACGTCGGTTTTCTGCACCGCGGGAGCCTCTCTTAATCATAGTTACGATGGAATTTGTGTTTCATAATGAAAATATTTTGCTAGGCGTTGTTGGTAAATAATTTTTAGAAAAATTTTCTTAGTATACATATTCAACAACATTTGCACGAAACAAAAGATTAGATTTTTATTAAAACTGCACTACTTCTTACGTCACGAAACGAAAAACGTAATATACACATCTTTTCTGTACATATTTTAAAACAGAACGTTAGAAGAAACAGACTGTGCGACTATATATAGTTATTATTAAATATTTTGACTTTTTACAGGTTCTTTGACTAATTATTCTTTTTTTTTTTAATTTTACGTTTGGGCCTGGAAATGTTTCGTCCACGTTTCTAGATTTTCAGCTTTCTCTTTTAAGTCCCTACATTTTCTTTTTTTTAAACCACCGATCAGTTGTGTTTGTCTTTCTTCTATTCCTTACTCTTCTATTTTCTATTGCGGTATGAAGAGGACACTTTCTTCGTAAGATGTGTCCAATCCAATTGTCCATTCTATGAAAGATTCTAGCTAGAAGCGTCTTCTTCTCTCCTATCCGCTTCAAAACATCTCTATTTCTTACCCTATCACTCTACCTTCTTCCTCTTCCTCCAACATTTCGAACCTCTCAAATTATTTTTTCTCAAAGTCCTGTAATGATCGGAACTCTGAACCAAACACTCTCATGTTCCACACATAGCATTTGACTAACTTCTTCCTTAGTCCAATAATAAGCCTGCTACTTAAGTGTTATCTTCTTGAATGCTTTCTTCGCTGTAGTAGTTCTTGATCTGATCTCTTTGATACAGTACGTGCCTCTCGTCAAAATTTTCTCCAGATTCTTAAGAGTATCGACCTCAGGTCGCGTTTCCACGGGATATTTTCTTGTCTTTCGATTTTGATATGTTTATTTTTTGTATTATAGGCTATATATTAGACACAAAAAATTTTCTTGCTCGCACTAAGTTCTCGTATAGCTCATATAGCTCGTATACTACACCCTTAATGTAGGAGAAATTTTAACACAAGCAAAACTTTTAAGCTGAGTGCAAATTTATGTACGGATTTATATACAAATTCGTTGTGTATATAATTCTATTTCATTAAACCCACCTTCAGTATCGGTACGTTAAACAATCATTTTTCTAGTGTGGTCACCCACTCTTTACTGATGGTTCATTTTAGAAGAGCCTCAGTGTGCGTATGCCATAAAAACTTACAGAAAACGCACTAACCAAATTGTGCTTGCCTGCCACTCAAAATTACTAATGCCACCTAACCGAGTAAGGCCAGGAGCGCAGTAGAGACGCTCACGCGTCGCGTGGTGGTGCATGTGTAGGGAGCAGGCGCTTCAGTGACGGCGAAGTTACACGCAAATGAAGATGGCACAAAACGTTGTATATGGCATAACAAACTTACTTTACGTGCTATGTCTGTACGTTATTTTGGACATCATATATACCATTCCGAGATGTTTCCATTGCTTCCAAACTAGTTTCCTAAAAATAATATGACATATTACCTAACTAAATTCCACAAAAACACAAGGATCCCTTAACTGTCGGACACTTCTATAGTTCCGCATTAGTTAGCACAGTGCCTTCAGATACTTCACTTTGTATATTGTGGTTAATGGCTAGCTGTCTTTACATAATAGATTACACTTTGAATAATGTATTTGGATTATGTGTCGCAGAGTAGGTCTAGGAATATGGAACCCATCCAAAACTAACCTAACCCAACCTAAAATATGCTACACTACCTTAAAGTATCCTATCCTAAGCTAGTCTACGCCTGAAACATAATGGAGCTACTCTGCAGCAAAAAGACAATGTATTTCTACGTAGATAAATATTTTACAGGTAAGACCTGAATATATTTTTATTATTTACATTGTTATATTAAAATATTATTACAAATTTCCTCCGTAGATTCTAAAAATATTGGTCCATGCACTAAACCCTTCTTTACACGTATACACTACCTGCAAAAATTAACGGAGGCTAGGTGGAATGACCTCACGATATGTCTTATTTATAGCTTTGGTTGGTAGTGTAGTTTTGGCGCACAACAGGTAAAATTCAATACTTTGAATGAAAACACATGTTTATAAGGAATAAATTTCTGCAGGTGATACAAAGTATTACCGACATGGATATTATGACGATATGGCTTTGAGTCCATCTTGAGTAAAGGAAAACACAGCTTCCTTACAAGGCTGGCTAGAATAATTATTATAAAAAATAAACTAGAAAAGCAACAGTTTCGGCAGTATAGCACTTCATTCCTCAAACTATACTCTACAACTGAAATCAGAAATAAAATTATATACAATAAAGAAAGAAGATCATTAGTTCTTCCCACCAATCAGGAATCACTACTCATTAAAAGTTCACTTTTCATTTATAGCACTACCTCTCGCCCGGGGGCGAGCATAACTGACTTTCACCTGGCAAAAATGATGAGTCAAAACAACGAACAACGATGAACTGATAATAGCCGGAAACAGCTTTCCAACAATTAAATTTGTTAAAGCAAGACCTTGGAAACACCTGCTTGAAATGAAGACCTGAAAAAATTCAAAAATTATGAAGCTTGTGACCTTTTAATAACATTAACAAAATGCAGAAAACCATAAGTAAATAATGAAAACATAAAAAGAAGTAAATACCTAAATAAATACAGAAAAAGATATAAAAGAATACATAAATCAAATAAACATTATAGTGTACTTATATTTTACCACTTTTCTTTCTCCGTTCTTCCTTTTTCAAAATGTCCTCCCATTCTTCATTAATACTATAACCACTATTCCAGTTCATAGCTTTATCGGCTACCTCTTTTATCCTCTTAGCTTCTTTCCATTTCCTAACCAGTTGTCTCCACTCATACTCCACTACCCTTGATCCCTCCCAGTTCACTTCATAGTCGGTATCACTGACGCGCTTCAAAATAACATTAGTGTTTCTCTCCAATCTGACATCATCTTTATGTTGCTTAAACATTCCTGCATCCTCTTTTTGGTTTCCACTACATGGCACTTCATACATAACCCCCCTTTTACACGATTTCACCGAAGTTCTCATCTTTTTTCTAATGATATGCAGTACCATCATGATATCCAGTATCGAGTATCTTTATTAAAGTATTACCTTTGTATTTTAGGTCTAGAAGTGCAGGGATACTACTTTAAAATCATTACAAGTGCTTTACAACGGATAAAATAAAAGGTTGCTAAAGATAGATGATTCTATTATATGCTATTTTCCACTGCCGCTATACTTGTGTACAGTGCACAGAACCTGAATTTCTTATTTAGAAGTGGAGTGTTTCCAATACGAAACCGTAATAAGCACTAGTCAAAGTCGTATCGTTTCGAAAATCAATGTTTTCAGTGTCCACACATAAGCGCATACCTATCACGATGACGCGCCTACTCCTAACGGCGCGTTCATTTTTACAGCGTCACTGTGACAAGGTTGGACAGCATTTGTACACTTTAGTGGCCACTTAGAACAGGCTGCTTCTTTTTTGTACTGTAGCTTTTATGCCACACATCCGAAAACCGTATTTATACGCAAATCATAAAAGAATTGTAATGTTTCAACATGCTTTTGGTGGCTCCCTTTTATCTATGGCAAGAAAGATATTTTCATGTTACTCTGTGGAAACCTTGTAAAGAACAATAACATGGTGTCTAGCAAATAACTCTCAGCAATTCCCCGACTTTTTCCAGACTTTTCCCAGTTATTTCCAAATTTATCCCCACTCATTCTAAAAAAATGTTTTCGTAAAATTAGGAAAGGTAGAATGTAATGGAAAAGTGTACAAGTTCTTACCTGATCATAGAATGTCTCCTTCTTCATATATGGAATGAAACAATCTAATCATGCAATTTTTTGATCTCCTCCTCTATGGTAGCAACCTGTTCTGACAACTGACTAACGACTTTCTGTTTCAAGTTCCTTTCGTCTTTTTTCAGCGGCCCTGGGATCTTTCTCTGATATCACTTTTCTGCGATGTTCTTCGCCTTCCTTGAATCTCGCGTATGCGATTCTCATTGATAGAATTATCTGCTTTGGGATAGGAAGCGCTTGTATGCCACCAGCCTCATTGACAGCATCATACACTACACGCTGCGCCACTAAAGATTCCTCTGACAAATATTCAACTACTATTTCCCTGTTTACCGAAAAAACCCTTTCTAATGCTGCATTACCGTGGGAAAGAATTAGGCATATCTTTACTATTTTGCACAGATATACCTCATTTGGTGGTAACACATTCATCCAGAAGTCATCAAGTCTGTGTTCATTTCTTTTGTACGACTCCATTTTCTCCCGTACATGTGTCTGATCTACTAGAGTATTGTATTCTCTGTCTGCCTTTTCTGCATCAGACGCTGAGACAATATTACTCTGCACTAAAATTTCGAACGTTGCTCTCATTTGTTTAACAGCTTCTTCCTGTGAATGACCAACGGTTAAGGGATTAAGAAACGTCAGCGCTTTTGTAAGAGAATATTTTAGCGGGGACCTCTCCTGCAGCTCCTACACTAAATGTTGATAACATTCACATACTTGCTTTCGGATACACAACATTTCCTTTTCACTAACTTCTGTACATCTCCTCAGTGCTGACCTAGTTGCATACCCAAGGTCAATTTCCTTGATACGAATTAACCTAATATATAAGTTTTCACTTTTCTCCATAACATCAATAGCATTGATACTCTTCCTGTCCATTATTTCTTTTTAACGAAACGAGACATCAATACTTTCAATAACTGAGTAAGGCTACCATGCAAAAATGGAGTCACAGGAGTGTCTGACTGATATTCAGTCAGGAAAGTCTCTCAGTCCACAGCAAGAGATTGAAAAAACGCTAATTTTGCATAGAGCAACTTGTCATTCAAATTTCTAGCTACTATTCTGAAACTGTTACAGTTGGGTTCTTCGTCTGTTCCCTTAACTGTTTCAACATACTTTCTCACATGCGGTAATATTTCTTGGCTTCGCTTAGCTACCTTCGCATTTTCTACCCAACGAATATGGCAAAATGGAAGTGGAAACAATGACGAACATGTTATTTCAGAATGTTAGGCATTCTTTGCTGGTACCATTTCGTACAAGTTATACAAGGCTCTAAGAAAAGAAATCAAATTCCATCCAGTTTTTTGTATGCGTCTTAAAACCACCGTGAACAACGTAAAGACCACACGAGCCAAGTTCAAGGAGCTGTGGAGCGTCTGTACCAAGGGAGGCACAACGTTCCTCTTTCATTAGCCGTAAAAGCGCCCAACTTAATTTGGCCCATCCATTGAAACGCAAAAGCTTAAATGGATCAAGCGATTGCAATACACTCTGCAAACCTTGTAGTAGGTCTGTAGCTGTACTATGATCCATAAAAACAATTCAAATACCGTGTTCTGACTCTGTTCGTGTTGTCTCAAAAGCGTACACTTACATCTTTTGAGTTCTTTGCGCAACACTATTTAAACTTTCATCAAATCCAATGACATAATGTTCGCACTCTTGTAATACGGATTTAAGTTCACGTTGAAAGTATGGACACAATCCGTAAACGATGTTATATGACACTTTATCCTTTGCAATTTCATCTCGCTAGCAACTGCACTGTCTGGAAACATCCTAGTGAAAAGAAGAACACTACTTTCAGCCCTGCATAAAGAGTTGTGATTCATCACCTCGTTTATACACCACAAAATCTCCGCCTGTGTGACTCTATCTTTTAGTTCATATTTGTCCATGGTCGAAGTAGACCTACGAGTGGGAGAGCATGTTTCGCTGGATGAGCGTGGAACAGGACCAGTGCTGGTACCAGGTTGATCTGTATTTAATGAAGACGCACGAACATCTGAAATTTCCTTTATGTTTTGTTGGGAAATGATTCATTGCGAAAGTCTTCTGTCGAGTCGCTGCAAGGTTTTGATGCAAGGAACACTTTAAAAAAAAAAACAATGTAACCGTACTATATCGCGATGCATTTAAAAACGCGAGGTTTATCGGAGTCCAAATTTAATTCCATTTTTCCCGACTTTTTTCGTAAATTCCAGACAAATCCCCGAATTCCCGACCATTTTTTAAATTTATGACAAATTTCCGACTGCTAGACGCCCTGAATAACAAGAAAATGGGTTTACTCGAGCAGTTCTACAAAACAAAATTTATACGTAAAATACGATGTGAAACATTTTTCATGAAGGAATGAGAATGTGAATATAAGTGATTACTATCTGTGCATAGCATATTGAAATGAATTTTGAGTAATTATTATCGGTACGTATAAGTGTGCTCTTCCACTATCTTCGTTTATGCATATACACCCTGTCGCTGACGCGCCTGTTCTTTATGGACTTACCCCTTCGCTTGCGCTCGGTAAACCAACTGCGCTTCTGCCATAACTCGGTTAGATAGCATCCGTGCTTTAGTGACCACCTAGCCCAAGTTTGTTCCTGTTTTACGTACTGTAGTTTTTTATGCTATACTTCAACACTGTATTTATACTGTTCATTCATGTAGTTAATCTGCAACTAAAAATGGAGCTCCTAATTTAGTGCATGTTCTGCTAAAACAAATACATACAAAGTTATAGCCTGACCTGAAACCAGGGTTGGCAAAAACCATGATTTTTATTGAAAAACAAAAAAACTTTCTTTTTGTATTTAAATTTTTTTTTTGTTTGTTTGTTTTGTTTTGCTTAAACCAAGTTTTATTCGGTTTAAATAATTTGCCCTATGCATTTATATCACATATGGACACAAATAATTTTGTTTCAGTTTGGTGTTACTCTGCACCAACCGGGTAGTGCTGGAAGGGGTCAAATAAGCTTAAAGCGGAGTCCAAACCGTTTCTCGGCTTACATCCGAAACAAATTCTCCTTCATTTGAACTAGACAACGGGACTAATTGGTCGTGATACGTCTGCCGAGTGACTTACGAAGGATTCCTGATTCGTTGTACTAATCTTTACATACTTTTAATATAATTGTGAAATTGTCAAGAGTCATTTGAGAAGGACAAAAAGATAAAAAGTTGCACAAGTGAAACCATTATGCAGAATTACATATGGACAATTTCAAAATATTGCAGAGTACAGAAGAACTCATTAAGAGCAAGATAGTTCACAACTTAATTCGCATATCAGTAAGAAAAGGAATAAACGTAAGAATTATTTGAGTCCACTTTGGCTCCGACCCATTTATACATAAATAGAAAACATACTTCTGATTTCAGTAAATGCCTCTCATGGGGCTTGTATGACCCCCTCCAAAAAAAAAGTACGGTATTTCGATGTATTTTATCAATAATAAACATTATTAAAGCGAAACAATAATTAGAATTTTTTTATTGCAATTGCATAACAATAATAAAAACAACAAAAAAACACATAAGAAACATTCATGAACTTATATATGCAGAAAAGTTGATTTTGTACTATATTCTCGTTTTAACAACTACAAGCAAATTGACGTTTGGAGAAGCACGTAGTACGCTGTTGCCACTTTGTCTGCACCGCGGTGAGCTCCGGGAACTGTCTGTGAATCTTAACGAAAATCTATAAATATTGGTTTGTTTAGATAGATGAAAGGATATGTTTGTCGTCCCAGTTTGTGCATGTTGGGAAGGGGGTAGTACTTTGTGTGTGTGGGTGTATGTGTGCTTGTGTATGTGACAAAGAGAAAGAGAGGAGAAATAAGATCTTGCTTGTGATTGTAAAGAAAGTAGTTTTTATATGTGTTTTCTTTAAACAACAGAATGCTTTTAAATGCCTATAAGAAAGAAAATACATGAAAAATTAAACAAATCATGAGGATAAAAAGAAATTATAAAGCACTTCTGAATGTCCGAGTTCATCTGGAATTTGGAGCTGGGGGAGATATGATTTTGTTAGGTATTTGTCTACAAATATTTACAAATAAATTGTCTTGATTTAGCTTGATTCTGAAGTTTCAGTGCCGAGGCTATGTGAGGCTCAGGTGGAATTTACTGCCTGTTGGATCAGAACCTTGAGAGGCAAGTGGCTCTCCGAGAATCAAACTTAGAGACCGCGTGTATCAAGAAATCGTAGTCATTGGCGTCTTGGCTGCGAAGAGAAAAGGTTCATTTCTAGAGTTTAGCGTCCAATTTCCCGAGTATATATTACTTGTGACTCCACAGTTCAACGTAGAATTTGAAACATTCTGTCTTTCGGGAAGCGAACCCTCGGTCTCTCACTAAAGACGAAAAATCACGTCACCAAGTAACTCATAATATATTGAATATACACCGTTTGCAAATGTTGACTACTATTGAATTTTTCGAGTGAAAAGCTGTAAAATCTAGAAATAAGGATGATGCTTGAAGCTAACAGCCTATCTTATTACAGCAGGGTTGCAAATAAGCAACAAAATTTTATTAGCTCAAGAAAAAAGCTACAAGTCCACATCCTAGTCTTTACTGTTGGAATATTAAGAATTAAATTATTAGGAATTAAACGATAATTAAATGATAGTGATATTAAGAACTAGCCAACACCGATGAGTCACTCGCCTTGAACGAGTAGTTATTTGCCTCCCTGCATTACAGGGATGAATATACATAACGCAAAGGAATGTATTCAAATCGTTACTATAAACCGTAATTACATAACATTTTGTTTCCAGTATCTATTAAGAGGAAATAATTAATACACTGAGTAAACCTGCTTGCAAGAAACATATATTTTTTCAATGGGATGAGTATACAATTTTTGCTTTATGAAATGAATTTTCTGAGTTTCATGAGTTAGGCCATTTTGCATAGAGAATGTCCTCTAGTTAACTGGGCATTATTAAAAATATGTATTCGTTACATATAGTGATGGGTAAATTCCCGGGAAGATATTTTTTGGGAATATTCCCTGGGAAAATTACGAAAAACGGTAATATTCTGGGAATTTGTGTACAAACACAAAAAAAAAGTTAATTCTATTACTATATTACGATTTCAAAGACAAATTCATTTCTTTTCTCCGTATACTATTACTGTTATGTCCAGAGGAGTCTTCAAAATGTATATTCTTAACGGTATTATGTTGTTTTATTACTATTCTATTATATGTAGAGAGTACGCATAAATGTATATTTACTTACAACATATTGTATGCAAGTAAATATGTGAAAAAATGGTATAGTAAGTCCACATACTTTTACACCGCTAAACAGTTTAAATTAAATGTAAGTGGATTTTCTAAACTTGACTCTAATATTGATATTATAAACATATTAAATTTTTAAACGTTATAAACAAATTAGGTTGGCTAACTGTCAGAAGACACACGTCTCACCATGCATTAGAATTCACATTTGCGCATATACATTTATAGCCACGGAGAGCTCTTTTCACAAATTCGAGTCAGAGACAGAAGACAGATTGACGTCTATTACTAACGGTGGTTCGGGGTGCATTGATAGTACTTCATTTCTATTTCTACTTAATTTGTACTTAATTCGTACATTAATTTACAAACTGACTCCTTCTCATCATTTGTAAATTAGTACTTTGCTACTTTTCAGTGAAAATTGAAATATAACTTAAAATATATTATTATTTATAAAAAGTACTGTCAACGAATTTTATTTTTAATCTCCAAATTATTTAAAACATATAAGTAAATAATAATAAATGAAAATACAGTAATTAGACACATGGTTCTTATAATTTGGAAAATAAAGTAAAGAAATGGAAATAAATTCATTCCCAGGAATTTATATGCCAGGGAAAAACCCGTGAATATTCCCATTTCTTCTTTTCCTTCCCACCGGGAATATTCCCACTGCCCCCTACACAATGTGTATATACATAAACGTAAAACACATACACTAACACATGATATATACAACAAAAGAACTCACATATACAAATATAATTACAGGATTGTATACGCAGATAATACTAGTATATGTATGAATATAAACAAGTAAACTAAATCTAAAAATCACTTCCATGCACAAAGAAACGAAAGAATAAAACAGCATCTTTCCTTCTGAAAGCACGTGTTTACAAGCGCCAACATTGGAATGTTAAGGTCTGTTGACAGGGAAACACTTCATCCACTGTTACTTAAAGGACGTTTATAATTCGACCTTCGCTGAGTAACCGCAATAACTATGTGATGTAGATTCCCCACTTCGAAACAAATCTAAACGTGTTTTTGGGCTGTCAATTTGTTTCTAGTTTTGAAAACATTTTATATCTCTACCTGTACAGTGAAACCTCCCTTAACGGACACCTCTCAATAACGGAGACCTCTATAATACGGACAGATTTTTCTGTCCCGGCAAAAACATATGTTCTCTTACGGAACAAAACCCTCCCTTTTACGGACACTCTCAGATGGGGATGCGGACAGTTCTTTTTTTTTTTTTTTTCAAACACTTCAATAACCTCTTCATAACAGACACAAGGTACTCTCGGATCTGCGATACATAAACACACACATGTTTCTTCTGCAACCGTACTGAGGATTCTCAGTGGACACTTGCTAAAGAGTTTTATTACCCTTGTAGAAGAAAAAGCATGGATTTTTCGCTAAACAAAAGAGTTTCGCCGATTAGTTGGTTCCTAACGCATCTTTTCAGAGGTTCTGAGAATTTGAAATAAATGAAAAATGCTTACAATGTGATGACATGTATTTAAGAAAATGCATTATCTTTTTCAGTATACGAATATATTAATACATCTTCCAGCAATAATATTATTTAACAGAAATGAATTTCTGCTTCACTTTCCCAGTAACTCAAATACGTACTAAATAGAGTATTTCCATATTGAATTTTACGTATTCACGCTAAAAATAATGTATTTTCTGTATCTTACTGCATAGCATTAACGTTGTGAGAAATTAAATTTCTGTAACCTCTCTGTAACGGACAAAAATTCATGTCCCATTGGTGTCCGTTGTTCAGAGATTTCACTGCATTATAATCTGATGCTTGAGTAATGAATGGGGAATTTAGATCTCGATATAATACGAATAATAAGCGGAAGTGACACGCGATAACCCGCGAATGTGTGTTTATCAAGATTTTACGAACACCTACACGTTTATTTATTTATTTTTTTATTTTTATTTATTTATTTTTTTATTTTTATTTATTTATTTATTTTTATTTTATTTATTTATTTATTTTTATTTTTTTTAAAAAAAGTTGCTTTAAACGAAGGTTTAAACCAGCCAACCCTGCTTGAAACTGTTAAGAAATGAGTCAAAACTTGCTAGAACCGTCTTCTCGAGTACTGTCAAGGAATTTAGTGAACTATAATTTTTTTAAACAATTCTTTCTAGTGCTGCGGAAATATACCGCGGTGGAAAATTGTTTCTAATTGTTATCATTCATATGTAATCACTTATTTTGTCTGCGCTAAAGCAGTTGTAATGATTTTACATTACTAACCCTACACTTCTAAAATACAGGTATAATATTTGTATTTAATTTTATTGCTTGGAGAAATTTGGGGGTAGTTTTGGAACTGGGAATCAAAGTCAGGTAAAATCACGATGTTTACAGAAGAAATCAGTTGATGTTCCGTAAGTGTAATTACTTAAGTACTAGCATACCTTCAACCTAACCTAACCTAAACCAACAAAAACACAGAAAATGACGTACGAATTTTAAGCAAAGAATTCTGGCTCCCTAAATCCAAAAATCCTAATCAAACTTAAACCATTAAAAATTACAGAAAATATGGCAATAAAGCACGAAATCTAAGCAAAATATTCTGGTCCCAAGTTCCAAAAATATGCCGAAATCTGTTCTTTATAAACATGTCTTCTCAAGTAAAGCATTGAATTTCTCTGTAGCTCTTACAAAATGTGGTACGCCAAAAATAAACCAGCACCCAAAATTGGTTTCTGAAAAATGAATTACTTGTTATTTTTTTAAATTAAACTATCTGTAAATCATACCATTAACGATACACTTATTTTTTGATGTGCTTTTCTCAATTGTTTGTTGTTTGTAGAAGCGCCACGTAAGTGGCGCAAAAGACCGTTGCCACAGTCTTGAAAAAGACTTATCTGCAATTTACAAAGGTAATTAAACGTGTAAAGTGTAATGATTTGATTAGTGGAAAAATGATAAAAAGTAATGAGTACAAAGGTATATGACATGTACAAAGTAATAAGTATGATAAAGTAAAAAATACGTGAAAAAAGTAATGTCATAATCGGGAAAAAGTCAAATCAGGAGAGAAGTATGACACAATAGGGTAAAGGTCAAAATCGGGAGATAAGTTCGAACAGTTAAAGAGGCTGAAGGCCAAGATGGACAGGGCAAAAGGCTTTTCTCAATTACGTACCATATGGTGACAATTTTGTGCAACGGATGCAAAAGACATGTAAACAAGTGGAATGCAGTGCAGTGATGCCAATTCCTTCAGAGCCATTTTCCCTTCACAAGCTTCAGAATTTCCCTTTTGTGGACAAAATTTCCCTTCATCCAAACCGTTCAAGTACTGTATTTAGTAAACGTATTTTTAATCGTTTACGCTTCCACCCCCTCACTGCAATCTTATAACCAGATACAAGCAGATACCTGACAGCCTTCCTTTGAGCTTACACAGAATTTGAACTTGATTTGTTGATTAGGTATCTAAGGCGTCGCGATAGAGGAGGGGAAAGGATATGGAAAGATGTAGGTCGGACCTATGTTAAAGGTGCAATCTCTGTATTTTCCCGGTGTGACTGAGGAAAAACCCTATAAATACCTCGGTCAGGACGGACAACTGAAATAAATCATAAAAAATATAAAATAAATATCATGTAAATTTAATTTTTATCCTAGATATCATTATAGATTTTAATATTAATGTAATCTAAGGTACAAAGAAAATATTAAGTGTATATTTGGTATATATTTAATTAAGAACAGCACTCCCATATTTACTGAAGCGAATACAAACAGTTACAAAGAAAACTCTAGCTGCTACTGCCTTTGGCTGTACACGAGGAATGTTCTAAGCAGAATACAAACTAAATCAAAGTTTAGAGATGCGGAATTCTTAAGAATTTATAATTCTGTGCGCACAGTTACCAGAAAATTTGTAAACTTACACAAACACACATACACTAATGACCCAGTATTCGCCTATATTGAAGAGAGGTTCAAATTTCCCTGCAATATTGAAAGATTGCAAGCAATTTCCCTTTTTCCTTTCTCTCCAAAATTTACTCAAAATTTCCCTGCGCCAAGGGAAATTTCCCTTCAATTGGCATCACTGATGCAGTGTGACCACCCACCATAATATTTCATACAAACCTGTGCAGAAAAAAACTACTAGATCTGGGGAAAAGGACCAAAATTTTATCTCCTATTTCACCCTATTTATGAATTTTACAATATTAATATTAGTGAATTTTCTAGTGGTAACCCGTGTGCAATTTAATGGTAGAGTATTGTGAATTGTATCATTTGTTCCTTATAAGATACGGAATTAGAAAAGTGGTGGTGGGTATGTTAGACCCGCGATTGGGAGGGGTTGGGGGAATGATGAGTCGTCACTCGCTAACTCCTTACAACTTCGCTCCAAATGATTCGATTTTAATGCTCTTTTTTTTAAAAAGAAAGGCCTAAGTACGTTCTACATAGTGTGCGAATTAGGTAATTTATATTGGGGGGGGGACGTAGAATCTGCTGCTACAATAATTAAAAATGAGACAATAATGCCTTACCCACATACACATAATGATGGGTGAATTCCCGGGAAAATATTTTTCGGGAATGTTCCCTGGGAAAATACCCGGGAAGATTACCAAAAATGGCAATATTCCGGGGATCTATGTACAAACACAAAGAAAATTGAATTATATTTTTATATTATCTTTTCAAAGGTAAATTCGTTTCTTTTCACCGTACTTTATTACTGTTATGTCCAGACGATTCTTTAAAATGTATATTCTGAACAGTAGGGCCTATGATGTTATTTTATTACATTAGAAAGTATGCATAAAAGAATATTTACTTAGAATGGGCCTTATGCAGGGTCGTTCTGACACGTGATTAGAGCTATACTAAAGAATTCGACTAACATATGTTTCCTGCAGTAGTCAGACTTTTAGTATGACTAATCATTCGTCAAGATAACTCTGCATAAGACCCAATCCTCCTTATGCAGAGTCGTTTTGACCCTTGATTAGCGTACTACTAAAAACCTGACTGGTAAGGTAAAACAAAAAACGAATAGACAAAGAAAACAAATATCTAAAACGAAAAAAGCACAAATTAAAATTGAATTCCCAGATCAGAGTTCGCTTACATGTTTAACAGTATCAAATGACTACACGATCAATCCTAAAAGAATTATCATATCTGAAATAGTTCTACTGTTAAAATTTTTTATTGTTGTCATACTGGAAATCAAACCCGGGACAAACATCAACATGTAACTGACCTACGATTCTGTAGTGGTAAAAAGAATAAATGAAGTTGATTTCTAACTGTGCTGAGAGAATCATTGTAGTAAGCATTTTTCCCCTCACACTGAACTTTGAAACGCATGACGAACATGAAACGAAAACAAAATCTCATGCGTCTGCTTTATATGCACTCTATTTCGAGCTAGGCGCTTAGCGTACATGCCTCTGACAAGGAAGACTCGAATTCGATTCTCGGCGGGAGATCAGATCAAACATTAAACTGAAGGTCCACGTCTCACTGTTAAAAGGCACGTTGTAGGGGAACAAGTTCATGCGTAGTTTTTTGAAAAACTAATATTTTGTAATTTTAAAATTACGTTAATGGTAACTTTCAGAAACTGAACTTCCTCATAGCTAAGTGGTTAGCGTTACGCACCTCTGGCCCGGGTTCAACAACCAGTATGCGCTCAGATTCAACATTAAGCTGTATTCCTAGCCTCACTACTGAAGGGACGCTAAACCAAAATTAACAAATCATACCATTTCTCGTGCTTACTCCTAATGTGTGAGATTCCTAATTCGAACCCAGGCCAAGTAAGTGAGGGTACTCCCACTACTATCTGCTTTTCGAAAAATGTGTTTTTAGAGGAGCTAACTACTGGAAGAATAACTGTAATATACAGGGGATAGACAAAAAATCTAAAAACACTTCATACAGGACAAGTAAGTTTTGCCCTCCACTGTACAACACTTGTTGCGGTTGCCGATCTTTTTTGCTTTCAATGTGTCATGCGGACCTTCCTCTTCCGTCAGCAGTAATCAGTTCACTTGTGAGTGTCGTGGGTGTAAGTGGTGCGGTAAAATGGGCGACCTAACAGACTTCCAGAGAGGCATGATCGTTAGTGCCCGTCTGGTTGGAGCTTCAGTGGCAAACATTGTGGGGGTATCGAAAGGCGCTGTGTCCAATGTCACGAGGGCATACACAATTCATGGGCAAACGACGTCTGCAAAGCACAACCGTGGTCGAAAGACAATCCTGTCAGATAGGGACCAGAGGTCATTAAAACGGATTGTAGCACCTAAAAAGAAGACAACTGCAATTAAAATTACATTTGAACTCAATTCCGGCCTATAGAGCCCGGTTTCATCAAAAGCAGTGCGACGGGAACTTCATAAAATGAAAATACATGGTAGGGCCGCTATCGCCAAACCCCTGGTCACAGCAGTAAATGCGAAGAGGCGTATCCAGTGCTGCTAGGACCACAAGGCGTGGACTCATGAGCAGTGGAAACACGTAATGTGGTCCGATGAATCGACCTTCACCTTTTTTTCAACAACCGGTCGTGTTTACATATGGAGAACACCGTCGCAGGACAATGATACAGACTATCTGCTCCCAACTATAAAGCATGTGGCTGGTTTTGTTACAGTACGGGCAGTGATATCGTGGTTTTCTGCAGGTCCCATCATAGCCCTGCATGGAGTGATGAATGATCAGCGTATGAGGCCATTTTGGGCTACCAGGTTCTACCCATGGCTTAAATATTGTTCCCTGATGGTGATGGCATCTAGCAAGATGATTTGGCACCCTGTCGCGCTGTAAAAACGGTGAAATCATGGTTTGAGGAACATGACCAGAAGCTATCACACCTCCCCTGGGTCCCACAATTACCAGATCTGAACATCATTGAGCCATTGTAGTCAGAGTTAGTAAGGCGTGTTCGGTCTCATTACCCTCCACCAGCATCCCTTAAGGAACTGGAATATGTTTTGGAGGAACAATCTTACAAATTCCACACACCGCGATTCAGGAGCTGCATAGGTCCATTCCACGTCGATCCAAGCTGTTTTGGACGCAAAAGGAGGCCCCACACCATACTAGGTATGATTTTCACACTTTTGCAAACGTTTTAGATTTTTTGTCCAACCCATGTATTGCAAATTATTATATAAAAATTTGAATATAACTATGTGTGTGTGTCTGATCATCATGGCCAAATTGCAAAATCAAATGAAATGATTTTTGGTATATAGTTAGACATTAATCCAAACAGGGATGTTATATTGCTTTCATTATAATACATATCCTAAGGAGATAGTGAAAATCCATTTTTTTTAAATGAGTACCTCGCAAGCCGTTAAAGTTACGGAGCTGAAATTCAGTGTATTAACTCTTTATTGAAAATAAACAAAATGTGGCCTAGCATTTTTCAAAATTCTCCTTTATGGGTAGTATGAATGTATCATAGTTATACAGCAAGTACAGTATGTGTAGTTCAAGTAATACAACTTTTTCTCTAAAAATAATAAAATTCCTCATTTAACTTTAGCTTTATTAAATATAAATCAAGGTATACTTAGATATAATTTCTATGTTACTATATGTAAGGGGACAGGAGCTAGGGGAATAAAATATCTGAAAAAGGGAAATTTTTGAGGGAATTTCCCGAAAATCCCTCTGTTACGGGAAAACTGTGCGTGATGGAGAGAAACCGAGTGCATATTCGAATTCAGCGCAAAAAGTTCCTTTAAGATCAGGTGATTTTTCTCATGTAACAAACAAAAAGTTTAAATTTGTTAACTAGTGTAATTTATGCATAAGATTGTCTATCGAAGGTGTGGTAGATGAAGTTTCTGTTCTCCATGAGTCAGATGTGTGGTGATATAGAGGTGATACTTCTTGCTGAGTATTTCAAAACTCGCCGAGAAAAATCGTTATCAGACCAGGCCCGTAGCCAGCCCCAAAATGTAGAGGGGGCCCGGTAGAATTTAGGGGGGCCCGAGCCAACCATATTATATTTCACCAAATAGTAACATCACCAATTCATCATATCT
Organism: Thermobia domestica; assembly: GCF_964235325.1. Classification (NCBI taxonomy): domain Eukaryota; kingdom Metazoa; phylum Arthropoda; class Insecta; order Zygentoma; family Lepismatidae; genus Thermobia; species Thermobia domestica. Next base: position 234,621,306 of record NC_137460.1, read on the forward strand.
GCTCTTGAATGTTTAAGTATTTTGCTTCTACTTAATTCTATTATCCCCCTTACACACACACATTAAGTTAACATTCTGTGATCTACATGGAAAAAAAACTTGAATTTTATTAATTGGGCATTATAAAATACACGAATTAGAATTAAAATATAAATGTTTTAATAGTCCCACATGTAATACTAACATTAAGATCAAGAACGAGAGATGATCTACTGTGAAATAAGGAAATTCAACTTTACTTAGGCTCTTGTTTAGGGTAAACTTGCGAAGTTTTGAGAATTTACCTAGAAGAAATTGATACTTTGATTGCTTGTGTGCTTGATAGCATGTAAGTGAAGCGTAATTTATGTGTAATACGTTTTGATAAGCAGTTATAAAGACGGGACTAATTCGCAAGTAGAGGGAACTACTTGTCTCTACGTTCAGGACGGTTGGATTGTGGATAATTTTCGAATAAACATGCCTGCAAGTGTCTTTGCGCTGGATGTGAGTTGACAGTACTAACATTTGTAAAACATGATGTTGATAATGAGGTTAATCTTTTGAATATTCATGGCTCAATTAGTGAAAGAACAAAGACCACCAACAATCGTTCACGAGTTTCTGCTTGAGATAGGAGAGCTATACAACTCTAAGTACGTACTAAGGTAAGTGCGAAGCAAATATAACCTAACCTAAGTAACCTAGTATTTCGTTATCCCACGTTACTCCGGCTTCTCGCTTCGCTCGTACTTCCCTCTCAACTCCGCACTTCCCATTAAGGTGGGTCACTAGGTGTTCTCGGTACTATGCTAAATGCTGCTTGAATAGTGTGGCATTGCCAGATGGTGTCGAGTGTTTACTGATGCCAGATTATAAAGGGAGTAATAATGGAATTCTGTTTAGATACTTACTGGAGAAATTATTTTTCGACCCTTACCGCGATTCCTCTTCTCGAACTGTAACGCTAGAATCCAGGGATTTTCTTATTTTGACTACTACAGTAAACGTACAAATTTGGCAACAAAGCATTATGGCGTTCTGCGCAAGTTTCTTCTCAAAATCTATTTCCTTATATGTAAATTATTATTAAAATAAAATATGAAACATAACACGAAAAACGGTCAAACAATATATATATTTCATGATAAGATTGTTACTTTAAAATACTTTACACATACAAATAAACATTTCATAAAATTCAGCACTTCTAGTAAGATCTAACAGCAAGTGACATCTTGTGTGCTCGTTGTAAAACGAATCAAACATTTTCTTTTATTTGTTAAATTTTTCGATATCAAGAGACACAACAAAATGAATCGGTGTGTTGTGCCGTAGCTGAAACAATACTCTAACTTATAGTACAAAATTTATAATATGTAACGGTCCATTGCGCAGTAGTTAAGGAAATGAGCTAAAATATGTATTGACTTCCGGGTGGTGATCCTACCCACAACCGTGCTCCACGTGGCCCTCCAGTCTCCCCTTTAGGTTAATAATGGATTTCCATATGTAATTGTGGTTCCTCGCCCGTACTCACACCCTCGAGGTAACGTAAAAGAACATAAAATGAGTAAAGTTTAAGTAGAAATTGATTATTGTGCATTTTATTATGTTTTTTTGTTGAAAATTAGGTGGACGGGTAACTTTGAAGTAATTCCCTTGTTTACAATTACAGTTGTATTTTTTAAAAATATTTTTACTAAGTTCTTTTTTAAAACCTAAAATTAAACTCGTTTTATATAAATGAATCACCTGCACACTATACCAAGAAAACACATACCAAAACAGCTAAAATAAACTATAATGTTATTCAAAGCTACACTGAGAAAAAAAGTACGTGGCGTACGAAATATCGTATGTTACATTTGTAAATCCTATAGTTTTTGGACTTAACGTACAGCAAGCGTATAACTAAAAACGCATGTTTTATAATACTTTCTGTATAAGTGTTCCATCTATACATACTTTCCGTATGAAACAATATAGGCGGAAAGAATCTCACATACAAATGGACTATATAACATATAGCTGACGAAGGTAACATACATATGTGTATTTAATATAAGGAAGACTGTTAGACATCAGACATCCTGCAACGGCATGATGCAACTCCTAAGGGCAGTACCTATGTAGCATACGGATAACGTATGCTCCGTTCTGATTTTTGTAGTAAGCAAGAGGATTCCGTATATTTGTACATTATACCACTATCCGGAGAAAATATTTTTCTCAATATAAGTAAAACGCTACACCTATCTAGTATCGAGTAAAAGCATCACTGCTTCTTTCATGTTGAATTACATTATTACGCGTACGCGACTAAGAAATAGTTCCATTTTACAACGTTTTTATATCAAAACAAGCTACTTCCACGGGATCCTCCACCCCAAGTACAATACAAATTATGTTGCTACTTAATTTCTCTTCTAAATCTTGTAAACTTTTATTCCTGGCTCCACAACCCGGAATTTAATCCTTAAACTTAAACGTTAAATATGTTCACTTGCTAAGTTACTCATCTAATTAAGGTAATTTAGCTTAACTTTATTCTTCTACGAGAAAAACATATGGAAGTCTTTGCAACCATTACTTTTTCGGTGAATGTTCCACCACAGTTCTTGTTTAACATATCACACCACAATAATTTGGACGCTGCCGACCCTACTAGAATCAATCGCCTTTAACAGAACTCGGAGCTCTTCATTCAATTAACAACTAATTGTTCCTCAGTTACTCTAAGGTTTGCTGTTGACGAGGATTTTGGAAAGCATGTATATATATACAAATACACAATAGAATAACAATAAGCTACCGCCGTTACTGCAATCGACAAAAGATAAACGCTTTGTTCCTGCTCCTGTTTTTATGATTTGGCTTGCAGCAAGCACTTCATACTTCGTCTCCTACCTCCCAGATCGCTATTACAACTGTGGCATGAAGTATTATGAACATATTCCTTGTTTTCGTAAAAACTTCCTTCAATATGTATTGTGTCATTTCATATCGAGATCAAGAAGACTGATAAACTTTACTTTAACTCCTTTAAAATATGTTTAGAAGTGTTCATCAAATAGTTAAAATGGAAAAATTATTGGAATAATCTCTTTTATATTGCATTTTATTCTTAGTGTTTACACATAGAATTAATTGAGATTTTTTTGCAAGCCTTCCATGAAAATTTTAGGGAGGCCAAGAAAATTTTAGGGGGGGTCCGGCCCCCTCTTGCCCCCCGTGGATACGGGCCTGTATCAGACTTAAGTCTAACAAGTAGATTGTCGATGAGGAGTTGCAGAAATTTCTACGTCGGGTAGAAGTATTATCAATTTCAACGACAGAGTGCGAACGGGGATTTCCCCTTATGAATTTAGAGATGACTGATATTAGAAATAGACTAAGTGCTCAAACACTGTCAAATTTGTTGTTCATCAATGCTAATGGTCCACCGCTAGTTATTTCTTGGCTGAAAGATGGACATAATTCCGCTGATGATGATTTACCACGAAAAAGTTCTGAAGGCCAACAGAAAATAAACCCGATTTCAGATTTGTTTTAAGGTGGCAAATGACGAGTTATGGAAAATGTATACTTGTATTACTAATGGCTCATTTGTCTTATTCAACTTTGCACCTAATTTTTAATAAGTCTCTTCTTTGCTTTTTATGAACTAGGAGGTAAAATCTTTTAATAAATATTCATAATAATTGCAATTACGCGTGGTGTTTAATGATTACGCAAATTACAATTATGAGCATACTTTATGGAGGTGCTCTCACAAAGGGTACCCGAACACCTCTATACGTTATCAAAAACTGATTTTTCAAGTCTTTTGTCAGAAAAATACTGTGAAATGAAAAATTATAACCTTTTCCATATTGTACAGTTGTATTTCCCTGCGATTAGAAGTTTCTTTTGGAATGCACTGAGATATTAACACTTCCAAGAATACTCTCTTAGTATAAGTATATTTTAGGCACACACTCATTTTCCACTACCTCGACGTACTTCAATTTCCTCACTGACAAACACTTTACCATTTCATATTGTAAAGGTCAGATCCACCGTTATTGTAACAGAATGGTGCTTGAGCGACTGACCGTAGAAACTTAGTGACAGTTTCACAGTCTTGTTTTATTACAAGTGTAAAATATTTAGTCAGCAAAGAAGAGGCCGTGGATCATGTGTGAGAGTTGATGACGATGGATTTTGGTGAATCAGAGTAGGTCACAGTGGATGATAGTAGTTCATGGCGGGTGGTGGGTCAGAGTGGGTCACGGTGGATGGTGGGTCGTGGGCCAAGTTTTCATTGACCCACGCCAACTCTGCTGCTCACTACGGACGCATCATCAGCATGTATGTTCACGTATAGCCACGAGAAAATATTACCCTAAGACGGGTTACTTTGCATAAAATATGGAAGGAGCTTCACAGTCCTCTGTCGGCAAAACAATGGACAGTTAAGAGGGAGTTCCTACTGCCATCGTAAGATAGAACATATAACTGTATTTTGGCTATAATGTTGGCGGTTAACATCAGTTCTAATTACTGGGAGGGTTCGTTGTTGTAGAGGTATGGAAAGCAGTCATTGTAAATTGCGCCAAAATTTGAAAGGTATTACGTACAAGAATTTCCGTCAAAGTCAGTTTCATACAATACTACTGTGTATAATGGGACTTCGATGCAATAGTTGCAATTGAAATGTGAATTGAATTAAATTAAGTTGAATTGAAATGCTCTTTACTTCAGCGGGCGAGGTTCAGCCGCAGGCTGCTCTGCTACCTAACCCTTGTCATCATTACAAAGGAAAAAGAAAAAACAAAGATACAAATAAGATACAAGATACTAATAACAACATACCATGATACATTCAATAATTCTAAGGATCAACAAAACAATTAGTAAATGTAAATGTAAAAAGAAAAAGCTGTACTCATACTGCTAGTCCAATTTCATACTGTAGTAAACCTTTCATGTGTGCCAATGCTTTGTCTCTGATCTCGAAGTAATAATGTTTGAAGTGATGATTTAAATGAATTGTACGGTTTGTCAGTGATTGACTTTGGTAGGGAGTTCCAGATTCTAACTGCCGAAATTGAAAATGCATTCTCTGTTATTTTTAAAGTATGCCGGGGCATATTCAGTTTATTACTTCTTCGGGTATTGTAACGGTGAATTTCTGATCTACATGTTATTTTATGATGCAAGTAAGGCGGTATTTTACATGATGTATTTTGTATAGTAAACAACAGGACCGGAGATATCGTCTTCGGGACATGGTTAGGATATTGTTTTCATTAAGTACCGGCAGAATATGCTGAGACTTTCTGTAATTGAGAGAAAGCGTAGAGCGTAGTTCTGTATTTTCTGTATTGAACTAGTATTTTGAGTAGAGAGAGAGCTGCCATATATTGAATCGCAGTAATCGAATAGAGGCAAAATGAGAGTGTTAACAAGATATAGTCATGTTTCTTGCGACAAATAGCCTTTAAATTTATAAAGCTGTCGTAAGATGCGCTTAGCTTTAATACACTGTTCAAAAATGTGCTATTCCAGCTAAGCCCTTAGTCTATTATTAAGCCTAGATCTTTTACAAAGGGAGAAAATGGAATTTTGGAATTCACTAAGTAACTTTCAGGTCATCATTGTTGACTCTGCTCAACTGATGTGATGTTCCCAATACAGAGAAAACAAATTTTAATGGATTAAGTAAAAGACCATTCTTAAGGCACCAGTTACTAACATCTGAAAGATCTCTAGTAAGTAACTCTATTGTGTCCATAATATTTTCAGGTGTACTACTGATGAAGATCTGTGTACCATACGCATAGAAGCGAACTGATGAATGTTTTATGACTCAGAAAGATCTGCTGAAAAGAGTGAAAATAACAGGGGACCTAATATTGGACCTTGCGGAACTCCTGCCTTTATCAGGGATGCGGTAGATACCTGGGTCTTTTCTTCGCTTAGTATTACTTGTTGCTATCTACAAGAGAGATAGCTGTAGAACTATTTAATAACTGATTCTGATATTTCATTTTGGCCAGTAAGAGTTCATGATTTACCAGATCGAAAGCCTTCGAAAGATCCAACAATACCAAAACAAGATCCAACAAGATCATTTTTACTATGAGAAGCCTAGACCCGAGGACCACTTACATTTTGTTTAAACTACAAAGACATTTCTTACAGTTTTAGCACTTATCGTCAGAGGACAATTATATAGCAGACGTACTCAGTAGATATCTCCCTGATCTTTCTGGGGATAATAAACACCTTTCAGTAAACCTTTTACCTAACCTCCACTTTTCATTTTTAAATCGTGAAAAACTTTTTGAAGGCCAGGCGGAGGATATTTTGTCAGAGAATAAAGTCATCGCTTGTTAATTCATCTGAATCTTCGAATTTTCAAGAGTATCAAGGTCTTCTATATCGTAGAAATGTCCAAACAAATAAATGGGTTTAGTAGTTAGTGACTCAACGTCTTATTGACTGTATCATCGAAGCAGTTCATCTGCGTGGTCACTTCAGTGTCTACAAGTGTTTGTCTCTATGTCTTAGACCTTTCTACTGGCGTAATCAAAGAAATTCTATAAAAAAGGCATGTGAAGGATTGTACTCGCTGTGCTGAAAATAAATTTGTCAATTGGATCATACCTAAAGAATATTTCAATTAGAAGATTAAGCACCCCACAAGAAGTTAGGAATTGATTTAGTGGGGAAGCTACCATGTAGCCATGGGTATTATTATCTTCTTCTTGTTATCGATATCCACTGTAGATTTATTGTCTATTTAGCATTTCGTACTGCGCATGTGAAGGAGACTATTACTGTCCTCAGTAATAAATAGTTCCATTCTTTATCGCATCCGCAAATTATTATCTCTGATTAAGGTTCTCAATTCACCTCGCATCTCTGGAAGTCTTTTTGTCGACAGGGTAATATAAAACATCAACAAACGTGTAGATATTCACCAAATTATAATGAAGTAACTGAAAGATCTTGGAGTTTAGCAGTGAACAATCAAATTAGAGTTAAGTCATTAAAATGGCTCAAGGTCTTCTCAATCATTCACTTTGCAGTAGTACGGAGAAGGACTCTTGCTGAGTTATTCGTTTCGTACTCGGCGACCGAAGCCTTCAAACGGTCATTTCCTTGGCGTCCAAAATTAAAGAAACGGAAATTAGTAGACATATAGTAAATTATTTATATAATCCTAATAAGGAACACAAGAGAGTGTAGAAATCAGGAAGGGAAGTACAGATAAGGGAAGAAGATGGTCAGTCTGAGGACTCTACCTTTCCTCTGCCATCAAGAAGGAAACTTATTAGTATTCAAATTTTTTGTCCGGCCTTATTTGGTTTATAAGATTTTAAAGAATAGTGTTGCATAACATGTTGGGTGAGTCCGTAGGCACCCAACATTTTCAAAATCTAATAGTATTTCACTGTTTATCTGAAAAAGGAAGTGAACTATTATAGCGAGCTTTCCTAACAAAGATATAAGTAGGGCCTGGAAGTTGAGAAAAATTCTCTTTTTTATGAATGCCCAAAGGCGAGGCTTAACATATGTTCATCTTGGGTCGTTGTGGGCCATTGGGTCATTGGATTTTATTTGTCCTTTTTGACTTTCTTGCCGTTATTTGTTTATTCGTCTTTTTTGAGCTTCTCATACGTCTTAACGTCTTTTTTGCACTTCATCTTTCCACAATAAATTTACTGGCCATCATCTCGAATCACCACCAGCTCTTAAACACTTTTTCTTTTGTCAAGAAAATTCAAAAGGTAAGACATTCTTCAACGACTGGGCTGATAAGACCAGATCTGCAACAACCACAAGTCAGATGAGGAGACGTAACAATGTCCTCCAGCAAGGGGGTGAAAGTGGAAAAGTTTTTTAGTCTGTCTTTTAGTTTGTGGAAGATGCACAGACCATTAACCTACCAGAAGCTTGTATTTCTTGAGCATTATACTCATTAAATATGTAATTCCAATTATTTTTTATTTTTACGTCCTTTTTCCAATTTTTAGCCTTTTTTTCAGATTTTTAGGTCTTTTAGAAGTCCTTTTTAGGCAATTTTTTGGCCTTCAACTTTCGAGCTCTAGATATAAGTAATTCTTTGTTATCAAGTGTCATATTCATTTTGTGCCTTTCTTTAGTTATACTGCTTAGTTAAGTTAGGGTCAATAATATATGTCTTTCTTGTGTCTTTTGTATTTATATTTGGGTATTTTCTTAGAAAAAATATTTTTTGACACACGGGGAAAACTGAAACGTACCTTTTTCGTTACAGATCGGTTGAAAAGTGTCTTAGTTACGAACATTTCTCTTGTTCTCTTATTTACCTAAGATTTGTTATAACTTACGTATTTTGTCTTCTATCTATTCGATATCAATTATTATTATTAGTTTGTCCTCTTTGGTTGCGTATTAAGATGTTTTCTCTGTGTCTCGCCGTTCGACGTTCTTTTCTTCATAAGTTGTCAGTGTTGTTTCTCATTTATATACTTAGTCAATCATAACCAGTTACACACTCAGAAGATTCGAATGCGTAGGAGAGGGAACGGAATGAGGCTGTATCTTGTATGGAATGAGACAGTACTCTATATCGTTTTATTTTTGTTTCTTCGTCATTCTTTCCTTTCCTATTTCGAATTTCTTATATTTTAGGTTAAATTAATATGTACGTTTCATAATTTAGTCTTATTTTAGTGTTTTGAAAGTTTTTGAATAAAATTGTCCTTAATAGGAAAGGAAAACAACCGATTGTATTCCATATCGATGTCTAGGTTTTTGTAAGAGTAGTCTGTCTTATTGCACAAACAAAGAAGCAAGATAGAATAGCTACTAAATATTTACACAATCTCTTCGTAAAAATAAAAATATCAGTACTTGTCACGCCGATGCAAAATAGTTTGTGTTCGTTACAAAAATATCCTTTTGGGGGGGTATTTTCTTCCCTCAAGTCCACGATACGGAAATGCAAGTTATACCGTTCGAAAGACCGATTCATTCCGAAAAAGACAAGGTTCGATTCATGTTCCTACAATGATTAGTCTTTATGCTGAAGCGGATTGGATAGAAATTGACTGAAAATGTATTATCGAGGGAAAATTGGTAAATTGGCTATAGCGTCAAGACTATTTTCCTCGTACATTCTTCGTTCTTCATTATTTTCACAATGAAGCAAAGTTTTTTTTGGTACCATTCGCATGTGCGTGTCATATACCTGAGCGGAGAAATTCGCGATAAAAGAGGATTTTTCAAAAACCCATTTTTCCCACTTTGAGCGGGAATTTCTCGCATTTGGTACGTAATAGGGAAATTTGACTGATGCAGTTAGAAACTGCTTCATTACAAAAAAAAAAACGAGGTACAAGCCATGATCCTAGCGTCAATAGTGTTGCTACTGTAGCTGCTTAACGGAAAGCCTAAAAATTACCTAAAAACCCCAAAATTTAAAAGGGTTAAGGGGTAGTTTACTCTTGGAGTAAGTTTCTTTTTAGCCTACTTTCTCGTAAACGACTAAGGCGATTTTGATCATATTTCACAAATATTTAAATAATATTCTTATAATGTTGCATATGTAACTTGTATCAAAATATCCACAAGGGGTAGTTTATTCTTGGACCGAGTTTCTTTGTAAAAATTTTGTGAAATATGAGCTACTGCGATTTTACTTTACATGCAAATATTTCATCAGTAACTCTAAGGTATTGTATTAGACATTTTCGTATCGAGAAATCTACAAGAGTCGACTTTGGGGATGCGTTTTCTTTGTGTGAAATTGCGCGAAAACGCGTTATAATTTTGATTGTATTATCACAAGAAAACGTTTCATTAATAACTGCAACACACTAAAATATGGTTTAAGAAATTGGAGCAAGAAAATTTAGTCTAACTGACAATATCTTTTATTACTATAGTAGTTGATTTTCTCGTTTTCTTTCTCGCAAAGATAGAAAAGTCAATAACGATTTTCAAAGTTACTTTGTACTGAATGTAGAGTTCGATCCTAATTCTTCTACTGATAAAGAAAATGAACATTTTCATAAGTGAGTTATTCAACAGACACAAACAGTGGCGGATCTACAAGGACAGAACTGAGGGAGCACCCAGAACCCAGACTACGATTACCCATTAGTTTATTTGAAAATTAAATGAACAACAGCTTAAATTAATTTTGTCACTCAGAAAACTGGTAGGACCTGGACCCCCCGAACTCGGGCTAGGTCCGCCACTGGAAACAGTTCTAAGTAAAACGACGATTTCATATTAAATCCATTGTGTTTCAGTTATACATAAATTTTACAGGCAACAGTTGCACTCAAATACAACCTGTTTTACTTTAAAAAATATTCATAAAGGTCGTTATTTATACCATAAAAGAACGTTCCACTTTAAAACGACATTCTAGGTTAACATGGACTTCTATTCCCAATCTCCATTAGCTTTCTGTACTTTGAGCCTGTTCCACAGACAGGACGTTCATCCTCCCACTTTTCACGAGAATGTATTGCTGTTTCGTGTCATTTGTAAGCCAAGACTATCCTACCACTGAGGCAATAATAATGTTACAAAGAAATCCCAACAACCATTTTTGTTTCGTTTCGTAGATCCAGATAATTCATGGCAAACGAGAAAATTTACTTTCTAAAATGTAGAAAAAGAATTCACACGCAAGCTACTAGCATTCCTTGGAAGATACTTTTACTAAGGAGCATTGGTATCAGCAGCACATAAACTTTGGGAGGGGCAGATTGCCAAGGAGACTGTGGTATGTGGAATAGTCCATAGGAACGTGGTGGGTCCGGCGGTCCTCCCTGGAAAATTTAGAAAAAAGATAGTCTTCGTACATTGTATCTAAAGCATTTTATTTGACTTTAAAGCAAACAAAAAATTTAAAATTTTGTGTTTTATTTTTACCTTTGATACTGTAGTTTTTTTTTTTTTTTTTTTTTTTTTTTTTTGAAAATGTGATATTAAAGAAAACATACAAAAACATTTTACAGTGTTTCGTTTATTCAAACAGTAAAATTCAACCTTGTTTTCTTCAATATAAAACTTAACTAATACGCGAAAAGAAAAAAACGTTGTAATACTATCTAGCTAACCAAAGATAGTAAAGTTATACGGCACAAGAAGGGTATTGATTTCGATAACGGAAATACAATGTATGTTTCTAAATGTAATATAGTTTACCTAACTTGTAAGTATGATGATAGTGAACAACATAGGTGATAACCTTTATTTTTTTTTCAATGGGTCAAGATAAATTATAACGTTTCGTAATTTGTATTTCTTTCAACGTTTCGTTTCTTTTTATATTTTTTAACAAATTCAATACTCCACTGGTTTCCAAATTGGGAAGACGCATGAAAGAAATCAAAGACGGTACAGATTACTGAAATAACATGAATTGCTAAATTATTTTAACACTCTAAAGTCGTCAGATTTTTTTTTCAACCAAGATTAGCTAATCATTGTATTGAACAAACTTCCAATTAAATATTGAGATTTTATTTTACTGATTCCAATATGTACTCTATGGAACAAAAACATGGACACTACGCAGAAGCGATGAAAAAAATATTGAGGGCTTTCGAAAAAAAAAAAAAAGGAGAGAATTAGCTGAGTTGAACGGAAAACGAATGAGAAGGTGTTAGAAATACATTACTAGCAGTAGGAGAGAAAAGAAGAATTTTAGATATAATTAAGAGAAGGAAAAGGAATTGGTTGGGACATTGGCTGAGGAGAAACTTTATTATGATGAGGGACATGCTAGAGGGTATGGTGGAAGGAAAGAGAGGGAGAGGTAAAAGAGACTGTACTTGAAGGAAAGTATTAAAACATGAAATTGCTACTCAAAGTTTCTGAGTTGCAACAAGTGACCTGCTAATAATTGCAAAATGGCTATGATGATAATATGTTAGCAATATTGACAAAAAAAGAGAGAGAAAATTAAAGTAACAACTATTATAATCAAACCTCTTCATATTTTAGTATAATTTGAGTATAAACTGAAAACGATTCCACTGTCCATGTCTTTTGTGTAAACTCAATTCATATAAATACTTTTGACCCAATACAAACTAACGATATCAAACTCCAAGTTATTTGAAATGACTGTACAAAATCATTCTCACTTGTGAATATTAATTATTTATTGTTATATAACGTTATATCGCTATAAGGTGGCTAAAAGTTATACTGATAAACAATTATTCAACGTATAAGCATCCGCCCATGAAATCAAACTTGCTGTAACCTGCAGTAAGTTTCTGTCAATGTGATGAAAATGTTATTTCGATATTAATTTTATGAGCACACATTAAAGATTTCTAAAGGATGCTTGTACCATCTAAAGGATGGTACTTGTGCAAGACTTGCGCAAGAGTCTTGGTCTTGGTCTTGGTCTTGCATGCAAGACTCTTACAAAAACGGTCAGACCAAGACTCTTGCGCTCATCACTAATAAACCGGAAATAACTAATTTGACAACGGAAACCAAAACCGGAAATAACTAATTTGAATCACTTCCAGTACTAAAAGAGAGTTAACGAAGCAAGTGGAACTTACTCTTGAAAAGATAAATCGTTTTCAAAAAACCGCTTTTCGATTCGTTACCCTTTTCGTTCTATGGCGATAAACGTTGAAAGGAGAAGTGTCTAAATTGAACCACTTCCGGTTTGAATAGAGGGTTAACGGAGGAAATAGAAACTATCCTTGGTATGCTCAATCGATTGCACAAAATCGCATCTCGATATATCTTGCCGTTTTTGCTCTGATATTTGTCAACAGACAGACAGCACCTCTTATGCATAGTATAGTTTGGAAGTCTAAAAGAGCAATCAGTGGGAAGTTGTCCACCAACTTCATTTTGTAAATATATATCGAATTGTTTTTCGAAACGAGCTTTTTTTTTTCAAAACTGTCAATAACAAAGGATTGATTTTGGTTTTGAATCAAAATTTGAAAGGGGAAAGGCTCCATACACATATCAAAATACCGGTATATTGTTTTTGATGCATTTATTTTTATACAGTCGTGCAACAGCTTTATTTTATCATTCTGTGCAAACATATAGGCCTATTCAAAACTGCGAATAAAATGAAAAGTTACTCCATCGTATGATGTATACTGATGCTTCACTCTGCAGTTGATATAGTCCTATAGAACATTTTTTTTTCGGTTGATTGGTTATAGTAAGAAGCGTGAATCTACGGCTTACGTGGAATCCAAACCATATGAGCTCCCACCGGGAATCAAATTCGGGTCTCCTGCGCCGAAGACGCTTACGCTAAGCATATAGGCAATAGCTTATAGACTATTTTGTGTTTACCTAGCTTAGGCATACAATATCTAAATTACTACTTTGAAAAAAATGGATACACTGTAACAGCTCTTTTCTCCATAAATACAACACTGAGGCCCACCGCTATTGCTTCATTGCATGTATTTACGTTACACGCTTTCTTAACAAAAAGATCGAATTTACACCTTTCATTTTTTTCTGCATCTCATAATGCATAGGAAGGGAGTTCATATATAAAAACATAGTCTCTAACATGTAAGCATATAGTTTTTATATATAACAATAAACTTAGCAAGAAATCTCACTATACTTGTTTCCTTCATCCGAAAAAAATAATAATAATAATAATAAGTACGGGTCTCGTTCCCCTTATATTTCCTGGATCTGAGATAATGGTAGGTAATGGAATACACTGTGAGGATCGATCTTTCATGTTGATCTATGTACTAGCCAATTACACAGCACCAGGCCCGTATCCAGGGGGGTGTTGGGGGTCCGCCCCTAAAATTATCACAGTAGGCTTGCAAATGAACTATAATATGGTTGGATCGCCCCCCTTAACTTCAGCCGGGCCCCCCTAAATTTTTAGGCTGGCTACCGGTTTGCGCAGCACTCAAGCCCCATTTGTGGTTCGGAATTAGTAGTTGGTTCCGTCCTTTATAATTTCTAAGTTGCATTGTTGCATAAGAACGAAAAACACAAAACTTCAAACCCAAACCGATTTTTAAAATTATATCAGGACCTGCTGCAGTTAATACTGGAATATTTCTTACGAAATATGAACAAAATCATAATAGACGTTTTTGGAAAACTACTTCAGAAAAAAACTCACCCTAAAGTGTATACTACTCCTTTCCATGGAAAATAACTTACGTAATATTGTAGGGAATCTAATGAAATATTTATTTACAAAGTAATTTGCTATAATTTATATATTGATATTTCGTAAATAAGATGCCACTCTGAAATGGACTAACAATTTAGCCACTTCTTTCATTAATTCCAAATATTTGATAATAACTATTGTATCTTCGTAAATACAACACTACCCTCTTGCTAATCTTGCTGTTAAAACTATTTTTCCATTTTTCTCTCTCTTTCTTATATTGCCTTCATCGCTAAATAACGTTATGACTCCACACTGACAGTACATGAAGTTTTAAAGAAGTACGCATTTCAAAACTCCTATACTGGATAGAGAATTCAAATTTTTGTACTTTACCCGTTAATATATTGTACAGATCAATGGCATACGATATGAACTTGGGTGCTTGAACTCCTCTTTATAACGTTGTGTGTACGCCACTGGAGGTTCTTGTGTTCAATTTGAGTTGCCATTTATGACATCTTTGATTAAATCTGTGCTGAGCAAATGTATTAAATTGCATTTCCAGTATCACGTGAACAAAGACAAGTAATATACTGCAAATACCAAAAAAAAAATGTGCTCTCAGCAATCGACATTTTCGCTATTCATCGTTCTTTACAAGAAATGGAACGATTAGCTTCAAACTCCTCTTCCGCACAAGCTGCATATTACTAGACAGTGGTCAGTGGTGTCAGGTTACTTAGAGGGATGGAAGTATCGAAAAAGAAAATTCCTACGAAGGTCGCAGACAAACGATATCCCACACCCTCTACCCCATCCTTCGCGAGGGGAGGTGGACTTCTAAGGTCTTGTCCTGTCTTCCAAATTGGGTTCGACAACACTGACATCTACTTTTGTAAGTTTCCTAAAAACTGAAAATTATGGCCCCTGCAAACGTAAAATTGTACTTCTTTCTTACAACACTATTTCATGGCTTTAGACTAACCTTAAGAGCGCCATTTATTCACTAACATAATACGCATGATTCATGTGCGACTAACATCATTTTCACTAACACTACGCGTACTTCTCTGAGTGATTTTTACTGAGTGATACCAAAATTGCCAGAGTTGTTCCCTCGTCTGTCCCCGTGCGTGATCTACTAGCCTTGGATCGATCTCCCACAAATCTGGTTTCTTTGAATTTCTTTAGCACTTTGAACACAGTACCATTCCGGACGACGGCTATTGAAATTTTCTGCCATCACCAAGGTGTTTTCTCTCCAAAGATCAGCATGGTCTTAATGCGCTTTGCATGTGCCAAAGCCTCTTCTGCTGTCGAAAATGAAATGAAATCTTTGAGTTTTACGTCCCACAGTTATGCCGGTTAGGCTAAAGGAGACGGTGATGATGAGATATGAGTGAAATGGTGGAATGAAGAAAGTGGGAGGAAACGGGAGAACCCCGAGAAAACCCACGAGCACGGTGTTTGTCCACCACAAAGTTCACTTGGCGGGGGCTGAGATCTAACCCGGGACCCCAAGCACCAGAGGTGAACGCTCTACCACTGAGCCACCGCGCCCCCTCTTCTGCTGTCGAGTCACCTGCAACGATACAAAGAAAGTCATATCTTCGTAATGGTTAGCACTAAAGAAAAAATAACAGTACCGTTCAATTTACATACGTAAATTTAAATTGATATATAAATGTGCTATGGTTTCCATTTAGGATATTACAAAAAATTCAAGATGGCGGACGTCATTATAATATGTTCTTAAATATTTCTTCCGGGTGACATCCAGAAGTCCTAAAGTGCAGAAGTCCTAAAATGCAGAAGTCCTAAAAATATGGGCACTAGACCTAAATTTTAGGACTTCTGCACTTTAGGACTTCTGCACTTTAGGACTTCTGCATTTTAGGACTTCTGCATTTTAGGACTTCTGCACTTTAGGACTTCTGCACTTTAGGACTTCTGCATTTTAGGACTTCTGCACTTTAGGACTTCTGCCTTTTAGGACTTCTGCATTTTAGGACTTCTGCACTTTAGGACTTGTGCCTTTATCATTCACTTGCTTTAGTTCTGAAATTCGCCACCACCACACGAAATTGGGACGATGCAGCAACTAGTTGGCAATAATGTTACGAACGTATCTAATTCCAACAGTAACAGCTATATTTGTACTACTAAGATCGTTATTATCACTATCTGTTCTGCACTTATACACGAATTACATAATACAACCTATTTCATTCTAAGAATTAATTACATAATTTGTTAAGAAATTCGTTTCTTTCGAATGGAGATACGAGAATCCCAAGACAAATTCCTAAAACAAGAATAAATAAATAAATAAATAATAAAAAAAATGTTTAAAAAGAATATTTTACCAGACTTCTGAAACCAAGCAAACATTCAGAATTGCAATATATACTGTGCGGAGCGTATTTTATTAAGAGTAGGACAAAAATCCACCAAAGTTTACTTAATTAGGACAAAAGCACACTAGACATTTCACGAGTGAACATTAAATACCAACTGTATACATAAAGAACGCAGTAAATTTAAAATTGAGCAAAGAACATTTATTATGCAATACAGTGGGTGACATTAATAAGTCTTAAATGGCACAAGTCCTAAAAATATAGGCATTAGACCTAAACTTTAGGTCCTGTGCCATTTTTGCAGAAATTACTACATAGTCATTTAGTGGTGTAGCCTGCAAATTTTTCTAGGGGAGCATGATTTTTATATATTAAAAGCAAATCAAAAGTTTATTTCCAGATTACGAAAGCTTCAATAAAACAATAAATTTATACATATTACACATGTACACAAATACATAATACAGTACAACCCCTCAAATCCGAACCCCGGAAATCCGAAAACCCGGCAAATCCGAACACGTTCTCAGGAGAAAAAAAATAACTACAGCTGGAAAATGAAAAAAAAAGATTTAATCACACAAATTTAGTTTTTTAAGGTTTTAACATTTTTAGACTTAATGCTTATTCAAAATCATTAGCTAATTATATTCTTACAAGAAGACAGTTATAGATATGCGACAATCATTTTGGACATGAGTGTACACCCGCCAGTCAAGGTCACTGCCCTTTCGACCACTGGGCCACCCTGTCTAACCTCAGTCGTTGTTTTACCGCCAATTCAGTGACGAAATAAGTACGTAATATTATTTCCCGGGTAATCCGAACCCCCCGAAATCCGAACAGGCTTCAGCCCCAATTAGTTCGGATTTGAGGGGTTGTACTGTATTATTATATTTCCAGTTAGTTCCTTTTTGAAACCTGGACCTTGACAGAGCGTAAATTTAAAATCACAGCTTGTGGGAAATGTACGAATCAGGTAGTTATAAGAAATCGGAAACTGTTCATGGAAATCCATTTGTTTGACTGTATTTATCTTCTGTACTCTTATATAAAAGAGTAAAGATGAGTGATTTTTTGGGCATACTACTACAAGTAGAGTCGTTAAATTTTAATTATAAAATATAATTTTCTTATGAAAGCAGGACATAAGAAAGAATTTTTGGAACTAAGTATCGTAAAACGGGTGGGGCACGATTTTTTTAAAGGGTAGTGTATCTCGCAAGTTTCTGAAGCTAGTAAAATGAAACTTGGCATATAATCTTTCCTGTTAAAAAAAAAACTGAAAATTGAACACATAAAAAGGAAAGAGCAAAGGGAGCACTTTTTTAATGTTCGAATTCCCCATTACTTACTCAGAAAATATGTAAATAAATTAAGGAAGGATTTGTTTAAGCTAGATGCGTGAAACTCGGTATTTGAACTTTTAACTAAAAGTAATAAAATACTATATGTTTCAGTATTTTGAAAATTACACTTCTAAGGGGAAGGAGGGTCAATTTCTATAATATTAAAATATCCCACTACTTATAAGATTTGGGCAGAAAACTCTTTTTCCTTCAGGCCTCGGTTATTCCAGTTAAGCAAATGAGAGTACAAAGTGGCTAATTAATTAGGTTCTTTTAATTATTTTAACATGTTGACGTAGTTTAATTCTTTTAAAACTGTATTCTTTCACATTCTATTATAAACATCCTTCATTTGCTGTAATTATTAAACACGTTTAAGAACAAAAGAGTAACTCATAATAGAAACAATTTCTGCAGGAACAACTGGTAGGATTCAGCCTCTTGTTGTGTTCTTTAGGCCGTTAAAAATTTTCTTGAGACATTTTTCTGACACTGTCCTTCTCTACAACTATAACATGAATTTACATCTCCGTAATAATATAATTAAGATCTCATCACTGATTCATAATCAGTTTTCTTTTCCTAGATTTGCTAATCTTATTGGGTATGCATGATATAAAAGCGGTTATTGGAAGAAAAACCATCTGTGTTTGAAAATTTTCTTTCAAAGATTGTGCAGCATTTTGCGATTTGTGCACAGTTATTGCCGTAATAAGGTGTGTGTGGTGTACACAATGTTTATGCATCACACACTTTTTTACTATATATCATTACCGTAAAACGTTTTCCCAATCAATTAATAATTATAACATTTGAGGATATAAGAAGTTCTGACATAGAGTGAAGCGAGGGGACTCACTATAAATAAGTAACCCTTGCCAATTACAGGAACATTTAATTTTTATTTTATTTATTAATTTATATATTCTACTTCGTGAATTTATTTCTCCCTAACGAATAATTTTCATTTTGAAGAGTGGACGTTTCGGTGTAAACATTAGAACTTTTACACCGAACCAGCCTGACCTTAACCGGCGAACGTCCTTACACCGAGCAATCCGTACACCGAAACGCCCTGCACCAAAACGTCCTACACCGAAACAGCCGTATCCCAGGAGTAGTTAATTACGAATATGACAATTATTTGCTACAGAAAGACTTCTGTACAAGAAATATATGTGTAAAAATAATTTACTTCAAAACAACACAAGGAAAGCAAAATTTATGACGTACATAACTAAAACACAATATTATGTTACTAATATGAAGTCAATGGTGTGGAAATAGAGAAAAACAGACATTATGAAAGATCTGGGAATCACATTTGGTAGAAAGTTAAAATTTTGTCAACATAGAAATATATCATGGAAAGAGTAAGAAAGGACAATAGGCTTTATTTATTTATTTATTTATTTATTTATTATTTCAGAACGATAGAATATGTATTTATACAAATAACTTGTAAGAACTAAGGCTCTGTAATATGAAACAGTATATCTAAAACTTGACAGTGTTCTTCTTACGGACGCGATGGTAGCGCCACAAGAGATTTTTAGGACTTCTGCACTTTAGGACTTCTGCCTCGGTATGATTTTTAGGACTTATGCCTTTTAGGACTTCTGCACTTTAGGACTTCTGCACTTTAGGACTTCTGCATTTTAGGACTTCTGCACTTTAGGACTTCTGCACTTTAGGACTTCTGCCATTTAGGACTTGTGCCGCGAAATTATTTTTAGGACTTGTGCATTTTAGGTCTAATGCCGTTTAGGACTTCTGCATTTTAGGACTTCTGCCATTTAGGACTTCTGCCGCGTCCCCTTTCTTCCGTCTCTTTTTCCCACTTTCATTGTAACTTTACTTATATTTAGGTACGTTTACTATTTATTAGAATGTTTCCAACTTTCGGACCAGATTTGAATTAATATGATCAGAGCTGTAGCTAGAGATTTCAGCGCCCGGGGCAAAGTAGAATGCGGTGCCCCTTATACTCACCAAGCTTTTGCTATTTTACTTTATTTTATTTGTTCGTTTTACATATAAGAGAAGCAGCTTCTATCGTTATGCTATGTTGAATTTTTATCAAGCTGCTTGGACAGACCATTGCAACAGCTAAAAGTGATCATTATATATTCTTTTACAAATAAGAGCTGTTTTCAAGAGGCTTATTAAGGATTTTTTGGTAAACTTGTCAAAACTCCCTTTGATTGTATTTCAGGTCCACTTGGAGAACAGTTATGGAAATTTACAACTATGTACAACATTTCATCCCAGATAGCAAAAATTACTTGCAACAAACTTGCAGCAGATTTGCAATTCGAGTCTGGCAAACTTGCACCAGACTTGTGATGCAAGTCTGCAAGTTTGTTACAAGTTTAATGCAAACTTCCTATGTGACGCTCTTCGAACTTGCAGCACGCCTGCAGTGCAAGTGTATGGAAAGTTTGCAAAGAAAGTTTCTGCAAGGAGTTTATTTGCAAAGCAAGCCAAATGCAAGTTTCCACTTGCACTGCAAGTGCACAGCAAGTCGGCAGCAAGTTAGTACAGGTTTGACGCAAGTCTCTGCAAGCATATCACGTGTACTGCAAGTGCACAACAAGTTGGCAGCAAGTTTGTGTAGGTTGAAAGCAAGTCTCTGCAAGGATACCACTTGTACTGCAAGTCCATAGCAAGTCGACAGATAGTTTGTAATAAGTCTTCTGCTAGTATATATTTGCATTGCAAGGCTATAGGTCTTCATCAAGTGAGAGTAGTAAGTCTTCTGCAGATATATACTTGCATTGCAGGTCTACATTTTTTATACGCATATAAAGACATATTCTGCTGTAGAAATTGATTAATTTTGCATGTCTTTTGTATTTTAAAAACCGAACATTTTCTGTATACGAACATACACACAGTATATTTTTCTCAACAACTTTGTCAAACAATACACGTTTAAAATATAAATTATCTCTACATACTGGATAATGATCAACTTGTTTTAATGCTTCACACACTTTGCACCTACTACAAATGGCGGCCTGGCGTGATTTCTAAGATTAGACTTTTGTGCCACCTGTTGGTAGAAACTAGAACTGACACACTTGCTACAAAGTTGCAGCAAGCCTCCGAGGCAAGTAAAATCTAGCAAGTGAAAATCAAATTACGACATTTGCAGGTAACTCTTTCAAAAAGCCTGCAGCAGGTGTGCAGTGCGCGGAAAGTCTGGCAAGTTAAAATCAAATATAGTGAAAGACTTGCTGCAAACCAACATGCTATTAGGGATACTATCGATAATAAATGAAATTTCAATAGCTTAGAAACTATGTGCTTTTAAAATGTTCGAAATGAGTGACAGCATTAATTTCCAGTAGATATAATAATTGTAAAGTTTTTAAATTTTATTCTGTATGTGACCACACAAATAGCATTTTAATTTCGATTGTTTTAGGGTTTTTTTTTTTTTTTTTTGGAATTAATGGAAATTCAGAAAAAAACTTCTTTCTAAATTTCCCAATATTGATCGATGGAGCTGATGAATATGTTTAATGGTGGTTTTAATGTTCAAAATATAGTTTGACTATTACATATCTTTGAAATTACAGTGATTACTTAATTTTTTAATGAATGAAATTCTGAATTTAAGGTTACTTATTATTAATTAACATATTAAAATACACTAACACTAAAGATTTTACATATATCAATGGAATTTAAAAATCACTGGTAGTGATCAGTCTTTGAAAAAGACGAAATTCATTGGGTTAAGTTCTGACCCGTTAAGCTCCTACAAGTGTTTCAAGTTCGAAAGTGTTATTATTTCCCTTGTTTACCTTCATTTTTAATATTTATGTGCAAACATCAGCTTGCATATGTCTCTTTACCCGTCCCATTTTCATACCTTCATTCTCACTTGATTAATCCAATTCGGTAGAAAAGCGGGATTAACCAACAAAACTCATCACCGTCAAACGCTGAACACGTATTTTAGACTTTGACTGTTTCTAATTTTGAAAACGCTTCTGCATACACTGTAAGTCATTACTCGGCACCTTGTATATCACATCGTCATTAAGAGATCTATATATAATAACTTTTCTTTAAATGTAATAAGTAGGCCTAAAACTTGTAACTCTTATTGAAATGTTTGGGTTGGAAGCGAAACGAGCTATAAAAGTTTTTACCAATTGTATTTCTTTCCCAACCGATAATATTGTTCTAATAGGGCGCCAATAATTTTACGGAGCGATGCGTCGTTTACTCTTTTCAACAATTTTCCTTTTTGCTTGCTTGTTCGGTGCCCTCTTGCTATCTACGCCCGGAGCGACCGCCTTGCTCGCCCCCAACCCACCCCGTGTCTGAGGCTCTGAATATGATTCCGAGAACTGACCGGGAATGCAGTGAAATGCATGTACTGGTCCACCTTTTAATTTCTGAGAAATGCTTAATCCATTAAAATATTGTAGGCTATATTGCAATATAAAATAATTAAAAACTACTTAGACTTCAATGGCAAATGGAAATACGACGTAGGCCCACGTAATTATTCCTTCCATGCATAATCCATCTCAAGGCAGGCAGAGGGATGGATCAGTGCCGGATTTAGATTTAACGGCAGTGGCGAATCCAGGGGGGGATTGCCCCCTCTCCCAAAGAGGAAACTTTCTTATTTTATACATATAAATAAAACCCATCCCAGAGTTTGGAGCTCTTAAAAGTAGCTCCAAGTAGCAGTATTACAACCCACCGCCCCCCCCCCGGAGATGTCCGTCCTGGATCCGCCCCTGTTTGACGGAGCCCTTTATACTTCAAGCTTTCTTTTCTATCTATCGATGTCGCCGTTTTTTAGGTTTGAATATATGATATATGCTAATTTAGTGACCTAATTGATATCTAAATGGAAACAAGGACCCATTACAAGCAGGGCTTGAAAACGGGAACTCCATTAGAAGCGGGGCTGGATAACACGGGTCTCATTACACAAGTGAGGTTGCAAAATAGACCGTATTACTTGCTTCATAAAAGCCTAGTACATAACAATTGTTGTTTTTGCATTTTACCTTATTTGCATTTTTCTTGTTATTTGGAAATTACATTACAATCAGTTTTTTTCTTTATTTTTTGGGCCCCCAAGCGAGTGGGGCCTTAAGCTATAGTTTGTTTACTTCATACATAAATCCGGCACTGGGATGGATGAATATCTTTGTCTCTGATTCCTGAAATTTGAATAGGTCTATGTGGAACTACGAGAGAATCTCAGAAAAAGATATTTTTATTTTTATTATCTGTCGAGATGGATTCAGCCTCCTGTTTCTACATTATCGATTTGAATCATAATTAGGGTTTCGACATTTTGGCAAAAAATTCAACATGATATAAAGACGAAGGATAATGTTAAGTGAATGCAAAATATTGCCGGTAGTTTCAGTGAGATAAATATTGAACGAAATGCAGGCAAGTACACACGCAAAATAATTCGCATATTGACGACAGATGGCACCATAGAGTTGGTTCTACTTTCTAAAAAAAGATTGTTTGATACTAAATACAGTTATAATATATAATTTACAGACAATTTAATTGTTAAATAAATATTTGTTTGCAGAAAATAAAGTGTGTTAATGATACATTAGTATCAAATATATAATGTGTTCATTTTTTTCCCTGCTCGCACTACTATGTAAGTAAAATACAATACCAAAGTATAAGCTCTCTGTGTGCCTACAGCTGAGTATTTAATATACGTATACAATTTATTTTTGAAGGCGGAGTCATAAATATTCTGTTGGGTATTTTTTGTCTCTGCTAGTTTATATTCTTAAAAGTAACGAAGGGAGGCCTAATATTAATGATCTGCTATCTAAACGAAAATAATTGCGTAATATAAACGGATCATGTTTTTATAGGTGAGACGGGGGATAATTTTAACACTGAAGTAGTATTATCAGATTATTTACATTTAAAAAGTAATAATTTTATTCTAGACGCATATAATTCTTCACTAATTTAAAATCGAAAGTGATATTAGAAGTTATACCGGTACTTCCTTTTGCTACGTATATCTGCCCCGCCTTAGAGAAAGATGATGGTAGGGTTCGGCTCTTGGATCTTGCCACAAGTACTTGAGCGATTGCAATGAAACTTGCAGGATTCATAGCTCTTCAGCCTACGATAAAAATGTGAAAGAAAAAAAAAATATTTTCCATTCGCACATACAAAGGAGGGATGGAGGCTTCTCCAAATGGAATAAAACTTACAATTTTTAATTTCTGGAACGTCCTGAGAACAGCATTGCTTTTCAAATTCTCTCCTATCCCTATTTGAAGGCAGGGGTGGATCCAGGATCGACTTCTGGGGGGGGCGGTGGGTTGTCATACTGTTACTTTTAAGGGCCCAAAACTTTGGAATGGGTTTTATTTATATCCCCCCTGGATCCGCCCCTGTTTGGAGGGAGCATAGAGGTATGATCCCCCATAAAGTCCTATGATTCGGCTCTTGGGTCTAGTCTAGGACTTGAGCTATTGGTACGAAACTTGCAGGTGTTATCTTTAGCCTACGATAGAAACACGAAAAAGAGTAACATTTTCCATTGACACATACAAAAGGGGGTTGGGGGCATGACTTAAAAGTTATCCGAATGGAATAAAACTTAAAAATATTAATCTCTGTAACGTCCTGAGAAGAACAATAATTTTCAAATTCTCTTCTATCCCTATTTGGAGGGAGCATAGAGGTATAATTCCCCATAAAGCCCTATGGTTCGGCCCTTAGGTGTAGCCTAGAAGAACTTGAGCGATTGGAACGAAACTTGCAGATGTTATAGCTCTTTAGCCTACAATGAAAACAGGAAAAGAATAACATTTTTCCATTGGCACGTATAAAGGAGGGACGTGGGCATGACTCAAAAAAATTGTCGAAATGGAATAAGATTTTACCAATGCTAGTAACTAGTATGTAAATCCTTTTTCTACACGTTCTAGAAATTACATATTATCGTTTGCCATGCCTCAGTAGTAGGATCCTTTTCGACTGCAAAGGACACGAAACAGTTTTACCTTTGGAACAAGCTCACACTGCTGTGAGCTAATGGATATTCGGATTTTTTTTTAAAAAAAAAATCCATATTATCCTTAAACCGCGTTCTAAACAAAAAGAAATTCTTTTTTGATATAATTATCAACTTTATGAATATTTTTAAAGTAAAAGAGGCGATATTTCAGAGGGACTATTGCCTGTAAATGATATGAAATGTAAACGTGAAATAAAAGCAAGGATAGCAATGGTGAAAGAAGCCTTTAGGAGGAACAAAAGACTATTTTGTGGGACCTTGTATAAAGAGTTGAGAAAAAAAACCTCATAAAATGCTTCGTGTGGAGTATTATACTGTATGGGTCAGAAACATGGACATTATTCAAAAACAATTGAAAACGACTGAAAGCTATCGAAATGTGGTTGTGAAGAAGAATGGAGAGAATTGGCTGGATCGAGCGGAAAACGAATGAGAAGGGGCTACAAATGATGGGGAAGAAAGAACAATTTCAGATATTATCAAGAAGTAGAGAAACTGGTTGGGACATTGGCTAAGAAGGAACTAACTGTATCATGAGGGACGTTTTAGAGGGTATGGTGGCAGGAAAGAGAGGGAGAGGGCGAAGGAGACTGCAATTAAGAGAAGATATCAAAACAGAAAAATCATAGGTGAAGACGAAGAGGTTAGCGGAAGACCGTGGAGCATAGAAGCTTCTCAGTTGCAGCAAATGACCTGCCAATAAGGGCAGAATGATGATTATGATTATGATGATGATGATTGCTTGTAAAAGTGGCATAAAACTGAAACAAAATACATTTATTTTGAGCTCGTCGTTTTATTTAGAATTGTTTATATGGAACAAGTCACTTATGTATATAAACAGTGGCGTAGCAATAGGGTAGGCAGGGTAGGCATTGCCTACGGATGCAGGGAATTTCGGTATATTAGGGGGCGTCCCAGGTTTTTAATAGAAAGAAGCAAATTATATAAATAGAGCCCCAAGTTTTCGCGGTATTTCTTTCTGAACATGGCAAGAATAAAAATTCCTACTCACTTCACTCGCAGTTTATTATATTTGCGTATTAAATTATTGACATTACTGTGAACTCGTCGAGGTTATAGCACTGTAAGACTAAGATATTAATCCTCCTGTATTGATACGATATCAGTCCTATATTAGGGGAGACCGGGGCTGGTTGGCAGCAGGGGCTGGTTGACGAACTGCATATAACTCCTTCATTAATTAACATAATGAGCTGTTGCTGCTGTCATAAAAGAGCAACCTATGGATGCAGCTGCCACCTTCATATGGAATTTGTAACTTGCGTATTATGGTGTCTATTAGATAAAGTTTTTTTTTTAGTCTGAAGTCTTTATATATATATATATATATATATATATATATATATATATATATATATATATATATATATATATATATATATATAGTTCTCCGTTCATCACAGAATCGTCACTACTTGGAGTACAGAGATAAATAATATAGCGTTACATAGATCTAAACTTTGTTTTTATGGTTATTCAAACAATAAAACGTAAATGCCAAACAATTGCTGAGTAATTACGACTTTGTTGCACAACATAGGCTTGCGGTTAGTTGGCGTATAGCATTTGGGGTTGATTGGCAAGTGCGCCAAACAACCCCGTGTGGAATTTTATTTTATCTTACTTTTATTGTTACATTGTTTGTTTTATTACTATGTTGTTTACAGTTCTACCAATCTTTCACTTCAATGTTATAGAATAGCATGCTCGTATTGGATTACTGTCAAAATTTAGAAATCGAGATAAGACTGTATGCCGGTCTCTGAATTTTCTGAATAGGCCTAATTCTCAGGATCAAGAATATTTTGTATGTGCTCTTTTGTTACAAAAATAGAGGCCTAGCTGTTGCTTTTTCTTTCTTTGTGGAAAGTAGGAAATAAACTGCGTTTCTCGATAATTCAGCTAAAACATATCTTAGTTTGTCTTAGCTACTTTGTGAACAGCGGGAAATAAACTACGTTTCTTGATAGTTCCGTTATTTTAATTACATTTTGAAATAATATGAAGAATTAACCTACACCAAATCATATTAAAACTGATGTGGTTTGATAATCTTGTAGCTTTCAATGTCATGGCAACCAAGCTAGAATGAAAGAAAGAGGTTTTCATATTTCATAATGCTGATTCTTTTAAATGTAGTGAATAAAAATCATTTCAAACTTCAAATAGCCTACTTCATTGCAATATATATAATAGAATTTAGAAAAATAACATTTATTTCTAATAAATTCAAATTTTGTTTGTGTTTTGCTATATTTAAAAAGTATGCCAACTAGTCCCATAATATCAGCCAACCAGTCCCTTACTAGGGGTCGGTTGGCATACTCCGTTTTAAAAGAAAGAAAATTTTATTTCTCGAAAACTGTAAGTAACAAAACAAAAACAAAAATTTAATTTATTAGAGGAAACATTGGCCTGTCCGTACACATCCATTACATTGCAATACAGTGCACAATCTGCTCATAAAAAAATAAAGAATGAAAAGTTCGCCAACCAGCCCCGGTCTCCTCTACATGTACTGAGCTTACTAACTTTAAATAAAATTCCGCTGCACAACAGGCTTCAACAATGACAAGTTCTGACTAATAAAATCTTGATTAACACAAGTTAAAAAGTGTTGCTATGATTATGTGGCACAGTACTATTGCCACGTACGTGGTTACACAGAACCAAGCAGAAGCACCAAGGGTCGGGCAAACTGGGCCACTGCTCGGGGCGCCAACGTCAGGAGGCGCCCAAACGAGTACCCCAAAATAAATTTTCCAACATATTTTCTAATATCACTCTAATAAAATGTTAAATATAGGCTAGGACTAGGTGGGGGGGGGGCAAAAGTACACTTTGACCGTGAAACTTTTGCCCATGAATTGGACATCTCTGAACTGATAAAAGAATATGCATAAGCAAAAGTGACAAAGAAACACTTCTGATTTTGTATACAATTTGTCAATTTAAAAAAAACTGAAAATAGAAAAAATGCTTATAAGCGGTTTCACAAAATTTTATTATATATTTTATAGTTATGTAAAATCGTGACTTACTATTCTAGATATATTAATTTGAAATCCTTTTGGTAATACTGGTTGATACATTACTGTTTATTTACACTACCACTGCAAAAAATCCGAATTTCACACGAGCATATTTTTAATGTCCAGTTTACTTTTTTTAAAAAAGTACCATAACGATTTAAAAAGAAAACCTGTCAATATTGTCCCACTGATAATTTTCGGTTTATGGCCGTTTCTACGCTTAAGCATAAGTTATAGATGATCATGCATGGAGCCTATTCGATGGGTGAGGGGGTGCTACTAAGGATTTTGCTTACAGGTACCAAAGACTATTTTTACGCCACTGCATATAAATGTACGTTCTTCTACATCACTACAAGATTCAGAATCGTAACTGCAGTGGTGGTTCTAACCTGTGGCCAGCGGTCTCCAAAGTTTTATATATATATATATATATATATATATATATATATATATATATATATATATATATATTTATAGTGACTGAAATATTATTTGAAACATATTTTTGAAAGTTCATAGCTAATTCTTGATATACCGGTACCTATCATATTCTGGGTGCCCCCACCCAGTTTTTACCTTTTACCTTCTTACCAGGTTGCGCAAGAACCCTAAAAGTAGACTTTCGCACTATCTTTCTGTATATAGGACTATGTGTCCATGGGAATTAGTGTTTGAGATAAACGTTTCAAAAAGAAGATGAAATCTATTGAAATATGTTTTACTGATGTTGTTATTTTGCAAAAACATCCAGTTCCGGTTTTCCGCCTTTTTGTATAAATAGCCCTAGTTTAGTGCAATTACGACAAAAATCGATCCAACTCAAAGATTTTTTTAACAAGATTAAACCTGTTAGAATATGTTATATGTATTGATATTATACTAAAACAGTCCCAAAATTCTAGTTGCTGGTTTCCCGCTATTTTCAATAAGCAGTACGCCATCTTGAAATTTTCCCCAGCACGTAGTTTTAGCCTTATGGCTCCTAAGCTAATAAAGGTGAAAGTATCATTTTTTCTGTATTATACTTCTAATATTATAGGTTATATAATAAGTGATCACTTTCTCCGCGTTGGCATTACCAAAAGTTCATTGTATCCTAAAGTTGTATCTATTAGTGCTTGAAAATATAAATTTAGGGAAAAATAAAAATGGTGATTTAAACAAGGGAGTAATTATTAAAAATGAAGGAAAATATACTTACCGAAGTTATTTGAGATGCATTTTGTATCCGATTTACAGCAAATACCATCATATCCTGTTTCATGATTTTCACTATTTCACTATAGGCTACGTACTAGCTTTTATAATTGTGCTTAGATTTTTCTGCATCTATTAAACTGCTAAACTTAAAAGTATTGTAGTTAAAGAAAGGAAGACAATATACACCGATCACCAGTTGAATTATAGACACCTACCTAACAGCGTGTATCACCACCTTTCGCTTTGATGACTGAGGCTACCCGCCTCGGCATGGACTCCACAAGGCGCCTGAAATGTTGTTGTGGTATCTCAATCCATATCTGCTTCAAAGTCTCCACAGAGCTTGCAGGATAGTTGGAAGAGGGTCCACAGCTGAAGGCGTCGTTCCATGGCGTCCCAGATGTGTTAGATCGGATTGAGGTCCGATGACCGTGTTGCCGGGTTAGAGAGTGCTCATCAAACCAGTTTGCCACCCTCCTAGAGCGGTGGGCCGGCGTATTGTCCTGCTGCAAGATGAGG
Source organism: Thermobia domestica (assembly GCF_964235325.1). NCBI lineage: Eukaryota > Metazoa > Arthropoda > Insecta > Zygentoma > Lepismatidae > Thermobia > Thermobia domestica. Next base: position 234,650,960 of record NC_137460.1, read on the forward strand.
TCACCACCTGGATGTAGCAGCCGAGCAAATGACATGACATGGTCGTCCAGAATATCGCGGTAGTGTTTACCTATGAGGGAGTTACATGTGTTAGGGGACCCATTTCGGTAAATGTAAACATTTCTCAGATGAGAATACCACCGGGGATGCGGCACAGGATCGACACGGCACAGGATCGACACGGCATACGACCGACAATTCAGCTCAGAAACCTGTTTCGGTCCTGTGCCGTGTCGATCCTGTGCCGTTTCGGTCCTATGCCGTGTCGATCCTATGCCGTGTCGATCCTGTGCCGTTTTGCTCTCACGCCGCTGCTCTGAAATAATTTAACTTTTAATCATGTGCCTAAAAAAATAATATTTTTATTATCTGTTTAATCTTTGCTCTTACAAATTATAAACTCCTGTCGATTCTATGCCTGTGCAAGTTATATGCATAGAATACGTACGATCGAAACGGCATAGAGCCGACACGGCATAGGAACGAAACGGCACAGGATCGACACGGCACAGGATCGACACGGCACAGAATCGACACGGCATAGGAACGAAACGGCACAGGATCGACACGGCACAGGATCGACACGGCGCAGGACCGAAACGGCATAGGACCGAAACGACGCACGATCATCCCCACTGCGTAGTATCTATAAAACCAAATATTTATTTCTCATAAAAGCAATCAGAGACCTGTCAATTGATTTTAAAATATAAGAATTATAAGATATTTACTATATGAATATTAATAATTGTGAGTGACAAAAGAATGATAGTGCTAAATGGACAAAATATAATTTCTTGTGTGCTTGGTCAAAAGCATTTCTATATGTATGGAATACTTATATTTATTATTATTATTATTATTATTATTATTATTATTATTATTATTATTATTATTATTATTATTATTATTATTATTATTATTATTATTATTATTATTACGTTTTAACTCGTTTTGAAATCATGGCCTGATTCCACTAGAAAGCGAAAGCCATGAGAAATGTAAGCTAAGTAGTAATATGGAATACTTTTAATGTTGCTCACTAGAGGAAACGTGCTCGCATGTCTTCTCGTCTCGATATCGAGACCACAAGAGACTTTTTTAATAAGAAGCTCAGTTGGGAAGTAATAACTGAGCCGATGGCTCGAGCCGGTTCGCTTGGGGTGAACCATCGGCTCGAGCTGGCTTGGTTGGATGAACCATCTGCTCGGTTCGGCTCATCTGGGCCGAAGGCTCTTGCTGACACGGTTCGGTGAGCTGTTGGCTCGGCTCACTTCTCGGTTCGGGTCCATAGTGAGTGAGCTGTGAGCCCAGCTGCTCAAGTTGTTTACAATTGTAAACCCGGGCCGAACAGTTTTGAAGATATTTGGCCAGTGCCCTATAACTTTTAACAATGTTTGGCTCGAGCCCGAATACTCAACCTAAACCCTCAACCCAAATTCACAAGCTCGTGAACAATATCCTTGACTCCTAGAATTCACGACTACCGAGGTTAGCAATCAACTAGTTTTTTAATATTCAAACACAGACCGCGTTTCTTTCATGTTTAAACACAGTGTTGTTATAATTATAATTATAATTATTATTTATTATTAATAATAATAATAATAAAAGTTGTACTAGTAGTAGTACTAGTATCATTGATAACCTATATTGTCTATGCAAGATACTTGAAGAGAATACTCGAAACTACAAACCAGATTTGGTTCGACTCGACCCGAATTCGAGTCGAGTTGGAGGAAATTTTTCGAATCGCGTTCAAAGATGTCTGTTTTTAGTCGAATCGAGTTTCAAAGAATACTCGCTCGTACTCACTCGTGCCCATCGTAGGATGACCACATTCTAACAATCGAAAAGTAGGACACAAGTATAATAGTACTGTATATGATATCTTACTGCGTCGGCAATACGCATATCATTATTTCAATTAATGTTAACCTTAAGTTAATGAACATTTTTGTTAAGAAGAAGCACTGAACAAAATTATTAAAGGAATTAAACACAACTCCAAATGCTTTGATGAATAACAAATTGGTTTATTTTATGAACGTACAGTCAAAGTTCGTGTTGGGCTAAATAATAATAATAATAATAATAATAATAATAATAATAATAATAATAATAATAATAATAATAATAATAATAATAATAATAATAATAATAAATTTCGAAGCGTGGTATTATTTTAAGAAATGAAAGAAAATTTAGACCGGCACAAAGGAACTTCTATTTAACTTGGTTAGCATCACTGTCATAAGTTCAATAAGAAACCTTTCCTACTTTACCGATATCTCAACAAGGCCTTCTCAGTAAAAGCGATGTATTGTAAAAAATGGTTTGTTGATTGTTCTCCATCCCTAGTCTTCTGAGGAGTGTTAAAAAACACAGCGGTTCATCATTCAGGAAAAGAGTGTGTTTGATTCAAAATATTGTGAATAAAGAATGAAACATTAAGATATTGCAAATAAATTAACTCTGGACATTTCGCAGGACATTTTAAAGAAGAAGGATATTTCTCGATTTCCTAGACATCTTCGCAACACGCAGGACAGCTCTTTGAAAAACAGTACTGTACTGCGAAAATCAGTACGTCTGGTTACCCTAGCCCATCCGTACGAGTAACGCAGTATGGCATTTTAGCCAATGTTACCTTATATGAAAATATTCATAACTTATAGCTGTCAAGTAAAAATGTGTCCTTGCATTTACATAAAGCAATTCAGAAAGGGCAATAATAATAATAATAATAATAATAATAATAATAATAATAATAATAATAATAATAATAATAATAATAATAAAAGCGATAGTAATAGTAGTACGGAAAATTGAAGTGATAACATTTGTTCACATATTCTAAGTTTCAGACCTAAAAGTAACGCGTTACTTTCGAAGTAAAGTAACAGTTACTTTTTGGGGGCAAGTAACGCGTTACATTTTAGGAAAAAGTAAAGTAACTTGTAACGCGTTACATTTTTACATGTAACTTACCCAAAACTGTCCATGGGAAAATTGTTCACTGCTCGGGCCAAGATTGTTTCTGACTGTCGACAGATGGATGCCGTTTATGGCAGACCTTTGCCTGAAGTACTGCCCAAAGTTTGTAGTCCAACGGGTTAAGATCCGGGCTGCTAGAAGGCCAATCAATGGTAGAAATGAAGTCGGGGACGTTCCGCGCCAGCCAGTCCTAAGTTGGTTTCGCTGTGTGGCCTGGAGCGGAATCCTGTTGGAAGGTCCACCTTTCTCCAGGGAACATGGTAGCAGATAGTGGTTACACTATAGGTGTTAGCACTGTGTTCTGGTATACCTTGGCAGATGTTTTAACACCTTGTTCGCAAAAATACAGCTGGGTTGTGCTTGAGTAGCTCACTCCCCGCCAAACCATCACTGAGGCAGCATGATGTGTTGGGTGTCATCCAGAAGTCCTAAACGGCAGAACTCCTAAAAATATAGGCACTAGACCTGAATTTTAGTACTTCTGCAGTTTAGGACTTGTGGCACGGTATGATTTTTAGGATTTCTGCCGTTTAGGACTTGTGCCGCGATATGATTTTTAGGACTTCTGGCGTTTAGGACTTCTGCCTTTTAGGACTTGTGCCGTTTAGGTCTTGTGCCTTTTTCATTCACTTGCTTTAGTTCTGAAATTCGCCACCACCCCACGAAATTGCGACGATGCAGCAACTAGTTGGCAATAATGTCACGAACGTAGCTAATTCCAACAATAACAACTATATTTGTACTACTAAGATTATTATTATCACTATCTGTTCTGCACTTATACGTGAATTACATAATACAACTTATTTCATTCTAAGAATTAATTACATAATTAGTTAAGAAATTCGTTTCTTTCGAATGGAGATACGAGAATCCCAAGACAAATTCCTAAAAGAAAAATAAATAAATAAAAAATTGAAAAAATGTTTAAAAAGCATATTTTACCAGACTTCTGAAAGCAAGAAAACATTCAGAATTTCAATATATACTGTGTGGAGCGAATTTTATTAAGAGTAAGACAAAAATCCACCAAAGTTTACTTAATTAAGACAAAAGCTCACTAGACATTTCACGAGCGAACATTAAATACCAACGGTATACATAAAGAACGCAGTAGATTTAAAATTGAACAAAGAACATTTACTATGCAATACATTGGGTGACATTCATAAGTTCTAAACGGCACAAGTCCTAATAATATAGGCACTAGACCTAAATTTTAGGTCCTGTGCCATTTTTGCAGAAATTACTACATAGTCATTTAGGGGTGTAGCCTGCAATATTTTCTAGGGGAGCTTGATTTTTATATATTAAAAGCAAATCAAAAGTTTATTTTCAGATTACAAAAGCTTCAATAAGACAATAAATTTATACATATTACACATGTACATAAATACATAATATTATTGTATTTCCAGTTACTTCCTTTTTGAAACCTGGACCTTGACAGAGCGTAAATTTAAAACCACAGCTTGTGGGAAATGTACGAATAAGTTAGTTATAAGAAATCGGAAACTGTTCATGGAAGTCCATTTGTTTGACTGTATTTATCTTCTGTACTCTTATATAAAAGAGTAAAGATGAGTGATTTTTGGGCATACTACTACAAGTAGAGTCGATAAATTTTAGTTATAAAATATAATTTTCTTATGAAAGCAGTACATAAGAAAGAATTTTTGGAAATAAGTATCGTAAAAAGGGTGCGGTAAGATTTTTTTAAAGGGTAGTGTATCTCGCAAGTTTCTAAAGCTAGTAAAATAAAACTTGGCATATAAGCTTTCCTATTAAAAAAAAAACTGAAAATTGAAAATTGAAAATTGAACACATAAAAGGGAAAGAGCAAAGGGAGCACATTTTTTTATGTTCGATTTCCCCATTACTTACTCAGAAAATATGTAAATAAATTAAGGAAGGATTTGTTTAAGCTAGATGCGTGAAACTCTGCATTTGAACTTTTAACTAAAAGTAATAAAATACTATATGTTTCAGCGTCTTGAAAATTACACTTCTAAGCGAAAGGAGGGTCAGTTTCTATAATATTAAAATATCCCACTGCTTATGAGATTTGGGCAGAAAACTCTTTTTCCTTTAGGCCTCGGTTCATCCAGTTAAGCAAACGAGAGTACAAAGTGGCTGATTAATTAGGTTCTTTTAATTATTTTAACATGTTGACGTAGTTTAATTCTTTTAAAACTGTATTCTTTCACATTCTATTATAAACATATTTCATTTGCTGTAATTATTAAACACGTTTAATAAACATAAAACAGACTAACCTCCGGTTCCGGCCAGAATATGTTTTTGGTGTTAAGCCATCATTTGCCGTCCGTAACATAACCTTTGATTTAAACTTCACGTACTATCAAGACTCAAGTCTCAGAAATGTAGCATATATAAAATATACTACTTCTACTACTACTACTATACTACTACTACTACTACTACTACTACTACTACTACTACTACTACTACTAAATATTAAAAACAATAATAATAATAATAATAATAATAATAATAATAATAATAATAATAATAATAATAATAATAATATGTACTTCTGAAATACATATGTATCTATGTGTTATTAATTCTTTCATAATCTTGAAAGAAACTTTTGATTTGTTTTTAGTTTGTAAAAATGAAGGCCCTCTAGAAAAACTTGCTGGCTATACCCTGAATGACTATGTATTGGTTTCTGTACACGTATTGTGTTATCACTTACTAGTCTAGTGTTATTTTTAGAACAAGACAATGGTTCTTGTCTTGGAATATTACTAGTTTGGTTTGGTAGTACAGTGATAGAGTGTGACCTATGATTTTATTTCCCTGTAGGGTATGCTATCTGCAATGCAATAAACTGTATATGCTTCTTCTTCCTAACAAGGCTGGGCGATAAGCCCCTGCAATTCCATTACAAATAAGGACGATATTATTTTATAAACTACTTGGTGAACCTTTGTTAATATAACGCTATTAGTTCTTACAACCTTTTGTTAATCTTATTTAACAATTGCAAAATGGAATAAGAGAGAAAATATATAATGATGATGATAGTTTATTTACATAAGGTATACATACAACAAAAGGGAATCTGTTGGTCACTACTGTGTATCTGCTAAACCAGGGTCAAACTCTGTGTGTCACAAAGGTTAGTTTAACAGAGTTTAAAATAATAATAGATATTTTGTTTGACTTACAAAGATTATCATATTAGCAAAATGATTTGAAATAACACGCCAGACATAGGATAAGCCTTGGGCTATATCGCTTAGAATTGTTTTAAGAGTAAATATATCATTTATGCATTAAATTTCATTACTGGCTACTTACACGTTTCGGCCTCGTATTGGAAGTCAGCTTCTCGTGTTCTTTTCATATTCCACGATAACTGTTTTAATTGCACACTCCGCCAAATTACCTTTCCGACCTTACAATACTTTCTTGGAAAACTTCGGCTAACATACATCACCAGACGTTTGGAAAACCGACATCCTTTACTTCAGGATACAATGCGTTATTTAGCATTTCACCCAACACCTCACCGTTACTATCATTCTCCACTTTCGCTCCTATAATCTACCACCGTTAGATCCCTCTTTACTTATCATCGCCGATTACGTCATTCATGAACATCTTCCTCTCATTCACCCATCATTTCCAGCACAGTGATTACCATTATTTACTAACATGGGACTCATTCATTTTCATCATTGAATAGAGCAGCCTCTAGGCTAAAGATAAGCTCATTTGTCTAACTAATATCACCCACGTGTTGTCCTGTGTATGCATCTCGCCACATCATTCACGCCCATTACTATATCATACGTATCGTGCATTCTATACCTAATCCTTCGTTATGATCATTAATGTTCTTTCCTTATAATATACTGCCTGATTATTTTCTTATTTATCTTCTTACTAATAACAATCATATATATGTAAAGTAACTTGGCTTCAGTTATCGCATCCTTATTGGTATGCAACCGTGCACATCACATGGCATCAGTTTGAGGGAATATTATTGATGAATTGGCAATGGCTTTCATGTTCTTGACGCTAATCCTTACATTTCCGACGATTTGAACTCACGTTTACTGAGTATGAGCGCATTCTGGGGATTTTTCGTAAAGTGTTCCCACACATTTGAATCACCCTGCTTCACTGTTATGCTCTACCGACATTGCAGATGTCTTTCTAGAGCATTTGAGTACAAATTCGCTATACTTAATACTCAGAACATCACTGTTGTCCGGCATCCATACCTGGCGATTATGCAACCACACACAACGGGCATGGTGTCCGCCATTTTATATTTGTTCCAGATATCGACTTAATACAAACGAATTATTGTTACCTGGTATAAGCTTATCAATTCATATCCATTTAGACCAAGTTTCACTTGGAAGATTATCCGGGACTCCCTACGTTCCTTTGGGGAACCCTTGCGCGTGCATGGTAGGATTGTGAAACATGCAAAATTCAATGGAGCAGGTATGACTTTTTCAGTGAATTTTTTACCCGCCCTCTTTATGTTGGTTAGTTTCCGAACTATTGGCGTCCGAAACTCATTTTTCCACACTTTGTAGATCCGAAACTATGTCCGATAGCCGAAAGTTCAAGAGAACTTTTTTTCTTGTCTCAGTGGCAGGAGTCACCTCTCAAGAGTTGTAACACTTATTTTGCAACACTCGATATCTATCTATCTATCTATCTATCTATCTATCTATCTATCTATCTATCTATCTATCTATCTATCTATCTATCTATATCTATCTATCTATCTATCTATCTATCTATCTATATATATCTATATCTATATCTATATATATATATATATATATATATATATATATATATATATATATATATATATATATATATATATAGTAAGTAAAGATCTAAGGGTTTACTTGTCCCTACCATAAATCCTTCATTGTAACCAGATTCCGGCGTTGCCGCTCTAACTCAGGTAGAACTGTATAAAGCTCTCAGTATGGCTAGCCCCATTACGGTTATCATAGTAGCCCGAGCCCGTGCAGACCTATAAACACATTACCCCTCAGAAATGAGTGCCATAAGTCCATGCCTTCTAAAGGCTGTTGCGCCATGAATTTAGTTATCATTATTATTATTGCTAATATTAATATGTAATATTAGTAATAGGCTTAATAAAGATTCTCTGTATCTCTCTCACCCTATCAATTGAGTCAAGCGCTGCTAAGCGGAGGAATTCATAACTATTACAGAAGCTGACCAGTTGCGGGAGAAAATGCAATCGCAAGAGAGCAATACGGGAAGATAGGAGCGATGCAAGAATAAATCCACTTCTCCATGTTAAGAAATAGGAGCTCGCTGCCATATGCTCAATGTTACTGCTTCCAGTGACAACGTTGGCTGCCACTGGAAATGTAAATCATCTCTTTCTTTCCGTTTTTTAATTGACTTTTTTCAGAAATGCATCAATACTGTTTTGCGCTCAAGATCAAAGGTTTATTTTTCACTGATACACTACTTTAATACTTAAAAATATTTTAAGTATTAAAAAAATGTCCGGTTGCACAACCATGCAACATTAGTACCAGCCGCCGCTGCTATTTGGTATTCTATCTTACATGTTATATGCTTAATACTTATATAGAATGGGTCTGCGTCATTTATATGTATATTGAGAGATCGGATTTTGTCTGCACGTGCACGAAAAGAAAAGCAAATTTCTACATTTTGTGACTGATTTTTTTTTTGAATTTCTCCGGGGGGGGATGAATTTTCTTCGGGGGGAGATTCCCCCGGGCCACCCCCTGAATTCACCCCTGCCTGGCTATATGTCCTGCCCACCTAAGCCTCCTAGAGTTAATGATCCTAACAATGTTTGGTAAGCCGTATAATTTATGTAGTTCCTCGTTATGAAGTTTCCGCCATTCCTCTTGGGTCCGAATATTCGTCTGAGCATCTTGTTCTCAAATACTTTCAGTCTATGTTCTTCCCTCAGAGTAAGCGACCATGTTTCGAAACCATACAGAACAACAGGTATGATTACTGTTTTATATATTTTAAGCCTCAAACTCCTCGACTGAATTCGCGACGACAAGAGATTTTGAACTGAATAATAACACTAATTCCCTGTTTTAGTTGACATTTAATTTCTTCGTGAAAATGATTTTCGTTATCCTAGATATTTGAAAGTATCCACTTTATCAGAAGTATTATTTAATATTTTAACGCATTCATAATTGGCCGTATTACGTTCCCAACCCACTTCCATGTATTTAGTTTTCTCTGCATTTACTTCTAAACCCTTGTCCTGCAAGCGTTTAATAAGACCTTTGCATTTCTTTCTATTGTTCTCCCATCATCCCCTATTAAATTTACATCATCAGCGTACGCATAACCTGGTACCATTTCTTTCTTTACTATACCTAGTGCTCTCAACGGGTCGGGTTCAAGACCGACCCGACCCGACCCGTGACTAGAATTGACTGACCCGACCCGACCCGAGTGACCCGACCAGTGATCCGATCCGATTGACCTGACCCGACAACCCGACCCGAGCTGACCCGATTGACCCGACTCTACAACTCGACCCGACTAACCCGACCCGACAACCCGACCCGAGCTGACCCTATTGACCAGACCCGATAACCCGACCCGATTGGCCTGACCCGACAACCCGACCTGAGCTGACACGATTGACCCGACCCGACAAACCGACCCGAGCTGACCCGATTGACCCCGATCCGACAACCCGACCCGAGCTGACCCGACACGACAACCCGACTTGAGCTGACCCGAGTGACCCGACACGACAACCCGACGCGAGTTGACCCGACCAGACCTGACCCATTTGAGAGCACTAACTACTCCTTACATATATGTAATAACAATAAGTAAGATGTAGTACCCAAATAGTATAACAGTTGAAGTACAATGACATTATATTTCTGTTCCCATGTTACCTGCTATTTAGTGGGGAGGAAAGCTTTTATATATAAATATTTCGATGGGGTAACTTGCAACATCTGTTGCAACATGCCGCATGCCATTGAAATAGAAATTTTTGCGGTTAAGCATTGTTATATGAACAATTGTTGTTGGTAATAAAACTAAGAGTATTATTATTATTCCATTATTATTATTATTATTATTATTATTATTATTATTATTATTATTATTATTATTATTATTATTATTATTATTATTATTATAGGACAACAGTGATGGCTTATTGCTTGCAGTGCCTAGTAGTAGTTGTTTCCTTTCATCTTCTCAGTTAGAACTTCAGACTGCAGGTCAAAGTGAGCTTCATGGATCACCTGCAAATGCATCTAAGAAGATAGTGTAGAATCCTTCAGATGATCTCCTGAACATGTATGGTTCTATCCAAAATCTGGAACTAGAAAACTGACAGCTCGGAAAAGGAAGAGATGTGCTATTCTTACAGACACTCTAGAAAAAAGTACTTTCGAAATGAAAAAGAAGCATCTAAAAGCAACCGAAAACGTAAAATCATCAGCTGAGAAGAATTTATTCTCAAGTCGTCTGTTTGGTTTCTGAAGAACCATACGAAGAACAGGATACAGAAGAAGACTGGGTACAGTGTTTATGTTGTGAGAAGTGGTCTCATTGGTCGTGTTCCAAGAGAAATCCGTACTACATCTGTATAGATTATAGACATTGACTGCCACAGTGAAAATGAGTGAAGCGATGTTCAAGCTGTAGATTTGATAGCATTAAATTTCTGAATCAAGTCCGATTGTTGCAACTTACCCCAGATGATGTTGCAATTTACCCCATGGGTGGGGCAAGTGTCAACAGTCGGACTTAGTTCAAAAAGTGGATGCTATCAAAACTGCCGTTCGATGTTTTGCACTTCTCTTTTTTTGGTATGTAGTTAAGGCATGTACCTTTTAGTACACTCAATATAGTTTTTATATCTATAATAATTTTCGAGTAAAAAAACAGACCTGAAAATTGTTGCAACTAGCCCCATCTTCCCCTACAATCACTTTTAAAAAAAAATGTATAAAGCCAGTAAAGCAATTAACATGTAGGTCTATTTTCGAAGATAATATAGGAATTTTTCGTGCTGCTAATTATTTATTTTTAAAAAATCAGATGCTGAAACCAATCGATATAGCGCAGTTTAAGCAATTCAGTTTGTTTTATTTAAAAAGAAAACTCTCTATTTACAAATTTGATTGTTCCTATGTATTAGAGCAGTCTTCGAAAAATCAGTCCCTATTGTATTTCTAAAATATAGCTGGAGCCGCGGTGGGTCAGTGGTAGAGCGTTCACCCCTGGTGCATGGGGTCTCGGGTTCAAACCCTGCTCCCGCCAAGTGAACTTTGTGGTCGATAAACGCCGTGTGCGTGGATATTCTCGGGGTTCTCCCGTTTCCTCCCACTTTTTTCATTCCACCATTTCATTCATTTCTCATAATCACCGTCTCCTTCAGCCTAACCGGCATAAGCGTGGGACGTAAAACTCAAAGATTTCATTTCATTTTCTAAAATATAGCTGTATTGATTTATTGGTATATATTTACCTTCAGTTTGTTTGAGAGAAAATTATTACAAGAACTAAAAAGTGTTTCTCTAGTAAATACGTTTTCATAGTTTAGCTATTTACGTTACTAAACAAATTTGGTTTTTTTTAATACATAAAATGGCGCCCGTATATATATAGGGTGTAACTTAATTAATATAACAAACGTCGTTAGGTGATTCCTGACACCGAAATAAAACAAAAACTATACAACAACCTGGGTGTAACACCCGAAAATTTGTCGGAAAAATGTATAAACCGCCATAACTCATGAACAAAACGTCGGATTGAAGTCGGGCAAAAGAATGTCCATTGTTTTTAGTCGTAGATTCGATTAGTGTACAGTGACGATGCAAGGATGACTTCCAAAGAAACTGGAGTATTCCTTTGAGTATTTTATCAAACGTTGAATGAAGAAATGATCAATCAAGTACAAGATTTAACATTAAAAAATAATAGTGCATCGTTCAAGTTAGAAGAACACTCAGAATTCGAAAGAAAGAGAGATACACATGTGTGATTCATCTATTTTGTCTCAGTACATAATGACGTCTCGGAAGAAGATTTTAAATGGAACGAAGTCTTTAACGTATCACACTTATATCTTCTAGGCTAATGGTAACGGATGATAAATGAACGGCTTCCTGTCCAAGAGTGTGTGAAAAAGGAAAAATAACTTTGATCCAAATTAGGTTTAAAACGACTGTGCATAGGACAGTCAGGCGGCATGTAAATAAATATAACATCGAAAAATGCAAAGATCATATGTGATGAACGAGTGTACAAGGAATTCTCCACATGACCCAGGGATTCCAAATATTGTGTGAATAGATATGGGGCAAAAGTAAGCTGCATTAAACGGTTTCTTCCTCGTAATATGTAATTCCGTGGAATATGGTACTTCTGTGCACAGAAGCAACAAAAGTGGGGAAACAAGGGATGTTGTACACGTTGCATAACGATACCAAGAAGTGCGCTGGAATAGTATACTTGATTTATCCGTTAGATGAATCTTCTCCCAGGAATACTTTTGATGGCGTTTTCCCCTTCCTTCGACTTGGCAAACCTCAACTTTTCCCTGAGCTATGAAAAACTTCATTGCTATTGTGAATATACCAAAATACTATCCTAGTGTAGACCACTTACATTTTGATTTTATCATTGCCGGAGAAATTTTCTCAAAGGAAGCTCGTTGAAAGTACATTTTAAAAAAAGGATAGTCTTTTTTCGACATTCTAATGTATCCTCGTCGCCATAAGTGCCTTTACATCGCAGTGACGGGTATGTGACCGCGCAGTACTCCAAGGAAGGGATGGTTGTATAAGAATTTGTGATTAATTTTGAAGAGTTTTTATTTTGACTAGGGAATTAACATAGGTGAAGGGAGTAAAGACACAGATTTGAAGCATCAGTTCACTGCTATTGAAGCATCAGTGCACGAAAAGATTCGTATTCTCAGTTTTTCTATTTATTGTTTTATATGTTAAGTTAAACACCACAATATGTATCACTGATATCGCAGATCGTATTATTTTTTAAAATCGTGTTTGTAACCTATTGTCAGAACATTCACCTCCAGACATGATGTAGAGAGAAGAGAAAGAGATACGACATCTGTAATATATGTATATGTGATTCACTAAGTAACTGTAGAAATTAGTTAAAGGACAGATAAGAGAGCGAAAAGAAGCTCTAGAAGTCTGAACTTTTTAGAAACGTCCTAGATAGGTGAAAATATAGTTAAAAATTGCCAAAGGTATCATGTAAATTACCTCTCTTTTCCTATATTCTAGTATACTTTTTCTTTCACATCCAAACATCTCTATTCAGAATTACGAGATAAAGGTGGAGAGAGAAACATTCCCATTTCAAGAATTATATCAGGAAAAAATCTTTTCACTTAGACTAGATTCGAACTCGCAACCCTTGCATCCATGGCTCAGCGCTCTACCGATTGAGCTAAAAACTACTGTTGGAAAAGCTAGATTTCTACAACTACCGGTTGCTGAATGGTGTGTATTAACCAAGTTTGCCGAGATAATTGCTTCATATAGCTATAATAATAATAATAATAATAATAATAATAATAATAATAATAATAATAATAATAATAATAATAATAATAATAATAATAATAATAATAAAGTAGAAGAAGAACAGAATCTAAAAAGTCACATATGTTAAAAGTTTGACGTGCAGAGTAAGTCCTAATATGAGATTTTATTAATTATATATAATAAATGTAAGCGTGGTTTATTCGTGCGTGCTACTCAAAGTTACTGCTTTACAGGGGCGTAGGCAGGAATTTATTTCAGTGATCGAAAGCATTTTTAGGGGTAAATTGTGCACCCTCCAGGAGCCCATGTAGCATCGTACGTTCAACAGTACTTTTTCTGAGTCAAAACTTTGTCTCTCTCTCTCTCTCTCTCTCTCTCTCTCTATATATATATATATATATATATATATATATATATATATATATATATATATAACAGTAACAGGGGCGGTTGTAGACATTTCGTAACTGTGAGCAAATAATATTTAGGCGCCCCGCCTATATGATAATAAAAGAATTGAATGCTGTAATGGACAAAAATTCATCAGATAATTGTTACAATTACAAATTTCTTCAATATATAATAATTCAGTCTTCCAGTGAGTATTAGAGGAAGATGGCAAAATTAAACCTAATTAACTGTGGATGAATCATGACCAAAGTTCCAGTTTTAATAATTTATATCTTTTTATTATTATTATTATTATTAAATAAGCACAGGAAACAACTAAAATGTATACCTAAGATGTATTTTGACAAATACAGTTGAAACATAAAAGTCGAAATAGAATAAAACTAATGAGCTTCAAGTCTACCATTATCACAGGTTTGATTTTGACAAAGAGATATGCTCTTACACTTCATTAAAAGCATATTTAAATAGTGTTTTCTAGTGATACAAATATGGTAATTAGCTTAATTTCTCGTTTTCTTTGTTACTGTAAAGTTCATGTTATAAAGACACTTTTCTGGCTTTCAATTTGGCAAAATCTCTTATTATTGCATCCATATCAATTTCATTCAGAATGTCATCTTCAATGGCCATCAAAGCTAGTCCATTTAATCGTTCTTGAGATATACTTGATTTCAAATAATTCTTTATTAATTTTAGTTAAACTAGTTCAATACACAACAAATGACAAAAGTGTGTCTTAATTTATATGTAATTTGTCCCCGATCAGTGGCAGAACTTTAAAATCATGTTTCTCCGCAAAAATTCTTTTCAGGACCCCTTATGCCTATAGAACAATTCAATTCTTTCATGTTTCTTTCCAACATAGACGTTCGAAATCAGGCAGTAACACAATGTAAACACAAGTAATGATGCACCCATTGAGGTCCGAAGATTTTTTCGGAATAGCCTACAAAATGCAAATAATTTTGTGTATTTGCCCCCTGAAATTATGCTAATTGGGGGATCCAGACTCTCAGACTGCCTGTTCAGTGTTTCGTCCACACATATTTTAGGGGGCCACTCCCCCCGGGAGGAGATCAAAATAATACGTCTATAATATAATAATAAATAAAAGAGTACCAGCAGTGGCCCTACTAAGTGTGCCCCCCGGAAGATGTTTTGTGAATAGAAAACTGCACCTATTAGGGATGCACACGATACAAGATTTGTGGCTGTCTCGTCTGAAAATGTGCTGTAAAAGTGATGGCTCGACTCGAAAAATGTATATTTCTCTATTGGAAGAGCCGTGTCTCGACTCGAATTTTGTCTGGAAATTTCTGTCTCGACCTGGCCCCTTGCGCATCCGTAGCACCTATGTCGTTACATCCCTGAACACAAGTAACTAATAATCAAAACTCTACTTTGCATTAGAATTATTACTAATTTAAAATATCGCTCCATCTAAATTTATTAGCAGAGAATGGATTAATAATTATTGTTATCTGTCATAATAAAACGAGCATCTGTATACGCTGCTGTGATTGAAAGTGAGAGTACTGAAAAAAAAAATACTTGTCATCCAAATGACCTTTCGTCGCTTTCGATTATATCCTTTCAAGTTATATACTTATATGCCACGTGAAAACTAATTGTATTCAAACAAATTTTGAAATACATGAAATTTAATTCAGATCCGTAACCGAAATGACCGTATCGTTCCATTTTAATTCAACAATTAAATTACTGCAATCAGGTTAAAATAAATTTGTCAGCTTCAAAAGAATGTCGACCTGCAAATGCTTCGTTAACAGTGACTGATATTGACAACTCCCCACCTCAATATTTGTCTAATTTTGTCCAGCACTCGAAAGAAACTTTTTTAGAGCCTTCGGTTGCCTCTTATCTTCTTTCACGTTTTGTAGCTTTCTTTTCCGATAAAATGCTCACTTGGTTTTATATTGTTGATCATTATTATTACATGAAAAACAAAGTACTATTAAAAAGTGAAAGCACACATCATTATAAATTAAAAATATAAACAAAAACAAAATGACTTAGGATAGAAATGAAAATGTTGACGAATGACAAATGACTAATAGATATTAACAAAGTGAGCATTAAGCACTGGACAGCGATTGTGAGTCATTAGGAACTTAAGTTAAAATTTCCCTCAGAAATGATTTTTAAAGAACCCATTTGTACCGCCCGTCTTTTCTTAGTATTCGCTCCACTCCCTGGACGAATGGACAAGAAAGCCTACTTGCTTGCATGGGGGCCCGAAGAATGTTTTTAGGGGGGTCATCTCCCTCGTTACTATATTACGTTTGGTATTTTTATTTGTATTAAGAAAATCTTAAGAAATTATACATATACATTATACTTATCGTAAGCCAGGTGGGGCCCGGCCCTTTCGTCCCCTTTTGGGTGCCCATGCTTGCTTCAACTTTGATAATGTGCATTTCATTTACGGTGATCTTTCTCAACCCTTAACTGTTGAGAAAGGAATGAAGAGACTGTTATATTTGTATTTTGTGCATATGGTGGGATTGGGGAAAGAATACCAGTCTTTAGCTCTACGGTCATAGTGCTTAATACAACATCTATTGGAAAGCTAAATTTACATTGATTTTATCTCATATTCGTAAAATATCCCTTTTCCCTCTTTAAAAGATCTATCCTGTGCCATGGAAATTTTCCTCAAACTAGCATCTCTTGTGAGTGTGGCATTGGCATCAATTTCTAGAGGATATCAGGCTTAGCGCCTATTTTGAATTCTCCCTGTATGTTGTTATTGTTCTTCAAACAAGAAATTGTAATTATTAAATAATAAAGAAGAGACTTCCCTATGTTGTCACCTCATCCCAATACAAATTCATGCTTACCATTCTCTTCCTAGTTTCCGTAACTTCATCAAAACAAGCTCAGCCACGCCGTTTCAGCAATTAACAAACTTCCCTATTGACCAAGATAATTGTGATGAGCTGGTCACCCACGTGCGGAGCACCAGGAAGAAGCGAAAGCAAAGAAGTAGAACAAAACCAGGGGACACGGGACCCTCGAGGTGAGAAGTGTGACAGAAGCCGCCAGAAACACACTTTGGACCCCTATTCAGAAGAGTCGTCGTAGCAGCAATTGAAAGACGGTCGGCACGCCTGGGCCCTCACCAACCATTGCATGACAGAGGTGTCATTCTGAAGAGGCCAGGACATCTGGGAGCTGTTGCCCTGAGGTCGAGAGGTTCTTCACTCTCGAACGTGAGGTCCGGGATCGATACCAGACGGAAACACTCAACGAATTGGAGGATAAGGCTTCACCCGATATTTGAAGAGGCTCATCATATCGAAATGGCTGAGGTACAGTAAAACCCTTTCCTTTCCTAACCTTTGTGTCTCTGTGATTTCTTCTATTAGAAAACATGCATTTTATTTCATTCATCCCCAATTAATTACTTCAGCGCTGTACTGCTCAGATCCCCACGTACTTTCTCTCTTGCCATGCAAAGTGCTATCCCCACATTCTTTCAGTAAAGAACTGATAATTGAGCAAATAACTGTGGTTGTAACTCCACAGTACAATACAGCAAGAAATTGATGTGCGAGTCCATTTCATTTGTAAAGGTGTGTTTTACAGCCAACCAAGCGAAGATTCGACTTTATTGTCCTTTTGATGTATTTTATCTGTATCTCAGTCTGTACAATATTTATTCGAAGCTATATGAGGAAAATTTTTCATCATAACATTTTTAAAATGAATATTTACATTTAAAACAAAATTCATTTTTCTAATTTGGTGCCCTGTTCACCTGGCGCCGCCTGCGAACGCGTAGTTCGCAGGATTCAAGATCCGGCCCTGCAGTAACAATGGAATTCTGTATTACCGCCCGACTATCGTTGTTGTGAAAACATTCATCATAATATGACGTAGGAAAATGAGTTACATTAAGGTCTAAGATCTAATATCAAAGTTGAAACATCGCAAGTAAAACAAAAACATATAATAGCAAAAAGTTTTGAAAATAATTTCAGTTTAAACTAGCTGCGACTACATTTAATTCAAAATTGAACTTCTGGAGCGCAACATATGAGCGTAACTAAAAGAAAAAATCAATAAGAACAGTCGGGATTTGAACCTAAAGAAAACAAGTAGGAGTCCCTTATACTAACCATTCATCTACTATATTTTGTTTACTAAAAATATTTTCCATGCAGCAAAATGCCATTTCACACTGAAACATTAACAACATAAGAACAAAGTTTTCAAGAAAATTTCCCAAAGCTTATGTATTAAAAGTATCCCGGTATTCGCCCAGTGGTACTGCAAAATCACTAGTCAGGATGCCTCGTATCGAAATTTGAACCTGGAGACTCCCAATTACAAAGGTCAACGCTAACCAGTAACCTACGTTCGCTCAGTAAATGTCATGAAATTACTTTTCTGTAATTATTTTTGGAAAATGTTTATTATTTTCATGAAGCAAAGAGTGCATCTTCTACTTGGGTTGAGAACTATATACTATACTTCTAAGAGTCAACTAATAGTTGATGTTTATTATTTCCGTCGATTTTCTACGTCTGCTAAGTTATTTCAATTTTTTTTAAAGCTTTCCCTTCCGGTTATGACAATGATTAGAAATGAAGAGTCCTCTTCTTATACAATTCTTGATCATTGTAACATTTTTTAGTCTAAATTCTGAATTATTGAAAATATTTAAATTAGTTAGAATGAAGAGGATAATACTAAGAAACATGATTAGAAAAAAAAAGAAACATTGTTGTTTAACGAATTGATAGAATCAAGCTTTTTCAAAACATAAAAAATACTGTATGGTATGGGATGATCATGGAAAAAGTAAAAATAGCCATCGAGGACACACTAACCAATCACTGTACGCAGGTAAGTCAAGGTTCGTTAACTTGAAAATGAAATGAAATGAAATCTTTGAGTTTTACGTCCCGCGGTTATGCCGGTTAGGCTAAAGGAGACGGTGATGATGAATAATGAATGAAATGGTGGAATGAAGAAAGTGGGAGGAAACGGGAGAACTCCGAGAAAAACCATGCACACTGTGTTTATCCACCACAAAGTTCACTTGGCGGGGACTGGGATCGAACCCGTGACCCCAAGCACCAGAGGTGAACGTTCTATCACTGATTCGTTAACTTGGTTATATGAAGAAATCACTAACAGAAAATAGCTGATAGCTTTACGCCTAACCATCTCAGCGACCTCGAAACTATGAACTCTACATGAACACCGGTTGTCATTTTCGATCATTTTATATGTTACTCCCTTCCCAAGGTTGCTTGAAGCTCCCTTCCAAGGTCGCAAGCTGTCTTGCCCCTTATCCTAATGCATGAAAAGCAAATAATATTTTCGCCAGCGAGGGGCAGGGAAGGAAGAACGCACACAACTCGCTGTATAGCTTTAGGGCAAGTACCTAAAGGCACAAGCAATAAACCACCTGACCAAGAGCAATGTTGCGAAACATAAGGCAGGGTAAGCCCACGCTCAGCCTGTTCGGCACAAAATCACTGACCCTTCGAACAAGATAACATTATTGCGCTCTCAGAGTCAGGTTTTAATTGCATTTGTGTTGAAGTACGTTTTCTTTGATTTTTAAACATTTGATGAATTTCTTACACACTGTTGTGTATGATATTTTCTATGTGGAATATTATTGAATATTTTCTACTGTACACATTGTGTAAATAGAACTCATCTGTATTTCTTACATTGACTTTGAAAACTTTAGCAATGCCCTCATGCGCTGTGTACGGCTTTAAAATGAACACACGAAATAGAAAAGTTGGTGAAGCGAATGTCAAGTTCCGTTCATTTCCAAAGCAGGGAGATTTACAGCAATTGTAAAGCAATAGGAGTGTAATTTTGTCATCTGTGGTTGGACCCAAAAGGCCGTAGGTCCACGCTGCTTATGCCCTTAGCAGAGCTGAGCTGATTTTGAGTTTAACATCCCGTTCAGCACCGAGGCTATATGATATGTAGACCTACTGGTTAACGTGGAATCCGAATCACATGAGCTCCCACCGGGAATCGAACCTGGGTCTCCCACGCCAAACGCACGTACGCTAAGCTTGTGCCCTTAGTTTTATGAAATTTACCAAATGAATGAATATCTACATATTTTAACACAGTATATGAGTTCTTTGCTATATTGCTTTTGTAGTAATATTTTTGTCATTAATTTGCTTTATTATGTATCTTTCTATATAAAATAACAAGTTCTGGCTGGCTGATTGATCAACGCTAGGCCAAACCGCTTAAGCTAGAAACTTGAAGTTTAGAAAGGGCATATGATTTGTAATGTAAGGTTCCACTAAAAGAAGAATATTTGGAAATTTGAAGGGAAAAGGGAGAAAGAGGAGTGGCAATTATCTTAAAATGCCCATACCTTGGAATCTTTGAGTGTTAACGACATGAAATTTGGTATATGGACTTCTCATTTAAAATAATTAGATATGTATGTAAGCGTTTTTATGATATTTGCCCTAGAAAGGAAGAAAATAGGGTAAAGTTACAATTGTTATAATTGGATGGTCATAACTCGAAAATCGTTAAGGTTATTGACATGAAAATTGGTTGAGTTGATTTTGAGTTTAACGTCCCATTCAGTAGCGAAGCTATATGAAACGTTAACCTACTGATTAACGTGGAATTCGAAATACATGAGCTCCCGCCAGGAATTAAAATTGGTGTTTAGGTTTTGCAAGTAAAACAATTAAAGACAGGTTTCTGCGTTTTTTCATTTTTCCTTAGAAAAAAAAGGTTTAAATTGTAATTGGTAAAATAGATTGGCCATATTCCAAAATCCCTTAAGAGTATATATATTACGGTTAGAAGAAAAACAGCAGGAAGTCAAAGTTGGGAGTTGAAATTGTTACAATAAGATAGCCATATCTCGAAACCACTTAAGATCAGAGGTCTTAGGGATATGAGAAGTGAGAGGTCGGAGAAAGAGCAAATGCAAGCGTCTGGGGGCGGACTCCCGCCTAGACGAAAGCAAGTTATGCAATAAAAAAATTTGCATCAGTTAGACTTTACACGGCGGTTTCTGGGTGTTGGTTTTTGAAGCTCCAAGTTAATCACATAACTTCAATTTACATGTCTTTATTTTCTAAAATTCAGCAGTTGTTTATAAGTGGGTATTTTGGACTCAAATTTTACATTTAAATTCATATGTTTTTTCGTTATTTATATCTGGTATCAACTTTGTTTTCTTTATCAGAAAGATAGAAGAAATTTTCGATTATTTTTACATGTTCCTGTGTCTCCCATGATAGAACTAGAGGTGATATGGGTTTCGATTCCCGTCAGGAGTCGTGTGGTTCGGGTTCCACGTTAAGTCGTAGATGCACGTCTTGTATAGAGTAGTAGCTGAAAGACACGCTTCTAAACCAGTTTTCTTTCTTTCAATCTCCTTCCTCTTTGGGCACGCATAGGTTCAAACAGAAACATTCTTCACGGTTGGAGGACGCAAGGCTACTGTACCATAAGCGTACAACCCTTATGGGACTAGGTAGTGAGTTGCGCAGTTTGAGTAGCACACACGAATAAACCACGCTTACATTTATTATATATAATTAATAAAATCTCATATTAGGACTTACTCTGCACGTCAAACTTTTAACATATGTGACTTTTTAGATTCTGTTCTTCTTCTGCTTTATTATTATTATTATTACTATTATTATTATTATTATTATTATTATTATTATTATTATTATTATTATTATTATTATTATTATTATTATTATTATAGCTATATGAAGCAATTATCTCGGCAAACTTGGTTAATACACACCATTCAGCAACCGGTAGTTGTAGAAATCTGGCTTTTCCAACAGTAGTTGTTAGCTCAATCGGTAGAGCGCTGAGCCATGGATGCAAGGGTTGCGAGTTCGAATCTAGTTTAAGTCAAAAGATTTTTTTCCTGATATAATTCTTGAAATGGGAATGTTTCTCTCTCCACCTTTATCTCGTAATTCTGAATAGAGATGTTTGGATGTGAAAGGAAAAGTATACTAGAATATAAGAAAAGAGAGGTAATTTACATGATACCTTTGGCAATTTTTAACTATATTTTCACCTATCTAGGACGTTTCTAAAAAGTTCAGACTTCTAGAGCTCCTTTTCGCTCTCTTATCTGTCCTTTAACTAATTTCTACAGTTACTTAGTGAATCACATATACATATATTACAGATGTCGTATCTCTTTCTCTTCTCTCTACATCATGTCTGGAGGTGAATGTTTTGACAATAGGTTACAAACACGATTTTAAAAAATAATACGATCTGCGATATCAGTGATACATATTGTGGTGTTTAACTTAACATATAAAACAATAAATAGAAAAACTGAGAATACGAATCTTTTCGTGCACTGATGCTTCAATAGCAGTGAACTGATGCTTCAAATCTGTGTCTTTACTCCCTTCACCTATGTTAATTCCCTAGTCAAAATAAAAACTCTTCAAAATTAATCACAAATTCTTATACAACCATCCCTTCCTTGGAGTACTGCGCGGTCACATACCCGTCACTGCGATGTAAAGGCACTTATGGCGACGAGGATACATACCTTAGAGCTGTATGGAATACCTACACGGAGGAATACCTACGGAACTATCGTCCCTTGTGTGCCAATTGCGAGTGGCTTACAGAAGGCTGTCTTGAAGTTTTATTGTGGAATGGCTTCAGTTAGCATGGCTGAGTTGTAATAAGCATCTACGCAACTTGTGAGTGATATACAGTAGTCAGATGCTCTACTGTTACACGTGTAATTGCTGTATAACAGGATGGGAAATGTTGTGTTCAACGGTAGAGGGTTGTGTCCAGGTATTTAAGGTCGTGTAAAAGTGTAGACGTTGGTGTTTAAGTAAAATTGATTGTGTTAACCTGTACACGCCTGCGCGATGGAAGATTACCCTGTCCACGAGCTGGCAGATATGCAACTCATTTATGGAGTAGCAAAGGGCAATAGCCCAGAAGTGAGGCGTTTACATCGTGACCGTCGCCCTCAAAAGAGAGTAACTTTCCTTGTATTTTTCCACGCCTCCATATTCGACTTCGAGAGAGGGGTCCCTTCGGTTTCTCGTACGTGAAATCGGAGGAAATAGCCCCATATGGACAGCTGAACTTGAAGACAGCGTACGTCGAATGATCAAAACCGTCTTGAAACTATCATGTGTATGGCGTAAAAACCCACATGCAACTCTAGTAAACGATCAGCAGCAGAAATTTGGTGTGGTGTGGTGGATAATTTTGTGGTAGGATCTTATTTATTATCGGTCTGCCTGTGTGGGAGTACGTATCTTTTATTTTTACGTAATTGTCTCCCAAAATTGATAGAACATGTGCCCTTGAACATAAGACAGCAGATGTGATTTCAGTATGATAGTACACCTGCACATTTTGACAGGAATATGCAGACTTACCTAAATGAAACATTCCCAGATTGGGAGAGAAAAACCTGTGTTATGACAACCTCGTTCATTCTACCTCACGCTGCTTGATTTTTTATTTCGGGGATACGTATGAAACTCCGGCCACGACAGTCGAAGAACTTGTAGCTCGATGTAATATAGCTGCGGCAATCATCTACGAAATTTCAGATGTGCTTGATCACAGGCGGAAAAATTTGCTTCGCCGATGTCATCTTTGCAATGCGGTCAACGGCCGACAATATCAGACTGTGAACTGTTATTCTTCATAGCTGTCTCGTGTACACATACTGCATTGCGCAAATACTGTACAAGGTACCTCTGAGTATTTCACAGTTATCCTACCTTGTACGAAACAGAGTAAATCGATAATTTGAAATTGTATTTCTTTCTTTCCTTGTGCAACACGCGCAACACCTTGAGTATCGTCGAATTTCATTCCTTCTGTACTCGTAGTTATTATCTTCCACGGATTTACGCATTACGGGGAGGAAATCTTTTAATCTAGCTTACTTTGGCTCAAATTATATTCACATAATTTGTGGGAATCACTGTTGTTATGTGAAGAATCCCTTATACTCTAGTTCATCGTACATGATCTTTTGCCCCTGACTGTCTTATGCACAGTCGTTATAAACCTACTCTGGATCAAAGTTATTTTTTTCTCATTTTTACACACTCTTAAGTTGAACAGGAAGCCGTTGATTGATCATCCGTTACCATTGGCATAGAAGTTATAATTATGATAAGCTAAAGACTTCGTTTCATTTAAATTCTTCTTCCGAGTCCAGGAATCACCTCCAGACGTTCATTACATTAATGAAGTTACACACTATATATATAATGATAAAAAATAATACCGATATTAGTGTCGATGAAATAGTATTTGGAGTCACTCAG
This sequence comes from Thermobia domestica, assembly GCF_964235325.1. NCBI lineage: Eukaryota > Metazoa > Arthropoda > Insecta > Zygentoma > Lepismatidae > Thermobia > Thermobia domestica. The sequence continues at coordinate 234,675,306 of NC_137460.1, forward strand.
ACGAACAGTAACACTCCCGATGCAGTTTAAATCCATACTCAGATTCCATTGCCCTTTATGCTCAAAATGAAACTATTCTCCCCGTACGAAGAACGGGTATTCTGTTAATAATTTATTATTAAACATCACACCATAAAATACAAAGTGTATCACGTAATGTACACGTTATACTGTTACTTGCTTAATGTATAAATGGAGGATGAAGGACTATTATTGGATCAAAAGATCCAATATATTTCAGACAATAAATTTCTTGTAGGCTTTATATCTGGAGAACAACATATAGTGTACCCAAATCTAAACTATGACTGAACTCAGTATGATGTGCTTAGTGCCTGAATAAAACGAAAGCTCGATTTAGGGGCCATTCAAAAATTCTGTTGCCCTTGATCCAAAAAATCTAATATATTTCATTCAATAAAAAAAAAAATCTTGTACGTCTTATATCTGAAGAACTACATATAGTGCAGCCAAAACAAAACTATCACTTAACTCAGCATGATGTGCTTATTCCGAAAGTAATACGAAACCTTGATTTAGGGACCGTCCAAACGTTTGTAGCCCCTGATCCAAAAAGTCCAATATATTTCATTCAATCAATAATTTTATTGTATGTCTTATATATGGAGAACTACATATAGTGTAACCCAACCCAAGATATCACTTAACTCAGTGTGATATGCTTATTGCGTAAAAAATATGAAAAGTCGATTTAGGGACCGTCCAAAAATTTTGTGGCCCGTTATAAAAAAAAATCCAAAATATTTAATTAATCGAAATTTTTCTTGTACTCCTTATACCTGGAGAACTACATATCTGGAGAAAACTCGATTTAGAGACCGTTCGAATATTTTATGATAACTGATCCAAAAATTAATATTAGCCAAGATCACAATACTTTGATCCATTTTTTAGATCATTCCTAAAATTCTTGTTTTTATCCAATCTTTCTTTTAAACAGTATCACTCTCTTTGTTCTCAATTTGAAATTTATCAAGCAATTATAAAGCATTGCTTATTATCCAATTTGTATTCGGTGTAGAGCTTCAATTTTCTCAAAGTTTCAAATAAGATAATAAAATATGATTTACTATCGGAATTCGTGTCAGGTATTATTATTACTTTTATTGGTGTTTTCCTTTCTTTCAATTGTTAAAACAAGAAACTACCTTGCACTGTCATAAAATATGTGCTCTTTTCCAATAGCATAATAAGTGCTCATATAATTTTGAACTTTAAAATTAAGGATTGAATCAGTACAAGAAGTACAATTTGGATAACGAATGACTTATAATTGATGTTTAGTGGCGTACTGAAGTAAAGGGATTAAGGACTTTGAAACCCCCCTTGAGCAAGGTATTATGCAAAATTAAGCACGTTTATCATATTAGCACGTTTATATATATAAACACTTGATATTATATAAACTTGTGTTCCTAAAGCCCCTGAACCCCCTAAACATTTGCGTAGAGTACTGATTGTGTTTCTCTTATTATTTTAACCGTTTTATGCTTTGAACGAAATTTGAAGTGCAGGAACCCTGTGAAGGTGACCACCTTTACTATAAAAATTTCTTTAATGGTTCTTAGTTTTTCTTCAAAACAATCAATAACGAACGAAAAATAAATGATTGAGTTTGATTTTAAATCGAAATTTGAAATACCACCAAAAAGTTGGCCCACCCAACCTTATTTTGTAAATGACTCTTAATAATTTTCAAAACAAACTATTTCCTCTTCAAACCAATCAATAAGAAAGGAAAACATGTTATTAGCTTGAGTATTGAATCGATATTTAAAATCAGAAAAAACAGTATGAAGTTGACCACCAAATGTATCCTGGAAATAGATATATTTTACTGGTTGTTTTGAAACAAGTGATTTTTTCTTCAAAATAAGCAAACCGCCCCGAAACAAATCACCTTCATCAACATTATTTCTTAATTATATTCTTATGTTTTTCGAATCAAATTACTTTTCTTCCAAACAAGCAACAACAAATCCATATCAAACGATTGATTTTGGTCTTGAATCGAAATTTGTAAGTAAAGGAATCAGATTGAATTTGATCACATTCTAAATTTATTTTGTAAATCTCTTTCTCTATTTTTTCGAAACAAGCGATTTGCTCTTAAAAACAACCAATAAGAAACGCTTGGCTTCGGTTTTGATTCGAGACTTTAAAGTGGAGCCAATATGAAATTCCATCACCCATTTCTCTTGAAAAGACTCTTTGTGTTTTTCGAAACAGACTATTCTTTTTCAAAATAATTAGTAGCATACGCATATCAAACAATTGATTTTGATTTTCAATCAAAATTTTAAGTGGAGGAACAAGGGTAAATTTGGCCATATACCAACTTTATTTTGTAAACATCTCTTTATGTTTTAAGAAAGATACGATTTTTACTATTTTTCTTCAAAAAAGTCAATAACAAACGAAAAACAAACGATTGGCTTCCGATTTCAATTCGAAATTTGAAAGGAGGCAACTTAAATAGGTGCATTGCTTCGCTTAAAAAAAAAAAAAAAAAATCCAAACGCAAATTCTAAGCCTACACTTTTAAAATTGCAGTTACATGTACATACTTCAACTTAGTATACATAAAAAATTACAGCATTATAAAAATATCAGACAAATAATATTATTTATTCGGTATTGAAAACCTCGAATCAACTATTGGAGTTATTTAGCGTATTTTTTTTTAATATCACAAAATTAAAGGTGTATTTATTACGGCATGGATATATTACGCACAATATTTTTATACAATTTGTATATATATATATATATATATATATATATATATATATATATATATATATATATATATATATATATATATATATATATATAATATTTTTTTTAAATAGACCATTTAGAATTATTTATCCTTACAATTTTTTATATCCACAAATTCAAGGTGAGGGATATGCGATATTGATATTTTCAGAAAGTGTTGACCACCCTACAGAATGTCGATCCTGTGCCGTGTCGATCCTGTGCCGTGTCGATCCTATGCCGTTTCGGTCCTGTGCCGTGTCGATCCTGTGCCATTTCGGTCCTATGCCGTGTCGGCCCTGTGCCGTTTCGGTCCTATGCCGTGTCGATCCTACGCCGTTTCGTTCCTATGCCGTTTCGATCGTATGACGGTTCTCTCCTATATATCCTTGAGAAAATAATTGTTACTTAATATTGCGTAATTATAAAATAATGTATTTTTTATTATTTCGATCGTATGAAAGTTCTGCTGTCGATCCTATGCCATGTCGATCCTGTGCCGTTTCGGTTCTGTGCCGTGTCGATCCTATGCCGTGTCGATCCTACGCCGTGTCGATCCTATGCCGTGTCGATCCTACGCCGTGTCGGTCCTGTGCATGTAACCCAATACCACCACCACGGGCCTGCACAGTTCCCTTCTGTCACGATGGATCCATTTCTTCTTGCGGTTGGCGATGCACCCTTACCGGTTCATCTGCATGTATACTCATGTCCAAAATTATTGTCGCATGTCTATAAATATGTTGGTGTAGGAATATAATTTTATAACGAATTCGCCGGTATTTCTTATAATGTTGGTATGTGTATAATCGGCAAAAACATGTATGTGGGAAATTTCATGTCAAAAGAGCAGTAAATAAGAACAATAGAACAGAAATAAAACTTTCTTGTCCATTTAGCAACATTTTGTTTTACTCATTCTAATTTTCGTATTTATAATTCTTTTCCTATGAAATTTACCACAAATATACATTTCCCGATTATACATATAGCATCAGTATTAAAAGCAGTAGCGTAGCGTGGTATTCCGAAATGGGGATGCCAAAGTTAGTTACTTGTGCGATACAATACCGCTGCAATCAGCAATACGAGGGGAAATATAGGATTCCGAGGTAATATATGATTATAAAAAAATTAGGGGGGCCAGGCCACCCTAATTGGTGGCCTAGTGCGGCATACAGAAACAAATGCGTGGATTACGTTAGAAGCTAATAAGCAATTGTCTCAGCTCATTTTTGCCACTACCGTTGTGACGAGAAAACTTGTCCCACTGTTGAATGAACATTGTTTTCAGTATAGTTAGTTCCCTTTATTTCTTTTTCGTGGGAAGCTTCTTTCTCTTCCTCCGTATACCATACTTCAATCTCGTTATATATATATATATATATATATATATATATATATATATATATATATATATATATATATATATATATATATATATATATATATGTTGCCCCTAGAATTTTGTCATCTTGCGTCCGGAGCTCAGACGCCCGTTCGTGAATATGGCCTGAGTGTATACGTATATCATTTGAAGATGTAGAAAGCATTTAAAACAACTCAGGGGGCCTGTTTCTGTGTGTCTATTTTGCTGTCAGACATCCAGACACTGAAGGGCCCAAGCAATCTTTGCGAGGAGCGGGGAGTGCTGGCTCCCTTGGCCTACCAGATGGGTGACCGTGATTCTACATAATGCTTTATATTTATGCTTGTATGTATGAGCTCCCTCAAAGAGTTTTGTGCTACGCCAATGGCCATACTATGTATTGTGATGAAGATTAAAAGTTTGCCTTTAATTACGATTACAATTACGATGCATTTAATTACGATTAAAGCATAACTCTTTTTATACTATTATTTACAGAACCGACGTGCTTAAAAAAGGCATTGAACTAGCCATTTCTGTTTTGTTCTATTTCATTACAGTTAGCACTCGTACGTTCCGTACTGACACTATAGCTTAGTTCAAAATAGATAGAGTTGGAAATACTTGAGAATATGCCAGCTTATATCTAAAGCAAAATGTAGAGTTGCGAGGGTTGAAGAGGAGCGAAAAAGGAAATAGTTGGGCATGCGCATTCGACAGAAAGCAGACGAAAACCCCGATGCTTGTAGTAAGCCTGGATGCCCAAGGAACATAGCATACAAGAGGAAAGAATGAATGTGCATCTGAGTGACGCGCATGCGTAGGTTCCGCTTGTCAAAGTTAGGCGAGAGAGCGCATTCAGAAGATTGCAGTGGAAATATTTGTGATAATTGGAAGCAAACAATTTATATATAATGAAATACGTACTTTTTCTTATTAACAGGGGATGCCGGGCATACTGGCGTTCCCTTATGCTACGCCGCTGATTAAAAGTACCCTGCAAAATCATTATCAAATTGTATTCTTACAAGAAAACAGTTATAGATATGCGACAATCATTTTGGACATGAGTGTACGAATGTGAAACCGTCCAGGCAGCCTTTGCCCACATTTCCGCCGTCCAGAAGCAGTGTTCCTTTGCCCATGCTAGACGTTGTTTCCTGTGTTGTGTTGTTAGAAGGGATACTCGCGTGGGTCGATGGCTTCTGTACCCCATGGCATTGCGAATTGTGTGGCTGCTGACATAGCGTTGTTGTCTTGCATTGAACTTCTCCGCGATTTGACGCACTGTGGCTCGTCTATCGACGGTTACGATGCTAGCCACTCGGCGTCTACCCGTGTCGTTGACACGCTCCTGACCGCAGCAGTTTGTCCGTGAGGTTGCGGTTTGAACGGAAGCCAGGTACTCACGACACCCTTGACACAGTTGCCTTAGAATATCCGAGTGCCGCAAACATTTCCGAAATCAGGCCACCAAGTCGTCTGGCCCCTACGATTTGACCACGGTCAAGTGCATTCAGGTAATTCGTCTTGCCCATCACACACTGCATTGACACGGATACCGAGAAAAGAAGTATACGGCAGTAGTATCTTTGCAATGCATTTCATTCACATGCACTGGTGGAGTATCTGCAGGGCGGTTTCTGCAACTGTCCTGCTGTCTCTAATTCAACTCTGATCAGTGTATATCGCGCCGTAAAAAGCCTTGCAATGATAAATGAACTTAAACAAAAGTTCTAAATATACCAGTGTACTTTGAGACTTACTTTTCTCGATGGCGTTTTGGAGTTGAATGTCCACAGTTTTCGTTAACTTCCTTCTCAAAGAAGTTGCTTTTGGTGATAGCTTCATCATCACTTTCTTCATCTGCATTTTCAATTAAAGTAGTGCTATTACCCATTCGTGTCCCCTACTCTGCCCACAAAATGATGTACAATCTAGCTTTCTTCTTTTGCACCCACAATTGTTTCCGCAGTTCGCCTGGCAGTTGCATGCTAGAAACTTTAACAAATCTTCTGGAACAGGTTGTTCAAATGCTGTTACAGAAAGAAGACAATTACCACAAATTCTTCAGCCATGTTCAGTTGGAGCCTTCCACTGCTGAACTTGATAGAACACATGGAGATGTGTAGATTTTTTGCAGCAGCTGTTGTTGGAGATAGTACTGATAAATTGAGTGTCACTAATGCGTTGTTTGGATACAATCTTTTTGTACATGCAGAATCTTGTACAATTCAGATTTTCTTTCTCTGCACATCTATATAACGCTAAGAACATTTTTTCTCCAGCAGCTACCACATGATCAGCAGATGATGTTGGTTTATTGAAAGTATCCATTTCTAGACGTAGTTCTTATTTTTTCCCCAGTATTTTGTACGCAACTTTCTTCCCTTTACAGTGTGGAGTAGAAGTTGTATCACAACCAGTGAAGGCATGTGGAAATAAAAAGCAGTTCACTATATCTCCCAATGCTCTCTGAAGTTTGATACTGCTGTATATCTTATGTGGTCGCTTCGAGCCAGGAATAAACATGTAAGTCTCAGCTATTGCGGGTTCTACCATCAGAACCAAAACATCTGAATCTTCTCCACTATTACTGACGAGCCAGATTTTGCAAGATTTGTTACGATTAACACAACTAATGTACCTTCATCCCCATCTCGAGATATTTCGTCAGAAGTGATATCAATTCGGATTTGTTCTTTGTGTTAGAAAGAAATTCCTGTTGTGATAAACGAAAAACGTGGATGTTATCCACAACGATTACGCGTATTCATGGTTTCTTTGTTCATATCCAGTGTTTTATATCCTTTACACTAGGTTCACCATCATAACCATCAAATACAATACATTATTTACCATAGTGTTTTGTGATAAACCTCATATATTGCTCATATAATTGGCCGCAAAAATTATGGAAAACCAACAACTAGAGTTTTGGGACTTTTTTAGTATATTTTCAATGCATATAACACATTCTAACAGGTTTAATCTTTTAAAAAAATCTTTAAGTTCGATAGATTTCTGTCGTAATTGCACTGGAAAGGCGGAAAACCCGCAAATGGATTTTTTTTTTTATTTTTTTTGCAAGATAACATCAGTAAAACATATTTCAATAGATTTCATCTTCTTTTTGAAACGTTTATCTTAAACACTAATTTCAATGGACACATAGTACTACATACAGAAAGATAGTGCGAAAGTCTACTTTCAGGGTTCTTGCGTACTCCCAGCCAACGCCACAGTTTACGAACTATTTATTAGAATAGCCGGACTTCCAAACCTGTTGATACTTACCGGAAATTGCAATGAAAAGCCGTCTCAAATCACTCTATATCTTTTTCTTCATGTTAAATGACTCACTCATATGTTTTTATAGAAATTGTGCGCAGTCCGATGACGTTTGAAGCTTCATTGCGCATCTCTGACACTGTATATAGTGACAATATATACACATCGTTTTAAAGCTTATGAAATTTCCAACAACTTTTATTCGAGCACCTTTTTTCATATTTCTACTCTGTTAAGTTGTATGAGGCAATGAAAAGAATATGTCCCCTAATACAGATGACAATTTTTCACTTTATGCTAAAGTTATGCAAAAATGGTTACTCGGAGAAAAATGATAATAACTTGTTACATTGCCTATAATATTAGAAGTATAATAAAGAAAGAACGATCCTTCTACGTCAATTAATTTAGAAGTTAAGTGGCATAAACTAACTGCATGTGAGAAATCCAAGATGGCAGTCTATTTATTCAAAATGATGGAAAACCAATAACTGTTTTTTTTATTATTATTATTATTTTCTGGAGGTTAATGAAGAAGAGATCACGAACAAATTCCAAAAAGTCCCATCCTTTTATTCTAAATGTCTAGGTTTGGCCAGTTTTTGATGTAATTTGACTGGACTATTATACTTCTTGCAAGAAAATATGGAAATTTATTATTTGTAAAACCAAAATATATTTATTTTTTTCAAAATAGTATTTACAATAATATCCTTAAATTTCCTGGAAAAATTGTGGATGTTCAATAATAATATCTGCATGAGGAATGAATGAATATTTATTCTTCGAATTTTTATTTGCAATTTAGTATCTCCAGAGAAGTATGATTTATCCGAAGGTATAATCGTCAAACAGTAAAACCTAAAAGCTGCAAGTATTCGTGCTTCTTCGTTTGCGAAATTATTTTTGCAATATAATCAATGCTCATCATCATCATAGGTATTCTGCCTCTATTGGCAGGTCACTTGCCGCAGCTGAGAAGCTTCCATGCTCCACGGTCCTCCGCTAACTTCTTCGTCTTCGCGTATGATCTTTCTGTTTTAATATCATCCATTAATTGTAGTCTCCTTCGTCCCCTCCCTCTCTTTCCCGCCACCATACCCTCTAGGACATCCCTCATGATACAATCTCTTCTTAGGCAATGTCCCAACCAGTTTCTCTTCCTCTTCCTAATAATATCTAAAAGTGTTCTTTTCTCACCCACCATTTCTAACACTCTCTCATTCGTTTTCCGCTCTACCCAACTAATTCTTTCCATTCTTCTCCACACCCACATTTCGAAGGCTTCCAGTCGATTTTCGTCACTAATCAATGCTAAAGAAAGATAAATCATTACTGGGGCATGCACATTTACAGCTGCAAACTGAACAATTGTAACTGCGGTACACTTTGTGCATTGTGCTTCGTCACGTCTAGACAAACTTGCTCCGCCGGCAAGTGAGCAACGTTAAGCTAGACTGCCACTTTATAAGAGTCTTGTAGCTGTCATTTCAAAAAAATCTTGCAACCCGATCTTTTTATTTACTATTTACATATTACAACTTTCTGAAAGCAAGAGAGATATCTCCACCCATGCAGCACCTCACTCTAGTGAACAAATAATGAACCTCCTTATTAAAAACGTGTATTTTAGCGCGCTTCCCCTCTCCGTCCAAAAGAATCCGTTGTTTCGAAAGCGGCGAAATTGGATTTTTCTTTATGTCAGCGGGAGGGCGATATCAGGTAGCAAGCAAGACGATCCAGAAAGTTACACATGGTTTAACTCCTTGCAAGATGGAAAAAAGTGTTGTATGTCCCTTGAAAGACTATGTTTACATGGAGAAATATTGGAAGGTTGCAATTTTTTTTTTTTTTTTTTTTTTTTTTTTTTTTTTACAACAGCTACAATATTCTTGTAAAGTGGAAACTTGTCTTTATATAAACTTGCTGAAACAACTTTTCAGTGTTTCCTGTTTCACCATCATGGATAGATGGTTAATAAAGAAACTACTCCAGCACAGAATAGCGAAAATGAAGCACAAATGGAAAGAAATGAGAGAGTCGACGAAACAGCCAGTCAAAGGAAAACAGATGGCGAGAAAGTAGTGTTCAGCATTAGGCTCTAACCCTAAACCGTTAAAAAGAAAATACGACCCCGATTATTTTAAAATAGAATTTTGCTGGAATGAAAACGATGATCCACTTCCATAGTGATTCGCGGTGTTGTAAAATCGCGGTGGCACAGTGGTAGAGCGTTCACCTTCGGTGCTTGGGGTCCCTGGTTCGATCCCAGCTCGCGCCACGTGGACTTTGTGGCGGCCATGTGGACAAACACCGTGCTCGTTGGTTTTCTCGGGATTCTCCCGTTTCCTCCCACTTTCTTCATTTCATTCATTTGTCATCATCACCGTCTTCTTTAGCCTAAGCCGTATAACCGTGAGATGTAAACCTAAAGATTTCATTTTATTTCAAACAGACATAGGAGGTAATAAGACTAACGTTAAATATCTATAAACTATTATAATAGAACAGTGTTGGAACTCTGGATTGAGAAACAATTCCTAGGTCCTATTTACAGTATCAGCACTATTGGTATACGCAACGGCCACTGGAGGCCAATGTTGAATAAAATAACTTAATAAGCACCATGCACTATGAAACAATAGTGTACACCACAAAAAAAAGAGGATAGCACAGCATTTAAATGAATTCTAAATAAAAAATGTTCACTTAAGGCATTCCACGCATTTATCCCCACATCATGGGGGGTACAAATTTTTACAAAATTTTAACTGCCTCACAGTGAGGATTCAAGATTGCTGCTCTCACTATCGTTATGATGTTTTTAAGCAGCAGCAAAAAACATTAATAGATGTGTGATTTATTGACTCACCAAAACACACACAAACTTGAAACTCGGTTTCAAATATGCCATTTCTGAATCAAATCAGTTTTTGTTTTTTGTGTCATTATTACACCCTCTCAAAATTCATCAAAGTTTTTTTTTCTGACCGATATCTACCCACCCAACATGTGGGTGTAATTAAATTCCATAAAAATATACTGAAATGCAAAATATACATTTTTAAAAAGTTCTCCGCCCAATTCCCCCCTTCTACCCTACCTATTATAGTCTGCGTTCTGGCTGCCTTCCCCAGTTTTTATTTTCTAGATCCGCCATTGTTCATTTTCTTTCTTTACGTTCGCATACTTTACGTTTATTTGAGACTTTCACATTTCATACTATTTTCGTCTAAAAAGCATCTGTAATTCAACAGGGAAATAATTATATAATATGATAATTAAAATTAAATTCATTGTAATTTGGCCCATGACAAACACTATACTATTTTTTGTCAGGTCCATCGGTATTGTAACAGAGCGGTGCTTGAGCGATTGACCGTAGAGCTTCCAACTCCGAAACTATAGTGATAATTTCACAGCCTTGTTTTATTAGAAGTGTAAACTCTTTAGTTAGTGGAGGAGAGCGTAGATCACGGGTCAAAGTTGATGAGGATGGATTTTGGTGGGTTATGGATCAGAGTGAGTGCTGGTGGGTAGTGGGTCCAGTGAGTCATGGATCAAGTTTTCATTGACTCAGGCCATCTCTGTTGTGTACAGACCAGTACTTTACAAATATTTGTTATTGCAAAAAAAAGCCGTACGTTTTTAAAAAATATTGCAAAAAAAACAAATCCAAGAAAAAAGTATTGTACACATTTAACACGTTGACCGCCATGTGCATCACCGGTGATTCACAGTGGGTGTACTTTGCGGAACCATGTGCACCATATGTGATTCACAGGCTTTGCATCCTTGTTTTCGAAGCCATGTGAATCACTGGTAATGCACAAGCACATACGTTTTAAAATATGGTGAAATAAATTATCCGGCCTTACAAAGATGTTCGGCATTCTTGGTTTCAGTTTTTTTTTTATTATTATTATTATTGTGATCATTTTGGTACATATTTTCCTCCAATAAAATTGGCCGATTTCGTTCTTTTAGTCTAAAGATAAATTTCATAATGTCTATTAATTAGAACGTAAGTATATAATGCAAACTAGGGATTCTCAACTTTACCACTGCCCTACTACCATAAGTCGTATGTATTGTATCACCTAGCATACATAGTATACATATAATTTCAAAATAAACAAAGTCCTTGATAGCTGACTACTTCTCTTTGGCACAATCGAGTTTTTCTTTTGGTTTTTTTTTTTTTTTGTTTTCTTTTGTTTGTTTTTGAAAGCGTTACAAATCGAGTAGATCGTTTACAAAATAGTCCTGATTTTATTGTTCTCTCTTCTTTTCTTTCTTTTTAACTAATTGTAAGCCTAATAGTACGGAAGTCGGATAGTTTAAAGCCGGTAGCTAAGCCATTAACATACGGAAAACTGGCCTAAAATGGCACACGTCTTCTATTAACGCGAATAAATCCGTAACCTAAAGATCTAATACCAGTACATCATAACATAACTTGAATTAAATCTTACTTGGAAAGTTAATAATGTCACTGTAATTATTATTATTATTATTATTATTATTATTATTATTATTATTATTATTATTATTATTATTATTATTATTATTATTATTATTATTATTATTATTATTATTATTATTGTTGGCTTAATGTGTCATTTTTGGCTTATACTCGGATAAAATGACATACAGGCAGGCATGTAGCCACGGGAGGTCCGGATCCCCCTTCGAAATCATAAATGAAAAATTTAAGAAAGATTGAAACAAAAAGGAACGAGAAAAAGAAGAATCAGCGTTAAAAATTAAAAGCTAGAGTAAGATTTTGATTACTCTTTCTTATGAGGAGATTTGTATTACTTGCAATATATGATTGCGAATGAGCGGGATATCCTGCAAAATTCAGGGAATTCGAAAATTCTAGAAAAGTTACGGAATTCTCAGAACTTCGAAAGCATAGTGCCGTTCTGTAATAGTGTGGACATTTTTTTATCATAATTTTTCGTCATCGCTTCTCTGCAGTATAAAACATGTTACTTCAGAAACAGTTTTCTACTGCTCCTTTAACCTGTCATTTGGAACAGACGGTAGTAAAAGGAAAAATGAAAACAAAAAAGTTATATGGAAACAAAGTTCTGTTAACATTTGATTCAACACAGAGAGGAACGTAGATGTAAAATATTTTGCAAGACATAATTTGTACTATTTATAATAGTGGATATGTACTTTTTATAACAGTTGAATTCATATTGAAAGGAAAATTGTTATATTTGAATGAACAAACGAAGGAACGTAAATATTGTGTCATCTTTTTCAATACCTTTTTTATTCTTATACTCGAGATTTCTTCATAGTTTGTTATTAAAATACTTACTAACATATCTTTATTGTGAAATATTTTTCTTCAACACAAATTTCTGTTTAATAAAAAGTTCTTTGACTTCAGGTTTTACTGTATATTAAATCATATGTACCAGAAAGGAGAAACTCAGATACTCATTGTCAGTGTATGTATGCAAAGCAATTAGTATACCCTGTGGCGTATTTACCATTTTGTTTCGGAGGGCTACTAACGTTATTCCTGAAAAAGTGAAAACTCTGCAAGCTATTACGTTTACTTTAATATAGTAAATAAAATTTCGGGGGCTTAAGCCTGGAAGCCCCCCTTAAATACGCTACTGAGTGTACCTATTTCTTTTCTTCTACTTCTTGGATGTTCGATGAGCTTCGGAATACAATGCAGCATTTTCGTGTTATATAGTCTACAGAGCGTTTTTTTTTTAAGTGAACTTTTTTTTTTTTTTGAAAATCAAGAAGAGACGAGAATTTTTCATGATACTTCTTTCCTCCCACTTTCTCCATTGTCATTCCACCATTATCATCCATCTCATTATCACTGTCTCTCTTATAATCTGTGCATATTCGTGGGATGTTAAATTTAAAAAAAAAAAAAATCATTCGTGTGTCATTAATCACTTGTGTAACCGAAGAGAAAAATAGTACCGGAAATTTGCTATTTATTCAGCAGATGGCAATGCCGTTGAGTCAGATAGAGAGGAACATGTGTCGTTGTTTCCACTTTTTTTGAGAGGTATAATTTGGAGGGATAAATTTTTAATCATGTAGTTGTCCCTTATTGTATCCCTGTGTTTCGCTGAAGAATAAGCAAAAATGAAATTTGGTTTATGATGCATAATTCTACTATTGAGTTATTAGTTGTTTTTTTTTTTCTAATTTGTCACAGAAACTCTCTACCACATAATTTTATTTTTATTAGTGACCTGTATTTTTTCATGTTATATGCATATGTGAGTTATCTTTTAAACTGATAAAACCTTTTCTGTAAATATAACGATATATCTTATCGTCTTACAAAGGAAGATAGGCTCTTCTTTTCCACTTGTTTTCGTGATTGATAGATGACATCATTCAGCTGTAAGGAGTGCATCTTATAAGTCATTAAAACAGTGGGGAAATAAGGATTAGTCTAAAGTGAAGGTAAGCCATATTAGTTTTCTTTTTCTACACTATTGTTTATACCTTGAGTTCGCGCCCCCTGAAATGTAAATATCCTGAAACTTCTTCCGAGTAAACGTACTCCTATCGAAGACACAATCCGTTAGTAAATTGTTTCTTATACTGCGTTTCGTCTGCGCCATGTTGAGTTAGTTACCTAGTGTTCGTCAATGAATTGACGGTTCATTGAAATACAAGAAACTGTATATTCCGATTTGTATTCGAAGAAGTTAAATATTAACGTTTTGGTTCGGGCGTTCTAAGAAATCGTACCATCTTTTCTGTTAAACCTCTGCTTAAACCGGAAGTGACAAAAATAAAGGAATTTGGTTTCAACGTTGATTGCTACAGAGTAAAAGCGTTAATAGATAGCTACAAGCGGTTTCCTGCCCTCAATTAAGCGTCTCAAGATGATGTGTACACTGTGGCACTTGTAGATTTAATTCGCCCCGGTCGGGACTTTTCTCTCCATGGAGTGACTTGATCCCCTCTCCAATGGATTTCATTTCATGCCGCTAGACCAGGGAGGAGGGCTTGGAATATATCGACATTGTTGATAACAACTGCAGTGGAAAACGTTAAGATGAAAACGATCGACTGTAACTAGCAAACGGAACATGTATCCCTTCAGAGATGGAGTGAGTCGAATAGGTCAAGATTTGTGAGTGGGTTGTGGATCAATTGGACGTGACCCACCGACCCACTCTGCTCAGTGCATTGTAGACAGCATCTTCTGAACACTTGTGAATTTGTCTACGTTTTACTTCATTGAAGGCCTTCATTTCTCTTTCTTTTTCATTTGTTTCTCTTTACTTGCCTGAGATGAGTATATCTAATTGAAAAAAGAACTCCAGGCACTTTTGGATAGTCATATTTCTTACTGAAAATAATAACATTAGGACTTACTACTTGGCTTTCTGACAGACTCGAATTTTATAGTATTTTTTATTTTTTATTTTATTTTATTATTATTATTATTATTATTATTATTATTATTATTATTATTATTATTATTATTATTATTATTATTATTATTATTATTATACGTTAACTTACTTTAGCTTGATTTGAGACTTTCAAATTTCATCCTATTTTCCACTGCAAAGCATCTGCAATTCAGCAAGGAAACAATTGAAGAGTTCAGGGGAAAACAATAATAACCTTCATTTTAAAACTGCGTAAGTTGGTTACAGAAAAACAATAATAACTCTCATGTGAGCTGAGTTGCGGAAAAAATTCAAGATAGAAAAAATAGCACACTAAATATGTTGTTGTTTCAAACTTGAACTCTTTCGACAATTAAGCTCGCATAAGTGTTAACATTGTTTTTTTCTGTAACTAACTCACTTAGTTTTAAAATGAGGGTTATCATTATTTTCCTCCGAACTCCTTAATTATACATGATAGTTTCGTAAATTGAAATTGATCGTAATGTGGCCCATGACAAACACTTTACCATTTTATATCGTAAAGGTCAGATCCACCGGCATTCTAATAGAGGAACTTAAGCGATTGACCAAAAAAAAAAAAAATTAAAACTCTGATTAGTGATAATTTCACAACCTTGTTTTATCACAAGTGAAAACTCTTTATTCAGTGGAGAGGAGGGCGTGGGTCATGGGTCAGAGTTGATGACTAGGGGCTTTGTTGGGTCGCGGTAGGTCGTGGATTCAGTGGATCATGTATCACTGTGAGTGGTGGATCAGTGGGCCATATGTCAAGTTTTCATTGACCTACGCCATCTCTGCATGTTTCCCATGTATTTTGTAGAAAGCGATAGTGTTCATAATAATTGAATCAATTTCAAGCATTGAACATCCAAACTTTATTGAAAGACAAGTTGAAAGTCAATTAGAGAATAATCTGTCCACTTATTGGTTATTAGCTTTCGTCATTGCACCGAACACTTAATTTCACCCTTCAGAAGCATGCTTCCAAGAATAAAACTCTCAATAATGAATAAAACAAAATAACCAATAAATGGACAAATTATTCTGTAATTGCCTTTCTACTTACCTTTCAATAAAGTTTGAATGTTCAATTCTTGAAGTTGATTCAATTATTGTGAATATTATCACGCCCTTCAAAATACATGGGAATCTAATAAGTGCTGCTATCTGTTGGCTTTAAATTCACCTTAATAATGAAGAGGGTTAATTTTCTTTTGAAATAAATGTTACATTTGTTCCCCTTTAAAACTTATATTCCCCTACAAATTTGTTTGTTATAGGGGGAAGTCAGTGTCACTTGATACTGTGGTTGTGGAGTATGTTTAGATGACAAACCCAGATAACAACAGTTTGACCTTGATCTACTTGGACACTTGTTTCGGCTGTCCTTTGAAAACAAGATAAAAGGAGCAGTTTTAGCTTTAGCTTCATCCCGGTGAATTGTCTGTTCACCGTTAAATGTGCTTAGCATAAAGTTCAAGAATTATAGAGGCAAGCTCTGCTCTAATTTATTGCATATTTGTTGTTTTACGTCCCAAGGTTGTGTTCTTTAGGCGAAAACAGGTGTTTACAGATGAATGATCACTTAATGAAATTAATAGTGAAACAAGACTATGCCCAGAGCAGAATTCGAACCCACGACAAACAAGTCTTGCGATCGGTAGCGTAATATTTTAGACCGCTCGACCACATCAGTGCAAACAGGAGGTAAGTTGCTGTGACTCACAAAATATTGTGTGTATATAAATTACCTACACATTTCTCTGGTTCATTAATTACTACTACTCGTATTATTATTGCTTAGCGTATACATTAGAGACCTGCGTGGGCCGGGCCAAGACTCTGTTATTTCTTTGGGCCGGGCCGGGCTGGGGCCGATTAATTTCAATTCTATAATAATTATTGACTTTCGTTAAACGATAATTAGAATAAAGGCAAACGTTGAAGAAGTGTACCCGTGAAAAATGTTACAAAATGTAACTTTTAAAATTTATCGGGCCCGAGCCGGGCTTGGGCCAAGAATTTTAAAAAATTATCGGGCCGGGGCGGGCTCGGGCCGAAAATCTCCAAAACGTTTCGGGCCCGGGCTGGATTGGGCTCGGGCCGAAAAATTCGGCCCGTGCAGGTCTCTAGTATACAGAATGTCTGCAAGATGACAAATTCATATGATTTCATATCAGTAGCATAATTTCAGGTTTTGCTAAGGGGGGGGGGGGCAAGAGTGTCCACTGCGATGGGAGTTTCATGTGTTTTGTTAGTATTTTAGTATACAATTTATTTTTAAAAAAAAAAACATTTCTCAAATTCAGGGGGAATCGTGTCCGTCTAATTTCTTGGGGTACTCCCGTTTCCTCCCACTTCCTGATTCCACCAATTATTCCATCGTCATTCACTTCCCTTAACCATCCGTCTCTCTTAGCCTAAAGGGCATAATTGTGAGACGTTGAAGTGAAATATTTCATTTCAAACTCAGGGAGATAAGCAATTATTCTCCCTGCCCTCCTCGAATGACACCGTTGTTTCATATATGGTGTAGAGGTGCCCACATGCGATTTTTTTGGGCATAAGTTGCATCCATGAGAATATTTCGGGATAGTGATGATTTCAGGAGTGGCCCGGAGAGAATTTCCTCCCAGAGCTAGAAATTTTTTTCCCGGAACTATATCTCCTATTGCCCGCAATGTAAATTTTCAGTATTTACGAAACACTACTTTCCACTGCACACGGAGAAAAATGCATAATCCAGTCGGCATGTAAATGCTGTTTTTACTAGGTTACGCGCGTCACCACATTAAGTAATGTTGTTTCATCCGTAGTACGATCTACACCACCGTCCAGCGAAAATTTTGTATTGTGGGACCACCATTTCAAATCTAGAATTAACGCCATACCCATTCCGATGGTGATAACTTAGGTATATAATGTTGTTACTACCTTCCTACGAGTGTCCCCTCTTGGTTCTTTCTAAATCTGTGATTCCCTACCTTACGAGAGTAATAGTTTTTAACACGAAATTAATCATGAGAATGAAATTATCCAATCATACAGCGAATCTAGTTCGACGCCGAACTCCAACTTGGCATGGTGTTCCGACCTGCTGTACTTTATACATGAAATTACATTACTTAAGGAGCGCACCCGCGTAAATACGATGTATCCACACGGAAATCCTAGTCCTTTTTTTCTCAGTGCAGCATATTGGAATTTTTCCCGGAAGAAATCTGAAATCATCAATGTTTGTAGGAAAATAGTTTTTCATTGAAAACGTATAATCAGACTGGACAATGGTAAATTTGGGGAAGAATGTACAGTACATTTGGGGCAGAAGAATGATAAATTGAGTTTGGGATAAGAATGCTAAATTTCCGGTTGAAGAATGATAAATTTTGGGAGATCCGCCCATGCTCTTGGAAAGATGGGTACGTAACCTTTATCTTGTTCAAGGAGAATGGTAAAACTTGGACCAACTCTTGCGTACGTCATTGTCATTGGTATATACAGTTAGGTTGCGAAATACATGACTACATTACCGAACAGAAGAGACCCCAATAACGAATATACAATATATAAAAAAAACTGTAGGTAAATTTACATAAATGATAAGACGAGATACCATTTTACTATATTAACTTTACTTGTTGCTTTCAGCGGAATCTTTACCAAGCAGCAGGCCCGTAGCCAGCCCAAAAACTTAGGGAGGGCCGGCTGAAGTTAGGGGGGCCCGATCCAACCATATGATAGTTCATCACCATATTATAGTTCTTTTGCAAGCCTACTGTAAAACTTTTAGGGGGCCAGGAAAAATTTAGGGGAGGCCGGCCCCCCTAGACCCCCCTTCCCCTGGATACGGGCCTGCCAAGCAGGGACGTATGCACGGGCTGAGGTTTTTTTTTTTTTTTTTTTTTTTTCATTCGCTCAGCCGCGTTACTGTCAGCCGGTGCCTTGAGCATTCAAAACCAGCGAAGTATCATCATTGCGAATGATTTCTCTTTTGGGTTTATTTATTTCATAATTTTGAAGAAGGAAAGGGAAGGGAGAAAGGAAGTGAAACCAAAACCAGGGATTGAACAAAAAAATAAAAGATAAAAAAACTAACAAAAAAAAGAAACAAAAATAACTAAACTTAATATTTGCTTAACTCTACTCTCATTTCTAGTCTTGTGAGATTTTGTGTGTTTTTGTTTTATTCAGTCTGTTGCGTGTGTGTTATTTTGTGTCGTATGTTTTGTGTTTTGGTGTTTACCTTTTGCTCATCTTCTTCCTTCTTTTCTTCAGGTTTTCACTTTGAATGTTTGGTTTCTCTGGTTTCTGCCTGCATTTCTCTTCTATGTGTTCTATTTCACATTTGCACTGTTTACACTGGCTTTTCACCTGCATATTTTACCTCTTTTTACTATCCTACATCAACACTACACTACACTCACTACAGACCTTGACACTGACTGCTTCTGATGAAATCACTAACCTTCACTAACTAATACTTACACTAAAAAAAACACACATTACACTTACTTTTATCTAAATTTTCACATTTTCAAAGTTTTAATTTTCTTATGCTTCTATATAAGCGTTTCCTGTTACTTTTGCTTTGATGCCTTAGTGTTCTCAGTTGCGTATCATTGCCAGTTTCCACCCATTTGTGCTGGCTTGAGGTCCAGGGCCCACTCAGAGCACTTAATGCAGGCCCTGGTCCGTTTTATCCTTCGGCCGGCAACGGGGTGAGTCCTGGGAGACCGGACACCCCCGAAATCCCCGACTTTTCTGAAAATTTAGTCTAATTTCAGAGATAATCATAGGCGTAAATAGCACCCCCCCAAACCCGCGCCGGGAGGAGCGCAAAATATATATATAGAAAGTAGGGCGCAAAATATAAAGTAGTGGCGCATAACGAAGGGTTGCGGGGGGGGGCGATGATGTTTCAAGTTACGCAGTTATAATTTAGCAAATTTTAAAATAATTTATGCTTATATTGAATTTGACCCCCCACCCCCTTCCCCCGCAAAAGGCTTTGGACTTCTCGGAATAAATTCCTACATGCATCCCTGTTACCAAGCATACATAGTTGCAAGTGTTGCAACGCATTGAAAGTCCGAGGTAAAATACCTAGATGTGCTTTTTTCTTTTTTAACGAATGAAATAGACGGGTCCAGAATTGTGTTAATGTTTATATGGTATCACCAGTGGCATATTGAGAGGGCTATCGGGATCAAGCTCCGGAAATGAATTTGTTATTTTATCTCATTCCACGTACAACAATAATCTTCATTACCATTTCTAAGAACTTCATTGACTTTCCATTTTCTTATGCTCTTTCTACATAAATAATACTGTATTTGTCAAATTTCATTCAATGTAAGAAGTGTAATTTTTCCCCTTTCTTTCGTCCATTCAACTCTTGTTTTTTTTTTTTTTTTTCCTTAATTGTAACTCTCTTTCGTTTCTTCTATCATACTTTCGACCGTTGTTAGTTGTGATTCAAGTCGGCCGTGGTCAGTAACACCAGAACTAAGAGGAGCTGATAAGCGAAACTGTTTTTCCATATCAACATAACGGGATTTTAGTTATTACAGCAAAGGAATATTTACATCGTTTAGTTATAAAGAAAGGTAAATGCTTGAATTAAATAAAATCAAGAGGCGGGAATAAGTAGACCGGGAAATTAGGTAGGCCAAGAGGATGCTTCCTTTTGTACTATGAATAGAATAAAAGGATAGATTCACTGCTAAATTTCTACGTATATAATATTCACCAGTTGGCAATTCTTGCCATTAAAACTGCAGTCAGTATATTTTAGCTTCAACTTGTCTCAACATTTTCTTTCGGGTAAAAACGTACACAGATAAAACTGAATATTTCCATTTTATTTTTTCAAAATGAAATCAGTTAAGTTGAAATCATGGTTGAAATGATGTTACAGATATTGAACGTGTGTTTGCAGGAGCGTCATTTCAGGTTTTCCATGGGTGGTGGGTGGTAAGATCCTCCACCAACATACGAGTTTCATGCTTTTTCTTAGTATATTAGTAGACAATCGATTACCGGTAAAACATATTGAATTCTCAAATCCAGGTAGTCAATTGCTTCTCCTGCTTCCCCGTGTTGGGCATAGCCCCCCCCCCCCCGAAACAAAATCCTAAATACGCTACTGTGTATCACAATCCGAATAAAAGGCGCGTCTAGATTTAGAGGTGAGAATGTCTCCAAGAATAAGAGTGGCTTATGTTCAGAGTAATACCTCAGAGTATACGTAAGACTAATTTGGAGTAAATTCAATGGCGGTTCATGAGGGAAATCATACCGATAAAAAAATTAAATTGTATCGCTACAAGCAACGGAAGAAAACTCATGTCATACACGAATATTTGTGTACAGTTTTCTGAAGCTGTATGAAACTTCCTTTCTTTACCTTGTAGCCAGTGATGATTTAACGAGAAGTATTTCTCAAAATCGGACGCTACCTGGGTTACGGTATTTTAACAGTATAGGCCTGCTATTTTCATCCCTGTTTATTTAAAGTGTCCCCCGGGCAAATCATCTCATTTTTTATGTGACTTCCTCAGGAGTCGCTACTGTGTACTTTCCTGATACTCTTATGAGCATACAGGAAGTAAAACGACTAGATAGTACTGAAATGCTTGTGTTGTAATTAAATCAATTGTGGCAGTCTGGGATTTTCATATAAAGTGGTAACAGGACGGTATTTGATAGTTTTCATCTATGCAAAGACGAATTTGAAAACACTTTTAAATCTTCGCGTTTTACGTCCCATGGTTATGCCGGTTAGTCTAAAGGAAACGGTGATGATGAGTAATGAATGAAATGGTGGAATGAAGAAAGTGGGAGGAAACACCGAGAAAACCCACGCACACGGTGTTTGTGCAACACAAAGTTCACTTGGCGGGGGTTGGGATCGAAGTCGGGACCCCAAGCACCAGAGGTGAACGCTTTACCACCGCGCCACATAACCACTAAACTTTTCCACGTCGAGTGCACATGACACTGTTACTTGTTTTTAATAAATAAGTAAATAAGGTTTCCGTTGCAAATCGCGCGTAGAAACACTATTAAGCAGTACGCTTTATTTTTATATTTCATTCTTTAATGTTAAGCTCGAAACCAAGAATAGAAAGTGATGAAATCTATATTAATCGACCATTTCTCAAATGAAACAACAACCGTCTGCCGTGTCGTAACAAAACGCTGTAACTTTGGCGAAGAAGTTTTGCGAAAATGAGCCTTAAAGCTTTCATCCGAAAATGTGATCTGTATCGTGTAGAACCAGTGTAACTAGGCAATAATGGTCAACCAATCAATTTTCACCAAATTTAATCACACAACATGAATTTACGTAACATTACATGTAACCACGTGTTTCCGAAGTCAAGATACACTATTTCTACACGATACAGATCACATTTTCGGATGAAAACTTTAAGGCTCATTTTCGCAAAACTTCTTCGCCAAAGTTACAGCGTTTTGTCACGACACGGCAGCGTTAAGAAAGGAACTTCGCCTTAAATCTTAGACATCAAATCGAAAATTCTCATTTACCTACCTACTTAGAGTTACTGTCGCCCACGAGACGAGACGAAATAAGGAATAATGTTTTCTCGTCTCATCTTGTAAATTTTGTAGAAGCGTTATCCCGTTTGGAATCTCGAAGAATTTTCTCTCTTCTTTCCTCTAGATTCTCGAAAAGCTTTTAGACTTTCTCGACCAAGAATCCTCACCGGGGAACGAACCTGGCACCACTCCCACCGAAGGCGATTGTGTTGCTCATGAGACTCAAGTCGTGAAACATTAGAAAATACATTTTTATTAACAGCTGTGTACTACCAAAACATTGTGTCACGAGACGCCACTGCATGTATCAACGGATAGATAAGATTCAGCTGAACAAAATGACATCTTTGTGGGTAAATTCTCATGCGTAGTTTTTGAGAAAATGGAAGACATCTAACTTTTGGGGCGCCAAAAATATGTCGTTTGTTGCCAATAGCAATCGCTATTATTTATTTTGCTGAAAGGAAAGTTATTTATGAACTGTATATATACCAAATTACACTAAATTAACAGATTGCAGGCGCGCGCACGTAAATCTTTCTCTTTGGAAGGGTCCAATATTACAAGGCACTACGTTTGTTTCTACTGAATTCTGCATCCGAAAAGACGATAAGTAACTGTAAAATACTTCCACCTATATTTTCAGAAAAAATGAGAGAATTATATATATGAAGTGTAAGATCAAACTTTCATTTTACATCAATCATTTTCCTGTTAAACAAATATAGTTTTATTGAGAAAGTGTACAAATGTATGGTGAGTTACGGAGTTTTTTTTTGGGGGGGGGGGGTCGGAAGGGATCTGGAACCATTGGACACTCGTGGGTGTGCCCCTGACCGATTGTATCTATTATTTTTTTTCCTTTCTTAACGGTGCCGCGAATATACTCATTATAACACATTGAATTAAAAGAAATATGTAACAAATAAAGTTTGAAAATTATTCAGCACTAATAAACTCTTAATGTCCACTTAATTCAGCGTCAACTACTCTAGATTCGTGACTAAGAACCAACTATAATATCTATACTCTATGGTACGAGGGTGATTCAGAAAGTAATTCCTCCAAAGTAATACCTTTATTTGTGCTTAACAGATAGCACCGGTACAGGTGTCAGTGGAAAGCTCGCAATGTCAGATACAAATGGTGGCATCATTTTTCAACATAGTCACCATTACAAGCAACACACTTGCGCCAACGCGAAACAAAGTTTTTCATGCCGTCGGCGAGAATTGTGGTGGCTGCTGGCAACACCATTACTGAACTCCTGCTTCCACCTCCGCGTTGGTCCTGAAGATGATCCTTAAATTTAGGGAAGAACCCAAAGTCGCAGGGCGCAAGATCCGGTCTATAGGCAGGATGAGGCGTAATGTCAACAACACTTTGCCAATAGGTGGGACAACTTCGAATTTTTGGGCGGAGGAGAGGACGCGTGGCAGTACTTCATTGACTGACGCTTCGTTTCCGGGCCGTAATGGTGTATCCACGACTCATCGCCGGCGACGAATGTTGCCTGAGCGCACAACCTTCCGCAGTCAGAAATCGAATGACAGAACGCTGTTTCAATCGGACGTCACCACTAGATATCATGAATTGCTCCATTACTATGGAACGAGAAAAGACAGGAAGATGAAACAAGTCACATTCTATAGCTTAAACTTTAGTGCGTTAATGATAAACAGTTCAGAGGTGTTTGCTGTACTATTAGCCAAGTAGTGCGCTTGGAGGCATTACTTTCTGAATCACCCTCGTATTTACTTCCTAGCTGTAACAATTAACAATTTAATGTAAGTATTAATTATGTTTTTGTTCTCTTATTGCAGTGTGTAAGTAACCAATGGGACAAGTTAACGAGACGGTTCACATTGGGGAGCCATATTCATATACGCACACCACTCACATTAGAAGAGACTCGAATGGAGAATTGAGAATTTCGGAGCCAGAATTTGAAGAGTTTATGGCAAAGGTATGTCTCAGCGATTAGGATTAGGGTGAAGATCAACTACAACATTTATAATCACAGTTGCCCAAGAATGGAATCATAGTCGTATGTCAAAATTTCTAATTTTGAGTTAGCACCGGTCCTTATATCGATCGCTCACTTTCTAACCAACTTGATAGCCCGAGAGTGAAGACATCATCACCTATGATTGTTACAAATTCTAATAGCGATCGATACATCTTATAAACTCAGATAAAGTACCGGTACCGGTATTCTGACAATCTTCTTCAAAGCACAACATTTTAAGCTAGGATTTAATCATGTTGTTACGAGGAGAAGTCAAAAAGTAAAGGGACCTGATAAAAGGTACATTTATTTTAATGATAGAAAACTGAAACATACATTATTTTTCTACATAATGTCCCTGCACTTCAACGCACTTTTCCCAACATTTCACAAGTTTTTTGATTCTGTCGAAAAAAAAAAATAAGTTTTCCGGTTGCACCTGAAACCAATTTTGGGCCGCATCAATGACTTCTGCATCGGTTTCAAATCTTCTTCCCCTGATTCCTTTCTTCAATGGTTCAAATATATCAAAATCGCTTGGTGCCAGGTCTGGACTGTATGCCAGGTGTTATTACATTTTGTGTGTGTGTATGTGTGCGTTTCGTAATCAGTTGAGTGGGTGCCGGTAGCGTGAACCTAGTTCCACCCAGGATCTTTTTTCTTTCCCGTTTGTGTAACAACACATTTTTTGAACATTATAGGTCGTCAGCACAAAATGGTCACTATTTTTTGGCATATGTTTTAAAATTAATGCCGATGTGGGTTGGGACAAGTTCACGCACAAAAATAATAGGTAAACTCTCACCAAAAATGACTAATTAAAGCGGTACTTTTAAATATCGCACGAATGATATAAACGTATTTTTGAAGACATTTGAAGTTACTAAACAATTCGTGTAAGGGAGGCTGTACCAGTAAATATATCAGCGTGAAGATTCCAAATCCTGAAATACTTCCTATTTGCTCCTCTTCTTCACCTAATTGGTGTCAGCAAGAAGATTAGTGTAATTAACTTCCTATTTCCATGTTCACCTATTATATTAAAATGTCCTGTTGCCCACCGTGTAGCTTCTTTAAGTATTCAAGAACATATTAGTACCATAAATTGTGATTTAAAAAAAAAAACACTTTTGACTATTGATTTATCTTCTAGGAGGGAATCTCAAAGTCTCAAGAGTCCACGTGGGAAATTCTGCATTATTTCTATCATCGAGGTGGCATTGAATTAGTAAAGCAGTATTTACCAGAAATCAGGAGTTCTGTCAAGCGGCGGTCGTCCACGGACAGTCACTCATCCCACAGCCCACAAAAGGAAACGCTAACCAATGGTAAGATTTACTAGAATTCTCTTTCAAATCTTCGATACACTGACAAGGTACATTCGCGAAGTGTCTCCTCGAGATTCGTGTGAAATTGATTCAAATGCAAATTTCTCCGCGGTCCAATGTGTAATGTACTAATTTCAGCAGCCCATACCAGTAATTTGCATACGTATGGGCCTTCATATATCCGGAATTCAATCATTCACTACTATAACTCTCGGACACGAAATTGCTTTTAGTTTCTTTAGATGTAACTGGACATGAATGTGAGCATATGCAAAACAAATTGGATCAAGTACTGCTTCTCTGACACGTGTTACCCACCCCGGCCAGCATCTTGGATTCAACTTTTGGTTTTTCAAATGGGAATAAGTGCAGGTGATACATCAAATTCATGTACGATTTTCTCGGAAATTCATTGGAGTAGTAAGTTTTACCGTAGCTTGTACTGTTTGCATGTTGAATATCAGGCACTTCATGAAATTGAACCGAATAGAAAGTTGTGAAGGGCCCCGTGTATATATATGTAATCTTTTACTTGATTTATCGTTGACGAAATACAACGACGTGTATCGTTGACGACGTGTATTCTCTGAATGTACATACATACAAACACACAGACGTCAATATGAAAATTGTAGGTCTTCACTCAACATTTTCGAACAAATGTTTCTAATGGGTTCAAAATTACGGAAATTTTACACAGCACAAGGAAGATATATATATGATTTTAACATATTATCTAAAATGATTCTGGCCCCGTTATTTTAAGACTTTCCTGCCATCAAGCAGGAACTTCATAAGATTGCCTAAGGTAATTTAAATGCGTGTATATTAATTAATGCAACTAGGATTATATTTTAGTTTCTTTTGTAGCTATAACTCCATTCTATCATGGTGCTAACTTCGGATGAGTGATGCATATATATTTGTTGACACAAAATTTTCCTATCCTAATACAAAAAAAAATAATAATAAAATAAAATAAAATAAAATAAAAAAATACAAGTACTCAATGATCTTAACTGTAAACTAGTAAATGTAAAATAGTTTTCATTCTAAAAGCATAATAAAGTAAAATATTCAAAAATTTGAATTTTCCCAAACTTTCCGTTTTTTCAATAGTTTTCATTCTAAAATCATCATGTAGTAAAACATTTGGAAAGTTCAATTTTTACCAAACTTTTCGTTTTTTTTCAAGCTCGAGGCAAAAACGTAAAAAACTGGTTTTAACAAAAATTTCCAGTTTCTTTTCAGGCCTTCACAACACTAGTTTAGACCTATATTGAATAGGAACAAATAAAGAGGGGCTCAAAATTTTATTTCTTCCAGGGGCGTAAACTCTCTAAATATAAACCTAGCTATACTTTCTGTAAGGTCTCTGATATGTAGTAATAAGTTTCTGTAAAGAATTATTTGAAAGAAAAAAATCTTATTGTTCTCTTAAATTTTCAACTGTCAGTAGCAAAGGAAATTTCTTTTCTATGAAAAGGATACCAACCTATATTCCGATTCTATTATCTTGTGTTAAATGTTCATAATGAACGACTGCTGAAGGAAATTGTGGATTTATCCATAGTTTTTCACCTGCAATGACTTAGTTCAGTTCCTAAAACTCATTTTCCCCAAATTGATATCGAAATTAAAATCAATGGTGTAGGCCAGCCCTGGCCACGGCGAGCAGATAGTGGAAAATCTCCTCGTGAACGCTCACGAGCATTCTACGAGCAAATACCGTTGTTGGTGCTTCGTGAATCTTCGGGTTTTGTCCTTAGAGGAGCGGAAGTGTTGTCAACCTTGGCGGTAATCACTAGCTTACCAAATAAAAAAAAAAGTATGTATGATAACTGATTGCCATTTAGTGTATAGTGTTTTTTACAATGTGGTAACCGTTAACTATAGACAACACAAACTGGTAACAGCAATCAAATGATAAACTATGTACGTTCCTTTTCTTCTTTTTTCTTTCCTTTTGTTAAAGAAGGATGTGGTGGAACCAAACCATCGCTTACATTTATAAAAATTTGCCAGTTTGCCCAATGGAAAACCAGTTTTCAATATATATATATATATATATATATATATATATATATATTATCAAGTTCTTAATCCGAGTGTGGGTATGTTGTTTCGCTTTTTAGGAAAAGAGATAATCTGTTGATACGAAAAAAAAATACTGTAGCACTTGTTTGTAATTATCTAAGTATTATCTCCAGAAAATTAGCTCATGCATGTATGTGTGTACGAATAGGCTTAGCAAGGGGTTGGTTGTGGAGATTAGAAGCCACTATTACACTATCAATAGGAAGAATAGTATTTCTTACTCCACTTTTAAAGTGGGGCCGGGGTGGCTCAGTGGTAGAACGTTCACATCTGGTGCTTGGGGTCCCGGGTTCGATCCCAGCCCCCGCCAAGTGAACTTTGCGGTGGACAAACACCGTATGCGTGGGTTTTCTCGGGGTTTTCCCATTTCCTCCCAATTTCTTCATTCTATCATTTCATTCATTACTCATCATCACCGTCTCCTTTAGCCTAACCGGTATAACCGTGGGACGTAAAACCCAAAGATTTCATTTCATTTTTTCCACTTTTAATGTTACTTTGATCGCAAAGAATCAAACAAAATATTAAGAGAGCCAAAGAGATTTTCCATTTTTAAGAGTGACCATTAGTGGGTACCATTAGTTTTTTTTTTTTTTTTTTTTTTTTTTAACAAGGAGTGTCTTTTTAATAAGGAAAAATATATTGTCCCTGGCTGGTTGCTTGCCGGTGGCTTGTTAAAAGTGAAAAAGAATGTTAAATCATATCAACGACTGAAGCTACATGCTTGTCTTTCTTCGATAGTTACTGACTGGTTTTGAAAGTCACGATGTTGTAGGCCTACTGTAACAGCGTAAACTTGGAAGGGAACTTTCCAACTGAATGATACGAACAATTATTCCCAATGTCTTGAACATCAAACGTGGATTGCACGGATAACGCTTAAAGTGGGCTGAACTGCACTGGAATTTCCTTCCGGCAAATTAGTGTTTGGTCGGAACTCAGTTCTTCTGTGTAATTGTCTCTTAACAACATTTGAACATTTCTTTTAGATAATAATATCTAACTAACTCTATGGCCTATGGAACCCGAAGGTTCAATGCGGCGGTTACAACATATTTCCACTAACTTCTGTCCTTAACCAACTGGATCCAGTTTCTACTCTGTACTCTTATTTCTGCAAGATCCATCTTAATATTGTCTTCCCATCTACGTCTAGGTCTTCCTAGTGGTCTTCTTCCAATTGGGTTTTCAGTTAAAATTATGAAAGCGTTTCTAATTTCTTCCATTCTGGCTACACGGAATGGCCACCTGAGCCTTCTACACTTAATGACCCTAACAATGTTAAGTGAGCGGTATAAACTATGCAATTCCTCGTTATGAATTTCCTCAAATCCCCATTTTCATCCGTCTTTGGTCCGAATACTACTACTACTACTACTACTACTACTACTACTACTACTACTACTACTACTACTATTAATAATAATAATAATAATAATAATAATACGCATTATTATTATTATTATTATTATTATTATTATTATTATTATTATTATTATTATTATTATTATTATTATTATTATTATTATTATTATTATTATTATTATTATTTTCAACCTCCCGTCGTTCTGCTATCAATCTAGCAACGAAAGGCGTTCACAACTTAGCAAACGTGAAGCGAGTGACAAGTTACAGACCGAGTGCTAATGTAATGCAATGTCACGAATTGTGTAAGCAAGCTAAAAAAAGGCCTGAAACAATTCGTTTCCGATTTTTGCAGTCGTTTTTACGTCTGTAAGCTGACATGTTTAATATTAGTTTCTTTCTTTCTTTCTTTCTTTTTCATTTGTTAGTTACTTCAACGCTAACTGTAACCACTATCATGCGTCTTCCTAGATCAAAAAACGTACCAATTTTATTTTCTGCAGTGTTTTCGCGTCACTGCTTTCGAAATGGGGAGGGGGAGAGCACACCTGCACATTTCACGCTTGCGTCTGCTCAATGCTTCAACATCGTGCAAATTTGTGACCAGGCTTGGCCGTAGGTTTTTTACCGTCATGTGTGGTTGGCAACACTTATCGGAT
The DNA here is from genome assembly GCF_964235325.1 of Thermobia domestica. Taxonomy (NCBI): domain Eukaryota; kingdom Metazoa; phylum Arthropoda; class Insecta; order Zygentoma; family Lepismatidae; genus Thermobia; species Thermobia domestica. The sequence continues at coordinate 234,705,194 of NC_137460.1, forward strand.
GCAGTGGAAGGGGCGGAGCTACCAACACCTGTGCTCACCTGTTCTTATCTCCACTCGTTGTCGCTCACGCTTCGGCTCCGGGAGCCAATTCATGGGCAGGCCTGGTGTAGGCTCTCATAACACATTTAACATTTATATAGTTTCCATTGTAACAAATAATAATAATTGAAATGATTGTTTAATTATTTTTAGAATATATGTAAACAATAATTAAAAGAAAGTAAAATAAACATTTATGTTTTTTTCTTAAATAACTTTGTGAATGCTTATTGTTAATTTGCTTGTCATGTGCTTAGACCAAATTTTTAGTGGCAATGTGCAGTAGTATGGTGATGCTATTAAGAGATTTGTTTTCCTATATATCAAGAACGAAAGCAAAAAATGTTGGTAGCTATCTAAAGGTCGATTACAGTATCTATATTGGGTCAACTGTACATTACTTATTTCAGATTTGTTTCTTGGTTCGATCCCAGCTCGCTCCAAGTGAACTTTGTACTGGACAAACACCGTGTGCGTGGGTTTTCTCGGGGTTCTCCCGTTTCCTCCCATTTTATTCATTCCACCATTCCATTCATTTCTCATCATCACCGTCCAAAGGCCGCCCATCAGGGGTGCAAGGTGGGACGCTCGCCCTCCTAAGAGGAAATCGTACTTGGGAATATCGAAAGCCCAATAGAATTTTTACATTAGTTATAGCAAAATTTGAAACTATATTTGAAACCTTGCTTATATTTGCCTCCCCTTGAAAACCACAACATGGGCGCCCTTGTCACCGTCTCCTTTAGCCTTGCCGACATAACCATGGGACGTAAAACTGAAAGATTTCAGTTTTTCATTTTTATTTTGGACCGTAACAAGACTTACGTGAGAGTAGTAAGAAATTAGAGATGCCATATTGAAATAATATTTGATAGAATTAAAAGAACATCTCTAAGTTTATTCTCTTCAAGTACAGATGTATTTCCTCTTTAGATAATAAATTTATTTAATGGTCTAAGGTGAAAGTCATATCATACTCGGTGAGATTTTCAGTACATACCTCTTCTCCAATCCATACCGGGCCCACCACTTCTCCTTCTGGTAGATGTTAGAGAACATTTTTCACTTAAGGATCACAAAAACGTCCGATAGAGGTTCTACCAAAACTAATCCTCTGTCTTGTTGTACTCTGGATTTTATTCAGAAGAGCCTTCTTAGGTTCAATTCAGCAGTTTTCTATCATGGAATCCGGTAGTGCACTAAAGAATCAGGAATCCAGACAGGGTGGTATAGTCAAGACAGAGCAGTATACTCACAGAAAATACAGTAAACCATTAATGATCGTTCTTTCCAAGTACGATACAAACAATATTGTGCAATGAAGCTATTGGTCATAATTTCGAACATCTTCTGTACCACTTACGGAGCACATGTACTATCCCAAAACACTTCTGTCGAAAAGAAAGGCAAGTTCCAAATATAAACAAAAATAAAGTGATGTTATTACGAGCCAAATTGTTCAACCAAGGGTAAGTTATGATATCGATCCTGACAATTTCTTGAAATAAATTTCCTCACTGAAACTATTTGAAGAACTTGGCCAACTAGCTACAGCAGAACTGCGTCTTCGACCTATCACCTACTAGGCACCTTAAAGCAAATTTATTTCAATAACTTGGCAGAATTGATATGATTGCTTACCTTGGCTGAACAATTTGGCCGTATTGATAACATAACTTTATTTTTTGAAGATTTGAAATTTGGCTTTCTTTTTGACACTTGGTGTTTTCACTTCGTATACAAGAACTTCTAGTACATTTAATACCGGGGTTTAATAATGTTTTCAGTATTTTTTTAAATTAATATTTGGAATCCCTTTAGTTGCGGAATCTGTTTGCTAGTAACTGCTTGTAATTTGGCATTGCTGACATTACTACTTAGCAAGCAGTGTCTTGTTGAAAATTATCATTTTAATAAACTATTCAAGGGATAGTCTCGGGGTTGATGACGCTGTTTGTCCCCCTTTCCCCCTAGTAATTGTACCCGAAATCTTGGAATTTTCTGGAGATGTATGTGTTATCCCTACAAAAACGCGAAATTTGGTATTTCTAGTTAGTTGGGAACTTACCGAACACTTACATCAGTCAGTCAGTCAGCTTCGAAAAAACGTGGTTTGAGTTTGTTCATATGTCAATCCTATGGTCCCTTACACTTAAGACTTGGTACTTTTCTACAACATATCGTTACTAGTAACTGTATATAACTTGGCGTTGTTGATGTTATTCGTTACTTAGCAGTGATGTCTTGAAAATCAACATTTCGGTCTATGTAGTTGTTCGTGTAAAGTTAACTTGCAGCGCGGCTGGTTTGCTCTGCTTGGATTGGAACTTCGTTGTGTGTGCTGGTGCGTACGCTGATGTATTGTATATCAAAGGGAGAAATTTGGCTAATACATTGTTTTCCTTCACATGAAAAATATCACTTTTTGTTTAGAACTATATTCATTTGTTTTTTATCTTTTAAAATGTTTAACATTTGAATCAAGCTGACAACACCTCATACATAAAAATCAATAACACTTACAGGGAATATGTAAGAAATTTTATCAATATAATATGGTATCATATTCAACAGGTAATTTGTCTCAAAGACATTCCATTGACGCCACGCATCAAGCGGAAGACAACCTACAACTAGTAAGTAAACACTTCTTCATTCAAATAGCCACAATAAATCTTTACTGAAAGCTAAGAACTCAATAACTACGTGTACGAGAGTATTTCGAAAAGTTTCGGCTTGATACTGGAAAATCGCGCTACTGGTAGAAAACCGTTCATGACATAGTGCCATCTATGGGTGAAATAATGCATCCGTTTTAACTGTCTAGCTGCGTCCATTCATTAGGGGCAACAATTTGAATCAGTCATTGTAAATACGACCCGCTCGGGAGAGTAATGCTCCCGAAATTACGTTGTTTTCGCGCGCTACTCTAGCCAGCTGTTTTACGCGCTATCCTAACCAGTTGTTTTAAGTTGGTCACAAAATTTATATCATGGAGTAGAAGGGGAACAAAACGAGTTCTGCGGGGCTTCTAACCCTTTCCTACTACTACTTATCTGCACAAAAGTAAGTAAATTATTTTTTTGAGTATTATTTTCATATTATTTTAATTTAAAAAGAGTTATAAAAATGTTTAAAAAAAAATACTCGGGCCGGGTTTGAACACGCCAAAGGAGATTTTTGTTACTAGCATATAGCGCTAGACCACTTTTTTTTTTTTTTTTTTTTTTGATATACCACTCAACCACGAGGACCGACCATAACAATTGTTTGATTTCTGCTATTTGAATGCAATGTGGCAAGAAATGGATAACGCCAACCAATCAGAACTGTGTTTTTCGTTCCTACTTCTAGGAGCATTACTCTCCTGAGCTAGTCTTTTGTAAATTGTGCTCGCATGGTGCATGACATGGTCCAGTCCACACGGCTGTTGTTGTCTCGGCTGCAGTGAGTAAGAATGACTTCGAGGAGATTCAGTGCCTCCAACAAACGGACGCAGCTAGACACTAAAAATAATACAAAATTTACCATTTTTCTCTTCCTTGTTTTTCATGACTGACAGGAGATAATGAAATGTAAATTACTACAACCATAGATAAAGTTATTCTACAACAGAAAATATGAATCTGAAGAACTTTCAGTGTTGCCATCTATACAAATTACAGTGTTGCCAGAATAACATCTCCCTCAAAATCTAAGTTAAGGCAGTGACTAGAGGAACGAACTCAACTGCATTTGATTACTTATCATGTTGTTTTGGTACCCTGTGAACTACTCTTTAATTAACATTATTATTTAATTTTAATAACTGTATGTTAAAACTATTTTGTTTATTACAAACTAAATACAACTATTATTTGAAAACTAGATCAAAGGATTCCAAGACAGCATGATACATAATCAAATGTAGTTGAGTTCGTTCCTCTAGTCGCTGCCTTAAATTAGATTTTGGAGGAAATGTTACTCTGGCAACACTGTAATTTCTATGGATGTCAACACTGAAAATTCTTCAGATTTATATTTTCTGCTGTAGAATGACATTATCTATGATTGTAGCAAGTTGCGTTTCATTACCTTCTTTCAGTTATGACAAACAAGGAAAAGAAAATTGCAAATTTTGTATTATTTTTAGTATGTCAGGCTCTTAAGAATAGATATGAGGTGCAAATAGAAAAGTATTCTAGTATACGGGCAGGGGCGTCATTTAGGGGGGCAGGAGGGGGCAATTGCCCCCCCCCCAAGAATTTGAGGAATTAATATACTTTAGTCGATTGTCTACTAATATACTAGTACAAAACGTGAAAATCTTATGTCAGAAGTGCTCTTGCCCCCCCCCCAAGCGAAGTCTGAAATGACGCCCCTGTATACGGGTACCAGATTTGTTTCGTGAATGCGGGAAGAGTACTTACCGTTACATTACCAAGATAATAGGCTTACATTGAAACCTGGGGATATCTGGTAATCTAACTATTATTATGCTTTTGAGTTGTCATTAGACAAACGAGTATCAGTTACAAGTAGTATATTCGTGACTGTTAGGAATACGAGTGTCACTGTTAAGAGAAGATAGATCTGATAGTTATATATATACAGTAGGTAAACAGTGTGTTGGAGCAGAATATGAATTATTATTAGCAACGAACGACATACTTTTAAGCACCAACAAGTTCGTTTTCGTTGATTTTCTCGGAAACTACGCATCAGAATTTAGCATTCAACATGTTATTTTGTTAAGCTGTATGAGGTCTATCGATTGATCGATGTGGTCTTACCTTTGGATAATAATCCTTGGTATTAGAATATATTGTTATAACTTTTTAAAAGCAGCTTCAGTAACGGTCTCTCTTATCCATTGTTCTTTAGTGTAGTTTGTAATCTACTTCTTTCAAAAACCTTAGATTATATTAGCTCATGCATATTCCTGATAATGGCTTTTAAAAACCTTTATTTGGCAGTGCATATTTCGTTTCCACTAGTAAACTGAAAGTATTTTAAATTTAATTTATAATATTGTAATATACTTGCCTGCACATATGTGCATATAATGTTTTGTCATCCTCCTACGAGATGTGTTAGAAAAGTATCGAGATTGATTTTCTGTTAACGAAGATTTCTATTATTTTTACAAATGAAAATTATCCCCTTGAAAATAGTCCCCTTGGGCAGCTACATAGAAAGGGGGTCGTTGTTTCCATTTTTCACAGCAGTGCTGGAATACCTTTACGCTCATTGGTTGCGCTATTCTGGATATTATCCAAAGTACCAAAATGGTGCCCTTTCAAAATTTGTTGAAGACAACGGAGAGACATGGTGCAGCATTGAAGTGCGGGCATGCCTGGTTCCACACATGCCATCCTTTTCCTGAGTTTTTTAAGGTTTTCCGATAATAAAAAAAAAACTTTGATTCAGAGTTCGTTATGATAGCACAAATTTCTTGAGAACAATCCCCAACTGTTCAAAAAATAAAACAAATGAGCATCAATTTGATTTTCGATTTTCTCATTCTCGTTTTCCTAGGACGGGAAGAGTTTGCAGCGTCCAACCTCGGACTTTGGAGTTTTGTCTCGGGCATCGTACTCGGAAGTCCATCATTCATCCATCACCTGTGATAACGCGACTGAAGAATCCTGCTCCTAGGATCAAAACACGCATCTTTCTGATTGGGATTCTGCTCAATCTTCAGGTTCTTTCGAACCATACCAGGCACGTAGCCAAGGCCCTCTGCCCCCCTTCGAAGCCAGAAATGAAAAAAAAAATAAGGAAGAAACGAAAAGAAACGATAAGAAGAATCAGCATTAAAAATAAAAAGCTAGAGCAAGGTTTTGGTTACTCTTTCTTATGAGAAGATTTGTATTACTTGCAATATATGATTGCGAATGAGCGGGATATCCTGGAAAAATCAAGGAATTCTAAATTTCTAGAAAAGTTACGGACTTCTCAGAACTTCTGCTAGTACTCAGGGAAATTTCAAGCTTTCGAAAGCATAGTGCCGTTCTGTAATAGTGTGGACATTTTTTATCATAATTTTTTGTCATCCCTTCTCTGCAGTATCAAACATGTTATTTCAGAAACAGTTTTCTACTGCTCCTTTAAGACAGTAGTTGACGGAATAACAAAAAAAAATGTGGAAAGAAAGCTCTCTTAACATTTGATTCAACAGAGAAAGGAACGCAGATATTGTAAAATATTTTACAAGACATTATTGGATATGTACTTTTTATAATAGTGGATATGTACTTTATATAATAGTTGAGGTCATAATGAAAGGAAAATTCTAATATTTGAATGAATAAAGAAAGGAACATAAATATTGTAAAATCTTTTTCACTTCTTTTTTTTTAATTTTTTACTCGAGATTTCTTCGTAGTTTGTCATTAAAATACTTACTAACATATCCTCATGTTATTGTCCTCACAAACTAATATATGTTGCCAGTTTAGATTGGTCGAGCTGCTGGTGTAATAACCACAATATTTCATGTCATGCCTCCCCCCATTACGAAACACTGGCTAAACGAATCATTGTATGTTGCCACTAAAATAGTTTAGAATGGTCGAGCCTCTGGTGTGGTGACCACAGTATTTTATGTCACGGACCTATCCTCCCCTTTTACGAAATCCTGGCTACGTGCCTGCATATTGGCGCATTTTTTTCTCATGTCCAGATTCTAAACTAAATGAATAGTAAACACGATCAAATTTAACTCACGACTGATCATTCTCACCGTCAATCGATGATCTGACCTCACAAAAGACTGCACTCTTTCCACATTGTCATACATTTTTGAGATCGAAAGTCTTCTTGCACGGGATTTGTCTTCCACTTGTTCTCGGCCTTCTGAAAAAGAACTTTTGCCATCTGAAAACTTGTGCCCTGGATAGGGAATGTTCTCCATAAGCCCTTTGAAACTTTCCGTAACTCATAGTTGGGGATTCACCAAGCTTTCCACAAAATTTAATGGCACAACGTTGCTAAACTTTGGCCGTTCCATTTTCGTAACGTACCTCACACACACAACTTCAATTCAAACGCTCTGGACAATCGTGTAGCAACAGGAGCAAGTCCAAACTTGTACTGAGTCAACGGCAAAGATTAACTTAACTGCCGTCTAAAGATGAAAGCAGCAGCGCTGTCCGTTCGTTGATTAGTTGATAGATTGATTGGGGTATTAATGGGGACGATTGTCCGTTCGTGCACCGTGTTGCCAGACCTGTGTCGTGCGTGAAAAATCAGCGTCCTGGGCGAGCCCCATGCCGTAAAGGTCGCCAACACTTAGTGGCCAAGTTGTTGGTAAATGTCGATCGTCGATATAACGACGCGTCGAAGGATTGCCGGTAGTGTGCCATTGGCGATAGGGTTTCGTCGAGTCGAAACAGATATCTAGAGTCGGGGTGTTGTAGTAGCGATGACTGCATTTTGGATCGCGCTCCTTCGATTTGACGCGGAGAATCGCGAAGGGACGAACACGAACTATCACTACTTATGTGGGTGCGGTTATTATTATATATTATTTTTTCCTGACGTATTGTTCCTAAAGTGAGTTCTGGGGATCAAAAGAGTAACCCTGCCTCTACATATATCATAAAGTTAAAAATCTTGAGTATGTATGAATTTAGATTGCAACTATCGCTGATCATTAGAAAGTGAATGTGGGAGAACTATGAAATAAAGTAAACAGACGCGCGTCATTGTGTAATAACATTAAATGGTGAACGCATTTTATCTGATCCCAAACGGTTATCACGGAATATGCACGGTTAAAGAAGCACTCTGATTAAGCAAATTAAGAAGACTTTAACGATTTATCACTCTACAAGCAATCTTTCCTCCAATGCCTCCGTGGCGAAGTCGGAAGAATACGCTCCTAGAAAACCTAAGGTTGGTGTTTCGCGCCCACCTCGCGGTAGCTTTTTTTTTTTTTTTTGGCTCAGTTTAATGTAAACAATCACGTATATAGGCCATTTAACATATTTTGGGGAAGTAATGTTGTGGTTCATTGGCGTTTCGTCGCATCTCTACAACTGGTGGGCTGTTGGTGGTATAATTTTCAAAACCGACGTGCGGTCACGCGGATCGTCGATACGGGGCCTCCAATTTCTGGTGAGATGTCGCTAGTTGTCCATCGGTGGTCTACCGACTCTTTCGGCATAGGAAGAGTATACGATGGCGCCCCCGTACATATGAGTGAGGTCGATGGACCAGCCGCAAAGGGTACACGGCACTAGTCCTAAACGGCACAAGACCTAAAAATTATTTCGCGGCACAAGTCCTAAACGGCACTAGTAATAAACGACATAAGACCTAAACGGCACAAGTCCTAAAAATCATTTCGTGGCACAAGTCCTAAATGGCACTAGTTCTAAACGGCACAAGACCTAAACGACACTGGACATGAAAATCTCTTGTGGCACTACCATCGCATCCGTCCAAGAATACTGTCAATCTGTTAGTCAAAGTTTTAGATATACTGTATCATATTACAGAACCAGATTCTAGCTTATTTCTTACAAGTAATTTGTATAAATACATGTTCTATCGTTGTGAAATAAAAATAAATAAATAAATAAAGTCTATTGTTCTTTCTTGCAGTTTGCCTGATAGCATTTGTATGGTGACAAAATATTAACTACCTATCAAATGTAATTCTCAGCAGGGAGTAATCTACAACCCCCCAACACCCCCCTAACACCCCTCCAAATTTCTTTACACACACCCCTAGATGGAAAGGAATACTCCCCCAAATCCAATTGTATCAATTAGTATCATATAGGTTATTTATTACATCAAGTTAAAAAAAGGTTTAGCGTTTAGGAAAGAAGACAATATTCTTATTTATTTATTTCACTTCAAAATACGAAGCGACCTCTTTCTCATGTACGGCTTCGAGAACCACATGACCTCATTGTTTCTGGCGGTGTTTCGATCAAAACAATTGACAAAACAGACCGCTGATACCTACCCTCCTAGGCTCCGCGGTCGTTTTCGAGAAAAGAGATTGAGTGGACATCTTCGTAAGAGGACAAACTTTCTTATTCTTCCATGCCATAAATATGCGTGGTGTGGTGTTATGATAGAGAACCCTTCCTTTTAGGGACATCTCTCATTTACAGACAAATAATCGGTTCCACCGATGTCCGTTTTGAAAAATTTCACTGTATTACTTAGTTTAATAATAATAATAATAAACGCTCAAAAGTGTAAACTTACTTTATTGAACTTACCACTGCAAAGAGTTGATATTATTATTAGTAATAATAATAATAATAATAATAATAATAATAATAATAATAATAATAATAATAATAATAATAATAATAATAATAGTAGTAGTATTGCAATAGTTGCGTTACAAAATATACTGTTTTCTTGTTTGAGTTTGTTTAAAAATTATATCACTATTCTGAAAGCACACCCCTCCTTTTATTTTGAACACCCCCCTAAGTAAAAATTTCTGGCGTACTTACTGATTCTCAGATCTTTCATAATTAGATATGTGCATATGCATTTTCTGACCATGGTCAAATTAAATATATTGAAAAATACTGCTATTGATCTAAAATATTCCAAGTAATTTTCCTGTCTTTTTTCTTTCCTTTTTCCCTCCCGAATATTGCGGCCCGTTACTTTGGCGCCCGGGGCCGTTGCCCCGCTCGCTTCCTCACGGCACGGCACTGTGCCAGACTCATTACTCTTCTAACACACCTCGTATGTATATTAGCTGTGCGCATTGACGTGACACACTGTACTAGTAATAAAACTTAACTATAAATTAGGATTACATATATAAATATTAGTGTAATACCCTTCAGCTCGTAGCTTATAAAGTACCAAAAATAATATACAATATTGCAATGAGGATAGGGTACACAAAAAAGGGATGAACAGATTGCCACGACGGAAAACCGGAAGACAGAATGGAATTCGCCCGGACGCCGGAACAAAACTCTTCAATCCAGTAGTGACTCGTTCTAACATTAATTATTACTGACTAGTTTTGGATTGTATTACACACGGATAAATAAATAAGCTTAAAAGCAAATAATATATTTTGTTGATCATTTTGGTGTTTTATGACTGCGTTTCTTTTAATAAACCACCTTTCTCTATTTCAGAGAGACAGTCTTGAAGACGACGTAGAAGGAGGTAAGTTTCCTTTCCAAATTTAATCGAAAATTAGCATGTTAGAAAACATGAGGAAAAGCTATAAGAAAAAGTGAGATGAAAATAAATAGAAAATGACTAAAGCAAAAAGGGTAGTTGTAAGGAAGGTTCTATGAAAACTATAGAAGTCAGAGGGAAGAAAACACAACAGTTGGCTAGCTTATGGTATTGGTACACGCTTACCACTTTAGATAAAATACATGGATGAGAATATATTTAACCACTGACAACATACCATAAACTAATAGAAAAATGTCATTTTTAGGAAAGAGTTACCGACAGGTTCTACAATATTCAGAAAAATCTTAAATAACAAAGATTAACTTCGAGGAAAAAAAAAAAGCTCCTTAACCCATAAATCAAATTCACTATATTGTATTCGATCAGTTTTATGTTATTTGAGGTAATATATTCTGTATATGATGATTCCGATGTATAATGACGACTGTTAATTATGTATACCAACGATGATATTAAAAAGTAAATAAATAAATATTGAAGATCCATAATGTAGACAGGAAATACAAAATAAGGATAGAAATGCCGAGAGATCTTCAATGCTGAAGAAGAGTTACAAAAGATTAATATCTGATTGAGTATGCTATTGCACGCAGCAGAGATATAGACATAATAAAAAGGAGGTAAGAAAATTACTCGAGCTCTCTGAAAATTATATTTTGAGAACAATAGATTCGTAGGTCAATAAGGCTGGAAAAACTTTGAGAATAGAAACGAAAGAAAACTTAACCATAGAAAATCAAAAACAAATTAGGGCCGAGGTGGATATTATCGTATCGTAACCTCCCTCTCGCCCACAAAATTTATTCTCATTCTCAAATGGGTCTATCCGATTTGCGATGTGGACCAGACCGTGTCGCGTGATCAGGTCAAAAGTCACGTTGCATGCTAAATCAAGTTTGGAGATTCTAAATCAAGATGTGAGATATTTCAAGCAAATAACCTCCACGTGGGGCGCCCTGCGTAATTCGAAGAAGATTCATATACTTTATCATTATTATTGATTTTAATCAAACAACTTGACTTTTGACAATGTCATATCTATATTTAACCTACGTGCTATACATCGTTCTTCATTATGTCTTTTTGCAATAAACTTTCAATTAACCATCTTTTTATTATAGTTTTTGAGATTACTGGACGTCATAATGTTTTCATTGGTTTTCCATTGACATTAATGTTAATTTTCGTCTTTTTTTCTTTTTTGCTGACTTTGCTACTGCGATGAACAAATCATAACTTGTGTTTGCTTTCATTTTGCAGAAGTTTTTACCAGAAGCAAAATCCGCTTGTCTGCAGCTTGGCAACAAATTATGCCTCAATCAGCCCACAGGGATTTGGAAAGAGCCATAAAGGAAAGGCGTGAATCTTCTGTATGTAACAATATTTCTTTTCTTAAGTCCTGAAAGCAAAACGACATTCACTTAAGAGTTTCCAATTAGTATCTAAGATTTAGCTTTCTGGTGCTTTCTCACGCAGGAGGTGCTACTCAAATTCTCGAAATATATGACGAAACATAAACTCAACGTATATGGACTGTATGCAACCAATCACTCTCGAAGTAGCCCCCTTATGGCCATACAGGATGTCCCAAAAGCAATAGTGAAAAATGAAACCACACATTCCTGGCACGAAAACAAGAAAAAAGTTTATATGACATATAGTCCGAAAGTGGACATGGACGGAACTAGACAGTCTGAAATGTGGAAGGAATGGAACTTCACACTTAGGAAAGGAACTTGCCCAGACTTAGGGAAAGGAACTTGCAGATTTACAAAACCGCATTGAAGATCCGTGTGAACAGTTACGCAATACACCGGGAGTGATAGAATGCATTCGAAACTCATGATTAGCACGTTGGATAGATGTAGGAGGAGAGCACTTCGAACATCTTCTGTAGCTACGTTTATTATTAGCACGTATCATTTAGTAGGTTATAGTGCTACTCTATGTAAGATACTACGTTACAAATACAGTGCGTCGTTGTGGATTCTGACTGTTATTTCACTACATGACGCGACTAGTTACACTTACTCTTATTCCTACCCTCTCTCTGCAAGTTTCTATCTGGTATACCACTCTCCATTGTCCCCTGAGATTATGCTACCATGCTAAGCGACCTTTGCTTTGACTCCCATTGTACATGTGCGTGCAATCGTACCATGGATAACAACTTTTTTCTGTATGCTTTCCATCTTTACTGCACCGTTTCATTACCCCTGCCATACAGACAGTCAGTGAATCCCTAAATGACGTATGAATGAATATTTGGAGCAGTTATGTAACATGTATTTAACATATCAAACCGATATGATTTTTATGTCTTTCTGAACCCCCTTCCTAACTCCTATCATTATTCCGCTGGTAGGTATGAAGTTCTTTCCGCCTCACATTCGAAGCTGTCTAGCTCCGCCCCTGTTCTTTTCCGGACTGTACGTTATATAAACACTTTTTCTTGTTTTGGTACCAGGAATCTGTGGTTTCATTTTTCCCCATTACTTTTGGGACACCCTGTATGCGTTGCTCTCATAAGTTCTACCACATATTGAATAATCCTTGAAGTTGTTTTCCGAAAGCGTTTGCAGGACAGGAGCGGGTCCAGGACGGACTTATAGGGGGCGGTGAGTTGTAATACTGCTACTTAGATCTACTTTTAAGAGCTCCAAACTCTGGAATGGGTTTTATATATATAATAAGAAAGTTTCGTCTTTGGGGGGGGCGGTTGCTCCTATAGCCCCCTGGATCCGCCCCTGTTCACGGTGTTGTTATAACGTCAAGAATATATAAGAACTGAAAACGTTTCCACAATATATGTTACCAGTTACTACTTGACGTATGTTTCATCAAGGGTGCAACAAGCAGTACCTAGCGCTTACACTAATATCAATGAGCACCTCAGCACGGAGCCTCGAAACCGTAATCTTGCTTTATAATATATGCATTATTTTGAGTTTGACGAATAACTATTTGGATATTTTCCTTTGAAACATGTAAGATTTTTTAATATTGCTAGTTAATTTGCGTTTTATTATTTTTATTTCTATGTGGAAGAATTTTTTTAGTTAGATACTTCATAGTTCATATCACAGAATGAAGAATAGAAAAATTTTGAAAAACATAACTACAGTGAAAATAGTTAATTGCCCTTTATTCCGAACTGAAAACTAAGAAACAAGTCTTGTATTTTATAAAGGGGAAAAGCTAAACGAAGTTAATATTTCTAGAATTAGATATTAAAATAGCCGTGTAGAAAGAAGTATTCAGACCTACATGATGTGGAGTGTAGTAATAACAAGAGGAAGGCTAACTTGGTTTTGGCTTCCTGTTTTATTTGCAAAACAATAAAGAACTTCTTTCTTAGTTTTCAGTTTTGAACGAAGTGCAAATAATTATTTTTACGGTAAACTTTTCTTAATTTTATTTTTTTTAATGGCCGATATAGCTTCTCTCATGACCTGCCACTGAATGTGAGATATTCTAGTGGTAGGAAACTGACCCCATTCAACTGATAACAGAAAATTTAATAAGACACAGAAAACTTGATTTTAACTATGTAGGCCTACTAAACAAACTTTCTCAAATTCAAAGGGAATTCAAACGGCTTAAAAGTACAGCAATGTACTGAGATTTTTTTTTTTAATTTGATTCTGAACTTATTATTTTCACAGGTCGATAAAGAAGAGCAGGAGCGGGAAAAAATCGAAAATGGTATGTATCGTTTACTTATTATGATATGAATCATAAAATGGTACATAAAACAGGTTCTATTTTTGTTATAACATTGACTAGATCCTAATAAATTATTATTATTATTATCATTATTATTATTATTATTATTATTATTATTATTATTATTATTATTATTATTATTATTATTTTATAGCCACCAAACCACCCTTTCCCGATGATTTGTTATTTTTTTAAGTTCTTAAATACCTGAATACTACTAATTTAGCTTTGGAACTTCTTGTATACGATAAAAGACAGATGCGGGTTTCCTCGGGGTTCTTCCGTTTCCTGTTCCTTCCTTCATTCCACCATTTCATTCATTTGTCATCATCACCGTCTTCTTTAGCCTAGCCGGCATAACCGTAAGACGTGAAACTCAAAGATTTTATTTCATTTTTCTTTTTGTGCACATGTTTCTCACCACATGTCGCACTCATATTTGAAAGTTTTTAAATTTTATGTTGTCCTTTCTAACATTATCCCATATATCATTCCTCAGATCGTCTCTAATATTTATTACATCTTCACTTGTTATGTAATCTACACAATCCCAAATTACATGTTCTAGTGTTTGGTCTTCTTTCCAGGTACATGTTTGATTTGCCTTCACATTTAACCTTTTTAGATGAGATTTAAAGGGACGATGGCCAGAGAGTGCTTCCATGATTTACTTATTCAGTTTCTTTTCTTTTCTTTTTTTTTTTTTTTTCGTATTTGTATCGTTGGGATATATTATTTCAATTTTTGTCCTTTTGTTGAATTCTCCTACTCGTGTTGCCACTTCCTTTATATGACTGAATCTACTTCGTTTTTACTTTTCGGAATTTCTCCAAGAATTTCAAGAATTTTTGTTATTTTCTTCTTTTCAATCCAAGTTTTAATTGCTGGTCTTACAAGCAAGGGGCGCGATATCGAGACTCAAATTGCGCAATAAGAGTTACATATACTGAAAGAGCATCAAGTAGGTAGTAAGTTACCAAATTATTAGCTGCAGTCCGCCAGTACGGAAAAAGTTATGGGACTGTAAAGTTCAGAGCCTGGCGTACGAAAACCACACAAAACTTAGCTTTTGGCTTGTTCCTCTTTGTATTGACAAGACATAATGAACTCTGACGTATTCCCATCATAGAACATGATGTTTGACATAAGAAAATCTTTATGAGAAGAATTGTCAGTGTTGCCATCCATAGAAATTACAGTGTTGCCAGAATAAAAATACCTCGAAAAGCTTGCAAGCAAATAGTACGTGATCGGGACTTGCGTTGCACAATACGGGTTATAAAGTATATTCTGAAAGAGCATCAATCATGAAGTGACCACGTTATTAGCTGCAGTCCACCAGTAGGGCAAAATTATGGGGCTGCAAAGTGAACATGAGAGACTATGGCAAACAGAAGGAATAACCTGTTTGTGTGTGCAATAGCAAATGGTATTTGTTTGGGAAGGGAGATAGCTATGTAAATGACAGTGTTAAGGCACAGACTACAAGAATGAATTCAACGGCGTTGGATGACAGAGTTTTACGATTGGCGATGCTCGGCATTTGTGTTGTCTGTTAGTCGGTATGTCTCACGATAAATACCCAACGAACAAACCGATTCGAACCCGAATGACATTTTCACAGTTTTATCGTGAGGTCTACTTCGCGAAGCACCTTCATACTAGTGTTCTCTTGGTAGCTTTTGCACTTGTTTAAATAATATTCTGTAATGTTAATACAAGTATATTATAACTACTTTGATTCTTACAATCTAAATAACGTATTATGTAAAACGTAGTTCCGTGCGAACCACGAAAACATGATGTCACAAAACACCTCTGTGTTCACTCTTTCATTTGCTGCAAACCAAGCTTTTCGCGGTATTCTTATTCGGGCAACACTGTAATTCTATGGAGGGCAACATTGACTATTCTTCTCATACAGATTTTCTTATGTCAAACATCATGTTCTGTGATGGGAATACGTTAGAGTTCATTATCTCTTGTCAATACAAAGAGGAACAAGCCAAATACTAAAATTTTGTGTGGTTTCCGTACGCCAGGCTCTGAACTTTACAGTCCCATAACTTTTTCCGTACTGGCGGCCTGCAGCTAATAATTTGATAACTTACTAACTACCTGATGCTCTTTCAGTATATGTAACTCTTATTGCGAAATTCGAGTCTCGATATCGCGCCCCTTGCTTGTTAGTACTTGGCAACGTATCGGCTCTTCTTGCACAAGCACTTGTAGAGAGACTACTGAAATTGTTATCATTACTCCCAATGTTCTTATTAGTACACCTCTTTGTACACTGTTTATAGTTTGTCTACACTTCATGTTTACAAACAGACTGACACCATATACTAGCACAATAATTTGGAACTGGCTTGATCAAGGTTTTAATGTAGATTTGTAAGGTTATTTTTTGGGGGGATCTGGTAGTCTCTTCTTGCTATGGTCAGTAGTCCATGCGCCACGTTTTTGCTTCTATTGGATATTTCTTCTATGTGTTTTGCATAGTTAACTTTGTCGTCGATCCCCACTTTAATTCTAGATATTTTAAGCATTAGATCTCTTTGTATTTTTGTCCGAAAATTGTGTATTTAGTTTTAGTTTTCGAAAGTGTCAGGTTATTTCTTCTACACTAATTCTGTAATTTTCCTAGTATTTTATTTCCGTTTCTTTCTAATTCCCCTCTTGTGGGTGCTGGCATTACAATTGCAATATAATCGGTATACCGACCACTCCTTCAGTTTCTTCTAATTTATCCAAATAACTGAGGCATGACTCGACCATGATATCTCAGAATGTAGGTCCACATATGAATCCCTGTGGGTGTCCTTTTGTACTTTGAATAGTTATCTCCTTGTTAGGTAAAGTATATGTTATTTTTTGGTCCGTGCAGTAATTCAGCATGAGTTTCTACAATGCTCTCGGTATTTTCATTTTTTAAATTGTTGGAAGAGCGATGGCCACTATAGGTTATCAAAGGCCACACTTATATCTATGTATATCACTGCCTGGTATTTTTTTTTTATTTTACCGTTTTCCATCAGTTCCAGTAGCCTCCTGATGGCTGTTTCTGTACTTCTTCCTTTCCGAAAGTCGTGTTGCAAGATATCTTCTTAAAATTTTCTGTATTTGTTTATTCTTTTTATTATTACTTTTTCGAATAATTTACCGATTCAATGATTTACCGAACAATGATTTCAATTTTGTAATAAAAAAAACTACGTTAGAATCGAAAGCCTTTCTGTTCAAAATCTGTATGTTAAGAGGTTAATTTTATTTTATTATTTGAGTTTGCTAACCAATTACTCCAAACTACATATTTGTGTGTGTGTGTGTAATTATTCACAAATTTCGTTAAACACAACAATGCCAATACTACTGTCACGCAGGCAAGTGATAGCGCACTTAGCGACATCTTTTAGCGTGAATGTTTACTATTAAAATTACCGTCAATGACAGAGACCTTCCCCGTTTATTATAAGGAATTCTCATTACCCCCTTTCCTCCTACAAACATCATTAAAAACGCATTAGGCAAGGTTACATTCCAGGATAACTTGATGTATAGACTCATTAATATAGTATATTTTCTTTCATAATTAGAATTTAATTGAGATTTTTAAAGCAAAACTACTTTTAAAGTATTTTAAAACCTAATCTACTTTTTATACTTAAACTATTTTTTTCAATTATAGGTTCATCAAGTACTATTTCAGAGGAGAAACCAGACAGAAAAAGTCAAGAACTCCACGAAGAAAACGAGGATGAAGAAGGCATGGTAATATAATGCCTTCTAACGAATATGAAATAATAGCAGAAAGTACACGAATTCTGAGAAGGAGAACATGTCACGTATCTAACAGCAAGTAAATCTCCTGTTATGTGCCTATTAGAAACTAAAGGTTTTACAGATGAAAGAACTAAATGAAAATATGGGTCTCGTTTAATATAACAGCACGCAACTAAAATCACAATGAACAAATAGCATTGAGCAACGTATAAAGGAACGTCTAATTCTATGCATTTCAAAGACTTAACCACAACAATATTTTAATAGAATGGACTTAGTAAGCATAAAAATTTGATAATAAATTCAAAAAATTGGATATTGTGAATATGTAATTAAATGAAACTTGACGATAGTGTTTCGACACTGCCGGAAACGAATTATGTGTTAGAAACTCACAACTATAATCTTTAAGTTGATGATGTCGATGTGTAAAAAGTTTGACTTTAAAGAATGTGCAAGTACTTTTCATATTTGATATGTTGGGAACCAAAAAAAAAAAAAAAAGGCACATATACAGAAACCTTAAACTTGTCGTGCGGCTTCATAATACACTTTTTCCTATTACAGTGCCCTCGCATATTTCGATTATAATTGTATTAGGAATATTATTATAGAAACTGCGAAAAGTTATCCCATCTAAGTTGTTCTTTATGTCAAACGAAGGGCGAAAAGCACCTTCTTTTTCAAGTTTAAAATACTGAAAGATCGATAAATTAGTTATTGAAGTGAAGTGCCCAGCATAAAAAAGGGACATTTTTGTTAAATATTCAAAAAATGTTACATGAACTAGTTTAAACTCCATATAAATATTTCTATTTTTGAACTGCACGTACACAATGGATCCGCTCACCCCCCTTTACGACATCCGGCTTTATTTACTGAAATGTGCTATTTAGTTACTAGTAGTCCAATGATATTAAATGTTGAGCCCATCGTAATTATATTACACAATTTTATTTTAAAACATATGCAGTGTTATCCGGTGCAAGGGTGTTGTGCTTAACAAAAAGCCTTGGAACAAAATGCGAATAATCATGAAAAGATTCTATAGTATAATATTTTTTAAAAAAATCAACAGTATCGTGGAATCATCTCGAAGCAGAGAGGAATATTCTAAATATGTATATTTACATATGCAATAACTTCTTTGGCTTTATAAAGTATGTGCATCTTTCTGAAAACTACAATCTCTATTTATTACATTTTATTGCATAGTTTTCTGAAATGCCATTCCTTGTAAGCTAAAGGATAACGTACTCACGCCAAGAATAGACCTTGGTACAACCTAGTTTTGAATGTAATAATTATTATAGTTTTTACCTACCCATTAATTATGTTTGAAATCATTCATCCTTGTTTCCAAAATCCTTGTTTCTTTTGTTACTATCCATTCGTCAAACTTTCATTTTGGTGCTTGTACGAAATGTTGAAAAAAAAAAATATTTCGATGTGTAAATGGAGTACTTAAAAGAAGTATATGTTGTCCCTCTAGGATATCATGGATGGTCTTACCCAGGGACGTATGAAGGAATTTATTTCGGAGGATCCAAACCTTTTCGGCGGTTCAAATTCAATACGAGGGTAAATTATATTAAAATTTGTAAAATCATTCCTAAAATTAGACTACATTTACAGAAAAGCTGGAATTTCTGAGCGGTCTGGTCTCCCAAAACTAACTCCCTGCATACGTACTTGGTCTTAACACTCCACTTAAAATACTTTCGAACAATTTGTTGATTTGGAAAGTACGTTGAAAATACTACTGCCACGTCAAATTTGTTCTTTGTCCATAGAAAATGTGTATTTCTAAAGTGTGTTTTACATATTATATTTCGCCGTTGATACTAATTGTCTTGTCAAACCAGAAACAGAGAAATTAAACGCTTTTTCCTGAAAATTTTGTAATTTATAAAAGTTACTGATTGCCAAAGACAAGCAGTTCCGGCAAATTAAACACCGAAAAATACCAGTCAAAATGTAAAATAAATTTTTAAAATGGTAGATTAGGCTCCAAAAATGACTACGTTCATTCATTTTTATATCAATTTGCCAAAGTTTACATTAAATGCGTTAATTTATATTAAGAATTGTAAATAGCACTAATTAATAGTATGGATTTGAAAATATCAATGGGCCTAACCAAAACACATCAAAACGGAGAAAAACACGGAAAAATTGTAAATCATAAAAATATTAATATCACAAAACTGCAAAGAAACTACGTTAATAGATACAGTGATCAAAAGCTATGTTTAAAAGACACTGTTCATAATTGATAAATCCTGCCTTGGCACTTGATCAAGCAGTCATGCGATACAAGACGTAGTTCAATTCTGATTGCACGCTAAAATAAGCATTTTCTTTAGGTTATTCACGCTCAACTGCCAATGTGACAAGATTATAGTTGAAGCACGACACAAAATTTATAGCAATACAATCGAACTTTCTACATATTTGATTTGTCAAACAATTATTTATCCCTCTCCGATGAGGAGCATTAAATTCCATAGCTCACAGGTGAGCTGCGTTCTACGATAACAGTGAGCAGCATGACTTGTATTTTAGGTAGAAAGGTAAACAAAACTTAAGAGGTAACCACGAAATTGTAAATATGGTCAAGGATTACAATAATTACATATCTATTCACGCTTTCCTGTAAAAATGGCAATAAAATGGTATTCAGTCTTTACGAATTACATACCAGATTTTGAAACATTATTAGAGCAATATTTCTCGTACGAATAATTGTATATAACATTGTATATATTCCTTATCTGGATCAAAAGCTGTGATAATAAAACAAATAAACTTATCTTTCTGTGTATGATTTCCCACATCTTAATACTTGATCATGTGCTTCACAAGTTAAGATTGTAAAAATATACAAGTAATTCTATTGATTATTAACAACTTAATATTTATCGATGTTATCACTGTGTTTTACATGATAAATTAGCTAAAATATATAAATAACGTTATCTACAGCTCTTTTCCGTCAAAATGCACTATATAAAGAAAATACTTCGCATTATATTAGATTAGTAATTCCCAAAGAAAATACTTCGCATTACGTTAAACTAGTTATTCGCAAAGAAAATACTTTGCATTATGTTAAACTAATAATTTTCAAAGAAAATACTTTCCATTATATTAAACTAGTTATTGCCAAACAAAATGCTTTGCATTATGTTAAACTAGTTATTTTCACAACCTTGGTTTACCTGCACGTTTGAGTATGAACTATTGGGAATTAGTGTGACTGAGAAACTGAGGCATCTTGCGTATATAATAAGGCTTCAGATTATATAACAGTTTTTATTTACTTAATGCAACAAGTAACTGTAAAAGATTTTGAGGTTTGCACGAGAAGAAAATATGGTGACCGTCAAAATAGTCGAATTCAAAATTTCAACGGATTTTGAAGTTTCTTGCCCCTCACATATCGAGCAAGGGGTGGCCCTCGCAAAGGCCACTGTAGTGTTTTCTTTTTCTTCTCATGGTCGTGTATCTGCGCTGTTTTGTGTTGTCTCTGGATCTGCGAGGGCAACTTCTGCTACCTGTTCCGTAGCCTACCTAAGAGCAGATGGTTTATTGCAGTCTTTCTGTGGGTTGTTCTGCATCGGCAGTATACTATTTTTCTTCTTGCACTGATGACGTCAATGCAAATACTGGAAACAGTCCTAGCATGGGTCTAGCCGGGCTTGGTCTCTTGGTTCTTCCACTATCGTGCTTGTTGTTAACGATGTTATTAGCATGATGATGTTATTTGGATTTGGTGAAAAGACTATTTCCAAAGGTAGTGGTCCAGTAGATTTTATTCTCATTATGCTTATAAAATTTAATTTTAGTTTTTCAAGGTTGGTGATGACCTCTACATACTAAGTTCTATTGGAACGCCTCTAATGGGGTATGCGTATATTGACGTCCATTGCTCCTGTCTTATGTTTTCTTCTTGTTTTGCATGGTTGACTGTTTGTTGTGTTCTGTCTTCCCTTCTTGTGACAACCTGCGCCTTCTGTTTGGTGATTGCTACTTTTGTCATCCTTTCCTTCTTCTAACTGCAATTCTGGGATTGATAAGGGCCATTGTTTGATTATAATGCAAATTAATCAAACACAGTCTCATCACTTTATCTTACGAGCCAGGGTTCTGTAAGAGCTAGTTTGGTCTCCATTACTCTATATTTTACATGTAGCTGATATTCCCCAAACACCACCACCAATTATTGTTTGTAGATGACACAGCCTACCTTGCTCTATGTTGCTCCCAGTAGATATTATAAACGTAACTTTACAACCAGCAATTGATAAATTTCTCAGTTGGTCCCTCAAATGGACACTGAAGCTAAATCCATTTAAAATTCAAATGATCTTGTTTGCCCTTAACGCAACAAATACTGTCCAACACGATAACCTCACTGATTACATCTCACACTTCTAGTTTCACAATTATGTTTGCAAAATAGTTTAAGTATCTTGGTGTCACTTCGATAAACAACTCACTTGGAATATACTGTACGTCGACGAATCAATTGGTTGCGCGATTTAGGAGGGACCAACTGGGGCTTCAGTAAAATCGTATTTTATACGTACAAGTTTTTTGCTCGTTCTGCTCTTGGACATCCGCTCCGCCAAAGTTTTATGACAGATTACAGATCCTCGAACGTCATATCTTGCGTCTTGCGTACTCACTACATGTACGAACTCCAACACACGAAGTATATCGCCATACAACTACCGCTATCGCCTCCATTGTCGCTACATTTAACACCGTATCAATGCTGCTCACCTGATCCTTCATGAGCTCTTAGATCAGACTCCAGCTGTACCACATTACGCATATTCAGTAGTCAATGAACTTCTTGCACTTCATAAACGTAATCACGCCACTGCTCTCTACAACCCACGTTGTTGTATTTAACATCTCCATCTGCACATCTATTGTGCAAAATTTCATTACTATGCTCCTTTGTTCTCATTAACGGGGTTTCCATTGTCTCAACCCGCTCTGAAAATCCCCAGAGCAGAAGATTAACACCCTCGTCTCAGCTAGCATCGTGTGTCCTTATGTGAACAGCACTTCATTGCTACCATCACCTCAACTCTCACCGCATTCTTATGTAGTAATGGCAAATTTCTTATATCCACTCCTAATACCTTTTCACTACACTTAAATTGATATCACTGACCTAAAAGGTGTTGCCTTCTGTGCCAATTACAAAAGGAACATATTTGTCGTTGCTCATACTAAGATGTGGAAAGGATTGTGCATCTCAAATGATAGTGTGATTTACATTATAAGTGAATTAGTGGGGAGTAACAACAGAGACATTAGAACAAGAAGTTTGAAGTACACGCTTTATGTCTATTGTTTTTGCAACTATAGTTCAAGGCGTGCAGTAAAAGAATATAGATTATAGTACCCTGATCGGCGCGTGCGCAGTTACTATCTGAACGTCCCCGGCAGCGCAACCTTGAGAAGAGGGCTGCGGTGGTTCAGTGGTAGAGCGTTCACCTCTGGTGCTTGGGGTCCCGGGTTCGATCCCAGCCTCCGCCAAGTGAACTTTGTGGTGGACAAACACCGTGTGCGTGGGTTTTCTCGGGGTTCTCCCGTTTCCTCACACTTTCTTCATTTCATTCATTTCTCATCTTCACCGTCTCTTTTAGCCTAACCGGCATAACCGTGGGACGTAAAACTCAAAGATTTCATTTCATTTCATTTTTTTGCAACCTTGAGAAGGAAGACAATATTGAAGTTGAGGGAGACATTTTCGCACATTTATTGCGATCCCTAACGCAGTAAACACTCAGGACTACCTTGCAGATAAGAACTGAAAGACGTAAAGTGATTTTCTTTCATTCGTTGTGTCCTAGCATGCAATTGGAGTTGTTCTTAGCACTGCCATCTCTTGGGAACCAAAAGCAACTACATATGTATGAGAAAATACTTCGTTCTTACTGATGCATGATAATTTCGTAACATTGTACATTGAATAATATTGAGTTCATACACTTGGTATCCAATTCTGCTTTACTTTGCAACCCTCCATTCCTTTAATACACTACAGAGTACATTTTCAAACGACACAATGGTTCGAATTCGCTATTTCATTCACTCATTTTTAAGCTGTATCTCTCACTATACTAGTTGTATTACAATAGGCTATTTACGTGATATGTATTATAGCATACATTAGGTGATGAAATTGTTTATTTTCCCTCATTATATGCTAAGATAGCAGAGTTCCATACCCAGATTTGATGATCAAAAGGTAGAAATTCTCCGGGATTTTGTTCGGGATACTGAGATCTGTGAGTGCAACGAATGTAATACGTATCCAATCCCGATTACGTGTTTCTGAATGGTTCCGATATCTTTATTAGTTCCAGGGTTATGCCCCTTGAAAGCAATGTGTATGAAATAAAGTGGTATCTTCATCGATATCTCGATATCTTGAGAACGAAGCGGAATGGATCCATGGTTTATATAGACCTTTTTGCTTGTCATGACTCATACTATCGTTCCTTAAAATCTGGCTCTTTCCTGGTAATTGTTCTTTAAAGACATATTATAAAAATTTAACATTTTATAGAAGGAGCTGGAAAGATGATTTAAAATAAACAAGGAAGTAGCAGTGTTAAATCTAGTTTAAAATAAACTAAGCTTGCAATCCTGTAAGAGACAGATTGCCGAATGTTTTGAGGGTTTCTACACAACGCATGTTTGGCTGTTCAATTGCGCGCGCGGCTGGTACTCCCACGCTTTTATAAGTTGATGCAAGGAATTTGGATCCAACACAAGGATATGTTCAAGGTTCCGCTAGACGCTGCGCGATCTGTCTACTTACATGAAACAGGTTCTAGAAAAGTATCTACTTTCAACGTTAAAACGAAAAAAACTTTCACATTAGGAAAAGATTTAAACTTAAGACACATAAAATAGTAAAGGGTAGACGCAGACTACCCTCCAGCTTCACCACTGCTAATGAAACCTACTGTAATCAGCTAGTAGAAACATCCTACGTTACCACATCCAAAGAAATTCAAATCTGTAACATCTACATTAAAAGTCATGCTTACTGTGCTCGACTGTGGTGGACCACTATTGCCAGAAATAAAAACCTGGGAACTTATAACAACCTACGCACATCTTTACTGTACCAATCTACACAGCACGTTGAAAAGCAATAAAAAAACAAACATTTTAAAATGCTTTGTATTAATGTTAGGAATACGATCTATGTTTACAAAATGGATAAATAATTACAAGTACTCTCGCAGTACTCAGCAGCAGTTATCCAAATCTCAAATTTACAACAGAATTGAGGAAAAATAATACGTAAACATTTTGTATTTGACGTTCAGTGTGTAAACCAGCTCTACAAAGACGAACTGTATATGATTTTTATATTTACAAATGAATCAGCCCATTCTTACAAAATTCAATCTAATGGCCTAAACTTAAAAAAAAAAAAATAAAACATAAAAAATAAAAACAAATTAATTTTGTTTCCTGAAGATACTAATTTTTTATTTGAAAAAAAAAAGTCAATGACATTAGTAGTTTGGAAAATTTGGGGAGAAAGGCAAAATAATATTTTCAGTAAATCAGATAACAAGTGAATATCATTCCCTTAATAGTCCATCTTAGCGTTCAGACTAAATAAGGTGTCTCAACAGAATGCCTTCAAGATTTATTGTAAATCTTCTAAAATATTGAAAAGTAACTTACCGGCTTCAAAAATTATTCTGCGTTGTCAACTCAATCGAATGTGGAGTTCACGAAGTAATTTGTGAATGTGATCGTTCATATACATTGGTATATGAAAAAGGAATATTGGCATCAGAATAACGAAACGCTTGAAGATAAAGAAGAATTAGTGACTCATTGGACTTCTTCAAAACACAAAATAAAGCAAGTAAAAGATATACAACTAATATCTTCAACAATATGAAGAATTGTATATGAGTCGTTTACATCAAGACAAAAAGTTCAACATTAAATATGGACATGGGTAATTTAGATGATCAATCCCTTTTATTCTTAATAATTTTATTCAAAGATATAAAAGTTTTTTTTTTAAACAAAATTGTACATAATTTTTAACACTTACAACAACAACTAAAATATTTTTCCCAAAACTTAATATCCATCATTTAACGTATTCATTTATAAACTTAGATAGTGGTGCAATGTTAGCACAATTTAATGATAGTTATGACAAGAATATATCCAATATACTATGTGTGAGATATGAGAAGCCATGTCGTTTTACTAAATACTTCGTTCTCAATTTGCAGTATAATGTTTACTTTCAACATTGAAGCTATATGCGACATAGAACGGATTAAAATGAGGATGGATTCTGGGAACAAGCTGACAAAACTAGCATGCGCTAATAACTTGGTTCCTCAAACGTCCTCTCAAAATGCATATATTTAAAAGTATTTAAAGATAATCAATGAAATCTTGACTGAACTTCTTCCGAGAATAAGATATAGTCTCATCGACTTAGACTTCCATTCGATGGGAAAGATTTCGGAAAAAACAAAGTTAAAGGCATTTGTGAACATTAATTCAGTACTTAAGTAAAAAGATGTAATACAATTAATCGAAATGTGGTTTCTAACAGACTCACTTCATGCTGAACAACAGCAAATTTTAGTTTTAACCTTTTAAACCATAACCTTTTAAACACAGTTAAAATTTTCGAAATTTAAGAACCACATTTAAGCATTAGGCTTGTAGAGGCCTTTCAGGTACACATGAAAAATATTTGAATTATATCATTAGAAGAAGAAAACTTACTAACCACAATTTCATATAATTTCCATTTATGAGCTTTGGGAAAACTTAGTTGTTTAACAGTTTAAAAACAACTGGATGGCATTTCGTTTTTATTTATGTATGTCGTCGGAAGTAATTATTAAAGAATAAAATGACTGATTACTTACTACATTGTAAGTTCAATGAAACTCCAAACAATGAAATGTGAGGTCATCAGATTACTTGATGAAGCGCGAGAGCATGGAGCATCAGTGCATTACTGGCATTTACAGTGCTGGGCTCTCCAAGCGGTAAAAGAAGTTGACTTATCGGATTTCACAGCACCGCACTTTCGTTAAAAATCAGAAACAAGCAGGAATTACCTCACGAACGATTAGGACTTTTCCAATAAAGAAGGACATTACAGAAGATACTGTTATTCGTGCAAGTGGCGAGGCGTTTACTAGTGAAATAAACGATTACACTCATTTGCAATCTTTTGACTGCAGCCAGTGTATGGAATTGTGACCAGAATCAGTTCAGCTGGGATCGAACCAGAGGTGAAGGCTCTACCATTGACCCATTTCTTGTGCTAAACACTCATACACGTACGACAACAGACAAAAACAGTGCCATCACCTCCTGTATTTTGGGAGAAGTTACTTTTAATGGTCAAGTGTTCCCCTTTCTCCTTTGGGTTAATAGGTCTTCTGAAACACACAATAGTAAGACATGCTCTGAAAGATTCTAAGGAATGTATTCCTTAATATACAAATATAAACTTAACATTTACAGCGCAGCAATAACGTTGATTCAATGTGGCCAAGTTCCAAGATAGACAGTTGGCCAACCTATGTCTTATAGGAAAGTGCAGGTTTTACAAAAATGAGGCTCAATAAGACAACTGGCCAACTAGTGGTGGCCAAATCAACAGTTTTCACTGTATTTAGGAAATCCGACTTTGAGAAACGAACAGCAAAAAATTAATATATAGGAGTTTCCACTATCCAATGACATTTCGCGCAATTACAACAAACGAATAAAAGAATTCCGTTATATTATCAACAACAATGATGTTTTAAGTGAACTAAATACAATATTAAAACTCAAATACAAAAATACATATTTGCTAATTTTAATATTATTATATTACTATTTTAAAAATAATCTGCTCGGCAGTTTTTATGTTAAATACATTATGGCACAAAAAAAAAAAAAAAAAAACGAAAATACATTGATTACAATGTTTATAAAGCTTTTTCAGTCAAACTCGACAATTCTTATATTCATGTCTATAAAATCTATGTAAAGGAATTTATTAGACAGCACTTTAAGATAAAAGCTTCTCATTGATCAATATTTTTTAAGACAAAAGCTTTTGATTTTGGTAAATGCTTTTCACATTTTATCACATTTTAAAGCTACATTTCTAAATATTTTTGATCACAGTCATTTTTATATTGCACAGAAACAGTTTTCGGAAGAAAGTAAAGCAAGTAGATTTCGGTGTTCACATAAATTTATGTTATGCTGCAATGTCAAATTTGTGCACAGTGAACTTCCACACACACATATATATATACATATATTCTTCATAAAGATTTGTTAACATACATGTTACTGTGCGAGTCGGAAATGTTCTGATTACTGGTAAGTACCGGTGGTCATAAAATCTCTGTTGGTGATTATGAGTAATAGTTAAGTCACACTTGTGTTTGCTAAAATGAAAAAGCATATTAGGTCGGTGCGAATGAAATGTCCGTTGGTGGGAAACCCACCCCAGTAGCACACACAGACTGGACTAAGATTACGCATCAAACGCCACAAACTCTGTATACATTAAGTAAACAGGCTGGGGTACTCATACAGTCAGCAGATTGTGCATTGTTGAACAGGGTCGTATAGAACTGTATCACGGAGAACACATAATTGCGAGTGATTTTCTTTACAAATTCAAAATGGGATATTCTGCAGGAAGTTACAAATAACGTAAATAATAAATTTGGCCCAGGAATGGTGAATGTACGCACTACTTGAGGTTTGTTAAATTTCGTTCCGGTATTGCAAAAAGGAGTCTCATGAGCACCGAACATCATGTTTGGATGCACTCCTCAGGAAGATCATGGAAGAGCACCCTCGGAAAGTGTTCGTATTGTTGGAAACGAGTTAGGCATACACCATATCTCAGATGTTCGGCGGATCCGTGCACTCGGTACAGTGACAAAGTTGGCATCATGGGTTTGTTACAGGGTGGAAAAAATCAAATCTTTTTCCTCGTATAATACAAGTCGCAAACTGACGAAAAAACATTAGGAAGTAGTATTAAATGTTAATTATGCTATTTAAATTAAAGTATTGGGGCTGAATTTTGAATTAATCCCCAATCGTTAAGCTATTTCAATCCCAAACAATGTTTCTTAAACATTAAGAAGAAAGTATAGCAACGTTTATCAACATGACACTTTTTCTTTTTCTTTTTCTTTCTTACTATTTGGCAGGGGCATATTTTTAAAAAATCGGAACTAGCTTGCGGCACGAAATACATAAATTTCGCCTAAAGATTTAAAATCTTACAAAAAAAAAAAAAAAAAAAAAAACGGAGAGAGAATCAAACCCTCTCCGAAAAAATCAAACGATTTGAATCTTGATTTAAATCAATCCACCCTGGTTTACTATGAGAATGGTGAACGGTAAGGACAATAATTTAGTCTGATTGAAACCCAGAACGGCTTCCTACACTATCTGTCAACCTACAACATGTGCTGTTATTGGTATAGTGGTCTATGGTTAGAATGATCCATCATGTCTTGGTCTATGTTTGAAGTAATCCATCATGTCTTGGTCTATGGTTGGAGTGACCCATTATCAGGGTTTGAAAAAACCCGGGTATTTTTGAAAAAACCCAACCCACCTGGGCCCATGTGGGTTTTTTCGGGTATTTTCGGGTTTTATTGGGTTTTTTCGGGTTTAATTGGGTTTTTTCGAAATATTTCAATCTCTTTGGGGTAAAAATGTTAAAATATGATTTACAATTCATGAGTGTCATTGTTACAACTTGAAACAACTTTCTATTTACTGCTGTTTTGAAAAAATTGCCGCAATTTTGAAATTTTGTATTGGATCGCCGAAAAAAATCTATACAGCAAATTTAGAATGTCTTGTGCTTCTACCCTCAAAATACCAACTTAAAAAGTCCGAAAATTGCACCTTGTAGCATGGATACCCGCTATCTTGAAAAATGCCCGCCATTTTGAAATTTTATGCCGCCAAAATATATACAGCTAATTTAGTCTCTCGTACTTCTACTTTAAAAATTTCAACTTGAAAGACCTAAAATTGCGCTTTGTAGCGTGGATATCAGCGGCGCAAATTTGTCTTCAACATTGAGGGGACGGGTAAGACGGTATATATATATATATATATATATATATATATATATATATATATATATATATATATATATATATATATATATATATATATATATGCATGCGATGTACAAAATATTTATGAAGGAGAAAAACAATGCTGAGGAGGGTTAGCCATGTCGGTCCCGGCGTCCTCCACAGGGGACATAAATATGACGACATTATTATTGCTAGGGGCGAGGTGGCTCAATGGTAGAGCGTTCACCTCCGGTGCTAGGGGTCCCTGGTTCGATCCCAGCTCGCGCCGTGTGGACTTTGTGGTGGACAAACACCGTGCTCGTGGGTTTCCTCGGGGTTCTCCCGTTTCCTCCCACTTTCTTCATTCCACCATTTCACTCATCTCTCATTATCATCGTCTCCTTTAGCCTAACCGGCATAACCGTGGGACGTTAAACTTAAAGATTTCATTTCATTTCATTCATTATTATTGCTTTATAACTTTAAAATCCAACTGGCAACATTGAAAACTGTTTACAAGGGATGATCCAAATATGATCATTCCCTGTAAACAGTTTTCAGTGTTGCCCGTCTGATTTTAAAGTTGTAAAGCAATAATAACATCGTCATATTTTATGTGCCCTGTGGGAGACTCCGGGACAACATGGGCACGGGAGCAGAGTTGTCTTCAACATAGGGAGGCGGTCAGATTTGAGGCTTATTCTGGGAGGTATCAATTTCATCTCACTTTCCTTTGTGACAGTTGGACACAAATCACATTTCTTCCTAAAAGACATATTTCCAATTTCCAATCGGATTATTGAGGGGGACAGTTCCAAGATTGTAGGGGATATGTCCCCAACATCCCCCGGGATTTTCGCCAGTGGATATCACCCAATAAAAAAAAAAGCGCGCCATTTTGTAATTTTACGTTGGTATGCTGCCAAAATCTAAACAGAAAATTTAGTGTCTCTGGTTTGTATCCTGAAAATTTAAGACCGAAAGTTGAACACTGTGTGGTAAAGGCAGACAAACGAACAAATGTAGATCGAGTCATCCTAGGAGACTCGGTGACGTTCGCCAAATATGAATACCAAATAGCTATATTAATTTAAAACAAAGACATAATTCATCAAAATGTCTTAAATATTTTTCAACATAAAATAAATGGTCTTACTGTTGAAGTTCACTTTCGATGCTTTGTTCATTCAATTACGGGAATTACCCGAGTACTTGTTGCAAGACCGTTCTTTTCCGAAAATTAATTTAAAACAATTAACAAAGATAGGCCTATAATTCATATTTTATAAAGTAAATGTTTCAAAATGTCTAAAATGAAATGAAATATCCTCCAGCGTAAAATAAATAGTTTTATTGTTGAAGTATTCACTTTCGATGCTTTGTGGGTTCAATTGCGGGAATTTCCCGAACACTTCTTTCACGACGGGTTCTCCCTGAAAATGCAGCTTGCTTTACTGTACATCGAAACTTCCATTAATTCTGAAGTTTGAATGCAGCACTTGAAATAGTAAGTGTTACGTAGTCTTCGGAGCTCC
Source organism: Thermobia domestica (assembly GCF_964235325.1). Taxonomy (NCBI): domain Eukaryota; kingdom Metazoa; phylum Arthropoda; class Insecta; order Zygentoma; family Lepismatidae; genus Thermobia; species Thermobia domestica. The sequence goes on from NC_137460.1 coordinate 234,736,611, forward strand.
GAGCATTAAGCTTCTTAATTTTGACAAGAATTTTTACGTTATTGCTAGTGTTGATTCTACAGAATGCTTATTTGAAGGCTAGCAACAAATGACTGATCTTAACTGTTGTTGTTGGAAAACCAAATTTTACTGAATACTTTTGTTACCATCAAAGGTAAGAAATAATACTAATAGTTTTACTAATGTATTTACATATTTACTGTTAGTACCGGCACCTATGACCTTAAACCCGTCAACGTATGAGGGATAACGTCCCTCGGCGGCGCCGAGTCAGGAAACACACTATTCACGGAAAGTATTTTCTAAAATATACAATCGCTTACTTTACTTGAAATAGGCTATAAGCGTAATCCACACATTAATTTGTTCTACAATTATCTCAAGCTAAAGTGAGGCTTTTTTTAAATTTATTTATTAATTCATTCATTCATTCAGTGCATTTAGAGCTTTAGAAAGGTCTTATGTTGAATATTGTTGTCTATCTTAACATGAAAGCATATAATTCGCCCAAAGAAAGTTCAAAATCTGGTAAAAATAACTTTCAATGTGATCACCTTAGTTGTACCAATAATACACTAACAAAAAAGCCAAAAACCCAGGTGGGTTTTAAGATGGGTTTTTTCGGGTGGGTCCAACCCGAAAAAACCCGGTGGGTTTTTTCGGGCTGGGCCCACTTGGGCAAACCCTGCCCATTATGTTTTGGTCTATGGTTTGAGTGATCCATCATGTCTTGGTCTATGGTTAGAATGATCCATCATGTCTTGGTCTATGTTTGAAGTAATCCATCATGTCTTGGTCTATGGTTGGAGTGACCCATTATGTTTTGGTCTATGGTCGGAGTGATCCATCATGTCTTGGTGTATGGTTAGAGTGGTCCATCATATCTTGGTGTATGGTTAGAGTGATCCATCATGTCTTGATCTATGATTGGAGTCATCCATCGTGTTTAATCTCAAGCGAGGTGAAACCCATCAATGTAAATCGTTATAGTGCTGAACTCTGTCAAATGCAACGCATGGAGACTTGTCTGCAAATATCCAGCAATGGTCAAGAAACAATGTCAACTTGCACGACAATGCTATTGTGCGAAGGACGATGCAGGCTCTCCGTCGCACAAAGGACGAGAGTGGTTCCATATTTCTCTGATCTCTCTTCCACTGATTTCCACTTATTATGGCGTCTCGATCAGTGCTTCGAAAGGAAGGCTGTCTCTAATGATTGGACTGTGAAACACACGCTTAAGGACTTCTTCGCATCGCAGGCTTCAGACTTCTTTCGCCACGAAATCCAATCGTTGATTGAGAGATGACAAGTGTGCGGACGCAGAAGCGACTATTTTGATTAACCAGGAATTGTAGTTTTAATTTCTCCTTTTATCTTTCTTTGGAAATGATGCACCTGGAGTGGACATTTCATTAGCACCAACCTAACAGAACATTGAACTGTTGTTCACATAAAGTCATTAAAAGTGCAATAAAATTCCATTCCAAAATATGTGCAATTGACCTGTGAAATGTCTAAAGTTACCGTTGCTGTTGGAAGCATATGGCAGAATCATGGAGGAACACTGAACATGGACAGATTAAAAATTGAGTTTTAGAATAATCGCTATATATACACATTACATATAAATTAGATTTTAATGTGCTGTGTTAATCTGTTTTGGCCTTAAGCTATATTTCTGAATGCAAATATGAGGTTTGTAGAATAGCAACGATATATGCGCCAACATTCCATTTTTACTTTTTTTGTCAGCATAGTCTATGAACATTCCTAATCACCGAGAGTGAATTTATAATAAAAGGGGCAACATGAAGAAATATAATTTCAAATGTGGCACTAATGTTTTCACAAAATAGCGAGAGAAACTTGCAAAAATTTAAGCAAATCAAACAATTGGTAAGCAAACATCGTCGTTTTTCTACATGCCTTAATGACATCCCTTGTCAATAGCGAAGGCACTAAAGAAAATCTGTTAAACTGTTACAGAAAATATTTAGCAGTTTAGTTGGAAGAGGGAATTTGCAAAATATCTCTCTAACAATATTGTAGGAATTTGCAAAATACGATATGTACATTTCTGAAGACGAACAAATTACAACCTTATAAATTAAATCTATACGAAGATAGCAAACATAATGTGTCACTTTTCGTTCATTTTCTTAATTTTCCCTGTCACAATATTTTCGGAATAGATATCTCGCATAAAAAAAAAAAAAAAAAAAAAAAAAAAAATCATATGTACCTGTGGTTTGAATTGCACAATTTCGTAGTTATATGGTGCCGAAAACATGAAAAAATGAACTTTAAATGTCCATAGTTCCACTACTATAGGAACCAATCGTAGTCGGGTCAAGACATCACTGAGGAACTAGTATGTGAACTATCCAAATATCCATCTTTCAGAATCGCCGGTACTTGCACAATCATTTTTTGATAGGCTGTTTGGGAGTACTTGATCACTTTCCACCTACCTCTCTAAATATTGGTGTGCAAGTACTGAAACATTCTTTTTTAAACACGGATACTTAGATAGATTCACATATCAATTCCTCGGTGATATCTTGACCCGACTACGATGGGTCCCATAGTAATGGAGCTAAGGGGTCCCATAGTAATGGATACAACTACGAAAGTATCCATCCACTTTTGAGCACAGGTCCATATGATTTTGTTTTCTTATTTTGATGTGAGGAATCTGTTTTCAAAATATTGTGACACATTTTTTTGGAACACCCTGTATTTTGCTATCCTCGTATAGAAGTACCCAATTAAAATTTTCAGATGTAACTGTAACGCGACGAAGTGTAAGATTCTAATTTAGTATTGTGTGTTTACGAGAATCAGTCTGTTGTCTCAAGAGCAAAGGAATATTAGTTAAATCACAGCCGTAGTTGCTTGTTCATCAATTGGTACCTTAGCTTCCTATCTTCCCTAGCATATCACAATTTCTTGTTCCTTGCAACCATTTACGTGAGTTTCTTTATGAATGACTAAAATTTCTTCCGTGTATAAACGTCCACACACATCACATTTATGATATTTATTAATATGATTCTCCAATTTGTTTTCTCCTGGGAATTGTTTGTGGCAAATCTTACATACGTGTTTCTTTGTGCGGTGCTTTTGATGCTCAGGTTGAATATTAGGTACTTCCTCAGTTCGCTCAGAGCATAAACACTGGTGAGTAATTAGATTAATTTCGCTATCAAATGAAGCAGAGCACGAATTACACAGAAATGAATTTAACTTGGAATGAGATTGTCGGTTAGTTTCCGATGACATTTGATTGGTTGGCTCATCATCAACGACAATATATTCTACATTATCCTCGACGTATAATTTATTTTTGTGCATTATTTCGTGATCCTTCAAACTACCTAAATTTGAAAACCCTTTCTCGCAAATTCTGCACCAAAATTCCTTCATAGTTTCATGAGATTTTTTATGAATATTCAGTGATTCGCTGTTACTGAATTCCATCCCACACTCTTCGCACTGAAACGTGTTAATTCTGCCGTTCACTTTACTATAAACAAAATCTGAAAACTCAACTGAATTTTCATCTTCAGCAAGCTGAACTTGTGGTTCCTGTTCCACCACTTCACTCGCTGCTGTTCTGTTTCGCTTCTGATGTATTCTTTGGTGTACTTTTAAAAAGGGTCTCTTCCCGAAAGTCATTCCACACGTTTTACATGAGTACGTGCGTATTCTACGACCAGCATGTACACGACTACTAGACTCAACTTCTGGCCTCAAGACAGGAACAAACTCCACATTTTCAGTGTAGACTCCCAGATTAGTCTTACTACTTGAATCGTCACTACCCTGTTCAGAACAAATATAGTCATTACCTTCACTGGAATCTTTGCTTGTATCTTCTTCTTTAAATAAGACTCCTTGAAGTGCACTCCGAAGTATACTTGAATGGCTAGACTTCGAATTATTACTAGGATCACTATGTTCCTCAATAATCACGCAATCATCATCATCATCACCACCATTGTTGTTGTATTCAGTCTTCTTCCTTTTGTTTACACGGGGAGCGAAACCTTCCACATTACAGGTTTCAAAACTGAAAAGATAATAAGAACCCGATATTAGAAATGCCATCTTTTCTCCGGTAACGTGGACACAATTTCTATCAAATATATATAATACTACACTTAGTTCTAGAAATAAACTGGTAATTTTAATCCTTTTTTTTTTTTTTTTCATATTTTGCCAATTTTCAGCTTTAGGTCATTTTTTTCATTTTCATTTTTTTTATTTTACGGTGCGGTGATAATCTGGTCATTTTTTGCAAGCTTCGATATTTTCTCATTATTTTTCTGTCATTCTTTTAACCCTTTTAAATTTTGTTTTTTCTGGGGGGGGGGGATTATGGACTTCCAGTCAAGCAGCTACAGTATCATCCCTATTTATCCTAGGATTATAATTCGTACCTCATTCTTTTCAGAATAGAAAACCTTAAAAACGATACCATTCATCAGGGTTAGCAAAAACCATTTTTGTTTTAAAAAATACAAAACTAAGTTTTTTGGGTTTAAACCCGGTTTTTTGGTTTAAATCAGGTTTTATTGCTTTAAATAATTTGCTATATGTATTTATATTACATATGAACAGAAACAGGTTTGTGTCGCCTTCGTGTTATTATGCAACAACGGGGTTATGTTGGAAGGAGTCACATAAGCTTAAAGCGGAATCCAAACCGCTTCTCGGCTTACATCCGAGAGAAATTGTCCTCCATTTGGACTAGAAAGCGGGACTAATTGGCCAGAAATTCGATGAGTCTGCTGACTCACTCACGAAGGACTGACTCCTGATAAAAAAACGTAGTTTACATATATCATCTTTACATACTTGTTAAAATAACTGTCAAGAGTCATTTCAGAAGAACAAAAGATAAACAGTTGCACAAATGAAACCATTACACAGAATTAAATATAAATCGGGAAACTCCCGCCTTAGCCATTGGGAAAATACTGTTATTAGTTTAATGCAAACCAATAACGGAGAAATCCAGTTATTGCTTGGCATGTAAAATTTTATGATCAACGTATCATAATCAGTACGCTAAAGTTGAGGTATTAAATTACAAATTTAGTATGTAGATATCATTCAATTAAATTAACACCGAAAGTCCAATCCAAACTAATATTGGAAGCTACGTGGACAGTCGATAAATTTTGCCAATTTCTACCAATATATTTAAGCAACCTTGTTTCGTATATGTAATATAAAACAACAGGCATTCAGGCAGCAGAAATATAGTTTGGTTTCGTTTCGTATGTTAGGCTTAACATTCTTATGTAATACCTAGGTTATTAAGGGGAAGACTTTCGCTTAAAGTGACATCCGACCGCTATTTGGTTTACACTTGAAAGAACGGTTATGGTTCGACCGAGAATTGAACTGGACGCCTTGATTAAAAGATGAAAAGGAGATAAAACTAACGCAAATGGTTTGATATGTGAAAATGTCTATGCATTCATACGATTTAAAGCATTTTTTGTTTGTTTGTTTGTTTAAACCATGGTTTTAAGCACCTTGGCTTTAACTCTGCCATTCATATTTTTCTATCAAGTCCCTGAGGTGGGAAATTTTGAGAGAAATCGGGTATTTTTCTCATTTCTTTTTTTAAATTTTAAGCCGCTCTGGACCTCCTTTGTTAACTAGGGATGGGCAAAACCTTTTTTTTTATATATAAACACCGGAAACCGGTTTCTAGAAAACCGAAATCCGAAAAACCGACGTTTCGGTTTTCTTCAAAACCCGGTTTCGGTTTTCCGATCCGGTTTTCACCGAAACTGGTTTCGGTGAAAAGTTTTGGAAAAACACGAAACTATTTTTGTGGAAACGGAATCGGTTTCCAGAGAACAACGAAACACTATTCTGGTCAGAAATAGAAGAAATTTTGGAAAAAATGGGAATCGGTTTTGAAGAAAACCGAAACCGGATCCGGTGAAAAACCGAACCGGTTTTGGAGAAAACTGATAACAGATTTTGGAGAAAACCGAAACCGGTTTCAGTGGAAAACCGAAAAGGGTTTTGTGTCCACCACTAGTGTTAACACACAATCTCAAAATCAACTAAAAATTACTAAGGGGTATACGAAATGTGTGTGTACACAATATCAAGCTTCTATCTTGAATAAGGACGAAAGTAAGGACGAGAAGAATATTTACCAATGAGCTAAGATGATCCCCAGAATTCTCCAGATGATCCCAAAGACCCGGATGTAATATAAAAATTTCTTGAAAAATCCCTATTAACCATACGGTCACGTTTTGTACCTCATTCTCTTCAGAATAGCACAGCCTTTCAAACGGTACCGTTCACATGTCTTCATTATGCATCTGACGCGGAAAAATCGTGAAAAAAAGAGATTTTTGTTTAAAAAAAAATACCTTTTTAAAACGTTTTTGCCCCTTTGGATCCCTCCTCCGTGTTAACGCAGAGATCTGAAACAAATCTGAAAATACTAAAGGGTGCACTGAAGATGTGTGCAAATTTCGACCTTCTCGGTGCAAAAGTAAGCCCGACAAAAAATAATAAAAATAGGCCTAAGAAAATTTGATTTGTTAAGTTATGACGTCATCATACCCTATGTCTCGACGCAGCAAGGCGTGAAACCATATGTAACGTGTTCTACAATGCCTCCAGGCTAGAAAAAACAAAACAAAAAAACGAAATAAAAAGCTTTATTAGGATTTCTTTAACCGAATAATGAAGATACTACCCTATTGTATAAAAATATACGATAAAATTTAAAAGGGGTAATTTTGGTAATATGCTCGAGACTTTTCACCGAAGTAAACACATTTTCTCATACGATGACAGTTTAGAAGTAAAGGAAAGACGATCTGAACTATATATATTAGATTTCCTTTTTCCTATGTTGTTAAGCGGAAAGTATCAGGCGTCTTTGTTTGGCTCAAACTCGAATGCAAGGTCAGATAGAAGTCGTGAAGCTTGACATATATATGTGTCCCGATTTCACTACCCAATAGGACGTGAGGGTATGTTCCAATCGTTAATTCCAGTCTATGAAATTTTGTGTGTCGTGTCTCGTGCTGTACGGACAACATCTCCTCAGGGTACAGCCTTGTCGATTTTCCGCTAACTTAGTTTTGTTAGTTGCTTTATTACTGTTACCCGTGCAATGACGCGGAAGATATGTACACATACATTGTGCCTCATAGTAGGCCCAGATGCTAAAAATTAGCGCATTTTACGCCGAATAATTTACTGTATTTGTCTTATTGATTAAATTGTTTAAATTTATACATTATTTGGTTATTTTCTTTTAAAATCAAACTTACATACTTCAACTAAAGAAGCTACGTCATTTTTTCTGGTTTCGCAGTCATTTTTCACGAAGTTAGGTAATTTTTCCGTGCTTTTTAAGGATCATATATCTATATTATTTAGGCCATGAAATTCCGTCTTCTATATATATTGTGCGTCTAAAATTGGCCCAGAAACAGGTCAAAATAAAGCGACAATGTTAGAAACTGTACCCTTTGGAACCTCCTTGAGACGGTACAGCTAACCAACAATTTGATGTGGAGATAGATTTTAGGTCATATATTGATCTACGAATCCATGAAGTACTTAAATCGATTCCTTCCGGAGAGCTTTGAACACATTTCAGTTCTCCAACGTAAGTTTTAGTTTAGCTATGGGGAATAGATTACTTGAAATGCACAGTGAGGATAGCCAAATGTTATTAGTAGCAAAAAAGATGCTACACAATTTGGGGCGTACATCAGTAACACTAGTAAATCTTAATAGTGGAAAGACAGTACACAACCAAACATGTAACTTTAAAAAAAGGAGTACAGATACATCTACTGTGAGTTCGCAATCCATGGCTGCTTTCTTTAATGGTAACGCAGCAGGCAATGAAAACGTTTCGGAATACAACAAAAGAAACGAAGTTATCCTCTCAATTTATCAATCCATGACACCACAAAAGGAACATACACATTCGACAGTAGGCGCCCCGAGTAGTAGTATGCGTGTGACCAATCGACAAAGGCGATTACCCGAAAAACTCAGGAATAATGATTTTTTTATGCGACGAGACTATATCACTTCTAAAGTAGTTAATGAGGAACATGTATCTAAGTTAGATGAAAATCTACGCATCAAAAAAAAAAAAGAGATAACAAATGCTCCACTCATTGACATAGATACCTCTTCTAGGTCAGTATGCTATCAATCAAACTAATGTAATACAGTTGAACTAAAGGTACTACATCAGAATATACAATCCATTAGAAATAAAGTAGATGAGACTAGACATACTAATTAGAAACGACAATGAGCTGATGAACCCAGACGTAATTTGTATTACCGAACACTGGTTGAGGGAAGGTGAAATAGAGTATACAGTCCTACCAAATTATATATGTGATGGTGGATTTTGCCGGACCTTCAGTAGGTGCGGTGTTGCTTTAATGTTTGTGAGAAAAATATTACAGTATAAAGTAAAAAACAACAGCATGTATCTAAATGAGGAACAGACATTTGAGCATACAGTAATAGAAATCGAAAAAACAGGACATAGGTTCATTATAATAGTCATGTATAGAACACCTGACAGCTCCTTTCCCCGTTTTATTGAAAAATTAGAACAACTGTTAACTCTAGTTCAGAAAGAAAGTAAACCAATCGTATTATGTGGCGACTTAAACACTGATTTCCTGACACCATAAAATCACCTAACATTATTATCAAACACTTTGCAATCCTTCGGTCTACATCACACTAAACACTCCAACCCGCATTACAGAAAACTCAGAATCTTGTATAGATCAAATTATAATAGATAATGAAACTACTTCCTTTAAAGCAAATAATCTTAACACATCACTCTCCGACCATAATGCAGTTCAAATAAACATAACACTTCAACCTCAAAATCGGAAAACTGATAGAAAAGAATGTAAGTGGGCGAGAAACTTTCATAAAACGAACGGTAAGTACTTTCAATATCTTCATAGCAAGGAAGATTGGACGGACACATTATTAGAAAATGACGTAAACAACAAATACAGACAGTTCATTAATACCGTTAGGCACTATTTCGAAATAGCCTTTCCACTTAAGAAGATAAAGGTATATTCTCACAAAACTAGATGCAAATGGAGAACACGAGGCATAATTAATTCCTGCATGAGAAAGAAACAACTACATACAATTGTGAAAAGGACGAACAATAGGAAACTAAAAGAATATTTTAATAAATATAGAAGTATTCCTAAAGGAGTAATAAAAGAAGCAAAGAAAATGCACACATCAAATAGGATATCTAAATCTGATAACAAGAACAAAACACTATGGCAAGTAGTAAACGAACAATCAACCGCATCAAAACTGCAAAAAAATAGGAATTAAAAAAATAACACACCATGGCCAAGAAAGAACCAATAAACACCATATTGCAAACCTACTTAATGATTGTTTTTGCCAACGCTGCGAAAACATACTCAAATTCTGAGTCTGAAAAGACTAACATCATAAAATTATCTAGTAATTCTATATCTATATACATAATACCTACCACAGAGTTAGAAATAAGATCGATTATTTAAAAAATGAAGACGAAAAGATCTTCTGGGCCCGACGATATTCCTTATTATTTGCTTAAAATGTGTGCCGAATATTTTCTTGTACCGTTGACTGATATATGCAACTCCTCTCTTGAAACGGGAACATTTCCAGAAGATCTTAAACTTGCAAAAATTAGACCTATACACAAAAAAGGATCAACTACTGACCCAGGAAATTATGGTCCTATCTCTATTCTATCTGTTTTCTCCAGAATTTAGAAAAAGTTATGTATAACATATTGGTGCCCTTTTTGGAAAAGAGTAATATCTTCACGAAGAGTCAATTCGGGTTTAGGAAGTGCAAATCAATTAACAATGCTGTAGTTTCTTTTCTAAGTGATATATATAAAGCGAGAGAGAGAAGAAATAAAATATATGGAATTTTTCTGGATCTCACAAAAGCCTTTGACCTTGTTAATCACAGAATTTTATTGAGTAAATTGCGTAGCTATGGTATTAGAGGTCATGCTAATTTATGGTATCCTATTTGACTAACCGCATGCAATATGTGGAAATAGGTCCAACCAAGTCAGAGGTAAGGCACATTAGGCACGGAGTTCCACAAGGATCAATATTAGGTCCTATACTTATCCTTATATATATTAAAGATCTTCCCGATTATATAGTTCCAAACAAAAGCGTACTTTTTGCGGATGATACAAACATTTTAGTTGAAATTCCAAATAACATTTGCTCCGAGGAATTCATATTTAAGAACACGACAGATAAAATTACAGAATGGATAAAAGCAAACCAACTTAACTTAAATACAGCGAAAACATTGTATTCCATATACATTGAAATGCACTGAAAATACAAACTACAACTGGATTTGCACGCTATAAGCATATGTCGGAAATGAAAACTTACAGAATATGCTCTTAAGCACTAATATATGCATTAACCTCTGAAATATGCATTTATATGCACTATAAAACTTCAAATTTGGGCTATATTATTGTTATTAGAAACCCCTACCAAGTTTAACAGAGATGCATATAAGCAAACAAAATATGCATTTGCATAAAAATCTTAGAGTTTTACATCCCACGGTTATGCCGAATAGGCTAAAGTAGACGGCGATGATGAAATAATGAAAGATGTGGTGGAATGAAGAAAGTGGGAGAAAACCCATGCACACGGTGTTTGTCCACCACAAAGTTCACTTGGCGCGAACTGGGATCTGAATTTGCATAAAAATCTGATGTCTATTCATCAGTAACTTAGAGAAAAAAATGATAGGCTAAATCTATTGTTCATCTTCCCACCTATAAAATTATTTTAGAATAATTCATGAAACAGTATTTCTTGACAAATCAATTGAAAAACAATGATGAAATTCCAGAAAATTACGCATCACTTATACACTTGATTAGCACTATTTCTCAAAAATTTGATGTTACGTTTAAATATTACCTCTGAGTTTGTGACACTTTCTGTGTGTGATGAAAATAATTACAACCAGAAAAACTGTTTAATACTTTCATACTGCACCAACCCCTCATCTTGAAAAAAGGAGTTGTAACCATTAATTATTAATTACCCCAACTTCCTTACTTTGTAGGGGAATACAAAGTAACAACTTTTATTATATGACCTATAACATTCATTAGTAACGATCTAAAACTGGTTGCTCGACACCTTATCAATTTGTACTCTTTTTCTAAGGTAACTGCTTTAGGATACAGATGCAGAATTACAATTATTTAATTTCATCTTCCTCTCTTCTACAAAAAGAAATCATGTGTTGAACTAGCACTTTTGGCATTTAAAACTATACACGTAAAATGAAGTATCTCAAATGAAGATCAAGTTAGAGAGCTTGGAGAAGGACCATTGTTTTAAGGAAGTTTCAACCTATACTATAACCATCAAATTAGCCTCAATTGCATCTTTCTTAAAGTTACAATTCAAGTCTGGCTTCCAAAATGTAAAAATATCTTTCCAATATCTCTATTCATTATAAAGGAGATGAGGCATTGAAAAACAAGAAAATTACGAAAACCAAAAATGGATCAAAAGATTACGACCTTGGCTAGTAATTAGTTTTTGGATCAGGGGCCACAAAATTTTTGAACAGCTCCTAAATCGAGTTTTCGTATTGTATACGGAATAAGCACATCATATTGAGTTACTTGATAGTTTGGGTTTGGCTACACTATATGTAGCTCTCCAGATATAAGGCCTACAAGAAAATTTTTGATTGGAATATAATAGATCTTTTGGGCACAAAATTGACTTTCCTTCCTCCTAAAGACTTCTTTCGCCATTCCTATCCTTGCTTTTATTTCACGTTTGAACTTCATATCATCATTAATAATACTATCCAGGTATCGAAAACTAGTCACCTGTCCTATTTTCTCCAATCCTACTTCTATATTTGATACCGAACGCTTCGTTCCAATCACCATGGCTTTGTCCCTCTAACACTTATTTTCATCCCATATTCTCCACAGGCCTTGCTCAAGTTTTCTAACATCGTATTGATTTTCTCTTTTGATTTTGCAACAAGCGCCATATCATCTGCAAACCATATACACCTAATCATTCTACCTTCTACTGAAATGCTGTCTTCATTATGTAGTCTCTTTTTCACTACCTCTTCTAGATATATATTAAATAATGTAGGCGAGACACAGCATCCCTGTCAAGCTCGCCTTCCAATTGCACTATCTCTTCTAGATAGATATTGAATAATGTAGGCGAGAGACAGCTTCCCTGTCGAACTCCTCTTCCAATTGCACTCTCCTCTATTCTAACACTTACTTGTTGGTTTATATATGTTTCTCATGAGTCTCCGATCCCAACTTGCTTAGAACTTCCAATAACAATTAATACTTTACGCAGTCAAAAGCCTTTCCTAGATCAATAAATACCACGTACACTTCTTTCCCTTTTTCTATAAACCTTTCTCCGATCACCCTTAATAATCAAACCACATCTCTTGTTCCCTTAACACACCTGAACCGAACCATTCCTTCTCAACTTTTTCATATGTTCTTCCATACAACTTCCTATTCAGAATTCAAAGCAAAATTTTAGCTGCATGAGATTTCAGACTAAATTCTATAATCCTTACATCTCTTTGGGTTCGATTTCTTAGCCATCGGTATCATGATCGTCTTGAGGAAAGTTTTTGGCGACTCTCCTGTTTTATATATTTGATGGCAGAGTCGGAACAATTCATTCTTGTCCTTGACTCCGATATTCTTATTGAATTCGATTGGTATATTATGTATACCGGTTGTTTTCCATTCCTAATCTCGGATCCTAATATCTACAAGCAGCAGAATTAATTAGTACGTAACATACCTGTATTTTATGTTTACAAGTGTAACGTTACTGGTGTAAAACCATTACAAGTGTTAAATGAGGTTAAAATAAGTGAATGCATACGAAAGAGAACTTTGTCAGACACTAATTTTCTGCCAGCAGAGTACTTCTGTTCAGCGAAATCATTAAGCGTGCTACAGGAATTCTTGTATCACTGCGAAAACCCACGCATTTTCTGTATCTTCGTTTACGCGTATACCCACCAGCTTTGCCTTGCTCTGATTCGGTTACATGGCATGATCGTGCTTTCTAGCAGACATCAAGCATAGGTTGATTTGTGCTTTTTTACACTGTAGTTTTTATGACACATTTGTGTAGCTGTATTCATACGCAATTCGGAAAGAATCGTAATTTTTTAACAATTACTTCTAGTATCCCCTTTAAACTTCATTTATGAGTAGTCAAGTATTGTTATGAGGGTCTATGACATTAGGGCGTGGCCGTTTGGGCGCAGACACTTGGATGTGGCCGTTTGGGCGCAAAGCCTTTTATTCGAATAGGTTTACCTACCTACATATGTTATAATGCATTTCATAACTAGATTTCGGACGTTGAAGCACTAAAATATGAAAATAGGCACTGAAAATTTCGAAAACTTCCACAAATAATTTTGTAAAAAATTAAAATAACCTCTTGAACACATCAAAGTTTCTACACATCATGCACAACTTGTCTCTACCACCTGAAAAGAAAAGGGAAGGAACTGCAGCAGAGTCACGAGTATCTCGTCTCCGTACTAAGGCTTAATTTTAAAAACAATATTTATTTTTAATAAAAGACATATGTAACAAAGATATGTAATTTGTGTTTAAAAAAAAAAAAAACTACGTTTTTCGTTAATGTTTAGTTATTTTAAAGTTGTGACTATATATTCATACTGCACTGTGTACTTGATTTTTTGAATCACACATTATTAAATTTGTCTTAAAATGTGTACAATACTATACATATTTTCATTATCTATAATAAATTATTAAAATGCGTGATACAAAACATAAGAAGTGTTTATTAAGTACTGGAATGTACCAAGTCAGAAGAAAGGAATAATATCTAGTTTTGAAATAAAAATGGTGTTTTTAATGCTACGGGTGGTTCCAGAAGTACTATGTAAGTATTTATTGAATGCCTTTTGTTATTTGATCTGCTCATTAGGCCGGATAGTTGATGCTCTATTGTATTAATAAAAAGTTATTTCAGATTTTATAAAAATAGGCACTTATAGGCACTAGCTATACATTGAAATAGGAAGAACACGCCAAATAAAATTTACTGTAGGCAGCCTGTAACATTCCAAAACAAATTTCTGTCCTCTGTAATATATCTAACGTAAATAGTTGAGTTGATTTCGAGTTTAACGTCCCTTTCAGCACCGAGGCTATATGCGACGGGACCTACTGATTAACGCGGAATCCGAACATGAGCTCCCGCCAGGAACCGAACCCGGGTCTCCCACGCCAAAGACGCGTTCGCTAACCGCTTAGCCACGAAAGAGCTCTCTAACGTAAAGGAACGATACAATTGGGCGGCATAAGAAGGACAGCATTATTTCCAATAAGGATATGGAATCTGTATGACAATATGGCAGAGTTCTCAATGACCAGTCAAGAACGAACAACTACACCAAAGCAGCTCATCGTGGACTGCTTTGCGCCCAAACGGCCGCGCCTAAACATCCTGTTCTGTGTTATGACGACCAGTACAAGTCTTGGGAGGACAATAACAAGGAAATTCGTGAAAGAATTACAATGTTTCAATAATTATTTCAAGTCTTGTGCCTAAACTTGATCTGCCCCAGGGTAGGCAAAAACCATAGTTTTTATTCAGGAAACTAATAAACTCGTTTTTTTTTTAACCCCGTTTGTTGGGTTTAAACTTTTTTTTTTTTTTTTTTTTTAATAATAATTTGCTCTGTGTGTTTATATGACATATGGACAGAAATAAGTTTGTTTCGCCTTGATGTTATTATGCAACAACCGGGTTATGCTGGAAGGGGTCACATAAGCTTAAAGCAGAATCCAAACCGCTTCTCGGCTTACATCCGAAAGAAATTGCCCTCTATTTGAACTCGAAACCGGGAATAATTGGCCACAAATGCGATACGTCTGCCGACTCATTCACGAAGGGCTCTTCATAAAAATACGTTGTACTAATCTTTACGTACTTTTTAATATAATTGTCAAGAATCATTCCAGAAGGACAAAAAGATAAAACAGCTGCACAAGTGAAACCATTATACAGAATTACATATGGACAACTACAAAATACTGCAGAGTACAAAAGATATAATTTAGTCAAAGTCAGTTCAATACGACCTCCATTAATCCAAGTAAAAGAAATACGATGACTTAATTTGCATATCAGTAAAAAAAAGTGAATAAAGAGACGAATTATTTGAGTCCACTTTGACTCTGACACATTTATACATAAATAGATACCAAAGACACGTCTGATTTCAATAAATGCCTCTCGTGTGATTTGTATGACCCCCCCCCCCCAAAAAAAAAAAAAAAGAGGACGGCATTTCGATGTATTTTATCAATAGTAAACATTATTGAAACGAAACAATATTTAGAATTTTTCTTTGATTGCAGTTACATAACAATAATAATAAAAAACTATAAAAAAATCACAAAAGAAACATTCATACTTATAAAAAAAAAAAAAAAAAGTTGCTTTTGTAGTATTATTAAGCTCTTTGAGTAATGAATGGTCAATTTAGGTCTGAATATAATACGAATACTTTAGTGAATATAATACGAATAGTGAAACGTGATAACCCACGTGTGTTCATCAAGATTTTACGAACACTTACACTTTCACGAATATTTTTTATTTTTTTAAACCAGCTGGTTTAAACCAGCCAACCCTGATCTGTCCGTATTTAATTATGTTTAGCAACTTAAAAATGACACCGTAGCACATCAACGTCACCGAACTACTTTCACAGCAATTTGTCTCGGGGTATCTGCTAACAAACTAAACTCATATATATATCATATGGTATTGTGCTGTATATTAACTTATTTATATATTTTTTTTATATAGATTTTATTTTATATCCTTTTGCAAGCCGTGAACAGGAAAGAAAAGGTAATTTTACAGTTAAAATGGCATTGGCCTATGTTTAGCAGAAGGGGTCCAGCTTTTTTCTCTAAAAAATGTTACAATTTTGGTAATTTCTGTTCACATTCGGTTAGTTTAGGGTAGGGTTAGTTAGTTTAAGTTAGGTTAGGCTAGTTTAGGTTACGTTAGGTTAGTTTAGTTTATGTTATATTAGTGTAAGAGTCCGGCATACATTTCTAAAAAAATGATAGAATTTCGCTTATTTCTACTAATATTACGTTAGTTTAGGTTTGTTCAGGTTAGCTTACGTTAGTTTATGTTAGGTTAGGTTAGATTTGGTTACGTTATGTTACGTCTAAATGTTTGCATCACTCATTTCTCCTGTAAATTTTGTGTTTTTTACGTGCTTCTGGACCCCTTGTACTAAACATACCCCATGGCATTTATTCCGAAGCTGGGCGTCCGCTTTCGCCACGTTTTTTCGCTGTTATCTCCTTTGCACACTTTCTGCAATTTGTTATTATATTAGGTTCATTAATCCGTGCTCTTCACAAACTTTTAAAAGATTTTGCTCGTTATCCACAATGCAACTGTTCGGTTACCCTGCGCCAAGTAGTTCCCTCCGCTCGTCGTATAGTCCCATGTTTATAACCGCTTATATAAAAAAATAAGCAGATTTTTCGAGACTCATATATTATCAAGCATACAAACGATCAAATTATCCATATATTTCCTGTATTTTTTAAAAATTTTGCTGGAAACGGATGCCCAACTTTGGAACTTAACTCGTTAAAGTTAATCACAACACATAAGAGGGATAAAAATGAGTTTCTAAAAGTAACTGGAGCAACATCATTGTCCACCTATATTGTACATCTGTGCAAGACTGGGCACGGGAGATGAAAAGGAGCCAACACAAGAAACGTTAATCTGATTTTTCTTACCGAAAAAAAAAATATTTATTATCTCCCCCAATCTTCCACATATAAGATTTACAACAGTGTTTCTTACTTTACAAAATATAGCTGAGCTAGGGACAGCTAACGAAGGGAGTTAGAAGCCCCCAGGGCCCTTGTACTTCTACCTTTATCACACTTTAGACAAAAACAAAGTACTCGGTTTTGGAACTATGAAACGAGTTGGGGGAGATCCTAAATGCCACCTGAAAAAAAAATAATGTATTTGTTGGTTTCTCTTTGCCAACAGCTTGTCAATCTACATAGCAATTTGTAGCAATGTTTCTTAAATCAAATAGCCTAGTGCTGTGCTGAAATCATGTGTAAATAAATAACCCTAAACTTTGAATTAAGCCACTCCATATGAAATTAAAGACGAAAATGCTCTTATATCTCTTCCATGTAAAATACTTACTCTTGTCCACTATGTCCATTGCTTTGTTTTACTTCTACGGGACCCTCTGCACCATTGCCATCATCTATGACCAAAAATTCTTGAATTTCCTTATTTGCGTTCTGGTGAGTATCAGTCCCAGCATCAGTCAGTCCTTCCTCCTTAATCAAATAATTAAGTGCTGACTCCACCTCTACAGCGTATTCATGATTAACAAATGTAATATTAACATCATCATCAACATCAATTACCTCTGGATTACTCATTTTGCATTTTTATTTTAATAAGGATAAGGCACTATGAACAATCAATTCTATTCCAAGGTTTTATTTATATGCCTTGTACCTTGTCCATCTGTCACGTTGTTTACTTTCTTCTTCTTTCTTGTTTCTTCCACAAAAGTTACCAAATCAATACTAAGTGCGATCGCAGCATTTGAGCAATGTCGACAAAATTACTGCAATTGTTGTGTGTTTAGTAAAACTCCAAAAGTATGAAAAATGGATGGCATGGACGAACCGATTGTCTGATTCCGAGTAGTTTGTCACAACTACAAAATATTGATTAAATATGGAGGTGGGGCGACACGAAGATGAATTGTTATAAAATATTCAAAAGGAATATACTACTAAAAGGATTCTTAAAATGTAGATGATTGCACGTGAAAAAGCAGAACATCTTCGCACGAGCACCACATTGAACGAGATCACAACGAGGATATAAAAATAGCCTATTTTATAATGTCTTGACTCTGACCAAGAGGCCTTACTGAGTTGCAACAACTTTCTCCTCCTTTCTTTCCTTAGTAACTCTACAGCTGAAGGGGAATGATAATAGGCAATGATGATAATTTGTAACATAGATGAGAGTAGGGATATATATATATATATATATATATATATATATATATATATATATATATATATATATATATATATATATATATATATATATATATATATAGGGTGGTAAGAAACTATTTGAACAAACTTCGGGAGCTGATTCCCGACTCCGAGACTAGCAAAAAAGTCCTCTGGAACTTTGGTCAGTGAGGGATAGTTTCGGCGATATAAGGTTTCGGCTGTAATTCAAAAACAAAGCAACGTAGAAAGTGTGTATTATGGATTTCTTATAACCTGGCAACTAATCCCTATGTTCTTTGGGTAATCCCTAGTACACATCTTGCGAAGGTTTGAAACTTAAATTTTTCAATCGAGCAGATATGACTTCAAGTGTCATGTTCTAAACCGCACTCTCTACGTTGCGTTGTTTTTTAATTACAGCCCTCTGAAGTTCATTTTTGCCACGCTTTCAGCACCTTATATCGCCGAAACTATCCCTCACTAACCAAAGTTCTAGAGAACCTTTTTTGCTAGTTTCGGAGTCGGAAATCAGCTCCCGAAGTTTAAATAGTTTCTTACCACCCTGATATAATACAAGTATGAGTACATATATATAATAGCAATGTGGTTATACTTGTGGTTTATTCATGAAATCTTATTTCGGGTGTTTTGCGAGAAGTTTTAATAACCAAAACATATATTATCTAATAAATAATAGCGAAACTGTAATGCTATTGTTTATTAGATAATATATGCTTTGGGCAGAGTTTGTCTTTTATTGCATACAAGAAGTTCGAAAGCTAAAAGTGAGTGGCATTCAGAACCAAAACACAACAAAATTCTAAACTATACTCCTGATAATAAAGCTTTTATAACATGATGATTTTAGCTTTAAATGAAAAAGTACAAACTTCAAATTATGAATGATTTAATCATTTTTAATATCTATTCTGTTTGGTGTCCGTAAAGTGTTTATGTGTTGTGACATGTATAACAGTTGAAAATCTCAATTAAGCATAGATCTGATGATTTCCAATTTATGTGGATGCCCTATAATCTGGTCATTTAAGGCACAATCTTAGTGCAGGTCTCTTTAGATAGTAACTTAGTCGGTGTCCATAGAGAAGGCTGCTTGCTGGTATAAATCTTTCTCTTTTGAACTTTATAAGATGTTCACACATTAGTCATTGACGGTGATATTTGCGATTTTTAAATCAAAATATAATTCCACTTTGGATGACTTGGATGACATATGACGTGTTGCATTTTTTTATGATAAGCAAAATTGGAATATATAATATATATATATATATATATATATATATATATATATATATATATATATAAAGGTGTGTTCATAAACTATCGAACCTTTTCCCCGCGTAAACCAATAAAGCGTGGAAGACTTTCTTCAGTGTAGACGTAGAGGGGACACTCTTGCGCAGTCATGAATTTCTTCCCTCCCACAGAAAATGTCAGTCGTTGGCTGTCGGTCTTTTTACTTCCTTAGCTTACAATGCTTTCTAAATAACTTCGTTCCTTGTAGAACGCTTCAATTTATTATTTACGACCACTAATGCTGTTAATAGTTGTCAGTTCGTAAATTTGAGCTTACTTTTCCTCGACATTTTGATCGAAGTGATTGTAGTGTGCCTGTGTCTAGATATTTTCTCGCTGATTAAGAATGTCTAATTTCTTTTGGAGGTCGAAAATTAGTTCGGCGGTACCAGATGATCTGCAATCTGGCCCTTCTCGTCAGAGAAGTCCAAGTAACAAGCCTGGATGTGGTCGAAGAGGGCTCAACTCCCTGGCCACCCCTACCTATGGGCCTTGTTTCGATACGAATATTGGTTAAGAAACCTGAGCAATATGTATTTTTTAAAAAAAAATTAATGCTAATTATTGAACACTTATCCCCATAAAGCATTTACATTTTTTAATACTAAGTGAAAAACTTACTAAAATTACTTTGAAAAGTCAAGAATATAAAATTACTGAAAACGAGAATTTTTTCAAGACGATTTAAAAAAAAAAAAAAAAATTCTTTCAGAATCGAGACGAAACAAGACACTTCTTCAGATTTAACGAGACTCCTCATCTCATGGACAACACTAATCAAAACTGAGTTAAATCGTTTTTGCGCCTTCCAAACCAGTGAACTTATTTAATGAAGATCGCATATAGGAATAATACACTAGGGCTTATAAGTCTAAACAACATTTCTTTAATGTCACCAGTTTATTGGCTTCAATGATAACCATTGGCCCAGCCCAGGTCACTAACCTTAGGATACGTTTTAATGTAAGACATTTGAACTCAATTAAATTATGTTGATTTCAATGCAAAAGTAAAGTATTTACAGACATCATTATCATAATAGACTGTTTTCAATTTTAAGTTTCACGTATTGACAGCTTTATCGACCAAGCGCTAGTCAAATTTGCAATTTTGCTGACTTTTTGCAGTAATGTTTGTTTCTAATTGCCTAAGGATAATTCTTTTCACGCCTTCTTAAGCGAATGCTCACATTCGGCATTTTCTGAACAAATCATCGGAAATTTGAATACCAGTATTAGTATAGACACCCTATTTTCTAGTATAGGAGCAAAATTTTCGAAACTGTTGAAATACATTTTTGGTTCATTTTAATGCAGAGTTTATCCGTCTAAATGTTTCTAATTTCAAAGACTTGCGACATAGTCTAGTGTTAGCAAAAACTATTTGAACTCTTCTTCATTTTCCTATAGGGTATATATTTTTTTTAAATCTTTGTCCTTCTTTTTGACAAAGGAACATTCTGTACAAGTTCATGTTTCTGTCTATAAAGCGAATTTTACATGGTCATACTTTTCCATCAGATGTTTCAAGCTTACCTTTGATAGCCATTTGGTCAAATAAGTTGGCCAAAACGTTTACACGCAGTATAAACGATCAAATACAAAACAACTTTGTTGCTCATTTGTTTACATTTCTTTATTCAGTTGTTACATTTATTGGTTGGCATAGAGTGCAACGCGGTACTCGCTTGAGATAGTTGTTTAATAGTAAGCTGTTTAAATCGTATATCTTATAATAAACGAGTAACTGGAAATATGGATCGTGCATGTGAAATGTGAACGCTCACCAACCTGTAGTCTCTGGCTTTGCCAGCCTATCTTCAGCCACAATTTTTTCCAATACTTCTTTGCGTTTCTATTTATTGTAATATTTCTTAAGTTTACATTTGTACAAAACAAGATGCTGCTTGTACGCATCAATAAGCATTTCAATTGAAGCACGTGTCCACGTTTAGTACCACCACACAGTGATTTTCGTTTCTTTGATGCAATGTTGGATAGGAATAGAACATGTTTTATCTTAGAACAGTTGTATCAAATGTTGTAACCAACTCAAAAGTTGCGTACAACTTGATGTCTTGCACGTTCAAATTTAACTTTCCCTAACCATTCGATACAATATTTGATGATGTATCACGGGCTTAATAGTTTGAGTTAAGTATCGATGAATATCACTTAATTTTTTCAATAGTATAGATGTCATTTAAAAAAAATCATAAATGCTTCGTGTTGAGTTTTGACATTTTCGTCCTATATAAATTATGTTGCAGGCACTGCATCATTTAATATTTTTCTAAGATCATTTTCATCACACAATTCACATATACAATATGCTTCTACTACAGTTTTCTCAATTACTTTCTCTAGGAGAAAGAGCAAATGGTGTCCGCACATTTTCAAGAAAAACTGTGACAGCCTTGTCACTCAGTAAGTGCAGAAAACGTTTTTGGGGTCACTTGTGGTTGTGTTTGCGTAAGGGCTGTTTCTTACGAAGGGCATGGGTAAGGGACGTTTATCGGTGGCCGTAGCTTTATATTATCAGAATAAGGGGGATAACCAATCTAATAACTTACCTTGGTGTATGTATCGTACATGCTACTTCTATGGGGCGGGGAAGTATCGCATACTATCGAAGCTAATTAGAGGTATACTGTTATCCTAGGTTATCTACGAGAGTAAGTCAAAAAATTATCCTCAATGTAGCTATATCTTTTTTTTTTTTTTTTTTTTTTAACACTGTTCATACTAAACTCCGTTCTCATTTATTTTACTGTTATGCTGTTGTGGTCATGCTATGAAAGTTTGTTCCTAATTCCTCCATTTCATCCTTTTATTGCTGATTGCTCATGGCCGCTTCATTAGAAATTTGCACTAAAGATGAACAACGAGTAGTGATCCGGGTTTTGTGGTCGGAAGATGTACCGTATCAGGGGCCGCAATCCATTCATGAAATTCATGAAACATTCAAAAATGCTCGCACAAGTGTTACGCACGAGGAAGGAGCCGGACGACCATCTATCGCTCATTCTTCGTACGTAAAACTTGTGCGACCATTTTTGATTTTTTTTTTAATCCATTCGTAGACAGGTCGTTGCGGCAAGACACTATTCCCGTATTGTGCCGAAAGTCTTTGATGGTCTGCGGCCCCTGATACACCTTCCGACCACTAAAACCGGATTAGTGCTCGTTGTTCCTCTTTGGTGCAAATTTCTAATGGAGCGGCCATGATTATCTACAACAAAAGGAAGACAAATGAAGGAATTAGAATCAAACTTCTACATAGGTTGAAAAACGAGGAAATAAGAAAGCTTTTCGTTGAAAAATTCGAAAAATATTCAAACCAGAAAAGAATAGGCACAGATAGTAACACACAGTGGGAATACATTAAACTTTGCTTACAGCAGGCTGCAGAAGAAGCAGTAGGTTACCGCGAACACAAAAGGCTAAGAAACCATGGGTTACAGGGCAGATGTTGCAGAAAATGAGGGAAAGGAAGACGTGGAAACAGGTTGATACAAAAAAGGGCAGAAAGATGTACAGAAAGTTGAATAATGAGTTACGGAGACAGACAGAGCGAGGGAAGAGTTTTACAAAAGAAAATGTGAGGACATAGAATAATTAGAAAGAAAAAATGAAATTAAATCTTTGAGTTTTGCGTCCCACGATTATGCCGGTTAGGCTAAAGGAGACGGTGATTATGAGAAATGAATGAAATGGTGGAATGAAGAAAGTGGGAGGAAACGGGAGAACCCCGAGAAAACCCACGCACACGGTGTTTGTCAACCACAAAGTTCACTTGGCGGGAGCAGGGTTTGAACTCGGAACCCCAAGACCAGAGGTGAACGCTCTACCGCTGAGCCACCGCGGCCCCCAAGAATTAGAAAGAGTTGGGAAATACGAGGCAATGTATAAGGAGGTGAAATCTGTGGAATTTCGGAGGAAACAAGGGTGTATTACGATGGCAGTAGAAAATAAAAATAGAAAGCTAGTCAGCGACAGAAATGAGGTCATAGAAAGATGGAAAGAATACGTGAAAGACTTATATGAGAGTAGGGAGAGACAGTATATCCTAAATGTTGAAGTAGTAAATGAAGTAGGCGAGGATGATAAAGAATTTAGTATTCTTCGGGATGAGTTTGAAAAGGCTATCTGAAATTAGGAATGGAAAGGCAACCGGGATAGATAATATATCAATCGAATTCATTAAAAATATAGGAGACAAGGGAAAGAAAGAATTCTTCCAACTATGCAATGAAATACATGAGACAGGGGAGTGGACAAAAGACTTCCTGTGAACCCAAAGAGATGTGAGGATTATAGACTATTGGTCTCAGATCTCATACAGCTAAAATTTTGCTCCGAATACTGAACAGAAGGTTATATGGAAGAACAAATGAAGAATTTGAGGAGGAGCAGTTCGGGTTCAGAAGAGGTAAGAGCACAAGAGATGATATTGGATTATTAAGGGCGATCGGTGAAAGATTTATAGAAAAAGGGAAAGAGGTGTATGTTGTATTTATCGATCTAGAAAAGGCTTTTGATCGCGTGAATGGGGAATTGTTGTTGGGAGTTCTAAAGAAGATAGGGTTGGAATGGAAAGATCGAAGATTCATAAGAAACTTATACATGAACCAACAAGTAAGTGTTAGAATAGGGGAAGAACTCACGGAAGAGAGTGCAATTGGAAGGGGAGTTCGACAAGGATGCTGCCTCTCGCCAACACTATTTAATGTCTATCTAGAAGAGATAGTGAAAAAGAATTTACATGATGATGACGGCATTTCGGTAGGAGGTAGAATGATTAGATGCATAAGATTTGCAGACGATATGGCGCTTGTTGCAGAATCTAAAAAGGAAATCAATAAAATGTTAGAAAACCTGAGGATGGGCTTTGAAGAATATGGGATGAAAATAAATGTTAGAAAGACAAAAACCATGGTGATTGGAACGAAGGGGTCTGTGTCAAATATAAAGTGGGAGGAGAGCAAATAGAACAAGTGAATAGTTTTCGATATCTGGGTAGTATTCTTAGTAATGGCATGAAATGCGAACGTGAAATAAAAGCAAAGATAGGAATGGTGAAAGAAGCCTTTAGGAGGAAGAAAATTCTGTTTTGTGGAACTTTGAATAGAGAGTTGAGAAAAAGCCTCATAAAATGCTTCATGTGGAGTGTTGTACTGCATGGGACGGAAACGTGGACATTACGTGAAAGTGATGAAAAACGACTGGAAACATTCGAAATTTGGGTGTGGAGAAGGATGAAAAGAATTAGTTGGGTCGTGCGGAAAACGAATGAGTGGGTGTTAGAAATGATGGGGGAGAAAAGAACACTTTTAGATATTGTTAAGAAGAGGAAGAGAAACTGGTTGGGACATTGGCTAAGAAGAAATTGTATCATGAGGGATGTTCTAGAGGGTATGGTGGCGGGAAAGAGAGGGAGGGGCGAAGGAGACTACAATTAATGGATGATGTAAAAACAAATATTATACGTGAAGACGAAGAGGTTAGCGGAGGACCGTGGAGCATGGAAGCTTCTCAGCTGCTGCAAGTGACCTGCCAGTAAGGGCAGAATACCTATGATGATTATCATTCTACATAGCATGACTACAACAGTATAACAATAAAATAAACGAGGACAGAGGTCAGTTACCGCTACATTCCAGATAATTTTTAACTTATCCTTTTATTTTTCATCACTCGTGATCAGCCGCTTTAGGAATAGATCAAGTTTGATTAGCAGATGAAATTCAATCGAGTAAATGCTTTCGAGTCAGATCATGTGGCACCCAAACGCCGAGCTTTTCTTTGTAGAAAGTTTTCTCCAAATGGTTTAACACTGTTTTATGATGAATGTTCAAGTCATTGGTGATGACATGACTTGTTTACATGCCAGTCTTCTCGACTTTTGCTTCCGTTGGTCTCCCACTACGAGGAGCATCTTGAGTATCGAAATTCGTCAACGAAAGCGAGTCGACCGTCTTTTGGTTGTTGCTTTTGATAATGTATTTTGTCCATAAACAGCACAAATTTCTTCACGGATTTGCACAATATTTGCTCCTTTATTGAAATAAAATTGTAAAATAAAGTGGTTTTGCGGCAAGTTCATTCATCTTGGTGGCGTAATACCTTCCGACTATTTCAAAGAATTTCAGCACTTGTTTGACCTTCTATTAGCTCAAACTGTCAGCTGTGAAATGACGTTAAGATCTGACCATCTACGTGTCACATACCCTGAGATTTTTTTTTTTTTTTTTTTTTTTTTACCCTAGCGCCATTTCGTGTGCACGTGGCTCAATACTTTTGGATTACCTGACACGTGGGGATAGACAAAATAAACTGAACTAATTTTTTGATGGGCAGAGCTTTTGTAATACAGCGTTTTGCCGCTAGGAGCGTATAGAGCGAACATTCCTGAGTCAGTGAGCCGAGTGCCGTCGCTGAAGGTCAGGACTAGTTTCGGCAGAAAAAAATGAAATGAAATCTTTGTTTTACGTCCCACGGTTATGCCGGTTAGGCTGAAGATGTTGATGATGAGAGATGAGTGAAAATGGTGGAATGAAGAAAGTGGGAGGAAATGGGAGAACCCCGAGAAAACCCACGAGGACGGTGTGTGTCCACTACAAAGTCCACACGGCCTGAGCTTAGTTTCGGCAGAGTTTATAGTGACAACCAGTGGCGTATTTACGATTTTCTTTCGGGGGGGGGGCTTTGCCTGAAAATGTAAAAAATCTGCAAGATATTTCATATACTTTACTATAGTAAGTAAGATTTCGGGGGGGCTTAAGCCCGGAAGCCCCCCCCCTAAATACGCCACTGGTGACAACTGTTCTGTGTGATTGTCGTTTTGACAATGGCTGATTTTCATGAACAGCGTGCGGCGTGAAATTCTGCTTTTTGCTCGGAAAAACTGGAACAGAAATTCTTGAAATGTTAAAAAACGGCGTACAAGGATGATGCTGTGGGGAAAACTCAAATGTTTGAGTGGTTTGCCTGTTTCAAAAATGGCGAAGTGTCAATTGACGACAAAACTCGTTCTGGTCGTCCTTCCACGGCCCGAACGCATGAAAATGTTGAAAAAAAAAATCGTGCAATCAACGAAAATCGACGACGGACAATTGTGGAGCTCTCGGGAGTGACTTGGAGTTCAGTACAACAAATATTGACAGAGGATTTGGAAATGAAAAGAGTGGCAGTGAAATTCGTGTCACGTCTGCTGACTGCCGAACAAAAGCAAGATCGCGTGGAGCATGATGTAGTTTGAAAGAAGAGTCCCGTAATGATCCAGATTTTGTTTCCTAGAATGAAAAGAGACATGAAGGGAAGCGTTTTGTTGTGTTACTGAGGTGAAGAAAAAACGACAGAGGCGCTGTCAAGCATCACAAAAGATGAATTTAAACAATGTTTTAAAAAATGGAATAAACGGTTAGACAGGTGTATTACTGCACGTGGAGAATACTTTGAAGGGGATTGAAGGTTTGTGCTTAGACGGCTTCTTTTGGGTACCCTTCGTACTGGTGACGAAATAGCACCCTTGAAAGTGTCTGTGTTTGAAAAGTGCCTTCTAAAAATGAGCTATTCCGTTCAAAGTTCCTTAAAATTTAACGAGTGTGTAATCTCCCTCGTAACATTTAACTTTTCTTAAAAATAAGAGAAAAAAATCTTTGTTCTGGAGAATACATATGTTGCTGGGCATGTGCAAATATATATATATATATATATATATATATATATGGCTTCACGTGGTTTCCTAAGTCTTTATCAGGGCTCGTTTTACAAGAAATATTCGGATTCCTGGTTTAATATCACATATCCTGAAGTTATGTGACATCGATTAATCTTGAATATGTAAAATTATACTTAATAATAGATATATTCAAATGTCCTAAATTAATCGTTATATTAATTTTAAATTTGTGAGCATTATCACACTCAACACAAGTCCACTGTCTGTGTAAATTGGTTCCAAGTCCCAAAATTAATGTCTAGGTGTGACTTAATGTATGGAGAATTCCATCTTTTGAATCTTGCAGTAATTTTATACAATTTTATGAGGATCATCGGGTAAAAAAGTTACAATGCATACAACTTCTGTGTTATTCATTGTAACTTCTTTATTTTTCTTCTTATATGATTTTTTTATTTTATTTTATTTTTTTTTTTTTTTTATGCTTGTCTTATTGCAGGTTTGAGGGTTTCGATACACGAGAAGCGGAGATTTAAAATGGTGATTCGTCTGGTAAAACGGTCAGGGGTAGAAGTGAGGTGAGTGATGTGGTTCCTGTAGGCCAAAATCATACACCTGCTGACATTCATAGGCAAATTGTTAAGATGTGTGGAGAATCGCTTTCAAGGCAACATGTAGCGAAGTGGTATCATGCCTTCAAAGAAGGACGGATCAGTATTGTTAATGACAACTCTGGACACAGCGGTAGATCCAATACCTCAACCACTGACGTGAATTGTGTTCGTATAGATGAGTGTAGTCGTGGAGAGAGAAGTACATTATGCTCACTATCAGCTGAGCTGCGACTATCATATAGTATTCTGCATATTGTGGTTAATGTCCTTAAAAATGAAATGAAATCTTTAAGTTTTACGTCCCACGGTTATGCCGGTTAGGCTAAAGGAGACGGTGATGATGAGAGATGAGTGAAATGGTGGAATGAAGAAAGTGGGAGGAAACGGGAGAACCCCGAGAAAACCCACGAGCACGGTGTTTGTCCACCACAAAGTTCACTTGGCGGGGGCTGGGATCGAACCCGGGACCCCAAGCACCAGAGGTGAACGCTCTACCACTGAGTTAATGTCCTTAAGTATAGAAAAGTGTGCGCAAAATTGGTGTCACTAGAATTATCCAAGAAGCATAAGAAACCAGAATGGCGACGTCGCTGAATATTGTGTAGCATCACGCTGCGAAAGGGAATAATTTTCTTAACCAGATAGAGATTGGTGATAAAACAATATTCCATCCGTTCACTAAGCAGATATCCATAGAATGGATGCATGCATCTTCTTCACAGAAAGAAGAAATTCAAAGTACTTGTTTCGTTCAGGAAACTTTCTTGCACCTTATTATGGAACTATTAGGTATGCTACTGATTATCTGAAATAAAGATAAACCATGAATGCAGAAAAGTATAAGAGAACACTTTTGAAATTTCGAGATGCCATCAAATGAAAATGTCTTGGTCTCCTCCGCAGTGATGTGATTCTTCTGTATGATGATACGAGACCTCATTCAGCACAAAAAAAAAAAAAAAAAAAAAAAAAAAAAAAAAAAAAACTGTTGAGTGTATTCCGAGTTTATGCTGAGAACAACTAGAGCAATCCCCATCCCCCTACAACCCTGACCTATCCCTAGTGACTTTATCTTTTCCCTACTCTCAAATAGAACATGACCGATCACCGTTATCTCACATGTGATGATAAAACCTTATCTATTGTAGTGACAAGTCCTTGAACAAAAAAGGTGATTACATTGAGGATGGGTGTTGAATGCCTTCTATCATCTGGTGTATTGATCTTCCAGCTGTCTCACACATAAGCTATAATAGGCTTTGTAACCTTTTTACCGATCCTTCTCCGTATTGTGTCCAATAGTTTATATATAATCTAGTGGATTGTCTATCTAGATTCAATTTAGGTTCCTTAGTTCTAATAAATAAAATTCAAAAATAAGTTCTGCAATTTAAGAAGCCCTACGTAGAATAGTTATATATTTGTTTATGATTTGCTTAGTTACCATAAGATGTTTAGATAATCATAACTCTGCTGTTTCACTATCTTTAAGAATTTCTTATATGCTCGAACCATGTGAAGTTGAAATTGATAGGAACAAGAGAAAACAAATCAATACGTACTTGGCTTAAAAGAGAATCATAGTTATATACACAAAAATGTTAACATTTTATGGCTAAAAATAAGTGCTATTTCTTATCAATTTCGCTTTTTCATGATTCCAAACATAGACTTATTGTTTAACATAACTTTCAACTCACATATTTTAAAACTAACTTGTGTTAGTAACCGAAAAGGTTATGGGAAAAAAGAGTAGTTCGTTTTCTTCTATTTCGTTCTTTCAAATGAACAAATTGTAAGTAACACTTTGTTCCCCATAAACAAAGCTTTTTCTGTGCTTACTTAAAAGCCCATAGGTAACAATGGCAATCTTGACCGCAGATGTTTCACAAGACCTAAACGGCACAAGACCCAAAATTCATTTCGCGGCACAAGTCCTAAACGGCACTGGATCTAAAAATCTCTTGTGGTGCTACCATCGCATCCGTGCCAAGAATACTGTCAATCTGTTAGTCAAAGTTTTAGATATACTGTTTTACATTACAGAACTAGATTCTAACTTAGTTCTTACAAGTAATTTGCATAAGTACATATTCTATTGTTTTGGAATTTAAAAAAATAAATAAAGCCTATTGTTCCATGATTAGTATTTGTGTGGTGACAAAATATTAACTATCTATCAAATGTGATTCCCAGACCTTTCATGTCTTTTTTTTTTCTTTCTATTTCGACACCATTGACCTCGTATTAGTAACATAATGTTGTGTTTTAGTTATATACGTCATAAATTTTGCTTTCTTTGTGCTGATTTGAAGTAAATTACTTTTTACACATATATTTATTGTATTGAACTCTTTCTGTAGCAAATAGTTATCATACTCGTAATTAACTACTCTTTACTCCTTACCATTATTAACAATAGTTTTAGTATTACTAACATAGCTGTTACCGTTGCAATAAACTATTATTATTACTAATAATAATAATATTTCACATATGCTACATTTTTGAGACCTGAGCCTTGATTGTACGTGAAGTTAAAATCAAAGGTTATGTCATGGACGGCAAATGATGACTTAACACCCAAAACAAACTCTTGGCCCCCCAACTGGTGGTTAGTCTGAGTTCAATAATTACAGCAAATTAATAATGTTTATAATAAAATGTGAAAAAAAGACACTTTTTAAAAACAATTAAACTACGTCACCATGTTAAAATTATTAAAAGAACTTAATTAACCTAATTATTCACTTCGTACTCTCATTTGCTTAACTGGATGTACCCAGACTTAAAGTAAAAGAGTTTTCTGCCCAAATCTCATAAGTAGTGGGAAATTTTAATACTATAGAAATTGACCCTCCTCCTATCTTACAAATGTAATTTTCAAGACGCTGAAACATATATTTTATTTTAGTTAAAAGTTGAAATACCGTGTTTCACGCATCCAGCTTAAGCAAATCCTTCTTTACTTTATAAATATTTTCTGAATAAGTAATGAGAAATTCGAAAATTAAAAAAAGTGCACCGTTTGTTCTTTCCATTTTGTGTGTTGATTTTTTCTTTTTCTTTTATTTTTGTTTGTTTTACAGTGGAACGTTTATATGCCAAGTTTAATTTTACTAGCTTCAGAGATTTACGAGATACACTACTCTTTTTGAAAAACTCTTACCCCACCCTTTTATGATACGTATTTCTAAAAATTCTTTCTTATATTCTGCTTTCGTAAGAAAATGATTTTTTAAAATTAAAATTTAACGACTCTACTTGTAGTAGTATGCACAGAAAGTCACTTATCTTACCTCTTTTATATAAGAATACAGAAGATAAACACAGTCAAACTTATGGACTTCCATGAACAGTTTCCTATTTCTTTTGACTTAACTTATTCGTACATTTCCCACAAGCTATAGTTTTAAATTCACGCACTGTCAAGACCCAGGTTTCAAAAAAGTAACAAACTGAAAATATAATAATAATATATGTATTTATGTACGTGTGTAATATGTATATATTTATAGTCTTATTGAAGCTTTCGTAATTTGGAAATATACTTTTGGTTTCCTTTTAATATGAAAAAAGCCTGCTCCCCTGGAAAAGTTTGCAGACTACATCCTAAATGACTATGTATTGGTGTCTTCAAATGTATTGCGTTGCGTATTACATTAGTAATTTATCGTTATTTGTTGATTTTTCTTGCTTATACATATCAACTCTATCAAAACACACTGCGAAATATAGTAACTGTTTGCGTTCTTAATATATATAGTCAGTATTTAGTGTTCACTTGTGAAATATCTAATGGGTTTTTGTTCTAATTAAGCAAACTTTGGTGGGCTTTTGTCCTACCTTTGGAAAGTTAGAGAAGGCTTTTGTCCTACTCCTAATAAAATATACTCTACGGAGCATATATACTACAATTCTGAATGCTTGCTTGGTTTCAGAAAAGTCTGGTAAAATATCCTGTTTAAACATTTTTATTAAATTAAATTTGTTGTGGGATTCTCGTATCTCCATTTGAAAGAAACGAATTTCTTAATCAATTATATAATTAACTCTTAGAATAAAATAGTTTATATAATGTAATTCATGTATAACTGCAGAACAGATAATGATGATGATAATTTTAGTAGTACAAATATAGCTGTTACCGTTGGAATTAGCTACGTTCCTATTATTGCCAATTCGTTACTGTATCGTCGCAATTTCGTGTGGTGGTGGCGAATTTCAGAACTAAAGCAGTTGAATGAAAAAGGCACAAAACCTAAACAGCACCAGCCCTAAACGCCACAAGACCTAAAAATCATTTCGCGGCACTAGTCCTAAACGGCACAAGACCTAAAATTTAGATCTAGTGCCTGTATTTTTAGGTCTTATGCCGTTTAGGAGTTATGAATGTTACCCAGCATCCATATCCCGAGAACCGTGTCATAGAGAGATCATATTGGTGTTGGTCAATACCTAAGAGGATGGTAAACATTTTGGTATTAAATAATAACCGGTTGCCACAGGCCAACTGGCCACCGTTTCCTAGATATTGGCCAAGGAAGTTCGGATTTCGGAAGATTTAAGGAGCCATATCTTGGGAACCTTAAGTCATAGAGAGATAACATTTTGCGAATTTTTTAATTTTGAGCCCTCCACTTTGAACATGTCTTCGTGAAACAAGATATCGCAGAACGTTTTAACAGAACTCTTAAACAAAACATGTGGAAAAAAATTAATACTAAAGGAAATTATAAATGGATGGATATATTACAAGAATTGTTTAATGAGTATAATAATAAAGTACATAGAACAATTGGTATAAAGCCTGTAGAAGTTAATAGGAAAAATTAATCCTTTTTAAGTTCGTTCTGGCAATGCTTTTGGAACATTCAAAACCGGTTTTAATTTCACTTTATTTATGTATGGAAGGAAATTCGCCCACAATGTAATTATTCTAGTTTTCTTCTTTTAAAGAATTTGTTCTGAAGAAAGTAACGAATCGTAACTGAAACGTCTACGGTCAAGTGGCATGTGATATGTTATCTGTGGATGGTTACTGGAGTAAAATCAATCCAATTAATACAATAAGTAATAGTATGTGCTTTTAACACTGATCAAGTGCTGGTTAAATTGATAGTTAAGTCCTGTGAAGAATCAGATATACGCTTCTGTAATGAAAGCTAGGAACCAATGGACGGTTAGGTTAAATTCACATACATAATCCAAATAATATGACATTGTTATGAATGGTAAATACTCTATTTCGAAATCCATATTTGTTATTTACATATTGATTGATAAAACTAAATAACAATTAATTTATATGACTAATCAAGGAGAACAAAACAGGGAGTAATATTAAAAAATAAAAGCAAGACCATCTAAATGATTCTACCGATCATCTCACAGAAACACACACTGCACACACTCAAATAATTATACTGTACTATACACACGTCTATAATAAAATATCATGTGATGACTAGGTGCTAATATTCCACTGTTTATTAATATTATTTGGTGCAACAACTGTTCGTGCATTACAGTGCTCTGTTACATTTCGGTTAAAGTAAAAATGAAATGCGTCACTCACTTTTTTTTTAAAAAAAAATTAATTTCTCTGTTTCGAGAAATAATTATGCTTCGCTTTTATTTCCATTTGCACACAACTCGAGTAACCGAAATACAATGCAATATACTGTGAAAATGCGATGAGTCAACAAGCATGCAGTGTAAATACTATAGTAAGAGATCCTACAGACAAAATGCTTTTAACAGAGCTTATCTATACAACACTGACTTAAAAACACAACTATCTTATTTATGAGATTCAGCACACAATATCAACTTAATATCATTACGATAGCAGAGTATAATATATTTGTGGAGCTTAGGTAATTACATACGAGCAGTTTACAGTTTTTCTCGTTGTTCCTACATTACCCTACGTTTCTACCGTTGTCATGGTAACGCTGAAATTGTTCCTATTTATATTTGTTGTTGAAAGTTTAATATTCCCTTTTGGACATCAAGGCTATGAGATATGCATCTATAGCTTACCGTGGGACTCTCACTGAAAAACGAACTTAGCTCAGCCGCACGATAACAGTGATATTTATGAAGTTATCCCCTACAAATTGTATTATTATTGTTAAGTGTACTTCAGATCCGGTTTTATTTTCATTAACCTTATCACTACTATTCATCTACTGGTCATGAAATCAGGTCGCAAGTTCAAAAGTGGGAACGATACTTCCGTAACAAAATTGTTTTCTTTCTGGTATTTATCGTAAACTCAATTCCTAGTTATATAGTTGTGCTGGTTGGCGTTGTGAATCTTCTCTGTATTCTTCAGTTTCATTCCGCCCATTCGTTGACCATTATTTATTTGCACAAACAATGCATCTCGTTCACGCTGCAGCATGTTAAATTGATGATTTAGTTATGCATAAAAATGATTTAATCAGGTTCCAAAAGTTCATCATCGTCTACGTCATAACAGATCATATAATAAGAAGTAATTCACAAGAATATAGGAATGTAATTCCATATCATTACATTCCTCCATGTAACCACCTTTCAGTGATGACATTTAGCTAGACTTCCAGTTGTATTATAGTTTAAAGATTTTTTTTAGAATGAGACCCACCATGAATTAGAACTGCACCATGTGCTTCCCCCTGGTTCTTGTTTCCATTATTAGATTGGTACTTATCAGAAGTCTCAGGAATAAGCCAACAACTTCCTGTCGAAATGTACGATACAATTCCACAATCTGTCTGATAGAACTAAGAATATTGACAATCATACCACCGTTAAGATATATATATTATATAAACTATGACTGTTCTTGTTTCTTTGTGATTTCTAACCTTATAAAATCAGATCGTAATTAGGTATGTAATTAACACGATGATGGAATAAGAAAGAAAAACAATTATATATCAACCATGAGTATTATACGGAAAAGCAATACTTGTTGACTCATCTAGAGATTGCACATTATCATTATTATTATTGTACAGGAGAGACCCTAACATATCAAAACTAAAAAGGCATAGTACAAAATAACAACAACAAAATAAAGGCTAGACTAGACATTACATAGAAATTAATAATATCCAAGGAAGAAGTCCAAAAGAATACTGAAACAGGTACATGTTCTTGTTTCTTTGTGTTCTCCAAACACCAATTGCCGCAAGTTTCACAGCAGGAGATGTACTGGTATCTGATTCCAAATTAAAACCATCACTTAACACCCGAAGTTCGAAAACTACTTATTATTTAAGGTGATTTACGGTATTTATCCAAGCACAAACCGAACCCTTGAAAGGTAAGAAATGAGGTGGGGCAAGTTGTACTGAATGAATTAGTGCATATAATACCCAAAATTTCTTAGTATGTCACACTTAATATGTACAAAATGCCTTACTATGCCCATTTTTAATAAACGTAATGTATTGATATACAATTTAAAGGAGCAAGATACAAATGCTGACAAGTAAAATACTAAGGTATGTTCTAAAATACTAATTAGATTGATACTCGTCTTAAGCGTCTTCTGTGAAAATTAAAGTGATTCAGTGACGACTTTTTAGGGAAGCTACATCAGTAATACGTATAAACTTACCTAGTGTCTTAACTCTTGTACGCACTAATTAGTTATCTTCCCTTAGCTTGTGTAATTTTTATCGATGTGACTTTCCTCACGAGCCGAAACTGAATTCAAATAATTCTCATCTGCAGTTCAAAGTACAATCATTGAAAGTGCTGTAATATGTTACCCAAAAACATTAATGAATGAATTTATCGGTATTACAATACACTGTGCTTAATCATTATTAGAAAATGTTATCTAACAACTCGTTTTGTGTCTGCACATACTGTGAGAGAAACGACATATCGTACTATCTCAAAAATAATCAATATTTATCAATCATGAATATCAATCATAGCATTTTTAGCGATAACGGCTCATGTATGATAATTTACGATTATAATACGTCACGCTGTCCATCTAACTTCATTACGAGACACGTAACTGTCCTACTTTTAATGAAATTTTAAGGTAATTACATATTATCTGATTACAATTTTATTACCAGTCATTGGAAACAAGTTCCTTTTTCTTAACCATCAGTACTAAGCTATTATGCAGTGAACCTTGAACAGTCTATCCTGTTCTTCCAATGAAAAGTAGACGTATATACATATCTCAGTAATAAATATTATGCTCTTACTAGATTGGCTGGTTACCACAATGATGTCCTAGAATGTATGCATTAGCGCTTAAGTAGGTACGTACGCAGGAATTTATTTTGGGAAGGGTCCAAAGCTTCTTCAATATGAGGAAAATATATACTAATACCAGTAAAACACGCCTAATATGAGGCTAAATTAACAGATAAGTCAGAATTTGTGTGGGGTTCGGATCCCCAGGCCCCATCCCTTCAGTACGTCCCTACGCTTTAGTTCAACCTACAGAAAAATGCTGCAACATATTGGCAACTGCAGTGTTTTTCAATTCAACCTACAAAAATGATGTAACTTATTGGAAATTGTATTGTTTTTCACTTTAACATACAAAAAATGCTGTAGCTTATGTTTCTCAGTTCAACCTACAAAAAATGCTGTAACTTATTGGAAACTGCAGTGTTTTTCAGCTGAAAGGAAATTTATAACTCTGAAGCCTACTATTACTATGAATATGCACTTACTGCTTTTCTATATACTAAACCGTTCTCTCTCTACTGGCTTTTACAATATATTTAAAGAGAATACGAGTAATTAATCCTGTTTCAAATACCACCCTACAGCAGCAAATAACAAAGGATTATAAAGTCGAGAACCTTGCAGTTCATCTGCATCACAACAAGCAGGCATTTATTTCTTCCAAGTAAATAAAGCTATTGCTGTTCGTATAGGCCTATTCTATTAACTAGTTGTACTAAATAAAGTGTACCTATCACTACTTTCAAATATCTATTCATTTCTCTAAATTCACTACTGAACGAGAATTCTTTCTATAAATGATGACTCTAATTGAGTTGCAGTTTGATTAGATGTGAATCTACCCTCCAAGTGTTTTAAGTTTCAGTAAATTCTGATAGATTCTGTTCATCAATCTCCTTTTAACTTTTTTCTGTTTGTAATTTAAATTGCCCAGAAAGTTAATTTATCAAAATGTTGCTAAAAAGTAAAACTATATTTGTTTTCCTGTTGTCTTATTCCCAATAGTCAGCAAAAGATATGAAATATTTAATTAATTACAAACACAATTTGGATCATTTTAAT
Source organism: Thermobia domestica (assembly GCF_964235325.1). Taxonomy (NCBI): domain Eukaryota; kingdom Metazoa; phylum Arthropoda; class Insecta; order Zygentoma; family Lepismatidae; genus Thermobia; species Thermobia domestica. The sequence goes on from NC_137460.1 coordinate 234,773,733, forward strand.
ACGAACGATAATTTGGAATCAGATTTCATGTACTACAAAAAAGAGAACTATTGCACTAAACCTTACCTAAGTTACCAAATTATGAAGGAAATCATATTTCACAACTTCAAGCAAAATATCGAGAAAACATAGAAGTATGTTGTATTCAACGTTAGTTCTAACTGTTTTACAATTTTATGCACTAACATCCACAAGATACAAGATGTAAGAAGCAATTATGCAACATAACATGTATCATAACAGTAACTAGTAAATTTCTATGTGGAAGTTCCAATTCATCTACTGAATGTAAATATTTATTTATCTGCTCGGACAATGATATAACAATCACTTATTGTTTTCCTGTGTAGCAATTTGCATATAAAAAACTTTTCAGTTGTTTTATTTTCTCAATTGGCAGTAATTAATAAGACACGCATATAATGCTAGACTTACTCTTTTATTTACAGGACGAATTAATAAAGAATTAATGAGTTGAGTTGATTTTGAGTTTAACGTCCCGTTCAGCAGCGTGGCTATATGAGACGTGGACCTACTGATTAAGTGGAATCTGAACCACATGAGCTCCCGCCGGGAATCGAATCCGGGTCTCCCACGCCAAAAGAATTAATGAATTAATTACCTTCAACTCTTTACACTCTCCTCTCCACAATCAAGGAGCTTTTGGGTCTCCAATCAACACATCACCAGTAATAACGAAAAACTTTTAACTTTCAAGATTCACGCGCCTTGTTCGCATCAAATCTACACTCGGTATGGGGATTACCTCAATCTGAGAATAACTGTCCATAACTTTATAGCCTTTCTCGTATTTTATTTAGTTATTTTTGCTACAGGTATATTGATATATTTATTTCTTAAGGACATAAAAAAAAAGTTTCTTAATTTCTATTGTAGGCGCACCGAAAACCTTATTACGTGAAGTAGTTAAAATTGTAACAACTGCATGAAATTTTTCAAAGGAAGCCACAAGCAGCGACGACGACTGCTCGTACTTTTGAAGCTTCCTATGCTTATAACCTAAAGCACCGTTTTTCAACCTTTTTTAAAACAATTCTAAAACACGTCTTTATTCTTCCTCATACTCCAGTTTGATCAGAATTATACGTACAAAAAATTCAGTACGATCGTAAAAAATACGAACAAATCCACACGCGTGACGGCTTTTTCCAGCAAACATAGTATTTCCACAACAGCAACTCATAGAAAACAGCGTGATGTATGTGCACACAAAATCCAAAGAAGAAGCTACAAGGCAGCACAGCTCCCACTGTAAAGCTAGTCTCAAACAGTCACATTTTTTCTTCAAAAGCAGGGAATCCCCGTCAATACGCATGTCTGTATGTTAAAGCATTAATAAACACAATAGTATTACTCAATACGCTTCAATTACCCGGGAAGTTTCAATCTCTCATTTCAAAAAACGATAAGTATAATAGCATTCCATTAACAATACAAGGGAAAACATTTAGAAGACTCATTCAAGTTGCTTGGTCTAAACAAGAATCGAATCTTCGATGATGTTGCGGCAGTGTTAATCTATGCACTATTCAGGCTGAGTAAAAAATAATTATAAACATTTCATTCTAATCTTGGATGAAGATATACACTACGGCATTAGTGCATTAAACTCTGACTAAATATAGTTTAATGAGCTTTTATACAATAACTTTCAAAATAAATAAATACATAAAAAATAAGCACTTCTACTGGTTTCTCGATACCTTGCTTGTTGACACAACAATGTAAATAACTTAATCACTGGTAAATTCATAACCCTAATAATTTTACTACATTTACAGGATGCTCACAAGCTTTCATCACTTCCACTTTGCTCTTTATTTCATTTAATTATTTAACTAAAACATTATATTGTACTTTGTATTTCACTTTAGCATCAAAACCGACGTTAAGAAGTTTCCAATTAATCACAACTTTATCTTTATCGCAGAACATTCTCGATAAACTTATTCGGAAGAATTTTCTTTATTTTAAAGCCTAGTTCATGGCCAGAAGCATCTACCAATCTATTTGCTACATATCGACATTACAAAACGATCTTGGCACGGTTTTATATCACATTAAATAAAATATATTCCGTTGATTATTCCCATTTTATGGCCTTTGCTGGAATGTATGTACATATTTACAACAAATTGTGAAAGTTTCCTTTACGAAGGAAAGAAATGTTATAGTTAATTGTTACTTTTAAAATATTAGTATTTTATTAACGTTCTAAGGTTATAATTTCTCTGCACGTTTTCATACGAGCTTAAAGCCCCAACTGGAACTACAAGTACCACAACAATCAATGATAGAGTACTCATTTTTGATGACCATTCCATCTCAGACCATGCTAAATATATATATATATATATATATATATATATATATATATATAGATAGATAGATAGATAGATAGATAGATAGATAGATAGATAGATAGATAGATAGATAGATACCCATAGATTTTCTCTGGATATCAATGTTTTGTTCTATTTTGTTCTTTTCAATTAGTTTTATTATAATTTATTTAAAATTGTAGTATCATTCCAGTTGTGTATGAACTTAAAAAAGAAACTACAGAAATCTTCATATATTTCATAAACGCAAACAAACTACTGATACTTTAATATTAATATATTATAAAAATGTAAAACCTTAACCTCTTGAGGCGCCGACGCGAAAAAAAAAAATATATTAGGGAATAGGCTGGGCTTAGTTATTGTACAGTTTTATGCCATAATAGTCTCTACTAATTTTTCCAAATACAATATTCAACATTTCATGAGTAGCGGTTATTTTTAATACTTAGCCATGAAAAAAATGTTTTGCGTAAATAAGAGCACGAGAACAGCATTAAAATACCGAGAGGCTCAGTCCTCTCAACGACAATATTAAGGAGGGGTGAAAGAGTCTGAGCCACCCAGGCTTCGGCGCCTATGCCTTCAGATTTTATCGAACAGTTTTTCGTGAGTTCATAATATTAAAACACACACATATATTAGCCTGAAGTACATATTCCTAATTCTATTTTTGAGATTCTTTCCGCTCACAGTATTAATCTAAAGCTCTTGTTTCTATGTAACTTCAATCTGTGATCTTGTTTCAGATTCGCCACCAATGCTTACATTGAAGAAAAAAAAAAAAGGAACGAAACAGCCCTTTTCTCATAAAAATCATAATTCTTACAATAAATGAAGTGAGCGAAACACAACTAATAAACAGTACTATACTCTGGAAATAGATATATTTATATGTGCATTTGTTCTTGTATTTGGTGCTTAGAAGCAAACTCATATGAAAACCGTTCGACACTCTAATACAGAATTCGAGTATGGGGAAGCGTAAGACTACACAGAGAATCTGACGTAACCACGAAAATGAATTACTTACGCAGTGGCGTAGGGAAGGGGGGGGCAGAGGGGTTCCCCCCCCAAAGAGGTCCGACAATGTACTTTGATGTTTGTAATTTTTTATATATTTTTATGTTTATATATTTTTTTGTTTGTAATTTTTCTATGGGTACCTATAACAGCACTTGGGCCCTCCCCAAACACACATCCTGGCTACGCTACTGTACTTACGGGTACTGTAGTCCAAACAATAAAATCCCAGCACGATTCCAAGTCTAATTTAAAATAACTGAGTTCCTAATTTCTTTCTAGAAATACACCCTTTTCCTGTTAAAAATTATACTTTTTATGATCAATTAGCAAATCCTTTCTGAATTCCATTCATGATTCGTCACAGCTCATCAAAACTCATTGTCTTCATCAACTGAAAAAGCCCAGATAATAAATGCTAACACAATCACAACTTTCTTCTTAAGGCACACAATACAAATATGGCTACGATTATGTCTGGCACTTCGAAACTACGATAAGTTTCTTCTCAAAACATCACTACAAAGGAAAATGTGCTCATACGAATCATGGAACACGGGATACGTACACAACCTGCCCTGTTCACAGCAAATACGTAAAAGACAGCGTTTGTAAATGGAACAGTACGATTATCTGAATTTTAATACATTACTACCTCATCTTTACTCCTCCTGTGAATTAAGGAAGTTAAAAGCTTGAGCATCCCATAATGTTTTCTTAAGTTGTAACATCACGACCATATTGTTGCTACGGTAAACGCTCTAAGAAATCATAATAAAAGCTATAAATCCCAATTTTCTCCTAAAAGGACTAATATTGTATATAATTTATAAAATCACTTCCAACTTTCCATCAAAAGGATTTTCCATTTAGTTTCAGCTACATATGAACATATGAAAATGTAATAATTCTGCACTTACGGCGAAGAAAAATGTAATTGAAGTTGACAACGCATTACACCAATGTATGCATATTAACGCACTAATTTACATATACAGAGTGAATATTGTAAGCTGTGTGATGCGTTAAGGGTTGCTATTTTCCTAGTATATATATATTTCGCAAAACCCACTATTTGCTTATTCATATAGTCTTCTGGATTACTCTTGAACCTTGTAATTCATCTTCTTTTCTTCTTTTGGTGTTAACTTTAGCACTTAAAAGTCGAAATTTGATAGACAGTACGAATCTTTTTACTTTTTACAGAAATTGGAAAACTGAAAGCACAACTTCCAGCTTCCTTGTTGAAATATATAGTTTTGTTCTCCTGTCTCCAACTCCTCATTTTTTTTTTTCTTTTTAAATCATACTATCTACCAAATTTCGACCTTAAGTGATAAAGTTAACACCAGGGATGTAATGGGACGTATACGGGAGTATACGGCGTATACCCACCTAAAATTTTGTAAGTCCAGCGTATACTCACCTTGAATTGACGAAAGAATGAGCGTATATTGGAGTACGCATATGCTATACTTTTGAAAGTGATCGAGCGTATACCTACCAAAATTTCTAGCATTACACCACTGATTAACACCAAAACAAGAAGAAGAGAATATGAATTAAGAGATTCAAGACTAATAACTAATATCAGCAAGAATTTGAATTGTATTTTATTGTTTACTATACGCAAACCTTTACGCAATACATTTGGCATTTATGATAAGTAATGAGTAACGTACTGTGTTTTCTGTAATTGGTCACCAAAATAGTTTTGTAAGCCTATGAATTGTCTGACAACTGTTACATGAGTAGCAATTCTGCCATCTGCTAGAACAACATATGAAAGTACTACTATTCATGTAACTGTTGTCAGACAATTCATAAGCTTACAAAACTATTTTCGTGACCGATTACAACAAAACATATTACGTTATTAGTTACTTGGCATAAATGTCAAATATACTGCGTAAAGCTTTGCTCATTGCAAACAATAAAATCAAATTAAAATTCTCACTGACAATCACTAGTTACTTCTGATATGCTTGGAAGGCGATGTCTTTGGTGTTAACACACAAGTAACAGGCTAAAGTGGTAGTCATTTTTTATCACCTCATTTTTTTGCTGTGTAACGTCACATAATCTAGGATCGAACCAGGGACCCCTAGCATCAGAGATGAGCGCTCCACCACTGTGCCCTTATAGGATTAGATGTAGTGTACTATCTTTTACAGAATAAATTTTACTAAAAAATAATAGCTACAGTTACACTACATTCATTAATTCATAATGCATTAACTCAATAAATGCATAGTCCTCCTATATTTTCAGTACCAGTGATTTTTTTTTTAAAATAAATCCAAGAAAACAAGGATTTCCTTTGAGAGAGAAGACTTTGCTACTATTACCTGTAATTAACTGAAATGATGAAAATGATACATTGCACCAAAGCCATGCACATTTTTTTGAATAAACTGTACAAATGATAGAAGCCTATTACTTTGATCTACGAGATTAGTTTTACTTTGAAGATAAAATAAGCATAGTACTTACTGCTTATTGACTGACACTTTGAGCGTAACCATAGCAACGTACTGATGGTGATATCACACTTTTAACTAAGTAAAGCTAAAACTAAACATTCATTTCTATGTAATTTATCTAAAAAGTTCTATATGAACGCTCTTAAAATTAGTACACCTCCCTACTAACCCCCAAATATACATGGAAAATAAAAGAACAAACAAAATGAGTACCATTGCTATTAACAAACTTAACAAAGTCAGGGGGAAAAATCAGAAGCCCACAAAAACAGGCCAATCATATAGTAATATTACACAACTTTGAAAAGCATATAAAAAATTAGTTACATCTATTAGATTTGATCTCTTCCTTCCTTCACAGACTGGCTGGAACCAACCAAATGGTCACCTGGTGACACTTGATCCCGACGATTCTTCAACTGACAAATCCTTACAGATCCTCGACGTCATCTCCTTTAAAGGTTCAAGCTCTTTTGGACTTATCAGATCGAACTCATGAACAAAATAATAGAAGTGTTTGTAGCAGGTATTGACATGGGGTTCCTGTTAAATAAATAAATAAATAAATATATATATATATATATATATATATATATATATATATATATATATATATATATATATATATATATATATATATATATATATATTTCAAGGCACATTAATTAAATATATATAAAACTATTAAAATTGAGAGGATGGTTCAAGATTAACAAAAAATTGGCTACTTACCAATGAATCCTTTCTTGGAAAGCCTTAATATTTTCCATACATTTCGGAACGCCAAGCTGGTTCCGTTTTCAGTGGCAAGGTAGCAAGGATAAAAACGGATAGAAGATAAAAGGTATAAAACAAGGGATACATACCACTATATAAATGTAACGTAAAGAATGGATAATAAAATGTCACGAGCAGAGCACAGCGCAGAAGAGTAAGCTGAATTGAGGGAGGCGCGATGTCTATGTTACGGCACTATCGCCAGATTCTAAATAAGCATCAAAGGCAGGTAACCAGGTTCTATCAATGTTGCCAATATTCAGATTTAAAGACAATTTATATTTATTAATAAAGAATTAAGAGATTAAAATAATCATTTTTTATTCATAAATATAAACGTCTTTGAATAATGCTTATCTTTGAATACGTCTTTTAATGCTTATTTTGAATCAGGCAGTAGTGACGTAACACAGACATCGCGCCTCCTTCGATTCAGCTCACTCTTTCGCGCTGTGCTCTGCTCATGACATTTCGGTATCCATTCTTTACATTACATTTATATAGTGGTGTGTATCCTATGTATCCCTTGTATTACACCTTTTATCTCCTATCCGTTTTTATCCTTACCTTGCCACTGAAGACAGAACCAGCTTGGCGTTCCGAAACGTATGGAAAATATTAAGTCATCCCAAGAGATGATTCATTGATAAGTAGTCAATTTTTTGTTAATTTGTATATAAAACTAGATCAATTCGAAAAGGGAGAAAGATGAATTTACCATAACAAGTCCCTCCATTAGTGAAATACACACTGACCTCGGAAATAAAAATACTATATGTTATGCCTATATAACACTAAAATTTTTAAAATATTTTATTGATTTACCGTGTTCAACCTGTACAGAATAAATCTAGCACAGACTAGCTTGACAAGAAAAGGAAGGTAAATCCTACACATCTATCGAAGCCTTTTAATGTGGTTCGCATTCCTCTTTTAACAGATTTGTTAAATTGATTTGAAATGTATTAACGAAAGTAGCAACTCAGTTCCATGGTAGCTCGAGGGTTTCTTATTTGAACAACAATATTCTAAACAATATTATTTTCCATAAAGACTATAATTACTATAAAATGATTCGTTTCAGGTCCTTTAGTTTTCACATGAATTACTTTACACATTCTAGTAATAACACTACAATGAATATTTTTAAACAAAGGACTTATGGCCATGCAGATTCTTTCAATGATCTTTCAGTCGTTGAAGCTACATGAATCATAATCTACATCAGTGGTATTCAACTTTACTTTTATATATATATAATTTCCGCGTTTCCCTAACGATATTTTTCCATTCAAGCGTGTATCCCCAGATTTAAGCTACCCTTAATTCAAACTGTAGGTATACTAGGCCTATCTATATAATAAACAAGTGAGTTTCGTTTCACAACGTGAAACTACGGGAATTCAATACTCAAACTTGAAATAATACATCTATAACTACTGATTGCAATAGATTAATAAGATCAAAGACAGAACCTATTCTTCAGGCGTTGAATCCATATCAGAGCGCCATTACTCGTTATACATTACCGTTTTTGTTCTACGGCGATAAAGGTTGAAACTGAAAATCGTCAATTTGAATCACTTCTGATTTGATGTTGATTTTGAGTTTAATGCCCTTTTCAACAGCAAGGTCATATGAAACGAAACCTACTGATAACGTGGAATCCGAACCTCATCAGCTCCGCCGGAAATCGAACCCGGGTCTCCCACGCCAGAGGCGCGTACGCTAACAGCTTAGGCACGAAGGAGCTCACACTTCTGGTTAGAATGGATGATTAAGCGAGAAGACCGAACCTACTATTGGAAAACTAAATTGGCTGCTACTCAATATCTCTTACCGTTTTTGTTATAAGGAAATGAGTATTGCAACCGAAGATAGTAGTAAATTTCAACCACTTCCGGTTTTGGTTGCATGTTTGATGGCATATACTCTTGAGACCCAAAATCGAATGCAGAAAACCACTTGTCGCTTTCAGTTACTGTTTCCGTTTTATGGCGATAAACGTTGAACTAATGACTAATTTGGAAACGACTAATGGAAAAGACTAATTTGAACCACTTCCGGTTTGAGTAGAGGGTTAATAGAGAAGATGGAACCTATTCTTGGGACGCAGAATCGATTGCAGATAGCCGCATCTCGATATCACTTACTGCTTTTGCTTTGTCAAAATCAGGGTTGAAATTGGTTGATTCATTGAGTGGGGGAATAATGGGGACAGCGGGGTCACTTGTTCGGTCATGACAAAGAAGTCTGCCGAAATATAGAGTGTAAAAAGAAACGCTGCAACATTAAAATTGTAAAACAAAAGCTAAAAAATAAATAGACATCACACTAATAACAATAACAATAGAATGTAAAAGGACAAAAGGACATAAAATAAAGGAAAAAATAGATAACAATAGCAATAAAACGAAGTAAATATGAAAACACAAATCAGAAAAAAAAACATCACAGAGAAAACAGCTCAGAGAACAGCATCTACTTGCAGCACGAGTAGAAGCAAGAACACGACCAACATTAGTGAAATCATCCCTCAAAACCCTGTTAAGAGTAAGCGACAGTCTAACACGTTCTATGAGATCTGAGTATTCAGGACATTTGACAAGAATGTGCTGAATACTCAGTGGAACAATATTTTTTCACAATACGCACGGTTCAAAGCACGCCGCAAATAATTATGAGTGACACAACAGTGTCCGATACGCAGACGCACCAGGAGCATTTCATCTCGACGATGAAGGCGAGAAGCTGTTTACCAGTCCCCAAGGAGTGGCTTAACAGCGTGAAGTTTATTGTCATTTTCCTGGTCCTAATCCACTTGCCAATAAGATCGCATCAAGTTGTGGAAATAGCTCCAGATTGGGGCAAGGAAGACTGTGCTAATATCGACCAAGGCGGCACTTTTGGCAGCTGTGTCAGTCTTCGTTTCCCCGAATGCCTACATGACCCGGCACCCAGACGACAACGACGACACAGCTGGAGCTGATGGCATCTCACAAGAATGTATTGAACAAGGGCGTGCTTACTGAAGACACAGTAAGCAGAACTACGTTCTGGGAATCGATGCAAACCAGCACACGACGTAACGAAAAGTGTTAAGAGCATGGTCGAGGGCAAGCTTCACTGCAGTCAGCAGTAAATATGGAACACAGGCGATTCAATTGGAATTCTGAGCTGCCCTCGTCGGTGACAAAGGCACAACCAATAGAATTCCCATTCTTAGAACCGTCCCTATAGAACACACTAAAATCAGGGTACTAGTGTAACAATGCTGCGAACTCCTGCTGGCAGACCTGGGAACTAGTGTTCGATTTGGAACGGGAAGACAAGTGTAAGTCGGGTCGTAGTGGACGAAGTAGCCATGGTGGTATAGTGTACAAAAGTGAAGCAGAGAGAGAGAGAAGGCCACACGAAATCGTCAGCAAGAAAACTTTCACACGCACGGATGTACCATGGGCGTGTAAGGACTGAAACTGGACGTAATATAAAATTTGAACCACTTCCGGTTTCGATAGAGCGTTCAGGATAGTCATGGCACGTTGCCTCGAGACGTTGAATTGTTTGCAAAAACTGCCTCTCGCTATCTGTTACCGTTTTCGTTTTATGGCACTAAACGTTGAAACTGAAAATGACTAATTTGAACCACTTTCGGCTTGAATAGAGCGTTAACAGAGAAGATGGGACGCTGAATCGAATGCAAAATATCGCATTTCGATATCTCTTACTGCTTTTGCTCTGACATCTGTCGCAGTTCTAAAAGACTTCCGACACTTAATGCACAGGAGTAGAAATCTAAAATGAATGATGTGTGGGTGATCGAATCACACGTAAATGCCTGGACCGTCTGGAATGAATTTTTGGATACAGTTATCAACTACCTCGAATAGAGTTTTTATCATGTTACTTTGCTAAGAGGCAGAATGGGCAGGGGTCATAATTTACGCAAAAAAATTGAGTATCTCACGAGCCCATCAATTAAGGAAGATGAAACCCTGAAAACCTTTTATTAAAAATAATCGAACCTATGTCCCAAAGTTTTTGAAAAGTCTCAGGGGGAAAAGGCATTTCCTATAATTTGTTTTTTCACATTGAACGCGATATTGCCTGTTGTTTCGTGATCGCATCACAGAGAAACGGTTGAACAATTTCAAATGCATTTTAATGGAATATAATTAATGCCTACCTCGAGCTTTTTTTTTAAAAAATATTATTATTATTATTATTATTTAAATCGTCTTACTTGATCGAAGAGCCTGTCCTAAGGAGATACATGGGCTTTAAAATTTGTCAAAAATATGTAAGCCATGCCTGAAGTGTTTTCCAAAAAGGTTTCAAGTATTTTCCATAAACATATTTAACCCGTGCCGAGAACGAACATTGCAGCTAGTCAAAAATAAATTATAGACTTTGTTACATATTAATTAGATAATAACAATCTATCGAGGTTCATGCTATAAATCTGTAATCAGTAAACACGAGGTTCATGCTATAAATTTAAGAAAAGTATGTTATTTTAAATTTTACACACCTCGTAAGTCATGGCGTGTGCAATCTGGACAATGTGTACCCTCACCGAAAATATAATAGACTTTTGTATTTACTACTTAACAATAAAATACTCTGGAAGTACTTACCGCTCCAATCGCCACTATCCTGTCAAAATGGTGAATGTATACGTGTACAAAAACCCTGAACAGACGAGTGAGAATCTTCCTACATAAACTTATAAACGACTTCGGAAATGGGACATCTGAATAAAAGGAAAAACATGGAAATAAAAATAATACCTTAACATCCAATTCGAACGAACTTTGCATTAATATCTCATTACTTCTACGGTTTGAACTCTACTCGATATGATAATACAGCGTGATTCAAAATGATGTGAACGATTACAACTCCTTATAACTTTTTTTATTAATCATCCAAATAGCTTCAAACCTTACAATTAAATGCTAAGACTCTCCAAGTTTGTGATAAAAAAAAAAAAAGTGAAAATAGTACATCACAAATGTTCTATGTGGGCCCCCTTTGTTACCCTGCATACATCTATTTGGTATTCCAATTCCGCCCAGACCCGTTTCAACATGTTTGCATCAACAGTTTGCACTGCAGCAGTGATGCGCTCTTTCAGTTCCTTCACATCCTAGGGTAGAGGGGGTTTGTAGACAATGTCTTTTAGATGTCCCCACAGAAAAAATCGCAAGGGGTTAAGTCCGGTGATCTTGGTGGCGAACGTAGAAGCTGATGATCATTTTTACCTGACCGCCCAATCCAGCGGTGTGGCAGTCTGTTGTTAAGGAAATTTCTAACATTGTGATGAAAGTGACATGGAGCTCCATCCAATTGACAGATGAAGTTTGCACTGTCATGTTCGAGCTGTGGCGTAAGTCACGTGGTAAGCATTTGTAGAAATGTTTGTCCAGTCACAGTCCCTTCGTCAAAGTACGGACCATAAATTTTTGAAGATGAAATTGCACAAAACACATTCGTCTTCGGTGAATCACGCACAATTTCACAAATTTGGTGAGGCTTCTCAGTTCCCAACATTTTGTTTATTCACGCAAAACATAGTTTTAAAGAACTCGGAAGATGGAAACACAATTCACGTACATTGATTTTAGAAAAGGCTTATGAAAATATAAAGGCTATTTTAAAACATAAACTTTATGAAAAAGATCTAGTTAACTAATTTATTTAAAGTGTACACATACTCAAAATGTTTGTCTTTGTTATAAACGTGAAATCACACATAACCGTAAATGAAAGATTTGAAAGCCAAAGTTATAGGTTGGAGCTCAGTCGCTTTTAATTGCTATTGTAGTATTTTAATAGATAGATGTTGTGGACGTTATATGTTTGTGGTCAATCCTTTCGACAATGAGATCTTTCTACAGGCTCTAGAAAGATGACGTTTTCACTGATCGATTGCAAATTTCATATAGATTGTCCAGTTCTAATTGAATATTTAAAAACATGGCGACTATTTCTTTATTACATTTTTACGAATACATTGCGTGTTGAAATTAAAAAAAAAAAAAAAACTAAAGCATCACATCCCATGAATTATACATTCCAACACCACATTGTTGTATATAGGGGTTGTATATGTCTCAGGCGTGTGTTTCATGGCCAAATAATAATGGAAAAGGAAGGATAACCATTTCTCCAGTTTAAGATGAACCTTTATTTTTGGAGTGTTTTGTGCAATGAACGCCATATATGACTGACATTATAATTAATTGTGTATGTAAAGTATTTCCTTATTACATACTGCATTCAAGAAGAAAGAAAACACTGGTCATGCATGAATTAGAAACTCCAACTGGAAGTAGGCTCAAATCTTGCAAACGATGCGATATTGAGAAAAAATAATCAAAAAAAGTCTCCCCTTTATGATACTCCTTGGCTTTTTTTAATCAATACGTCTTTCATTTGTGTCTGTAAAAGGACATGTACAGATGTTGTGAGGAATGAGAAGGAGATTTATGCTCATATGCGAATGATGCGCTGTGTAAAGAGCGCAGGTTCAGCTAGTCCTATTTAAAAATATAAACAAATAAAACTTTCGAATCCATAGTAGATGAAAACTTTTGGTTTAGAAGAACAAATATTACATATAAGTCAAATGGTTTCTATTGAATAAATTCCTTCGATGTAATATTTATTACTTGAATAATCTGTAAACAATAGTAATGGAATTGTTTGACGGAGGCAGATTTCCATGCAAGTCGCAGGAGCCATCCCAGGTCAAATCAACACAATTTGAATACAAAATTTACCTTACCATCTCAGACTGTCATGAAATTTTGCACAGGTTACTATTCATACAAAGAAAAATACCAAATTTCAACTTTATATATCAACCGGTATTGGAGATAGGGATATGTAAAGTTTGGAAAAAATGCCCAAAATAGCATGTTCAATGTATTTTGAAATTGGAATTGCAGCTCTCCTAATTGAACTAGCGAGCTGTTTGAGGTGTCGTTTTATAGCATTTTTCATGCCCTTTCCTGTGGTTATACAATATATTATAGGCTAATACATACTTTGTTTTTCAAAATCAAAATCATATGAATAGATATTATTGTTGTAAAGTACCTGGCAAAATATGAATTTTGGGATGATAATGGATTCATTGTTAAAAGAATTTAAAACTAACACTATATTTTTATTAATACCCTGTACCTAGCTGAAAAAATACAGAGAATGTATTTCTTTTTAACTGGTTGGAATAAATCTGAACACTAACATGAAGAGTACATAATGGGTCTAAAACATATCATACCGACTTGTAATCTGCTGGCTATACTTATTACCTCATACTTTAAAAATTAACTTAAAGCAAGGTAAAGTGCTGATACTTTTGAATTTCAAAATAATATGAATACAAGTTTCACAATCAAAAATGTTACTGTAAATAAACGTGGTTTGTAAAAAGTATACATATAATACTGGTAAAACAGCAGGGTTGGCTGGTTTAAACAAGGTGTTTTTTATTTTAAAAAAACAATTGGTATAAAAAAATCAATGCAAAAATGCCACAAATCAAGTGAATTTCATAGTGACGTTTTCACATATGTCGAATCATCTGTGTTAGTTGAATCTAATTTTCACCTTGTAATTAAGGGGTCCCGATGAGCCCACAAAATTTCTCCCAGTTCGAAACCGGGTAGTGGTCCAAATGCCACTTTAAGTAGTATGTCCAACTCTTCATAACCTCGCTGTTACATAAAAACGTTAAGCCTAAACAAACCAAACGAATTGAAGTAGCTTTAGCGTGTAGGCATGAGTTCATTGCCAAGCAACATGGAGCCTTCCTTAACTACACAAAAGAAAATCTCAAAAAATCAGAATTTGCTGACATCTGTGATTTTTCTGAAAATTATAGCATAATGTTACAAGATGAAGCACAGGGCTATCTCTGCACAAGCCAATAGGTCACAATCCATCCTTTTGTTATATATTTCAAACAGGAAAACAAAGTTGAATGTGTTAATTATGTAGTTGTTTCTGATTGGCTACAGCACAATATAGTTGCTGTTTACACCTTTCAAAAAGGACTCATATAATTTCTGACATCCAAATTTCAAAAACTTCCAAACTTTTTTTTTTTTTTAATTTTTCCGATCGGTCTTCCGTGCAATACAAAAATAAGAAAAACTTTTTGAACCTCTGCTTTCATGAGGAAGATTTTAAAGTGAAAGGAGAGTGACTTTTCGGCTATAGCACATGGAAAAGGGCCTTGCATGGAGTAGGCGGTTCAGTAAAGAGACTGGCAGCTGGTGCTAGTTTGCAAAAGACAATCAAATTCCAACTCTAAGACAACTTTCTGAGTGGGCAGTTGAAAACATTACCAAGGTAAACTTGCCTACTCAACCCAAAAGGAATATACTGAATCTGAAATGTTCCTGGGAAGTCGCTTCGATCAAACATTGACTATCAAAGGAACACAGCAATATCATTCATTCATTCCCAAAACTACAGTAACATTATTGGTGAAACACTTTTCAGCTAGTTTGCAGGGTTGAGAAAAGGAAATGAAAATGAAATCTTTAAGTTTCACGTCCCACGGTTATGCCGGTTAGGCTAAAGGAGACGGTGATGATGAGAGATGAGTGAAATGGTGAAATGAAGAAAATGGGAGGAAACGGGAGAGCCCCGAGAAAACCCACGAGCACGGTGTTTGTCCACCACAAAGTTCACTTGGCGGGGGCTGGGATCGAGCCCGGGACTCCAAGCACCAGAGGTGAACGCTCTACCACTGAGCCACCGCGCCCCCCAGGTTGAGAAAAGGAATTGTCACAATCTTCAAATAAACTTCAATTAGAAAACATATCAGGCTATGTCACCGCTGTGTAAAGGAAATTGGTGGCTCGGATATCTTTTACAGAAAACTGAAGAACTCGATGAAGTAAAAATGACTTTTCTTCATCCACCTGGGCCATCTCCATCACACTCATATCCAAGAAACGCTGATGTTCTGTGGATGTCTGTAGTGGACGTTCTGACAAACGTGAATCCTGTAACTCCTACTGAAAGAAGTTATGTTCTCCTTGAAAGTGATGTATGCCGAACACATGTGGCTTTTTCAAACTTCAAATGATAAACATATCCTATTACTTATTGAGAAGTTTTACTATGGACTATCATCTATACTCTTTCTTCAAGTGAGTGTTCATTTTTATGTTCACAGAAGTGTAAAACTTAGCAATCTTCTGTTATTATTCTACGTACAGAGTATTCTTAAAAAATAAGTATTAGTTTTGAATTTTTTAAACAATGAACCCATTATCCCAAATTCATATGTTGCAAGGTGCTTTACAACAATACTCTCTATTAAATGGAATTAATTTCAAAATTCTACAATATGTACTTTTTGAAAAATTTTAAAGTAAAATTTTGATTTTGAAAAAAACAAAATTTGTATTAGCCTATATGATGTATAACACAGGAAAGGGCATGAAAAATGCTGTAAAATGACACCTCAACCATCTAAATTAGGAGAGCTGCAGTTCCAGTTTCAAAATACATTGAATATGCTATTCTGGGCATTTTTTTTTTTTTTCAAACTTTACACAGCCTTATATTCAATACCGGTTGATACAGTGAAACCTGTCTATGTTGGCCACCATCGGTTCCATTGAAAAGTGTCCAACTTAGACAGGTGGCCAACTTACAGAAAATAAGTGTGATTTGTGTATTTTTAGAATAGAATTTCTAGATTACTTGATTGTAAATTTAATAAGCAGTGGCACGACAGCTACTTATAAATAATGTATATAGAGTAATCATAAAAAAATACAGTACTAGAAAATATTACTATAGTATGCAAGAGCGCCGATTTCTCTGTAAATTTGGGGGGCCCATTCAGATGCAGAAGGTATATATTTAAAGAGTTTAAGACAAATTGCACTCAAATTATACCAAATATTGTATACTCATAAATAAAATAGGGCCATATGAGCTTTTGGGGGGCCCGAGCCCCCTCGGTCCCCCCCAGGATTGGCGCTCTAGATAGTATGTTTAATATATATGCATACCTTTCTCTTCCTGAAAACTAGTCTGGTACATTGGATTATTCGGACTGAAAACACAATAACACAAACAACCAAGAAATAGAAGTGTATGTACGCAGTTTATTGAAATAGGTGTTATAGCACACTGAGTTATTCAGATTGAAAGCAAGAAAAGCTAAGTTATAAATTGAGAAATTCATATGACTTCTTTTCAGTTGTTACTGAATGGTGGTTGATTCTAGACATATTTGCTTTATTCTTTTTGGCAGATATGCACATTCTAATATTGTAGTTAACTACCTCTTGTTAATGAGATAGAAGTGTTTCGCTCGGAGCAAAAGTTGTTTTGAGAAACTCTTGAGGAATTCATATCTCAAAACCTCCGCTACCTTTTGACATGCAGTCAGGTGCCAATAAATGACAATTGAGCTTTAACCTTGAGAATTTTCCGGAATTATTAAAGCTTCCCACTGATGAAAGGAGCCGATATAGCTAATGGTTTTACCAAACAGACAGGGTAAGCAAATACGTACAACCATTTCCTGTACGTGCTTTTTCTTATTCACATCTTCCTTCACCACCCTTTTATGAGGGTAGTGTTCTAGCCATTGACCTTTAAGAACAAATCGTGCGAATCTATGCTGCTTTGTGTCCAGTCACAAATACAGAACATCTGCCTCTCATATGGGAATTCGAAAGAGTTAAGAAAAATAACAAAACTGTATTTTTCGTGGCCAAGATACGCAGGTAAATTTATCATTATCATCATAGGGTAAACATTGCTTCAGTGTGGCCAACTTCCACGATAGGCAGGTGGCCAACTTATAGAGAAGTAAGTAACGAATGTCTTATGGGAAAATGCAGATTCAAGACGAACTAGGCCAAGATAAGGAGGTGGCCAAGTTGACAGGTTTCACTGTATATAAAGTTGAAAGTCTATCTAGAGGGCATCTATGTACCAAATTTCATTAAAATCTAAGATGGTGAGGTTAAGTCATTGTGTTGAAATAATATGGAATGACCCGCAGGTACATAATCCTGGTACATAATATGGAATGACCCGCAGGAAAAAATAAAGTGGAACAAATGTTCACCTACGGCCAAAACACTATTGAAAACCTGAACTATATTTATAAAGCACTAGAATTAAATACAGATCAAGAAAACTCCTCAACATCAAATAACATGAAGACACTTCAACCTACAATGAGAGAAGGTAACATTTCTAAAAAGATTTCAATCGGAGATCCTGGCTTCATTTGGATTGCAGAACTCTACTTGACAAGGTAATAAACAAAGCAAATTCTTACTTTAATGTCTTTTAATGTAATCTAAAGGCTGATGTTTCAACTACTATGTCTTTGTAATTGTCATTGTGATTCGGACTATCAAGAAGGGAATGGAATTGGTATGCTTAGGGATTAATTAAACACAGAAGTCCCGGATGATTTACTTAAACTCAATTGTAAGCATTTGTTCCTACTGAACTAATGTTTACGTATGTTCACTACTGCAAAATTGTTTTACAAAACCAAATGGAACGTAAACAGAACCAGATGGAAAACCTGAATATTAAGGTAGAAATTTGCTTTCTGTAAATACCAGTTGAACAAACAACAGTCTTACGTAAATTAGCATGAGTAGAATTTAAAGATTTCGATACAGAAGCAAGAAAATTACGGCCTATCAGAAAGATGCTAAGAGAACAATCCATTTACTATTAAATATGAAGAAGCTACACATACAGAAGAAATTTTCTTACTATTAATCAGAGTTTATAGAATAGAAACAGAAAGTTAAGAATAAACAACATGTTAATTGCATTATTATTATTATTATTATTATTAAGTCAAGGAATTCTATGATAATATTCCAAGAAATATGTAACAATCAGACCTTGTTAAAAAAAAAAAAAAAAGAAAAGAAAAAGAAAACTCAGCTCGTGATTCTTCCGAGGCATCTATCTGTTGCCATGTTTACAGGCTGCAAAAAGACTAGAAAGCTTTACTTTTTAAGAAAATATCACTGCCGTAACTAAAATAAGTATTTGTAAGCTATGCTTCACAAGGAAGTGCTCTCTCGCTCAGTCAACATAGGTTCGCTACATATATTATGTTTATAAAGTAATCTGAACTAATTTCAAGTCACGTTTGCGTAAAGAACAGAGTTAAACTTACCTGTAGTTACTGGAAACAATGATTCATTGTTAATTTGTGATTCTACCCAGTCCATGAGAAGGGAGATGTATTGTGGAGCTGGCAGTGGAGTAGGTTTCTTGTATTTATGTCCGTCCGCCCATAAATACTCGAATTTCGGCCCTCCACACATCGTAGGACATGATTGATCTGTGCAATTCTCACTTACAGTCCCATAAATCAAGTTGATGCGGTTGAAGAAATCAACCACTGAAAAATAATCAAATATATTCAACATTAGTATATTTACTTCATAACAGAATTATGTATACATTCATTCTATTTCCATAAGAGGTGAGTTGATTTTGAGTTTAACGTTCCTTCGAGCAGCGAGGCTATACGAGACGGGACCTACTGATTAACGTGGAATCCGAACCACATGAGCTCCCCGCCGGGAATCGAACCCAGATCTTTCATCTATTTCATAAGAAAAGAAACATTTGATATAATTATCCCTAACTAAACAACCCACCCTACGTTTCGTATAGTCTCGCTGCTGAAAGGCGGAGGGGAAGGTAATCCCCTCATAACCCTTGGAAGTCTATGACCGGCAAATAGTGCACATTTAACTGAATAATGTGTACTTAAATCATCGGCTCGTAACACCATTATTTCCAGCTTTCTAGATTGGAGTTCGATACTTCGTAATTGAAGCAGCTAACCAACTGTCTCATGATTCCAAATCAATGTCCAAAACTCTATGGACAAACAAAAACCGAAACCGGAACTAACCATTTGGATGACACAAATGACAAGCTTCTTTTTATATCGTTACAACACTACTTTTGGCAGTATGGTATTATAACAATCTCGACATACCACATAAATTATACAAGAAACCTGCTGATAACAAATTTATGCAGTAGTTTTGGATTCATGAGCTGCAATAAATGAAGATTTTTCCCCTTCAAGTTAGCTCGTAAGTTACTTGTTTAGTTACGTTAAGCTTGTAAAATACTAGGTGCACGCACCACTATAGTTATGCATAGGATGAACTCCAAGTACCGATGTTTCGTTTGTTATATATATATATATATATATGTGTGTGTGTGTGTGTGTGTGTGTGTGTATGTGTAAAGGTGCCCATAAAGTAACCGAAGTTTTACAAGAACCACCACCTCCTTTAATTATGTTACTGCACTATGACAACGCTTAAAAGATTATTGTCTAAGCTTCCTATTAGTGCCTGATTAAACAGGTTTGATGCTGTTTGCATCTGAGTAAGCAAACAAAAAATGCAAGGAGTGCGAAATCGTCGTACGAAACTGCTGAATGTTTCATCGCCCGCCACGATGCACTTTAATAACTTATTGTCCTGTATTGCTGTAGTCACCAATTCCTCACATTACTCTTTCCTATTGCCTGTTTGCTGCTCCGTCAAAAATGCGAGAAATCTTGCAAAACAAGCACACACTTTCTCATTTTCAGGCCCTTGGTTAAAATTAACCTAGAACTTTCTTTGTTTATCTGAAGCATGATTGACAGTTGCTGTGTAGTCAGGTGTCTATTAGTTCTCACTGGTGCACGGAACTTCTCCAAATTTTCCGCAGTCCTTGACATTCAAGGGAGTTATGCCTTTTCATCATTCTCAACAATTTCACTTCCATATTTGAAACGCTTGTACGATTGATACACCTGGGATAATCTTGCATCACCACACAGTATCTTTACCATCTGTGCATGCTGGTAACTTTTTCAACAAGATAACGCTCGGCCACACAACCCATGTTGAGGTTCTTCCCTAGCCAGCAAATTCACCCCATCTCTCCGCAATTGAACACGTTTGAGGCCAGCTCGGACGCCAACTACGCGCCACTGCTGGTCTGAAACATATCGAGGCGCAGATGTTATGGATGGACTCACTTCAGACAACCATACGACACCTCTCGACTCACTTTCAAAACGCATCAAACATGTATCCGTACCCAAGGAGGTGCTATAAATTACTGATATATGCAACCAGTATTATCCTCGTACAACGGATTGGTCTCATATTGTAATCATTACAAGGAAGTTGTGTGGCCTAGCGACCGTGAAGTTTCATTTCATTCCTTTTTTTTTTTTTTTTTTTCAATTAGATATTGCTGAAATGTGCGTTTTTTTTCGTACTGGGAATATATTTGAAGCTTCTTCTCCCTATTTGATACCCATTTCAATGAAATTGTAATGTCTATTTTTGGGATAAATTCTATTTACTTAAGATGCACTGTTTAATCAAAGTGGCACGATGAAAACCTAGCTTCAGGTGGGTACGAAGTTCCAAAATTCACTTCAAACGCTTCAATCATTTTCATGTGATGTAATCACAAATAACAGGCAAGGTCGCTTTCAATGCATCGAGAGTAATTACAGAAATTGACTCCTTCCTCCCCTTACAAAAGGAAATTTCGAGGAACTCCAGAACACCTGTCAGCTTATTGTTCTATTTAACTAAGTCTGGGCTTAAGTATAATCGAAACTATCACCAATCAGCTTAGTGATCCCGAAAACTATGGATTCAACAGTAATATCTCGTTTGTTTTAGACATTTTACTTCTTATCCTTTCTCATTCCTCATGCCGATCGATGCTGAACTTGGGCAAACAGCATCTGGAGTGTCACTATTAACCTAAGGAACCCCAAAAACTATGGACTGGGCACTAATATATATTGTTTTTGATTACTTTAACATGACACTTCTTTTCACCCCATCCCTTCTCACCCCTATGCCAATGGAACTGAACTTGGACTTAAACAACACCAGGAGTGTCACTATTCATGTCAGCGACCCCCAGAACTACGGATTACACACTAATATTGGTCGTTTTCGATTATTTTTACGTCATCCACTTCCCATTTTCTACAGATGTCTTACACACAGGGTTTGCCCAAGTGGGCCCAGCCCGAAAAAACCCGGTGGGTTTTTTCGGGTTGGACCCACCTGAAAAAAACCCACTTTAAAACCCACCTGGGTTTTTGAGCTATTTGTTAGTATATTATTGGTACAACTAAGGAGATCACATTGAAAGTGATTTTTATCAGATTTTAGACTTTCCTTGGGCGAATTAGAGGCTTTCACGTTAAGGTATACAACAACATTCAACATAAGATCTTATAAAGTTCTGAATGCACTAAATCAATTAAAAAAAAAAAAAAACTTACCTTTGAGATACTTATAGTACAAATTAATGTATGGATTATGCTTATAGCCTATTTGAAGTAAAATAAGCAATTTTGTACTTTAGAAAATATTTTCCGTGAATAGTGTGCTCGTCGACTTGGCGACACCGAGGGACATTATCACTCATACGTTTGACGGGTTTAGGGTCATAGGTGCCGGTACTAATAGTACATATGTAAATACATTACTAAAACTATTAGTATTATTTCTTACCTTTAATGTAAAACAAGTTTCTTCAATTAAAATTTGGTTTTCCAACAATAACAGTTTAGTTCAGTTGTTTGTTGCTACTCTTCAAATAAGCATTCTGTAGAATCAACACCAGCAATAGTGTAAAAATTCCTGTCAAATTTAAGAAGCTTAATGCTCGGGGGTGCGAAGACTATGTAACGCTTACTATTTCAAGTACTGAGTTCAAATTTCCGTACTAGTGGAAGTTTTGATGTACACGCCGTGAAAGAAATGCTCGGGGAATTCCCGAATTAAACGCAGAAGGATCGGAAATGAATACTTCAACAATAAAACCATTCATTTTATGCTTAAGCCTGCCATACGTCCCGTAAAAACAGCCCCGTTTTTGGGTCCGAGTGTCCCGTAAATTTAGTCGGGACAGGGAAATGTCCCGTATTTTAACTCCGTTTCATTTCTGCTATCAATATCAGCTTATTCGAAAAGTGAAAAACAAAAAAATCTGACATTGACTGGGAATCCTGCAATTAGTGAATGAATAGTTCGCTGTTGCATGTAACAGTTTCGAGGAAGTTATTACACCACCCTGTTCGACTTGATAGCAAGCGAAATTTGCAATGCTACTTTTTCATTGAATTTGATGGAAACTCGGATACTCTCCGGAAAGATGGCTTTGAATGTTTCTACATTTAGAAACACAGGGAAGATGGCTGATCTTTTCTCCAGCAACACATTAGATAAGTTAACACGAATTATAATCTTTTTCAGAGGCTAGGGGCACAGAATTGTGCTTTAGTCCAGGTTTTAGAAAAGTGTAAATCTGGTCCTGACAATTACACACGACACAAGGAGAAAAATCAGCTTTTCATCAGATTAAACTGACGAACGTAATTTTGGCAAATTCAGCCATGTAAATAAATATTGCTAAACGCGCGAAGAATATTGAAGGTAGATTGTACCACTGATTTAAATAATTTGCATATTGTTTTCCTGTAAAGCATTTTTATAGTACATCTGAAGTTTTTAGGCATCTTCAGTCTGTACAATTAATTGCAGGGTACGAACAGAGAAAAGTAGCTGCTGCTTTGTAAACTTTCATCTATTATATTCTTAATAAATAAATAAATAAATAAATAAATAAATAAATAAATGAAATGAAATCTTTAAGTTTTAATCTCACGGTTATCTCTGCTATGCTCAAGGTGACGGTGATGATGAGAAAAAAATGAAATGACGGAATGAAGAAAGTGGAAGGAAACGTGAGAATCCCGAGAAAACCCACACAAAGATGTTTGTCCACCACAAAGCTCACTTGGCGCGAGCTGGGATCGAACTAGGAACCCCATGCACTAGAGGTGAACGCTCTACCACTTAGCCACCGCGGCCTATTATACTTTTGTTCATAACCAGACTACAGTTCGTTGCATTGGGTTGGAAAGTTGAGGGGGGGGGGATCTGAGGTGTCCCGTATTCTCATGGAGAAAATGTGGCAGGTTTATTTACGCTGGAAGATGTTAATTTCATATAAGACATTTTAAAACATTTATTTATTTCATACAACATGAATTGTATCTTTGTTTTAAATTAATAGACCCCTTTTGGTAATCATATTTGGCGAACGTCAATCAGGTTTCTGGATTACTTCATCTACATTTGTTCATTTGTCTGCAGAGCTCCTTCATGGCTATGCGGTTAGTGTACGCGTTTTCGGCGTGGGACCCGGGTTTGCTTCTCGGAGGAAGCTCATGTGGTTCGGATTCCACGTTAATCAGTAGGTCCCATCTCATATAGCCTCGCTACTGAAAGGGACGTTAAACATAAAATCAGCTTAATTCGTTTGTCTGCCTCTACCACACACACTACATGGTACAACTTTCGGCCAAAATTTTCAGAGTACAAGCACGAGACACTGTAAATTTCTTGTATAGATTTTGGCGGCATACCAACGTAAAATATCAAAATGGCGGTCATTTTCTCAAACCAGCGAGTATCCACGCTACAAAGCGCAATTTTCAGTCTTTCAAGTTGAAATTTTGACGGTGGAAGCACGAGATATGCTAAATTTGCTGTATAGATTTTCTCGGCGATCGGAAGTAAAATTTGAAAATGGCGGCCATTTTTTTCAAAACAGCAGTGAGTAGAAAATTGTTGCAAGTTGTGACAATGACAATCTTGAAATATAAATCAGATTTTAACACTTTTACCCCAAAGACATTGAAATATTTCGAAAAAAACCGATTAAACCCGAAAAAACCCAATTAAACCCGAAAATACACGAAAAAACCCATATGGGCCTAGGTGGGTTGGGCTTTTTCAAAAAGCCCGGGTTTTTTCAAACCCTGCTTACACAGGATTGATAGTGTCACTATTCATCTTAGCAATCCCGACAACTATGAATTTGACACTAATATCAGTCATTTTCGATTATTTTTTAGATGTCACCCCTTCCCCCTTGCTAGGGTATCTTACCCCTACGTAGATTCATTACTTCCAGACCAGGCAAATGCTGGGGTGGTACCTAACATATACGTCCCAAGACGCTTCTTTCCTTCCCTTTCCCCGGATAGTGTGATTGCCGACGGGTTAACAGCCATAGATGCCGAAAGCCCAGAAATCAAAATCCTATTTGGTCTAGGAATTAATTCGTGCGGTTGGTACGCACACATTGAAGCTGTAGTACAAACACAAAATACATAAATACCTTAAGAAAAATATTGTCCATCGCTAGCCACCACTTTCGCCCATCTGTCAGGCAATGTACGGATTCCGTGGCGAAAGAAGTCCTCATCCTTGGAAGCGATCCAGTCAGAGACCCATGTTTCGATATCTTCTGAAGAAGTAAACCGCTGTCCAATCAAATCGTTGTTCATGCAATCGAACAAGTAGTAGTCCGAAGGAGCAACATCTGGTGAATACGGCGGGTGGGGTAAAACTTCCCATCCGACATTTTCTAAATAGGTTTTGGTCGGTTTTGCGACATGTGGGCGAGCGTTATCATGTTGAACAATAAGTTTATCATGTCTGTTCTCCCATTCTGGTCGTGTTCTGGCCAGAGCTTGCTTCAAACGCATTAATTGTCGTCGATAACGTTCTCCATTCATAGTTTCACCCGGTTGCAGCAGCTCATAGTACACCACACCTTTCATATCCCACCATATGCACAGCATAACCTTTGCACAGTGAATATCTCGTTTTGGTTGTGATGGACCTGGTTCACCTGGTTTCACCCAGGCCTTTTTTCGTTTAGGGTTCTCGTAATGGATCCACTTCTCATCACCCGTAATAATTCGATGCAGAAACCCCTTTCTGCTCTGTCGTTGAAGCAGCAATTCGCAAATGGTTTTTCGTCTTTCAACGTCTCTGTCTTTCAATTCATGTGGAACCCAATGTGACATCTTTTGAATCATTCCCATGGCTTTCAAGCGTTTGGAGACTGTTGTTTGATCAACGCCTAATGCTGCTGCAAGTTGTTCCTGCGTTTGACACGAATCCTGCTCGAGCAATGCTGTCAATTCTTAGTCTTGAAATTTTTTTGGCTGTCCAGCTCGCTCTTGGTCTGCCAAGCCGAAATCACCACTTCTAAACCGTGCAAACCACTTCTGACACGTTCGCTCAGCTAGAGCATGGTCACCATACACTTCCACCAAAATACGATGACTTTCAGTCGCACTTTTCTGCATGTTAAAGTAATGCAGCAGGACACCCCGCAAAAACACTTTATCAGGCACAAATTGCGCCATGTTCACTTAACTACAAACTGGTGTTGCTGACGCTTTAATCCACTGCCCTATACTACGAACGATACGCGATGACAGGGGTTTGCAACACATGTGTGGATACACGGAACTGTGGGACGCTCCGTTCGTTGCGCCATCTCTTGTCCACCCGCACGAATTAATTCCTAGACCAAATAAATTATTACTTCCGGTTGCAACAGCCCGCTAAGGTCCGAGATGCAGAACACATATAAGAGAGAACACATTTCACGCTGTTGCTGTTTTTGTTCTAAGCGGATCACAATTAAAATCGGAAGTTGTACAGATTAGACTTCTTCAAAAAAAATCTTTCAGTTTAACGTCTCACGTTTATATTCTTGAGGCTAAGGGAAACGATGATTAAAGCAAGTGAATGATGATGGAAGAATTGGTGAAATAAGAAAGTAGGAAGAAAGGGGAGTACCCCGAGAAAACCCGCGGACACAATGCCCACCAACTTACTTGGCCCGGGATAGAACCAGGGATCCCACAAACCAGAGGCAAGTGCAATACCGCTCTTGTTTTTTAAAGGACGGGAAGAGAAAGTATTGCTACAGCACTGAATCCATATTAGAAATTTCTCGCTACGTAGGACTATTACCATTTTCGTTCAATTGTGATCACTGGTGAAAACAAAACCACTTCTGGTTTGAATAGAAGGCTAGGAGTGAAAATGAAACCTAGTCTTTGGACGCTGAATTCTAATCAAAAAGTAATTTCTCACTATCAGTTACCGTTTCTGTTCTATGCAGGTCAATACTGAAACCAAAAATGGTAGTACATTGCTACCACTTCCGTTTCCGGTTGGTGGGAAACCTATTCTTGGGACGCAAAAGCCATTTCAAAAATTCATCTCGGTATCTATTATCGTTATCGTTCTATGGTAATGAACGTTTAAACCAGAAATAATTTACTTCTATCACTTCTAATTTCAACGGAGTGTTAAGATAGGATATGGAAGTTATTCTTAAACATTGGAATTATATAAACAATTTCTTGATATCTCGTACCGTTTCTGTTTTAGTATCTGGCGACAGACAACACCGTTCTCTAAGACTTCCCTCACTTACGCATTGCACAGTTTGGAAGTTAAAAAAAAAAAAGTTAATGTCTTACCCGAAGTTTTACAGCGAAATATCTCAATGAAATTTTATAAAATAATTAAGCTGATCGTGACACATTTACCCTGAAATAAGAACTTTGTGACCGAGCAAAAACTTCCTCAGAACAGCAGGAAATCGTGATCCATAGATTGAGAATTGTTGGTCTAATTTAAATATGACTAATAATTCCCCCAAGCGTGCAGCTTGCTGTACATTATAGGTTAAAATCATTCTTAAATAAGTTATAATTGTTTACTTCATTTTTTATTATTTGGCTACGAACTAACTAGCGGTTATAGAAATGTTAATGCTCAAATCTAAATAGCTTATGGTCCTTCACTTAATAATAAACACCAAAGTACGTTCATGTTCAGCATAATCACTATCCGTTTTCAAATAATTAAATCGAAACAATACAGCTTAAGTTGTAATTAAATCGACACAATATATTACTGTGGGAATACACAAATATCAATACTCAAATATAAATATGGTTACAGTTTGATTTGATTTTCTAGCTTAGCATCCCTTTCAGCAGCGAGGCTATAGGAGATGTAGACCTATAGCTTAACGCGGGATCGAAGCCACATGAGCTCCCGCCGGGAATCGAACCCGAGTCCCCACGCCAAACGCGCGTACACTAACCACTTTCCATCACGGAACTCCAATTAAATATGGTTTCGGCACTTGTCCTACTCTTTTTGTGATGCACAACATCTCGTCCTTGTGTTTTCTCGGGGTACTCCCGTCTTCTCCTACATTGTCATTCCACCAACTTTTCCATCATCGTTCACTTCACTTCATTTCCCATCATCCCAGTCTCCTTTAGCCTAAACAGCATAATCGTGGGACGTTAAATACAAAGATTTAATTTAGTGTCCTATTTTGAAGCAGTATACTTTTTAAGTTGCTATTAAACCCTCACAATAATTTTAAATCGGCAAATCCCCAGCACGCTAGCGTCATTTATTGGCGTCATGCAGGCAGCGCACGTAGAGACATATTAGGGCGGCTGTTAACTGTTAGGAATTAGCGAGATGTTATCATTTTATAATAATTACTGTAAAGAGAAAAGCGTAAAACAAAAGCAGACTGCGCATTGCAGTTATCCTACTGCATTCTACGAGTATGTCAATAACACAGTCAACTGTCAAAAATGAAAAATGAAACAAAATCTATAAGTTTACGTCTCACGGTTATGCCGGCTGGGCTAAAGGAGACTGTGATGATGGGAAATGAAAAAAAGTAGGAGGAAAAGGGAGAACCCCGAGAAAACCCAGGCACATGGTGTTTGTCCACCACAAAGTTCACTTGACGCGAGCTGGGATCGAACCAAGGACCCCATGCACCACCACAGGTGAACGCTCTACCGCTGAGCCATCACAGACCTGTCAACTGTGAAGTTTGCACGAGACGACGTCAACTAGAATTCGAAACTCTGCGCTCAAAGTTAATCATTCTATCTCTAGACCCACGAAGAAACGGATAACATAAGCCAAAATAAAATAAAGGAACCGTGGTCCGAATTAACTATTAGCAGGAAAATCATTATGTTTCCTAAGCTAAATGAACGTAACACATTTTTAAAATGAAACTTAGGATTTGTATTCCGTGCTTTCAAATGAAAGACAATCGCTAATTTTACTCAATACGGTTGTAACACCAAACAAAAAACACGCGCTGAGTGATGTTTCATTCAGGAAAGGAACTGCTCACTACTACTAGTAGTAATAACAGTAGATCACGCAATAGTTTTTTTTTCGACGCATTAGTGAAAGAGATTCTTTCTTCCATAATTGTCTGTAATTAATAATATCCAGTGAGTGAGCTATGCTACTGCTATTCAGAAAGTTATTTTCTACCCAAGGCCATCACGGCCTTCAGACTATTATGGTGCATGATTTTACACAAAGGAAAGGACAGTTACGACATCAATTTAATCATACATGGCGAAGGGACTGAAAACGTTCAACAGTACGCGAGGCTTCCCTCCATAATCCATTCCCTGTCTGCCACGAACAACTCGAGTATCAATGAAAATAGTTTATAACTTCAAAGGGAACATGAAGTTCACTTTCACTCATATATTTAAATACTATTTATTAAGAATGAACTTAGCCAAATAAAGACAAGCAATAAAATTCGAACGGAAGATAGTACGAGTACTTATTTTCTACGAAGTTAAAAAGTTCGTTCATTTATTCGTTCGTTCGTTTATAATAAATCTTCATTTATTGTCTGTTATTTGCGAATTTTTCAATTTTGAGCGCTCCATTCGGTAGAGCACCAAAAATTATTTAAGAAAGTTATGGGACTTTTCGCGTCACTCTTACCGTTCCCAAGATATTGGCCAAAAAAGTTCCGATTTCGAGAGATTTAAGGAGCCATATATCGGGAACCGTAAATCATAGAGAGAATATATTTTTGCGAATTTTTCAATTTTGAGCACAATAATGATGTTTCATATTCTTTAAACACCTGTTTTACGTGTTGATCATAAAATTCACCACCTTAATCTGTGTGTATATTAAACACGGGCGACATTTTTTTTATTATTATTTGTATTATTAGTAAGGCCCGGATTTGTATGTAAAAACATTTTTTTTTCGAACATGTACAACCCCAAAACAAAGTTTATTATACCAATTAAGAGTCTGTAAGTGTAAATTACAAAATTTCACATAAAAATACATATTTTCTGAAAAAGTTATGTAAATAAATATTTTGGACATTTTTGTAATAAATACATATTTCAAATAATTCTCCGTTATTTTATTCTAAATTTCACAACGATTTTTTAAAAAAGAAATTAACATGGGGAAAAGAATAGGCTACATAAATTTACAAGCAATTTCCCATATGTAGAAACAGTGTCATCATAAATTCTACTTATCTGTGCTGGAGTAACTTGTGCCAAACAAAGAGCTTCGAAAGGAGCGCTTTGAAGCCAATACTGAGGGGAAAACTACTAATAGGTGAAGAAACGGTAATCGTAGGCACAGCACTATATTTTATATTACTAAAGAAGAAGTGTTTCGTTGCAGTGCGTTATCATTGCTTTCACCATCACTTGATTCTGTTAGTATTAGAAAATTGGAAAATGTTATAGTAGGTGTACTGAAAGATGATTAAATAATTTCCAAACAACATTTCTTGCTAGCCTCTACAGAACTTTCAGTTACGAATCACGTGACAATTGTCTGGCTGTTTAATGAATCTTTGCACATTTTGTGGCCGAATGGTGTGAAATATGACAATGTTTTGCTTTTTTTGACTGATCGTGCACCTTATAAAAAAAATGGGGAAAGTTGGTGAAGCTCTTTCTGTATGCTACCCTAATATGATTCACGTGACATGTGTCGTACACGTCCCACATCGATTGTGTCAAAAAATCCGAACCCTTTATCCTAAAGTGGACAAGTTAGTATCAAAGGAGAAAAAAATCGTAAAATTGCCAATTTGAACTGAACTTTTCAAAGAAACAAATCCCGATCTTTCACTTCCTCCAACATCGGTAATCACGTGGTGGGGTGCCTCGTGCCTGACTTAATGCAGTACTATATTATGCGGAGAATTTTGAAGCATTCGTATCTGTAGTAACTAAACTAAACACAGACGATGCTTCATCCATTGAAATTGTTCAAGATTTAATGAGTGACTGGGCTTTCATATCTGCCAATTTCGGTTTCTTGACTCACTCTATACAGAAACTAGAAACTACCAGAGATTTATTGAGTACTTCGGTTAAGGAAGTACAGTGGGTTGAAAGAAAGTGAATGTTATTACTGCTTCGAAAGCTGAAGTCGTAAGAAAAAAATTAAGGGTTTGTTTGAGAAAAACATTGGCTATAAAATACTATGTAAAATATCTGAAATATTGGAAGGCCAAAACACAAGTAAAGTTGATGGTATGAATATTCGTGATATGTGCCTTTTCAAATACGCAAAGTTAACATCGTGTGATGTAGAACGTTCCTTTTCGCAATATAAGATACTATTCCGTGACAATAGGCATGGCTTTACGATGGACAATTTGGAAAAGACGTTAGTTACTCACTGCAATGCACATGGAATTTCAACATCTGATGAATAGGAGCTATTGGTGAGTACCAGTATTTATTTTTCTTTTGTTCAGCGTTTTCCCATACTTTTCCTTGTTATTTTTTTTTTAAATTTTTAGGAAATATTTTTTTATTCTTTTTAGCACATAAAAAATAAATATTTTAATTTTTTTTTAGCATATACAAATCCGGAACCTAGTTATTAGTTTTACAATTTTAGGACCTTTTCCTTGTTTTTAACAGAACGCAACATGCATATCGTAAAAAAAAATATCATTATATATATACGTAGGCGAGTCAAAAATTATTTACACTTTTGTCGTAACTTTTGCGCAGTTTGTCTTCTGTCCTCGCATATTTTATTGTTATACTGTTGTGGTAATGCTGTGAAAGTGTGATCTTAATTCCTCTGTTTTTCTTCCTTCTCTTGCATATATATCATGGCTGCTCCATTAGAAGTTTGAACCAAAGAAGAACAACGAGCAGTGATCCAATTTCTCTGGTCGGAGGGTGTCAAAGGGTCAGACCTTCATCGCAGACTATCATCGCAATATGGGAGAAGTGCACCTAAAACTGTGTTTTTGTGGCTCGAAAAGTGTAAAAGTGGTCGAACAAGTGTAACGCATGACGAGGGATCAGGACGGCCATCAACCTCCACTACAGATGACAACATTCAACAAGCTCGAGAGATAGTCCTGGCGAATAGGCGAATCACTATCGATGAGGTAGCAGCTGCTTTGAATATTAGTCATGGCTCTGCCGACCAAATCATCCACGACGAGCTCGGTTTTCATAAAGTCTGTGCACGGTGGGTACCAAGATAGCTTACTGCAAAATACAAGCTCACTCGTGTTAGGGTCTGTCAGCGCTTACTCACTCGCTTCAACAACGAAGGTGATGCATTTTTAAGCAGAACAGTCACCGGTGATGAAACATGGGTTCATCAGTATGAGCCAGAGTCAACGCGCCAGAGTATGCAGTGGAAACACCCTGGATCTCCGACGAAGAAAAAATTCAAGACTGAGCCATCAGCAGGAAAGGTTATGTTAACTGCGTGTTTTGGGATTCACAGGCGCTCATAATGGCAGAGTTCATGAAAAAGGGAAAGACGATCAACAGTGCGAGTTATAGTGAAATGTTGGAAAATAACCTGAAGCCGGCAATTCGAAACAAACGCCGAGATTTGTTGTCGAAGAAAGTTTTGTTGTTGCATGACAATGCACGTCCACACTCAGCTCATCACACTATTGAAACCATCAACAAGCTGAAATTTGAGTTATTGGAACATTCTCCCTACAGCCCAGACCTAGCTCCATCTGACGTTCATTTGTTTGGGCCACTCAAGGATGCTTTGCACGGTCGCCGATTTGCCTCAGATTTAGACGTCGTAAATGCGGTGCAAAAGTGGCTTCACGACCAACCGAAAACCTTTTATTTGGAAGGAATACGTAAGCTCGTTGACCGTTGGGCCAAGTGCATTGATGAGGAGGAAGATTACATAGAAAAATGATGTGCATAGTATAACCCTAGCTTTATGTAAATAAACTGAAGATTTAAAAGTGTAGATAATTTTTGACTTACCCTCGTGCATATATATATTTGTAATTATTATTATACTTTGCAATATTTTGCATGCCTGCTAAATCCATTTTTAATGTTTGTTGTCTTCGTAAAACAACATATCGTAGAACGTTTTAACAGAACTCTTAAACAAAACACGTGGAAAAAATTTAGTACTCAAGGAAATTATAAATAGATAGATATATTACAAGAATTGTTTAATGAGTAGAACGATTGGTATACAGCCTGTAGAAGTTAATAAGAAAATTTTATTTCTTTTAAAGTTCGTTCTGGCAATGTTCTTGGAGCATTCTGAACTGGTTAAACTCAAATGTTTCACTGCCATATTTTCTGGTGACAAGGGGTTGACATGAAAAATTAATCGAAAACGACCGATATTAATGTCGAATCCATAGTTCTCGATGTCGCTGAGATTAATGATTATAGGGTCTACTCCCTATAGCATTGAAGTCCAAGCTCAGTCCTCATTGGCATGGAGTGGGGAATAAAATACCTCAAATGACTGAGATTAGTGTCGAATACATAGTTTGAGTTCGTCAAGCTATCAGGTTACAATCGCGATGACATTTAATTCCAAGTTTATGCATGAATGAGCACGTCAGCTGGATTGGGAATATACAGGGGCAACGTCAAAGGTGTTGCTCACACATTCATATACTGTATATATTTGGGTGTATGTATATGAGTGCATATTCCAGCGTAACTTTGAAACGCTTAAGCACTTTTAACCAATGACAAACGGAAGACAAATCATGTTCAATTTGGAAAAAATACTGTGAGAATGAGACCATCACGGACGGGGTGGAAGTTGCAAGGAAAATGAAATGAAATCTTTGAGTTTTACGTCCCACGGTTAGGCTGGCTATGCTAAAGGAGACGATGATGATGAGAAACGAATGAAATGGTGGAATGAAGAAAGTGGGAGGAAACAGGAGAACCTCGAGAAAACCCACGCACACGGTGTTTGTTTACCACAAACTTCACTTGGCGTGAGCTGGGATCGAATCACGGACCCCAAGCCGCAGAGTGAACGCTCTACCACTGAGCCACCGCGGCTCCGAAAATTGGAAGGAGTGACATGTAAAAAGTAATGGAAAACGACTGCTTTTAATGTGCAATCCATAGTTTTCGTGGTCGCTGAAATGAACAATGACGTTCCCAATGTAGTTTAAGTTCCTCCCCCATTGGCAGACGGGGAGGAAGGGTAGGTGAAAAAGTCAGGTTTTCAACGTAACATCGCGCTATCCGTATAACTCAGAGAGAGAGGAAAATTTAGAGTAATTCGGGAAATTTGTCTTTAAAAATCCTTCTTTGTAAGTTTGGCGTTCCCTACAGCGACCCCAGATAGGATAAGATTACCAACCCTAATGTACCCTGAAAGTTACGTTCGGGTATTGATAATGTTTGCTCCAAATACTATGCCCGTATCCCGAACAGTGACATAGGAAAAAATGTTTCCCAATCATGTTTGAATATACAAAATATCGTACAGAAATCAGTACTTATACGATGTAAAATAAACATTTCCGGACAGGGTACTACCCACCCAAATTTCATGGTTAGTAAGACATTCTCTTCATTATAAAAGATATTGTCCAAAGCCGGTCACACCAATAGTGCCAAGACGTAAGAGGAAAGAGATTTCTCTGAAAAATCTCTCTTTGCTAATTTGGCGCCCCTAGAGCGGCCTCTTTTGTGAGTACGCAACCATAATGTACCTTGAAAGCCATGTAAATTTTTACAATACGCATTCTGCTTATGACAGTAGACTCGCTTGTGGGTAATAATGTCAAAAAAATATCACTTGACTCAACATGGAAACAAATGCTTTTTGATATATTTCAGTACATTTTCCAAAAATATGAAGTAAAGCATGATGAATGAAATAGTATCTATTGTCAATCAATGTAAGACAAATAAAATGAGGGGATAGGAAAGTGGATGGTGAAGAGGGGAAGCCATGTATTCATTTTCATATTGGACAATCCATCATGCAATCTTACGCAAACACGCAGAAAAATACCTACGCTTCACTGTATGGGTTATGACGTTACAAAACAATTGAAATTAAAATAGTGAGGCAGCAGAAATTCCCCCTACCCTCTGACGTCACCGGCCTACAAGTGTTTGTCTCACGGAGAAACCCGTTACATTATTCAGGGGTCCTTCCAAACACAGGTGGAACCATAAAATATAGGTTTTGGTGCAAGTAAAGGGCTTTTACAGCTACCACTTAGGGAATGAACTCCATCGCACCACTCTGATGCGATGGTATTCCAAAAAGTTAAGTTCAACTTCAGCCCCAGTGAGGGTAAAACTGGGGAATGGGAGGGGTGACATATCAAAAAAGATGGAAAACTTCCGGTATTAGTGTGTAATCTGTAGTTTTCGGGGTCAGAAAAACGGCTGATGCACTTGAAATCGCTTTTGGAATATAGTACCCACCTCACCTCAAGCTCAAGCACCCTTTCATCACATCAATTTGAATAAAGAGCATATTGTGTGGG
The DNA here is from genome assembly GCF_964235325.1 of Thermobia domestica. Classification (NCBI taxonomy): domain Eukaryota; kingdom Metazoa; phylum Arthropoda; class Insecta; order Zygentoma; family Lepismatidae; genus Thermobia; species Thermobia domestica. Next base: position 234,808,951 of record NC_137460.1, read on the forward strand.
ATGTTTCAAAATTTATGGCAAGAGTAGAGTATCTTCTGTATTTTTATCATTATACTTGCATTGAAATAAGTATCCTAAGGGCGAAGGGGATTCAAATATTTTCCATAATCTTATTCTTCCTGTGAGATGGGCATTTTAGCTTATGTGTGTATATATATAGGGTGAACTTGAAAGATGTACACCAACTCAGGAAGGTGATTCGTGACATCAAAAGAAGACAAAAAGTTTTCCTGCATGTTGTGGAATTCTGCGTCGTGTACGAGTGATAAGGGTGACAACTTGGAATCGAAAATCAAATCGTGACAATTGCAACGGAACAGAAAGATGTGCACATACTTCGGGAGGTGATTCGTAACATCGAAAGACGAAAAATCCTCTTGCATGTTGACGCATTCCGCGTCGTGTACGAGTGACAAAGATGCCAACTTTGAAACGAAACTAGAATCCTGACTATTGGAACGGAACAGAAAGGTGTGCACACTGTCACTCGTACACGACGCGGAATTCGACAATATACAAGAGGATTTCGTCTTCTTTTCATGTGACGAATCAATTCCCGGAGTTTGTGCACATCTTTCAGGTTCACCCTGTATACTATGAAAAAGGTCATCCACTATATACTTACACCCAAAACACCGAGAATGATTGCAAAGCATCAAATATACGACACAATGCATTGAAATTAAATAATTCTAACGAAATGTCGTTATATTTTTACCATATCTTTTAAATAAGAAAACTTCGAAGTGGTGATCAAGAAACCATACGAAAGTATACACTATATTGTACGAAAATCAAATAAGTTGTAAGTACGTTATACGGAAAAAATTTTCTGTTATCACATTATATATACAGGATGGAAGGTAACAACACCGAAAAACTTTTTCCTTTCAGAGTTATGAGCCGCCGAATATTCGAAAAAATTACCTTTCAAAATGCTCTGGCTTAGAAACTATAGGGCCTATCCCAAGTGGTTTAAGGAATTACAAAAGAATAGTATGCGCTCTAAATATCCATGTTTCAGAATTCACTGGCACCAGCGGAACGAACAAACCATTAGTACTTAGAGCAGTATCCCTATACCTCAACTTCCTTTTTACAGTTCGTTTCGCCGATAACGGAGGATGGGGAAACATGGATATTTAGATAGAGCGTATTCTAGTTCCTGTGTAATTCCTTAAATCGTTTGGGATAGGTCCTATAGTTTCTAAGCCAGGCAGTTTGGAAACGTGATTTTTCGAATTTTTGGCGGTTCATAACTCTGAAAGGAGACGTTTTTCGACCCATGTTTATTATAACTTTTTTACTTTCATTTCATATAAGGAATCACCTCCCAAAGTTTCTCGGTGTTGATATCTTCCACCCTGTATAATACTTGTTGCGGTTCTCTGTATATGAGACATTAAAAAGATCCTTTATTAAGTGCTGTAATTGTTTAATTTCACTTGCGGTTACACAAATCTAAATATGGTTGCACTCCTTATCCTATTTTGAAATACCTAAATTGAAACAATCTAGCTTCCAGGCTGCAATTATTTCGTATCAATACTTTTAAATCTGAAAATTGCCTCCATGCTATTTACACCAACTAGCCTGGCTATTCACTGTTAGGAATTATACCCTGGCCGGCGAACGATGATTTCTGACAGCTCAGCTCGCGAGGACGACTGAGGAGTGCGGTGTTGCCATGTGCTTCTCGCGCAGGGGGAGAAGCGTCTGCTTCCTCGATGAGGGTGGGGGGGGGGGTGAGTGAAAGTTTGGCAATGTACGGTGATTACCATGGAGACGCGACAGGTTCTGAGCCTAAGGTTGGTTGACCTGCTGTCTTCTGCTCGCTCGCTCGCCGTGGCCTTGTGCAAAGCTGTCAGAAATCATCTTTCACCGGCCAGGGTATAGCGTGAAGCACTGATGTGTTGGTCTTTTATAAATAGGATGAGCTCACTTGAACCATCAGATTGGAGGAACGAACATGGTACGTTTCATTAGAATCGGATATATTTTACAGAAGCGGATAAATTTTAAATAGAACATACAGAGATACAAATACCTCTTGAGTCGAATGGTAAGTAGCAGCTCGCTGCCATTCAACTTTTATAGTGGACATATTTTTCTTTTTAATAATTACTATTCGTCCTTTTAATATTTATTTTCTCCCACATTCTTTACAGCCTTTCCTCAAATTTCCCAGTATCATGTTAATTTCAGTTTCAGGTTCCGTTATCAAAGCTATACTGAAAGTAGTTCTTAGTCCTCCCATATTTGTGCATTTGATTTCTTAACCAACGATATAACTTAATCTCTAAGAAAATTTATGGTCGGCCATTCTTCTCATTCAGGAAAACTTGTAATTTTTTCCAGCTTCCCGTACACTTTGAATTACCTCAATTGGCAGGGACGTACGCAAGGGGAGAGTCCGAACCCTTCCCCCGAAATTTCAGCTTTTGTGTAAATTTAGACTAATCTTAGGAGCAATTTTAAGACTTAATATAAAATACCCTCATATTGAGTTTCGACCCCCCGAAAGAAATTCCTCCGTAGGCCAGTGTCAATTGGCATATTAAAAAAAGAAAAAAAAAATAATTAATTAAATATAATACCAAATTCAAGGACAACTAACATTAAGAAATCTGAAGATCCAATTCCCAAGTACCAAAATGGAGAACTTATGTGTTTTAGTGGTGGTAATAAATAAAGAAAACAAAATTCCACACGAGATGAAATGAATAAATTAAATACTCCCCAAGGTGAGAACCAGAAACCAAGAAACAACTTCATTAATATTACTAATTACTTATTTTTCTCTCTTTTCAGCTTGTATCTCTTCAATTATTATGGCTTTGTAAAATGGATAATTCAACAAACAAAGAATAAGAAAGAAAAGAAAATGAGACAGAAAAAAATAGGGCATGATTAAAACAATTCAAACGTACCCTTAAAAAAAAAAAAAAAAAAAAAAAGCCTCGTAACCTGCAGAAGATTTGAAAGCCAAATGAAGAGATAAGTAACGAAATGAAATGGAGAGAAAAAGAAGGCTGAGGTAAATAATGTCTGTCATTAATAAGAGCGGAAGAATTGGCAAAGGCAGAAAAAAAAAACTCAGGTATATGATAAGGATTCATACGGTTCATACTCAGTTATATGATAAGGCTCAAGTCATGCTACCAGAACATTTGTGGGTTTTTATCATGAAATTGAACGGGAGTCAGGTATTTGTATCATTCCGTTATCCCAGACACCAGTTCAATGGATTTCGGCGGCTTTTTCCTGTTAAAAAAAAAAGTCTCCAACATTAGCATCCGCGCACTCTCGCTGTGCTTTGTCGGTGTGTTCCAATGGAAACTTCAATGTCGAGAGATGAAGGGGTTCAAATAGAACACCATCGGTCGTGGCAGCTAAGTTACTCGTATAGTGAGTAGGTGGACAAACACCGCGCTCGTGGGTTTTCTCGGGGTTCTCCCGTTTCCTCCCACTTTCTTCATTCCACCATTTCACTCATCTCTCATCATCACCGTCTCCTTTAGCCTAACCGGCATAACCGTGGGATGTAAAACTCAAAGATTTCATTTCATTTTTCGTATAGTGAGTACTCTTCAAAATCGGTCCGATATCAACCGAACAACCTTCTACTACCACCTAAACCAAGATCCATGTCTTACAGTCTCGCTGCAGGAAGCAACATTAAACACTTCGCAAAATATTGACGCTAACTCTACGAAGAAGCTATTTCTAAAACACATGGAAACTTTTTAACCTACAAGCTTAGTAGGTACGGTTTTAAAGATGCTGAACGTACACCGTCCTCGCTTTTTAGGTCGCTGACTTCTATGGGAATTACTTTTTGTTTTGTCCGAAATGAAAAGGAATTTTAATGATTTCATTCAACTGATTACTTCTTCAAATTCGTTTAAACGCCGTTACTTCATGAAAAATTAAGTACATACTGGGCTAGCCTAAATAATTCATCGGGTTTCAAAGTACTGTTTATTTAAGTACGACGTACAAAGACGGGGTGATATATGAAAAAAAAAAATATATACTCACCAAGTTTAAAGAGCCCGTCTCGTAGTTAGCGTGCACGCTAGATAGCAGGTATGTGACGGCACTACAAGATGACAGCAATGCAGAAGAGTATATGTGTGTTAAAATATACGAAGTGTTCGTCGGTTACGAGCATTCAGCGCGCATTCGTATGCACATACGGAAAAGCTGCACCTTGTCACCACAGTATTTTGCGTTCTTTTCGCCAGAGAAGTGACCACATCACTGGATACATCGCGCTGGTCTGGGTGATGTTCCTGTTGCCGTGGCCACCAGGTCGCCAGATCTCACACCATGTGATTTGTTTCTGTGGGGTTACGTTAAGAACAAAGTTTATGTACTTCAAATGCCGACAACGCTGCGAGAACTGTAGAACTGCGACTGTGACGGACATTCACGAAAACATGCTAGTGAACGTATGGATGGAACTGGATTACCATTTGGATGTCTATCGAGTGACCAAGAGCGCACACATTGAACATTTGCAGAATGTACCACAAACTTGGAGAATGTATGTATCTTTCCATGTATCACCAGTCTTTGTACGTTGTATACTTGTAAATAAACGGTGCTTTGAAACCCGATTAATCATTTAAGCTAATCTTGTATAACGGAAATGTATTTTGACAAAACAAAGGACATTTAACAATGTTTAAAGAATCAAGTAATAAAACGAAACTATTAAAATTCCGCCCATTGCAAAGAAAAGAAAAGAATAATTCCCTATAAAAATTAATGAATTAAAAAAAGACATAACGATGACGCGGGTAATCAACACCGCTAACTTTCACTTACTTTTGCTACTAAATAGATCAATAAAAGCATAACAAATGCAAAATAAATATGGTCGATTGCCAACTATCGTACAAACTTAATTAGTTTACTAAACTCAAATTTTGAAAACTTTTCAAACCCTTACAGAAATAAATTTTTAAAAAAGAAAGAAAGAAAGAAAAGCGAAAACTTTCCAAGACATACCGTGGACTGCAATCCAGTCATTGAGGTCCTCTCCGGCTGGTAATTTGACAACTGTTCTCAAGTTGATTCCGGAGCTTAACGAAGCCTGAGCCTGTTTGTGGAGTGAGTAACGCAAGGTGCCAGGCTCAAACTTCTTCTTCGGCCGAAAAGTCTACAAGAAAAAGAAAATTATTCTTATTAACATATGTATTTTGTGGCAACAGATTTTAGAAAAAGGTCGTAATTTCAGATCTGGAAAGGAAGTACTGAAAGACAAAAATGAAAAAGGAAACAGGCAGTTTAGTTCAAACTCATGGTTTAAGTTTGTGTGTGTTCTCATCTCCCGAGAGAAGGTGACTTCATATGGAGAATTTTTAAGATTTAATACAAACAGTTTGTTTGTCAAGGACTGTGTGTTCAGATACGGGTAGCTAGAAATTTCAAGAAAAGCAGTGATTGTTACGTATTCTCTATAAGTGGAACTCAGTCGGTGAACCGAACTCCGAAGCTCCCGGTGTGCGAACCTACAAACCAAATGCCATATATAAAGCGAACCGAGCAGAGCCTGTCCCAAATAGAACAATTCTTATTCCTTAGACGATGGGCTATTTATCCCTCGAAATTGATCCAGACCCGGCCCAGAAATAAAGAAAGTATCTCTCTCACTCAGTTTCTGAGTGTCAAAGGCTGTCAACCAGCTGAAGTGTTCCGGCGTATGAAAGACGTATATGGTGATGCATGCGCCTCCAAAACAACAGTGGTGGACTGAGCCAGAATGTTTCGGAAGGGGCGTGAACAAACCATTTATTATCCCCGTCCTGGTCAAGCCCATGTTATTGCCACAGAAGACGCGCGTGAAAAGGTGAATGCGGCTATAGCTGCGGACAGACACATTAGTATTCAATTCATAGCTTGTGACTTTCACATCTTTGGGCCTTTAAAAAAGACACTGAAAGGTCAGAGATTTCAGTCTGATGCTGAGGCTCAGGACACTGTGCGTGATTGGTTTGATAGTCAGCCGTCCAACTTTTACATGGACGGCATTTGTAAGTTAGTGACACAGTAGGACAAGTGTCTCAACGCTCATGGTGACTTCTGAACAATATTTTTACTGCACGCTATATATATGGAGTGAAACTATAACTCCCAAAGAAAGAAAACAAGTTCTGGTTTCTGTGATATACAATACAAAACAAGGGATAAATGTGTACGAGGAACAGTCAAAAAGTACCAGGAATTTCGTTGTAACTATTTATTAACACAAAACAGGCTCCTTGTGAACACACACACACACTTGTTCCACCGCTGCTGCCATTGCTATCCTGTTATATGCTCCACAGTTCAGCCGCTGCGTTGGTTTGGATGTCTTCTACGGTGGCAAAATTATTATCTTTGAGGCCCTTTTTGATTTGGGAGAAGAGTTAGAAATTCTCTGATTCCACTAGTGCTAAATCAGAGTGTCTACTAAAATTCCAAAATGAAATTTCGTGACTTTTTCTTTACCAAACCTGAAAATTTCGTAACATTCTTAAGAGCGAATTTGGGTGCGAATTAGACCGAATTTTCATCCATGCAATCGAAGCGTGCTTTGCTTGCGATTTGGTAGCGTGTAAAGCTGACCATAGACAGTTTTGGTTGTGAATTTTCACGTTTTATAGAACAAAATTTTCCAGCCTGTACCTATATTTGTACAGATAAAAAAAAAAAAAAAAAAAAAAAAAAAAAATCGTGACCCAAAACCTAAATTTCCTGACTTTTTCTTGACTTTCAGGACCGTTTTCCGATTTCGTGACTTCTTCAGGACTTTCGTGACCGATAGACACCCTGTAAATCAGCAAATTGAGCAAAATTGCCTGAGTTGTTTTGTTTTTGAGAAAATCGCCCGAAAAAGCTAATCCCTAAGAATGAATTACCCCTTGTAGACGAGTTATGCCATAGTATTATTAATGAAATATTATTATGTATCAAATATGACGAATTACGCCTGATTTGTTTTTTAAGAGTTCACATCCAAGAATAAAGTATCCTTCGTACCGTACATTTTTTCGGGCAAATGAGTTATGCCATATTGTCAGGTTATTACTGAAATATTTACTTATAAAATGTGAATAAATTTGTCTGAGTCGGTTTTGAGAAAATCGTTCAAAGGAAATTTTCCCCAAGAATAAACTACCCCTTCTCAATATTTTCCCAAATATATGGCTTATACCACGGTATGGGGTTGTTATTGAAAAACTGATTTATGAGATATAAACAAAATTGTTAAGAGTCGTTTTTGAGAAAATTGCAAATTTCGATTTTCACGTTTCAGTAAACTACCCTTAATTTTAAGGGTGGGAAGAAAAACCCGTATGGAAAATCACATAAGAATCTTTAAGTTATAAATTTGGTCTCGATACGTTGAACCTTATTGCCTCTAGGTGAATGCTCACCAGAACAAACAGACAGATATTGTAAAATTAATTTTTCGGTATGTATTGGCCACGAAACGTGTAAATTAGTGTATATATATATATATATATATATATATACGATCACCATACTTTCTTCTCTCCTTTCGTCGCTCGAAGGCAAAGAGAAAATCACTGAGGATCTACCTCTATTTTCTCAACGGGATGCCTGGATAGTTACAAAAAACGAAAAATCGGAGATCTATTAAAAAGATCAGGAAACTCCCGATTTGTTCTGTATTTGGTGAAATACGCTATGTACAGTACGATTATCGCATGTTACAAAGGTATTTTAATCGTAAGAAAGCAAACTGGCAACTGAAAATGAGAATTTAAATATGATTTCCACTTCATTTCCATTTAACATTTCATTCTTTCAAAAAAAAAAAAAAAAATTAAAATCCAGTTAACCCTTTTATATATATATATATATATATATATATATATTTTTTTTTTTTTTTTTTTTTTGAGAAAAGTAACTTTTAATTAAGTAGCTACTGCTTCAGTATTATTCATCCGAGTATCATGGCTGATACGACATTCATTTCAGAATAAAACAAGCTTTCAAATGGAATAATGCGTACGTAAGCATGATGTACAACAAAAAAGAAAAATCGCGATAATGCCCTACAAAAACAAAAAAAAAAAAATCCCTTTTTGAAATTTTGTGACTCCTAGACCGGGATCGACTACAGGATTTAGGATTTAAAATTCTAGGCTCTCGGCATCTAAGGCTATGTTAGCCCGTCACGTTATGACGCATGACGGCGAGCACATTATCCGGGGAACGGGAAAGAAAGGAAGCGACCTCGGATCTAAAAGTTAGGTGCTACCTCGGCATTTGCCTGGTGTGAATGAGTAAAACCCAGAAAAACCTCATTCTGGATGGCTGGCCTGAAAAAAACTTTTTACACTTTTTCAACCGAGAATCGAACCTGGGACCGCTCGCCTCAGCTACAGGTACACTTCGAAAAATACTATGGTCTATACGTAATGTGTATGTATCACATGTGTTCATGAAGTATGAACAAAAGCAAACTTCCCTTATTTTTTTTTTTTAAATATAATTGGTGCTCCCTAGAGCGGTTACCGGTACAGGTACCCGAATATAATCTCCCTTGAAAAAATATTATGGCCTATACGTAACTTATTCTTCAAGTTTCGTTGCAATATCTACGATACTTACAAGCGAAAAAATATTTCTCAATCCTGTATAAAATATAAGTGAGACACTATCGAAGAATCGAACCTACTAATAACACATGTATCCTCCTAACATACCACATATTATACTCAAATTTCACCACCCAATTACCATTCGCCAATAAAGATGCAACAAACCCAAATAAATAGCAGCTAAAAGAACACTCACTTCCCTTGCTTGGCTCAGAAGCAAAGACTGCAAAGGCATCGATAAAGTTTATTGATCTGAACAACACAACATGCATGAATGAAAAACTCAAGCACAGTTTCCAAAAAATATGGAGAAAAACTAATTAATTTGTAAACCTAAAAACTGATGCTGTAGGAGAGCCATTCCACTTATTAACATAAAACTTATACTAATTAATCTCTACATTATGACACTAGAAAGCCAACAGCACAGTTTGGTTAATGAGATATAGCCTAAAATTATCATAAAATCTGCCATCTTAATTACTATTAAACTAAACTATTGTCCAAATATAAAGCATACAGTCGATAGATCACACGCTTGAGAGTAAATTCCAATGTGTAGTTTTCGAGAAACTACAAAAAGTAACTTTTTTCCTATTCGTTTTTAATAATAAGAGCGTTTATTTTATTGAAAGAAATTGTTATAAAGGCCTACTTGTATGTAAAATACGGTCTTAACTTGCAAATTGTTGTCTTTTCCTAACGAGTCATACATACTCTTTACGCGCACACACTACTTGTAAATGTTTCACTAATAACCTAACAATATAGCATAACTCATTTTCAACGAACTTAAATACTTCGTTACTGAATTCTTTATGTGTCTGTGTGTGTGTTATTAGCGAATTTTTCAATTTTGAGCCCTCCATTAAATAGAGCATCAACAACTATCTCAAAGAAGTGATGAAATATTTTTCGTGTCACTGTTGTCGTTCCCGAGATATTGGCCAAAAAAAGTTCAAATTTCGGGAGATTTAAGGAGCCATACCTTGGGAACCGTAAGTCATACAGAGATATTTTGCGAATTTTTTGATTTTCAGTTCTCCATTTTGAGCATGTGTCTTCGTAATACAACATATCGTAAAACATTTTAACAGAACTCTTAAACAAAACATGTGGAAAAAATTTAGTACTGAAGGGAATTATAAATGGATAGATATATTACAAGAATTGTTTAATGAGTATAGTAATTAAGTACATGGAACAATTGCTATAAAGCCTGTAGAAGGTATAATAAAAAATAATTCTTTTTAAGTTCGTTCTGGCAATACTTGTGGAGCATTCTCAACTGGTTTATTCTACTAAATTCACAAGGAAATTTACTCTTGGAAGTGATTTTCTCAAATTATTTTCTCAAAACGAAGCAGGCGATATTATCCATATTTCAGAAGAAAAAAAAAATCCTTAATAACCTTATAAAGATGCATAAATCTCTTGCCATGAAAATATTCACAAAAAGTACTTTATTTAGGGGGATGATTTTTAAAAAGAATTTCCTTAAATACGACTCGTGTAATTTTGTTGATAGTTTATGAACAAATATTTCATTAATAACCTAAATAAATGACAGAAATATCTCGAAAAAATCGAGAAGGGGTATTTACTTTTCGGGTGAATTTTCTTCGGACGAAGCTTTCCGAAATCGCCTTATAATTTTGTTGTATTTCGTAAATAAATGTCTCAATAATAACTGCAAAATAACTTGATTTAGTTAAAGAAATTAGAGCGAGAAAGTTTAATGGGGCAGTCTCTACCTTTTAAGTTTTTTTCCTGCTTTTTAATACATTTCCTTACAGGTAGTCGTCCATGGGGATATCATAAGACGTATCCTTTTAGGGTCGTATTAAACCTAGAGATGATGAAATTTTTTAGTGGGTGCAAGCCACGAGTTAGTTCGTGACAACACCTTACTGACAAAATAAAAAAAAAAAAAATGTTTTGTCTCAGTAGATAGCAGGACTAAGAGAGCATTCAATTACGACACACGTGTGTTTGTTTTGACGATAACTGGCAATTTTAAGATCGTATTTCGAGATCGGAAAAAAAAAACTGTCTTTGATCTCCGGTTAGTGTTGCCAACCCAAAACAGCACAAAAATCCTTTCAAAACATCAAAATTCCCTTTTTCAGTGCAAATGTTCCACAATGCTTTTTTTTTTTTTTTTTTTTTTTTTTTTTTTTTTTATCAGTGATACGAAGGTTTACGCGCGTGCACAAACACTATGCCCTATATAATAGTCTCTTAACAGTAAATGAAAACCTGGTATTACAGGGTTCCTACTGATTTGGAGAAATCTATTTCCCTGACCTTTGGGAGGAAATTCCCTGACTTTCGGATGACGTTGACATATAAATAAGGAATAAATAACAATGAATATTTATATGAGAACATTTATTCTATAGAGACAAATAGTAATTAATTGCTCATACGTACATCCCACTTATTTCCCATAAAAATCTGAGCAACGTTCCATACTGCGATCATTAATGGTTGGCTAAGCTGAAACCGGTGTACAAGTAATACTAGAAAAAAAAAAAAAAATAAAACTTTCCTGACTTTCCCTGATTTCCAGTCTTTTCCCCTGACTTCCCTGACCAATAGGAACCCTGTATTATAGCACGCACATAGGAAAATCACACCTGGAATGCAAGGGGTTAAATATATTCTTTTAACTCAACACACTAGTTAAGGTTCATCATTAATTTGTGTAAATTAACTCTATTCTATAATCGTATCATTACTTTTGTTGTTGTTTTTGATAACAATTTATACTTGTGAGACGAGAAAATATCTAATACATTTAACTTTTATTTTGAGAAATCGAACATTTTCTCTACAATAAGAATTAACCTCTTGTTGTTCTTTGCAAGCTAGCTTTACTTACTTCATGCTTTGCATACTCCATGCTCCATCGCAGACATTCTTCTCATGATAAGAGACCAAAAAACCATTCAGTTTCTAGTCGAAATCTATTTTGTGGATGCAAATGTCTGATTTTTTTTTCTAAAACTCCTCTGTGGCTAAGCGGTTAGCGTAGGCGCCTTTGGCGTGGGAGGCTCGGGTTCGATTCCCGGCGGGAGCTCATGTGGTTCGGATCCCACGTCTCATATAGCCTCGCTACTCAACGGGACGTTAAACTCAAAATCAACTCAAGTCATTTTTTTTTTCTATTCTGATATTGGCAGTTACTTCCATTCGAAAATTAAATAATGAGCGTGTAGGGATATAATCCTACTTACTGTGAGCATAGCTCAAAAAAATTGAGCGTGACTGAGCGCGCTCCTTTTAAGATCCTTGAATTTGAGCTGCACTAAGTTCGTTTCAAAAGTCTGCTTTTACAATCCTGGCGATTTTCGACCAATTCTTTTTGACTGGCATATTCGAGCATTGAGATAAAACATATCCTGCATGTCCTCTCGCCAATAACTTCCAAACAAGTCGAAGAGACCAACTTTAACTCAGTTATTTGCCATAAGATCTTCCTATTAAAATATTATAAAAGCGCCTGAGCTCCAACCTCTAACTTTTGATTTCAAACCTTTGATTTACGGTTATTTGTGATTTCACGTTTAACACAGTCAAATATTTTAAAATACGTGTACTTTAAATGAATTATTTAAATAGATCTTTTTCATAAAGTTTATGTTCTTAAATTATTGTTCAAACCCTTTGTATTTTAATAAGTCTTCTCCAAAATCAATGCAAATGAATTGTGCTGCCATCTTTGGAGTTCATTTAAACTATATGTTTGTGAACGTTTATATGTTTATGGTCAATCCTTTCGACAATGAGATCTCGGAAACTACAGGCTCTAGAAAGATGACGTTTTCACTGATCGATTGCAAATTTTGCGTAGATTGTCCAGTTCTAATTGAATAATTAAAACCATGGACATTATTTCTTTATTACACTTTTACGGGTACCGGACACTGAAAGTTTTTAAATTTAAAAATAATAAAGCACCATATCCTACGCATTATACATCCCAACACCACATAATTACATACGTGGGTTGCATATCTCTCAGGCGTTTGTTTCATGGCCAAATTATAATGTAAAACGAAACATAACCATTTCTCCAGTCTAAGATGAATCTTTATTGTTTGGAGTGTTTTGCCCAATGAACACCATATATCACTAACATTATACTTAATTGTGCGTGTAATGTATTTGCTTATTACATACTGCATGCAAGAGGAAAGAAAACACTGATCATACATGAATTAAAAACCCCAACCGGAAGTAGGCTCAAATCTTGCAAATGATGCGAGATATTGAAAAAGTAATCGAAAAAAATCTTCCCTTTACGATATCTCTTGCTGATTTTATCAAGACGTCTTTCACTTGTGTCTGTAAAGGGATATGTACAAGTGTGAGGAATAACAAGGAGATTCATGCTCATATGTGAATGATGCGCTGTGTAGAGAGCGCAGGTTGAGCAAGTTCTTTGTACAAAATTGAGATCAATTTATTTCTCAAGTTTTTACCAAATGATTATCGATGTGCATACTTTCTTTCCGAGGACTTAAAATTGTCTGGAAATATCTTCCGCAACTGTCTTTGTCTTAACTTGAACATATGAGTGAATGTTTTATTATGAATAGAACAATAAGAAATGTGATAGATTAATTATTTACAAGTTTAGTTGCAAAATCGGCAATCTGCACTCATTCGCTGGTCAAGATATACAAAGTGTCCAACACATGAGAGTTTAAAGATACTACTTTTGCGCAACAATACAATATAGATGGCAAGGTTCTAGAAGACGGCCCCCTCTAGGTCCATGACCCAGAGTAGACTATTTCAAACTATTAACTAACCAAAATACCATTTGCATAAAGGATTTCTTCCTAAATTATAAAATAACAGGTCGGGAAGAGCCCCCACACACCCCAGACATATATTATTTTAGAATGTATGTTGTTAAAAGAAATTCTTCAATGCAAGTGGAAGTTTGGTTAATCAATAATTTAAAATAATTTATCTTGTCCTAATTCACCCACCTTGCTCTAAAAAAAACAAAACTAACCGGCAACATCAATAACATCACACAATGCAAAACAATAAACCCATTGCGAACAAATGAATTTCAAAGAACACCACACTGTATGCCACAAAAAACATTTTGTAAACCCACAAAACCCAAACACACATGAATCAAGAAAAAGAACACTAAAAGAAACTATAAAATGTACGAGGAACATGACGTGTAAAGCACAACCACATAAATACTTCGATAGATTCACACAATATAATCACTACCATGTCTACCGCCAATGAACAATTCAACATCGACTCCGAATACGAAAACGAAACTGAATGGAATTTCGAATAAAATAAAAAGCAAACTCAAATAAAATTTATGCACGTAAAGTCATGAAATAACAAAAAAACTTCATTTATCTAAAATTTTAGTACATTATAGCGTGGCTAAGTAAACAAACACGAAAATGGAAGGTTCAAAGATTGAAGTTTACTGCTCATAGTTTTGGTAATAATATACTTCACTGATAAACAAGTTCAAAAGCTGGAAAAAAAGAACACAGAAAAGAATAAGGATCGAAAAAGAACTAAAACAATGTACGTAAACTATAGGCTATTTCATTAGTTTTATAATTTTAGTTTTTCAGAATTTTCCCAATATGGATTCATTCATAGTAACCGGGGTGAACAAGAAAGCACGAAAATAACAAATATTTGCGAATAACAATTACTAGCAATGGAGGAGTAATTTTAAGTAAGGTACAGGAACATAACCTCAATTAATTAGAAATATAACGCTGAAATGGAAGGTTCTAGATTACTGGTCCCCCATGTAGGTTAGTAGCTGGGTTGGTTTCTTCCTGTAATAAAGTTTATGCATTTAATTTATAGTATTGCCGAGTGAGCGTTAGCGAGTGAAGGCGGGTTAGAGCCCCGCAGGGCACGTTGTTTTCTGTCTTTATTACTGCTCAATGGGAAGGGGAACTAGTAATCTAGAACCTTGCCCGCTGAAAACAGATTCGTGTGCTTGCGATCAGCGGGTCCTAGCCGTAGTAACCATCTGTCAGAAACTGGTACTTTTTCTTTCATAAATAATGACTTATATCATATATTAGTTTGCAAAAACATATCAATCTGCGTGCTATTATTTTGGCATTCACCAAAAAAATAAGAGGCACTAATCAAGCAGACGGCTCTAAGAAGTTTTGAGACTATCTTACATGTTCAGGCTAGATTAGCCCTTTGGGGATCCTATGGTACATTTTGTACCATGGACGTTTTTCATGGTACATTGCGTTATTTCTCTTCTATTTGAGCTTTTTCGTCCGGGTTTTTTTCAAGTCCAGAGGCATTGTAGAAGACATTACGTATGGTTTCAGACCGTCCTGCGTCCAGACATAGGAGGTGATGCCGTCATAATCTTAAAATATATTTTTTCCCTTATTAAGCCTGTGTTCATTATTTTTTGGCGGGCTTATTTTTGAACGTAGAAGATTGAAATTTTGCACAAACATTCAGTCTACCGAGTAGTATTTACCAGATTTTTTGTTCCGATGTCAGTGTTCAAACAGGGGGGAACCAGAGGGGCAAAGGGTTTAAAAAAGGGATATTCTTACCCTAAAAATCCCGTTTTTCGTCATTTTCCTGCCTCACATAGATGATGGAGACACGTGAGTCATACCGTCTGAAAGGCAATTTTATTCTGAAGAGAATGATGGGCAAAACATGACCCTTGGGTAATTAGGGATGTCTCAGGGAATTTTTAAAAAATATCCATCTGTATAGGGTAATATGGTACATTGTCAGTATATATATATTTTTGGCGGGCTTACTTTTGTACCTAGAAGATTGAAATTGTGCATAAACATTCAGCCTACCTAGTAGTATTTATCAGATTTTTTTCAGATCTCTGCGTTAAAACAGGGGGTGGGGTCCAGAGGGGCTAAAAGTTGAAAAAAGGGATATTTTTATCAAAAAATCCCGTTTTTCGTCATTTTCCCGCCTTAGATACATGATGGAGACACGTGAGTCATACCGTTTGAAAGGCAGTTCTATTCTGAAGAGAATGATGTGCAAACCATGATTCTACGTTAATTAGGGATGTGTCAGGGATTTTTTTTCAATATATACCTGTGTATAGGGTAAAATGGGGCATTTTCTGATTTTTTTTTCTTTTTGGCGGGCTTAGTTTTGCACGTAGAAGATTGAAATTTTGCACAAACATTTAGTCCACCGAGTAGTATTTACCAGATTTTTTTTCAGATTTCTGCGTTAAAACAGGGGGGTCCAAAGGGGCTATAAGTTGAAAAAGGGATATTTTACCCAAAAAAATCCCGTTTTTTCGTTTCCTACCCACCTGTTTCCTACGGACGTACCCTCTCGCTAACGTTCGTGCTTTTAGTAGCCACCTAGTAAAAATTGGTTTGTGGTTTCTACACTTGTACTTTTTGTGGCATATTTCCGGACGCAGTATTTACATGCAAAACGCAGAAGTTCTCTTAAAATGAATGTGCGCTGAGGAATTCTTGAGAAACACTTACCAAAGTAGTAACAATGCATTTCCTAATTTTTAACAAAATTTTAATGTTTTTAGGCCTGAAAATATTGTACTACTCTACGGAACAAAGGCCGGTTTAAATAATATGTAAGCTCATACAGCAATAGTGATGACAAGAAACAAACGGAGCTCTTTCTAATACTATCGAGTGTTCAGTTTCATAAAGGGACTCCTGAGTAGTTTATCATTGTTGAATTTATCTTATTTTCAACAATATTCTACGATATAAACTTCTCAATCTATATTTCTTATATGTATTCAATGATAGAACTATTCCCATTATTCTTAATGTAGGTTGTTGTAACAGACATACAGCATAAACTTCGCACTGCCCGTATTATTCGCATCCTGTTGCAATTCTCTCAGCTGATAACCAAATAATTATTCCAATAATAACAATAAAACACACACACTATTAAAATCCTTGTCCGTCTTGTTAGAACAGCCCTGAAAAATTAATGAAGAGGAGTAATACTGTTCCGAAGTTGTTAAGTTTACCGATTTTTTGTGTATATAATACAGGAAGTGTCGGGCGATACAGGAAGTGGATGTCTACGATAGAGTAATAAGTTCTCCGCTTGTGTGAATAACAGTTATCACTT
Source organism: Thermobia domestica (assembly GCF_964235325.1). Taxonomy (NCBI): domain Eukaryota; kingdom Metazoa; phylum Arthropoda; class Insecta; order Zygentoma; family Lepismatidae; genus Thermobia; species Thermobia domestica. Next base: position 234,825,714 of record NC_137460.1, read on the forward strand.
ACTAACAAAGCACAAATTCACCAGAATTATAACTTTATAATATAGAGCAAGGAATAATTCATATACAATTACAAATATACTTACTTTTCCCTTTTGAAAAAACTCCATGAAGCCGCTCAATGCCATTCCACCCCTGCTACAGCAGTGGACAATGTTGCCAACTAAGATACATAAAATATCAGTGGCAAGTTCTCGAAAATTTCAGTAGATCGAACGCCCATCTATACGCATATAAAAGTAAAGTAATTTGTATGATATTGTTTACATTCACTGCGCCCACTTGTATTTTATTCTAAATTAAAAGTAACACAAGATGCCTAGTGAGTATTAAATATTGAAAAAACACAAGCAATCAATTTTCATCACATGCGCAACAAACATGCACAGCCTAGGAACATTGTAATTCAAAATAACGAAATAGAATATGTAAACTCAACTAAGTTCTTAGGAATTTGGATAGATAAAAATCTTTCCTGGGATGTGCAAATAACTAACCTTAGCAAAAAATTAAACCAAATATATTTCGCAATTAAAGTAGTTAAAAATGTTTTAAGAGAGTCTACTTTAAAAACAATTTACTTTGGATTATTCCAATTGAATTTAACATATGGTATTATATTTTGGGGAAATACACACAAGGCCAAATTAATTTTTACGATACAGAAACGAATAATAAGAATGATGGCAACTGCTAAACCAAAAGATCACTGCAAACCAATATTTAAAAAACTTCGTATACTTCCAGTACCCTGTTTGTATATTTTAAATCTATTGATATTTGTAAAGACACACCTACAAGCAGGGGTGTAGCCACGGGGGGACCCATCGGGGCCCGTCTCCCCCAAATGATTTCCTGGCCCCCCCAAATGACCAGCTTTTAAAACATCATTGTAACATTACCTCGCTTCAGTCACTTAAAAATAACAACGTTTACATATAATTAATAATTTACGGTAAAATAATATGGAAAAATACTATTTTACCATACTAATCGAAAAATAGTATGGCATCTGCTCCTTATACCTATCGGAAAACAGTATGGTGTAATTTTCTTTTACAGCAGATTATTCAATTTATTGCGATTTATATTTGACACTTTGAAGACAAACGTTTCAACAAGGTACTGTAAATACTACCATAAAACAATGGTACTAAACTGATTTGTAAGTAGGTCTGCATCACATTTTTTTATGTTACTAGTATTTAAAAAAACATATTTATATCAGATGAAAAATGTGGTGAAAAACAGCGCTTTCAGTATTGATTTCAATTAATTGGTAATTTTCAATTATTTTTACATGTCACCATCCCCCTTAGGAGCACTAATGGGGACTGAATTTGGATTTAAACGGCATCGGAAGTGGCACTGTTCATATCAGCCACTCCGAAAACTATGATTCGACATTAATATTGGACATTTTCGATCATTTTTGTATATCTTGCCCTTCTCTTCAAAGTGCATCTTCAAAGTGAAGGTATAAAAACCATTCCAGGCCCGAACCTCATCTACGTTGAAAATTTAATCGAAATCAATCGGGTTGCTCAAGAGTTGTTACAAATGTAGTCATTTCATTATATATATATATATATATATATATATATATATATATATATATATATATATATACAGGGTGAACGGTAACTACGTGGACAAATTTGGGCGGGTGATAGTACATCTAACAAGAAGCAAAAAAAAAAAAAGTCGTAGTGAACATGGGGCAAATTCCGTCCCGTTTAGGAGTGACAAAGTGTCGAAATCGTGAGAACATGAACTTCAGAGGCCAACAGCTTAAAAACAATACATCATAGAGAGTGCGGTTAAAAACGCCACTTAGAAAGGCATACCTACTCTGTTGAAAAATGCATGTTTGGAAACGCAGCTATGCGTGCTCACGGGATTCCCCAAAGGAACGGAGGGATTCCCGAACATACTTTAAAGGAAAGAAGTGTCACACGTTGTTAATCCCGTGCGCACACGTAGCTGCGTTTTCAAATATGCATTTTTCAATAGAGTAGGTATGACTTTCTAAGTGACGTTTTTAACCGCACTCTCCACGATGTATTGTTTTTAAGCTGTTGGCCCCTGAAGTTCATGTCCCCACGCTTTCAACATTCTGTCATTCCTAAACAGGACGGAGTTTCCCCAATGTTTACTAGTATTTTTTTGCTTTTTTAAAGATGTACTATCACCCGTCCAAGTTCGTCCACATAGTTACCGTTCACCCTGTATATATAGATATATAGATAGATAAATAAATAATTACATTATTTCGGAAAGTTGCGAACTATAGCCTATATAAATTCAATCATACAGAAGTTATTCGTAGACGCACTAGACACCAGCATGACTGGTGAAGAACCCTGTGTGTATTACAATACAATAAAACTCTGTTTTGCGGGTATCGCAGCATTGCATTTACGTCACACGATTTTCTGTAATTAGTTGTTAGTGATCGTAACCACCGTTTTAAAATTCCTTCGAGTTCCCACTTGTATCGCTATTTCTGAGAATGTTATTTAAAACTACTGATTCGAATCATTACTCACTCTTTTCTTCGAAGAAACTTCTTCTTCTTCTTCTTTTTTTTTTGTGGAGTATTTTTCGAGACGGAACAATGCACGATTTGCAGACCTAAAGATATTAAAAACCTAATTCGTCGGATATTAATGTCGTACTACTTTTTTATTATTTGAATATTTCTGAAGAAATCGAGTTTATTCGCATTCTCGCACTGATTTAGGAAAAAAATAATTTGTAAAGTGGTAAACTGAAGTCCGAAGTCCAAAGAAGATGCTCGAAAGCTAGTTTACAAACGAGATGTCCCTGTTTCTTCACGTGTGCAGCCACTTCGAATCTATGGTCGACGAAGAACAGAACTCTGCATCGTTAACACTGGTGAACCTCAAATGCACGAAGCATCCTCGATCTCGGAAGAAGAGGTAGATGTTATTTCTTTAAATCCTGTTTTAACTGCATCTTCCGCAGTACTTTCTCCATGCCAATCACCAGTGACCTAAAATGATGGATGCGATCTCCTTGGGGAAACGACAGTAGTTTTGAAGAATTAGGATTGGTTAATTAAACAACCTTATGGGGATAAAAGATTATTACGAGTCTACCATTTTCTAATACTTTGATTTGTTGGCGAAAACGCTACAAATATATTCACAATAATATAAGCATTTTGTAATAAAAAGTTCTACCATTAAAAATAGTTTTTTATTGTAATAACCCCTAAAATAATCAAAGTAATGAAAAAACAAATATCAAAAAGTGTTACGTAACAAAGGGGAGGGGTTCGGCCTTGCGTTACGAAATGTGACAAGCAGGAGGGAAGGGGTAAAACTTGGTCAAAATAGCGTTACGTAATATGTGGACGGCCCCTAGAACAGGAAATGAGACATGGATGTTAATAAAATATTTTTTGTCACAAATAATAATAAATTATTTTTGTCAGAAAATCTTAAAGAAAATAAGTGAAATTCCAAAGAAAATCAGCCTTATGTAGATAGGTTCTGTGTGCAAGGGCTTAAACTAAAATAGTTATGCACAAAGGTATAACGTTTGGTCCGGGACAGTAATTATTGGTTAAACATAATAAAAACTACCTGGAATATAATTTATGGACAAAAAGCAAATAATAATAATAATAATAATAATAATAATAATAATAATAATAATAATAATAATAATAATAATAATAATAATCTAGAAACCAGTGTTTTTAGTTTCCCGGAAGGAAACAAAATTTGTCGTTTTTTTCAGGCCTCAAAAACACTAGTTGCAACATAATTTCTTATGGCTTTGTAGCTGGCCCCCCCTCAAAAAGGACGGGCCCCCCTACATAAACCTGCTGGCTACACCCCTGCCTACAAGGTATCCTTACGCGTGTAGAACAGCAGCATGATCATGATACAAGAAACAAACAAAACTTTTCTATTGTAGAACACAGAACAGTATTATATGAAAAAGGGTGTAAATACGCGGGTAGCATGCTTTACATTAAACTTCAGAAAGAAATAAAAAACTCAGGACTCTGTTGCTAAATTTAAAAAAGAACTTCAGAAATATTTATTACAACATTGATTTTACTCGGTAGAGGAATACATGAACTGCTAAGTGAATAGAAATGTTACATGATGAACAGTAAATCAATGTCATTACTCGCTTTTAGCATTAGATATTTGTTGGAGGATTTCTAAATACACTGCAAGTAATAATTGCTAAGTTTATTTTTAACAATGATGTGATGTAAAATGTACAGTGTAATAAGATATAAGAAGTAAGGCTTAATTATTAATCAAGTGTGTATAATTTTCAGTATTATTGTTTCTTTTACTTTTGTATTCATATATAAATAACGTGTCCACTTCATATGTATTGTAATACAGTGCTAAATGTATGAAAAAAGGACGAAATAAATCCAATACAATATATGATTAGTGTACGGTACTTTCTTTTGGACGGAATACTTCGATTCAGTTTCCGGGGGGAGATCATGTGATACACATCACACGTTAAGCTGTAGATCAAAGTCTCACATAGCGTCGCTGCAGAAAGGAATATTAAACTTCAAGACAATAAAAATTGCACATGCTGTTTGTCACTGAATAATTAAGGTTTTAGAATAAAGTGTTTAGGTTATTTATTTCCACCACACATCTATCCCACTCATTAGTGATCATTGCTGCCACTTGATTAATCCTTTTCATTCTCTTCCTCTTCCTCACTGTCATACATGTAAACTTTTACTCTTTTCCTCGTTGAATTAGTGACTGGAAACGAGTGACACGTGGGATTTGAAAGCAGTTTCATCAAACAGTTGAAAGAAAACAGCTGAATATGATGATATATTTATTCATTGTTTGGGCCCCTCCAATATTTTCTTCAAGTCGGCGCCTATGCCTGTACAGATAAATTTTAATCCCAACGGGCACAATCTTAACGGGCTGCTCAATTTTTGTTAGTGCAATCAAGTGAAATAAATAATAAACAAAATAATATGGCAACACTGACTTGTAATGGCGATTTTCAAACCGTGGCAAAATCGTTTTGAAAGAGTTTTGAAACTTGTGAGATAAATTTTATGCATTGGTGATTTTCACTGGAGGTGAGAGGACGGAAGTCATAAGAAGTAGACGGATTTTAGAGAGAATCCAGGAGAATTTCGAAGTCCAGATGGAGGATTGTAAGAATTGAAGTGAAGATTTAGTGTTGTGTTTATAGAGCTGGACGAATACTGCTGGAGGAAGTTAAGGGTCGCGATGAGCGCGCAAGCTTCAATAAGAAAAGCGGAAACTTAACTGTGTAGTTTAAAGCTGGAAATTGGTGAAGAAAAAAATTCATAGACTTCTAAACCCAAATTCAAGGCCTGATTACAATCATCCCAGTAGAAATATATAGTATGCGGCATAGGTGTCCAAACTCACGAGCCCGACGATCGTGAGGTCGGCACTCACGCTCAACCGGGCTCGGGCTCAATAATTGAGCGCGAGCCCAAGTGAGCCCGAGCCCCAATGAAATAAGTGAGCGCGAACCCAATCGAGAGAAGTGAGTGCGAGCCCAGTTAACAGAAGTGATCGCGAGCTCGAGTGATCGCGAGCCCAGTTAAGAGAAATGAGCGCGAGTGCGAATGAGCGCGAGCCCAGTTCAGATAAGTGATCGCGAGCCCAGTTGAGACAGGTGAGCGCGAGCCCGAGTGAGTGCGAGCCCAGTCGAGAGAGATGAGCGCGAGCCCAGTTGGGAGAAGTGATCGCGAGCGCTAGTGATCGCGAGTCCAGTTGAGACTGGCGAGCGCGAGCCCTGTTGGGAGAAATGATCGCGAGCTCAAGTGAGCGCGAGCCCGAGTGAGCGCCAGTTAAATTGAGTGCGAGCCCGCGCTCACTTCACACTCACGTGCACTCATTTGCTTTAGAGTCAAAAATAAGAAACTCATTCCATGTGCAGAATTGTAAAGGAAGAATGAAACAACTTTACAAAAAGAAAAAGCACATTCTTGAGGTCTGAGCTGTCATTTTATTGTCCAGAGGACTTCAAACACCTTTCGATAGAGAACCGACTTTTTCGTGGTTATTATGAGAAGATGGTATTTGTTTGCGGGAGGTATTTGTTTTTGTTGTTTTAGTAACAACTTCCATGACCCAAGCTTTTTTTTTTTTTTTTTTTTTTGTGAGATCCCAGAGTAAGGAAACTACTTGACCTTGCGAAGTAGGATTTATTTACTAATAGCAACTAATGAAGTTATGCGTTCATAGAAAAGTCGAGCAAAATAATTATGTATTATTTAATTGTAGCTTCTTTAAATCCCAATAAACAAGAGTAGCTCTTAAGAATGTTGATAACTTGCACCATAATGGTTATTCAGCCCATTAATTTATATAAGAAAACATTGTTTTAATTTTTTGAAATAAAAGAGTTTTAGCCTGTTAATTTTACTGACTACTTCTTCTTGAGATCTTTAAATGTATTCTATGCGAAATTTAACTACTGTATTATGTAATTTTAATATATACCGGTATAAATAAAAACTAAAACAATATTACATGTTTGTTTGAATGTTTTTAAAGCAAGGAACTCTTAAATAGGCCAGAAGAAGAAATTAGTAAAATTGAATGATTAAAATCTCGTCTATTTAAAAGAAAAATACTTCCTCATATAAGTCAATGGGCTATTTTAAAAAAGGAAGCAATTCAACATCCAAAAAAATAAGACACACACAAACCTCCTTTCATTAAAGTTTTTTTTCGAAAGCTACCCTGAAACGATGGCGTGTCGTTTGTTCAACCAGAGTTAAAAGTGAGGGAAAACACGAGGGATGTCATCCCCCACTTTCAAAAATTTCTATGGCGTCCCTCCAGTTCCTAAAAAATATAGTAGGCAAAGATAGGCAAAGGGGACGGCATGACGTCATGCGTTTCCCAACCTTTTCAGATCCATTTTTACCCCTGGTTAAAACTCGATTTTGATGTTGTTTGACACAATATTTTCATTGCGGATTTATCAAATCTTATTATCGTGAAGATTAGCACATACCTGACGAAATAGCTAAGGGTTGCCAGCACTTATTTATATTGATTCACTGTGAATAAGTGGTAAGTATTCTCATCTTCCAGACGAGCGAAATCTCATATAACCTCACTGATGAAAAAGAATATTAAGCTCCAAACAAACAAACACAAAAAATTCTAAATTTCACGATAGCTTCGTAAATTGACATAATTACATTTCCGCTTTTAACGTAGTCCTTAATATTACTTCATTTTAGATAAGTACTATTTTTCCGTTATGTTACGCCATTAAAGAACCGACTTTTAATATACATAAGGAAATGTAAAGATGACCACCATATGCATACCATTTTCGAAAGTATTACACATAAATTCTCGACTCAAACTGATGTTATGACGTAAATTTCATTCATAAAAATCTTTATTGAGCTTTCATTAACTTCTAATTTTCTTTGGTGTTGTTTTAACAAAATACAGGCTATAATCAACGCACACTTTCAAATTTTTAGTTGTAATACTCTTAAACTTGGCCTAAATTAAGAAATATTCATATTTAATGTATTTTAGCAGGACAATATGCTTTCAAATACATAATTAAAAGTACAGGCTGCTCCTGAGGAAAGTCACAAAGTTAAAATATTAAAGTTTTCTTGCTTCAAAGTAAGGGGAAAAATAATCTAATGGACTTAGAAGATGCAGGCCCGAATGGGAACACTATTGTGGGGCTCCAGGTTCCAGAAAAACATGTAAAGAAATCGCATTAAGACTATATCATCCCGGTATTCATGGAGGTGTCATATCACTTAATAGGCCTAATTTTTCATCAGAAGTTGGAAACGTAAAGAAATAAACAAACTACTGCAGAATTAACTTTAGAAAATATTGCTTGTTTGTAAATACAAACTATTCACTCTCTCAAATTCTAGATAGAAGCCAACAGGCTATACGCTCCCTTGTTTATGTTCATGAATGTATATTACAATATGTTATTATGAGCACTTCACAAGCCAAGAGTAACAGAGCCATCTAACAGTCTGATGATCACTTGGCCGAGTGTCCCGCGAGCAGAATGTATTAATTACATATATTACTTGCAGAATTTAGTCATAGGAGCCACACTGGTTTCCACAGGGGAACATTATGCTGCTAAGACGGCACTGGATAGTAGATTACGCTCTAGCGCGGGACCCGACTGGGAGCAATCGGTCCAATCTGCTGAAGTCCGGCCCTGATTGTTTTATACGACAAATAATATAGTATTATTGCTCTTTCACTTTGAAGCAACAAAAAGTCGTTTAATTTTTATCCGTGTTATTTCTCTTACAAGACTCCTCCGATTAAAAGTACATTTAAAAAAATAGAAAATATTTTTCTACATTTCCTTCTCTATATATATAAAAGTTATTGCTCTGGAGGTATACATTATCAAAGTTTCTCAAAAATCGCTAATTTTTAATGCTTTGATTAGCACGTCCCTGTAGGATAGGCCGGAACTCCTGCAAGTATTACTGGAGCCTATGAGACCATTCGTATTGCAACACCTCTGAAGTGCAGTACTATTATTTCGTTGTGTTACATTCAAAACCGATATAAAGGAGTCAGAAAAAGTTCACTTTTCCTTTTGGTTTGCTTTTAGCTTCCGCAGGGGTTGTTTTATTATAAAATGGTTTTAACCAACACTTATAATCACTGATATCAGATCCTGTTACTTCCTTTACCAAACGTTTAGCAGACGTTTGGGAAACGTTTAGCTCTTGTTATTATAAGTTCTGTAATTTCACGAATGTTGAATACCTGTAATGTCTCCTCAAATTTCTACCTCTAATTTTACTTCTAAAGCTGTCTTCTCACAAAAATATAAATACATAAAAATTAAAACCTAAGAATCTGTGTGTTAGTTAAAAACAAGAGATATCTATGCGTAATGTGGGTATCGGACATAAGCTCACCGGCAAAAAGCTCACCGACAGTCTTATATTACAGGGACGGACAAAAGCTCAACGATAGCAAACATAAGCTCCCTTGAGGGACTTGTAATAAAATTCACCGAATATTGAAATTCAGATGTTAGTTACTTCCTAAGCAGAAAATGGAGCTACTATCTTATATGACTTATCTATAGGTATAAAAAAATAATAAGGACGTTGCGGAGTTGCGTTGTATTAAACGTGGGCAGACCTTGAGGAACTTGTAATAAAATGCCCTGGATATTAAAATCTAGCTTTTGACTACAATTACAAATAGGCCAAATAACTCGGTAGAAAGTAGAGCTACTAATGTCGTATAGCAGTTATCATATATCGGAATAAAATAGGGATGTTTGCAAGTTTAATGTGTGAAGCTTAGGTGACAGTAAGCCTAATTTTGGCCCTGGAAATTTTCGAACCAAAATTTTCTTATAAGCCTGACAATTCATCAACTGCATTAAAATAATTTCATGATTAGGTATGAATACTTACATAATAGAGTTTGCTTGCTAACAGGACTGGTGTTTTATTATTATTATTATTATTATTATTATTATTATTATTATTATTATTATTATTATTATTTACAAAAATCATACTCAGATATATTTAGGCCTTGCTTCTTAGTGCTGCCGTCGTGCTTGCAGACCAACAATCAAACAAATCTCTTTCTTATTTACTAACACTAAGCTTTTTTTTTGTTCATAAGTTGTTTTGATCTTAGTAAATAAGAAAGAGATTCATTTGATGAGTATTGGTCTGCAAGTGTGATGACAGCCTTAAGACCTGAACTCTGCAACAATCTTAATATTTTATTCTGATGTGTGATAACTCCTATATGACGTTAGTCATATAGCCAATTTTCTATTGAGGAACTAGACCTACTAGTAGTCAAAGCCCAGATTTAAATATCAGGAGCATTTTATTTCAAGTTCCTTAAAGTCCGCCCACGTTTAATACATTAAACCCTACAACATCCTTATTATTTTATTTTTATATCTGACAAAAAGCTCTATTTAGCATATATAGCATTAATAGCTCTATTTTCTACTGAATTAGGACTACTGCTAGTCAAAGTCTACATTTTAATACCTCTTTATACCCATCATACGTTTTGCTAAAGCGAAATGAAATATATCTCAGATACTTTCAGCCATAGCAAAAAAAAAAAAAAAAAAAGGAGATACCCTTTCCCCAAAATCGTTTTCCGATATTTCTGTGCTGCAAAATTTCTTGCACCGAAAGTTTCAGCATAGGGGAAGGGGTTGGATTGCTTTCTTCAGTAAAAGGAAGTAGTATTCTTTTGTTTGTCCAAATCCGTTTTCAATTTATATTTTAATATTCAAAATCTACTTCATATTAATATTCAAAGTCTAGTTTTCATTTTTGTCATATTTTCCGTTTGCCATTTTTCATTGCTTACTTGTATTTATTTTATTCAGGTTTATTTTTCTTTGCAATTAAATTAATTAACCTATAAATGTAGTTAGTTATTATTATTGTGTTCTTTATTGCATTAATTATCTTATAACACAATTATATTATTAGTGGTGAGCTTATGTCCGCTTTTGCATTAACATAGGTGAGCTTATGTCGGCGACATTTAAAGAGGGTCGCAAACGAGATGCAGGAAAAATTCTTCTCTCTTCCTGGCTTGTTTCTTCCCTACTTGACAAATGTTATATTGCTTAGCTTGGTGAATCCGTTTCCTTGAACATTCAAAAAAATCAACTTAAACTATTGCTTTTGCAAAACTTCTCTTTCTTTTAATCCCCAAACGGAAACATGAGGTCAGAAAGTTTCGGAAAGTTTTGCTATTTTCACTGCTAGTTTCTCATTTTAGATAGTGTACATTTACCACGAAGGCGGAGCACGCGCACCGGTTCACCCCCCTAAATCCGGCCCTGTACATATATGTATGTTGTATACGTCCATTTATATATGAGATCCTGACCGCCTATATTGTTTCATACGGAAAGTACGTACATATGGAACACTTAAGAAAGTATTATAAAACATGCGTTTTCAGTTATACGTTTGCAGTCCAAAAACTACAGGATTTACAAATGTAACATACGATTTTACGTACGCCACGTACACTTTTTTCTCAGTATATGGTTTTGAAGCATGGTCTCGGATACATAGCTATTATGTACAGAGCACGACAATGAATGAGCCTCGAGGGTTGGCAATACAATAAAACTTGAAGGTGAATGTCTGTTTTTAACGTACCTGGGATTTACTAATTTTGTTGTACTTACTAATTCATGCAGTTCCTGAGCAAAAAATTATCATCGGCCAAGGTCGATTTCCGCTTCACTGACTCGGGGTTGGATAGTTGGTTTCTTAACAATGGGGATGGGACGGGGGGAGGGTTAACATTCTTCAGAGCACTAACACTTTCACTTTAAATGGCTTGGTGACAAGGGTTCAGAAGGTGTATACTGAATTGTGGACCACACAATGGTTCAATACTTGCACTATCACTCACAATCAGTATATCATACTGTAATTTGGACATCTTCGTTACGCTGACTAAACGATAAAAAAATTACCTATAATTTATTCCTAATAAAAATCATTGGAAAACCGTATTATAAGTCCTCCCACTGATCTACTGGCTAGCACGGGCGACTTTGACGATCGATTCCCTGTGGGAAAGTATTGAACGACAGTGGTTCAGATTCCACGTTAAAACTATAAATCCATGTCTCTAATTATTAGCCTCGCTGATGAAAGGGGACGGGGAAAGATAATCAATTAATCAATCAACAGTATTTCAAATTTCAGCTGCATAAACAACCTATGACTTGTAGAACTAGTTCATTTTGTTAAAGCAGCTGTTTTAACGAAGTTTAGTATTAACGTGTCAGGTATTTCTATGAGATAAGAAAAAAACATTATTTTGTAACTAAATGATAGCTCTATCCACGTAGATTCTGCAAACAGAAACAATGAAAATCGATATAAAAGTGATTAACATTATTTTAACAAAAATCGATTTAGAAAATAGTTTGGGCTGCCGCAAAAAAAAAAAAAAAAAAAAAAAAAAGTTAGAAAACTCCGATTAATTGTAACAACTCCATCAGGGGTTGAATTTGGAGGGGGCATACGCCATTAATCAGCCCATTAAGGTGTACAAGCTCGCGAGCATGGCTCTGGCACTCAACTGGGCTCGGGCTAAATAATTGAGCCCAAGCCCCAATGAAATACGTGAGAGCGAGCCCAATTGAGGGAACTGAGCCCGAGCACGAATGAGCGCGAGCCCAATTGAGAGAAATGAGCCCGAGCGCGAGTTCAGTCGAGAGAAAAGAGCGTGAGCCCAAATGAGCGAGAGCCCAGTTGAGACAAGTGAGCGTGAGCCCAAGTGAGGGCAAGTCTAGTGGACAGAACTGAGCGCGAGCCCGAGTGAGTGCGAGCCCAGATAAGATCAGTGAGTGCGAGCGCGAGTGAGAGCGAGCCCAGTTGGGAGAAATCATCGCGAGCGCTAGTGATCGCAAGTCCAGTTGAGACAAGTGAGCGCGAGCCCGGGTGAGTGCAAGCCCAGTGGACAGAAGTGAGCGCGAGCCTGAGTGAGTGCGAGCCCAGATAAGATCCGTGAGTGCGAGCGCGAGTGAGCGCGAGCCCAGTTGGGAGAAGTTATAGGGCACTGGCCAAATATCTTCAAAACTGCTCGGCCCAGGTTTAGAATTGTCAACGACTCGAGCAGATAAGCTCACAACTCATTCACTATCAACCCAAAACGAGAAGTGAGCCGAGCCAACAGCTCACCCAACCAAGTTGGCTAGAGCCCTTCGCTCAGTTGAGTCGAACCGAGCAGATGGCTCATCCCAACCAAGCCAGCTCGAGCCGATGGTTAACCACCAAGCGAGCCGGCTCGAACCATCGGTTCAGTTAAGTCGAGCCGAGCTAAGCTTGTTATAAAAAATCTCTTGTAGTCTCGCTATCGAGACGAGATGAGATGCGAGCAATGTCCCCTCTCGTGAGCAACACTAAAAGTATTCCATATTACTGCTTAACTTATAGTACTCATGGCTTTTGCTTTCCAGTGTAATCAGGTCATGCTTTCAAAACGAGTTAAAACAAGCGAGCCATTTATCAAAGTCGACTCGACTCGAAACTCGACGCCAAAAGCAGTGAATCGGCTCGGAACTCGACTCGAGAATATTACTTTTAACTCGACTCGAAATCCGACTTGGATTCGAGTCGAGTTTTAGCTTGACTCGTGCCCATCCTTATGCGTTAGAAAAAATGGTCGCTTATTATTCTGCTAAACTAATTATATAATAATAATAATGTTGCTATGTAAAATTAAAAATACAGAATATAGAGAAACATTACACTACAACTGACAAAATGAGAACACATGAACTGGGGGTGAATCAAAACTTGCCAATAACTCTAAAATCGATACATGCTTTTTAAAGCTAGTTGTTCCAAACTCTATAATCAACGGGACTTTAGGATATGCAAACTGATCTAAAAGAACTCTAATATTACATACCATCAACATTACATCAATAAAGTAGGCCTGCTCATCTAGGGATGCGCACGAGACGAGTCGAAACAGGATTTTCCTGACAAAATTCGAGTCGAGACACGGCTCTTCCAATAGAGAAATATACATTTTTCGAGTCGAGACATCACTTTTACAGGACATTTTTGAGACGAGACAGCCACAAATCTTGTCTCGTGAGCATCCCTATGCTCATCAGAACACAGTTTATTCATATCAACCCCTTACTGAATGTCGTTAATTATGACACCCTAGTTGTTGATAAATATTTCCCGTCGGGGCGCCACTTTACTTTTAAATTCTGTTCACCATCATCTTCAGCTTTTAAGAAAAATATTCTTTCAAATGTTCGAACGATAAAATATTTTCGTTCTCCATCTTTATAGAAACAACACCAATCAAAGTAAAATAGATTACCAGTACCATTGCACTCGTAGTTCACTCACTGGATATATTGGTTTGGAGCTGTCAAAATCTAAGACAAAATCTTTCAGGTGCTTGCAATCAGTACACGTTATTTCCCTGAGGCTGTCCTTATCTTCCAAAAAACAGCAAGTGGCACTATATTTTGTTATATAAATAAACAAATCAAATTGTATCTATGAATGTATTTGCAAGCCTACCAACATAAAGTTCGTAAGGCGAAACGGAAAAATGCACATCGATATTTCCCGTTCCGCCTTACATTAAGATGAAAAGTGATAACAGGTTTTACATGCAAATTTCATTGCTAGAGATCATAAGGCGAAACAGGAAAAGGCGAACAGTGCAGGAATCGTCGGTCGCTGACATCGTTCATGCTCTATTGTTTCATTTTGAGAAATTCACTTACAGGAAGGAAACATTTGTTTTCGAAAAAAAATACATATATTGTAGTTACTCATCCGAAATGTAACGCGAAAAAAGTAACGCAAACTAGGTACGTTACTTAAAAATTTGTAACGCGTTACCGTTACAGTTACTTTGGAAAAAGTGTAACGCGTTACTAGGAAACGTTACTTAAAAAGTAACGCGTTACTTGCGTTACGTTACTTCCCAAGACTGTTTTAACCCAACACTTGGGTCATACCTGGTTAACGGAAAGTGTCTGATGCGTGAAACATATAGCCTAAAGGAAGCTGATTTACGTGGACAATTTAGTACTACAAGAATTACAACACATGTTTATTATTTACTGTCTATTCAGTCGAAATTATAGAGTTACATCTTGACAGAGCACGATTACAATATCCAGCACAAGCAGAAGGCAACAGAGGAAGAAAATGGCGAAAAAACAAAAAGGAAAAATCATAACATTGAAGCCACAATGTATGAATAGCAGTGCTGCAATCTTTTTTCTTTATGTTATTCTTATGTCCTAGCATATAAGAATAACAAATGGCACAACTGTTACTCATGTAACTGTTGTCAGACTATTCACAAGTTTGAAAAACGATTATTGTGGCCAATTACAAGAAAGACAAATGCCAAATATACTGTGAAAAGCTTTGAAACAACTACTTACTGGCTGTAAGAAATGAAAATATTCACAACCAGTAGATATCATTGGTGTTAAAGTTTATCGCAATCCATCCCTTCTATCGCTCATTGTCCATGATACACTCATCACTCCAACACGCACTGTCATATACTTAGGAATCATCTTCGATAACCATCTCAACTGGAAACCACACGTCCGAAGTATCAAAACTAAAGCCTACAACCGTCTGAACCTGTTCAAACGACTAACCGGCACTACCTGGGGTCTTACAGCCAACGCTGTACTGAAAACCTACAAAGTCTTCCTCAGGCCAGTTCTTACGTATGACTCTCCGGCTTGGATTTCCGCTTCTTCTTCCTACTATGCGTCAAGTGCACCTTACTTCATCTCTCATCTCCATCAGTGCTTATGATTTCTAATTGTACGTTAGTTTATATTCCAATTTCGTTAGTTTTTCATTTATTGTTTCTTGTTTTGAGTTCATTGATTCACTATATTATTTACGTTAATATATAATCTTAAATTCGATTCACTTAGGAATCGCACTGAAAAATTTATATCTTATCCCCATCAAGTATAAAGTGAAAATATTTATACAAAATTTAAAGTTTAAAGTCTAAATGTTTCTGATATGTTGTGAACGAAAGAAACAGTTTCAGGCGGCAGGAACGGACCAAAGCAAAATTCTCAATCGGGCAAAATGACCTTTTTTTGCGCTCCCCTTCCAGTCCTAGCCTATATTTTATATTTTACTACAGTGATTTTGATATTTTAAACCCAGATTTAAAAAGAAAACTTAATACTCAAATACATGATATACGTATATTTCAAGGGCGGATCCGGGACGGACTTCTGGGGGTGCGGTGGGTTGTAATACTGCTACTTAGAGCTACATATATATAATTAGAAAGTTTCCACTTCTACGGGAAGCGATCGCCCCGAAGCCCCCTTGGATCCGCCTCTGGTATATTGAGTGCTTAAAAATATACATTGTGTTTATTAATTATTATTATTATTATTATTATTATTATTATTATTATTATTATTATTATTATTATTATTATTATTATTATTATTATTATTATTATTATTATTATTATTTATGTACCTATTTATATAAACAAAAGCAATATCGAACACCATTTATTAAATATTACTAATAGTGACATGATTACTGTTATATGTATTATACTGTATATTATACTGTATTGTAAATTGTTTTATTATATCAATAAGATTTGTAGTCATTCTACCATATATCCCACTATGTAACAATCTATTCTAATAACGTGAAATACCAATAAATACATTTCACATATATTGGACGTGTTTTAAATACAGCAATATGCATAGTAATTTTTATGTAGGTCCTAGTAGTTGAAGTCCATAGCATTCATAAAACGTATCTTACATACCTCGCTATAAACAACACTAGCTCTCTCTTCACTCTTTCTTCTACATGCAATGTTTCCATTTGTCGATACAGCCCTCCCCCTCCCAATACTATAAAACTTTTCTTCTATAAACGGAATATAAAAAGATCATGTAATTGACGATACTTTACAAGAATATAAACCAAAAAAGCCAATTGAAAACACATTATAAAATTTAATTTTTGAGGCTCGTTTTGGCGCCCGAGCCTTAATCCGCATCTGTCAGCCGCTCTTCGTTACCATTAGGGATTGTATCTCTTGATGTCATCCCAAAATCAAGGTTAATATTTGTACAAAAACTTAAGTTTGGACCTTGTATATTAAGCGAAATATATATACTCCTACTGAGGGGCCAAATGCCAAAAAAAATCCTTCCATAGGTAGGCTACTGTAGAATCTACGATGCAAACAGCATAACTTGAAGGATTGCAGGGGCAGATCCAGAGGGGGCAATTGCCCCCCTAGAACAGGAAACATTATTATTTCATATATAAATAAAACCCATCCCAGAGTTCGGAGCACCTACAAGTAGCTCTAAATAGCTGTATTACAATCCACTGCCCCCCAGAAGTCCGTCCTGGATCCGCCCGTGTTCCTTCAGTATGGGTGACAGTTTTGCTGAATGATGTAAATCAGAATGTGTACGTGTACGCCCTTACGTTCAATATATGAAATGCATAACATAAACACAAAAAACTGTGTTCTCCAAAAAAATAAAATACACTTTTCCACCGACCACGGGGTCGGTCGGGTCACATGTAATACTTTTAGGCCAGTTCAGTTTTTCTTTTTTGCTAGCCGGAGGCTAGCACCCTATTAGAGGGCTACACCCTCTTTGAGGGGGGAGAGGTATTGAGGATTATTGGATAGAGGGTTAATAGGCAGATGGGCTAAGTGATTTAATTAATTTATTTATTTATTTATCATCGAATATCTGGACATTATGACCTTTTCGATTATAATCATAAATTAAGGAGAGGTGAAACTACTTAACTATATAAGTATAAATTGATGTTACACATTGTTATATACACATAGAATGAATGAAAAGTGAAATAACACTGATAATGAGTGAAAATATAAAGTGATCATAAACATATAAGGAACTTAATATGAAGAAAACATGCATAAATACTTAAACTCCAAACACAACTGTATATATGATTTGATGATTGAGAAATCCTTGTAGATTAAACGACTAATAATTAGAAGTTATATTAAAAGAGAATGAAGGTGAATAATGGGATGAGGTGCGATACACGGGACAAACACAAAGGAAATTAGTATGACAAATGAGGTTATCTTCTGCCTAGGTGCTGCTCTAGGCTGATGAAGACGTAGGGAGCCCTGTTAGAGACAGAAGGTCTTACTATGCAGAAAATGATGGAAATACGTGCGGTAAGTGGGCATGAATTTGATAGTCTTCGAGTAAGAGTAAATCGGGGTGAGCAGGTGGCAGCGTATAGCAGTAGAGAGTGAAGAGCAGACTAAGTGGGGAGTAGGCATAGCGGGGACGGACAGGATGAAGAGCATGATAGTGCATAGTATCGAGGAGTAATGGCTGATGGGAAATATATCTGTCAGTGATAAACTTCTGTCTAAGAGCTTCAAGATGATGCGAGATGTCGGGGAAGTTGACGAGATTATACAGCTCACGGGTTGGGCTTCGTAATTGAATACGATGTGCGATGCGGAATGCATGTCGCTCTAGGATGCGTAATTTTTCATAGTAGGTTGAAAGGGCGGAAATCCACGCAGTAAACCCATACGTAAGCACTGGTCGCATGAATGATTTATATGTATTCAGAACTGTTTTAGGTTGGATGCCCCAGGTTGTGCCAGTCAGGCGCTTTAGAAGGTTCAGGCGCTGATAAGCTTTGGCAGCTACTTTCTTGAGGTGTGGTTTCCATGTGAGGTGAGAGTCATAAAGAATGCCCAGATAAGTAACGGATCGAGTTTGAATGATGGGAGTATCATTAACTGTGAGTGAAAGTAGCGATGGATTACGGTGTACTCTGGTGCGCTTGCGTGGGGGTATAAAGGTAATGGCCTGGGTTTTTGCTGCATTGATTGAAAGACTCCACTTCCGGCACCAATGAGTGAACTGGTGGATGGCTTGTTGGAGATCTCGAGTGATCTGACGGATAGTATTTCCTAAGGCTAGAAAAGCAGTATCATCAGCATACTGAAATAAGTAGACATCAGGAGGAAGTGGAGGGAAATCGGCTACAAAAATGATATATAACAGCGGAGATAGAGCAGAACCTTGCGGTACTCCTGACAGAAGGAAGATGGGATGAGAAAGCTGATTATTGATGCTGACGTAAGAGAGACGGCATACAAGAAAGTGATAGATAAAGTGATTACATATGTAATGGGAAATGCAAAATGGAGAAGCTTATGAAGAAGTGCCAGGTGCCAGACTTTATCAAAGGCTTTTTCGAGGTCGAATAAAAGTAAGCAAGAAGGTTTGACAGAATTATAATGATTTGTGATGAGACTGGTGAGGCGAAGGAGTTGATCATTGATAGAGAATCCAGGACGAAAACCTGCTTGATGAATAGGAAGGATATTTTTAGATTCTAAGTATGGGTGCAATCTTTTAACGATGATGCGTTCGAGAATTTTGCTAAATGTGGATGTCAGTTGAATAGGCCTATAAGAAGATGTGGCGGTAGGCGGCTTGTTTGGCTTCAGGAACATAAGTGTTTTAGAAGTTTTCCAATCCGTTGGGAAGAATCCGGTACGGAGAATGAAAGTATAGATGAGGGCGAGAAGCGTCAGAAGTACAGGAGGACTTTCCTTAATGTGCCTATATGTAATATTGTCAAAACCTGGGGCAGAGTTTCGTTTGCGGTTAACAACAGTGATAATTTCGGTTGCTGAAATGGGTGTTGTAAGCGGATGATTTGGAAGCGTATGATTGCTACTGGGCTGTAAATGAGGAGACTCAAGAGGTAGGTTGGCAACAGGATGTGGGGCTGTGGGATCGGAAAGCGGTGTGGGTGTGAAAATTTCCTGTAGCTAATCTGCAAAGACGTTGGCTTTTTCCTGATCACTTTGAAGTGGTGTGTTATTATGGAGTAGAGGATAATGAGGTTTTGTATATTTACCGCAGAGTGCGTTGAAACGTTTCCAGAATTTAGAAGGGTGGCTGGTTTCGTTGAGGTTATTACAAGTTTTTACCCAATTTCTCAGTTTATATGCTTTGAGATAATTACGAACAGCGCGTTGCAGTTGATGATGGTGATGAAGGGTTTCTGAGTTTCTAGTACGAACGTATTCGCGATATAGCTGTCGAGAGCGGCGAATCATAGTTAAGTATTGAGGCGGTAGTTGTGGTTTGTATGGAACAGAAGCTGAACAGGGAATATAGAGTTCGGATGCGTTAGAAATGGCAGAGCTGATTGTAGTTATGCTGTTGTATAGCTGCTCTTCCGTAGATGGTGGTGCGTGATTTTGAAGTGAATGGGTAATATGTTCACGATATTTGTTCCAGTCGGCTTTGTTGTAACGAAGGGATGTGCGAGGAGGTGGTGCATTGACAGGGTTAGTGGCGGTATTGTGGTGATAAGTAAGTTTGAGAGGTGCGTGATCGCTGCCAATGAGATCAAGAACTTCGACTGTTCAGTGGGAAGCTATGGTATTAGAAGTGATAACAACGTCAGGCGTTGTCTGAGAGATAGGACGGGACGGTGTGGGTAGATCATGTATAATTCCTGTTGTATGCGAAGAAATAAATTGGAAGAACGCAGTGCGTTCATTATCTGTTCGACTATGGAGATTGATTTCTGCCATAATTAGATAGTGCTTATAGTTATGTGAAATGTGTTGGAAAAAGACATGGGGAATCTGATGTCCAGGACGGATATAGATGGTGATGACACTGATTGTGATATTGGGAAAATACAATGTTGTGATAACATGCTCTGGAAGATTGGTAAGTGGACAGGTAGGGCGTCGAAATGGTAAAGTGTGGTAGAAGCCAATAGCTGCTCCGCCATTAGCTCGGTGAGCAAGAAGCTGGCTGTCACAACGAAGTATGTTGTAACGGGGTATGGGGATAGTATCACGAGGTTTTAAGAAGGTTTCGTTCAGAAGGAAGGCGTTCACCTTTTCTTCCAGCAGAAGCGTGTCAAAAAGCAGCCTGTTTTTGGATTAGGATCGTATGTTTAGAAATAAGAACACAATACCCATGATATAAAGTATGCGAAGGTAGTTAGAAGTCGGACGGAAGATTTGTTGTGTGAAAATAGACATCGGTGTTAGAGTACGTAGCATTAAAAGAAGCATGGAAGATGATCCGGGCGGCATGAGTAATTTGTTGTAAGATATATGGGCGGATAAAAGGATGGATATTTTGTAAGGCGAGAGTGGTGAAAGCCAGAAGTTTATCGATAGTGACTGGTGTGGATTCCACTGGAAAGTCTGTGTTGGTGGATGAATCATGTGTTCGTAATGGGGCTACTAATTCAGGATGAGAAGTTTCTGGTGGAGGTTTCCCTTTGCACTTATAACTATAAGTGGGATGTTGTTCATTGCAAGTAGCGCATCGAGGTGGTAGTTTTAGATTAGTGCATGAACGAGTAGGATGAGTGCCACTACAGTAGCCACAGACGGCAGTATTACGGCAGTTTGCAGTTGTATGTTGGTTGTAAACTTGGCATTTCTCGCAACGAATTGGTAACGGTGGTGAAGAACGAGAGGGTTCGACTCGATGTCGTTGCTTATAGATGAAAGCACCATTTGCAAGTAAGGTATTGATTGTTTCTTGAGATGAAGTTAATATCCGCACCATAAATGTCGGTCCTTGATCATTGCGAATTCGAAGGGCTTTTGTGATGGTAAGTCCCTCTGCCTGTAACTCTACTAAAATTTCCTCGTCTGTATACGACGGATCAACTCCCCTAATAACCACGGACAAAAGGGGAGGTTTCTTAGGAGGTGGTGGTTGTTTGCGCCGGGATGAACTAAGAGTTTCCATTGTAGCATTCTTGCCAAAGATTTCAAACGAGGCTTTGTTGCGTACAGTGATGGCAAACTTGGGATCAGTTGATTTAAGAATGATTCCGTTGCGAGTCTTAACTACTCTAGTGACATTGATGCTGGGAAGATACTTCCGTAGCTGGAGAACTATAAATTTAACATTTTCGAATTTCGGGTCAAAATTCTGAAGTAAAAATGAATGTAGTTGATTTTCGGATGTTGGAATGATCATAGGTGATTGGGATGATGTGTGTGCAGTTTCCAAATCCATAGCATTAGATGCTGACAACGATGTATCTGACAAATGTTGTCTCTTAGCCGGCGGTGAATTTCTTATACGCTCGGCATAATTCTCAATGCGATGTGGCGAACTTGATCGACTGAAGGCGTTCGAGATGGTGGAGGCATTGGAGCGCTCTGAGGCTCTGCGATTTCTGCTGCCCTCCTTCCGCTTTTCCACCTTCGTGGCATGAGCCGGTGGAGCGAGAAAGACTGGGGTAATCCTCCGTGACGACCATCCATCGAAGCCCCAGTGATCAGAGGAGGATCCGCCATGGAGAACAACAGGTGGGCCGAAGCCCGAACTTAAGGTACAAAAGCAGTGTACAATGATGTGATGAGATATGATGAAGGTGAGGTGACCCGTTTGGATAGTCACCAAGGTAGGAGGAAGTTTCCGGACAGACCCGTAGCACTGCACACCCTTGGCTTGATCAGTCTGGAGTGCAGGGCTCGTAGGAATGACACAGAAAAGTCTCCGGGATGTGGAGTAGGAAGGTTTGCAAAATACACAATAGACACGCTATTGTGGTTGTCGCTAGCAAAAAATCGCTTGCGACCGAAAGTATGCCAGTTCAGTTGATTTTTTTTACCATGCAAAACCCGTAGAAGGGAATACCTTCTCTTGGGAGTGAACTTAATTATATAGTGAAACTAAGGATAATGTGGAAGGACAAAGAGGTTTTATTTCATTTATTTGATATCTTTATTTATCCATTATATGGGGATCTTTATTCATCAATTGATTAATAATCGTCAGTCAATGTATGTTCATTATTTGTCTTTGTGTATGTATGATGGGATGAAAGATGCAGTGCAAGCCAGACGCCACAACACAATGATATTGGTTAGTTAGACAGATGAAGGGTTATCTTCTTGTGCCGGGGCGACTCGACACATAATGAGAGACAATATGAAGCCCTTGTTAGTGCAAATTAAGGTGCAAACGATGGATAGATGTTGGGTGATAAATCTGGTGGTTGATATGCTAGTAGAAAGTCGTCTATGTGTTCGTCAGGATGTGTAAGAACATACATTGTAATTAAGTGCTGAAGTGGCGTAGGTTGTAGACGAGGTGGAACGTCTTGTTCAGCATCGATACGTATACTACTGCGAAGGATGGGATGGCCTTGCCTCCAACGAGTAGTGATGTACCTGGTACGCAATTTTTCTAAATGAAGAAGGAGATGTGGAAATGGAATACGATCATAGAATAGCCGGGTAGGACTAGGCAGTTTGATGCGATATGCCAGTCGTAATGCATGTCGTTCAATTATCTGGAGGCGGGTGTAGAATTTGTTATTGGCATTAAGCCATGTGATGTGTCCATGGAGTATAGATGGTCGTAAGAAGACTTTGTAAGTATTTAACACCGTATCTTGATGAAGGCCCCATGAAGTGCCGACTAATCTCTTTAGAAGATTTAGTTTATTTTGCGCCAGAGTTATGAGATGCTGAAGGTGTCCACGCCATGAAAGATAGTCATCAAAGATAACACCCAAATATCTCGCTGTACGTGTGACAGAAATGCGTGTGCCAGCTATAGTTAGATGTAAGAGAGATCTATTGCGTCGGACCCTACTGGTACGTCCTGATGGTATGATGACAAGTGCCTGTGTTTTAGTGGAGTTGATTCGGAGTCGCCAAGTATTACACCAATCACAGAACATATTTATTGCCTCTTGAAGTATAGCATTGTTATGCTGAATAGATTTCCCACAGGCAAGGTAAGCAGTATCATCTGCAAAGGTAAAGGTGTGGATAGGGTCAGGAGGAACAGGCAAATCTCGAACATATAATATATATAAGAGTGGCGATAACGCTGACCCTTGGGGTACACCACTAAGTGGGAAAATAGGAAAAGATAAAGATGAATTAATGCAGACATATGCTATGCGATTGGTGAGGTAGTGATAAATTAATCTGATATATGCGAATGGTAGTCGTAGAAGATGAAGTTTGTAAAGTAACCCATCGTGCCAAAGTGAATCGAAAGCCTTTTCCAAATCAAATAGTAATAAGCAGGAAGGTTGGATGCTATTGAAGTGGTTGGTAAGAATAGTGGTAAGTTTGAGTAGATTATCATTGAGACTGTAGTTAGGACGAAAACCAGTTTGGTGTAGAGGAATTTGATTGTGGAAGAAGTGAGTATGTAGACGCCGAACTAAGATACGTTCGAGTATCTTTCCTAGTGTAGACGTAAGTTGTATTGGACGGTAAGACTCTGCCTTGGTGTTATCTTTATGTGGTTTCAGAAACATTAAGACTTTTGAAGTTTTCCAAGAAGCCGGATAATCACCAGTTCGAAGTATAAGATTATAAATAGCAGAGAGTAAGAGCAGAACTACCAGTGGAGCCTCTTTAATATGGCGGTAAGTTACACCATCAAACCCAGGAGCTGTATTCTTCTTGTTGGCTAAGACTGCGGTGATCTCCAAAGGTGTAATTGGACTAGTAAGAGGATGATCCAAATCTAAGTCGTGACTAGAACTAATACGAAGATGTGGTTGATGAGGATCTGTTACGTTGCTTATTCTAGTGCGTAAACGTTCAGGAGTGTAGGTGATGAGTGGTGGCGTAAAATGCTTTGAAGTGATTGAGCAAACACATTAGCCTTCTCTGTATCAGTTTGTACTGAGGTCTGGTTGACGATGAGTGGATAAGAGAGAGAAGAGCGTGTCCCACAGAGCCTGTGAAAGGCATTCCAGAATTTGGTAGGATTATGTTCTTGATCAAGATGATTAACTGTTTGGACCCACTTACGTCTTTTATAGGCAATGATATAATTATGAACTTGCCGTAAATATTGGCGCTGTAGTTGTAAAAGCCCTGGATCACGTGTGCGAAGATATTCATGGTATGCCTGCCGTGCAAGAGCAACTAGAGTGCGATATTGTGGAGGAAGTGCGGGTCGAGTATAATTAGACTTAATCGTGGGTATATGTTGATGGCTACTATGTTGTATAGCAGTAGTAAGTGCATCAAGCGTGTTATGTAAGTCAGAGTGATGTAATGGAGTAGGCACATTAGATAAGGTAGTAGTCAAATCTTCTCGATATTTGTTCCAGTCGGCACGGTCATAACAGAGAGAGGTACGTGGTGGCGTGTCAAGAGCTTGACGGTGGTTTGGAAAATGTAATGTCAATTTAACTGGGTCGTGGTCACTACCAATGGAAGATAGAACATGACAGTTTACGAATGGTTGTAATGTAGAGGAGACAATGACTGCGTCAGGTGTTGTATTCGAGGAAGGCCGGGTATGTCTTGGTAATGCGCATAGTTCGGCATTTGTGTGCAGCATAAGAAATTGATAGAAGTTCCGTCGTTGCGTAAGAGTGCGACTAGATAGATTGAGATCAGTCATAATAATATAATGACGAAACGAGGTGTTCATGTATTGGAAGAATGTCAAGGGAATTTGCACATTGGGTCTAACATATATAGTAGCAAAGGCAATAGTACGTGAAGGAAAATAAATCAGAGTGATGTTGTGTTCTGGAAGAGGGGCCTGAAAGTGATGCGTGATCGTGCGTTGAGGTAGTCTGTTTCGTATTCCTATTAAAGTTCCGCCATTTGCTCGATCTCCAGGTGGACCATCGCAACGAGAAATAGTATATTGCTGATAATGTACATGTTGGTGGGGCAAAAGATATGTTTCGTTCAAGGCAAAGGCGTGTATATTTTCTTCCACCAGTAGAGTGTGGAGTAGTACCTTGCGAGTGTTGAAGGAACGGATGTTTAGAAACAGAAATGATAAGTCCATGATGGTATGCATAATTTTAGACAGGCGTTGAAACAGGATGGAGTTGAAAGTGAACATGTTGACCAGAATATGTAGCATAAAGTTGAATGTTGTATAGTTGCTTAGTTGTAAGCATGACTTGGTTAAGAATATGAGTACGCAGAAAGGGATGAATGTTTTGGGTTGTTACTGTAAAGAAACGAATCATATCTTCAATTGTAACAGGATGAGTTAATGAGTTATTCGGTGGCGTTGGACGGTCAGACGTTCTGATTGGTACAGTAAGCTCTGGCTGAGTAGGATCAACTGAAGGTTTGGCCTTACACTTTGAACTGTAAGTAGGATGCTGAGCAGAGCATGTGTTGCATTTGGGGTTGGTATTTCCATTAGGACAATCCCGAGTAGCATGGGCTTGGGTACAGTAGCCACAAATCAAAGAATTTTTACAATCTTTGGTCACATGCTGATTGTATGTTAGGCACCGTTCGCAACGTATAGGCTGTGGTGCAGGAGTTTTTGAAGGTTCAACCTTGTGTCTTCGTTCAGTTGATTTTTTTTGTCCGTCGTCCCGCTAAAGGGTTTTGCCCTTTCTTCGGGTAAGTGCTTTATATAAAATGTAGTTTGCAATTTAATGTGGTCGGTCTAAGAGGTGCACAAGTATATAATATTTATTTATTTATTAAATACATATAAACAGAGAGGAGATGGAAGGGTGACAATAACATCTAATGAAGTACAAGCATACTATAAGCATGAGACAGCAATATTGTTGAAAATAATAAGTTTATTACCATGTAGTGCGGAGTTAAGACGACTGCAAAACTGGAATGAATATGGTACAGGAGGCAATATGGAGAGAAGTAGATGAAGATGAAATGAAGTGCTCTGAACGCCACATCACAAGGTATTTGTTAGTACAGACGAATGCGAGTTATGTTCTGTTCCTGGAGCGATTCAGGAACTGATGGAGACAGAGGAAGCCCATGTTAATAGGTGGTTACGGTGCGTGTGATGGATATATGAATGATGAAAGCTCAAGTGGTTCGTAGATGTGAAAGATTTCGGGATCCACTACACCATCATCGAGTTGCAAATGATAAAGAGTCATGAAGTGCTGTAGGGGAGTATCAACGTAAGCTGAGGGTGCGTCGTGATCCCGATCGTACCGTAGGATATCAAGTAACATGGGATGCTGCTGGTCAATTCGCTTGCAAACGTACCGTGTACGAAGCTGTTCGAGATGGTGCAATAACGGTGGAAAGTCAATCACCTCGTAAAGTAACCGTGTCAGATGCGGTAAGCGGATGCGATGTGCTAGGCGTAGAGCATGGCGCTCTAGGATAGCCAACTTCTGATAGAATTTGGGCGGTGCAGATGTCCAGGCAGTGTGACCGTATGTTAATATACTGCGCATAAATGCTTTATATGTATGAAGTACTGTTAACGGTTTTAAACCCCAGGTTGTACCAACTAGGC
The DNA here is from genome assembly GCF_964235325.1 of Thermobia domestica. Classification (NCBI taxonomy): domain Eukaryota; kingdom Metazoa; phylum Arthropoda; class Insecta; order Zygentoma; family Lepismatidae; genus Thermobia; species Thermobia domestica. The sequence continues at coordinate 234,852,601 of NC_137460.1, forward strand.
GCTTGAGGAGGGTGAGCCGATTTTGCGCTTGGCGTATGATCTTGGTGAGGTGTGGGGTCCAAGTAAGTTTGGAGTCAAATATGACACCAAGATAAGTAAGAGTATTTGACGGCACGACAGGTGTATGGTCTACTTGGAGGTTTAATCGACTTGGATTCCTGTAGATACGTGAACGGCGTCTACGTGGCAGGAAAACAATAGCCTGAGTTTTGGTAGAATTAATACTTAATCGCCATACATTACACCAGTCAACGAATGCATCAATTGCGGTTTGCATATTTTTACTAATGGATTGTACTGTGCGGGCTGTCGTAAAAAGGCGGTGTCGTCAGCAAACTGAAATATGTTGATGTTGTTTGGAACCACAAGGTCGGCAACATACAGTAGGTATAATAAAGGAGACAGTGACAAGCCTTGAGGAACGCCAGATTGGATGAAGATCGGATGAGAAAGTGTTCCGTTAATAGAAATATATGCTAGTCGCCCTAGTAAGAAAGAATGGATGAATCTGATATAAGAGGATGGTAGAAAATAGTTATGGAGTTTGTATAGTAAACCAGGGTGCCAAACTTTGTCGAAAGCTTTTTCTAGATCAAAGGCTACCAGACAAGAAGGAAAACCTGTGTTGTATTGATCATAAATAGCCGTAGATAGTCGTAATAACTGATCCATTGTACTAAAATGGGGTCGAAAACCGGCTTGATGAATAGGAAGTAGATTATGAGTTGCAAGATGAGCGTGCAAGCGGCGGACTAGAATGCGTTCTAATATTTTGCAAAGGCAACTGGTGAGATGAATAGGGCGATAGGACTGTACGTCAGTTGAAGGTTTGTTAGGTTTGGGAAATAGAAGAACTTTCGAGTATCTCCAGTCAATTGGAAAAAATCCAGTTCGCAGGATGAAAGTATATATGGCGCTGAGAAAAAGTAGAAAAGCAGGTGATGCTTGCCTGACGAGAACATAGGTAACAGAATCAATGCCTGGTGCAGTGTTTCGTTTACGGAGCAATGTTTGGCGTATATCATCTGGTTGAATCGGAGTGGTAAGTTGATTATTGGGCTCTAAAGAGTGGCTGATAGATGGGCGCAGAGAAGCAGATGTTGGATCTGTACGTCTGTTTATTGAATTTTGTAGGCGCTGCGGTGTATACCAACCAGGAAGAGGTGTAAAAATATCTTGAAAAAATGATGCAAACGTATTCGCTTTATCCATATTAGTGATCACTGCCTGATTATTGTGAACAATGGGGTATGGTGTGCGGGATACTGTACCGGTGAGTTGATGGAATTTGCGCCAATATTTACTGGGGTGTGATTCACTTGCAAGTGTGTTGCAAGTTTGAATCCAATGGCGTTTCTTATAGGCAACAATATAATTGTGCGTAATTCTAAGGTATTGGCGATGAAGTCTAAGCGCTTCAAGATTACCCGTAGCGAGGTACTCACGATGTGCTCGACGAGAAGCGGATATGAAAGGTAAATAGTGCGGAGGCAATTTTGGTTTATGTAATTGTACTTCTGCTGTTGGAATGGAACGGTGTGCTGCTTCTTGAATAGATACAGTAAGATTAGCAATTGTGTGATCAAGATCGTATTGTGTAGTAGGTATGAGCAAGTTATTAACAGCAGTATCCAGATCGGAGCGATATTGTTCCCAATTGGCTCGTTTGTAGCAGAATACTTTCTGAGGAGGTATGTTAGAGTGAGAGCGAGGAGAACAGTGAAGTGTAAGTTTGATAGGCACATGATCACTACCAATTGAATCAAGCACATCGATATGAATACTCTGCGAAAGAGATGTTGATGTGATGACATCAGGAGTAGTATTGCTGACGGGGCGTGTAGGTTTCGGTAGAACATTCAGTTGATTTTTTTTAGGGTTAAGCCGGTCAAAGGGTTACGCCCTTTCTTCGGAACTAGGATTAGAGGTATAAGGAATTTTCTTTATTTATAGGGGGCATTGAGGGTTTGGATCATTGGTTTATTTTATTTTATTTCAATCTTAGTTGTGGGCTTTTTTAATTTTGTTTTTTATTTTTTTTATTTTTTAGTTTTATTTTATTTATTTTTATATATATATAAAATATCCTTGGAGACATCAATTTGCAGTAGGTAGGTTTCATTGATTACTCACTGTTGCGGTAACTGGAGGCCGGGCTATTGGTATGTTATGAAAGATGAGATGAAGTGCAAGTGGACGTCACAAAACACAAGGGTAAGGTTAGTATGGACGTGTGAATTGTTATCTTCTGCCCTGGGGCGTCACAGGGCTGATGAAGACAGATGAAGCCCGCTGCTAGCAACATTGATGGAACACTAGTGCAGAGATGGATAAATACATGGACTAAGATGAGGTGGATGGTAAATGGCAAAGTCGGCCTTTTGAGGGTCATCGTCGTCTAAAGTGGTATGGTATAGAGTGAGAAGATGTTGTAGAGGAGTGGCTTGGTGACGTGGGGGCGTATCATGTATTATGTCCTGTTGAAAGGTGTCTAGAAATATCGGATTTCCTTCTGCAATGACTTTTGTAATATATTTAGTGCGAAGTGTTTCTAAGTGCGGAAGTATGGTTGGAAAGTTGATTCGGCGATAGAGGTCGGCAGTCGGTGCTGGTAGTTTGATACGATAAGCAAGTCGGAGAGCATGTCGTTCAGAGATGGCGAGTCTATTATATAGTTCATCAGGGGCAGAGATCCAGCAGATATGGCCATGTGTGAGAGCAGGTCGGAGGAATACTTTATAGGCCGTAATGACGGTGTCAGTATGTAAGCCCCAGGTTGTGCCCACTAGCCGTCGGAGGAGGTTTAATCGGTTCGTTGCCTGTGATCGAATCTTTTGTAGGTGGGGTTTCCAACTGAGTTTAGAATCAAAGATAATCCCAAGGTAGGTAACTTGTGGTGATGGGCGGATGAAAGTGCCATTTACATGAATGTGAAGAAGTGAAGGATTGCGATGGATAGGTGAGCGGCAACGAGGTGGGAGAAAAATAAGAGCTTGTGTTTTGAGAGAATTGATGCTGAGGCGCCATTTTGAACACCAGGATGTAAAGGCGTCAATTGCCTGCTGAAGTGTTCTGTTGATGTTTTGAACAGTATTAGATGTGGCAAGAAAAGCGGTATTATCTGCATATTGGTATACTGAGACATTTGGTGGGAGAGGGGGCATGTCGGCGACATATAAAATATATAGAAGAGGTGAAAGGACAGATCCCTGAGGGACGCCACAGTGAAGAAAGATCGGATAGGAAAGGGATTGGTTGATATTAATATAAGTCATACGATTGGAAAGGAAAGAAAGTATACATCGGATGTAGGAGATAGGAAGATTGAAAGAGTGAAGTTTTGCGATGAGGCCGGCATGCCAAACTTTGTCAAAAGCCTTCTCCAGATCAAAAAGTAACAGACAAGATGGTTTTGAGGTATTATAATGATTTGTTATAGCGGTGGTGAGGCGCAGAAGCTGGTCAGAGATACTAATATGTGGGCGAAAGCCGGCTTGATGTAGAGGGATGAGATTATGGTCGGAAAGATGAGTATGCAGACGGCTGACTAGAATGCGTTCAAAGATTTTGCTAAGGACTGATGTTAATTGTATTGGTCGGTATGATGAGAGTGCAGTAGGAGGTTTGTTTGGTTTGATGAAAAGGAGAGTTTTTGAGATTTTCCATTGGGGAGGGTAAAATCCGGTGCGAAGAATGAAGTTGTAGATGGTGGCGAGAAGTGAAAAAAGGATGGGAGGAGATGATTTGATGAGTTTATAGGTAATGTGATCAAAGCCGGGGGCCGTGTTTCGTTTTGATCGGATGGTGGAAGAGATATCTTCAGGAGTTATGAGATCGGTAAGAGGTGAAGCGGTAAGTTGGTGATGAAGATTGGGTTGGAGTTGAGGAGCGTGCGGATTTGCAAGATGTGCAACACGACGGGTGAGAGTTGGATGAAGAGGTTGGGCGGTTGGGGTAAAAATATCTTGAAAGAAAGAGGCGAAAGCATTTGCTTTGTCAGAATCAGTTTGAAGAGAGTGGTTATGGGAGATGATAGGGTATGAAGTATGACGGTTTTTGCCAGTTAACTGATGGAATTTTTGCCAGAATTTGGTAGGGTGTGAGGTAGTGGATAGTGTGTTGCAGACTGAGATCCAACGTTTTCGTCTATAGGCATCTAGGTAATTGTGGAGCATACGATTCCATCGACGATGATGTTCTAATGATATAGGATTACGTGTACGTTGGAAGTCACGAAAAGAACGTCTAGAAGCAGCAACGATAGATCGATATTGTGGAGGTATTGGAGGTTTGTGCGGATGACGTGTACGAAGAGGGATGTTGTTTTGGGTGGCTGTTTCAAGGGATGTTGTGATTTGGTCCACAAGGTTATAGAGTTCTTCTTCACTAGTGGGCTCCTGTAAATTTTGTAATGAAGTTGTGAGGTCGGTTTGAAAATTAGCCCAGTTTGCACGAGTGTAGTCAAAGAAGTGAATTGGCGGGGGTTGTGTTTTGGGATGTGCAGTGATAATAAGATCAAGGAGTATCGGAGCATGATCGCTGCCGAAAGGTGGTAGAACTCGGAGATTGTGAATAGTCAGAGAAGGAGTACTGATAACTATGTCGGGTGAAGTATTACTTATTGGGCGTGATGGTGATGGTAGATGATGGTAGTCGACGGCTAGAATATTAGAAACATAGTTGTGAAAATGTTTTTTCTCTGTGGACGACTATGAATATTGATGTCTGCCATGATTATATAATGTCTGAACGTATTGTCGATGTATTGAAAAAATTCGTAGGGAATAGGGTGGCCTGGTCTGACATATATGGTGCAGAGAGTAATGATTTTTGTGCGAAGATACAATGTGACTATGGAATATTCTGGGAGATCATGTGGTTTTGGGAAAGTATGAGGCCGCACAGGAATAGTATGATAGGTTCCAATTGCTGTGCCACCATTCGCTCGTTGATAGGGTCTAGGACAGTCATGACGTTGTAATTGAAAATGAGGAATGCGGATATAATCGGTAGGTTTCAGATAGGTTTCATTTAGGGTAAAAGCCTGTACTTTTTCCTCTCGGAGAAGTTGTTCAAAAACTGCTTTGTGAGTGGCAAGAGATCGAATGTTAAGAAAGAGGAAGGTGACTGCCATGGTGATTGATAACATAAGAAAGGTTGTTTGGATGGGTTTTGTATTTACAGGGATTGCCATTCTGGATCTGTTTTGGTAGATGTTATGGAAAAGTGAGCGTGTGGACCTGTATAAGTGGCAGAAAGTTGTAGACCAAATAGTTGTTGGGCAATGTGATCGACCTGCATGAGAATGTGTGGGCGTAAGAAAGGGTGGATATTCTGAAGAATAAGCGTCGTGAAGCGGAGCAAGTCTTCTGCTGTAATGGGTTCTCGTAAGGAATTAAAGGTGGTGTAGCGGAATCGGTCGTGCGGATTGGAACGGATAGTTCAGGTTTATCAGTTGGTGGAGCAGGTTTTTGATGACATTTGTAGCTATAGGTTGGATGCTGTTGATGGCAGGTATTGCATAGAGGTGGTTTTTTGAGGTTAGGACAGTTGATAGTGGTATGGTCCTCATTGCAGTGTCCACAGCGAGGTGAGTTTGGACAGTTTTTAGTCAAGTGAGAAGCATATGTTTGACAGCGTTCGCAGCGGATAGGAAGTGGTGGTGAAGTGCGAGATGGTTCTACTCTGTGTCGTCTGCGATAGATATAGGCTCCATTTTGAAGCAGATCGTCTATTGTTTCTTTGGATGCTGTGAGGACTCGAACAAGATAGGTGGGGCCTGACTGACATTTGATACGAATGCATTTATGTATTTCGTAACATTCGAGTCGTAATTCATCAAGGATTTCTTCGTCAGAATAGGCCGGTGGAACGCCTTTTATTACTGCTGAGAACATGGGCTGACGTCTAGGTGGTGGTGGTTGCTTTTTTCTGGTTGATGAGAGAGCTTGAATGTTGGCTTTGTCGCCAAAAATGTGAAAGCCTGCTTTGTTTCGGATTGTAGTAGCGAAGGTTTGGTCTGGAGATTTGATGATGATTCCGTTTCGAGTGAAGACTATTTCTGATACATCGGCTCTTGGATAGTATTTCATTAGTTGAATTAGGATATGTTTTGGATTTGAGTATTTGGTGTCAGCATTGGTCAGAAGAAAATTGAAAAGTGGTGGAGGTTGGTTTGAAACAATGTCCATGTTGTGATCATCTATGTCACTATCGGATGCTTGACTGCAAGGAGATCGTGTTCGAGTTTCTTTTTTCTTACTTTGTGACTGAAGCGAATCATCTGATCGCTTTTGAGGATTGGGACCCGTTTTGGGTTTGGCCCCCTTGCACTCCATCGAGTTCAGAGGGGACACACTCACGGATCTTGAAGACTGTGGTAGGGCCGAAGCCAGTACAACGTGTTAGATATAAGCAAAATGAGAATAAGAACAACGATCAAACACAGATGTTCAAGTGATGTGAGATGATCAAAGATGATAATGGAATCCACCCTCCAGCACTGAAAAGCACTGTCAATCCCAATGAGAGTGTATGCTACACCTACACAATATCCTCGGTGGCACGTTAACACTTTCCAGTTAGGCTAGGCTTGGAGCAAAAGACAGCTTGTGACGTATGGTACGTCAAGCTGGTGAAAGTATGATTCAGTTGATTAACTTTGTTACTTTTAGAAGAAATTCCAATAAATATTTCTGTTTGCAGAAAAAAAAAACTATAACATAGTATTTTAAGTAGATTTAAATAACTAAACTGTTGTGTTACTTTTGTGTACCAGTTTTAAGTTTATTATTCAGCCTTTAAAATATATTAATTAATAAAGCACCGTATCGTATCTCTGGTTTCTACATTGAAATCCAGATTTGTGCTGCCATCTGCTGGACATATATATAACATTTTTGTAATTTGTCATTTATACTTATAAATCTATCGTAAAAACCAAGGTCCGTCAACCCTACTGTTCCTTTCCTCTTTTAAGGACGCGTCATAACTACCGTTTTTTTGAAAACTGACGATGCGGTAAAAGTGCTACGTCACGGTGGGAGCAGAAACAGCTTTCACCCAAGGTTCTTGTCATGTTACTTTGATTTTTGCAGGGAAGTGAGTGATTTTTGTTTTCCTGTATTAAGAAACATTAATTACAGTAGGGTTCATGTTAGCCTATAAGCATGCCGAATTGTACGGTCAGTACTTATCGCAATCATAGTAGATCAGTGATGTAAGAACTTAATGCTATTTTTTGTTGGGTATACGCTACATCCCTTTTTAGACACAAGCATGCACACACACACACACACGCACACACACACACACATATATATATATATATATATATATATATATATATATATATATATATATATATATATATATATATCGGGTGTTTCATAATTCTTATTACAGCTATTGAGGGTTGAAAGTAGACACGAAACAGTTTACTACACCGAAGTCGAAAAAATGCGTTCATTCCGAGTTATGAGCGCAAGAAAATGCAGAAAATTCATCTTTGAGCATTAATTTTGCAAAGACTAATAGTGTAAGAAGAAGCAGTATGATGAATTTCAGAGGAAACCGTACTTGTATTTTCGAAAAATGAAACATTCAAGATGTTCGGAAAATTACGCAATATTTTATTAAACCTTGCTCTATTCAATTCACAATTATATGTGAATCTTGACTTGATTTGTGAAATTCTGCATCTACTTTCCGCATACTCTTGAACTTGGTATTTCCTGACAACGCAGGTGTGGTTTACGTTTTTTATAGCTTTTAATGTTGTCTACATTTTCTCTTATCCATTAGACTTATTCACCTTTTCTCTAGACGCAATATGCTCCAATTCTTTTTGCTCGAATCGTATATCAATTATCTTTGCATCGTCGCCATTTGTTGCAACTATGTCTGGTTCAAAATTTTCATTATCGCAAAAAATTACACTGAGAAAAAAATCGTATCTGCCGTACGTTCAAGTATAAATCCTGTAGTTTTTGAACTTAACGTACAGCAAACGTATAACTGAAAACGCATGTTCCATAATATTTTCCTATAAGTGTTCTATCTATACATACTTTTCATATGAAACAATATAGGCGGTCAGGATCTCACATACAAATGGACGTATATTATATGCAATATACGGAAGACTGTTAGATGTCAGACATGCTGCAACGGCATGTTGTAACATCTACCGTAAAGGATAGCGTATGCAGCATATGCATAACGTATGTTCCGTGCTGATTTCTGTAGTAAGCAAAAGGATTCCGTATGTGTGTACAATATACCGCTGTCCAGAGAACAAATTTTCTCAGTGTAGAGGTTTAACACTAACATTGTACCGATTTGATAATAATTCATTGCTAATAATTTCTACTATTTGATTATGACAATGAATAATTTTATGCTTATTGCCTATACACTCACGTAATATATGGGCACGTGTCTCATTTTTAATATTGCAGCGACGGCACAGCACATTTTGATTTGGTTTGGCTTGAGCTATAGGAACGTTTGTGCCAAATGTACTTGTCCTAATTTTAAGGAAATCGATGAATGTGGAGTCCTACATTAGCCTATTATCAAATAAGACCTAGTTTGAAATTTTGTCATCTCTAAATTGATCAATTCAATGAGAATTTAGTTTTTCCAATCATCAAATTCCTTCTTATTCAACTTTCCTTTAATTTATTTTCTATATATTTGCTGGCCATTTACTTTGGAAAGTAGAGGCTCTCCTATGTATGAAAACATCCATTCAATTAGAGTGAAATAAGGATCTAATAATAAGGCAGAATTATTCTGCTATCTAGGACCCATTTTTAGCATTGATAAAGATACAACATGGAGATCCTAGGAATTCCTAGACCTTCACCCGTCTTCCTAGAATAGGGCATATCAATGGCGTATTTATGATTTTGTTTCGGGGAGGGCTTTACTAACTTTCGGGGGAGCTTTGCCTGAAAATGTGAAAATTCTGCAAGATATTTCATATACTTTACTATAGTAAGTAAGATTTCGGGGGGGGGGCTTAAGCCCGGAAGCCCCCCTCTAAATACGCCACTGGGGCATATCTTTGGTCACTGTATATGCAGATGTAATATTTTCTTATTCATGTTCCTCAGTACAGCATCAATATCTAATTTTAAAAAAATCGAGACCAGAGCATTGGCAAATGAAAGTACTTTCCAAAAAATGTCATGACCTCACTACAGCATAGCCAAAGACATTACTGGCATCATAAGCAATCCTCTCTAATGCAAACTAAAGTAACATTACCTTACGTTAAGTGAAAATTATGTGAGAAGCAATTCGCAGAAGTACAGTAATGCATTCAATTGAGACGCAATCCTTACGTGGCTGACCTTACATATTTCTTGTTTCGGGTTTAGCAAATATTTATAATGCGGGTAACACTTGGGCCATTATACTTCAGCAAATACTAAAATGAGGTTATGACGACCTTTGGAGAATACATCCAGAAAACACTCCTCTCAAAATTGACATCTTATTCAGCTCTTGCTTCCAGAAGGAAAATATAGACAGAAAAATTACCCGATCTAGTCTGGACTCTCCGTAGTTGCGTATGAAAGCGACTTGCAGGTGCTTTGTATCTTTAAGCATTCTTTTTAAGAAGCCATTTTAAATAAACTTTTCTGTTGTAGAAAGTAATTGAGAACACAGTTATGCTTTATGCTTTATTTTGGAACATTATGCTTTATTATGCTCTTAAAAATATCAAGTTTGCATATACATAAGTAACTGTCACAACCAGAGATAAGGTACCAACCATGCCTGAAATATGCTTTTTAAGCTTTATGCTTGCCCTACTAATAAGTGTTTCTTCAATTAATACTAATGAAAAATCTGTCCTTATAGTTATCAGATAGTTATATCTTCGGAAAGTTATGATATACCCTTGCTTATAGGCAACTTACAGACTGTGTGTATCTGTTGCATAACAAGCAGGATATGTATATGAAGCAACAACAAGAAAAATCTGGATAAGAGCTACGTTTTGGAGAATAACTACCGAACCACTTAATCTATCAACCAGAGACTAAGCAAAGATTACTTACAGTATTATAGATTTATTAAAGACCTTATTTTACTTTCTGCGTTAGGTAGTTTAGGCTGCAGAAGTGGTTGTACTTCTAATTCGAGGCCAAGTTATGGCTGAATTAAGCACTGATGCCAGCGCAGAAGTTACAGTTGGATAGTATCGGCATACTTATCTACAACTTTAGTCCAATAATTTATTTCAATTCTAGACTTAGGTTTCCCGTTAGGTGCGATTCAAAACGAAAAATATCACAAAACGACAATCTTTCCGAGCGAAGAAGCTTAAGAGGTAGAGCGTTGGCTTTGCATTCGGGAGGTCGTGGGTTCGATTCCCTCTGCCGACAATCCTGACACGGGTTTTCCTCACAAGTAAACCTTACGTTTGGGTGAATCGAGTTGCTGACTGAGACACATATGAGAAAGTAGTACTAAATATGGTCAGTATTTCAGTGAAGTTTTAGGTGCGAAGCTCCAGGGGTCTAGGAGATACAGCTACCAGAACATCACATGGAAGTACAAAATAGTTTGCATACAGTTGGAGGTAAATGCCCTGTAAGACCTCTTGTAACGACAAAAGGTGGATAACAAATATATGGGTACATATTAGGACTAGGGGGAAGTCATATAGTAAGGGTATAACTGACGGCGGCCATCTTGAAATCCGCCATTTTGAATTAAGGCTACGTTTTTAAAATAGGAATAGGGTCATGTGATACATGATTTAAGGCGCAAATTTAATCAGAAGAAGAATGGTGACGTTAATTTTGATTTACGCGCAATAGGTAAAAAATTACAGGGAAATTAAATATTGTTGCAGCATATGTATTAGTCCTTTACCCCACCTTGTAAATTTTGTGTTTATGATAATAATTAAATAAAAAGGAGGTGGATAAATATTAGGTCTATGGTAAGAGTTGTCTTGATGGCGGCCATGTTCAAATCCACTATTTTGAATCAGAGAAAAGTTTCAAACAAAAAGCATAACATTGACACCTTATTAATAGCAAATTTTACCATAAATCCAACGGTATAACGCCACCATTGTATTTCTGATTAACTTTTAGCCCGAAGTCATCTATTGCATTACTCTATTCCCATTTAATTTTGTGCTGGTTAATGATAAAGCAAAAATGGTTATACCGTTGGATTTATGGTAAAATTTGCTATTAATAAGGTGTCATTGTTATGCGTTTTGTTTAAAACTTTTGTCTGATTCAAAATGGCGGATTTGAACATGGCCGCCATAAAGGCAACTCTTACCATAGACCTAATATTTATCCGCCTGCTTTTTATTTATTATCATTAACACAAAATTTACAAGGTGGGGTAAAGGACTAATACACATATGCTGCAACAATAATTAATTTCCCTGTAACTTTTTACCAATTGCGCGTAAATCAAATTTAACGTCACCATTGTTCTTCTGATTAAAATTGCGTCTTAAATCATGTATCACATGACCCTATTCCTATTTTAAAAACGTAGCCTTAATTCAAAATGGCGGATTTCAAGATGGCCGCCGTCAGATATACCCTTACTATATGACTTCCTCCTAGTCCTAATATGTACCCATATATTTGTTACTCACCTTTTGTCGTTACAAGAGGTCGTACAGAGCTTTTACCTCCAACTGTATACAGACTATTTTGTACTCCATGTGATGTTCTGGTAGCTGTATCTCCTAAACCCCTGGAGCTTCGCACCTACAACTTCACTGAAATACTGACCATATTTAGTACTACTTTCTCATATGTGTCTCAGTCAGCAACTTGATTCACCCAAACGTAAGGTTTACTTGTCAGTTCTACCAGGCAAATGACGGGATGGTACCTAATAAACAGACCCTGGCCGATACCTTCCAAAATCCTTTCCATTGTTGTTGTTAGATATCCAATGTAAAATGGCCTCTGAGCTGTATCTGGTATTATTAAATAAATAAAATAATAAAATAAATGCACATCCTGAGAAAATGGAAAAGCAGATAAAGACAAAAAAACTTTTCTAAAAGAAACAAAAGTTGTAAACTAAAAAAATGGGAGCTTTTCCACTTTTAAAATCCAAATTTGATTTTTTAAGGTTGTTTTTTTATTAATAAAACCGATGAAGCAAATAAGAAAACCCGCAAGTATAGCTCTTCTAGGAAGATTACAATTTCCGTGATGAGAGATTTTCTCAGATATTGAAAGGTGTTTCATCACTACTTATTAAATTACAGGGGAGCCCGAAGAAAATTTTCTAGGTGGCATCTCCATGGTTGCTATATTAAGTCTGGTATTTCTGGTAGGCCCGGGCCCCACCCTGCCCTCCCCTTCGGGCGCCCATGTTAAATTATCAAACCTTGAGCACACTGACAGATAAAAAGATTTGAAAGAACGCTGCCTGGACTTATAAGCTGATGTACTATTCCAGCATTCACTTAATCTGTCGAAGAAAAGCTTGGAAAGATCAGTGAAGATGGCTGGCTATCGATTCCTTAAAATAGAATTACACGAACAGCTGTTTCCAGACAAATTTAAGCTTTGGGCCGTTCACACAGATGTAAATTCCTTTAAATAATAATAATAATAAATCGGTCAAGAAGATGTGAAAAAGAGTTTTTTTTTCTTCTTTCGCACCAGCCAAATTTCGAAATGGTACCTAACCTATAGGCCCCAAGTAGTCTCCTTCCCAATGCCTTTAACGAAGGACGTTATCCCTCTGACACCTTCATCATCAAGCTGGAGATGCCATAACAACCTAGATAATGTGAAATAAATAAATAAATAAATAAATAAATGCACTTATGTCTTTCTCTGAAGTAGTAGCTAGCAATTTAACATGTTCTTATTTCTCGACGTCTTTACTTCTATATTTTGTCAACGAAATTTGAACAGCTGTTGTCTCTTTTCCTTTTCAACCAATTAATTATCTAACACCTTCTTGGACATCTTACAAACTGCGAAGCAGCTCTTAATTCGTCAACCCATAAAGAAGGTTTAAACACTACTATGTTCGAAGTAACGGCTGCACTGATATGATAAAAGATTGCTGTCACATCCTCATATGCTACAAGTCTTTCCTGACTTGTTTTCTACTGCCTCCTGTTAACAAATTTTCTTCAAATACTTTTTATCTGAATTTTTGTCCACGAGCTTCCACGTCGAAAATGGCCTGAAACAAGGAGATGCGTTGTCGCCATTATTATTTAACTTTGTGCTGGAATACGCCATAAGGAAAATCAAAGATAGCAACCAGGGCCTAGAGTTGAACGGCATTCACCAGGTTATGGCATATGCTGATGATGTAAATTTAATAGGGGATGATAGGAGAACAGTAGAAATGCATGCAGAGATCTTATTAAACGCTTGCAGGGACATGGGTTTAGAAGTAAATGCAGATTAAACTAAATACATGGAAGTGCGTCGGGACCGTAATACGGCAAATTGTGGAGGCGTTAAAATATTAAATAATGCTTTTGATAAAGTGGATACTTTCAAATATTTAGGATCAATATTAACAGACGAAAATCATATTCACGAAGAAATTAAATGTCGATGAAGCAAGGGAATTCGTGTTACTATTCGGTTCAAAATCTCTTGTCGTCGCGAATTCTGTCGAGGAATTTGAAGCTTAAAATATATAAAACGATAATCATGCCTGTTGTTCTGTATGGTTGTGAAACATGGTCGCTTACTCTGAGGGAAGAACATAGACTGAAAGTATTTGAGAACAGGATCCTGAGAAGAATATTCGGACCCAAGAGGAACGAGAATGGGGAATGGCGGAAGCTTCATAACGAGGAACTACATAGTTTATACGGTTTACCCAACATTGTTAGGGTCGTCAAGTCTAGGAGGCTTAGGTGGGCAGGTCATGTAGCTAGAATGGAAGAAAGCAGAAACGCTTTCAAAGTCTTGACTGGTAGACCCATAGGAAAACGACCATTAGGAAGACCTAGGCGCAGATGGGAGGACAATATTAAGATGGATCTCGAAGAGATAGGAATACAAAGTAGAAACTGGATGCAATTAGCTAAGGATAGAAGTCAGTGGAGAGCTTTTGTGAACGCGGCACTGAACCTCCGGGTTCCATAGGCCATAGAGTTAGTTTTTAGTTAGTTAGTTTACTTTTTATCTGAACGAAAACGAAACAACAAAGAAAAACGTTCATTTTTACCCTTTCCCTTTCTTTACCCAGTAGGTTGCGGAAAAACTACTAATAGTAGCTGCTTAAGTACTTATCGAAAGCAATCGCCGCCTTCTTTAGTGTCAATTGCGGGTACAAATGAGCAGTACTAATCCGAGTTCGCTGTTGTAGAAGATCGCATTAGTAACGACAGTGTATGCTTGAAAGTAGACCAATGATAGGTCACATGTTTTATTACTTTTGTGAGGTCAGCGATTTCTTGGCTCATATATATGCATTTAATATTTTCTTAAGCCTCAAACTAAAATAAAGACCACATTTTTTCGGAAATACCTTCCGTGGTTAGAAAGGAATGGTTCTATCCCATATTGCCTCGCTCAAGTTGTATCCAATCGGCAGGCTTCGAATTTGTATCAAAGAGACCGTGAAAACTGTGGCCATTGGTATGTTTAAACAGAACAGCTTCAATGTTAGTACAGAAGGCTGTTTCAGCCTTATGGTAGTGAAGGACAGACCCGTGCCCTAGGGCGTAAAACCCCGTTTCCACCAGTGATCATGTTCGATGTGAGAGACCCGTTGGTGAACGATTGCACGACATCGTAGTTTCCACTGAAGGAGACCTCTATTGAGCACTGTCTAATGCAGTTTTGCCCACTCCTCCTTGCACACTTTCCAAAGGCTACCAAGTGTGGTCGGACGACGCTTATTGATGTTTAGTTTGAGGAGACCGAAAACACAGAAGTCCATAGGGAATGCATCTGGTGACTTGACGGGGATGTCTCGAAATGGGATAGCCTTTACACCTGTCTCCTGTTTCATACTTGTCAAGTAGACCACCGTTCGTTTGGCAGTATGGCTGCTGGCCTTGTCCTGGTGGATGAACACTTGTCAGTGTCATTGCCATACAAAGCCGGGGTATGTTGGCGATAGGTGGGTTCCAGTACATGCTCGATATAATACGCTGCATTCATATTGACATTTGATGACACCCGGTGTATCGGAAGCTTTCTTTTTGCACAGAAACCCGTCACTACCATAAATCCCTTTGGAAAACTCTCCTTGCAGGAGCGAACCCACTTTGAATGATCGGTTCCATCAATGCAGCAGCAGTAAATTGCACGCATCTGCTGGAATCCTGTCAAATAGACCCATGCTTCATCTAAGGTGATCACATAACGCCATTTGTCATCTGGCGCCGTTCTGCGATGTGCGTTGGCTTCAGAACATGGACCCGCCGCTCGTGTGCACTTCTGAGTCCCAAATTGTCGCGTATGATTCGGTGTACAGTTGCAGTTAACCGTCCAATACGCCTCGCTATCTCACGTTGGGTGGGTGGATTCTCCTGGGTCACAAACCGGCGGACCTTGGCAATGACGTCTTGACTGCGTTGTGGAGCTGGTTGCTTCTTTTGCCCCTTTTCACGACGCATGGCAATGGTTTGCTCTGAGTTTGCATTGCGATGGATATGCATTAATTCTCTTATCAGACACTGTGAAACGTTTCTTCTTGCACTGTGTTCTTATTTGGTTATATCTGTAGCCTATATCAGAAAGTGCTACAATGTAGCCCTCCCAAAAAGGGTCGATTTTCGGCGGCATTCTGCTCACACACGTCTCTCTTCTGCACGGCTTGTACACAAGTGTCTGGCTACTTCGTACTGCGTGCGTCGCGTTGCTGACGCGAAACTAGCGCCTCTGCTGGCGACTGCAAATTGCTACCATAAGGATGAAACACCGTTCTGTATATGAATATAGGCCGTATTCCTCACCCTCCTCACCATTTTATCTTCCACTGATCTTTAGAAACAAAGAAGTTTCTATTAGTTTCCAAGAAAAACATTTGGAAACATCTTTGCCTTATTTTATTTTAATATAATAGGTCAGCTTTCAGAAGGTAGGGTCAGCGCATGTGACATCTTGGGAAAAAAACACTGCAGATTCAGAGTGCTCTTCTCTATTATAGAAGGGATTGACGGAAAACTCGATTCTCACAACCCGAAAACAAAAACATTTTAAAAGAGTTTAGACATCATTCGCGACAACAGCCTGACGATAACCTGTTTAGTCAGATTTTTCTGTTTTGAAATACAATAAATGAAGAACAGTTGTTGTTTGTCCCAATGAAGTGTGCATATCACACTATGAATCGAATGTAGCGTATACCCGAGTCTTCCTAAATTTTAGGTTGCTATACGATAGTTTCCAAAAATTAGAGGTGAGTATACGCCGTATACCCGCGTATACCCTCCATTAAATCAGTGTAGTAGATTTACTAAAGGTTCCTAAGTTATTTATCATGTATTTTCCTCGGATCCTCGGCGGAAATTTAGCTAAAGAAATGCTGTCGGAAAGACATCTTTAAAGCTGAAAACTCCCGTGTTTGATCCTATCATTTAATTCCCGAAGCTTATGAACGTGACTTAAAATCTGAGCTTCTAAATATTCCGCACAAGAAAAGATTAAAACGAGATTCTGTGCCTTCACTGAACTTACCAATGTCATATGTGAACCATGCTCATGTAAATAATGAAAGAAATAAGTGTACGGAAGCTAGGTGTTTAAAGAAAGATGAATCAAACAGGGGAGTAAATCAAATATTGTGACCTAAACAGAAAATAACTCTTCGTCTTTGTGATCTTCTGGTTGTTCTGTGGACACTAAGGGGCATAAAATAAAGGAAGCGCTTTCCTTTTTGCGTGATAAGGACGAAAAACTGATTTGGCTTTAGTTTAGCGTCCCTTTAAGCAGCGAGGCTATATGAAACGCAGACCTACAAATTTACATGGAAACCGAAATCACTTGAGCTCCCGCGGGGAGTCGAATCCGGTTCTCCCATGCCAGAGACGCCTACGCCAACCACTTAGTCACGAAGAAGCTCACGAAAAAACTTAAGTCTGACAGTATGTACAAATCCACAATAATAGATTTACAAACGAAGTTAAAAGAAGTGGAATGCCCTGTTTCAAAAAGAATATACGTATTTCGAATGCATATATGTATTAAACTTTAAGACATACGAATATGAAATTTTACACACATATTTACGAACTTCTCAAGTTCAAATTACAGTTCAAAGTTCAAATTACAGGTGTTCAATATGTCCTCCATCAGCGACACGAACAATATCACATCGATACTTAAATTCCTCAAATACTCGGGCAAGCATGTCCTGCGTCACTGATGTTATGGTAGTACGGATCCGGTTCTTCAACTTTTCCAGGTTCTGTGGGAGGTACATAAACGTTGTCTTTAACGAAACCCCACAGGAAGAAGTCACAGGGTGACAAATCCGGAGACCGTGGAGGTCAGCTGAGACATGCTAAATCGTCAGCTCCTTGACGACCAATCCATCGGTTCGGTAGAGTTTCATTCAGATATTCGCGCACTTCGCGACTCCAGTGTGGGGGTGCCCCGTCTTGTTGAAAAATGAAGTTGTCTTCGTGGAGCCTCGGAAACAACCAGTTTTGTAACATAGCGAGATACTGCTGACTGTTAACCGTGTTTCCATTAAAGAAGAATGGGCCGTAAACAGATGATCGGGATATCGCACAAAACACATTGACTTTGGGCGAATCTCGTACATGTTCAATGACTGCATGTGGGTTCTGTGGACCCCATATTCGAACATTTTGTTTGTTTATCTGACCACTAACACGGAAAGTCGCTTCATCGCTGAACACGATGCGTTGTGCAAAAGTGTTATCATTGTCAATAGCATCCAGAATCTCGTTACAAAATGCCTCACGTTTGCGTTTGTCATCAGGACGCAGAGATTGTAACAGCTGTAACTTCTACGGCTTCATAACCAACCGACGTCTCAAAACACGCCAAATTGTTGTTGGCGGCACTTGTAACTCCCAACTGACACGACGAGTCTATTTTGAAGGACTACGTTGGAAAGCAGTTTGAATTCATGCAACATTTTCTTCAGGAACACGAGGCGGCCGGGACTCTTTTCTTTACATACACATTCTGTATCTACAAACTGTAGATACCATCTCCAAATTGTCCACCCATTCGGAGGATCAATTTGGCACCTCAACCAGAAAGTCTTTGCACTGTAATCACGGAATTGCACTTCGCAAACTCGAAAACACAAAATGATTTCTGCTGCGGAGTAGCCATTTTAAACATATGACGGTTACCAAGCAAAACAGAAGACAACTGACATCTAGCGACTATTAATATAAACTAGACTATGTATACTAAAGAATTACGCAATTTCAAAGACCGGTTGTAAAATATAATACCATGGTCGTTTCAATAGAGTAGTTTAAAACTAGGTAGTGATAAAGTTTTACACCGGACCAAGTAAATATGCTAATAAATGGCAAGGAAAAAGTAAGATGGACTGATTAAGATATCATTCGTGCATTAATACAACGCGCCTCAGTTATAAATTATACAGCCATCAGCTGTTATAAGTCCGAATACCCCTACCCAATGAGTCAACACCTCGACGTTGTGTTCAAAAATTACAATTTTCTCCAGCATTCTTACCCCAGTTCTAAAAATTTTGATAGAGAATGTGGAGAAATTTTGAGTGCTTATATTTCATGAAATGAAGGTTAACGGGCAAGTGTGCTATAACCAAGAGGTTTATTTAATTTTGAGATCACATAGAAATGTCCAGGTGGCAAGAATTTGAGGCTTGACAGGTGCAAGGAAACAGCCAGTGTATCATCTTTTCGATAAAATTATGAGTAAAAAGTTACTCTTCGAAATTATATCGAAAGTTGAAGTCTCTGATTCTTAATAGTTGAAATTCTTTCTAAGTTGAATGATGGCAATATGAGGCTATGTGTTTGTCTCGTTTCACCTTCTCTCCAGATGGATGGAAGCAATAAAAAAAGTATGAAGTTGTATTTCGAAAATTTCACGAAAAAAAACTTTCAATCGAAAAAAAAAAAGGATGTGATTGGCCCACTATTTGATGTCCTAATAAAGACACTTCCATGTTGAAACTATTCAACAAGACCAGGACATTATTCAAAACTTCGGTTTTTAAATAGAAAAACACAGGAACTTCGGAGGAAGAATGCTCTTAAGACAGTGGATACAAACTATTCTTCAAGTGCTGCACAATGCTAAAGTGAGTACATATTGTACCCGTATGTAGTCTTTTTTTTCTCTTTGCGTTTTTAAAATTTGTTTTCCTTGCCTATTCGAAAATTGGTGCGCATACTTGTAACCCTGCATTCGAGCGTGGTCAGTGCAGAACGATCTTAATCCACATTGCGCCGACTGAAAACGTTATTGCGATCTCGTTTTGGCGAAAAGCAGCTGAATGGACTAGCACTTTTGAATACCATAGGGACATTGTCGTAGATCGCAACAATATTATATCGACAGATACGCCTTGGGTGATGTTCGCCATAAAGCACGTTTTGCGTTGTAACTTGTCGTAAGTTCTTTTGTCCTTTTGTTTAATTCATTTTACTAAAATACAGAAACATTATGAGCGTTCTAAGAAATGTTTAATCTGATATTTTTCCTAGCGAAATATTTAGTAAAGTATAGCCACGACCAGGTCTGTAGACAGAATATCTTTTCGGGGGAGGAGGCATTGTGGTGAATATTCTGTAGCAATGTTTTACCCTTCTTTTTCTCGAGGGAGGGGGTAATTTCGGGGAACATATCCCACTTCACAACAAAGAACTCCTCCCAAGACGATTGGTTTAATCCGACAATGATACGAAAAGTCCAAGGGTGTGTAACGGGGTTGGGGGGGGGGGTAACGGGGGTTGGGGAACAGGAATAATACATTTTAAGAATGAGTTACAACCAATCCATCTCTTGGGAAAGGTTGATTCAGGCAGTACTGAACAATTATAGAAAATGGGATGATGCACAATCTTGTTGAAACACATCCTGTTATATCCATAATCCACAAAAAAGCATCTGGGACGTCAAAAATTGTTCCAACATTTCGAGTTGAGTTGATTTTGAGTTTAACGTCCCGTTGAGCAGCGAGGCTATATGTGGCGTGGACCTAGTGATTAACGTGGAATCCGAACCACATGAGCTCCCACCGGGAATCGAACACGGGCTCCAACATATCGGAGGTACGTGTTTCCAGTGACCGTTTGTTCTCCTAAAGTGAAGGGTATGTATACTTTTGACAGCTTCTTCCCAGCCACACATTCGCTTTCAGTGTATTTGTCTTTCTCTCCTGTAGCATATTTGGTTACTCCTTTGCCCAGATCCTTCCATTGTATCCATTCATACTCCCACAGATGTGTAATGTTGTCTCATTATTAAACTAGATGTCTTGCATCAAATTATTATGTCTCACAGCTTGTAAGAGGTCAGAACACATAACTTATCAAGCTGCACAATCCTCAGTTAGAAGCTTGTGCACAATGTGGAAGTGGTATCCACGTTTGTGCAACTAATAATACGCTGGTGAAGTAGTCTGCTGTGAATTTTACTGGGTGCAGCCATATTGGTTACAAACAATCTGTTGCTACGGTGGTTTTAAGGCAGTTTCAATGGTGTTGTATGTAGCACCTGTAAGCAGTGGCGGCGGTTGGACGTCAAAGTGGGGGGGCAAGACACGATCTCAATATTTGTATATCAATGTTATTTTTTTTTTGCTTGCTTCTAACATTTTGTTTGACGAAAGGTTGTATAACTATTAGGATACTGTATTTTCCAGTTAAAATACCGTATATCGTGTTTCATATTTTACTAAGTAACTTGACAAGAGCAACGCAAGTAGATACGAGCCCTTTATACTCTTAAACAACGAAGGTGTAAGAAGAGATTCGATTCCTTGCTCATGAACATCTTAAAATTCTGTCTGGAAAATTGTGTGGTCAGATTAGGGGTTTATTTGATAACAAATTCGCAAAACAAACAGAAAAGATAATATTAATCAAATAGTAATGAAAAATGAGGCTTGTTTCGTAAAAGTTATATTGAAACTGGAAATTAATGAACAACTTATATCTTTAATTCCATGCATGTTATTATATGTTATTACTCTTAGAAAAACAGTAAATACTACAACTATATGCTACGACATTTAAAGAAATACTTTTTCAGCTTCCCGAAAAATGTTCATTGCCATTAGGTACGGTTTTCACTTTCTTAGAGTACATCAAAACTCCACAATACTTAGAATCACTCCAGACTCCAGTTATGCAAAATAATCCTGAAACCTAGAATTATGTTGAATTCACTAAATGTAATTGTATATACAAAATTGTATACAGTATGTATACCCCTAAATTCATATATTACACTGCAAAACAATGCCGCGCGTGGGAGACCCGGGTTCGATTCCTGGCGGGAGCTCATGTGGTTTGTATTCCACGTTAATCAGTAGGTCCACATCTCATATAGCCTCACTGCTGAACGGGATGTTAAACTCAAAAAAATCAAATCAAAATATTCCTTACCATTAGAAAGAAGGAAAGACATTTTAGGAACTGTCGATTTTTGTGCAATTAAAGAATAATTTGTGAACAGTGTTTCTTCCAGACATGCTTTTGGGAGGCACTGCCTCCCGAAGCTCTGAGAGTATCCCACTCCCCGAAGGAGGCAAAAATAATAGGTCTATAATATAATAATAAATAGAATAGTACGTGCAGTGCTCCCCCCGGAATACGGTACTAAGTGTGCGCCCCGGACCATTGTTTCTGAAAGAAACACTGCCTGTAAAGAACTTCTTTTTTTGCGAAATGTATCTCAATTAGTTCTAAAGCGACTGACTAACATATCGAGCCCTTGTAAGAAGAAATGAAAGTACACTCGAATTGTGGCACTCCAATAGGTTAATTTTTGGGCCATTTTTCGTGGCAATTAAAACGCAATTCATGCAGCTTTCTTCACTGTACGGGAAGACAACCAATACGTACTCACGGAACGGCAAATATTTTATGGCACCATTTTTATTCTATGAACCATTAAAACAGAAAACTTTATATTTCCGGTATAATGAATCAGGGTGGCGTTGGTGTTTATGTACGGTTAGATATTAACACTGAGTATCAACCGTTGGATATGCATCACCTATGTATTGAAGGAGTGTTCGAAGTAACTGATATCGTATTTAACAGTTTAAAATTGGTGATTATTTCTTTTTATCGTGTTCCGAATTCGGATCCTAATATATTTATGTTACAGTGGGAAAAACTTGCTTTATATATTGATAAGTACAAACGATTTGATGTAGTGCACATGGGGGATATAAATATAAATGTTCTAATTGATAACACTGTAAAAAAATCATTTTGTGATACTCTCAGGTCGTATGACTATTATTATGTTAATGATCAAGCAACCAGAATGAATTCTTGCATTGATAATGTGATCACTAATGTAAACAGAAGTATGATATCATGTGGAACTATAGAACCCTGTTTATTAGATCATAGTGGTCTATGGCTTGTCCTACCTATTTTAAATCATACCGTTTCTCCCACTACGACATTTAAGAGGTATAGATTGCTAAGCTTGTCACATATCAGCAGCTTAAGGGATAGCCTGTATCAAGTAAATTTTTATGATTTGTTAAGCACATGTAATAATTTGTCTACAGCATGGAATACATTTATAAACACTATCGTCAATATTTATAATGAGTGCTGTCCAATAAAATCTAAAACTGTTCACATAAATAATAAGAAACCTATAACACATTTAACATGGTTTACTCCAAAATTAGCTAACCTTCGAGCTATAATGGTCAATTTACACGCTAAAGCTAAAAATGGTGACGATATTGTTAAATTAAAGTACAATGTGATTAAGAAAAAATACAGAAAAGAAATAAAAATAGCCAAGCAAAAACTTCATGAAGAACACATAGCCAAAGCAAGTAATAAATGCAAAGCTGCCTGGTCAATAATAAAAAAAGAAATTAAGACAGAACATGGAACAAAGTTGCCTAGCATTACACCTAACGAGTTTAATAGCTTCTTTGTAAATAATCAACATGTAACTAATATTTCTAAGAACAATGCTGACAACCTTAACAATGATCTTAATGTGTACCTTAATAGGCAGAGTTTACCACAACTTAATAACCTAAATTTTAAATGGACACAGGTTAGTGCAGATGAAGTTTTAAATATTGTGTCAAAAATGAAAAATACGTACAGTGAAGATTTTTATGGTCTATCTACCTTTATTATAAAGCAAATAATTGATATAATTGCATTTCCTATCACGTACCTTATTAATTGGACACTAAACGACGGCTGTTTTCCTGATAGCCTAAAAGTAACAATAACAGTACCTATATATAAAAAGGGTGATAGAGGTAACCCTGGTAACTACCGCCCTATATCCCTTGTTCCAGTGTTTTCTAAAATAATAGAGTATTGCGTTAAAAAGCAATTATATCCTTATTTTGAACAAAATTCACTTATTAATGTAGCCCATTTTGGTTTCAGATCAGGGTTATCTACTATTGATGCTGTCGAGACAGTCGTGGGCGAAATACTAAATGGTTTTGAATCCGGCTCATATACGCGTACTACTCTTATTGATTTAAGTAAAGCTTTTGACACAGTTGTACACGATATCTTACTTACAAAATTACGATTTTATGGAATAAATGACATTGAACTATCTCTTCTTAAGAGTTTCCTCACTAACAGGCGGCAAATAGTAAAGTTTAACAATAAGACATCTGATGAGTTAGAAGTTTTGACTGCTGTTCCTCAGGGCTCGGTACTAGGCCCATTTTTATTCTTAGCGTACATGAACGACCTACCAAGTTGTCTACCGTATAAAACAACAATCTATGCTGATGACACTACTTTTATTACAAATGACCATAGCATACTCAATGTAAACATTAAAAATAAAGAAACGTTAAAGGCTTCTTCTCTATGGTTCCAAACAAATAGCTTGGTATTAAACACGACAAAAACAGAAACTCATTTCTTTTACCTAAATAAACCACCGTGTATCTTGAATAACCAGAATTATGTGAAGTTGTTAGGCATATATTTAGATACAAAATTAAACTGGGCAGTTCACACTCAGGAACTATGCAAAAAACTCGCTCGTGTTCTTTACGTATTGCGGAAATTAAAAAGGTCTGTAAGTAAGGAAATGATGATTTCAGTATATTATGCTCTTTTTCACTCTCATTTATTGTATGGTAATTTACTATGGGGAAACTCTGCAAGTGCAAAGAACGTATTCAAATGGCAAAAGAAGGCATTACGTTGGATTAAAGGTGTACCTGATACTGAGTCCTGTAGGAATATTTTCAAAGAATACCGAATCATGACAGTTCCCTCAATAAATATTTATTATAGTTTAATTTATATTAAGGAAAACCAAACTAGTTATAATTTGCGATCTAACGTGCACGATTATAATACAAGGTATAAAGATAATTTAGAAACGCCGTCTGTCAGATTATGCAAGACGCAGCAAAATTTTAAATATAATGCAATAAAACTGTTCAACTTGTTACCTTTACATGTACGTTATTTGGAAAACAAGCAGTTTGTTAAACACATTAGTAATATATTAATAGAGTATTGTATATATAGTATTACGGAATTTGAGGAATGCATTTGTAATCAATAAAATGTAAATAGCTGGTAAATATGTGAGGGTAAAGTTCCGTAGACGACATACTTCCTTAAAGGATTCAAACATGGTAGCAGTAATCAACTAAACCTGCAATTACCTAATCTACTACTACTATCGCTACTATTACCATTGCTATTGCTTCTACGGATCTTCACCCAAATTTGAATGATGTAATTCAATAGAAGGGTTAATCCTAATAATGGTAATAATGGGCTTTTTGTTTATTGATATGTGGTAGTGCCAACAATGTAAATATGAAGTATATTTATTCTATGAAGTATATATGTAGTAATACTTCTATGAAGTAATTATGAAGTATATATGTAAATATGAAGTATGTAAATATGAAGAATGCAAATTGTGTTATAACTGTTAGTAATAGTTTCAATTAGTTATTAACTGTCAATTAGTAATAGCCATAGTTTCTTTTTTTGTTACATTTCAATAATTTTTACAATTTAAATACTATTCTGGACGAAGTCTATTGCAACTATGTTGTCTAATGACTAATAAAGTATTCTATTCTATTCTATTCTATTCTATTCCTAGATGTTCTTCGTCTGCAACACTACCAATTCGCTGGAATTTATTGATATGGTTCTTTATATCGAACCTAGTGGGGGCGGCTTTTCGAAATCTACATGAAAATTTTTCGTTGCGATAACGCAAACCAATAAGAAATAAGGTTCTCTGTGTATGAATACTATTCATTACTTTGTATATTAATACTATTAATACTATACATATTTTTATTCCTTTTTTTTCATCAGAGCTTCTCACTAAATACGAGCTGCTAAAATTTTCATAATCATTATGTTTTAAAAATAAATCCATTTTAGTAAAATTTAGTGTATCAATGTCTGAAAACATAATTTGAGGTTTTTATATAAATATTTGGATAGGATTAAACTTATAGCCTTAATGGACCTGTATATCTGCTCTAAGTATAATTAATACCATGGCATTTATGCTTGTTATACACTATGAGATAAATTCTAGGGGAGAACTTAGGATTTATTTTCAAAAAAATGTTAGGAAATAGGCCTATCTCGTAAGAAATCCTACCCTTTTGTGCCGAATGACGTTTTTCAATATTATGAGATAATTCTATTTAATAAAAGTACAAAATTGATGAATTCCTATGGTAACACTCAGCACATCCTACTGATATTGATACCAGGCGCTATATTAAATTGGCTCTAGGTCTTTCTCCAGTCTAGACCAGCCTTCCGAAAAGTTTGGGACTGTAACTCATGCAAAATGTGCAAAAATCAATTACAATTGTTAAGCGTAATTTCTCAAACTGAAACGCATATTTCACTTTACGTTGAACATTCACTCCCGTAACGTGTCCATCTATAAAAGCTACGAAGTATATTATGAATTGAAAGTTGTGAGGGAAAATTTTCATACTTTATAATCGTCACTTCCGTTTGTGAATTATATCGTCGTTAACTTCCTTCATAGGTGGCTCTTCAGTCAATAATACGTATAGAATTTGGTGAGTTTGTTAAACTACTTTGAATCTATTTTAATTATAGTAATCGTAATACGTTAAAGGTAAGGGAAAAGTATGTAAGTTTCTTTTGTAAAAGAAATTACTTATAAATTGTATATGAAAGGGTGAAAGTTATTGTTGATATATATATTTTTTGTTGTATACGTTGCAGTGGAAACAGCGTGTCTGTGCATGTCGATATGTAAACTACAGAAAACTACAAATGAGCAATGAATAAATAATAACATTATATTTTCTTTTATAATATGTGGTTTTGCCTGCAGGTTCAGTTCAAAGGTAATAGTAGAACAATATGTAAAAATTACAATACTTTTGCTTAATATCCCCAGAGTCCGTTGTAAAGATTTATGCAAGGTGACTAGTGCCCTTTTTATTAGGTACAGATGAGACTACTGTAAATGTGGTTATAAATATAGTGTTTATAAAATCTTATCCTCTAATGTTCCTATGCCATTCGTATGATATTAAATACTTAATTTGAAGAAACAGGGGATCCACCACAAACTAATACTCATCTGTCAAGGGGTCGCGGTGGCTCAGTGGTAGACCGTTCACATGCATTAATTTGTTGACTTTTGCTGTAGTTTACATAATAAAAGCGTTGGTGTTGGTGAACTTCAGACACACCGCATTTCGTAAAATTTTAGAGGTAAAATTCGATACTCTGCTTGCAAATACATAAGGAACAGTAATGGCTAATCTGTTGGCGTCAAAATTAAATACTAAGTAATGCAGTTATTTTATATTTACGGGTAAACTTTAGAATACCCACTCCAGTGTCTTCAGCATCGAAAAGTAGCTCTTGTTGGTTTCTTTTGTTTCACTTTTGGTTTATGATATTAGCTATCAACAGTTTTTATTGGCGTTATTAGTTTAGCTGCACGCGGTTAAGTGTCGTCTGAGTCTGTACATGACGTACCGGTATAGCGCAAGCACATATTCTTGTGTGTTGCGTAAAGTGGAGCGCGCTGTGTCAGGATTTGCCCAAGTGGGCCCAGCCTGAAAAAAACACCTGGGTTTTCGAGCTTTTTCTTAGTACATTATCGGTACAACTAAGGTGATCGCATTGAAAGTGACTTTTATCAGCTTTTGGACTTCCATTGGACGAATCAGATGCTTTCATGTTACATGTTAAACCTATATTGCCCTCCAATTGTTAATTTGGTTATAGCTGGAACCTGCTTTGTAACCTTTAGCCCCGGGGGGGAAAATTCTACAATATAGCCTACGCCCTATTGGAAAGGGCGGTATCTATGGCATAGGGTTAGTGCTAGAGCGGGTTTTGTAAACTTTAACCCCGAAGGATGAACTTTAGAATACACGCTCCAATTTCTCTTTGTAGGCATAAAAAAGCATGTGTAGTTTGCGTTTTTTCTTCTGAAATAACCTAATGTGTTTGGTGAGCATGTTTTTAAGTATAGCGGTATGTTTCTTTGGTCGAAAATAGTCCCATTGCGCAAGAGCACTACCTACGCCATTGTGTTATAACTTTAGCGGGCTTTCTAAAGTTCACACATATTTACAAGTGTTGGGTTATTAGGTTAAATTGATTACAAGTGATTTACGATGCCGAATATAAATGAGAGCGTATAAAAGAGGACTATTAGATATTTTGAGATTAAGTGCTTGCTCGATCTATTTTAGGAAATTTACCGGGTGAATTGGAGAGTTTATTTTCTTTTCTTGAAGAGTAAGTGAAAATCAGGTGAGGATTGAAGTTAAGAAAATGCTGTTGATTGTTTTCGATGTTGTAAGCGGCACTATGTGTGGGGGTAGAAGGGACTATTTAGCAGGGAGTAGGCTACACTTGTTATGGTTTACTTGTGGGAAACAGTCTGGATATGGTGCGTAAATGACAAGATCGTAACATATCGTGTTATACAAAAATAACAAGCATCAGTTGTTGAAATTGTGTGAAAGACATAGTATATTAAACAGGCGAACAGTTTGTCGTAAGTGTGGAAATTAATTTAAACTACAGAAAAGAACGACTGACCAAGGCTATCCTAATTTATCTCATTTTGGTGTGCCTACCTTTTTAAATGACACTTAGTATCTCCCCCAGAGTTGTGTTATACATAAGCCGTGAATTTTATGCCATAGAAAGCGTTTTTCCATTATCGTTGCCTTTGCGTATACCCACCGCCGCTGACGCAACCCCTCGCTGCTACTCGGGATCTCCTGCTGCGTTCCTGTCCTGACTCGGTTAGATGGCGGGGGCCGTGGGGGCTCAGTGGTAGAGCGTTCACCTCTGGTGGTTGGGGTCCCGGGTTCGATCCCCGCCCCCGCCAAGTGAACTTTCTGGTGGACAAACACCGTGTGCGTGGGTTTTATCGGGGTTCTCCCGTTTCCTCCCACTTTCTTCATTCCACCATTTCATTCATTACTCATCATCACCGTCTCCTTTAGCCTAACCGGCATAACCGTGGGACTTAAACTCAGAGATTTCATTTTTCGGTTAGATGGCGTTCGTGCTTTTTATTGGCCCCTAACACAAGTTGGTTTGTGTTCTATGCACTAGTTTTCATGCCATACGTCCACACTATATTTTGAACTATAATCACTACCAAATGGACCGGGATCATAACCTGGTAATTTTGGGGAGAAACCAGGGTTTGAAAAAACCCAACCCACCTGGGCCCATGTGGGTTTTTCGGGTTTAATTTTTTTGGTTATAGTTAAGGAGCCGTACTTCCCATTTAGGGAAGGACGAGAAACGCCATACTTTCAGGAATTATTCATTGACTATCTAGGATGTTAAAAAGTAGGTAATAGACTGAGTTCTTGCCCTTGTACTTAGGGTGTTTAGGTAGTGCAACAGTAAGATGTATCCTCGTGCACGGGAGATGAGAAGTAGCTGTTCTTAACTATTACCATTTTTTTTTTTTCGAAATATGTGAATCTCTTTGGGGTAAAAATGTTGAAATATGATTTATATTTCAAGATTGTCATTGTCACAACTTGCAACATTTTTCTATTCTCTGCTGTTTTGAAAAAATGGCCGCCATTTTGAAATTTTTTTATTGGGTAGCCAAAAAAATCTATACAGCAAATTTAGAATTTCTCGTGCTTCTACCCTCAAAGTTTAAACTTAAAAAGTCCGAAAACTGTACCCTGTAGCATGAATACACGCTATTTTGAATAATGGCCGCCAAAATATATACAACTAATTTAGTCTCTCGTGCTTTTACTCTGAAATTTTCAGCTTGAAAGATCGAAAACTGCCCTTTGTAGCGTAGATATCCGCTATTTGGAGTATGTTTAGTACAAGGGGTCCAGCAGCACTTAAAAAACACAAAATTTACAGGAGAAATGAATGATGCAAGTACTTAGACGTAACATAACGTAACCAAATCTAACATAAACTAACCTAAACTTACCTAATATTTTAGAAATAAGCGAAATTCTATCATTTTTTGGAAAATTATGCGGGACCCCTCACTAATTTAACATAAACTAACCTAAGCTAGCCTAAACTAACATAACCTACTCTAAACCAGGGTGGATTGATTTAAATCAAGATTTAAATCACTTGATTTTTTAAATAAAAATCGTTGATTTAAATCAAATTCCGAAATAATTTAAATTGAAAATAATTAAAGTCCCGTTTTTCTATTATTTCGATTATGGAAGATGATAATCATAATACAATGAGACTCAAATGTACAGTATGTACAGCATAGTATGAAAACAAGTGTCATGCAGAGGATGATTAGGGAAAATCCCGTTTTGAACGGGTAACAGGGCAATCCTGTTTTATTCTTTTCGTAACATAGGGTTTATATTGTAAATCGTTAACTGTTCCAACGGGGAAATCACCATCGACATTTAAGACTAAGATTATTTTGTGTGCGCGTCTATATATTTGTTCCCAGATAATAGGACGTATTTAGAAGTGTCCTATCCCGTCTCCGAAAATTTTTTAGATCTTATAACTTTAGGCAAAATTTATGTATTTCGTGCCACAAGCTAATTACAATTTCCTTTAAAATATGCCCCTGCCAAATATCAGTAACTTTTGTGGAAAAAAAGTGTCACTTTGATAAGCGTTGCTGTACTTTTTCCTTAACGCTTAACCTTTAAATTATATCACCTATTTTTAGGTGATACGATAAAATATTCATTATTCGATTAAAAAAGTACCAATAAAGCTTTTTATTTCGTTTTTCAGGACTGAAGGCATTGTAGAGCACGTTACATATGCTTTCACGCCTCTCTGCTTCGAGACATAGGATGTGATGACGTCATAAATTTTTTTTTTTTTTTTTTTTTTTTTTTTTTTTTTTTTGGCGGGCCTACATTTTGCATTCAGAAGACTGAAATTCTGCACACTCGTTCAGTGCACCCTTAATATTTTTCAGATCATTTCAAATCTCTGCGTGAAAACAGGGGGATCCAGAGGGGCAAAAATGTTGAAAAAAAATGGATATTTTTAACAAAAAGTAGCTTTCTTCGCGATTTTCCCGCCTAAGATGGAGACATATGAATGGTACTATCTGAAAGGCTGATCTATTCTGAAGAGAATGATGTACGAACTATGATCTTAGGATAAATAGGGATGTCTCAGGAAACTGTTACCTCAGATCCTGTTTTATACGGTAATCGGGGATATTATTTTTTGCGGGCTTACTTTTGCATCTAGAAGTTTGAAATTTTGGACACTCTAGCATTTTTTCAGATTTGTTTCAGAGCTTTACCTTTAAATACAGGCGATACAGAGAGGTAAAAAGGGGGATATTTCTTAACAGAAAATCCCTTTTTTCGTGACTTTCCAGCTCCAGATAGCCTACACGATGGAGACATTTGAATGATACCGTTTGAAACTGTTTTATTCTGATGGGAATAATGTACAAATCATGATTCTAGGATAAATAGGGATGTGCGAGGAAATTTTTATATTACATCTGGGGTATTGTGGGGATGTTCTTAGCTCATTGTTAAATATTTTCCCCGCCCGTCCTATTCAAGATAGAAGCTTGAAATTTTGTACACCCTTAGTATTTCCCAGTTGATTTTGAGATGTGTGCGTTAACACAGGGGAGTCCAGAGGGAATCAAAATTTGAAAAAAAAAATCAGAAAAAATCCCGACTTCTCTCAAAATTTTCCGCTTCAGGGACATGATAGGGAAAATGTGAATGTTACCGTTTTAAAGGCTGTTCTATTCTGATGTGAATGAGGTAAGAACCATGATCCTAGGATAAATAGGGATGAAGTTTAACTGAAAGTCTATAATTTACAAAAAAAAAAAAAAAAAAAAAAAAGCCATATTTTAAAATTGTTAAGATTGGGATTGGTATAGATAAACGATTGGGGAATAATTCAACCCCAATGCTTTCACTTAAATGGCATAATTGGCATTTAATACTAATTCGTAATGCTTTTTCTTCAGTTCGCGAGTTGTATTATACGAGGAGAAAGATTTGATTTAAATCAAAAAAATCGATTTAAATCAAAAAAATCATCAAAAATGATTTTTTTTTAAAAAAATCATGATTTTTTTCCACCCTGCTCTAAACTAACCGAATGTGAACAGAAATTACCAAAATTGTAACATTTTTTAGAGAAAAGAGCTGGACCCCTTCTGCTAAACATAGGCCCGCTATTTTTTTAAAGAGCCATTTTGTAATTTTACGTTCGTATGCCGCCAAGATCTATGCAGAAAATTTAGTGTGTCTCCAGTTTGTATCCTGAAAATTTAAAAGACCGAAAGTTGAACACTGTGTAGTACAGGCAGACAAACGAACAAATGTAGATCATCCCAGGAGCCCAATGACGTTCGCCAAATATGAATACCAAATAGTTGAATTAATTTGAAACAAAGACGTAATTCATCAAAATGTCTTATATGAAATAAATATTTGTCAACGTAAAATAAATGGTTTTATTGTTGAAGTTCACTTTCGATGCTTTGTGCGTTCAATTACGGGAATTTCCTGAGCACTTGTTTTAAGACTTCTTTTCTAGTGTTTGCAAACTATGGAAAGTAGAAAAACCGCACCCCCGGAAAATTCCCTATGTTATAGGTCTAAGTGTAACGTATCTCTGTTCGGACCCAATGAGAAGGAAAATACTATCGTGAACAAAAGTGCATTAGCACCTGTATTCTGCATATCCTTAGTGCATTCAATAATAAGCTTAATGCTATAGATTAAGAATGGTCAAAATTTTCCGGATTCCGGAAATTTCACTTTCCGGATTTCGGAAAATTCCAGAATTCAGAAATTTTTCCGAATTCCAGAATTGGCCATCCTTACTATAAATGAGAAACTGAAATCGACATTGATCATTTTTTTTTTTTTTTTTTTTGTATTTATCACCACTTTTTTAAAATTATCGAAACAAGTGAATTTACGTGACAATTTTGGATTTGGAAAATTAAATTTATTCTTTAAATTTACACTTCAAGTACAGGAAATTGCTTTAAGAAGCCCTTTTTTTACTCTCAATAAATGTGTAAAGTTTTTTACAAATAAATTTCAAATTTTCCGTGATACAGTCCCTGTCATCTCATCAAAATTATGTAAGCAGATGAACAAAATATATTAATCGTTGATAGATGGTGAAAGGTGAGTTTTGGATTTACGGAATGAAAGCTACTTTTTTAAATCTATACTTTGAACTAGATACAAGTTTGAAAAAACCGGTCATGAATGGGCTGGTAAGAAGTTTGCACCCGTCAGCGGCTTGAATCAAAATAACAGCAATATTTCCGGCCAGGCCGGTTAAAAACTTACCCCATTCTTTTCCGAAAATTAATTTAAAACAATTATCAAAGATAGGCCTATAATTCATATTTTATAAAGTAAATGTTTCAAAATGTAATAAATGAAATTAAATATCTTCCAGCGTAAAATAAATAGTTTTATTATTGAAGTATTCACTTCCGATGCTTTGCGCATTCAATTGCGGGAATTTCCCAAACACTTCTTTCACGACAGGTTCCCTGAAAATGCCGCTTGCTTTACTATACATCGAAACTTCAATTAATACTGAAGTTTGAATTCAACACTTGAAATAGTAAGCGTTACGTAGTCTTTGGAGCTCCGAGCATTAAGCTTCTTAATTTTGACAAGAATTTTTATGCTATTGCTGGTGTTGATTCTATAGAATGCCTATTTGAAGGGTAGCAACAAATGACTGTTGTTGGAAAACCAAATTTTACTGAATACTTTTGTTACCACCAAAGGTAAGAAATAATACTAATAGTTTTACTAATGTATTTACATATTTACTGTTAGTACTTGCACCTATGACCTTAAACCCGTCAACGTATGAGGGATAACGTCTCGGCGGCGCTGAGTCAGCAAGCACACTATTCACGGAAAGTATTTTTCTAAAATATAGAATTGCTTATTTTACTTCAGATAGGCTATAAGCATAATCCACACATTAATTTGTTCTATAATTATCTCAAGGTAAGGGAAGTTTTTTTTATTCATTCATTCAGTTTATTCAGAACTTTATAAAGGTCTTATGTTGAATGTTGTTGTTTACCTGAAAGTGAAAGCATCTAATTCGCCCAAGTCTGATAAAAATAACCGTCAATGTGATCATCTTAGTTGTACCAATAATATACTAACAAAAATCTCAAAAACCCAGGTGGGTTTTAAGGCGGGGGTTTTCAGGTGGGCCCACTTGGGCAAACCCTGGGAGAAACTAAATAATGTTTTTTTTTATTTTTTTTTTATTTTCATGTAATCCGTTGATACAGCACTAATGCCTTATTTTCAGCCGGCGAAATATTTCTGCACAGTGTACAATAGTTCTATTTTATATTTACGAGTGTAGTGTTACTAGTGTAAAAACATGACAAGTGCTATAGAAACTCGTATCACCGCGAAAAACCAGGTGTTCTTAACAACTTTCGCTCACGCTCACACCCACCATCAATGACGCATCTGTTCTATTTAGACAGCATGGACCCCTCGCCTTGACTCTGTTAGGGAGCATTCATTATTTTAATACCCACCGAGCTCGGGTTGGTTGTTTATACACTCCATATTTTATGGCACATGTACGGACGCTGTATATATACGGTGATCGTGTAATTTTTCATTTCCTTCTGGTAGTTCCCGTTAAACATAATCTATGGTAAGTGAGGTATTGGCATGTTTCCCAACGGAAATGTTTTTGAAGGCTGTAAGAAGGAAATTAGTGAGATAATTATAATTTTTGAACGATTATTTCGAGTGGTGTGCCTAAACTTGAACTGTACGCGTCGGTACTTATTTCAACTTAACCTAAATTATTAAACGTAGGTACATATTCATTGTAAGGGTTCACTGGAGCAGACGGTGAAAGTATTGTATGTATGTGTTCTCGTCCACTATCTTCGTTTATGCCTATATCCCTCCGTCGCTGACTCACTGCCGCTTGCCCCCTTTCGGCACTCCTGCCCTGACTCTGTTAGATACCATTAATGCATTTTAGTGGTCACGTAGCACAGATTGGTTCGTGTTTATGCACTGTAGTTTTCATGCTATACGTCAACACTATTTATATTGAGCCCTTCTGATGTCAATTTGCAACTAGTAATGGGGCTCCTCATTTAGTGCATTCTCTGCTAAACACAATGCTCTAACCTAACCTTAAAATGTAAGAACTGTCAAAGTTTGGTAGAACGGTCTGCTCGAGTAATGCGTATGTAATATTGTTAATTGAGTTTTTTGAGGGGTTTGCCCCTTTCAATATCTAAACTACTTACTTTGTATTAAATCTTGTCTTATCTGGTCACCTTTGGCTACTGTTTCACTTGCTGCTCCTCCCTTTTGAATATATTTTCCCTTCATTGAGTACCTTTTTGGTAGTTTGCTTATGTTAAATGAAATTTAATATAA
The DNA here is from genome assembly GCF_964235325.1 of Thermobia domestica. NCBI lineage: Eukaryota > Metazoa > Arthropoda > Insecta > Zygentoma > Lepismatidae > Thermobia > Thermobia domestica. The sequence continues at coordinate 234,887,698 of NC_137460.1, forward strand.
AGATTTGTTTTGGTGTTTGTTTCTCTCACTTCATTAAGAATGTTTCCCTCGGAAAAGTGTGTTTTATCTTGGTTGACGGTGGTGATCTAACTTTTCTGTGATGGTTCATGGTATTATAACATTGTTATTGGTTGGTGACAGGGTTGGCTGGTTTAAACCAAGATGAAAAAAGAAAAAAAAAGCTGGTTTAAACCAAAAAAGAAAAAGAACAAAAAATGCTTTAAATCTTGTGAACTTCATGGTGACGTTTCCACATATCAAACCATATGCATTCGTTTTATCTTCTTTTCACCTTTTAATCAAGACGTCCCATCTTCAATTCTGGGTCAAACCACAACCCTCCTTTCAAGTATAAACAAAGTAGTGGTTCGGATGTCATTTTAAGCGACTTGATAATCTCGGTATTATTTAAGGATGTTAAGCCTAAGCATACCAAACGAAACCAAATTGTATATTTCTGCTTGCCTGAATGCCTTTTGTTTTATAAGGAAGCAAATGTTGCTTAAACATATTGATAGACTTTGGCAAAATTTATCGACTGCCTACGTAGCTTCCAACATAAGCTTGGGTTGGACTTCGTTTTAATTTTATTGAATGATATCTATATAATAAATTTAATTTAATACCTCAGTTTTAGCGTACTGATTATTATACCTTGACCTTAAAATTTTACATGCAAAGCAATAACGGGATTTTCTTTGCATTTAAAGTAATAATAGGATTTTCCCAATGGCTAAGGCGGGAGTTCCCCGATTTATATGTAATTCTGTATAATGGTTTCAGTTTTGCAACTGTATCTTTCTGTCCTTCTGAAATGATTCTTGACAATTATATTAACAAGGATGTTAAGATCGGTACAACGTATATTTATCAGGAGTCCTTCGTGTCTGAGTCGGCAGACTCATTGCATTTGTGGTCAATTAGTCCCGGCTTCGAGACCAAATGTAGGACAATTTTTCTCTGATGTAAGCCGAGAAGCGGTTTGGATTCCGCTTTAACCTTATGTAACCCCTTCCAGCATATCTCTGTTGCGTAATAACACCAAGGCGAAACAAACTTATTTCTGTCCATATGTAATATAAATACATAGAGCAAATTATTTAAACCCCCCCATTTTTTTTTTTTTTTTTTTAAATAAAAACCATGGTTTTTGCCAACCCTGGTTGGTGGCGTAACGTTGTTATGCGGTGTGTCTATGTTTGTGTGGTGATCGTGCAAGTTATTCGATCACAGGATATGGTTAGCACTGTAAAATAGAAAGTCATATTGAATAATGTTTCGTGAAGCAGTGCAAGCATATGCTTAGCAGTGGTGCTGAATACTTTGCACTTGAATAAGTTGCATAGCGTTTAAGTTTTGATTAACTTAAGCTTAGAGATTCAACTTACTATTGTAGAATATATTTATGAAAGTAGAGATTTTTACAGTGTTCATATACTTTCCAGGACTGTAGTTGCCGCTGTTCATCATGTCTATTCGTCCAGTGTATAGACCCACCATAGTCAAGAAGCGGATAAAGAAGTTTACCAGGCACCAGAGTGACCGATATGTTAAGCTAAAGGTATGTATGATACCTAGATAGAAAAAAAAAGTGTAGCAATTTGATTTCTCTGTAATTTAAATATTGTAATTGGTTTACATAATTCATACTAATACTTGAAGTGTTAAAGTACGTTGGGTAGTGTTTTAGGGGCAAGACAAATTTTTAAGACATGAATTTAAGTTATGGCAATTCAAATAACCTTTACACAACTTAAAGATTTGTAGAGCCGTTTTTCACGTAGCCTATGCGGTCGCTAGAGCGCTATTCCACAATGAGGAAAGAATAGCAACATAGGAACGTACCGATTAGAGAAGAGTACTCTTTGGCCGAGTGAAATAAGCTTACTGTCACTTGTATATACGAGAGAGAGAGCAGTTATAATATCAGAACATTGTAATCAGAGGATGTTCTTTCAATATTTTTAAATTATATTTGCTGCTGTAAACTTCCGTGTCTAAGTAGGTAACTCACGTTCATCATGTGGATCTGGATCTGATTCGATTCCCGATGAAGTGCTTGTCTCCAATAAGGACTGCAGGGATTGTCCAGATCACGATAGCCCAATGCTTAAGCGCTTAACTGTGACACGTGGGTCCGTTGGTTTCCTGGAGGTTCTCCCGTTGTACCCATATTCTCATACCACAAGTTATGTGACAGTCATTACGAAGAGCAGAAGTACGCTCTCTTCTAATTTTTAAGAACAGCTAAATGTAGGGAACTAATTTCTCAACAAACTCTTCCTCTTTATTAATACACAGTTGCCATTGCTTCTTCCATTTTGTGGAGCACAGTCAGTTTTAGGAATATGTTTCTGATATTGGAAAATAACACTTCCCAGGGATAATCCACTGATAAAATGCGTCCATGAAAAGACTTCTTGAGGTTTTGGACATCCAGACCTCTGCTTATCTTTCACACTCGTTCGCCGTGCTTTGAACTCAGGCACCCGCTTCCTAATGGTGTTTTCTGCAAGAGCATTATTACCACACACACACTCCAATTGACGATAAATATCGATTGCACAACGTCCAGTTGCAGTGAGGAATTTCCTATTACCTGTTGGTCGTCAACCGAAGATTCCATATTCCTAGGCAATGTCGGAAACACATCTTACTCGTTCAGGGACTGTGATTCAACTGCTGCCACTTGATAAACAAAACCTGCACTGCTTAGAAACGAAGGGTGGAAATCTCGGACGCCACAGTTGCTTTCGTGAAATGACAAAAAATGTGGACTTTTGAACAAAACGGCATGTAATTTTGATGTGCATCTTGTAGTTTTACGATTGTTTGCCTCCTTAAGCCTACAGGGCATAGTTGTGCAACGTAAAACTGAATTTTTTCCTTCTATTTAGGTCCATTTTGAACAGTAACCCGTTTTGTATAGTCTGAGTGCTGAAAAGAAAGTTTAATTTCTAATTTCCGATTCGTTTCTGCTTTCATTTCTGGAATAGATGTCTAGTTTGTGGTCGATATTGATAATTGCTGTGTTCGTTTAACATATGAATGGAGGCAGACATAATCACAAGGGCGCCGATCCTAGGGGGAGGGGGGCAATACTCATCTGGTCCCCCAAGTATTTTATGAATGTTTTTTACTGTTACATGTATTTTTTTTTATGAATATACAATATTTGGCATAATTTGAATTCAGTGTCTTAATTCCTCATATATGCTTTCTTAAACTCTTGTCTGCAACCACACACACATCTGAACGCTCCCGTTCTCGCTCCAAAATTAGAGAAATCGACGCCCTTGCATAATCGTATTGTTAGAAAATACTCTAAACATAAATAAATTATAGAATGCTATTTGTAGAATGCTTCCATGAATTTATTATCACGTAGTGTAAGTGTTTTATTTACGATTACATACTAGAGTTCTCTCTGTCTAAGCGGCTAGCGTACGCCCTTTGGCATGGAAGACCGATGTTCGGTTCCCGGCGGAAACTTGTGGTTCGGATCCCACGTTAAGCTGTAGATCCACGTCTCATATAGCCTCGTTGCTGAAAGGGACGCTAAACTTAAAATCACATCTTTTCACCGTTATATATTGGTTGAAAATGATCGGTTTCACATTTTAAACTACAAGTATTCTGTGAGAAGACATTAATATATATTTTAAAAATATGTAACCTGTATTTTGCCTGAATATGATCTGGAGAGCTGCTGCTGATCTCTTCTTCAATCATACTTTTAGAAGACGAACCAAGACTTCTGTACGATGTGTCATTTTCGTAAAAATTAGCTAGCAGCGTCACTTGTTGAAATTCACACAAACAAAATAATGTGCACGTCATGAAACTATAATTGTGCACGTAAATTTTTCTCTAAATCGCTTAAGATAGTTCAGAAACGCATTTGAATGTGAAAAAGTCGGAGTAGGGGAGCATTTTCCAACATACCTCGCAGTTTGCTGTTTGAGATATTCACCTTCTGTTTTGTTACTGAATGGAATGTTATTTTCAGGACAAAAACTTCAAGAGGTAATCAGAAGTTACACGAGATACATAGAGGTACGATTTTTTGGTGACACGCGAAATGTATCAGTTTTGTACTAAAATGTTTTGTCTAAAATATATAATTTTTCACTTTTTGTTAGGCCATATAACGCTCGCGATTAAGCGCAAAATTCTATCGAATTAGCGAAGTTTGGAACAAGTCTCGATATTCCACGAAATTTACGCAAAAGTAAATTTTTCGACTTTTTTAAGATTTATTTATTATTATTTTGCCAATTACTAGCAATATGATGAAAATTCCCATTTTTGAGAAAGTAGACCACCATGAATTTTTTTAAATTTTACATGCAGTTACAAAATGAGCTCCAAATGGTATCTATTGAAGTGGATAGTGTGTAGCGAGGTATGTTAGATGAGCATACAGAAATAGCTGGAAAGTGTCTCCAACTAGTGTACATATCAGTTTTGATTGTTGATGTGGAGAGGGCTCTCTCTTCTTACAATGCCATACGAGGGCGGGGTGAAAAGTTCTCGGCCTGGTCCAGAGATGGCACTCCAATCAGCAAAATTTTATTGTTCTTGCTGGGAGTGCTTTTCAGTTGTTCGTATAACAGGTGTCAACTTGTTCTCTCAAGTAGTTTGTGTGCACACATTATTGCAGTTAGACGTCTTGCGTGTTAAATGTGAAAATGGATAAACTTGAAAATCGTGCGGTAATCAAATTTTTCGTTTTGGATGGATTAACACCAACGGAAATTCATCCCAAGTTGACAAAAGTTTACGGGGACTCTGCTCCTTCCATGTCAACGTTTAAAAGTGGGCAGCTGAATTTAAACGTGGTCGCACGTCCCACGAATATTACCCACGTGAGGAAGGGCCGAAAACCACAACCGCACCGGAAACAATCGAAAAAGTGCATGATATTGTGTTGGACGACAGGTGAGTGAAGGTGAGTGAGATAGCTGAGAGGGTGGGGATATCGGAGGAACGGGTGGTAAAAAAATCTTGCACAGGGATGCGAAAGCTCTGCGCAAGATGGGTGCCGCATTTGCTGACTGCCGACCAAAAGCAAATGCGAAAACGATTTTCGCAGCAATCTTTGGACCGATTCGAAAGTGATCCGACCGATTTTGTGTGTCGATTTGTGACAATGGATGAGACATGGGTTCACCACTACCCGCCAGAAATGAAATAGCAGTCCAAGCATGGGTGAAGCCGGTGGTGCAGCGCCGAAGAAAGTGAAGACGATCTATCGGCCGGAAAGGTCATGGCCGGTGTGTTTTGGGATGCGAAAGGGAACCTGTTAATTGATTACCTTGTAAAAGGGAGAACACTTACAGGCGAATATTACTCCAACATTATTGACCAGCTGGATGCCAAAATTTGCGAGAAGATACCTGGCTTGAAGAAGAAGAAAATCATCTTTCACTAGGACAACGCACCTGTGCACACATTGGATTTGGGGTACGATTTGCTCAGCCATCCCCATATTCTCCTGATTTGGCACGATCGGACTTCTGTTTCCAAACTTGAAGAACTCTCTTTCTGGGAAGCGCTTCACATCGAATGACGAAGTTGAGAGGGTCATGGATAACTATTTTCACAACCTTCCAACCTAGCCGGTATAAACGTGGGACGTAAAACTCAAAAATTTCGTTTCATTTCATCATAGACGGGCAGCCAACTTACAGAGTAATAAGTAGCGAGTGTCTTATGGGAAAATGCAGGTTCAAGACGAACCCGACCAAGATGAGCAGGTGGTCAACTTGACAGGTTTTACTGTATTAGAAACATCTTAGAACAGATGACAGAGACAGTATCCACTTTCACGTTTTATTTTACCTGTAAATAAAGTGGCTCAATAGTCTCGAAATTTAAGACTTGATTACTTTCGAAAAACTAGATTTGTATCTAAAATAGAGATCTTTGGATATCTTTGCAGTACTCTTTTCTGCTTTTATCATTTGTTTCATACTATTTACCTAGAAATATATATTTATTTTGCTATGCTCATCTAATTTACATTGAAGTAATGAAAAGAAAATATGTAATAATGTTCGATTTAAAATGTTTAAAATATGGAAAACTAATTAGATCCGAGTAGCAGTTGGCTACAATTAGAAACTGGACTTTGTGTGAAATAAGTTGTTTTTACCATGAAAATTGAAGTTGACTACGTGAAGGGCACAGTTGCAATTACCCACCTCTTCAAGTCATTACATATTTAAAAAAAAAAAAAAAAAAGTTTCCAGCTTAGTCAGTTATTTTTTAAAAAAATATAATTGCTATTACTTTTCATTATCGCTCTTGTATGTGATGAATAGAAAATGTTTATTTGCTGTATGAAATAAATATAATAATGTTTTCCTTGGCTTCCAAGAGTACGATACAAAACTTACAAATTGCAATGCTAATTTAAATTTGTTTTAGATTTTGCTATAGAAAAGTGAAAATCTTAGATAAAAAAAACATATATATATATATATATATCTCGGGTGTTCTAAAAATGGCGCCCACGGACCACACAGAGCATTATTCTACAAGTCAAAATAAAGCAATATATATATATGTATTTGTATACCTTTCGAGTCATCGTCTGGAGAGAGAAATTGCACTATGTAGCAACGTCGCAAATAAAGAACCATAGATTTGATCTACCAATCCATCAAATAAATACATCGATTCTTGTAAGATGAAAGTCAAAGTCAATAGATGTTGACAAAAGTACCACTTAATACCTTAACAATCGATTAAACTGTTTGATGCATTTGTAGAGTAATATTAATATGGTTCCAAGTCAATATACGATGTTGCCACATTGTGAAATTTTGATTCCCCATAGCGGCTGAAGGAGGCCCCGGAGGGCATTCCATCATGTGAAATTTTCGTTTTATTTTGACCTGTAGAAGAGTGCTCTGTGGTCCGTGAGCGCCATTTTTAGAACACCCGATATATATATATATATATATATTAGATGTTATGTTACGTTCAAAGGAAAAGACTTATGTAGAAGCGGAATGGTATAGACAGTTGTAAATTTTTAATTATTTAAAGTCTTCATTTGAAGCCAAATTATTATAACTTGTGCGTTGGGCTGTGAAAATGTTACGTGTAATTTAGAAGCGAGTGGCCAGGTTCTTTGAACAGAATTATAGATGAACTAAGTTCTGATTAATTTTATAATTCTTTTCTTTTTCTGCAGAGGAACTGGCGCAAACCCAAAGGTATTGATAACAGAGTCCGAAGGCGGTTTAAGGGACAGTTTCTGATGCCCTCAATAGGCTACGGAAGCGCCAAGAAGACTAAACATATGCTGCCAACAGGCTTTAGGAAGGTGCTTGTTCACAATGTGAAGGTAAGGAAAAATTAGATACCCAATACAATATTCCGTTTTTTCAAGTTGCATATTTTAAGTTTTCTCAATACAGAAAATAACCTATAGGACTAATGATGCGCCGTTGGGAAATATATACTTTTGATAGTCTCAACTGAAAGCTGTGCAGAATGGTATTTAGAATCCAGGAACGTCTTATACATGTGCTCTATGAATCACTTACAGAAAGAAAGAGTTAATATCCATATTTTGATGCCATATATAGTATGTGTATACAGAAGGTCGTTTCAAATCTATAGTAGTGAGTTTGACACCTTACTTGCTTAGGAAATACCACTACGCTACCAGCGATTGTGGTCGACGTGCAACCCCTGTCTGTTAGCTATGTCCTGCATCTCAGTTTCTAGTGAAGGAAAGTGGGTTGGAGTGTAGTTTGATCAAGTTTGTTCCGTTCGTCTTGACAAAATTTCGAAGAGTATTGAATGTACGTAGCTGCCGCCAGCGTATCGCCCGTTTTAATGATGGGAACTAACAAAAATCCATAGAGAATTTATTAGATGATTTCACGGGAATGTCGGTAAAAGGGATTGTTTGAATTTCCGTCCCACATGCCATCTACTCCACAGTCTACTGTACAGTCACCCACAAAAGTCCCTGTACCCTGACTGTTATAATTCCATTACTTGGAGTCCAGGTACTTATATGAATGACTACGTCATTGTTGGCTTCACCGTATGACCTTGTTCTGGTAAATAAGCGAGATAAGTTGCGTATCATATAGAGATGGCATATCATGACTAAATACTGGCTCCAGAATGTTCGACTGGTAATAAGCTGCTTGATTTTACTGTTTTTTGTCCACTGCGCAGCACAAGTTCGCCATTATATCTGTAACCACAACAATCATACAGCCCTGTGGAAAACTTTCCGTACATTCACGCGTCCAGTTAGAACGACCTCTGGAATCACAGAACCAGATAGCCTTTCCGACAGACATCCATGCTCCGCGTAGGATCACTATAGACTTACACCTGTTCCCTGCAGCGTTTGTACAGTTTTGACTATTTTCTGCCGAGCATATAAACTCGAGCCTTATGCTTTATTACAAAATGTGAATCGTGCGTAATTGTTCGATTTACGATGGGTGGGGAACGTCGTATTGCTCATGCTATTCTTTGAAACAGAAGTTCTCACGGCTTACATTTTCCGTGAGTATGCTCAGGACTCCGATATCTACGATACCCAATATTGGAGAGCGCAATAACAGCAGGTGTGCCGATTTCTTTGCGATCAGACATGGCATTGATCCATTCCTTTGATTCGCGGGAATATTTTGTCATACACTGCTTTCTTAGCCAGTGTTAGACAGGGCACGAATGTAGCCCTTCCAAAAAGGCGTAATTTTTGGATTCATTTAACCACCCATGGGCACACTGCCGTCCTCCCTGCAAGTCAACACAATCACACTTTCAAACTATACGCAGTAACTTTTTGTGTTACCTAGCAGTCGAATTCGTTACTATAAACCTGAAGCGACGCTCTGTATGTAGTACTAAATGTTATTGAAATTCAGTTTTTGGTATATAAATGACACTGTAATGCCTGTATTAGTCACGGCTGGTTTTATTGAGAAATGGCTAGGAAAATAAGCATATTTTGAAGTAAAATTGTGCTAACTGCTGTGTAAGTATTATTTTGCAACTTTCAGATATGTACGAGGCACATGCAGAAAGAAATTCCGATGGATTGTGATACGTAACTTGCTCTTCAACATATACCCCATCCTTGTTGAGGCATTTGTCGTAACGCGGCACCAACTGTTGCATCCCTCTGTTAAAGAATTATACTGCCGGGGCAAGAAGTAGATGACATTCTGTCAGTCCCAGAACGCCGTGCACGCTATTGGAGCAGACAGTGTTTGTTTGAATTTGGGCGAACCGTTATGTCGCCAGTGTATGGCCTGTTACTTGATTTGTGACACCCATATTTCTTATTGCAATCGAGGCACTCGCACCTCGAAAGATCAACTCGGACGCTAGGCGCTTTTTGTGCTCAACTATTGGTTGTTTCGAAACACACTGTGCACATAAGTTGTGGAACTGCAGTCGCTGGGTGACGATATCCTGCTGGAAGGAATAGGAAATTTGCTGAGACTGATATGAGAGTTCGGATATTGTGAACCACTTGCTCTGCAGAATTACTTGCTTGCACACTTTTCACCGTCAGGCGTAACCATGGACGGTCGGCCACTACGATGTTGGTCGTTAACATTGGTATGGCGTGCTGTGAATTGTCTGGACCATCTTCTGAGCATACCTTCACTCATGACATCCGGTCCATACACTGCACAGAATTTCTGGTGGATCTCTGACACCGACAGTTTCTTACCTTCTTACCGTGCTTACTTCACACTCAGCGGGAGATTATATGCACGTAGCCATGTTTATTGTACCACACAGTTCCCTTACTAGTAGTTCCAGAGCTACGTTAGCGTCAGGTTATGGCTACGTGTTTCTTCACTCCTACGGAGCTCCCTCGTGCCTAAGCGGTTAGCGTACTCGTCTTTGACATGGGAGACCCGGGTTCGATTTCCGGCGGATCTCATGTTGTATGGGTCCCCAACAATAAGCTGTAGGTCCACGTCTCATATAGCCTTGCTACTGAAAGGGACGCTAAAATCAGATCAATCCACTTCTGTGGGATTGCGTCCCGCTCTTAACCATTCGTAGCATTTTGGGGTGTTTTCGAAACTTATTTTTTGGATGTGCCTTGTACGTGGTATAGTGAACGTCATTGCTATAAAGACTATTGGGCTTCATTGCTATAAAGAATAGTAAGTACAGGCCCTACGTCTGTTTAATATTCGTACTCTGATTTAAATTCTTGTAAATTCAGTTTGACTACAAAAGACTTTGATACATTCTTTGTTGTTTTATTCTTTTACGTATGGTAGGAGTCACAGGTGACATCCTCAGATTGAGGAAATTCAGAACACATCATATTGTGCCTTTTTTTAGTTTTCTAATGGAGATTGATCTGCAACCAAAGAGATGGGATGTTTTATTCGTTTATTTCCATTTCACAATATGAATTTGTTTTATTTATTTATAGTTTCAAGTCTTTTAAATCATAGTTCTAAATCGTGTGAAGTCGATTGTAGAATATGTATGGGGAAGCTGGGCACTAATCTATTCATAGACTTGTCGACAATAAACAGTACCACCGCACCTTGCATAACTGAAACACATTTTCAGTTGCAGAAACTATTTTTCCTATCTTCATTAGTAAATATAATACAATAAAGGAAATTATGAGTTTTTTTAAAAAGTGAAAAGATATCGTATACAGCCAAATGTTTAGTATCTTAGGTGCTCAACATACAGAGATAAATTTAGTGTTATCACAATAACAATAAACTTATTTTAATCAGGATGTCTATCGGTCATGAAAATCTAAGAAATGTAGCTTTCGGGTTACGATTTTTTTTTTCTTAATCTGTATAAATATAAGTACAGACTGGAAAATGTTGTTCTATAAAACGTCAACATTCATAATCAAAAATGTCTATGGTCGGCTTTAGACTCTACCAAATCGCAAAACAAAGCACGCTTCTATCGAATGCATGAAAATTCGACCTAATTCGCACTCAAATTCGTTCTTGAGAATGTTACGAAATTTTATGATTTGGTAAAGAAAAGGTCACGAAATTTCATTTTGGAATTTTAGTAGACATCCTGTTAATGAGGTCAAGTTCCATGTTACATGAGTGGCCAACCTGCAAAATAATTCTTACATGATCATGTGAAGTTATAGATTCTGCAAAAATGGTGCCAAATCAGGAAGATATGATATTTACATATTATATGTCGTAATGCGCATAGCGTATTTCTCATTGTCAAGGTATCTTGGAGATGCTTGTCACTCCAGTTTATAACTTTTCTGAGCTCTAGAATGTTGTTTCAAAATTTTAATTTTGCTTATAAGTTATTGCGGTACAAGTAAATGTGGCGAAATACTTCAACATTAAATGTGGCTCTAATGTACTCACTTTTCAAGTTCTACAATCGGTTCTTCAGAGAGGAAACAGCTAGTGGTGTTAAAATTGTTCGAATATATATATATATATATATATATATATATATATATATATATATATATATATATAGTTTTTACTGTTTTCGAATATTTATTATTCAAGAATGTTAATAGCACTAGAAACAAACCTTTGTACTATTTTGTAATTGAAATGTATGAAGTCAAGATACATGATAATCATTTTATAAATAATGCACAGGTTGACTACATTGTATAGCAGGGCGTGTACGTACACGTCTTGGCTGTTGCATGTGTTTTGGGGACTGTGTTAATTGTTGATCAGGGATTGTGCATTAAGATTGAAATTGTACGTGGCAAAACCTCGACAGAAATCTACTGTTTTATCAGAGGTTTGCGGTGAGTTTATAGTGGGTAGTACTACATTTTCGTGTTGGAATACCAGTTTTCACGGTGATCTTGTAGGCATAATTAATGCAAAACGAGGAAGACCGAGACCATCAACAAACTGTTGACGACCTGTCAAAGAAATGATGATTTTTGCTTATGATCACCGTAGGATCATCATAACAGTTTCATGTAGAAGAAATGTCACACTATTGTATTATCGTGGCTTCTTGCAAAACCTGAGAAAAATGCACAAAATCTGATCTCATTGGCTCTATTCTGGGCCATTCATTGTTTACAACAACACTCGCTGAGTATTTCGACAATGTTATAAGTAAAAGGTTATACAAATATGATAAGGAGATGTTACCGTATGCTCCCTACAGTTCGGACATGAGTCCATCAGACTTCGTCCTATTCCCAAAGATGAAACGACCTTCAGCGTGGACATCGTTTTCATGTAACTTCGTCTATCTCGACTCTAACTACTACATAAATAATTAATACTTTTCTGACTAGAGTTATACTTATTCATTAAACTTAAAAATAAGGCTTAAGTTTCAATAACAGTGTTTTCTTCAACCAGACGTTACGTGGAAGTACCCTGATGAAGATAACGTTAAGTTATTGAAACTTTTACATCTTATTTTAATTTCAGTAAATAAGTATATACTCTGGTCAGAAAATTATTGATAGTTTTCATATCTATATGAGGTTTCTGCCGCCGTTACCCAAGCTTTTCGAGAGCTGAACAAAAAATGGCATCTTGGGTGGAATAATGAAGCTTCCCGGACGTTTGGTCATGGTCATTGAAAAGCAGGGAGACTACAGTGAAGGTCTGTAAAGACATACTATAAAAATATTAAACGATAAGTAAACAAAAGACAGTGTGCATTATTTCTGAAATGACCCTTGTATTAATGGTGTTCCATTATTTAGGGACACAATAAATGTGGAACGGAAAGTGTTGGAATCGTGAGTACTTGCAGCAATATTATAGTTTCACATCTTCATAAGTTTAGAGGATTTCTACTTGATTCTTATCAGTTGAAGTTGTAAACGCATTTGTCAAATTCGTACTGTACACAATCATTTGTTTGTTTTCTTCTAGGAGTTGGAAGTTCTGATGATGCAGAATCGCAAATTTTGTGCAGAGATCGCACACGCTGTATCTTCGAAGAAGAGGCGTGCTATTGTTGAAAGAGCACAGCAGCTGTCGATAAGAGTGACCAATGGAAACGCACGCTTGCGTAGCGAGGAAAATGAATAAGCATCGTGTTTTGTACAGAATAAAAACTTTAACATATTAATTTCGGATTTTCTTTGTACCTCCCTTAAGTAAGTGTCCGTATAGATGCAGTGGTGTAGAAATCAGTTTCTTTTCTTAAAGTTGTGAGTTGTTTCGGCAGGCTGTAGTAAAATTACGTGTATTATTTCCTTGATTATGAAAATGTATTTATATATGTCATTTTCTTGCATTCGTGACATTTATTTAAAATCAGTTTGACGGCTGTGCAACGGGAAGAGGATAGTAAAAATTCTGTTACGAGTATGGTCTGGTGTAAAGAACGTGAAGATTTAGTGCTGCAGGGCTAACCACGTAAATGCATTTAGAAAGATGCTGCTTGCATTTTGCAAATGTGTGACTTCACGAATCTCGCCTAAGAGCGGGTTATGCTAATAGGTAATTGCGAAACATCATGCATAGAAAAAGTAAGGACTTTCAAAAGTAAGTACCAGAAAGTCCTTTTACATACGAACTAAATGCGTGTAAGAATGTAAAATGTTAAGATATTTAAGATTGGAAACTCCCGTTGGTATAACAAGTCTTGCCCAGGTGAATTGTTACGTGACTGTCCGCAGAGAGAAGAGAATGGCTGTGCGTTGACCATTGACCAGTTCATTGCCTTTCCTTTCCGTGATTGGTGAACAACAATGGCAGGTATCACAGACTTCACTTAGATGGAGCTCTTGGCAAGTGTATGGGTCCATGAACGGAAATACAACAGCGAAAATATGCCGCAGGTAGTGGATAGGTTTCGTGAACGGTTCGGTAACGAGCCACCAAGTCATCAGATCACTATCACATGGGAGAAGGAAGCTTTCCGCTCGGGAAGTGTTTTGGATGCTTCTCGTTTTGGTCATCCTTCAACCCGAAAGGAAACATGTGCAGAAGTTAGTGGATCTGTAATGCGTTCACTTTGCAACTCGACGTGGAAGTATTATTAACGTAAGAATGCAATAAGTGTAGGTGTAAAGGGACTTTCTAGCCACCCTGTAGAATAAGACTGTGTCTGCATTCCATGGGACATGGGGATTCAGAAGAGATTTAAAGTTCTTTCCTTTACTTGATTGTTTGAGTAGCTGAAATTTATCTAAATCTATCACTAATGTTTTAATATTCATCCTTCTGAAGATTGTATTGCATTGAAAATCGAATCCATGCCTACGCATGTGTGAAGAATGTTTGCTTATAAAACTGCTCAGTGATGAGAAAATATGAAAGCTGAGATATCTCACTATATTGAAAAACTTCGAGTGGTAGCCGTAGAGCTGAATCTCTGACTTCGCGGTTCTTAGTTCGGTAAAGAGTAGCTGAACAGACACGTTTTATTTACAATTTTGCAGTTTTAACCCTCGCAAGATGAGGGGACAGGTATAAGGTGCCTATACCTAAAATTTGAATTTTTAGTCGTGAAGATGTTGCTCTCCCACTCCATTTTTATTTCTTGTCAGTGAGTTTCTAAAATATTTGTTTCCACGAGACAAATCATTCTCCCGTTCTCGTTTTAGATAATAAGGAGCTCAAATGTGATAATTCACATTAACTATTGTAAAGAGCTAACGTGCCGAGAAACAGTCCCACCGATACTGCAAGCCTAATTACATCGAAATTAATGTGGAGATGTGTTAGTTAGGTAATTAAAAATTCCTGCAATGAAACCATTGGTTAGTATGTACATGCGGGTAAAAATATGCTGAAAATGTTATATGCTATATATTGTGTTTTCTGGAAGCTCCTTACACTGAATAATAGTCGTATTTCACTCGAATTACAGATCGAAATCAATATTTATATAGTAGTGAATAATTACACTTAGACTAAATCTCCTTTGAGTAGATCGTGGTGTATTTCTTTTACTCCACACTGAAATGCACAGATCCTCGTTCTTCCAGGGTTAACAAGATGTAGGAGTGATAGGGCGTTGTAGGAACAACTACTCAGAAAAAAAGTGCAATTAATACACTAGCATTAACTTTATTAGGCCGTACAGATTAACAGGATTATAAGGAAGTTTTAAAATAATATAGCTGTATTTTTTTAATAAATAATCGTACAGTTTCAGCGAATAAACCTTCGCCTTTATCAATCATGTTGAAAAAATTTCCGCTTCAATCACATAATTTCATGTAATATAGAAATATTACTGAGCTAACGTTCCGATGGGTAAAAGCTAACAAAGGGGTTAGAGAAAGACTATACGTAATAAATTGTTCATTTCAAGAAAATTGAGGTCAGAGTATTTGGTTGCATTTATTAGTTGACTACTACATAGTACAAATTTCTCTCTTCATGCAGACGAGAAATCATTTAAATGAGTTGTATGGCAAGAACAATAGCACATACCGGTAACACTTTCATCAACCACCAGAACTAATCTTTTCAGAAAAATAACACGATACGTTCATTTTCCAACTCCTTTAATGTGTAGATATGAGAAAAATGAAGAATTAGGTTCGTAAGTAAATAAATAGCAATATTGCATTTTGAAATAAAACTGATCACTAATACCATACTCATCCAGCTGTAGTGTCATTCCGGAAGAGATTAATCTGGTCTATTCCTTTGTAGTAACGTAAACAGTTATTTATAAAATATCCATACTTACCAGGCAATTCTTTGCTTATTATTAAGCTAAGCGTCGATTGCTCTCGTTAAGCAGATACGTACATGACAGGAAAAGTCCAATAAAATACATCGAATGAAGATGCCATGGATATTTTACAAAAATTAGAAGCATCCACAAACGGTAGCAATAAAAAGTCGGTTTCTGAAACACCTGAGAAAGTAGTATCTGTTATAAGGTTTTGAAAATCTGGAGTACTTTGACAACAATTTAAAACTTGCATTAATGCATTAATATATGGGAGACAAAATGGTAATTTCAAAAATTATTCTTCTATGTTTCCTGGACAGGTAACTTGATTGTGGAGATGATGACACGGCACAGACGAAACAGCATGCGAACGAAAGTTTTTAAAAATATCGGTATATGTATCCTTTCAAACATCGAAGGAGAAATCCGCTCAAAATAAGTTGCCCAGATCCACAGATTGAAAAATATACTCACGAATCAACTTAGATCCTAAATAAGATGGGAGAATATAGGGTGGCCCAAAAGTAGGTATACAGTCCCTTACTGATCGGCTCATGGTATTTTATATCCTTTACTTATTATCCATAGAGGTATTGACTTAGTTTCTTCATTATTTGTTCTTAATTTCTTTTCACATACCTGAAGTTCGGTACAGACCGAAGCAAATAAATGCATTATCTTAATAAATTAAAATGTCATACTTGATTGATGCTAGTCTGTATACCTAAATGAAATCTTGTAAGTATTTACATCCCACGTTTGTGCCGATTAAGCTAAAGGAGACGGTGATGATGAGAGAGAATGAAATGAAGAAAGTGGTAGGAAACGGGAGAACCCTTAGAAAACCCATGAGCACGGTGTTTGTCCATACGGCGAGAGTTGGGATCGAACCAGGGACCCCAGGCACCGGATGTGAACGCTCTACCACTGAGCCGCCGCGCCCTCCTTTGGACCACCCTGTATGTCCATAGAAGGGTTAAAATAATTTCGAAAAGACTGATTTGTAGTGTGCATTAATCTAGGAACAGGCACTCTCTGTACATGAGAAGCATTTTGAAGTCGAAAAGTGACTTGGTTCAAGAGGTTAAAAAGTACTCCAAAATTATCTAAAAGAGGTTTCAGGAAAAATCATTGTTGTTTCAAGCTCACGATTTTCAGAAAACTCATGTTGATTGTGGAACTACATCCCTAAAATTTGTACCGAAACTTTTAGATGCTTTTGGGCTTTTCTCACCAAAGAGCAAGACTGCACTGTATAAAGCTATTTCGGGTGTAAGTTTCTTTAGTGTATGGAGAGAGGAGGATGGGCAAAAGTATGATTAACCCGAGGTCCTAGCACTCGGGTTAATCTTCTCTTAATCTAATCTTAATCTTAAAAGTTCTTTTTCTTTCTTTCTTCGATCAAGAATATCGTACGTTTGTCATATATTGCAGTTTTTTTTTCTTTTTCCTTCACAGTCCGTACAAAATTAATCCAAAATTCAGTATGCCTATTGTTCGATAATAGAATAATGCTTTCCTATTAACGTGTAAAACGACAATGAAATTTTCTTGAAATGCGTAATCAACAGAGGATAAAATACTATAAAGGAGATCGATGCAATTTGCTATTCATTGTAAACTGATGTTGAGTTTATTAAACACATTGCTTTGACCCGGTATTTAATTCATTTCCTTATTTGTATCAATTATAGTACTTCAAAAATTTCCTCCAGATTCCAGTTTCAGTGCACAAAAGTGGCTTCAGAGTTGGAAAAATGTTTCATTGCGACTTGGAATCAATTTGGTTAACACACTTTTATCATTTTGTTGTCTTACATAAAAATAAGATTATCCTTTCCATTTCCTTTATATCAGATATATGAAAAGTGCCTCATGGCAGGGACTCAATACTTAAGAGCGCTTACCTCTGATGCGTAGAGTCCCTGGTTCGTTTTCCACTCCCGCTAAGTAAGCTTTGTAGTGGACAAATAGCGTGTGCATGGGTTTTCTTGGAGTTCTTCCATTGTTTCACAATTTTTTCCATTATCATCATGAATGTGAAATAATAAAAAAATGACGACGCAATAGTATCGCTACTTCTTTCACAGCACCTAGCAGTGTGTGTCAGAAACGAGAAACTTTTTTTTTTCTTCGCCATAAAGTAAGTAAGCTTCTTTTTCTAATACGTATTTTCCCTATATTAACACCCGCTGCATCTAGAGATAATATTTGGCGAACAGAAATTACTGTATGAAGCCATAGGTAATTAATGAACACCGTCTTATTCCAGCAAAATATAATTTGAAAGGTGTGCTTTCTTGGTTTCCAAAACCTGAAAAGGTCAGTTTTTATTAGAGATGCAAAAAAGCCGGCTTTTTTGAATCGATGGTTTTTTTCACATAAAAAGCCGGTTTTTTGGGAAAAAAACGAGAATTTTGGAAATTTTGGCTTTTTTCAACTTCATGATTTTTCTATCTAAATAGCTTTCTTATAGTATATTCTATAGTTAGATAAGAATTCCATGACCTGAATGTGATATTTCGCTCTGAAATTCACCATCAAGATGGATGGAGCACATGTTTTACGAATTAAAGCTAACATGAAGAATGTAGTATTTGAGGGCAATTTTAGAGGCTATTTAACTTTTATTTTAACTTTTGAGTTATCGATATCTTTTTTTCTTCTCTAGTTTGTCATCCGTGTCTCATTTCTAAGAGCTTTTAGTACTCTAGCTTCTAGCGCAAAAGTTACACTTGCCCGTTTTTCTATTTATCCGTCAAAGCGTACGTTTTTCAATATATGTCAAACCGTACTTCCACATTTCTGTTATACTGTAGCTGTGAAGTGATTTAGCAATAATTTTCCGGACACAACCTTGAATACCAATTTATACAAATAATCAGTAGCGGATTTAGAAAAGTACTTTAGGAGGATTTTTTCTGATTGTTTCGTTTCCTAAAAAGTCCTAATTTTATTTGGGAAGTTCTTGAAGTTTATGAGTACAGGCATAACTAATATTTCGTTTCGTTTATATGTTTAGCAATAATCTTCCGGATACAACTTTAAAAATCATTTTATACTGAGAATCAGTGGCGGATTTAGAAAAGTATTTTGGGAAGGGTTTCTTACTAATGTTTAGTTTTTTTAAACATTCGTAATTTTTATTTGACGGGAGCTTAAAGTTTATGAGTAAAGGCATAAATAATAGATATTTTGTTTGTTGCAGACATTCCGTAACTTTGGGGAACGGGCTTCAGTCCGAAAGACCGCCCCCGTAACTTTCGCAAAACCGTCACTGCTGGTAATTAGTAATAATTACGATTTAAAAACAATAAAAAAGGAAGTCGCCCAACTCACAGTACACGCACTATTTCTACATTCACAGATGGAATGAAGAAAAGCTTTGACAGAATGGTCGAATGCTGGTTGAATCCCGGACTTCCCGATAGAAGCGCAAAAGCTAATCACTCAGTCATGTTTGTTGTGCAGTTGTATTTAGCTTAACTTAAATATATTCCGTAGTCTTTTTTTTTTGGGGGGGGGGGGAGTTCCGTAATGATGTGTTGAATCCCTCTTGTTAAAAATTCAGAAAACTTAAGGATTGGGTAAACTGTGATGGTGGTTCTATAAAACTTAACTGTAGAATTTCAAGAATATACAGAACCAAAAACTCTAGATGTGCAGTCTTTAAGTGTATCATATAAATCTAAGTATTTCTCTTATGTTTTATTTTAATTTTATTTTGTTTCAAAAAGAGGGTATGGAATATTTTGAAGTAAAAATACTACATACTATTTTGCTAGTTATTTGTGTATTCTTTAAGAAGAAGTGTTTACTTTGAGGGTTGGCTGATTTACACCAATTTGTTTTTTTTTTTTTTTTAATTGGTTTAAACCACAAAAATAAAAAGAATGAAAAATGCGAATCGTGTGAACTTCATGGTAACGTTTCCAGATATCAAACCACCTGCAATAGTTTTATTTCCCTTTCACCTTTTAATCAAGGTGTCCCATGTTCAATTCTCGGTCGAACCACAATCCTTCTTTCATGCGTAACCCAAGTAACGGTTCGGATGTCAGTTTAAGCGAAAGTCTTCTCCTTGATAACCTCGGTATTTCGTAAAGATGTTAAGCCTAAATATACAAAACAAACCAAATTGTATATTTCTACATGCCTAAATGCGTGTTGTTTTGTAAAGAAGCCAATATTGCTTAAATATATTGATAGAAATTGGCAAAATTTATCGATTGCCTACGTAGCTTCCAACATTAGCTTGGATTGGACTTTCAATGATATCTACGTACCGGTACTAAATTTGTAATTTAATACCTCAGTTTTAGCGTACTGATTATGGTACGTTGACCTTTAAATTTTACATGCAAAGCAATAACAGGATTTTCCCGTTATTGTCTTACATTTCAAGTAATGATGGGATTTTCCCAGTGGCTAGGGCGGGAGATTCTCAACTTAAGAAATTTACTGACCGCACTTCTTTAAGCTTATGGGAGTTCTTCCGGCATAACCCCGCTGTTGCATAATAACATCAAGGCGAAACAAACTTAGGCTATTTCTGTGAATATGTAATATAAATACATAAAGCAAAAAATCTAAGTCAAAAAAGCCTGGTTTAAACATCCCCCCAAAAACGGATTTTTGGCATTTCCAAAAACAACCACGGTTCTTGCCAATTCTGCTTACTTTTGTATATAGGAGGTTAAAAAAATTCTTATTATATACATTGGTTAATCCTGTGGAATTCATAATGTAAATATGTTGAAGAAAAATTGTTTGAAATATTTTTTCGAAATTCATAGTTTATTTTCGATGTTTTATATAGTTTATTTTCGATGTTTTATATTATTATCAGCATCAACCACTAATTAAATGATTTTTTGTGTTATAGAGAAGCGACACAAAGTCTGTTTTATCAATTTAAAGCAGTATTTTGAAAAAAGCCCAAAATTTCCGAAGCAAAAAAGCAAAGCAGAAAAAACCGAGTTTTTTTTTCCCTAAAAAGCCGGTTTTTTTCCGAGCCCTTGCATCTCTAGTTTTTATACCTCTGAAATCTGATTATTTATTAGAATTTTGCTGCATCGCTATGTACACTCATGTCCAAAATGACTGTCGCATATCTGTAACTGTCTTCTTGTAAGAATATAATTTGATAATGATTTTCAGGGTAATATTTTTAATACTGATACTGTGTGTATAATCGAGAAATGTATATTTGTGGTAAATTTCATAGGAAAAGAATTATAAATACGAAAATTAGAATGAGTAAAACAAAATGTTGGTAAATGGACAAGAAAGGTTTATTTTTATTTTATTGTTCTTATTTACTGCTCTTTTGACATGAAATTTGGCACATACATGTCTTTGCCGATTATATACATACATTATAAGAAATGCCGGACGAATTCGTTATCAAATTATATTCCTACAACATATTTATATACATGCGCCAATAATTTTGGATATGAGTGTACGTCCGGTGATATAGGTCATACTTGCTTCCGATTCAATGTTTCTGATATGCAGTTTTGAAGGAATTTTAGTGCACACCTCTCCTGTATTGATACAGATTTGATTGGATTGGCTTATTTATTCACAATTTTGGAAAACTGAGAAGGAATCCATTTCAACCACAGTAGCTGTATCGCAGCTGGTATTTATTGTTGGGTAAAAGTTCGCCAATTACGATGTGGTATATGGGTGGGCAATTAATGGAAATATGTCCAAGGTAGTAACTACATTGTTCCATAACTGGCTGAAATGCCTGTCCTTCGCACGGGAAGAATAGGTTTGTGAAATGTATTTAAGACCCCTTTTTTTCTCTTTAGGATAGGCATTTCAATGAAAGTGTAATGATAAAGCTCATATATCGTCGTCGGCAATTCAAAACCTGCTATGTGACATTTTCGACCATTTCGAGATAATAGTACTATCTGGTGCAGCTTTTAGACTCTTGTAGACTAATTTATTATTACTTGAGAAGGTATCAAGTTACGTGCAGCATCAAATATTACTCATAACATCACTTTTATAAAGCGAAAAATCTAACCAGGATACTGTTTTTCGTTTCTCCTGAAAAATTTATAAAAATGCACATAGGTTTTGAATTGCCGACGACGATTCTATTCTGTTTTTAGGAGAAATTTTTAACCCCTTAGGATACGCCCTTTAATCAATTACATAAAAACCCAGCTTGAGGTAGGTAATAATGATATTCCAAAATTCATATCAAACGAGTGTCAGTTTTCCCGTGATACGATCATAAACAGCAGAAAATATCAATTTCAATGTGGCAAAAAGAACTATAAAAATTTCCACCATATCTTTTTCGCTTAAAACGGGAATTTTGGAAACGCCGGGGCACGTCTGCTTAGTTTTGGATTAATTTATTTACGTAGTTTCATCACCCAAACTTGGACTTGTTAAACAACATTCTATTTTTGAAAAAAAAAAAAAAGAAAGAAAGAAAGTCCCCACACTCCCTGTAGGATAAGCCCTTGAATCAAAGTGACATGATAAAAACGTGCGGGATGTGATCGCAGATAGACGTTTTCAATGTGGCGAAAGATAAACACGTATATAAAATATCCTCTTAAGACGGTGAATTTCAAAAACGCTGGAACGCATATCAATTTATTCTTAGTGAGGATTTGACATACCGAGTTTTATGTTTTTAACTTGATAGACTGTTGAGGTACTAAATTTTTCGCATTAATTGTGACAATCAGCTTCCACCTTTAGGATATCACTTTAATCAAAATAATATGACAAAATCCGACTTCAAGGTAGTTGATAAATATATCCAATAATTCATTTCAATAGGTTCATCCGTTTTCTAAGGATCAAATCACACACAAGATCAGTTTCATCTTCATGTATTAACGTTTACTTAGTAAATACCACGTCGATTTAAGTTCAATATTTTGTAATATAGTTTCGTCTTTTCGTTATTAAAAAAAGGAAAGAAAGAAAGCCACGGACTTCATCATAACAGTACGAAATCTCTTAATATTTTCGTAAACAGCTTTTTACACTGTCATCTACTTTTTTGTCGTTTTTCAAATATTGCAAAATTATAAGAATGTTAGTTTTCTGTATAATTTTGGAGTACTTAAATTATTTAGTGAACTAGTTATGTTTGGTTATCAAGATGCTATCCAACAATCCTATCTAGAAAAGGCTTTTGACCGCGTGAATTGGAAATTGTTGTAGTTGGAATGGAAAGATCGAAGAACTATAAACTTATATATGGACCAACAAATAAGTGCTAGAATAGAAGAGGAAATGGCAGAGAAGAGTGTAATTGCAAGAGGAGTTCGACAGGGATGCTGTCTCGCAAACATTAATTAGTAGAGACCGGATGTTAGGCAAAATGCCTATTCTTTAATATTAAAGATATGATCAAAAATAACGTTTTAAAGTTTATATGGGGGGTTATAGTTTCGATTTAAGCCAATTTTATTTTGCCTATTTCGACCTTTACTGCCTAAATAATTGCTTTACTGCCTAATATTGCCTATTCTATGCATTTTCTTCAAAATAAGCCTTCATTGGGAAAATATATAATTTACGTAACATAATACACACATATTTACTTATATTATGTGTTTGTAAACACAAGCTCGTGGTACGTGACAATATATATACAGGATGAACTTCAAAGATGTTCACATACTTCGCGAGGTGATTCGTGACATGAAAAGAAGATCCTCTTTTCCTCTTGAATTTCACGAATCATCATCTGAAGTATGTGCGCACCTTTATGTCCCGTTCCAATTGTCAGGATTCGATTTCGATTCCAATTTGGCACCCCTGTCACTCGAACACGACGCAGGATTCGACAACATGCAACAGCACTTTTTGTCTTCTTTTCAAGTCACGAATCACCTCCCAAAGTATGTGCACATCTTTCAGATTCACCCAGTATGTGCAATGCATAACATGCCTCGTCTTTGTATATACAGTAAAAGAAGATATTATTTAAAAAACAAGTATGTTTCTATATTCTTTGAACAATATACATACAATATACATGTATGACTTGAATCTATTTTTAATGGTATTGAGTATTTATCTTCATTATTTCGAGTTACATTTTAGTGCCTATTTTTTAAATTTTAAGTGCCTATTTGCCTGCCTATTTTCCAAGTTTTTAGTGCCTAAACATCCGGTCTCTATTAATTAGTATCTGTGTAGAAGAGATAGTGTAAAAGAGATCCTACATAATGAACACGGTATTTCGGTGGAAGATAAAATGATTATACGGTGTGCAGATGATATGGCACTTGTAGCGGAATCTGAAAATAAAACGTTAGAAAATTATATATACAGGGTCCATTATAAAAGTAATGTGCATTTACTGGGACAAATAGATTTATTGATTGGACCTGTACAATTGCGTAAAATTCTTCAATCTCAGTAAATAATGCGAACCTGTAATTTTGTGAACGCTGGGTGCATGTCGTTTCTGCATCAAATCTGAGAAATATTATCTCGCTAAAGCTATTACAAACCATTGTTCCTTTACAAAAATTACATACTTTAAATTTCATATCTTATTTCTACACTGATACACACTATATGCATACATTATTTCAATAAATACTTCGAGTTCCCTCATTTCGATCGACCACTGTTCGTTCTTCAACACGAATAGCCTGTTTCTGCTCACAATTTTGTATGCGCGATTACGCTGTTAACAATTAACTGTTTCCCTGCAATTGCCACACACTCCATCGTAATACAGTATTACTCCCCGCGTTCGGGATGAGCTTATTTTCCCTAAGTTTAGTACGCCCTCCCAATATAACTATATTCGTTACACAGAGGCTTCCTCCAGATATTTATATCCTGTTCCATTTATTCTTTCTCGCCATGATCTTTCAAACTGTATTCCTTTCGATGTGTTATGCGACACCCGAATAAATGGCATTTGCTCTACTCTATGCTTTTTGTGTTACTGTGGAAGTTTTCCTCCATATATGCTCATGTCTGACATCTGTTTTTACATTCCTGTCATATACACCTGAATCGCATGTAGATTCTTCACTTGAATTCTCGTTGCAGTAATTTGCTTTAATAATATTTCTTCGTTTTCTGTCTCTGAAATTTATCATACCACTCAGACTCTTCGCTTCATATTTTGAAGTTCTGCAAGGATCTCATCCTTAAAAAGGAATGTCATGGTGTAAAGAATCAGAAAATCTGATAGAACTAGATTATTTTTATAAGCAAAGGAAGGTGTAAATTCAGATCTTTAGACTCCATCAATCATTTCTCTGATGAGCAAATATAGTTGTTAAAAAATGTACAAATTTTAGTCGAGTTACGAAGTTCGTGGGGGGAAGGGAGGGGTCGTACCGCTGGATCTCCCGTGGGTACGCCCCTGTAAACAACAGTCAACAAGAATGTTTGCCTCTATGAATATAACGTGGGAACTAGTGTAATGGATTCTGCAGTGAACAGAGCTGTGGGTTTGTAAGAAACTATATTTTCGGCGTTGTCAACTGTCGTGTAAATAATGTTCGTGTTTTTATTTATTTATTTGTTTGTAAGTTTTGTAATCAAATATTAAGTAACAATAAATAGTAATTTTTGATTGCTTGTGGGAATATATTATATTATCACGAAAGTACAGTAGATTAAGTTTACAAGAAAAACGGCCAACATGTAATAAATATTGAAGTTACAACATTCTTACACTAAATGAAAGCTTCGTTATGATGAACAAATTGTCCACTATTAGGCGTTCAAGGTAAATTTTGTTTTTCTAGAAAATCTTGAGGAATACATAATTTTCTGTGAGAATATTGCAATGTTCTGTGATATCGGAGTATTAGAGCAGTGAATACGATGTGCTTTTGTGTTTCTATCCGCCACCTTTTATTACAGAAGACCAATACACCATTACAAAAATTCTCTAAGTTCAAACAGTTATTAAAAAGGGCCTCCGGAGACGCGACTGTCTCTTATTTTCTTCTCTATTTATGTAGTTGACGATGCTCTATGGTCCCGTACGAGAGTGGTTGGTACGGTCAATCCCAGAGCAGACTGACTCCGAGGTGCTCGCTGCTTCTCAAGGAGAATCTTCGAGTTATTTTCGGCACTGGCACTAGTTAGATGACGTCTTTCTTCCTCGACATGTAACATCAAATAAAATGTAGTGTGCAAATAATTGGTTAATTAGGACTCTGATATTGAATTTACTGAGGGAGCCAAAATACGGAGAAAACAAGTATCACTGCCTGTTATTATTACATAAAGATGTCAAGTAAATTAAAGGAAAGAACAAGTGCTTCTACATCGCTTTCTTTCTCATTAAATGTAGTATTTCATTCACACAAAATCATTGAATTCAGTTTATCAAAACAAATCAAGTTGAAATAACAAATGAAATTGAAAGTCGGCTATTTTGTTCAATTACGCGAGAGACCAAACATTCAGCTTTGGACTCTGCGGTGACAGTATTAAGCATACACAAAAAGGAAAACACAACTTACATGTGAAAAAAAAAAAAGAGTTTTACGACACCACCAACTGAGTCACTTCCATATACTGTTCGTTGTCTCAGCCAGGATTAGAATCCGACTTCGAACGAGAATAAGAATCCGAATGAATCTTTGGGGTATTCCAGACCATTTTATATTGACTACACTATCTTGAACCCTGAGGTTCTGGAATAACCTTGTTTTTTAATTTACACTAATGATTCAAGAGATTTAGTGGCATCTTCAGACTTCTTCCTGAAGACTTAATTGAATGTGAATATACTTTATCCACTAAAATATTTTAAAACTCATTTTCTCTCCATTACGATATTCATCACCAAATTTACAAATTTATATTTTTTCTTAGAATAATTCTCTTACGTCCATTTCAAGACAAAACAATATTGCTTGTGTAAGTCTCTTTTTCACCTTGGAATAAAATTGTTAGTAGGCCTAAGTCTTAAATAAAATATGAAATTTTTATTATCCCCACTCTATCTTCGTAATTTCGTTGCAGTAGTCTGCTTTGTTGACATATAGCACGTGGGTGGCAGGCGTCACATGACTGGGTACATTACAATATTGTCTAGCTCAAATAATGAAAAGTCACGGAAGGAATCCAACCTGAGTTCAACATTAACAGTCTACTAAACAAAACTGAAAAGTACAATTTGTTTACCTTTGGGCGTTCTAGTGTTAAAGTAAGAGACAATAAGAGAACACTGAAAATACTTACGGACAAGATAAGATTTACTACACGTTTACTTAACCTTCGGTCGTGCGCATAACAGGCGAGCACTCTACTGTTGAGTCACCATGCCCCATCACAAACGATGTGAGAAGCGTTTCATCAACTCAAGTGCTGAACACCACCTCAAGGAAGATCAGTTCTATAATTCAATTCAAGGAAGGTCAGTTCTATATAAGACTACAATATGCGACAGCACGAACTTTATTTACAACTTAATACTTATTTACACAATAGTTAAAATCATCATAGTCTATGTACAATCGTAAAATTTCGAGTCAGTAAAAGTTTGTTCACAGAAAATAGTTTTGATCATTTAATCACTGAGATCTTCCTCGTCACTAAAGTAACTGCTTGGACGAATCCTCTTACGTGGAAGTTGTGGACTTTCGGAACCATATTCACCAGTTGCTATTTGATTGCGATATTTCTCCAGCTCTGCTTGCTCTTGCTGCAATAAATAAATAAGCAATTGTATAAATGTATATTTAAAAATACATAACAAATTGTAATTTTTAAAAGTAATCAACAATTTATCTTGCAAAGAATGCATGTAAACTCTCTCGTTAAATTTAATACACATCAGTTGTCGATTTTAACAAAAAGGGATGCGTTACTTCTCCAGAAAAGGCAATACAATTGGGTCAAAACCTTTTTTCACGCATGAACCGCATAAAAATATTGTATTTTTGCAATTTTTTTTTCGTTTGTTTTTAATCCTGAGAATTCCTATTTTGGGAATACACGAGGATAACGATCCAATATTGTTTATCCTCAGAACTGGACAAAACTCAAATATAATATCTCGCCTAATGACGCTATGGAATCTGTCTGCAAATACATATCACTTGAGACTCACACTTGCATTCAAATAATTTTAATTTTTGGTCTAAAATGATCTGAAATTTGTATTCCAGGATGGAGTTATATATACAAAAGCGATTAGCAAGAGTAATTCTGAGAAATTCAGGTCAATACTACGAGGAAAATAACTTACTTTACATAGGAGGGGTGCAGTGAACTTTATCAGATTGATCGAAATATATATATATTTTTAATAGATACACATACCCTACACGTTACTGTCCGAAACTTAGAAAGCACCAATTTTATTTTGTTTCACACAAAAAGACGTAATCCTCTGTAGAGTACTGTTATCTCGATGTCCTCCTTTCGCCTTTCACTCAATAGCGATACGATGTGGAAGGGATATGAGATGTTGGTAGTTTCCCGTTGGTATGGCCAACAGATGGATTGCTAACGTCAAATAAAAGCAAGGATAGGAGTTGTTAAAGATGTATTTTAGGAAGAGAAAAAGGGTAATTCGTGGGGATTTTGACTAGAGTCACGAAAAAGACTCAGAAAATGTTTTTATGTGAATTATTGTGCTCTGCGAAGCAGAAAGATAGACTCTACGCAAAAGTAACATAAAACACTGCAGATTTTCGAAATAAAGAATTGTGAAGGTACAATGTGTTGGACGCAAAACTAATGAGTGAGTGTTAGAAATTAGCTGAACATTAGCTGAAAAGCAACTGGATTCTGAGCAACGTGATAGAAGGGAAAAGACGGAGAAAAAGCTACAATTGATGGAGAGCATTAAAACAGAAAATTGCTACGTCAAGACGGGGTTACTTGTGGCCGGTGGTATATAAAAATCCTTAGTTTCAGGAAATTCACCTTCCAGTATTGGTAGAATACCCCAAAAAGATGACTGATTCAAAGTGCCTGTCGTCCATGTTTAAAGGTTTGCTTTTACTTAAATGAAAAAAAGTTCGGTTGGTCGAAGAAACTTTGGCGTGGAAAGGATAATCTCGATTTCGAAATATTATTGTGTAGATCAGATTTCACTACGTTCTTTGAATAAGCTCCCAGTTGCCCTCATGACGCTGGGTGGACGCCTCAAAGCCAACAAACACCATCTAATCTTTACGAACTGTGACCTACTTTTCCTCTGATCAAACCCAGCAGGGTCAATCCATGCAAAGTGATCAAGAAAAAAGAAAAATTGCCGCTCAACCTTTTCAAAAAAATCTAATTTTTTCATGAATGTTTATCCTATATCAGGGTACTTCGAAACCACAATTAATTATTTTTTTACATCATCACATGGCGACGCAGCGGCTGGCGCCATTTTGCATTTTTTCGATTTTAGGAGTACGTTGTTTTGAATATCTCAGCATGTATTTGTCCTACCAAATTGAAACTTGCTGGACGTCTCCAACCTCGTGCAGAGCTCTAAAACTTTGATCTCTTAACATTTTTTCCTAAAACTACTTGAAGGGGCTGAAATCAGGGTCTGCAATAGCAACATTTTTGGACATTGAAGACATGTTTGGGAAGAGGAAACAACTGACGTAGAGGTCTGAATTTGTGTGTGCATGTAGTCCGGGGTCATAAGTTAATACACAAAAATTTACAGACCTGTAACTGCTTCCAAAGGCCTGGAAAAAAAAATCGTAAAGTTGGGGAATTATGCCAATTTAGCATATTTCACTGTTCAATATCTCCAATGGGACTGGATAAAAAAATCTGAAATTTTAGGGTGTTAGTCGTATGTATAAATAGGGTGGACCATTTTTCTTAATACGCTCTTGCAACTTTTAAACTAATACACAAAACACGTATTGTGCCATGTAAATATCGGCAGGGGGACCAGGTTAAAATCGTTGCCAACCCAACATAAAGTTATTTTTTTTAAATGGAACCACGTCGGGTTATTACATATCTTAAATCTACATGTAAAACGAAAATTTACGATAACAGACTTATTATGCAATGTTGCAAAATAAGGACGCTATAGTATGACGAACATCTACATTTTGAGGCCTCTATAGAAGTAATAATACAAATGAGACAAACAGTACAAGGCACATCTAAAGTACTTTAGTGTCTAATACTATGATCATGATATAACGGATTTCGAATGAATAGGAACAAAGACATAAAGGATTGAAGTACTGACTTTTTTTTTTTTTAATGAAAAGCCTTTATTTCGGAAAAGTGTTCAAATAAGTACCTCATAATTGCATATATGGCTTTCAATGAATGTTAAGATTATAATGCTGTTAAGATAAGATATAATTTGCTTTATATCTCAAACCTGTTAAAGTTTGAGTTTACACACTTACAATATAAATAAAGGTTGTAAGTGTGTAAATTTGAATTTTTTTTCTAAATTTGAATTTTCATGAGCGAAATTGAAACCATCTTAACATCTCTCAAAACATTACAATCTGAAGTATCCAAATTATTAAACCAAAAGACATCCAAACGCTGACCAGTTCTAGAATACTGACTCGTACCTTGCTTTACAATTTGGAATCGAACAAAACTCTCTGAACTACCTCACAATTCTATCTGCCCATTTGCCATCTAAAAAAATTATTTTCAACTAGTTTTGCTACAAGAGACTTCATGCGATTCACTTTAATATCAGATCCTCAGAAACATTAAGCTCCCAACATGAAAGTGCTGTAGTCAGTTTATAATTTAAAGGTGATTCTTCCTTCAAAAGTGTAAGAACAAAATTCTGTAGACACTTTTTGCAATTTCGTCGAAAATTCAAAATATTTAAATCCGTTATTGGTTGACATTTCTTAAAGGCAGTATATGTAGCAAAAACTAATGTCAACATGTGTTGGTGAAACTGTAACACATAATTTTTAATGAAAATATATAGTTTTGCTCAGCAAGTAACTAGTGTATCTAATTTTTCATAGGAAGATGTTTTTTAATTTTCCATATCAATGCGTATACATGAAATTTGAACTAAAAGCTTCTGGTTTTATATATATATATTTTTTTTTAATAATTATCACAGCTACTATACTACTATAAAGATGACAGAGGAACGTCAGTCTGAAATTCAGTAAGAAAAGGTTCTCTTCCTGAAGCAAGTGCTTTTAAAAAATGCAAGTTTAGGAACAAGCATTTTATCTTCTTCCAATATACCTGACACGAACTGACAGCTCGAAGAACTCTGAACTTACGTATCCTTCCTAACATCTTAAATATATAAGAGCAGATAGGGATAAATGTCAATAAATAGCTCACTGAGTAACTGGCCAACATAGAACAAAACTTCATTGGAAATTTTCTGAGTCTCTATAGATATATTCGGCATCCTTAAATAAATTACGCACCACTCTTAGAAATTACGCACCACGATTCTCCAGTTGCTGCCTCAATTGCAGCCTTAAATGTTCCATGCAAGCAAGGTAAGTAATTCACAGCTTCTTAATTCACAGCTATCAAGTATTATAAGGTAATTTGGTGACGTCTTGATATCTGACTTAAAGGTATACAAAATGTAAAGCTTACATTGCGGACATCCATTGAAATTTGAATGATGTTTTTTTAAGTTCAACGATGAGTACGTGTGTTTGAAAGCAATAAAAAGATCAGAAATAGAATTTCCTAACAACGCTCATGACAAATAACACGTGCACACGTGCCTTTTCACGGTACTCTAGAATCGCACATTTACATCTCATTTAACAACTGAATTAGTTTACTTCTAAAGTATGGCGACAATAATCCACAAACGAAAGTGCACGCTATTGTATCACGTTAAAGCTGGATTTCCTGACTATCCCATTGTCTGGGAACATAAAATTGAATATTTTGGTATCTTTAGCAGCAGTGGCATTGACGTACAAACATAGAATGTATTTCCTCCGACGTGGACGACTTGTTGCGGGAAAGGTGGTGAAGAAAGCAATGCCAGTCACATCAGTTGCCTGTGCATCGTTACAGTGTGCAGATCGCTCCTAGATTGAACCTCTGTTCGACTTTACGATGCCACCTTTAATGGAGCAATGATATGCGACAATATTTTGTGTTCGGCTAGAAAAATCAGTTTCGGAGACCATGACTACAATTAATGATACTTACAGGGATAAAGCAATGTCTCATGGAATGGTTTATCAGTGGCACCGGTAGAGCAGGGCGAAGGCTGATGACGCGAAACGCCCTAGATGTTCGTCAACGACACAATGCGACGAAAACGTGCAAAAAGTGAGAGAAAAGATCAATTCCGATCGATGTCTGAGTGTCAGATTATCAGCACAAGAATGCAATATTCGGAAAACCACAATGCATCGTATTCTTTCAGAAGATATAACCATGAGAAAGGTGCGTGCCAGATGGTCCCCAAGGTGCTGTCGGAACATCAGAAAGCTGCTCGTGTAACATTCTCGCGTGAACTGTTGGACTGATTTGAAAGTGAACCTTTTATATATATATATATATATATATACATAATGTGGTTACTAGTGACCAGACATGAGTTTTTGAGTACGACCCCATATCAAAAAGACAGTACAGAGTGGAAGATGAAGAGTTCCCGCGCCCAGAAAAAGCAAGGATGAGTAAGTCCAGAGTAAAAAGGCGATGCCCATTTTTTTTTTTTTTTTTTTCCTCAAAACGCGTTAGCTACACAGAGTTTATGCCGCAGAGACAAACACTTAACAGTAAGTTTTATGTGGAAGTCAACGAAAGACTGCGGAAAAGAGTGCAACGATTTATGAAGGAGTCTTTGCCAAATGGAGGCTGCACCACGACAATGTGCCGTCCCACACCGCCTTCCTCGTAAACGAATAACTGATTAAGCGAAGGTGGCAGCGCTGTCACAACCACACTACAGACCCGTTTTGGCACCACTGGACTTCTTTTTGTTTCCAAGAATAGAAAGGGGCTTGAAAGGCAACCATTTTGAAACGCTGGATACGACAAAGAGGGCGTGACAAGATTCCTGTCGACACCTTCTAAAAAAAGCGTACGCTGACTGGCAACGGGTGCCGGTACACAAAAGAGCTAGTTGGAAGAATTTTATTAAACTTTACTTTGATTTGCAATAAATTTGTTTTCTCGGATTTATTCTACTTAGTTTTGGGACAGACCCTGTATGTCATACACTCTAATTTCCATTTGATTTTCAGGTTAGCGTCCACTTCAGCAGCAAGGCTATATGAGACGTAAACCTACCTTTTCCTTTTTGACACACAGCCAATCTTTGTGTTTAGCCTACGCATTTAAGATAAGACATGAAAATGATGAAACATTATTACACGATAATAAAGTGTATACACTCATTCTCTGGTTGCTATTTATTCATTTGGAATTTCTTGTAATAATGAATTTATCATGTTGTATTCCCCATTAGTTTCGGGCATTTGGACGAAGTTCTATTTTCCAGTAATGAATATTATCGCGAAAGTAAACTCAATCACCACGCCAGAAAGCGAGCAAAGAACAGCTTATTTCTAAGAAAAATAACATTTTGTCCAGGAACATTATTTACACAGGTGGCTTGTTTTCTTGATTCACAAAGGGACTAACTGTCCTAATACTGACAAGTAAACCTTACGTTTGGGTGAATCGAGTTGCTGACTGAGACACATATGAGAAAGTAGTACTAAATGTGGTCAGTATTTCAGTGAAGTTGCAGGTGCGAAGCTCCAGGGGTTTAGGAGATACAGCTACCAGAACATCACATGGAAGTGCATAATAGTCTTCATACAGTTGGAGGTAAAAGCTCTGTAAGATTTCTTGTAACGACAAAAGGTGAATAACAAATATATGGGTACATATTAGGACTAGGGGAAGTCATATAGTAAGCGTATACCTGACGGCGGCCATCTTGAAATCCGCCATTTTGCATTTTTAAAATAGGAATAGGGTTATGTGATACATGATTTAAGGCGCAAATTTAATCAGAAGAACAATGGTGACGTTAATTATGATTTACGCGCAATTGGTAAAAAGTTACAGGGAAACTAAATATTGTTGCAGCATATGTATTAGTCCTTACCCCACCTTGTAAATTTTGTGTTAATAATAATAAGTAAATAAAAAGCAGGTGGATAAATATTAGGTCTATGGTCAGAGTTGCCTTGATTGCGTCCATGTTTAAATCCGTCATTTTGAATCAGACAAAGGTTTTAAACAAAACGCATAACATTGACACCTTATTAATAGCAAATTTTACCATAAATCCAACGGTATAACCATTTTTGCTTTATCATTAACCAGCATTTGTTATCGCATAAACAAGTTGCTAATTTAAGGAAAAATGACCAAAGTGGAATTGAGTCATAATTGAACTTGGTCTTTCTTCCAGAAAAGTCCTCAATTAGTACAATCAATATGTAGTTCAGAAAAGAGTGCATGACTTGCACAAATTCTCTGCTCACAGTGAGCACACCTGACAAAGGCAATCGCGTTACACTTGACACATTTGTCGTTAACAATTCCGTCAAAGCAGTAGTCGTAAGGAGCGATCCAACGTCCAGGTTCTTCATTCAAATATCCAGCCTGATTAAAAGCGAATCGAATCATATTGCGAAAACGAGGAGCACTGAACTGGTAAATTGTAAACGACTGAAGTTGCATGAACCTATCCCTAATTCAAACTTTTGTCTGATTCAAAATGGGGGATTTGAACATGGCCGCCATCAAGGCAACTCTTACCATAAACCTAATATTTATCCACCTGCTTTTTATTTGCTTATTATCATTAACACAAAATTTACAAGGTGGGGTGAAGGACTAATACATATGCTGCAACAATATTTAATTCCCCTGTGAATTTTTACCAATTGCGCGTAAATCAAAATTAACGTCATCATTGTTCTTCTGATTAAATTTGCGCCTTAAATCATGTATCACATGACCCTATTCCTATTTTAAAACCTTAACCTTAATTCAAAATGGCGGATTTCAAGATAGCCACCGTCAGGTATACGCTTACTATATGACTTCCCCCTAGTCCTAATATCTACCCATATATTTGTTTCACCTTTTGTCGTTAAGAGAGGTCTTACAGGGCTTTTATCTCCAACTGTATGAAGACTATTCTGTACTTCCATGTGATGTTCTGGTAGCTGTATCTCCTAAACCCCTGGAGCTTCGCACCTACAACTTCACTGAAATACTGACCACATTTAGTACTACTTTCTCATATGTGTCTCAGTCAGCAACTCGATTCACCCAAACGTAAGGTTTACTTGTGAGATGGACACCGCTCTTCTGAAACATGTTTGATCAGTTTCCTTCATTCAATGTGACACGTGATAATGATAATGAACCGTCAGCGGGAAGAAACCTGTTTGCTTCCCTAGTTCCAAAACCTACGTTTTTTGGCGAAAAACAAGGTATAGAACAACAACACATGAACATGACAGAGCTCTACAGTAAAAGTATGATGATATCAACATTAAAACATACATTACATATCATGAAACTTTGTTAATTCCACAGCGTACTGGAAAGAAATTATTATTTTGTAATAATTTGAATTGCAAATTCTAGTGGTCCATTTTTTCCTTTTATTTCACTGCGAATTGAGATCCTGTCTTTATTACGTATTTTTGGAGAGGGGTGTTACCATGGCGGCACACCCTCCATCCCTTGGAACAGTTTTTGTGTCCCTCTCAAAAGCTGCATTCCAGTTACAAAATATTTTTACACTTCTTGTCTGAAATAATGATGTTTTATAATACCTTGAACATTTCATATTGGCATTAAAAGAGCATACAAAAAAAACAAAAAAAAAAAAAGTGAATAATCCATATTACATATATATATATATATATATATAATATATTTAAGAAAAAAATTGTGAAACGCATCATCATTAATATATAACTACAAAACTGTAACTATTGATGGAAAATGATTAAATATGTACCTACAAATGTATAACAATTAATAAATATTGAGTTAATAAGCACTTTGGTATCCAATATTTAAAGAACAAGAGTGCCATGAAATTAATTCTGCGAGTATTCACTAAGTATTGACCCAATGCATACGGTGATGTGCAACTTTATTAGCAATTTTCATAAAGTCAATAGCACTTCTAAAATAAAGCTCCTGGCAAATTAAAATACACTACAATGAAAACAAAGAAGCTCAAATATGAGTAAAATGTTTTCCAAAATCCTTCCATTTGCGGGATTAGCACCTACACTTAATGCAGGACAGAAAATTCCGATAAAATCGAAATTATTGGCAATGAGAGAAAAAAAAAAAGTTGAAATTATGTGTGCGTCGACAATGAATTTAAGATTCGATCATCAATCTGCATTTTGTGGATGATTCATCAATATGATATTCCACTGCACAAGCGAAAACAAGAAAATAATGCGCATAAGTACAGAACATAGGTTTGTTACACATCATTAGGGGAAAACACAAATATGTTTTTACGTCGGAAGTTAGCAACTCACTCATCTTTGAAATCACCTTAGAATTTTCATTTTAAATGTTTATAGAGTGTTTATAGAACAAATCAAAATTCTCCGACTTCAAGCAGAATTTCCTGATTTTAAGCAGAATTCGTTGACTTTTCCAGGTTTTAGAGATTTGTCACCATCCACTGTTTACGCTACCAAGAGAACAGTACACAGTATAGTTAATAAGAATTGTCATTAACTGCTTCATTTCATTAATTTTTGTTGAAATAAAATACTGCCCAAACATGAGACACATACCATTTGATTGATCTCATTCAAGTGAACAAAATGATATGTTTTGGAACAGCACATAAATAAATAATGTAGTCCAGCAGTATATAAATAAATAAATGGATAAATAAATAAATAGTGTAGTCCAGCAGTACATAAATAAATAGATAAATAGAATTCCAGCAAAATAAAAACTATCAGTTGCATTAGATTAGCAACAAACGCTATAAAAATTATTTGTTGCTAATCTAATGCAACTGATAGTTTTTATTCTGCTGGAATTCTATTTATCTATTTATTTATGTATTGCTGGACTACACTATTTATTTATTTATCCATTTATTTATTTATATACTGCTGGACTACATTATTTATTTATGTGCTGCTAGCCTACAGTATTTATTTATTTATCCATTTATTTATTTATATCCTGTTGGACTACACTATTTATTTATGTGCTGCTAGCCTACAGTATTTATTTATTTATCCATTTATTTATTTATATACTGCTGGACTACACTATTTATTTATTTATATATTTATATACTGCTGGGCTACACTATTTATTTATTTATTTATGTAATGCTGGACTAGACTACTTATTTATTTATCTATTTGTTTACTGCGTATGAAAAATATACAGTATTAACTATTACGTAGCAGATTGTATATATTGTTCTTTAATTTCTCCTAACAGTGATGTGATGCTATTTGTAAATGTAGAACGAGGAAGAAGAAACCGGAGACAATCCACGGACACAATCATGTCCAACAAAATTCCACACAGCCCAAAAACTGTATTTGGAAAGTATTTCTTATTTCATAAAGGCAAAATACAACAGGTAATCAGGTCATCATATACATATTAGGAAACTGCGAAAGCTCATTTCGTCCACTTTCACCAAACGAGGCTAATATAAAGTTGTACAATAAAACAATAATAATAATAACTGACACTTAACAATTACTGAAAGTATTATTTCAACAAATCCAGCGCACACACCGCAATGTTTAGAAAAAGTCTGAAATAATAAAGAGGCTTTTCTGATTCGAGAATCTGGTTTGTATTTTCTTCAGCCTTGTCTACGCTCAAGAACTTTCACCAGAATTTT
The DNA here is from genome assembly GCF_964235325.1 of Thermobia domestica. Classification (NCBI taxonomy): domain Eukaryota; kingdom Metazoa; phylum Arthropoda; class Insecta; order Zygentoma; family Lepismatidae; genus Thermobia; species Thermobia domestica. The sequence goes on from NC_137460.1 coordinate 234,925,163, forward strand.
GAAAGTTTGGAATCTTGGGTTAGCTACCTTTTCTTTTTAAAGAGTTAAGAACCAAAAGTGCTTTATATGTTTACGTTATTATTAAAGAAAAACCATCAGTGTCCGTCCGGGGGACAGGTAAGCCTCAAGAAGTATTTAATATATCATTATTATTTTGGCCAGGGACATAGAGGGTTAGAACTTAAGAACAAAGTTCGTTGATGGAGAAGATTCATCCTCCGGAAATATAGAAATCAATTATTTCAGATTGAAACGTTTTTTCCTACTAATTTTTCCTGGTTCGCGACACGGTGAGCAATACCGTTTATGATTACGACTACAATTTTATTTTTAACCGCCTCTACCATTTCCATATCTGTCCAACGCTATCCTTTTTTATTTTTAAAATACAGTATACGCTTTTTTTTTTTTTTTTTTTTTTTTTTTTACTGTAAATATTTCTTATCAGACAAGATTCCCGTATTTGGAATACAACAAAATATTAGTATCAAACAATAACACTAACGCAACATCTTAGCATTTTCAATACACTCAGAGATAACAAATCTCTTAACTGCGCCTATCTCTGATTAACTACAAAGAACAAAACTAATTTGTTTTTTTTTCTTCTGTAGCATTTAAATCTTTGATTAATTTGTTGTTCTTTCAAAGCTTAAAGTTTTAACATCTTTTCGTGCTCCTCAAGCCCAGGATTCCCACTGTACTGGCAAATTTAGAAAAGCCAGTGCTCGTAAAAAGTCCTGAAAAAGTCAGATAATTTAATGGAAAATTGAAAAAAAAAAAAGTCAAGCAATTTTAAATACGGATTTTTTATTTTCAGAACCCATTTCTCTTTTTGCCTTGCAGCTATTTGTAGGAGATATTTTATAAAATTAATTAGTTCGTTCTGCAAAATTTTTCTACCTACATGCAAACTATATACATGTACAGTCAGCGACAAAAGTTCTTTCTGTTTGATGAGATAAGTTTCGTAAATAACTTCAGAATGGAAGAACAATTTGAATAGTTTCCAGTAAACTAAAAAGAACGTACTTTTCTGTGCGTTGCAGCCATATCATCGATACCAAAATATATTTTACCAAACGGAACGAACTTTTGTCGCTGACTACAAACGTAGTAGATAAGGAACCACTTAATTGGAAAATATAGTTGATTTTTTTTTTTTTTTATTTTATTTTTTTTTTACATTATATATAATCTAGAAATCTGCAAATCGTTATCTGGAAAACCTGGAAGTCAAGATATTCCTGTTTGCCAAATAAGTTAGAACCCTGTTATTTCTAAAGATAATCTTTTCAGAGCTTTTTTTATCCTCTTACTTTGGAATCCACATTGATTGATTGAGCGAGCATCTCTATCTTCTGCGAGCAGCTCTAACGCTAGTTAACATAGTCTGAATATTTTCGTAAAATCTGATGTCACTTTCAGTGACTCTGCTATGAAATATAGCAATTTTCCTGGCTCAAGAGATATTTTGACATGTTCTCTGATTTATTTCAATTTTCTTGATTTTTCATGTCCTTCCCTGACTTTTTTGCATTACCTTCCAGACTTCTAAGTTTTCTAGGACAAAATTGATAAAATGTTTCATTTACAAAACTCATGCTAAATAGAAAAGTATTTAGCTAGTGTTTGGTAACCTGGAAATACATTCCAATTATACTTGTGATTATTAAATGTCTAAATCGTACAAAGAATAGTCTGACATATTGTTAAATATGATGAAAAATTTATAAATGTAGATACCAAAATCGTATCCCCAACATTAACTAGTTTCTTGCAGGAACACAAGAATGTTAATCAGAGGGAGGAGGAACTGGCACCATGAAAAAGGTGGTGGGACATATATTGGAATGGCGCCGTATTGATTGTTCTGACAAGGGAATATACGGTCATCATTTGTAGATTTTGTTGCCACAGACATTTTATATTATGTTGATAACCACAGATGATTTTAACTATAACGTAAGACATAATTTTGAAATAAAGATACTTCGAACAAAAGCTCTGTTATATTGATAATGTAGGAAACAACCAGTTTTTAACACATCAGTTCCTCTATAAGTGCGAATTCAATGATACACAGAGCGAAAAAAAAATGCACAAATCGTCCGGGACTCGAATTCAGGATCTTCGGCGCACCGTGCCGATGCGTTAACCACCATGCTACCTAGGGAATATATATGGCTATTCAGGGAGCCCAATGGGCACCATAGTGGTTAACGCGTCGGCATGGTATGCCAACGATCTCGGGTTTGACTTTCGGTCCAGTCCTGCATTTTTTTTATTCTTTGGATATCATAGAAGTGCTTTTAGTTTGATTACAGAAGCCAGCCGCGGGGCTCCATCAATACAGATGTAATTTCAGGTTAGCCAAGCTAGCACACGTCTTGGAAAGTTATTAGCAACAAAGATTCCCAAGATACATGTATTGTTCCTGAAAAATTATGTAAATATTTCAGGGAAATTTATTCATTTTATGTTTGATTTTAAATATATATATATATATATATATATATATATATATATATTTTGGGGGGGGGGGTGTCATGGACGCACCGGACAATTGTTCGGTTGCTCGGCAGGCTAGACCACCCCCTGATGTTAAGATATCTTTGTCCTTTTATTATTAAATTTGCATTATATACAAGTTTTGTACTAAATTTCTTTTCTTGTAAGTTATAAAAAGTAGCATAGAATACACACGTAGCCAATCTGCTACTCGATGTATTCTGCAGTTTTTTTGAATCTGTTCTTCGGAAGGTTAACTAGGAAGAAATAAAATATATTGGTTACCTCAAGTCGTATGGCAGCGCTGAGAGTTTCAAGATCTGGTTCCACTTCTTCCTCTTCACTTAGTGGTTCCTCCTCCTCCTCCTCTTCTTCTTCTCCTGCAGGTTTTTTCTTCCGTCGTTTCCGTTTCTTTACCTTGATCTCAGCTTCATCATCTTCATCACCCTTCTTCTTTCGCTTCCGTTCCTTCTTTTTCGGTTGCTCTCTTTCGCCCAGTGCATTCCGTGGACACACATAGCTCAGGTGGCCTTCCTCGCCACATTCGTAACAGCGGGATTTGTCCGGGTAGTTTCGACGTCGGATGAACTCCGGCGCTCGACCGTTGTCGCGGGCGATGCTACTTTTGATAGTGCGCCCGAACATCTGCAAGCGGAAAACATGAAATGTAACTGCAGCAATATGAACTCATACTTTATATAAATCGGGTTTAAGCAGTGTAATATTCTACTTTTTTAACAATCTGTTCTCTCTCTCTCTACATATATATATATATGGAAAGAAATTAAATGAAATGAAATCTGTAAGTTTTAAGTCCCACGGTTATGCCGGTTAGGCTAAAGGAGACGGTGATTATGAGAAATAAATGAAATGGTGGAATGAAGAAAGTGGGAGGAAACGGGAGAACCCAGAGAAAACCCACGAGCACGGTGTTTGTCCACTATAAAGTCCATACAGCGCGAGCTGGGATCAAACCAGGGACCCCAAGCACCGGAACGCTCTACCACTGAGCCACCGCGCCCAGATGGATATATATAGAAAGCAGTGGCGTGCCGTGACTTTTCTCACAGGGGACTAGGTTCGAAGAGAATGTGTGCTGTAGAGTGAAGGTCCTGAGTAGTATTGTTCACACCAAATAACACAATTTATATGTTTCTGTAAACGCTTCTTCTACCAAGCCTCTTTCTTTCAAGAAATGGATCATTTCAGTCGCAGTTTTATTTGAAAAATCTAAGAGTCTGTAAACCTATATTAATTCACTCCGCAAATTATTAAAATAAAATTAAAAAAAAAAAAAAAAAAAAAAACTCCCGTAAATTGATTTAAGGGTCAAAAACAAGCAATCAGAAAATCGAGATTTCAAGCACTGAAAATTCTTTACATCTAACAGCTCAAGAAATTGTAACTCACTGAGATCTTGAAATCACAGTATCAATAATGTCATTGAAGATACGCACATATTTAATTTCTGAATCTGTTGAGTCATCTACTTTACGTCTTTTATTAGAAGGTTCCCGTTGTCATCCAATTCTAGTTTTCTATAAGTCTTCAAAATCGTTTCTTGCATTTCTAAGTTGAGATACCATCTTTTGTACTTTTTGGATGCAATATTTCACATCCAAGGTTTTACTTTAAAGAATGTTGAATAGTATATCCGTGCGGAGAAATGCAAAATCGAAATCCTTCAATGATAACTCACACATTTATTTCTTTTTTTCTTTTTTGTAGTCGTGAAAGTTTCGGTGTCGCAATTATCTGAATCTTCTACAATGTTCTCAGAACACCCTAAGAGTTCTATTTGATTTTCATTTACTGCATTCACAATTTTGGAATTGTAATTCCATCTTATAGTGGCAACCGTTGGAAATCGCATAGTTACTTCTGATTCAGCAAGCGCGTTACAGCGTTTCGATGAATATGAAAAGAAATTTGGAATGCCACTTATTCTAAAAAATATTTTACATTCCTTGATGTGATTAACAGACTGTGGAACAACGAGATTGAGTCTGTGATGATAGCAGTGTATGGTGAGTGCACTCAAACACCTTTTCACAAAAGATTGTAAACCGTTCAAATGTCCAGAAAATGTGGCAGCTCCATCCATAGACTAGTGCTACAAGCTTTTGATTACAATTAAAATGAGAGAGAATTTGGAAAGCATGCTCACTTAGAGCAGTTGCAGTCCAATCACTAGTAACATCTGCAAAACAAATAAATCTTTCATGAATTGCCGTCTTTCACGTACCGATTGAATGTTGAGAGATCTTTGCAATGTCCGTAGTTTTGTCCAACATTATTGCTGTAAGATAGTGTATTGTTTATTTCTGATTTAATTTTATCCAGAATTACTCACCAACACATTTAATAATATAATTTTGAATTCTGTTTGACGTTCCTTTAAACACTCCCATGCTGTGAAGATGACAAATCAACATGGGCGCCCGAACGAGAGAGCAGGGTGGGGCCCGGGCCTTCCTCTGGCTCACGAAAATGTATACGTAATATAGCAAATCACGTATATTAAATACCAGAAATACCAGACGCAACATAGCAGCCATGGAGATGGGCCCCTCCCTAGAAAATTTTCTTCAGGCGCCCCTGCAAGTCCATTTAGTGTCGTACTTAGAAAGTAACTGAATTACTTCAATATAATTTCCCTAATTGACAGAATCTTCCTGTTTGTTATGACTTCTAAATGATAGCTCTTGTTTAACCATAAAACAAGAGGAATAAATCAATCGGTTCATTAGTTCTCGGTTTGAATCAACTTCTGCATTGCTTGCTCAATTGAAAATCAATTCTGGTTTCCCGAAAGTTTTCAATTTAGTTATTGTGGACAGGTGTGAATAACATTTTTCTTGGCGCAACTTGGGTTTGTGAAAATTGTTCATGTTACAAAAGCCATCATTATTCCACACGTCCTTTTCTATGTGGAACAGAATACAAGGCCAGCAATACAGTTTGTTTCTTGTCTTACATGCAGTTAGCTATTTTGAAGAAGCAAAATAATCCGTTTTGATATTATGTATATAATCTTTCATTTTTGTCTGAATGGAAATGCTTGGAGTTGTTCTACCACTGGTTATTATTTGTTGCATTTCTTGAAAATTAAGGAATCCAATGGTCCAGAATACAAGACTGAAACGGCCTATCCCCACCCCTACTGTCCCCTATACCAATTGAAGTAATATCACTGCTTGCGCCATCGCTTTGCTGCAAGGGACTCGATTTCTCAGACGAGTCCCCTTCCATACTTTATTCTTCGAGTCATTTGCAAAATATATTGATAATCTAAAAAGTTCACACTTCACTAGATCTCTTAAAGTGTCAAGCTTAATACTGTAAATTTAATAGCGTTAAAACTATTAACTGTAAAAAGCAAACGAGCATTAAATTCGCTTACGACAGAACGCCCGTGCTTAGAGCTTAGACAACATAATATGAGGACTAGCTGACTGGACCCTGTTCCCTTCCCCGAGAAAAACCGATTAAAACCCGAGCGTTTCCGATCTCCACTTCGCTGTCGCACCCAGCACACGGGCGCTGACTATAGTTGTGTCAGAACAATTGAAATAGTGTTATTTTACAAAAATAGAGAAATAAAAACAGTTTTCGTTTTCTTTGGTATATATTTATCACAAAATACTTTAATTAAAATTCCAGGGGACTAGCCTAGTCCCCTAGTCCGCTTGACGGCACGCCGCTGATAGAAAGAGAGAGAGTAGATGGATAGGTAGGTAAATAGATATAACTCTTTTAAGAAACAAACCATACAAGATAGACGAAAGCAGATTTTTGTTTTACTGGATACCATAAGTGACAAGTAGAGACCTGCACAACATCCTAATACAAAGTGACGTGAAGAAATTAGGTAGCACTGTAAATATCTTGGAAACAAATTATCCAAGATAGATGGTTGTCAAAAAGTATTGGAAAGTCCTTAATCCAGCAATGGATCGACAATTGTTAATAATGGTATGTATGCGTTTCAAATATAAATAAGTCTCGCCACTACACTTATGTGAACCCAGTTCTCATTCTTGATATGTGAACATTTGAAATTAAGAAATAAACGCTTATACCTTGTTCTCAGAGATCATATGTTTAAGCCTGTAGCTGTAAGAATTTCTGAAAACAAAGATAGTTAAACTAAAATTTACTGTTCCTTGGTATAACTGGGTATATAGCAAACGGTTTTGCGAACTCGAAATATTTTAACAACCGATTCTAATGAACCGGCTGAATAGCACCACTGGGTTCAAGTATAATTTTCACGGATGAGACACTGCAAAATTCTATTAAAAAGACCTAAAACACTAACTCAGAGAATTATTGAAACACTGCGAGAAAATATCACAGAGAACAATACCTAACGCCTTACAAAATAGCACATAAAAGTGTTGTTAATACGTTGATATACTTTTTCGTTTTCTGTTTGAAATGGTCTTAACTAATGAATATATGATCTTAACTAACGAAAAATGCTTTACATCACGCACTAGTCAAGATGAGGGAAAAGAAAAAAGATTTACCGTATGAAGTCGTTTCATATGAAATGGCTGTTTTTCTGTTGATTGATTTTCTTTTTAATATATCTTGTATACTTTAAAGTCCAATAAAAGTTGTTATATATCATTTAATTACTTATCGTTTACTCTATTTAAACATATATTTATTTTTCAGATTAGGCCACAAATATTGAAGAAATTATAAATTAAGTATTGACATAGGAACTCACAATATATGACTTCTTATATTTATGAATTCGAATTTTGACATTCTGCAGTCTAAGCAAGTGGAAACGACAATATTACTTTTGCGAAGAATATTGCTAATGAACGCAGTGAGACGCTAACTTAAGAAATTTTGATCAGGAAATATGGTCTTACAAAATGGGCTCCGTAAGAGACCTGAGAGCGCCCTTTATGATGATAGCCTGAATACATTAGTTGAAGCTAATCCATAACTTTTCAAGAACCTGTTGGCGAATTTGAAGTAGCTCATAACCATAGTTACAGAAACCTTGCAACTCTCGGGAAGATGAAAATGCTTGAAGAATGGGTTATTCACGAGTTGAGAGAAGAGAAAAATGTTAATTAACTATATTTGTCGTTTGAAGATTTGCACATCATTGAGTATTAAACAAACCAACTAAAAAGTCCGTTTCTGGCTCTTCTAATCTCATATAATGAAAAATGGATACTCTATGATAATCGCAGAAGTTTCGTACCAATGGTTGAATGTAAATCAAAAGCCAAAGCGTACACTCAAACCAAACTCAATCCCAATGAAGATTTTCCAGTGGTAATAGATTGATGAAATCAAGGGGAAGTTATCCATTACAACTTCTTAAAAATACGCGGAATAATTAATATATAGTATTAGTGTCACAAATTGATATTGTGAATCAAAAATTATTTACTTCAGGGCCTACTTTGGTGAACAAAATAGGAGTAATTTTCCTGCATCAAAATTCACGACCACATGTTTCGCGTGTGACCCCACAGAAACTAAAAGGGTTGGAGTTTAAGGTTTTGCTTCGTCCACCATCATACTCATTAGACTTGTCTCCTACTGATTATAACCTCTTTACATACTCAGATGCCGGTTCCGGTGAACAAACGCTTCATCGATCAGTAAGCTACCAAAACAGCGTTTAAAGAATTTTTCAGTGACTCTAAGACTAAGACGTTCTTTAAAACTGGCATAAAAACTCTTTGTAGTCGATGAGGGAAGTGTACTGATACAGGTAGAGCATATTTTCTTCGAATATTTTCAAAAATTATGTCTTTATGACACAAGTAACACCTATGTGCTCAATCGGTCATTTCACATGGAACAACCTAATATAATGTGACGTTAATACATGAAACAATAATAAGAGGTATTGAAATGGGATCTATTGTATTATTGTTTGATTAATATGACTTATCTTAAGGAACCAGGTATTACGGATACGAAAAAGCTATGAAGTACGTAGTGTCGTGTCTTGTCGTTACATGCCTACTTGTTGAAAACTGTATGTGTCTGTAAGTACTGTCTCACTACTAATACGAGGGCAATTCAGAAAGTAAGAGCTCCAAAGTGATACCTTTATTTGTGTTTGACAGATAGCACCGATACAGGTATCAGTGAAAAGCTTGCAATATCAGTTACAAATTGTGGCATTATTTTTCATTACGGACACACTTGCGCCAACGCGAAATAAGGTTTCTCATGCTGTCGGCGAAGAATTGCCAAACTGGTGCTTCCATCTCTGTCACAACTGTAGCGTTGGTCCTTAAGGTGATCCTTAAGTTTGGGAAAATAAAGTCAAAGGGAGCAAGATCTGGACTATAGGCAGGATGAGGCAGAATGTCAACAACACTTCGCCAGAAGATGGGACAACTTTGAATTTTTTTGGCGGAGGACATGTGGCGTACTTCATCGACTGACGCTTCGCTTCCGGGTCGTAATGGCGTATCTACGACTCGTCGTCGGTAATGGATGTTCCTGGGCGCACAACCTTCCGCAGTCAGAAATTCAATGACAGTTCGTTGTTTCAACCGGATGTCATCAGTGCTCCATTACTCTGGAACGAGATAGGAAGGTGGAACAAGTAACATTCTATAGCTTAAACACTAGTGCATTAATAATAAACAGTTCACAATGTTTTCAGTACTATTGGCCAAGTAGTGGGCTTGGAGGCATTACTTTCTGAGTTACCTTCGTAGAATAATTCGTGTTTAGTGCAATGTTAAAACAGAGCAAATAAGAATGTGAGTAGGTCAAGATCTGTATTCATTTCTCATTGCTGAGCGGAAAAGTGAGTAGAGCGGCTCTCGAAGTCATACCACTTTGGTATATTCTTGCTGTATTCGGGACATTTTCCATAATACACCGAGAAGTATATTTACTCTATATATGTGTCCTGCCAAAAACTTCAGAAAAAAATAAATTAATTTCAGTAAGTAGAAATTAATAAAAATACAGAAAGAAACATTAGTTCTTTTAGCAAAATACAGGAACCCTTCTCCTTTTATTTTCATAAAGTAAATATTCTCGGATTATGCATGGTTCCCGTCAGTGTTTGTAGTATCAGGAAAATTCACTAATTTCACTGGGAATTTAGCCAAAAAGGAAAAAGGGAATTTTTAATAAAACGTGAAAATCCAGAGAAATTCTCGCGCTGAACCAATATAAATGTTTAAATTTTTCTTTGTTCTTCATAAATAAATCCGTACGTGTTTACGTGTGTGTGTGTTCAATGTAACATAATTCGCACCAATTGTTGGCTGGGTGTTTTTTTTTTTTTTTTTGTTTAAAAAAAGGCGAAGGAAAAAAATTAAAACAAAAATCAAATGAATAAAACAAATGTGATTGGCACTTCCTTTAATATTGCTACATTAATCTTACCACATAACTTCTGTCATAAGAATTGGACACTCTACAAACTAGGGAAAATTTGATAAAAGAAAGGAAAATTTTGTGTCAGTCGAGAGAAATTTTCTTAAGGAAATCTACGAACACTGGTTCCCATACATTCCCGTTTTCCGAGATTGTCATTGGTCCCTGTGTCCCGGAAGATTCGTTCGGAACAGTCAGATGTCCCGATATTAAGGAACAAGAATTATTTTTACTTGTATATGTACTTATTTAGAAGCTGCTACTTATTGTTAGTAAATATTCACCTGCTTATTTAATTTACTGTAACTTACTTAAACATTTTAGTTAATGACTATTTTCATTACTGCCAGAATATTTTATTCCAAATGGTGTGATGACGGTAATACTGACAAATACGCGAACTTGTTTCTCGAGATGAACAGAGATGAATACTTTTGAGAATCGATTCCGTACTCGATTCTACAACGAGAGAATTTATCCTGGACGTGAATCACAATCGATTTTCTCCGTATCTAATACCAAACGATTCCCGCTCGTACAATTTATTAGAGTACATTAGTGGCAAACAAATTGTATTTCATGTTAAGTAATTGTGATTTGGCTATAATAACCGGATATTTTAACAAGTGTCCCGGTCTCTATGTGGAAGTTTATGGCAACTTTCGAACTATGCAAAAATCTAACCTGAAAATTGGAAAATAGTAAAAGGAAGATTAGAATATGCTGACTAACTAGTTTTGTGAGAAAAGTATTTATCTCATATTTTGATCAAAAGTGCAAAGGGCTTTGAGATATTTGGGTTTCAGCGAAGCCTTGATATTTTAGTAAATGTTGCTCACGGACGCAATTTCGCAGCAACATAAAAAAAAGTATGAAATAATGGAAAAACCTTTTCTGGTCAGAACTATTCCCTAGTCTCTTCTGCTCGCTATGTCATGCTGCGTCAGGATTGCTAAAAATGTGAAGCGCTTTAGGTTAGCAATTTCTTCTTTGTTCAATATATATTACATTGTAATAATTCTCAAAATCTCTTCACAGCAATATGTGCTCTGTGCATAAAAATTGGTATCCGTACGTGGGTTTCGTATGCATATGATTCCAGATTCGTTTATCGATGGAGCAGTGTTTGATCCTAATCTCTACAAGAGTTAACTGGATAATGACTTCCCAGCTGCGCAAGATGCATTCTCAGAAAGACACGGAAAAATCACATAAGAAATAAGCTCATCAGCAGAATTCGCAACCAAACGGATGTCCAAGGAGCAAGAAAAATTTAGGCTACGTAAGTATGGAAATGTACTAAGATAACACTAATCTTCTGCACTTCCGGCTGTTTCTAATTCTGACCATTTTTCCATCCATGTTTGTTGCAACATTTTATTTGATTTGAAGACTCCTACGCGATGGTATACTAGAGCATAACCAAGGAGACAAAAAATGAGAAAAGTGTAAGTCACAAAGTGAAAACCTGCTACGGGCGAGAACAAAATCACTTGAAGAACAAAAGAATCTCTCTTTAGGAGGAAAAAGGGAAACAAAAATCTTGCGTAAGTTATCTTTAATTACTATTAATTATAGACTTTCTCTTACATAAACAGTCTGTAGATGATTTTACACCAATAGCTTTAAAAATATTAACTCCAAAAATTTGTAAGTTTTGTTATTGTTTTTAAAATAAATGTACTTAGAGGCTTAAAAAAACTGAGTTAGGAATAGTTCCTTCACAGTAAAACAGGCGAAACCACTATTGTTTCCCTTTCTTCTATGAATCTCTCATTTTTTTCCTTTCTGTTAGTAAAGAAACTTGTTTAATTTTTGGTACAAACAGATTCTTATTTATTTCCATTTTCCTAGTAGTAAAAATATTTTTACGTAAGATGTCTCCCCGGCTACATAAAACGCTCAGAGTTATGTATCCGTGAGAATTGTTCGAGTCTACTATTTTTCGAACACCGAGTACACGAAAGCGCAGTTTGAAACATATCAGCTAACCAAAGCTACAGTTCTAAATATTTCAATACTCACGGAAGAAAAATTCCAGTATCAATAGTGAAACAAGAATCGCTACAATTCATTTCATGGTATGGAAAATCAGCTGCGTTGTTTAAATACGATAAACAATAGTTCTGTAAAAGTATGCTACGTGAAATTTGTTATGCTTATTTCATGCCTTGCTTCATGTTCTACAAACAAGTTGCATTTTATTAGTATTTAAAGTTTATTGTACAAGTAACGAGCAATATAATGCTGCAAATGTCCGTACATGGAATAAACAAGACGATATTCCCTACCTGTTTCCCATTAGTGGTATGCACACAAGTTTGTGCATCTTCTTTTCTCAGGAATAATACAAAGGCCACACCTTTGCTCCTCCGGTTTCGTTTGTCCTTCACAATTGTCACTCTGAAAGTAAAACAGAAAACCTCATACATCTCATTCAATACTTCTGATTTATTTATTTACTTATTTATTATTATTATTATTGAAATATATATACACAATTTTTTTAAGCAAGGAAATATTGTCTGGTTTCTAAGTCGTACTAATAAATAATATTTACATAAATTAATTCTTAAGAAAAATAAAATAAAATAAGAAATTCTATAATATTATTAGCGTTTAACGACAGAAAAAATGTCAAACGATGACACATAAGCCAATCTAAAGATGTTGAGCTCAACGAAATGAAATGGATGAGTGTAAATCCTCATGCCTACATTGAGACAAAATCTTTAACATAATATTCCTTATAACACAAAAATTGATGCTGTACTAAGCACGCCACCCATTAAGATGAAACTGATAGTGAGTTGAGTTGATTTTAGTTTAACGTCCCTTTCAGCAGCGAGGCTATGTGAGACGTGGACCTACTGATTAATGTGGAATCCGAACCACATGAACTCCCGCCGGGAATCGAACCCGGGTCTCCCACGCCAAAGGCGGAAACTGATAGTGAATTTAACACCAATCAAGCTTTTCATGACAAGAGCAAGACGACAGTCACGATGTCACTTTCAATTTTATATATATAGAGATTAATGCGTATTAAGCATTAATGAAATGTTGCCCTTCTTCCTTTTAAAGAAACACTAAAAATAAAATCTGGTGTAACCAGGCTATCTTGTTATATTAGTAAGTTTAAAATACGCATCTTCAATGACGTTGAACTTCTTTGAGGCAAAATCGGAGTAAAAATGAGCTAGTAATTTACGTCGTGTTGCTAAAGGAATTTTTACAAAAATAAAAAAAATAATAAATAATAAAATAAAATAAAATATAATATGAATTGTTGTTTTTTGTTTTCTTGTATGATGTTCCCTTTCCTTGAGATTACATGCTATGTTGAATGTATCACTGACTAGTGACACCGAACCTACTGGGCCCGTATGGGCTCGTCATCAGCAGTCACTGATACACTCACCATGCCAATCATCTACGGAAAATAGAACTCAAATTTTGGCCCGAAATATAAAGCTTCCAAACTCTGTTCCATCTCAACCCGCAGCCCGATATCCAGGCCTGCAGTTCATCATTCACATCCCATCCGGAAATAGGTTGTGAACCACGACTACAGACACAGGACACCGACCCCCGAGTGGAGCTGGCACTGAGCACAAAGAAGATCTTGATGTTGTCTGTGAAAGTCCTATCTGAATTTTTAAAAAAAAATCTTGAAAACAGAATTTTGTAGTTTAAAAAAAAAAATCCAAACTAAGATTTTGATCGAAACTGATAAAATAAGAAATTTCTACAGATTCGGTTGTTTTCAACTCGGTCACACTAAGGAAAGTCTCTTCCCTGAATTTCACAGCTATTTCATTTCCCCAGTAAACTTATTCTGCACATACCGCTCTTGTTTTTTTTCATGCTTCGCATGCATACCAAAAACATCGACTACATATTTCTACTATTTCTCAAAATTACAAGCTAATTAGATTTCGTATTCAAAAAGAAAGATGCATTCACGGCTAGTAAGTTTTATTTTCTTTCAAAATATTCATGAATGTAACACAAAATATTCGTTAACAGGAAAATATTTACATTGAACTGACATACCCATCAAAATAAAATTTAATAAAATCGATTTCTATACTTTCAAAGCCAAAACATTATTTACTTTTGTTTATATTCTTGAAATATTATATTCTTTGATATTCATTGAATATTCTTGCCTTCTAGAGCATTTTCATGGTATCGACACGCAAAACAAACAAAAGAATACAATAGAAAATACAAAACACTACCGAAAATAATAAATTCACTGCCTACAGATTGTGGTTAGCTTAATTTGCCTTTTGTTTACATATATTCCTTGGTGCTTACACTCTTCTGTGCATCGAGATCGTGGCCGGCGTAGAGGATTTACGCTCTTCGCGACCTCTTGTCAGCTCGGACCCACATGACAATCTAGCACAGGCAAGACATGCATATAATATATTCACACAACTTAAACCTAAAGCCCTAATCTAACTAAACTAACTTAACCTAAACAAGTATATATATTAAAAAAAAAAAAATCACACATACATTTCCTAAAGCACCATACTTAACTTGCATTTATATTTTATTTTCGCTACCACATTTCTACCGAAGACGCAGTGGTTAGTTTTGCATTAGTGTCGTTCTGAATTAATTTCTTAAAAGAAGAAAATATTTTCTAGACATTATCAACATTGTAATTCTAACTTGATGGGTATCAGTTTTCTAAAATAGTACGTAGGTTTGCCTATTGATGAACGTTTTCGATTATCGGTACGCAAGATGCATGTACCCTTGCACTAGACAAATAGCCGTGATACTGACACTTGTTTACATATTCAACATTCATAAACATTCTACGTCAAACCAAAGAAAACATGCCAAAATGAATAAAGGTTGAATTTTGAGCAGAATTACCGAAATAAATAATTTCTAGATTTTGGGGAATCTAAAACATCTTTCATCACTGGGGAAAATGTGTGTGTGGTACACACATTTTCTTGAGATTACGACAATCGCTATTTGCTGAGATCCTAGCTTTCTTTTCCCCCCATCGAATGAAAACACGATGTCACATTGCCTAAATCTACATGCGTGCGGCGTTGAGGGAAACTTTACGAATTTAGTGCTTCATATTACGAGAATTACACAAACACCAGAAAATATATTCACTCATGATAGTTTGCCAGAACAAGGAAAATTTTGAAGCCAAATACCTGAGTTTCACTTTCACTGTTCCTTACTTACTTGACATCCTCTTCTTACACCGAGATTAAACGGATATGTTAAACAACAAAAAAAAAATTCCTGATAACTTCCACCCGAGGTTCCTGGGAAACTCGTGATACGTGGTCTCAAAAATAATTTTTGGAAACTCCTTCAGCACCTTTCCAGAAAAGCCATCGAGCGTGGCTTGACTTCTTCTTCCTCGGGTCTGCACCACTACTCAGTATTCTTTCTCTCTCTTCCACCGTCTCCTCTTTCTTCTCTTAGGTTCTCTGGTTGACCGAGAACGCAAAATTTGCTAAGGAGCTCATTCCATACCACTGGATAGCTACAGGCTAGTATCCGTTATGTTATGCGAAATTACTTCACAATTGTCTTATTTCCGTGTTAACAATTTGTTGAAACACCAAATGTCGTACAGTTATCTCTTCCAATATTCGCCAAAACGAAGAATTTGAAACAATTTTCACGTGATTACAAATTATTCCACCTTTTTCGCAGACGCTAAACACTGCACGTCTGACTCTTGAAATGGCTGACGCCGTAAGACAAAGAGTTACGAGAAGATGATCCCCAATTGGAAGATAATTATGACGTAATCATAGGATGATAGGCTTCTGAGTGAAGATCAAAGAGAACCGAAATCTCAGCCGCAGCTGTGATTGTGGATTAGCCAATCAGATAATTTTACTTCGAAACAAAGAGATGCACCAAGAAGAAATTATGGCTGACTTTATTAATTTGGAATTTTGATGAAGATTTTACGAAATAAAATTTTTAGCTTTCTTGTGAAGATTCCCTATGCCGAAATATGAATAGAAATGAACTGAAAACCATTGAAAACGTTGAAATATACACTTATTTGTCTAAAATAATAATATATTCATGGATAAATGCGTAAAATATATATAATATAATTAATAATCATGTAATCCTCATATACTATCTATCGAAACGCTCTGTTGTACTAAAATTACGCAAAATTCTCAACCTACGGTTTGCTCTACTATAAAACAAAAGTTTCTATTAACATTCTAAATAAATTTTAAAATTTTCTACCAACATACAAGGTGCTCAAAAGCATCGGGCCATGTTACATTATGCTGAGCATAAGGTAACATCCTCCGGGAGCTTCGGAGAAAAAAGAAAAAAAAAAAAAAATCTGAACTTAAGAGTTCTTCTTAAGTTGTTTTTTTTTTTTTTTTTTTTGTTACTACTAAATTACTAGAGACTATACAAGATAAAACATTTTTTTTTTTTCTTTCAATTCTAATTACAACTATACATTCTAATCAAGCTTAACCTAATCTTAACCTATAACTGGTTTTTTTCTTTTCTTTTTTTTTTCATCCTTCTAATAATTCCTTTCTTTTCTCTTCTGAGCAGCGAAACAGTTTCAGATTGTCAAAACTCTGAACTCCTATATTTTCTCCCTTCAGAGTCTGCAATCTCGCTGAATTTCGAGATAAAGATACCACTTGGTAAGGTCCGACGTATGTGTGCATAAATTTTGCAAACACCTTTTTGGGTATTGACGATATATGGTGAGTTTTCACCATCACCAAAGAACCTTCCGTGACGATGTCTTGCTGTTTCCGCAGCTTTCTTTCCTTCTTCGGTTCTGCTGCCGGAACAGAAACTACAAATTTCTTGTCTTCATTTACTTGCACCGTCTCTTTTGGCCAAATGAAGTTTTCTTTGAAGCTCTTGGATGCTGAATACGTTAAGAAACGCTCCGCTGGAGTACAT
The DNA here is from genome assembly GCF_964235325.1 of Thermobia domestica. Classification (NCBI taxonomy): domain Eukaryota; kingdom Metazoa; phylum Arthropoda; class Insecta; order Zygentoma; family Lepismatidae; genus Thermobia; species Thermobia domestica. Next base: position 234,942,014 of record NC_137460.1, read on the forward strand.
CCGAGAGCATCACACCAAGAGTGATTGCACAAATCTTGGGCTGCTTTTAGAAAATTACTCCATTTGGACTGGTTGTCACTGCAATACAGGCGGAGAATGCGATGAAGGTCACGATGTCTGCGTTCGATAATGCCATGGGAAGCGGGATGGTATGGCGTGGTAAGTATATGTTTTATCCGGTGTTTTTGACAAAACTCTTTCCAGACGCGCGACAAGAACTGCGGACCTTGGTCACTCACCAAATACTTCGGGTATGGTAGCTGATAATAATATCTCTTTTCAAGGACCGCCACAATCTCTCTTGTGTGTGCCGTCCGAAGAGGGAAGAAACACACAAAACGACTGTAGACGTCCAGGATGGACAAGATATATTTATATCCCTGGCTCTTAGGAAGAGGCCCGACCAGGTCGAGGCATTGCTTCTCAAAAGAAGAAGACGCCTCAACATGACAGGGCTCCTTTCTAATCACCCTGTAGGAGTATTTGGTTCGTGCACAAAGAAGGCACTCTTGGATATACTTTGTAAAAGTCTCACGCATACCTCTCCAATGGAACATGGCCTTAGCGAACGACAAACATCGCTTCACTCCAAAATGGCCTTTGTTGTGAATTGCCGAAACAATATTTTTCACTGAGCTGGAAGGAATGACCAGCAACCAAACAGAATTTTGAGAATTTCTGACATAAACTAAATTATTCTCCACACGTACCCTAGTATTGTTTTGACAACCCTTCCAAATGGTATGTAGTTTTCTACAATACGGATCTTTCCGCTGTTCTCGCTTCAGTTCCGTGACATTCAAGAAGTCCGTGTCCTCCGCGGTCAAGAAATTTACAAAATGATCCTCTTCTGCCTGAGGAATCTCTGGGGGATAGCGACTCAACAGGTCTGCGATTTCATTGTCCGTGCCTTTTATGTGAATGAACTGAAGATCAAAGCGTTGGAGTTTAAGCAGAAGACGAGTTGTTCGTGCATCTAGGTTCTTTAAACTGAAAGCATATGTGACTGCAGCATTGTCACAGTGGACCGTAGTCCGACGACCTAATATGAAGTACGAAAATTTTTCACAGAGGAAAAGAACTGCAGCTAATTCCAACTGGAACACTGACAACGAGGCCTCATGCGGTTTTATTCGCCGACTCGCATACGCAATAACCTCCGGATCATCCTGTCCCGGGGGATATTGCGCCACATAGCCGGCCAACGACTCCGCAGATGCATCGCTGTACAAATGAAAATCAAGACTGAAGTCCGGTTGAGCGAGTGCGGGAGGACTACTTAAAAGTTCTCTCAACTGATCGAATTTTTCCAGTAACTCCGGAGAGTATTCAATCTTTCGGTCCTTTTTCAGAAGATCATAAAATGGAGCTGTTAACCCCGCAAAGTCAGGAAAATGTCGCTTTCGCCATCCCACGAGACCAAGAAATCTTCGTAAAGCTTTCTTAGTCCGCGGCAGAGGAAAGTGACGGATGGCCTCGTTACTTTTGGGATTAATTTTGACTGAAGATCCTGAAATTATGTGGCCAAGAAAAGGAATTTGCGATTGAAGGAAATTACACTTTTGAAAATTGAGCGAAAGATTTGCCGAACGAAGAGTTTCAAAGACCTTTTCCAAATGCTGAAAGTGTTCGTCAATAGATGATGAAAAACAAAGGACGTCATCGAGGTACACAATGAGAAAGTTTTTGAAAGGTTCTAAGCCGAAAAAAGTATGCATGATTGATTGGAAAACTGCTGGAGATGATTTCAAACCCATGGTTAGACGTGTCATTTGATACTGACGACCTTTGTAAATGAAGCTGACGTATTTGTAAGAGTCTGGATGGATCGGGACACTGTGATATGACTGCGTACAGTCCAATGAGGTGAAAATGGTTGCACCACTGACTCGTGCGATTAGATCAGAGATCGGTTCGACTTGAATCTTTGGTGCAATCACACGCTCATTGATACCACGCAAATCGACTACAGGCCTTAGCTCTCCAGACGCCTTACGCACAATATGTACCGGACATCTGTAAGGTGAAGGACCTTCTATGATGATTCCGAGTTTCAACCATTTGTCCAGCACTTGTTCGAATTCCTTCTGGAGGTGAACAGGTACAGGATACAACTTTCCTACCACGGGAACGTCGTCTGAAAGCTGTATTCTATACGGCTCAACCTTCACGACTCTGGGATTCTCTGTAAAAAGACAACGAAACCTGATTAACAAGGAAAATAAACGATTCCTAGAATCCGAATCTAAATCAGTTCTCTGCGAAACAAAATTTTGAATATCTTCTTTCGAAATAACTGGTTGGTACAAAGAGTCTTCCTCCTCATCTGATGATACTTCCGCAACTGTGACTCGACAACAATGCTGCTTTTCCATGTTGATGGAGATGGTCTGACCAGAATCAGTCTCAAGAGAGACTTCTTTCGTCTTACAATTTAGAAGAACATTATAACGAATGAAAAAGGGGAAACCTAGAATGCAATCTGTTTTCAATTTGTGAATCACATATACCGGAACCTCGAAAACGTAATCTTGAATTGTGAAATTTAGAATCTGAAAACCCTTGACTTGAAAAGATTCGTCTCCTGCGAAACCTCGTAATGATATGTTGGATTTTGGACGAAGTTTAGCTGACGGATAAATCTCCTTGATCCTCCTCCAAACGTCTCCAGACAACAAATTCGTATCCGCTCCAGAATCCAGAACGCAAACTAGAGTTAAACTTCCAACTGAACAACTTAACGTGGGCGAAGGATAAGTTAAAAGGATACCTTTTCCCGCACTGGAGTCACACTCCTTCTCGTCGATCACGAAACGAATCGAGAACAGAGGCGTGCCCAATTTTGTTTCCCGATTTTCGGAATCTGCCAAAACATTTAATTTTGAATTTAGAAGGTTAGTATCAAAATCGAACGAGGTTGGTACCAAATTGGAATTTTGACTACTCGCTAACCGATCTTGTTCTTTCTGGGGAGTTGAGGAATCCACATCGCAGTCCACACTCTCCCCTAATGAGGGCTGCGGTATGCATTTCCCAAACTATTCCCGTTCGTTTCCGGTGGCTGAGCCATCGTCGGTACGAATGTCGTGTATTGCGGAGGCCATCCAGTAGACATCGCCATGTTCACTCCTGGGGAAGAAGTGGACGTGGGAGCCGCCACTCCCCCTCCAGGAAGTAAATTCGGCGCGTATCCTGGATAGGCTTGCGCTCCTGCTGAGGTCATCGCGTTTGGCGCGCATGTCTGAGATGTACCCCGAGGATACCCATAACTCATCGCTGCTGGATAGTAGCGTTGGTTGTACCCATACGGAGCATTCCGATTTCCATTACTCTCTCTTACCCAATTCGGTCTTCCTTGATTGGGCCATGGTCTTCGAGACTGGAAGTTCCTTCTTCGACCCCGGTTTCCGGAAAATCGGTCATCTCCTTTGCCATTGGAATTTCCTTCCTTCCTCTTGCTTTCGTCTTCCTCCGTCTGAGACGAAGTATCTTTGGTGGTTTGTTTCCCTAACTTTTCTGTCTTTTTGACGACTTTCGCCTGACGTACCTGAAAGCGTCTAAACTTCTTGTCCGTGACCGGTTCACTAGGCTCTGGATGTCCCTCTATTTCAGCTATTTTCACCATAAGGTGTTGAATGTTCTTTGGCTCAACAGCTCTCAACAACTTGGCGTCACCAGCTGGTAAGCAATCCAAGACTATCTCTATCAGTTCACTTTCATCCGGGTGTTGTGCCACAGCATAATATTCTGCCACTATTTTCCACGCAAAGTCCGTTAATCGGCTGTACTTTGCTCGATCGTATTTCATTCCCTGAATGAACTTCTTTTGCAACCTTTCCATTCTCGCCGAAAAATAGTGTTCTCGGAACAGGCGCACAAAATCCGCGTAACTATTTATGTCTTGACATACAGTCTGGAACCATGTCTTGGCCCCAGCTGTTAAGCAACAAGGTACCAAGGTTAGACGTTCGTGTTCAGATGCCGAAATTACCTTAAAGGTTTGTTCCAAATTTTCTAGAAATGTTCTAGCCAAACCGTACTCACCAGAAAATGTAGGTAAGTGATTTAATTCAGAGAGCCTTAAATTTAGAGTTCGCTTACCAATGCCTTCCTCGCTTCTACTGGGGTTCACGGGAGAATTGTGGCCAACCACGGGGCTCTTTGCACCCAATTGATTTTGACCGAAAATGGAATAGTGTTGGTAATTTTGTCCAGAAATTAAGTTGTCTGGCATTGATACCACCGCGTGACCACATATTCCCTCCTGAACTCCAGCACACGAAGGAGTCATGTCTGCTACACCACCAGAGGACACCACATGGTTCAACCGACAACTAGGATTGGAAAATCCTGACACCTGAGGCGAAACTAACAATGGATTCGACCTCCTGGACAACGCCTGACTACCTATTGTCTCAACACCAGACATATGTGACTTGTTTAAATTCAACGTTCGCGAAGATAATTCAAAGGGAAGGACATTTGTGCCGTGAATGTTGGTCGGCTGACAGACAGAGACAGTCACCGTGGGAATAGTACGCGTCTCCCCAACTGAAGAGACCGGTACATCCACTTGGATGTCTGGCTCGGTCCCGTCAGACTCGATTCCATCACCGACAACAAAGTCTCGCGCTCGCTTACGACCACACCGTTTATCTTTTCTTTGGTTTGTTTTTCCCTCTAACGTCTGAATCCTGGCTTCAAGTGCCTGACACGACCTTTGGGTACTGAGTTCGAGATGTGAGAACTCCTTTGTCAAGTCGTCACATCGTCGATTTTGCGCTTCAACCGATAACCGGAGACCTTCCTCAACGGCATCTACCCGCGCGTCTATTTTATTCTGATAATTCCCAACAGAGGTATATAAGTCGCGAACTTCCGACCTAACCGCCTCTACGTCTTCGTTCACATGGGCTACTTTTTCATTTATCGTTTGTAACAATTCAAATTTTACATTATCGAATTTCTCATTCATATCCTGGAATTTACTATCAACCTGTTTGCTCATCGCATGAAAGTTACTATGAACGTCCTGAAATTTATTGCTAATATCCTGAAATTTATTGTCCACCTTTTCAAATTTTTCGTTTAGGGTTAATGTTAAAGTTTGACTGAAGCGTTCCATCATGGCCGCAAAGTCCGTTAGTTGCACATTTGGACCGGAAGCTACGTTTCCTCGACTTCCTTCCTCATTATCAGAATTGTTCGGACTACCCCGCGTTCCACGTTCGCCTTCATCACTTTCAGTTTCCGAAGATTTCGGCAGTGGCAACACTGTCGCCTGTTTCGCCAGGCAGGGCTTACATAACCACGGCTCACTACTTTTGTCTAACTCCTGTACTTGTTCCTCGGATAAACCATAACATTGGGCATGTACCCATCTATAACAGCTGTCACAATAAACACTAAACCCAGCAATTTCGTCTGAACAGCATATATATTCACTCGGATGACGAGATTCATTACTTGATCTGCTACCCACAGACATTTCCACTTTCATTGAAGATTGTTTCCCACAACATCACGCACATATCGATTCAGAAGTGACCATGTCTCATTCAATGTAGCGATTGTCGTAATTATCCCCATTACAAATACTCTGCTGTGATTGTTTGCTTTCCTTAGCGCTCGCGTAGGATTGAAACAACAGAAATCCTGGCTGGGTCGCCATTTTTACAAAAATAAAAAAAATAATAAATAATAAAATAAAATAAAATATAATATGAATTGTTGTTTTTTGTTTTCTTGTATGATGTTCCCTTTCCTTGAGATTACATGCTATGTTGAATGTATCACTGACTAGTGACACCGAACCTACTGGGCCCGTATGGGCTCGTCATCAGCAGTCACTGATACACTCACCATGCCAATCATCTACGGAAAATAGAACTCAAATTTTGGCCCGAAATATAAAGCTTCCAAACTCTGTTCCATCTCAACCCGCAGCCCGATATCCAGGCCTGCAGTTCATCATTCACATCCCATCCGGAAATAGGTTGTGAACCACGACTACAGACACAGGACACCGACCCCCGAGTGGAGCTGGCACTGAGCACAAAGAAGATCTTGATGTTGTCTGTGAAAGTCCTATCTGAATTTTTAAAAAAAAATCTTGAAAACAGAATTTTGTAGTTTAAAAAAAAAAATCCAAACTAAGATTTTGATCGAAACTGATAAAATAAGAAATTTCTACAGATTCGGTTGTTTTCAACTCGGTCACACTAAGGAAAGTCTCTTCCCTGAATTTCACAGCTATTTCATTTCCCCAGTAAACTTATTCTGCACATACCGCTCTTGTTTTTTTTCATGCTTCGCATGCATACCAAAAACATCGACTACATATTTCTACTATTTCTCAAAATTACAAGCTAATTAGATTTCGTATTCAAAAAGAAAGATGCATTCACGGCTAGTAAGTTTTATTTTCTTTCAAAATATTCATGAATGTAACACAAAATATTCGTTAACAGGAAAATATTTACATTGAACTGACATACCCATCAAAATAAAATTTAATAAAATCGATTTCTATACTTTCAAAGCCAAAACATTATTTACTTTTGTTTATATTCTTGAAATATTATATTCTTTGATATTCATTGAATATTCTTGCCTTCTAGAGCATTTTCATGGTATCGACACGCAAAACAAACAAAAGAATACAATAGAAAATACAAAACACTACCGAAAATAATAAATTCACTGCCTACAGATTGTGGTTAGCTTAATTTGCCTTTTGTTTACATATATTCCTTGGTGCTTACACTCTTCTGTGCATCGAGATCGTGGCCGGCGTAGAGGATTTACGCTCTTCGCGACCTCTTGTCAGCTCGGACCCACATGACAATCTAGCACAGGCAAGACATGCATATAATATATTCACACAACTTAAACCTAAAGCCCTAATCTAACTAAACTAACTTAACCTAAACAAGTATATATATTAAAAAAAAAAAATCACACATACATTTCCTAAAGCACCATACTTAACTTGCATTTATATTTTATTTTCGCTACCACATTTCTACCGAAGACGCAGTGGTTAGTTTTGCATTAGTGTCGTTCTGAATTAATTTCTTAAAAGAAGAAAATATTTTCTAGACATTATCAACATTGTAATTCTAACTTGATGGGTATCAGTTTTCTAAAATAGTACGTAGGTTTGCCTATTGATGAACGTTTTCGATTATCGGTACGCAAGATGCATGTACCCTTGCACTAGACAAATAGCCGTGATACTGACACTTGTTTACATATTCAACATTCATAAACATTCTACGTCAAACCAAAGAAAACATGCCAAAATGAATAAAGGTTGAATTTTGAGCAGAATTACCGAAATAAATAATTTCTAGATTTTGGGGAATCTAAAACATCTTTCATCACTGGGGAAAATGTGTGTGTGGTACACACATTTTCTTGAGATTACGACAATCGCTATTTGCTGAGATCCTAGCTTTCTTTTCCCCCCATCGAATGAAAACACGATGTCACATTGCCTAAATCTACATGCGTGCGGCGTTGAGGGAAACTTTACGAATTTAGTGCTTCATATTACGAGAATTACACAAACACCAGAAAATATATTCACTCATGATAGTTTGCCAGAACAAGGAAAATTTTGAAGCCAAATACCTGAGTTTCACTTTCACTGTTCCTTACTTACTTGACATCCTCTTCTTACACCGAGATTAAACGGATATGTTAAACAACAAAAAAAAAATTCCTGATAACTTCCACCCGAGGTTCCTGGGAAACTCGTGATACGTGGTCTCAAAAATAATTTTTGGAAACTCCTTCAGCACCTTTCCAGAAAAGCCATCGAGCGTGGCTTGACTTCTTCTTCCTCGGGTCTGCACCACTACTCAGTATTCTTTCTCTCTCTTCCACCGTCTCCTCTTTCTTCTCTTAGGTTCTCTGGTTGACCGAGAACGCAAAATTTGCTAAGGAGCTCATTCCATACCACTGGATAGCTACAGGCTAGTATCCGTTATGTTATGCGAAATTACTTCACAATTGTCTTATTTCCGTGTTAACAATTTGTTGAAACACCAAATGTCGTACAGTTATCTCTTCCAATATTCGCCAAAACGAAGAATTTGAAACAATTTTCACGTGATTACAAATTATTCCACCTTTTTCGCAGACGCTAAACACTGCACGTCTGACTCTTGAAATGGCTGACGCCGTAAGACAAAGAGTTACGAGAAGATGATCCCCAATTGGAAGATAATTATGACGTAATCATAGGATGATAGGCTTCTGAGTGAAGATCAAAGAGAACCGAAATCTCAGCCGCAGCTGTGATTGTGGATTAGCCAATCAGATAATTTTACTTCGAAACAAAGAGATGCACCAAGAAGAAATTATGGCTGACTTTATTAATTTGGAATTTTGATGAAGATTTTACGAAATAAAATTTTTAGCTTTCTTGTGAAGATTCCCTATGCCGAAATATGAATAGAAATGAACTGAAAACCATTGAAAACGTTGAAATATACACTTATTTGTCTAAAATAATAATATATTCATGGATAAATGCGTAAAATATATATAATATAATTAATAATCATGTAATCCTCATATACTATCTATCGAAACGCTCTGTTGTACTAAAATTACGCAAAATTCTCAACCTACGGTTTGCTCTACTATAAAACAAAAGTTTCTATTAACATTCTAAATAAATTTTAAAATTTTCTACCAACATACAAGGTGCTCAAAAGCATCGGGCCATGTTACATTATGCTGAGCATAAGGTAACAGAATCATCAAAGTACAATAACATTTCTAGTGACTCATTTACTCTGAAATATGGGGGCCGCGGTGGCTCAGTGGTGCTTGGTTCCCGGTGGTTCACCTCTGGTGCTTGGGGTCCCGGGTTCAAACCCTGCTCCCGCCAAGTAAACTTTGTGGTGGACAAACACCGTGTGCGTGGGTTTTCTCGGGGTTCTCCCGTTTCCTCCCACTTTCTTCATTCCACCATTTCATTCATTTCTTATAATCACCGCCTCCTTTAGCCTAACCGTGGGACGTAAAACTCAAAGATTTCATTTTTTACTCTGAAATATGTTCTTACCTTACAACTTTCCCGAATTTCTCAAATATCTTATGGAGATCATTGTTGGTGAGGGAAAAGGGCAAATTGGCGACGTACACAGTACTCTTGCTTGGAGCCAATCCAGAACTCATTGTTGTACCATGTAAATATCCTGCGAGGAAAGAAGAACACATGTAAAGCAAGTGCCTGTTTGGTTCACTATTTTCATCAGAGTTTCTTACTTTTATTATTTGCTTCTTGCAATACATTTACTTAATAAAATGTAATTTTCCAGATTCTATTTTAAAATCAATTGTAGCACGAGAATAAATCAAAATTTAAGATACAGATAATTATGCGAAACACAATAAAATAATATATATATATATATATATATATAAAAGATGAATTCTGAGCCTAGCCTTAGATTTAAGATTCAGTTATAACACCTGCAGTGTTCTTTTAAAACTGGATGTGATAATTGATTGAAGTTTCCCAAATCTTAAATTCCTCATGCGTACCGGTATATTAAATGTTGGCGCAGTTTACGCGGATACCATAGGCGCCGAGTTTGGGGGGCAGGACACTTTTCGCCTTTCCAATATTTATAGGTGGGGTCCCTCCCCTCCAATATAATCCAGTCGAGGAAGAATTAGCAAAGAGAAGCAATAATTTCTATTGTAAACTTCGTCGTGGCTTTAATTCAATATTAGGAACAGCCTTTTTATTCGATACAAAATGGCGTTTTCAAAACGGAGCTTTTAATAGAGCACTGAGGTTTCAACCAACACTCTGACAGTACTGATATGAAAAGTTAAGTTCAATGTGGTGCGCAAAGTTGCTGTGAAGTTTTCAAATTTTGAACTTGAATTTGTTTTAATGCCTTTAAACGAATTTCACTTAGGTTGTGAATTTCGCAGCGGAGTAGTGGACCGAGGTATGGGGGAGGGAAGGGGGCCTTCATCAAGCAGTTGATAGAAAACAGCTGAATATGATTATATATTTGTTCATCGTTTGCTCTCCCATATTTTCTTCAAGTCGGCGCCTATGAGGCATACCCACCGTCGTTGATGCACCTGCTCCGTACAAACACCTCCTCGCTAACCACTCAGGTCCCCCTGCTGCTCTCCAGATAGACTTGGTTAGATAGCATTCGTGCTATTTAGCAGCACTTAGCATAAATTGGTTTGTGTTTTATATTCAGACATCTTCAAGTGAACTCCTCCCTTAAAAAACACTCTTAAGATAGTAAGAGTGCATTTCCTGCTAAGAGAAACTCGTATTTCATGAATATAAGCATGCCTCTATAAAATGGGATAGCACACTAATTTCCACTCGCGGAGTATTTCTGCACGATATAGGAAAAGTATATTTATGTTCATAAGTATAGAGTTATAAGTGTGAAAACATCGTAAGTGCTTTAACCTACGTGATTTTATGCGATATCAACTATATTCCTTCCTTTTTTTTTTTTTTCCTATACCTCCCGTTGCACCCTTGTGTAGTCTCTCGTAGTACGATTCTGCTCTGATTCGGTTACGTAATATCTATGGTTTCAGTAGCCACCTACTATAGTTTGTATGTTGCAGCCAATTTTATGGCATACGTCAAAACACGTTTTTACACCCCTAAAGAAAAGTAATCGTAACTTGAATCTGTACCCATGAATGCAACCTTTACCCTCAGAAATCATTTCTAAAGCACCGTGAGTGAATTTCGTAATAATTGCAGTTAACAGGATATTGGGTGCTAGTTTACTTTTGTCGCACCACATTTTGGAAGACTTACAAGTAAAATTCAATACCTTGCATGAAAAGACATATTTATAAAGAACAAATTTCTGCAAGCGATAGAATTAAATACAGATTTATACACTAGTATCTTAGGTTTACAAGTGTAGGATTACTGGCGTTACATGATTACAAGTGATTTAGGACAGAGAAAATCAATGAGTACATATGAAAGATGGTTGCAGCAGGTACTATTTTCCACCAATGGTGTATTTCTGCGCAATGCATGGAAGTTGTATTTTATGTTTACAAGTGGAGCGCTACTAGTTCGAAACCATGATAAGCGCCATTGAAACTCGTATCATTGCCAATACCTATTTGTGTTCACTACCCTCGCTCATACTTATACCCACCGTCACTGACGCGTTTGCTCCCTTCGGACGCATCCCATTACTACTGCTCGGAGCCCGCAGCTTCACCCTACTTGGTTGGATAGCAATCGTGCTTTTTAAGGGTTTCTAGTACAGGTTGGTTTCTGTTTTTTCACGGTAGTTATACGCTACACATCCAGACGCAATATTGAAACGCAAATCGTAAAAGAATTGTAATTTTTCAATAATTACTTGTGATGGCCCCCTTGTTTTTTTTTCTGTGCCAAGTGAAATATTTTCTTGTAGTCCAGCGCAAATCATTTAGGAGATAATAAGAGGGAAATTAGTGTAAGAACTATAACTTTTCAACAATTATTTCGACTGGTGCGCCAAAAGTAGATCTGCATGGGATATTGGACGCATTGGTAGGGGCTAGAGTAACTCGAACATTTTGGCTGGTATTTAGTATCTCCCCCAATCTTGCACATATAGGATTTACCGAGTTAGTTACTTTACAAAATATTGCTAAGCTAGGGACAGCTAGCGAAGGATTAGACGCCCCCAGGGCCCTTGTACTTCTACCTTTGGTAATAGTATACATGAGAACCCCCTGTCTTCCGTGCGCGAGGATACTTCATATTATATATTTATACGTTACCAAATTAAATCACTGCGTTGTCTTCATTATATGTGCTTAACATTCTATTTTTACTTTCTAGAATAAATTTTGATGATTTCGATTCGAAAAATGTTAAATATTTTTAAATTTATATCATGATGCAGACCAAAATCCTTGTTGCATATAATGTAATGCGCTATAGCATATAAAGTACAAGGGCAAATAGGTACGTTCTTTTTTATTTTCGTATCAGTGGATAAGTAAATGAAAGTGGGTTTGTTACCCCCTTTCTAAGTTCGTAGATACTCAATGAATAATCCCTAAAAGTATGAGCGTCCAGCTTCTTCTGGAACTCAGACGGTCTTACGTATACTATATCCCCCAATTAATTTGTACGCGATTATTTGTGGATGTGTCAGCGTAATAGAACGTCTTAAGAGAATAATTTAAAGCAATAAAAGTGAAAGAAAAATGCTCTTTTAATTTGAAGGACGATTCTTAGTCTGCACTGAAATATTCCCGGTAGAAAATAGTATCTAATATACAATAGAGTGCATCTTTTAACCGCCGTAAAGCACTTGTAACGATTTTATACTCATAACTTTATACCTGTAAACCTAAAATACAGCTGTATTACTTAGGATTTAATTCTGCCGCCTGCAGAAATTCGTTCCTTATGAACATCTTTCCATGAAGTGTTGAATCCTTCCTCCAAATTTTGGTGTGCGTAAACTTGTCCAGCACCCGGTATTTTTACTATTAATTAATACGGTACTTTGCACGGATCACCTGTATCTTTACATCCTCGTTTGGTTCCTTGGTTCCTCTACTTCCTTGGTATATATGAGATAAATAATCGTATGTACGACAGCCGATGCATTGGTGACTGTCACGGCGATTGCATTTGGTACACTTCTCAGAACACCTTTTGATCCACCCAGGAGTCAAGTATGTTACTATTTTTATCATTCTAAATTATTTCCATCAACCTATGCAACATGTCTGGCCATAGTGTTCTAAGTAATAATTATTCCGTTCCATATTTAAACAAATTAATCATTTTTTTTTTCAAATTAATGAGAATGAGAAGATTGATTAATATTACTCACTGTTTTTCCCCGTTAGTGAAACGTAAACAAAATAAGTGAGTGTATGTGGTGCGTATTTATGGGAAATATTTCGTAATGTAAGTACTGTTCATATCGTAGAGTGATTATTATAACGTAGAGTGATTACAATAATCACTCTACGGTTCATATAAATTGAATATGTAGTTTGAGTATTATAATCCTCTAGGCCCACAATGGAAATGTTATGCTCATTAGAATTTTGAGAATCTATCTCTTGTTTGAAAAGTTTTGTTTCACCCTTATGTTTCCGTACTTCACTGAGGTTAAATCAAAATTTTTCGCAAAATATTTTATATTGAGAATACGCTTGGGGTTGTCCTTCTATGGAGATAGCTACTACATGATAATATTTGCACATGAAAAGTTATATTCCTTTACATGTAGTTTTGGCGCACATTAGAAATAATTGTTGAAAAAATTTAATTCTTTCACTAGTTTACTTCGAATTGTCTCCTAAAAGATTTGCGCTGGGCGACATAAAAATATCTCACTGGGCAGAGAAAAAATTCAGGGGGGTTACCAGAGAATTTTTGAAAATTTACAATTCTTTTTCGATTTTCGTATATATACGGTTTCCGGATGTACGGCATAAGACGTAGTTTAAAAACAAAAACCAAGCTGTGCTAGGTGGCAACTAAAAAGCACGAATGCTATCTAACCGAGTCAGGGTAGGACGAAGCGTTCGAAGGGAGCGGGCGCGTCAGCAATGGCAGGTATACGCAGAAGCCAGGACAGTAATAAAGGAATGGATTTTGGCAAATATGCGAGGTTTAATAGTACTTGACATCACTTTGCACTAGTAACATTTCACTTGTAAACATAAAATACAGCTTCTCTATACTGTGCAGAAATACACCGCCGGCGGAAAATAACATTTTTAGAGTCATCTTTGATATGCACTCACACTTATTTTAACCACCTTAAAGCATTTGTAATGATTTTACACTAGTAACCCTACACTTCTAAACCTGAAATACAGTTGTATTACTTTGTATAACATTTTGTCGCTTTCAGAAATATGTTCCTTGTGAATTTATCTTTTCATACAAAGTATTGAATTTCACCTGTAAATCTTCCAAAATGTGGTACGCCAAAACTACACCAGAACCTTCCTTTAACTACCGGTAATTTCCTTATTTTTCTACAAAAAAGATTTGCAGTGGGCGACGTCACGTTACCTTATTTAGCATAGATAAAATTCAAAGGGGTCAGCAAAATAAATTGTTGAAAAATTACATTTTTTTTACGATTAGCGGATAAATACGGCGTCTCAACATATGATATAAAAACTACAGTGCACAAAACACAAACCAAGCTGTGCTAGGTGGTCATTGGGAGCACAATGTTATCTAACCGAGTCAGATCAGACGAAGCTGGTGTGGTTTTGCTGTATTACGAGGATACGCCCGAAGGGAGGAGGCGCGTCAGTGACGGTGGATATACGTTTGAGCGAAGGTAATGAAACAAAAAGTATTTTTTGGCAATGATATACGTTTCAATAGCACGTGTCATGGTTTTATACTAGTAACACTCCATTGTAAACATAAAGTACAGCTTTTGTACACTGTGCAGGACTTATTTTGCCGTTATAAAGCACTTGTAATTATTTTACATTAACATTAGTAACCCTACACTTGAAAACCTAAAATACAGCTGGGTATGTCCACGGAAATAAGGACAAAAATTCATGAAAGAAATATAGTTATAATTTTTAGTCAAGTTGTTCTTTTGATAAAAAAAATATAGTTGTATGTAGCTGGCATCACTATTTTTTTTTTTTTTCAGAGAATTACTGTTTTCTGATTTTTCCCGTAGTTTACATTTCATTTACTAAGTTTTAATGTTGATTATATTATACAAGCCTTATTTATTATTACATAGGTCTTACTTTTTCTGTCGGTATCCCAAGCAAAATTTCATATAACTGATGAAACCTTTTCTTAAAGTAAAGTTCAATGTTCAACTTAATTAAACTGTGCTTATTTCAAATTATTATAACTGTATGTTGCTTATACTTAATAATAAAGACTGTTGACAAATGTAACGTGAGTTACCCGACTCTGTGCATATTGCAGTCAAATAAGTAGTCATAAAATGTAAATAAAAATTTAATATTTTTGTCATAATTAAATTATGTGTGTGCCTATCTTACATAACTTAGTAATTTCATGCACATAGCTATGCCAGAACAAACGAAAATGTACTAAAAAATCACAGGATCTGAATGTAGGGAAAAAATTTGTAACGTGAGTTACTATAGTATTTTATTTTCTCCTAGGTTTGCTGTATCATATAAAATTACGATATTTGGTAATTATCTGTATAAATATGACAACTTTCCTTTTTTTTTTTTTTTTTTTTTACGGAGCTTTTAAGTTTATTGTGGTTAGTATCCTTCAAAATATACGTCATTACGTAACGTGAGTTGCCATGGACATACCCAGCTATATTACTTCGTATTTAGTTCTGTCACCTGCAGAAATTCGTTCCTTATAAATATAGCTTTCCGTGCAGGATATTGAATTTGAGCTGTAAATTTTGCAAAATTTTGTGTCAAAATTTTACTAGTGCCATGATACTTTTGAAGCATAACTGCACGATAGGAATACAGGGTCACATTAATGAAGTACTTGAAAGTCACATTTCTTGGTGGAAATCGTGTCCTACTACTGCTTCATTCTTACTTTCTCGGCGCCTAGCTACTTGGTTCCACTTCCGCGGGCGATTCTACCAAATGGAAAATTTCTGGGTGGAATTGGGTGCTATTATATACAATGTATTTTTGATGGACTCCTATGTCCCCTTATAGCCATCCCTATCCGCATCTAGTTTCGATACAACTAATATATACTTATTTTCAAATACAGAAAGTGAGAGTGGCAAAGTATACATGACAACACACACAAAAATGCGTATGAAAATCTTATATTTCACACCACGTACTTGTGAGGTACACTTAGTTACATAAACTGGACTATTCAAGCGATTTACTTACTCTGGATTTTTAGTGTTGCAGGACAGAGTAAGCCTAATACATACACGGCAATACACACAGATATATGGATATTAACAAGAATGCGCTTACGAGATACAGATATTGACAAATATTCTGGATTTTAGTATTCTAGATTATAAAAGTGTTCTATATTTAATATTTTAGATTTTAGTGATTTTATGATTTTTTACACTGTCACATGCAGAGCGCCATTAAATTGGCCGCTTATGTATCGCTAACATCTGGTATGATGTTTTGTTACGGTCATTTGCTACAGGGCTGGACGCAACTTAATAGTACAGATCTTAGTTCTAAAGATGTAATACGTGTTACTTTGTTAACCGTCATTACTGGTACATCCAGCAGGAATAAAGTAAAAGTAGGTACTGTGCTTATTAGGTAGTTCCTGTCGGTGGAAGAAGTGAAAGTAAAGTTAGTAAATTGTGCTCTTTAGTACTGAGTACATAGTTTAAAACTCAAAAATCTTACCTTGTATCTCTAACATCCATTAGTGTTTGAAGCATTATCCTAATGGTATTCGGATCCTCTCTGGAATCATCCTCAAGCGCAGACGTTATGCTAGCAGGAATCTATTTATTATTATTATTATTATTATTATTATTATTATTATTATTATTATTGCAATACTATATCACTTCCAAACGTGTAACCAGAATAATCAACACCAAGTGTTCCGTGGTACACTTCTGTAAATTCTGTTCCCCACTTTTCAGTTTTTATGCAAACAAACCTGTCGCCTTAGCTTCTGGAACTTCCCATTGTCCACTGCTTTTAATTGTTTGAACCGATGTACGGGCTTGCAAAGTAACGGAATAGAATATCACTATCCTCAGAGCGTAGAAGTTGTCAATTTTTTATGTTTGAATCCATCTTTGTGCAGTGTCCGTACTCGAGCACTAACTCCTTGGTTCTTGTAATTTGTCTTCCTGTTCATCTTAACATTGGTATTATTGGTTTTAGTATTAGTTATAGATGCACTGGTTATAATTCCTTTTCCATTTTCTTCCCAAACACATCTTTCCAAATTATGACTTATTATGACCGAAAGTATAATTTTCGTAACCAGTACGGAAGCTCTTACTTCTTGGGTCGTGTGGAGTCCCTCGTTTATTCCCAGTTCCCGCTAAGTGATCTTTGTGGTGAACAAACTCTGTATGCATCGGTTTTCTCGGTGTTCTCCCTCTCGGGGCCGCGGTGGCTCAGTGGTAGAGCGTTCACCTCTGGTGCTTGGGGTCCCGGGTTCTATCCCAGCCCCCGCCAAGTGAACTTTGTGATGGACAAACACCGCGTGCGTGGGTTTTCTCGGGGTTCTCCCGTTTCCTCCCACTTTCTTCATTCCACCATTTCATTCATTACTCATCATCACCGTCTCCTTTAGCCTAACCGGCATAACCGTGGGACGTAAAACTCAAAGATTTCATTTCATTTTTCGGTGTTCTCTCGTTTCCTCCCACTTTCGTCATTCCATTAATTCAATATAATCCATGCCATCATTACATTTGACGTGGGAGACCCGGGTTCAATTACCGGCGAGGGCTCATGTGGTTCGGATCCCACATTAAACTGTAGGTCCACGTCTCATATAGCCTCGGTGCTGAAAAGGGCGCTAACTTTAATTCAATCAATCAAATCATCATCACCGTCTCACTTAGCCTTACAACGAGCAGATGTTATAATTTTATTTATTTATTTATTTCGAATAACTCAACTACTGATGTTCCTTGGACAATTTTTCTTTGAATATTTCAAGTGTTACAACCGGTCATTTGTATCACGGCCACACAATGGCTTAAATCCATTTTTTACATACAACACAATCTGAACTTTTTTTTTTTAACCTCAACCGTAGTAATTGAAATATCACCGAAATTTTATGGACACTTATGGTAACTTGTCTTTCCCAATACATTGTAGGTTTCTCTTGTTTTACTATTACTTTCCACATTTATGTGTTAATGTTTTCTTGTTTTCAGTATTGTTTGTGTGACAATGCTTCTGCCAGTCCTTTAATAAACTGTATTATATATGCAAGTGCTATACGAACATGTTATATTAATTTTTTGTTTGTATTGTTTTCTTTCTAGAAACATTGATTCTTCGAAGTAGAACCTTCATATAATCAGTAAAGACAGGCAAAACATCTAACATGGTAAGTCTTAAACATTTTAATAATAACTAACTGAATCTTCGCTCTTTACACAGCGCTTCATTCACATATGAGCATGAATCTCCTTGTCATTCCTCATAACATCTGTACATGTCCCTTTACATACACAAGTGAAAGACGTCTTGATAAAGATCGGCGAGGGGTATTATAAAAGGGAGATTTTTTCAATATTTTTTCAATAGCTCACACCGTTTGCAAGATGTGAGCTTACTTTCGGTTGGAGTTTCTAATTGATGTATGATCAATGTTTTCTTTCTTCTTGCATGCAGTATGTGGTAAGCAAATATATTACACACACAATTAATTATAATGACAGCGGTATGTAGTGTTCATTGGGCAAAACACTCCAAACAATAAAGATTCATCTTAGACTGGAGAAATGGTTATCCTTCGTTTTTCGTTATCACTTGGCGATAAAACAAACGCCGGAGAGATATACTACCCCCGAATCAAATGTGTAGTGTTGGAATGTATAACTTGTAGGACATGATTCTTTACTTTTCTAAAGAATTTCAACACTTCCAGTGTACCCCTAAAAAATGTAATAAAGAAATAACAGCCTTTTTTTTTTTAATATTCAATTAGAACTGATCAATGTATACAAAATTCCCAATCGACCAGTGAAAACGGCATCTTTCTAGAGCCTATGGTTCCCGAGAACTCACTGTCGAAAGGATTGGCACTAATATTTAAACTTTTCTTGACCACAAACATATAAACCTAGCATTTTAATATACCGTATAGATAATAATATAGAGAGACAGTTTTCCATTTGACGTAGATCGACTATTCCAGGTTTGTTTGCGTTAAGTCGAATTATTTCCATAACCTAAGATTTATGTAAACATGGATGAAAAAATTGGGAGAAATACTATTGAATTATAATGCAATGGAAAAGCTCAATTATGTAATGTGTTTTATAAATACGGTACAGGAACTAATAGTTTTACAACGTCGATGGTTGAAAAAAATGATTAATAACAGTTGGACAATAGTAAATTGTCGCAGTTCATAATCCGCTCACTAGATGCTCAATAGAATTTACAAATTTAATACTACGTCTTAATTCAGATGTGAGGACCGTTTGTAAATTTAGCTTATTTCGGAAATTTCTTACGTAAAGTATAAAGTTTGGTATTTCATATTTACTTAGCTCGATGATTATCTTCTTCTGCTATTATTATTATTATTATTATTATTATTATTATTATTATTATTATTATTATTATTATTATTATTATTATTATTATCATTATTAATCTCTGTGTAGAAACCAGAAGTAACTGCAGTGGGAGATGATGTTCTGTTATCACACATTATCAGGGAGTGAAAAATTGTCTTACTGACCATACGCTTTCTCTTGTTTTATGTGAAACAGTAAAAGTAATATATTTCATTATTATAATTGAAAGTTAAAACATTCATGATATCTGTAAGTCAGCTACAGCGAAACCCCTGAATAACGTACACCAATGAGACTTGATTATTTGTAAATGAGAGATATCCATTACAGAGACATTTCGTTCTTTATAGTCTGTGTGTTGCGTAAGAAATAACTCAAAATCATATCCATTGTATCGAAATATCGTTCCTCATTTGGGTCAAAGAATGGATAAATTAAATCTTCATGTAAAGATTTATGTATGTTTTCTGAAATTTCTTCCAAAACCCACGTTCATAATACGTATTTCATATTTCTTCATGATAAATAATTAATAAAATATAAGATTACAGTAATTTAACCGTAATAGAGATGCGTAATAGATGAAAGTAAACACGGGCAGCCTAAGAGCGAAGGTGGGAAACAGATTCTCCAAACAATTGGATGACTTCTTATATTTAGACGTTGCATGGGTTAAGCAAGCTAGAAAGTTAGTGTTGGAGATCGATGCCTTACATGCATAGCCAGTTAAAAGTCAGCATATACCTTTTGTTTATTTTACTAGTATTGAGTTGTAACTCATAATCGCAGATTTTTTTTTTTTTTTTTTTTTTTCAAAAATGTCTGTAGCCAACAACACTGTTCATAGCAAACTCTTTCAAACCTAGTAAATTAAGATTAAATTGCAGAATCAAGTGATATAACTTCTGTATTTTTTTAAAGTAATACTGAAATAATTTATATATTTTTTTAATCTTTCTTCTGTAACGACCACGAATTGAAAGATGAAGTGGGATAAATTTTCACACTTTATGACAATGTTTATTTTCAATCAAGGTTCGAAAGATGCTAAAGCTGCAGCAAGCATTCTGAACGTCTATGGTTGCATTGGAAAATCTAGACTTGAAGGCGGTTTGCACACTTTAAACAAGAAATTTAGATTATCAGAAACTTGGGTTATTGTGTTGCTGTTAGTTTAGATGAAGTTAGTTGCTTTAGGTGAAGTGACAATCCCGACATATTAACCAAGCGCAATGTTGGCACCTAAGTTAAAGAACACATTAAACAATTAAAAAAAGTCTCAAAAATTGGGTATGTAATATGTCAAGAAAAGAAAGAAAAAAAAAAAAAACACGAGAGATTAAAGAATCATTCTTTATTCATAAATATAAACCGGCTTTAAATCTGGATCCTGGAAACATTGATAGAACCTGGCTGCGTACCTTTGATGTGTATTTTGGTTCTGGCAACAGTGACGTAGTACAGACACCACGCTTTCTTCTAACTGTGCTCTGCTTTTTTTTTTTTTTTTTTTTTTTTTTTTTTTTTTTTTACGTTCATTTGATGGTATGTATTCCAGTTTCCATACCATATTTAATTTATCCGTTATTATCGTTGTTACCTTACGACTGTAGCTTTGGCTTGTTGTTCCGATACGTCTGGAGAATATTTAGTTTTCCACGGGAGGATACACTGGTAAATAATCTTTTTTTCTTTTCTAATTTGAATCATTCTCTCACGCGCCTACATAATTTTAAATGAAATTATCTTTTACTTGTTTCAATGTTAACTCTACTTTTGTGTTTCAGGGTGAGAGGAAAGGAACGAATAAATATTATCCGCCTGACTACAATCCCGCAGTGGGAGGGATCAACAAATACCATGGCACGCATGCATTACGAGAAAGGGCCCGCAAGATTCATCTGGGCATCCTTATTATTCGTTTTGAAATGCCATTTAACATCTGGTGCAACGGTTGCGGGAACCATATTGGAATGGGAGTCAGGTAAGTAAATAACTGATACGTAGATTATGTGTTAGTAATGGACATGGGCAAAGGAATTCGAGTGTAAAATGAAATAAATAACTAATTGTGTGTAAGAAAAAGGGTGGGAAACAAATTCACGTACGGTGATGTGTTTGATGCTTTCTGTGTTATAAACATGTGTAAAGAACTTATCTCTGGATCTTGGTAATAGTGTCTTATTTTTACCTCTTTGGTTTTACTCTACAGATTGTTTCATTAATCAACTAGATGCGAATGCAAAATCTAGAAATAAATAAATAAATAAAATGTTTAAAACTTCGTAGATTACAGAAAGATCAAACTTTGAGTATTTATTTATTTAGAAAATCCTGGTAACACTGTAATCGCACTAGAATATTGCTTCTCTAAGATCAACAAGTTAAAAAGTGTTGGATCTAGTCAGAGGAAAGATGGATGGCCATTCCTATTCGCCAAATCATGTTGGCAGTGTGGCATTCAATCAACGTCGTGAGGGCGATTGGGGAGCTACTTGATAGAAAGAAATAAGAAGTAGTAAAGTCCAGTGTAGGAAACGAGCGTTAATGACGAGGGGGCCGATGTACTGATAGACGTCACCCCAAGACTCATGAATGGATTTTTTTAGCGTAACGTTGTACGGTTATGCCCTTTAGGCTAAATTAGACAGTAATGAAAGTGAAAGATTGTGAAATTAATTTTTTTGTGCTCCTTAATAGAGAACCGAATTCGTGAACGCCTGCATCAAAGGCTCACGCGCTAGCCACTAGACCAGCGGGGAGAACTCCCAAAGTCATGAGTGCCACAATCCGGTTGGAAGGACCTGGCTCTTCTAAGAGCTATTTTCCAAGGACATTTAAAAAAAAAAAAAAAAATAACGATCTGGTCCATGTTAGCCTTGCTTTACTTTAATACCTTCATAAAAGAAATAAAATTCTCTAAAGAAAGCAAGTTTTAATTAAAAATAATCCTTGTATTATTTTTAATTAAAACGCGCTTAGTTCAGAGATTTTTTTATTTCTTTTACATTTTTATTTTTATTTACGGGAAAGGCATGTAGTTTTAATATGTACTGCTGCACTGCTTTCCTTTGGGTAAGTCAAAGTCAGCAATGAAATTGTGGACTCACGTCTTCACAGAGAGCAACACATCAAGGTTCAAAGTATAATGGAAAAGAGAGAGAGCATTATGCGGGCTATAATAGCTATACGAAAATCACTCTGCTTTCTAACTAAGACTATCATTTTGAAGTTCATGTTAGATTGTACTTTATAACGTTTCCTTATGGTCAGCCATAGGTGTTCTATGGGTATACTTGGTTGGGCTGAATGTTTTCTGGCATGGACAATTCCGGTATCACGTTTATCGGAGATAATTTGTTTTTTGTTCTGAAGTATGATGAGTACCGAGAGTGAGTTTTTATTCTCCAGGGTTAGAGTCTGTTCGATTCCTCTGTTGAGAATGAACAATGATGGCAAAAAAAGCTTTGATCTTATCTGACTTCAGATGCGTAGTGTAGTTTCAGAGAGTAGTTATCAAATCTTTTTGGAAAGTAATAATTGCTATTTAGAAAGAAGAAAAAAATAAGTACGAAACAGGCCACTTTGCGTCCAGAAGAGCCACACACTTTTCATTCTTGAGGTTAATGCTTATACCTTCACACTACAATGTGTTGTATTCCTGTACTTCTGTTGAGCTTGGACAGTCCAATGTGTAGGTTGTGCAGTAATATTTCAAATATCGATCGATCGATTTCAAATATAGAAATATTGATATTGAGAAACTTTATTGATCAATATTTCGATATTTTTCGATATTGTCGGTATTAAGATATTTTTCATTTTCTATTTTAATGATGCCCTATAGAAAAATCAGTAGTTCAGTTTCTCAGTGATACGGTAATTGAACAGCACGTTTGATAGCTTGCCGGATCCTTTTTCAGTTTCGAGCTGTTGTAATAGCAAATACGGTGATCATGAATAAAATCCAATTCGAGATTTCAGCGGAGTCGCACGTTTCATGGCTCTTACTTGAGGAAAAGATGATTTTGCATATTTGTCCGTCTATCCGTTCCGACGATATTTCAAAATGTAGATCGATCATGTGATATTTTTAAATATCGAAAAATTTGATTTATCAGTATTTCGACATTTTTGGTTATTTCAATACTTCGATCAAGTTTTGGTACTTTGTCGGTCTCAATTTTTGATATCTTCATTCCGATATCACACGTACCTACCAGTGTCTATATTACTGTTAACAAGAGATAGGAAGGGGGCTGCGGTGGCTCAGTGGTAGAGCGTTTTCCTCTGCTACGTGGTGTTCCTGGTTTAATCCCAGCTCGCGCCAACTGAGCTTTGTGGTGGACAAACACCGTGTGCGTAGGTTTCTTCGGGGTTCTCCCATTTCCTCCCACTTTCTTCATTCCACTATTCCATTCATTTCTCATCGTCACGGCGTCCTTTAGCCAACACTGCATAAACGTGGGACGTAAAACTGGAAGATTTCATTTCATTTCAAGAGATACAAGTTTTGATATTCTTTATTATGGTCTAAAACTTTGAATCTCAAGAATGAAAGGTGCGACTGTTCATGGATCAAATATCGTTTTATTATTATTATTATTATTATTATTATTATTATTATTATTATTATTATTATTATTATTATTATTATTATTATTTTATCTTTCAGCTGAGTGCTCTTAATTAAAATGGTATAGATCAACATCAGTTAGTAATTATATTCTGAAAAGCAAAAAAAGGGTTGTGGACAATTGAGCTATTATTATTATTATTATTATTATTATTATTATTATTATTATTATTATTATTATTATTATTATTATTATTATTATTATTAGAGCAGGGTTTCTCAACCTATTTTATATAACGAATCCCTTTTATCACACCCTTTTGCCATGGACTCCCCCCTCCATACGTAATTTCCGGTTTGTAATAAACTTTCTGATTATTGCCTCGTATCGCTTACAGTTACGTATGTGTATTGCCTTCTTTTTGAATTGTATTTTAATATGCATTTTTTTTTTAAATATTTTTTGGTATCTCAATATGCAGTTTTTCACCAGTTTCATTCTTATTGTTTTCTAAATTATTTTTTAGTAATTTAAAATTTTATTTAATATGTTTTAGTGTATTTGCCAGTAAGTGTGTACATAAAAATATATCTATCAAAATAATCTTGAAAAAAAAATCCGATGCTAGATTCTAATTACCGTATGTTTCTTTTTTTCTCTTCCTGTCGCGATCTCTGATTCCCTCTGGCGACCCCCAGGTTGAGAAACCTTATTTTAGAGCATGCAACAGGTAGGCTGGAAGCGGATCAAAAAGAGAGAAAGAAAAAACCAACAAAGGGCTCCAGTTCTGTCAACTGTCTCCCTGAATTTAAAACTAATCGTTTAGAAATATAAGTTAAAACTAGTCTTAGAACTATTTTTAAATATTGAAAGGTCGTGTCTAACAGATTACGTGCGAATGTGGAAGTATGTAAATGGGGTTGACAAAAAGATCGAGAATCGGGATTGATGAAATTATATGTAGATCGGGAGAACAAATACAAAATTAATAATTTAAGATCTAGCTCGCCTTATTTTACTGCGTTACCATTCTTTCTTTTCTACGTTATTTCAATGGACACTTCCATCTTCTTCGGTTCGCGAATCTTTGTGCAGCTATAAGTTACATCCGTAATGCATGTTTTATTTCGGTGGTAAATTCTGGTTTTTTACTGCGCTGAATATGTGAAAATTTTCTTCACTATATTTAAGATGAATAAACCATTGTCGTAATAATTCACTTATTTTTAAATATCTCAATTAAAGAGCGAGGTAAATGTGATGATTATATCCATTAAATATAATGTAAAATATGATATGAACTGTGTGAAATTAATAAACTATAAACTTAAGATGTTTACCCAATTTTTCCTGCTGCTACAGATTCATCGATGAACACATGAGAAGTCAGTATCGTCATTTTTTTTTTTTTTTTTTTTTAATAAAGAAAAGAAGGGAAATGTATGAAAAGGTCTGATTAATAACCAAAATTCTGAAGGTGAGCTATCTATGTATTAAAAACTGCATACTGATATATTAAGGACAAAATTTGTTGAAGTTTGAATTTTAAATCAATTTAAATCCATATTAGAGAGATATTCTCATATGTGACATCGTATGTGTAAAAGACTAGTACATGTGGATGGATAATTTGAACAAAATAAGGTACGAACAGTAGGCGGTTATAATTCAGAATTAACAATGAATGGACATATAATCAATCGTACACCCCAAGAAACTTCTGACCGCTCGCAAAAAGTTATCGTTCTCCCACTCGAAATAATGTAATTGTTTTCTTTATTGTGTACGCAGGTATAACGCAGAGAAGAAGAAGATAGGAATGTATTACTCGACACCGGTTTACCAGTTCAGAATGAAGTGTCACTTGTGTGATAATCACTTTGAAATCAAGACAGACCCAGCGGTAAGTAATATTTCAAGATCCGATTAAGTGTGTAGTATGTAATTAAAATGTAAATAATAGTATAATAGTGTAAAAATGTAAATGATTATTTTCGATATTTTGGGTTTTGGTTTCTGCCTTAACGGATCAAAAAAAAAAAAAGTTTGAATTACTGGTATTTGTGCACAGGAAGCCAATGAAATCGTAATGAAAGATACTTACCGTATACTAGATCACCAACGAAAGACTTCCATTCGAAGTGAATTTTACCACAGTCATAGACATCCTTCGTGAACGATAGTTGTATAAAGCTACAGCAAGGTAATGTTTAGTTGCTATCGAAATACTGAATTTTAGTGGAATTTGCGTCCACTTTATCAATCTAAACAAAAACAAGAAATTTAGGAATGTTAAAAAAATAAAAAGAAAAGAAAAAGAAAAAATGGATCAAAAGATTGCGATCTTGGCCAATAATTAGTTTTTGGATAAGGGACCACAGAATTTTTTAATGGGCCCTAAATTAAGTTTTCGTACTTTTTACGGAATAAGCACATCATACTGAGTTAAGTAACAGTTTGGGTTTGGCTATACTATATGTAGTTCTCCAGATATAAAGTTTACAAGAAAATTTTTGACTGAAATATACTGGATCTTTTGATTATTAAAAAAAAAAAAAAAAAAAAAAAAAAACCCTAAAGAATGATAATCGTAAATTGATTACAGTAAATGTATCGACTATTTTGAACAACTGAATCATGAAGTTATAACAAAATGAAAAACACGGCTGTTTTAACATGTAATTAATTGCGAAGTATTAGCTGTGAGAAATATTTGCACAAAGTAGCTCTCCCACGTTACATTGTTCAGGAAAGCTACAGTCAAGACAACAATGATAGAAAACATAAGTATGATGACTCTTTCATAAACCCAAAGTTCGAAAGTTCTGATTCTCTAAAGATTGGGTTGCGCGATTTTCCACACACTCTGTGTTACAAGCAGAGGAATTATCAAAGTAGCAAATCATATACAGTATTATTACGTTTTTGTTCATAATTTTAGGGACGTTTTAGTTAGAAAAGCTATCCAGGTGCTAGAAGCTGGCAACATTGAAAGCAGAATTAGCCAAAAGTATAGCCACTAGTTAAACAACTTTAAAATGGTCAAATTAGCAAAGCTGTTTGAAAGCGAGAAGGCACTTCTCAGAGCCGCCACAAATGTATGTGTCCAGAAGCTAATGGTAGAGAGTAGTCGAATGTTATACATATCAATTAGTTGCTCAAACAGATTCTACATGAAGAAATCAATATAAAATTACAAAGGTACAAAGAAAGCACAGTACATACATAGCATTTGCTCGTGCTAATATTTCAGCACCCCATGCATACAGACACCATCTGTTGGTGAAATTAAGAAGCACCTTTCTGTAGCCTTTCAGCAAATAGTAGATTTCTGTTAGTGCAGTTTTTTTGGGAGCTGTAGGACCGTTGCCATTACTTAAGACAGTCATGGGTAAACTACAGCCCGCGGACCAGATGCGACCTGCTGGAAGATTCCGTCCTAGCCTAAATGAAAAGAAAAATGGCCGATTGCTTCGAAAGAGTTGTATTAGAAACAGACTGACAAATTAATATTTCACTTCACTTCTGAGAATCAGTACATCCCAGTTCGAACCAGGTTGAGAAACTTAGGATTAGTAAGGATTAGGTCTTTAATAAGGAATAGTATTACACCAATTTTGTAAAATGTACCACTGTTATTTTTAGTAAATTTTATTGGCCCCCCTAAACTTTTTTCTATTTTCTTTGGCCGTCTCTTGAAAAAGTTTGCCCATCACAGGCTTATGAAATGAATGGTTACTGGATAGTGGAGTGTTGAATTATTATTGTATGTGTATTAATCAAAATAAACAAAACGAAACAAAACAAAAATAGAATGTAAAGGGAGACTTATTTCTGATTGTTTTGGGGCAGTTTTTATCTTTACAGCAATAACGAGAAAGCCAGATTCTTCAGAAGAACTACGTAGGATATGAAGGCTTAGTCGTCGAACAGATTCCTCTAACACAGAGAATTCTTGGTTCCACTCCAGTCCATTTGAATTTGTGGCAGATAGAATCGCATCCGTATTTTTTATTCTTTTGTCGAGATTTCCAAGTTTCCGTTTTTCACTCTGTGTTTTCACCAAATATTTCCGTGATTCATATGCGTTTACCATTTGTCCCATGTAACTTACAGAGTATAACTCTAGGACGTGAAATTTAAATATTTCCTTTCGTCTTCATTCTACTCAGAAGTTATTTTAATTACATTTTGATGTTTCAAATATTGTAAGTTCGTAGTGTTGGAAATTGGAACTCGCTGAAAAGACCACAGAATGTTGGTACTACGTAGACCGTAGTCAGTAGAGGATTTAAAAATTGCAATTGCCTCTTCGTACTGGTCATGGCTTGAGTAATCTCAACCGCCTACATGCTGTGTATTCAACAATTTATGTATCGCTTCATCCCAGATACCGAAAACAAAGTGGTCCCGACAGTAAGACGACTTTCTTATGCTCCAATACAAAGGTTGATATCGATTGTTGTTTTCGTCTCATGGAGTAAAACTGGTACCGTTCAGATATGATAGTAAACTTCATGGCGTAATGTTCTTTCATAGCCTTCTTAATTTCAACATAAGTCTTATCTAAAGGTGACGTTGGCCAATAAATATTACATAATTGCTCATAAGCGGGCGTTCCCTAACTGTAAAGAATGTAAAAAGTTTCCTCTCGTCAGGAATTCGTGTTGCAAAACATGTATCTCATACCTGTCTAAGTATGGTTGCAGTCTGTCACACTGTATATCAAATGGTGGAAAGCTTGGAATAGTCGACATCTTATAAATTTTTAATGTATACTCTTTAATGCGACTGCGCCAATATTGAATGATCTATTATAGGTTGTTAACTGCGTCAATATTGATAGTCTTTAACCAAAATATGAGAAGTTTGGAATCTATTTATTACATTCTGTAAATGTAGAGATTTAACTTATGGACTTCACTACTGCAAAACGTAAACACTGATAATTATCGATTCTTTTATTATACGATATTTATATATCCCTGAGAGAATAACTCAATTTCTAAAAGAGATTATATCAAACAAACAAGCATACCCATTAACTAATGTAGATTCATCCATTAATGCTTTGAGAATCCTGAGAATAATATCTGATATAACTTTGCAGATTCGCACCGACCAATCATCCTAATAAGAGTATGTGCAACCTTCTGTGGCACTTTGAGCCAAGTACGTACATTCTCTGGCGCTTTGAGCCAGTTCCAATTCCCAACAGCTTGCTTTGCGCTTAGTACGGGGCATTGAACAATTCAGTCGTACATGTACCTGACAAAACTAAGGATTTGAGACTTAATCACACAATACTAACTAACTAACTAACTCTATGGCCTATGGAACCCGGAGGTTCAATGCCGCGTTCACAAAAGCTCTCCACTGACTTCTATCCTTAGCTAATTGCATCCAGTTTCTACTTTGTATTCCTATCTCTGCGAGATCCATCTTAATATTGTCCTCCCACACAATAATAGAATTTAATTTAACAAACGCGTTCAAGGTAACGAAAATATGACTAAACTAGAATAATACTTCTGTGTATTTAACCTTAATAATCAAGGAATGTATAACGCCATTAATATGAAAAATGAAACAACATTGTAAAGTATGCGACCTGTCTTCTCAACGCTTCATTCTCTCTCCTTTCACATTTACCGACTTCCGAACTCAAAGTCCCTCGTAGCTAATTGGCTAATGTTCTTCTCCTTCGGTACAGAGATTTCGGATTTAGATTTCTGGGCTTTCGACATCTATGGCCATGTTATCCCGTCACGTATGAGGGATGAGGTCCCTCGGCGATCACACTATCTGAGGAAAGGGAAGAAAGAAAAGATTGAGGAAGGAAGGAAGCAGCCTGGGACTATATGTTAGGTACCACCCCGGCATTTACCTGGTGGGAATGAGAAAACCCATGAAAACCTCATTCAGAATGGCTGGCCTGGGAAAGCTGGGAGAGCTGGGGGAGCTTTTCCAGCCGAGTGCCCTCACCGGGAATTTGGTGCAGAGATACAGATTCAATCCCGATGTGAGAGTACACAGATTCGGATCTCGTGTAGGGGGCGCGGTGGCTCAGTGGTAGAGCGGTCACTTCCGGTGCTTGGGGTCCCTGGTTCGATCCCAGCTCGCGCCGTGTGGACTTTGTGGTGGACAAACACCGTGCTCGTGGGTTTTCTCGGGGTTCTCCCGTTTCCTCCCACTTTATTCATTCCACCATTTAATTCATTTCTCATCATCACCGTCTCCTTTAGCCTAACCGGCATAATCGTCGGACGTAAAACTAAAGATTTCATTTCATTTCATTTCGGATCTCGTGTAAAAGTTCATACCCATGTTTAAATACTCGTGATACAAACCAATATTGAATTCCAAACAGACAAACATGATTAATCTCCTGATGTGCTGAGTAGGAGCAATTTTAACATTGCAAACAAAATAATTTATCTCTAGTTGGAAGACAGCACGAAATTTGGCTAATAAAGAGTTGGCTTCTATGATTCCATACGTATTGTTAATTCTTTGTCAATGGTTGCAGAATCTGGACTATGTGATCGTGAGTGGAGCGAGACGCCAAGAGAACCGTTGGGATCCAACTCAGAATGGTCAAGTGGTGCCTGAGGATAAAACAACTTCCAAGAAACTGTTCGATGATGCCATGTTTAAGTTGGAACACGGGGATGAAGATGCCAAGAAAGCCAAATCTTTGGCTCCAGCACTAGCCAAGTTGGAACGATATAGGGAAAGGTGGAAAGATGACTACACGGCGAATTGTGCCTTACGGAATAATTTTAGGGTACGTATTACAAACTCATTTTATTACGTGTTTTATTATTGGTTGGTTAGTAGTGATCAGGTTAGATAAAACCTCTACTTGGCCTAATTACACATTTACGAGGGGGTATCAAAAGTTCGTGCAATCACCTAGAAGAAATCCACTCTGGAGAACTTTGACATCATGATGGTATTAGTCCTTCTTTACGTAGACACCATGTCTAGCGACACATTTTGCTTGCTTTTCTTCACTTTCTGTAAGCCCATTTTGTAAAAGTCGGTAGTTTGGCTTTGAAACCACAGTTCAACCTCAGAAATCACGTCATCCCTACTGTCAGAATGGCATCATCTGAGTAGACACTTCATTTCTGGGAAGAGAAAGTAGCCACGTGGTGCTAAGTTTGGTGAGTATGGGGTGGGCAATATTTCATATCCTAATTCCAATGCCTTCATCATGGATGCATAGGCCAACAGCAGCACCAGTTTTATGATCAATTCACGACCTTTCTTATTCAGTTCCTCTCGTAACTTAATCAGGAGGTAGGAATAATAGATACTAGTAGTAGTTTGCCCCTGTGGTAGCTAATTTGTCATGATGGCCCCTTTACAGTCCCAGGAAACGGAAAGCATCATCTCGGCAACATATTTCTTCACTGGTGTCTTTTTAGGGCTGGGGAAGTAGAGGTGTTTCCATTGTTTTCTGATTTGCTTTGTTTCTGGGTCATAAAAATAAACCCAACTTTCATCCATTGTCACTAGTCTGCTGAAAAGGTCCTCTTCATCCATTGTCACTAGTCTGCTGAAAAGGTCCTCTTCATCCATTGTCACTAGTTTGCTGAAAAGGTCCTCTTCATCCATTGTCACTAGTCTGCTGAAAAGGTCCTCTTCATCCATTGTCACTAGTCTGCTGAAAAGGTCCTCTTCATCCATTGTCACTAGTCTGCTGAAAAGGTCCTCTTCATCCGTTGTCACTAGTCTGCTGAAAAGTCCTCTTCATCCGTTGTCACTAGTCTGCTGAAAAGGTTCTCTTCATCCATTGTCACTAGTCTGCTGAAAACGTCCTCTTTATCTACTTCACAGCGATGCGACATTTGTCTTGTAACGTCCTCGCGATTTCTTTTCTGGAAAGATGGGGGCAATCGTGGCATTCACCATGCTGACACTTTCTGAAGATGCAGCTGGGTGTGAATATTCCAAGTAGATCCATAACTTATACCTATTGCACACATAAAACTTTCAATGGCTATCCTCCTCTCTTCCATTATGGTCTTCTCAAATTTCTTCGTCAAGGCGGCATCATCAGTGAAAGATGGTCTTCCAGATCTAGAGGCGTCCGTAATGGTCATATGTTCAACTTGGAATTGCCGTTTCCACTTGGGTACCATCTCATAGAAGGGATTTCATCCCCATAGACATTTTCATCTCTTCATGGATCTGCTTTGCTGATTTCCCCTGAAGGTGGAGGAACTTAATGACGCTTCGTGCTTCAAGCGTGTCAGTCGTCGCACATTTAGTGATTTACCTTTAAGAAAGAAAGAAAAAAAAAGTTCTAACGAGTCCAGAATTTGCATGGTTAACATGCAAGGACCGAACAATAAAATGCATAACCGAGGGGGTTCATACTTCGTCGCCTTCTAGGTGATTGTACAAACTTTTTGATACCTCGTCGTATAAAGGAATTAGATTTTTCTGTTTTAGCAACTGGTATTGTGTAAAACCGAAATAATTGAGAATATTTTACTTTAAAAAGCCTTAAGCATAAGATAATTCTTAAATAAACATTTTCTGGAGATGGTGAGAAACAGAGACTGGTTTGAAAGTCGTAAACTCTAAACTTTTTCTTCAGTACACGCTTTATGAAGTAGTTTTAGAATAGAGCTACAAATAAAAGCGTATAAAATCAAATTTATTTTTCATTAAGAGGTAATATTTAAGAGTTTGAGTGAGTACCCAGTGGCGTAGTCTGCGGTAGTTCTACGTTCCTACCGTTCTGCCTGGAAGGGGATGGGCGAGATTATTTCCTGCTCTGTTCTTGTTCCAAAGCAGCTCAGAGGTGAACTAGGTACCCACGGTTGTGGGATCAGGACATCCGGAGCTTGATGCTGAATACATCAAATACGGGAGGCGCCAAGTCAGGGAAATGTGAAGCGTTAGTTAGCTCTGTTCCGATCTTTTTATTTAAGAATTTCAGATGAAAAGGTAGATGAACTTTTAAAACTGCATGAATTTAATATATATATAATATCAATTTAATATATAATGCATGAATTTAATATATATATATGTTTTATTTCCATTTACTCTTTAATATATAAAAGAACGTTGTGTATGTATGTCATCAGAAAGAAATCAGCTAGAGCCATTAAATTTTTTATAGAGAGAGGCCTTTACCACATGTAATTCTGTACGAAGTCATTTTTCGATTTTCTCCTGGGGCAGGCATATTTGGGGGTGAAAATTTATGCGAAAACTTATGCACGCTTATCTCGTTTTCTAACAACGCCCTGCTTTCATGCAACCCCGATTATGTCGTGGTTGTGCTGGTGTGCATAACAGCAGAGGACAAATACCGGGGAATGGAGTAAGAATGTTCTTCCTCTCCTTAAATCGATGTTCTAAATCAACCACGGGTCAACGACGGGTGCTTAATTAAGACCCGACAACAATTGGTACTTACAGTCAGTCTTTACTACGAGTAATAATAAAATAATGTGTTTCTCTATGTATCTGTCTGTCTGTCATCAGTTTTTTTTTTTTTTTTTTTTCGTAAAAAGGAGTGACTTAGCGCCACCAAATTTTGTACACAGATAGATCTTTATCAGATTTAATTGCGTACGAAGCCGTATTTTCGATTTTTGACTTGGGAAGAGGAAAATCACATGCTCTGGAGACTCAAAAAGCACAGAGTATCGCAGAAGCCCCTCAGGTTAGACAACCGAAACTACTGTACTGCATTGTAGGTTGTATACTGTTCAGTCCATGTAAAGAACGAGCACTTCTGGTAATTGTATATGATTTTATGTTGGTGCCCGTTAGAAACATGAATTTTAGCTTGAACTAGAAAACAATTTAGTGAACAAAGCAACGTTTCTTTTAAAACAATAAAATTGTGACAGTTTCGCCTACTAACTGAACGTATTGGCGACTTCATCAAAGATTTAAAAGAAAGTTAAGGATGGAAAGGATAAGAACAGTAAGAAGGAAAATAAGAAAGAAAAAGATGGAGAGGAAGAAAAGAAGCCATGATGGAGAATAGAAAATATGGGGAAAGACAGGTTTAATTAAGAGAACACTAAAGAGAATAGGGACCTTCTCTACGTACAGAAAAGAGAGAAAAAGACTATTGGATGTGTTACGCATGAAGAAGAAGAACAAAAAATGGGATGAGGAAAGACGAGAGGTGCTGATGGAAAGAAGGGGAGTGGTTTACAAGATAAGGTGCAGTGATTGTAATAGTTCTTACGTTGGTGAAACGAAAAAAAAAAAAAACTGAAAGAACGTTTAAAACAACACAAAGATGATTTGAGGTTGGAAAGAGAAAGAAATGCCATTTGTGAACACGTGAGGGATACGAGACATAATATTAATTGGTGCGTAAAAAAGAAAGAAAAAAAAAAGACAATGTCTGATGAAGCCAATATGTTCAGTTAGTTGGCGACACTGTCACGCAGTTATTATTTTAAAATAAACTTTGCTTTCTTCAGTGATTTGTTTCTCTAGTTCAAGCTATTTAAGACAGCAAAGCTAATATGAACCAGTTAGTAAATGCAATTATAGGTGTTGTCTTAGCGCCTTGAGGTAATTGAGGAGCTACCTGAATTAAGGCGGAACGGAAGTCTTCATGAAAATGAGTTACAAGATGTTTTGTCAACCTTTAAATCACATTTTGCAACTTTTTTTTTTTTTTTTTTTTTTTTTTTTTTTTTAATGACCAATTTTAGCAGTAATTATTGTTACATTACTTTTTGAAATTGTTTTGTGAATAGTAAGAGGATTGTAGAAGCTTCAACTTAGTTTTAGTTTTGTTCTTCCCATAATCACCCGTAACTTAGGTGAACAAAGACCATTCGAACAGTGAAATACAAGCATCAAGCAGTATATCGAATTGCCGCATATATATCACTATTGTAATATCAACAAGAAATCACTGTTAATGGCATTCAATCGTTTTGAAGCTATAAGCTTAAAAACTATTTATTCTGGAACTGGAAAACTTACATATTCCAGTAATCTTGAAAGGCATTATTTTGAAATCTGGAATGCAGAAGCTCTCAAAGAAATTCTTAAAAGGGAATTAGAATTATTAAGAAATTAAATAAGAAGGAAGTAAATTTAAGTAAAGAGAGGAAAGAAAGAAAAGAGAAATACATTTAGGAAAGAAACACAATGTTAGTTTGTTACATTGCAACTTCCTGTGTCGAATAATCTTACTTATGAAACGAAAGAAATCATCGCAAAGAATCAGAAAAAGGAAAGTTTGGATTTGAATGATTCGAAGTCGCAAGAAATAAATGAAGGTCTTTTCCAGTTGGCTGCCAAAATGGCTGATGAGACATCATTCATTACTTTTGCAGGGTTCTCGTTGAAAACCTGAATTTCCATGACTAAGTAAATATTCCCTCAGCCGGCACTCCGCGAACACTATCAATAATATAACATGAAAAAGTGATTGACTGGATCGAGAGTGGAACCCGGGATCTCCAGCATACCGTGCCAATGCAATAACCACTACGCTACCCAGTCCACTTCCCAGAACAGCCAAACACCCTCACTCCTGTACTCGGTACTCTCCACTGAGACCACATGGCTTTCACACAGCCTAGCTGCTATGCTCGGACAATCCAACCCAGTGAAATCACAACCGTCAAAAGATGTTCTCTATATAAGGACACTGGATTGTCCAAGCACAGCAGCTGGGCTGTGGTACAAGTTATGTACTGTGTGTGGAGAGCACAGACTGCAGGAGTGGAAGAGTGTTTGGTTGTTTTGGGAAGCAGACTTGGTGGAGTAGTGGTTAACGCATCGGCACGGTATGCCAGAGAACTTGAGTTCGAATCTCGATCCAGTCAATCACTTTTTCACTCTTTGTATGTTCCTGAATTCGCACCTACAGAGGATTTGGTGTGTAAAAATAAGTTTAAATAATCAGTTCTTTCCTTCTTTCATTAATATACTATCAATTATGGTTAGGTTTAGAGGAAAAATATATATATTAATCTGGTTTCCCCATCGTTATAGCCATCCGAAGTTCTCTTTCGTATTTTCTAAATACAGTATATGCCTACTTTCTGATTGTAAATATGTATTATGAGTTAAACTTCCTATATTTGGAATATAATTTTAAACACTAGTATCAAACAGTACTCGTGCACTAACGATAACGATAACGTTCGGAATTTCAACACCCTCCCCCTTTTGAGAAAGGTATATACAAAATAATTTTCCATATTAAGATATGTACATATACAAACACCTGAAATTATACAAGGCATCTACTGATACTTGAAACACTGGAAATTTACATCGATACTGGGAATACTGAAGATATACTGGTAATTGTGTAATACTAGAAAAATAATTTTAAAGGAATCCTCTGAGACCCTTCCAGATGGCAGATCCATCATTTGGTTGTAAGTAGTGATAAGGCTAACTGGCCAACCACTGAAGAACCTTCTAGTTCCAGAAAGAAAATTGATAATGTTTATAAAATGTTATGCTTCCACTTATTTTATGTGCACTTTGTATTCATTTAATATTGTGAAGTGCCAAGATAGTAGCACATCTAAATGTGTAAGCATGAATATTAAATATGTTATTCCTTGATATTTGTAATTAATAGGTCTCACCAGTGTTTCTGTACTAAATGTAATACGAATCTTTAAAAAAAAGAAATATTGTTGACATGCCTTAATGGCACTGTTATAAGGAGGAAGATTAGAACTTAAAAATTTCAATATGCGGTGCCATAAAAACACACGTATTGTACTAATCTCGTACTGGTAATCTTAAGTCTTTTCGCAGAAATTAATTGTTTGACACAGAATTATGTTTTGTATCTGAGTTTAGTAGTCTTTCATTGAACGTTTAGGAAATGTAGAGTGTTTCATGTGCTGTGATGAATTTGTGTATGCAAGGAACATATTTTTCTCTCTCTAACCTGCTGTTGATAATGTAGATGGCTTTCCTCTTATGAGCTGGAAACGTCGTCCTTGTAAATTGACGAATGAGACTGACTAGATGCGAAGTCCAATGGAATCACTACTTATCCATTGCGACTTAAAATGAGGATCGATGGTAATTGAAAGTGTTACTTCTCATAGGATAGGCTGAGTTCAGAGTTAATGTTGCGGACTTGGCTGTTTATCTTTGAAAGGTAAAGCTGTTGCTCTGCTACTTACAGGTGACTATATTAGACCAAACTGAATGAAATTAGTAAATCTTTTGTTTATATACCGCGGAAGAGATAGCACTGAAACGTACTACCTGTGGTGTCTCAAATCCAAAATTTCGACATGTGCTGAAAAATGTCAGCTCGAGAGAAACACTTTCATCAGCATAAAACTAGGATGTTCTCACATTTGTTACATACACGGTTTTACATGACACGGAAATTATACACGGAGATGAACAACATAATTCACATATATAGACAACGTTGTTCTTTTCCGGCTTGTCTAGACAATTTATAAAGCGAATAGAAAAAACAAAACTAAGAAATCTACGTACGTGAAATCAACATAAAGTTTTCGATAAAATTAGAATACTGATTTCAATTTTTATTTCATTTTTACTAAGTCCACAATATATGTAATATGGTGAAGCAAGTGAAAAGAGGGTTGGTTCAAAGTTGAGTGGAGGCCAATATACATTATATATATATATATATATATATATATATATATATATATATATATATATATATATATATATATATATATAAGTGAATGTAGATTACGACGGACATTCTGGGAGATATAACGCCCAAAAGACACTTATTATCGTGTGTGTGTGTTTTCTCCTCTCCTTTCCTTCAATAGTTTCTGGCATTCTTTAGAATATTGAAGGAAAGTCTGCGTTTTCAACACATTTTACAGGTTGTTAAATATCACAGTATGCAGTCATGTGGCACTCACTTATTTTTCCAGTTCACCGCAGTATACTGGAAATTTTTGTAGCAGCGACACTGGAAATATTCAAATAAACTCCAGTAGACAACCTGTTTTTTGGGAGCTTGAACTTCCCCCTTCCCCTTCGACGAACTTCTGCGTATGTAACTACTCAAGAATATGTTGTTCCTGACATTTCAATGTACAAAAACAACTGTTAATAAAACAACAGGCCTTGGCTTTATGCTCCCTGTGAGTACAAAAATTCGTTTCATAAGCTTTCGTATCTTTTGAGGTAGTAACGGTATATTCGACAGGACAACAAATTTGGACGCTTGCTTCGTCGAATCTGCTTTCTTTTTCTTTTTTCAATATTTTCGAATTTCGCATTAAACACTGATTATGGGATTACTGTTGAGTTTATTAGAAAACAAATATAAACGTAAAAGCAACGATGAACATCTTAAACGTACCCAAGTAAAAATGGATTTGTATCTAATCACAAGACAACAAAGACTGGAATTCGTAAATTTCAGGATCAAATATGAGGGCCCTCCCGGCTGGTTTAGCGACTAGTACGCGTGCTTTTGGTGCGTAGAGTTATAGTTTCTTTTCTATTCCCGGTAAGAGAACCTTAAAAGAACTAACACTAATGGCACTGATACAAAGCGCTTACACTTGGATAATTTCTAAACTATTTTGAGGATATTAAATCCAATGAAGCTGTATTTAAACATATTTGTTCATGGATAGAGGCACGAGTTTTTCGCAATGCTCGATAAAACGAAATGCGTCAGAATGAAGTAATTTTAAGTTTCTTGACGTTTTATGATATTCGATGTGCATTTTCATTTGTTTCCATTGCGCGACAAAACGCGAAATTGGCTGCTTTGCGCGAAATTTCTAACAATACGCAAAATAACGCGAAATTTTGAATATATGTTTTCATTAATTTAAAAACGCCAGTTTTCCGCTAACGGAACGGCAGAACGTTGCATGAACGGTGCATTTTGAGTGATTCGGACACGGCTATAGAGAACATGTTGCACGTTAGCTTTCACCATCGCAGCTGGATGGGGAGGAGCCGTTTTAATTAGCTCGCCAATGGCATGGACTGGGTGATAAGTGACAAACGTACAACAATGGAGGAGGAAAATGTGGAAACATGTAGCATGCTTAAATGTAACCTATGCCTATGTGTCTTCAGAAGGCAGCAAAACTTCCCTATTTATAATAAGTTTAGTTATTGTTTTTTTCCTTCAGTTTGATTAAAAAAATATAATTTTCTATAATTGAAATTTACAATGTCAAGTGAAATATTTAGTGTATTTTGTTTTTAGGTAATTAATGGTTTATTTCTGTAGTGAGCTATGAATAAAAGGAACAATTGTAAAAATGTCAGAGAATATCTTTTCCATAAGAGAGACAAAATTCGAAACTTTATTTGGAAAATGCGACAAAACGCGAAATATGAAAAACGAAACGCGAAATTTTCAAATTCTTAGTGCGAAAAACTCGTGCCCCTATTCATGAGGACACAAGAAAAAAAAAATGAAATTTTTTAGTGTAACGTCCCACGGCAATGCCCTTTAGGCTAAATGATTAATGATGATGATTAATGAAAATGAAATAAAATCTTTCAGTTTAATGTCCACATATTAGCATAAGAAGCGCAATTAGAAATGATCCAAACGTTAGCACCTTTACTATGGTATTAACGTTAGTTGTTTGAAACATTACAGTGATTCAGGTTCCACGTTAAACTTTAGATCTACGTCTCAGATAGGCTCGGTGCTGAAAGAAACTTAAAACTTCAATCAAACCAACCAGTAAATATATTGGTCAGAGTTTTTTTTTTTTTTTTTTTTTTTTTCTTTGACACCACTCTTCAATGGCGTGTGAAATCCTTAAAATACCAGCATTAGAACCTATTTTCTGCTGGCCTACGTCGTGCAAAATTTGGTAAGGATTGCGCACAAGACACCCGCAAATAATAATGCGTAAGAGTACCATTAAAAAAAAAAAGTAAATCAGCTCAGCAGTAACTAGAAATTAAACCAATCTAGGAGCAGAAGGTAGCCTCGAAAAAAATCATTGTTCGTAAGTACTTCTTCAGAAACTATCTTTTTATTGGCTGTAACTGAAAGCCGAAAAAGTTCTGGCAGCGACAAGTAAAAGTATGGTATAATGTAGTATTCTTTGAGCGTGATTTGTTGACAGGCTTGTATTGATATCATTTTCTTGTCCTTGCAGGCTAAGAAGAAAGAATTAAAAGACGCACAAGATAAAGATTCGTTGTTACTAAGTAAATCATCTTTGGATATTACGTTATTACCAGAAAGTAAAGATGATGATAAAATGGCTGCGTTATTACGTTTAGCGCCTGCACAAAGTAAGTATCTGGTTTCCAGGTTCGCTAAAGTGATTAGTAATGTTTTTAATTATTGTATTATCAATCTAGTTATTGTCCACAATAAAGTAATTGAAGTATGCAATAATAATAATAATAATAATAATTGCAGTGAGCGTAGCGAAGTTTCTGCTATCTGACTCGATCAGCATTTGTATCTGATTCACGATTACTGTCTCAAAACTTATTTGGTTGTAATCACAGTGGATAAAATAAACTAACAAATGAAGGAATGTTATTAGTCTAATTAGGAAGGAATATTTATTAGCCTAACAAGAATCTTTGGAAATACTAGTATCAGTACCACCACCGCCTGTGTCCAGAAGAGTATTTAGACATTTGAACGTTAGCGTTCACGTCATTCATTTCGATAAGGGAGAACGAGACTTCCAAATCAAACAGCCCTATCATCTGTATCTGCTGCCGGTATGTATAGTGGTGGTCGTTAGTTAGGGATCTCACTATCCCAACCTTGGAAGCAGGAAAATCCCACTTACCTCACATTACAAAAATAAAACAAAAGTAATATTCAAACCATAATTTTAAGGAACTTGGTCTCTGTGGCCTAATCAATATACTTTTCTTTCAGAATGTGTAGAAGATTAAGGATATTGAATGATAGGACCTACTACAAAATCATTAAAAATATTTCCAATATAGAAGTTCTGGCTAAAGATTTTTCTCTAATCATACACATTCCCTGATCGGTAGACATCCTGTTCTAATGCTTCTATTAATTTTTCTCTTTCCGGTTCGTATATTGGTAATTTTTTCTGTAGTGCCTTTAAAATTATTTTAGTTTTATGACAGCCTGATATATATAAGTTTCTTGTGCCCAAGTGAATAACGCAAGTGCTCTTTGTGCGCTTGTGTCTAGTTTCTATTCGCTGTTAAGCTACGAGATGCATTCAGGTTATAACAGTCCATTTTTTCTCTCAGAACTGGTAACAAATAGAAACGTGCTGTTTGTTTTAAAATACGCGAGCGCTCGTTGCGGAACTCGAGCGACAGCGGTAAGAATGATGACTGTTTTTGATAATTACGACATTCGTAAAGTAGCGAGGTTTTCATTACAAAAACAGCGTGTGATCATTTGTTTTCTCTATTTGAGTGGTGTGACACCACTTGAAATTCATCGCCACTTGAGAGAATTGAGTTGAGTTTAACGTCCCGTTCAGCAACGAGACTAGATGAGACGTGGACCTACTGATTAACGTGGAATCCGAACCACATGAGGTCCCGACGGGAATCGAACCCGGGTCTCCCACGCCAAAGGCGCATACGCTAACCGCTTACGCCATTTGAGTGAGACATATGATGATGGTGCCATGGATGTGTCTAACGTGCATTCGTGGGTGCGACAGTTCCAAAGCAGAACATCGTGTGACAACAAACAAAGACAATCCCGGCCTTCGACAAGCCGGTCTGACGACAGTGTACACAGATTCCACGGAAATGCTAACTTTAGAGGCGATGTGTTCCACACACATTCGGCGATCCCCCAAAACAACTTTGTTCACTCGTTCGATCATATCGTCAGACCGGCTTTTGCGAGGCTGAGATTGTCTTTTGTTTGTTGTCACAGAACGTTCTGCCTTCTTTGAACTGTCGCACCCACGAACGCACATTATACACTTCTATGACACCATCATCACATGTCTCACTCAACCGGCAATGGATTTCAAGCGACAGCGATGGAGTAAACGAGTGTCGTAAGTATCAAAACCAGTAATCACTCTCACCGCCGTCACTAGAGTTCTTGCGAATTTTGAAAGAAACAGCACGTTTCTATCTGTTACCAGCCCTGAGAGAAAAAGTGGACTTATTCAGGGCCGTGCCGTGGAAAACCATCGCCCGGAGCGAGAGTATACGACGACGCCCCCATACATATATTCCAAGCAATTTTTCCTATCATTTTTCTCCCGAATTTTCGCCCCCCTTACTTCAGCGCCCGGGACCGCCGCCCCGCTCGCCTTCCCCCCCCCCCATGGCACGGCCCTGGACTTATTACAACTTGAATGCACCTGGTACTTTCACGGATACTCGGATCCCACATTAAACAGTACACCTGGCCTCATATAGCAGGGATCATCAGATTTGAGGAAATCCTATGAGCTTCTCAATTCCAGTGTGCAATATTTGTCTTTGTGAGTGATACAAATGCTAAAAATATACTGATAATACCAAATATCACATAATCATTTAAATGCGATATAGAACAGGGTTCATACTGAAATTCCGGCATTGATTTCCCTGATAAGTACATTTTTCGTAACCCGCTATATCGCGAATACTATCATATATGATTCCTAATTGGTTTCCACCATTCCTATGGCCACCCAACGCTCTCATTTTTATTTTTTAAGAACAGTATAAAGTACTTTCTTACTGTAAATACGTTCGAGGTATGATCAGAAAGTGTTAGAAAGCCTGCAGTGAAACGTATGTATATTATTTCATACAACCAATACACCCAACAGATATTACATACATTAGGTTATTTTTCGACATAATCTCCATATCGGTTGATGCATTTGTGGTATCGTGGGATATTTGAAGATTCCCTCCTGATAAAAACCCTGTATTTGCGTATTCAGCCATGTTGTGACGAAGTGTTTCATCCCCTCGTCTGAAGCGAAGAACTTATTGACATTCGCAGTTCTGCCAACAGATGTCGTAACGTGATCCTCTCGTTGTCCTGAATCAGCTCCTCCACGCGAACTGTGTTCATATTTATTGATGCCGTGCTGGGTCAGTCACTGCGCTTCTCGTCGGTGACGTTTTCTCTATCAGTTGCAAGCTTTCGACACCATTCTGCCACATCCTGACGAAACATTAAAGTATCTGCGCAAACCTCTACTAGCTGCCGGAGAGTTTCAGCCGCGGTTGCATGTTTCGCCCACAAATATAGAATAACTGAGCGGACTTCTTCGCGAGACCAGTTTCCAAACGAGTCGCCATTTCTGTTTACCTACAACTGATGGCTGAAACTCTACACAGTTGCCAACTCCATGTATTAAAATTAACGCAATTTTTCATTCCTCTATAAGAGACGAAACTCCAGAAGTATCGGTCTTGTAATTTTAGTTTCTGATCCTTCCTCGTATTATAAGTCAGACTTTTTCGTATTTATTAGATAATATTTAATACTAAATAATATTTATGCTCTAACAATAACTTCAATATCTTACCATTCTGAATAAAGCATAAACAAGTAAACATGTATCAGGTAGTCGAAGTATTAAATCTTTTTCCGCATAACATGATGTTAGAGTCTCAAATCTCAGAGTATATTGGCTGCAGCGGGTCAGGTCTAACGTCATTCGACAGCTGACGGTTGAAACTAGTAGGTGTGCAAAAAGTTTCGGAATTCTTATAATCATATGTAAGATATTGTGTCGTGAAGATGAGTCAAGTTTCCGAAAAACTGCGCTAAAGTTCAATTTTGTTTGGATAAAGGCCCAAATGCTGTGCAGACATGACATCGCCAGTGACTTAAGAAGTCCATCACTAAACAGTGTTAAACCATTTGGAGAAGTGTCACTCAAGCTTGACGTTTGAGTGCCGCATGATGAGACTTAAAACATTTACTCGATTGACTTTTTATGTCCACTGAAACTTAACAAACTCGAGTCACTTTTGAAGCAGTTGATCACGAGTGATGAAAAGTAGATAATATATAACAACAATGTGCGAGAAAGATCGTGGTCGAAGTTAAGAGAGGCTCCACAGTTTGTGGTAAAGCCCAACAACGTTATGTTGTACATTTGTTGGGGTTGGAAAGGCCTCATGCATCACAAGCTGCTGCTGCCAGGCAGAGCGATATACTCGGGTCTGTACTATCGACAATTAGCCCGAATAACCTAACAATTTAACAGAAACAATTGGAACTGGTCAACAGAAATTTAGTCGTATGCCACGCTGACAATTCAGACCGCATACATTTTTAACGCCCTGTCTGAAATTACGATAATTTGACTGGGAAATTTTAGTGCATTCATTGTATAATCCGCACATGGCACCCTCAGATTATCATTTGTCTCGGTCTGTGCAGAACTCCCTGAGTGGTGATAAGTTAGTTTCATAAGAGGCTACTGAAAACCTCATGTTCCAATTTTTTCCACCAGAAACCATAGTTCTGTAGCGACTGGGTAATGGTGTTGCCGGAAAAATGGCAGAAGATCATCGAACGAAACGGTGTGTGTGTAGTTTCGTTATTTTTTTAGCTTAGCTTATCCTTAGTATCTACAAGCAATAGATCTACGTATTTTTCCTGTAACGTTTGAAATTTTTGTTTAATGTAGCAATTTCTCTAACTTTCGACATATATTAAACATTTCTCTGACTTACTTTGATTTCCATGACTTTCAAGGTCAATGTGAACCCTATAGTGGCCTCACGTACGTAGTCACTAACATTCTCGCCTTCGGTGCGAACGGTCCTGGGTTCGATTCCCAGTAGGGACACTGGTTAAAAAAGTGTAAAAAGCTTTTTCAGGCCAGTCATCCTGAATGAGGTTTTCCTCATTCACACCAGGCAAATGCTGGGGTTGTACCTAACTTATAGGTCCCAGGCCAC
Source organism: Thermobia domestica (assembly GCF_964235325.1). Taxonomy (NCBI): domain Eukaryota; kingdom Metazoa; phylum Arthropoda; class Insecta; order Zygentoma; family Lepismatidae; genus Thermobia; species Thermobia domestica. The sequence continues at coordinate 234,986,706 of NC_137460.1, forward strand.
TTCCTTCCTTCCCTTTGTCCGGATAGTGCGCTCGCCGATTGATGTCATCCCTCATACGTGACGGTCCAAATGGCTACAGATGCCGAAAACCCAGAAATCTAAATCCTAAGTGAACCCTATAGAAAGCAATAAAACATGGTAATGAGAATGATATTCATCGTATATGATTCTCATTGATTTTGTTCAGGTTTCATTTCTACAACGAATATTGAGAGAAAAAAATAGTAATAAAGGCCTTCTGTCAATCTGTAGTGAACAGCAACATGTCCGTTTTTTTTTTTTCTTCGAGTTCCACCCAGTTTCATTGACTGTTCATTCTACAAATTATTTTCTAGTCTTCACCTTCATTTGTCATTCCTCTGCTTTAGCATATAGAGTAAAATTATGGACTGTAAAACGAAAGATGTAATTTATTTTCATTTTTCCTCTCTCTCTCTCTCTCTCTCTGTTAATAAATCTTGTTTATTTTTTGCAGGTGTCGATGAACGATTGCAAACGAAGCGAAATGAGATCAACTTGAAACCAATATTTCCTTCTTCGACGGATCGAGGTCGTTCGTCAAAGGTTCCAGCGCTGTCCAGCAATGTGTGGAGTAATCAGAAACCCACGAATCATATCTCGGACCTCATGAAGCAAAACCCTCTTGGCATTACTCTTAATACGCAGAAACAAAGTAAGACGGGGTCACCGAACAATATCGAAGATGGAAAAACAGTTGTTAATAGTCAAAAATCGGAATCGTTATCAGAAAGTGGAAAAGATACAGGAAATGTAACTGAATCAAACCATTTAGAAAATAAACAGAATTCCTGCGATGAGAATCCATCACCGATTAAGCAACATGTGTCACTGGTGTCATGCGATTACGAATCGAGTTCCGGTGACAGTGACTCAAGCCCATAAAATAATTTGACTTGTGTACATAAAATTCTTACTATAAATATGTAAATACATGTAAATATAATTCTCTATTGTGTTTTACACATTAGTTTTATTTCTTAAACATTATTGGGGGCTGTGGTGGCTCAGTGGTAGAGCTTTTACTTCTAGTGCGTGATGTCTCTGGTTCGGTCACAGCTTGCGCGAACTGAATTTTGTGATGGACAAACACTGCGTGAGTGTTCTCGGTTTCTTCCGTTTCCTCCCACTTTTTTCACTTCACCATTCTTATCATCACCGTGTCCTTTACTCTGCACGGCATAAGTGTGGGACGTAAAACTAAAAGATTACATTTCTTCTTAAACATTGCTATGTTTTACAACTTACCTAAAGGCAATCTAGATAAGTTTTTTACACAAAATTATCTAGAATACAATGTTTTTCCTAGTATAATTCACTTTTTTATTTGTTCGTTTGTTTTTGAATAACTAAACTTGTAGAATTTACAAAATACAGTAGGACGTCGATAATCCGAATGCGGTCCCTAGAAGCTTCCTACATTTTGTCAATAAACAAACAATAGGGTTGTCCGTCGGCGTTGTGTGAAGTCAATGTTTTTACAAAAGCTCATTCATATGTAATTGTTTTCATACATATTTTTATTGTTATTTTCCCTTAGGCCTATACAAGTTAAGTTTTAAGTGTGAGTTACAAGAACAATGTAATTTAGTGAACGAACAGGTTCTTCAGAAACATTAAATGTAAGTAGCCTTACGTACAGTATTGTTGAGTTGAGTTGATTTTATTTTAGCGTCCCTTTCACCAGCGAGGCTATATGACCTACGTGGACCTACTGATTGACGTGGAATCCGATCCACATGAGCTCCCGCCGGGAATCGAAGCTGGGTCTCCCAGTACAGTATTGTAATTACTGTATGTATTGTATAACCACTATATCGATAAAAGAACATACCTTACAGTATATTTAAGCCTAAATGGCATTTTCTTGATCATTTTCGAAAATCCGAACAATTTGAAAATTCGAACTACGTTCGGTCCCAATTAGTTCGGAATTTCGACTTCCTACTGTATTGCGAAATAGTGACCATTCTTCTCAAAAGATGTGTACAGTTGAGATAGGATATAACCATGGGATGTAAACCTGAAAGGCTTAGTTTCATTTTTCTAAACAAGATCTCAGAAAATGTCACTTTATATTTCGCAGTATTTTGCAAATTCGAGCATGCCGCTGTTTACTCCGAATCGCAGTTTTGTTTTTTGTATCTAAAGATCCGATATATTTCAATGAAAAATTTTCTTATACTCCTTATATCTGGAGAATTACATATTGTGTAGCCAAACCCAAACTATCACTTAACTCAGTATGATTTGCTTATTTCGTAGAAAATACGAAAACTCGATATAGGGGCCGTAAAACATGTTGGGCCCTATGCAGAGTCGTTTTTAGCGTTATAGTAACAGCTTGACTACCGCGTGATGCTAACTTGCGTATTTAGAAACATGTTCGTGAATTAAACAACAATTTCTATTGAAGAAGACAACTTGCGGCTTCTCCGCAGGGTTTTTCAAACACAATTGGAGTAATCAATAAAGTCGGTTATACATAATCAAATATTGTGTCAAATGTTTCAGCAAAGTGGAATTTGAACGTGTACGGTACCAAGTTGTATGCAAGTTGTGGGTTGGCTACAATATTTGATACAACTGATCTAAAATAAAACATGTTCTAGTCCTATCCAACATTACATCAAAGAAAACAAACGAAAAATACTGGCAGCAGCACTAAACGTGGACACGGAAAGCAATTGAAATGCTTATTGATGCGTACAAGCAGCATCCTGTTTTGTATAACTGTAAACTTAGAAAGAATATTACAATAAATACAAACGCAAAGAAGCCTTGGAAAAAATTGTGGCTGACAAGGCCCGAGACTACAGGTTGGTGAACGTTCACATTTCACATGCACTGTTCATATTTCCAATTGCTCTTTTAAGATCTGCGAATTAAACAGCTTACTATTAAACAACTATCTCAAGCGAGTACCGCGTTGCACTCTATGCCAACCAATAAATGTAACAACTGAATAAAGAAATGTAAACAAATGAGCAAAAAAGTTGTTTTGTATTTGATCGTTTATACTGTGTGTAAACGTTTTAGCCAACTTATTTGACCAAATGACTATCAAAAGTAAGTTTGAAACATTTGATGGAAAAGTATGACCATGTATAATGAGCTTAAGAGAGAATATATCTGTCTTACCTAGATTTCTCCCAATGTGTTTGGACGACACTGTGGATAAATCGTGGCTGGCCTTCCTCGATATAAATCGTTGTTTACTTCACATACGTGTTTCTAAATACGGAAGTTTGCATCATGCCTTAGTCAAGTTCTTAATACAATGCTAAACGACTCTGCATAGTGCTCTCTTTGTTTAACATTTTTTCTGGAGGTTCAGTTAACGCGTACTGATCAAATTACTTCACTCATTTATTAGCAACTTCCTTTCTTTCACTGTTCACATTAAAAGGAAAATTGGGACCGATGTGGCTCAATAAAAGAGCGCTCACTTCTCGTGCATGCGCTCCCTAGTTCAATTCCAGCTCACGCACAATTGGGCTTGTGGTGGACAAACACCCTGTACGTGGATTCTCTCGGGATTGTGTTTCTTCCCACGTTCTTCATTCCTCTATTTCATTCATTATTGTTATCATATTTTTCCTTACCCTTGGTACATAATTGTGGGACGTTAAACTCAATAAATAAAGTAAGTCAAAACCAGTTCAACTTCTGTTACTTCTTGTTGATTGTCCCCCTAACAACAGTTTTTGATTATAACCTAGTTACAAGAACAAATCCTTGTTCCTTTGTTTCAGACACCAGGATTACAATCCATAAAAGAACTACGTGTGGCTTTTAGTTACTCATGTGATGTATAATTCCCAGATATTTACACAAGATGGGTATTTTAGAGGTATATATGATTCCAATGGCGCATATCAAGTTTATTTTCCTTCGTCCAACGCATATTTGATGTAGTAGTAGTTGAAGTATCTATCGAGTAAGCATCCGCTCTTCCTCCAGTAATCGACATATGGGTATGGAAATAGATGATACGCGTTTCAAACTCGGGCTTTTTTTGTCCTATTGATTTACATTTTGGGCAGTGGCTTTATTTTATGAATATATGAAAGAAAAGTTTAAACAAATTGGGTTACCCAATACATAAAATGTAATTTCTAATTATTGTTATTGGCATGCTGTAAAACATTTTACTTACGGAAAAGTTCCAGTCGAAAACTATGAACTGATATCAGATTTTTGGTTTGATTTGATTTTGAGTTTAGTGTCTCCTTCCGAAGCTATACAGATGTTGTTCAGTTTACATTTGGCCAATTTCGACTTACCTAAAGTTTAGAAGAATCCATGGCGCCAGGTCTTTAAGTGTTCGATGTGTTTCCCTTGGTTCCTAACAATAGCCCGACAGCGTAATTTCCACTGTAATAGGCTTCTCTGAAGAACTGGGAGGAGAATCTTGTCCCATTCCTTTTGCACACCTTTCCAAAGTCCTTCCACAGTTGTCACACGCTGTTTTCCTAAAGCCCGCTTCAGCAATCCAAATCCACAATAGTCCATAGGACTTGCATTTGGAGATTTAACAGGTACCTCATTGAAAGGTATCACCTGTATACCACTTGCCTTCTCCATCTCCCTGTAGAATGCGAGGGACGATTGTGAGGTATGTGATGAAGCCTTGTCCATGAGAATGCGCACCAGATTGGTGTCATTTCCGTAGATTGTTGGAATCTCATGCTCGTAGATCGGCCTCATGATCTGCTCCTCAAAATACTGCGAATTTATTTTGCTATTTTACAGTTCTTCGCTACCCTACGAATCTTCAGTTTACCTCGGTAACAGTAGCCAGTAACGACCATAAACCCTTTTGGGAAGGATTCTTTACAGACACGGACCCACCTTCTGAAATTCTTGGCGCCTTTCTCTCGGTACATGATGGCTCTCGGTTTGCCGCAGTCGGAAAGGTAAATCCATGCTTCATCGAGCGTTACGACGTACATCCACCTTTGTTTTGCCAGATGCCATTCGTACAGCTTCCTGGCGTTTCACTTTCGTTCCTTTTGGTGGGCATCCATGAGAAGATGGCCGCGAGTTTTCATGACTTTTTCCAGCTTGAGTTGATGGTGTAACGTCCGGCTTCAGTCCCCAAAGACACGTCAAGACGATTAGCCATATACCTTTGTGTTGGCGGATTTTCTTGCATTGCCATTTTGCGAAGTCCTGTCTTTGCCAAGGGACACTTTTCAAACCCTGTTTTTTGAATGTCCCTCATATTAATCAGGAGCGCATTCTCAGAGAATTGTTGTTGAATGTTCAGTTGACAAAGCGGATCACATCCTTCGGAATCACTTTCGAGCACAATTGGCTGTACTTTTTTTTATTTATTTATTTATTTTTTTTTAATTTTTTTTTTTTTTTTTTTGGCAGAAATATTTCTTATACTTGCAGCAGAAGAACGAAGGAACCTTTCAGAATTTTTGCTTTATCATTTGTCTTTGTCGATTGTTTTAAGTTACACTTCTTGTGTGTGTGTGTGTGAGATTCCTTATTTCTTTCTTGCTTCGGCAATATTTCAGATTGGTTGACACCAGACATATGTACCAGATTTCGTTGATGACTATAAATGGGATTCTCTGACATTGTCACACACAAAATGATGCTGCGCCATGTTCTGTCTGATATTTTAAGAAGCGTTGCCTTACCTTAACAGTGTCCTTCAACTGTTAGGTTGTCTGGTATTGCTCTTGGAAAACACGTTCCAGAAAGCTGTTGCAATACGTTAGGTCTGGACTTCTGGAAGGCCAATGAAGAAGTACTAGAAGTTATGATCGTCAACCTATCATGAAAAAACTTGATTAAGGTATTTCCTGACAGAGATAGAAAACATGGAATAACAATACCGCTGCTACAAAATGTACAGGATTGCAACTTGTTCACATATATTTCCAACATTATTGTGGGGGTGACAAGACATTAGGACCACGCTGCACAAAAACAATAATGAAAATGGAAGTAGGCCAGTGAAGGAAATTTTATTCAGCATGGCCAGTCTCCGAATTTTAACAAGGGATTTCCTGGCAGAACCGAGAACAGTAACCAGTTCGAGTTTGTATTCGGTACATATTGTACTTAATAGAGGTAGAAAAGGTTTCTGAAGTGCACAAAATTCTGGGGAAACGAGCAAATTTCAAATCTAAATATTGTTACAAACAGTACCAAAGCTAATCACAGCCTATACAAGGATTCAAAATAAATGATATGCTAAAATCTCTGCCTAAAACAAATTTCATAGTACGTTATAAGTTACAAGTCCAGAAAACAGTCAAAACAGGTAATATATTCCATGTTTTTCTTTTTCAGTGAGGCTGCAACTCCGGTCACTACTGTGGCAATATGGATAGCATACGTACCTTTGACGCGGAAAACTCGGGTTCGATTCCCGACGGGAGCTCATGTCGTTCGAATCTCACGTTAAGCAGTAGGTCTAAGTTTCATGTAGCCTCGGTGCTAAGCGAGAAGACGCTCAAGTCCAAATCAACTCATCCGATCACTAAGTGAATATTTGTACGTATAAAAATCCTCAATTATACCGATTGGTGATTGGTCAGTTTGGTGACTCCACCTCTCTTATTTTCTATCAAACAGGTTTCGTCGCGAAAGTAAAGTGATGCTGGACACACTTGGTATTCCTTGTTTAATAATCATACGTATAAAATGTGGCAAAAGAGTCAAAAATGTTTGTGACTATTTAATATGTTTCGTACTTTTATGTATGAAGTGCACGGTTATGCAAGAATGAAAAATTTGGTGAACGGAAAATCATTTAAAAAGAAAAGCAACAATAATGCTATTAAATTCAAATGAAGTAAATTGTAGTGAAAGGAAAGTCTGGTTTGTATTTAATGTTATTTTCATTTTATTTCATACTTAACTAAGTTGTTTTATTACAATACTTGCTTATAAACTACATTTGTTATCTTATTGTTTGGTTAGGTATATAAATTATTTAGGTTTCCCACTCTAGAGCTACATATAACTGACCGTAAGAAAAGCATGATTCTTTTAAGTTAAACCGGTAGATATGTAGATATATATGTACAGTTCGGGAGATATGAGCGGAATCCTTGGAATAAATACTGTTTTTTCCTTAATCCTTTCCTGACATTATTTTTGCTTCAATTATATTGTTTGATAACTGCTTCACGGTCATTCTTGTTCCATTACATAATGTTGGTGAATACAAATTTCTCAACAAAATTATTGGAGATTCTATTTTTAATCTTAAACAATGTAAAGGCATTCCTGGCACTTGTATTGAATTCAAAAATTCGGTGTGAAAGTTAACACTTTCATTTTCATCAACCATAGTACCAATTGATTTATATAATCGTTCCTCGCCAGGAATCTTGTTTTGAATTTTTAAATTAATATCATCGACGACGTCATTTCTTACTGCCAGAATGGCTCTGTCAAATAACCAATTTGAATTTGTGTAATTTTGAACAATGTTAGAGTAAACTTTATCTATTAATTCATCTGGACTGTGGACAGCATTACATAAATCACTTGTAAGTTCAATTTGGCCAGTTATACAATCAATTGGATGCTTGCCTTCACCGAAGTAGTAGTAGTAATACAAATAGTAATAGTACTAGTTGGTAGTAGTAGTAACTAGTGCTAGTAGTCGTACAAATAGTAGTAGTAGCTCGGATTCGCTTAGGTTAGGGGGCCGCGGTGGCTCAGTGGTAGAGCGTTCACCTCTGGTGCATGGGGTCTCGGGTTCAAACCCTGCTCCCGCCAAGTGAACTTTGTGGTGGACAAACACCGTGTGCGTGGGTTTTCTCGGGGTTCTCCCGTTTCCTCCCACTTTCTTCATTCCACCATTTCATTCATTTCTCATAATCACCGTCTCCTTTAGCCTAACCGGCATAACCGTGGGACGTAAAACTCAAAGATTTCATTTTTTTCGCTTAGGTTAGGTTAAGGTAGGTTTGTTGCCTGGCTCCCATCATCTAGACATAACCTCACCATTTTCCTTTCAAAACATTAAATAGGTTTTGAGACTTGTGATGCCGCATGGCAATACTCAACCTTGAACAGGTAAACTTCAGGAGCGCCATAGAGATATTTGTGTTTAGATATGGGAGGCAGCCTCTAGTAGAATTAGTACAAATAGTAATAGTGGTAGCAGTAGTAATAGTAAAACAAATAGTAGTAGTAGTAGTAGTAAGTAGTGTTAGTAGTAGTAGCTCGGATTCGGTTAGGTTAGTTTTCTGTTGTCTGGCTTTCATCATCCAGACATAACCCCACCATTTTCCTTTGAAAACATAAAAATGACCCCGTATTCTTAATGTGTACGTTCCTAGTGGTGCAAATTCTACAACAATTTCGAACATTGTGGAACATTCTAGAACATCCTGGACCATTCTAGAAGGTTCTAGAGCATCCTGAAAATTCTAGAACATTCTCAAACCTTTGGAAAACTTCTATAACAGTCTGTAACATTTTCCAATATTGTTGATAATTCTAGAATATTCGATCAATAATGATTTGTGTAGAAAGAAAAGCAAAATTGAAAATAAAAAATGCCTTTTTTTTCCCACAGTAACATCGTTGCTAGGGCGTTTTCTCCCTCTAGGACCCCTGCTGATCCAAACTGAAATCTTCTTCATGGATGGGAGATACAGGGCTACAATACCAAATAACTCCCGTGGGGCTCCAGATCTTGGTTTCGGAGCCTTTGTGGAACGCACGGACAAACCACACTTTTATTATATATATTGATTTTCTTTCAAAGACAAGGAACTCATTCGTGGCTAAGCGGTTAGCTAAGCCGCCTTTGGCGTGGGAGACCCAGGTTCGATTCCCGGCGGGAGCTTATGTGGATCGGAATCCCGTTAATCAGTAGGTCCCGTCTCATGTAGCCTCGCTGCTGAAAGTATTTTAATAATAAATAAATGTATAGGAACGGTAACACATAAAATTCCTCGGAAAGGTTACCAAATGTGTACCATGTTTGAGTAATATTTTATTAACTGTTTTGATGGCAACAACTGCTGTCTTTTATCAAATCGATGGTTCTTCGTGCTCATACATATTAAGTTCTTCCTCTACATATCGAAATTTGTTTATCCATTATACTTTTACCTTCTGCCTTGTTTGAAAATGCAGTCGAATACGAAATGTTGATAATACCATAAACACTATGTAGTGGAAAAATCTGAAATTAAAAATATTTACGAGTTGCACTCGTAATTAAGGGAGTAGTGTTCGTTACGATATCAAATGAAATTTTTTAATTTCCAGGTAAGCTCTTTCTTACTAAGAACATTAACTAGTTGTCTACGCATCTTTGGTTACGTTTAGCTCGTTAAAAAAAATCAAACCTTACCTAACGAACAAAAAAAAAAATATATCAATACCAGTAGATTCATAGAAACTTATGTATTGAATATTTTTTTCTTTCTTGGAAATTATTTATTTATTTTTCTTCCTTCAATCTGTTAATATGTCCAGAGTTTCAGTAGAAAGCATTGTCTACAAGGCTGACGTGGACGTACATTTTAAGACAGCATCTTTTCGATCGTAATATGTGGTCAGAAAATTGACTCCCATCAATGTTGCCTCTTTCTACAGCAAACTGCTACATCTCAATTCAAGCATAACTTAATTATCTCAGGGTAAATCCTGACCATCAAATCAACACCACGTACACTAATCTTCTCGCTATATTGAGACAACATTAAATTATAAACTCAAAATTCAACTTAATGCATTGGAGTAGAGGATACGAATCCTAACAAATCATTGGTCAGAATGACACGATTCCCATCCCAAATTTATATTAAAGTCTTTCATTGGGTTTCTATTGTTTCGTTGTCACAATTTATATAGTGACTCGTAAAATTATTCGCACAGTCCCGTTTCCTATAGTTTCAATGATACTAGTCATATCAAGGATGTAAAGTAGATGATAAAAGTTACGTGTATTAGTGGATACATCTATGAACATATTAACGAAGTGACTTTTAAATAAAAGCTATTTTCTCTCTGAACAAAAAATTAAAACAAAACAATTCTCGAATTGTACGGAAAAAAAAGTATTTGTACAAGTGACATATTCAAGAAAAGGATAGTAATAATAACATCATTTTTCAATTGATTAATACTTCATAAGGTTCCTTTTAGCAGCTATAATTGCCTGAAGTCTTCTGTAAATAGGAATGAGTACGTTTGTCGTACTTTTAGGTGAAGTATTGTCATATTCTTCCAATAAAGCATTTTTGAGAACGACTTTGTTACAAATAACCCTGTCTTATTTTTTTGGTCAAAAACTTCCCATAAATGCTCTATGGAATTGATATCTCCTTGTTTGGGTATATCATTAATACCCACATCCTAGTATTGTGTGTAGTATGTTTTGGATCCTTAATGTGCAAAAATACGAAGTCATTATTGGAACTCATTTTTGCAGTTCTTTGTCGAAGATTCTCATTCAAAATATTGAGATAGTTTCTTTGGTTCATCGTTCCTTTTACAAAAGACAAGTTCCCGACTCCAACAGCACTCATTGACTGCTAAACAAGAATATAACGTCCAGCAAGTTTCGTTATGGGAATACGATTTTTGGGGATCGATCTCGGTTCTCTTCATTCTTCGCATAGTTTTTCTCCCATTTCACCCAAACAAGTTGTACTTAACTCTTGTTGATGAAAATAACTGTTTCAAATATCAAAAGGCTTTCTTACCCTCTTCAGAGTGAATTCTAGGTGCTTCTTGCGATTACTGTTAATGGTCCAAGTTTTGTTTCTTGAAACATGGCAATTATAGCATACTGTTTTCAACGCATTCCTCACTGTAGCCAATGGTACCTTTACTCGTCGTCTCTGCAGCTCATTTGCAAGCTGAGGGACACTTACTATTCGGTTAATTTTGATAGTATTATTATTATGTTCTTGTATCTATTTGATAGTTTTTGTGGGCGACCACTCCTACGTTCGTTTTTAATTAAGTTCGTAACGCTGAACCTATCTAATATCAACTGCATTATTGAGGGAAGTCGTTCCATGATTTCAGATATTTCAGACATTGTTTAGTCTGATTGTGAACCCTGATGATAAGTTTTCTTTCATTCTTCATTGTTTCTTTTCCTTTGTGCTCCATCTTACCTTTTACTATCTTTTGTTTGTGGTGAACGAAGGCCGAGAAATAGACTGATACTTCTGTCAGCAACCTTCTGAAGCACCAATGCAAGAGTATTCGTACTGAGAGTGCTTGGCAGATATCTTTACTAGGAGCAAAATTATGGTGTACGAATACTTTTCTGAAGGGAGTAAGACGTGAAACTATCAAACTACACTGAACAGGTGGCGCAACTGGTGAACTGTGTGCAAGATAGTGTAGACGCAAATGGATATGGTTCATCTATATGACATTTATCATCTCAAATTAACTTACTCGTTAATCGTAAACAGGCGTTCGTTCTTTATAATAAAACATCTTGGCATTTGAAGGCGGCGCTCCAAGTTCCCTTTAAATGCTGCTAGCAAATGAGAGGCCAGCGGTATTGCCACATTTACTTTGTACACACCCACGTCTATCCCCTGTCACCTGATCGCGCTGTAGTTTGGCTGCTTAGCCATGGCCACACCTCTTTACCACTTAGCAACGTCACGCCAGAGCTTGAGTTTTATTCGTTTAGCTGAAATGCCAAAAAGTTTGTCACAGGCTTTAATTAAAATCTGTCGATCAGAAACAGTGAAATTTGGGATCGCTCAATATGACACGAAACTTTATTCCTGAGGAACATGATAGTTTTGATCCAATATATTTAAATCGTATCTAATATCCACATCAAAACATTCACATACTGTTCTTTTAAAGAAATTTAATCCCGTACCTTCAATAAGACATACTCTTCGTCCACGCTAAAACTATTAGGTACTTTATTAAGGTCACAAAAATAATTTAGTCGCAACATTAAGTGACTGTATTTTATAGAATATTACACATGAATTCATCTAGTTATAATCTTAAATTTAGCTTCTATTTACAGTATTTGTGTATCAAATGGCCTATCAGACGTATCTACCACAATTAGTGACAACTACTCAAAACTACTGGACTAGCTTTGAGTGAAAGGTCCTGTCCAGTGCTGTTAAAAAGCCTACTTCGCAACTTTACGTTCCTCGAAAATACAAAAGTAGATTACTAGCAGACGCCAGGTGTCAGTATTAAAATCTGCGAACCAGTTAAATCAGTGTTGTTACTTAATAAAATGCTAAGATAGCGTTGTCAAGCTAAACGCTCACAAGGATTGAGACATTGACTAAGTGCATTCTAAAAGTACTGTAAGTTTTAGTATAATTTTCGAGAAACATAAATTACAATGACCAGTATTTACAGTTTTACTTCATCAAATAACTTCCAAACACAAATTAGAGGTAACAGCATTCATGTTTTATAAATTAAAAAAAAAAAATCCTTCTACGATTCCATAAATGGGTTCCTATTGATCCAATTTGTTACCACTATTTTTTTTTTCCGTAATGTGGCTACTCTTACCTTATCTTTTTAATCAGGGCTCGAAAAATCAAGGTGCACAAGATCGCCATGGCAACTGGAAACACAAGTCTGTCACTTAGATCTTTTGTGACATAGTATATTCCGTTTTTACCTGCTACTAATTCTGATTTTTATTTCTTGGATGAATTAAAAATACCTTAACATAAATAGCTCATCATTAGAGGATCTTCATTCATTCAAGAAAGTGAACGATTCGTGTTTTAGTGCTCAAGCTACGGGACATGATCATAGATAGAACATATATTTGTGTTTTTTAAAACTTCACTCCTATTATCTCCAATTGCTGTTACCTTTCGGCTCAACCTGCACACACTGATCAACTTTAGGCATACCACATTTCAAAAAACACGCAATATTCAGTACTTTGAATGGAAAGACATGTTTATAAGCAAGAAATTTCTGCAGGTGGTAGAATTAAATATTAAGTAGCTCAGCAATATTTCAGGTTTAGAATTGGGCATTACTCGAGAAAACAGTTCTACCAAATTTTGCCACATTTTTTACATTTTCACGCTAGTTTAAAGTTTTCCGCTTCTTTTAGCAGATCATACACTAAATGAGGAGCTCTATTATTATTTACAGATTGACTTCAGGAGTGCTCAGTATAAATACAGTGTGGATGTATGGCACACAAAATACAGTACACACAACAAGAACCAACTTCTGCTAAGTGGCCACTAAAAACACAAATGCTATCTAACAGGGTCAGAGCAGAAGCGCAGCATAGGGTCTAAGAGGGGATGCGTCCGTAGGCAGCAGGCGTGTCAGCGACGGTGGTATACGCATAAACAGGGCTAGTGGAAGAACACACAATACTTTCACTATCACTCAAAATTAATTTCCATATGCTGTGAACTAACAGTAATTATTCTCATTCCTTCACGAAAAATATTTCACATCCTATTTTACCTATAAATTTTCTATTAAGTAGAACGGGGCCGCGGTGGCTCAGTGGTAGAGCGGTCACCTCTGGTGCTAGGTGTCTCGGGTTCGATCCCAGCCCCCGCCAAAGGAACTTTGTGGTGGACAAACACCGTGTGCGTGGGTTTTCTCGGGGTTCTCCCGTTTCCTCCCACTTTCTTCATTCCACCATTTCATTCACTACTCATCAGCACCGTCTCCTTTAGCTAACCGGCATAACCGTGGGAAAGATTTCATTTCTATTAGGTAGAACTGCTTGCTCGAGTGAACCGTATAATTGTACGGTTACTAGTATAAAATGCTTACAAGTGCTCTGTTAAAATAAGCGAGTGCATAAGAAAGACGATTGTGTCAGATATTATTTTCCGCGGCGGAGTATTCTACTTCTGCACAGTGTACAAAAACTATTTTATTTTACAACTGTAGTATTACTAATGTGAGATGGCATGTAGTATCTACCCCACATCCATCGACGACTCCAGAGTCCGCGCCATGACTTATGGAGAGCCGTTGTAAACAACCTAACGTAACCCGAAATGACATCACAGTTACAAATAACGAACTGTAATCACAACCAAGTGGTTTGGGGAAGAAACTAAGTAATGCCTATAGTATGAAACAATTATATGTGCAATTGGAACTATATTATTGGGATAACTTACATGCTTTCACTACCCTCGCTTACGCTATACCCATCATTGCTGACGCGCGGTCCCACTTGCTTTACCCTATCCTGACTCGCTTAGATAGCATTCGTAGTTTCTGCTGACCATCTAGCACAGGATGATTCGTGATTTTACACTATCTTTTATACCATATACCCGGACCTGTATTTATAAGAAAATCATAAAGGAATTTTAATTTTTCAACAATTACTTCTGTGACCCTTGAACTTCATCTATGCCAACTAGGTAATGATACGTCACGCAGCGGAGATATTAGTGAAAGAATTATAACTGGTAATAGTTAAGAACAGCTACTTTTCATCTCCCGTGCACGAGGATACATCTTACTGTTGCACTACCTACAGAAATGATTCTATATCATGTATAAGTGGTAATAGAACACACAACAAACCCAGATCATGTTGTATTCACACTCCAACATGGAGTGAGAATACAGTGTGATCTCCGTTTCTTCTGTGTTCTATTACTACCTGTACACCAAATAGAATAACTTTTCTACGTAGTGCAACAGTAAGAAGTATCCACGTGCACGGGACATGCGATATGTGTTTTCAAATTCCCCCCACATAGTCATACACTAAGTACAAGGGCACATTATTATTCCCATACAATATAAAAAAAGAGATATTCCTAGAAAAACACCCTAAGTACAAGGGCAGAACTCAAGTCTGTTACCTACTTTTTAACATCCTAGATAGTCAATGAATAATTCCTGAAAGTATGGCGTTTCTCGTCCTTCCCTAAATGGGAAGTACGGCTCCTTAACTATAACCTTATAACTTTTCAACAATTATTTTAAGTGATGTGCCTAAACTTGACCTCCACGTTAATTCTTTCATATAATTTATTATTTAGAGCCATAACGTAAAGATCTGCATCTGATTGGATTTGCATTATTGGGGCTCCTAGTTTTCTAGTGACAAAAGTTTTCGAGCTCTGCTTGTGATTACTTATCAATAGTGTCTGGCACAGTCAATCAGCAGCACTAAAGGCAACAGTAGAAACAACCAGTTACGTACGTGATAATCATCTACGGATGTCTTAACTTTGGCCACTTCATTCATTTTTTTTTCGATTCAGTGATTTGGTCTTTCGGTTCCTATGGTCCAGTTGCGCATCGACAAATAGGACCGCTTTAAAAAGGCATAGTGTAGTAATTTAGGGTAAAGTAGAGCAAGATAGGGATAAGTAGGGTAGGGGTACGAACGGGTTAGTTTAAGGTTAGGGAAACTTTGACCCAGTTTTATAAATTGCACAGAACCGAAAGAACAGATCACTGAACCGAAAATGAATGAAATGGCCAGAGTAAATACTTGCCATCATCTATATTACACATGTAAATTTGATTAAAATACAGTTAACTTTTGCTTATCCTTATGACTTTTTTGTTGCTCGCTAATTTTTTTCTCGGAGTCTCTTAATCTATCAAGTTCTCGCTTTTTGAACTCTATTTTGTCCTTAATTTTTCCTTGGGTTACATGATTATCTTTGTGCCTGTGCAACGCTTCCCTTAACTTCAGTAAGTCCTTTTCGGCTCTCTTGATATCTTCACTCACTTGTAAACTGTGCACATTTAACTGCCGCGATGAACTTGATTCGCTTTTTTCACCAGTGACCTCCTTCGTTGGAACAGTCGGATCACTACTCTGCTGGCCTCCAAGTGTCACATTAATAAAATCAAACACTGACCCATCTTTCTTCGCTCGTTCATATTGCATTTTTAGTTTGGCTTCCTGCCTCCTTTGAATCATTTTTAATTTTCTATCTGCCTTAAAAAGATTTTCATCACCAGCGAACTCTTTTAGCTCCATGCAATGATCCAAAGATTTCCCAGCCGGTAACACAAGTGCTTCCACGGGATCGACTCTTCCCTCACTATTCTTTCCTAAGCCCATTCCTGTAATATAACCCATTTTCGCCATTAGCTTTGATCCAAATCCTTTTGTATGCTTCTCCCAGTCTCCTAAGGCAGACGATGAAATTTTTAGTAACGCATCACTTCCCAGTCCTGGCGTTTTCGTTTCTTCTTCCGAATCACTACTATCACTATCACTGTCGCTTACTGTACCGGTTGAATTCTCATCATTCTGAAGCGGTAAAATGTCCTGCAATTTAACTTCCGTTATAATTCCACTGGACTCAAATTTTACATCACATTTATCTGGTTTGGCTGTTAATACTTTAGCTCTATGCCAAAGACTGTCGGAATATTTTGCTAATACCACTACTCCATCTCGCACTAACGAGAAGTCTGGATGCGAGTATTCTTTCAACAACGAAAGTGGAACGATTTCCCCGTGAGAATAATGACATTTATCACCAGAAAAGCGGCAATTGCCTTCCAGAAAGTAGGGACACGGTAACATCTCTCGATGTGTTGGATTGATAAATATTACTCTCACTTGTATTTCCTGCATGTTTGTTACATTAGTATCACGTTCCACCACCTCACAAATAATAGCATTATGATAACTAGTTTGACCCCACTGATGTCCGTGAGGAGCTTGGCACTTCATTCCTTCCAAAGCATTTAAATCGTCTTGAATATCTACATCAGGAACACTATTTCCTTCTTTCGAAGAAGTTTGGTCCACTGCTTCAATTTCTGCCTTAAATAAGGCATACTCTTCGTCCATGTCAACACTATTCGGTTCTTTCACAGTATCCACTACATTATTTCCTTTCACACTACGTAAATTTTCCTTCGTTAAGTTTATCAATTCTTGAATATTTGATTGTAAAGAAATTAAATTATCCCGGTCGCTTCCTGTTGAAATACTAAGGGCTGCCTGAACTTGTGAAAGTTGTTGTTCGTATTGTTTTATGGATTCTTCTAATAACTCTGGACTTTCTGACTCCATTTCGTATTTAATAATTTACTATTTATGTTCTAGTAAATAACCATAAAATAATAAACATTCGACATCAACTTAACAAACATCACTACAATTTCTTCCATTTCTTCTTTAGTCACTGATGCGCATTTTTCTCTTGATTCTCAGAAGAATGCAACTAGCTTACAGAATATACACTTGTCCGTAATTAAGGATATCGAAAAAGCGATTAGATTAGCATGACGATGAAATGCAAACAGTTTCTAGTGGTAAAATAAGACATGTGTAATTTAAATCCACCACCATCAGTAGTTATACAAAAATCAAAATTGTTTATTCCTTTGCAAAGGGCTTCTACAGAGACAGGACCAGGTGAAATAATTGACGTAATAAGAACACTATTCCTTATTGTATACTATTACTATATATAATATAGTGTTTCCTTCAAAAGCTCTTTTATTTCATCACGTATCAATTTGACAACTCAACACAATTTTTGATTTTTAGCTTGCTGTAATCGACATACGACTACAAATTTTGTGAAAGAGGGTATGTAACAAACATGTGAAATGTCTCAGATCAACGTACGTTTCGTAACGGTTTCCTTCAACTCAAATCGAAATTTACATAAATTATTATTATTATTATTATTATTACATTTCTCGCTTTTCATTGCTGTACGCACAAGTTCGCGAAGACAGACACAGAATGTTGTTCAAGGTCCTTGAAACCTAAACTTGTCCCTAATCCCTCGATTTATTCATACGGCTAATCGATTTCAATTGCTGCTAAATCACATTGAATAGAGTTGATTTTGAGTTTAATGTCCCTTTCAGCAGCGAGGCTATATGAGACGGGACCTACTGATTAACGTGGAATCCGAATCACATGAGCTCCTGCCGGGAATCGAACCCGGGTTTCCCACGCCAAAGGCGCGTAACCACGAAGGAGTTCACATATCGAATAGATCCAATCGGATCATTATATTCTGTCCATTATTTCAACCAAATTTTTAAATGTTGCTTTCGCCTTACTCTCTGCTGGTCCATTCCAAAAAGAAATGCGTATGTTCAAATTTACAATATGGAAGTGGATATTATTCTCTTACACTTGATGATTAATAAATGCGAACAACAGGGTTTATAACTGCAAGTTAAAGGAAGGTACATACCAAGAAGCATAGGCGCCGAAGCCTGGGACTCAGATCCCTTGAGACCCTCATGTTGTCGTCCAGGGGACTCAGTTTCTCAAATGTTTCAGTGTCATTTTCGCGTTCTTATATCTATAAAACATTTTTTTTTAGATTTTTCAAATAAGGTGCATTTTCATTTTGGGAACACAATAGTATCCCAAAATGATTCTCTATTTTCTTGATTATATATTGCAGGTTATTTACATAGTACTAAAATATTGCTCCGCGTGTATGTGACCAAATTATGCTCGCCAAACAATTACCTGAATCAATAACGCCAGTTGCGACAGTGTTCGATATGTTTCCCTTAATTCCGAACTTTGGCCCTGCAACGTAGTTTCCATTGCAGAAAGCTCCGTACGAGAACTATGAGAAAGCATTCCTTCCATTCCTCTTTTCAGAATCCACTCAGTTATCACACGCATCTTGACAAAAGCATTTTTAAAGCAGCCCTAATCCACAAAAGTAAATTGGGTTTGCATCTGGAGGCTTCAGAGGTATCTCGTTAAAAGATATGCTAGCATCTTTCATATCATTGTAAAATGCGAGGTACGATCTTAAGGTGTGTGGCGGTGCCTTAATGTATGCGGACCGTGTTTATATTATTTCCGTACATTTCTGATAGCTTCTGCTCGTACTCCTGGTAGTACTATGAATTGATTTTACAGTATGTCTTCATCCTGTGAATCTTCAATTTGCCCTGGTGACAGTAGCTGTCTGGTCGGCAACCACTATGTACGTTTTCGAAGAAAGAGAAAAAAACTATTGCATGCTTTCGGGAAAAAAAACTATTTTCTGAAGCACTACGCGCCTTTGTCTTTGTGCATAATGGCTCTTGATTTGCCACAATTAGAAAGGTACATTGTGGAATGAAGGAACGCATCCTTTTCGAGATGTATTCATTAACCCTCAATGCATAGTGGGACAGATATGGGTCATAGTGGTAAATAATCTGTTCTTTCCAATATAACAGTGTGTAGTTGTAACGCCCCTATACAACTTGTCTACAATTGTATCACTAGTATAACTTACAATGTACTTCTTGTAAATATATGCATTTGGCAACCCTGTTGAAACATCATGTTCGCGGGTTCGCGCAAAGGATTCTGGGTACTCAACCAGGAACATGAAGACGTAATGGTGATAGTAATCTTCGCCTGCTAACATAATTTTGTTACATCTTACTTATTAGTGGTCATCGTAGTATTCAAAATGGTTTTAGTTTACTCTGCAACCTAGGGAACAATTTCTCATAGTTTTTCGTGTGCAACTAGTTTGAATAGCATCAATTTTTAGATGGTGTTGGGAAACAGTCTTCCGCCTTAGCTCACCACGTGAGTCGACCTTGTTTGTGCGAATTTTCCAAGCTTGCTCTTATAGCGTTGTAAAAGCATATGTACATTTCCAGTGCACAGTCTTGTGGAGTGGTTTAGTCATCATGTTAGTATTAGCACACATTTTCAACTTACGGCTTGAATTAAATAGTATCATGTGCAGCTAAGCTCTTAGTAGCGGGGCCCCAACCCATCCACACTGTCCATGAAGCAATGTAATAATTGAGCATCATCTCCGTCTGTTTTATCAATCTGCATCAGTGCAGTTATTTACTATGGAAGTACCAGGAGCGTATAGTAAACCCATCAGTGACAAGATAACTTTCTGTGAGTGGACTCCAGGAAGCAGCCAACTCAACAAGACAAGTGAACAGTACGTATGGCTGCATGATTACCGTATTTTCATAATAATCTTGAATTTATTGCTCCGCAACTCAAGCTCAGGTAACCCTTTAATCAATGTGAGCAGTCATTTTCGTTGGCTACGCACGAGATTGAAAATGTAACATCACGTCATGTAGATGAAGTGGAATCTTGTATTTTATTTATATGTGGAGTTTCAGTCAGTGAGAGTTATTTGCACGTATTTTTATCAGTCGTCTCTTCAGAACGTTGACAAGGCACCCAGTCTCCAGTTTATTGTAATAACCCAATGTTCGTGCTATTCACCTGTTGGATTCAGGCCTATAATCTTAAATAGGTGTATCATCACCTTATCATCCGGACTGCCCAGTGACCTCCAGGAAGTGGATGCGCCACCAGCTCCTCCCTGCCCGGGATAGACCGTTTGAAATGAAGATATTTTCTTACACTTAATCTCCAATGCTAAATAATCCAGGGGACCAACCCAGCAGTAGTGATTGGTTAATTTATCCAAGCCTCAGTGTCATGTGTGTGGTTAATGCAGTAATTTGTGTGTATCTCGTGTAATTAGTGTTCTTTTTGGAAATGTTTCTCGCTTGTGTCGAAAGTGCATTTGTGAAAATTATAGTAAGTCACATTGGCAAGTCTTTACTTTGGGCAAGGCAGTGACAATAAGCAATGAATCTGAACCGGTTCTCGCAATTATATTTACAGTTCCCAAGAAGGAAAGACATAAAACAACGTGCCCTGCGGGGCTCTAACCCGCCTTCACTCGCTGACGCTCACTTGGCAATAATATGTACTGGCAGTATATCACTGCCTTGCCCAAAGTAAAGAGTTACCGTCACATTTATCCCATACCTGCCATAAGGGTAAGTACCTTGTGTTATAAGAGCCCGCCTTCGCAGCCGGCTAATAATTCTGCTTTGTACAGAATTTTTGTCTTCACTTCTCGTGATTTGTTGAATTAACGTGTACATATTGCACCCTCATGTGGATTTGCTGGTGCTCGTTTAAAGAATGTTGGTTTGCAGGTATTTATTTGTACTTATCAAAGTCTTAGCTATGTCAGAAGCAGCCTATAAGTAAGATAAAGTGCATAGCTCATTACTATCCTTCGAGATTATTACTGTTAAGCCACGAGCACGTCTCTCACGTTTAAGGTTTGCTTGGCCATCTAGCACAGATTGGTCAAGAGTGTTGTCCTCTTAGTTTATTATGGTTGTGTGACAACTGATTTAACTTTGCAAATTCATAATGGTCTCTCTCTAGTTCTTTCTTTTTAATCTCTGCCTGAGGTATCCAAGCCGCAGCGGTGTTCCACTGCAAATTGATTACATGGGTTTTATTAGGTATGTCACTTTGTCTTTATTATTATGGTAAGTCAGAATATTAACTATCATGGCTCGTCGCAATGTGCTCCTAGCCATGTTTTGTCCGCTTGTCTACCTCCTGTCCACTGTAGAAAGTCTTATTCAATCAGGATCGTTCGTTCGTTTTGGGGCGACGTTTACCATAATTAAAACCAATCTAGCATGATGTTTCTGTGGGGTTTATTAGTATTCTAATAATAATTCAGTGGTATATGATGGTTATACTTATGCATTACTTAACTCTATGTCCACCCGACTAGTCGTGGTTAGTAAAATTAACTCGCTCGAGCTATTTTGTCCTAATACATGTCAAAACCATGGTGAACTCATTAACATGACAGTTCTCTTATATTGTATATTATTTGCGTGTATGTTTAACTATATAGTATGTTTAGTTTATCACTAGTGTTTTGTTGTATCCAGTATAATTCTATTTAGTCATGTAACTGTATAAGTTAAAAATCTCACCGAAAGTTCATTGACTGATTCCAGTCTCAATTTCAGTAAACCACGTTATTCCACTTGCTTGTGTATAATGAATAATGAATAATCTTAATTGTGAAAATATACTTGGCAAAATAAATTTTACAACCCATATAATCCCAAGTGTTATATTCCATGAAACCAAACCTTACAGGTTCATTTTTAGCGGCTGAGTTTTCTTGGATTATTTATAGGTAAGGAAATCACTACACGAGGAAAGGGCTGTTCTCTGTCCACTCGTAGAGTGTACAGGGTGCAGTCTCGCACATGTTGGATTCGTTTACCGTTGTATAGTCGTGTTATGTCTTTTTCTTTTAGATCATTTAAATGCAAGTTTATCCTGTTTTTGGTGTTTGTTTACTTCTTTCCTGTGTTCTAAGCAGTTCACAGGTGGCGACCCTGTTTTTTACAGTTATTAACTCGGTGCTCCGGCACTGAGCGTTCAACTTAGCCGTAGCCTGCCAGGGATTAGGGCCCTCTGGGGCGCTACATAGTTGCTAATGCATGTTGAGCCAGATTGGGAATGTTCGAAGCTAATTGTAATTCCACAGTTTCTACATAGATGGCACTATTAAGCGTATGGTACTTCCGTTATTCGTTTTTGTTTTCTCTTGCAAAACTGTTTTTTCACAGAAAAAAAATCATGCATTGTAGGGTTAATGCAAGATGCAGCTGATATTTTCTGAAAACATGTTTAGACGGTTTACCATCTTCCTTTTGGTCATGGATTCTCTCGTATGACAATTCTGTGCAGTTTCGCCTGAGTGTTGGTGATAGTTTGAATTTTCATTCCTTTTGTTCGAGAACCGAATACTGGGTTCACGAAGTCCTCATACTTGACGATCACAATTTCAATTAAAGTCAACTGAATGCCAACCTTTGCTCTTACTGATATTTGATCATTGAAATACCGAACTTTGCGTCGTAATAAGCTACAAGATAACTCTCCCAAAAGCGAACCAGTTTTGACATCATTTTCGACCCAGTGAGAAAATACAAACACTTTGAAAAGCTTCACAACACACTCCTCCAGAAAGTTTGGGTTCAGTTTAGGCGAGATTTTGAGATCAGTGAGAAAACACAAATACTCGCTCACAGCTCAGATACTCACTACACTGACAAACATGCCAAGCCAAAATCGGGTGAGCTCATTCTACGCGCGGGGAAAATGAATCATGTTTGCTGAAATTCACGCGGAACAGTCTCCTGTAGTGTTTCTAAACAATCATTTTCTTTCTTTTCTTCAGGTAGTGCACTACTTATTAATAAGAGGAAGAACAGATTGTTCTTTGTGTTTTTTTCTTCTCCCAGGTTCAATTATTTACTAGTGATCGGCATGGGCGCCCGAAGGAGAGGGCAGGGTAGGACCCGAGCCCCCCTGGCTCACGAAAATGTATTATAATTCTTAAGATTTATTTAATACAAATAAAAAATACAAAATGTGATACAGCAATCAGGCATTTGAGCCACCCCTAGAAAATTTTCTTCGGGCGCCCATGGTGATCGGTGAGCAATTTTTGTAAGTTTATAAATATCTAAGCCATCCGACTCCCTTGTTTTCCGTTACACAAGTTGTACTGTGTTTAAGACTTCTTGTCGTTCTAGTGTTTTAATTCTAAGTATTCCTTATATGTTATTCCAATTATTTGTTGCTGCTCCGATTTTCTGAAACTGGATTGTGAGTTTTAGTAAAATATTTTATGTTTAGTTACTTCCGGGTAAGAATGTTAATTGCGTTAATTAGAAACATGGATCGTTTTGATCTTTGAAAAAATGTATTGAAAGAATTTTCTTCTTAACTGTAGAAACTGCATTGTAACGAACTCCTAGTGATTTTATTGTTAGCGCACCAGAACAGGGAATGGAAATACAGAATATCGTAGAACCAGTGCCGTGTCGTGGAAAATCAGCGCCCGGGGCGAGAGTATACGACGGCGCCCCCGTAGTATGAGTGAATTCAACAGACCAGCTGCGAAGCGCAACTATGGTTGGTAAGAAAATTTTCAAAAATAAACCTTTTTTCTTTCATTTTAAGCAATTTTTATTACATTTTTTCTTTCATTTTATATATGTGCACATGCATTTTCGATTTTCCTAACATGAGTAACGTTATAGAACCACTTACTAGAGCAGGAAGAGGATTTAAGTACACACTAGTTTACACTGACGTGTTGATAAAACTAGTTAAATTTTGCCAAGTAATTTTTCATCTCTCTTTTTCTTTTCTCCTTCCGAATTTTGCGCCTCCTTACTCCGACGCCCGGGGCCTTCGGCCCGCTTACTTCCCTTGCGGGACAGCACTAGGTAAAACGAGTGAAAAACAAATAAGCAGGCTGGAGGAATAACTCATTACCAGGGCCCGGATCTTGTTGACCTAAAATTTTCTAAAAAGTGACCTATAAAATGACACTAAAATTCCTGTAAAATGACCCTAAAAATCAGAAAAATTGACCTTAAAACTTGCGTTTTCTTAAACGTTTATTTCGTTAAACATTGACATTTTTCAATATCCATTGGATTTTTAATTAACATTTCTAACTCATATTCAAAAAATTTCGTTTCAGTTAGTTGCACTCCATTGATAATTTATTTCTATTGATCAGTCCATTGTACGGCATTGTAGGTCCTAAGTATTGAAAGCGTCAATTCACTCCCGAGCTGAAACTAAGAAGCACTCTTAAACAATAAAAGTTCCCAAGTATACACTGCATGAGAATAATAGATAAAAACCTGTTTAAAATCTGTGTATGACTTCTAATCCATTTTTAGTTATTCAAGTGATCACATCCGTTGTCGTTAACAACCCAAAACTATCTGTTTAGCCACCTACCAACCTCCACCTTTCGTTAACCAGCTACAGCTTAGTTTTCATTAGCTTGTTAAGAATGCAAATTTTCCACCCCAATAGTCAGGAAGCAAGAAAAGAGATTATTCAACTTCGTCTTTTCCACATCCGTAAACCGTGTTCATTTGAAGATTTCCTTATGAAGAAGAAAGAGAATAAAAAGACCATAAATGACCTAAAAGTCACCTAAAAATATTAAAAAATGACCTGAAATTTCAAAACGGCAAAAAGTGACCAAAAGTTGACCCTAAAAACTATATTTTTAGAACCTAGAGTTGATGGATAACGTTTTTATTTGAACTTGCCTTGCCCTATGCGTAACAGAAGAAAGTTGACTTGTCAACAAGATCCGGGCCCTGCTCATTACTCTGCCCAGGAAAGAAGGCTCAGTTTAAGAATCGTCTCAGGCATGAATATTTCTAAATCCGCCTCTGATTAAGATATGTTGATTTTCATCTAAACAACGCTAAATCTAACAATTCATTTATTTTGATATGCAGTAGCTGGGTACCCTAGGGTTCCATACCAGACAAAAATTGAAGTTGTTCCGTCTCAAAGAGTCGAAAAACAGTCTCGTAAAAGCACTGACGTACGCAGGAATTTGTCAAGGGGCTTCCAAACTTCTCGCTTCTCCAAAACAAACAGTAACATTACTAAGGGGGGTGGGCAAACGTTGCTTGTGCTCTGGACACCGGATTGAGGAAGGGAGGCGCAAAACTGGGTAAATATTTTCACTATAAGGCAAGGAAAGGAGTTTTAGCAAACTAAAGATCATTAAAAAAAAAAAAAAAACTCAGAAAATTAACAGGAGAACAACGACTCACCAACCTTAGGATAATATCCATAGAGCATACGTTAGCTTCAAAGCTATCTCTTGATGACATCGTAAAAACCTGTGTAGCCAATAGAACCCGCAAAGTTAAATTCTTGGCCCCCTAGTTCCAGCTTTTTGTGTTTTTATTTAACTTACATCAATTTAAGAGATTTGCAAAATGTCCGAATATAATACTCTAGACACCAGCTTGACTGTTTGTCATAATTAAATATTCTATTCTAAAGCAACAGACTGTTGAACCATTTTAGACATATCAGTGGCGGAGCCAAGGGAGGGCCAGGGACCAGGCCCCTTGCTCAAATTCTTGGCCCCCTAGTGGCCCCCTCACACAGAGTGATACTACTATAGGTCGACAAACGGTGAGTTGCTAGTGGCCACAAATGAAACTACTACCAAAATATCTCTCGACAACAGAGTTACCAACTGCAGAATACTATATATATTGCAATAGTCTGCGTTCCGAGTAAAATAGTTCCAGACTCGTTTTTGTTTGTAGTACAGCGAGATCTAATTCATCTAAATCTGTAAGGTGCATGCATTGACATCACCTGAATGTTCCTTCATCACCTCTGTCCCACATCACCTCTGTCACTTACCTGGTTATCTCCTTTGTTTTCGACAAAGAATCAGAAAAAAAGAACCAAATCAGTCAGCATTCTCTTTCGCTTCAATGTTGAAAGTCGTACTAAAATATGAAATGCTTACTTACAAATAGAAGTCACTGCAGTAAAACGTTACACTTGTGTTGGACGAAAGAAGACTTCATATACTGCTTATTATAATTCGTACATAAGTAATTAACTTCCATTGGTTATGGCGACATAGAACAAATGCATAGCATCCATTAAATAATTTGGTATTATTATTATTATTATTATTATTATTATTATTATTATTATTATTATTATTATTATTATTATCTTAATATCGAGCCGTCTTGTTTAATACACAGTAAAAGAAAACAGCAAAAGTTTTTATTATTTCTGTCAATTTCTGTTGTTCGTATCCCAATCGTTTGAAAAAACTAAGATACTGAATACTACCAACCGGTATCAGTACTAGAGAAATTCCGAAGTTTATCACAGAGCTAGTGATACAATCTCCTGATTATTAACCATCTGGTAAGATACCGAGATGATTAAACTTGGTCGCGACAGTGATGTTATTTTGTGTAAAAGTGGTAGTTACTTCCGTGACCAGGTTGTATCATTCCGTTATCTGATGTTTAGTAATCAGAGAGATATCAGGAGTTTATGAGACTGGTCCACAGATATTTCAGTCAGTAAGTTCAGTCAGTGAATACCCAATTTTATCACAATTTATATTTGTTCTTCGTTAAAATTTGTATTTCTGAGAAAATTAAACCTTAAGTATTTCTGAGAAAATTATATTGTAGGAATTATGCAGAGCAGTAAATCAATAGTGACATGAATTTACAACAGGATATACTAAATAATGTCCCTCTTTCAAATCTAATCTCAAAACTAACAATATTAATTTAGCATCGACTACAGGATAGTAGCGTTAAGTTACTTCAACCACATTTGAATTTATTTTAAGGCTTTCAAAAATCCGAGGCTCAGAGGACAGAAATGAGGGAAACCAGTCAATCAAGTCAAAACATTTCCTAGTGACACCGAGGAAGAATCTTGGTAAACTCCTCAGTTGAAATATTTACCCACGAGGGATCGATCACACTATCTTCCGAATCTTAAGTTAATGTACCGCTGATCTTTGGTCATTCAGCGTGGGTGTGAAGTGTTTGTGTATTTGAATTCACGTTAAATGCTTAAAACTAGAGAAGGTAAACAAACGAAAGAAGGGAAGAAAAAGGTCCCGTATATTTCTTTCGATGAAAAGGAGTTCCGATTGAAATGTCTGCTGTAACACTGTTTCATATTAGGAAAAGGAACATACATTTCCTCTTTTTGGTTCAAAGTGTGTTCACTTTATCATTTTAATAAAATAAATTCAAATTCATTACTCAGTTTTAGACTTCAAGGGTAAAAATAGCCAAAAATAATTTAAGTACGGCCAGCACAAAACAAGAGGTAGGGTAGTTGCCCCGGGCGCCAGCAAATTAATCTGTGTGTTAATTGGTGTAGATGTAGATGAAGGGGATGCTAATTGAAAATTTGCCCCCTGCTCCAATTGTCTAGTTTCGTCACGGATTAATCTACCATATTTTTAGAGCGTGAAATCGGAACTTTAAGAATACATAAGTGAAATTTAAGTTTCAAAGGCAAGGCTCAAAATTTATAGTCGGCCGAGACGGCAAATCAGTGTCCTGTTTGAGTTCAGATCCTGATCCTGTGCGACGTTTGTCTCTTAAGAACACGGGCTCTGGTGGGGAGACGCGTCCCCCCCCCAATATTTTGTGTAGTTATGAAATGGATCAATGCTGTAAGGTATTTAGTTTTTCATATGGAACAAGTAAAGACAGGCAAAGGAAATGAAAGATATATCTGTTGTTAAGTATTAATTTGGTGTTATTAAAATGTCCATCTGATGTGTGTTACTTTCAAAGAAAGTTTTTTTTTTTTTTTTTTAATGCTACACTGCTTGGTTAGTCAAAGTAGTCTTTGTAGCCACTCAACCAGCAACGATCGCAGACAAATAATGTGATCATACTTAACTACGCTCGCCTTGGTTGAGTACTAACACACGCCCTCTATAGACACTACGATCAGCCTGCAGTTTACGGTGACCGATGTACGTATATCGCTCAAATGAGGAGATGTATACGAAAGTAAAGTAAAATGTGTTTCCACCAGTACCGTATTTTCACCTCATACGCAACAAAAATTGAGGGTTAAATATGAAAGAGATTCTGTGGACGATGAAGAGTTTAATTTGGGAGGAGACAACATAAAGAGGCAATTAGCTTCCATTGAGTAAAATAGGTGAAAGCCGTTTAGACAAGGGAAGAAAGGAAGTGCATGTAGTGTTCGTTGGTTTAGAATAGTTTTAATTGGTTTACTTTGATAATTTGGATGAAGCTTGGGAGAGAAGCTCAAAGGTTCGGAAGAAACCCACATATGAACCAAGTAAACAAAGTTGGAATACAAGAAATGATATAGGATGGTGAATAGAAAGAAGTATTTGACAAAAAGAAAAAATTCTTCCTTCCAAGTACTATCATTTAATATCTAGGAGCCTTATGCAGAGTCGTTCTGACGCGTGATTAGTACCATATTAAAGAGTTCGACTAACATATGTTTCCTGCAGTAGTCCGGCCTTTAGTACTACTCTAATCAAACGTCAAAACGACTCTGCATAAGGCCCTAGAAGACTAGCGAAAAATAGTTTGATCATGGAAGACGATTATAGGAGGACGAATATGGTTAACGACTAATTACTCTAAAATAAAATGGCTGTTACTGCAGGATATGAATCGAGAATTAACATGATGCCAGACAACATAAATAAGGCTCTGATAGTAATATAAGATGAAAATAAATATGAAAAAGGAAAGCAGCAAGAAAAGCTAAATGATTGAGGCTGTGATAGATGTCTGAGAAAGGCAGTAGAATAGATGCTTATGCTTAATTTGCTTTGATTTCAGTTTAGTTTAGCGCCCATTTCAGCAGCGTGGCTATATTTAAGACGTGCACCTTCAGCTTATGTGAGAGCCGAGCCACATGAGTTCCTGCCGGGAATTGAACACAGGTCTCCGGTATCACACCCTAACTGCTTAGCCACGAAGGAGCTCTGCATATATTTAAATACCTAGGTAGTATTATTAACAAAGATATTGAATATGAACTTTAAATAGAAATGATGGGAAAATGAGAAAATCTTTAGGAAGATTGTGATTATTATGGTGGGAAGCAGGCATACCATGGGTTACTTAATGAAGAGTTACAAAAAGGACTCAAACGAAGAGTATCGATCGGATTGTACGAAGCAAAAATGTAGCATTACGAGTTGACCAAAAAAAAAAAAAAAAAAGAGAGAGAGAGAGAGAGAGAGAAAGAAAAAAAGAAAAAGAAAAAAAGAAAATCGAAATCTGTACTTTGAGATGAACGTAAAACTTATAACAACGAAGAAATGAGACACACTGGGAATAATAAATCAAATGAATATAATTGGAAGTAATTAAAGAGATATTAAGACATTGTCAGAGAATAAATTATGTTCCGAATGACGTGTAGAAGGTATGATAGAAGAAAAACAAAAAATGAAATGAAATCTTTAAGTTTTACGTCCCACGATTATGCCGGTTAGGCTAAAGGAGACGGTGATGATGAGAGATGAGTGAAATGGTGGAATGAAATCTCTTGTCGTCGCGAATTCTGTCGAGGAATTTGAAGCTTAAAATATATAAAAGGATAATCATGCCTGTTGTTCTGTATGGCTGCGAAACATGGTCACTTACTCTGAGGGAAGAACATAGACTGAAAGTATTTGAGAACAAGATCCTGAGACGAATATTCGGACCTAAGAGAAACGGGAATGGGGAATGGCGGAAACTTCATAACGAGGAACTACATAATTTATATGGTTTACCCAACATTGTTAGGGTTGTCAAGTCTAGGAGGCTCAGGTGGGCGGGTCATGTAGCTAGAATGGAAGAAAGTAGAAACGCTTTCAAAGTCTTGACTGGAAGACCAATCAGAAAACGACCATTAGGAAGACCTAGGCGCAGATGGGAGGACAATATTAAGATGGATCTCGCAGAGATTGGAATACAAAGTAGAAACTGGATGCAGTTAGCTAAGGATAGAAGTCAGTGGAGAGTTTTTGTGAACGCGGCATTGAACCTCCGGGTTCCATAGGCCATAGAGTTAGTTAGTTAGTTTATGTGCCTAACACTGCTCAGTGAAAACCCAGCTATCTAGTATTCACTGTGGAAGTAGTTGAAATAATTCCCAGAAGAATGCGCGTGCCTATATTTCCCATTAGTTCTAAAGTAACATCTGGGCTGTTTACTCAATATTTTCCTTTTGGTACTTAGCACGGATTTTATATCCAGTCTACATATGTTCTGAACTATTTATAGATTTCTTACGCTATCATTAACCCTGCTGCTCTGTTCCCATTTACTATACTCATATACTGTTCGGGTCAATATGACCCATAATTAAATTGCGTTGGAAAAGGGCCAGGTTTTCAAACAATGACTAGTTTATTTAATAGTCTAGTGCTACGAAAATATTTTAATTGTCTTTGAATATTTTACAATGCATTATATGTAAACTCATGTCCAAAATAGCTGTCGCATATCTATAACTGTTTTCTTGTAAGAATAGAATTTGATAATAATTTTGCAGGGTACTTTTAATACTGATACCAAGTGTATAATCGTGAAATATATATTTGTTGTAAATTTCATAGGGAAAGAATTGTAAATACGAAAATTAGAATGAGTAAAACAAAATGTTGCTAAATGGACAGGAATGTTTTATTTTCGTTTTATTGTTCTTATACTGCTCTTTTGACATGAAATTTGCCACATACATGCCTTTGCCAATTATACATATACCAACATTTTAAGAAATACCGGGCGAATTCGTTATCAAATTATATTCCTACAACAACATATTTATAGGCATGCGACAATAATTTTGAACATGAGTGTGCATAATTTCCCCGGTGGATGAATGGTTATACTCGTTGCCTTATAATCAAGGGGTATCGGCTTCGATTCTCGGTGAGGACACAAGTGGTTTGGATCCCACTTTGAACTGTAGGTCCCGTCGTTAGGATGTTTCATCATCCCATGGAAGGCAGTAGGAAACCATCGTGGGTTCACCTTGCACAGGGACCTTCGGGTCAAGACCTGCCTTCGGGCAGAAAATTTCATCATCATCATCATCATATGTACATTCTCTTGATGAAACCAAATGTAGGAAATTTTGAATTAGACACAAATATTGGATATTTGCTAGTGGTTTACTGTATTTTAACTTGGAACATTAGTTATTTTCACCTAAAACAAAATGGCTTGTGGTAGTAAGAATTTTATTACTATGCAACTCTTCATGTTCGTAAAACCCACATGTCATTGCATTGCTTTACTGTTTTTAGTCTTCACAAAATTATTAATTAGTAAAGAGATATAACACATTAGACACGCATAACACTTGTTGGTAAATTTGGTAAGCGGTACTATTGACAAGCTTCCATGAAACAATTTTTTAAGCGTTAGACGCGATCACACCACTCTTTATTTACGGCGCGGATTGTGATAAACATAACGAGATTTACAGTTACGTTTCTTGCAAATAAAGCAAACCAAATTTGTCTTGATGTCGTTAAATGATGGACAGTATCTGCACCTTGCAGATTTGATAGGAATACCTGTTTCGGGCGTTATCACTGTAACTTCAGATTCACCACTTCCTTGTGCTCTGGTTACAATCCTTCGAGACTCGTCACTTCTCGGCATATATTGTCAAGATTATATCTCAGGTAGAATGATAGATTTTCCAAGTTCTGCCAAACACAATCTTTTTTGAATAGCTTACCTTGCTGCCAGCTTGGATTGATATAAGTCCACAAAATAAATCAATTGTAAGCTGATACATCGATTATATTATACAACAATATCATGGGCCATCTGTTGCTTTTGCATTTACATGTGTACGTGTTCACAAGTTGATATAAAGTGTCTACAGCTCTTTTAGTTGAATTACAATCCAATATTGTGTTGGGTTTCTTGTGAACTCGGTTGCTGATTTCTTCTGTGTGAAGAGTACTCATGAGCACAACATTTCTAATTTTCTTAGGGATATAATGTACAACGCTTGTATTGTTTGCAAAATAAAACGACGGTGAATGCAGTTCTTTGTTTGACAAAATTTTCGGAAGTTCAGGTTTGTTTTTCCTTATTGTCCCAAGCATTGTTATTTTCTTTCCAAAAAAAAAAAAAAAAAAAAGTCTGTCCTAAAGTGAACGAGATGAAAAAATTACACAAGTTACATTATGGCCAATTAGTTAGAAAACAAGATCACTTACAACACGCATACCTTGGTTCATCTCAGGCTATGCACCAGATTCTTTACATATACCCCCTATATATACATGTTGCTTGAGTACGTAAGACGTTTTGCTATCATATACAGTCCAGATTTTTATACCGTATTTTCCCGGTTTGCTTGGTATATATTGCTTGAAAGGGCAACGCCCTCTAAATTCTAATAATTGTTCATCAACAGTGACGTTTTCATCAGGATAGTATAGCTTACGAAGAACTTCCATCCACTTTTCCCACACATCACGAAAGTAGATACACAGTTCTGCGAGAAATATAAGACAGCAGTTGAAAATTCACTTACACAGCACAGAAAAACTTCTTCGGGTCATATTGACCCGAACAGTACATTAGTAATATATAGAAAAATTTCGAAAACCGTTAATAATAAAAGTTTAAGATTTTTAGAAAATATAATTTGGATTGAATAAAACAAAGTCACAAACTTAATCCACACTACGAAAATTATCATAATTTTTATGAGAAATCAAAATCCATTTCGGGTCAAATAGACGCGAACAGAACAGCAGGGTTAAACCAATGATGGAAGTACCACTCGCCCGGGGCGAGTAATTCATCGGAGTGAGCGAGTTTTTAATACCACTATTTATTTATTTCAAAGGCAAGTAAATGATTTCTATTATGGGATGTGTACTATGGCTAGTAAAATGTTGTTGCTTATTTGTATCCTTGCATTAAACATATTAGGATAGTAAAAATGGATTGTTCATGAAATAGTATAAATATTGTGCACATGGGCGGAGTTAGGAATTGTCTGCTGGGGGGCACGGTAAATACAAATGAGAATTGAAGGATCTTATAAGTGACATTTTCATTTTTTTTTTCAAAAAGTTGGGGGGACAATGCCCCCTATAGCTCCACCCATGATTGTGCATAGGCTATATCATAAAAGTCTTTATTTTCGTCCTCACTTTCAGGTTGTTTAAGTTTTTCGACGTTCCTTGGTTCAAGAGCAATATGTTTGTTGTTATCCTTAAGAACTACAGTTCCACATAATTACCTACGAACTGCATATTTTGCATTTTTCCAAAGTATAATGACGTATGCTCTAATATTTTGGGGTAACAGCAGTTATATTAATGATGTGTTACTATTACAAAAGAAGGCTGATAGAACAATTAGTGGTGTTTGTTTCAATCAACATTCTAAACCACTATTTGCTCAACTAAAGATAATGACTGTAATCTTTACATTTATCTGGTATTGATCTACACAAAACAGAATGTTCCAACTATGTTATAGAGACAAAATATACGTACATACATATAATACAAGATCGAGCAAACTAATTGATACACCTTATAGTAGATTATCTAAAGTTAAAGACAGTTATATTATTGCTGGTGTAAAATTTATGAATATGTTACCGAAATTTAGATGAGACATTTGAATACAATTTACAATAGACAGAAATCAGAAAAACCTTTTCAGGGAGAATACACGAGATAATCTCTGTTTATCAGTTCTCCATTTTGAAGTTGTTTATTAAAAAAAAAAAAAACTGTCGTTACAGTACTTCTTTTTATCCTTATATTTCCGTTCAGACATAGGAAATCCATATTCTTTGTTTTGCTTAAAGCAGGGGTGGATCCAGGCTGAATGTTTGGGGGGCGGTCATTCGAAAAGGCCTACCTATTTTAGGTTTTATTTTACATTTATAATACAAAGGTGAAAATTCTTAGGTTTTATTTTTAAAATTAAAAAATATCCCATTCTGGGGGAGGGGCGATTGCCCCCTATCGCCCCCTCTGGATCCGCCCCTGGTTTAAAGCCTCCTTTTGCAAAGGACTCACGTGTTACTTCGTCTATTTTCCAAAGCGCTGGGTCTGCAGTGAGAGTATACAGGTGTTGACTCTTACCCTAACAACACAATAACATAGCAGGCATATGCCTATCACGTTCCCTCAGGTACACGGGAATGTGTCCAGTGTGTGCCTTATGTACGTTCGAGAGAGAAATCACATGGATGGCAAGTGATAGCCACAGTCTATGTCCGCCTCTAGGCACATGCGTGACATGTAGGCCTACCTGGGGAATGTGCGTAGTATGTTCTATGTATGTTCCCCATGCCGTAAGCGTCAACGAACCTCAAAATTACTCCTCCAAAATATGTTAAATCGCCTATATGCGTAATATGTATTCATTAAGGTGAGACTAAAAAACACTTTAAACAAGTAAAAAAATGTACCCCAGGGTGGGCGTGAACCACAAACATTGGGATTACTAGCCGCGTGCTCTTCCGACTTTTTTTTTCTTTTTTTAAAGTTCGTCCCAACCGGGATACCGGTACTGTTCGCCATTGGCAATTTCTGCGTAATCCAAACACGACAGGGACACAAACACAGAAAGATCCAGGACAGTTAAAATTCCGACCTTGCTCTTCAGGGGGGTTCGAACCCCCGGTGGATTGCGCCTCATGATCTGAAGCCGAAAGCCCGAGACCACTTGGCTATCGCCACCGGCACTTGGCCACAGAGATGATGAATACAATGTCGCTTGTAGAGGGATAAATTGTTGAGGTCTTTTGAATCTGGCTAATCAGAGCGCTCCTTTAACCGCGTATATTCGACGATAACCGTTTGGGATCAAATAAAATCTGCTCGCCATGTAATTTTATAACAAAATAACGAATGTCTATTTAATTTCTTTTTATATTCACTTTCAAATGATCGGCGATAGTTGCCATCTAATAAAGTTGATGCGTTTGTTGCTTCTAGTACATAATCTCTTAGAAAAAGAAGCAACAAATTCATCAAATGTGGGAGATGAATTTCGAACACCTAAATGGCGCATGCCTAGCACATCTTGTGTTAGCGTGTCTGAAACATGTACCTAAAGCACGTACCTAGAACATGACACATATATGTCCCAATGACGACATAAAAACAAATGACTATTAGAGTGCGAAACTGAGCCAGGTATATAAATGCTACATTTGTGGTACATAGTTGCAAATATCAAAAAGGTGTAGCAAGTACCTAAAACTGTAGGTAGGTGAAGTACATACTTACCACATGAATATCATATGTGTCAAGTGTCGGGTACCTTAAAGGTAGCTGGGACATCTAAATGGCGCATGCCTAGCACATCTTGTGCTGTTAGGGTAGGGGAGTCTTGAACTTCAGTAAATGACATCAAACACTTGTTCACTGTGAGTTCATCTTCGTTTTCATTTTACCCACCATAGCTCAAATCCCTACTTCTTTTATCAACGTCTGTTTTTTTTTTCTACAGTACAGTTAAAATTACTTGTGATCGTGCTAGGTCGATGTGACTCGTTTGGTAGGAAAAAGTTGTTTATTTTTGGGACTTTTGTTTTAACCTGTTCTCCCTCTCTTGCTCTTCTTTGGCTTTTTTAAAATGCGATCCATTAGGTTTTTTTAAACAGTGTGCTTCTTGTAAACTAACTTCACAAAATCAATTCACTAAATAAAAACTCACTCACTGGCCAGGCACGAGACAACACTTCAGCAAGATATTTAATATCTTATTACTGTTTATATTAGACTGTTAGCAGTTAGCGAACTATTAACTGTTCCGGTCACCCATGAGTGTGTGTAGGCAAGGGTGAGTCCAACTGAAGGGAAAGCAAGGACGGCGTGGGCGGGTTCATATCGGTGTAATGAAGGGTCGAGGAGACCATATTGGAGGAGGAAGATAAGCATATTGTATCATTACTGTGAAGATTCGGGGCACTCCTATGTTAGTGTAGATGAAAGTTTCTTGTTTTTGTATTTACTACTGTATTCATTCAAAATACACGGCGCTTCTATGGAATATAAAAGTCCTATATTTGCTCTTATTTTTGTAAGTTTTCCACACCAAAAGATTTTAAAATACTATTTAACTTTTAAATTGTCCGCCCTTCAAAAATTTTGCACTCTAGGTACGGGCCTAGTCGGCCTAATGGGAAGTGTGGCACTGTAGATTTAGTCATAAAAGTATGAAGTAATTAGAGTTTTCCAGCACCTCAGGTATGTATTAAAATGCGCAGAAATTAAATATGTATTCCTGGATTAACAAGAACACATATTTTAAAAAGTTGTTGTCATTTGTGAATCAAATGTCGCACATAGCTCTCGACTCGAATAAACATGAAATCAACCACGTTGGGTAGCTCTCCAACATTGTCCCTCTAACAATGTTCCTCCCTCTACGCAAACGAACATGGTACATTTCTAGTAAAAAGGTCGATTGACACTCGTAAACAAACACAATCATAAGTAGAAAAAGTGGAACTAGTCTTGAACTAACCATGGTCTCCCATTTTTGTGAGATGTTGCAACATAGAGATCAGCTGCAGTTAACTTCGTGCAAACTTCTGACTTTTGCATTTAAAGGAATGCCAAATTACGCAACTAAGTCACAGTAGTTTTATGATTTTCAGTTCAACGTCCCTTTCAACAGCGATGCTATATGAGACAATACCTACTTATTAACTTGGAATCCGAACCACATGAGCTCCCTCCAGGAATCGAACTCGAGTTCTTATGATTTTACCTCGAGAAGACCGAAATCATGTTCCTACATTTTACGTTTCTCATATAGCGTCGGTGCTGAAAACAGAAGTTAAAACTGAAACCAAATCAAACAAGTATATTCAAGTCGGCAAGAATTGAAAGAGATTGTGAATTGTTTTCGCGATTTTTTAACTTTCAGTGTTCAGTTGTGTCAAGTAAACGCATGTTCAGTCCAATTAGTATAGAGGAAACATGCCGTGTCCAAAAGATACAAGTGTTCATTCGAAGCACGATTATTTCTGGAACTGACGTCACCTAGTGTGCGTCAAAAGGTCCAAGTTCACAAGTATGCGAGTGCATAGTGCGTAGTGTGTAAGGATGTACACTACGTTATTACACTTGTATGCTTAACATGGCGGTTCCTCGTAGTGGGAACAACGGTAGTGTCAAAATTACCTAATAAAATTATAAATGGCATATTTTTAATATCTTTGTTGAGGTGAATAGTTTTATTTGATACATATACAGATTTATAACTATACTTTAATGGGAACCCATAAATAAGTTTTAAAAAACTTAAAAAATATATCTTTAACTTCTTAAATCAACCTCGTATGGAAATTTTCCAAGAATCCTCTCTTCGCAAGCGTATACTTACACACAATTTCAATCGCTTCTATCCACTCCTTCCCGTACTTCTACGATAATATTTATTGCTAATTTGAATAGTGCCATCAAGATCAGAGCAGCTGAATTCCATCGTATAACTGCAACTGAGGAGTCTGCAATGTAGTATCTTCGTGTTCAATGTTTATTACCCAACGTAAATAAGCTAACGTGGGTTCCGTAAATAATCGTGTAACGTGGGTTCCTGTCACCACGTCATGGCGCGTCCTCAGGTTGCGGATCGAGGAGAAGGCCTCTAGATATAGAGGTTAGCTGCGAATATACTGAATAAGCAGTCGCGGACAGACGACTAGGAGTGGTCCTCCAGCTTGGGGGGTTTGGGTAAGGCTAACACCCTCATCCTGTAATAAAAAAAAAA
Organism: Thermobia domestica; assembly: GCF_964235325.1. Classification (NCBI taxonomy): domain Eukaryota; kingdom Metazoa; phylum Arthropoda; class Insecta; order Zygentoma; family Lepismatidae; genus Thermobia; species Thermobia domestica. The sequence goes on from NC_137460.1 coordinate 235,024,632, forward strand.
GGTACTTGTTTAGAAACATTCACAAAAGCCTCGGACAAGGACTGATAACTTGGCACGACATCAGCAAAAGAAAATGGACATGAGATTTGGAACATGGAATATTAGAAGTATTTATAGGGCAGGCACGTTAAAATCTGTAACGAGTGAGTTAGAGAAATACAGGATGGACTTAGTAGGAGTTCAGGAAGTTAGGTGGGAAGGAAATGGATCTGAGAATTCCGGAAATTTTACGTTCTTTTACGGGGAAGGAAATAAAAATCACCAGTTAGGAACAGGGGTTTTCGTTCACAAACGAATATTACCAGCAATTAAACGGGTTGAATTTGTTACTGACAGACTTTCTTTTATTACTCTTAAGGGACGGTGGTGTGATATTATTGTTTTAAATGTACATGCTCCAACTGAAGATAAGGGTGACGATATAAAAGATAGTTTTTACGAAGAAGTGGAACGGATATTTGACCAACTCTCGCGATACCATATGAAGATTCTATTAGGGGATTTCAATGCGAAGGTAGGACGAGAGGATATTTTCAAACCGATTATAGGGAACGACAGTTTGCATAAGGAAAGTAATGACAACGGTGTTAGACTCGTGAACTTTGCAACATCCAAAAACCTAATCGTGAAGAGTACAAAATTCCCACATCGTGACGTTCATAAATACACTTGGACTTCACCAGACGGAAAAACACATAATCAAATTGATCACGTTTTAGTAGATAGAAGAAGACAATCTAGCATAATTGACGTCCGGCCGTTTAGAGGGGCTGATTGTGACACTGATCACTACCTGGTAGTAGCGATAATACGGGAGAGATTATCGTTGAATAAAGGTAATATTCAATATCCGAAAACGGAGAGATTTAATTTAAAGAAATTAGAAGAGAGCCAGGTAAGAGAGTAATACCAGATTGAAGTTTCGAATAGATTCGCGGTTTTAGAAGACTCGGAGTGCACTAGTGTTGAGGATACTTGGATTGAAATTAGAGATAGCATTAAAAGTTCAGCAATAGAAAAATTGGGACACACGGAAATACGTAGGAACAAACCATGGTTCGACCAAGAATGCATTAAACTAGCAGAGAAGATAAAACAGGCAAAATTACGGTGGCTACAAAATCCGAATGAAACAACTACACAAAATTTCGCAGTTATCAGGCGGGAAACATCCAAAACTTTTAGAACAAAGAAACGGGATTTTTTGAAAGCTAAAATTAAGGAACTTGAAGATAATAGTAAAAATAAAAATATTCGGGACATGTATAAGGGGATCAGCGAATTTAAGAAAGGCTATCAACCTCGTGCTTATATATTAAAGAAATCTGACGGAACAGTTCTCACCGATACGGATAGCCTCTTAAATAGATGGAAAGATTTCTTTGACGATTTGTTGAACACGCAGCCAAAAACTAATGTGCGTGGAGAAAAGGAGATACACACCGCAGAACCGTATATTCCAGAACCCAATCGAATAGAAGTGGAAGCCGCTATAAAGAAATTGAAGAAACACAAATCTCCGGGTGTAGATGAAATTCCGGCTGAGTTAATTTTAGCTGGAGGCGAAAACTTGTGGAACAAGATACACAAACTCATTCTCCTTATCTGGAACAAGGAAGAATTGCCACAAGAGTGGAAAGAATCAATCATTGTTCCAATTCACAAGAAAGGCGACAAAACTGACTGTAATAATTATCGAGGCATTTCTCTTCCGTAACATCCTATAAAATCCTTTCAAATATTCTGTTAGCAAGATTGACCCCATACGCAGATGAAATTATTGGAGATTATCAGTGCGGATTTAGACAAAATCGATCAACTATCGACCAAATATTTACCATTCGCCAAATACTCGAAAAGAAGTGGGAATACAATACCCCGGTACATCAACTATTTATTGATTTTAGAAAGGCTTACGACTCGGTTAGGAGAGAAACATTATACAACGTTCTTACAGAGCTTGGAATACCGAGAAAGCTAATTAGATTAATTAAGATATGTTTAAGTGAATCCCAAAGTAAAGTCCGGGTAGAAAAATTTTTGTCCACGAGCTTCCACGTCGAAAATGGCCTGAAACAAGGAGATGCGTTGTCGCCATTATTATTTAACTTTGTGCTGGAATACGCCATAAGGAAAATCAAAGATAGCAACCAGGGCCTAGAGTTGAACGGCATTCACCAGGTTATGGCATATACTGATGATGTAAATTTAATAGGGGATGATAAGAAAACAATAGAAAGAAATGCAGAGATCTTATTAAACGTTTGCAGGGACATGGGTTTAGAAGTAAATGAAGAGAAAACTAAATACATGGAAGTGCGTCGGGACCGTAATACGGCAAATTGTGGAGGCGTTAAAATATTAAATAATGCTTTTGATAAAGTGGATACTTTCAAATATTTAGGATCAATATTAACAGACGAAAATCATATTCACGAAGAAATTAAATGTCGACTAAAAGCAGGGAATTCGTGTTACTATAAGGTTCAAAATCTCTTGTCGTCGCGAATTCTATCGAGGAATTTGAAGCTTAAAATATATAAAACGATAATCATGCCTGTTGTTCTGTATGGTTGTGAAACATGGTCGCTTACTCTGAGGGAAGAACATAGACTGAAAGTATTTGAGAACAGGATCCTGAGAAGAATATTCGGACCAAGAGGAACGAGAATGGGGAATGGCGGAAGCTTCATAACGAGGAACTACATAGTTTATACGGTTTACCTAACATTGTTAGGGTCGTCAAGTCTAGGAGGCTTAGGCGGGCAGGTCATGTAGCTAGAATGGAAGAAAGTAGAAACACTTTCAAAGTCTTGACTGGTAGACCCATAGGAAAACGACCATTAGGAAGACCTAGGCACAGATGGGAGGACAATATTAAGATGGATCTCGCAGAGATAGGAATACAAAGTAGAAACTGGATGCAATTAGCTAAGGATAGAAGTCAGTGGAGAGCTTTTGTGAACGCGGCACTGAACCTCCGGGTTCCATAGGCCATAGAGTTAGTTTAGTTAGTTAGTTAAATAAGCTAACAGAATGTAGTGAGTGTGCTAGTGAACTGAGGGAATTTATTACACAAAAACATGTAATAAACAGGCAGCATAAATATTACAGGAGTTTGAAGTGCAAACGTAAGCCATGCCAAACCTATCAGTCATTGCGAAGATAAATGGATTTTTCACATAATCTTACGTAGATCTAAATTGTAAATATAATAGCCACCTATCCATAGAAGAAATTTTGGAGTTGGTTTGTTCTTGGTTTTTTTAAGAGAGTCAGATTAGAGCGGCACAATGCACAGGCAGAGCAGGAAGTACGGTGTGCGACTGGTTTCATTTATGTAAAGATGTGCGTATTTCAATGTTGATCGTCGTAGGAAAATGTGTAGAGATAGATGAAGCATTGGTTCATAGAAAATGTAAGGCCACTCCTGGATGGTTGCTTCTAGCCGATTACCAGCAGAGCAATTATAATCCTCATTCAGAGGGAGAGGATATAAAAAGCAACCGAAACCACTGACATTGCAATAAGGCCCTTGAGTTTTGTGTCTCTCATGGTGTCATGTTGCCAACGGTAATAATGTTGACGAGAGACAATATTTCGTAGCTGAACGGTGAGACAGACAGACTTTACTTGCTATCGTACAGAGAGAAGTGGCACGAGGGAGCAAATATTTACGGTGATGAGTGGTCAGCTTGCAGGATTCTAGACCGACATGGATACTCCCATCTGACAGTAATCATTACGCGAATTTTGTTTATCCTCCAACTGTGCCAACACTCAGAAAATAGAATGCCTATTGGGTCATCTAGAATTAATAAATAAAAATGTGCAGATTATCAGAGGGACATCACCCGCGTTGCTGCCTCGTCACCTTGCTGAATTGTGGTGGCGATCAACAATAGAGCCAAATTCTGGCCATGCTGAGGGACATTAGGACAGTGCGTAAATGAAAAATAGGGATGGTTATCAATGTTGTGTTATTGTGATTATAGTAGTAAAATTAAGACTATTGGCAAATGTGAAATTGATCTGTTTCAATTGACAGATGCCTAGCAGAATGTTTAAACTTCGATAACGACCATCAAGGGATATGATAAGTCCTCTTCAAGGCTATATCAGTACATTCTGGTAATGTTTTATAATTTTATCAACATTTTTATTGAAAGTACCGTGTTTCGTCTCGGAATTCATCTAGAGTATGTCTGCAGGTAGCGGCCAATGAACATAATCATATGCAGTAGATGTAGAAAAGTAAGTACGTACAGACACCTAATTTCCTTGTATTTCTTTCTTTATTTATGGACTGCTGCAGGGGTGGCTTTAGGATTTTAATTTTGGATAGGCCTGCTCCCTCGCTTATAGATACATTACACATTTGATTGATTAATGATAGTAGGAAATTACTTTTACAGTAGTAGTTGATGCTATTTGTTAAATAATTATCTACCATTAATATAAATAGTGGAAAATATATTTATTCTTTATTGAATCTTTTAACGTTTAAGCTATACCGGTATATTTTTTAAATTTTTTGGGTAAGTCCGTGCCTACCCGCTAAAGCCGCAACTGGACTGCAGCTTTTCGTTAAGTTTAATTTATGTGTGTGTTATTAATTTCTTTGCTTTTGATCACGGTTCACGGGCGGTTGGTTACAAGACGGGTGATGGGTCACCTGTTAACAGAATACATTATATATATATATATATATATATATATATATATATAGATAGATAGATAGATAGATAGATAGATAGATAGATATACAGGGGTGCCCATCCCCCCAAAAACTAATAATCTCTTCCCTCCTCAAAACTCAAGTCCTCTAAAAACAATTGCCCAGTGTAGCAGTAGTTTTTATAGTACTAGTAATTGTTATTTTTTTTGTTGTTTTTATTTCCTGTAATAGTATTATAGAATGCTTGTAGTAGTAGTAGGGGCAGTAGTAATTATAAAAATGGCATTACTTTTATTAGTAGTCTTGGTAGTGTACAATACTAAATATGTTCTATAAGGATATAGAAGGGTATAAAAAACTTCTACACACTGTGTATGGCACAGGTATTCTTTTTTTTTTTTACAATTAGTAGTATTATTTTTTTCTTCACAAATTTTGATATAATTCCCTTGTACATGAAAAGTAAGACGCAAGTTACAAGTTATTGAGTTTGATACCAAAAGAAAACGTTATCCTCGAAATTAGCCTACAAAAAGAAGTGATATCCAACAAAAAACATTCCTGTAAAAGAGCCAAGTACGAGTGGCCTTAAAAAGAATTGAAATCACAAAAATAGGCGCCATGTTTTGGTGGACAACAGTTACAAACACTCACTGGCTCACTTCAAATTTAGATTTGAAACTTGGCTGTTGTCTGTATGGTTACCACTAGCTCACAATTATGTCAAACTACTTTATAATTTTCAACAGACAACATAGGCAAGTTTCAAATCTAAATTTGAAAGTGATTCCTTGAGTGTTTGTAACTGTTGTTCACCAGAACTTGGCGCCATCCTTTCATATAGCAACTTGCGCGGTACTTCATTCATAGTTTTTCTAAGCAGGGGGTAGGGGGATTCATTCTCGAGATTAAAAAAAAATCGCATCGTGTTCCAATGTTATTCTGACGACAGCAAAATTACTTATTCGACATTAGAGTAAAATTCTTCCCCAATTTTTCCCCTCAATTTTTTCCTCGATGGCACAACTTGCGCCATTCATCCCTCCTGTGGGCGGCCCTTCTCTCTTAAAACGAACCAACCTTCCCTTTCATACGGCTACTTGCGCGGTACTTCATTCATCGAGTATCAAAGCAGGGGGTACGGGGGTTCACCCCGGAAAATTTTTGAAAATTAGCTTCTCAAAACCGTGTTTTAATGATATTCCGACAGTAAAATTGCTAGTTCGAAAGTAGAGTAAAATCCCCCCCCAAAATTTTTCTCAATGGCGCAGCTTGCGCCATACATCCCCCTGTGGGCGGCCCTATATATATATACCCTTTCCTATTCCGGAATTCTTGAATTTTCCGAATGTTTTCTATATTGTGAAAATTTTGACAAATCCTACGTAATTTCTCCGAATTCTGGAATTTTCTTTTTCTTTCTTTCTTTTCTTTTTCTTTTTTTTTTTTACTTTACGGAATGCAGAAAGTAAAAATTTCGAATTTAACCACATCTAGTCCAAACCTAAAACCCCACCCCCGTTCCATTTGCGTATGGGTGCTATCTACTATGTGCTTGTTGCTATATAATTAGGGTTGCCAGACGTCCGGCTTTTGGACATACAAATTGATGTCCAGTTTTGTACCCAAGCCGTACGCGCTTTTGTCCTCCTTTTCGAATTTGGAGACTATATAATTAATAAAACACGTCAACAAAGTTTCAAGATTGCCAGAATGGAAATAGAATAAATACGTCATTATTACCATGACTTAACGATCAAAATTTATTTGTTTCACTCCTTGCTGTCTGCTGTTAGAAAGCTAAGGATTGATCAACTTCTCCATATCGAATTATAATGCAAAATGTGAAAGAATATCCCCAAGAATGAAACTACTTTAGACGGATGTTAGATTTTTTTTTTTTTTTTTTTTTTAAGTGTTGATACTGTGAAGGCTGAACTTCAAATCTGTATGAATTATAGTAACGATGGTGATTCTGAAACATGTTTGTGTGCCACAATGTATAATAGGTTCTTAAGTGACAAGTCATTGATAGAAGCAACTCAAACGGACAAAAAATATCATTAGTATTGCTGTCTGCTAGTGAGTTGCCATTTTGTAGTTGCTCTTTTTGGACTATTTTGCATTAATAATGTATTAATTTAAGTTTTTAAGTGGTTTTTTTGAAGTCAAAGTGTCCTCCTTTCTGATTTTAAAAATCTGGCAACCCTATATATAATATATTAGCGTAAATTATCGACCCTAAGTAATTTCCCATTGCTGAGAGAAATCAACTATCCGAAAGACAGATACCTCTATGTTTTATGCCTATTTAATTCTTTCGCACTGAAGTTTTCCAGCACGAGGTCGTTATCATTTACGTGTATATTATTGTGACGCTAGATGACAGCACAATTGCCAGTCACTCATTTTTAAAGAATTTGTAATACTGATAACATCTAGCAACACTGTTTGTAAACCTTGTATAGAAAATTAATATTGTGTTTAGACTCATCTTTCTTTTACTAACTATATTTAGGTTTCTAAGATCAATTTCTCACGCTTCAAAATTTCTTGCAGTTTCTTATCAAACATACCGCGTGAAATATATGCGACTAAGCTTTTAAAGTGATATTCAATGATATATCTATGTCAAAACATTGTCAATTTTTGGAAGTGGAGTATCAAAATGCTTATAAGTGTTTTGTTTCAACTCCATTGTAATGTAAAGTCTCAAATTGATTACATTTTATGCAGATAGTTTGCTGCACATTTCTGGATTATTTGGTTTTCTGTATTTTAGTTGTTGTCTTCATTCTCTTACTACTCGAGATTTTCTACTCGCACCATTACTTATCTTGGCAAAATTTATGACACACATCTTACCTGGTAACCATCCGTCTTATGCAGAGTCGTTTTGACGTATGATTAGCGTAATACTAAAGACCTGACTATTGTAGGAAACACATGTTGAACTCTTTAGTGTAGCACTAATCACGCGTCAGAACGAATCTGCATAAGGCCCCATATCTCCAGAAAGTCGCTGCCAAAGCCTACCAACGTTTAAACCTTCTCAAGCGTCTAACCTGCACTACCTGGGGTCCCAAACCAAATAAAGTTCTCAATACGTACAAAGTCTTCATGCGCCCAGTTCTCAGTATGGCTTTCCTGCCTGGATTTCCACACCGTGTACCTTTTGTGAAAAACTACGCATACTCGAACATCATGCATTCTGAATCGCACCCTGCATACGGCTCCGCAGTCCGACCCGTGTTCATCATCTTATCACTATCCCAAACATCACACACTAGGGATGCGCACGAGTCGAGTCGAGTCGAGATTTAAGCCTGTCTCGACTCGTCTCGAGAAAATGTCTCGACTCGAAAATATGTTGCTGTCTCGACTCGTGTCTCGACTCGACAGTCTCTGTCTCGACTCGACTCGAATTCGAGTCGAGACAAAATATACGAGTTAATATATACACACATCAGCCAGACCATTATGACTACCTACCTAATTATTAGTATGTCCATCTTTTGGCACGAATAACAACGGCAACGCGTCTTTGTATGGTCGCAATGTCCCTCGGTGGGTCGCTGGAGAGAGTTGGCACCACATATGCACAGACATGTCATCCAATTCCCGTAAATTCCGGGGAGAGGGTGATGCACCCTCACGTCACGTTCAATCACATCCCAGAAGTGATCGATTGGTTTCAGATCCGGAGAGTTTGGGGGCCAGCACATCACTTGGAACTCGCTCCTGTGTTCCTCGAACCACTCCATCACACTCCTGGCCTTGCGACATGGTGCATTATCTTGTCGAAAAATTCCACTACCGATGGGAAACATGGCCGTCATGAAGGTGTGTACGTAGTCTGCAAGCAGCGTGCGACGCCTCGGCCGTCATGGTGCCTTGCTCGAGCTCCACTAGACACATGGATGCTCACCTGAATGTTCCCCAGATAATAATTAAGCCGCACCCAGTTTGTCTCCGTCCCGCAGTACAGATGTCAAGGAGCTGTTCCCTTGGAACACGACGTATTCGCACCCTCACATCGTCATGATGAAGAAGATATCTGGATTCATCAGACAATGCAACGCTCTGCCATTGTGCTAAGGTCTAGTGGCGAAGGTCGCGTGTTCATTTCAGTTGTAGTTGCCGATGTCGTGGTGTTAACATTCGCTAACGTTAGGAGTGTTCGGTGCACTGTGTGTTCGGACTAGTGTTGTGAAGGCCTGTGAAAAAAACGGAAATTTTCGGTTAAAAAACACAGATTTTTACGGTTTTTCCGAGCTGGAAAAAAACGGAAAATTTGGGTATTATCAGAATCATCATTTTTGTTAATCACAGAATCATTCTAGTTATTATGGGGGCCGCGGTGGCTCAGTGGTAGAGCGTTCACCTCTGGTGCTTGGGGTCCCGGGTTCGATCCCAGCCCCCGCCAAGTGAACTTTGTGGTGGACAAACACCGTGTGCGTGGGTTTTCTCGGGGTTCTCCCGTTTCCTCCCACTTTCTTCATTCCACCATTTCATTCATTACCGATCTTCACCGTCTCCTTTAGCCTAACCGGCATAAACGTGGGACGTAAAACTCAAAGATTTCATTTCATTTTCATTCTAGTTATTATGTTAAATCAAACATATATTTCATGGAGATATCTTCATTGTTCTATGTAAAGTTCCGGAAATTTTGAAATCATTAGAAAAAATAATTTCTTCGGGTATATTGGCAAAAACAGGAAAATATAGTTTAAAAACTATTTGTTGGCCTGATGCTAGTAATCTTACTTGCTGTAACATGTCTGCAACATATACAGTGGGAAGTCGAAAATCCGAACTAATTGGGACCACAGGTAGTTCGGATTTTCAAATTGTTCGGATTTTCGAAAATGACCAAGAAAATGCCATTTAGGCTTACATATACTGTACGGTAGGTTCCTCTATCGATACAGTGGTTATTCAGTACATACAATAATTACAATACCATACGTAAGGCTACTTACATTTAATGTTTCTGAAGAACCTGCTTGTACTCTAAATAACACTGATCTTGTAAGTCACACTTAAAACTTATAGGCCTAAGAAAAAATAAAAATACATGATAAACAATTACATACAAATGAACTTTTGTAAAAACACTGACTTCACATAACGTCGATGGACACACTATTGTTTGTTTATCGCTAGCGTTAAGACAAAATGTAAAAAGCTTCTAGGGACCGCGTTTGGATTTTTGACGTTAGGATTATCGACGTCCTACTGTATATACAATGTATTTCGCTAACGGAAAAATACTTGAAGCAACAGGTTTTAATTCTACTTTACACACACATATACCGCACAAGTGAGTAAATTTGAGCAGCGAGAAATATATTAAGTGAAACTTCCGTTAGTTATTATTACAGACTAGCAGAAGATCCGTTCTTCGCACGGGGAGAATACTTTCATTTTGGACACAAAGGGCACCAAAACTGTCCCCAATGAACTTGTGGAGCCCCAAAACTATGAATTTGACATTAATATCGATAATTTTCAATTATCTTTACATGTCACCATCCCCCTTACAGTACTGATGGGGCTGAATTTGTGGATTTAAATGGCATCTTCTATTCATCTCAGGGAGTATGGATTCGAGGCCATTTTCGATCATGTATATATATATATATATACAGAGGCGGATCCAAGGGTGCTATAGCCCCCCCCCCTTCACACTCAAGTATACACTGCATAAAATGGGCTTCAATCCTGCTTTATACTGGATAAAACTGCAAACTATGGTTTAGCCCCGCCTTTGATCATATCCTGGATCCGCCACTATATATCCGGCTCAAAAAAATTAGAGGTTCAGCTGAAATATCACACAAGACCTTAAGATAGTGTATGAATAAGCTTGTGTTCGACTCATATATATCATACAAGGAGGAATGCTTTAAGATACACTAGAAAAATGGAACACGGAAAACCTTGTTCACATGGCTCATGACACAAGACGGTTATGTGTGCACCTCTCGAACTGCTCACAAACAGGCAAGGCAACAACACTGATTGTTCCTTAGTATGTCATATGATCACTTCGAATAGCCAACAGAGCCTCGCACCTGCGTGGCATGGATTCAATCAGATTATCGATGAGTTCTTGGGGGATGTTGTGCCACTCATCCAGAAGAGCGACTTCCAGCTCTGGAATGGTTGTTAGGGATGCGCACGAGACGAGTCGAGACAGAATTTTGCTGACAAAATTTGAGTCGAGACACTGCTCTTCCAATAGAAAAATATACATTTTTCGAGTCGAGACATCACTTTTACAGCACATTTCGAGACGAGACAGCCACAGATCTTGTCTCGTGCGCATCCCTAATGAATGGTTGTTGGATTTACTGGCCTAGCGGCAATTCGTCTGCCAAGCATATCCCAGACATGCTCAATTGGAATGAGATTCGGAGAGCAAGCTGGCCACTTCATCCGAGCGATACCCTCAGCATCCAGCATCTCATCCACTAACCAAGCTCTGTGAGGACGAGTATTGTCATCCATGAAAAGGAACGAATCACCAATGGCACCAGCATGAGGAAGGACAAGAGTTTTCATTAACTCATCCCTATATCTGAGAGCCGTCAAAGAGCCATTTCGGATGATGTGGAGCTCAGTACGCCCACCAATGCTGATTCCTGCCCACACTATCAGTCCACCACCATGATACTGAGATCTTTCTCGCACAAACATGGGATTGTGTTCCACACTCTCTCCAGATGAAAACACGTCGATTATCAGGCTCCACACTGAATCGAGACTCGTCAGAGAACAAAACATTGCCCCATTCATTGCGTCCCCACCCACGATGTTCCTCCGCCTACGCATTTCGATCAACACGGTGTCGTGCAGTTAATGGAACACACATTATAGGCCTACGTGCGTAGAGACCACCTTCTCGAAGGCGATTGCGGATCATTTGAGTGGATATTGTGCGTCCTGTTGTTGTTCGGAAGGCTCCCGGGAGCAGAATTGTATTCTGACGCCGGTTTCGACGGGCTGTTAACAAGAGATAACGATCGTCTCTGGCTTTGGTAGCTAGTGGACGGCCCTGTCCTTGTCTTCTTCGAACACTTCCAGTTGTTTGAAATCGATTCCACAATCGGTAAATCATACTTTGTGCCACTCCTATGGCATGTGCCACCTCCCGCTGTGACTGAACAGCTTCCAACCTGCCGATAGCCCGCCATGCCAACGATTTTGGCAAATCACGTTGTTGCGCAATTTCACTACGTAGATTTGTGACGCACTAAACACAACGAGAACAAAGGTATCCTGAGCTGGAATGTGTTGGCAGCGCCACACTACAAAATGATATCTGGTAGCGCCAATTCACTGATCACGTGCACAGATGTTCCAAACGGTTCGTTTGCACGTTGAGCCTTCATGATTTTAATCTGAACTGGACAAGATACAGTGTTCTCACATTATTCGTAAGAAGTTTTACATGTGTTTTAATCTAATTCCCTAATTTTTTGATCAGTATATATATATATATATATATATATATATATATATATTAGCTAAATATACCCATTCTTCGCATGGAAGTCAAGGCCTGTGGAAGTATTACCCTAATTTCCGCGACCGCAAAAACTATGGATCTGAGACTAAATCGATCATTTTGGATTACTTTTACATGTCTCGGTATCCCCCTCCCCCCGCTGACTCCTGGCCCGCATACAATGGTAGCTGAATTTGGAAGTGATCACTAATGAAAGTGTCACCATTGATCTCAGCGACCGCGAAAACTATGGATTTGACACTAATATCGGTCATTTTCGATTACTTTTACTTGTCTCAGTATCCCCCCCCCCCCGCCGCTGACTCCCGGCCCACATGCAATTGTAGCTGAATTTGCAAATTATCGCTAATAGAAGTGTCACTATTGATCTCAACGACCGCGAAAACTATGAATTCAACACTAATATCGGTTAATTTCTACTACTTTTACATGTCCCGGTAAACGACCCCTGAGACCCCCCTGGTTCGAAATTTGACAAAATCGTTTAACTCTGGTCTGGAGCATGGACCAAGGTATTCGTGACTAAAATTTGTTAACTCTCGGTCAATTTGTCTGGTTCCCAAGCCGGTTCCGGTAAACGCCCCCCCTGAGAATCCCCTGGTTCGAAATTTGAAAACAACTTTTCGTCTTGATTTGGGGCCTAGGCCGAGGTACCCCTGACCAAAATTTGGTAACTCTCGGTCCACTCGTCTGGTCCCCAGGCCGCACACAGACAGAAAAACACAAACAAACTCTTTTATTTTATTTATATTAGACAGCTGAATATACCCATTCTTCGCATGGGGATAGTATTTGGAAGACAACGCCTGTTGAAGTATTACCATTCATTTCTGCGATCGCAAAAACTATGAATCTGACACTAATATCGATTATTTTGGATTACTTTTACATGTCTCGGAATCCAACCAGGGGGTCTCAGGGGGGCGTTTACAGGGGCATGTAAAAGTGGTAGGAAATGGCCAATATTACTGTCGAATTCATAGTTTTCACGGCCGCTGAAATCAATGGTGACACTCTGATCGCATTAACTTCCAAATTCACCCTATTCGGGCCGGAGGTCACCGGCGGGTGAATACGCCCCCTGAGACCCCGCTAACTCCCGGCCCGCATACAATTGTAGCTGAATTTGCAAGTCATCACTAATGAAAATGTCACCATTGATCTCAGCGACCTCGAAAACTATGAAATTGACACTAATATCGGTCATTTTGGATTACTTTTACATGTCTCGGTATCCCCCCGCTGACTCCCGGCCCGCATGCAATTGTAGCTGAATTTGCATATCATCGCTAATGGAATTGTCACCATTGATTTCAGCGACCGCGAAAACTATGGATTTGACACTAATATCGGTCATTGTAGATTACTTTTACTTGTCTCGGTATCCGAGTCCCCCCCGGTGAACCCCGGCCTGAATAGGGTGAATTTGGAAGTTAATGTGATCAGAGTTTCACCATTGATTTCAGCGACCGCGAAATCTATGAATTCGACAGTAATATCGGCCAACCACTTTTACATGTCCCTGTAAGCGTCCCCTGAGACTCCCCTGGTTCGAATTTTGAAAAAAAAAAGATTCGTCTTGATCTGGGGCCTGGGCCAAGATACCCCTGACCAAAATTTGGTAACTCTCGGTCCACTCTTCTGGTCACCAGGCCGCATACAGACAGACAAACACACAAACAAACTATCTATTTTATTTATATTAGACTAGATAGTTTCTTGCAAATTATGCCAGATTTTCATATTATCTTTCCGAACTAATTTTAAAGACCCGCTCCTACTTATCTTTATATATATACAGTATATCCAGTGGCGTATTTACGATTTTGTTTCGGGAGGGGCTTTACTAACTTTCGGGGGGTTGCCTGGAAATGTGAAAATTCTGCAAGATATTTAATTTATTTTACTATACTAAGTAAGATTTCGGGGGGAGGGGCTTAAGCCCGGAAGCCACACCCCTAAATACGCCACTGAGTATATCTATATTTATATCTATCTATATCTATATATGTATATAACAAACACAGGAATTACCCCCTAAATAACGCTCCTGGAGGACCCCTTTCTCAAAATATTAGCTGGGGAAACGCTTGTAGAAACTTCAGTTTTCGTGCAGGACGAGTACCGAGACCTGGTGAAAAAAAAAAACTTCATCGAATTAAAAAAATAGTTCTCCTCAGGTTAGTATTCACTGAATATTTTTATAAAAATTTAAATTTGATGGGTAAATCAGTGGACTTTGAATACATCCACATCGTATCCATTGAGTTGCGAAATTGTGTACCTCCAGACATGGGCGGCCGAAGAAAATTTTCTAGGGGAGCATCTTCAATGTTTGCTATATTAGTCTGGCATTTAATGTGCATGGTTTTTTATATTACGTATACATTTTCGTGAGCCAGTGAGGTTCATTCTTATCAAACACGGAGATTATGAAGGAGCAGATCTACTGTACAAAATATAATAAAAACATCTCTTTCGGATTTCTATCATCCCGCAGTCCAACCCCGAGACGGAAACATAAGAGCTAGGCTTTTTGTTTTTAAATAAGATAACGTGCCCAGCGAATGCTTTACATTGTGAAGATTATATTAGTGAAAATTAAACGAATATAATTTTACAACTTAATATACATATTACTAAATGTTGAGCTCCCCGTTGCTACTGTATGTGGTTAGCGTATGCTTGATTCATGCTAGGAGCGCATGTGTTTCAAATCCGACGTTAAACTGTACGTTCACGTCTTGTAGAACTTTGCTCCTGAAAACGACGCTAAACTATATATCCTAATTTAATATTACTAAATATTAAAAACCAATGACTTACCAAGGTGACTTCAATTTGGTAGTCATCAAATCCATTTTATACTTTCACTTAATCCAGTGGATATTAATATAACAATTACAAGACACACGTGAATGTAAATACTCAGAAACAAGCACATACACACGTACACATACACAAATATGAACACTTCAAATCTATTTACATGTGGTGGACTGCGCTGCATCAAGCACTGTTATCTTCGTCATCATCTTCTCATGTATCTGCATTATTTGATTCATCCATAGATTTGTTACTTGTACGCATCATTCATTTTAGTATTTTCGGGAGGGTTCAGGGTTCTTTCTTCATTTATAGAGTCAGTTCTCTTTATTGGAAAGATAATCAGGAGAGGAAGGGGGAATTTATACTTTATGAATGGATAACAATTTAAGAAATATATACAAAACATGCCGCTTCCGACGCAGCACTGAAGCATTTCTGACGATCATACCCCCTCCCCTCTCAAGTTGTAAAGTGAGAAGGGACAGAAACATCCTAGACACTCAGGGTTCGGTTGACAATAATAAAACTATGGGTAAGTAAACATCTTGTGCAGAGTCACGTTTTGCTTATTTTTGAACATTTCTGTGAATTCAACAATACAACACCGGAAATACTAACTGGTTTTATTACTCCAACCATCGCTTAAACTAAGGAATAATTCCCAACGGTCAGTGAGACATCTAAATTTTCGTTCTTTTTCTGTTCTCCAGAGGAAAGAATGAGGTTTTGCCAAGATGCTAAAGTCAACATGGGTTGGAATATATAACTCGTAGGGTATGATGCTTTACTTTTTCAAAAATTTCAGTACTTCTAGTGAAATGATATCTTTAGTTTTACGTCCCACGGTTATGCCGGTTAGGCTAAAGGAGACGGTGATGATGAGAAATGAATGAAATGGTGGAGTGAAGAAAGTGGGAGGAAACGGGAGAACCCCGAGAAAACCCACGCACACGGTGTTTGTCCACCACAAAGTCGAACCAGGGACCCCAAGCACTGGAGGTGAACGCTCTACCACTGAGCCACCGCGCCCCCACAGTACTTCTAGTATACCCCTAAACATGTAATAAAGAACTAATGGCCATGTTTTTTTAAAATATTCAATTAGAACTGGACAATTTACACAAAATTTGGAATCGACAAATGGAAATGGCACGTTTCTAGCACTTGTAGGTTCGAGATGTCATTGTTAAAGTATTGGAGACAAACATATAAACTTTTCTTTGAGGAGAAACATATACGCGTAAATCTAGTATTTTAATATATAGATAATAAGTGCAATAGTTTTATTTTCGAGTGCTATTTTTTTAATATTCGCAATATTGAAATTTTTGAACTTACATTTTTCGCGTGTTTGAAAAAAAAAAAGATATATCATTACTAGTAAAATTAACCTAATACAAACATTAATTTTTTCAATTTTTCCGGAAAATCGAAAAAAAGTCTTTTTAAAAAAAAAAAAAAAGGTTCAAAATTTCCGGAAATTTGACATCAGTAGTTCAGATACACTTGTACTTTGCCCAGCATTAAACTCTGATCTTAGTTCCGACGCAGTACGCTGCCTGTTCTGTTTTACCAGTCTGCCCAGCCTACGACGTCCGACATCTGTAATGAGGTGGGGGCGCCCAACCCCTCGAAATTTGGACGTCTTATCCCCTTGGTTTCGCCACTTGTTGAAGACAATCACCTCAGCACTCCTCGAACACCTGACAAGTCCTGCAGTTTCCGAAATTCTCGTGCCGAGTGTCTCTGAGTGAGTACTTTCTTCAAAATAATATTAAAAATTATAGAAAGATTTTTGAGACATTCGAGTCGAGTCGAGATTTTAACCAGCTGTCTCGACTCGACTCGAAAACTCGAGTCGAGAAATACGTTTGTCTCGACTCATCTCCAATTTTACAGTGTGTGTCTCGACTCGAATTCGAGTCGAGTCGAGTCGAGATTCGAGACATGTCTCGACTCGTGCGCATCCCTATCACACACCATATTGAGTCTTTTACAGTGGCGGCTAATGTTGGTGTTGCAGCGTTGCGCAATATTTCAAGAAAAAAATATTATTAGCAATAGTAGTGAAGAACAGGAAAATACTTTCTAATACTCCCATATATACTTGAAATAATATATATATATTTTTTACTTCTGTAACTGTCCGTTTCGTTAATCCGTTTTAAAAAGCGAGAAATAATCCGTCACAGTGTCTCTAATTTATATTGTGTTGCAGCGAGCATACAACGACCAGATTCCTTCAGCGTGGGAATTGGAGCAAATGTTAAGTCTCTTTTCCACTATCGCAGAAGTTAAAGGGCCTGGTCGTTGCAGTGCTTCTGCAACACAGTACGGTTTCCAGTGAATGAGACGGTTTTTCGCGCTAAATAAGCTTTCTGAATTTTATTTCACTAGCAATTAATAAATTTGAATTTGTTTTTATGTATTCATATTTTTAAATTACGGTACTTATACTGAAGCAAATCAATATAATGACAATGAAAAAAAAGTGATAGCAGAAAGAAAATATGTAGTAGAGCAGAAATCAGATGAAAGTAGATCCGCATTTACAAGTAATTCTTAGCTTCTATAGATAATGAAGGTTTCTTCTACAGTAATTTGTGAACCAAATATTAATAAGTCAATATGCAGAATCCCTCCCCCTCTGTGGATAGTATTTTAGTATTATATATACATATTTCTTTTATAAAATAAGTATATTTTATACTCTTGATAAAACTGTATGGTGGGGAACGCCACATTGAATTTGGGACTAGTTAGCAATGCTCAGAGGCGTAGCCACGACGGGGGGTTCACCGGGTTCGAACCTCCCAAAAATTTTGAGACGACTAACATTTGTAGACTTTCCTAACGAACTATACTTGTTTAACAGAGAAATGATTGATGTACGCTAAATATTTTATTTTACGCCTCATCATGTACTCTTTCTTTTCTTATACAAATAATTGTTCTATTATTTTTTTCTAAAAATATAGGTGACAGTAATTAAGAATTACTTATCTTTTCGGGTACAGTATAAGACAGGTTCGTCATTACGTAGACGTATTGGACCTTCCTCAAATGCTTTGGACCCCTCCCAGCTCATGTTGTTCCTATATCTGGCAGGTTTCAAGGTTGCTTTCCAGAACGTTGATAAACATTGTTTCGCCTCATGTGGAAATATATTGTGTTCATTGTGCATTGCGTAACAACCAAGACGGATGATTTGAATGTAGCTTTTTCTTTTACGCCATATGTGTGTGTCTGTGTGTTCGTGTGTGTTGATATATGAATAGAGTTGCCAACTCTGTAAAATAAAAAAAAAACGGCACTTCCTCAAAATTCTCTATGATATAGGTCTCAGCGTGAAGTATCTCTGTTCGGACCTATCCATGGAAAGGAAATGTGCTATTGTGAACAAAAGTGCATTAACACATATATTCTGTATGTCCTTAGAACATTCACTAATAAGCTTAATAGATACATTGTGCTATAAATTAGAAAATGACATTGATCAATCGGCATTGATCAATTTATTGTATTTACCAGTAACTACCATTTCTTTAAAATTATCGAAACAGATGAACAAAATTATAATAATCTTTACGTGACAATTTTGGATTTGGAAAATGAAATTCACTCTTTAAACATATAGTCTCTACTTCAACTATAGGAAATTGCTTTAAGAAGTCCTTTTCCACTCTTAATAAATGTATAAAATTCCTTGAAAGTAAATTTCAAAATTTTCCTGATACAGTCCCTGTCATCTCTCTCAAATTTTCTAAACAGGTGAACAAAATATATTAATCGTTGATAGATGGTGAAAGGTAACAGTTTCGAGTTTACAGAATGACAGCTACTTATGAATATCTATACTTCGAACTAGATACAAATTTGAACAAAAAAAACGGTTATAAAGGGGCCGGTGAGAAGTTTGTACCCTCACCGGCTTTAATCAAAAGAACAGCATTTTTTCCGGCCAGGCCAATGAAAAGCCGGCCAGTAGACAACCCTATGTATGAATATGTAACATTCGCAATTGATATACCAGTATATCTTTGGTATCAGCTGTTTTGGTTATTAGTTATTAGTAGGGCCCGGATAATTATTTAATTACATATTTTTGTAGGGGTTATATTTTTATACCAAATCAGTGTAATAATGTCATTTGTGACCCATAGTGCCGAAAAACACCCGTTTGAAAGTACATATATTTACATATTTTACACTTATGTACATATAATTACATATTTTACTCATGAGCACATAATTTTACATATTTCTTGATATTTTCATGTTTTATAAAAATTTTTCATACAAAAACTGTTCAACAATAGAGTGAAAAGAAGAATACACTCTCCTCTCTTTGAATTTAAAGTGCTTGCTTTATTTTTAATTTTTAGTTTTTATTTTTTATTTATTTATTTATTGTTTCACTGCGTTACACCCTTTTAAAATAGTATTGAAGCGTAGGTTGGCGGATTGATAGGGAGAGTTGTACACAACCTTATTTGATTAGCAATCTTATACTCTCGGTCGCGGTAGTAGCGCCCACATCCTTACGTGAGAATAATGCAATCGAATTACTATCGCGACGCGGTTTTACGATTGCCTATCGTGTTGTTATCGCAAACTCGTCCCACTAATATTTTCCTTCGGCGAAAAATATTAAATCAGATGGGGAAGTTTGCATTTACGCAATTGGTAATACTGAACTCTTGATTCACAAAAGTGAAGCACCTGCCGCCACAAAGCATGCCGTAGGGAAAGTGTGAGCTATTTTATCGAATATTTAATCTCCTGTGCTGTCAGAAAATCCTGTTTCCAAGATACCAAAGGACAAAACCCCGTTGTCAATAAGATTTAAGCATTTCACGGAAGAGTTTGAGCATTTTTCCACCAATAGAAAAGTGCTTATTGCCAGGTTTGTGAGAAGGGTGTCTCATGCGCTCAACGTTCCCAAGTTGTGCAACACATATCCACATCACGCCATCAGACCCGAGCTTCAAAACCTAAACCACAAAAGCAGTTGCTAGTAACTGAATCTCAAGCTCAAAGTAGTTCAGGGCCACGGAAGTCTCACTTTTCAAGTGATCTGTGCCGTGCTATGCTATGTGCTGATATCCCTATTTGGAAACTAAACAATACAGAACTTCGTGAATTTCTGCAACAATACACACACGAAACAGTTCAGTGGCGTAGCAGCTGACCCTGCAACCCCCGCAGTGCGGGGGGGCCCCACGTATAGGGGGCCCCGAAGTCTTGCGATGAATAAAGATTTAAAGAAGTAGAACTTCAATCTTACTTCTATCGGCTTTACAACTAGGGCCCCTTCTCTGTACATTGCGGGGGGCCCCGCAAAAGTGTGCTACGCCACTGAAACAGTTCCAGATGAATCTACAATCAGAAAGCATTACGTGCGTGACTTATATGTGGATACAATGAACTCTATTGGTGGGGAAATCGGTGATGGTCCTATTTGGGTGTCAATTGACGAAACAACTGATGTAGAGGGGCGACATGTTGGTAATGTTGTAATAGGTTTGTTGAAAGATAATGAATTCAGCGAGTCTGTCCTGTTAACTAGTGATTTGTTGCCGCGATGCAACCATCAAGCCATTGCAAAACTCTTTAATGATGCTATGGGACTTTTGAGGCCTGATGGTATCAAGCATAACAATGTTTTCCCTCTAGTGACTGATGCAGCACCGTACATATGCAAAGCTGCAAAAGCGTTGCAAGAATTGTATCCGAAGCTATTACATCTAACTTGTCTTGCCATTTTATCGTGTTGCAGAATGTGTTCGTTCTAGATTTCCACATGTGGATGCATTAATTTCAAATACAAAGAAGGTATTTTTGAAGGTTCCCAGTAGAGTTGAGAACTTTTAAGAACTGTTCCCTGAACTATCTCCTCCTCCTCAGCCGGTACTAACGAGTGGGGGAAGCTGGATTGATGCTGTGTGTTACTATGCTACGAACTTTGATGCAGTGAAACAAGCGTTACAACATTTTGATTCTGAAGATGCATCTTCCATAGAAATAGCGAAACAAATGTTTGATGACGGGAAGTTGAAGCATGATATTGCCTACATTCAGAGCAGTTTTTCGTGTCTCAGTAATACTATTGAATCCTTGGAGAAATCATCATCTACTCTTTGAGACAATCTTGAAATTGTTCGCTCAACAGTTGTTTCTCTGGTAGGTGTGAAAGGATCGGTTGGGGATGCAGTGAATAAGAAGATAGCTTTCGTTTTGGAGAAAACTCCAGGCTATAACACAATCTGTGCTATTAGTGGAGTGTTAAATGAAGCTAAATCCGATGTTGTGGCTATTGAATACACACCTTCTGATTTGTGCAAGTTTAAATATGCACCAATTACTTCGTGTGATGTTGAACGATCGTTTAGTCAATACAAAGCTCTGTTGCGTGATAACAGGAGAGGTTTTGTGTTTGAAAATTTGAAACACATTTTCGTTCCTTACTGTTACGGAGATTGTCTGTTGAAATAGTGAAAAGACTAATTGAGAATGTTTTGTTCTTCACGATATATTTTACTAAAATGTTTTGAGTGTGTAAGGTACGGGAAGGTCCTATAACGCTGGACGCCCATTAGAAGTACAATGGCATAAAGTTTTCGTAAAAATTACTTCCTAAACAAGGTTAATGAAGATTAATTATAGAGGTTAGGCTATTTTAGGTTAGGTTAGTATCCTTGTACAGGTAGGTGGGCCAGTGTTCTAGAATTCTCCCGTAATGTACAGTTGAACGATCTTTGGATGATTTCTGAAAAGTATAAATATGCAGCAAGACTTCGTGTGGAGTGAAACGACCATTTAGTACATAGAAACTTTTTTATACGCGATAACAAGATAAGTTTTCTGACTGAAAATTTGAAACTCATTCTGTTTCTTAGTGTTGCGGAAATCATGCTGGAAAAGTAACAGGTAGTAAACATTGTAATTGAATAAATATTGTATTTACTACATTAAATGTAGAAAACGTACTAGAAAATGCTGGTATTTTCATTTTACATATTTTGCTCTTTTAGAAGGGTTTTATTACATATTTTTGAGATTTTATGTGCATATATATGTACATATTTTCGTTGTTTTTAGTACATAATTATCCGGGCCCTAGTTATTAGATTTAATTTTACTCTGTGTGCTTTAATTCTGTACATAACCTACAAATTCTGAATTAATTGCATACCATGACTTCTGTAAATAACTTACAAAAAAATTGCCCAGCTTTCAACCGAGGAAAAACTTACAATTAAGGCTTAGACAAAACAAGCAAAGTGCAATTTAGAAGAGTGTTCGAAGAAAACGGTTTAAATTTACAGGACATCTTATGGCAGTAATGTTGTATGCACTAGATACATTTCCACAATTTATTTTAAATTTTCCTAGATAAATTGTGAATAAAGCGTGTTCAATGTACATTTTTTATATAACAATCTCTGCTACGAACTCTCTTCAGTCTACACTGAAGAGGAATTCGGATCACTGTCAGGGACTGGGTTTGCTAGAATGAATTGTTCACAATAATCTAGAAAAAATATTTAGTGAATCTACAAAGCTTCTGAAATTAATATTAACTAGGCGTCAGTAAAAGAAGAAAAGTTTTTTTTCACATCAAAAAGAATTGACACTTTTAAGAAATTGAATGTCCCAAGAAAGGTTATCATCATTGGTTATGCTTTCCATCGAAAAAGACCTGACAATGAAAATACTAGAGTTCATCCAGCATGTATTAGTCAGATTTGTTCCAATCAAAGAGAGAAGAATGAACTCACTAATTAATTAAGGTGATTAATCGGATTAAATGTTCTGCATTTTTTATTTTTTAAAAACAGAATTTTATTTAATTTAACATGTTGAAATGCACCTTGTCACAAATACAGGTACATGTTCCATTATATAAAATTTGGAGGTTCGGTGCGCAAATGAAGGAACTCCCACAATGAAAAACGTAGGATCTCTCTCCCCATCAGCCATGCATAAAACTGACCATTAATAATCAAGCCGTGCATTAAAGTCTATGAGACGTCAACTAGGTTAAGCAATATTTAAGAACAACGTATGAATATCTATATAATGTTTTAATTGAGATCAACTCTAAAACTGTTAACAGCCTTTTTTCAAATTACATGTTACAATTGGAACGTATTCATTACGTATTATCTTCTTCTTTATATTTGTATATAATTCTCATACTTCATCATATTATTTAAATCATACTTCATCATTTATTTCACATATCGTATTTCTTTGAGGGCTGTTTCATGAAACTAGAATTAAATTCTCACTAATATATGTATATAGACAATCAATACTAATATATAAACAAAATACTAACCTAGTTGCTCCAGCTCGAACTGATTTTACTTATTTAGTTTTCAGCTGATTATTAAATTTTAAATAGAGGCCTAAACATAAATACAATCATAGTTGGTTTTAGCTTTCGACATTGGATCCGAGGCTTTACTCGTTTACAGATACATATTTCTAGTATATCTATTGTCAATCAAAATCACAAATGTCTTCTTCACCATATTTGATAATATCAATTTTTTTTTAAATTTCGATTCGAAAAATGTTTTAATATTCTTTTAGATTTTAATTTAAAGATCATCTGATGCAGACCGGTATGCCTCTCAACATCTTCCAAGAATCGTGTAATGCGACTGTTCAGCTATAAAATAGAGGCGCATTACAATGTCACATAGCATTTACTGATTAGCATTTATCTCAAGTTATTATGATTAGTCAATGAGTCCACTTTATATCTTCTGTCTGCGATCGTTCGTACTGCAACACCCGAAACCACAATCCACCGGCCGCCACTGGTCTCTTAAGCAGAAATTTATCACTGTGCGATACGCCATCATGAACTCCATCCTGTCCATCCTCGCTTCGCCTGCTATTCACTTTATATTGCTATTCTTTGCCACCTGATTATTCGGATTTACTTTTGCTAGGAGACTACCAATTCCATGCTCATTTACTTCACATCTTTCCAGGGCCGTGCCGTGGAAATCAGCGCCCGGGGCGAGAGTATACGACGGCGCCCCATACATTGATTCCAAGCATTTTTTCTATCTTTTTATCTTTTTTCTCCCGAATTTTCGCCCCTTACTTTGGCAACCGGGGCCGTCGCCCCGCTCGCCCCCCACGGCACGGCCCTGCATCTTTCCATCCTTCACTGCACAATAAAACCTTTTGTTTCTAATAGGGCTCCTTACGCCCTCATCAGCCTAGAGCTGCCCCTAAGCAAAAGATAACACTCATTTGTTTTACTATTGTACCCTATGTTTTCCCGTGTAATGCGCATCGCCCCATCTATCATTCTCATTCAATTTGGCAGTCTAACATTTCAAAATTACTCGATTTAATGAGTAATCATGCATATGTATAGTAACGTTTCATTTTTTTATCTATGTGTATGATTTTTCTCTATCTTAATTTCTATGCTTAAATTGTTTTCATATTTTGCTTTATTAACTCACTTATGTATATCTATGTAGATTTCTAGCATTTCCTTGTTTATTCTATTGTTCCGAAACCCAATAGAGATACTGTACATCTACCATTCACATATGACTATGATCGAAATAATCAAAATGTCCTAGTTCCGATAATAAATTAATAAGCCCTTTCTTAGCTCACCCATTCATCACTCCTGTATCACACAATTCCTTTACTTCAGTGATAAATTCAACCATGTTCAAGGGGGACTGAGCACCCTCTAAAATAATGTTATATATGCGCTTCCCCTAGAATATCTATAATTACACATGCATTGAAATATTTGTTTTGTTCTGTTTATTCTTTTTATTGGAAATAAAAGCCTTAAAAGCAAGGATTTTTAAAAGAATAAAATTAGTTTCTTCTTTTGCCCAACCTAATTGTTGTAATTACGCACACAAACGCTTTACAACGTTAGTCAGAGAAAAATGGCAATATGTTGGTTATTGCAATCGACCAGACAATAAGTCGCGAGTTTTGTTGCGACAAATTCCTGTTGCTCTATTGCAACCTAGAACAGAGCCTCCTTAAATTTTTATTGCCCTCCCCTTGTACAAAAGTCTGAATTCAACACTGTTTCACTTCTCTCATCTAAAACAGGATATAGTCCTTCAAAATGACGCTAGACTCTGGCTAGCACTTAAAAAAAAAGAACAGCGGAATATGCAATATACGTGTAACATTCATAAACATTATTATTTTTTGTTGAAAGTCGAGTGTTGAAACACAAATGAGTATTTTCTTTTAACTTAACTGTAATATTAAAACTCAGCTTAATGAATTTAACGCACAGATAGTGTACTGCGTATTCCTGGATGATGTGATCTTTTGTAATTTTAGTTGATGTCAAATTCTACTGGCGTAGTGACACGCTTTTGTTGATTTTTCAAGTCCTTTTGACTTGTGCCGCGTATTTTTAAACAGAGAAATTACTTAATAACTGCTTATTTAAAAAAAAAAAAACACTGTGAACTGCTTGGTCAGAACTGCTGGTGACTTTGGAGATCCCATAGAAGATATTACTGGCCAAGTAAGTGACTGTTTTAGTTTTAAGAACCTAAATGAAGTTGATAATGTCAATATTCAGTCTATCGAAATTCCGTTGAAAATAAATGTTATTTATATTTCTTTCCAAAATAATAGCTTCCGTACGTAACTAGAGTCAGCAATTGTGGTTTACTAACAATCTCAGATATTTACAAACCATGTTAATACTGAAATAAGGACCTTTCTACTAGATTTAATCATATAAATATGAGATAAATAATTCGGGTTCTTTACCACTCGTTCGAATTTCCAACTTCTGCATTTAAAGGAATGCCAAATTACACTAGTAAGTGACAGTCATTTTATGGTTTTATTTCAATCAAACCTAAATCGTTTTCATATTTCAAACGATAGTGTTCCTCATACAGTGCCGGTGCTGAAAAGACTTATTAAACTGCAACTAAAAATATTCATATACAGGTGCGGATCTAGAAGGTAAAAACTGGGGGGGGGACAGCCAGAACCCAGACTATGATAGGTACACCACGATTTTACTATAAGCTTCAAAACTATATAAATAATAGGCTAACATATTTTCGTCACTTAAAAATCTGGGGGGGGCCTAGGCCCCCCGGTCCTGGGCTAGATCCGCCACTGTTCATATATACCATTTCAAAAAGGCTAGAATTTAGAAATATTGTAAATGATTTGAGCGATTTTTTTTTAAGTTTCAGCGTTCAGTTGTGTCAAGTAAACGCTCAGTTCTGTCCAATAAGTCTACAGGAAACTTAATTGTTTCGTGTACACTGTTATCAGATTTGTTTTATTTATACCGCTCCGACTGTTTAGAAACGGTTCTTTTTTTATTTGGGTTGCAAATTTTTTCAGAAAGTGCAAGAATTTTCAAACTAGAATTCTTTGAACTAAACATTTTCGAACTAAAAATATACAGATACAAAATTCCCAATCGTGATCAATTTTTGTAACTAAAAAAATTGTGAGGAAATTAAACAAAGATTTGAATCTCTGCAGATTCAGTCAATCAGATTGCATCAAGAAAAACTTTCCAACAATTATCTGTGAAGTATTACTAAAGTTCAAATTGTGAAATTGTAATTATTACGCATTAATAGGATTCAATAATTATCTGTCATTTCAAATCCTAATTTTTATAACAATGACTTACAATTCTGAAGGTTCAAAAATTTAACAAATTAAAAATTTAAAAAATTAAAAAGTTGATGAAACAAATATCAAGCTGAAAATTTTACGCAAAGGTTTTAAAACCTTTAAAGCAATTTAATATAATGATTAAAAATGATCAGCCAATCAAATTGTACTAATAACTTTCCATGAATGACAGATTATTGCAGTAACTATAATCCTAAGGTGAAACCTTTTCAAATTAAATATTTAAAAACAAAAATTTTCAAGCCTTGATCAAAATTTTTTACAAAACTTATCAAAACTTTTTTGGAAAAAAATAAACAATAATTTGAAGTTATCAGCTAATAAGATTGAAACTGATTAGGAATAAATGTACACTATCAGTCGTAAATAAAACACTAAAATTTTTCAAACTAAAAATTGAGAAACAAAAATGTTCAAACCGTGATCAAAAATTTTAACAAGACTTTCCAAATAATTTTGAAAGAAATGAACGGATATTTAAAAGTGATCAGATGAGAAGGTTGCATGAACAATAACTTTTTACCAATGACCTTAAACTATGCGTTTTAAGCAAAGTGCAAATTGTGAAATTGTCTTCGTCGCGTATTCATCGGTTTTAATAATTACATATCAGAAGTTAAGTCCCAAATTTTTATACCAATGACCTTAGACTATCAGTCGTAACTAGAATCCTAAGCTTCAAAAAGTGAAATTGTAGATGTATAATAATAGATTAGAATAACTATCTATCAGTTTCAAGCCCCAAATTTGGAGTTAGGGACAGAGAAAAGCAAATCGGAGTTCACTAATAATAATTTTCGAGCAATGACCTTAGAGTACGTATGAATCATGACTACAAATCCTAAAGTTCGAGGTGTTGAAAAATACTATCGTATATCAACTGGTTTTACTCGTTTATCAGGTTTCTTTTCTTGAATTTTGATTTCATGTTCTAAATTTGAAGACAATCACATGGTGTGATCAGCCAATCAGATTCCACAAAAATTTCCTCGAATTACTTTAGACAAAAATTCTGAATTTTTGCAGTGCAACGTTGTGAATCAGAATCAGAAATCAACCAATCAAGTTGCACCAACGACCTTAGACCATGAGTTGTGCTTTAGTTCAAAGTTTTAAAATGATAAATTACGTGAAAATCTTTCAAATGTGAATTTTGACATTTTACCATTAAAGGAAATAAATTAAATAATCGAACTTTACAAAAAGTATATACACTGGAGGCCATTATCAATTTTTATATTTGGCTATTTAAAAGTTTCGGATTAAATGTATTCTGTGAAGTTTAGAATGTATCTCAAGATAAGTGGAACCTTGTAGGAAATTCATTAAAGACGCCGCGCTAACGGTAAATTACGTTATTGTACTGGTTATAGATAATATATATTGTTATGGTTATATATGTTAACGGGGTATAGAAAGTGTCCTGTTTTTAATTGCTACATGGAGAAAGTAGGTTCTAAAAAGGTGTGAATTAGATTTGGGATGTGAACATTTGGCATGTTGTTGACCCTTGATGTGGCAGCAGGACCATGGTTCATGGCTTGGGAAAGGCCCGTGGGTCCCCAGGGACCTCCTATAGCCCCTGAGCCCTAAAAACTATGTCCCTGAACACTATGTGTAGGAACGTAATAATTGTTTTTTTTGCTTCGATACGAAACTTGTTGTTCCCTGACTTTCCACTTTCGATCCTGAGTACAATATAAAAATTAGTTGTTAAAACTTGATTCCTGTAGCCCTGAATCCTCAGGGACTATAAAAATATGCCTTTGAAGACTGTGTGTGAACGTAATAATTATTTTTTTTTCGCTCCGATGCGGAGCTCATTGATCCCCGACTTTCCAGGTTTGATCCTAAGTAGTGTATAAAAATTAGTTGTTAAAACCTGATCCCTGCAGCCCTGGGTCCCAAAATGTAAGAAATTATCTCTGTAGCCCTAGGTCCTCAGGGACCCTCAAAATGGCCTTCTCATGACCCCTATGTGTGTTACAGACGTGCACAGTAAGTGCTTAGCTATGGTATTAGAAATTGTTTCGTACGAATAAAAAGAATGGGAATCGAACCCTGTGTCTTTTACCCTCGTCTTCCCTATGGAAAGTCGAATGAGAAACATTGTTTCGTACGAATAAAAAGAATGGAAGTCGAATGCAGGTTATGGAAGGAAGGAAAATATTGTGGATTCTCCGTCTGAAAGACGTCGCGAACGTGTGCGGTGTAAATATCTATTTCTTTTTTCATTCATTTTTTTCATATGCTTGATGCTGGTTCATATACCAAGCATGGTCTTCATACCTCCTCCTCGGGTGAAGTCAGGAGACTAACTAGAAGCTAAGAGGAAAGCTTGCTATTCTGTGAAGTGAAAGTGTTTATACGTGACGTCAGCTATTTCCTACGTGACAATGCCATTGACCGAACTTCAATGTCCGTTAACGAAAAATGCGTATGAAAATTCGTTTTATTCACGCTGGCCTCTTGTATTTCATTCACCCCTTTCTCTTTTCTTCTGCATACTGCATGTGAGTGATCTACCAGTACGTTGCAAGCTGAGAGTGAAAGGGTTAAGGTGAGGAAGCAACTCTGTGTGTTACATGTGAGGAGAAAGTGTTACTGGCAATAGTATGCACGCAGCTTCCCCTCTCTCTCCTTTTGCATACTGTATGATGCGTACATGCAGACAGCCTTCTCCGTCTTCCTCTGTGTACTTGTGAACACTGTCTGATGACCTGGGCTTACATACTTTACTTTTCTATTGCAACCAACTTTCATCTTGGTAGAGAGAGAGAGATGATTGGAAATTGTTGTTTGTTATTGAAAAGTAGATTAACATAATTGATTTTGAGAACACAGTAGTTGTAAAGCATTAAGAAAATTGACAGTATCACCATTTCTATTCAACAGATTAACGGCCATGCATTAGAATGAAATTTTATCATACAAGCTGTACATGAAGCCTAGGTACAAATCGGAATTTCAATCTATGAAAAACATGTCTGCAATAATGTAAATGTCAGTTTGAAATTTTTTCCAGACAAGATGTATATGCAATCTCTTATTTGCACTAAAAATTTGCAATATGTGAAAAGTCTGATGTCGTCTATGAATTTTTGAAGAGAAAATATTAAGTAATGCTGGATGAATGACTTCCCATTGTTCTTACAAGTTTTATAAACACTGATTTTCCTTTCTTCCTTATACTCTGATATTTAGCTGTGGTATACAGTGTATGTGTGCTAACGATTTTTTGCGATTTATTCTTTGAAGTTGTTTTTTCTTCATTCTGGTCTTTTCTATAAAAAGGCGTTAAGAAGAAGTTTACAATGTTTGAAAAATAATAGCATGATAATGTGGGAGTAAACGGGAAAGCTCCGGGAAAAATCACAGGGACAAACTCATTGTGAACTATAAACCTAGCTTGTTGAAAACCAACCTAGCATAAATTTATGCAGTAATAAGCTATATTTTTTGAAAAATTGTGGAATGTGATTGCGGTGAATGTAAAAGGAAACGAAATCTCCGAGAAAGCTAATAGGCACAACCCCATTGTATGGTATAAAGCTAAGTTGTTGCGAACCGTGTTATATTTATTTTACCATCTATGAAAAAGTAACGGGCAGAATTTAGGACGAAAAAGTTGAATTATTGTTATTTGTTGTTCAACACCACGGATGCATGAGACGTGGACCTACACTTTTTACCAAATAATTTTCAATTTGTTAATAGATAACTACATATTTAAAAAACTATATTTTTTGTATATTTTCACACTTTGTTCGTAGCGATTTTACCGATAATCCGAACCAGATAATATTTTGCTGTTTATGATTTGAACCCGGATCATTTCATACCGCAAGTGTGAAATATATGACTTACTGCACGCGAGTTTTAACGTTAAAGCAGTGCACTGCTTGCGGTACTACACCCGGTCTGAATCCGGCTTTTGATGTTGGGTCTTTAAGGCAAGGACGCGATGCATAGGCGCTTTTTCCCGGATTTAAATTTGGATTTCTACGGTAAAGGCGCAAACAATACGCGGTATTGCCGAGGTTTAACGCCAAACGTTCCCTCCCCCGTTTCTGCAGGGATTGATTTACGATATAGATCCTTCCGCCCGGTTCCGAACTTTATATTTTACTGCAGAATACACGATGAATAGATGCCTTTGCAGAGGTACAAACTTAAATTTCTTACTGCAGAACACGCGTACATTAAACACTTTTGTTTGTTTTTTTCATATTATTTACAATAATACTCGTTAAAAATTCCTAGGAAAGTAGAATAGAAAATACTAATTATTTGTTATTTCACTTCGGTACGAAGCTCAGATTATGTACTGGGGGCACCTCACCCCGTGATTGCTCTGTACCTCGAATATTTCGAGAGGAAAAGATTAACAGAATTTGCAAAGTTAGAAGTAAGTTATGTTTTGTTATACCACGAGTAT
Organism: Thermobia domestica; assembly: GCF_964235325.1. Taxonomy (NCBI): domain Eukaryota; kingdom Metazoa; phylum Arthropoda; class Insecta; order Zygentoma; family Lepismatidae; genus Thermobia; species Thermobia domestica. Next base: position 235,055,805 of record NC_137460.1, read on the forward strand.
TAAAATTATTTCTCTCGTAATAAATTACTCAAACACTAAGTGTGAGCGAAATAAAATTTTTGCTGGGAGGGGTCCAATATTATAAGTGAAGTAAGAAAATACTATTAAAATTATTCGAACTGTTTGTGTATTTTACAGAGTGCTTTGATACGAATTTCGGATTATTTTTAACAGAACACTTAATAAGTGTGATCCTATGAAGAATGTTATAGCACTATTATTCGTGGTGGATATATACTAGATTTTGTATGTGATTAGAAGTCCCGGGACCGATGACGGTGGTATGGCATACAAGGCACATTCATTATTAAATCCGTATAATTGTTTTTAAATGTTCATTTATTTACAATAATTTTAAAAATGGTCATTAGGTATAGAACTAGTTTACATAACTTAACATGGAGATTGCATGTACGGACATCCGACCTGAACAGCACTTCACAGTAAACTGAACAGTAGTTAAAAAATTGAGACACCAGGTGTCGCTACTAGCAGTGTCGGCATACATGATAGGACATGTCGGCATACATGATACGAGGTGATTTAATAGTTATTTATTCGGTCCTGATATCGCTTCCTTATACACCGTCACACGTACAAGATCAAATATTGACTTCCCACTGCCTTTTAAGCAATTGTTTATAAATAAAAAATATTCGTGATGAATTTTAAAGGAGATAAGATTTTTTATTGAGATATATTATTATTATTATTATATTCTAGTGAGCTAATCCTTGACGTAGCATTAGTGGGAGCGGCAGTAGCAGAAAAAAGAAATTCTCTTTTAAGGAGAAATATCAATTTTGCTGTTTTTTGAACGGCCAAAGTACCGACATGGGCACGTCATCTTCTTGTTTTTAGATTTAGCAGAGAATAACCAGAGATTAAGAAGTGTGTATTATATATTTCTCATACTTACTGAATTTTTAAAAAAGAAATCATACATTTTGCAATTTTCGCTGGCTTATTTTGAATTATTATTATTGAACAGAGAGAGACTTTTTAAATTGTAGTTATTTTTCTGCATAAACTAATTTGATTGCTGTCTTTCTCTTATACTTCATTATTATTATTTAACTGAAGCCTGAAAATAAATAATTAATACTTATTTTACACAATATTTAACTGTAGCTTGAAACTAAGTGATTAGTCTCTTTTTTAAAATTTTAGTCACTCTTCTGCATAAACTAATTTGATTGCTGTCTGATCCTCTTTTTCTTATATTATTATTATTTAACTAAGGCATTAAAATAAATGATTGTTCTCTCTTTTACACAATATTTAACTGCTCTTTGAAAATAATTGATTGCTTTCCTTCTCACATACAATATTTAACTGTTGCTTGAAAATAACTGATTCGTCTCTTTTTAAACATTATTACTAAAGTGAACTTGATAACTCAAAATAGTTGTTTCTCTTATCTCTGTTTTAGATGGACTTCTTCTGCCCACCAGAACAGCACAAACTTATGGATGTACTCTACTTGCAGGATCTCGTGCCAGCCTGAACGATTACCCTAGAGCTTTTAGCGTTTGGAATGCCGTAATGGAGCTGGAACGATTGGGGCATCGGGGATCGGAGGTGTGACGCACTGCTTCGCGCCCTTCGTGTTTTCGAAAGTAATGACATGAATTTTCCAGCACTGTGTATCCAGTGCTGATATTTTAGATCTGTTTGTCCACGGATTTTTATGTACATATGAAACTTGTGATCAGGCTCAGTGAAAACATATATTTAGTGTCTTGTGGGGAAGGTCAGGTAGACAATATAAAGGATACGGAGATGTCATATTTTTTCGATTTCGGGGCGCGGTTTGTTTCGGAAAAATTCTTAATCCCGCCTCAAAACCCCATAATCGTGACCCCTCAAAAATCTTGAGTAATAATATAAATCAACTCACTAATGATGATTTAGCATTTTAGATGGGTTTGGCGATCTAAATTCCATTGAAGAAGAAATTAGGAGATTGGTTGAAAATGTAGACAAAGCTGTGGTTATACCCACGAAAGAGGTCCACGGACAAAATCCTCTATACAACCCCCCTCCTCAACATTGTGTACAGGATAATCATGATTATGGGAACCAATCTCATCATCAGCCTGGCCGTCATAAGACCCTGATCCAGCATTGGTAGGATATCGGAGCAATAATAGTAATAGTACAAGTGAAACTAGTAGTAGTAGTAGTAGTAATACAAGTGGTAGTAATAGTAATAATAATAATGACGGGCAAAATCAGAAAAATAGTAACTTCGAAGTTGTTAGAGAAAGCAGCAAAGGTTTCCTAAGTTACATCTTATGGGCAATGAAATCGCCGTCGGACTTGGGGGTATTGAGAGAAGCATTTATAATCCAGCGGTTTATTTTAAAAGTTTAATCGATTTTGCGTTGGAACATGTGTTATTCAGCGCGCGCCCCACGGATTATATCGAAGTATACGTAGATAGCAGTAACAGTACAAACAAGCCTGTATGTATACCTTAGAGAAGAAAGGGTGATTTCTCTGCTAAAGCAGTCCTTACCTCAACTGAACGAGTATTAAATTCAAATGAGGAGTTCCTTTTGGGGCATGAAGTACTCTTTTGGTTCCACATTGCCGACAGCATATATGGAAAGGGAAGAAATGCAACCAGTGCGGTTGACAAATATTCAAAATACCAAGATTCTTTGGAAAAACGTTTAATACGAATAGAAAATAAGAATATTTTTCCCCATGGCGATTTGTATTGGGTAACGAAACATACATTAGGTGCTAAAAGTTTGTATAATTTGAAAAGAAAAAACCGTGTTACATAGCTTGTTAAAGCTGAAGTTTTCTGTGAGAATACAGGAGTTAACGTTGAAACTAAGGGAGGCTGTCGCTTTACAGATGTTGATGCTTTCTAATTGTATTTGAAAGGAAAGTATGAAATTGTAATTTATGACTACCATGATAAGAATAACCGGGATTATATAGTTCGTTACCCAGGAGAGCCAGCAGAAAATAAGATATTTATTTACTATCAGAGAGGTGACACTGTTGGTCATTTCGAACCTTTTTGCAATATGAGAACATTCCTCAAGGCACGGAAGTATTGTTATTATTGTTTCAAAGGTTATAATGTTGAGTCTTATAAACACAAGTATGAAACTCAGTGTTCTCTTTGCGAACACAAACACGAACGCGATTACACTGTTAACAAAATTAAATAGATACATGCAATAAAGAGTTTGCTGAGGTTATATGTTTTAAGAATCACGTGAAGCGTAATAAAACGGGTAGATCTGTTTGTGATAATGTTAAGGTTTGCAATGATTGTGGTGTCATCTTTGACAACAGGCAGCGAAAATCTGATCATGTGTGTAGTGAACATTTCTGTTCAACATGTCGCATGCATGTAGATATAAACCACATATGTTTTGTCCTGAGAAACAAGCCTGTACATACTGATAGGTGTATGTACATCGCCTATGACGTAGAGACGATGTTGAAGGCACCGAATGCGCGGGGTGAAAGGGAACACGAAGTAGTGTTGGTGTCTTGTAAATACATTTGTCACGCCTCTATAAGTAAAGGTATCGATGAGCCTTGTAAAACGTGCGGTGATAATGTTGGAAATTGTTCGTTTTCTTTTAAGACCGTGACGGCATTTATTGTTTACCACTTGTTAGTAGAGCGTCCTGTCTTTAGCAGGATAGTAGCAATCGCTCATAATAGTAGTCGCTACGATGGTCTCTTCTGCCATATAAATCTAATAGAAGTTCAGCATATCATTCCTGTCCTTATTCAGGGTCAAAAAAATAATATTAACATCGGAAATCGTATTTTTTCATAGATTCTCTTCTCTTCCTTGGTGTGAAATTATCCTAATTACCCAACAATTTAGGCCTTAGTTAAGATTTAAAGAAGGGAGATTTTCCAAATTTGTTTAATACAGAAGAAAATCAAAATTATGTTGGTCCCAATTCTGCGCTTGAGTTTTACGACCCGAAGGGGCGAAGCACAGAAGAAAAGCAAGAATTGGAAGTCTGGCACAAAGAACGTGCGCTGAGTGGCGAGGAGTTTAACCTCGAAAAGGAAATGATCTCTTATTGTGAGAATGAGGTTAGAATTCTAGCAGAAGCAATCATCAAATTCAGTGACATTATTGAGGAGAAAACAAATGGTTTACAATGTGTCGTTACTTCTTCCACCATTGCAAATCTTGCGATGCGTACATATCGTACCTTGTACTTACCTGAAAATACTATTCCCGTAATTCCCGTGTTGGGTTTCCACCATAACACCAAGTATAGTACTAAAGCTATGCTATGGTTTATGTGTATGAAAGAACAATTAGGGACAGAAGTCCAGCATGCTAGGAGAGGTGAGGAAAAGTGAATTGGTAGGTACAAAGTCCATAGATGGCATGAAGTAATCAACTCTGCCGTCGACTTCTATGGGTGCTTTTTCCACAGTTGTAAGAGGTGTTTTATTTCAATCGCGACGCCATTTTGCATGAAGCTCATAACTAGAACAATACAATAGAAAAAAGATACGAGCAAACAATGCTTCGCCGTAAGTACCTGAAAAGTATACGTATGAACTTACACAAAATTCGGGAATGTTCTTGGGATAACAAGGTAAAGACGAATAAGAACGTACAAAGGTTTATTAAAGAACGTTGTACTACTCTGCCTGATTTCCTTATTCCCAAGAATTGTTAAAGCGGTGGCTGCACTGAAGTGTTTCGTTCTTACGTCAATTGTACGGGTAATGAGATATTGAAATATTTAGATATCGCATCGTTATATCCATATCTGATGGCACGCAAACCTATGCTGGTTAATTCATGTAAGATACATAAAGGGCCGGACTTTCCAGATGTGAAAAGTATTCATGGTGTACTGAAATGCACCTATTGCCTCCAAAAGACCTCTATTTTCCAATCCTGTCGTACGTTGCGGGAGGCCGATTATGTTTCGGTCTCTGTCGTACATGTATGGAGCAGGAAAACACTAGCGGCTGTACTCATAGTGATGCTGAGTGTGCTTTCACTGGGACATTTTGTAGTCCAGAGTTACACTTGCTCTTCAAAAAGGTTACAAAATACTTGATATATACGAAATATGGGAATTCTAACTCATGGGACCTGAAGAAGGGATTTCAGGTAGTTTGTTCGGAACTTATGTAAATTCCTTCCTTGAAGCAGGAAGCCTCTGGTTTCCCCCCTTATTGTAGAACAGAAGACAAACAAAGATACATCGAGGAATATTATGCCTATGAAGGCATACAGTTGAATTATGATAACATTAGGACGAACCCGGCAATGTGCAAAAATTTACCTCAACTCATTATGTGGTAAATGGGGTCAGCGCACTGATAGATAGTGTAATCGCTAGTGATGAGGTTGTGTTTCTTAGATATTAAACAACGGCAAGATATGAAATTCAATGTGTGTTCCCAATTAATGATGATCATTTAATTATCACTTAAACAGACATTGAAACTGAAAACGTTCCATTAGACTTTTCCAATGTGATACTAGTCACGTTTACTACTTCATGGCCTAGACTTAACTGTACCAATTACTGGCGACTGTAGTACCAGACAGAACAATCTACAGTGACACTGACAGTATTATGTTTATACAGAAAAAGATTAGGAACCTTTGTTACCGCTCGGAAACTATTTGGGTGATCTAACAGACGAATTTCAAGAAGGCTGGAAATTTACATTTTTAGGGTTAGGTGCAAAGAACTATTGTTATAGGCTAATTAATGCCCAAGGGGGTGTTCGGGATATAATCAAAATTAGGGGAGTAACACTAAACGATAGGGCCTCTCAGAAAATTAACTTTGAGAGATTCTATAAATTAATGTCTGGACAATTTGAGTCCATAGTAACAGAAAATCCAAACAGTATCGTGCGTAGACCAGGGTTCCGCATCTTTAGCTGTACAGAGACAAAGACAAACCGTAAGGTCAACAAAAAACTTAAACGTATTGAGGAACATGACGTAACAGACGATGAATCTATACGAAACCGTGCAAGTGTACCTTACGGTTATAGGCCCACGATCGACTGAATGTGACCAGTATGAATGTCTCTTCTTTCCTTTTAACGTATTGTTTCCCATAGTAACTTGGAAGAACATCCTAAATTGATTTATTTATTTATTTTTAAATTATTTTTTCTTAATTTATTCCTTATTTATTTTCATTTTTTGTGGGAAGTTTCTTTTACAAACTCGATCTTAATTATTTATATTCTCCTTTCCCGTGGAAAGTCGATGTTAATTATTTATTGGATTGGTTTCTGTGCATTTTTGTTGTATCGTATGCAATGCACTCACGCAGTTAAAACTAGTCATTTCAAGCTTTAATATTCTTATATCCCAGTATTTTTCTTTCAGTGTGCGATTGTGTGTACATAGAGCAAATGCTCTATTGTATGCATTCATTTGAGTACAAGATGTTAAAGTTTCAACGTCCCTCTACTATTTTAATCGCCGGTCCGTCAAGGTCCGGATAAACTTATTTTGTAAATCGATTCCTTAATGAACGTCATCAAATGTTTAGTGTAATATTTAATGAAATTGTATGGTGTATGGCGCAGTAATACCAAAATTAGATGCAAATGGAAAAATACGTTTTGTAGAGGGGCTACCCGATATGAGTAATTTTAAAACTAAAGAAAATTCATTATTAATACTTGAAGATTTAATGTCAGAAAGCAATGGGGATGTTCTAATTTTTTTACAAACTATGCACATCATAAAATATTGACTAATATTTAGTATTCAAATTTTATATTCAACAGGAAAACATGCACGTGATATTAGTTTAAATTCACATTATATTATAATGTTTAAAATCCTCGTGATAAATTACAAATACAATATTTCGCTAGACAAATAAGTAAGGAAATCGTGAATGTATTCGAAGAAGTAACACATGAGCCTCACACTTATTTATTACTTGACTTAACACAGAAAACAACGACGCATTGCGAATAAGTACAAATACTTTTTCTAATGAAATCATGCATGTGTACGCTAACGTAAAAGACATGCATACAGAAATTTTTGTTTAGTCTGAGTCAACATGTTAAAGGTGAAACACCACCACAACATGCTCCGTGCTCTGTGCAAATGGAAGACTACAAAACGAAAACAAATTTTACAAATGCTTCAGGGGATTTAATAAGAACAATTTCTCAAGTAGCTAAAAACACAATAAAAGGGAACATCCTTTTAAATTTTTGTCAGAAGCAACGTTTACATAAAGCATCTTACGTGCTTTATCTCAACAACGTACGGTATTAAAGAAGTTGTTAGTACAAAAAGATGGTGCGCTTCTACCATTAATCTTGGGACCACTTCTTGCAGCAGTAGTATTTTTAGTCTATTACTATGTCGAGAATTACATAAAATAACTTTAGTTCCTGAAAATGCTGTACATGAAATTCGATCCAATCTTAAATCCATAGATTCACGTCAGTCACGTTTAGATGAAGAAATGAATATTTTAAAACGTCATGATCTTAGTGTACAACAAAATTGGAAATTGTATCAACAAGCTTCGCATCGTTATTTACAGTATACTTCATCTTCACATAAACTTATTACATTATCTGTTATTCAGGAGGAAGAAAAAGAAGAATTATCATCATCTTTCGAACATGATAACAATATTTTTTTTACTATTTGTATCAGACATTTTACAATCAGTACCGAAAACACTACGTAGAAAACATCTATTATTAAAACAGTTGACAAGTTCTGATAAAATTCAGTGGGATAAGTCTGGTATAGTATTATCCAAGAAAAACAATACCAGGATCAAATATAGATTTAGCAAATGACGTTGTTCGTACAATATTCAAGAAATCATATAAGTATCCATGAATTTAAAAATTTATTAGATCTTAATGTTCCTAAAGCATTTATTGGTACACCTATTAGCACACCAGCATCAAAAGTGAATATTAGTAGTAATAGTAGTAAAAGACAACGTAGTCGGACAGTAACAAAATAATCAAATCCTGGAGCACTAGCTAATTTATTTAAACATAGGAAAGAATATAATATGTAAAAATGGCAAAATTATCAAACAAATATTATGATTATTCAAATCCTGATTATTTATCAATTATACAAACATTACATCGTAAAACAAAGTTGTCTAAAAAGAAAATTAAAAAATGGTTAGCTTCTCAAGATGCTTATACATTACATGCACCACCTCGTAAAGTTTTTGAACGTAAAAAGTATTATGTTAGTTCACCAAATGAAACATTACAAGGGATTTAGCAGATATGGGAAATATTGCAAAGTATATTAATAATTATAAATATATATTATGTTGTATTGATATTTTTCACGTTATGCATATTGTGTTCCCTTAAAAGCAAATAAAGGTCTTGAAATAGGAAAAGCAACAAGAAAAATCTTTTAAAGTTTCAAGTTGCCCGTGTTTAACATACAAACAGATTTAGGCGGTGAGTTTTAAAATCATCATGTGAAACAATTGTTTAAAGAATATGCAATTAATCATTATAGTGTTCATTCCGAAATTGTATGTGGTTTAGGAGAACGATTTATAAGAACATTAAAAGGAAAATTGTATCGTTACTTTACTGCAAAGAATACTTATCGATATATTAATGTCTTAGTTCAAATTATAAATAATTATAATCAATCCTATCATTGAAGTATTAAAATGGCACCTGCACAAGTAAATGATTCCAATGTGAATCAAGTGCGGGAAACATTATACGAAAATAAAATGACTTAAAAAGAATATAAGTTGTAAATTTAATCCGGGTGATTATGTTCGTGTTAGTAAATATAAATATATATTAAAAAAAGAATATTTACCTAAATGATCACGAGAAATATTTATTGTAGATAAATGTATTAAATCAGATCCTGTTACTTATAAATTAAAAGATTGGAATGGCGGAGAAATTAAAGAAATATTTCATGAACAAGAATTACAAAAAGTAATTATAAATTTAAAGAAAGCTCATCTGATTAAAAAAGTATGGAAACATAAAAATGAATGTAGGTATGTAAATGGTCGGGATATCCGTCAAGTATGTATCCGTGGATTAGATCAAATTCTATTCAGTCTGCAAGATGAATTCAAACTTTACACACGACTTTTACGTTACTCTTCTTTCAAATGCAAGAAGTAAACTTTTTGATGAAAATACTACAGCTTCGTTTCGAGTTAAATTATTACAACCTATTGATTTAATTGATGGGGAATGGGGTGTTGCATTAACACAAATTAATATTCCGTGCAGTTTTTATAATGTTGGTGAAAATGAAGAAATTATAATTACCACTGTTACCGATGATAAATTTGAACATCATCATGTTCCAATGACACCAGGATTATTATTCTTCTATTGAATTTATTCTTCAGTTGATTCCTGAAAAATGTTCGTATGTTACAATATTTGCAAATAAAAATCAAATTATTAAACATTCTTTAAAATTAGAAGATCAATGTATGATTGGTATTAAACCGAGATTACAACATATTTTTGGATTTATTAATGAAAATACACTTGATATTAAAAATTTTGTATAAACAAAGGTTAGAAATGTTCATTTGATATTAACACGTGGAAAATTTCCATGTAATTTAAATTATGATATTCGTAATACAACTAATGTATGTGTTGATATTGTAAAACAACAACAATATATACGACCGATAGTTGAAAACTTAGTGTATATAATGTACAACAAGATAATGTAAAATCTTTTGTGTTTCATACATCGCATTATGTTAAAGTTGAAAAGAAATATTTTGATACGATAAATGTAAACATAAAAGGTGAACACGGATTAAAATTACCATTTCGTTTTGGGACTTCAAACTTGACACTTCACTTTAAACGAAAATGATTTCTGAAAGTATTGTCGATAGTTTTTACATTACATTAATTTTAAACGCTAGTACAAATGTCCTACAAATAGTCCAACACATTTTATTAATCAATTAAATATAATATACGATTATCAGAATCCGATTTGTACGTGGGGTTAAGTGAAGTACATATTCCATTAACATGTTATAATATTACCGAAGGTGAAAATGGTACATGGTACAGATTAAAAAATGCAGAGTCTATGAAAAGTAAGGTTATTGTTGGATATTATCCAACCATTCATCATTTAATAGATGAATTAAACACACTACCAAGATTTATAAGATCTAGTTTTTAAAATATTGTACATGTCAAATGTGATGAACGTATAGAATCAGTTTCATTGTCACCTACATTACTTTACAATTAGGTATTTCTGAAAAATCAGATCTTGTGAAAGTACGTCGTGGATTCAAACAACCATACGTAAATATAGGATATCCTCATCAAATTTTTATTTATACAGGTATTATGCAATATCAATTTTAAGTGATACAAAAGCACCATTATTACATATGGCCACAATTTCTGATATTAAATACGGAAAAGTACAAACACCACCTTTGAAGATATTCATTATATGCCACTTGCAAAATTTTGTTTTAACACAATAGGGTGTAGGTTGTTTTTAGATGAGTTCGATTGAGAGGGCTGAATGGAGGAAACATGGAATGTAAGACAATGAATCAGAAGTGTAATCAGATTATAGGAAAGATGGATTAAGTAATACGTGTATAAATCGTGATTACTTTCAATAATTCTCTGGTGATCATAGCTTGGTGCATTAGTGTAATTTTAGTGTTAGTAAAACACTTAGACATTGTGTTACAATTAAGAAAGAAGAGAGACAGACTCTTCCATCTCTTAGGAACATTACCTGGTGAGATCTTACCATTTTATTGTTTATCTTATTTAATCTTGTAATTCAATTGCGGTGTTAAATAGAGGTGAAAATAATTAATTGTTCGAAATTAGCACAATTTTCTTGGTTAATCGTTTAGTGGAGATATTTCAAAATATATTGTAATACAATATAACTACTCGCAAACATGGCGGATAGTAATGATATGGAGATAGTTATTAATACGACTGACTCCAGTTCATCAGAAAATAAGATTACCCAAGAAGTCCCTAACGAGAATGGTAATCAATATACTCAAATACACAGTAATAAAATAACATCAATCCCACAAACAATTTCAACTCAGGGTCAAGCAACTCCAAATGACTCTAGCAAAGCCAATGTAGCTATTCGAAATCTATATAATAGAATGTATACGAGCCCATATTTTGTATTTATCAAATTAAATACAGAAGATCTGGGTCGAAAACGTCTTATGGCCATAAGTCGAAAATTATACTTAGCAGGCATCGAAGATATTAAAAATTTTGAAACAATAGGCAAAAACCTAATTAAAGTACATTTCCATAAAGGAACATCTGCAAATAATTTCCTAGACCGTCCTACACTAAAAGAACAGAATTGGATAGCTTACATACCGAATCATGTAATATACACTATGGGTGTAGTGAAAGGTAGACCCCACGGTGGAAATGGATGAACTGTTACATGAAATCCAATGTGATGTACCAATAGTATCTATTCGTTGTATATTCAGAATAAATGAAAAACGTCAAAAAAATCCGCACTGCAACTATAATATTGACATTTTACTCACAAATTCTGCCATTTGATATTGAACTTTTCTTCCTAAGGCTTAGAATAAAACTATATGTCCCAGCTATTTACCAATATAAATACGGACATACTGAACGCACGTGTAAGTCGACAAAGCATTTTTGCCATAATTGCTCACTGGAACATAATGTACAGACTTGTACTTCCCCACCTAAGTGTTTTCACTGCGGAGAACCACACGGTGCATTCTTTCAAGACTGTGCTGAAAGATTACGGCAAAATAAAATAATGCTAATAATGGCTCAGCAAAATATTTCATTCAAGGAGGCCAATAATCAAATAAGGAGGTCGAAGCCCAACCAAGGCACAATATAATATAGCACTGTTTTACGACCCAATGTTATGAATAAAACAAACATTGCAAATAATAAATTTAATACTTTAAAGTCGCCTTTACTTATCGAAAAATCATTTGCAGTAAGTAGTTTTCAACTACTCAATTAGAAATTGCTCCACCACCATGGAAGAAACGAAAAAAGACGGACAATACGAACATAATCGCACAGCCGAGATCTCCTAGATATTCCACGTTTAATGATCACAACGCTAAGAATTCAACACAAAAAACTTACATATCTACTTCTGAGACGGATAAAAGTTACAAATTTACTACATTAACAAGAAATAATAGATTCAATTTTAGTTCCGCACAAGGCAACTTTAGTTCCGAACAAGGCCACTTTTCCAAAGATGAGTCTTCACTCTGCCCAGAGCAAGGGGATATGAATAAGTTAGATAAAGAGAGAACAGGCAGAAAACAACTTCCTAATACAGAATGGGATACACGTACCTGGACATCCGTTTTACTTCAACTATCACAAGAATTACAAGAACAACAAATTCAAAAAAATAATATATCGAAAGAAAATATATCTAAAATTAAAATAGCAATCAAACAACTCTTCGGAAATGTATTATCTACTGTTAATAGTAATGTTTCCAAAGATTCAATAGACCAATTAGTTCAACCATTCTAGTCTCATTAACTCACTACAATAATAAAAAAAATTGAGCACATTTTATCATCTCTCCCCCAAAAAACTTATAAATTTAAGAGTGATAGTGGATTGTAATAATAAGAGAAGTTTAGTTATTATACAGTGGAACACACAAAGTATTTTTTTCTAAATAATATGCTATAAGGCACCTCATTCAAAACTTCCACCCTGATGTAATTTTCATACAAGAAACATGGGGTAAGCCTAACTTCCCTATTAACATCCAAAACTATAATGTTATATAATATTCGAGGGAATACAGATAGGGGGGATTAGCAACGTGTATTCATAAAATATAAAGTATAAAAATATAAATATCCAAATGTCTACAATATATCAGGATATACAAATGTTTGGTGTTGAGATAGAAACAATCAGACTTTTAAATATGTACATATCTCCTGACATTATATCGAGTACCAAATTTCGGTCAGAATTATTTCATAAGAACAACTTTGACTATATTATTGGTGATTTTAACACACAAACAATTCTAACTGGCAGTACAAAACCAAATAAGGGTGGAAAAAATTTTTCTAAAGCATTACACAACTCTCAATACCTACTTTTAAATGATGGAGCAGTCACAAGAATTACGGTCGATGGGACTAGTGTTCCTGACATAACGCTTTGCAAAATTCCACATTACCTACAATCTTCATGAAAAGTTTATCACGATGCATTTGGTAGTGATCACTTACCCATCATAACTAGTACTTATCCACTACATTCACAAAAATTCGACCAGAATAATCAACTAAAAACTGGTTAACATCTTAATGGCTTGACGAGGCTATCTAGAATAGAAACTAATCTCAATTGGTCACTATACAGAACAAACTTTTCATGACTCTTATCCCGAAAAAATATCAGGACAGATAACTTAAATGAATTGAATAATTTAATAATCCAGACTATAGCCATAACTAAACACGAAACTAACCGATAGATATTCTAAGCCCAGTCGTAAAAAAATCCAAAAAAAAAAAAAAATAAAATAAAAAGTACAATAAACCTACATGGTGGACGATAGAAGCTCAGAAAGCAGTGAATCTTCATTAACAAGCATTTCGTATCTTTTGTCAAACACGCTCAGTATGATATTTTTTACTTTATGTAAAATTTAAAGCAGATACAACTCAAATTCTAAAGAAAATTAAAAGGAGCTGGGGAAAATTTTGGAATACGACATAATACGTAATATAAACAACTTCCAGTCTTGCTAGAGTGTTGCGGATTGTAACGCTATGTTGTATTGAGACGCTGAATCATTTGCAAGAAATCGATTCTCGTTATCTGTTAACATTTTCTTGTATATCAATAAAAATTGAAACAACGAGAAATAAGAGCGAAAATTGAATATTTTCCAGGGACAATGAATTGGCTCTGGAAAACCACGTCTCACTATATATCGTCGCATGAGAACCAGAGGAATGTAACTCCACTTTCGCAGATTTACAGGCGAGAGGACAAAAATATTATTTTCTTACAAAGATGTGTTTTTAATCAGATGGTAATTGAGCTACATTACAATAGATGATCGACAAGGAGAACAGATGGCGTTCCGTTCCATTTGCACCAAGTGGGGCTTTCAAAATTATGTCCAAACGTGAAGAAAACGAAGACCGTTCCTCTGGTTCTCATGCAACGATATATTCACTATGTATATACTACAGTTTATGCTCTGTGGTGATCAACGATATAACCCGAAGCGATAGATATCTACTACATCCGGCTTAAATAGAAGGCAAATGGATTACGTGAATAATCTATTCGTGTTCCAAAACTGCGATTCTTGCTATTTCTTACTGTATTTGCTCTGATTCCTGTCGACAGAGAAACGGACGGACATACAGGCAAAGAACGTACCAGTTCTCTAACACTTCGTATACTTATGCGTAATACAGTTTAGAAGTCTAAGAAGTAAGATAAATTCAGTTTTTTTCTGTTCTACGAAACAATTTCCGTTTGTGGATTCTTCTGTTTCCGGTTTTGGAATGATTGTTTCGTTTTTTGTTTCTCGAAAAAAATCGACTTCCATTTTCTGAGAACTTTTTAGTGTTTGAAAAATTTATTTCTCTAAAAAATATTTATCGAAAATTGTGGTCATCCATAATTTGAACACAAGTTTAGGCAAGGAGGAGCATTCTAGCCAGTCCGGGAACTGACAGGGAAAACGCTGAAAGCGTTACTCTTCTGTATTTTTTTTATTTCGCTCATATTGAAAATGACAACGCCGAAAGTGTTGCTATTTATTATTTGTTTATTAATTACATTCACATTGACGGGGCAATGCCATTGGCGTTGTTATTCCTCATTTCTCTCACTCACTATTTTACCTTAGATATGATGTAATGCATAAACCTTACGAAGAACGGGTATTCCAATTTTATTCTATGGCGCTAGAGCTTGAAATTTGTAACCGTTAATCTGAACCACTTCTGTTTTGAATACAGGGTTGACTCACGAGATAGAAACTATTCTTGGTACACTTACAAACTTACTTCATTGCAAATGCCGCATCTCAGTTTCCCTCTATGAAAATCAGTATTGAAACTGGACGTATGCTATGTTTCACCAATTCCAGCTGTGGTAGAGTGCTATGGATTGAAATAATTTGTTTTCTTGACTGAGACCGTGAAAGGATTACAGGAAACCATTTATCGTTATGTATTACCACTTTTGTTCTATGACGATAAATCTTACAACAGAAAATGGTTAATTTGAGTAACTTCTGGTTTTAATAGTGAATTAATGGAGAAGATAGAACCTATTTCTGGGAAAATGATTCAATTGCAAAAAGGAAAGAAAAAATACATCTCGATATCTCTTACAATTTTCGCTCTATGTAAATCAGTAACCAGAAATAATACGTAATATAAACAACTTCCAGTCTTGCTAGAGTGTTGTGGATTGTAGCGATATGTTGTATTGTATAAACAATACTTTTTCATTCATTGTGCGGGAAATACTGTACAAAAATTTTTATTTGTAGTGCAAGTTTAAACTTGTTTTGAAAATTGCTACGCAAAAATTTTCATAACTAGAACCTACTCTCAAATGCATCGTTTTGGGATCGTATCCTACTACTATTCGTGAGGAAATGTGTACCTTCCCACATAGTCGAGTAAAACAAGAGTAACGGCAAACTATTCCAATGTATTTCATAATACCATCTCCACATGTTTCTATTGTTACTAATAAAAAAGTTAAAGTAATCATTGGGAATGCTGTCACTGACTATCAGGATTATTCAATAAGTATTATTTTTCTTTTCTGCTTCTCTATCAACGTGTTTATTTATTCCAGCATTCCTAATAATGGAGACTGTTTCTTTATAAATACTCTGCTTCTGGTTAAGTGCTGGAATAATCAGTCAAAATTTGAACGTTTACCGAAAGGGAAAAAAAACAAGAAAGACGAAATTGCAAGTAATTACCAGTAAAACATGCAAGTTATGTTAACAAATCGTCATAGACGAAATTTAGCACTGATTGTATATGAGGTACACTATCGTATTGAAATGTGAAAATATATCTTCGGTCTGCTCGAAGTAAAATCATAAAATTACTGTGATTTACTAGTGTAATTTGGCACTCTTTTCAATGCGAAAGTTGCAAACTTGTGCGAAGTTGATCTTGTTAACTGCAGCTGATTCCCTATATTGCAATAGGCCCTATCTCACAAAAATGAGAGACCACGCTTAGTTCAAGACCGGTTTTCTACTCACAATTGTGTACATTGTGAATATTACTTTAAACGGCAGTATATTTCCTAGTATCAATCGAGCTCTTCACAAGAAATGGGTCATGTTCGTTTACGTCGGTGATTTTGAGGCCCGACAACACTATTAGAAGGACAAGTCACTCAGAGGGGCATAATGTTTACTAGAGTGAAGAGCTATATGCGACATTTGATTCACAAAAGACGAAACATTTAATATATATATATATATATATATATATATATATATATATATATATATATATATATATATATATATATATATGTGTGTGTGTGTGTGTGTTCTTGTTAACCCTATGAAATACATACTCAATTTCTGCACCTTTTATCTGGGCTCTTGGATAACCGCAACTACTTACTGGATATTTTTCTGACTAAATTTGACAAAAATGTCTTTATTGCAGTATTAACATGATGTTTGGAAATGTCTGAGATTGTTATTAAACCACAATTGCTGACACTAGCTACTATAATAGTTATTATTTTTATCACATTTATTCTGAACTGGATTTTAGTGGTCTGAATGCTGACATTATGAAGTCCATTTAGATTTTGAAAACTGGCACAGTCAGTTACTTTACTAATAATACCTTCTATGTTATCTTGAAAGTCACTAAAGTCGTCGTCAATCTAAGCTTGCAGTGACGTAAACACTGGCCCACGCACAATCAGAATGAAAGTATTGCATTCATGCGGGCGTTTAGGAGCGTAGTTATCTACAGCTGACAGTCAGTGTGAGAGCGATGCTTAGGAATCGAGACAGAGCTTCCGATTGATGATCACATAGCAGTCAGTCACGTTCGGGGACAGTTAACCAATAGTACAAAACAAACATCCGAAATTTCTTTATCCGTGGGATTCTTGTTCCTTCCATTGCACCAATCTTTATAGACTTTCTGATCAGGCCCATATCCACAAGGGGCAAGAGGGGGCCGGACCCCCCTAAATTTTTCTTAGCCCCCATAAAATTTTCATGGAAGGCTTGCAAAAAAATCTCAATTAATTCTATGTGTAAACACTAAGAATGAAATGCAATTTAAAAGAGATTATTCCAAGAATTTTTCCATTTTAACTATTTGATGAACACTTCTAAACATATTTCAAAGGAGTTAAAGTAAAGTTTATCAGTCTTCTCGAATCTCGGTATGAAATGACTCAATACATATTGAAGCAAGTTTTTACGAAAAGAAGGAATATGTTCATAATACTTCATGCCACAGTTGTAATAGAGATCTGGGAGGTAGGAGACGAAGTGTGAAATGCTTGCTGCAAGCCAAATCATAAAAATAGAAGCAGGAACAAAGTGTTTATCTTTTGTCAACTGCAGTAACGGCGGTGGGTTATTGTTATTCTATTGTGTAGTTGTAGTATATGCATGCATTGCAAAATCCTCGTCAACAGCAAACCTTAGATTAACTATGGAACAATTAGTTGTGAATTGAATTAAGAGCTCCGAGTTCCGTTAAAGGCGATTGATTCTAGTAGGGTCCAAATTATTGTGGTGTGATATGTAAAACAAGAACTGTGCTGGAACATTCACCGAAAAAGTAATGGTTGCAAAGACTTTCATATGTTTGTTCTCGTAGAAGAATAAAGTTAAGCTAAATTATCTTAATTAGATTAGTAGTTGAGCAAGTGAACATATTTAACGTTTAAGGATTAAATTCCGGGTTGTGGAGCCAGGACTAGTAAAAATTTGCAAGATTTAGAGGAGAAATTAACTATCAAAATATTTTGAATTGTACTTGGGGTGGAGGATTCCGTGGAAGTAGCTAGTTTTCATATAAATAATGTAAATTGGAACTATTTCTTAGTCGCGTACGCGTAATAATGTTGTAATTCAACATGAAAGAAGCAGTGATACTTTTACTTGATACTAGATGGGTGGAGCGTTTTACTTACATTGAGAAAAATCCGTTCTCCGGACAGTGGTATATTGTACAAATATACGGAATCCTCTTGCTTACTACAAAAATCAAAACGGAGCATTCGTTATCTGTATGCTACATAGGCACTGCCCTTAGGTGTTATATCATGCCATTACAGGATGCCTGATGTCTAAAAGTCTTCCTTATATTGCATACATATATGTATGTAACCTGTCGTTATGTATGCAGCTATATGTTATATACGTCCATTTGTATGTGAGATCCTGACAGCCTATATTGTTTCATACAGAAAGTATGTATAGATAGAACACATACAGAAACTATTATAAAGCATACGTTTTCATTTATATGCTTGCTGTACGTTAAGTCCAAAAACTACAGGATTTACAAATGTAACCTACGATATTACGTATGCCGCATACATCTTTTCTTAGTGTAGCTTTGAATAACATTATAGTATTTTTTTTAAAGCCGTTTAGGTATGTGTCTTCTCGGTATAGTGTGCTGGTGGTTTATTTATATAAAACGAGTTTAATTTAAGATTTTAAACAAGAACTTAGTATAAATATTAAATAAAAAATACAACTGTAATTGTAAACAAGGGAATTACTTCAAAGTTACCCATCCACCTAATTCTCAACAAAAAAACATAATAAAATCTACAATCATCAATTTCTACTATGTTACGTTACCTCGAGGGTGTGGGTACGGGGGAGGAACCACAATTACATATGGAAATCCATTATTAACCTAAAGGGGAGACTGGCGGTCCGCGCGGAGCACGGTTGTGGTTAGTTAATGGGAAGTGCGGAGTTGAGAGGGAAGAACGAGCGAAGCGAGAAGCCGAAGTAAGGTGGGATAACGCACTACTAGGTTACTTAGATTAGGTTATGTCTACTTCGCGCTTACCTTAGTACGTACTTAGGTTTGTAGAGCTCTCCTATGTCAAGCAGAAACTCGTGAACGATTGTTGGTTTTCTTTGTTCTTTCACTAATTAAGCCATGAATATTCAAAAGATTAATCTCATTATCAACATCATGTTTTACAAATGTTAGTACTGTCAACTCACATCCAGCGCAAAGACTCTGTACACTTGCAGGCATGTTTACTCGAAAATTATCCACAATCCAACCGTCCTGAACCTAGAGCCAAGTAGTTCCCTCTTTGCGAATTAGTCCCGTCTTTATAACCGCTTATCAAAAGGTATTACACATAAATTACGCTTCACTTACATGTTATCAAGCACACAAGCAATCAAATTATCAATTTCTTCTAGGTAAATTTTCAAAATTTGTTTTAAGAACGTAAGGGCAACTTTGCCAGTTAACCCTAAACAAGAGCCTAAGTAAAGTTGAATTTCCTTATTTCACAGTAGGTCATCTCTCGTTCTTGATCTTAATGTTAGTATTACACGTGGGACTATTAAAACATTCGCGTAGTTAGTAACACCCATTTAATAAAATTCAAGTTTTTTTTTTTCATGTAGATTACAGAATGTTAACTTAATGTGTGAGTGTAAGGGGAAATAACAGAATTAAGTAGAAACAAAATACTTAAACATTCAAGAGCAGATATGATGAATTGCTGATGTTACTATTTAATGAACTATAATATGGCTGGCTTGGCCCCCCTAACTTCTACCGGGCCCCCTCTACATTTTTGGGCTGGCTACGGGCCTGTTTCTGACCCCAATCAGAAATAAACGCTCTACAGCTGAGCCATCGTGCCTCCATATAGAATGGAAGAGAATGCAAGTGCTGACAAATCTCTGATCTTAAAAAAAAAAAAAAAAAAAAAAAAAAAACTTTCATTGTCTCTCTGGGCCTTATTCAGTTGAGTTTACTTCAACGCAACGCAACAATTATATCTTTTGCGATAATAAGCCTAGCAGTTGTGATTGCTCATTGCTTTTTACGTTGCGTTGCGATCAGCAAATTGTACGATGAAAGCCTCTGTCTTTAATACATTATGAGAAGCCTCGTGGTAAATAGGGAAGTTTTAAAGATGCTAATTATAATAGAAAATTAGATCTCAATAAAGTACATTGTGCTATACCTTGTGCTTATTTCAAAATTCGTAGCTGTTTGGTTGGATCGGAGTTCCTTTCAACGCGAGGGTAAATGATGCTTGGACCTACAGTTTAACAGGTTTCCAAAGGGAATCGAAGCTGGGTCTCCCGCATTGAAAGCGTGTACGTTAACCATATAGCCAAGGAAGCTCAAGAGCTTGCGTAGGTTTTATATTATTTCTGTCGGTTATATTGAAGTGTGTGTAAAGAGGCGACACATGTATTCTAAAGCTTAAAAATAGTTTTGGTAAATCGGCATCACTGTTGATTTCTACCGAAATTTCTTTCACCGTGCGAGCCTTGTTGCTTCCATTGTCCAAAAAGTTATGCACTTTTGAAGGATGACACGCTTTGTAAAATCATCCATTTTTTCCAATCATGTACCTTTATTTTACACACTGTTGCTTGTCTTTTCGAGTGTTGGCACTTTTCCCTCTTCCAAGAATTCCTTCTTCAACGAAAAAAATCACCTGTCATTAAACCGGTAAGGCTAACGACATACTGACACTCTTATAGGGATCGACACGTCGTAAATAATAATACACGTTTAAAACAATGTGCCTTGCTGGGCTATTTAACCATTTGGGGATTCCTATGGTGCAATTTTGTACCATACGCGTTTTTCATGGTACATTGCGTTATTTCTCTTCTATTTGAGCTTTTTCGTCCGTTTTTTTTTTTTTTGTTTTTGTTTTTGTTTTCCAAGTCCAGAGGCCATGTAGAAGACATTACGTATGGTTACAGACCGTCCTGCGTCCAGACATAGGAGGTGATGATGTCATAAGTCAAAAATTTCTTTTCTCATTTTCTAAGCCTATGTTCAATATTTTTTGGCGGGCTTATTTTTCTACGTAGAAGATTGAAATTTAGCACAAACATTCAGTTTACCGAGTAGTATTTACCAGATTTTTTGTTCCGATGTCAGTGCTAAAACAGGGGGGGAAACAGAGGGGCAAAGGGGTAAAAAAGGGATTTTTTACCCCCAAAATCCCGTTTTTCGTCATTTTCCCACCTTACATACATGATAGGACCACGTGAGTCATACCGTCTGAAAGGCAGTTCCATTCTGAAGAGAACGACGGTCGAATTATTATCCTAGGGTAATTAGGGATGTCTCAGGGAATTTTTAAAAAATATACTTCTATATAGGGAAAAATGGGGCATTGTCGGTATATATATTTTTTGGCGGGCTTATTTTTGAACGTAGAAGATTGAAATTTTGCACAAACATTCAGTCCACCGAGTAGTATTTACCAGATTTTTTGTTCCGACGTCAGTGTTAAAACAGGGGGGGGGGGAACCAGAGGGGCAAAGGGTTAAAAAAAGGGATATTTTTACCCCAAAAATCCCGTTTTTCGTCATTTTCCCGCCTCATATACATGATAGGATCACGTGAGTCATACCGTCTGAAAGGCAGTTCCATTCTGAAGAAAACGACGGTCGAATTATTATTCTAGGGTAATTAGGGCCGTCTCAGTGAATTTTTATCCAAATATATTTCTGTATAGGGTAAAAGTGGGGCATAGTAGGGAAATTTTTTCTGGCGGGCCTATTTTTGAACGTAGAAGATTGAAATTTTGCACAAACATTCAGTCCACCGAGTAGTATTTACCAGATGTTTTTTTCCATTTCTGCGTAAAAACAGGGGGTCCAGAGGGGCAAAAGTTGAAAAAAGGGATTTTTAGACCCAAAAATCCCTTTCTTCGGGATTTTCCCCCTTTACATACATGATAGAGACACGTGAGTCATACCGTCTGAAAGGCAGTTCTGTTCTGAAGAGAATGATGGGCGAAACATGACCCTAGGGTAATTAGGGATGTCTCAGGAAATTTTTTCCCTGAGATCATGGTGTTTTGCGGTCGTTTTGGGCATGGTGGGAATTCCTGATAAAATTTCTCCCGCAGTTACTATTCAAAATAGAAACTTGAAATTTGGTACACACATTTAGTTTACCAAGTACTATTCATCAGATTTTTTGGAGGTCTCTACGTTCACACAGGGGGGCAGGGGCCCAAATTGGACAAAAAAATTTCCCATCAAAATTTTCCCTTTGACATCAATTTTCCCTCTCCTGGTATATGGTATGGGCATGGAAGTGATACCATTTAAAAGCCTGCTCTATTCTGAAGAGAATGAGGTATGAACCATGATCCTAGGATAAATAGTGACGATGCAGTAGCTGCTTGACTCAAAGTCTAAAAAATAGCCCAAAATGCCAGGATCCGGAAAGGGTTAAAGGACTGTCACCTCTATGTAATCGAAAATAACACGCAGGTAAATTAGTGATGAGTGCAAGAGCCTTGGTTTTGCAATTTTTGCAAGAGTCTTGCATGCAAGACCAAGACCAAGAATCTTGCGCAAGTGTCTTGTACAAGTATCGGCTCATTGGTAGAGCGTTCACCTTTGGTGCTGGGGTCTCTGCTTCGATCCCAGCTTGCACCATGTGAGCTCTTTTGGTGGATAGAGACCGTGTGCTTAGGTTTTCTCGTTTCCTCCTACTTTCTTCATTCCACCATTTCACTCATTTCTCATCATCATCATCTCTCTTAGCCTGGGTGCATAATCGTGGCGGTAAAACTAGATACTACATCATTTCAAAATGTATTAGTGGTGTTCTTTTTCTATAACTAAACAAAAATGTAGTATTAAACATCGGTAATTCCGTACACCATAGGTGCCGAGTACAAGGGTATGGGCCTTGGCTCCAAAGATCAAGCATCATTTCATTTCATGCATAAAATTTTTAATGTGTGCTCAAAAAATTAATATTGAAATAACATTTTCATGACATGGACAAAAAATTGTGTATGTGACTGCAAGTTTGATTTCATGGGCGGGTGCTTATACGTTGAATAATTGTTTATCAATATAACTTTTAGCCTCCTCAGATATATGGCACACGAAGATTGAGCGACATAACATTATATAGCAATAAATAATCCATATTCACAAGTGAGGGTGATTTTGTACTGTTATTTCAAATACCTTAGAGTTTGATGCTGTGTTTTTATATTTCTAATGTAGGTCAAAAGTATTTCCATTAATTGAGATTACACAAAAGACATGGACAGTTGAGTCGTTTTCAGTTTTTACTCAAATTATATTAAAATACTAAGAGATTTCATTATAATCGTTATTATTTTTTTTCTCTCTCTCTCTTTTTTGGCTAATGTTGCTAATATATCATCATCATAGCTATTCTGCCATTATTGGCAGGTGACTTGTTGCAACTCAGAAGCTTCGATATACGGTGGTCCTCAGCTAGTCTCTTCGTCTTGAAGTAGCAATTTTATGTTTTAATAAATTCCTTCAACTACAGTCTCCTTTGCCCCCTTCCTCTCTTTCTTTCCACCATACCCCGCACAGTGGTTCTCAAACTTTCCGATAACGCGGACCCCTTGTTGATTTGGAAAGTGATCTGTGGACCCCTTGGCAAATGCTATCTGAAATTTCACATGATATTAAAAAAATATACTAATTAGAATTACAACTGACAAGAAAAAAGATCAAGAAAAGTTATGCATTAAGTAATTTATTCTAAAGATACATTATTGTTTCCCAGTGAACGATATTTGAATTGAAGTAACTTTCAAGACTGAGAGTCAATGTCTTTTTTAAGAAAGGAAATGAACTTGATAAACAATGTTCTCAAATGTGTAGTCACTAATGTCAGGAATGTCAGTGAAAATCTCGCGGGCCCTTTTATCTCCCCCCCCAACCATTCTTTGTTTTTTTGGAAACTTTCTGCAATAAATTTTGTCCATCAATCTTAGGTCCGATTCCACATTAAGAAGATTTCGCCTTAAGGTTTTAACACTGCAAAGAGCAATAAAGGTCTGCTCACTTAAGTAAGTTGTAATGAAAGGCATCAACTGTTGCAATGCCTTTTTAAACAGTTCTTCATACTCGCAGGACAGAAATTTAGTAAAGTAGGGAAACATTTAAATTTACAAACGTAGGTATAATTTTTAATTGCTTTTTTTTAGTAACTGAAAAAATACTTGTTGCATAATGGAGTTGTGGGTTCCATTTTATTACAACACATTTCAAGTTTTAGGTGTCTCAGACCCCCTGGCTAGATCCCATGAACACCCAGGGATCCGCGGACCCCACTTTGAGAACTACTGCTCTAGCATGTCCCTCATAATAAAGTTCCTCCTCAGCCAATGTCCCAACCAGTTCCTTTTTCTCCTCTTAATTACATCTAAAATTCGTAATGTCCATGTTTCTGTTCCATAGAGTACATATTGTAATCAGTAAAATAAAATCTTAGTATTTAATTGGAAGTTTGTTCAATACAAAGATTAGATAATCTTGGTTGAAAATAAAAAATATCTGACGCCTTTAGAGTGTAAAAATAATTGAACAATTTATGGTATTTCAGTAATCTGTGCCGTCTTGATTTTGTTTCATGCGTCTCCCCAATTTGGGAACCAGTGGAGTATTGAATCTGTTTAAAAAAATATAAAAAGATTACGAAACGTTGTAATTTATCTTATAAGTAGTGAAGCGTGGGGACCCATTGAAAAAAAATAAAGGTTATCACCTACGTTGTATACTATCATCATACTTACACGAAGGTAAACTATATTTCATTTAGAAACATACATTGTATTCCCGTTTCTATTGGCGCATTGTAGAAGTTATCCAGAGTAAAATTTATGTATAAAAAGCATAAGATTTCTTAAATGCAAGACTTGCAAGACTCTTGCAGCAAGACCAAGACCAAGACCAAGACTGGGTGTGCAAGACCAAGACCAAGACCAAGACCAAGGGTTTCATTGCAAGACCAAGACCAAGACTGGATGTGCAAGACCAAGACCACCCAGGTCTTTGTCTTGGTCTTGCATTTGCTCATCACTAAGGTAAACAGACTGAATTTCTCCTGCACAGGACGCAATATTGCACCTATACAGCAGGAAACAAGCTATTTTTTATACACATGCATGAATTATTGTACATCACATATATATTGTAGGTCTTCTATCAAATCATAACAGCACAATTTGTTCTACATAAAGGTTAATCTTCTTTAAATTGCGGGATTATTTGTTTACGCACATCAATAAACCTCACTGTTTGTTACAGAAAATGTTGCAGCCCTGTGTTCGTTTCTATAACTTAAGATCATTGCGTATTTGCGAGCATGCATTATGTTTATATTAACTATTTGTTACTTCAAAGTACTCATAATGTTAACTATGTGCAGATAAAGATGAAAAATGAGGTTCTGTAGTAGGAAACTCTTTCATAATGGTGCAGTTCCAACATTCCTTGGAGTTACTTATAGTTAGTGATTTGGAGCTACTGCAATGACGTCACTGAAAACTTAGGTTGGCCACGACTATAGTTGTAACCAAGTAGTCGACAATGGTTATTCTTTTTTTTAAAAAAATGAAAATAAGCAATTAAAGAACTTCTAATAATAAAAATACACTGCGCAATACATACGCGAAGGGACACGCCACTCAAGCTAAAATGACTTGAAAAAACATAAAAAAAAGAAAAAGAAAAGAAAGAAAGAAAAAGAAAGAAAGAAAAAGTTAATACATTAGTAGAATGTGATATTAACTAACAAGAATTTTAGAAATCATAAAAAAATGGATCATAAGATTGCGATCTTTGCCAAGAATTAGGAATGATCCCAAAAATACATCAAAAGATTGCATTATTGTCCAATAATTAGTATTTGGATGTTTTCGATCAGGTGCCACAAAATTTTTGAACGGCCCCTAATCGAGTTTTCGATTTTACGAGTATTTATTTATTTACGGAATGAGCATACCACACTGAGTTAAATGATAGTTTGGGTTTGGCTAGACTATAGCTATGTAGATCTCTAGATATAAGATCTACAAGAAAATTTTTGATTAAAATACATTGGATCTTTGATGCACTTTTGAAGCAGGGACCACAAAATTTTTGAACGGACCCTAAATCGAGTCTTCTTATTTATTTATTTTAACGGAATAAGGACATCATACTGAGTTAACTGATAGTTTGGGTTTGGCTACACCACGGGTGTCATTAGCGGAGGGTCGGGGGACGCGTCTCCCCAGATTTTAGTCAAATATATTTTAAAAAAGCTATACTACCTTTGTATATATAATTTTTGTCGGAAAGAGGATTTTGATTCATCCGAGCCCCCTCCCCCACCTTTAAAAAGCTAACGACGTCAGTGGCTACATTATATGTAGTTTTCCAGATACAAGGCCAACATGAAAATTTTTAACTGAAATACAATGGATAATTTGATCCAAAAAAGGGCACATAATCTACGAACGCGCAGTGCACTACCTGTGAGTAATAACAATAAGCCATCTTAGTGGAGTAAAAACGAAACAGCCGTGACTGTTTCATCACTCCACTTCCAAAAAAAATTAAAATTGAATGTAGGAAATATAGTTGCATATGAAGTTTTATGTTTAGTCACACACTTTTCAAGCCTATGTTTACAAAAGTAACTGTAATACATTTTGAAGCATAACAAATCGTTCTTCGAAAACGAAGTATACTTAGTAAAAGAAAGTTAAGACTAAATGCTATATTTACTTTTTACGTACATAGTACAAACAATGTTGCTAGAGAGTAACAGTAATTAAATTCTGAAAGGAAGACTCAAAGCCATCAGTGCTGTCATCTAGTGAGCACAAACACGTAATTGATAACATTATGACGGCCTCAATGTGTGGTGTTCCAGAATGTTTCAAGGCAAAAGAATTTAGTGACCATAAAACATCGAAGCTTCTGTTTTTCTGGTAGTTGACTTCTGCCAGTAGTAGGAAAATACTTAGGGTTTATAGTTTTATTATTATTATTATTATTATTATTATTATT
This sequence comes from Thermobia domestica, assembly GCF_964235325.1. Lineage (NCBI taxonomy): Eukaryota > Metazoa > Arthropoda > Insecta > Zygentoma > Lepismatidae > Thermobia > Thermobia domestica. Next base: position 235,082,944 of record NC_137460.1, read on the forward strand.
ATTATTATTATTATTATTATTATTATTATTATTATTATTATTATTATTATTATTATTATTATTATTATATAGCAACCACCACAACGTTGGAAGCACCCTTACGGACGCAAAACAAGACGGGTGTGGGGCTTATGATTTGGAATAGAGATTGTCAAATCTGGAAATTTTACTTTCTGGATTCCGGAAAGTAAAATAGGAAAATTCCTGAATTCCCGAAAAATTACGTAGGATTTCTAAAAAAAAAAATCGGAATTAAAACATTCAGAATTCGAGAATTCTGGATTACGGAAGGGTTACAGAGCAAGAATCTTATAAAATAGAGGATCTGCCCTTACAACAAAATCTTGAAGCCATACGTCACAGTTTCGCCACCCCCTACTCTGCCCACTTCGCCCAATAGGATCGCAATGTTTTGAGCCAACAATCATGGCGGAAACGAAAGTAGAAAATCAGACTATGGTGGAAACGAGAGTAGCCAATCAGACGTGCCGATGCTCGATTGTTTTTTTTTTTTTTTGGCTTCATCGATTTAATAGGATGACGATACATATCATCTATTTATTATATACCGTACTTGGTACAGAGCTATAAAAAAAATCGGTATTCTTCTAAAGGCCAACATACACTAGCGTATTTTCAGCGCGCATTTTCGGTCCGTAAAATGATGTCGTAAATTTCGGTCCGTAAGTTGGCCCATACACCTAGCGTAAAAATAGGCGCGTAAAAGAAGAAAAAAAGAAGCGGTCAGTTTTCGCTCTTCCTTTTGCCTGTTGTTTCAGCACGCGGTTGTTTTCCAGTTTCCTCAAGTTGTTTGAACAGGAGAGATCTATGTTTTAAATGCAGGTCCTATAAACCTTATGCTATTAAGGAAACGAATAAAAAGAAAGAACAAAACAATAGAAACATTTGGACTAGCAAGTGATATTCAATGTAGGAGTACTTTTTATTTCTTTTCATAGTATCAGAATGTGAAAATTCCCATAGAATGTTTTAACAAAGTTAAATCAGACAGATTTTAAAAAAAAAAAGGAAAAGAAAGAAAGAACGAAAGAAAAACAAAAGCTAAATCCATGATTTTGCAAAAGCAGTAATTCAATTTAATAAATTTTCTCACTAAATTTGTTAGATTTCTCGAATAAATAAATAAATAAATAAATCTACCCACTGTGGCGTAACATATCTCATGGAACCAGGGCCTACCATCCAGCTTGTGCCACTCATGCCTTTAGGGCGGGGTGCGAATCCCGGGGCGGAATTTCCTTCTATTTTGTTTTAATCCCTTCCAAAAGCAACAAATTGAAACACTGGTCCCTCACAAAGCAATCAACTATCTCCTGTTAGGAACTATTTATCCCCCTTCAAATATACACAACCTAATTCGCGCACTGCTATTGGGTAATATATGCTCAGCACATCTGCTGCTCTTGTAGAATCTAGTCCTTAATGAAAGGGTCAACAAAAAGAAGGAAAGTCAACCGTCTCCAAGTACAAACAAACCAAGTTTTAATTTCGAAGTGTGACTTGACAAGCTATTTAAAAGTTACAAAGAATATCTAGAATAATTAAAATTTTATATTTAGAAAACGAATTAACACTTAATCTGGGATATAATATAATCAAATGAAAACAATATCAATTGTATTGTTGTACTTTACTAATATGAAATGCGGCAACTAATTCACTCTCCTGTTTTCTTTCACAATCTTTGAAGCATAGCATTTGTTTTAACAGTGACGATATTAATGTATTATGCTACATTACATTGGATAGTACATTTGCTCATAATAAGAAGTTTTTGGAAGTTAAAGTATCTTTTTAAGATAAAAAATACTTTACCTTAAATACAACTAATTTTTAAATATATAAGTGCTTGTGTTATCCCTTATCCATTTAGCAACTGTAGAATAAATTGCTTTATATTTAGAATAGTTCTCATCAGAGTCGTAGCTAAGTTGAGGGGGCCAGAGGGGCGGTTGTCCCGGGCGCTGATAGCAAGAGGGTGCCGAAGAAGCAAGAAGGAAGGAAAGTATTGGAAATGATCATAGATTTGCTAAAAATTTTCTTGCTCGATTACGCCCGCAATCCAAATGTTTCAATAAGAGTCAGAACAAGTTTTTACTTATTACTTAAAAAAAAAAGCTATTATATATGATTTCTTAATGACGATGTGACATACATGCTGCCAAGTAATGACTTACAGTGTAAACAAGAGCGTTTTCAAAATCAGAAACGGTCACAGTCTTAAATACGTACGTATTCGGCATTTTGATGATGATGAGTTTGGTTAGTTAATCACGTTTTTCTAACCAATCCTTTAATCATGACGGTGAGAATAAAGGTATGAACAATGAAAGGAGTGAAGAGACACACAAGTTGTTGTTTGCGCGGGGATATTAAAAATGAAGGTAAACAAGGAGAATAATAACGTTCTTGAATTTGAAACAGTTGTAGAATAGGGGCTTAATGGGTCAGAACTTTACTCCACGAATTTCGTCTTTTTCAAAGACTGATCGCTATATATATATATATATATATATATATATATATATATATATATATATATATATATATATATATATATATAATGTGTGTGTGTTTGTGTGTGTGTATTTTAATATTTTTATTAATAAAAGTAACCTTAAATTCAGAATTTTCAGTCATTAAGAAATTAAGTAAGTACTATAATTTTATACATACACTATGTGATCAAAAGTATCCGCACACCCGGCTGAAAATGACTTAGAAGTTCGTGGTGTCCTCCATCGGTATTGCTGGAATTCAATATAGTGTTGGCTCACCCTTAGCCTTGATAACAGCTTCCACCCTTGCAGGCATACTTTCAATCAGTGCTGGAAGGTTTCTTGGGGAATAGCAGCCCATTCTTCACGGAGTACTGAACTGAGGAGAGGTATCGATGTAAGTTGGTGAGGCCTGGCACAATCGTCGTTCCAAAACATCCCAAAGGTGTTCTATAGGATTCAAGTCAGGACTCTGTGCAGCCAGTCCATCACAGGGATGTTGTGGTTGTGTAACCACTCCGCCACAGGCCATGCAGTATGAACAGGTGCTCGATCGTGTTGAAAGATGCAATCGCCATCCCCGAATTGCTCTTCAACAGTGGGAAGCAAGAAGGTGCTTAAAACATCAATGTAGGTCTGCGCTGTGAGAGTGCCACGGAAAACAACAAGGGGTGCAAGCCCCCTCCAAGAAAAACACGACCACACAATAACATCATCACCTCCGAATTTTACTGTTGGCACTTCACGTGCTGACAGATGACGTTTACCGGGCATTCGCCATACCCACACTCTACCATCGGATGGTCACATTGTGTACCGTGATTCGTCACTCCACACAATGTTTTTCCACTATTCAATCGTCTAATGTTTACGCTCCTTACACCAAGCGAGGTATTTACCTGCGTGATGTGTGGCTTATGAGCAGCCACTCGACCATGAAATCCAAGTTTTCTCACCTCACGCCTGTCATAGTACTTGGAGTGGATCCTGATGCAGTTTGGAATTCCTGTGTGATGGTCTGGATAGATGTATGTCTATTACACTTTACGACTCTTTTCAACAGTCGACGGTCTCTGTCAGTCAAGAGACGAGGTCGGTCTGTACGCTTTTGTGCTGTACGTGTCCATTCATGTTTCTACTCCACTATCACACCAGACACAGTGGATCTAGGGATGTTTAGGAGTGTGGAAATCTCGCGTACAGACTTCTGACACAAGTGACACCCAATCACCTGACCACGTTCGAAGTCCGTGAGTTCCGCGGAGCGCTCCATTCTCCTTTCTCACGATGTCTAATGACTACTGGGAAAAAATGAAATGAAATCTTTGAGTTTTACGTCACACGGTTATGCCGGTTAGGTTAAAGGAGACGGTGATGATGAGTGATGAATGAAATGGTGGAATGAAGAAAGTGGGAGGAAACGGGAGAACCCCGAGAAAACCCACGTACACGGTGTTTGTCCACCACAAAGTTCACTTGGCAGGGCTGGGATCGAACCCGGGACAAAATAATGACTACTGGGGTCGCTGATAATGAGTACCTGGCAGTAGGTGGCAGAACAATGTACCTAGTATGAAAAACGTGTGTTTTTTTGGGTGTCCGGATACTTTTGATCACACAGTGCATGTAGTAGCCAAACTACATTTTGGATTTCAAGTACGAACATTAAACATATTCTTTACCTCCATCGATCAATATTAAGAAATTTGCAAAGAAGGTCTCTTCAGAGTTTTCGTTACATTTCACAAAATATTTTTGACCGTAAAACGATCAAAATTAAAATCTTCCTTATGTGGTCACATACAGAATAAAATTACAAAAGTTTACAATTATTACTGGAAATTGATGCTGTTATGATGATGATGATGATCCATTTCGAACAATTTTAAATCACGTAGTATCTAACGTATTAAAATTTCATTTCTTATATATAGTATGAAACGTAAAAAGTTGTAAATTTTTATAACTTTTCTCAAAGTAGATTTGTGTACAGCAAAGGCATAAGTTTAACAAAAAGTCCAAAATAAGCCTCTTGAAAACAGCTTTTATTTGTAAAAGAATAGAGAATGATCACTTTCGGTTGTTGCAATAGTCTGAGCAAGCAGCATGATAAAAATTCAACGTAGCATAACAAGAACAGCTGCTAAATATGAAGAAATAAATAAATAAATAAATAAAGGAAGGAAGAAAGGAAGCTTGATAAGGTGAGTGTAGGGGCGCCGAATTCTACTTCGCCCCTGGCGCCGAAATCTCTAGCTACGGCTCTGTTTTTTTTCATCCACCTTCTAAACATTTGTATTGTCTACTAATACTTATCGATTCGACTGTGATATTCCTCATTATTGTAATATATATATATATATATATATATATATATATATATATATAATTTTCGAACTTTTAGTATTCTCCTTCACCGGAAGCAAATTCTTATTAATTAATACACTGAGATAAGTCCGTTATCCGGACAGAGGTATATTGTACAATTATACGGAATCATTATATTTACTACAGAAACCTGCACGGAGCATACGTTATCCATATGCTACAGACATTCCCCGCTTAGATGTTACATCATGCCGTTGCAGGATGTATGACATCTAACAGTCTTCCATATATCACATACGTATACGTATGTTACATACGCCAGTTGAATGTTACATGCGTATATCTGTTTGTGAGATCCTGACCACCTATATACAGTTCTTTCGTTCGTACAGAAAGTACGTTTATTCGAAACATGTATGCGGAAAGTATGTATAAAATGTACTTTTTTCAGTTATACATTTGCTGTACGTTAAGTCCTAAAACTACATTATTTACACATGTAACCTACGTTTTTAAGTACGCCACATACATTTTTTCTGAGTATATAATTTCACAATACGCCCTATGTCCGCCTCTATTGTTAATGTATAAGATATAAGAAATTTACAGCATTCAATGTAAGGTCTACTGAAAAGCTTTTGACACAGTAAGCAGACACTTTTGATCTATGTAAATCAACTTTTAAATTTAAAAAATGATTGATTCAAATGACTGGACCAAACCACATGTTCAAATTAAATATAACAAATTTGGTGGTTTTTAAAAAATAATTTAGTTAATTGTAAACAAATTAATTTAAGTTGTTGGCCAATGTAATGACTATTAGTGAATATTCTACGTTTGAACGCATCATTGGATGATTAACAGTTAATGAAAATATAATGAAACTAATAGTAAATCTGAAGTGAAGTGATTCAAATAAAAGCGTATAGATCTAATTAAATACTACTAAAATTATTCCTCAACAAAGTCTTAAAATTCCCTTAAATTAGGAATATTATTAACAAATGTGCTGTCCATCGGCGATTAGGGGCGTGAAGGTAATTGCTGCCCCCACTTTTTTGACTTTACACTATAACCTAATTACATGCCCCATTACTATTAGTAGTGTTTTGTCCCCCTTTTTAGTGTTCATACCCAATTGCCGTCACTGGTACTTTCCATTTCAAGCGAATAGATCTGTATTTTTGCGCAACTACAATTGATTACGGAAAGTAAGATAAATTTAATGCTTGATTAAAATTATTATAGTTATTTAGTATACTAAATATTAAATTTGTCTTTAAAAAAAGGGTTTGCACGTGTATGTTATATGGAAACATAAGAAACTGCAAATAATAAAATGTGGAGTTGTTACAAATGATTATAGCTGTTTCATGAATTTGGCGTAGCTATGATATTTGGCATATTATCACGAAGCTTTACCACAATATAGACCTTAATTTATTTAATTTCGAACTTAGTCAAATTCGGTCCAAACATTAGCTATTCACAACACTCTATTCTCCAATTCAACTCAGATTAGGTTATTTTCAAACAAAGTCAAACTATTCTGAACGACTGGTTTGTTTAAATTTCACTACATGTTGGTACAAACATCCAACTGCTTATTAAAATTAACTGAGCTACCCAATCTTAGTTCAGATTTCTTTTTCAAATGAAGTTTAAACTGTTAACTCATTAAAGACACTTTGAACCAAATCCATTCGTTCGTTTAAATTTATTATTATTATTATTATTATTATTATTATTATTATTATTATTATTATTATTATTATTATTATTATTACATTTGTTTCACAACTTATGAACCAATGATTTGAAGCAATCTATGTCGAAAGAGTTTCCATTTACTGGTTCAGAAAATAAACAATTTGTTTTATTTTAAATTTTCATTTTTCTCAGTGTAAAGATCCGTCGAATTGTATGTTTTTAATACTCATAGTTCTTGTATTCATTGAATAAGACATATTTCACTGTAAGAAAGCGTAGTTATAAGGAATTAAGCAGAAAGTAAAAAGAAAAATGTAAACAAACTTGTATGTTATACGAAACTGAAAACAATTAAATATCAATTAATTTCGAAGCTCTAGTAGTAAAAATGACACTAAAATAACAGTATTAAGTAAGAAGTTGTGTCAATTATTATATAAATTCTCCTGACACTGATGGACATGCTACTTATAAACATAATAAAACGATTAAGTTGAGTTGATTTTGAATTTAACGTCCCTTTCAGCAGCGAGGCTATATGAGACGAGACCTACTGATTTACATGGAATCCGAACCACATGAGCTCCCACCGGAAAGCGAACCCGGATCTCCCACGCCAAAGACACGCACGCTAACCGTTTAGCCACAGAGGAGCTCAGTAAAATGATTGAGTTGTTCGTGAAAGAAATTATTTAAGTGTCAGATATTCATTGTTATTTAATATTTTGTGGTAATAGGCTTTAAGTTAACGTTTATCTGGAAAGAATTGATAGTAACCACACCACAAAAGTTGAGGAATGCTTAAATGGCATACTACAAGTTAACATGAACTATTATGAGTGTAATCCTGTTTCCTGCAAATGGGTGTCATTTCAATTTTGGTGTTAGGTATGTTCTGTTTTGAGTCTACTTAAGCTTTTCAAATAAGTGTTGGTACAGTCCCCATCATGACGAGATATAATAAAATGTTGAAAAATATTCAACATAGCTGGCACCCTGGATTGAACTAGAACTTTTAGGCTGAAAAGCAAGCACACTAAAGCGAGCAGTACAATGATTGTGCTATTTAGACTTAGTATGTGAGCATTAATGGTGAAATAGGATTATTAGGTCTATTAAATTTAAATATATGTACAAACGTCCGTCAAGCTGGCCCGCACAAATTTCATATTCAAACTAAAACAGTACCAAAAATTTGTACCCAATATGTACCAATTTGTACCACTAAAATTAGAATTTGTACCCCCACCAATTTCGAAAAAATTGAATTTTTGATGGCGGGCCAGCTTGACGTCAAGTTGGCCCGCACAATTTATTTTTCTTTCCAATTCGAACAGAAACGGTACCAAAAATTTGTACCCAATATGTACCAATTTGTACCACTAAAATTAGAATTTGTACCCTCACCAATTTCAAAAAAATTGAATATTTGATGCGGGCCAGCTTGACGTCAAGCTGGCCCGCACAATTTATTTTTCTTTCCAATTCGAACAAAGACAGTACCAAAAATTAGTACCCAATATGTACCAATTTGTACCACTAAAATTAGAATTTGTACCCCCACCAATTTCGAAAAAATTGATTTTTTGATGGCGAGCCAGCTTGACGTCAAGCTGGCCCGCACAATTTATTTTTCTTTCCAATTCGAACAGAAACGGTACCAAAAATTTGTACCCAATATATACCAATTTGTACCACTAAAATTAGAATTTGTTCCCCCACCAATTTAAAAAAAAATTGAATATTTGATGGCGGGCCAGCTTGACGTCAAGCTGGCCCGCACAATTTATTTTTGTTTCCAATTCGAACAAAAATGGTGCGAAAAATTCGTACCCAATATGTACTAATTTGTACCACCAAAATTAGAATTTGTACCCCTACCGATTTCGAAAAAATTGAATTTTTGGTGGCGGGTCATCTTGACGTCAAGCTGACCCGCACAATTTATTTTTGTTTCCAGTTCGAAAAAAATGGTGCGAAAAATTTGTACCCAATATGTACTAATTTGTACCACCAAAATTAGAATTTGTACCCCTACCGATTTCGAAAATATGAATTTTTGATAGCGGGCCAGCTTGACGCCAATCTGCCCTGCTCAACGCATTTTTCTTTCCAATTTGAATGAAAAACTGTACCAAAAATGTGTATCCAACATGTACCGATTTGTACCACGAAAAGTAGAATTTGTTCCTCCACCCATTTCGAGAAAATTGAATTTATGTAATTTTTAAAACTATACCTTATCTTGGGCAAACCAGGAGGTAGTGGAAGTACCAAATAGACAATATTCTAATCCGAAACAGATTCAGAAACCAAGTAAAGCTCTGTACAAGTTACTCAGGTGCAGATGTGGGCACAGATAACTCCCTCGGGTTGGTTATCGATCTCTATAAGATGACGCGAATATTATAACCGTGCACCAAGTGAAATTCACTCAAACTAAGAAAGATGTCAAGACTCATAAAGAATTCTGGAGAGCGACAGATAGATGAGTTACCGCAACAGATACCACAACAGAAAAATATTATGTAAGAGGTGCTTAATGGCAGGAATAATCAAAAGCTGTGATGATTACATGGGGAAACAGAAAAAAATAACTACAAGGCATGGATAATTGAAGAAATATTGAAATTAGTGGAAAAGCGAAGAAGTTGCAAACTAAACAAGGACGACGAAGTATACAAGCGATGCAGAAACCTGATATTTTCTAAACAAGAAAGGCAAGAAAAGAGTGGTTAGCAAATGCAAGGAAATTTATAAAACTATGGAGACTGGAGACATAGAACAAGCTTACAAGAACGTGAAAAATTAAGTTTATCACATAAGAACCACTGCAAATGTAATAAAGGACAAAGACGGAAACGTTTAGATATAGGAAGAAGATAGAACACATCGATGGAAGGAATGCGTAGAAGTTTACAAAGAAACTGAACCAGGAAGAAGCGGTGCTGGATGAAGTACATGAAGATTACTTGGGACCATCAATTTTAAAAGTGGAATTTGAAGAAGCAGTGCAAACACTAAAGTCAGATGCAGCAACCGGACCAAATGAAATACCAGCTGAAATTATAAAGAATTTAGGATAAAGAGTGAAAGGAGTTTTGTATAAACTAATAAACAAAATTTACGTAACAGGTAAAGTGCCAAAATTTTGAGAGTTAAATGTGAAAACAATAGTGTTTGATATTACTTGTGTCAAAAATACTTATAAGAATACTTCGAAAACGTGTGGAAAAAAGAATAGAGGAGAACCTGTCCGAAGACTTATTTGGCGTCAGTTAAAGGAACAGGAGAGGCTAACGACTGATAATCGAACAGTGTTGGGTAAGTTACTTGTAAAAATGTAACGCGTTACAAGTTACTTTACTTTCTCTTAAAATGTAACGCGTTACTAACGCATTACTTGCCTCAAAAAAGTAACTGTTACTTTACTTCGAAAGTAACGCGTTACTAACGCGTTACTTTTAGGTCCGAAACTTTGAATATATGAAAAAAATCTTAATACTTCAGTTTTCCGTACTACTATTACTAACGCTATTATTATTATTATTATTATTATTATTATTATTATTATTATTATTATTATTATTATTATTGCAAGTTCTGAATCGATATATGTAATAGCAATGACAAATTTTTCCTTGACAGCTATATGAACATTTTTAAGTAATGTAACATTGACTAAAATGCCATACTGCGTTACTCGTGGGGATGGGCACGAGTGAGTTCGAGCAAGTTTTCTTTGAAACTCGATTCGACTAGAAACAGACATCTTTGAGCTCGACCCGAGAACTCGGCTTGAAAAGTTTCCTCCAACTCGACTCGAATTCGGGTCGAGTTTCGAGTCGAGTCGAGCCAAGTCTGGTGTATAGTTTCGAGTACTCTCTTCAAGTATCTTAGACAATATAATTATTATCAATTGTACTACTACTACTACAACTTATTATTATTATTATTATTATTATTATTATTATTATTATTATTATTATTATTATTATTATTATTATTATTATTATTATAACACTGTGTATAAACATGAAAGATAGGCGATTTACATCTGAATACTAAAAAAGTAGTTAATTGCCAACCTCGGTAGTCGTGAAGTCTAGGAGTCAAGGACATTGTTCACGAGCTTCTGAATTCGGGTTGAGGGTCTAGGTTGAGTATTCGGGCCGAGTATAATTTGTTAAAAGTTATAAGGCACTGGCCAGATATCTTCAAAACTGCTCGACCCGGGTTTAGAATTGTCAACGACTCGAGCACCTCGGCTCACAGCTCATTCACTATCAACCCAAACCGAGAAGTAAGCCGACCCAACAGCTCACCCAACCGACTTGGCTAGAGCGCTCTGCTAAGTTGAACCGAACCGAGCACATCGCTCATCCCAACTAAGCCAACGCGAGCCGATGGTTCACCCCAAGCGAGCCGGCTCGAGCCATCGGCTCAAACTCGACTCGACTCGAAACTCGACGCCAAAAACAGTGAATCGGCTTGGAACTCAACTCGAGAATATTACGTTTGACTCGACTCGAAACTCGACTTGGATTCGAGTCGAGTTTTAGCTTGACTCGTGCCCATCCCTATGCGCTAGAAAAAATGGTTGCTTATTATTATTCTGCTAAACTAATTATAAAATAATAACAATGTTGCTATGTAAAATTAAAAACACAGAATATAGAGAAACTGACAAAATGAGAACACATGAACTGGGGGTGAATGAAAACTTGCCAATAACTCTAAAATCGATACATGCTTTTTAAAGCTAGTTGTTCCAAGCTCTATAATCAACGGGACTTTAGGATACGCAAACTGATCTAAAAGAACTCTTAATATTACATACCATCAACATTACATCAATAAAGCAGACCTGCTCATCAGAACACAGTTTATTCATATTAACCCCTTACTGTATGTCGTTAATTATGGCACCCTAATTGTTGATAAATATTTCCCGCCGGGGCACCACTTTACTTTCAAATTCTGTCCACCATCATCTTCAGCTTTTAAGAAAAAGTATTCTTTCAAATGTTCGAACGATAAAATATTTTTATTCTCCATCTTTATAAAAACAACAACAATCAAAATAGAATAGACTACCAGTACCATTGCACTCGTTGTTCACTCTCTGAATGTATTGATTTGAAGCTGTCAAAATCTAAGACAAAATCTTCCAGGTGCTTGCAATCAATACACGTGATTTTCCTAAGGCTGTCCTCATCTTCCAAAAACAGCAAGTGACACTATATTTTGTTATATAAAGAAACAAATCAAATCGTATCTATGAATGTATTTGCAAGCCTACCAACATAAAGTTCATAAGGCGAAACGGGAAAATGCACATCGAGATTTCCCGTTCAGCCTTACATTAAGATGAAAAGTGATAACAGGTTTTACATGCTAATTTCATTGCTATAGGTCATAAGGCGAAACGGGAAAAGGCGAACAGTGCAGGGATCATCAGTCACTGACATCGTTCATGTTCCATCGTTCCATTCGGAGAAATTCACTTATAGGAAAGAAACATTTGTTTCCGAAAAAAAATATACATATATTGTAGTTACTCACCCGAAATGTAACGCGAAAAAAGTAACGCAAACTAGGTACGTTACTTAAAAATTTGTAACGCGTTACCGTTACAGTTACTTTGGAAAAAATGTAACGCGTTACTAGGAAACGTTACTTAAAAAGTAACGCGTTACAAGTAACGCGTTACTTGCGTTACGTTACTTCCCAAGACTGTAATCGAACAGTTTCTAAGAGTAAACTTTAGTGGTTGTAACAGCAACGTTCATCGATGTAGAAAAGGCATTTGATAACGCGAAATGGAACACCTGTTTGAAGTTCTGAAGAAGAAAGGAATAGACTAGAGAGATAGACGAGTAGTACATGGACTAGAAAACCAAACAGGTCTTATAGGAAGACAAAGAGATGAGAATAAAGAAAGTTGTAAGACAAGAATGCGGACATTCACCATGGATATTTCGAATATGATCAAATATGATCAAAATGATCGAATATAAAACGATGACCTACTGTATTCTCAAATACTCTGTCTGCGTTCTTGTAAGCGACCATGTTTTGCAACTATATAGTTCAACAGGCATGGTTATCGTTTTATAAATATTTTAAGCTTCAAGTTTTTCAGCATAATTCATGAAGATCAAAGATTTTGAACTGAATAATAACACGAATTCCCGGCTTTCAGTCAAGATGTATTTTCTTCTTACATATAGTTTTGGTCTGCTAATGTTGATGCTACATTTTTGAAAGTATCCACTTTGTCGAAAATATTATTTCATATTTTGACATATCCATATGCAGTATTATAATCCCAGCGAATTTCCATGTATTTAGATTCCTCTCTATTTACTTCTAAACCCATGTCCCTACAAGCGTCCAATAAAACCTCATTATTATATTCTCATTTCTTTTCGAGTATTAATCGAATGGTAAATTGATTAATAACTAAATTGATCAATTGAACCTAAATCTACAAAGATAATGTCCAGCAATTTCATCCGCGTATGGCGTCAGTCTTGCTATGTTTGAGAGAATTTTATAGTATGTTGACAGAAGACAGATGCCTTGATCAGTGGCGTATTTAAGGGGGGAGCTTCCGAGCTTAAGCCCCTCCCGAAATCTTACTTACTATAGTAAAGTAAATGAAATATCTTGCAGAATTTTCACATTTCCAGGCAAAGCCCCCCGAAACAAAATCGAAAATACGCCACTGGCCTTGATAATTATTACAGTCGATCTTGTCGCCTTTCTTGTGAATCGGAACAATGATTGATTCGTGGTGGACGAAATCGTATCCGTGGGTTTTCTCGGGATTCTCTCGTTTTTTCCCTGTTTCTCATTCCACCATTTCTTCCATCATTCACTTACAATTTCATCCGTCTCCTTTAGCACTTAGCTTGCATAAAAATAGAACTTTAAGCTAAAGAGTTCATTTCATTTTTCGATGATTGATTCCTTCTAATCTCGTGGCAATTCCTCCCTTTTTTCAGATGAGGAAAATGAGTTTCTGTAACTCGTTTCACAATTACCTCCCCCCAGCTAAATTTCGTCTACACCCAGAGATTTGTATTGTTTCCATTCTTTAATCAATCTGTTTAGTAGTTTAGACGTGGTAGATGTATTTTCTTTCTTTTTTTCCTGATTGGCTTTATATTAGAGCGAAATTATTATTTTTAACTTAGTTATTTTCCCAAGTTAAATGATACTTTCAATAGAACACGCGAAGTTTTGCACAGAATACATAATTATTAGTAGTACATACACCAGTCTATGTAAGAAAATTCGGACAAACTAACAGACACTGAGCAGTGTTTATTTCAGAAAATAATGTTCCGGGGGGAGGCTCAACGGTATTCGGAGGAGCACTTATTATTTTCACATGGTACTGTTCTATTTATTATTATATTATAGACGTATTATTCTGGTCTCCTTCGGAGGCACTCACAGAGCTCCGGGGGGCACTAGCCCCTAAAAAACATGTCTGGAAAACATGTCAGCCCCGAAAAACATATCAGAGTTCCGGGGGACACTAAGTATCTAGTTAAAATTATTACAACTATTGTAGATACACTTTAGGTTTTAATTACGGTTAAAAGCAGTCGGGCCCCTGACAAAATCCGGCCCTCGAAACCATTTCGTCAGGCCTGTTGATCGGTTATATATATATATATATTTTTGTAATATACTAAATTGAAATTTTTCCAACTCTCAATACTATAGTGTTAAACTACGTCAGTCAACTTCCCTCCTGCAACCTGACCATGATGATAAGACTTAGATAATGGGAGCTGTAAGCGGGGGTGATGGGGAACGCGTCCCCCCAAATTTTTAGGTAAAATACCAAAAAAGATAACGCAGTAATATGAAATTTAGTGAACTCCATGCATCTCCCCCAGAAGTGAAAAGATAACAAAGAGTATGCTCAGAGGCCAACATTATCCTCTCTTCACTCCAACTCCTTCCCATTGCACTGGAAAATGCCCTTGACGTTGGTTAGCCGACCTGCGACGCCAGCACGATCCATATAACTAGTTCGCTCCCTCTTTTAACTTGCTTATGCTAATTCAGAGACCTTTCTGTGTTTTATTTACTGGGCGGAGCTATGGGGCACGGGACAGAGATGGAGTGGGTCAGTGGGTCGGTGGGTCAGTGGGTCAAGTGGGTCAAGTTTTCTGGGTGGATCAGTGGGTCGTGGGTCAACAGCATGTGACCCACTGTGGCCCATCGTGGCCCACTGTGATCCACCACCCACCATGACCCACTGCGACCCACCACCCACCGTGACCCACTGCGACCCACCGACTCAGTATGATCAACCGACCCTCTCTGCTCACTGCATTGTAGACAGTATCTTCTGAGGACTGGTAAATTTGTCTCCGTTTTACTTAAAAGACCTTCATTTCCCTTTCTTTTCTACTTGTTTCTGTCAACTTATCTGAGGTGAGTATATCTAACCAAGTGAAAAAAGAACTTCAGGCACTTTTGGATATTGATATTTTTAATAGTAATAATAACAATAGGACTTACACTACTACTTGGCTTTCGAGACCTGTGAGTTTTTAGAGCTAACTACTGGAAAAAAATACATTTTTGAATCACTGTAATATATAAATTGTTATATAAAAAAATGAATGTAACTATGTGTGCCTGATCATCACGGTCAAATTGCAAAGTCAAATGAAATTACTTTTGATATATAGTTAGGCCTTAATCCAAATTGGGATGTTATATTGCTTTTACTATAATGCATAATATCCTAAGGAGGTAGTGAGGATCCGAATTTTTGCAAAAAAAAATGAGTATCTCGCAAGCCGTTAAACTTACGGAGATGAAATTCAGTGTATTAACTCTTTATTGAAAATAAACAGAGTGTGTCCTAGCATTTTTTAAAATTCTCCTTTATGTGGAGGAGGAGGGGCACTTTCTATATATGGAGAATTGGTAGTGAGTTGGTTTGTAAAAATGATCGAAAACGATCGATGTTATTTAAGAAAAAAAAATAGAAACAAAAGATATAGTGCTTGGCTTCATATATCCATTGCTTTCTGCTATAATAATTGCTGAAGTTTATGTTTATTATATGGAGCGCTTACTACATAGGGCAATCAACCCATAAAGTTGTGAGAAAAATATGCATAAAATTTGTACTGTAAGCTTAATTACACGGAAATTTTAAGTTTGGATTGTACGCATAAATATATGGAAAATTTTACACTTTTTTCCCTTTACGTTGGTCTACTTACCTTAATTTGAAACTTTCAAATTTTATCCTTTTTTCCACTCAAAGTATTGATAATTCAACAAGGAAATAATTATACTATGATAATTTAATTTAAATTCATCGTAATTTGGCACATGGCAAACAGCAGTGTGGTAATTGAAGCGGAAGAAGGAGGGAAATTCCCATTCATCTCTGAACACTTTCCAGAAACCTCGTTCCCTTTCGCTTTCTAGAAGGGGTAGGGAACTTGGTAATAGCATCAAACCTTCATGTGTAAAAATTAAAATTATAAACAAATAAGAAATCATCAGTTTATCAGGCTTTAATTGATAATTTATTCACAAGATTTCCTATCGAAGGCGTGGTAGATGAAGTTTCAGTTCTCCATGAGTCGACATTGCCAACTGACATGGTCGATATGGAAAAGATGTTGTATGATAATAGAGAGATGATACTTCTTGCTGAATATTTCAAACCTGACCAAGAAAAATCGTTATCAGACTTAAGTCTAACAAGTAGATTGTCGATGAGAAGTTGCAGAAATCGAGTAGAAATATTATCAATTTCCACGACAGAGTGCGAACGGGGATTTCCCCTTATGAATTTACAGATGACTATTAGAAATACACTAAGTGCTCAAACATTGTCTAACTTGTTGCTCATCAATGTTAATGGCCCACCGCTAGACAAGTTCAAAGTAGACGAGCTACTTATTTATTGGCTGAAGGATGGACATCATTCCACTGCGGATGATTTACCGCCAAAAAGTTACCAACAGGAAATAAATCCGATTTCAGATTTGTTTTAAGGTGGAAAATTATAAGTTATGGAAAATGTATATGTGTATTACTAATGGCTTATTTGTGTTATTCAACTTTTTACCTAATTTTTAGTAAGTCTCTTCTTTGCTTTAGGTAAACTACTTTGAATAAATATTCATAATAATTTCAATTATGCATATTTGTAATTTAAATTTAACGTGGTGTTTTAGTGATTACACAAATTACAATTATGAACATACTTTATGGAGATGCTCTCACAGAGGGTACCCGAGCACCTTTATACCCTATGAACAACTGATTTTTCAAGTCTTTTGTGAGAAAAATACTGTGAACTGAGAAACCATAACCTTTTCCATATTGTACAGGAGTATTTTCCTGCAAATAGAAGTTTCTTGTGGAATGCGTTCAGAAATTAACACTTGAAAGAATACTCTCGTAGTATAAGTATATTTTAGGCACACACTAATTTCATCCACCTCGAACTGTTTCTATTTCCTCACTGACAAACACTTTACCATTTTATATCGTAAAGGTCAGATCCACTGTTATTGTAACAGAGTGGTGCTTGAGCGATTGACTAGAACTCCGATCAGTGACAATTTCACAGTCTTGTTTTATTACAAGTGTAAACTCTTTAGTCAGTTCAGAAGAGACCGTGGATCGTGTTCAGAGTTGATGACGATGGATTTTGGTGAGTCAGAGTAGGTCAAAGTGGATGAGAATGGTTCATGGTGGGTGGTGGGTCAGAGTGGGTCACCATGGGTGATGGGTCACGGTGGGTGGTGTGCCAGAGTGGGTCATGGTGGGTGGTGGGTCAGAGTGGGTCAAGGTGGGTGGTGGGTCAGAGTGGGTCACGGTGGGTGGTGGGTCAGTGGGTCGTGGGTCACGGTGGGTGGTGGGTCAGTGGGTCGTGGGTCAAGTTTTCATTGACCCACGCCAACTCTGGCACTGGAGGTATTGCCCCTCCAACTTTTAGACAAAAAGTAAAAATGCCACTTCTTTGATGGCCATTTACCAAGACCTGTCAAAATTTGCGAGACTGTACTGTAGGTCTTTCCCCCCGCAGCAGACGATTCCTAACTCCGCTTCTACATGTTTCTACGTTTTCATATGTGTATCTACTCAAATTTATAATAGGCTATATATTTGATAAGTAATAGAATTTTCTTCATTATTACAGTATTGTATACATGCATTTTTATTTAAATGGCTTTTAAGTTGACAGAAACAATTCACGATGTGAGTTTTCAAAACAACTCTTTTCGTAAGTAACTTGGTGGTTTTATTAATTAAGAGAATACGTACCATCTTGAACTACTTCCTCCTTATACTTCATGATTTCCTCTTCGATATAACGCTTCTCAATAGAGGGTGGTTTGCCTCGTTTTGATTGCATGATGAATTCTTGGTCGATCTACTTTTATTCCTCTAAACAGAAGTAAGAACTGGATACAAGATTTTTTTTTTTTTTAAAAAAAAGGCAAGAGGGAGGAGGATGAAGTACGCACTTGCTAAGTCATGTGATGTATAGAAGCAATCAAAAGCTTTAACCTTATCTCTAAACTAAATGGAAGACTAAACTAAAGATTACACTATAGACGAATTATATTCGGATTGTGAAATCTCACAATGAACCTCAGTTCCATAAAATTATTCCTCAAGACGGATGAGGAATTAAATCCAGGATGGGAAAATTAAACAAGTAATTGACAAAAAAGAATAAATAATGCTTTGTTTTTAAACTAAATGTATAAACACTGAAGAGAAAAATTCAAATTTGTCAAAATTGGTGGGGGTACAAATTCTAATTTTGGTGGTAAAAATTGGTACATATTGGGCACAAATTTTTGGTACCGTTTTTGTTCAAATTGGAAAGAAAAATAAATTGTGTGGGCCAGCTTGACGTCAAGATGATCCGCCATCAGAAGTTCGTTTTTTTCGAAATTGGTGGGGATACAAATTCTAATTTTAGTGGTACAAATTGGTACATATTGGGCACAAATTTTTGGTACCGTTTCTGTTCGAATTGGAAAGAAAAATAAATTGTGCGGGCCAGCTTGACGTCAAGCTGGCCCGCCATCAAATATTCAATTTTTTTGAAATTGGTGGGGGTACAAATTCTAATTTTAGTGGTACAAATTGGTACATATTGGGTACAAATTTTTGGTACCGTTTCTGTTCGAATTGGAAAGAAAAATAAATTGTGCGGGCCAGCTTGACGTCAAGCTGGCCCGCCATCAAAAATTCATTTTTTTTTCAAAATTTGTGGGGGTACAAATTCTAATTTTAGTGGTACAAATTGGTACATATTGGGTACTTATTTTTGGTACCATTTTTGTTCGAATTGGAAAGAAAAATAAATTGTGCGGGCCAGCTTGACGTCAAGCTGGCCCGCCATCAAATATTCAATTTTTTTTGAAATTGGTGGGGGTACAAATTCTAATTTTAGTGGTACAAATTGGTACATATTGGGTACAAATTTTTGGTACCGTTTCTGTTCGAATTGGAAAGAAAAATAAATTGTGCGGGCCAGCTTGACGTCAAGCTGGCCCGCCATCAAAAATTCAATTTTTTCGAAATTGGTGGGGGTACAAATTCTAATTTTAGTGGTACAAATTGGTACATATTGGGTACAAATTTTTGGTACTGTTTTAGTTTGAATATGAAATTTGTGCGGGCCAGCTTGACGGACGTATGTACAATCTGAGGTTTGAAATAATTCACAAAGAAAGAAACATTAGGCCATGTATTGCGGTTTCTCACATTTTCTTTTTCACGAGTAATGTTAAGATCACGGGGAAAAAATAGTGACTTTC
Organism: Thermobia domestica; assembly: GCF_964235325.1. NCBI lineage: Eukaryota > Metazoa > Arthropoda > Insecta > Zygentoma > Lepismatidae > Thermobia > Thermobia domestica. The sequence goes on from NC_137460.1 coordinate 235,102,343, forward strand.
TGAACCTATTTTGTTAAAGTTCTTGTAAAATTGAGAAAGTACTTAAAATAACAAGCAGCAGGTGGTCGAAATAGCAAAAAAATTTCACCGAATTTCGATAGTCGAACGCAATTTTTTTGCTGTTTTATCAGGCAGATATCGAGATAATATCTTGTTGAATGTCAGGATTATTACTTTTTATTCTTACATATACCTAGTAGGTACCTGTAGCCTCTATGCTAGTAGTGATTATTTTCAAAAATATTGTACGGGTAGCGTGGGACAAAACAAAATATCAGAATGCTGAATTTGAACATTATTTGGTGAAGGAGTGTTCTTCATAAGAGTGAAATGTAATTTATCTTTGCTACTGGGGACATTTTTATTCATATCCGATCGGAGAGAACCAAGTGAACGAGAAAGTATGTCTGGAAGTAACATTTTATGTTGGTTGCCAGGGACGTACGCAGGGGGTGGGTCTTGGGGGTCCGGACCCCCCCCCCCGAAATTTCGACTTTTGTGTAAATTTAGCGTAATTTTAGGGACAATTTATTTATTTTAATATAAAATACCCTCATATTGAGTTTGGACCGCTCCCGAAATAAATTCCTGCACACACTACTGTTGGTTGCCCAAACTTTCTTTCCCTTCTCTTGCTTTCTCTCTCTTTTCTAAATAACATGACATTTTTAGTTTGGCGGGAATTGGTCACATGCTATTAAAAGTCATGTTATACTTCTTTTTTTCATATCAGAATATGAGCAACTCTAAAGGTGTGACTTCATTTTTATAACCATCTTGACCTCTGTGTGTGTGTGTGGGGGGGGGGCTAATTGTCAAATATTAAATTTAATGTTAAATTCGTAGTCGAAAGACATCATGTTCGATTGGATTGGGTTTGAATTTAACGACCTCTCAGGCAGCGAGGCTATATGAGAAGTGAGATTTAAACTGCGTGAGCTTCTGCCGAGAATCGAACAGTATGTCCTGCGCCGGAGAAGCTTACGCTGATCATATAGCCACGGAGAAGCTCTCATCATTTGGGAATTCTAATTAGAAAGTATTGGATTTAAATACCTTTTCCACTATGTACTGAAAATTAATTATGAATTTTAATTAGGAAATAATATCTCGTTTTGTACAATAGAAAATATTAATTTAGCCGAAATCATGTATTGTATAGAAAGACTGAAACTAGATTGGAATGAAGATTTCTGATGAGTCTACCAGCAAACCTCAGCAACGATTCGCGAGGACAACTCAAGAACAGGCTTTCTCTTCTGAAAACAATAAGACCAGACTAGGGAGAAGGCCGTGGAAAGGGCAAGAGACCACCTGCTGCTCGAAAACCCTTTCATCTGACACCAGCCATACACTGACGTATTTTTCAGTCGTAGCCATAAAATTTCATGCGCTAGTCTTGTTAGCAGCTGTCAATACGTTAGTGTATGGGACCTGGCGTACGTTTACGTACCGAATTTTTATACGCTTGAAAAGTCTGGCTGCTTTTAACTTCGAGCGTAAATACGGCGCGTAAAAACGGCTCAGATGAAAGGGTTTTCGAGCAGCAGGTGGTCTCTTGCCCTTTCCACGGCCTTCTCCCTGGTCTGGTCTTATTGTTTTCAGAAGAGAAAACCTGTTCTTGAGTTGTCCTCGCGAATCGTTGCTGAGGTTTGCTGGTAGACTCACCAGAAATCTTCATTCCAATCTAGTTTCAGTCTTTCTATACAATACATGATTTCGGCTAAATTAATATTTTCTATTGCACAAAACGAGACATTATTTCCTAATTAAAATTCATAATTAATTTTCAGTACATAGAGGAAAAGGTATTTAAATCCAATAGTTTCTAATTAGAATTCGCAAATGATGAGAGCTCCTCCGTGGCTATATGGTCAGCGTAAGCTTCTCCGGCGCAGGACATCCTGTTCGATTCTCGACAGAAGCTCACGCAGTTTGGGTCTCACTTCTCATATAGCCTCGCTGTCTGAGAGGTCGCTAAATTCAAACCCAATCCAATCGAACATGATGTCTCTCGACTACGAATTTAACATTAAATTTAATATTTGACAATTAGTCCCCCCCGCACACACAGAGAGGTTAAGATGGTTATAAAAATGAAGTCACACCTTTAGAGTTGCTCATATTCTGATATTAAAAAAAAAGAAGTATAACATGACTTTTAATAGCATGTGACCAATTCCCGCCAAATTAAAAATGTCATGCTATTTAGAAAAGAGAGAGAAAGCAAGAGAAGGGAAAGAAGGTTAGGGCAACCAACAGTAGAGTACGCAGGAATTTATTTCGGGAGCGGTCCAAACTCAATTTGAGGGTATTTTATATTAAAATTCCTAAAATTGTCCCTAAAATTAGGCTAAATTTACACAAAAGTCGAAATTTGGAGGGGGGGTCTGGACTCCCAGGACCCACCCCCTGCGTACGTCCCTGGCAACCAACATAAAATGTTACTTCCAGACATACTTTCTCGTTCACTTGGTTGTCTCCGGTCGAATATGAATAAAAATGTCCCCAGTAGCAAAGATAAATTACATTTCACTCTTATGAAGAACACTCCTTCACCAAACAATGTTCAAATTCAGCTTTCTGATATTTTGTTTTGTCCCACGCTACCCGTACAATATTTTTAGAAGAAATCATTACCAGCATAGAGGCTACAGGTACCTACTAGGTATATTTAAGAATAAAAAGTAATAATCCTGACCTTCAACAAGATATTATCTCGATATCTGCCTGATAAAACAGCAAAAAATTGCGTTTGACTATCGAAATTCGGTGAAATTTTTTTTTGCTATTTCGACCACCTGCTGCTTGTTATTTTAAGTACCTTCTCAATTTTACAAGAACTTGTAACAAAATAGGTTCAGAAAGTCGCTATTTTTTCCCCCGTGATCCCTTAACATTACTCGTGAAAAAGAAAATGTGAGAAACCGCAATACATGGCCTAATGTTTCTTTCTTTGTGAATTATTTCAAACCTCAGATTGTACATATATTTAAATTTAATAGACCTAATAATCCTATTTCACCATTAATGCTCACATACTAAGTCTAAATAGCACAATCATTGTACTGCTCGCTTTAGTGTGCTTGCTTTTCAGCCTAAAAGTTCTAGTTCAATCCAGGGTACCAGCTATGTTGAATATTTTTCAACATTTTATTATATCTCGTCATGATGGGGACTGTACCAACACTTATTTGAAAAACTTAAGTAGACTCAAAACAGAACATACCTAACACCAAAATTGAAATGACACCCATTTGCAGGAAACAGGATTACACTCACAATAGTTCATGTTAACTTGTAGTATGCCATTAAAGCATTTCTCAACTTTTGTGGTGTGGTTACTATCAATTCTTCCCAGATAAACGTTAACTTAAGGTCTATTACCACAAAATATTAAATAACAATGAATATCTGACACTTAAATAATTTCTTTCACGAACAACTCAATCATTTTACTGAGCTCCTCTGTGGCTAAACGGTTAGCGTGCGTGTCTTTGGCGTGGGAGATCCAGGTTCGCTTCCCGGTGGGAGCTCATGTGGTTCGGATTCCATGTTAATCAGTAGGTCTCGTCTCATATAGCCTCGCTGCTGAAAGGGACGTTAAATTCAAAATCAACTTAACTTAATCGTTTTATTATGTTTATAAGTAGCATGTCCATCAATGTCAGGAGAATTTATATAATAATTGACACAACTTCTTACTTAATAGTGTTATTTTAGTGTCATTTTTACTACTAGAACTTCGAAATTAATTGATATTTAATTGTTTTCAGTTTCGTGTAACATACAAGTTTGTTTACAGTTTTCTTTTTACTTTCTGCTCAATTCCTTATAACTACGCTTTCTTACAGTGAAATATGTCTTATCCAATGAATACAAGAATTATGAGTATTAAAAACATACAATTCGACAGATCTTTACACTGAGAAAAATGAAAATCTATATATATAAAAGAGAACGTACAAATCCTTTGTCCGCTCATCACGCTAATACGGCTGAACCAATTTCTTTTATTTTTGGGGGGTTATTAGGATTTGGACCCTAGATGGTTTTTATCATATCACTTTAATTTTCAATTACCAGTGTCTTGAGATAATTGACCATTCAGGTGTCCATTACGTACAAATCCTTTGTTAGTTCATCATAGGTATAAAAATAAACGTATTTATATGCAACCCGCATGACCGTGTCACTCGGCGGGTTAACATAAATGACAGGCGTTATAATGGTTTTTATCATATCACTTGAAAGCGAAAAAGTAAAAATTATCTAAGTAACAAAGTTTATTGCGTTCGGGGGTGACCGCAGCGAAGCGGGGCGGGTTAACATAAATGACAGGCGATATAATGTTAACATTTACTGCAATCTTCTATGGTTTTTATCATATCACTTGAAAGCGAAAAAGTAAAAATTATCTAAGTAACAAAGTTTATTGCGTTCCGGGGTGACCGCAGCGAAGCGGGGTGAACGCTGCTATCTATATATATAAAAGAGAACGTACAAATCCTTTGTCCGCTCATCACGCTAATACGGCTGAACCAATTTCTTTTATTTTTGGGGGGTTATTAGGATTTGGACCCTAGATGGTTTTTATCATATCACTTTAATTTTCAATTACCAGTGTCGTGAGATAATTGACCATTCAGGTGTCCATTACGTACAAATCCTTTGTTAGTTCATCATAGGTATAAAAATAAACGTATTTATATGCAACCCGCATGACCGTGTCACTCGGCGGGTTAACATAAATGACAGGCGTTATAATGGTTTTTATCATATCACTTGAAAGCGAAAAAGTAAAAATTATCTAAGTAACAAAGTTTATTGCGTTCGGGGGTGACCGCAGCGAAGCGGGGCGGGTTAACATAAATGACAGGCGATATAATGTTAACATTTACTGCAATCTTCTATGGTTTTTATCATATCACTTGAAAGCGAAAAAGTAAAAATTATCTAAGTAACAAAGTTTATTGCGTTCCGGGGTGACCGCAGCGAAGCGGGGTGAACGCTGCTAGTTTAAAATAAAACAAATCTGTTTATTTTCTGAACCAGTAAATGGAAACTCTTCCGACATAGATTGCTACAAATCATTGGTTCATAAGTTGTGAAACAAATGTAATAATAATAATAATAATAATAATAACAATAATAATAATAATAATAATAATAATAATAATAATAATAATAATAATAATAATAATAATAATAAATTTAAACGAACGAATGGATTTGGTTCAAAGTGTCTTTAATGAGTTAACAGTTTAAACTTCATTTGAAAAAGAAATCTGAACTAAGATTGGTTGAGTTGATTTTAGTTTAGCGTCCCTTTCGGCAGCGAGGCTATATGAGACGTGGACCTACTGATTAACGTGGAATCCGAACCACATGAGCTCCCGCCGGGAATCGAACCCGGATCTCCCGCGCCAAAGGCGCGTACGCTAACCGCTTAGCCACGAGGGAGCTCTGAACTAAGATTGGGTAGCTCAGTTAAGTTTAATAAGCAGTTGGATGTTTGTACCAACATGTAGTGAAATTTAAACAAACCAGTCGTTCAGAATAGTTTAACTTTGTTTGAAAATAACCTAATCTGAGTTGAATTGGAGAATAGAGTGTTGTGATTAGCTAATGTTTGGACCAAATTTGACTAAGTTCGAAATTAAATAAATTAAGGTCTATATTGTGGTAAAGCTTCGTGATAATATGCCAAATATTATAGTTACGCCAAATTCATGAAACAGCTATAATCATGAAACAGCTAAAATTATTTGCAGTTTCTTATGTTCCCATATAACATACACGTGCAAACCTTTTTTAAAAGACAAATTTAATATTTAGTATACTAAATAACTATAATAATTTTAATCAAGCGTTAAATTTATCTTACTTTCCGTTATCAATTGTAGTTGCGCAAAAACACAGATCTATTCGCTTGCAATGGAAAGTACCAGTGACGGCAATTGGGTATGAACACTAAAAAGGGGGACAAAACACTACTAATAGTAAAGGGCATGTAATTAGGTTATAGTGTAAAGCCAAAAAAGTGGGGGCAGCAATTACCTTCACGCCCCTAATCGCCGATGGACAGCACATTTGTTAATAATATTCCTAATTTAAGTTAATTTTAAGACTTTGTTGAGGAATAATTTTAGTAGTATTTAATTAGATCTATACGCTTTTATTTGAATCACTTCCCTTCCGATTTACAATTAGTTTCATTATATTTTCATTAACTGTTAATCATCCAACGATGCGTTCAAACGTAGAATATTCACTAATAGTCATTACATTGGCCAACAACTTAAATTAATTTGTTTATAATTAATTAAATTATTTTTTAAAAAACACCAAATTTGTTATATTTAATTTGAACATGTGGTTTGGTCCAGTCATTTGAATCAATCATTTTTTAATTTAAAAGTTGGTTTACATCGATCAAAAGTGTCTGCTTACTGTGTCAACAGATTTTCAGTAGACCTTACATTGAATGCTGTGAATTTCTTATATCTTATACACTAACATGAGAGGCGGACATAGGGCGTATTGTGAAATTATATACTCAGAAAAAATGTATGTGGCGTACTTAAAAACGTAGGTTACATATGTAAATCACGTAGTTTTAGGACTTAACGTACAGCAAATGTATAACTGAAAAAAGTACATTTTATACATACTTTCCGCATACATGTTTCGAATAAACGTACTTTCTGTACGAACGAAAGAACTGTATATAGGTGGTCAGGATCTCACATACAGATATACGCATGTAACATACAACTGGCGTATGTAACATACGTATAGGTATGTGATATATGGAAGACTGTTAGATGTCATACATCCTGCAACGGAATGATGTAACATCTAAGCGGGGAAAGTCTGTAGCATATGGATAACGTATGCTCCGTGCAGGTTTCTGTAGTAAACATAATAATTCCGTATAATTGTACAATATACCGCTGTCCGGATAACGGACTTTTCTCAGTGTATTAATTAATAAGAATTTGCGTCCGGTGAAGGAGAATATTAAAAGTTCGAAAAATTATATATATATATATATATATATATATATATATATATATATATATATATATATATATATATATATATATATATATTACAATAATGAGGAATATCACAGTCGAATCGATAAGTGTTAGTAAACAATACAAATGTTTAGAAGGTGGATGAAAAACAGAGCTGCAGCTGGAGATTTCGGCGCCAGGGGCGAAGTAGAATTCGGCGCCCCTCACTCACCTTATCAAGCTTCCTTCCTTTATTTATTTGCAAATAAGAGAAACAGCTGTTCTTGTTATGCTACGTTGAATTTTTATCATGCTGCTTGCGCAGACTATTGCAACAACTAAAAGTGATCATTCTCTATTCTTTTACAAATAAAAGCTGTTTTCAAGAGGCTTATTTTGGACTTTTTGTTAAACTTACAAAACTGCCTTTGCTGTACACAAATCCACTTTGAGAAAAGTTATAAAAATTTACAACTTTTTATGTTTCATACTATATATAAGAAATGAAATTTTAATACGTTAGAAACTATGTGATTTAAAAATGTTCGAAATGAGTAACAGCATCAATTTTCAGTAATAATTGTAAACTTTTGTAATTTTATTCTGTATGTGACCACATAAAGAATATTTTAATTTTGATCGTTTTACGGTCAAAAATATTTTGTGAAATGTAACGGAAACTCTGAAGAGACAGTATTTGTAAATTTCTTAATATTGATCGATGGAGGTAAAGAATATGTTTAATGTTCGTACTTGAAATTCAAAATGTAGTTTGGCTACTACATACACTATGTAATCAAAAGTATCCGGACACCCAAAAAACATACGTTTTTCATATTAGGTACATTGTGCTGCCACCTACTGCCAGGTACTCATTATCAGCGACCTCAGTAGTCATTAGACATCGCGAGAAAGGAGAATGGAGCGCTCCGCGGAACTCACGGACTTCCAACGTGGTCAGGTGATTGGGTGTCACTTGTGTCAGAAGTCGGTACGCGAGATTACCACACTCCTAAACATCCCTAGGTCCACTGTGTCAGATGTGATAGTGAAGTAGAAACGTGAAGGGACACGTACAGCACAAAAGCGTACAGGCCGACCCCGTCTGTTGACTGACAGAGACCGTCGACTGTTGAAGAGAGTCGTAAAGTGTAATAGACAGACATCTATCCAGACCATCACACAGGAATTCCAAACTGCATCAGGATCCACTCCAAGTACTATGACAGTTAGGCGTGAGGTGAGAAAACTTGGATTTCATGGTCAAGTGGCTGCTCATAAGCCACACATCACGCAAGTAAATACCTCGCTTGGTGTAAGGAGCGTAAACATTGGACGATTGAACAGTGGAAAAACGTTGTGTGAAGTGACGAATCACGGTACACAATGTGGCCATCCGATGGCAAGATGTAGCTATGGCGAATGCCCGGTAAACGTCATCTGTCAGCACGTGTAGTGCCAACAGTAAAATTCGGAGGTGATGATGTTATTGTGTGGTCGTGTTTTTCTTGGATTGGGCTTGCACCCCTTGTTGTTTTGCGTGGCACTCTCACAGCGCAAACTTACATTGATGTTTTAAGCACCTTCTTGCTTCCCCTGTTGAAGAGCAATTCGGGGATGGCGATTGCATCTTTCAACACGATCGAGCACCTGTTTATACTGCATGGCCTGTGGCGGAGTGTTTACACAACCACAACATCCCTGTGATGGACTGGCCTGCACAGAGTCCTGACTTGAATCCTATAGAACACCTTTGGGAGTTTTGGAACGCCGACTGTGCCAGGCCTCACCAACCTACATCGATACCTCTCCTCAGTTCAGTACTCCGTGAAGAATGGGCTGCCATTCCCCAAGAAACCTTCCAGCACTGATTGAAAGTATGCCTGCAAGGGTGGAAGCTGTTATCAAGGCTAAGGGTGGGCCAACACCATATTGAATTCCAGCAGTACCGATGGAAGACGCCACGAACTTCTAAGTCATTTTCAGCCGGGTGTCCGGATACTTGTGATCACACAGTGTATGTTTAAAATTATAGTACTTACTTAATTTCTTAATGACTGAAAATTATGAATTTAACTTTTAAATAGCTTGTCAAGTCACACTTCGAAATTAAAACTTGGTTTGTTTGTACTTGGAGACGGTTGACTTTCCTTCTTTTTGTTGACCCTTTCATTAAGGACTAGATTCTACGAGAGCAGCAGATGTGCTGAGCATATATTACCCAATAGCAGTGTGCGAATTAGGTTGTGCATATTTGAAGGGGGATAAAATAGTTCCTAACAGATAATTAAATTTAGAATAAGAATACTTTAAAATTATGGTTTAAAATATAAATAAAAAGTTGTGCCAACTTTTTATAGCCGGGAGGGCGATATTTGTTACGTGTGATGAGATCACATTATATATAAAAAAAAAAGTTATAATGTCAATGATATCCTAGAAGGTTATGTTTTCAGTACCTACACTTCAGGGCACTAGAGCGCCTCTAGCGGAAATCTCAGAAAACACATACGTTCGAATGAGCTGTAGGTAGTTTGAACAGCCATTCGAAACGATATGTCGAACTGGGCAAGGTTTATCTCTGTTTAATGTGAATCTTTAACGGTTATCTTGGAAGTGGTTTAGTCGAAATATTATCGTGATATATATATATTTCAAGAATTATGTGAAATTGTTAATAGTTATCAAAAAATCAACCTATTAATTTGAGAGAGTTCTATATTCGATACCGAAATATCTATAATTGGTGTGAAAATTTGAAAAGCTTGTTAACAGAGGTTATTCGAAACAGTCCTCCTGAAGGTGTTAGATGGTTGTTCAAAGCATATTTAATTGGATGAGTGTTAAATCTTGATTATTTAATATTCTCTATATATATTGTTAAATTTTTTCCTGCAGATCAAATATTGTATTTATAATTGGATTTATAAAAATTACGGGGTATTATATTTATTATATTTATTGGATTCATTATCGAAAGTTGTATTCTTGTTCAAAAGAAAGCATAGTACCAGTCAACTCAGATATATATTTTTGGATTTTCAATTTTGCTTAAAAATTGTTGATATTTTATTATAGATTTTTCTGTATTGCATATTTAATTTTTCATGAATTTTGTTATAAAATTTATCAAGCTAGAAAATCAGTTACTTTTACTTATCCAAATTACCTTAGTATTTCACATTTTTTTTTTTTTTTTTTTTGAATATATGAAGATAATAGCAGTTTACTGGTAATATTTAAGCGAGTTCTAGTCTGAAATACACTCTAAATATAGAATAACTACCGATAATTCTGCATGGAAATTTTTAAATGCTTACTTGCAAGATATAGCCATTATATATAGAAATTACGAATCCCGCATACTAATAATTGTCCTGCTTATTACAACCAGCGGCCCAGGACGGAGCACATAGTGGCACGTTACAAAGTTGATTGCTTTGTGAGGGACCAATGTTTCAATTTGTTGCTTTTGGAAGGGATTAAAACAAAATAGAAGGAAATTCCGCCCGGGGATTCGCACCCTGCCCTAAAGGCATGAGTGGCTCAAGCTGGATGGTAGGCCCTGGTTCCATGAGATATGTTACGCCACAGAGGGTAGATTTATTTATTTATTTATTCGAGAAATCTAACAAATTTAGTGAGAAAATTTATTAAATTGAATTACTGCTTTCGCAAAATCATGGATTTAGCTTTTGTTTTTCTTTCTTTCTTTCTTTTTCTTTTTTTTTTAATCTGTCTGATTTAACTTTGTTAAAACATTCTATGGGAATTTTCACATTCCGATACTATGAAAAGAAATAAAAAGTACTCCTACATTGAATATCACTTGCTAGCCCAAATGTTTCTATTGTTTTGTTCTTTCTTTTTATTCGTTTCCTTAATAGCATAATGTTTATAGGACATGCATTTAAAACATAGATCTGTCCTGTTCAAACAACTTGAGCAAACTGGAAAACGACCGCGTGCTGAAACAACAGGCAAAAGGAAGAGCGAAAACTGACCGTTTCTTTTCTTCTTCTTTTACGCGCCTATTTTTACGCTAGGTGTATGGGCCAACTTACGGACCGAAATTTACGACATCATTTTACGGACCGAAAATGCGCGCTGAAAATACGCTAGTGTATGTTGGCCTTGAGCCGTTTTTACGCGCCGTATTTACGCTCGAAGTTAAAAGCAGCCAGACTTTTCAAGCGTATAAAAATTCGGTACGTAAACGTACGCCAGGTTCCATACACTAACGTATTGACAGCTGCTAACAAGACTAACGCATGAAATTTTATGGCTACGGCGGAAAAATACGTCAGTGTATGGCAGGTATAACAGGTGACCTACCGCTCGTGAACCGTGAACCATGATCAAAAATAAGGAAACTGAGAATATAACCGTATTAAACTGCACGAAAATCAGTAGAACGTAAATAATAAATATATATATATATATATATATATATATATATATATATATATATATATATATATATACGTACATTCTTTTCTACATCTACCGCCTCTGTTCATGATTATTGGCCGCCGACTGATCACCTACTCCAGATGAATTTCGAGATCAAACACGGCACATTCAATAATAATGTTGGTAAAATTATCAGAAGAATGTATTGATATCGCTTTGCAGAGGACTGATCATCTCTTTATGGTAGTCAATGAAGTTTAAACATAGACTATTAAAAAAACAGTTTAAATTATCCACTTTGGCATTGTCTATTGAAATAGGCAAATTTCACACTTTTGGATCAAACGATGCAATATATTTTAATCAAAAATTTTCTTGTAGGACTTATATCTGGAGAACTACATATATATCTAGTGTAGCCAAACTCAAATTATCACTTAACTCAGTATGATGTGCTTATTCCGTAGAAAATACGAAAACTTGATTTACGGGTCCTTCAAGAATTTTGTGGTCCCTGATTCAAAAACTAATTATTGGCCAAGATCGCAATCTTTTGATCCATTTTTGGTTTTCCTAAAATTCTTGTTCAATAGTCTTAATAGGATTATTGTAATAACTAGAAATGAACTACTGTAAATAATTAAAATGTAAATTTCACTTTATTTACTTTATTTGAGAAGAATTTTATTCCTAAAATATTCGTTCAACTGAGGTGGAAGTGCACATGTTTCAAATTGCTTTATGTGAGTCCAGTGGTAGTTTTATTTATTGTATTGTGTAAAATAGTAGATCTAAAAGTACAAAAAATAGAAAAATACAGTCTTAAAACTCCTCTCGTTCTAATAAGAACTTTTCCTTTTTTCCGGTTTGTTTTTCGTACATCTTACCCAGTCTCGGACTGGGGGATATAGGGCCCCAGCAGGAGCCTCACTTGGAGACAGTGCCGTGCCCGGGGCGAAAGTATACGACGGCGCCCCCATAAATATATTTTAAGTAATTTTTCCTATCTTTTTTCTTTTTTCTCCCGATTTTTCGCCCTCCTTACATCAGCACTCGGGGCCATCACCCCCCACGGCACGGCCCTGGTTCGAGAATCCCATCTTCTCTTCTCATGTAGCATGCAGGAATCTCACAAAGTTTAACAGTCTTGTAAAATATTTGCGATGGGGGGTAGATTTACTTCATAAAGCTGTCTGCTTCATTTACGCGAGGTAATGGGGCCCCAAGGAAGGAACCTGTTCTGCTTCTTTATGGTGTTGCAATAACTTGTCATACGATTAACAGAGGCAGGGGCGTCACTTAGGAGGCAGGAGGGGGCAAATGCCTCCAAATAGTTTGATGAATAAATATACTTTAATTGATTGTCTACTGATATACTAATACAAAACGTGAAAATCATATCAGTGGTGCTTTCGCCCCCCTCCAGCGAAGTCTGAAATGACCCTCCTGAACAGAGGGCCCCGTTTATAAAAGTCTCATTTCGACATTCACTGGGCCCGAATACACATTTAGACAATATGATGCTGGGACCTCATTCTTCATATTGTTTAAATATATTCTTACTAGGCTACAAACAATGGATCCCAAACAAAACTTTATTATAATGTTAGTTTCATTTTAATAATGAGACCCTAAGACTACTTTCAATACTGGGAGCCATCGAACTCTGGAAACGGGACAAACTATGAGTAACTATCCTCCAACACAGCAGACATGTTTTTTAAATCTTACTTTCCATGTTATTCAATATATATGATTGCCAGCCCTGAATTCAGCACCAAAAGAAACAGTGAAAAAGAGGATGTTTATTGGCAGACCGTATACGGGATGAGAGATAAACGAGGGCAAAGTGCGAAGATAGAATGTAGAAAATGCCTAGAAATGCCATGTTAATTGTGAAACAAGTGGAGGGATTGACGTCAAATGTTGGATATGATGAATGCATGTAGAGCTCCAATGAATAGGAGTAATGTAAATCGTGACGGATATCTATGTTGGACTTAGCCAAGAAGAATATACGGGAAAGGGATCATGTGACATATGGCTCTTGACGCACACCGTCTATTAAAATCAACAGTGGCCAATACAGTTTGAGACCTCCGCAACAGGAGGCGTTCCACGCTATGGCAATGTATCAATACTGTTGTAAAGGTGACGTGAATGAGGGATTACAGACTCTGTAATGCGGTCCATGAGCACATTGTATGCACGAGGGATAGAAAAATTAGAATCGAATCAAGAAGAATGTTTGCAACGTGTAACGGAATGAGAAGTAGTTCCACTGGATGACCTTGCACAGACACTTGTTCCATTCAGGGTTCTGATATATTAATGACCCTCTCCAACAAAACGTACCGGTTATAACACTGGTGACTCTTCTCATAACCAGTTACATACAATTGGCAGTTAAAACACGTTATGCCTACTCAGTGGAGCTCTACGTGCGTTCCTCATACTTAATATTTGACTTCAATCCCTCTACTCGTTTCAAAATTAACATGGCATTTCTAGAAATTTTCTATGTTCTATCTTCGCACTTTGCCCTCATTTATCTCCCACCCTGTATACGGTCTACCACTAAACACTCTCTTTTTCACTGTTTCTTTTGGTGCTGAATTCAGGGCTTGCAATCATTTTCAGCAATTGAAGTCACCAAATCGGAATGGTCTTTTCCAGTATAGGTTCTGAGTTAAATACGATGTTTCTCATCAGCCACATTATAATTTGACGAAGCAAAAGCTTAAGTTAATGTTAGTTGGGAAAGCTGTTACACATCGTTATTTAAAGATAAATATTGTGCTTCGATTTGAGACTGTGTTACTTCTAGTTTGAATGTCTACAGCAAAACTAACATAAACCAGATAATTAATGTTCTCGGTCTCCAAGTTAAGTAAGAAGCACGCAAAAAAAAAAAAAAAAAAAAAAAAAAAAAAGTTAATCTTAAAAAGTTTGAACACAAGAACAACCGATTGACAGACTATTCCTCAAACCGTTCAACTGCCTTTGATCCTACCTCAACTATTCTTTTCACTTCTGTGAAGAGTACTTTCTTGCTACACGCTAGTTTTAGCTTACTATCAGACACTTCTGAGTTTCCGGCGAATAATGGAAACTTTCAACTCTTGCAGCACATAGAGGTCTTTTTCGTACAAGTTACATATTATCTTACACGTGTTAGATTCATAATAACTTAGATAAAACAGGTTGAATACGTCAAGTAATTTGAGTTAGAATGATTGTAAATGTTTTCACAATTAGGATTTTGGATATGCAAACTGAACGTGGGGATTTACTTTCTTCATATTGTGCATTACCTTTCTAAGTAAAAATGCATGTTTTTCTCAGGATAGTATCTTTTGTCCGTTACTATGAGAATAAAATCTGTACACGTACGAGTCTACAATTCTGAAATGTATTTAAATGTTTTAAAACTCTGAAGGGCACAATCCTTAACTAAGTCTATAAATGTATTATCTTTTCCTTTGCAGTTCAGAGATGAATGAGAAATATTATCATAATTAGTAAAAAGAATTTTAGGAATTATCAGAAAAATGTATCAAAAGATTGCAATTTGGACCAATAATTAGTATTTAGATCAGAGACCGCAAAATTTTTGAGCGGCCCCTAAATCGAGGTTTTCTTTTCTTTTTTTTTCTTTTTCTTTCTTTTTTTTTTTATACGGAATAAGCACATAATGCTGGGCTAACTGATAGTTTGGGTTTGGCTGCACTTCTCCAGATATAAGACGTAAAAGAAAATTATTTTTGATTGAAATATGTTACATCTTTTGATCCAAATAAAGAAAATTCCTTTGTAAGCAAGAGAATAGCAGTTACCAAACGTTATTTAATGTACTAGAAGCATTCAAAAAGTTTTGCACAGATGGTTGTAATATTATTATTAGTAGCAATATGGTGATGAAATACGAGGTGTGGCAATTAAATAACGAGACTGCCCACCTTCTATCGCGCAGAATCGTGGAGGGGTAGGTAGCTAATGATGTGTTGTTGATCTTGAACCTTCATGTGTTGTTTGTTTCATAATTCTGAAAGGTTTTTTTTTTTTTTTTGTTTTTGTTTTTGTAGGCTTGAATGAAGAGGACAGTGTTCTGTAGTAGTGCCGGAATCATGGTGAACAGTAAAGTTGAGCAGCGCATTAATATCAAATTTCTGGTGAAATTAAACAAAACACCGACGGAACGTTGTGCAATGTTAAAAGAGGTGGATGGTGATAATGCTATGTAACATGCGCGAGTTTTCGAATGGCACAAACGATTTTAAGAAGGTAGGAAGGAGGTTGAACATGATGAACGACCCGGCCGCCCTTTGAGTTGTTCAAGAACGGAAGGAAATGTTCAAAAAATTAATGAACTTGAGCGGAAAGACAGACGTCTGAGCATTCGGATGATCGCAGACATGACGAACATTAACAAAGAGACAGTAAGACAAATTTTGCATGACAATTTAAACATGATAAAAGTTTGTGCAAAAATTGTCCCGAAAAACCTCTCTCAGGAACAAAAAGGCATTCGAAAGACCATTTGCTGTGACGTCACGGAACGACTCAAAGCAGAACCAGACTTGCTAACACGTGTCATCACATCTGATGAAACATGGATTTTCCAGTATGACCCCGAGACTGAGCGTCAATCCATGCACTAGAAGACTCCCACATCGCCAATAATGAAAAAAGCACGAATGAGTAAGTCCAATGTGAAGGCAATGCTCATCGTTTTTTTTTTTTTTCGATATCAGAGATACTATCATGACTGAATGGGTGCCTCAGGGTCAAACGTTGAATCAGACCTACTACAAAGAAGACCTAATCAAGCTGAGAGAAAGAATAAGGAAAAAGAGACCGGATTTGTGGAAGAAATATGCATGGATCCTCCACCAAGACAATGCGTCTGCCCATAATGCACTTTCTGTGAAGTAGTATTTTTTTGCAGCCAAGCGCATTCCTGTGCTCGACCATCTTTCGTATTCCCCAGACCTGGCTCCCTGTGGATTATCTGTTCCTAAAAGTGAAAAGTGCATTGAAGGGATCACATTTTCAGTCTGTGGAAGAGGTGAAACGAAAAACGGCATAGTTGCTGAACAAGGTGACATCTGATGACCTACGAACTACAGCATTGCTTTGAACAATGGATGGCACGTATGCAGCGGTGTATAGATGGGGAGGGGAGTATATTGAAGGGGATAACAGTCAATTGTAACTTTCTTTGCAATACATCACATTTATGACACCAGTCTCGTTATTTAATTGCCACACCTCGTATTATGCCCTGAATGCATTTTGGTAAAATTCAGATAGCTGACTTCTACATTATTGTTTCACACAAGAAATGAAGGCCTCGTTACTTTCGAATGTTCTTGCTCGCAGGTAGATCTTCTGGCGAACAAAGAGGAAGAAATCCGAAGGTGCCAAGTTCGGACTATAGGAAGGCTGAGGGACGACTTCCCATCCCGTTTGCATGATTTTCTGTATTATCGTGGATTGTGGGGCTTGGCATTGTCACAATGGAGTTTGATGACCTTACCTTGCAGCTCCAGTTTCTTCTTCTGAAGAGCACGTCGTACCTTATCCAGTAGAAAAAAGATAACGCTCCTTGTTAATTGTGGAGTCTTCTTCCAAAAAGTCCATGAAAATGACACCTCACAGATCCCAGGAAAAGGAAGCCATAATTTATTGGCCTGATATGGAAAGTCTAGGTTTTATAAACTGCTGCAACCAACAATGGACACCAGCGCGGTCCGATGTGTGGTACCCATAAACTAGCAACAACTTCCTGTAACTTGATGTGCCTAAATTACCAATGGTTTTGAACATTACCGACTGTTCTCGGAGTCTGATGTCTACTTCAGTGTCCATTGTGGTTTATCTATGGACAATATGAAAAAAGAAAAAAACAATTATTACTATTTTGAATCCAAAGGATTAAAGTGCAAAACTTATTGAACGCCCTTTGTACTTAAGAATGGGCGGAGTCTTAACACTATTTTTTTTCTATTTTTTTTTTATTATTTTACGCAGCGTGTGTATATCGACCTCAATTGAACGAATATTTTAGGAGTAATAGTGAAATTTACATATTAATTACAGTAGTTCATTTCTAGTAATCTTAAAATAGTTCAATAATTATTTTTAATGAACTCCGTATGTTGAAGCATCTCACTGTGAGATTTATTACACTCTTGTCTATCTTCACCCTATAATTTACTACTTTGTTGTAGACTCCCTACAACCAGTTCGAGGCTGGTAACCTACCTGGTAACTAATGGGGCGTTTACACTTGGTCGATTTAGTCGCACGACTAAATCGACTCGCTGCATTTGCCACTAAATCGAAGCAACTAGGCCGAATCAGATCGATGGATGTGTTCAATTATTTCAACCACAGAAAATAGAACGTCTTTCAATTCAGTTGCCAGTCGATTAGTCGCCTTCGATCAACAAGCGATTAAGTTGAAGTCCCGTTTACACGGTCGATTAAGTTGAAAGTGACGTCAATTCAACAAAATCGAACGCAAATCAACTAAGTGTAAACGCCCTTTAAGAGGGCAGGTTAAAAATATGGAGATAAAGGAAGATGCTTTATCAGCTCCAACTGCTTCATTTAAGGGGGTTCGCTTCATAACTTGGTTAATATTGCATGGTTATTAGTACAATATACGGTTGTCCTTTAATTGATTTTAACTTTCCTTCAACGCTCACACTGAGATGGATCGGGATATGTGAATCTAGTTCAAAAGTATTCGAGAAAGATTACTAAGAAATGGGCATAGGGTAACGTAAAGACAGTTGCTACGTGACGGATTATGGTCATTCAAAAATTTACATAGAATCAAATTCACAAAAAAGTTTTTTTTTTGTTTCTGCGGCCATCAACCTTCAAGGTCTCTAAGCCGTATAGTTAATTCTAATCAATTATGATGTATTTTAAAAGTTTGACACTACAAATAAATTACACCAATTTTCTCAGCAAGGCATTATTTATTAGATTGAAACTTCTTCTTGTGTGCAAAATTTCGTTTTCCAATAGATCATCATCATAGGTATTCTGCCTTTATTGGCAGGTCACTTGCCGCAGCTGAGAAGCTTCCATGCTCCATGGTCCTCCGCTAACTTCTTCGTCTTCGCGTATGATCTTTCTGTTTTTGTATCATCCATTAATTGTAGTCTCCTTCGCCCTTCCCTCTCTTTCCGGCCACCATACCCTCTAGGACATCCCTCATGATACAATTTCTTCTTAGGCAATGTCCCAACCAGTTTCTCTTCCTCTTCCTAATAATATCTAAAAGTGTTCTTTTCTCACCCACCATTTCTAACACTCTCTCATTCGTTTTCCGCTCTACCCAACTCAACTAATTCTTTCCATTCTTCTCCATCCCCACATTTCGAAGGCTTCCATTCGATTTTCGTCACCTTTACGTAATGTCCACGTTTGCGCCCCATACAGTACAACCAGTGGCGGCGGTTGGACGTTAAAAGTGGGGGGGCAAGACATGATGTGAACAATTGTACCTAAGTATATCAATGTTAGATTTCCTGGTTGTTTCTAACACTGTTTGATGAAAGGTTGTATAACTAATAGGATACTATCTTTTTTCACTTAAAATACCGTATATCGTATTTCTATTTTATTAAGTAAATACATAAGAGCAATACTGCTAGGTACTAGTCCTTTATACTCTATAACAACGAAAGTGTAAGAAGAGATTTGAGTTCTTGATCATGCACATCTTAAAATTCTGTCAGGAAATCTGTGTAATCAGATTGTTTAATAAATTTGCAAAACAAATAAATAGAAGGGATAATATTAATCATAGTAATGAATAATGACGCTTGTTTTGCAGAAGTTATATTGAAACTGGGATTTAATGAACAACTTATACTTTTAATTTCACACATGCCATTAAATGAATGTTTTTACTCTTAGAAAATGAAATACGGTAAGTACTGCAAACATATGCTATGATATTTAAAGAAATATGCAATTGCAATTTAAGTGCTTTGAATTGCCAAAACGCAATTCCTGTAGCTTTCTTAACTCCACGGGAAGACAAATAACCAATACGTATCACGCAACGGCAAATATCATATGGCACCATTTTTTCTATGAAACAGTAATACATACAAAACCTTTACCAGGGTGCCCACTTTCTGGAAAATAAGTGAAAGTCAGAGAAAGGTCAGGGAACTAAAAATGTATCAGGTGAAGTGAGGGAAATGGCAGATTGGTTAGGGTAAGTCAGGGAAAAATCGATTTAGGTTCATTGTTCAATTACTGAATTTATGAAATAGGGTTGATTTCTTTACTGTTACTGGATGCAAAATGTGGTGTTCTCAATGATGATATTGAGGGAGTCAGTGTTCTCTGATGTAGTTGTTGAAACTAATTTTTTGCGAAAAACACATCTAGCTGCATCCTGGCATATTTGCTCAAAAGGGTAGACGCTGTCCTAGAAGAATTGCATGGTGCCAAGAGGATATCTGGACAAGTGGCTGAGAACGCGAAGAAAATAGTATCTCCAGCTCACATTGAAAGCTCGGATTGAAGCATTTAAGGAACACTCGAATAAATTCATGGTCAATGACAGAGATGGTATTGAACTTGATGAGGGTTTTTTTTTTTTTTTTTTTACTTAGTCTTAGGAAATATGAAGAACTTCGTTGACTTATGGTCAGTTATGAAATTGTGTTTTATCTTCTTTCACGGAAACGCATTTTTTGAAAGTGGTTTCACAATAAATAAAATTCTCATTGTTGACAACTTACAAGAAGAATCTCTGGTGGCTCAACGGATCATATATGATTCTGTGATGAGAATAGGTGGATCATCAGGATTAATAATTACAAGAGGTATGGTAAATTCAGTGAGAAGTTCAAAGAGACAATATCAGGTGTATTTGGAAAAGAAAAGAGAAATAAATGCTGGAGACGAGACGAGGAGAGAGAAACGGAAGATTCAGCAACAACTAAAGGAGCTGGAGGAAGAAAAGAAGAAAATTAAACTGCGGAGACAACAAGAAGGATATTCAGATCAATGAGAAGAAAACAATGCGAGAAAGGATGGGAAAAAATTCTAAATGGGTTGCATTTAACAACTGCTTTATTACAATAGGCAATATTATAATGCTGTGTAATTGGTATTATAATGTGTAATTTTTTTCATATCTTAAGTACTCTGTATACTGCACACTTTCGTTTGTAACTTTACATTTTGTGTAATATTTAAATATGTAGGCCTAATCAATATCGGCTTAATGCACATGTTTGTAAATTTACATTCCTTTGGAAAGAGAATTAAAAAAAGAAAGAAACAGAAGCGGAAGAAAACAAGGCCAACTATTTTGGGGAGCGTGGAGGCTGGGGATTCTTTCTTTTTTCTATATTTTTAAGTTATTCGGGGGTCAGTGAAATCTGGAATTTTCTTCATGGAAAGTCAGGGAAAAGTCAGAGGTATTTTTTTCTAAATTGTGTGGACACCTGTTTACATTTCCAAATGAAACTATATAAATTAGGGCCTCACTTTAAAAAGTGGGGGGGCAACTGCCCCCTCTTGTCCCCCCTAATCGCCGCCCATGAGTACAACACTCCACACGAAGAATTTTATGAGTCTTTTTCTCAACTCTTTATTCAAGGTCCCACAAAACAGACTTTTCTTTCTCCTAAAGGCTTCTTTCGCCATTCATATCCTTGCTTTTATTTCACGTTCGCATTTCATGTCATTACTAAGAATACTACCCAGATATCGAAAACTTTCACTTGTTCTATTTTCTCCCCTCCTACTTTTATATTTGACAAAGACCCCTTCGTTCCAATCACGATGGCTTTTGTCTTTCTAACATTTATTTTCATCCCATATTCTTCAAAGCCCCTTCTCATTTTTTCTAACATTTTATTGATTTTCTTTTCAGGTTATGCAACAAGCGCAATATAGTCTGCAAATCTTATACATCTAATCATTCTACCTCCTACCGAAATGCCATCATCATCATGTAAACTCTTTTTCACTATCTGTATTTCCATTTTCCAATCGAAGGCTCTTACATTGACTGCAAAACCAACCAGTGAAGAAGTGAATTTTTCAGGGAACGAAAGATAAGTTCAAGATCTAGACTCGTTTACGTAGACGACAAATTATCTAATTCTGCTCGTTGAGAGGAATTTTATGAGCCAATTTGCTGAGGAAACTTGCCAGAGCTGGCTATGAGAATTCGATATTTGACACTATATTGTGTAGTTCGAATAGCATGGAATGCTTGAGCGAATGTGTTGAACCACGGTGAATTTGTACTGGAAGTGTAAGCCAGAGTAACGGTATGCAATGGGTCGAAACAGATAAAATTATAACGCAATCACTAAAACGTAAGCCATCAATGTCTACTAGATTCAATCTTTCTTCGGAAGATTAGATTTTATGTTATTTTATTTTTACTGTCTTCTTATTAATTATTATTAGTAGTAATACTAGTAGCATTTACAGATGGAAATAATGTTATAGAATATTTAATGCAAGATAGGTATTAAATTGCCCAAGAGAAAAATCCAGTGGCAGTATTCAACTTTTCATATAAACGAATATCATACGAAGTGTGATTAAAAAATACGGTGAATAGTTTTATTAGAAATAAAGTAATAAACTTACATGGGATCTGATTTAGTAATCTCCTTCGAAGTACTGTCCTTGGCTAGCAATGAACTTATTCCAACGTTGAATCCATGACAGAAGGCATTTCTGGAAGGGTGTTCAGCTGCTCTGTCGTGGCCCTCTAAATGTTAGGAATGGTGTCAAAATGTTTTCCTTTAAGCACGGTTTTAATTTTAGGGAAAAGCCAGAAGTTGCATGGTGCTATATCTGGAGAGCACAGCGAATGTGGACAGAGTATTTTTTTTTTCCTAAAAATACGCAGATCAAAATCAAGGTGTGGCACCGCTCGGTTTCATGGTGAAAAAGGTAGCTATTTGCTCATTTAATCGGGGGTTAAAATGCTTTTCACGGACCCAAAGAGATGTTTATTTCTTCGGAAATCTATCGAATAGTCATTCGCCTGTTGCCGCTTTTCAACAGCTCATACCACTTGTAAATAGCCTTCAATGCTACCGCTTCATCGTCATACACTGATTTTGACATTTCGTGAGCTTCTTTGGCACTTTTTGCAGCTTAGAACAGAACTTAATATTGGCGCGCAACGGACACTCTTAACATCCTGAC
Organism: Thermobia domestica; assembly: GCF_964235325.1. Taxonomy (NCBI): domain Eukaryota; kingdom Metazoa; phylum Arthropoda; class Insecta; order Zygentoma; family Lepismatidae; genus Thermobia; species Thermobia domestica. The sequence goes on from NC_137460.1 coordinate 235,124,995, forward strand.
TCTTCTGCCTCTGGAAGCCAACTAAAATGTCATAACTCGTTGAAATTCAACACTGACTGTACCAAAGGTTTAGGCTACTAGCATGGGCGCCCACAGAGGGGGGCAATTGCCCCTCCCTGAATTTTCGAAAAAGGTTAGCATCTATAGCCTCTTCTGGTGACAATAGTATACTTTTAAAATCAACATTCACTAAATGATTTAGAGTAACAAAATTTAGTCAAATACATCCCCAAGATTTTAATCTACTTCTCTCCCCCCATGTGATGTTTCATTTTTTTTCAGTAATAATTATATTCAGCCTAATGCTGCATGCAATGCTAAGTATTTTGAATGATGGTATCCGTCAGTTGAGTTGAAAAGATAATTTCGCTCTTTGTTGTTTCTTTTACTGACGTGGTGCTGACAGCAATGAAGTTTTGTTTTGTTGGGTTTAATTCTAGCAATTGTGTGTGTGTGTGTGTCTTGCCCCCCCCCCCTTGTAAAATATCCTGCGGGCGCCCATGGCTACTAGGCTTACTAGTTGAATGGGTATAACATCGATAGATGGCACAGTGCAACTACATTTACCATACTTTTTGATCATACCTTGTAAGGTTGAAAATCCTCCTCGCTGACCTAATAGAAGTATCCATGGCTGAGTGGTCTTTGGCATTCGGTTGCAGCCATACGTTTCACCGTTTTTTGATACTTGACCTATAAGGGAATAAACGGGATGAGGATGGTTCACTGAGATCTGTATATGACGTGTTCGACTTCCGTGCGACACTGAGTTCAGACTAATTCTATACGAAAGACGCAGGAGGAACGGAAAATGTTGTCCACAGTAATACTTGGAGACATTTGCTAGTATGTAATAAAAGTATTTACAAAACTATTATTTGTTATAATGATTATTACATAGGTTCTGTTCTGTAGATCACAGAATTGAAAGTATTGGAATTCTCTTCGTGAATGATTCATTATTTAATATTTTAAATATACATGTCACTTAAAATATTTGTACAGCATTACAATACACAACTTTATTATATTTACAGTTAGCAGAAAGTGTTGTTGATGCACTTCTCAATCTAACGTAAACATCGTTCAATATTACCACAGTTAACAAATTAAGAATACAGGGTCTCTGAAACAGATTGTATATTTTTTTCTTAGGTGCTCAAAGTGTGGAGAATGGTGTCAGTGACAAGGATTGAATACTCTTAAGTTTTGATTGAATACCCGCCGTTCCCAAGATCACATTCTCTTTCACGGTAGCACCAACACAATAACGGAAAGCTTTCTGCTGTGGAATATGCAAAGACGACGTCCGTTATCACAGTTCAATGCAACTTTCGACGACAGTTTGCGGTGTATCTACCTGACAAGAACTCCTTTAAGCGTTGGCATACACAACTCATTGAGACAGGTTACCTATGCAAAGGCGAAAGCACCGGCCGTCCTTCGCAATTTAGAGGAGACAGTGGATAGAGTTCGGCAATACTTCCAACGCAACCCCACGAAATCAGTTCGGAAAACCAGGAGGGATTCCTGAGAAATGATTTTAGAGACAGGGTAATCTTCAGTAATGAGACCTTCCATATCAACGGCAAAGTCAACAGGCATAATATTCGAATTTGGGGCTCAGAACATCCACGGCGAATCACTGAGCATGTCATAGATTTTTTAAAGTTGAACATCCTTGCTGCCATGTGCAGAACGAAGGTTTTTGGGCCATTCTTCTTTGCAGAAAAACTGTAATGGGACATTCGCATCTTGACATGCTCCAGATATAGTTGATACCACAACTTGAAGAGGACTCCCGAGATTTCATTTTCCAACAGGATGGACCTCTCTACCCACTTCCATAATGGCGTGAGAGGGTATCTGAATAAACATCTAACACAGCATCGGATAGGTCGCGCAGGTCTTCATAGGGACTGGCTTGATGAGGCGTTGTTGAGATGGTCCCCGAGGTTTCCAGACATGAGTTTTTCTTTCTTTCTTTCTTTTTTTTTTTTTCCCAAAGGCCGCGTCTTTATCCTACCAAAGTCTTGAGATCTGTCGGAGCTGCGAGACGGATCACAGAGACCTTTGCTGCTGTTACAAGAGACGTGTTGATTCGATAATGGGAGGAAATGGACTATCGACTAGATATGTGTCGTGTCACGCGGGGCGCCAATATTGAATCTTTGTAAGGTAAATAAAAAAAACTGATGCTTTAGGTACATTAAAAATAATGTTAATATATTACTTTGCTTTTGTTATCTAAAAGGATTCTAATATAACATCAGGGGGCCCGAGATTTTTTTTTATTTATAAATGTACACTCACGTCCAAAATGATTGTCGCATATCTATAACTGCCTTCTTGTGAGAATATAATTTGATGATGATTTTGCAGGATACTTTTAATAGTGATTACTATGTGTATAATCGGGAAATGTATATTGTGATAATCGCCTAGAAGCAATTATTATTACATATGTAAATTATGTAAATCAACTCGATATTAAAATTTGAGTTAGCCAGAACACAATTTCTTTTTTTTTAATGAACATCTTTACTTTGCGATTCAAGCAGCTTCGATCGCAGGTAACGGAAAGACAACTTTTCTGCACAATAGATCCCGTTTCTTTCTGTCCTCGTGGCCCACACACAGGCTGAGCAATTAACAGGAATTCTTCGAGAAACTGCTAAAACATCCTTTTGACATTGGAAACATTCAAAAACCCTTTTGGCTTTAGAAGCATGTCATAAACTCAACCTAAAACGTTACAACGAACTTTTTTTTTAAAGAGAACAACGAAAACCGCCACCACAACAAAGCAAGTTGCGAATTTTAATTTTTTTTGAAAGAAAAGAAAGATCTTTTTGTTTATAGATAGGTACGCGCCCTAACACCGAAAGAAGCTACGGCAGTTGCAATACATTCGTCGAACATTACACACGGCCGCTCTACGCACACACACACACTCTAACAAATATCGACGAACTTATTTTTTTTCTAGTGATCCTTAATTAATAACTATGTGCTAGTGCATCGCCGTCGTGGTGTTTTGTGAGGGGCCTACCAGCTAACATTTCCTATTGATTAATATCGTTCAAACACTGTAGACTACATTGATAAATATTATTCGAATTATTTTACTTTAAGAAAAAGGTGTTATCAAAAGCAGAAGTGGTTTGTTGATAGTGGCGGTGATCGAACTTGTTGATAGTGGCAGTGATCGAACTTGTTGATAGTGGCGGTGATCAAACTTGATAATAGTGGCAGTGATCGAACTAGTTGATAGTGTCAGCCAACTCCATAGTAGAACAGAATCAAACATTTACATCCCATGGAAGCCCCAGCATATGCTCTGTGAAGAGGCAAATGAGCGACCAGCCGAGTATCCAGTCCAGCAGATGCACACGTCGGGATCCGAAGTAAGGACTTCAAACAAAGAACTGTGACGGAAGCATGGCCCACATGGAAAGGAGCAGGAGACGCTAAGTGCAAGCGAACACTTTAACAAGTTTAACGCAAAGAAGAAAGTACGTGCCTGGTAAGAAGCACTCATAAAAAGAAATGGCGATCAGTTGCAGTGAGAAGGTAGGAAATATAGTTATTTTATTTCTTCCCCATTATGACTCAAGGCCGGACTATTTTGGCAGATGTCATCCGTCGATTTCTTTACTTCGTTCCCCAATCGGGTCGAGACAGTTGGTGTTGTTTGATTCTCCGTTCCCATACGGAATGAACAATTAACGTGCCTTAACTTTCATCCAATAACCACAAATCCAGTTGCATGTCAGTGATCCATTTTATTTTATCGATTTATTTTATTTTATTGAAGAAATATTACATCTTATTGCATAACCTTTTGAGTTCTTAACTCCTCATCATAAACTAAGACTTTCTGTTACATAATTAATGAAGAAAGGGTCAAAATAAGAACCATATTTGTATCGAGTCCTAATACTTAGAATAATATTCATGTCTGTGGAACTGCAAATTTGAGAGTTGCACTTTGAATAAAACATAAATTCAATGTTATTAGTTATTTGATTATAATTGTTTGGATAGGCACTTTGTAAACGGAAACGAATTGTAGTTGCACATCTATAAAGGTTTTTGTAAAAGCAAGAGTTTCGGCCTATCGGTAGATTAAATAATATACACAAAAGTTAGGATAATTCATAGATAATTATCTAATTAAGCGACCCATTGAACAGACGGACTCTGATTACTAAAGACAAAAAGTCAACTGATTCAAAATAATGTCCAATTGATATCCCAACTACTTTGTATCAATATTATGTGTATTTTATTGCTTGTTTATATGGTAATTAACGTTGATTTTTCTTTAGTAATTTGTTTAGATAAAATTGAATAAGGATTTGAATGTTTATATGTATGAATATTTAGCTATATGATATATGTATATATATATATGAATATTAAGATCCACAAGTGCACTTCTATTCTATTGTATCTTTTCTATAATTTCACGTTTCCATTCCCATTCGCTAGCAAGTCATGACTTTTAAAGTAAATCAAAATTATCCAATCATAACTTCTCTACAGTCTTTTCATTTTTTTCTATTCTTTTTTTTATTTCATTCTTCCCTAATAATAATATCTGGAGGTGATAAATGAACTTGAATTCAAGTAATAACATTCTGTTTGCCACTGTTTAATTATAAGCAGAGAAATTAAAAATCTCATTTACTGTTAGAAATTATTCCATAGCATATATGATAGCAATTCAGATTAATTGTATTTTTTGAGCCTTAATTGGAAATTAATTTTAAAAAAAGAACTGTTAATCAGAAGTATGAAATGATTCAGGAAATCACATAATTGTATGCTGAGGTAACAGACTAAATTCTCTATTTAACGTTCTCTGGTGGAATCATTCTGATTCCATAAAAATAATTCAGGTATTGCCAATAACATTTTCAAAAATCAAGCAATGGTATTGATTCCTGTTGAAAAGATTTTTCTTCTGTTATTTAATTTTTTTCGTTGACTACTCTAAATTGTTATTCCGTTCACTAGTAACTACTTTTATTTTTTTAATTAATTAAAATTTTATTGCTGTTACCAAATTTCTGTGTAACTTATGTTATTTAAGCAAAGTAGATTTAAATTCCTCACCCCTGCTAGACATGGTAAAAGCATTTTTTTTTGTCTTGACATTACCAGTAATTTGGGAGATGCCTGAACTGACCACCGCAGTCATAATTAATTTGAGTTATTTTGAATTATTTCGATTTATTTCCATTATATCTTTTATTTCAATAAATCAAAAATCTATTGCAGCATTCAGCAATTGAATTTTTATTCAAAAATTCACTTGCTTCTCCAAGTGGTAGTCAGTACAGTCTGTCAGGGACGTACGCAGGGGGTGGGTCCTGGGGGTCCGGACCCCCCCCGAAATTTCGACTTTTGTATACATTTAGCCTAATCTTAGGGGCAATTTTAGGAATTTTAATATAAAATACCCTCATATTGAGTCTGGACCCCTCTCGAAATAAATTCCTGAGTACGCTACTGCAGTCTGTCCCATAAAAACTGCATTAGCGAGAAAATTCTCTTTCAGCTTTGCAGCGTGTGACCGTTCTGTGGAGGTTGCGTAAAACAGATTTTATTTTGTTTTGCTTAATTTCTAATTAGCTGCGCAACTACTTTTTCCTAGCGCCCTGGTAATACCGTTTTGGGGGAAAAGTAGAACTTAGAGATCTGTTTATCATTAGAAGTATTACTTTTAAATTTCTCTACGTTTCATGAATCGCTAATTGAACATTAGACTTGGAAACCTGAGGTTCAAGCCCCGCGGCGTTAACTTCAGCTTTCCATGATTTAGTTTACTATCGCACCGGTGCACTTTTCGGAAGCAAACCATCAAAAGCCCAGCCTTGGTAGGCAAATATAAATTTACATATTAATTTATTCAGATCTGGCGAACCCTAGCATAATGCATATCATTATGATAATTATCACATGCTCATATTCAGGAATCGAGGTCAAATTTACATATCTAATAAATTTGACCAAAACCAACCTTTACAAAATTTGGCGCAACCGGACTTGGACCAAAGTACCCCGTTACAAAATTTGGCGCCCGAACAGGGACCCGAAAATACTATACGAAACTCGAAGCGTCGTTAATTAGAATCGATTTATTATCACATACCGAATAGAGAACGATCAACGTTCGTTTCCCCTCCACCTTACGTTCTTTTACAGGAGAAAGTAGAATGGAAATTCTCAGTGGAACAACAGCAACTTGGAAATAATATCAAAGTTTCATTGGCTTCTTAAAAAAAACGTTATCAGCATGAGGAAGAGAAAGAATCAAGAGAGGAAATCATGTATATATATATAGGTTTATTTGTTCTGTTTACCTAAACAAAAAGTGACAATTATTCTGTTTTGTGTGGATTGAAGTAAAGAAAAAGAAGAAAATCAATGAAATCAAAATGGGTAAGAACAGGTAGGCAACAGGATGTATGAAACATAACCCAAATTCATTTATTGTTTCATTTACACTTTCGTTCACATATACATACATATATATATATATATATATATATATATATATATATATATATATTCTATTAGTGTTTTATTTACCTTATTTTGCATTTTTATTTATTTTATCAGTAATGTCATGTGTTAGTAGAAAGTAAAAATAAAAACGTATATTCATTTATTTCAATATTAACTATTTATATATTTCATTTATGGTTATATTATGGTAATTAATATTAAGCATTGAACGATGTGGATCAATGGGTTGTGTTGGCGCTAAGAGGGAAGTTCCGAGCAAAGCGCCACGTATTTCATGAATTGATAAATATACAAGTGTGTGTGTGTATCGAACTGCAACTAGAGCGTTTTCTAGAAGTATTTGTTTTTATTGAATAATTTAATTTCTCCTAGATTACGTGTGTGAAGGAAAATTACTTCTTATAACAGTGAAGATAACTTTACCAATATATTAGGCTTATAAGTGTCTTTTCAGATGCCCCAGTTGTGTCCATCCACCTTGCGGCAGAGACCTAGGAGCATGATGTCGTCCGATGAAGAAAGTTCAACTCGTCTTGCAGATGGACATGAGCAAGAGATGGATCCCACAGACAATATTAATAATACAGGAACGCTTGAAGACGCACCAGCATGGGCAAAAGTCCTAATAAGGCTGATTCAAAAGAACACAGAAGAACAACGGAAGTTGAGAAAGCAGCTAGAGGAAAATCTGACAAAAAGATAGAAGAACAGACGAAACAGATTAGAGAAAGCCTGCAGCGGGTGAAAAAAATTATCGAAATCGATTCTCCATCGGCACAGACAGTGCCAGAAGCCAGCAGTAAGCCACAACAGCTGCAAGCATTGGATCACCAAACCCGTCAGGATTCGAGTCAGGAGATTGAGGAGTCCCATTCTCCAATGGACAACCCTGCAACTAGTTCAAGTAACTTGAAGACTCACAAGGTCAAGCATAAACTGCGCGGAAGGACAATTCCAGGGAAAATAAGAGTCAAACCAAGACTCGAGAAGTACGTCAAGGTGCAGAACTCCTATGAAGGACGTCAAGAACGAGAACGCAATTATTTATACAGAAGAGGAAATGACCAGTACAGATTTCACAAGGAAACTTCCTTATACCGAGAGCAAGACACTTGCAGTGCCGATGCTAGGGGAAGATTCGAACACGTGAATGAAGGATCAATCCAGCATCAAAGTTATCACTGGGATCCAGGTAACTCAAACAATTACTACGGTCGTCAGGTAAAGTCCGTATTCAGCCAGGAAGAAAGTGATGGAAACTGGCAAGACGACTTCAGTCTAACCTGGTTAAACCCACATGATAAAGGCAAGAATACCAAAGACTATACATATCTGAAAGGTCAAAATAGACCGTATGGTATAAGGATGAGTACGGTCAAGAGAGTTAAATGTCAAGAAATGTCCGATGACAACTGGCCAGAAGGAACAAATTTGCCATGTTACAACTCACTAGACAGACCTAAAAGCACTGAAGACAACCTGAATGGTATTAGCTTCGCTACCATTCAGTTCACCATGATGTTGGCATATTAGAACTTAGTTAGTGGCCCAGGGTTCGAGATGATGGTCAGAGAGAGAGAGCATGCTAGAAAGCAACCTATCTTGAATTATGACGGCATGGAATAAATTTAAAAGAAGTACCACAATGATTGTACACCGGAAGCACTTGAATTCGAAGCGATAAAAAAAAGAAGGAATCCAATAACTAGATAGAGAATGTACTGCAGAAACAGCAGACGAGAAACTTTTAGAATGGCACGCCCCATTGGAATGAATCTGACACCTTAATAGAAGATGAAGTATAGACACCATAATACTAAAGAAAAATTGTTATTAACCAGCGTATTCCTGAATCCAATGACTATATTGCGAAGTGAGGCAAATATGAATGAAGAGGACAGATGGACAAAGATATCCGCCAAAGTGCGACATTCTATATTGAAACCGGCCTAAGAGACACAATTTTGAAATACATGTGAAAGTGCCTAGAGATGCATACGTATATATGTTATGTACAGATAGCGAGTCATCGGTTGAGAGAAATTCCCGATTTGAGCTCTGAAGGGAGTTTTACGCTTTGAGCAAGAGACTCAACGCACCCCTTCACCTTGGTGATTATATCTGCGATGAAGGCGCCGAGCTGAACGTGGATAAGCTCTGAGCTGCGAGCAGCCACCAAGAACTTAGAAAGTTTCAGTACGTTGATATGAAACTTTGCCCTCCGAATATGGTGCACATAATAATACGATGTTATATAGAAGAGGTGAAAGTACAGCCGGATAGTGAAATCTCAAGTGCGAGCCATGGCCTTGCCCTCGCATAAGGAGGAGCTCTGCCTCCAGAAAATCCTCTTAACTCTGATGTCATCCTTCCCTGTAGTCCAGGACGCTGAGAAGTGTATTAAAAGATATTGTTGTGTCACCTAGGGAAGCCAGTACTTTGGGAAAATGAATTCTTGCAGTTGATGGTCAAAGTAAACATCGCGATATTATTGTAAACCATGCCTCATGTACTAAGTGAGTAAAGCTCAAGAGGACCACATACTTGAAGCCCGGGACCACACTGACTACCAAGTCATTATATAGAAAATGACCACCACATGAATAATTAGAGCCAGGATTTTTATGTACTTCTTAAAATCAAAACAATTTTAGGGTTCGGAATTTTAGGAACTTATTTTTGGACTTTTAAATTTTGTGCATTTAATGTAACATATCACCCATGTTCTCTTGGAATGAAGCCGTACTTCAACGAAGTTGCAGCACTTGCTTCATCTTAGGAGGGGGGTAGTTGTGACAATCGCCTAGAAGCAATTATTATTACATATGTAAATTATGTACAATCAACTCGATATTAAAATTTGAGTTAGCCAGAACACAATTTCTTTTTTTTTAATGAACATCTTTACTTTGCGATTCAAGCAGCTTCGATCGCAGGTAACGGAAAGACAACTTTTCTGCACAATAGATCCCGTTTCTTTCTGTCCTCGTGGCCCACACACAGGCTGAGCAATTAACAGGAATTCTTCGAGAAACTGCTAAAACATCCTTTTGACATTGGAAACATTCAAAAACCCTTTTGGCTTTAGAAGCATGTCATAAACTCAACCTAAAACGTTACAACGAACTTTTTTTTTAAAGAGAACAACGAAAACCGCCACCACAACAAAGCAAGTTGCGAATTTTAATTTTTTTTGAAAGAAAAGAAAGATCTTTTTGTTTATAGATAGGTACGCGCCCTAACACCGAAAGAAGCTACGGCAGTTGCAATACATTCGTCGAACATTACACACGGCCGCTCTACGCACACACACACACTCTAACAAATATCGACGAACTTATTTTTTTTCTAGTGATCCTTAATTAATAACTATGTGCTAGTGCATCGCCGTCGTGGTGTTTTGTGAGGGGCCTACCAGCTAACATTTCCTATTGATTAATATCGTTCAAACACTGTAGACTACATTGATAAATATTATTCGAATTATTTTACTTTAAGAAAAAGGTGTTATCAAAAGCAGAAGTGGTTTGTTGATAGTGGCGGTGATCGAACTTGTTGATAGTGGCAGTGATCGAACTTGTTGATAGTGGCGGTGATCAAACTTGATAATAGTGGCAGTGATCGAACTAGTTGATAGTGTCAGCCAACTCCATAGTAGAACAGAATCAAACATTTACATCCCATGGAAGCCCCAGCATATGCTCTGTGAAGAGGCAAATGAGCGACCAGCCGAGTATCCAGTCCAGCAGATGCACACGTCGGGATCCGAAGTAAGGACTTCAAACAAAGAACTGTGACGGAAGCATGGCCCACATGGAAAGGAGCAGGAGACGCTAAGTGCAAGCGAACACTTTAACAAGTTTAACGCAAAGAAGAAAGTACGTGCCTGGTAAGAAGCACTCATAAAAAGAAATGGCGATCAGTTGCAGTGAGAAGGTAGGAAATATAGTTATTTTATTTCTTCCCCATTATGACTCAAGGCCGGACTATTTTGGCAGATGTCATCCGTCGATTTCTTTACTTCGTTCCCCAATCGGGTCGAGACAGTTGGTGTTGTTTGATTCTCCGTTCCCATACGGAATGAACAATTAACGTGCCTTAACTTTCATCCAATAACCACAAATCCAGTTGCATGTCAGTGATCCATTTTATTTTATCGATTTATTTTATTTTATTGAAGAAATATTACATCTTATTGCATAACCTTTTGAGTTCTTAACTCCTCATCATAAACTAAGACTTTCTGTTACATAATTAATGAAGAAAGGGTCAAAATAAGAACCATATTTGTATCGAGTCCTAATACTTAGAATAATATTCATGTCTGTGGAACTGCAAATTTGAGAGTTGCACTTTGAATAAAACATAAATTCAATGTTATTAGTTATTTGATTATAATTGTTTGGATAGGCACTTTGTAAACGGAAACGAATTGTAGTTGCACATCTATAAAGGTTTTTGTAAAAGCAAGAGTTTCGGCCTATCGGTAGATTAAATAATATACACAAAAGTTAGGATAATTCATAGATAATTATCTAATTAAGCGACCCATTGAACAGACGGACTCTGATTACTAAAGACAAAAAGTCAACTGATTCAAAATAATGTCCAATTGATATCCCAACTACTTTGTATCAATATTATGTGTATTTTATTGCTTGTTTATATGGTAATTAACGTTGATTTTTCTTTAGTAATTTGTTTAGATAAAATTGAATAAGGATTTGAATGTTTATATGTATGAATATTTAGCTATATGATATATGTATATATATATATGAATATTAAGATCCACAAGTGCACTTCTATTCTATTGTATCTTTTCTATAATTTCACGTTTCCATTCCCATTCGCTAGCAAGTCATGACTTTTAAAGTAAATCAAAATTATCCAATCATAACTTCTCTACAGTCTTTTCATTTTTTTCTATTCTTTTTTTTATTTCATTCTTCCCTAATAATAATATCTGGAGGTGATAAATGAACTTGAATTCAAGTAATAACATTCTGTTTGCCACTGTTTAATTATAAGCAGAGAAATTAAAAATCTCATTTACTGTTAGAAATTATTCCATAGCATATATGATAGCAATTCAGATTAATTGTATTTTTTGAGCCTTAATTGGAAATTAATTTTAAAAAAAGAACTGTTAATCAGAAGTATGAAATGATTCAGGAAATCACATAATTGTATGCTGAGGTAACAGACTAAATTCTCTATTTAACGTTCTCTGGTGGAATCATTCTGATTCCATAAAAATAATTCAGGTATTGCCAATAACATTTTCAAAAATCAAGCAATGGTATTGATTCCTGTTGAAAAGATTTTTCTTCTGTTATTTAATTTTTTTCGTTGACTACTCTAAATTGTTATTCCGTTCACTAGTAACTACTTTTATTTTTTTAATTAATTAAAATTTTATTGCTGTTACCAAATTTCTGTGTAACTTATGTTATTTAAGCAAAGTAGATTTAAATTCCTCACCCCTGCTAGACATGGTAAAAGCATTTTTTTTTTGTCTTGACATTACCAGTAATTTGGGAGATGCCTGAACTGACCACCACAGTCATAATTAATTTGAGTTATTTTGAATTATTTCGATTTATTTCCATTATATCTTTTATTTCAATAAATCAAAAATCTATTGCAGCATTCAGCAATTGAATTTTTATTCAAAAATTCACTTGCTTCTCCAAGTGGTAGTCAGTACAGTCTGTCAGGGACGTACGCAGGGGGTGGGTCCTGGGGGTCCGGACTCCCCCCCCCCCGAAATTTCGACTTTTGTATACATTTAGCCTAATCTTAGGGGCAATTTTAGGAATTTTAATATAAAATACCCTCATATTGAGTCTGGACCCCTCTCGAAATAAATTCCTGAGTACGCTACTGCAGTCTGTCCCATAAAAACTGCATTAGCGAGAAAATTCTCTTTCAGCTTTGCAGCGTGTGACCGTTCTGTGGAGGTTGCGTAAAACAATTTTATTTTGTTTTGCTTAATTTCTAATTAGCTGCGCAACTACTTTTTCCTAGCGCCCTGGTAATACCGTTTTGGGGGAAAAGTAGAACTTAGAGATCTGTTTATCATTAGAAGTATTACTTTTAAATTTCTCTACGTTTCATGAATCGCTAATTGAACATTAGACTTGGAAACCTGAGGTTCAAGCCCCGCGGCGTTAACTTCAGCTTTCCATGATTTAGTTTACTATCGCACCGGTGCACTTTTCGGAAGCAAACCATCAAAAGCCCAGCCTTGGTAGGCAAATATAAATTTACATATTAATTTATTCAGATCTGGCGAACCCTAGCATAATGCATATCATTATGATAATTATCACATGCTCATATTCAGGAATCGAGGTCAAATTTACATATCTAATAAATTTGACCAAAACCAACCTTTACAAAATTTGGCGCAACCGGACTTGGACCAAAGTACCCCGTTACAATATTTTGTGGTAAATTTCATAGGAAAAAATTATAAATACGAAAATTAGAATGAGTTAAATAAAATGTTGCTAAATGGACAAGAAAATTTTATTTTCGTTTTATTGTTATTTGCTGCTCTTTTGACATGAAATTTGCCACATACATGTCTTTGCCGATTATATACATACTAACATTATAAGAAATATCGGGCGAATTCGTTATCAAATTATATTCCTACAACAACATATTTATAGACATGCAACAATAATTTTGAACAGGAGTGTACATTCTTTTCCACACACCCTATTTATTTTTTAATTGCATTCCAGAAACGACAAACACAATATTGTTTACTCTTTCATAAAGTAAGGCCTAATTCAAAAAGTTCTGATCAGTTTTTCTGTCACTGTTTCATTAAGACCGAATTTGTTGATGTGTATATTGTAGAATATGTTAATTTTCTCTGTTAGTTATTGTTCTTCAGCTAGGATATCCTGAAGAAGACAATGACGTCAAAACGTGCGGAGATGCGTTCACAAATTCTGCGCTGTTGGTTGGAAAACAGGGAGAAGTCACACTGCCTAGTCGCAACGAAGGTGAAAATATCACGATGGACTGTGAAACGAAATTTCAAAAGTTCATGCACACTCATAGCAAAAATGAAAAACTAAGAACTGGAAGACCGAGTGGTACAATGGACAAGAACTTAGACCGGAAAGTACAGAGACAAATTATGAAGATTTCGTTTCTCTCTCTGCACAATTTGAACAAACAGTGTGGAACTACAAAATCAACCATTGAACGAATCGAAAAAAGAACTATCATAATATCTTACAAGAAACAAAAAGTACCAAAAAGATCTATTCAATAACCAAATACTGCTATTATAGGAGCAAAGCTATTGTATCGCTTGTTGCTTATATATATATATATATAAGACTTGTGTTGGACAACGAATCTTATTTCAAATATGATTTTCCACACTTATAGGGCGCACAGTGTTGTAGTCCTGCCAACAGAAATGACATTCCAGATGTTGAAAAAGAAATATTCCATTGAAAATTTCGGCCCCAACTGGCAGGCAACTTCTCAGAGTGGTGACAGCACACCTTTTTTCAGTGAAGATACAATTAAGGCACGTATGTGTCTCATAGTGTCTTGAAAAACATCTCCTCCTACCATTCCCCCGGAAGCATCAAGATACAGTACTGTTTTGGCCAGATTGAGCCACAGTTCACTACTCAAAAGTATCACATGAGTGGTTAACGAAACACAAGTGGAAGTTGCAGGGGAAAAAAAATGCAATCCCTCACTTCTCCTAAACTTTGATCAGATTTAGGGGAAGTGAAAAAAGGGTGCATAAGGCAGGGAAATATACTGAAAATTTTACTTTCTTCAAGATGTGGTTTGAGGACAACAAGCAGATTGATAAATGTATACTGTGGAATTTCATGTGTAATATCAATAACATTCGTTTATTCAAGAAAAGAAAGAAAAAAAACTATGATGATAGAAGCTTGAGCGACTGGAACACGTAGGAAAGAGTAGAATACAGTCATTAAGCTCCACCATTCGTAAGAGACCTGTCATGCGAAGAAAGTATTTACAATGCAGAAGAAAATGTTACGAATAATGTTATCAGTTCCCTTTCATACACCAAGTAGACCACTGTTTCAGAAACTTAAAATATTACCATCACCGTGTATATACATTCTCGAAACATCATTCATACATATGAATAAAAGAAACTTTCAACTCAATTCGGATCTACACCAATACAACACAAGAACAACCAATCATATTCATATACAAAATTTCCATCTAACAAGAACTCAAAATTCGTTACAGCACATAGGAATAAAACTATAATAAATTGTCAGATCGTGTCAAACGAATGACAAACTTGCAGTTTAAAAGACACCTCAAGTTACTGTTACTTAAACATCTTTTCTATGGTTTAGATGAATATCTTCAGTGTGATCTTTCTTTGTAATGTAAATATTAAGATTTATTTGCATTTTGAAATATATAAAACAAGGTACAATTTATATTTTCTCTAAAAATGCACTTTTAGTTTAAGTTTTATTGTTACGTATATATTTTGTATTATTATTATATATATAATTACTTATTTATTTGTTTACGTTCTGTTTTCGTAGGAAACTATATCTAACTGCAGATTACATTTACTGTTGTTTGTTTCTAATTATGATACACGTACTCACACATATATTACTTGTAATTTCAAGAGTGAAAATAATACATGTGTTTGTTAAACTGAAACCTTGACACAGGATATAATTATCGTAAATAATTCAACATTAACTAATGTATAAATTGATTTCTTCCGGCGAGAAAAATATTGTATTATTATATATTATTTTTCTAATAATTGCATTATTAATTATAGCGTATCTCTCGTAATTATTATTATTATTGATTGTAAATGTAACTATCTCTTGATGAAGCCATGAACGCTAAGTTCTTACGGCGGAAAATGAAATAAATAAATAAATAAATACATTTTTCTTTCTTTTTTTCATGTATGCTTTTGGTACAAGTAAGTTCAATGAAGATATTTAGTTTTAACGGTTGTTGCAGAACTCCTTCATTAGTACCTTTTCTTATTCTTTTGCTAAGATTTCAACCAAATACACAATGGCGTAGCAAGAAAGTGAAATGAAATCTTTAAGTTTTATGTCCTACTGTAATGCCAGCTAGGGTAAAGGAGATAGTGATGATGAGAAACGAATGAAATGGTGGAATGACTAAAGCGGGAGGAAACGGGAGAACACCGAGAAAACCCGTGCACACGGTGTTCGTACACTACAAAGTTTACTTGGCGCAAGCTGGAATCGAACAAAGGACCCCATGCACCAGAGTTGAACGCTCTATCACTGAGCCACCGCGGCCCCAGTGGCGTAGCAAGGTGAGCACAGAGTGAGATGGGCTAAGGTCCCCGCTCCCCTACGTTTGCATTATAATAATTAACTCTTGCCCTTTTCAAACTACTGCTATTCATGTCTTATTTACAACTCAACCAATTTTTAAAGAATCATATTACTGATAAACAAATAAACTTCAGAGATTTATTTTAGTTCCAATAAAAGCAGTACAGGAAAAGTCGTTTTTAAGATGCGTAGAATTTAAATATGTAGGTTTGATATGATTATTATATTTGCTTGTAAGTATTTTTACTAGTATTATTGTTTATAAATATTTGTACTACTACAAAAAATTAACATCTAATGTGTTTAAACCTGGATTGAAGGTAACCAGTAAATGTATGAAATAACGGCGGAACCAAGTATGAAAAACATGCACTAAATGTACTTAATGGAAACGAAGAAATAAAACAAAATAAACTACAACCTAAATAAGGAAGGGACCCAAAACTACTGTCTCGCCGAAAGACTCGGATAGTAGTGCTACATCGCTGAAAAATACATTCTGATTGCATAATACTAACATTCTGAACAAATTTACAGCAAAACATCGTGTGTCAAAGTGAATTTTTAACAATGATGGTAACATGACAATATTATGAATCTGACGGGTTTACCGGTTTTCGTGAGGACACTCGCTCTGAGCAACTCGAGGGATTGAATCCCGGTCAGGAAAATGTTTAGTGTGCATGTGGATGTGCGAAGAACACAAAATGTAACTAAGCTAGAACTGTGTACAATCACTAGCATTATCAATGACCTCTTGCCATCTTTGCGGTAGAAGATGAATCCCATGCAGATAAAACTACGCAAGTTTGGAGTTGAAGAACCCACATAAGGCAATTTTCACAGCCTCTACATCACCAAAGATGTTCTCAGTGAAGATTTGCAAAGAGTGAAAAAGGTGGAAGTCTATAGAATCCAAGTCAAGGGAAGAAGGCAGATGGAGTAAAACTACACCACAGTACATTAATTTTTTGACGTGTCATCGCAGCAGTGTGTGGCTTAGCGTTGTCATATAAGAAGATATCCCCTTGGCGACTGACAAAACCTGGCCACTTCGTTTGCAACGATTCCTGCAGTCTGTCTAGCTGTTGGCAGTAGATGGTCACATTAATGGTTTGATTAGGTTATAGGACCTTCCAATGAAATATACCTTGAACATCCCAAAACACACACTCAACACGTGTTTGGGATAAAACTCTTGTTTGGACCTCGATGGAGGCAGTTCTCAAAAGCTTTACGTTCCAGTACGTAACCCACTTTTCATTTCCTGTGACAATCCGTGTCAGGAAGGGTTCATTTTTGAGCTGGGAAAGCAAGGAAAGTCATGTGATGACTTACTCCTCTCGTTGAGTTGCACTCAGCTGACATGGAACCCAACGATTGAACTTTGTGGTTAAATGCAGCGCCACAAGCCTTCTTTTCATTGTTTCCTGTGTACCTGGAAGATTTTTGCTAATTCCTCTAACAGTTGGATTCGGACTGATTGTTATAGCTTGGTCCAGATCCACTTCAGAAAACACGGATGGATGCCCAAACCGTGGTTGACCTTAACAGCTTCTGTTGCTCTCTGAATTTAGTAAACCAAAACGACATGTGTTTTCGTCAATTGCGTCCTCACCATACACTTGCCTAATTATGCGGCAGCCAAGGCTGCAGTACTGCCCTTATCGAACTGAAACAGTGTACGATGTGTACCTTATTGGTCTCAATTTGATCGGCGAAACATTCTCCCCAGCTATGAGTCATTAAGACACACTCCCTACCTGCTATTGCTATAATGTACTTCTAATAACATGATCACCGATTCCAGCTTTTTAAGTGGCAACTATTCGGTCACAACACCTTTCACAAACGGGTAGAACTTTTACTACACGTAACCAATAGAAAGAGAAAGGGAACTTTGTTGTATTATATTCATTGTGATACAGAATGATTCAATATGTTCTTTACTTTTTTGTTACGAAAGATAGGATGAGAATATACCGTGAGAGACAAAATTCAGACCAGGATGGACGGAAGAAACGTGGAAAAAGGAAATTGAATAGCACACAGTGGAGAGATGAATTGAAGGACTGGGACGAACTAGACAATTGGAAGAGCATCGCAAAAATGTCCGTGTAGAAGTAAAACGTCACAGAGAGAAGTAAGAAACAAGAAAAGATAAGGGGATGACTTGTTTTAGAACAATTTGAGTCAAGTAAAGGACAATTTTCTTTAAACGGCAGCTTTAAGTTCCCACAATCGTTCGGAAGAGCACTGAATTATATTAAAAAGAAAGTTCTTCCTGAGATAGTTGGTAATCAAGCATATGGAACAAATAATAATAATTAGAACATAATGTGTTTTCATGTGTTATTAGCCTATATTTAAAGTGCTTCTCGTGGGCACTCTTCGTTCAGGCTTAGGCTTATGAATTTCTTCTATGCAGTTCTTCACGTACTTACTTCTTAAACTTACGCTGTGTTGGAAGACATAATTCACCACATCACGAAAGATAACAGGATAAGATTCCAAAAAATACAAGAAGCAGGTCTGATTTAGGTGTTGGTGCACTAACCAAATTACACTACACTGAAAAAAAACAACAAAAATCGTATATTATATATATAGTAAAGCGTCACAGAGTATTGTTGTTACAAAAGCTATGTGAAAACTTGCATAGATGCAAGTCTTAAGCATAATCCGTGATGAAGAGTGCCCGAGGAGAACTCTTGAAATATATGTTAAAAAGGTATGAACATTATTCACGTTAGTTTTAATTGTTCTTCTTGAGTGTCTACATAAGAAATAAGCTGCAGTAAAGAAGCTTGTTTCCAAGACCTTCCAACAATTTCCCAAAACCCACAAGAACTTTTTGCGAAAGCTATCTTGCGATTTACCTACACAAAGATGCTTGACACGGAAGTCCTCAGGTTGTTTACGAATAAGTTCTCGACGACCAAAACATGTATTTAAGAATTATTTCGAAAGAGTGGGGAATTGATAAGAAGGGATTTTCTGTTATTGAAGATGTTGTCAGTCCTTGTTCGTCAGATTTGCGGAAGCTATCTGAGAAAATGCCACTTCAAACGTGTAAAGGACAAATTACTAAAAATGAGGTTTTTATGGAGATTGTCTTCTCAGAAAATCATGCTGTCATTTCACAAGATGATATTCAACAAGCTGATTTCAGCCATGGCTGAATTTGAATTTTTATTTGCTGTGTTTGGCTCCGTGAGTCATAGTGATATCATATGTGGTGACTTCTGATTGTCTTTCTCATAGTAAGTATGCAGTACGGACATTTTTATGCGAAGTCATCACTGATCTACAGAAATGAAATTCTGAAATAAAGCATGCATTCACTTCCAGCAATAACAGTGCTAGATAACTAAAAAACAATTTACTCTTCCAAATACTTGTAAGATGCAAGAGGAGTGTAACATAACTTGTAAGTGGGACTTGTTTGCAAGTTTTCAAAGGAACGGAGAGTTGATGGAATTGGTGGTATGATAAGGCGGTCTGTGGGGTTGGAAGTCGAAGCCAGAGAGATTTTTACTTTCATCAACTTCACAATTTCACAAATATGTGAGTGTAAAAGTCAAGGAGGTGAAATGCTCTTTGTATCCAAAGTGAAAGTGTCATATAATGAAGATTCCTTAAACGAATCATAGATCGCCGTTAATTTAATTTCAAATTTACAGACTTGTCACTAATTTAAGTACTATGATTCTGAGTGTTCTAGTTGCAATGGTAAGCACATCTCAAAATCAGAAAATAAAAATACACAAGAAGAAACAAATGTATTGATCTGGAACTAAACGCGAGATACTATAAAGTACATATTTTGATGAATCGGAAGATGACAATAATAATTTCGGAACTGAGCACATTAAAAAAAAAGAAAAAAAAAGTTGTACCCGTGACATGAAGTTATGTCCGTACAGCTTTGTTCCCATTAATACAGGTGGAGAGTGAATCCGACACTCACGCACACAGAGGAAATTTCGGGAAGATCTATCAATATGTTGCGATCTGCCAGAGTAGTGTTGACGAAGAGTATTACTCAAGAGTAATGTTTTGAAATCCATGATGAAGAAAAAACCGTATTCTTATTAGATGAGAAGGATAATTCAGTCGTTAAATATTACCAAATACTAGATAAATTGGAAAGACCACAAATGGAGAAGAAACGGTTGTACACAATCACATATGATTTCAAGAAAGGACATACTATTCTGTTTCTGCACAAATATAAGGGACGATCAACTGAAACCCGTTCGTTCCATGTATTATTGGTATAATGTGTAGGATGATATTGTTTGTTTAATAGTTTGTAATGGCTAATGTCCCTGTATGTTGGTGTAGGAATGCTGTTGATACGTGTTTCCGTTTTGCGAGTATAACGAGTGAAGATGGCGTTCAAGATCCCCAATCCGTCCAAACAGGATCAGCGTGCCGTCATCCAGTTTCTGAGTGCAGAAGGTTATCAACCAGCTGAAGTGTTCCGGCGTATGAAAGACGTGTATGGTGATGCGTGCGTCTTGAAAATAACAGTGGTGGACTGGGCCAGAATTTTTCGGAAGGGCCGTGAACAAACCACTGATTATTCCCGTCCTGGTCAAGCCCATGTTGTTGCCACAGAAGACACGCGTGAAAAGATGAATGCGGCTATAGCTGCGGATAGACACATTAGTATTCAATCCATGGCGAATGGGTTAAACATGAGTTATGGTACTGATCAGGAAATTGTGAAAGATCTGGGGTATCATAAAGTGTGCGTGCAGTGGGTTCCCAGGGTGTTGACGGAAGACCAAAAGTTGCAGCGTATGGATTGCGCCATTGAACATTTGTTACGTTACCATTTGGAAGGTAACGACTTCTTGCTGCGCACTGTTGCTGAGGATGAAACTTGGTGCCATCATTTTGAACCGAGATCAAAGTCTTCCAATATGCAGTGGAAATACCCCTTATCTCCACGTTCCAAAAAGTCGAAGACGCAACCGTCTGCGGGGAAAGTTATGGTGTCTGTATTCTTTGATTGCCATGGACCATTATTGCTCGACTTCGAGAAACCAGGACAGTCCATCAACGCCACATGCTACTGTCAGACCTTGACAGTTACGGAGAGCCATCAAAAACAAAAGACCTGGTTTATTGACCGCTGGAGTCATTGTGTTGCATGACAACGAGCGTCCACACGTTGTAAACCAAGTGCAGGATTTGTTTCAACGATTCAAGTGGGAAATGTTGCGACACCCGCCCTACAGCCCTGACCTTTCACATCTTTGGGCCTTTAAAGAAGGCATTGAAAGGTCAGAGATTTCAGTCTGACGCTGAGCGTGATTGGTTTGGTAGTTACTCATCCAAATTTTACATGAACGGCATTTGTAAGTTACTGACACAAAGGGACAAGTGTCTCAACGCACGTGACTTCTGAACAATATTTTACTGCACGCTAACCATAGAAGCCTTTAGATACTGTACAAGTTTCCGCTCGAAATAAGATTTATTTCGTGAATTATGACGACTGAACGGGTTTCAGTTGATCGCCCTTTATATAATAATTGTATACGAAGGCTTTCGTTATTTTATAATGTGAATTTGTTATGAACATTTTTCATGATTATTTGTAAAGTTTATCAAAAGTTAATTAATATGGTACTTGCAGTACAGTTTGCAATTACTTATAATTATTTGACTGAAGTTAGAATATACGATAGAGGATCAGAAACTAAGGTTACAAAGCCGATATTTTTAGAGTTTCGTCTGTTACAGAGGAATAAGGAGTGTGCGGTAATTTTAATACATGGAGTTGGCAACTGTGCAGAGTTTCAGCCACCCATCACCGACAAGTAGAACTGTAGCCGACCCAGCACAGCATCAATAGATTATAGGACACACAAGCCTCGTTCCTACAGCGTGGACCTCACTCCAAGCGACTTTCACTTGTTCCCGCACTTGAATAAACACTTTGGAATCCATCGCTTCGCTTCAGACGAGGAGGTGAAACACTTGGGGCTCAACACGCAAGGGATAGAATTTTTACCAGCAGGGAATCTTCAAACGCATGCTACGATGCGATAAGTGCCTCAACTGGTACAAAGACTATGTCGACAAACCTAATGTATGTAATATTTGTTGGCTGTATTGTTGTATGAAATAATATATACATATTTCACTCCAGGTTTTCTAACCTTACTTTCTGATTACCCTTCTAATATACTAATGTAATACTTCGATGTTCGATGTAATTTCTTTGGTCACTTGATATCGTCCTTAAAAATAAGAAATCAATGTGGTTCCTAATGAACGCATATAATCAAACGCACAGTGTAACACTCGTTACCTTATTTTATTTTCTTTGCTTGAGTTTAAACTTCTATCACTTAAGGAATTTTCATTTACTTATTCATTGCTTTGGTAGCCACATAGGAGGCTGCGGTGGGTCACTGGTAGAGCCTTCACATCTGGTGAGCGGGGTCCTTGAGTCGATCCCAGCTCGCGCCAAGTGGGGTTTGTGATGGGCAAACACCATGTGCGTAGGTTTTCTCGGGATTCTTCCGTTTCCTCCCACTTTCTTCATTCCACCATTTCATTTGTTTCTTATAATCATTCTCTTCTTTAGCCCACACAGCATAACCATGGGATAAAGATTTTATTTTCATTTCAATTGATAACCACTTTTTTATTTTTATTTATTTATTTATTTTTAAAATTTTATATGAATTCGCAGTTTCATACTTCTATAGAACTATGTCAACAATTGTGTCCATTTCATGTAACACCCGTTATATCACAACTTTTCATTACAGTAATAAATATTTTAAATTATCACAATGTTTTACCAAACAGTACGAAAACTTTGAAATTGCCAAAGTGTATATAGTAACAATCGTTACGGTGAAACTGCCTTATACTAAAGAATGGATTTAATAAATCGGTTTGTTTGCTGAATCGAATCGGGGATTACGTGTATCAAAGACATATGCACCAGGCACTAGACCACCAAGGAAGGCTTGATTTAATAAGTTGTCCAAGAATCGAAAATTTTCCTGCTGAGACGACATGATTTCATAGGTCGAACGAAAGCTTTTTTATAGTGTATTATATTTAAGAATTTTATAAAATACAACTATGTACTATGCAATTTAGAATGCTTGTCCCCTCCGAAAAATAATTCTGCGCACGCCAGTGTTTTCAGCGTTATTCTCTCTCTCTTTCTTTCTCTTTCTCTCTCTCTCTCTCTCTCTCTCTCTCTCTCTCTCTCTCTATATATATATATATATATATATATATATATATATATATATGTATATATACAAATACACACTCACTCACTGTGAACTCCATCGTGGGTATATGGTATTAGGGTGATTCTCGATTGACAACTGAGTTCGATCATATGATTCGGATCCAGCATCTCATAACTCTCAATTCTGAAAAGGGAAGACTTATCAACCAACAACCAATTCGTATAAACACTACAAATATTAGAAAAGTAAAGGATTTGTAAATGACTCTTTAATAAGTTCGAAAAATTATTACTAGCTCAAATTGGTAAGCTTACTTTGTTAGAATACTAATGATATGTAAATTATTGCAGGGTCAGTTAGGGTAATTATGAGACATTGCCTATGGAGGGTAATTAAGAGAGACCCTCACTGATCTTCAACCACTGTAGGTAAATACAAATTAAGAGCACAGGCATTCAGTAACATATTTCATAATACTCTGTCTATATTTTTAAGTTTCACTTTACAAAAGTTTGAATGTACCATTTTTTTTTTTATAACTCATTCAAAAAAAAGTTTTGAAATTTGAAATCCTATCATTAACTTTTATATCTACTCGTGCAGTAACATCACTATTGTGAAACCAATGGGTGTTGGTGGCAGCCTGGTAGGCCAGCAGTTGTAGGGTAAGTTAAATTGAATTTATCCCTTGAGATTTTGTTTCAGAGTTACAATTTTGTTGTTGTTGTATCTCGTTTTGCTTATACGGAGGGTAATTATGAGATGCATGTTAGGTTAATGTCTTCACTTCATTTATTACAGATAAGTTGCTAAATCATGAATAATTTACATCTACATTAGTTTTCATTTCCTTTATTCGAGATAACAGGGTTGGCAAAAACCATGGTTTTTATTGAAAAAAAAAAAAAAAAGAAAACCAGTTTTTTTTTTTTTTAATTTAAACCAGGGTCCTTTTGGTTTAAATAATTTGCTCTATGTATTTATATTACATATGGACAGCAATAAGTTGGTTTCGCCTTGGTGTTATTATGCAACAAGGGGGTCACATAAGCTTAAATCAGAATTCAAACCGTTTCTCGCCTTACATCCGAGAGAAATTGTCCTCCATTTGAATAGAATGAAAGTTCCCCCACTTCACTCCAACATCAATACTATATTCTCTTATTCGGAAATCAGGATGTCCCGTTTCATTATAAAGTTGGGTGGTAGTAAATTTCTTAAATCGAGAAACTCTTCCCTTAGCCACAGGGAAAATCCTATTATTACTTTAAATGCAAAGCAATTGCATGTAAAATTTTACGGTCAACGTATTATAATCAGTAGGCTAAAACTGAGGTATTAAATTACAAATTTAGTATGTAGATACCATTCAATAAATTAAAACTGGAAGTCCAATTGAAGCTAACGTAGGTATTCTATAAATTTTGCCAATTTCTATGAATATCTTTAAGCAATCTTGGCTTCTTTATAAAACAACAGGCATTCAAGCAAGCAGAAATACACAAGTTGATTTCGTTTTTTATGTTTAACATCCTTATGTAATACCGAGGTTATTAAGGAGAAGACTCGCTTAAAGTGACATTCGAACCGCTATTTGGTTTACACTTGAAAGAAGGGTTGTGGTTCGACCAAGAATTGAACATGGGATGCCTTGATTAAAAGGTGAAAAGGAGATAAAACTATACAAGACAAATTCTGATTAAAGCATATATATAATCTAATAAATAACAGCTTTACAATTTCGGCAAAATATCTCTGCCTTCGTCAGACACATTATCTGATGTTGAGTTGAGTTGATTTTAGTATATCGTCCCGTTCAGCAGTGAGGCTATATGAGACGGACCTACTGATTATGGAATCCGAATCACGTGAGCTCCAGCCGGGAATCGAACTCGAGTCTCCCATGCCAAACGTGCGTACGCTAACCGCTTAGCTAATGAACTCACATTAGCTGATGTGTCTGATGTATGATAATGTATGAGATAATATGTCTGATGAAGGCAAAGATATTTTATCGAAACTGTAACGCTACTATTTATTAGATTATATATATGCTTTAGTCAGAATTTGTCTTTTATTGTATATTGGAAGTTCCAAACTTAGAATGGGTGGTATTCAGAGATAAAACTAATGCAGATGGTTTGATATATGGAAACGTCAACATGAAATTCACACGATTTAAAGCATTGTTTTGTTTAAACTTTTTTTTTTTTTTTTTTTTTTTTTTAACAGCTGGTTTTAACCTTGGTTTAGACAGCCAACCTTGCCAGATAAGCTTCTAAATCATCAATAATTTAGAACATTATTTTGTTGAAAATAGCCTAGGCTGCACATCAAAATACTAAAACATAAAGAAATAGAAGTAGCCTAAGTTGGTTTTAAGTGAACAGCCTAGAACTTGGTGTAAATTTGTTTCATAAGCCTGTTTTGTAACCTGAAACTATCTAATATATTAGCCCAGAAGCCTATTATAATCAACTCACAAAAATGCTAGAATAACATTAGTAGCTATTTCCACTTTCCTTCTTATTTTCTTGTAACTCACCCAAATATTTGTATATTTTTATGTAATAAACACAAAATAGTGAAGACTTCTTTGTCTCACAATTGGACTCCTTCATACCTCAATATCACCTACAGAAAACTGGGAACAACATGTGTCTCATAATTACCCATCCGGTATCTTATAATTACCCTTTTGGAGGGAAATTGAGAGATAGAACAAATCTGACATTTACTTATCAACTTATGAGATGACAGGAAATTTCTTGGCAGCAAATTGTTACTCTATTGGCACCATAAACTGCTGTCCAGATTAACTGCTTTCAAAACTAATGTAAGTTGAGTAACGTAGAAAACTTGTGTAATCTGTTTCATAATTACCCTCACTGACTCTATAATAATAACAATATGGAAATAGCGTATAGTATGTAACAAGCACTGTAGGTAAAGTTACATATCTTAAACTTTGATCGTTTGTTTAGTTTCTTTTTTATTCTTTTTCTTTTTTCTTTTTTTTTTTTTTTTTTCAGCATCCAAATTATATAAGATACGAATCACAGTTTGTGGGATCCGAATCACGTGAGCTCCCACCGCAAACATCATACAAATCTTTGGTGCCGAAAGCATGTAAGACAACCTTTCAGTCACAAGAAGCTCTAAACCTCGCAAACTGTTAAAACTCATTTGCATTTCCGTATCAAAGCTGTGTGTTCTATTTGCACTACACTTTCACAAACAAAAAATAGACAAATCATGTCTTCCTATGTAAAACCAGCACAACACACTTGAACATTCTGGAAATAAAAATCCTCACTAGTCACTGTTGCTTGAAACATCACAATGTTTTCGTTTACGTGATTTTCCGTTTCTTTTCACACACGATTTTAAGATGGTTAAGAGCATATCTCGCTGCTTATTTTGTATTTCAAGCATCCTCAGTAACTTGTCTTCAAATCCACTCATTTTCGTACTTTCTTCTTGTAAAAAAGACATTACACTTGTGAACACCGGGTGAGGTTTACGTGGAACTCCAACGTCATTGCAAGATGATTTATTCGTATTCGTTAGCACAGTTCCATTAAACGACTCCTTTGCCGAACTTACTGGTTCCACTTCTGGGATTAAATTTACTGTAGCTGACGCCCCATCTTGAGAAACATGTGAAGCAGTAGCTGTATTGTTTATTGAAACGTTGCTAGGGGAGTCTGTCACCTGTTGTGCAGGTGCCATAGTAACGAACGATTGATTTGTGGTAGCGGAACTTGAAACTAATTTATGTAATGGCGTCACTGTGACAAAAGGTCCATTTGTCGGAACTGGTAACGCGAGTGTGTTAAGTGATTGAGTAAGTCCAGTTGCTGGCAATGGATTCATTGAAAGTAACAATAATGGGGGACTAACTTGATTAGGAGTTGACACTACTGTTGGTAAGTTCACAGGTACTGGAGTAGATGGGTTTTGACTAGATGTTGACGCCGAATTCGAAATGTCTAATGGATCTTGTGTCACAGCCTTCTGTTCGATTTCACGCCTATCACCGATTATTTTTTCAAGTGTAGTCATGTATCGTGGCGGCTTTCTCTTTCTCTCATTAGAACTTCCTTGTTTAAAATAATTATAAGCACGCTCGAGGTTTCGCCATTTTTGGTGACACTTTCTCCCAGCTTCTTTCCTATCAATGGTCGGCAGCTGCGCTCCCATAGCAGTCATTTCGTCTGCAATCAAACACCATACTTCATTCTTTGGAATTGTTCGACTTTGTAAAAGCTTTTTAAATTTGTCTTTTTGCAATATTTCCAAAAGCAAGTCTGTAGGATCTTTCTCATTGCCAAGATCCCACTGCCAAAATTTTTCTGTCAGCACAACTTCCGCCTCTACGATACCATCTTCTGAAAAACAAAACAAAAGAGAAACGAATTCAAATTAACATTAAACAGGACAAACTCTATATTTCAATAGGCTAAGAATATATCGTAATTCTTATGAAGCGTATGGAACAATTGTAACGAATTACTCATCTACTAATGTTTCTTCAATTTTCTTAAGCGTTACACTGGGACACTCTTCTTCAGGGGGACACAACAGCTTAAATCCTGTTTCACAATATGATCTTTGCATAATATTTGTATCAACTACAGTGGTATTTGAGGAACATTCCGAAAATTTTATTAGCACTGATGATCACTTGCCGTTTTCAGTGTATTGTAAGTTTTTTTTTTTTTTTTTCCTCTTATAGACTTACCCAACAATATACAAATATATATCCTAAGATTAATGCATTAACATTCTCAGTTCTTTTTCAACAAATTGATTTCTTCTTGATTAGATTGCTATTCCTAATCTCTCACGAAGCTACTTGTTTATATCAAAATGTGCACAAGGCAGCGACTTCACACCATTATCCTAATGTTTGTTTCCACATCATATCACATTTTTCCATATAATTTAATGTATTCACAATGTACTATGTATATTAAAAATATATATGCCGTAAGTGTTTAAACTTACGTTGCAAGCTAATGTTTGTTTTTGTTGATAACTGGTAATGATACCGTCCCAGTCTCTATCCAGATTTCTTTTATCGGCATTCAGTTTTGGATGTTTTTATCCTAATATAATATGCTTCAAATAGCTACATTTCTTTCAGTATTTGAGATAATATGGTAAAAGAACATTCACATCATGTACCGAGAGTTTGGTCACTTAAAAATACTTTGATAAACCTGAGATGGTTTCTTCATCCTCTTGGGACTGCGCTAATGTGTTATTTACGCCTAGTGCTAATATTCCTTTTAGTGATTTATTATATATATATATAGCTTCATATGTATACGATATCTCGTAAATGTCACTTAATGTATTTGCCTACGCAAAGTAATCCTTATATTGCGTTAATATCCTTTCGATGTTCTTAACGCGTTTTAGGTTTCGATTGGAAAGTCGGAAGGGACCCACAAGAAGGTCTTATCTTTCTGATTTCTCAGTTTTTTCTCCCTTTCTTTTATTATATTCATTATTCAAGCTTCTGTAAATATTAAGGGCATGTTGTTTCTACATTTGCAGAGTAATTAAGATTATAACTATTAACGAGACCTAAGTTAGTAATACACTATGTTTTTCTCTGAGATCTTCTTGGAGTCTCAAACCTATCAGCTCTAATATACACATTTATCCATATGTGAGATTTTACCTGCTAGGGATGTCCATATTAGGGATAGCCACAAAGTTCCGGTTCCGGCGGAACCGGTTCCTAGATCCGGTTTTCAGAACCGGTTCTGGAACCGGTTCCGGACCTGGATCCGAAAACCCGGTTCCAGAACCGGATCTTAGGAACCGGTTCCAGACCTGGATCTGAAAACCCGGTTCCGGAACCGGATCTTAGGAACCGGTTCCAGATCTGGATCTGAAAACCCGGTTCTAGAACTGGATCTTAGGAACCGGTTCCAGACCTGGATCCGAAAGCCCCCAAAGACCCGTAAAGGAGGCACAAAGTTTACAAAAAAAAAAATGAAAAGAAGACCATGCACTTGTGCCTTCCCCGCCCAGACCCGCTTGTGTCCCCAGAAAAAAAATTTGGTCCACCCGTTATTGTTTAGCCAAATGAGTTGGCCAGTTTGCCTGTTTAGTCAATGAGTTCGCGAATTACCCAGTTTATTTAGCCAAATGAGACAAGCGGCCGCCGCTTGGGCGCCTGCCTATCGGTTTCACTATTTCATTTAGCACACTGTTCACAGCCTGCCAGCAGCTCGGATTTAGCGTAGGGATGGTCACAAAGTTTCGGTTCCAGCGGAACCGGTTCTAGACCTGGATCCGAAGAACCGGTTCCAGACCTGGATCCGAAGAACCGGTTCCAGACCTGGATCCGAAGAACTGGTTCTAGATCTGGATCCGAAAAACCGGATCCGTTCAGACCCGAAAACCGGTTCCACCAGGAACCGGTTCTATCCATCCCTAGTTCATATGCTTTTTAACAAAGTAATCACTAGCTGACCTTTGATTAGAATTTATTGTTCATTCTGAATTCAGAATTCAATATATTAAATACTTTCGCTATACAGACGATTCGCTTATAGTGTGAAAGAGTGATGACTCACTTCACTTTCGTTTGAGCAAATTAGAACATATTGATTTAAAAATACAATTCATGTATTTATTAGGAATATTAACATATAAATAAATAAAAGTAACTTGTTACTATCTACAGAAGTTTTACTTATACTCACTTGCTTTTACACACACACACACACACACACACACACACACACAAAAAAAAAAAAGGAAGAAAGAAAACGAAAACCGAAAAGCCAAAAATAAAAGGGCCTTTCAGTGAGTTTCCTTCCCACTCTTTCCAAGTTTGTCATTCAGGCTCCGACCAATAGCAAAAAAAGCACAGCATAAAACACCTAGAAACATGAAACCACATTATACGAGTATAAACGAATATATGGGTTATTTTGCGGAGAAAAATACGAGGAGTAGTCAAAAAGTTCTCGGAATGATAATGATGTTTTGGCATTTGTGATGGAATCACAATGAAACTTGTACAGTACAGTTATTAGGTTGCCTAATTATGAAATTGACAAGTGTGGACAGGTCATAAGAGGCAATATATGAATAATGTAGTAGAACGAAGCAGTGTGTAGTGATCAGTTAGTGTAATTTCATAAATCATCATGTTCATATGCAAATCGGGAGGAAATCTCCTTAACAGACTTTAATAGCCTTAGACATAGTTTAGCACCAACACAAGTTTGGCTCTTCCCAAAGCTGAAAATGAGCCTCAACCGTGGGCTAAAAATGGGACCAAAACCAACGCGACGGCGGCTGAAGTTTCGAAGATACGAAAAGAGGATTTTTATCGGCGTTTTCAGTAATAGCAGGAGTGATGGAGCACATGTGTGTGTTCCAAAGGTGCTTACTTTGAAGATAATTCAGTAACCGTGTGCTTATAATTTGGTAATAATTACGAGCTACAACCAAATTTTGGGATTTTTTCAATGCTCCTCGTACATTAAGTGACACTTACGAGATTTCTTGTACATCTGAAGCTAAGTATACACGAATACTAAAAGAAATATTAGCATTAGGCGTAAAGAACACATAAAGGAGTCTCGAGAGGACACAGAAGCTACATCAGGTTCACGACAGGATTTTGAAGTGACAAAACACTCGGTGCATGATATGAATATTCTTCACCATGCTACTGCAAATATTGAAGAAAATTTATTTGAAGCATATTCCATTAGGATTAAAAAAAATACTGATAAAATAAATCCGGATAGAAATCTTTCAGTTTTACGTCCCACGATTATGTCGTATAAGCTAAAGGAGATGGTAAGAAATGAATGAACTGCTGGAATGAAGAAAATGGGAGAAAAAGGAGAACCCCGAGAAAATCACGCACATTTTTGTCTATCCACCACAAAGCCCACATGACGCGAGCTGAAATCGAACTACGGACCCCACGCACCAGAGGTGAATGCCCTACTACTGAGGGGGCCGCGGTGGCACAATAGTAGAGCGTTCACCTCTGGTGCTTGGGGTCCCGGGTTCGATCCCAGCCCCCGCCAAGTGAACTTTATGGTGGACAAACACTGTGTGCGTGGGTTTCCTCGGGGTTCTCCCGTTTCCTCCCACCTTCTTCATTCCACCATTTCATTCATTTCTCATTACCAGCGTCTCCTTTAGCCTTTCCAGCATACCCATGGGACGTAAAACTCAAAGATTTCATTTCATTTTCTTCTACTGAGCCACCGTGGCCCCGAAATTTGAATAAAGATTGGGACGGTATCATTACCAATTACATGAACAAAAACAAACGTTAGCTTTAAACTTTTATTACATACTAGCGGAATACTCATCCTTCGCGAGGGAAGAAGACATTCATTTTGGATATAAAGGGTTGAATTTGGATTTAAACGGCATCGGAAGTGTTACTGTTCGTCTCAGCAACTCTGAAAACTATGAATTCGACACTAATATCTGCAATTTTCGATCATTATATATATATATATATATATATATATATATATATATATATATATATATCCTCCGCGCCTCAAGTTGCGAGGCTGAATTTGGATTTAAACGATATCCGAAATGTCACTGTTCATCTCAGCAACCCCGAAAACTATGGATTCAACACTAATATCACTTTTAAATATCTGCCCCTCCCCTAACTTGCACCGTTAAAGTGACAATGATAAAAATAATCCCAAACCCGATCTATGTTGAAAATTTGATCGAGATCAGTGGAGTAGTTCAAGAGTTATGAAGTCACAAACGTAGTCAGTTTCATTTTTATAATACAGATTAAGTCGCCTCCAAGTGATTAGGACTACGAATTCAAAAAGAAGAATCCATTTGTTAAAAGAAAATGGAATATACATAAAACACGTGTTAAAAAAAAAAAAAAGGATTCTTCAAAAAGACTCCAAAATCTTTATCATGTTGTTTTTAAGGGACATCATCTACTTCCCAAAATGTTCAGGCATTTCAGGCAGGATTAGAATGATGAAGAGTTGGCATGATTGTAGTCTTCTGGGACTAACCCACAGGAAAATGGACAAAAGTGAATATTTTTAGCTTTTAAGGGGTTTAAACGGAAAATGAAGAAATACTCGTTATTTAAATGAGAATGGGTGTTTTCTTGGAATACAAAATCTTTTCTTTTAGATAGTTGAAATACGAAAAGAAACCTGAAATTTGGTAGAATTGTAAGCTTAAAAGGTGCGAGGCCGAGGGCGAGTAAACGCAGGGGTCAGGGAGCGAAGTCTCCTGCTGGAACAAATTTAGGAAATGTTAAAGCAAATGCATGAGGGTTATTCCATGTCAAGTGGACCAATTTTGAAAAAAGTTCCCACTCCATCATCTAGGATTTGTTTCAAATTTTGCACAAATATTACCTGACACCAACAATGAAGAATGGTCAAATTTGAGTTGATCTGTTTTGGTTGCGGTAGTAGGGCGTTTTCAAAATGATGACTGTCTCAGCAACAACAAGTAGCAAACGTCTTCTCCCATTTTGAAGTGCTTGTCATTTTGAACTGGAAGCTCTGATAGACTTCAAAATTTGTTTCCTAGAAGAACTTTTAGAGTAGATTAAGGTCAGTTGGTCACAAATTCCCTTGGGGGTTCAGAATTTGTACAATAAATTAACAAAATTGGCTAAAAAGAGTTTGCACGTTTCATGTGTGCCATATTTAGACTCCCCATAAAGTTGTATGAAGTAAAAAGTCTGTAGATTTATATTTGAAAGAGAGAAACCATAACATAAGTATTTTAGAATAGATAAAACATTTAGCCTTTAGCGCATACGATTTAAGGGATATCTGGCCTTACAAACGGGAAAAAAAATAAGTATGCGAAAAATTGACCTTTTTATTACCCCAAAATGGCCATGTTGCCAACCTTGCACCAACTTGTAACCATAACCAATGGAAAGAGCATGTCTTGATATAAATTAGGAATGAATTTTGTTGTTGGTGCCTTGTTTGGATTTTGGATGGTTGTAAGTTATATTCTAGGTCAGTTCACAAAATCACCACAGACTTAATTTCTATAGTATATCTATGCAAGTAGTAATTTTATTGAACAATTGCTCTTTGTTATCAAGTTACATTAAGATTTTTTTTTTTTTTTTGTTGTTGTTGTTGTTGTTGATAATATGACAACTTCAAGCGATATTGGTCTTCCAGATTGTGCTATAGGCAAAAATGAAGGCCCTGCATGCCACAGCAAAAGGTTTTCTCGAAGTTGAGAGTTTAAAATGTGTGTAAACTTTACAGAAGAACAGAGACAAGTATTACTTATGCGAACAGGGTATGAAGTACTACCAGGTGGTGCATCTATATGTATTCACAATGAACAATGCTACTGGTTCAATACGAAGACCTGCAACTCCACTGTTGCAACCTGTTCGATTACCATAAATCAACACTGCGAAAAAAAAAAAAAAAAACACTACGAGTCATTGATACAAAAACAGCTGTTATGTTGAAAGAAAGAAGTGGGAATGATATTAAACCAGGAGAGAAGCTGTGTGCAGGTTGAAGGAAAAGGAAACTTTATATAGAGAAATCAGCTGTAGGGTCAGCCAGTGATATAGACACGTCTGTATTCAATCCACCTGAATCCCAACTTAACACAAGTCTTGTAGGATTTGATATTTCTCCCCTAAAACCTGAAAGAGTAAGTAGAAGAGATTTGCACAGATGTGTCAAGAGAAAAACAAGCGAAGCACAAAACGCCATTTGTCAAGATACTGCATCCGTTTTGTCGTTAACGTAAGAGTATGGTCTAGCACAAGTCACCAGAAGTGTATTGATTGTGAACGTAACCGAATCTGCTTGAAGAATTGAAAACCTAGACCGCAACATCTGATAAACAAAGAAACTTCAAATTCTAACTCTGACATCATGTGGTTGGTTTATAGAAAAAACAGCAAATGAATTTAGTTTCTAAACGAATGATTAAAACAGCTAGAAATTTGAAAGCACAGGAAGGTATTCTTGCAATTCCAGCAAAAAAGATACGGAAACCATTATCTTGTGAACTATCAATGAGAGTATAGCAATGTTATGACAAAGATGAATGCAACAGGATGTGTTATATATATATATATATATATATATATATATATATATATATATATATATATAAGACTGTGTGCCGGTAAGAATTGATGGACAAACGGTTTACAAACAAAAACGGATGTTGGTGTAATTTGAAAGAAATGTACACTGCCTACAAATTGAAATATAGACCTGACTTAGGTTTTTCCAGGTTCTGTGAACTTTGACCAAAATGGTGTGTCACAGTTGGTGTTAGAGTTTCACACAGTATTTGTGTCTGTACTTATCAACAGAAATAACAAGTTCTGCAAGACTTGTGTTAAGTTTCCTACTTTGAGATTCAGGTGGATTGAATTCAAATGCGTCTGTATCACTGGCTGACCCTACAGCTGATTTCTCTATATAAAGTTTCCTTTTCCTTCAACCTGCACACAGCTTCTCTCCTGGTTTAATATCATTTCACTTCTTCTTTCAACATAACATTTGTTTTTGTATCAATGACTCGTAGTGTTTTTTTTCGCAGTGTTGATTTATGGTAATCGAAAAGGTTGCAACAGAGGAGTTGCAGGTCTTCGTATTTAACCAGTAGCAGTTGTTCATGGTGAATACATATAGATGCACCACCTGATAGTACTTCATACCCTGTTCGCATAAGTAATACTTGTCTCTGTTCTTCTGTAAAGTTTGCACACATTTTAAACCCTCAACTTCTAGAAAGGCTGTGGCATGCAGAGCCTTCATTTTTGCCTATAGAACAATCTGGAAGACTAATATCGCTTGATGTGGTCATATTATCAACAAAAGAAAATTTCTTAATGTAACTTGATAACAAAGAGCAATTGTTCAACAAAATTACTACTTGCATAGATATACTATAGAAATTAAGTCTGTGGTGATTTGTGAACTGACCTAGAATATAACTTACAACCATCCAAAAACCAAACAAGGCACCAACACCAAAATTGATTTCTAATTATATCAAGACATGCTCTTTTTATTAGTTATGGTTACAAGTTGGTGCAAGGTTGGCAACATGGCCATTTTGGGGTAACAAAAAGGTTCATTTCTCGCATATTTAAATTTTTCCCATTTCTAAGGCCAGATATCCCTTAAACCGTATGCGCTAAAGGCTAAATGTTTTATCTATTCTAAAGTACTTATGTTCAGGGTTGACTGGTTTAAACCAGCTGTTTTTTTTCAAAAAAAAAGTTTAAAGAAGAAAAAAACGAAAAATGCTTTAAATCGTATGAACTTCATGGTGACGTTTCCGCATATCAAACCATCCGCATTACGTTTATCTACTTTTCACCTTGTAATCAAGGGGTCCCGTGTTCAATTCTCGGTCGAACCACAACTCATCTTTCAAGTGTAAACCAAGTAGCGATTCGAGGTGTCCCTCTAAGCGAAAGTCTTCTTTGTGATAACCTTGGTATTTCATAAGGATGTTAAGATTAAACATACAAAATGAAACTAAATTATATATTTCTGCTTGAATGAATGCCTGTTGTCTTATAAAGAAGCCAAGGTTGCTTAAATATATTGATAGAAATTGCCAAATTTATCAACTGCCTACAACATTAGCTTCCAACATCAGCTTGGATTTGACTTGGTTTTAATTTTATTGAATGATATCTACATACCAAGTTTGTAATTTAATAGCTCAGTTTTAGCGTAGTGATTATGATACGTTGACCTTAAAATTTTACATACAAATACATTTAAAGTAATAACAGGATTTTCCCAATGGCTAAGGCGGGATTTTCCCGATTTATATACAATTCTGTATAATGTTTTTACTTGTGTAACTGTATCTTTTTGTCCTTCTGAAATGACTCTTGACAATTATATTAACAAGTAGGCCTATGTAAAGATCAGTACAACGTATTTTTATCAGGAGTCCTTCGTGAGTGAGTTGGCAATCGCATTTGTGACCAATTAGTCCCGGTTTCGTATCAAAATGGACAATTTCTCTTGGATGTAAGTCGAAAAACGGTTTGGATTCCGCTTTAAGCTTATGTGACCCCTTCCAGCATTACCTTGTTGTTGCATAATAACACCAAGCCGAAACAAACTAATTTCTGTCCATATCTAATATAAATACATGAAGTATATTATTTAAACCAAAAGCCTGGTTTAAACAAACAGACAAACAAACAAACAAAAAAAAAGATTTAAACCAAAAAAAAAGTTTTTTTCTTTTGCTTTTTTCAATAAAAATCAGGGTTTTTGCCAACACTGTTATGGTTTCTCTCTTTCAAATATAACTCTACAGACTTGACTTCATACAACTTTATGAGGAGTCTAAATATGGCACACATGAAACGTGCAAACACATTTTAGCCAATTGTTAATTTATTGTGCATATTATGAACCCCCAAGGGAATTTGTGACCAACTGACCTTAATCTACTCTAAAAGTTCTCCTAGGAAACAAATTTTGAAGGTTGTCAGAGCTTCCAGTTCAAAATGGCAAGCACTTCAAAATGGGAGAAGACGTTTGCTACTCATTGTTGCTGAGACAGTCATCATTTTGAAAACGCCCTAATACCACAACCAAAACAGATCTTCAACTTAAATTTGACCATTCTTCATTGTTGGCAACAGTTGTGCGAAATCTGAAAAAAATCGGGGATGATGAAGTGGGGACCATTGATCCATTTGACATGGAATGACCCATGAAATTCACTTGATACAGACTGACACTTAGGAAACATGTGGCCGTAGGGCGAAGAAACGCAAGGGGCTGGGGGCAGAGCCCCTAGCTAGGCAAAGGCTAGTCTTTGCTTATAATCTGGATATGGTAAACTAATAGGAATAATCATTCTACTCTCAGAGTTCTGTAATTTCTGAATATTACTTGTATTTCCGAACTTTCAACTCTCCCCTGAGGTCTTGGTAACGGAAGATGAAAGCAAAGAAAAAGGAAAATAAGAACATTAGCGAAACGGAATGGACTTATCAAGGGTTATTAAGTTCAACGATTACGCGACAACGAGTGGTGATCTAAGTTGCAATAGGCGGAGTCGATTTGTGCACTTTTTTTGTTCTTTTGTGAAAGGTTGCGAACTCCTGTTGGTATTTTTGTTGTTATGCCAATGCAGTTAGAATTTTGTAATTATTGTTTCTTGTTCATCATTTAATCATTCCTGGTCTAAAATTATTACTTTTCCCTTAAATGAATAAATAAATTTTCAAGTACGAGTCTTTATACTAATAGGAATCACCTACAATATACTTCGAATTGCAAACGACCATTGGCACTGATAAAATTTTCGTACTAGTCCGAAAATACCACTATAGGTACAAAAATTGAGAAGAGCATATTGCATATATATATACAGGGTGACTAGTAATTCGATGTATTTCTTGAAGAGGATACTTTCGAACATTTTCATCTATATGATCCGGGGATCGCAAATCAATATTTTGAGTAATTTGAACATGTGTATGATTTCTTTGAAATTTGTCGGCTAACGAAAGGTGCGCGAGAAAGTTTCACACTGATCCATTTTTCGATATCGTAGTGTGTTGAAATTTTATAAGTGTAATCCTGCATATCTGTGCAGATAGAGTTGCCAGACGTCTCAGTTTTCAATGAAAGAATTAACTGTCCCGAAAAAGGCTTTCGGGACGCCTGTCTGTCCCGGTTTTCGTTCTTCAGACTAAAAAAAAAAAAAAAATCAACCCGCAAGAAGTAGTATGTCTCTATGTAGCTAAATAATTTTAATAAACAAACAACACGGAGTTTGAAAATCATATTTATTCTTTCGTCCTATAGAGTTGTTTCATGCTTTCAGCGGGAAGAAAAAGATTTTTAAAAAATATTCAAGACGAGCATATCTTATGGCAATAATTTCCCGAATATCACTTTCAATAGAAATAAACCGTCTTTTTTTTTCGGTGACGGGCTTTAACTACTAGTTATTTTGTACTTCAAATGTTTTTATTTTATTTTTATTTTTTAATTTTAATTTTTATTTATTTATTTTGCTAAATGCTAAATTTATAGCATTATCGTTGTTTCTGACTCAGGTGATGATGCAACAAAGAAAATAAAATATTTCTTCAATCATAAATGGTAGGGTGTGTTGTAATTGGCGCAATATTTAGGAAACGTTACACACAACAATTCGGAATAAGGGATGCTTATGTTACCTTTTCATATTCTTTATGCATCTCTTGTGAGGCTTCATTTATGTTAACTAAGTATAGAATAAACTGGAAAATTGTAAGTAATAACCTGGAAAAGACGGACAGTTAACTGATTCTGATCAAATGAGTAGGAATCCTCACCTTATATATAGCCTGAGATTGGTGTCCCGGGTTTTCGTTTACAAAATCTAGTAACCCTAAGTGTAGATCATGTGTTAATGTACAACTCGAAACTCTGCACCGTTGCTGTGTTATAGGTTCGAACGTCATGTAAGGGGTAGTGGTCTAAAATCCATTACTGATTGCAGAAGTACTTGCCTCTAGGAAATGACTGCATGTTTGGAAAGAGATGGAATGAAGATGGTGTGTGGTCCAGAGAAAACGCAAACTAAGACGGATTTCATACCCAGGATAGTGTATCTGTCTGGCCAACATTCAAGGAGTGAACGGGTGCGTTCTTTTCCAGGAGGTGGACACCTTTTTTCAGCATGCCACGCTCTGGGATTTCACAGAATCCCGCAACACATGCAGCAGTGAGGCATTGTATATCCTGGCAATTGTGGTACCCTCTGCCTGGAAAGCAAGTAGTAATACCTTATGCTAATCCCAAATAAACGTGATCATCACTTTGGTCACTCAAAGTTGAACACGGACTTCCTTGGTGGTGGTATGTCGACATGCTGTCATTGGTTTAACTAAGTATTTCCTGGTTTTCTTCACTCCTACATGGCAAAACTAGGATGGTACCTTCTAGAAGGCCAGGGCCAGTTCCTTCCCAAATCCTAGACCCCACCTGAAAGACCGATGTGATCCCGATGTCATTCAATGTGCCCTATGGCATTTCCTATTTCAGTTTTTGTTCGGTTCATTTATGTTCAACTGCTTTCATATTAGTGGTACTAGACGTTATATTTGATATAGCCACCATGTGTTGGCGCCTATTTTGAATATGGTGACCCATATGAAAAATCTTTTACCACAAGGCTGTTTAGTTTTTCAAGATCTATCGAACGGGGTACCACACGCCCCACGTTTCCATTTAAAATTTTAAAGTTGGGCCTTGGGCCCCTATAAAGGGCGGCCCTGGGGGGCACCACGATAACACCATTCGATGTGCCCCATAACATTTCCTATTTGAGTTTTTCTTTGGTTAATTTATGTTCAACCGTTTTTGAGATATTTCCATGGAAAGATTAAAATGGGCCACATATATATACATGATTATGTGCTCTTCAGGAAGGGTATCCGAGTGTGTAGCACTTAAAATATTAGAAGAAAAACTGAAGAAAATTTATTAGATGAATGATTTGTTATAAGTACACTAGACTTCCGAGAATCCTGTTTGCAACTATCCGGCCACCGTACTATCCAGCCTATTTTTTTTTTTTTTTTTTTTTTTTTTTTTTAATCGTAATTAAATGACGAAGGCAAGGCACTGCATTGGCAACATTGCCAAGGTATTGGAAGTGGGCGTCTACTAGGATCCTCCTATGTGTCATGTGCAAAATACAAGTTGTGACGGAAAAAGATTAGCGTACTGCTCCTTGTTCACTGTTTCGTCTGTTTGTAACGGACCTCAATACAGTACGCTTGCCGCTATGCAGATCCATGAACGCTAAAATACGTACTGTATTATAACAGTGAGTTTTAATATAAAAACTTGGTCTTCTTGTATTGGTGGGGCAAAGAAATGAGTTCATAGAACTCCTGTCTATCCGGCTCTTTTGTTATCCGGCCTGCCCTTCCGCTACATTACGCAGGATACTCGCGAGTCTACTGTACTCTGCATATTCTTTTCTTTTAGTATTAAGCAAAGTTCTATAAAATTAATGAAAGTAAGAAACAACGGATTTAAGCTTATTTTTACACACCAGGTTCTCTGTAGGTGCAAATTGAATAACACACAAAGAGTGAATGACAGGACCGAGACTCGAACCCAGGATCTCCGGCATACCATGCCGGTGCGTTGACTAGTGCGCCACCCAGTCCGCTTCCTAAAACAACCAAACACTCTCTTACTCCTGCAGTCGATGCTCTCCACTCAGACCACATGGCTTGTACCACAGCCTAAACATTGTTCGGCGTAAGCTCTAAACTGCGATAAACAAAGCCACGTGAAACCAAATCTCGCTGATTTGCTGTTGTCCTACCGACGCTTGTACTCCTCCGCAAAATAGTTCAAGTGATTGGATTATTACTTTTACTATGAAGCTTCATATAAAACTGCTATATTATTATAAATGACAAAAATATAATACGTATTATCTAATAATACTGCATTCGAGTGTGGTTAATGAAACAATAGAAATAAACACTAAGCATGAGCAGTAATTATGGCGCCAACTCAACTGTGGACGGGTGTTCTCCTTTTAAAGTTTGAAAGATGGCTGGCATGAACCCCGGTTCCGCGAGTGTTGTGGTGAAACACCAACAAGGCAAACCTTTACTCACTAAGCAACAATTGTTTACAAGCGAAATTCAAATACTTTTTCTTTAATCTTTCGAATTTTTTTCCTTCTTTTCTGCTGCTGTAAGTATCTGGACAACACGAGACAGTATTGTCAAAATGCACGTGTATAATTTGCTCCTCCAGGTGGGGAGTGGGAGTGATACATCACTAGCCAATCGTATTTGTGACAAGCGGAAGGATACAAATATTTTGTTTATCGGAGTTTAGAGCTTACGCTGAACAATTTATAGGTGCTGTGCTTGAACAATCCAGTGTCCATATATTGAGAACACCTTTTGACGGTTCCGATTTCATATATACTAATGAAACTATAGGAAACAACCGATTTAAACTTATTTTTACACATATGATCCTCTGTAGGTGCGGTGTAGGTCCGAGTAGTTCTGGTCAAGTCATTCACTTTTGCATTCTTTGTGTGAAGTTCAGTAAAATTATTTTTTAAAGCTTAACTGATAATTTCCCAGCTAGATAGTTACCCCTTCGTGCCTTCTGTGCGCATGGTTTTCCGATGCGAGTACTTATTTCGAACACAAACTCAAGTAATGCTTTGAATCGCACTTTAAACTGTAGTCTCCCTCTCATATAGCCTCGGTGCTCAAAAAAGAACCACCAACAATTTCAGTCTACGTAATTAAAAAATAAAATTTTATTTTTTCTCTCTAAATTTTAACAAAGCTCAAAAATAAGAGTTGAGTGATCTTACAAAATAATTTTCACCTTTTGCCCTGATTTTTCCCTAGTTTCTGAGTGCCAGACCAATCATTTTCTCTGCATTTAATAAGATAAAAGTCCATCAATGAAGAATGCCTATAAGAGCTAAATAAAGAAAGTTATTATCCGGGGCATCAAACCCGAGACTAAGCACGAAAACATGAGCGTTAACTATCGACCACGTAGATGGACGCAATAAAGTTAGAGAAAGCGATGTTTCAAAGTTACATTAGCTATTTAATTCTCACAGAAGATGGATTAGAGTATAGTGTCACTTTCAGCACAGAAGCTATGTGAGATGGACGAAGGGGTATCGTAAAGTTTTAATTATCACCAGGAAATTATTAAGATATGATGATAAAATTTTGTGTTATGTTTGGTTCTTATGTGCATGATGTTAAGGAAATTAGCTCCTAATGATTATTATTTTTTTTTTACAGTGTGTGTCAAAAGTAACCAAAATTGAAAGATGGATAAGATTGAAGCTCCCAGTGTGATAAAGTTCCTGCATTTGAAGAGTAATAATGCCAGACAAGTTCGTGACAAGATAAAGGCTGTGTATGGCGATGATTGTCCATCGTATGACAACAGTGTAAAGTGAAAAAGGAAATTCCAAACTGATGATATGTCCCTCATAGACGAGACAAGACCTGGAAGATCATCCCTGATGGACGATGCGGCCACTTAACTGTGAAGAAAGTGCACTGTAAAGAAAGTGGAGTGTTTAATCCTCCAAGACAGACGTGTAACCATTCAAACGATTATGAATGAGACTGGTCTCAGTTCTAGTAGTGTGTGGAAAATTATCCATGACGAACTTCACATGTCTAAGATATCTGCGCACTGGGTTCCTCGTTTGCTGACATCTCTTTCAGCTCATTCATCTCAAGTTACTGTCGACAAAGCAAGGGCATGTGGCTTCCAAGTATTACAGCATCTGCCTTATTCTCCCTATCTCGCACCCAGTGCCTTTTTCTTGTTTCCCCAAATGAAGAATCAGTTGTGTGGTCGCCATTTTGACAACAAAGATTAAGTCATTTATGAGATTGAAGAGTGGTTTAAAGCACAATGTGCATACTTCTATAATGACGCTACTCGTAAAATCAAGGAACGCTGGGAGAAATGTATAAATCTCGGTGGTGACTACTTAGAGAGGGGTTAACAACTGCAAATCCCAACTATCGCTGTGTCCTGATTTCTTAAACTATGATAATTAAAACTTTACAATACTCCTTCGTACATCTTAGTTTAAGGTGAACACGAACCACTATAATTTCTTAAAATTTTTCAAAGCTCTCCCACCGGGAATCGAACCCGTGACTCCTTGCAGAAACGGCACTCGCATTATCCTGTAGATCATTGGGGAGAACATGCGTGAAGTTATAATTGCAAGTAGTAGGAAACGTACCAATAAACTATTCACATGAAATTAAAAATTGTTTATGGAAGTCTATTTATTTGACTGTGCTTATATGGGTGTAAATAGTAAAATAAAAATTAAGGAAAAAATCTCAGAAGAAAAAATTGTCTACTCGAAT
Source organism: Thermobia domestica (assembly GCF_964235325.1). Classification (NCBI taxonomy): domain Eukaryota; kingdom Metazoa; phylum Arthropoda; class Insecta; order Zygentoma; family Lepismatidae; genus Thermobia; species Thermobia domestica. Next base: position 235,168,089 of record NC_137460.1, read on the forward strand.
ACTGTTATGCAATACTATAGTAATAAATTTTCAACTGTGTACGTCCAGTTGGGCAAATGAGAGTAACGAAGCAGAGTGATGTACCCTCATATATATATATATATATATATGCAAAATACAGGAAAGATTGATCATTATTACCTTCTTTGCAATAAATTTCTTTTGAAATATGGAATGTATGAAGGAACATCTTAGGGTATCTAGGGAGAACAAGGAAGGTATTTGAGGACTTTCTAAATATCAGCCAATATCAAAGCATACGATTCAGAATATCGCTACACTAGACCGGGCCACCAGGGCACTTTCGATGAACTGGTATCGTAATATTATTCGCAACTTTATTAACAAAAACTAAAAAACCTCTAAACACTTTCTTTTATATCTGACAATGCATTTTGTAATTCTGTACAATAGAGAGAATTGTACATAGCAATACATGCATGATTTTGTACATAGCAATTTATACATATTGTATTGATTTTGTCATGAACTCTTGGACATCTAAATAATTGTAGTGGGTGGGTCTGAGCTTACATTAAAAGTGTTTGCTCTGGTGGTGTTGAAATCTGGTATTTGGGACCAGACTAGACAATTAGAGCTTGCAGCAGAATGGGTTAAGAACATAAAAAGGAATTCATTGCATGGAAGGCAATAATAATCTTTCATATATTTTTTTTTCAAAACGTGGAAACAAAATGTTTAAAATATCACTAAACAGGATACAAATCTGTGGCAACATTGACGTCTATGACTATATCGTACTTAAATATACATTATTTTTTTAATAGTCTGGTGTGGCAAAGAAGATATTTGGTTTAACGTATTTTTAGTGACGCATAGAATGTGTTTTTGGTGATTGCATGAAAACTGGGTAATATTAACCTGAAATAGAACCATTAATTTATACTGGTTTAATTAGTGCTATTTCAGATCACATATAATAGATAGAAAATATATTTAACACTTCCATTGAGTGTTGTACTGACTGAAATATACCTGAATACAATGATTCTTGAACTTACGAGTAGCTTTTGCAACTGAAGAGCTACATTCTATAATGCCAGTAGCGAATATCTTCACAATTTATTAAACATCCTGAAGAAAGACATTTGAGTAACATGCCAGAAATATTGATAGGAAGTTAAAAAAGATGTTGATCATCGTTACATACCTACAAGAACATATAAAGGTTAGTATTGTGTTACATCTAATGGACACTTTTATTCAAATATCTTATACATGTGGAATATCTTCGAAGAATGAAATGAAATCTTCAACTTTTACGTCCCATGGTTATGCCGGTTAGGCTAAAGGGGACGGTGATGATGAGAAATTATGGAATGAAGAAAGTGGGAGGAAACGAGAGAACTCCGAGAAAATCCACGCACACGGTGTTTGCCCACCACAAAGTTCACTTGGCACGAACTGGGATCGAACCAAGGATGCCACGCCCCAGAATTGAACGCTCTACCACTGAGCCACCAAAGCCCAGGAATATCTTCGAAATTAATCCTTAAAATTATATTTTAAAGTATCATTTAAACACAATACAAAGCATTTAAATAATAAGAATAATAATCCTGAAAGGAAGTCAATGAGTCCAAATGTAACCTGATATTTTAAATTACCGATCTTAAAAGCGCAGACGGCTGATTTAAATAGTACGAAAGACAGTTGTATTTCGTTTACAAGTGTGAGATTAGTAGTCTGAAACTATTATAATTGCTATACGGTGGTAATTTGAAACCATTACGAACGATATAGGAACTCGTATCACTGCGAAACTCACATAAAAGTACTTGTAAAGGGAACATAAAAGCACTAACCTACCCTAACAGATATTCAACTCTACTCTATTCTAATATAAACCTTCGCTATCTTACTGTACATCAGATTGCAAGTATATTACCAATCTCTACGCAATTATTTCTGCATATGCCCTCAAAACAAGAGTGAAGAAAACCAACAAAAGTAGTTGACGAATTATTATAAACCTGCACGGTGAAAATTCTTAATTTTCAATAACTATTTTCGTTGGCAACTCTAAATTTCACTTGTCTCAAGTAGAAGTATGAGAAGATAAGAGGTATGTCCATCAGAATTAACTGTTGAAAAATTACTTTCAAGATTTGTATATAAATACTAGGGATGACCAATTCCGGAATTTTTACTTTCTGGAATCCAGAAAGTAAAATCGGAAAAATTCCGAAATTCGGAAAAATTCCAGTTAGGAATCTTTCCATTTTTAACCTTTCGTTTTTCTAATCCTAAGAATGTATGATGCAAGTTAAGCTGAAGTATACACTACTCACTCTTTTCGTGGTTAATGAGATGTAGCCCAAAAGTATGACGTACTCCTAATATTTAATGTTTGTTTTACTGTGATATTGTCCAGAGATAAGACATATATCACACAGAGATAAACAAAATGACATAATGAAGATGAATTATCATGCGTAGTTTTCGAGAAAATCGTGAGAAACGAGTTATTATGAAGTTAAAATATGCGTCGCTTCGCCAATGTGATGCAACTGATAAGTTTTATGCTGAAATAGTATTATTATTTTATGTACTGTAGAAGAAAAATATGAACCGATTAGTAGCAGATTTTATCTATTGTTTTTTGATATCTTCTAACAGTAATACACATACTACCTGTAAATACGCAATGACTATTAAAGACAACGGCATATTAATGTGAGGAATACTTGGCAGACTAGCAATAAATAAAAGATAAACAATAGTTGCAACAAAGTAACTAACTTGGGCACGTCAGGCAGCACATTCACATTGCGCATTATGTTTGCGAGAATGAGACTCTATCATCTTCGTTTGGCTAACTTTAATAAGGTAAGCCTGATGTATAAAGTTGTTAAAGTCATATTATTACGCCGAGAGCTTTACGATGGAGGCATTAACGTTAATATTGATGGCACTAATGGACATTTACATTGTTCTAACGGTTAACCTCATTTTTGAGATGATTCTTAGACGTGGGCCTGTTGGCATGCAGTGAGAAGACCCATACTCGTTATTTAAAAAGCACACGTTATCTCTGGAATACTAACGATTTGCGTCATTATCGAACACTAACGTAGCACTAGCGACGTGTAAAGTCGAAATTGGGGTCTGACGTAAGTGGCTTGTCAACTTCACGGACATTATATCTTCGTTATTCAACACAGGCTTTATGGTACCCGTGGCAAACATGAAATTCGGCGTCTTCTAATTTATATGTACATCTATCTATCTATTGCCCTTTTAGGCGCCCCTCCAACCACACGCCCGGGGCACGTTCCTCCCTCCTTAGTAGCGGCCTGTATTCATATATATATATATATACCGCTATATTTGAAAAAAGTCCTGACTGAGTGACTGTCTGACTGACTGATCAACGTTCAGGCCAAACAGCTTAAACTAGAAACTTGAAATTTGAACAAGACATACAGGGCCTTATGCAGAGTCGTTTTGACGTCTGATTAACGCCATACTACGAGGTTGACTAACAAATCAAAATTGTATTCAGGGTCTCTGATTAGGATCTGGTATTTGACGAAGTTAATCACATGTGACTAACTAATCTAGAGCAGAGGCTAATCTTTTACCTACGGTTTAGCGTGCGACACATTATTTCGTATTTCATATATTTTCATTTTTACAGACTACTCATGCGCTGATCTACTTTTCCGTAGTTGCCACGTTTATTATTCTCACCCGATGCATTAGGGTTATATAAGTCAACCATACCCAAATCATCATTTTCGTTGTATTCAAAGTTGACTCTAAATACCAAAAAGTACACCTTCCCTAGTAAAGTATGTTGAAGTAGGCGAATGTCGTCAGAATGGTTATTGAAGGTTTCTTTTCCTTCACTGTCTTTCGTCCGGTTAAAAAGTAGTTTGTAGTGCTTTGGAGCAGCTGCAGGTGGGAAAACGATAATGTTTCAGACATAGTGGCGACTTTTTTTGTGTATGAAAATAACACCTTAATCATAAAGCAGTAGCAATTCTCTACCTAAGTAATAAGACATCTCCAACTATAAGAAACTACTACAAGTTACAATATATATTCATTATGGTGGTGTATTCTTTTTTACTATTTAAACAGCTAATAGCTAGGGATGGCCAATTCCGGAATTTTTACTTTCCTGAATCCGAAGAATAAAATCGGAAAAATCCCAGATTTCGGAAAAAATCTCGAATACTGAAATTTTTCCGAATTCCGGAATTTTACCGAAATCTGCAAAGTGAAATTTCCGATTCCGGAAAATTTTGGCCATCCCTAATAAATACAGCATCCGGATATACGTCTTAAAACTACAGTACAAAAACCCAAACCAACCACTGCTAGGCGACCAATAAAAAGCACGAACACTAGTACCTAAATCAGGGAAGGACCATGGTGTATCTTCGCTGTAGCGCGTCGGTGATGTTCACGATGCACGTAAATAAAGGAGTGAGGCTGTGATAAAAGCCTCAAATCTCTTGTATTTGTTTCACACTAGTAAGACTAAACGTCTAAACAAAACGCAGCTTTTACACACAATACAGAAATACTCTGCCCGAGGAAAATAGTATCTAGTAGGTCATCTTTCATAAACGCTCAGTTATTTTAACCGTCGTAAGGCATTTGTAATGATTTTACACTAGTAAAACTACACTTACAAACATCATATTAAGCCTGCCACCTGAAGAATTTTTCGTGCAGGTGTAGTTGTGGCGCACCGCATTTTGGAAGATCTACAGGTATAACTCAATACTTTGTATGAAAAGAGATATTTGTAAAGAACAAATTTCTGAAGGCGACAGAATTAATTACAAAGTAATACAGCTGTATTTTCGGTTTACAAGTGTTGAGTTACTAGCGTAAAATCATTACAAGTGTTTTATAACGGAGTAAATAAGTGAGTAAGCAGAAATATGCGGCCGGTGGTAAAGTGCATCGTTACTAGTAAACCATGACAAGTGCTAGCGAAACGCGTATCATTGTCAAAATTTACCTCCTTCCACTATCCTCTCTTGCGCGCATTCCCACCATTGTTGACGCGCCTGCTCTTCGGACGCACCCCTACGTGCGCCCACCTGCTTCGTTCAATTCTGACTCTGTTAAAAAGCATTTGTGCTTTCTAGTGACCACCTGGCATAGGTTGGTTTGTTTTTCACCGTAGTTTTTATGCTATACATCTGGAAGCCGTATTTATACGAAAATCGTAAAATAATTTTAATTTTCCAACAATTACTTGTGATGGTCTCCTTGAATTTTATCTATGCCAAGTATGATATTTTCATGTCACTCAGTGGAAACCTTTTAGTGGACAATAAGAAGGAAACCGGTGAAAGAATTATAATTTTTCAAGAATTCTTTTTAGTGGTGCGCCGAAAGTAAACCTATACTGATTTTTGCCCCGGCAAGTTAAGTTTAGACATACTGCTCGGAATAATTGCTGAAAAATAATTATTATTTCACTAGTTACCTTCTCACTGTCTCCCAAAAATATGCGCTGGGCGACACGCCATTACCCCAGTAAGCATAGGCGAAATAAAAGGGGACCACTAGAAGTAATTGTTGAAAATTTACAATTCATTTACGATTTGGGCCGAACTTGACAGAGCCCGCTCCAGTTATAATTCAATGCTGTAGATTGAATTCGCCTATTTTGGCCCTATTTTAGAACCAAAAAACAACGCATTTTAAAAACAAAAGGATGGTCCCAATACCATACTACTTAAGAAATAAACAAAATACCATAACACAAATTCCATACTTAAATAGAAGCAAGCACAAAAATTGTGAACCCCCTGGGTAACTACGAAGATCAATTGCAGCGTGTATTCTTAAGTATATCTCTAGAAATAAAGTTTACAAAGCCCGCTCCAACTGTAACCGAATATTGGAGTGGAGTGTATTACCGAAGTTCATTCCCGTGTCTAAAGTTTACGAAGCCCGCTCCAGCTATAACCCGATGCTACAGATAATATCCTTCACATTATTTTTCGAACCAAATTCACATCATCATATTTTAAACATACTGTTTAACAAAGCAGGGCAAATTCCACACTTAAGGGTGTGTAAGCCCCCCCAATAGCCCCAAATAAAATATACAACACTGCTTACCGCAATTTCAAAATTCCAAAGTAAATAAATCAGCACAATCTTCTGCGCACTTAACTTTAACTTTTCGATGTGCAAACACATGTCCAAACCATTTTGCCCAATTAACTCACCGATTACAAAGGAAAATATGATGTCCTCTATTTTTGGATAGGTTCAAACCTGACCCACCGGCTAAGCTAAAGCAGACTGTGATCATGAGAAATCAATACAATGGTGGAATGAAGAAAGTGGGAGAGGAAACGGGGCAACCCTGAGAAAACAGACGCACACGGTGTCTGTTCACCAGAAAGGTCACTTGGCGCTAACTGGGATCGAACCAAGGACGCCATGCATCAGAGGTGAACGCTCTACCAATGAGCCAGCATGGCTCCTTGATGTGAATGAAGAACTGTATCGTCTATTGTAAAATCTACTCATGATTTGCTTATAAGTAGTGCGTCCAAACGTATGCCGTAAGCAGTACACTACAAAAGACACAAATCAATCTTAGTAGCCATTAAAAAGTACAAATATTATTCAACCGAGACAGGCAGGAAAAAGCTGGTGGACCCGCACAGTAGCGTCACTGAAGGTGAGTATACGCGAAAGCATGAGTTTTCGCAATAGTATGAGTTTCAAGAACATTTGTAAACAAATTACAGCTGCATTAGCTGCTTAGTATTTAATTCTGCCGCCTGCAGACATTTGTTTCTTATAAATGTATCTTTCGATCTAGAGTACTGGTGCAGTTTTACTATATGTATCCGCAGTAGTATAGTAGGAACGGGTTAGAAGCCCCGCAGCGGTTTGTTGGGTTCTGTTCTCGACATAAAATGGGCAAAATAAAGACTTTCCCAATTTTTTCCGTATATTTCACAATTTGTGGATCCGTATAGTAAACCTGTACCGAGTACTAACCTTTATCTCTAAATTTGGTAATAGTTAAGAACAGCTACTTCTCATCTCCCGTGCACGAGGATACATCTTACTGTTGCACTACCTAAACACCCTAAGTACAAGGGCAAGAACTCAGTCTATTACCTACTTTTTAACATCCTAGATAGTCAATGAATAATTCCTGAAAATATGGCGTTTCTCGTCCTTCCCTAAATGGGAAGTACGGCTCCTTAACTATAACCCTAAATTTTGCAAAATATGGTGCTAAGCCTGACCAGCACCCATCATTCAGTTATATTGCAGGGACCATATACTTACTGCTTTTAGGATTAGAATCCGTATCACCATTACCGCTATCTTCATCACAACTGTCTGGTGAAAACATTACTACCTCGATAGAAGGACATTCATCATCAGTAACTTCCTTCATCTTTTAATAAGAATTATTTTTGATTTTCTGCTTGGTTTTCTATTAGATTACATTTCTTGCCTCATTTCTCTTGCGCTCTCTTTGTCGGCTTGTTTTTAATTTACGATGCTCCGGGCAGGTGTCCAATGAGCAATCCAATCGGTACGTGGAAATCGATCGGCGAACGAAGTGAAAAGGCACAATAGAACGAATCACTTTAGGTGAAACACTATGACGGAGACACCATATACTACATGCTGCTATGAATAAAGAGAGCACTCCGCTGTGGTACACTTTGGCCACATTATAAATTGTAGTTGTTCACTATGTAATATTTTAACAGATGACAAAGAACAAGATGTTTTTAGTTAACGGGTAAGAAGGCTACAGTAACGGGACTGGGGAATAAACAGAATGAATGAGTGTGCTGAGTATCGGACGGTAAACAGGCGTCAAAGAACACTGAAAAGTCAGGTCGTCGATAGTACCTTCTTCTTCTCCACAATTAGTGGTGCTATTCAGCCGGTTCGCTAGAACCGTTGTTAAAATATTTCGAGTTCGCAGAACCGTTTGTTATGCCCAGACATAACACATACTCGCATGACCTACCCTCGCATGTTCTCAGGTTTATATACAATGTTTTAAACAAATGATTTTATTAAGTTCTTTTCATTTTTATAAATAAATATTTATATTGTTTTGGAAAATTGAGAACATATAGCCTGTATAAATTGAATCGTGCAGAAGGGACTTGAAGACGCTACTAGACACCAGCATGACTGGTGAACAACCCTACGTGGATTACAATACTATAAAGCTCTGTTTTGTGGCTATCGCCGCAATGCATTTACGGTATACGCTATTCTGGAGTTAGCGATCGTAATTACCGCTTGAAAATACCCTCGCGTTCTCACTCGTATCCCTATTTCTGAGAATAGATTTAAAACTTTTGATTTGAATCATTACCCACTCTATTATTCTAAAGAGCTTCGCGTGTGAAACAGAAGAAATTGTTTTTCGTGAAATAATATTTTCCGCGACAGAGCAACCCAAGCAAAATAAAATATTAAATACCAAATTCGTCGGATATTCATCTCGTACTGATTTTTTTATCTTTAGATTTGAATTTTCCAACAGAAATTGAGTTTATTCGCATTCTGGCTCTGATTTAGGACAAGAAGAATTTGAAAAGGGATAAACTGAAGTCCAAAGAACACAAACGAGATGTCCCTGCTCCTTCAAATCAGTGATCTACGGGGAAGAGAACTTCTTTGTATCGTCGACACTGGGAAACTTCAAATAGATGAAGCATCCTGGATTTCAGAAAAAAGAGGTCAATGTCAATTCTCTAGATCCTGTTTCACCTGTATCTTCCTGCAGCACTTCCTCTTTGCCAATCACCGATGACCTAAGAGGTTGGGTGTAATCTCCTTGGGAAAAAGACAGTACGGAATTTCGAAGAATTAAGACTGCTTAATTAACAACCTTATGGGGTTAAAATATTAATACGGTACTACCATTTTCTAATAGTTTGATTTGTTGGCTGAAAACACTATATTCAAAATACAAGACTTTTGTAATGAAAAGTTCTGCCATTAAAATTATTTTTTTTATTGCGATAACTCCCAAAATAAACAAAATTGGTGAAAAAACAAAAACAAAAAGCGTTACGTAACAAAGGGGGAGGGTTCAGCCCTGCATTACGAAGTATTACAAGGGAGAGGGAGGGTGTAAGTAGTAATCGCCCCACTTGGTCTCACTTTGGACTTTGACCCCGACCTTTGTGACGTCATAGGTCAAAGGTCAATGACCTTGGCCCGGGGTCAATGACCTAGGGGTACCTAGGACCACCCCCTCTAAATTTTGGCAGGGGTACCTTGGCCCACTCCTAAATTTTGGCAGGGGTACATAGGACCACCCCCCTTAAATTTTGGAAATTGCCAAATTTAAAAATTTGGTATGGTAGCATAGGACCATAGTATGTACCTCTATCAGTATTGGGTGTCTATGTCGTTCCCTTTTATGGGTAAAAAATTGCCAAAAATTTAAATTTCGGGGGTTTTTGACCTAATTTATCCCCTTGGATGAGGTGTTATTACCCTATATAGTTATATGGGCGTATACAGGGGTCCATTACCTTCCATAAGACATGGGTATATGAATGCACCCCTTGAAATTTTTGGGAGGGGTACCTTGGCCCACCCCTTCAATTTTGGAAATTGACCAATTTCAACATTGGGTATTATAGTATAGGACCCTAATATGTATTATGATAAATTTGGGTGGTCCACCTCATTCCCTTCTAGGGGTACAAAATTGCCAAAACTATAAACGTAAGCAATACGTTGTACCACGTGTTTGGTTTTCGACCTAATTTATCTCCTTGGATGAGGTCCTATTACCTTATATGATTATATGGTCATGTATAGGGGTCCATTACCTATCATAAGACATAGGTACATTTGTGCACCCCTGGGAGGGGTACCTTGGCCCACCCCTTTAATTTTGGAAATTGCCCAATTTAAACATTTGGTATTATAGTATAGAACACTAATATAGATCACTATAAATTTGGGTGGTCCACCTCGTTCCCTTTTAGGGGTACAAAATTGCCAAAATTTTAGTACAACCACGTGTTTGGTATTTGGTACATTTTATCCCCCTTTGATGAGGTTCTATTACCTTATATGGTTATATGGTCATGTATAGGGGTTCATTATCTATCATAAGACATAGGTACATTTGTGCACCCCCAGGAGGGGTACCTTGGCCCACCCCTTAAATTTTGGAAATTGCCCAATTTAAACATTTGGTATTATAGTACAGGTCCTCAATATGTATCATGATAAATTTGGATGGTCTACATCGTTCCCTTTTAGGGGTACAAAAATTGCCAAAATATAAACGTTGTACCACGTGTTTGTTTTTTTGGTCCATTTTATCCCCTTTGATGAGATCCTATGATTACAAGGGGTCCATATCCTATCATAAGACATGGGTATATTGTTGCACCCTTCTTAAATTTTGGCAATGGGGGTCCACTGAAATTGTCCAATTGAAGCATAGTACAGGACCTCAATATGTTTCGGTGGTCCTATTTTCAAATTTTTAAGTACAACCACGTGTTCGGTTACTGACTCAATGTATCCTCTTTGATAAGGTATGGACGGTATCTCCTTTCAATTTGGTAGTACCCTTCGGGTGTAGTACGGTCACGTGATCAATGATTTGGTTTTGATGCGCGACGAGGTCCCTGGTCAATGTTCTCTAGGAATTAGGTGGAAACTTTGTCCAGGGTTCTCGTCTTATATCGCACAGTTCTTTAGGAGAATCTGATAACGTTGTATATGGAATGGACAATAAAAACACATAAATAAGTATAAATTGTATTTTATTCATATTTCTGGTTTCTTCTTTTTCTTTCTTATTGACAATGTTTGTATATTGAGCTGGGTTTCTTCATTAGACCGCCTCCTCTTCTTGATTGTAATGATTTGTTTCCATGTTTTGCAGCATAGCACCCGTTTGCAAAGCTTCGTATTGTGAATTCTGTAAAAAAGAACGAGGAAAAAGATGATTAGTATAGAAATAGATGATGATTAAACAAATACACTTACAATGATAAATATGATAAAATTACCTGGAAGGTATATTGCAGCAGTCTACGATCATTAACCGTGGGTACTGTTGTGAACAAGTATTGAATTTCACGCAGAGATTTTCCTTGGGCTTTACAGCACAAATAAAAATAAGCATAATAGCCACATACGGATGAACCAAGACTTTGCATTTGGCTATTATTATATTTATAGTACATACAATGAAGTTTTAAGAATGCAACATGTTGTGGTACATAAGGAGGAAGGCCATAGCTGTCAAAATATTCTCCAACACCGCGATGATCAATATAAATTGCTATCCAATGACTTCCTAGTTTTGTGGATGGATCTGTATTTACAATCATTGCTAGAGGAAGAGAAATCCGTGAGGGTAACTCATCGCTTGCAAATACCCCGGTAAAATGATTTCTGAATAATGGACTACCGTGTAAAGCACTAGCTAATTGTAATGTATTCAACATCGTGAATGGAAATGATACATAACGTATACGTACCTTGTAATTTAAAAGTCCAGGATAATGTTGCGCTGGTGGTCGATCTCTAGGAGTGAGGAAAACTCTCCATACACAATACAGTTTGCAGGTGCTGCTAATTTCTCTTGGAAATGAACTTCCAATCGGATGGCGCCATGTCGTTGTAAATTCCAATAGTGACAATCTCCAGCAGAAGAATCGGGAGTTAGGTCAAATACAAACAGTGTATATCCATTCTTGTAGTCGGCTCTTGAAATTGTATTTCCAGTATTGGTAAAATGTATGCCAGAGCCTGAGAACAATGTGTGGTACGATGAAATGTAGAGATTTTCTTCAAAGTTGGGTTGCAATGGTTTTGAAGGTACAGCTTTTCCATCCACGTACAATGTAAAGAAATTAATGTTTAGATGTTGAAATTCAAATGGATTGGTGGTAATAGTTCCACTGGATGCTTCATTCGATGTAAATCCTACAATAATACGATTTGGCAATGTTCCCATAAACAGGTTATCAATAGTTTTGGATTGTATATCCTTCGGGATGGTAAATGATTTCATTTGAACCCTTGTCAGAGGATACTTTGCCGGTGTAGATTGTAAAATTTTATTGTGTGCCAATTTGACACTAGGGCTGATGGTGACTTTTTTCACCTGCAACGATGCATCTAGAATATTGATTTTTGCATTGACACCACTTTCACCGGCCATGAGACAAAAGTTTGGTTTTGCAGGAATAAGTTTCACACGTAATTCCACTCCATGAATTAAAAATTTATCTTGATTAAAAATGTCACAATGAAGATGTCCAATCATATCGAATTTCATACTTTGTTTTGTCAGTTCATAGCGTTGTTGAAATCCTTTGTTCTCACTTGTGGTTGCGTTCATATGACCAGCCGTATCTTGATACCACATTGCTGTTTGTAAATGTGTATTTTTAGCTCCATCACTATAATTGAGCAGTTTTTCCAGGTACGAACGATATGGATGATTATGTGACGGAAATGAAATCAGTTTATTGTTCAAGTAGATTTGTACTTCACTAAACATAGCATTTAGAAAATCATTGACAGGTGCAATTGCTTTATCCGTATTGATGAAGGAGGAACCATCTGGTTTCACAATTTGTGCTTGGATGTACAATAAGGTTTGTGGCAAATCAATATATTCATCACTGCTACCACTCACTACAAATTCTATTGGTGAATTTTCAGCTATTGAACTAATTGGTTTGTAGCCAATAATACGATTGTCCAGAACACTGGTTTGCGTGGGCAACGTTGAAAAAATGTCCAATTCACTTTTTACACATTCACAGGATTGATGATGTAAGAAAGCCATCGTTGAATTAATCAAAAATATCTGGTGACGATGCCAATGATCTCTTCTTCTTCTTATGTGATAATTTACGTCTCTTTGTAGGATTGATGGTGTTGTTGATCGTTGGAAGGTCAACCTCAAACTGAGAGCAGTCATCCCATTTTCGTTTATGATATCCACTTCCCAGCATAGTTTTCAACTTATTTTTAGCTTTTTCTTGTAAATTTGTTTTTGCCTCTTGCATACGTTGATGAAACGATTCTTCCAGCGGTTGATTCGAGATCACAACGTCATTAATCATATTGGCACCTGATTTTAATAATTCTTTTCCCACAGTTTTAGCTCCTTGCTTCACAAGTGGTAACACTGAACGAAATAAGCCACCAAGGAAACTTCCAATGCCATGTCCTGCTTGATAGGGACTTCCCACATAGACGTTGCCGATACCAGACAACGCTTGTTTTTGGTAGTATTGCAAATACGGATCAGTCATGACGACGACGACGGAAATGTAGTTTTGTACACACCGTTCCAAAGGTGAATGGCATACGATGACCTGTGCTATCCCTTATATCGATTTGTATTTGCTCAAAATTCATTTTTTCCACCGGAACATAATGTGCAGGATTAAAGATTTGTACTGCATGACTTCCAAAAGTATGATTCACAGGATCCATGTTGACAATTCGTAGCAAGGGTACCATTGTATCTCCAACAATGACAGATTCAATAATGTCACAATAGACGTACATTTGTGATGGTAAGCCTAATCGTACATCCGGTGTATATTGTCCCTTTTCCATATCTTTTAAATCACTTTTCGGTTCAAATCCAAGCATTAAACTAACACTTGGTGAGATTTGTACAGAAGTATGGATTTCCTTTTTGGGATGTCTTATGAGGCATATATTATTAGTTGCGTCATGAGATATAAATAAATTGGTTTCTTTATGATGTATATTAATTGCATGAATAAGATCCCGTATATTGTTATAATAGCGTACAGGGATCGTTACAACCTTCCACGGTTCTTGATCATTACTACTTGATGATTTGTAATATATTTTATTGTTTTCACTGTTAATGTTCAGCAAAGAATGTGGATAATGAATCTCTACAATTGCCACATCCCATTTCTGGCGAAACTCTACACGTCGTTGTAATTTCGTAATATATGAAGTCAATGTATTTTCTGGAAAATAATCCATGGAACTATTACTGGGAAGTGTAACGTAAAAATCTTGATCAGGTTCCATTCTTCTTCTTCCTCTTCTTCAATGAAGTTGCAGGGATCCACGAATTGAATGAGGAAGGATATCCTTTCCACTGGACGAGATACTCCTTTCTGCGACCTTTTGTTCTTGTACGTAATATTTTATCGATGAGGAACGTCGAAGGGAGCGGTACTGGTTGTAATTCTTCTCTGTAGAAAACACCATCGATAAGTTGATGATTTAAATCCTCTAGTCGATACACTGGTGGGTTTCTTGGTACAATGGCTTTTACTCTGAATATTTCCCAAGTCCAGTTCTCGAGGTAACCCTTGTCAAAGATACGTTTTGTTTTACTTATACGAACAGTATCACCAACAGATAAATCCGTATCTTGTTTTGAACGTTGTAGCTTTTTGTCGTATAAGTTATGCCACACCTCCAGTAAATTGTCCTGAGAAACGTTTGCAGGTGCCATTTTAATACTGGAATGCCGACTTTCATTGTATGCTTTTACAAGTAAAGGCAATACTTTGATGTAATTGTATGTTTGATATTTGGTAAAGTATTTCCACATACGATGTTTCAATGTCTGATTAAATCTTTCTGCGATGCTGGCTTTAATATCTGGATCCGTTGTTGTAACATGTTGCACGTTGTGTTTTCTGAAAAACTTTTGTACTGTCTTGTTGGTAAATTCAGTTCCTTGATCACTACGTAGTACAATTGGTTTCCTGTCCTGGAAAATCATTTCAAATGCATTCACTATATCCTCGGCACTTTTTGATTTTAGTGGTACAGCCCACCCGTACCGACTAAACACATCAATCACTGTAAGAATATAGCGGTAATTGTCATTATAGTTTTGAAGTGATTGTAAATCATTTAAATCACATTCCCATTGATCATCAATATTGTTGACAAGATAAAAATCTCTACGGAAACGACGACGTACAGGACGATGTAACGTGTAGGTAGGTTGTTTGTTTAACCAAAGTTTTATTTTGGCTAGAGGTATAGATTTTCCTGTGGCTTGCCATAATTTCTTTGCAGTAGAAAACGATGCAGGATGTGCTGGATTGTAATAAATGGATTTCAACTTTTTGTTCATGGTTTGTACGTTGACCATTGTGGAATGATACGTTTTCTTTTTGGTCGGACTTCTAAAACATCATCGTCTTCTTCTTCTTCTTCTTCTTCTTCTCCGGAAGAAAATAATTCAGGTGCCGGTTTTGGTGGTGCAGATCCTTCAGATGCTGTTGTACTATTATGCTTGACAATATAGTTTAATCTTCGTGGATTACCAATCAATTCTTGAGGTATGTTTGACGATGCAAGGTAGTTGCAAAACAATTCCCAGCCTTGAGGATTAGAATGTTTCCTCGGTCGAGTCACATCACACATTAAATCTACAATATTGGATCCATGTAGTTTATTATCGTTGATGTACACTGTTCCTTTATGATCCCACGTAATTGCGTCATCTTGTTTTAAACGACGGAATAGTAGTTCGGCTTTCTTACGATACATTTGTGGTATTGCGGCTAAAATTTCTTGTTTCGTGCTATCGTCAACATTCGGGACGTCACCATCAGGTTTCATTGATGTAATTGTAAGTGGTATTGGTTCTTCTTGTTTACGTATCACATAAAGATATTTCTGTAATATTCTATTGTACTGATTCCATTTTTCTTCATCACTTGGATACGATGTATTCAATATAGATTGCATTTCACGATCGAGATTAGATTCTCGATTTTCACTCACACGGGATGATGATGCATGCATTCGTTGAAGCATTTCTGGTGGTACTAAAACCATCTTCTTGCTATGTTCCATGATGTTTATTGTTTAAACAAAATACTGGATAACACACTTCCTACAATAGGTGCAAGTAATGCAGGTAAGAATCCTCCTTGTTGTACGGCTAAATGTTTCTTCTTTTTATCCAATGATTTTGTATTGTCCACCAGATAGCGGAGCGTGTTCTTGTAACGCTTTAATCTTGACTTCTGCGCACTTGTCAGTGGAACATTGCCTTTTAAGACATTATAACAACATTCACAAATACTATGAATTAATGAAGCGTCTGCATTGGCAATAATAGCTTTACGCAATCTTGGTTTAGCTTTGTGCAGAGCACGTAGCAGATCAGCGTGTTTCACTGTAGGAGACATCGTGACAGACTAAGTCATTCTTTTCACATGCACAATAATTTAAACATGTTTTGTTGGTACGTAAACATAATGATGCAAATCGTCGGGAAAAATATTTGTACGAAATCGCATTTCATCGGGTGTATCTTGTTTAAGATCCAGCAGTAAATAGCCATGTGGATTTCTTGTTGCGTCTGCATAACTTTCTTGTAGAAACAGTGGATGCTCAGGCATGATTTGATAACTCATATGCTTGATTTGTGACTTGTCACGTGGATTTTTAAACAACACCAAATACGAACAATTTAAACTCATATTTCTATTTGCTTTACTTTGATGAAATACATTTTGTGTTATAAAAATCACACTAATATTTCGATGATGTGATCCTTTTGTGAACATATCAACAATATCACTATTCACTTCTCGCATATGGTCATCAATAATAATCAAATGTGGTCCATCTTGAGGCTGAAAATCTTTCATTCGTGGAAGTCCTTCGTGAAATTCTACTGGAACTGGCATTGTTGCATACACGTCTTGCCATTCTGCATAATACCAATATATCTTACGAAATTTTGCATTGATCATGGTTGGGAGATGTGACAGTAATCGCTTCACAAAATACGTTTTTCCACACCCACTAGGCCCTGCGAGAATACAGGTAAATGGATGTTTCCACTGTGTATCCATGATGAACACTAACACCTTGTTTCAAAAATGATGCGTATTTAAAGCGAGTACAACAATTCTTGCACTCACTGGTGTGAAAAGGAAAGAAACAGTTGATCTGTTTATCGAGTAGTTGAAAACCGTTTATTTGTTAATCGAATAGTTGAAAACCGTTTATTTGTTAATCGAATAGTTAAAAACCGGATAAAGTTTAACGGTTAACCGTGAAAGCTGATCACTGTTTGATTTAAATTCTATTTACAAAATTTTGTTTGAAAATTGTTTGTTTAAAATTTTTTGTTCGAAATTTTTGTTTTGAAGTTTTTCGTTTCCAAATATTATTTGTTTAAAATTTGTTTTGAAATTTTTGTTTGTAAATTTATTGTTACAAAATTTTTTGTTTGAAAATTTTTCGTTTCAAATTTTTTTGGGTTGAAAATTTTTTGTTTCAAAATTTTTGTTTCAACTTTTTTCGTTTCAAAATTTTTCGTTTCAAATTTTTGTTTTGAAAATTTTTTTAGTTTCAAGATTTTTGTTTAAAAGTTTTCGTTTCAATTTTTGTTTTGATTTTTTTTAGTTTGAAAAGTTGAAAAAAAAAAGTTTTAAATGCCAAGAATCATGTACAAAGTTTCCACCTAATTCCTAGAGAACATTGACCAGGGACCTCGTCGCACATTAAAACCAAATCATCGATCACGTGACTGTACTACACCCGAATGGTCCTACCAAATTGAAAGGGGATACCCGTCCATACCTTATCAAATAGGATACATTGAGTCAATAACCGAACACGTGGTTGTACTTAAAAATTTAACAATAGAAACACCGAAACATATTGAGGTCCTGTACTATAATACCAAATGTTTAAATTGGGCAATTTCCAAAATTTAAGGGGTGGGCCAAGGTACCCCTCCTGGGGTGCACCAATGTACCTATGTCTTATGATAGATAATGAACCCCTATACATGACCATATAACCATATAAGGTAATAGGACCTCATCAAAGGGGGATAAAATGTACCAAATACCAAACACGTGGTTGTACTAAAATTTTGGCAATTTTGTACCCCTAAAAGGGAACAAGGTGGACCACCCAAATTTATCATAATACATGTTAGGGTCCAGTACTATAATACCAAATATATAAAATGAGCAATTTCTAAAATTTAAGGGGTGGGCCAAAGTACCCCTCCGAAATTTTTAAAGGAGTGCACAAATGTACCTATGTCTTATGATAGGAAATAGACCCCTATAATAACCATATAACCATATAAGGTAATAGAACCTCATCCAAGAGGATAAATTGGGTCAAAAGACCAAACACGTGGTACAACGTATTGCTTACGTTTATATTTTGGCAATTTGTACCCCTAAAAGGGAACGAGGTGGACCACCCAAATTTATCATAATACATGTTAGGGTCCAGTACTATAATACCAAATATATAAAATGAGCAATTTCCAAAATTTAAGGGGTGGGCCAAAGTACCCCTTAAGGGGTGGGCCAAAGTACCCCTCCCGGGGTGCACCAATATACCATGTCTTATGAAAGGAAATGGACCTCTGTATACGCCCATATAACCATATAGGGTAATAATACCTCATCAAAGGGGATAAATTGAGCCAAAAACCAAACACGTGGTATAACGTATTGCTTACGTTTATATTTTTGGCAATTTTGTACCCCTAGAAGGAAATGAGGTGGACCACCCAAATTTATTATAATACATATTAGGGTCCTGTACTATAATACCCAATGTTGAAATTGGTCAATTTCCAAAATTAAAGGGGTGGGCCATGGTACCCCTCCCAAATTTTTGAAGGGGTGCATTAATATACCCATGTCTTATGAAAGGGAATGGACCCCTGTATACGCCCATATAACTATATAAGGTAATAATACCTCATCAAAGGGGATAAATTAGGTCAAAAACCTCCGAAATTTGAATTTTTGGCAATTTTTTACCCATGAAAGGGAACGACATAGACCCCGAATACTGCTAGAGGTACATACTATGGTCCTAGGCTACCATACCCAATTTTTAGATTTGGCAATTTCCAAAATTTAAGGGGGGTGGTCCTAGGTACCCCTGCCAAAATTTAGGGTGTGGGCCAAGGTACCCCTGCCAAAATTTAGAGGGGGTGGTCTTAGGTACCCCTAGGTCATTGACCCTGGGCCAAGGTCATTGACCTTTGACCTATGACGTCACAAAGGTCGGGGTCAAAGTCCAAAGTGAGACTAAGTGGGGCGATTACTACTGTGTAAAATTGATCAAAAACAGTGTTACGTAATATGTGAACCTCATGCCCTAATGCCCCTAATGCTTATTACGTGTGCTACCTATCTGCAACACGTTTTTGAATGACTCCAATGTGTTCGAGATATAAACGTTCGGAGCAATGCGTACAAAATAAAATGGTCTTTTCATCATCGATATCTCACGCGATTACTTGTCGTGACCAATACTATCATTCCTCAAAATATGGCACTTTCCTATTGGGACACCCTATATATATATATATATATATATATATATATATATATATATATATATATATATATATATATATATATATATATAGAGAGAGAGAGAGAGAGAGAGAGAGAGAGGGAGAGAGAGAGCCGGTTGTTAAAAGATTAGAATAACACCACTGTCCACATTAACAAACGGATGGGGTACATTCATTTCAGGGCGTGGGGAGAGAGAGAGAGAGAGAGAGACGGTTGTTAAAAGATTAGAATAGCACCACTGTCCACATTAACAAACGGATGGGGCACATTCATTTCAGGGCGTGGGGAAGTGGTAACGCCTCTCGTTCTATTCATTTCCGCTATATACTTTTAATAATTGACCATGTAAAACTCTTTTATTAATTAATTATACTCTTAATATACTTAATAACTGTGCAACGGTGTTTCGAGCCATGGCGCATTAAATTGGTGAAGAAGAATAACCGGAGGGGCGCTGCCGCTATTTATATTGGTGAATAGGAGTCTGAGAAGTATGAAGACGGGGGCAAGAATATAAATAATGTTTTTTTTTTGTGTCCAATCGTGAGGAGCCTCCCATTTTCTTGTGGTAGGAAGAGATTCTATTTGCCAGTAAAGAACCCTGGTCCTATTCGTCGGTAGCAATAGCTCGGAGAAGGAGAACAGTAGGAGTGCCATATTGGGTTGCATGACCACTAAGGATATCACTGGCTTCGTTCTCTGGGATGTCAGAGTGGCATGGTGTATGGATTAGCCATAGGCGTGCGCAACGTGGGTGCCTTGGCACCCCCATTAGGCAAACTTTTTTATGTAGAATTATTACAAACTGAGAAGAGATTACGTGTAAATTATTTCCCGTCTGCATGTGTGCCGTGCGTCGCCGACGCAGCGTGGGGTGCAATGACGCTATCTTTTCTTAGGGGAAAGGGGGGAGGACGACATTCCATATGGTACTTTAGATCTGGCACCCACATTCCCAATGTCCTGCACACGGTAGTGGGATTAGCGTAACATCTTGATTATTTGAAGATGTTGATAAAAGTTGATTGTATCCATGTATTTGCAGACGTCCATGGGTTGCTACATGTTTCTTGTAGAGCACTAAGGCTGTCACTGCAAATGCCAACTGTAGCTACTTTCCGTTGAAGGGCGACTTTCGATGCCGTGCGAATTTTTTCAGATTTCCGCCAGATAAATTGATACATTAGGGGAAATCTGTGAGTCTCTGTATAGTTAAGAACAGGTATAAATATTCCTGCTCCAACCATAGGTCCATGCTCAGTATATTGTTTGGAAGCATCCGTGTAGATAAAAGTAGTATTTGGGTGATGAGATTGGATATGGTATTCCCAGAGATGGTGCACTAACTGAGGCTGAGTGGAGCGAAGACGTTTGAAAGAGTCTACAGATTGCTCAAGTTTGGGTATATATATAAGTGTTATATATTGGGCGGTATAACATGCTAGTTTCCGTCCCCGATATAGTAGGTTTAGCTAAATATGCATATTAACATATGCTCGATAAAGCCAAGGTAATTCTTTATTTCAAGGGCATTCTCGTGTGACAATATTATTATGTAGGAATTGTAGTTTCAGTAATAATAATATCATCGGTATTATCTATTCACCTTTAATTGCTGTTTATATTACTCTAATACTAGTGACAATGATTCATCGAACTACAACACTTTATTTAATATAATGTAGCGTAGTACTGATGGCTGAACAATCAGGAGATCCTCCTCCTACAAATTCCATGGCCACTGACTCTCCCACAGAAAACATAATTTCAGATTCCGCAATTCCGATAGCGTCGGAGGTTAGGCCCCATTTTGAATTTATACCACTGGTCAATCTCTACCAATATCATCATTTATTTATTTATTGGACACCTATTACAGGAAAAGAATATTCCCATTTACAATAGGCTTACATAATTACAAGCTTTATAAATATTGAAACACACAACAAAAAGAAAAAATAAAATAAACATGCAATTAACATCACGAACATGAGAAAACACAAGTAAGAAATATATTTGTATTAATTCCTTCAATAAGAAATGCAAATATACAAATAGAACCTAGTAAAGACTATGAAATCAGCCCTTCGTGATAAAAAATGAATGAAATACAAACAGAACATAACAAAAATATAAATATCCAAAATATAAATGTTGAAATAAGATTTCTGTCAAGAAGCAGAAATGTTTTCATTTAATAGAAATACTCTTTTAATTTCAAAATACCATAATCAATGTCAGGTTCGAATTGAAAATCTCTCTTAATCAAAAATTATATTTAAGAGTTTTTACATAGACTGAATAAGGCATAGCAAAATCTAAGTCGATATTCTCCTGTATCAGCTTGTTGTATAATCGACAAATTCTTGTAATAGGTGAGTTTAAATGTGCCATAGTTTGAGACCTGTTGCAGATAAAAGGTAATCGATTTCTTAATATTTTAGATTTTATATTAAAATTCAATAGCTTTAGGCACTCTGAACTGTCGACAATTCCGTTCACTAATTTGTAGAGGAAAATTAGCTGCGAGCGCTCATGTTTAGTTGTCAATGAGCTACAACCAAAAATACTCAGAAGAGATTTATACGATACCTTTGCTTCATAAGAATTGATATTAAAAACCTTATAATACAGATATCTCAAAAATTTATAATACAGATATCATCAAGAATATAGAGCAGCAATAACGCATATCCGCCGCATTCATCGACGGTAGAACATTGAATTTTTCGGTAGAACATTAAACACGTCAAAACTAATAACCTAGTAGAAAAGCAACGCATCCTGCACAACGCTCTCCTAGAACTTTATTTCTGGACCTCCGAAAATGGTACGTCAGTTAATTGAGCGAAGTCTTCTTGTACACTTTATCCGAAAACATATTGATTCTCCGATCCATCTTTCGGTATATACCACCAAGTTACAAGTTACACTTACCCTACAATATCTTGGATTTCATCTTGAATCCAAGTTTAATTAGAAACATCATCTTAAAACAATAACACTCAAAGCCCAATGGTACTTCAAGTTGATGTCCTATGTCAGACACAAGGGTTGGGGAACGGAATACCCTATCTCCAACATGTCTGTATTCAATGTATGGACACAAAACTCAAATCAGCGAACATCACATCCATTTTCAAGTCACAACAAACAAACTATATTTCGACAACCAAAGACTGTACCTTCTTCCGCGCTCTTAGTAGATAATGGAATCATTCCTTTCCCGGGGAAAACATATTTTATGAAGAAAAATTTCTCCTTCAATGCATGTGCTACACCTCTTATTATTATTACGACTACCGAGTTCCTTACTTACCTGTTATTTGTATTTAATGCTTCGTGACGTCATTTCACACTTGAACAGATCGCTGGAAGATCTAAAGCGAAAATGATGTATTAATAAAAACATATTTGACACAATTTTACCTAACCTAAATAGTTTCTAGCTTATTATAAAGTATTCTGTCTGTGGCCAGGTCCTGGGACATTTTTTTTTTAATTAGGGTGTTTCAAAACAACACCGACAACGTTTGGAGGACGTGATTCCTGACACTAAGGTAAGACAAAAAGCATAGACTATCCTAGGTACACAAATGCTTCCTCTCGAACTTACAGGCTGCCGAAAATAGGAAAAAATTAACTTTAAAGACCTATAGATCCAAAACTGTAGGACCTACTGTAGTCAGGTCAAGACTTCACTTAGGAACTAGTATGTGCCCTATCCAAATATCCATGTTTCAGAATCCTGCGGTACTTCCAAAACAAATTTTATAGAAGTAGTTGGTGAGTACTTCAAATTATACATTCGTAGCCAAACTCCCTCTATAAAAAAGTATTTCTTGAGTACCCTAGGATTCTCAAATATGTATTTTTGGATAGCGCACATATTAGTTCCTAAGTAAAGTCTTGACCCGACTACGGTATGTCCCATAATTTTTGAGTTACTGGTCTTTAAAATTCATTTTTCATGTTTTCGGCAGCCTATAACTCCGAAAGGAAGCATTTGTGCACCCAAGTTGGCCTATACTTTTTGACTTATCTTGGTGTTAGGAATCACCTCCCAAACGTTGTCGGTGTTGTTTTGAAACAACTTGTATATGATATACGTATATTTGGGTCAATCCATACGAAGTGGTCCGGAGGTGGTTGCTCGACCATCTCCGAAAATTATATAAAAGAAGTGAGTATGACGAATCTTGTGTATGCGAAGGTCAATAACCCTATTTAGTTTGTAGTATGTACAAGTGTTCCTGAATGGCGGCCATTTTTGTTGTCGGTGGAGTGCCATTTTTTGCATTTGCAAGAGTTTATGAAAACTACAGTTGCTCAGGACGTACGAATTAGACGAACACCAAACAAAAACGAATGTTTAGAGGAGAGACTGAGGTACAAGAAGAACATATACTCTTGCTTCTAAATAAATATGCAGGGCTGCAAACCAATATCTGAAATCGCTTGAAAAAGTACAAAAAATTACTTTTAAATTACTTGTATTTTGGAATGGCATAAAGTGGGGGGTACATAAGTTTTACGCTGAATACTATTGCATGTAAAGAGTCTGCAGAAATATCCACAGCTATGATACTATGGGGGTCCGAAACTTGCAGTTTGTTATTTTGATGCCATGATGGAGCGTAATATCTCAGGAGGGCAAAGTGCTAAAAATTCTGCTTAGGCCACAAACTAATTCTGTATGTAAATAAACTATTGCAAAAAAAAAAAAAAAAAAAAAAAAAAATCAGGACTGATATCACATGGAGAAAAAGTAAGGACATGGTAAAAACGCGAAGAAAGCATGCGCGTGACGAGGGTCGTAGCCCGGAAAAATTTTAATGTTTTGATAGGTTTGATGCTAGATCTCAAAAACTACGCATGGTCCAGCAATTAGACCCTGTTCAGTTGTACAAAAACTTGCGAGTGATGTTTGTTCCATCTTTCAAGCTCCATGATCATTGCCACGTCTACAGGGTGGACAATTTATCTTGATCATCCACTATAACGGACAAACCAAAAGAGAAAGAAAAGCGAAACTTTGCACGAAACAACTATAAGAAGGAAGATATCTTTGTATGTATTAAACAGAAAGACTTAACAGTGTTGCCAACCCAATATAAAGTTATTTTTTTCAAATGGCACTACGTCAGATTATTACATATTTCAAATCAACGTGTCAAATGTAAACTTAAAATATCACTTTTGTTATTCAGTGTTGCAAACAAAGGATGTTATAGTATCACAAAACTCCAAAGTTCGGAAGCCTCTAACGCAAATACGACACAACAGACATGGACAGGATAATGCACAATGAAAGTACTTTAGTGTTGAATACCATGGTAATGGTATGACTTGTTTCCAATGAATAGGAACGAAGTTACCAGGGCATGAAAAATTTATTTTTTGAAAGCCTTTATTTCGAAAAAATCCTGAGATAAGTATCATATCTAGTTAGTTGTATGATTTGTAACGCAACCTTGTGAACACACTAACTTCCGTAACTGGGATTGAATTTCAATGATGCTTTGCTGATACTTTAAGTGTCTTAACACCGCAGTGCAATTTGACAATGGGTGTCATGGGTACAAGGGAGAGCTAACCTCCTTACCATATTATCGTGGCAATGATCATGGAGCTAGAAAGACGGAACAAACGCCACTTGCAAGCTTTTGCAGAACAGAACACGAATAAAAGCGGGCCAAAGTGCTGAAGCATGTATAGTTTTTGAGATCTAGCATGAAACATATCAAAACATTAAAATTTTTCAAGCCTACGATTATCGCCGCGCGCGTGCTTTCTTCGGGTTTTTACCATGTCCTTACTTTTTTCTCCATGCAATATCAGTCATGATTATTTACAATAGTTTATTCACATACAGAATTATTTTGTGGCTTAAGCAAAATCTTTTTATCACTTTGCTCTCCTGAGATATTACGCTCCAAATATGGTATCAAAATGACAAACTTCAACTTTCGGACCCCATAAATCTACAGTTCCAGTAGTATCATAGGTGTAGATATTTCTGCAGACTCTTTACATGCAATAGTATTCAGCATAAAACTTATGAACCCCCACCTTATGCCATTTCAAAATACAAGTAATTTAAAAGTAATTTTCTGTACTTTTTCAAGCAATTTCAGATATTGGTTTGCAGCCCTGCATATTTATTTAGAAGCAAGAGTGTATGTTCTTCTTGTACGTCAGTCTCTCCTCTAAACATTTGTTTTTGTTTGGTGTTCGTCTAATTCGTACGTCCTGAGTAACTGTAGTTTTCATAAAAGCTCGCAAATGCAAAAAATGGCACTCCACCAACAACAAAGATGGCCGTCATTCAGGAACACTTGTACATACTACAACGTGAATGATGTTATTGACTTTCTCATACACAAGTACAAGGTTCGTCACACTCCGATTTCTATAATTTTCGAAGATGGTCAAGCAACCATTTTTGACATCTTTGGACCACTTCAGATGGATTCACCTACATACATATACAGTGGCGGTGGAATAAAAGGTAGGGTAGGCCAAGCCTCAAGACAAATACTTTATAGTTACTACTACTACTGCTGCTATTGCTACTACTACTAATGTATTATTATTGTTATTATTAAGTGAATTGCTTAAAAAATTTTAAAATGCAGTCAGAAAAACTTATACTAACACATTAAGTATAATCATAGGGCAACAACACTATGTCCACCACTTTTGACTTCTCAGAAAATGTATCTGTTAAGTTATTGTCATGCAGAAATAGTAATAAATCACTTTTGTTGTTAATTGCGCAAAGAATGTCATTGCTCTATGCGACCGGTAGTTCGGATTTGAGCTTTTCTCTGTTCAACATCGGATAGGAACAGGATACAACTGTTAAGTCATATTCTGGGAAGGAGTGTTTAAAAGTGGAAAAGTTCTGAGGGTACACCTATTGGAAACGCGTGTAATACTTTCTAACATGCGTACTTTATTCATTTTCGCACAACCACACGAAAACACAAGGGAAAAAAAATAGCACACAAGACACTAAGAGGATGCACTTCTAAACTGACGGGTGGGCACGCGGCTGATTTTGATCCCTTGAGCAGAAGTAACACAAGAGAGCAAGGTCAAGGGACAAAACAACTGAAAATGCGGAATCAACAACATCTACAGACAAAGCGAATTTTGACAAGCAAGCAAGCTTCAAACTTTTTCGTTCGGAAGGGAACGGGCGGAATCGTGTGATGAGAGCCGACGATTCTTGGCCCGTGCTACCTACATTCAAGCTGGGTTTTCACGTTGTTCGCCACATGAGTCAATGCAAGACCATATTAAGTCCACACTGAAACATCTCAGGCTCTTTTTGCCTTTATTTTGTGCTGACCGTATGAATAGCGTGCCCATAAGCGTATGTAGTACATGGAAAAATTAATTTGAAGGAGTTTGTTTTTGGTTCAGAGTATAACTCAAGACACATATATTTTTCTATGTTAATAAAAAAAACGATGGGAGGGCCGGGCCCATCTGGGCCCTTATGACGGGCCGCCTATGTGCATATATATAAAGTTTGGGCCTGGAAATATTTCTTCCACGTTTAACGTTTCTTAATCTTCAGCTTCCTCTTTTAACTTCCAATATTTTCTTTCATTTTTCAAATCATCAATCACTTGTGTTGTTCTTCCTATTCCTCGTTTTCCGTCCATCCTACCTTCTATATGGCGGTATGAAGAAGACAATTTCTTCGTAAGATGTGCCCAATCCAATTGGCCTTCCTGCGAAGCATGGTGGCTAAAAGGGTCCTCTTCCCTCCTACCCGTTTTAAAACATAATTAATTAACCCGTTTAATTTCTACATATTAACTTTTAACCTAACTTAGCTCATGCTTGAAACAAAACTAACCTAATTGAAAGCTATACACACTGGTACAGCAATTCTTCTGCTTTTATGAATTTCTAATTTCGTAAAGTTTGTATTCTATTTAATCTCAATGCAGGGTCATTCCATGTCAAATCACCTAATATTAAAACATGACCGTGCTTCAATGTCTCAAATTCTCTTCAAATTTTTTTCATATATTAATACCAATGAAATTATGCTAAATTAATTTTTTCCGATTTTTTGGATTAGAAATGGGCCGGGGAGGAATTTTTGAAAAATGTGAATTTTGCTTCAATTTCACTTTCCGGCACTCAGCATCATGGAACTAAAATTACCATAACTTCCTTATTTTTGAAGTTATTGGGCTCATTAAGATGTCAAATGAAAGCTTAATTTTTGCTCTTTCAGTAGATAATAAGTAACCTTCCAAAATATTACACTGTCAATCATTAAGAGGCATACAAACAAATTTTAGAGTTTTTCTTCACAAATTGTGACGTTGCTCAAAACTTACAACTATGAAACTTTTGAAACTTTTTTGTACATTCATCTTAACACGTACATGGCATGGTTAAAAAATAAAGAGGGTGTTTTTTGTAGTTTTGTATTATTTTTTATGTACGGCAATATACAGTTTTAAGTTTTGTTACAAATTGTGCCATTGCTCGTAAGTTACAACTATGAAACTTTTGAAACTTTTTAGATGGAATCATCTTAGTACATGTACATGATATGGTTAAAAAATATAAATGGCGCTTTTGGTGTTTTTGTAATTATTATTTTTTGTTGGTATTTTACATGTATCTAAATATACAGTTTTAAGTTTTGTTATAAATTGTGTCATTGCTCGTAAGTTACAACTATGATACTCTTGAAGCTTCTTTTTATAGAAAAATTTTATCACATACATGATGTGGTTAAAAAAATAAAAAGGGTACTTTTGGTATTTTTGCAATTGTTATTATTATTATTATTTGTGTTTTAAATGTACAGAAATATACAAATTTACTGTTGTTAACAGATTATGCCTTTTGTCTGAAGTAGTGATGGCCAATTCCGGAATTTTTACTTTCCTGATTTCGGAAAGTAAAATCGGAAAAATTTCGGAATTCGGAAAAATTCCGATTTCGGAAAGATCTGGAATTGGGAAAAATTCCGGAAAGTGAAATTTCCGATTTCGGAAAATTTTGGCCATCCCTACTCTGAAGTGACAACTGTCACACTTTAAAACCTTTTCAAAGAATCCTCTTAGTAAATATTATGTATACTTAAAAATAGAACTGGTGCAATGTGTAGTTTTGGTATTACCATAATATTATATTTTTGTACTTTAACTATGACTTTCACCTTTTTCCCAATTGTACCATCGCTTACAACTATCAAACTTTTATAACTTTTTATTGGATTAGTTTGCATTTACTAGGTATGATTAAAAAGCAAAAAAGGGATACCTTTTTTGTAATAATCTTGCGGTTTTGTGAATGGAAAATACAGGCCTAGCAATGTAAGGAATTGAGTGATTATTACAAACCCTATCAACAGAAATAAGAAACAATAGACTAATGTACATAGATGAAAACAATTAACATACATACCAGTAATACTTCTTAGAATTATATAGATTTACATACAAAATGTTGTGTCCTGTATTTCACGGCTCATTCTTTTCATTGATGATATGATATCTTCTTGTAACTTTGATTTCAGTTGCGTAAGTCCGGGCTGATTGGCTTGTAAGAGATGGAATAGGAACTTCCCAGATGATATTTTCAAAAGGTATCCAACGAAAGTCTTCATTTTCTGGCCAGTAGAGTATAGAAGGCCCAGAGCGATTCATGAATTGCATTCTGACGTACAAAAATAATAATTACAAAAATACAAGAGCACCCTTTTTATACTTTAACCATATCACGTATGTGCTAAAATGATCCTATAGAAAAGGGTTCAAGAGTTTCACAATTGTAATTTACGCACAATGACACAATTTGTAACAAAACTTAAAACTGTATATTTCTGTACATGTAAAATACCAAAAAAATATATATACATATATAATTACAAAAATACCAAAAGCACCCTTTTTATATTCTAACCATATCAGATATCATGTATGGGCTAAGATGATTTTATTAAAAGAGTTTCAAAAGTTTCATAGTTGTAACTTACGAGCAATGACAATTTGTAACAACACTTAAAACTGTATATTTTTGTACATAAAAAATACCTTTGTCTCCATCAGTTCCTGCGTCGCCCCAGGAACAGAAGATAACAGCATTTGTCATACTAATATCACCCATGTGTTGTGGCGTCGTAGCACTTCACCCTCATACCATCCATCATTTCCGCTCTATTGACTGCCGTTTAAACATGATGCCTTCATAGTTCATCATCGCATTCAGTTAACCATATGTTTGATGGCTCTATTCATTTCAGGCACCGCAGCTCCAGCAAAACCTCAAATTGTATGCCAGCCAGCCAGCCAGCTAATCTGGACCAGCACCCACCGCACGTATCAGCATCGCCATCCAGCGCGGGAATGTGTCATCGGTCTTAGGCACATTACCTGCTGGTAAAGAACTTGACGAGATTTTTCTTCTATAACACACAATAAGACGGAAGTAGAGACATCCTAGGAGGCTGACAACCACTTTGACTATGTTCATGAAGAATGTTTTGAATCCAGTTTGGATAAATATAAATTCTTGGAAGTCATGGCTAATACCGGTAAATTTGGGAATGGTAGCAACATTATCTACAGATTTTACTTTGTTACTCAAAATCGTTAAATATTTGAAGGATATTGTTGTCAAGCTGTCCGATGTTTATTTTGGAACAAATATGATGGCTACAGATAATCTTAGATGTGCTTATAAGGAAGAAATCAAGATTTTAATGTTTATATTTTAAATTTATACATATATTCATACACGTTAATAAATTTCAACAAATTTATAATTTCAGGCTAAGAATCTAATGATAACAGACAACAGCAAATGTTCCCATTTAATAGTTAATATTGTGCAAAATCTCTAACAGCAAAACGGAACGCACTAATCGCCCAACATATAAAAGTCATCTGTTTTAAGTACTGTATTTTCAAAACACCTTTCGCATTTAAGTCTCTGAATGAGCCAAATAAATTGTGATAAATGAAATATTGTTATAATTTACGGTTTCATTCAAGTTTATAATTTAGCCGTTTTCGTTAATTATTATTATTATTATTATTATTTTGTTTTCGTTCTCCTGTTTATTATTATTATTATTGTAATGAAATACTCCAAATATAACCCAATTTCAATTTTTTCTTTCTTTTCAAAGTTTTATCAGGTAATCTTATTTCCATTGCTTTTGTATCCGTGACCGTGAGTGCATATAAACTACGCATTTTCCAATAAAATCTGTATTGGTCTTCTAATGGATGTTGCACTGCTGATTTCTATGGCTAATTTATATATATATATATATATCCCCTTAACGCCGAATAATTCGAAAAACTATTCAGGGTTACTAAAGTTGAATCAACTGATAAATATGCGAAAAATAACTTTTAACTATCTATTTTCGGTTTGTCGCGAATTCGAGACATTCGGCAGGTTGGTTACACTTCACACAGAAAATAAGAATGCTTATAAATTTTACATTGTTACAATTCTAAATCAATACTTAGCTTTTCATTTTCCTTGACAACTTTCTATCACATTTACTCAGTTGTGCTATTCAGCCGGTTCGCTAGAACCGGTTGTTAAAATATTTCGAGTTCGCAGAACCGTTTGTTATATCCACACATAACACCACACACACACACAAACATAGATATAACCTAGCCAAGAGTAAAAGAAGGAAGCGAAACAAATTATGTGATTATGTGGCTGAACCTGGCAGAACCCATTTTTAGAAATCGAAAATAAACTTTGCAGATTGTTTGCTTATGATTGTTCTCATAACATTTTCGTTTGTTTATGATTTATAAACAATTTATACCAAAAACAAAGTACCCGATGCCAACTTCATTTAACAGAACCGATTTTCGGAAATCGACAGTAAACCATGCAGATAAGATTTCTATATCTTTTGTATTTCTATTAGCATAGCAAGCGTTTGTATTGCAAATTTCAGCCGGAAGGGAGAGCTTGTAGAATACAAATTTTTCACAGCCCAAAACAATTGGCCTATTTGAAGAACATTACTTTGCTCTGTATATACAAGAAGATTAATGGAGGCCGGGGGGAACGGTAAATTTTATTTTAAGTGTCTTTGTTCTTAGAAATTTTTACAGCTACAGGGTTAAGTACGATCTCTCAGAAGGTATAGACGTTTATTCCTTAATCTCAAATGCTCAGATATCAAGAATAAGAACTGGGATTATACGAGTGAAGTGGTAAGGGTTATTTATGCATTTTGACAAACACCCAGACTATTATCAACAATTGTCGATCCATTGCTGGATGAAGGTCCTTCCAATACTTTTCGACAACCATTTATCTTGGACAATTCGTTTCTAAGATATACGAAGTGTTACATAACTTCGTCACACCACCTTCTATTAGTATGCTGTATAGGTCGCTACATGTCCCAAGGGACATTATATACTGTATATCTATCGGCAATGTCTCAACGCTTCAGAAAAATAAAAATTATTAGCGTTAAAACATATTTGAACTCAGTGTGCCATTTTAGGCCTATAAGTGGGTAAAATGGCATACTAATAATTGTTACAGCCAAAGATATGAAATATACAATTAAAAACATTTGTGTTTGAATTCTAATCTTCCCTAAACAATATTAGCTTTTCTAAACAATGTTCTGCAATTCAATAAACAATATGAGCTGCAAAAGTTTCATATTAAGATATAGTTTAAATCATTTTACGACAGATATGAGAATAGGCAAAATTATTTAAAACAATGGTTAGTTGAATACAATATTTTAAACGAGTTACATCGGCTTTACTCAACATTATGCAATTCACAAACGTAAACTTTTGTCTTTTTTTGACAGTCCAGCATAGTCTGCGTGAGCCCACTTCCAACAGATCATGCACTGAAGCCAGTCTTCTTCTGGGCGAGACAATGAATAGAGTTCATCACAATATAGACAAGGAGAATCATCATAATCGCTTAACACCAGTCCTTCACATTTATCTTCCACATCAAAAATTAATGTTTTCTTAAGTTTCTTTACAAATGTTTTCCGGAGATTCAATTTCTTTTCTTCGGTTTCTACTTTGTATCACTTAAATAGGGGCTTTCGGTAAGAAGATTGAATTGTTCTGTTCCTTTTCTTCTCTGTTTTGTTGTCTGGTGAGAAACACTTGGAACTGGAGAGATCTGGTCTATAGATCTGGTCATACTATGCCATTTTGTCCGGAGGGAAAGTATGTCATTTTACCCATGGCACCATATTTATGTCTTATTGATTTTCACTTGTTATTCAAGACGTATTTGTCGGTTTCTGCTTTAACATATAATATATTTCTGTAAATATGTCGTTATGCCTAGCAATAGTTTGCATATTACTACAACACGATCTCTTAAAGAAATAACTGTTTTATCAACAATCAAAAAAAAAAAAATCAACCACTTACTTTCCAAAATTATTTTCCCTTTATGATATGCATTCCCTCTATCGTGTCGCCATTTACACAGATTCAGTGCTGCCACAGTAGCTTTCAGCACACGTTCTCAGATGTACAATTCCGCTAGAATCCACCCTATGCCATTTTATCCTAGTATGCCATTTTAGGCACAATTACTCTACATGGATTTTTGCCACCCCTTCCAGTGTGGTTTTGCATGTAAATTGTCTATGCATACAGCATGAACGATTAATAGGGTTTTCCTAGCTTCGAAGTTTTTGGTCCCTTTCTCAAATGAAAATAACTCTTCTATCGCGCTTTCCTATCATGTATTTTACCCTTCTTCTACCTACACATTATAACAGATCCGTGTGTAAATGTCTCCTTATAGATAGAAACCGCGACATACAGTTCCACCCGACAGATGCCTTAGTGTAGTAACCACATGTGAGGAGAAGCATGTAGATAGATGGTTGATGCTCTACTCTCCGCCAGGACGCGGGCTTTTCTGAGGGGCGACCTTATTTATGATTTTGGGTTATGTTTAGCAGAAGAGGTTCAGAAGCACGTAAAAAAATACAGAAGAAATGGAAGATGCAAGTACTTAGACCTAACATAACGTAACCAAATCTAACCTAAACTAACCTAAACTACCTTAATAGTAGTAGAAATACGCGAAATTCTATTTTTTTTTTTTTTTTTTTGAAAATTATGCTGGACCCATAGACTAACATAACGTAATACAAACTAACCTAACCGAACCTACACTAACGTAGGGTTAAATTCCAAAGTTGGGTACCGTCTCCTTTAACCTAACCGGCATAATTGTGGGACGTAAAACTCAAATATTTCATTTTCATTTTCCAAAGTTGGGCGTCCGTTTCCAGCGAAATTTTTAAAATTTACAGGAAAGATATGGATAATTTGATCGTTTGTGTGCTTGATAATATATAAGAGTCTCGAAAAACCTGTTTATTTGTTATATATAAGCGGTTATAAACATGGGACTATACGGCGAGCGGAAGGAACTACTTGGCGCAAGGTAACCGAACAGTTGCATTGTGGGAAAGAAACGAACATTTATGTTATCAACATGACGAATGTACAGTACAAGGGCAATGAATATTACAGTTTTAACATTTGTGGATCAATACGTTGATAACGAGCAAAATCTTTTAAAAGTTTGTGAAGAGCACGAATTAATGAACCTAATAACAAACTGCAGAAAGTGTGAAAAGGAGATAACAACAAAAAAACTTGACTAAAGCGGACGCCCAACTTTGGAATAAATGCCCTAACGTAACCTAACCTTAACTAACCCGATGTGAACAGAAATTACCGAAATTGTAACATTTTTAGGAAACAATTGCTGGACCCCTTCTGCTAAACATTAGCCGTATTTCTTCTGTTTATATTTTCATTTTCACTGTATTCTTGAGCTTCACTCCAATTTTATTTGACGCAATGGCGTATTTACGAGTTTTGTTTCGGGGGGTTGCTAACTTTATTTCTGGAAATGTGAAAATTCTGCAAGATATTTCATTTACTTTAATATAGTAAATAAAATTTCGGGGGCTTAAGCCAAGAATTCCCCTTAAATACGCCACTGATTTGACGTGAAGCTGAAAATGTCATTTCATATGTATCAAATAGAATAAGTGTTATTATTGCTAACACTAGATAGCATCATTGCTGCCTTACAAATTATTCAGAATTACTTAACAGTTTTCTCTCTCTTTGGAACATATTTAGAAAACGTTCATAAGAAATAAATATTTCTTTTGGATTTGGGTTTCGTTTCTGACCATATTTTGATATAAATTACTAATCTTTTATAATTCAACATCAGTCGCAGTCTTTTACTTTCTGAGCTATATACATGTAGCATCTACACGTCAATGGCAACATATTATATTGCTCCCGCTTATTAATTAATGTATTTTTGGAAGGTGGAGTCATAATACTTTGTAGTATTGTTCGACTCTCCTGACTAACTGGGACCACTGCTAGTATTTTTCTACTAGGTCTAGTACTTTTCCTCTCCTCTTCTGTTTCATAAATCCATTTGGGAGACAATAACGAATCTTATGAATTTTTGACAATGTACGAAAATTTCACTGTTTCTTGTAACTTTTCCTGCTTATTTTTTTTTTTTTTTTAACAGTGGTGTTCACACGAGCGAAAGTGGGACTTTTATGCCGTCCAGTCGCCTCCTCCAACTAATAAATGAGCACCGCAAACAATATTGCATATTTGGTGATCCGTTTAAACAGTAGGCTATTACGAAATTAAAATTTGATTTTCTCAATAAGCCCATTTTGATATTTCTTGTTTTCTTCCGACATCCTCTATATTTGTCATACTTGTGTTACTTTAGTGGTTTTACAGTAAGTTCTAATACGACAATTAAGCATAGATTCCGCCAGGATTTTTAGTTTGGGCGTGTAAAGTCAAAATTGGGAGGGTGTAAGTAGTTTGCATGGTTTGTATTGAATTTTGACTGTGAAAAAAAGAATGTGAGGGTCACTCTCACACCCACAGGGAAGCGGAGCTGTCGGAAAATTTCTAATAAGGTATTAATATCGTAAAATGTCATAAATATGGTGAAACGAGAGCAGATAACATTTTAGTAATTTCCTCCCAGACCTTATATTTTTTTCTGGACAGGTTAGTACGAAATAGTTCTCCTGGTTGGTCACACTGCGTTCCATACAGTAGTTTTAAGTTAGCAGAAACACCTAAACTTAAGTATATAAAATTCTAAATGGTAGATGCTGTTTACTCTGTCACCCCTCAAGCTTCGCCAGTAAGTAAGACTTGCAATGCAGAAAAGAGATTTCACGTTTTAACTCTCAGGGAAACAATATTACATTTTATATTACACATAATTTCCAGGCAGATATGTGTAATCTGGTATTCCATACGTGTTTTATCTTCTTTTTTTTTTATTTAGTGTGTTCCAAACGCATAGACTGCGTTCATCAGATTTCAACTAAATTCAGAGTTGCTGTGCAATAATTTTCGTGTAATTTGTTAAATTTTATAATTTGAAAGAGTCAAATATTGTCATAATTTATGGTTTCGTTCAAATTTATAGCCGTTTCCTTAATTATTTTAATTAGTATTTTCTTTCTCCTCTATATTATTATTATTATTATTATTATTATTATTATTATTATTATTATTATTATTATTATTATTATTATTGTTGTTGTTGTTGTTGTTGTTGTTGTAATAAAATATTGGAAGTACTCGGTTTCAAACCTGCCTGTCTCTTCAATTAATTATTTTGTGATTATATTTCCATTGCTACTTTCAATAATCTTTTGTCTCTGTGAGTGGATCTAGTTATAAGCGACGCATATCTGAAACAAAATGTTACATTGCGCTTCTACTGAATGTTGTGTTAATGCTGGTTTCTCTGCAGGTCCGAAACCAGGAACAGAGGTTGGGGGGAGGCATGAATATGTTACGGGGGACCAAGTCATTAAAAATTCTCTTACACATATCTAAATTGTGTCTTTTTTATTGAGGTGTGAAGTAGCCACGAATAATTTAGGGGGTCTGGTTGCGGGCTTGTTTCTCTGGTTGATTTGAGCAGCACATATGTATACGTACATTGTGTGCTCTTGACATATCATTGCCTGATGTACGTTAGGCCACAGTCACGTGGGATCAAATAAATACCTCGGGCGTCTAACCTTTCTTGATCTCTCACGAAGCGCAGTATTTGATTGATCTGAAAAGATGGCATTTTAATTATTTCCCTTCTATATATCTTCAAACTCCTTATTTTGTTAGAGATATTGCCAATGAAATGTATGAATTCAAATTTTCTTTTCCTTTGAAAATCATGTCTGAAATTTGCTTCTTGTTTAATTTTTTAGTGCTCTTCCGTTATGTTATATTTACTTTATTGTAATCATTTTCTGCAAATGAAACGAAATTAAATCTTTCAGTTTAGCGTCCCACTTTTGTGCCCGTTAAGCTAAGGGAGACGAAACCATTTTCTAGTAAAACACATTTTAAATTAGGTGTTTCTTTTTGATAGTTATGGTTATCAGATATTACTATCGTCCTGGTCAACAATATTTGTAATATTGCATTTTTGTGGGATGGATGGGTGATGATACGAAGCTGCTCTAAGCAATTATTTGTTTTCTGTATATGTTCTACATTGTCCCGAGCTCTTCTTCATAATTAATTTAACCAAAAATTATAGTTTCCCTTCATTTACGATCTCCGTTCTTTATTGAATGTTGGGATGTATGTTATTTAGATTATTTTGAAATTCTTTATTTTGAAGCCCTGTTACCCTCTATGTATAAAATAGATGTTAATTAATTGTTGTTTCTTATTGTTGCAGGTGCTAATAGACATCTAAATCATGGCTGAGGAGTCCATTTACACCAAGAAGGAGCGGATCGTAGTGAGCACGTAGGCTCTTGAACGACCCCATACGGAAGATATTCAGTATGATTTCACTGTAAGGTTTCCGAAACCTTCTCCTCCAAAACCAATAATTTTACGCTGGGAGAAAAAGCACTTTGCAACAAGTTACATAAAGCGAAAGCGCCGCTCAGGACGACCACCAACATGACTGAGAACGTGTGTGGAGGCTGCATTGTCTGTCGAAAATTCACCGAAAAAGTTCATTCGTAAGCGGTCACATGAATTTGGTGTTCCATACGCGACATTACAGAAACATATCACAAAGGATTTGCAATTAAAGGCATTTAAACCTTCTTTTGTAAACGAATAGAGTGATAGTGACATGCAAAAACGTCAGCAGACTTGTCGACGAATGCTTGATATGTTCTTTTCGTTCAAGGAGGAAACTGCTTTCCTCGAATAAGTGTACAATATATCACAGTGCAGAAGCCAGAAACATTTATTTGTACAGAAAAGAAAATTCACAGTTTATAAAGAAATTGAACACAACACATTACATGTAATAAACTGGGTTGCAGTGTCAGCAACCCACTTGATAGGCCCATACTTCACCGACGGTGCTCTGACTCACATTGAGTATCTCGTGATGTTGCGTGATTTTTAATCCATATCTGCAAAATTGGGGACTGCTCGGTCGTGTATGATCCCTGAGGATGGAGCACTAGCTCATTATCTTATTACCATCAGAGAATATCTCAGTCAGCTAAATCCTGATAATTGGATTGCATGTAGTTTTATCCATTTACCTGCACCTTTGGAGTGGCCACCCCAAAATACTGATCTGCCATTTTTCGACAATTCACTATGAGCGTTCATTACACAAAGTGTTGCTGCCACATATTAGAGACAATTAACGAACTTAATGATGTTAGTATCATCACGTCAGCAATGTTAAGGAGAATCTCAAATCTTACATGGACGAGAATCATAGTGTTATGAAAACGATGTGTACATGCATTCTCTGAAATAAATAGTGAAGAAAGTCAAACCACCTCAAAGTTGCCGTCTGCCATGATCCAACATTAATACAATGCGACTATAATGCAATGTGATCATTCTGTACATATCGAAACTAAGTTTTTGGTTTTAGTCTAGCATTTTATAACATTTAAAACATGTTGAAGTTAGAACAAATTTAAACATATTTATTACACGTGGATTAAAGTTCTTACAGAGACACTTTGGTGAATAAGGGGCACACATCAAAATTAACTAATAAATCTTCATCACGAATTACCATAGAATCTAGTATCTTAAGAAATACTGCAGATTTTTTTAATATGGTGTGTTTTCCACCGCTCCATGGAAGATCAAGAAAGGTTGGACGCGCAAGGTATTTATTCGATTGCATGCGACTGTGGCCTAACATACATCAGACAAACAGGACGAATGATTAAACCAGATGTAGACAAGATATATATGAATAAAATTGGAATTAACACTCTACTGTCCAGTGGCACACACATCTTTAAGAAGCGGGGGCGCGGTGGCTCAGTGGTAGAGAGTTCACCTCCGGTGCTTGGGGTCCCTGGTTCGATCCCAGCTCGCGCCGTGTGGACTTTGTGGTGGACAAACACTGTGCTCGTGGGTTTTCTCGGGGTTCTCCCGTTTCCTCCCACTTTCTTCATTCCACCATTTTCATTCATTTCTCATCATCACCGTCTCCTTTAGCCTAACCGGCATAACCGCGGGACGTAAAACTAAAGATTTCATTTCATTTCATTTTCATCTTTAAGAAGCGACACCGCGTTGAACCATCTCGAAATACATAGCTATTACCGATGCGAGGGAAGAGGTGTCAAAAATGTAATGACCACATTACAGCTAATTGTAAGAGTGCCTCGAAGTGTAGTTATTGCCCTCGCCCCCATACTACTAATCAGTGTACGAATTTGCACACGCCATCTGTTTGTTTAGCTTGTCTGGAGAGTCACCCTACCTACAATTCTAAATTCGAATCACGACCAGCACCTGACGCTACAAAACCAAATCTTGTCGTTCCAATTCAACTTCATAGAACTCAACGTACTCA
This sequence comes from Thermobia domestica, assembly GCF_964235325.1. Classification (NCBI taxonomy): domain Eukaryota; kingdom Metazoa; phylum Arthropoda; class Insecta; order Zygentoma; family Lepismatidae; genus Thermobia; species Thermobia domestica. The sequence continues at coordinate 235,207,364 of NC_137460.1, forward strand.
AATGTCCCGTACACAAATTGAACAAATTGTAATTGTAGCTCAGCTTCTCTCCTTCATAACCATCGCTCTTCGAAACATACATCCATTTGATAGGTCACATGTCCTCCAACAGATCCAATATGCTGGCCGAAACGTTTTTTCACGTTAACCTTAATGCTACGTATTCAGGACAATCTGCTTATTTCCATGCTGTCCCGCTCGAAACAACAGTTTGAACATAACGTGATCATGGAACTTGTACTTATATGTCTTAATATTCGATCTTTCCTAACACACAAGCTTTTATTCGAGCATCTTCTTCTTGAAGAAAAAGCTAACGCCTTTCTGTTGAATGAAACCTCTCTTACATCTAAGCAAAGCTGTAAAATGCCGGATTATCAACTTCTGAGTTAAGACAGCACTCTTTTAAAATATGTACATTGCTTTGGTCAGTTGGAGTTTTTATGAGTAATATTGAATTTTCCAAAGCTACAATGAATAACTTACGGCACTCTTCCAGCGTAACGTGCAAATGGTGGCATAGCTATTGGCTATCCTCTTACTCTTGCAATCCGACATCATTTCATCACAATTCGTCTTCCAGAATACCTTATAGTTACAAACTATTTTCACCAACTATATGTCACTCTTGCAACCATCTATATACTAAATGAGTTCAAAAATGATTAAACCTTTGGTTGGCAAAAATACATTTATTGATTTGGAAATCCGAAACACTAATCCCCTTCAAAGTAGTCTCGTTGTTAATGCACACACATTTCTCCCAGCGCTCCCGTCATTATTGGAAACACTTCTGGAACGCGGTTTCTGGAATGATAAGCAAGCGTGCCGTTGCATTCCGTATGATGTATTCTCTTGACTTAGCTCGGGCCCATGTTAGTAGCATTTTCAGATCGGGAAATAACCAAAAGTCAGAGAAGGCGGTGTCGGGTGAGTAGGGACCCAAACGACACACTGATTGCATTTTCCAGCGTGTTCTGTGCGATGTCTAGACGCCATTGTTTCTGCTTCATTGTTAGTAGCTTGGGTACAAATTTCAAGGATACTCTCCTCATGCCCAAATTCTCGTTCAAAATTGCATGTACCGATCAGATGCTTACCCCTATATCATTCGCATTTTCTCGGACTTGCAATAATTTTAATTAATGGTAATGTTGCCACGAGACGAGACATTTCTCGTGTCTCGTCACGTCTCGTCTCGTAAACGAGACCACACACGAGACGATAGGCGAGACAGACTACTTGTCTCGTCTCGTGTCTCGAAAATGAAAACGCTGGCGGGAATGGCCAAGATTGAAATTACCAGTGGTCATATAGATTGCAAAAGGAAAATCCCCTTTGTGAGAAAAGATGTTGGAAAACCTTCATAGAAAAGTGTCCTCTGTCTATTGAATGAAACAATCATGATACATGAGCTTCCAGGAATATCATCCTTAATCTCTTGTTCCAAATTCCCCTTGCTGTAAACTGAGGAATTTTCATTTTTGTTTCATTTCTTTCTGAAATGATGACAAACGAAACAAAGACAGGGAAGATATTTACAAGGTCAAGAAACCGAACTACCACCACCATCTATTCAATTTGAAAACTGGGTGAAAACTACACTCATCACATACTGTAGTTGAAAGTTCTGGCTGAAGTGGCGGAAGAGAACAGACTACACTTGTCTTTATTCTCTGGTGGCGGTAATTTTTTTGGTAAATGATCCGAAAACGGCAATTGAAGTATGTCATTTTGCAACTAAAATTTTGTCTTCTCTCTCGTTCTCTCTCTCTCTCTCTCTCTCTCTCTCTCACACACACACACACAAACACATACACACACATAAAAACACACTTTTACCATTTTACTAATAGCACGCTTACAGCAGTCATATTGTAAAATTCACCTCTTCGTTTGGAAGCCGGGCGAAGGATCAAAGAAAGCAAAGATATTGTCGACGAACCCTTCAAATTGTTTGCTTTCAGCAAATTTATGGTACTAACAATAACACTGGAGGTGAAGAGGTTTTTCAGGGGGGCCTTCCTTTTGTTACGCGGAAATGTTTGATCTGACCAGAGTGCGAAATTGCCCTCTGCTTCCATGTTGAGAGGAAGGGAATACTTCCCTTTCCTAGTGAATAATATTCATTAGGACCTGAATTATCTTCAAAAATGGTTTCTTGCAGGCGCATAAAACCTTTCGAACTTGGTGAGTATAAAGAACATTTGGTATAATATTCATGGAACTCCGTTGAAAGCAGAAAATATCATGATAATGATCAAAATTCGAACATTGAACAACATAATTAACAGAAAAGAAATAGGGTACGCAAACCATATTTTTAACCCTGCTATAAAATGTATATCCTATATTTTTACTAACTCCTTACTCGCATAAAAGTAACCGGGCGAGAATATTCTCTCCAAATTTTTCAGACTGAAATCCTTTTATCCCGTATGATTTCGCCCCCGCACACAATACGGAAAAAACAAATGCTGTTAAAATCCATACACATGACCCTTCCGGGACTCAACCCGGGGCCTTCAAGCTGATGGTCTATCGCCTCAGACTGCTCGGCTTGGTATGAAGGTGTACGCTGTATGATTACGAATAGATCACGACAATATAAGAAACTTTAATCCAAAATGGTCACCCAAAAATCATTTTTTAGACCACTAGCTAATCTGGGATACATTCGAACTGTTCGAGAATATCGAATTGTTTGAAAGCAGCAAATACAGAAATATATGAATATGATCGCATTTGTCGAGTCGCTTGAATATTTAGAAAAGTTCGGGATTATCGGAGTGTTCGAAAGAAACGATGTTTTCGAGGTTACCATAGTTGTATATAAAATGTATAACATATATGCAGTGTTTATTTTAAAACTTCTCTCCTTAGCAATGTAGTGAAGGAAAAGTTTTTTCCCCATAGATCTGTACAAGGTTTAAGCAGTCTGTCAGAAGAGAGAAAGAGGAAGAGAAAACATGCATCACCCGAATGGAATTGGAATCCAAAACAACATTAGTCTACTAAAAGTCACTTTGCCGATTGCGCCAATAACGGGGCAAGCAGAAAAATAATTTTACATATGATTTCGACAAATACAACTTTGCAATAACTTATCAGATGAAAAAAGTTGTTTGACTAGTTTGGCTGCAAGAAGAAATCATTGGAGAGGTGAAGGAACCGAACTGTTCATTACTACTTTTGATAATACTCGAAGCTTCGATAATACTCGAAATGTCGATAACACCCGAAATGTCGATAATACTCGAAATTTCGATAATCCCGAAACTTCGATAATACTCGAAATTTCGATAATACCCGAAACTTCGATAATACTCGAAATTTCGATAATACCCGAAACTTCGATAATACTCGAAATTTCGATAATACCCGAAACTTCGATAATATCAAATACTCGAACGGTTTCGAGTAACCGATGACAACTCGATAAATTTTCACTCCCGAAGTTCGATAGGTCTTTAGCCTTATCGAACACCCCTAGGTCTACATTCTCAAAACACTGTAAATTCTTTAAAAAAAATTAAGTAATCGTAAGTCTGAAATGTGAAACGAGTCGTTGAGCGAGATTTTAAAGTTTAAAAACTATAACAGTTTAAATAAGTAATAAGACATTTAAATACATTTTCTATAAAGTGAAATTCAAACAATATGGAGAGTGGAGTAAGTTTTATGTGAGGAGTAAAAATATATGAGGTAGGATTAATAATTCAGAGTACATGAAAAATGCGAAATTCATTGTCGTTCCGTTCGTTTAAGATATAAGTGCAGAAACAGAACACCTATTTCAGCTCTACTTTTCGACCAATTCGTAAACAACAAGAATAAGGAAGACAGTCGCTGCTTATAATAATTAGTAGTCTTAGATATTTAGCTCACAGTGGTCAAGCAATCAGTGAACATTTGCATACTATGGGTAATTTGATCTCGCTCCTGGATGAAAGAAAAATGGACGTGCCTGTTCTCAACCAATGGATTAATCGACAGGATAACTGGCTTAGTGCTGATTGAAATAATGGAATTTTGAAGATTATGGCACATGCAATACAGACAGACTTGGTAGCAGAAGTTAAAGAGTCAATTTTATGCTACCATAGCCGAGTCCACGACTGATATTTCAAAGAAAGATCAGTTGTTTCTGTGTGCACTGTGTTGACTCTGACTATCAAACCCCCCAAAAATATTTATGGGAATGATTACCCCACATGGCACAAAATCGGAAATCGAGCAATCTAAACTATTTTACTGACAACATACCCATATTGGTCTTTTAGGACAATAAAATGAGGACATGTTAGTAAGTATTTTAAGAAGAAAAACTATAAAGAAATCTTGAGTAAAAGAAAATAAAAAAGTATTGAAAAAGATATAGACTTCCGAGGTCCTTCGAACTCTGTTCTGTTTGTCTTCTTTCTTCTTCTTTTTCTTATCTTCGTTTAATGCCATAGCAACGAGATACTCTTTCGGGAGTAAAGACATCCTATAAAATGGATTAGAGGTGCCGCGAATTTTAAAAAGGCTCATATTATTGGTGATTCTGGGTATTTCTCAAGTTCTACCTGAGAGTCTATGTTATCTATGCAAATAGATGGAATTCGGAATGCTTCGTTACAATAATACCAATTTTCAACTCCCCCCGGTTTTCTCCACACAGAGCTCCTCATAAGAAAGAGTAACCAAACACTTTCTGTACCTTTATATTTTTGACGCTGATTCATCTTTTTCTCGTTTCTTTTTGTTTCATCCTTCCTTAATATTTTTCATTTCTGGATCCGAAGGGGGGGATCCGGACCCCCCGGACCCACCCCTTGGCTACGTGCCTGCAAAAGTGCTTCAAAATCGTGAAGCTTCTGCTTCTAGAGCTAAAAAAGCAACAGCGATTCTAGAGGATACTATGAGAAACCTAGGAACAAATAGTGCATTTGAAAATATCTATAAGGAAGCAAAGGAAAATGCAGACAGACTACACTTAAAATTGCCCACTTCATAAAGATCAAAGGGAACACCAATTAGGTTGGAGCAGACTGATAATCCTTCTATAGCAGCTACCCTAGAACCTGTATCAGTTCTTCGAAAAAGTACATCGAAATCATTGACTATTTGTGAATGGAGTACAGCGTCGTTTCAATCATCCAGGCCTCAAACAACTCATATAACTCGAGAAGATGCTTTGTGAAGATCATGGTGATGAAGATGCTGTATGTTGTGAGCATCTCTGAAGAGATTATTTGAGGCAGAAATTGGGAGTTCATGCGTCGAATTTTAAGCTGGATAGATTATGCGCTTAGCTCTCACTGCTTTCAACTACTTCGATGACGACCACCAACATATTAAAAGCTATTACGAGCTCGTAGTTCTGAAACCCGAACTGTTCACAGCCTTCTCGACCAAATTGTTCGTCTAGAGACTCTCGTTATCACTTTGCCAGCTTCTTCAGCATCTTGCAAAAAGATCATTCTGCTCTTTGCGTCGTCTAAAGATATATTTGAGGACTTCCATGACGTAGAAAAGATTCTCTCATCTGCTGTTGTATGTGCATAACGACCAGATTTCAATGTGAGATTTAAATACCATTCCAGGAGAATTCATATCAAAGACAAGCGAAAGAAAAGCCACTGTTGGTCAATTTTGAAAAGAAATAAATTTTGGAATCAAGTAAGTGAAAATGTTAAGCGTTATATAACCAATTCTTTATATTACAAAAGTTATATTACAAAATAGCACCTAAAATTCAATATGAATTTGAATTATTCTTTATTGACTGTGTAGTACTTTATTAGTGTGAAGTGACGTGAATATAATGGCATTAGGAGGAGAGGTGAATGAAATAACAAACTGGATATTGTAACATTTCTCCAAGAAATAAAAGGAGAATTTTAGTCTGGACACTGAAACAGCTGATTAGTTATTTCCGCATATAGTTAGCAACTATGATTTATGTTAGTAGGTCAGGTTCAATGAACATCGTGCTTCGTTTGCTCATCGAGAGTTAACAGCGCCACCTATGAACTGTGGTAAAAATGTCAACCTCCGATTAGCGTCAGAACAGAAGAAAAGGTAATACAAGTCGGATCTAAGGATACACATTTGATCTAAGAAATTGTAATAGTGTTTTGTTAAATTGAATTGGAAGTAATTTCGTAATTGTGAGTGATTGAAAATAATCCAAGATCCGCCTGTGAAGTGGTGTGTATTCAAAAGCCTGAAATGGGGCCGCGGTGGCTCAGTGGTAGAGCGTTCACCTCTGGTGCTTGGGGTCCCGGGTTCGATCCCAGCCCTCGCCAAGTGAACTTTGTGGTGGACAAACACCGTGTGCGTGGGTTTTCTCGGGGTTCTCCCGTTTCCTCCCACTTTCTTCATTCCACCATTTCATTCATCACTCATCATCACCGTCTCCTTATCCTAACAGGCATAACCGTGGGACGTAAAGCTTAAAGATTTCATTTTTTTTTCAAAAGCCTGAAATGTGATCAATTAAATAAATAATAGTTTGTTAGTGTGTGTTTGATGTGGCATATTCAACGGGACCGTAAGTATGTTCTAAATTATAATCTTTTAATTTGCGCCATTTTTGGACCGATTAATACTTCGATTCCGAGGGATATGTTCATCGGATCGCACGTAACTATTGTTCTGTTTATTTTAAAATTAACGATTAAATTAACTAAAACATTTTTGGAATTAAAACTAGAAAGTTATTTCAGTTGTTATTTGGATAGTAGTAATTAATGGGCGTTAAAATGTGGAATTGCTCACACCGCCATCAACAAGAATTGAAAGGGGAAACTTCAATTTAAAGTGTTGTTTGTTATGTTAAGTGTTAAATATATTTGGTTACCACTATTATTGGTTGTTACACATATTATGAATAAATTGTTAATCATTTTGAAATTTATTGAATATTTCTTGCTAACTAAATCATTGCCTTTAGTTCCGCATCAAAGGAAAGATTGTTTAAACCCTTCCGAGATTAGCAGTGTACCCGTTATGGCGCGTTATTGGTACAATATACTGAAGTAAGTGTAGTAAAAAAAATACAAGTAACTACGGATAATTAGTGTAATTGAATTTTCTATATACATTTCAAGAAGTCTTTAGTGAAAATTCCATTTTTCCATTTCTGGTACGTAAGTAGAAAGAAATATATTTGCATATTTTTTACTTGATTATGTAGCCTGTTTTATAATGTTCAAGTTACTTTCTACTACAAAGTACTACCAAGTTTGTAGTTCTAAATAGGAATTTCTAATATTACAGTGTACTACAACAGCAGAACTGGTTTTTAAAAAATATAATTTTAATTTCCTCGTTTCCAAGTGATTTAAGTAGCTTTAAGATTCTTTATTAGTGTCCGCGTGGTCATTTCCAATACAGTTAAAAATATGTACCGGTATATAAAATGGTAAAAATTGTACTTACAAACCTTGTAAAGAATACAATTTTTACAATTTTATATGTTTTTAATTGTGATTTCAGTGCTTGAAAATTTCTGCATCAGACCAAATCCAGCACAGAACTTACACTAGATTAATTAATCTAAAGATGTAAACCAAGACACTTCTCATAAACGGAAATTTCACTCTCACGAAACTGTTTACAGCTGTATTGTTTTATTATTATTATTATTATTATTATTATTATTATTATTATTATTATTATTATTATTATTATTATTATTATTATCCAACCAAATCAAATTATTGTTACATGACGAACATATATTCGTATTATCTTATCTATGTTACATTCCCGTGTCTATTTTCAAGACAGCAGTTTGTCCCCCCCAGCTGAAAAATACTTCCGACGCCACTGATTCATTCTTGATTTTAACTTACAGAACAAATGTTTTTTTGTGAAAGCAAGAGGCCTACTAGCCATACCTAAAGAATGTAAATAACATTCAACCGGAACTGGGGTAACTCGCTCACAATGGCTGATTTAACAACACGTTTGATAATAACTCGTGTAATGGTTGATTTAAGAACGCAATTGATAAAGCCTGTGTAGCTAAGTGTATGTTGTATGTTGTTCTAAGGGTCGTGTGTTCGATTCCCAGCCTGGATTTGCAGTAACTATTTTCATGGAATTATACATTGTAAATGATGTTCGCGATTGATACTGAAAGAGATTTATGCCATAAAGCGAGAAAAACCCAAGACATGGTGAAGGGGGAAGGACGCATACTATTTATCCTTAAGCGTTAAAATTCCATTTATTCCCATGTCTTTCGCTCTTTTCTTTCCCTCTTTCCTTCTTTTCTCATTTTGTTTCGCTTTCTATACTTTTTCGGTCTCTGCGATTTGCATATTATTATTTTCGTTCGCTTTGGATTAATCCCTATCTCTTAGAACTTAACGTAGGCTAAATTGAGTTTCAGCATATTTATCTTGTGATTAGTAGTAGTGATCAATTTTTTGCTTCAAATGGAGGATATTCTTGGTATGTTAGGTTTTCGGACGGTATTTGCTGTCATCTTGGTTGTCCAACTATCAGGCATACAGAGAGATTGTTCTGCTATTGGTAAAATCTATCAGTAGCGGCTCGTAGTCTGTACAAGCACCGGTTGCAATGTTGCAATATCAAAGGTGTGTACGTACGCGCAAGTGTTCCCCTCCCCCAGCATTCTTGAGTCTTATCCAAGAAATATTCAAGAAATATGAAGAGGAAAGTCTTTTAAGCTCTATTTGTATATTATTCATTAAATTATTTCTCTAATATTAATTTAATATATAAGCTATTTCCTTTTTTTTTTCAAACAACCACTATCAATGTACGTTTATACACTATTTATATACAAAACCTCTACACTCATGTTATTGAACACGAGATAAATCGAATATATAGTATGTGCTGTAAGCCATGAATGATGGCGTTAATCCGAAAAGAAGAAAAAAAGCAAGAAAATTGCATGCACGCAGTTAAACAAAATTATTTAATTATATAAACTATGCATTATTTTAGAATGGAAGGTCTTTCTTCGATCTTTCGGGCTTCAAATTTTTCTATGACTTTATTGTAATCGGAAATGCTGCTCGCCAAATTTCTCTGAATAGAAAGCATCGCTACCGCAAATATTTTCCGCTTTATTTTCTTTAGGGTCCAGAAACACTTCTCTCCTCCGACAATATGCATTTTGTTAGCATTTCTTTGTATAAATATACGGAACAAAAAGTCCATTTTCAGGAACCACGTATTTTTTTGTCTGTAAAGAAGCATGAAATCTAAGATATTTTCCTTTGAAAATGAAAAAAAAAAATAGTTTAACATTCCAGCAAATTAGGCTAAAGAAGAGAGATGAGTATTGGAAGTGAATGATTTGATATTAATTTATGCTCTCCGCCGGAAATCGAACACGGAATCATGTGCACGAAAGACACAGAGCTAGGAATTAGACCAGTAGTAAGACATTTTCTTCTAGGAGACTCGATTGACCCCCCCCCCTCCCCCAGAATATGATTTTTTTTTTAATAAATCTTATCCCAAGAATTTTCACCTTTGTATTATAAATGTTAAATAAAATCTATTGACTTCGAACGACCGCCCCCCAAACTTTCAGCCTGGATCCGTCCCTGCTACCACCAGACTTATATTTGTTCTTTGCGAATTTATGTTTTGTGAATAACTTCTTTCTTCCACGCGTCTGTATCTTCCTCACCCTATCAATTGAGTCAAGCGCTGCTAAGCAGAGGAATTTGTAACTATTACAGAAGCTGACCAGTTGCGGAGAAAATGCAACCGCAAGGGACCAATACGGGAAGATAGGAGCTCGCTGCCATATGCTCAATGTTACTGCTTCCAGTGGCAACGTTCGCTGCCACTGGAAAGGTAAATCTCTCTCTTTCTTTCTGTTTTTTAATTGACTTTTTTCAGAAATGCATCAATACTGTTTTGCGCTCAAGAGCAAAGGTTTATTTTTTACTGATACACTACTTTAACACTTAAAAATATTTTTAGTATTAAAAAAAATATCCGGTTGCACAACCATGCAACATATAGTACCAGCCGCTACTGAAATCTATCATTTCTTATATTTCGAACCTCTACTTTCTAATGTTTCTGAATGTACAGAGATTTCCCCATTTCCTACCACGGTCTTCGTTCCACCATTTCATTCATTCTCATTTTACTATAACATTCATTGTACATCCTGTCAACATTTGACGTGAAGCTGACCCTTTCATGCTTTTGTCAAGTTGATTATTTGTTATCACTGTGAACAGTAGATGGCAGCATAGCTACCTTACAAATTGTTAGGGATCAGCTAACAGTCTGGTTACTCCTACAAATACATTTAGAAAACTTACATAGCAAACAAATACTTCTTTTGGAGTTTGGTTTCGTTTGGAATTATATTTTCTTATAAATTACTAAATTTTCATATTTCAACACCAGACGCAGTATATTATAGTTTATTTCAGATACAAGAAGCATTTATGTAAGCTTCTCGTTGGTCATTCATCCTTCCAGGAAGGAAGTGATTTTTTTGAAAGTAGAGTCAGAATACTTCGTTGTATTTGTAGACTCTATTGAGTCAGTGATGCTAGATCAATAAATTAAAGTTTCCTCAGTAATGCTCAAGATTACACTTTTAAGATAAAATTTCTATAATTTTCGTTTACTACACGCAGTGGCGTATTTAGGGGGGTGGCTTCAGGGCTTAAGCCCCCCCCGAATTCTTACTTAGTATTGTAAAGTAAATGAAATATCTGGCAGAATTTTCACATTTCCAGGCAAAGCCCCTCCCGAAGCAAAATCGTAAATACGCCACTGACTACACGTATCATTGTTTGAACAGAGAATTACTACATATCTATGGGTTATTATACTGTGTTCATATCTCAATGACATACATTTGTGTTTTTGATTTTCACTTATTACTTCAATGTCATCTTGTATAGTAAGTAACATCCTCAAGCCAGGCCGCGAAAGGCACAGACAAAGGATATATCCTTTGTCTGTGGCGGAAGACTTGTGAACAAGAAAAGTTTGTCACTTTGTGTGTGAGATTATGTAAAGAATGACACCGTCTTTTGTCATTCTACCACAGTGCTTAGTAACATGAAATATGTTTGAAAGTTAAATTTCTCTACATTTTATCTCATATTCGTAAAATCTCCCTTTTTCCCTCCTTTAAAGATTATGTGCTAAATCTCCCTACGTCGCGGGAAATCTCCCTCAAACTAGCATCACTGGAGGGAATATTCCCAGTGGGAAGCAAAATAAAAATGGAAATTTTCCCTGACACAAATTCACGGGAAGGATTTATTTTCATTTGTTTACTTTATTTTCCAAACTAGAAGAACTACATGATCAATTGCTTTATTTTCATTTATTGTCACTTACTTCTAGGTCTTAAATGATTTGGAGGGTAAAAGAATAAACTTCCTAGACCATACTTTATATGACTACTTAATAACATGATTTTTAAAGTTCCATTTCCATTTGCACTACAAAATAGCAAAGTACTAACTTAGAAACGATTAAAAGAAACTAGTTTGTAAATTAATGTAGAAATTATGTAGAAATAGAGTTGAAGTACTATTAATACACCCCGAACCACCGTTAGTAATAGACGTCGGTCTGTCTGCTCTCTCTGACTCGAATTTCTGAATAGGTACTCGGACTTCTCTTACATGTGAAATTTCGGGAAATGGGTAGGAAGAAAGGTCGTGTGTGGCAATGTTACGTGCAAAATTCTAAAGATATGTAAGTATCTTGCAAATATTATGAACATAAATATGTATGTGCAAATGTTGATAAAATGGTGAGACATGTGTTTTCTGGCAGTTACCCAACCTAATTTGTTTATAACATTTACAAGTTTAATATGTTTATGACATTAGTAGTAGGGTCAAGTTTAGAAAATCCACTTACATATAAATTTAAACTGTTTAGACGGTGTAAAAGTATGTGGACTTCCTTTACCAATTTTTTTTCAACATATGTACTAACATAAAACTAGGCTACATATGCGTACTCTCTAAATATAATAAAATAACATAACACCATTCAGACTATACCTTTTAAAGAATTCTCTGGAAACAACAGTAATAAATATACTGATTAAAAAACGAATTTAACTCTGAAATCATAATATAGTAATAGAGTGCAATTTTCTTTGTGTTTGTAAATAAATTCCCCGAATATTCCCATTTTCTTCCCGGAATGGGGAATCTTCGCAGGGAATATTCCCAAAAAATATCTTCCCGGGAATTTGCTCATCACTAATCCAGTGGCGATGCTATGGGGGCGATTGCCACCCCAATATTTTTTCTCACTCCATCCTCGCCCCATATTTCTTTATGTACAACCGGTATTCAAAGCTAAACAAATATGGTTGCCTCGCCTCACCAAAATTTTTCTTGCTTCCAAAATTTTTCTTATATATATATTCCATGTGTTCCCTATGACCATTACTGAAGAGGGTGTGGGAATATAATACCCCATGCAATGGCGGCGTAAGGGAAACTGGGGCCCGGAGCCGTGAAGTAGATTGGGACCACTTCTCGAACAATCACTTTATACACTGCTATTTTTTACATTTATTTGCATAATAATTCTTTCTGTTTTCTCCTCTTCCCCTCTTTAACCATGTTGGTGTATATGTGTGTGTTTAAACCATCCTAATTTGAGATATAGGTCTATTAAATAAATGGGGTGACATTGCTATTTTTTTAATACTCAGAAATGCCTTCAGGCTGATATCAAAAAATAAAACCGGACCAGAGATATCATCTATTTTTTTTTATTGTATTCACTTTTAATTAAAGGACACGATAGAAAAAGGATTAGAGATAGAAGTGTAACGGAGACTACAGCTCACCACAGAAATAGCATAATCTTAGGAACAAACAAAACGCAACAACCAAGAATTCAGAATTTATCCTAAGTTATACTATCCTAATTTAAAAGCGTACTGTAATTAGATAGAATAATGAAAGTAATGCTCCTAACAATACATTTAGAGATAAATTTACGCACAAAGTATAACAATGAGCTGATATTGAAAAAATTGCAAATAATAATATAATCGATGCGATTTCTAAATGTAAGCTCTAAGTTTTCTAGAATTTTCTTCTATGGTTGTCGCCTTTGGTGTTCCTCCAGTGCAATTTTTCATATATTCATGGTTTCTCACCTGTCTAGTTTACGCTACATAAGTTTTGTTTGATTAGATTTTTCTCCTGCAATTAGCCCCATTCACTTTAACATTCGGTTTCGCTCGAGTGATCACACACAATACTTACACACTTTTCTTTTTAACTGAACTATTAGTAAGTAATAGCTAGAGCAGATTTGTCGCCTGTCTGCTTTCTTCATTAATCTTTCACTGTTTCTCTCCAGTAATAATATACGATCTACTTAGTCCCACTGCTTTTTTCGAAATAGAATGTTTCTCTCCAGCTTCTCTTTTTCACTATTGCTTTCACACTTGTTTTATGATTACATAATTTTGTATTTAATAATTCAGTCATATTTATATTCTGTATAACATAGTATTAGAATATATTATAACAAAAAATCCTGAATATGCTGAATAATTCTGGATATATTATAGATTAAATATGTGAACACAGAATTCGACTACGGGTTGTACGATCCTACTTTTTATTACACTGTTCGACAAAATTCAACTTCAAAAAAGTTTTCTGCATGAAAGCAGGTGTTCTTTATAGTTTTCGAGCTGCCGAAAACGAATCTAATCTTAATTTTGGTCCTGCACCCTCAGATTTTGAAATAATGTCAGTTATAGTAGATTTTGGTTAAATTTTTAAGGAAATCGCAGAACGACAGGTTTGAAGCCTCTCTACTTCTTTCCTAACTATCCCAGGATAACAAATGATACCTCATTGGAAAGGGTATGGAAAACACATTCCAACGGTAAACATTTAGGACCCATCGCACTCAATGTATAGAAGAAGACGACGAAAAATATGGAAAAACTGGGAAAAATGTTTTTTTTTTAAAGAAATTTAGAGAAGTTTGCAACATTGACAGTCACGCTACGCAAACATAAGCTCAATAATCCATATCCCATACATTCAGGTATTCTATATCAAAAACTCAAAGAGATAGCTCAAACACAAGGGGATTAAAACAGTGTGGAAGTAATTTGAAAAGGAGGGAAAAGTTAATATTTGGAGAAATTGAAAAAAGTTTGCAACACTTACACTTGCGATACTCACACATAAGCTCAGTAACACACATCCAATACATTCATTATATTAAAGGAGTCCTAGAGATTGCTATTTACTAGGCGAGAAAAAAGTTGGTTCACTCAAGCAAACAAAGAAATATATGCACAATATGAATATATAGAAGTATATTTGTAACCAAAGAACACTACATATGGTTCACCTAGTTCATTGTTTTGTGTTTGACCTTCTTTCTGTGGATGTCTTCGGTGTCCCTAACCAATCCCCAACAATAGTCAGCAAGCATATTCGGTTTCCATCCACTTTGGTAAGGCCTCTCCATTGCTGCTATTGTTTGGTGAAACTTTTCGCCATGCTCATAACTTACGTCGCCGAGATTCGGTGGAAAGAAGTCTAGATGACTGCGTAGAAAGTGAATTTTCAGCGACATGTTGTATATGCATGCTTCCCGTAATTATTCAACAAGTTGTCCACGAGTGTTTTGTAGTTCTCAGCCTTTGTCTTGCCTAAGAAACCGGAACATAAACTCTTGAATGATACCCAACACTGCAGTTCAAGAGGGCTCAGCGCTGCATCAAATTTATGGTCCCGCATTAGATCTCTTATCTGGGGGTCGACAAATACACCAGCCTTTACTATGTTAGCGCTGAGATTCGGAAATTTAGTGTCAAATACTGAAATCCAGCTCCACTCTTTACCATCCCAGCCACAAAAGATTTCATAAGGCCAAGTTTTATTTGAAGTGGAGGGAGATATTTGTCTTCAGATTTAACTAGAGAGGGATTGCAACATTCTTAACACCTACTTGCATTGTGCTGCGTCGTGGTCATTCTTTCCTCTAGTAGTGACTATCTCGGGCTCGAGAGTCCCATTCGCATAAGAAACAGCAATGTTTCGTGTATCTATTCTGTAGTCCTGTAAGTATGCCTATAACTTTGAAATCCGCAACAATGTGCCACTTAAGAACATTGTACTGAACTTTTTCTAATATAAGTTTCATTATGTCATACGTTTCTTTCACCTGTGTGTCATAAGCAATTGGTACATTTGGGAAGACATTGCCATTATGTATTAAAACTGCCTTAAGACTACTCCTTGAGGAGACTATAAAAAGTCTCCACTTCCGTGCTACATGTCTCATATACCAAGAGCAGAAAACAAACCATTGCCATAAGAACAAAAACAAAGCGTATCTTCCTGTTGAAAAAAAAAAAAAACAACTCTGAATGGTGCATGTCGCTTCCTATATGAACAAACGGTGACACTTACGTCAAGTAAATTCCATTGTTTAAGTCTGGATCCAAAAATTTCAGCCTGCCAATAGGTTAGTTTCAAATCTCGCACAAGGTCATTTAAATCACTTTGTGTTACAAAATGTGGCTTGTTTCTCTCTTCAAATTCAAAATCTGACGCTGAGCTTTCTGATTCTGAAGAAGCTACGTTTGTTTTCTTCTCTTTCAGAGACCATGTTGCTGGAGGTACAGGAATTGGAACATTATCACTGTGTTTGACAGGTCTTATTGCAATCGAAATATTGAGGGAGTAATCTACACCCCCAACACCCCCCTAACACCCCCTCAAATTTCTTCACACACACCCCTGGATGGAAAAGGAATACTCCCCCAAATCCAATTGTATCAATCAGTATCATATAGGTTATTTACTACATCAAGTTAAGAAAAAGGTTTAGCGTTTAGGAAAGAAGGCAATATTCTTATTTATTTATTTCAATTTAAAATACGAAGCGACCTCGTTCTCATGTACGGCTTCGAGAACCACAAGACCTCATTGTTTCGGGTGGTGTTTCGATCAAAACAATTGACAAAACAAACCCGATCATATCTACCCTCCTGGGCTTCGCGGTCGTTTCCTAAAAAAGAGATTGATGGACAGATGCAGATGACTGAAATTGGCAACGTCTTGAGCGGTCATTCACCTACAGGTACCTACACCTCAATAAGAAAAAATGATACAATATTAGAGATGCATTCGAGTCGAGTCGAGTCGAGATTTAAGCCTGTCTCGACTCGTCTCGAGAAAATGTTGTCTCGATTCGTGTCTCGACTCGAAAATATGTTTCTGTCTCGACTCGTGTCTCGACTCGACAGTTTCTGTCTCGACTCGACTCGAATTCGAGTCGAGACGTCTCGAAATTCGAGTCGAGACAAAATGTACGAGTTAAAATATACGCACACATCAGCCAGACCATCATGACTACCTACGTAATTTTCAGTATGTCGACTTTTGGCATGGATAAAAACGGCGACACGTCTTGGCATACACGCAATGATCCTTGATAGGTCGCTGGAGAGAGCTGGTACCACATGTGCTCACTCAGCTCACCTAATTCCCGTAAATTCCGGGAAGGGGGGCGATGTGTTCTGACGTGACGTTCAATCACATCCCACAAGGGACATCACTCAAATGTCCGGCTCCAATTTCAATGAAACTTTTTTTGCTGATAGAAGGCATGTATGCATCATTACTTGTGATGAGAAATTTTTGCCATGGTGCATGTTTTCTATTTTTTTAAATAACTTTTAAGAGTTGTGATATGGTTATTAGAGATTACTACAGAAATCCCTTACTACCCTTTGTAAACGGAGCGTTAATGAAGAAAAGTGAAGAAAAAGCATGTGGATACATATAAGTCCTGGGGGGAAGTCGTATGGTAGATATGACCTTGATGGCAGCCATCTTGAAATCCGCCATTTTGAATTAAGGTCAAGTTTTCAAATTGGGAATAGGGTAATATGATACATAATTTCAGGCTAGAATTTAATTAAAAAAATAATGGTGAGGTTAGTTTTAAGATACACCCATTTGGGGGAAAGTTACAGGCATATTAATTGTTTTTACTTACTGTGTGCGTACGTCCCTTCTTACTTTCGTCTCAAGACCTGTAAATCGATCGCAACGGCAGAGCCCGGTTTCGCACTAGTGTTTAGAAATCTTTAAACTCACTTGAGGCAATATTTGAGGATTATTGTATTGTATTTTGCCTTTAATTAAATTTAAACGCACTTCATGATCTCGTGAAAAATTTCACTAAAAGAGAATTTCTGCTTTTATGGAGAACGTAAGCATAGCAATTATAAAAGGTAAGTAAGGTGCGTATGTATTTATAAGAAAGTTTATTTTACGAGTCTTTTGTGGTTCCGCCAACCTATTCTTTAGTTGTTTTTTTTTCAAAATATTCATATCTCATAAATAAAAGAGCTATTATAAAATTTCTTACCACTATTCTTTAATACTTATAAAATTTTATTTATTGTAAAAGCACTGGCGAGATATTTCTTATCGCCCACTAAAATTATGGTGGAGCTCCTTCGTGGCTAACGGTTAGCATACTTGCCTTTGGCGTGGGAAACCTGGGCTTGATTCCCGGTGGGAGTTCATGTGGTTCGGATTCCACGTTAATCAGTAGGTCCACGTCTCACATAGCCTCGCTGCTGAACGGGACGTTAAACTCAGAATCAATTCAACTCAAAATTATGGTTTTGACTTTATTATGATGTCATTAGTTTAAACGCCCAACTGCCCAGTAATTATAAACATTAACTACATTATAAAATTGTAATTTGTGACGACTAAAATATCAGAAATTAAAGATTATTCTTTGGGTTTTGGAACATTTTGAAAAACGTGAAAAACTGGTACTGCACCGATACAACACACCTTTTGGATTTGTCATTGTGTAAAGTGATACAAACTAAAGAAGAATTACAACTTTATGAAGTTGTATTAGGACTTATTATTTAGAAATAAACACCAAATAAGTGTAATAGTTCATATCCGTATCAAATACCAAGTTTATGATGAATCAACTACACAAAGTAGGATCCAAAAACGATCATTGCAATTTGTTCCATCCTTCAGTCGAACCAGGAACTGAAACATAAAGAGTGACATTTTCTTTTTAAAGATACTTTGTCCAGCTAAGTATTGTGAAGGTTTATGTCAGTAGAAGGAATTGCATTCCATTATACAAGCGCAATTTCACAACTTTATGTACACATTACTAAATATCGAACACCCTTGTCGATATGATTAGCGTACGCGTCTTTGGTGCGGGAGACCTAGGTTCGATTTCCGATGGGAACTCCTGTGGTTCTGAACCCACGTTAATTTGTAAGTTCACGTCTCATATAGCCTTGATGCTGAAAGGGACACTAAACTCTAATCTAATACTAAATACAAATATTTAAAGAAAAATGATGACGCACCAAGATGACGTGAATTTGGCTATCAAATCCATTTTGTGTTTTCAGTTATTATTTTCTAGTAGTATTTTTTCTAGGCATCCTTTCAAAAGACAGTGATGCAAATTTCGTAACTGCGAATTCCTGTTAGAAGCCATGAAATTATCCGATTAGATGCAAAATTTCCCGTCCACTAAAATAGATACCGTAAATTTACAATATCTAACAATAAATAATTTTGAAACATATCGCTTTCGAGGGAAAAAATGAAGTGAAATCTTTGAGTTTTACGTCCCACGGTTATGCCGGTTAGGCTAAAGGAGAGGGGTGATGATGAGAAATTAGTGAAATCGTGGAAAGAAGAAAGTGGGAGAAACGGAAGAACCCCGAGGAAACCCACGCACACGGTGTTTGTCCACCACAAAGTTCACTTGGTGCGAGCTGGGATCGAACCAGGGTCCCCAAGCACCAGAGGTGAACGATCTACCACTGAGCCACCGCGGCCCCGCTTTAGAGGGGCCATGACGTATAGTTGAACTCATTCTCGTAGTATGAAAGGCATTATTTATAATTATGCATGATAGGATCACAAACAAAATTTTAAAATATTATGTGCACTTTCTTTTAACAAACATTATATTGTCTTTTATGGTGTGGAAGGGAATGTTATGTTCGAAAAAAAGTCCTTAACACGATTCTTGTTGCTACACACTGCATGTTCCTAGCCACAGAAAAGATGCAGCGATAGGTAGGCTATTTTTCAATTGCTTTACATTAGCTTGATGTTTCAAGTCTTTTGTGTGTTTCTGAAGTTCACTTTTACCACAAAAGAGCTCAATATTAACATGTCTTACATAGCTTTGGTTCGATTCTCAACACGGACTGCAACTACCCGTTAAATTGTGCATCCGAAAAGCACTCTTTCTTAAACCGCGCTAATCACCGCTCATCTTAATAATATATATATAACTTCACCGCGAAGCAAATGTTGCATTTCTCTCTTTCATCCTAACACAAAACAAAACTAACCACAGCTGTGACACGAAGGAGCTATTTCGAAAAGAAACAAGCTGTGCTTCATAGAGATGTGTACCAAATGATAGAAGTATAAAGTATTTTTTCTTTCCTGTTTATTGATATCAGTTGGTGTTCTTAATGAGTTTACTCATTAGTTTAGAAAGAGTATATATAGAATTTGGACATATGTTGTACGTATTCTCCTGAGAAATTGATGAGACCAGAAAAATTATAAGGACAGATGGAATAGGTTTAAGCGCATCTACGTGACTTTATCAAATATTTATTGTCCATAATGGTACCACGCGGAAAACTTGGTATAGGCCTACTTTTATATTTGCCTCCCTCTGTTAGCTGTTTTGTATCATATATATCGGATGGTTTTGATATTTCTTCTGATCATTAAAACAACAATGGTACCTGTGTGCGTGCAGAAATGCAAAAGCACAAGGTAACTTCCTATTTGTTTTGGAAACAACAAACCCATTTCACGTGTGCGAGAGAAATTGAGCACAGCAAGATCGGGTGTTTACTCACGGTCAGTTCGCAGGAGGAGTCCATGGTAAAAGATTTGACTCTCTCGAAAACACTCGCAAAACCTTACAAATACAAAAGACTGCTCTTCAAAGAAAGTTTAGACACAGATGTTTCAATTTTCTTTTAGCATCTTTCTTCAGCAAAAGAGTCGGTTCATTGTGTTCGAAAAAGGAAAGGGAGAAAGGGTGAATTTATATTTTATGTGGGGGGTAACGTTGTAAGTAGTATAAACAATACATACCGCTTCCGATTCTGTACTGAAGCACTTCCTTTAGCGGTATATCACTAGATCTATCCTGACCCTCATCCCACTTCAAGTTGTAAAGTAGAAAGGGGCAGAAGTATTCAACATGACTGCGCACTAGAGTTTCAGTTCACAATACTAAAACCAGTGAGCAAGTAAACAGTCTTTTGTAGGATCGTGTTTGAACATTTCTGTGAATTCAACAACAGAACGCAGTAGAAATACGGGCTAGTTTTTACTCCAACCATTACTTTCGCTCCAACCCAGGGATGCCACATTTATGATTTCGTACTAGATTTAGTGATTTTTCTATTGAACTAGTACGTACTTTGGGTAAATAGGCACATTCTAGTGATTTTTTTGCATTTTTTTCTGATGCAGACAAATGAGAAGGAAATGATTCTTAAAATAAAACGAAGAAGTATATTGCACTTCAAAACAAATGTAGAAACCTTAAATTATTTTTTTTTTCCCTCTGACTGAATGAAACCCCTGCTGTGTAACGACCTTAGGTAAACAATGGCTATCTTTGGTCCGCTACCTCCTTTTGTTAGCCGACATGAGATGGGTTAGTTTTTTTTCTGGAAGAAAGTGAAGAAATAATTATCCAGTACATTTACGTTTTGTCAGGCACACAGGCGCAGTCTGTACTTGTTTCCTAACGAATTTTAGCAACATAACATAAATTAAACATATGTACCAGAAAATAGAGGCAGTACAAACGGAAATTTTCATCTGTGACACATTTGATGAGAAATATAGTTAGATGTCACGTGCAAGCACTCTAAACATGTCCTATCCTGTAATTCTATTCGTATGTTTATGTAGGTGAGACTGAGAAATCAAGAAACAATAATAACTGGTTTTCTTCCAGGGGAAAAATCTAAATGTGAAGGGGTGTTACACTGGGACTTTAATTGCGTCCTTTGTACAAGATTAACAAGTAATAGCAATTTTTTAATTTATTTTAGTTCTTGGGGAGAGGAAGATGGAAGCGAACCCTCGTAAGGACCTCTGCAAGGAAACATGAATACTATCCGCCACTGTTTGTTACATTACACAAAATAGTTTTAAATATATATATATATATATATATATATATATATATATATATATATATATATATATATATATATATATTGAGTCTTAGTCAGGGTTTTCATTCTGCAGGAGAGGGGGGGATAGTAATACCTGACGAACAATTTCTATTCTCAGAGTGTTGCAATGATAGCATTTCCTCCATTATAACTTGGCCAAGCTAGTTGCATTATATGTAAGGATTAAGTTAGCCTAAAAAGCTTAAATTTCTTTGGCTGTTTTACTCTGTAGCCATGTTTCTCATTTTCGGTCTACGGGACTCTGTGTTCGGAAATTTTCGATGGCTTCCAAGTCGGAAAATAAGTGTATCAAAGGCATATATATTATATCTATGGTTATATGAGGCATGTATCTACAGTTTAAAGTGGGATACCAGGTAACAACTTCATGAGCTTCCACCGTAAATCGAACCAGAGTCTCCCCGATCAAGGCGTATGTGTTAACCATACAGCCACGAGGAAATTCACATAAACACACACACATATATATTGTTGAGTTGATTTTGACTTTACCGTCTCTTTCAGCAGCGAGGATATATGAAATGTAGACCTACTGATTAACGTGGAATCCGAACTACATGAGCTCGCGCCGGGAATTGAACCCGAGGCTTCCACGGCAAAGACGCGTACACTAGCCGCGGAGTTCACACACACACACACAGAATCAGAGTCTTCACACACCAAGGGTGAGAGCTGTGCCACTGAGTCACAGCGGCCACGGGGCTAGGTCGAGTCCACTTTACGTTCATAGTTTCTTAGTACATAAATGTTACGATTATGAAATAGATTTTCCTTAATGAGCTGCATAAAACAAAAGCTTTCGAAATACATTAAACAATTAGCTCGATTTGAGTGTGAACTTAAAGTTATATCAGAGTGTAAATACGGATACGCACGAAAGCTCGAAAACTTAATACAGTATTTCTCCTATATAGTCAGCATGTATCAAGCAATCGTTCAGCTTTCATTTGAGAGGATGGAAATCGAAGGCCCCTGAACAACTATGTTACTAATGTGCGGAAAGTATTTATCTTACAGTGAACTGCTTTGATGCCAAGTGGCCTAACTCCAAAATTGAAATTTTCCAGGAGTGAAAGTTGAAGTTCAATATCTCATGAACAATCCATATTTCTTTTATGTTGGGAACCAAAACCATAACTACTGTATGTAGTTCATTGTTTTATAACTTAGTGTTTACAAAAATCCTTTTAAAAATGCTTATTCATAGAAGTGAATGGTACTTATCTGTATTAGTTCTTGGCATCCAAGCAGTCCATTTATTGTAATACTAGCTTAATATACCCATTCTTCGCATGGGGGCTGTATTTGGAAGTCAACACCTGTGGAAGTATCACCATTCATTTCAGTGACCGCGAAAACTATGGATTTGACACTAGTATCAATCAATATGGGCTATTTATACATGTCTCGGTATTCCTCACCCGCTGACACCCGGCCCGCATACAGTAGTAGCTGAATTTGGAAGTCATCGCTGATGGAAGTGTCACCATTGATCTCAGCGACCGTGAAAACTATGGATTTGACACTAATGTCGATCAATTTGGATTACTTTTACTACATGTCTCGCTAAACGCCCCCCTGAGACCCCCTGGTTCGAAATTTAAAAAAAAACTCTTCGTCTTGATCTGGGGCCTGGACTAAGGTACCCGTGACCAAATTTTGGGAACTCTGTCCACTCGTCTGGTCCCCAGGTCGCACACAGACAGACAAACACACAAACAAACTCTTTATTTTATTTATATTAGATAAGATATACTATGTAAAATAGTCTCGTATCATAATATGTGATGTACAACAAATGTTCCATTATATATTATCCGTAGCTCGTGATATGCTGCAACATAATAAAGCCTCAGAATAGTTGGGCAAGCGAATAATCCAGAAGTTACGTAACCCTATTGCGTTCATGGGAACGAAAACACAATAATTATAACTATGCTAAATTATTATAGACTACCAACTGCTCATTCAGAGAATTTATGAAGTTCACTTTATCGCAATAGTTGTATACAAACTAGATTTAGACTACGGATAATAGTTTTATACAGACTAGATAATCAATTATTATTGTTATTATTATTATCATTATATTTGCAGTACAACCAAATACAACGACATTAACTATTAGTTCTAATTAACTGAATTGAGCTGAAAATTAAATCTTGATCTTTAAAGATTAACTATTAATTTTATGCGTTCTGTACCTTTCTGAAGGAATAAAAGCTGGAATTGGTTTCAAGGCTGTTTCTGAATGAATACTTTCTTCAAAATAATATTAAAAATTATAGAAAGATTTTCGAGACATTCGAGTCGAGTCGAGATTTTTAAGAGCCGTCTCGACTCGACTCGTGTCTCGACTCGAAAATTCGAGTCGAGAAATACGTTTGTCTCGACTCGTCTCGAATTTTACAAAGTGTGTCTCGACTCGAATCTCGACTCGAATTCGAGTCGAGTCGAGTCGAGATTCGAGACATGTCTCGACTCGAGCGCATCCCTATACAATATAGTAATAAGCCTATATCAGATTCAGTTGGTAAGTGCTACTCTGCAAGTGGTATATCAACGGATAGAAGTTAACGTTTCTAGAAATGAAGAGATCAATCGAAGTAACAATTATATATGTTTTAGACTGACACTAATCTTATGCAGGAACGCATTTGTCGCTAGCTTAATTTTTTGTAAAGTATATTTTTATTCACGTAAATTCATTGAGCGGATTATTAAAATTAGGCTACATGAAAAAAACAAAAACAAAGATACATAATATTTGTAAATTGAAAAACTGGATTTCTGGAAAACAATTAAATCAATGAATAATTTTCTTATGAAAGATATTCAAAGCCAAATAACGTAGCTAGGAAGGGGCAAGAGCGGAGATTAGGAGATCAAATAATATTACAACAATTAACGTTAGCAACAGGGTTAGAACATTAAAATAATGAAATTGCAACTATGTATACTCATGTCCAAACAGCACAGAGAAAAGTCCGTTCTCCGGAGAGCGGTATATTGTACAAATATACGGTATCCTCTTGCTTACTATAGAAATCAGTACGCAGCATATGTTATCTGTATGCTACATAGGCACTTCCCTTAGATGTTATATCATGCCGTTGCAGGATGTCTGACATTTAACAGTTTTCCGGATATCACATGCATACACTTATGTTACCTTCGTCAGCTATATGTTATATACGTCAATTTGTATGTGAGATCCTGACCGCCTACATTGTTTCATAAGGTTCATATAGATGGAACACTTATACAGAAAGTATTATAAAACATGCGTTTTCAGTTATACGTCTGCTGTACGTTAAGTCCAAAAACTACAGGAATTAAGCATATAACCTATCTTCTTAAGTACGCCACCTAAATTTTTTCTCAGTGTGATTGTCGCATATTTATAACTGTCTTCTAGCAAGAATATAATTTGATAATGACAGTGGCGGCGGTTGGACATTAAAAGTGGGGGGGGCAAGACATGATCTGAATATTTGTATTTCAATCTTAGTTTATCTGGTTGTTTCTAACACTTTGTTTGACGAAAGGTTGCATAACCATCTATTTCTGTTAAAATACCGTATATCGTATTTTATATTCCATTAAGTAAATTGACAAGAGCAGCGTAAGTGGGTACTAGCCCTTTGTACTCTTAAACAACGAAGATGTACGAAAGATTTGATTCCTTGCTCGTGAACATCTTAAAATTCTGCCTGGAAAATTGTGTGATCAGATTATTTAATAACAAATTTGCAAAACAAATAAATAGAAAGAATAATATTAATCAGTAATGAATATTAAGGCTTGTTTTGCAAAAGTTATAGAATTAAATAGTTTAGAATTAAAAATATGAGTTGTTCATTAATCTCCAGACTCAATTTGAGACTGGGGATTAATGATCAACTCATATTTTTAATTCTATAAATGTATGTTATTAAATGTATGTTATTTCTCTTAGAAAATTAAAGACATTAAATACTACAAGCATATGCTACGACTTTAAAGCAATATTTGCTTTAGCAGCTTCCCGAAACATGTTCGTTTTCATTACGTGCACTTTTCACTTTTTTGGAACACATCAAAACACAACAATAGTTAGAATCACTCCAGTTATAAAAAATAAACCCCAAACCTAGAGTTATGTTGAGTTCACTAAATTTAATTGTCTATACACTCGCACACACTGGCGTCTCTGTCATGTGAAATTGGGGGGGGGGGAGGACATCAAAGAAAGTGATTTAAATGGTACTACCTAGCCCAACCTGTTTATTAACTTCGATTCCATTTGTTACCTTTCTGCTTACCTTCACGGATCCCTAAGGTATATCAAGAACTCGATTACAATCGTTTCAGAGCCTGAATATTATATTCCAAATAAATATATTTATTATTATTGATATGATATTCTGTCGTTAGTAAATAAACTAAATTATAATAAAATATTGAAATATTGTACTTAAATATTGGCGGGGACGCGTCCCTCTCGTCCCCCCCGCCAGAGACGCCCGTGCTTGCACACCCCTAAACACACCACTTCAACGTATATTACACTGCAAAACAATGAAAAAGGTAGAAGTTGTTTCTTATTACTCTCTTTTTAATCAGTATTCTTTATTACTACATAGAAGAAAATATATTTTAGGAACTGTCAGTTTTTGTGCAATTAAAGAATAACTTGTGAAATACTTTTTTCTTTTCTTTTTTTTTTTTTCGAAATGTTCTCTCAATTAGTTTCAAAGCTGCTGACTTACATTTCAACCCCTTGTAAGAAAAAGTGAAAGTACGGTGGAATTATTGTGCTCCAATAGGTTAATTTTTGGGTTATTTTCCGCCGCAATTAAAACGCAATTCCTGTAGCTTTCTTAACTCCACGGGAAGACAGCCAATATGTACTCACGCAACGGCAAATATTATATGGTACCATTTTTTCTATGAAACAGTAATACATACAAAAACTTCACATTTCCAAATGAAACTATATACATTCACGGGTTACTTCAAAAAAGTGGGGGGGCAACTCCCCCTTTGCCCCCCCTAATTGCCGCCCATGGATAATGACTTTGCTGGATACTTTTAATACTGATACTATGTGTATAATCGGGAAATGTATATTTATGGTAAATTTCAAAGGAAAAGAATTATAAATACGAAAATTAGAATGAGTAAAACAAAATGTTGCTAAATAGACAAGAAAGTTTTATTTTCGTTTTATTGTTCTTATTTACTGTTCTTTTGACATGAAATTCGCCACATATATCTCTTTGCCGATTATATACATACTAACATTATAAGAAATACCGAGCGAATTCGTTACCAAATTTTATTTCTACAACAACATATTTATAGACATGCGACAATAATTTTGGACATGAGTGTACAGTATTCATTACTAAACGAATGTGATTTCAGCATGGGACGAGGGAATTTTTTCCCAATTAATATTAAAAAAAAAATCACCCACTAAAAATTGCTGGGGGTGAATAAATTGAAATAATGACAGAATTTTGCAAAATGATTACAATAATTCGTATGTAATCAATTCATATGTAATTATCAGTGACGGATCTAGGCCAGGGCCGCGGGGGCCTAGGCTTCCCAGTTTTTCCAGTGACAAATTTAATTTAAGCTATTATTTATATATTTTTGAAAGTTTATATAAACCTATCAGTCTGGGTACTGGCTGGCTCCCCAGTTTTTACCTTCTAGATCCGCCACTGGTAATTAGTGGGTAAAATAGTGGTGGTTAATTCTCTTAACGGGCATCTCTCAATAGTGGACACATTCATAAGAGGACAAACTTTCTTATTCTTCCATGCCATAAATATGTGTAGTGTGGTGTTATGAGAGAGAATCCTTTCTTTTAGGGACATATCTCATTTACGGGCAAATAATCGTGTTCCACCGATGTCCGTTTTGAGAGGTTTCACTGTCTTACTTAGTTTAATAATAATAACACTAGTTAACAAAGGTTTTGTTACATAAAAGGAAATACCTGCTCTTAAAGGAACTTTTTGCGCTGAATTAGAATATGCACTCGGTTTTTCTCCATCACGTACGATTTTCCCGTAACAGACGGATTTTCGGGAAAATCCCTCAAAAATTTCCCTTTTCGTTTATTTTACACCCCAAGATCTTGTCCCCTTGCATATACTAACATAGAAATTATACCTAAGTATACTTTATTCATATTTAACAAACCCTCCAAGTTTCGTAATAATCGCTTTATTCTTTCTAGAGAAATAAATATGTTTGTATGTATACTGTGTGTACTGTTCATTCCACCTTATAGTAATGCTTTCAGATCTCTTAAGTTGAGGTAAAACGTTTTGCTTTATTACCACAAACACATATATAAAATATAATACAATATAATTTACAAGTGTGACAATTTACAATAAACAATAATACAAATATACCAAAAGGTCATGAAAAGACAATCAAAACTATCACAATATATGAAACTTCCATTGGGTTACAAAAACGTACACTACTTCCTTCTTTTGTAAGAAATGTTGCATTCTCTAACAAGACCCCAACAATAGTCCCCCATCATTGAAGGATCCCATCGTCCCTGGTACCTTTTCTCCATTGCCATTATATCTTCGTGGAATCTTTTCCCCTGTTCGTCGCTGAGAGCACCTAGGTTAGCAGGAAAGAAGCTGAGGTGGGAGTGCAAAAAGTGGATTTTTAAAGACATCCTACAACCCAACTCTTTGTATTTCTGTATCATGTCCTGTACGATTTCTGTGTAACTCTCAGCTTTGTTATTGTCCAGAAAGTTGCGCACAACACACTTAAATGCTGTCCAGGCAGCTAGCTCAGCATTGTTTAACTTGCTGTCAAAGCTATCATCAAGCATTAATTTCCTAATTTGGGGACCAATAAACACTCCCGCTGAAATCTTAGCATCACTCAGGTTAGGGAACTTATCTCGCAAATACTTGAAACCTTCACCAGATGTGTCCATGGCTTTGACAAAGTTTTTCATAAGTCCTAACTTGATATGAAGTGGCGGTAGTAATATCTTATTAGGATCTACCAAAGGAGCGTATTTGACGTTGCATTCTCCAGGTACGTAATTCACTCTAGGTTCCCATTCCTTCACTTCATAATGTTTGTCATCAGCTCGGCTATCCCATAAACATAAAAAACATTGGTACTTCGTGTAACCGCACTGCAGTCCTAATAAAATACCAACTACCTTGAGATCACAACATATTTGCCAACAATGGTCCTTGTAATTTATAAGATTTAGCAAAGTTGACATGGTGTCATAGGATTCCTTAATCTTCACTGAGTGCGCAAGTGGTATAGAAGGTTTTTTATTTCCATTATGTAAAAGGACAGCTTTAAGGCTGACCTTTGACGCGTCGATAAATAACCTCCATTCTTCTGGAACGTAAGGAATTCCTAGCTCCGCCATCAACCCATTTATATCCGTACATACGCACACATTATCTTGCATTGAGAAATAGCTTGAAAATTGAACATGCCTTTTCCTGTACACTGATATGTTCGTTTCTGCATCCAATAAGTTCCAAGTGTGTTATTGACTATTGTAAATATTCATTTTTATGTCTGTGTTTGTAGTAATAAAGCAAATCGTTTTTACCCCAACTCAGGAGATCTGAAAGCATTACTATCAGGTGCAATAAACAGTGCACACAGTATACATACAAATATATTTATTTCTCTAGAAAGAACAAAGCGATTTTTACGAAACTTTTAGGGTTTATTAAATATAAATCAAAGTATACTTAGGTATAATTTCTATGTTAGTATATGTAAGGGGACAGGAGCTAGGGGAATAAAATATCTGAAAAAGGGAAATTTTTAAGGGAATTTCCCGAAAATCCCTCTGTTACGGGAAAACTGTACGTGATGGAGAGAAACCGAGTGCATATTCGAATTCAGCGCAAAAAGTTCCTTTAAGATCAGGTGATTTTTCTCATGTAACAAACAAAAAGTTTAAATGTGTTAACTAGTAATCAGCGGCGCAGATCTGTCTTCAACATTGGGGGGACGCTAAGACCGTTCCCATATTATATTATTATATATTTGCGATGCCCAAATTATTTATGAAGTTGAAAAACAATGTTGCAAAGGAACAGAGCAGCAGAGTTGTCTTCAGCGTTGAGAGGCGGGCAGATTTGACGCTTATTCTGGGAGACATTAATTTCATCTCACGTTGCTTGTGGCAATCGGACAAAAATCATCAAATTTCTCCCCAAAAGTACATTTAAAATCAGATTATTGGGGGGAGACAGTCCCCCTCAGTTCCAAGATTGAGGGAACATGTCCCCTTCATCCTCCCGGGATTTGCGCCAGTGATAATAATAAATGCACAAATGTATGAACTTTCTTTATTGAACCTACCACTCCGAAGAGTTGATATTATTATTATTATTATTATTATTATTATTATTATTATTATTATTATTATTATTATTAGTAGTAGTAGTAGTAGTAGTAGTAGTAGTAGTAGTAGTAGTAGTATTGCAATAGTTACGTAACAAAATATACTGTTTTTCTGTTTGTTTAAAATGTATATCAATATTCTGAGAGCACCCCTCTTTTATTCTGTAAAAATTTCTGGCGTACTTACTGGAAATATTGTCAGGATTTTTTTGGTCCTTCCCTTTCATGCCTTGAATGTATACAGCACAGAAGTAGCAGTCACTTACGTGGTCGGTTGGCTCACGCCATATCTTCGGAACACCAAATGACATTTTACCTTGACGTTTGTTATTCAACCACGACCGGAAATGCGAAGCACACTTATTACATATGGTACTAAGTACCCACTGTCTATCTTCATCAATTTTACTTACGAAGTACATAGTTCGTAAGCCTTCTTCACCAAAGGTATTAATTTTTTCCTCTTAGCCTTAACTATGTATTCTCCACAGTCACGAAAGCACTTACACGATAGGAAGACGTGCACAAACTCCCTGTCGTGTGACCTGCTCGGAAGACGTGCACAAACCCCACGCTCAAACCTTCAGACAACTGAGCAACAGTAGAGTGGTGACTGGGAGGGTGGAAAAATACAATGTTGCCAGGCTTCAATAGGCCACTTTTTTCTCACAAATTGGAATATTGAATGTAATTCAAGAAATTCTGACCATGTTTCTTTTCGCCATAAAAAAGCTGAATTTTTACAAAAAATCGATGACAATTTACATACGTGGTAACTTCATTTAGCAAAATTTTCTGAACTTCTGTTCAGGTAACATCTGTGAGTATTTTACCTGAATGTATTAGGTGTTCGTTACTGAGCTTATGTGTGAGTATCGCAAGTGTAATATTGCAAACTTTTCTCAATTTCTCAAAATATTAAATTTTCCCGGTTTTTAAAAATTACTTCCACATTATTTTACTTCCCTTGTGTTTGAGCTCTGATTTTTTAATATAGCACACCTGAATGTATAGGGTATGGGTTACTGAGCTTATGTTTGCGTAGCGTGATGTCAATGTTGCAAACTTTTCTAAATTTGTTTTAAAAAAAAAACGTTTTTCCTCAGTTTTTTCTTTCTCTTCTACAAATTGAGCGCGATGGGCCCTAAATGATTACTGTTGGAATTTGTGTTCCACACTCTTTCCAAAGAGGTATCATTTGTTATTCTGGGATGGTTAGGAAAGGAGCACAGAGGCTTCAAACCTGCACCTGCAGTTCTATGATTTCCTTAAAATTTTAACGAAAATCTACTATAACTGACATTATTTCAAAATCTGAGGGTGCAGGGCCAAAATTATGATCAGATTCGTTTTCAGCAGCTCGAAAACTATAAGGAACACTGTTTCATGAAAGAAAATTTTTCATTTTGCTGAAAGTCCTTTCACATGATGCGACAGATACAGGCAGTGCTATTATAAAATCTGAAAAGCAGTTGCCAAACTTTTGAAAGCTTGAAGCCCCATTGAAGATACATATTTCAGTATGCCTTGTCGGGAAAGGTAACACTCTTAAGTCCTAAACGACACAAGACCTAAAAATATAGGCAGTTGACCTAAATCTTAAGTCTTGCTCCGTTTAGGTCTAGTGCCGCGAAATGATTTTTAGGTTTTGTGCCGTTTAGGTCTTGTGCCTTTTTCATTCACTTGCCTTAGTTCTGAAATTCGCCACCACGACACGAAATTGGACGATGCAGTAGCTAGGTAGCAATAATATTACGTACGTAGCTAATTCCAACGGTAACAGCTATATTTGTACTACTAAACTTATTATCATCATTATTTGTTCTTCAGTTATACATGAATTACATTATATAACCTATTTCATTCAAAGAATTAATTATATAATTGGTTAGGAAACTCGTTTTTTTCAAATGAAGATAAAATAATCCCATAACAAATCTCTAAAAAAAAAGAAT
This sequence comes from Thermobia domestica, assembly GCF_964235325.1. NCBI lineage: Eukaryota > Metazoa > Arthropoda > Insecta > Zygentoma > Lepismatidae > Thermobia > Thermobia domestica. The sequence continues at coordinate 235,239,020 of NC_137460.1, forward strand.
TACATAGAAATGTTTAAAAAGCATATTTTACCACCCATATCAAGTTAAACCAACCACCAACAGTAAAATGACAGGAAAATATCTTAAAACAATGGACTATTTATGGGCTAATTAGTTGCTCTAAGTAGTTGAGACTGCATATATGTCCTAAATGTGTTGCCAACCCCTAAAATAAAATTATCTGTTTTTGCACTATTTTATTAAAATTTTACTAATTTTATCCTATTTTATGGTACAAATTATGGTGATTTTATACAATTTATGGTGATTTTATGATAATATTATACTGTTTTTGGTGATTTTTATCATATTTTTGCCATATTTATAGTGATTTTCAGTGTTGCCATACAACAAAAAATTATTGTAAAATATTTTTGATAATATACTTTGATATCTAAGTTGGTAACCCTTGATGGAAACACACAAATGGTTGAGAATACAAAGTTAACTTCCTAAGCCTCTAAAGAAACTTGTTCCTTCCCTTTTTTGTCCTTCCCTCAAGCGATGAAGAACAGGTGAATGAACTTGAAGAAACTACCTGGAAAGGGAGGGAGGAAGGAGACCCAGGTGCATGAAAGAATGCTAGGAATTCCTTTGTTTACGGAGTAGTGAATGGACGTAGGTCTCGTAGTAGTTTTTCCAGTTTTATGAGGGGGTGGGGTGAGACAAGGTTACTGTTTACAATAGGCCTTTGTATTCAGGAATGTCGTTTACCCTTGAGGGTTCACGTACACGTGTACGAACAATGGATGCCGCAGATGTGTGTATATGAAATAAATTAGGGTCAATGACATGACGGCTTCCTTTATCCTTTGTTGACAAAGAGGTGGTTGGAGTGCGTACGTGACTGGATGTATGTACACAGAAGGAATTGTTTAGAGAGCGCAGCTGTATGTTAATTTTTTATTCAGGACAGGAATGTCGTTGGAAGGACTACGTGACTGGATGCACGTACGCAAGGGTTGAATGTTTTGATAGATGAAATTTTTGATAATGGGTGGAAAAGTAAAATATTTAAATCATTGTAGGGAGGCCTCTTAATAGATAGTTGAAAGAACAAAGTGTCCTTGTTGTGTTGTAGTATTGGTTATTGATATTTTTATTGATAGGTAGATAAAATATTCATATTATGTCTAGAGACCATATTGATTGAATAGAGGATGAAAATCTAATCAAGTATGTTAATTTGTATTAATTTATGTTTAAATTTGCATGAATTATAAGCTGTTTTTGGTTCTTAGGAGATAGGAGAATATAGCCTGGTAAGAGGTAGTTCTTTCTGTTCTAACTTGTTTGAGCTTTGAGGCAGGAGGTGGAGCTTGTTAACTTGTATAGAAAGACTCCAGCAAATGAAAAACCAGACTTGGAGAATAGATTTACAACTTTTTATTCCAACCCAAAACTTGTAGGAACCAATAATAAAAGGAAAGAGGAGGGACTATGCAAGAACGAAGAACGAATGATAATTTGATTCCCATTGCTTGAAGGAGGTCCTTTACTGCTTAAAGATCCCTTTTCAATTGGCCTGTCCCCTGTCAACCAGCTTGTTTTATGATCCTGCCACTCGAGGATAAGGAAGATCGTCCCTTCCTTACCTGAGTTTATTTTTATTGCAGGGTGCAATAAACCTGATACCTGCCTTTAGGTTTATGAGGGGTACAATAAAATCTTTACCTGACCAGAGTCTTCTTTCCTTCTTTGCAACCAAACAAGATTTCTTTAAAATATTTTTGCATAAATTATTTTAGATTAATGAATTAATTATTCATGAATATTAATTAGTTGGTAATGAAAGGGTTAGAAAGAATGATTTTTTGTATTTAGCGTTTATTTAGCGGTATATTATGATATGTATCGTATAGATTAGTATATATTGTACACACATACCCCGATATTGTGGGAGGAAACGGAGACAACTTTAAGAAAAGTATCTTATGCACTTTTACGGTCTTTTTACTGAATGATATGGGATTTTATTGATCTTTTAATGATGTTTGGGTGTACGAAACACAGTTGAATCACAAATGACGTATGTATATAAGTACTTTTTGGTAATAGACGTATGTATACGTGTTTTTCCTGATATGTGGACAGGAATATATGTGCATGCATATTATGTTTTGTACCCATGTAAGTGTTTTATAGTCACCTTTAACGTAATGTAGGGTTGCATAACTTCTTCCTTGGTGACATGTTTGGTGAATGCAAACACCTGAAGTGTTTGTATTGTATTAATATTGGATTGCATTGTAGCCTTATATATTATGACTCTTTATGCATGTAACTTTTCTTCAACGTAATGTAGGGTTCTTTGGGGCATGCTAGCTGAAGGCAAACACCTGAAGTGTTTGTATTGTATTAATATTGATTTATATTGTAGACTTATATATAGTGACTCTTTATGCATGTGCATTATCTTCAACGTAATGTTGGGTTCCTATTGATATAATGGTGGATGCATAGCTTATATCTTATTGGGTGTACTGTGGACATTATGCCTCATTATACATGTAACCTTACCTTGACACGATTGTTAGGATCTCTTGTTATGATTTTAATGCTGCCTGCATAACCTTAACTTTTTGTTTGTTTTGTATGGTTATATATTGTGGTGCTTGACGTATGTAACTGATTTAACCATGTCTTAAATGTATTGTTGAGATATATATTTTGACTTTTTACGTATGTAAGTGCTTGCTAGACATATTCTAGTTGTATTTTAACCATATATGATACCATTTTAATTGGTGTTTTAACTGAAGTCTAATTTGCAAATAATTTATTTGTACGCCCTTGCAGAGCACATTATGACGTCATCAGGGTTCGCAGTACATATTGATTTATTGTATGCTGTTACATAAATAACCTTATATGAACCATATGTATTCTTTTCCTTTATCTTATATAGAATACCATATTTATTTATAAGATACCAATATTTTGTATAAAGGTTTGAACGTCACATAAAGTATTATTAAAACCATGTAAAACTGATCGGTAATTACTTGATATGACACAGTATATGTATTCTTCCTTTATCTTATATAGAATACACATACTTCTTAATATGATACCTATTATTGGGTGTATAAAATAAAACATGGATTTGAAATTTGTGTTATTTGTTTATTAGTATTAATTCTTGTTCTACAGTAGCAGGCTGTTATTGATTAGAGATATTATTTACATATATTTAGGTGATTGATATATTTATAAGTATTCAATATAATAATTTTGTATTTGCAATTGTGATATTTCAATTGTATGTTTCAGTATTTACAATATTGATATTATTAATTGTATGTTTTCAGTATTGATGTTTTCATTTATATATTAGAATATTTACATATTTACATATTTACAATATTTACATTACTTACAATATGCTATATACATATTTATAATATTTACAATATTTACATATTTACATTATTTACAATAACAATATACTATTTACGTATACACATATATACACGTAGGGAAGTGTCAATTGACGAGTGCTGTGAAAATATTTATGAAATTTGTTTCTGTCCGAGATTATTATGATTATGTCAATATGTTAGGACATATTTAACATAACATATATACAAATTTTTATCGAACACTTATACTAATAATGCTAATTATTCAACACACATATTACTTTGATACCCGTACGGTAATGTTCTAAACTCGGTCATACTGTGAGGATCAAGTCGACGTCTTTTATTTTCAACTTTTTGATGTGTTTTAGTTTCAGGCCTGGATACAATGACAAACCCCGGCTTTCGAACAATCCTCCCTGGATTGTTTAACTGTTTACTGTTAACTTTATCGTGAATTAGATTATAAAAATGATCAAAATTAATTTCCTGGTGCGTACGATGATTTAAAGTTATACCCCTAATTTTAAATACATAATCTACATTGTCCGTACCAATCTCTTTTAAACGGTACGCATAATTCTTTGGCCCTATTCCTATAAATGCATTAATTTCCCACCCTTCAGGAACTTCGTTAGTTAGTTCACCCAGGTAGGAACCCAAAGAAAGCGGAGGTTTCTCATTACGTGGCTGTACAAACATAATACTATCGGTGTCGCAGTACAACACACGGTCAGGCCCTACTGTTGTTAATAATTCATAAAGTTTTAGACGCGCCCATGAGGTGATGAACGCTGCAAGGACAACATTTGAGAACTTCCATGGTTTATTTTTGTTCTCAATGTTTTTATACGTTACAATGAGATGCCGCTCTCCAATAGGTAATACAGTTTGCACCTCGTATTGTGGTGCCCACAGATAAGTCAAAAATTTTTCCGGAGTATCGACAATTACCGATTGCGATAAATCCGTTCGCTGTTCCCATTTTCCATATAGTGAATTGAGGAATATTTTAGAAATATACCTCAATCCCGGGTTCTTCCTTATATTATCACAATTTAATTTAATGCCTTCATGGGCATAATAGTCTGCAATATATTTTTGCTGGTCCTCTTCGGTTTTGCAAGAAGCAGGAAATCCCGAAGACTCCTGTTTCATTTGAAGAAAGGAATTCACATAGTCTTCAAACAGACCATTTGAATTATCCTCCTCGCCGCCAACCAGGTTAAATTCCCAGATTTCAATTACTTGCAGAATTTTGTATCCCAACTGTAAAGCTACATGGAGTTCAGGGGTACAGTATGTGCCCGTTAAGGTTCGCTCGGAATCGCTATGCACGCAATTGTCAATACTTTTTTCTATACACGTACGGCACAACCTAAATAAAAGATGCCCATTAAATGCAAATGGTAACACCGGAAAATACAAATCATTAGGGGGTAAAACAGTGCATTTTACTAACCCATGAATACTTTCCACTTTTGGAAAGTCTGGCCCCTTGTATATTTTTGGCTTACCTACAGGCATTGGTTTACGTGACATCACCCAAGGGTATAACGATGTTACATCATAATATGCCACGGTTTCCTCGCTGGTACATTCGTACAAAGCATTAAAGCATTCTGTACGACCACCATGGAAACTATCTTTTGGTATTAGATGATCAACAAGATCCTTACAGTGAGTTTGAATAAACTCCTGCATGGACTTATTAGTTTTCACCCAATGATCCCATTCGCATTCCCACATTTTAACAATATTAAGATTTAATTTTTTTAGGAATGCTATTTTCGTGGTGGTTCTTTCATACCGGTCTTGTAAGGATGTACCTTGCTTAGAGGTGGAATCCAAAGACACGTGTCGAAGTGTAGGATAGCAGGTTAAACACCCGTGGAAAAAACACCCATGAAATTCAAAAACTGTATTCGTTCGAGGTTCAAACCCATCAACCTTATACCTCCCAAATCGCTTTCCAAGCCATTCCCGGAATGTTGGATTTTATTACCCCTGGTACGTTCTAAATACCGTAACCAGTACATTGCCTTCAGGCTTTGTCGGTCACGATGGTCGAACCCATAGGGTGGAATAATTGGAATAATTTCTTTAGGCAAATATAAGGTACGATAGGTCAGTATGGCCAAACTAGCAATAGTTGGCGCGACGATAAAACATTGAATGCCATTCGTTTTTTCCTCAATTAAGTTTGAAAATTTAATTACAGCTTCTGCTAAAATTTTGACATCATTTCGACAATACTCCACCATCTCCTTTTGGAGATCATACTCCTCGCCACTAGCAGCACGTTCTTGGTGCCAGGCGATTAGTTGTTGTCTTTCTTCCGTGCTTCGCGAGTCAGGATCAAAATATTGAATAGCGGGAACCGGACCTACATAATTTTGATTTTCTAAAGTGTTAAATAGATATGGGAAATCTCCCTTTTTCAAATTTCCAGATAGACCTAAAGTTGTAGGGAGTTTTGATAATTTTACTCCCATATACAAATATGTGTCACGGAAGTAAATCTTTTGTCCTAAACGCATTTCAGCAATTTTTTGCCCTGACATTATTACTTCAGGTGTATGATGATGGGTCGTTGTTAAAGTTTTAGCACAGAACTGCATATCATAATTACTCCCATTATGGGAAAGTACAATGATTTTTTTAAACATTGGTCGAGATATTATTACATGATTAACAAATCCATCAATGTCTTGGAAATCAAACGAACGGATACCATTTTTATCTCCGCATACAAAGCAAGGATCATCCTGCTTTCCATCCTTACACTTGTAACAGGCATGAATACAATTTACGAAATTCACGTAATGTTCTTGTTCTCCCTGTTCATTTTTAGGAAGTAACATGGTTTCTACATCAAAGATGATGTATAAAAAGGCCTCTACATGTTGCAAAGTAGCAGCCTGAACAAAACAAATGTGGTCATCGTTCACATACGTATAACACATTTTACAATAACGTTCACCGCATTCGTGTTCAGACTTACGACCTCGCATATCAACCATATCACCACATTGGACACAAATTCTTTTTGTTTCGCATAAAGTCTTTCCGCGAACAATCACCGTTTTATGATTGGCAAAACATTCTTCTGAAGAAAACAGTCTGCGACAATCACTACATTCGCGTTTAATATCATTATTAGCATTAGAAACCTCGTGATACTTCTCGCACATCCTACATTTGAAGTTACACTTATGGTCTTCTGTATGATAATATCCTTCCAAACAATACTGACAATACCCATTTTTGTTCAATAGAGTTCTAATGTTTGTAATTAATTCATAGTGTCCTTCAGTATACAAAATGAAAATTTTCTTTGATGCATGTATTCCAGGATAAATTACAGTGTAGTCTCGAGTCGATCGGTTCTTTTCGTAAATAACAATTTGGTAATGAGGCATTAGCTTATTTTGGAACTTTTTCGCATCATCAATAGTACATCCATCACGGATTTCAATGTCAACTTTAGCATTGACACACAAATCCTTTGCCTGATTTAACAATCGTTTAGGATGATTTTTTAACTTGTAAACTTGGATATGACGATGATCAGCCCTAGCCATCCCAAGGACAATGCTCTTGGGAAGACAATACACATCCTTTTCCATTGGGATAGTACACTGTTCCAGGTGTGTTACAAGACTGCTATATTTTGCTGAACCCATACTTCGACTCCTACCTTTACGTGAATCAACAATATGAATTTTGAAAGTTACTTTGTCCCCAAATAAATAATTTTCATTACTATTTAAAACATTTTCAATACTCTGAAACAAAACCTCGTGACTTAATTCTGACTTTTGACGCCATGATATGTATATTGGCTTTTTGATCGTGGAAGCAGAACTTTCTATTGTCATGCCAACGTACATGTGTTCGTCGACCTCGTTTAACGTGTGCTCCTTTACAAATTCAAATAATGAATGAATGTATTTTTCTGGATCATAAATCCCATTAGTGCGCATACGTTCAATGGTAACTTCCTTTCCTGTTAGTCCAAAATAAGTATAATATTTGGTTGTACTATTAACAATACGAAAATATTCATCCGTTCCAGCACCATACATTACAGGTTCTGGTGCAGAATTATTGCTACGCTCAGGAAGAATACCGAGGAACTCATTGGACTCATCTGCAATTAAACCGGATGTTTTCCCTGAAGACACAAGTTCCATAAACTTTTCGCGAGCTAAATTCCACATATTATCTTGGCGAAAGAAGCCTACATGATATAAATCAATAATATCTTTTGCAGACTTACATTTCTCCAAAACAACATGAGGATTACAGCCAACATGCATGAACAATGCTTGCAATAGCTTGGAATAACCTTCATTGCTTACCCTTGCACCCGTAGCATGGCATTGCGTCAACACTTCCCATGTAAATAAAACGTCGTTTGGATTTTCATATCCACGCGCTTCTTGTGCTGCCAGCATGGTACAAATCACATTACGGCCATCCATTGTATCACTGTTTAAGTAAAATACTCACGTTTTAGTTTTCAATTACTGGTTGTTAGAACACTATATTTACTTCTTATTTATCAAAGATACACTTAAAAGTTTTTGAAATGACAATGTCACCAACTCCTCTTGAAAATGATAATGTCCCGCAACTTTTACAGTATAACGACGATTCAGCTGAAAGTTTATCGGCAATTGCATTAATACTTTCCGATAACTATACTGATAAAATTACCGTAACTTTTTCAATTTAGCGTAGATGTTATTCTAAGATTATTGGTAAATCCTTAACTACTTTCCAGTAATTCTAATTTATAATCTAGTGTATAAATATTATTTAAGTTAAATGTTTCAAGTTTCGTAAAACCAGGGAACGTCTTCAGCATACAACTTCTTCTTTTATACTAATTTGTGATGCCGCTGTTATATACATGCAGACTATTTGATATATTCCACTACGTTTTTTTTCTCGAAAATGACAAACTCTTGTACCTTTTTCAGTACAGAGATGATGCAGTTAAAAGTTTATTAACAAATCTTCTGATAAATGTAAATGTCAATGTCCCGTAAATTTTATCTAGCTGTTGTGTGTTTACAATTGCAACTCGTAGTGTTCAATCAGAAACGACTTCACTGCAGCAGTACTTCTTCTAAAGTGAAACAGCGCCGATTTCGCACGCCTTATATAGATGCAAAACGTACTCTCGTCCCCAGACGCATTCAGTTTGTAATCTCGCACCCAGGTGCATTGAATTTGTAATCTCGTACCCAGGCTCATTTATTTTATAGTTTCGTACACAGATACTTTGAAATGTACGTGATTTTTTCTAAATTAGTATTAGTAATATTACGGACAGTGTTAATTATATTACATTATAACAAACACAAAATAATTTCATGATCATTACATAACTTATAAATATCTTGCATCACTTTCACAATTGTAATCGGCACGCTTCATATTGAAACTGAACAATCTTTGATTGTCATCTTATAAATGGTATTTTGACGGATCGCTTCATATCTTTTCCGCAACATTTCTAATAGAAACTCGTTAACTTTTGTTCGTTCAATTTCTGTTGGAATCTCATCAGAACACCTACGTTGTGATCCTACAAATAATTTCGAAAATATTAACATGTATGATCCTACTAAAGAGTTGTTTGTTAAAAATAGTTCTGATCTGTTATCTTATTTCATTATATGAAACTTAAAATTACGAATGTAAGTTTATAAAACTAAAAAATACAAAAAAGTAAAATATAAAAAATAAAGATACAATAACGTAAAACTCAAAATGAAAATGCAGAAAGAAAAAAATTAAAACACAATGTTGCAAACTAAAATACAAAAGTAAAATGTAAAAGCACAACTTAAAAAGTGCAAAACTAAAAATGAAAATACAAAAGAAAAAATTAAAACAGTGTTGCTACTGAAATACAGAAAGTAAATATGTAAAAGTACAAGTTAAGAAACAATACTGTAAAACGAAAAATGAAATTGCAGAAAGTAAAAATTTTAAAAAACATTGTTCCAAACTAAAATACAGAAAGTAAAACATAAAAAGTGCACATTAAAAAACAAATTGTAAAACTGAAAATGTAATTGCAGAAAGTAAAAATTTAAAATACATTGTTGGAAACTAAAATACAAAAAGAAAAATGTAAAAGTACAAATTAAAGAAAAACGATGTGAAACTGAAAATGAAAATGCTGAAAAAATTAAAACAGTGTTGCAACTGAAATACAAAAGTAAAATGTAAGAGCATAAGTTAAGAAACAAATTCTAACACTGAAAATGCAAAATGGTTAAAGAAAAATTAAAACATACTTGCAAACTAAAATACAAAAGTAAAATTTAAAAATACAAGTTAAGAAACAATAATGTAATACTGAAAATGAAAATGCAGAAAGTAAAAATTTAAAAAACATTGTTGCAAACTAAAATACAAAAATGAAAAAGTACAAGTTAAGAAACAAATTGTAAAACTGAAAATAAAAATGCAAAAAGTAAAAAGTTTTAAAAAACAGTGTTGCAACTGAAATACAAAAATGTAAAAGTACAAATTAAACAAAAACGATGTGAAAAAAACATTGTTGCAAACTAAAATACAAAAATGAAAAAGTACAAATTAAAAAACAAATTGTAAAACTGAAAATGAAAATGCAGAAAGTAAAAAGTTTAAAAACAGTGTTGCAAGTGAAATACAAAAGTAAATTTAAAAATACCAGTTAACAAACAAACATGTAAACTAAAAATTTTTAAAAAAATGCATAAGTAAAATTTTGAAAACACAATGTTGCAAACTAAAACACAAAAAGAAATTGTAAAAGTACAAGTTAAAAGCAATCATGCAGTCTAAAAATTAACACACACAAGTAAAATTTTTAAAACAAAATGTTGGGTTTTCAAATACAAAAAGTAGAATTTAAAAGTACAAGTTAAGAAACAAAAATACAAAACTAAAAATGAAAATGCAAAATCAAACTACCAGTTAAACAAAATATGCAAAGTAAAGAATAAAAGTGCAAAAGTAAAATTCTAAACACAGTGTTGCAAGGGAAAATGAAGAAACTAAAAATAATAAAATGCAAACACATATTATGCATGAAATACAGCACGCAGTAGGTGAAACTGCATAGCTTTCCCAATTACGTTGCCAGTGCCTACAAAATTTTGGGAAAGCTCACTACGTTTCCAAATGCAGTCTAACCTACTACGTGCTGTATTTCATGCATAATATGTGTTTGCATTTTATTATTTTTAGTTTCTTCATTTTCCCTTGCAACACTGTTTAGAATTTTACTTTTGCACTTTTATTTTTTAGTTTGCATATTCTGTTTAACTGGTAGTTTGATTTTGCATTTTCATTTTTTGTTTTGTATTTTTGTTTCTTAACTTGTACTTTTAAATTCAACTTTTTGTATTTGAAAACCCAACATTTTGTTCTAAAAATTTTACTTGTGTGTGTTAATTTTTAGACTGCATGATTGCTTTTAACTTGTACTTTTACAATTTCTTTTTGTGTTTTAGTTTGCAACATTGTGTTTTCAAAATTTTACTTATGCATTTTTTAAAAAATTTTTAGTTTACATGTTTGTTTGTTAACTGGTATTTTTAAATTTACTTTTGTATTTCACTTGCAACACTGTTTTTAAACTTTTTACTTTCTGCATTTTCATTTTCAGTTTTACAATTTGTTTTTAACTTGTACTTTTCAACTTGTATGTTGTACTTGTGTTTTTTAACTTGTATGTTTTTAACGTGTATTTTAGTTTGCAACAATGTTTTTTTCACATCGTTTTTGTTTAATTTGTACTTTTACATTTTTGTATTTCAGTTGCAACACTGTTTTTTAAAACTTTTTACTTTTTGCATTTTTATTTTCAGTTTTACAATTTGTTTCTTAACTTGTACTTTTTCATTTTTGTATTTTAGTTTGCAACAATGTTTTTTAAATTTTTACTTTCTGCATTTTCATTTTCAGTATTACATTATTGTTTCTTAACTTGTATTTTTAAATTTTACTTTTGTATTTTAGTTTGCAAGTATGTTTTAATTTTTCTTTCACCATTTTGCATTTTCAGTGTTAGAATTTGTTTCTTAACTTATGCTCTTACATTTTACTTTTGTATTTCAGTTGCAACACTGTTTTAATTTTTTCAGCATTTTCATTTTCAGTTTCACATCGTTTTTCTTTAATTTGTACTTTTACATTTTTCTTTTTGTATTTTAGTTTCCAACAATGTATTTTAAATTTTTACTTTCTGCAATTACATTTTCAGTTTTACAATTTGTTTTTTAATGTGCACTTTTTATGTTTTTTTTCTGTATTTTAGTTTGCAACAATGTTTTTTAAAATTTTTACTTTCTGCAATTTCATTTTTCGTTTTACATTATTATTTCTTAACTTGTACTTTTACATATTTACTTTCTGTATTTCAGTAGCAACACTGTTTTAATTTTTCTTTTGTATTTTCATTTTTAGTTTTGCACTTTTTAAGTTGTGCTTTTACATTTTACTTTTGTATTTTAGTTTGCAACATTGTGTTTTAATTTTTTTCTTTCTGCATTTTCATTTTGAGTTTTACGTTATTGTATCTTTATTTTTTATATTTTACTTTTTTGTATTTTTTAGTTTTATAAACTTACATTCGTAATATTAAGTTTCATATAATGAAATAAGATAACAGATCAGAACTATTTTTAACAAACAACTCTTTAGTAGGATCATACATGTTAATATTTTCGAAATTATTTGTAGGATCACAACGTAGGTGTTCTGATGAGATTCCAACAGAAATTGAACGAACAAAAGTTAACGAGTTTCTATTAGAAATGTTGCGGAAAAGATATGAAGCGATCCGTCAAAATACCATTTATAAGATGACAATCAAAGATTGTTCAGTTTCAATATGAAGCGTGCCGATTAAAATTGTGAAAGTGATGCAAGATATTTATAAGTTATGTAATGATCATGAAATTATTTTGTGTTTGTTATAATGTAATATAATTAACACTGTCCGTAATATTACTAATACTAATTTAGAAAAAAATCACGTACATTTCAAAGTATCTGTGTACGAAACTATAAAATAAATGAGCCTGGGTACGAGATTACAAATTCAATGCACCTGGGTGCGAGATTACAAACTGAATGCGTCTGGGGACGAGAGTACGTTTTGCATCTATATAAGGCGTGCGAAATCGGCGCTGTTTCACTTTAGAAGAAGTACTGCTGCAGTGAAGTCGTTTCTGATTGAACACTACGAATTGCAATTGTAAACACACAACAGCTAGATAAAAATTACAGGACATTGACATTTACATTTATCGGAAGATTTGTTAATAAACTTTTAACTGCATCATCTCTATACTGAAAAAGGTACAAGAGTTTGTCATTTTCGAGAAAAAAACGTAGTAAAATATATCAAATAGTCTGCATGTATATAACAGCGGCATCACAAATTAGTATAAAAGAAGAAGTTGTATGCTGAAGACGTTCCCTGGTTTTACGTAACTTGAAACAATTAACTTAAATAATATTTATACACTAGATTATAAATTAGAATTACTGGAAAGTAGTTAAGGATTTACCAATAATCTTAGAATAACATCTACGCTAAATTGAAAAAGTTACGGTAATTTTATCAGTATAGTTATCGGAAAGTATTAATGCAATTGCCGATAAACTTTCAGCTGAATCGTCGTTATACTGTAAAAGTTGCGGGACATTATCATTTTCAAGAGGAGTTGGTGACATTGTCATTTCAAAAACTTTTAAGTGTATCTTTGATAAATAAGAAGTAAATATAGTGTTCTAACAACCAGTAATTGAAAACTAAAACGTGAGTATTTTACTTAAACAGTGATACAATGGATGGCCGTAATGTGATTTGTACCATGCTGGCAGCACAAGAAGCGCGTGGATATGAAAATCCAAACGACGTTTTATTTACATGGGAAGTGTTGACGCAATGCCATGCTACGGGTGCAAGGGTAAGCAATGAAGGTTATTCCAAGCTATTGCAAGCATTGTTCATGCATGTTGGCTGTAATCCTCATGTTGTTTTGGAGAAATGTAAGTCTGCAAAAGATATTATTGATTTATATCATGTAGGCTTCTTTCGCCAAGATAATATGTGGAATTTAGCTCGTGAAAAGTTTATGGAACTTATGTCTTCAGGGAAAACATCCGGTTTAATTGCAGATGAGTCCAATGAGTTCCTCGGTATTCTTCCTGAGCGTAGCAATAATTCTGCACCAGAACCTGTAATGTATGGTGCTGGAACGGATGAATATTTTCGTATTGTTAATAGTACAACCAAATATTATACTTATTTTGGACTAACAGGAAAGGAAGTTACCATTGAACGTATGCGCACTAATGGGATTTATGATCCAGAAAAATACATTCATTCATTACTTGAATTTGTAAAGGAGCACACGTTAAACGAGGTCGACGAACACATGTACGTTGGCATGACAATAGAAAGTTCTGCTTCCACGATCAAAAAGCCAATATACATATCATGGCGTCAAAAGTCAGAATTAAGTCACGAGGTTTTGTTTCAGAGTATTGAAAATGTTTTAAATAGTAATGAAAATTATTTATTTGGGGACAAAGTAACTTTCAAAATTCATATTGTTGATTCACGTAAAGGTAGGGGTCGAAGTATGGGTTCAGCAAAATATAGCAGTCTTGTAACACACCTGGAACAGTGTACTATCCCAATGGAAAAGGATGTGTATTGTCTTCCCAAGAGCATTGTCCTTGGGATGGCTAGGGCTGATCATCGTCATATCCAAGTTTACAAGTTAAAAAATCATCCTAAACGATTGTTAAATCAGGCAAAGGATTTGTGTGTCAATGCTAAAGTTGACATTGAAATCCGTGATGGATGTACTATTGATGATGCGAAAAAGTTCCAAAATAAGCTAATGCCTCATTACCAAATTGTTATTTACGAAAAGAACCGATCGACTCGAGACTACACTGTAATTTATCCTGGAATACATGCATCAAAGAAAATTTTCATTTTGTATACTGAAGGACACTATGAATTAATTACAAACATTAGAACTCTATTGAACAAAAATGGGTATTGTCAGTATTGTTTGGAAGGATATTATCATACAGAAGACCATAAGTGTAACTTCAAATGTAGGATGTGCGAGAAGTATCACGAGGTTTCTAATGCTAATAATGATATTAAACGCGAATGTAGTGATTGTCGCAGACTGTTTTCTTCAGAAGAATGTTTTGCCAATCATAAAACGGTGATTGTTCGCGGAAAGACTTTATGCGAAACAAAAAGAATTTGTGTCCAATGTGGTGATATGGTTGATATGCGAGGTCGTAAGTCTGAACACGAATGCGGTGAACGTTATTGTAAAATGTGTTATACGTATGTGAACGATGACCACATTTGTTTTGTTCAGGCTGCTACTTTGCAACATGTAGAGGCCTTTTTATACATCATCTTTGATGTAGAAACCATGTTACTTCCTAAAAATGAACAGGGAGAACAAGAACATTACGTGAATTTCGTAAATTGTATTCATGCCTGTTACAAGTGTAAGGATGGAAAGCAGGATGATCCTTGCTTTGTATGCGGAGATAAAAATGGTATCCGTTCGTTTGATTTCCAAGACATTGATGGATTTGTTAATCATGTAATAATATCTCGACCAATGTTTAAAAAAATCATTGTACTTTCCCATAATGGGAGTAATTATGATATGCAGTTCTGTGCTAAAACTTTGACAACGAGCCATCATCATACACCTGAAGTAATAATGTCAGGGCAAAAAATTGTTGAAATGCGTTTAGGACAAAAGATTTACTTCCGTGACACATATTTGTATATGGGAGTAAAATTATCAAAACTCCCTACAACTTTAGGTCTATCTGGAAATTTGAAAAAGGGAGATTTCCCATATCTATTTAACACTTTAGAAAATCAAAATTATGTAGGTCCGGTTCCCGCTATTCAATATTTTGATCCTGACTCGCGAAGCACGGAAGAAAGACAACAACTAATCGCCTGGCACCAAGAACGTGCTGCTAGTGGCGAGGAGTATGATCTCCAAAAGGAGATGGTGGAGTATTGTCGAAATGATGTCAAAATTTTAGCAGAAGCTGTAATTAAATTTTCAAACTTAATTGAGGAAAAAACGAATGGCATTCAATGTTTTATCGTCGCGCCTACTATTGCTAGTTTGGTCATACTGACCTATCGTACCTTATATTTGCCTAAAGAAATTATTCCAATTATTCCACCCTATGGGTTCGACCATCGTGACCGACAAAGCCTGAAGGCAATGTACTGGTTACGGTATTTAGAACGTACCAGGGGTAATAAAATCCAACATTCCGGGAATGGCTTGGAAAGCGATTTGGGAGGTATAAGGTTGATGGGTTTGAACCTCGAACGAATACAGTTTTTGAATTTCATGGGTGTTTTTTCCACGGGTGTTTAACCTGCTATCCTACACTTCGACACGTGTCTTTGGATTCCACCTCTAAGCAAGGTACATCCTTACAAGACCGGTATGAAAGAACCACCACGAAAATAGCATTCATAAAAAAATTAAATCTTAATGTTGTTAAAATGTGGGAATGCGAATGGGATCATTGGGTGAAAACTAATAAGTCCATGCAGGAGTTTATTCAAACTCACTGTAAGGATCTTGTTGATCATCTAATACCAAAAGATAGTTTCCATGGTGGTCGTACAGAATGCTTTAATGCTTTGTACGAATGTACCAGCGAGGAAACCGTGGCATATTATGATGTAACATCGTTATACCCTTGGGTGATGTCACGTAAACCAATGCCTGTAGGTAAGCCAAAAATATACAAGGGGCCAGACTTTCCAAAAGTGGAAAGTATTCATGGGTTAGTAAAATGCACTGTTTTACCCCCTAATGATTTGTATTTTCCGGTGTTACCATTTGCATTTAATGGGCATCTTTTATTTGGGTTGTGCCATACGTGTATAGAAAAAAGTATTGACAATTGCGTGCATAGCGATTCCGAGCGAAACTTAACGGGCACATACTGTACCCCTGAACTCCATGTAGCTTTACAGTTGGGATACAAAATTCTGCAAGTAATTGAAATCTGGGAATTTAACCTGGTTGGCGGCGAGGAGGATAATTCAAATGGTCTGTTTGAAGACTATGTGAATTCCTTTCTTCAAATGAAACAGGAGTCTTCGGGATTTCCTGCTTCTTGCAAAACCGAAGAGGACCAGCAAAAATATATTGCAGACTATTATGCCCATGAAGGCATTAAATTAAATTATGATAATATAAGGAAGAACCCGGGATTGAGGTATATTTCTAAAATATTCCTCAATTCACTATATGGAAAATGGGGACAGCGAACGGATTTATCGCAATCGGTAATTGTCGATACTCCAGAAAAATTTTTGACTTATCTGTGGGCACCACAATACGAGGTGCAAACTGTATTACCTATTGGAGAGCGGCATCTCATTGTAACGTATAAAAACATTGAGAACAAAAATAAACCATGGAAGTTCTCAAATGTTGTCCTTGCAGCGTTCATCACCTCATGGGCGCATCTAAAACTTTATGAATTATTAACTACAGTAGGGCCTGACCGTGTGTTGTACTGCGACACCGATAGTATTATGTTTGTACAGCCACGTAATGAGAAACCTCCGCTTTCTTTGGGTTCCTACCTGGGTGAACTAACTAACGAAGTTCCTGAAGGGTGGGAAATTAATGCATTTATAGGAATAGGGCCAAAGAATTATGCGTACCGTTTAAAAGAGATTGGTACGGACAATGTAGATTATGTATTTAAAATTAGGGGTATAACTTTAAATCATCGTACGCACCAGGAAATTAATTTTGATCATTTTTATAATCTAATTCACGATAAAGTTAACAGTAAACAGTTAAACAATCCAGGGAGGATTGTTCGAAAGCCGGGGTTTGTCATTGTATCCAGGCCTGAAACTAAAACACATCAAAAAGTTGAAAATAAAAGACGTCGACTTGATCCTCACAGTATGACCGAGTTTAGAACATTACCGTACGGGTATCAAAGTAATATGTGTGTCGAATAATTAGCATTATTAGTATAAGTGTTCGATAAAAATTTGTATATATGTTATGTTAAATATGTCCTAACATATTGACATAATCATAATAATCTCGGACAGAAACAAATTTCATAAATATTTTCACAGCACTCGTCAATTGACACTTCCCTACGTGTATATATGTGTATACGTAAATAGTATATTGTTATTGTAAATAATGTAAATATGTAAATATTGTAAATATTATAAATATGTATATAGCATATTGTAAATAATGTAAATATTGTAAATATGTAAATATGTAAATATTCTAATATATAAATGAAAACATCAATACTGAAAACATACAATTAATAATATCAATATTGTAAATACTGAAACATACAATTGAAATATCACAATTGCAAATACAAAATTATTATATTGAATACTTATAAATATATCAATCACCTAAATATATGTAAATAATATCTCTAATCAATAACAGCCTGCTACTGTAGAACAAGAATTAATACTAATAAACAAATAACACAAATTTCAAATCCATGTTTTATTTTATACACCCAATAATAGGTATCATATTAAGAAGTATGTGTATTCTATATAAGATAAAGGAAGAATACATATACTGTGTCATATCAAGTAATTACCGATCAGTTTTACATGGTTTTAATAATACTTTATGTGACGTTCAAACCTTTATACAAAATATTGGTATCTTATAAATAAATATGGTATTCTATATAAGATAAAGGAAAAGAATACATATGGTTCATATAAGGTTATTTATGTAACAGCATACAATAAATCAATATGTACTGCGAACCCTGATGACGTCATAATGTGCTCTGCAAGGGCGTACAAATAAATTATTTGCAAATTAGACTTCAGTTAAAACACCAATTAAAATGGTATCATATATGGTTAAAATACAACTAGAATATGTCTAGCAAGCACTTACATACGTAAAAAGTCAAAATATATATCTCAACAATACATTTAAGACATGGTTAAATCAGTTACATACGTCAAGCACCACAATATATAACCATACAAAACAAACAAAAAGTTAAGGTTATGCAGGCAGCATTAAAATCATAACAAGAGATCCTAACAATCGTGTCAAGGTAAGGTTACATGTATAATGAGGCATAATGTCCACAGTACACCCAATAAGATATAAGCTATGCATCCACCATTATATCAATAGGAACCCAACATTACGTTGAAGATAATGCACATGCATAAAGAGTCACTATATATAAGTCTACAATATAAATCAATATTAATACAATACAAACACTTCAGGTGTTTGCCTTCAGCTAGCATGCCCCAAAGAACCCTACATTACGTTGAAGAAAAGTTACATGCATAAAGAGTCATAATATATAAGGCTACAATGCAATCCAATATTAATACAATACAAACACTTCAGGTGTTTGCATTCACCAAACATGTCACCAAGGAAGAAGTTATGCAACCCTACATTACGTTAAAGGTGACTATAAAACACTTACATGGGTACAAAACATAATATGCATGCACATATATTCCTGTCCACATATCAGGAAAAACACGTATACATACGTCTATTACCAAAAAGTACTTATATACATACGTCATTTGTGATTCAACTGTGTTTCGTACACCCAAACATCATTAAAAGATCAATAAAATCCCATATCATTCAGTAAAAAGACCGTAAAAGTGCATAAGATACTTTTCTTAAAGTTGTCTCCGTTTCCTCCCACAATATCGGGGTATGTGTGTACAATATATACTAATCTATACGATACATATCATAATATACCGCTAAATAAACGCTAAATACAAAAAATCATTCTTTCTAACCCTTTCATTACCAACTAATTAATATTCATGAATAATTAATTCATTAATCTAAAATAATTTATGCAAAAATATTTTAAAGAAATCTTGTTTGGTTGCAAAGAAGGAAAGAAGACTCTGGTCAGGTAAAGATTTTATTGTACCCCTCATAAACCTAAAGGCAGGTATCAGGTTTATTGCACCCTGCAATAAAAATAAACTCAGGTAAGGAAGGGACGATCTTCCTTATCCTCGAGTGGCAGGATCATAAAACAAGCTGGTTGACAGGGGACAGGCCAATTGAAAAGGGATCTTTAAGCAGTAAAGGACCTCCTTCAAGCAATGGGAATCAAATTATCATTCGTTCTTCGTTCTTGCATAGTCCCTCCTCTTTCCTTTTATTATTGGTTCCTACAAGTTTTGGGTTGGAATAAAAAGTTGTAAATCTATTCTCCAAGTCTGGTTTTTCATTTGCTGGAGTCTTTCTATACAAGTTAACAAGCTCCACCTCCTGCCTCAAAGCTCAAACAAGTTAGAACAGAAAGAACTACCTCTTACCAGGCTATATTCTCCTATCTCCTAAGAACCAAAAACAGCTTATAATTCATGCAAATTTAAACATAAATTAATACAAATTAACATACTTGATTAGATTTTCATCCTCTATTCAATCAATATGGTCTCTAGACATAATATGAATATTTTATCTACCTATCAATAAAAATATCAATAACCAATACTACAACACAACAAGGACACTTTGTTCTTTCAACTATCTATTAAGAGGCCTCCCTACAATGATTTAAATATTTTACTTTTCCACCCATTATCAAAAATTTCATCTATCAAAACATTCAACCCTTGCGTACGTGCATCCAGTCACGTAGTCCTTCCAACGACATTCCTGTCCTGAATAAAAAATTAACATACAGCTGCGCTCTCTAAACAATTCCTTCTGTGTACATACATCCAGTCACGTACGCACTCCAACCACCTCTTTGTCAACAAAGGATAAAGGAAGCCGTCATGTCATTGACCCTAATTTATTTCATATACACACATCTGCGGCATCCATTGTTCGTACACGTGTACGTGAACCCTCAAGGGTAAACGACATTCCTGAATACAAAGGCCTATTGTAAACAGTAACCTTGTCTCACCCCACCCCCTCATAAAACTGGAAAAACTACTACGAGACCTACGTCCATTCACTACTCCGTAAACAAAGGAATTCCTAGCATTCTTTCATGCACCTGGGTCTCCTTCCTCCCTCCCTTTCCAGGTAGTTTCTTCAAGTTCATTCACCTGTTCTTCATCGCTTGAGGGAAGGACAAAAAAGGGAAGGAACAAGTTTCTTTAGAGGCTT
Source organism: Thermobia domestica (assembly GCF_964235325.1). Classification (NCBI taxonomy): domain Eukaryota; kingdom Metazoa; phylum Arthropoda; class Insecta; order Zygentoma; family Lepismatidae; genus Thermobia; species Thermobia domestica. The sequence continues at coordinate 235,259,640 of NC_137460.1, forward strand.
AGGAAGTTAACTATGTATTCTCAACCATTTGTGTGTTTCCATCAAGGGTTACCAACTTAGATATCAAAGTATATTATCAAAAATATTTTACAATAATTTTTTGTTGTATGGCAACACTGAAAATCACTATAAATATGGCAAAAATATGATAAAAATCACCAAAAACAGTATAATATTATCATAAAATCACCATAAATTGTATAAAATCACCATAATTTGTACCATAAAATAGGATAAAATTAGTAAAATTTTAATAAAATAGTGCAAAAACAGATAATTTTATTTTAGGGGTTGGCAACACATTTAGGACATATATGCAGTCTCAACTACTGCTCTAAACCCAATTTTGGGCTCCTACCGTTTAACGGGAAACCGGAATCAAAATGGGCGAGTCTAGCTTGACGTCAAGCTAGAATCCTCCATACTGCTACAATGGTCCGATCGAAGATTTTCAAACGCGAGAATTATGTTCTAATTACGCTCGGTTCAGACGAACAGAAAAGTCTGTAGCGGGCCCGCAATGAACTCGTGGCGTCTCAGCCCAACCACTTCACATAAACAGAAAACAGCTCATTTTATTTTCAGCTGCAGTTGAATGAAGAGGAAATTGAAAGAAGAAAACGTGCTGTTTTTGCATACTTAGCCAGTAAACTCCTACGGAAGAAGGGCCGCGGTGGCTCAGTGGTAGAGAGTTCTACTCTGGTGCTTGGGGTCCCGGGTTCGATCCCATCCCCCGCCAAGTGAACTTTGTGGTGGACAAACACCGTGTGCATGGGTTTTCTCGGGGTTCTCCCGTTTCCTCCCACTTCCTTCATTCCACCATTTCATTCATTACTCATTATCATCGCCTAACCGGCATAACCGTGGAACGTAAATCTCAAAGAGTTCTTTTCATTTTTTCCTAAGGAAGAAACATAGATGGTACTGGGTTCATCCGTACGTAAGCTCACGACTGCTTAAAAGTGCATTTTCTTCCATGCTTATTGATTTGGGCAATGACGAAGAAAAGTTGTTTAATTATTTTCGCATGAGCATCACTTTATTTGATGAACACTTATCGAAAATAAGTGCTAAATTAAAGCAGAAGATACTTTCATGAGACACCACCAATTGAAATTTTGGCTGTTACATTAAGGTAAGTTAATTATGTTAACTAATTATCGTTTGTGAGAGCACAGAAACTTAAACTATCGGAGACCTATTCATAGACATTTTTAGATGTTATTAGCGGGCACTGGCGTAGTTTAACAATTGCGTGACTAATTTCAATTTTTTGACATAGTTGGCGGCTTTAAATTAAAAATGAGACATTTATTTTAGACTTCCCGAAGATCCTGCTCAAGAGGGTGCGTTTCAATAATAGTAAAATTTTCCTTTATTTATTCACAAATTACCGAATGTGAGGATTCGCTTCAGTTAGAGATGTAAAATTCGGCATGTAAACTCATAATAAAAATAATGGAGCACAGGTTTCAGCGTCTTTGAAAATTTTCTCTTGAAGGGGAGATGGGGGATTTCTATAGTATTTTGGTCCGGTGGCTCAGTGATAAAGTGTTGACTTCTGGTTCGATCCCAGCTTGCGTCAAGTGGGCTTTGTGGTGTGAGAAGCACCGTGTGCGTGAGTTTTCTCGGGGTTCTCCCGTTCCCTCCCACTTTATTCATTCCACAATTTCATTCATTTATCATTATTATTATTTCCTTTAGCCTAGCCTGTATAAGCTTGCGACGTAAAACTCAAGGATTTCATTTCATTCCTATAGTAGTGAAATTTCCCGTTATATAGTGAGAAAGTGTTCAATATGAGGACTCAGATTAGACTGGATTGGAGATATGAAATTCTTAATGTAAACTCTTAAATAAAAATAATGGATTTAGTGTTTCCAAATAATCCATTTCTAAGGTGAGAGAAAGGAAACATTTTTACATTTAACGATAGAAGGTTTTGAGGAAATCCCCAATACGTGTAGCACACCACAAGGAGGCAATGCAGCAAACGAAAGTAGAAACAGGTGGGCTGATTATTTTGTAAGCGACATACGTAGAGTTCCATGGCAAGATAACTTTGTTTAAGTTATTCCTTATGTAAGAAAACATTCAGTTGTTATCTCTAGAATAGCAACGATGTGCACAATATTATAAATTGTATACACGACTCCAAAAGTGCATTAGCACCGGCTATTCTACTTTTCCTGCAATAGCAGGCAACCCAAAAAGCTAGACAGTTGGGTTGGTTGCGAATTCGAAAGGCGCTGGACCAAAACTTAATTTTGTAACAAATATATCAGTGTGGCAAACTGCAAACAAGAGAATAAAACAAATTGTTAAGAATAACAATTTTATTATCTTGACGGAGATGGATGACATCAAAAGATACAAAATGATCTTAATTAAACAGTTCAAACAAGATGAATGGGAAGAAAGAGATATCAGAGGAAAACATTTCTCTCCTCCCCCCCAAAAAAAAGAATCTCATAAAAAAGAAAAGGTTACATATGTAAAGGTTTAATATAAAAGCCCCACCCAAAATTTTGAACATTGACACCTGAAAGACAAAAACAACTGAATCAAAGTGAATTAAATTGTGCACAGATATTGCAGACGTAAAACGAAGAATTACAGGTTTCGTATTTTCCAGAAAAAAACGGTTGGGTGCGGCACGGACCCCTCCAAACCTTTGACCACGAAATATCAAAAGTGCTAGTAACAGTATGTCAGATGTGTGTAAAGGACATGAGGAATCACAACGAAACTTGGTGTATGGACAATACTCAAAAAATAAACGAATAATTGTTTTTATTTTCTGCGGAAAAACGGGTTTAGGGGCAAAAACCCCATACAAAATTTTGAAATTTGACGCTTGAAAGGCAAAAAGGAGTGAACCGAAGTGAATGAAATTTTGTACAGATATTGTAGACATAAAGTTGGGGAATACGGGATTGGTATTTTTGTGGAAAAAAGAGTTGGGTTGGGCACGGACCTCCAAACATTTGATCACGAAATATCAAAAGTGCTAGTAACAGTAAGTCAGATGTGTGTAAAGGACATGAAGAAATGCAACATAACTTGGTGTATGGACAATACGCAAAAAAAAAAATAGAATACGGGTTTCTTATGTTCTGAGGAAAAACGGTTTTAGAAAGCAAAAGCACAAACCCAAAATTTTGAAAGTTGACACCCGTAAGGCTAGAAGAAGTTAACCGAAGTGAATGAAATTGTGCACAGATTTCGTAGACACAAAATGAGTGAATACGGCTTTCGTATTTTCCTGGAGAAAGGGGTTGGGTTGGGCAAGGACCCCTCCAAACCTTTGAGAAGGAAATATCAAAAATAGTAGTAACAGTATGTCAGATGTGTGTAAAAGTCATGAGGAATTGCAAACAATTTTGCGTAAGGACAATACGGAAAAAATACAGGAATAAGGTTTGGTTTAATTTCTGCGGAAATTCTTTTCCGGGGGCAAAAGAACGCACCCCAAAATTTTGAAATTTGACGCGCAAAAGGAAAGAAGAAGTGAACCGAAATGAATGAAATTTTGCAACAATATTGTAGACACAAAATGAGCGAAGAGAGATTTCGTATTTTCCCGGAAAAGATTGTTAGGTGGGCCACGTAACGCTCCAAACCTTTGATGACAAAATATCAAAAGTGGTAGTAAAATACGTCAGATGCGTCTGTAAAGGACATGACGAATCACAACAAAATTTTGTGTATGGACAATACATAAAAAATAAACGAATAGTTGTTTTTCTTAGTTTCTGCGGAGAAACGGTTTTAATGGCTAAAGATCCCACCCAAAAATTTTAAAGCTCATGCCAGAAATGAAAGAGGAAGTGAACCGAAATAAATGAAATCGCACACATAAAATGAGGGAATATGGGTTACGTATTTTCCTGGAAGAAACGGTTGAGTGGGGCACGGAACCCTCCAAACATTTGATCACGAAATATCAAAAATGCTAGTAACAATATGACAGATGTGTGTACAGGACATGAGGAATTGCAATGAAACTTTGTGTATGGACAATACGCAAAAATGAAGGAATGCGGGTTTCTTATTTTCTGTGCAGAGACGGTTTAAGGGGAGAAAAGATCCCACCACAAAATTTGAAAGTTGACGGCCGAAAGGCAAACAAAAGTGCACAGATATTGTAGACATAAAATGACGGAATACGGGATCGTATTTTCCTGAAAAAAAGGGTTGGGTGCGGCACGGACCCCTCCAAACCTTTGACCACGAAATATCAAAAGTGCTAGTAACAGTATGTCAGATGTGTGTAAAGGACATGAGGAATCACAACGAAACTTTGTGTATGGACAATACGCAAAAAATAAACGAATAATTGTTTTCTATTTTCTGCGGAAAAACGGTTTTAGGGCCACAAACCCCATACAAAATTGTGAAATTTGACGCCCGAAAGGCAAAAAGGAGTGAAGCAAAGTGAATGAAATTTTGTACAGATATTGTAGATATAAAGTTGGGGAATACGGGATTCGTATCTTTGTGGAAAAAAGAGTTGAGTGGGACACGGACCCTCCAAACCTTTGATCACGAAATATCAAAAGTGCTAGTAACAGTATGTCAGATGTGTGCAAAGGACATGAAGAATTGCAACATAAGTTTGTGTATGGACAATACGCAAATAATAAATGGTTACCGGTTTTTTAGTTTCTGTGGAGAAACGGTTTTAGGGGGCAAAAGCTCATACCCAAAATTTTAAAAGCTGACTCCAGAAGGGCAAAAGGAATTGAGCCGAAGTGAATGAAATTGCACACACAAAATGAGTGAATATGGGTTACATGTTTTCCTTAAAAAAAAACTGTTGAGTGGACCGAGGTATTCACTGGCGGGAGAAGTAGACCGAAGCGAATGAAATTGTAAGTAGATTTTGGATATGTAAAATATGGTCTTTCGTGTTTCACCAGTGTCGTGTCTCCACCCGATTTCTTGAAATTTGGCATATCAACTACAAGCACAAACAGTATAGCGTATTTTAAAGTATACAGGAGGGCATTATCCCTTACGATGGTTTTGTGCATAACCAAAAACACTTGTCAGTTTATTTAAACTTTGCTGCTGATCTGGGACACTTGAGACCTTATTTTACATAAGGTATATATAATATCTACGCACAATTTAATTTGATTCGGTCCACTCCTTCCTGCGCTATTACTGTAATATTTATTTTTTCGGATGGGACGTAGGACCCAGGACTGTTTCTCCGCAAATATTAAAACACGTTTCATTTATTGTTTTGCAAATTATCCCTATACGAAGTTTCGTTGCAATTCTCAACGAACTTCTGACGTAATCTTACTTGCACTTTTGATATTTCATAATCAACGGTTTAGAAGGCAACTGCCTCACTCAACCGCATTTCCAGGAAAATACAAAACCCAATTATCTCATTTTACGTCTACAGTATCTGTGCACAATATCATTCAATTCTGTGCACTTCTCCTTGCCTTTAGGGCCTCAAATTTCAAAATTTTAGGTGAAGGCTTTTGCCCCCTAAAACCGTTTTTCCGTAGAAAAACGGTATTCCTTTATTTTTTGCGTATTGTCCATATGCAAAGTTTCGCTGCAATTCTTCATGTCCTTTATACACATCTGACATACTGGTACTAGCACTTTTGATTTTTCGCGATCAAAGGTTTGGAGGGGTGGGAGCCCCACCTAACTGTTTTCTGCAGGAAAATACGAAACCCGTATCATCATTTTACGTCTCCAATATCTGTGCACAATTTCATTTACTGCGGTTCCCCTCTTCATGCCTTTCGGGCGTCAACATTCAAAATTTTGGGTAGGTGTTTTTGCCCCCTAAAACCATTTTTCCGCAGAACATAAAGAAACCTTATTCATGTATTTTTTGCGTGTTGTCCATACATCAAGTTATGATGCAATTCTTCATGTCCTTTACACACATCTAGCATATTGTTACTAACACTTTTGATATTTCATGATCAAATGTTTAGAGGGGTCCGTGCCCCACCCAACCCTTTTTTTCAGGAAAACACGAAATCTTTTCCCCCTCATTTTACGTCTACAATATCTGTGCACAATTTCATTCACTTCGGTTCACTCCTTTTTGCCTTTCTGGCGTCAACTTTCAAAACTTTAGATGGGGTTTCCCCCCCTAAAACGGTTTTTCCCAGATAATAAAAAAGTATTCATTTATTTTTTGTGTGTTGTCCATACACAGAGTTTTGTTGCAATTCTTCATGTCCATTACACACATCTGACATACTGGTGGTAGTACTTTTGGTATTTCGTGATCAAAGTTTTGGAGAGATCCGTACCCCACCCGACCATTTTTCCAGGAAAATACGAAACCCGTACGCATTCCCTTATTTTATGTTTCCAAGATCTGTGCATAATTTCATTCAATTTGGTTTAGTTGTTCTTACCTTTCGGGTGTCAACTTTCTAAATTTTGGGTGGGACTTTTATACTAAACCTTTACATTATGTAACTTTTTTGATGAGATTTTGTTTTTTGGGGTGGAGAGAAATGATTTCCTCTGACATCTGTTTCTTGCCATTCATGTTATTTGAACTGCTTAAAGTAAGATCATTTTGTTACTTTTGATGTCATCCAACTCCGTCACGATACTAAAATTGTCATTCTTAACAATTTGTTTTATTCTCTTATTTGCAGTTTGATACATGTGTTACAAAATTGAGTTTTCGGCCAACGCTATTTGAATTCGCAACCAACCCAACCGCCGAGCTCTTTGGGTTGCCTGCTATTGCAGGAAATGAAGAAGTGCAGGTGGTAATGCACATTGGAGTCGTGTATACGAGAAACAAAAATATTTCTGTTACATTTCGACCATGCTTTTTATTGCTTAACCACATGAGTAGCCTGATGTTCAACAATTTTCGTGTTAACTCTATTTTTTTTTTAATTCAGTACATTAACAAATAAAGTGAACAATTGTTAGCCGAAAAACGATGCTCTTTTTTCTTTTTTTCTGTTCTGCTATTATGTTGATGATGTTTTGGACTTCAGCATCCCTTTTGAGCACAGAAGCTATATAATACGTTACCTCGACCTAAAGTATAATGCAACGTATGTTATAAATAGTCGGTTCATTGCGGAGTGAGTGACAAGAAATCTTATCAAAGAAACTGCATTAACAATAAATGCTTGTTCTCCAAGTGTATTTGTTGTCTATTGATATCACAAAAATATTTCTGTCTTTTCATAGCCTCGCTGCTGAAGAGGGACGCTAAACGAAAATCTAATGTAAATACTACGTGAATATTAGATTTTTCCATTGAAAAGTATTTCTCACATAAGGATTCACACACCTTATTACATGCATCCCGTTTTTTTATTTCTATCTTTATACATTTCACACTTTAAATTCCATATCTCGGGATATTTTTGTATTTCGTTAATGAATAATTCTACGTCCTCTTCTTCATTTTCCATTTCTGCGGCCGCGGGAAAGTCTTCCATTTCGATAAAACCATTATAACTGTATGGGGGTTCTAGCTTGATGCCGAGCTAGACTCGCCCATTTAGATTCCAATTTCCCGCTAAACACTAGGAGCCCAAAATTCGGATTAGAGGAACTAATTAGCCCATAATTTCGGCGTTTGATTTTATACCATCGGACCATTGTAACCATTTGTGGAGTTCTAGTTTGACGTCAAGTTGGACTCGCTCATTTTGATTCCCATTTCCCGCTAAACGCTAGAAACCCAAAATTGGGATTAGAGAACTAATTAGCTGAAAAATAGCCCATAATTTTGGCATTTGAATTTTTCGATCGCATCATTTTAACCGTATGGAGTGTTTTAGCTTGGAATCAAGTTAGACACGCCCATTTTGATTCCGATTTCCTCCTAAACGTTAGAAGCCCCAAAATTGGGATTAAAGCAACTAATTAGCCCATAAATAGCTCATAATTTTCACGTTTGAATTTTTTTGATCGGACTATTCTAACCGGATGTAGGTTCTACCTTGATGTTGAGCTAAATCCGCTCATTTTGATTCCGATTCCCTGCAAAGTGTTACGATCCTAAAAATTGGAATTAGAGCAACTAAGTAGCCCATAATTCTGGCATTTGAATTTTTTTCGGTCGGACCGTTGTAACCGTATCGGGAGTTCTACCTTGACGTTAAGCTAGGCTCGCCCATTTTGATTCCAATTTCCGGCTAAATAGTAGGAGCCTAAAAATTGGGATTAGAGTAATTAATTAGCCTATAATTAGCCCATAATTCTGGCGTTTGATTATTTCATCGGACCATTGTTACAGTATGGGGGTTTATAGCTTGACGTCAAGCTAGACTCGCCCATTTTCATTCCGATTTTCCGCATAACGTTAGCAGCATTAAAATTGGGATTATTTAAAGTCGCTAATTAGCCCATAATTAGCCCATGATTCATGCGTTTGATTTTCCTCGATGGGACCATTATAACCCTATGTGGAGTTCTAGGTTGCTGTCAAGCTAGACTCGCCCATTTTGATTCAGATTTCCCGTTAAACAATAATAGCCCATAAATTAGAATTAGAGCATCTAATTAACTGAAAAATAGCCCATAATTTTAACATTTGAATTTTTTGATCGGGTCATTGTAGTCGTATGGGTTTTTTTAGCTTGATGTCAAGCTAGACTTGCCCATTTTGAACCCGATTTCCTGGTAAACGTTAGAAGTCCAAAAATTGGGATTGGAGCATCTAATTAGCTCATGAATGGCACATATTGGGGTTTGAATTTTTTGGGTCGGACCATTGTAACCGTAAGGGTGGTTCTAGATTGACGTCAAACTAGACTCGACGATTTTCATTCCGATTTCCGGCTAAACAGTAGGACATGAAAAATTCGGATTAGAGCAACTAATTAGCCTATAATTAGAGTATAATTCCGGCGTTTAGTTTTTTCCATCGAGCCATTGTAACCCTATAGGGTGTTCTAGTTTGACGTCAAGCTAGATTCGCCTATTTTGATACCGATTTGCGGCTAAACGCTAGAACCCCAACAATTGGGATTAGAGCAAATAAGTAGCCCATAAATTGCCCATAATTCTGGCGTTTGAAGTTTTTTGATAGGGCTATTGTAACAGCATTGAGGGTTCTAGATTGATGTCAAGTTAGACTCGGCTATTTTGATTCCGACTTGCCGGTAAAAGGTAGGAGCCCAAAAATTGGGATTAGAACTACTAATTAGCCCATAAATAGCCCATAATTCTGGCGTCTGAACTTTTTCGATCCTGCCATTATAACCGTATGGGAGGTTCTAGCTTGTCAAACTAAACTCGCCCATTTTGATCCCGAATTCCCGCATAACCTTAGGAGTCTAAAAAAATTGGGATTAGAGCAACTAATTAGCCCATAATTCTGGCGTTTGATTTTCTCATCGCACAATTGTAACCGTATGGGAGGATTTTGTTTGATGTGAAGCTAGACTCGCCCATTTTGATTCCGATTTCCCGCTAAACGTTAGAAGCCCAAAATTGGAATTAGAGCAACTGACTAGCACATAAACAACCCATAATTTTGGCATTTGAATCTTTTCGATCGGAACATTGTAACCGTACGGTGGAGTTAAGCTTGATGCCAAGCTAAACTCGCCTATTATGATTCCGATTTCCCGTATCATGTTAGGAGCCAAAAATTGGGATTAGAGCAAGTAAATAGCCTTAGCCCATTATTCCGTTTTTTGTGATCGGACCATTGTAATCCTATGGGGTGTTCTAGTTTGTCGTCAAGCTACACTCTCCGATTTTGATTGCGTTTTCCCGATAAACGTTAGAAGCCCAAAATTGGGATTAGACCAACTGATTAGCCCATAAATAACCCATAATTATGGCGTTTGAATTTTTTCGATCGGACCATTGTAACCGTATGGAGGGTTCTAGATTAACGTCAAGCCAGACTCGCCCATTTTCACTCCGATTTCCCGCTAAAGCAGCGTTTCCCAACCTTTTTCAACTTGCGGCACACTTCAGGGTAACTTGAATTCTCGCGGCACACATATTATTATTATTATTATTATTATTATTATTATTATTATTATTATTATTATTATTATTATTATTATTATTATTATTATTATTATTTGAAAATATAAAATACTGTAGTATTTTTTTCTGATTACTGACATCCTTCTCACAGAGAAGAAACCTAGACCACTGTTTTTTCCCCGTGGTAAATCATTATGCTTATTTTTCATTTTAATTTAAAAATAGAAAACAATTACAATCAGATACAGGGCTCAAGTTATTAAAAATACATTTTTTTTTCGAAAACTGTATCCAACCTTTCATTAAGAAGGAGGATCACTAAATAACGAACGAACAAACGAATCTCTTTTACTTTTAAAACACAAATATAGGTAATTCGTATGCATGTTTACTTTGCCGGAAGGATTGAATAATATTTTAAAATTTCAAGTTACGAAATAGTCTGCAACAATAAAGAAGTAATAATGGTCATAACAATGATAACAAATACTTTTTTTTTTTCAAAATTAGAAATGTACAGAAAAATGTTCTACAGAAAAGTAACACAGTATGAAACTTTAAATTTTAGATTCATAGTAGTAATTTGAAATACAAATATACCTTTTTCTGTATGTCTTGCAATTTGATTGCTATAGAATTAATAATTTTGTTCCGATTTCCTCGCGGCACACCAGCGACCCATTCGCGGCACACCACTGTGCCGCGGCACACCGGTTGGGAAACGCTGCGCTAAAGTGTAGGAGCGAAAAAATTTGGGTTAAAACTACTAATTGGCCCACAAATAGCCCACAATTGTGGCGTTTGTGTTTTTCGATGATACGATTGTAACAGAGTGGGGAGTTCTACCTTGACGTTAAGCTAGACTCATCGATTTTGATACCAATTTCCCGCTCAACGTTAGAAACCCAAAAACTGTGATGAGAACAAGTAACTATCCCATAAATAACACATAATTCAGGCGATAATTATCTCCGATGAGACCATTGTAACCGTGTGGGGAGTTGTAGCTTGACGTTAAACAAGAATTGCGCATTTTGATACCGATTTCCCTCTCAACGTTAGAAACGCAAAAATTAGGGGTAGAACAACTAATTACTCCATAAATAGCTCATAATTCTGGCGTTTGAATTTTTTCGTTCGGACCATTGTAACCGTATTGGGGGTTCTAGCTTGACGTCAAGGTAGACTGGCCAATTTTGATTTTGATTTTCCGCTAAACAGTAGCAGCCCAAAAATTTGAATGAGGGCAACTAATTAGCCCCTCATTAGCCCATAATTCCCGCGTTTGATTTTTTTTGTTCGGGCCATTGTAAACGTATAGAGGGTTTTAGCTTGACATCATGCTATACTCGTCCATTTTTATTCCGGTTTCCCGCTAAGCGTTAGAAGCCCAAAAATTGGGATTAGAGCAACTAATTAGCCCATATTTCTGGCGTTTGAAATTTTTTGATCGGACCATTGTAACCGCATGCGGGGTTCTAGCTTGATGTCAAGCTAAATTCGCCCATTGTGATTCCGATTTCCCGCATAACGTTAGGAGCTTAAAAATTGGGGTTAGAGCAACTAATTAGCCCATAATTCCGGCGTTTGATTTTTTCGACTGGATCATTGTAAAGCTATGGAGATTTCTAGATCGAAATCAAGCTAGACTCGCCGATTTTTATTTCGATTTCCCACTAAACAGTAGGAGCCTAAAAATTGTGATTTGAGCAACTAATTAGCCCATAATTCTGGCGTTTGAAGTTTTCAATCGGACCATTATAATCATATGAGAGTTTGTAGTTTGACGTCAAGCTAGACTAGCCCATTTTCATTCCGATTTTCCGTTAAACAGTAGAAGACAAAAAATTGGGATAAGAGCAACTAATTACCCCATAAATAACCACTAATTGTGGTGTTTGATTTTTTCGATCAGACCACTGTAACCGTATGGGGAGTTCCATCTTGACGTAAAGCTAGACTCGGCCATTTTGATTTCGATTTCCTCCTAAACGTTAGAAGCCCCAAAATTGGGATTAGAGCAACTAATTAGCCCATAAATAACTCATAATTATCACGTTTGAATTTTTTTGATCAGACTACTCTAACCGTATGAAGGTTCTACCTTGATGTCGAGCTAGATTCGCCCATTTTGATTCCGATTCCCTGCAAAGCGTTACGAGCCTATAAATTGGGATTAGAGCAACTAATTAGCACATAATTCTGGCATTTGAACTTTTTCGATCGGACAATTGTAACCGTATCGGGAGTTCTAGCTTGACGTCAAGTTAGACTCGCCCATTTTGATTACAATTTCCGGCTAAATAGTAGGAGCCGAAAAATTAGGATTCGAGCAACTAATTAGAGCATAAATAGCCAGTAATTCTGACGCTTGAACTTTTTCGATCGGACCATTGTAATCGTGTGCGAGTTCTAGCTTGACGTCAAGCTAGACTCGCCCATTTTCATTCCAATTTTCCGCGTAACGGTACCAGCTTTAAAATTGGGACTATTTAAAGCCACTAATTAGCCCATAAGTAGCCCATGATTCAGGCGTTCGATTTTCTTCGATGGGACCATTATAATTCTATGGAGGGTTCTAGGTTGCTGTCAAGCTAGACTTGTCCATTTTGATTCAGATTTCCCGTTAAACAATAGGAGCCCAAAAATTGGGATTAGAGCAACTAATTAGCTGCGAAATAGCCCATAATTTTGGTATGTGATTTTTTTCGATTGCACCATTGTAACCGTATGTTTTTTTTTTTTTTTTTTTTTAGCTTGATGCCAAGCTAGACTTGCATCTTTTGATTTCAATTTCTGGTAAACGTTAGAAGCCCAAAAATTGGGATTAGAGCAACTAATTAGCTCATAAGTGGCTCATACTGGGGTTTGAATTTTTTTCGATCGGACCATTGTAACCGTATGGGTGGTTCTAGATTGACGTCAAGCTCGACTCGCCGATTTTGATTCCGATTTCCATCTAAACGTTACAGGCCCAAAATTGGGCTTACAGCAACTAATTAGCCCATAAATAGCTCATAATTCTAGCGTTTGAATTTTCTCGATCGGACCATTGTAACCGTATGGGAAGTTCTAGCTTGACGTCAAGCTAGACTCGCCAATTTTCATTCCGATTTCCGGCTAAACAGTAGGACATGAAAAATTCGGATTAGAGCAACTATTTAGCCTATAATTAGTCCATAATTCCAGCGTTTGGTTTTTCGATCGAGACATTGTAACCCTATAGGGTGTTCTAATTTGACGTCAAGCTAGGTTCGTCCATTTTGATTCCGATTTCCCGCTAAACAGTGAGAGCCCAAAAATTCGGATTAGAACTACTAATTAGCTCATAAATTGCACATAATTCTTGCGTTTGAATTTTTGCGGTTGTAACATTGTAACCTACGTGGGGTTCTACATTGAAGTGAAGCTAGACTCGCCCATTTTCATTCAGATTTCCCGCTAAACTGTAGGGGCCCAAAAATTGGGATTAGAACAAATAATTACCCAATTAATAGCCCATAATTCTGTCGTTTATTTTTTGATCACCCTATTGCAATCGTTTGTGACCATACAAATGCTATCATGCAAAAGCAAGAAAGGACAATAGACTCTATTTATTTTTAAAAAAATCAGAACGATAGAATATGTACTTCTACAAATTACTTGTAAGAAATAAGCCAGATTCTGGTTCTGTAATATGAAACAGTATATCTAAAACTTTGACTAAAGCGTATTATACATCGTCATACTTTTCCATCAAATAGTGTATCAAAGTTTTCTTTGATGGTAGTTTGGTCAAATAAGTTGGCTAAAACTTTCTCACCCATTATAAACGATCAAATATAAAGATGAATATACTTGCTCATTTGTTTATATTTCTTGATTCAATTGTTAGGTTACTTAAACGTATCTGTAGTTTTATGGTACTACCTGCTGGTGTAACCATAATGAATAAGGTTGTAGAAATGAATGGAATCACTATTCACAGTTACTTCTGTCTCATTTCCCTCTTTTATTGTTATTCCCAAATAAATCTTATTTTCATGCTCCCTTTCTCGATCAGTAAATACGTATGAATCTATATTCTATTTACTGGTCCGATGCTTAACTTTCGTCTAATTCAGTTAATTTTCGAGTAACTTTGGGGCACTGATTAAGAATAAATAGTCCGTCATAAAAATGTTAGGCTATTGTTTAGCTTTGGGCGGCCAGGTTTTAATTGACTTTTTTGCGATTTTCTATTCACATTCGGTTAAGTTAGGTTAATTACATTTAATTCAAACAGTATTCCCGAGCGAGCGTTAGCGAGTGGAGGCGGGTTAGAGTCCCGCAGAGCACGTTGTTTTCTGTCTTCGCTAGTGATGGTCACCCATTACTAAGCAATTACCAAATGTTAGGTTTTACAGTTAAAATGAGAGAGTACATATTAAAGAGGTTCTGTAGGATATTAAATTCCGGAGGAATTTTTCAGTGTAGGAAACTACTAATTTATATTTAGAAATGCAAAAATATTACGCACTCTAACATATGTGATTTTATGCAAAATCAAGTGTTTTTCACACTATCCTCATTTTCGCTCTCACCTTGAGCGAACCCTGTGCTAACTCGTAGGTCGCATGTTGTAATTCTGCTCTGAATCAGTTAAATATAATCCTCGCTTTTAATGACCACCTATCGTAAGTTACTGTTTTCTGCAGTCTCGTTTTAAATGGTATTCGTCCAATGCGTATTTATACCTTAAAGAGAGTCCTCATAAGGTGAATCTGCACTCATGATTTCAACTGCTACCCTGAGAAACAATTTTTAAGACATTACGAATGAATTTCGTGAAGAAATAACTACATATAATATGATAGCACATTATCATTCCAGACACATCGTATGCAGGCATATTGTCAATCTGTACGCGACAATCTGAGCACGCCAAAATAATAACATGCCAGAACCTCTTAAGAAATCATTTAAATCAAGCAAAGTGAAAGATTTTTTTTTAAATTTCACGGAATATTCTCAATCTACGCCAATTTTGGGAAGTAACCAGCGGTACTTAGCCCTAATATTCTTTAATTTTATAGTTATATAACACAAAATGAAATGATATCTTTGAGTTTTACGTCCCACGGTTATGCCGGTTAAGCTAAAGGAGACGGTGATTATGAGAGATGAGTGAAATGGTGGAATGAAGACAGTGGGAGGAAACGGGAGAACCCCGAGAAAACCCAAGAGCACGGTGTTTGTCCACCACAAAGTTCACTTGGCGGGGGCTGGGATCGAACCCGGGACCCCAAGCACCAGAAGTGAAGGCTCTACCACTGAAGTTATATAATACAAATTACTACTAGTATGCATCAAAAGAATATCAACTTTCCGTGTCCACATTATACTCGATTTTAGTGCCACCACATAGCGATTTTCGTTTGTTTTCTTTGATACAATGTTGGATAGAAATAGAGCAAATTCTAATTTAGAACAGTTGTATCAAATGTTGTAACCAACCCAAAAGTTGCATACAACTTGGTATCATACATGTTAAAATTCCACTTTGATGAAATATTTGATATAATATATGATGGAATGTTTGTTCGTCTATAACGGGCTTAAGAGATTGATAGTATTCTTGACACGGACGCGATGGTAGCGCCACAAGAATTTTTTAGGTCTAGTGCCATTTAGGACTTGTGCCGCTAAATGATTTTTAGGTCGTGTGCCGTTTAGGACTAGTGCAACGAAATGATTTTTAAGTCTTATGCCGTTTAGGTCTTATGCCGTTTAGGACTTGTGCTGCGAAATGATTTTTAGGTCTTGTGCCATTTAGGACTCGTGCCGCGGGGAAAAGTAAGCTTTCTGAGAACATCTTAGTGAACGGATTATATCCTTACAATCTTGGAATAATTCTACGCTATCCAGGTCATTCGGATAGAACAAAGCCAAATCAAAGCAACATAGTTTTAACCTTTCCTCGCCCTCATCATCTAGCTCAATGATTTTCAAAGTGGGTTCCGCGGACCCATGGGGATCCATGGGACCTAGCCAAGGGGTCCTTGAGGCCTAAAAATTAAAATGTGTTGTACTAAAATGGAATCACATGGCCCATTGATGCCTTTCCCTACCACTTACTTATGCAAGAAGTATTTTTAAGATTAAGAAACTGCAGCTGTGGGCAATACGAGTACAAAACAATAACTATTCATCATTTACAGTGCTCGAGGACTTCATTGATTCCTCAGGTGAAAAACTCTGCTGAAATGCACAAAACACTTGAAGGACACTTAAAAGCATTAACTGCAAGTTTTCGAGAATATTTCTCTGTCCCACAACCTTGTAATGGTTGAATTGAAAATCCTGTCACTAATGTAAAAATCCATGACATACAAAGTATGAATCTCTCTAAAGCAGAACAAGAACAGCTATTGAAACTATCCTGCGATACTTCATGGAAAAAGGTTTTCAGAGAAAATGAACTTTGCAGCTTTTGGTTGCGTGTGCGTTGTGAGTATGAAGAGTTGTCTAAAAAGGTATTACAACAATTGATGTCTTTCCCTACCACTTACTTATGTGAGGAGAGCTTTTCTACTCTCTGCGAAATCGTACCGAAATCGTCTTAATGTGGAATCGGACCTAAGATTCATGGCGGCAAAACTTATTCCAGATTTCAATGCAATTATGGAAAAACACAAAGAACTTCATTCCTCACATTAGTAACCCTACATTTAAGAATTTATCAAGTGGATTTCCTTTAAAAAATATATATATATATATATATATATATATATATATATATATATATATATATATATATATATATATTGATTTTTCGTCTTGAAAGTTACTGTATTTTCAACATGGAGTATACTTAGCGCCCACATATAACATCGTGTACTTAGCGCCCAGAAAATATTCGATGCTTATCAGTGTGCTAGGGTTGACCAAAGAGAGAACTAGTTTATATGTATAAATGTAATTTCGTACTCATATAATCTATCCCCATCCCCTCTCGTTTGACAACTAAAGAACAAGGATTTTTCACTTGAAAGATCCTGCTATTCTTGCTGCACAATTGTCATGTCACTTTTAAAACCCCTTAGGCAAGTTTAAACAAATGGGTTCTTTTCTTCCTCTTCTGATCACCACCGTCAGCTCTAACACTCTGACTTTTCATGTACATCTGTAATTACGTACAATTTAATTACGACTTAAGAGCATTACCATATCACCTATGAGATTTTCATATAGCTATGGATATGAATTCATGTGCCAGTGTTATTTTAAAATTTATATGCAGTGGGTCAAAAAAGTTTCCGTACAGATGGTTTCCGTTTATGTATTGTAATATATCTTACAAAGTACAGAAAGAAAAGGACAATTTCTATGAATTTTCTATAAGGAACTCCATAATAAGCATGTTAGCATAAACACAAGAAAATAAAACATTTGGAATCTATAATTGAGAAGAAAATCAAATACACACGAAATACTGACCATATTAGGAATCAAAAAAGTTTCCGTACACATAAAGAAATACACATAAATAAGAGCACCACGTTGCGTTTCGACTGCAGTTAATGATCAGTTGGTCCTCCTTTGGCCTTAAGTACTTCTCGCATTCGTTTCTGCATATAGTGACCAATTTTGATGTAGTTACAGGGAAGATGTTCCTCCATTCTTCACGTAATGCATTTTTCAACTAGTCCTTGTTTCTAATATTGTGTTTCCTAATGCACATCTTTAATTCATCCCTCAGATGCTCAATAGAATTAAAGTCAGAGTATTATGGAGGAGTATGAAGTTGTTTGAGCACATTATACAACAACCACTCTTTCACTTTTCATGCAGTATGTTTAGGGTCGTTATCTTGCTGGAATAAAAAAGAGGCTCCCATATTTAGTTTCTTTGCACTGTTGTGGAAATTCTGTTTCGGAATGTTTAGATAAACATGTTGGTCCATTGTACCTTCGATAAAATCCAAATTTTCTACTCCATCTGCACTCATACACCCCCAGAAGATCACACCACCACCTCCATGCTTGACAGTAGGACACAGATGCTTCAGTTCCATGTACGTATTTGGGTTCCTCGACACAATAACTCTTACGTCGTATCCATGAATGTTGAATTTGCTCTCATCACTAAATAAAACAAAGTTCCAGAAGCTTATTGGCTTGTCCACATGAGCTTTTCGGAACTCTACACATTTCTTGGCATTTGCTTTACTAACATATGGTTTCTTTCTGGCTATGCGACAGTTGTAACCCGCTTTTCTGATCATAGTGCGAACTCGTTCAGGAATCAGTTGTACACCATAGTTAGTTTCAAGCATACTAGCTAGTTTTGGAGCACTTGTTTTGGGTTCATTTCGGATAGTTTTTAAAATAACACGGTTATGATTATCCTTTAGCTTTGTCGGACGGCCACTGCGCGGTCAAACTTTGCAACTATTTGTTGCAATATACCTATTTAGAATGTATTGTACTATAGAATGTGATTTCTTTACTGTCTCTGCTATGTTTCTAAGATACTCACCTAATTTTACTATTAGTTCACGTATTAGAATTGGCACTTCCATTTTGACGAGTCATTTTACTGCCTCTATAGATCTCCATTGCCCAAAATTAACTGCAGTAGTACTTTATTACTAGTAGAGCACGCTACTGCCATTTGTAACCACTGCAGATGCTGTTTGGTGTGTGTTCTGCTTCCTTCTTTTGAACTTTTGTGCTGTGTACGGAAACTTTTTTGACCTCAATTTTCAGCAACTTAACTTAAATCGTCAGTTATACTATCAGTATATTCAATACCATCACTATAATGTGTACACACTACAAGTAGACACGAACAAATTCAGCTAATGTAATTGCGCTTTATTATTTATTTATTTTTAAATATTATAACATTTTGAACTTATTAATCTCTGGTGTACGGAAACTTATTTGACCCACTGTAGTTTTAAATAATTATAATTACACGCAACTTAATGCAAATACTAGGCCTACTGCATGGAAAACAGCAATTATTTATGCACATTGCATAACTTCATTCCCTATCGTAAATACAGGATGTCAAAAAATTCAACTGCCAAAATTTGCTGGGTTCTTTATATCAAATTAAAATAAAACGTTCTAATAAACATGTGTCATAAAACGACTCCTTTCAGTGTTATAAGCCGCTCTAAACGCAATCAATTACATTTTAAGCCCTACTTTGAAAATAATGGAACATATCGCAAGTATTTAAAGAAATTCGGCAAGAACTAGTATTTCCTCTATCTAAATATCCATACAAGGATACACTTTTAACCCTAGGACTACCAGGTGGGTCCATTGCACTCGTACGCATACTTTCTTTAAAGGCTTAGTAAGTATTGAGATTCTATGACATTTCCCTGGTTGTGTTCTTGTATTAAGTTATTTAAGTACTTTTTTTTTCATTCCGTGAGTCAAGTGATAGTTTTTTAAAATTTATAGCATTGGGTACAGAGTGGGTCCATTAAACTCGAGCCTTAATGAAGAAATATGAGGATAGATTGAGATTGTGGCTCGTAGCGGAGTTAATGTTCTGATAATCTTCTAATTGTCTCAATGAACTCAGATATAACATATTGCAACTTTATGTGTTATTATGTAGTTTGATTGATTTAATTATTTGCAATTTTGCTTATTTTAGTAGCAGCTTTTCTTTATTTATTCACTTATATAAGTCCCTTGTCAGAAGCATAATAGTTGCTTTTGTCTATCAAACTCTATTAATTTTTCCATTGTATGCAGTTGCGTATCCAGGGGGAGTTTCCGGGGATCTGAACTCCCAAGAACCAAAATTTTAAAAAGTTGCTAGAATAAAACCTAAATTTGCGCTTTCAGTCTCCACATTGACAAAAAAAGAGTTTTCCGGAGTAGGACACTGACCCTCCGAATAGAAATCCTGGCTTTGCCACTGATTGTATGTAAAGTTTTGTTTATTGTTAGTGTGTTCTGATCATTGCACGCGGTAGACTAACAGATCATTAACAATACACGTCACTATTGATGGAAGAGGGGGAACATTTTTGGTAATAAACGATGAAGAAATTGATTCCCGACAGACGATTTGTTTTCCTTCTCTCTGACAAGGATCAGAAGAGATGGATTACTTACAGCAAATGGTACCAGAAGAAACTGAAGAATTCCTAATTTATTTTGATCAACATTACGTATCAGGTAGTTTCTGGAGTATGCGACTTTCATCTTATGGTGATCTTACGATTCGATTTCTTTGCTAGCCTCTTTTGTTTCCTCGCAACATACCCGTTCATATAGCAACATTACAGAAAGAGACACGAACGAGTAAATTGACAGAAGCTTCGAATTTGAAATTCCAAAAGATTGAACCTGTCCATCCTTCCTTGTGGATGGACATTGGAAAAGGATGAGGCCATGGTTTCAACTGCATCGAACAAGTGTAGCGAGATGAATTACCGAAGAAGAGAGTAAAATGGAAGACGACTAGCCTTCAAAGGCGCTTGTTCAACTTAGTGATGGATTATTCTCAAGGAAACACCATACTCGTTCAATAACTGATTGGAATTGATTACTGCATAAGGCTATAACTTTAGGGTATAATGTGTACAATAAGGTTCGTAAAGCGATTAACTTATTGGTTCGTAAAGTAACGTTTTTTTTTTTTTATTATAGAACCTTACGTTGTTTTTCAGTGCTTGTAGTGTATGATATCAATTGCTTAACTATATACATTTATATTACGCATAAAGTTATGAAATATGTATCAGGCTTAATGCAGCTAGCTTGTTAGATGTTATTTTCTGAAACTGTGTAATACCATATGATAATTTAACTTTTTTTCTTTTTTAGTATCGAACCCGATGTTGTTATATAGTCAGAGTTACCATATGCCAGGTTTTTACCGGGACAGTCCCGGTTTGGAACCTCTTGAAATGAAAAGAATCTTTGGATTTTACATCCACGATTAAGGAGATAGAAGTAGGATAGAGGAGACGGTGATTGTGAGAATGAATGAAATGGTGGAATGAAGAAAGTGAGAGGAAACGGGAGAACCCCGAGTTTATCCATGCACGCAGCGTCTGACTACTACAAAGCCCATTTGACGCAAGATGGGATCAAACCAGGAACCCCAGGAACCAGATGTGAGTGCTTCTACCACTGAACCACCGTGGCCTCCATGAAGACTCTTATCCCGGTGTTTCGTCAGTTTACATTTTGTCCCGGTTTTCAGTTGTGAGAATAGTTCACCGTTTTTTGTATGCCTTATCCTCATTGCGGTATTCTAGATTAGTACGTCTGTTTTACATATTTTTCACATTAAAAGCTACATATGTAATCTTGGTTTATAGTACATTTAAATATTGGTAGAGCATTGCATACCACGGCGTACAATTATACAGGTACAATCTTTGGATCTAATATGCTTGTTACTTTCCTAATCATCATCATTGATACATCCAATAGAAATTAAATAAAAATGTCTCTTAAACTGCTTCTGTCGATGAAAAGTGGTGGCAAATAGTGCGCTTTGTCAAATTTTAGTGGCAAATTGTCCCTCGGCACCCGTTCTTCCAGACATGTTGTATCATAATTTATTTAAAGTTATAATAACTTATACTTTTGGGTATATAAAAAAAAACTACTTCCCTCCTAAAATTTTCTCCGCCTCCCCCAAGACGTTAAAGCTGGCGTCGTTATTGGTCGATCATAGCGCCAGAAAATTATAGTTTGGTTACTAGTTATTGATAATTATGCCCATAAACTTCCTTTGAGGTCCCGCTGGCTCAGTGGTAGAGCGTTCACATCTGGTGCCTGGGGTCCCTAATCGATCCCAGCTCGCTCTAAATTGGCCTTTGTGGTGGACAAACACCACGTGCTTGGTTTTCTAGGGGTTCTTCCGTTTCCTCTCACATTCTGTATTCCACTATTTCATTCATTCTCATCTTACCATACCTTGCATAACCATCGGACGTAAAACTCAAAGATTTCATTTCATAAACCTCCCTTCACACTTTCTCCAGGCTTAGGACTGGTTACATTCCTTACAGGAATATAGGCTTGTTTAGTTTTTTTTTTTTTTTTTAAGTGAACCTTGCCATGCTATTTTGATTATTGTTTTAGCCAATCAAAAACATTTTCTTTATATTTATGTATTAATTTTCTTAAAATAATTTGCAGATATTACCCTTGTCAGTGATGATATTCACAGGAAGCGTGCTTTCATTTGTTACCCTATTCGCATACTGTCTCTGACTACAGTCAAAATGAAATTACATAGTTAGCAATTTGTTCGAACTTCTGGACATAAGCCAAAGCAGTTAAACAGATCCTTTGTTTCCTCGTATTTCTCTAGAATATTTTTTATTCTCTTGTCGATGTTGATATACCTTTTTTCTCTTTTGGTGCCTGGCTCTCCAAATTTCATTCTCCTCCGCATAAAGGTAGTGTTTACAGCTTCCTCTTTTAGCTTCTTCACCATCAAAAATACGTTCGGATGTTTTCTCCCTATGATGCAATTAAATTTTCCATTCCATTTTTCCACAACGTTATTTGTTCTATGCTTTTCTTTATAGAAATTCCAACTCTCAATTGGCCATGTAGTGTTCAAAATAATTTGCAAACTCTACTATTTTCGGCGAGTCATTTGCGTTTGACATGATTATCAACCATCCTTCATCTATATCTTCTTTGGGTATAAGACTTTTAAAGCTCTACATCTTCTACAAAATAATTTAACTTCTCCACTTTCTCTATAATCTTGCGTAAGTCCAAGCTCTTGAATTTTTCGCCACAAGCATTGCATGAAATGGAAATTACATCCCGAAACTTTTGTTTGTGGGAAGAGATCATTAAGAACCTTTTTTACAGCCGCTTCAAAATCAATTTTTAAAAGCTGAAAACTTCACTCTGGAGCCCATCTCTTAAAGCAAATTGAAGAATCTCCTATATGTTAATTCGGTTTTTCTTGGTAGTAACGCGAATACAACGGGGAAAATGCTGTTTACTTCGTTAGTGCTATCTAGCTCCACATGGATTGAATATAATTGTTGAAATTGTTGGGAGCAGTTACTGAAAGTTCCATCCATAAAAAAATACGATTCAGCAGTATACTGGCGTCCTCAACCGCAAATATTAATATTCTTTGATCTTCAAAAACGTCGTCCACTACAAGAAAATTACCGCCATCGGGTAGACTTAAAAGTTCGTCCGGAAAACTCATGTCCAAACTTGTTGCAGGATTTTGATCTGTACCTAAAGCTTCTCTTCTTAATTTACAGAGACCAGACTTAACATTTTCATATCTCCGAACTTCTGTCACCAGATCAAAACCTTTTTCTTTCAATTCCTGAAACAAGTGAAGAAAAAAACCTGTATTGTTAAGTTAGACGATACCAAATACAAATAAAATGAACTGAGTACAGGCACACACACACACACAATATTATATATATATATATATATATATATATATATATATATATATATATATATATATATATATATATATATATATATATATATATATATATATATATATATATATATATATATATATATATATAGGGACGTAACCGGGGGCACGGTCCTCCCAAAGCTTGTCTTCTCTCTCCAAATATTTATTGAAAATTATATGTTATTCCATATATACATGAAATGATTATATATATCGGGGGTCATTAAGGGCTTGGGACAACATAGTGCTATGCCATATTTATGTTGTTCCGAGAAAAGCAAAATTCAGCAGCAGGAATATCACACAACTTAATGGAGGCAAGAAGAACACTATAATGTTTTACTGCCGTCTAACTCCGATTATTGCAAGCCTGTCTGCGTGTCACCCTCTTCCCCGGAGGTGATGATTCATTGAAGCGTCATAATCAGTGCTATCGGCTGCTCTCTCTCTCCCTCTCTTCATAACAGTTTTACTTAGTGGACGCTAAGTACACGGAACATGGATGTAAGAAAATAACAGGAATTAACGACCTGTGGAAAGAGTGATAAAATGAACTGGACATCCCTGATTATGAGATAAGATCAATAGAAAATTCCTTCTGTGAGCCAGAAATACTGGGCGCTACATATACGGAACCATTTTCAATTGATATTTCATTTACTAGGAAACAATCATGTATTTTTAGAATAAATTAGACCTACTTATTGCATTATTTTTTCTTGATCTTTTTCTTGGCAGTGGTAATTCTAATTAGTATATTTTTAATACAATGTGAAATTTCAGATAGCATTGCAAAGGGGTCCACAGATCACTTTCCGAATGAACAGGGGGTCTGCGTTATCGGAAAGTTTGAGAAACACTGATCTAACTGCTGCACAAAATTGGCAAAGTAAAAAATAGCTCTATTTTATTTCCATCTAAATATAGAAGGAAGCAATATAACATATAATTCACGTATTTTTATTTTCTTTCAAATATTTGAACACTTGTTTTTTGGCGTATGCAGAGGTAAAAGTGGATCTGAAAAAGTAGGGGGACGCATTACGGCACACCGTCCCCCGTGCCTATCTTTGCCTATTGTACTTTTGTTAGAAAGTGGGGGGACGCTAAGGATATTTCATTATCTTGGGGTACCAGTGCGTTCCCCCACACTTTTACCACTGAGCGTATGAATTTACAAAGTTGAGCCCACAAATTTAGAGTGAAGAAAATATTCAATAAGAAAACAAAAGCAAAAAGTAAAAAAGAAAAACAGCTAAGCAAAAGTGTTTCGCTCGCTGAAAATTCGTCTTGTAAAGTACAAAGAAAAAAGACAGAAGGAATACAAGTGAATCAGCAACTATAGTGTCTGCACCAAAAGAGCATTTAGTTAGCAACAGAATGTTAGTACCCTAATAAAGCATATGTACGTTAATCCATTCTTTGTGCCCTTCCCTTGAACTGGTAAATAAATAAATAAACAGGGATATTTTAGGAAGCAGGCTGCAGACGGGGCCCCATTACTTGCATCATAAGACCTTAGAATGTAAACACAATATATTTCGACTTTGCGTAAGTAGTACATATTTAGAATTGTAACCAAAGGCAGCGCACGGTACTTTTAATTAAGTTGTAAACAAGTTAGATAAATCATGTAAGGTTAAGTGGTTGACCGTTACACCGGCCTGAGTAAGTAGTACAAGTGTAAGGTGTGTCATAATTTCTAAATCGACCGTGATGATATAGAAATAGTGTCGGATCGCTATTTCATACTTAATTTACATTCTTTAGTATATAGTCAATTGCAAGCTCCTGTATTCCGCAGTATGATTCTGTACACATGGCGAAAATCTGGCTACATTATTAGCGCAACTAGTGATTCCATTCTTCACGTCAATGAAACGTGCTTTTCTGAAGTCCGTAACGGCGTTAACTGTCAGAGTGGAGACTGTGTGAACAAACAATATCTCTTATGTACTTATTGGCGTAAAGCATTGTGTGTCAGACATTCCTTGAACAGAGAGTGCTTCCCTTGATCTATTGTGCTGCCAAAATGTCTTGAGCCGTGGCAAAAATGCGAACTAAAGCTTACACCCTGACACACCCTCATGCTGGGCCAATAAGCGTTCAGCTGTTGCTAAGCGAGAGAAAGCGAATGGAATTCCTTCAGCCGATAGCAGCGCTTTGAACGGATGGCCAGGGATCAAGTCAATGTGGTATATGTATAGCATTTGCAACTTCGTATCGTTTCACAATGTATGTTCTTACGTACGACGGTATGAGGAACTACTTTATTTTGTGACGTCAGTGTTGTTTACATGAAACAATTTTATATGATATACAGTACCACACGTAGGTTACAGGCTTTCGTTTTTTAAGTAGAATATACTCTTTTTGTTTATTGATTCATACTTTGCGTTTTAATATGTCACACAACTACACACTGTCGTACTTATATTTGCTACAATATGTGTTTATGTTCCATATTATTTATTATCGTAATGTGCTTTTGCACAGAATATGACCTTGTATTTTTGTTCACATAATAACGTCTCTGTTCCTTTGACAGTATAATTAATACATTTTCATATCATCTTCATATCAACATACGAACTAAAGACATGATATACAATATTAGCTAGTAATATCGTACAATTTTGTTCTTCGTGTCAATGGCGTTTGTTATTCCTCATAGCCAGTGGCGGCTAATGTTAGTTGAGTTGAGTTGATTTTTTTTTATCGTCCCATTCAGCAGCGAGGCTATATGAGACGTGGACCTACTGATTAACGTAGAATCCGAACCACATGAGCTCCCGCCGGGAATCGAACCCGGGCCTGGCTAATGTTAGTGTTGCAACGTCGTGCAACGACCAGAGTATTTCAAGGAAAAAGTATTATTAGCAGTAGTAGTAAAGAACAGAAAAAAAATACTTTCCAATACTTCCATATATACTTTAAATAACATATTTTTTACTTCTATCAGTGTAAAATCCATTAATCTGTTTTAAAAAGCGAAAAACAATCCGCCACAGTCTCTAATTTATACTGTGCTGCAGCGAGCATACAACACCAGATTACTACAGCGCGGCAATTGGAGCAAATGTTGTCTCCTTTCCCCTATCTCAGAAGTTAAAGGGTTTGGTCGTTGCAGTGCTTCTGCAACGCGGCACGGTTTCTAGTGAATGAGAAGTTTTTTCGCGCTAAATAAGGTTTCTGAATTTTATTTCACTACCAATTGACAAATGAAATTTATTTTTATGCATTCATATTTTTAAATTACGGGACTATACTGAAGCAAACCAGTATAATGACAATTAAAAAAGTGATTGCAGAATTACAAAATAAGAAAGAAAGAAAATAAGATACGTAGTAAAGCAGAAAACAAATGCAAGTAAATACGCATTTTGAAGTCAATTCTTAGCTTATATAAATAATGAAGGCTTCTTCTATATGAATCAAATATTAATAAGTCAATATTTAGAATCTCCCCCATCTGTGGATAGCATTTTAGTATGTACATATTTATTTTATAAAATAAATGTATTTTATACTCTTGATAACTTTCCACATAAAAATGTATGATAGGAAACGCCACGATGAATTTAGGACTAGTTAGCAATGCTCAGGGGCGCAGCCACAAGGGGGTCCACCGGGTTAGGACCTCCCAAACATTTCTAAACTCGACTAACATTTGTAGATTTTCTTAAGAAACCATATTTGTTTAACAGAAATATGATTGATGTCGGCTAAATATTTTATTTTACGCCTCATCATGCACCCTTTCTTTTCTTATAAAAGTATCTAAAAATATAGGTGACAGTAATTAAAATTTACTTATCGTCCTTCCGGGCTCAGAATAAGACAGGTTCAATATCACATAGACATATTGGACCCCCTCAAATACTCTGAACCCCTCCCAGCAAACATTTCTGCATGTAGAACTGACAAAGCTATTTGGTTTGACGTTCTTTGACTTTTGCATTTGACGTTGCATTTAACGAGTGCTACATTTGTCGGGTTTCAAAGTTTACCTTCCAGAACGTATGACATTGATAAGCATTGTTTCGTCACGATGGAAGTACTCTTTTCATAGTGTAAAGCTTACAACCAAGGTGGATGATTTGAAATGTAATTTTGCTTTTAGGCACATATGTGTTCGTGTATATGTGACATTCGCAATTCGTCTACCTCTTTTGTATCAGCTTTTTCTTTTATCCGTTGTTTTAGTTTTTAGTTATTTGATTTACTTGCATTCAGAGCCGTAGCTAGAGATTTCGGCGCCCCCTACACTCACCACACCAAGTTTTTCGTTCCTTTTTTATTTATCGGAAAAGCAGCAGCATCTTTCTTAACGTTTCAATGTAATTTTTCAAACATATTCATTCGCAACATAGCCGCAAATCCACAAACTATCAGAGCACCAGTTTTCCCCTTACTCCTCTACATCTCCGGAACGGTTGACATCCAGGATTTTCCCCTCTAATGGAATTCTTATTCACAAAAAACGCTTCGATTGCACATAAACTCGTCCATGGACGTCTCTGGCGGGGGTCGAGGGGGATGCGTCCCTCCAATATTTTGAAGTACAAAATATTCAATATTTTATTCTAATTTATTTACTACGAACAGAATAACATAAATAATAATCTAATAATTATTATATTTATTTGGAATGTAATATTCAGGCTGTGAAACGATTATAACCAGGGATAAAAGTGGATCTGAAAAGGTAGGTAGCGCATGACGTCACACCGTTCCCCCTGCCTATCTTTGCCCATTGTAATTTTTTAGAAACTGGGGGAACGCCGTACATATTTTTTCGAGGTGGGGGACAGCTTCCTCCCGCGTTCCCCTTCACTTTTACCCTGATTATAACAGGGTTCTTGATATACCTTAGGGAGTCCGTGAAGGTAAGCAGAAAGGTAACAAATGGAATCAAAGATAATAAATAGGTTGGGCTAGGTAGTACCATTTAAATCACTTTCTTTGATGTTCCCCTCAAATTTTACGTGCCAGAGACGCCAGTGAACTAATCCACTTTCGTGCCTCACTTGAACCGGTTTCCTTGTCAATTGTGAATCTCAGCTCAAGTTTATGATACGGATCTTCTTTCAACTCTCGATGCCAGCTTCGAATCGGGAACCTACTTTCCCATTTCTTTTTTTTGGGGGGGGGGAGAAGTGTCTTCTCAGTTCACAATATTTTTGCCTATTTTCAGAAGTTACGCTAATTTAAATTACAAATTTGTCACAGAATTTTAGCAAAATTGTGTGATATTTATATATAATCAATAGATGGCAGCACAGCTGAGATACAAGCTCGTGAAGATTATCGCAGACTCTCTTACATATTAAGTTAACATTTTGCAAACCTGGTTATCAAATTAACATTTGGTTCGGAATTAGTTTCTATTTTCTCATTACATTAAGAGGTTAATCATCAACTTTTCATGTTCTAACAGCTACCGCAAGGAATTCGGATCAATATTGTTACAAGTTCAATTTTGCGGTACTGTAGGTGTTCGACTTAATTGCGCGTAAAGACGTCATTTATTTTTTTGAAGGTGGAGTCAGAATACATCGTCGTATTTTTTGACTCTACTAAGTGAGACAATGGTAAGGAAAGAATAAATGCAAATTAATTTCCTATAAGAGTTGATGGATATTGCTTCTGTAAAATTTATGAAGATCAGACATGCGCAGAACGGTTTTTCATTGTGGTACGGCTCATCAAAATGATCCGTTTATATAACCCAGTTGAAGACCCAAACGCAGAATGGATTATGAGCCGATGTTCGTTTCTTGGGTCATCATGGACGATTTTCCCTCCGCATGTTTTCATTTCTCTTCCCCGTCCTGATCTGATTCTTGCTTTCTTTTTTTTCTGTTTTTTTTTTCGTAATGACAAGTGTCGTAAAGCAAACAAAACAGAAGTACAAAAAAAGCAGAGGTCCATAAGCAATGTTTCACAAATATTTTAAATTGAATATTTTTATTTGAAAATGAAATGAAATGAAATCTTTAAGTTTTACGTCCCACGCATATGCCGGTTAGGCTAAAGGAAACGGTGATGATGAGAGATGAATGAAATGGTGGAATGAAGAAAGTGGGTGGAAACGGGAGAGCTCCGAGAAAACCCACGCACACGGTGTTTGTCCACCACAAAGTTCACTTGGCGGGAAATATTGTTATTTGAGGGAGCCGTACCGTTCTAAAACAAAATCCTGATAACTTCTGGAAGTCTTTGTTTCTGTATAACAAACGAACAAAACAAAACAAAAAATAGCTATTCTTTAAACAACGTTAAATCATTCTATTCCATTAGCCCTTTTTCTAATTGAAATTACTGCCTTTTTTTAATTCTGAAAACATGTCCCATACACACACACAAATGTTTCAGTTCTCTCGTAATCCGTTTGGGTCTCTTGCGAACGTGTCACACGTTCAAGATGGCCGCCAGCGTGTAGGAGTGCGTAACAATTCTCCCACTTTTGTGCTGTTTATGAAGCGATTTTTACGAAGATAGTGCTGACTGTATGTATTTGTTGTTCATAAACCATTGAGCTTGCTTTTAAAGTAAAAAATATATTGTTTTTCTGTGTGTTAATAGTGAAATATGCCGAAGAATACACGAAGCGAGAACACCGGCACTCCAAATGCACGGTCATCCCAAAATGTAAAAGATGATCTTGTGGAACAGATTTGTAGTGAAGTGAAATCGGCCGTTCAGTCTCCAGAGGTAACGAAAGTCATTGTAGATTCCATTATTGAAACTGTAATAAAGGTGGTGATTGAACGTTTGGAGGAAACTATGAAATTTAACTGTGATGAGGTTAGCGATCTGAAAACAAATATGCACAACATGAAGAGTGAACTTAAAAAACGTGACAAAACAATTGCCGATCTAAGTGACAAAATTGTAGAACTTGAGCAGTACCAACGGAGGAATAGCATTCGAATTTTCAGTTTACCGGAACGTGAAGGAGAAGATACGGATGCAATTGCTTCGTCTCTGTTTGAAGATCGTCTTGAAGTCAAACTTCAGAATTCTGACCTGTGTCGAACACACAGAATTGGCCCAGTGGTTTCCGGTAAGAACAGACCTATCATAGTGAAATTTACAAATTACAGGATCAGATCATTGGTATTTAGAAGCAAAAGGAAGTTAAGAATTCAGGTATTACAATCAGAGAAGATCTTTGTAAGGCTCGGCTGCAACTACTCATAAACGCGACACAGAAGTTTGGTACAAGGGACGTTTTTACTCAAGACGGTAAAATAGTTGTTGTGAAAGGGAAGCAGAAGCACTTCATAACCACTGTAAGTGAGCTAGAAGCCATTTAAACTCAGCATAGTGTACTCTGTCAACAGCAAATGTGGGATGAGTTTCGTCTATTGGGAAAGTGTAGATAGATTTTTTTTAAATATTTGTGTTATGTTGATTAGTCTACTGAACACTTCTCTTAGTGACTGCTTCATTATGCTTTGTACAATACAGTCTCACGATATTTTTGTTAGTGTCCATTGTGTTTTTGTATATGTCAATATTCAGGGGTGTACTTGTAGAGAAATTTCTGTTCTTGCAAAACGTAGGTTACTTATTCTCTATGGAGATGATGGATCAGATTTATATTGCTGTTTTCAAAGCCTGAGACAACGATGGGTACCACTCTAACTTTAAAGGGTTTACTAGTTGGTATCCTCGTCGCCAAAAGTGCCTTTACATCGCCGTGACGGGTATGTGACCGCGCAGTACTCCAAGGAAGGGATGGTTGCATAAGAAATTGTGATTAATTTTGAACAGTTTTTATTTTGACTAGGGAAATAACGTAGATATAGGGAGCAAAGGAAAAGATTTGAAGCATCAGTACACTATCATCCCTGAAAAGATTCGTATTTTCAGTTTTTCATTTTATTCTCTTATATGTTAAGTTAATAACTGCTGACAACTGCTACTAGCGCTTTTCACTCTTCAGGAATTTAACACGACATGTTCGCAGGACACTTTTCTAAGTCCTAAATGTATGCGTGAATTATTTCATTCGTCTCACTGTCCTTATGCTGAACGTATGTTTCGCTGTCGTCAAGCAAGGGTTGTAATAAATGTAAATAAGGTTCTTATTATTAAATAAAACACAGAAGTATCTATTCCATGTATAGCACAATATAATACAGTAATTAACCAACACGATAATCACTAACGCCCGCAGGTTTTTTTTCGAACGGGGGGGGGGGGGGAAAGACCTATATAGAGTTTTTTGATTTATTGCCCTATATATATTAAAAGTCATAGTTTATCATTGATAGCGTATATCCTCTTACTTTTTAAAATCGCCAGTTTAACCTATTAGTCAGAACATACATCTCCAGATATAATGTAGAGGGAAAAGAAGGAAAGAGATATGAAAAGTGGCGTAAGTAATTTTACTGCACCCTGGATAATCCATTACTCATACCCCCCCCCTGTCCCACGCATTTCAACTGCTGCGTTAGATATATATGGTTCCATGTCAGAAGGACCCGAAAAAGGTCTAGGATAGAAAGGCCCAAGTCAAAACGGGGCTCGGTTTTAAAAGGCCCCGCGTCAAAAGAGCAAGTTCAAAAGTGGCCCCGCGACAAAAATGCCCGAGTCGAAAATGCACAGCGTGAAAATGTTCCCCTCGTCAAAGGGGCCCGGGTCAAAGATCATCGCGAGAAGAGAGTCCGAGACAAAAGGGCCCTATGTAAAAAAACGGACAAAGTGGACACCGCCTCAAAATGACACGGGTCAAAAGATCCTTGCGAGTAAAGAGGCCGAGTCAAAAAGGCCTTATGTCAAAAAAACCGGGTCAAAAAGGACCCCGTTTCAAAAGGGGACAGATCAAGATGGTCTCGCGTCAAAATGACCAGAGTCAAAATGACCCCGCGGCAAAAGGCTCCGAGTCAAAAAGGCCCCGCGTCAAAAGAAGCCAAGTCAAAAGAGCCCCGCGTCAAAGGGGTTGGCAAATACAATTCCATGGCTAAAAAGCCTGAGATCAGGAGTGAAAACCAGGAGAAAGATACATATGACCAGTGGCGTAACTAATTTTATTGTGCCCTGATCGTTCATCCAACTCATACCTTCCCTCTGCCGCCCGCATTTCAGCTGGTATATATATATATATATATATATATATATATATATATATATATATATATATATATATATATATATATATATATATTTCTATGTCAGAAGGGCACGGACAAAAGACAAGAATAGAAATACCCGAATAAAGAGGGTCGAAAGGGCCCTGTGACAAAAGGATCCGAATCAAAACAGCCCCGCTGTCAAAAGGGCCGGAATCAAAAGGACGTCGCGACAAAAAGCCCCTATCAAAAATGTCCGAGTCAAAAGGGACCTCACCTCAAAAATGACACGGGTCAAAACGGTCCCGGGTCAAAAGGGTTACAGGCGAAAGGGCAGCGCGAAAGGAAGCCCGACTCAAAAAGGCCTCCGTTAAAACGGGACGAGTCAAAAGACCCCTGCGTTAAAAAGGACCGACTCAAAAGGCTCCGCGTCAAAAGGGCCCGGCAATATAATTTCACGGCGAAAAAGCCTGAGATCAGGACTGGAAATCAGGAGAAAGAAAGAGATATGATCAGTGGTGTAACAAATTTTACTGCGCCCTGGTCATTGATCATGTATTTAATCATACCTGCCCCTGCCCTGCCCCACACAGAGTTGATGTATATATATATATATATATACATATATATATAGTTCTGTCAGAAGGACACGCACAAAAAGGCGAAGACAGAAATGCCCAAGTAAACTGGACCCCGGTCAAAAGGGACCGGCGACAAAAGGGTCCAAGTCAAAAGGGCCCCGCTGTCAAAAGTGCCCAAGTCAAAAGGTCCTCGCGACAAAAGGGTCCTATCTAAAAATGCCCGGTGAAAAAGGACACCGCATCAAAAGGGCACGGGTGAAGACTGTCCCGTGTCAAAAGTTCCCGAGTCGAAAGGGCCACGCTACAAAATGTCCCGAGTCAAAAGAGGCCCCGCGTTAAAAGAGGCCGTGTCAAAGAAGCCCCGCGTCAAAAGACCCCGGGATAAAAGGCTCGGTAAATACAATTCCACGGCTAAAGAGCCTGAGATCAAGAGTGGAAATCAGGAGAAAGAAAGATATATGACCACTTACGTAAGTATTTTTACTGTGCCCTGGATCGTTGAACATCTATTTACTCATAACATCCCCTGCCCAACGCATTTCAGCTGGTGAATATATATTCTATGCCAGAAGGGCGAGGACCGAAATGCCCGAGTCAAAAGAGCCCCGGGCGAAAGGGCCCCATGACAAAACTGCCCTAGTCAAAAACGGTCCCGCGTCTAAAGGGCTCGGCGATCAAAGGGGCCGAGTCAAAAGGGTCCAAGTCAAAACGGCCCCGAGTAGAAAGAGCCCGGGTAAGGATTCGGCGACAAATGAGCCCGCGTCAAAAGGGCGCCGTTTCAAAAGTGCCCTGGTCAAAAGGTCCGGAGTCAAAACGGCCGCGCACCAATACCGTTTGAGTCGAAAGTGCCACGCGTAAAATAGTCCCGACTGAAAAAGGCCCCGCGTCAAAAGGGCCCGGTTCCACGGCTAAAAAGCCTGAGATCAAAGCACGAGAGGAAATCGAGCATGCACAAGTGTATATTGTCCCTTTGGTAAGTTGATGGTTTTGTGCAAAAGAAGGAAAAATATCTGTAGTTATTAGTAGCAAATAGGAAATTTGAATGGTGATATAAGTTTTGTTTGGTTGTTGATTGTTCTGCAACAAATGCTATTACTTGTCATTCTCCATTAAAGTAAGCTTGCACTCCCGTCTTTCGGAGTCTGTGTTCTCGTTACTTTATATATTATTCATTTTCCCCTTAGTTCTAAAATTCGATTTCTAGCCCTAGATCAAAGTATAGTATGAAAAATATTCTGTGAAAGCGATTAGTTTAATTTTGCAGTCAGAAGGCACATGTGGAGCTGTATACATGGTTAGTGAAAAGTATTGGGACAGAACAATAATAACGACGTGCGTGGATGGAGGCAAAAAATGTTACAATTGGCATTATTGCATTGACTTGGAGTGGGGTCACCTTCGAACCGATCTTGAATTCCGCCATATTGCATATCACACAATATTATTAAATATAAAAGGTTATGTTTTTAGACTAACTTATATCTTAATATTCCTACAAATGAGAATGTGAACTCGTTTGTGACACATCATCTGTTTGGGACAGAGTATGCTCTGTTTTACAGGGTGTCCGATGTTTAAAAGTAAATTACAAACATTCAGTAAAGTGACATCAGCATCATCCCTATTTATCGTATGATCATACTTCAGGTCTCGTTTTATCACAATACAGCAGCCTTTTAAATGGTAAACTCCGCATAAAACATTGCGACAGCTAACGCCGTGCAGTTAGGCCACCAAATATACATCTTCTTATCACATAGTCGTGTCAGGTAAAGAGACCCCTCTCTCACCTCCTTTCTTCTCTTCCATACTAAAATTAGCTAACAACATGAGCGCAATTCTTATTTCAAACTATACATGTATTAGTATAGATAAAAAGAAATAACAAAAAAGAGACGAAACAAGATTCATAGGTTGATGTAGGGAGAAACTGAAACACCCATAATGAAAAATTGAAACCAATGAATGTCTATTACACAGAGATTCAGAAATGAGCAGAGAGAGAAAGAGAGAGAGAGAGAAGAGGAAAGGAGAGGAGAAGAAGAAAAAGTAACGGGAGAACAGATAAAACTGTGGAATTCAAACGTAGTAAGAAAATAACCTAACATTATAAAGTTCCGTTTGCAGAAATCCAACAGTAATATAGAAATAATGTTTGTTTTTACATAGTTTTTCAGAACTATTCGGATATATAGACGATCCTTTAAATATTTATTACGTTACTTTCATAATGGATAGCATACTCAATTTCAAGTAGAACTGTAGATCTCCGAAATACATCTAGGATATGTCAAAGGTTTAACACACATGCTTTGTTTCCGCGTGATTCGACTGCAAATTCGGTAGTGTTCGTTGGACGTAATGATCCAAAATACATTCTAATATACCCAGTAGAGAGCGTTGGTCATATCTTCCATTTCAGACTACTAATGCGAACTGAACGAAACGAAACGAAAAGAAAAGAGAAAGAAAGAAAAAAAGAGAAAATTGAAGAGTGCTATTTTATTGCTAAATATCTATCAGATATAACCTATATTAAAAGTCCAAACTGTATTGTAATGGAAAGCTACAAATGTTGGAAAGGAAAAGTTCATGTTTCTCATAGATGTAGCATCTTTCAAATTTCAACGTTAATAAAACACATTGAATTATAGGACGGGAACAAATATTGTGTCGAACTAGTAAAATAAAATTTTGTTTTCAAATAACCAGAGAGGTACTATTTTCTAGTCTTTTCCGAAGAGTTATCTGTTCCGAACATCCAGCATTGATTTCATCTCTTCCGAATATAACGTAATTTGCACAGAGAGAAAGAACACGGTAAGAGCTCATACGCATCATCGTTTCAGTCGTATGATGTTGGTTAGGTTATAGACCATCACTGGATCGAGGAATTTAAATCCGTAGTGAACCAGTAATTCGACTGAGATTCGGTAACCCAGAGGATAAAAAAGAGATTTTACTTATTTCCTTGCGTTTAAACAGTATTTCTGTCAGATATGACTAAGGCCGTTGATGTTATCCCCAGAGCACGAAAAACACGACGCCGACGTTAACAGTTAATTAGATTCCCCGGACCAGGCTTCTGCTCCGTTTTAACTTTGGAATATGAACTGCATGTATGTGTGAGAGGGAGAGAGGGAGAGAAGTGAAAGATGCAAAGACAGGGAAACGTCAAGAAAGAAAGAGAGAGGGACGGGACGAATATAAATATGAAGCATACTTACTATTGCAGTGTATGATATAGAACGCACACACTATTTACTCGAACTATCGCTAGTGATGCCTTGTAAGTTCTCCATCAGGAGATGAGTCTCTGTTTGCAGCCATTATTTTATGCGAAAAAATCATACTACCTGATGGAGTATCGAACCAAGATTTTTCATTTGGAAGTCTGACACGTTACCACTACATCACCGATTGCTTTAGCCAAACTTTGTTTAACAAATGGTGTAATGTTTCTTTCCGAGAACGATAACACGAAAATTGCATACTGCAGATCAATGATGTCTTTGGAATGTCCTGGTAATTCCTGTCCTCTTTCCCATCCAACATTCGTAAATCGTCTCTATCATGATACAGGTGTTTGCTTTCACATTGTTATGTATTGCCTGCCCAGTATGATAAGTCGATTCTTCACAATCACTATGCTACGAGGGTCATCCGGAAATTGGTACCCGTTTGTGCAATAAAGACAAAGCAGTACATATTAACAAATATACAGATTTTGATTGGAAAGAACATACTTTACACTACTTCTCCACATAATCACCAAGCAAATTTAGGCATTTGTTATACCGTGTGACGAGTTTTTGTATTCCAGCGTCATAGTCCTCCGCCACCAGCGTATTGAGATACGTAGTCACGCCTTCTTTAAGTTCGTCATCACTGTCAAATCTTTTTCCCGCCAGAAAGTCGAGACACATTAGGAAAATTTTCACAGAGTTCATCAATTGTGACGCGCCGATCGTTCCTCACTCATTCGTCTACTGACCTCAGCAGTTCGTCTGTAATGACAGATGGTCTCCCTGAACGCCCCTCGTCGTGTGTACTCCCCCTCCCCAGGTTGAAGTTGCGACACCAGCACCGAACAGACGACTCGTCCATCGCATTGTCTCCATACACCTCCTTTAATTGGGGATGAATTTCACAAGGTCGAACGTTTCGTTCATTAAGAAATTTAATCACGGCCCTCACTTCACAACTGGCGGGGTTCTCAATTCGTTTAATCATTATAAATGAGCACAAACATAACACAGGCACTGCTAGCATCACGCAACCTCGCACAGAGCAGGCAGACAAGCCACTGACGCGTTATGACCTTGCCCAGCGGCTTTCTGAGTCGTCAGCGCTTCAAGCGGCGCAAACGGGTATCACTTTCTGGATGGTTCTCGTAGATAGCAATATTATTCATAAGGCCATTGCGTTACCCCTACACTATCATGCCATCTAAAATTTCAAGCCGAATATTACTTTCTTTAGCCCTGATCTTTGGAACGAATCGGCTTCTTCCTGTAACGTTATTTGCAACAAAGTGCACAACAAAATTGATTTGTTCGACGGCCTAGAGAGAAATAAGTGCCCACTGATAAAAAAAAAAAAAACTTACAATCGAGCAATCGAGGAAAGAATGTGAAATTAAAACATATTTTGCAGTAAGTTCTCCGTGCAAGTTCAAAAGTAAGCAAATAATAATAATAATAATAATAATAATAATAATAATAATAATAATAATAATAATAATAATAATAATAATAATAATAATAATAACCTATATTATAAAATTGAAAGTAACTATGTGTGTGGCTCCTAATCTCTTGAACCACCCAACTGATCTCTATAAAGCTTTCAACATAGATAAGGTTCGGATCTGGGACTACTTTTGTCATTTCAGTTTGACGGTGCAACGTAGGGGCCGGTGACAGGGAGGAACATGTAAAAAAAAAACTGAAAATGAAAGTGGCTGTCTTTGTGACTTCATCACTCTTGAACCACCCGACCGATCTCAATTAAATTTTCAACACAGATCAGGTTCGGGCCTAAGATAGCATTTATCTATTTACTCTGACGATATAGCTTAGGGTTGTGGAGAGGGAGAAGTTAAAAAGTGTAAATAAAAGTTGATAACTCGCGAAACAAATGATCCATCACGATCAAATTTTCAACCTAGATGAAGTTCGAACTTGAGATGGTTTCTGTCATATCACTTGGACGTTGGAACTAAAGAGATGAAGAGGAGGAGCGACATTTAACAAAGAACGAAAAATTACTGGTATAAGTGGTGTATCTGTAATTTTTGGATTCGCTGAGATTAATAGTGACACATCTGATGCTGTTTAAACCCAAATTCAGTTCCTCTAGTGGGAGGAGGGAGAGACATAAAAATGATCGAAATAACCAATATCAGTGTCGAATTCACAGTTTTCCGGCTCGCTGAGATCAACAATGACACTGCAGATGCCGTGCCCCACAACATAGGGATGGGAGAGGATATAAAAAACACAACGAAAATGGCCGATATCAAAGAGAGCTTTAGTAACACGAAATAGTGACTGAGTAACGGACCATATTAATATTTTTTCTCAATTTAACCCAATGAAGCGGGTAATTAATGCTAATAATAATAATAATAATAATAATAATAATAATAATAATAATAATAATAATAATAATAATAATAATAATAATAATAATAATAATAGACTACTATAGTGTGAATGTACACATTTATTATTATTATTATTATTATTATTATTATTATTATTATTATTATTATTATTATTATTATTATTATTATTATTATTATTCCCGTACTTTTGAACTTGCACGACGAAATTACTGAAAATATGTTTTATTTCTGTAATTTTTCCTGGATTGTATGCATTTCCTTCATTTATTAGTGGGCACTAATTTCTCTCTAGGCCGTCGAATAAATCAATTTCGTTGTGCACTTTAATTCGTTCCAAAGATCACACCTAAAGTAAGTAATATTTGGCTTCTAATTTCAGGTGGCATGAAAGTGTTCGGGTAACGCAGTGGCTTTATGCATAATACAGCTATCTAACATAGGTCCAAATCTTATTCACGTCAAAGTTAATATTTTTACAATGTGATTGTGAAGAATCGACTTATCATACTGGACAAACATTACGTAAGAATATGAAAGCAAACACCTGTATCATGATAGAGACGATTTACGAATGTTGGTTGGGAAAGGGCAAGGGAATTACCAGGACATTCCAAAGACATCATTGATCTGCAGTATGAACTTTTCGTGTTGTCGTTCTCAGAAAGAAACACTACACCATTTGTTAAACAAAGTTTGCACGGCGTTAGCTGTCGCAATGTTTTTGAATCGGAGTGTACCATTTACACTTCCCTATTTTGTCCCTGAAGTGAGAAATTTTGAGTGAAATCAGAATTTTTTTCTGATTTTTAAATTTTTTTAGTCCCTTTGGAGCCCCGTGTAAACGTAGACATCTTAAAATCAACTGCAAAATACTATATGTGTGTACAAAATTTCAATTTTCTATCTTGAATAGTAAGGGCAGGAAAAGTATTTCATTTATCAGTAATCCCCACAGTGCCCCAGACTACCGCAAAAGACCCTGATGGCAGGTAAAAAATTTCCTGAGACATCCGTGTTTATTCTAGGATCATGGTTTGCCATCATTTTCTTGAGAATAGAACTACCTTTCAAACGGCATTATTCACATGTCTCTATCATGTATCTAACGCGGGAAAATCGCGAAGAAAGAAATTTTTCATCAAAATATCCTTTTAAAATTATGCCGCTCTGGACCCCTCTGTTTTAACGCAGAGATCTGAAAGAAATCTGATAAATACTATTCGGTGGAGTGAATATTTGTCCAAATTTCAATCTTCTAAGTGCAAAACTAAGCCTGCCATATATATATATATATATATATATATATATATATATATATATATATATATATATATATATATATATATATATATATCCATAATACCCCAGATTCCCGTATAAAACAGGATCTTGTGTAGAAGTTTCCTTGAGACATCCCTATTTATCCTAGAATCGTGGGTCGTACATAATTCTCTTCAGAACTGGCTTTCAAACGATACCATTCACATGTCTCCATCGTGTATCTAAGGCGTGAAAATCGCGAAAAAAAAGAGATTTTTTGATTAAAAATATTTTTTACCTTTTTGCCCCTATGGACCCCCTGTGTTAACGCAGAGATCACCTGAAAAAATCTGATAAATTTTGTTCGGTGGACTGCATGTTTGTGCAAAATTTCAATCTTCTAGTTGCAAAAGGAAATCCGCCAAAAAATAAAAAAGAAATAAATATCGGCCTAGTAAAAAAATATTTTTTAAAGTTTTGACGTCATCACTTCCTATGTCTCGACGCAGAAAGGCGTGAAACCATACTTAACGTATTCTACAATGCTTCTAGGCTTGGAAAACAGAAAACCCAAAGTAAAAAGCTTTATTTGTTCTTTTTAAATCGAATAATGAAGACACTCATTTAGTAGCTAAAACATATTAACAATCCACAAGAACTGTCACTTGTTGAAACCTTCTTATCGAATTATGAATGGATTTCAGGTGCTGTACTCAACAAACGAAAGTCAAGCCTGATGTGTGCAAACACAGACCAACTCATGGCAGACACGTAGGCTACAACTT
The DNA here is from genome assembly GCF_964235325.1 of Thermobia domestica. NCBI lineage: Eukaryota > Metazoa > Arthropoda > Insecta > Zygentoma > Lepismatidae > Thermobia > Thermobia domestica. Next base: position 235,300,381 of record NC_137460.1, read on the forward strand.
TCGTGCCACAACATGCACTGTGGTAGTGGTTGTCCTTATTCATCAAAGTAAAGCCCGCCATGTAACTCTTGCAGGCCGAGTATACCTTTTAAATGTTTTTATATTCAGTCGTCTTTGGTTCCATACAAAACTATTTTCCTGCCAAAGAAATATCTCAGTATCATACGGAAACGGGACTGACTTCATCGAGGGACTCGAGGGAGTCGAGGGAGTCGAGGGAGTCGAGGGAGTAAAAATAATTACTAGAGGGAGTCGAGAAAGTAAAAATATTAACTCGACGGAGTAAAAATATTCACTCGAGGGAGTAAAAATATTCACTCTAGGGAGTCGAGGGAGTAAAAATTTTCACTCGAGGAAGTAAAAATATTCACTCGAGGGAGTCCAGGGAATAAAAATATTCACTCGAGGGAGTCGAGGGAGTAAAAATATTCACTCCAGGGAGTCGACGGAGTAAAAACATTCACTCGAGGGAGTCGAGGGAGTAAAAATATCCACTCGAGGGAGTCGAGGGAGTAAAAATATCCACTCGAGGGAGCCGAAAGAGTAAAAATATTCACTCGAGGGAGTCGAGGGAGTAAAAATATTCACTCGAGGGAGTCGAGGGAGTAAAAATATTCACTCGAGGGAGTCGAGGAAGTAAAAATATTCACTCGATAGAGTCGAGGGAGTAAAAATATTCACTCGAGGGAGTCGAGGGAGTAAAAATATACACTCGAGGGAGTCGAGGGAGTAAGAATATACACTCGAGGGAGTCGAGGGAGTAAAAATATACACTCGAGGGAGTCGAGGGAGTAAAAATATTCACTCGAGGGAGTCGAGGGAGTAAAAATATCCACTCGAGGGAGTCGAGGGAGTAAAAATATCCACTCGAGGGAGCCGAAAGAGTAAAAATATTCACTCGAGGGAGTCGAGGGAGTAAAAATATTCACTCGAGGGAGTCGAGGGAGTAAAAATATTCACTCGAGGGAGTCGAGGGAGTAAAAATATTCACTCGATAAAGTCGACGGAGTAAAAATATTCACTCGAGGTAGTCGAGGGAGTAAAAATATTCACTCGAGGGAGTCGAGGAAGTAAAAATATTCACTCGAGGGAGTCGAGGGAGTAAAAATATACACTCGAGGGAGTCGAGGGAGTAAAAATATACACTCGAGGGAGTCGAGGGAGTAAAAATATTCACTCGAGGGAGTCGAGGGAGTAAAAATATTCACTCTAGGGATTCGAGGGAGTAAAAATTTTCACTCGAGGGAGTAAAAATATTCACTCGAGGGAGTCGAGGGAGTAAAAATATTCACTCGAGGGAGTCGACGGAGTAAAAACATTCACTCGAGGGAGCCGAAAGAGTAAAAATATTCACTCGAGGGAGTCGAGGGAGTAAAAATATTCACTCTAGGGATTCGAGGGAGTAAAAATTTTCACTCGAGGGAGTAAAAATATTCACTCGAGGGAGTCGAGGGAGTAAAAATATCCACTCGAGGGAGTCGAGGGAGTAAAAATATCCACTCGAGGGAGCCGAAAGAGTAAAAATATTCACTCGAGGGAGTCGAGGGAGTAAAAATATTCACTCGAGGGAGTCGAGGGAGTAAAAATATTCACTCGAGGGAGTCGAGGAAGTAAAAATATTCACTCGATAGAGTCGAGGGAGTAAAAATATTCACTCGAGGGAGTCGTGGGAGTAAAAATATACACTCGAGGGAGTCGAGGGAGTAAGAATATACACTCGAGGGAGTCGAGGGAGTAAAAATATACACTCGAGGGAGTCGAGGGAGTAAAAATATTCACTCGAGGGAGTCGAGGGAGTAAAAATATCCACTCGAGGGAGTCGAGGGAGTAAAAATATCCACTCGAGGGAGCCGAAAGAGTAAAAATATTCACTCGAGGGAGTCGAGGGAGTAAAAATATTCACTCGAGGGAGTCGAGGGAGTAAAAATATTCACTCGATAGAGTCGAAGGAGTAAAAATATTCACTCGAGGGAGTCGAGGGAGTAAAAATATCCACTCGAGGGAGTCGAGGGAGTAAAAATATCCACTCGAGGGAGCCGAAAGAGTAAAAATATTCACTCGAGGGAGTCGAGGGAGTAAAAATATTCACTCGAGGGAGTCGAGGGAGTAAAAATATTCACTCGATAGAGTCGAGGGAGTAAAAATATTCACTCGAGGGAGTCGAGGGAGTAAAAATATTCACTCGAGGGAGTCGAGGGAGTAAAAATATACACTAGAGGGAGTCGAGGGAGTAAAAATATACACTCGAGGGAGTCGAGGGAGTAAAAATATACACTCGAGGGAGTCGAGGGAGTAAAAATATTCACTCGAGGGAGTCGAGGGAGTAAAAATATTCACTCTAGGGATTCGAGGGAGTAAAAATTTTCACTCGAGGGAGTAAAAATATTCACTCGAGGGAGTCGAGGGAGTAAAAATATTCACTCGAGGGAGTCGACGAAGTAAAAACATTCACTCGAGGGAGCCGAAAGAGTAAAAATATTCACTCGAGGGAGTCGAGGGAGTAAAAATATTCACTCTAGGGATTCGAGGGAGTAAAAATTTTCACTCGAGGGAGTAAAAATATTCACTCGAGGGAGTCGAGGGAGTAAAAATATCCACTCGAGGGAGTCGAGGGAGTAAAAATATCCACTAGAGGGAGCGGAAAGAGTAAAAATATTCACTCGAGGGAGTCGAGGGAGTAAAAATATTCACTCGAGGGAGTCGAGGGAGTAAAAATATTCACTCGAGGGAGTCGAGGGAGTAAAAATATTCTCTCGAGGGAGTCGAGGGAGTAAAAATATTCACTCGAGGGAGTCGAGGGAGTAAAAATATTCACTCTAGGGATTCGAGGGAGTAAAAATTTTCACTCGAGGGAGTAAAAATATTCACTCGAGGGAGTCGAGGGAGTAAAAATATTCACTCGAGGGAGTCGACGGAGTAAAAACATTCACTCGAGGGAGCCGAAAGAGTAAAAATATTCACTCGAGGGAGTTGAGGGAGTAAAAATATTCACTCTAGGGATTCGAAGGAGTAAAAATTTTCACTCGAGGGAGTAAAAATATTCACTCGAGGGAGTCGACGGAGTAAAAATATCCACTCGAGGGAGTCGAGGGAGTAAAAATATCCACTAGAGGGAGCGGAAAGAGTAAAAATATTCACTCGAGGGAGTCGAGGGAGTAAAAATATTCACTCGAGGGAGTCGAGGGAGTAAAAATATTCTCTCGAGGGAGTCGAGGAAGTAAAAATATTCACTCGATAGAGTCGAGGGAGTAAAAATATTCACTCGAGGGAGTCGTGGGAGTAAAAATATACACTCGAGGGAGTCGAGGGAGTAAAAATATTCACTCGAGGGAGTCGAGGGAGTAAAAATATACACTCGAGGGAGTCGAGGGAGTAAAAATATTCACTCGAGGGAGTCGAGGGAGTAAAAATATTCACTCGATAGAGTCGAGGGAGTAAAAATATTCACTCGAGGGAGTCGAGGGAGTAAAAATATTCACTCGAGGGAGTCGAAGGAGTAAAAATATACACTCGAGGGAGTCGAGGGAGTAAAAATATACACTCGAGGGAGTCGAGGGAGTAAAAATATACACTCGAGGGAGTCGAGGGAGTAAAAATATTCACTCGAGGGAGTCGAGGGAGTAAAAATATTCACTCTAGGGATTCGAGGGAGTAAAAATTTTCACTCGAGGGAGTAAAAATATTCACTCGAGGGAGTCGAGGGAGTAAAAATATTCACTCGAGGGAGTCGACGGAGTAAAAACATTCACTCGAGGGAGCCGAAAGAGTAAAAATTTTCACTCGAGGGAGTCGAGGGAGTAAAAATATTCACTCTAGGGATTCGAGGGAGTAAAAATTTTCACTCGAGGGAGTAAAAATATTCACTCGAGGGAGTCGAGGGAGTAAAAATATCCACTCGAGGGAGTCCAGGGAGTAAAAATATCCACTCGAGGGAGCCGAAAGAGTAAAAATATTCACTCGAGGGAGTCGAGGGAGTAAAAATATTCACTCGAGGGAGTCGAGGGAGTAAAAATATTCACTCGAAGGAGTCGAGGGAGTAAAAATATACACTCGAGGGAGTCGAGGGAGTAAAAATATACACTCGAGGGATTCGAGGGAGTAAAAATTTTCACTCGAGGGAGTAAAAATATTCACTCGAGGGAGTCGAGGGAGTAAAAATATACACTCGAGGGAGTCGAGGGAGTAAAAATATCCACTCGAGGGAGCCGAAAGAGTAAAAATATTCACTCGAGGGAGTCGAGGGAGTAAAAATATTCACTCGAGGGAGTCGAGGGAGTAAAAATATTCACTCGAGGGAGTCGAGGGAGTAAAAATATTCACTCGATAGAGTCGAAGGAGTAAAAATATTCACTCGAGGGAGTCGAGGGAGTAAAAATATCCACTCGAGGGAGTCGAGGGAGTAAAAATATCCACTCGAGGGAGCCGAAAGAGTAAAAATATTCACTCGAGGGAGTCGAGGGAGTAAAAATATTCACTCGAGGGAGTCGAGGGAGTAAAAATATTCACTCGATAGAGTCGAGGGAGTAAAAATATTCACTCGAGGGAGTCGAGGGAGTAAAAATATTCACTCGAGGGAGTCGAGGGAGTAAAAATATACACTAGAGGGAGTCGAGGGAGTAAAAATATACACTCGAGGGAGTCGAGGGAGTAAAAATATACACTCGAGGGAGTCGAGGGAGTAAAAATATTCACTCGAGGGAGTCGAGGGAGTAAAAATATTCACTCTAGGGATTCGAGGGAGTAAAAATTTTCACTCGAGGGAGTAAAAATATTCACTCGAGGGAGTCGAGGGAGTAAAAATATTCACTCGAGGGAGTCGACGAAGTAAAAACATTCACTCGAGGGAGCCGAAAGAGTAAAAATATTCACTCGAGGGAGTCGAGGGAGTAAAAATATTCACTCTAGGGATTCGAGGGAGTAAAAATTTTCACTCGAGGGAGTAAAAATATTCACTCGAGGGAGTCGAGGGAGTAAAAATATCCACTCGAGGGAGTCGAGGGAGTAAAAATATCCACTAGAGGGAGCGGAAAGAGTAAAAATATTCACTCGAGGGAGTCGAGGGAGTAAAAATATTCACTCGAGGGAGTCGAGGGAGTAAAAATATTCACTCGAGGGAGTCGAGGGAGTAAAAATATTCTCTCGAGGGAGTCGAGGGAGTAAAAATATTCACTCGATAGAGTCGAGGGAGTAAAAATATTCACTCGAGGGAGTCAAGGGAGAAAAAATATTCACTCGAGGGAGTCGTGGGAGTAAAAATATTCACTCGAGGGAGTCGAGGGAGTAAAAATATACACTCGAGGGAGTCGAGGGAGTAAAAATATACACTCGAGGGAGTCGAGGGAGTAAAAATATACACTCGAGGGAGTCGAGGGAGTAAAAATATACACTCGAGGGAGTCGAGGGAGTAAAAATATACACTCGAGGGAGTCGAGGGAGTAAAAATATTCACTCGAGGGAGTCGAGGGAGTAAAAATATCCACTCGAGGGAGTCGAGGGAGTAAAAATATCCACTCGAGGGAGCCGAAAGAGTAAAAATATTCACTCGAGGGAGTCGAGGGAGTAAAAATATTCACTCGAGGGAGTCGAGGGAGTAAAAATATTCACTCGAGGGAGTCGAGGGAGTAAAAATATTCACTCGAGGGAGTCGAGGGAGTAAAAATATTCACTCGATAAAGTCGAGGGAGTAAAAATATTCACTCGAGGTAGTCGAGGGAGTAAAAATATTCACTCGAGGGAGTCGAGGGAGTAAAAATATACACTCGAGGGAGTCGAGGGAGTAAAAATATACACTCGAGGGAGTCGAGGGAGTAAAAATATACACTCGAGGGAGTCGAGGGAGTAAAAATATTCACTCGAGGGAGTCGAGGGAGTAAAAATATTCACTCTAGGGATTCGAGGGAGTAAAAATTTTCACTCGAGGGAGTAAAAATATTCACTCGAGGGAGTCGAGGGAGTAAAAATATTCACTCGAGGGAGTCGAGGGAGTAAAAATATTCACTCGAGGGAGCCGAAAGAGTAAAAATATTCACTCGAGGGAGTCGAGGGAGTAAAAATATTCACTCTAGGGATTCGAGGGAGTAAAAATTTTCACTCGAGGGAGTAAAAATATTCACTCGAGGGAGTCGAGGGAGTAAAAATATTCACTCGAGAAAGTCGAGTGAGTAAAAATATTCACTCGAGGGAGTCGAGGGAGTAAAAATATTCACTCGTGGGAGTCGAGGGAGTAAAAATATTCACTCGAGAAAGTCGAGTGAGTAAAAATATTCACTCGAGGGGGACGAGGGAGTAAAAACATTCACTCGAGGGAGTCGAGGGACTAAAAATATTCACTCTAGGGATTCGAGGGAGTAGAATATTCACTCGAGGGAGTCGAGGGAGTAAAAATTTTCACTCGAGGGAGTCGACGTAGAAAAATGTTCACTCGAGGAAGTAAAAATAGTCACTCGAGGGTGTAAAATTTTTCATCAGAGGGAGTAAAAATATTCACTCGAGGGAGTCGACGGAGAAAAATGTTCACTCGAGTGAGTATAAATAGTCACTCGAGGGAGTCGAGGGAGTAAAAATATTCACTCGGGGGTGTCGAGGGAGTAAAAATATTCACTCGAGGGAGTCGAGGGAGTAAAAATATTCACTCGAGGGAGCAGAAATATTCACTTGAGGGAGTCAAGGGAGTAAAAATATTCATTCGAGGGAGTCGAGGCAGTTAAAATATAGTCTCGAACGAGTAGAGGGAGTAAAAATATTCACTCGAGGGAGTTGAGGGATTAAAAATATTCATTCGAGGGAGTCGAGGGAGTAAAAATATTCACTCGAGGGAGTCGAGGGAGTAGAAATATTTACTCGAAAGAGTAAAAATATTCAATCTATGGATTCGAGGGAGTAAAAATTTTCACTCGAGGGAGTAAAAATTTTCACTCGAGAGAGTAAAAATATTCACTCGAGGGAGTCGAGGGAGTAAAAATTTTTATCCGAGGGAGTCGAGGGAGTAAAAATATTCACTCTAGGGAGTCGAGGGAGTAAAAATATTCACTCGAGGGGGTCGAGGGAGTAAAAGATTGAGTCTAGGGAGTCGAGGGAGTAAAAATATTCACTCGAGGGAGTCGAGGGAGTAAAAATATTCACTCGAGGGAGTCGAGGGAGTAAAAATATTCACTCGAGGGAGTCGAGGGAGTAAAAATATTCACTCGAGGGGGTCGAGGGAGTAAAAATATTCACTCGAGGCTGTCGAGGGAATAGAAATATTCACTCGAGGGAGTAAAAATATTCATTCGAGGGAGTCGAGGCTGTAAAAATATAGACTCGAACGAGTAGAGGGAGTAAAAATATTCACTGGAGGGAGTAGAGGGATTATAAATATTCTCTCGAGGGAGTAAGAATATGCACTCGGGGCAGTCGTGTGAGTAAAAATATTCACTCGAGGGAGTCGAGGGAGTAAAAATATTCACTCGAGGGAGTCGACGTAGAAAAATGTTCACTCGAGGCAGTAAAAATAGTCACTCGAGGAAGTCGAGGGAGTAAAATTTTTCATCCAAGGGAGTAAAAATATTCACTCGAAGGAGTCGACGGAGAAAAATGTTCACTCGAGGGAGTAAAAATAGTCACTCGAGGGAGTCGAGGGAGTAAAAATATTCACTCGAGGGAGTCGAAGGAGTAAAAATATACACTCGAGGGAGTCGAGGGAGTAAAAATATACACTCGAGGGAGTCGAGGGAGTAAAAATATACACTCGAGGGAGTCGAGGGAGTAAAAATATTCACTCGAGGGAGTCGAGGGAGTAAAAATATTCACTCTAGGGATTCGAGGGAGTAAAAATTTTCACTCGAGGGAGTAAAAATATTCACTCGAGGGAGTCGAGGGAGTAAAAATATTCACTCGAGGGAGTCGACGGAGTAAAAACATTCACTCGAGGGAGCCGAAAGAGTAAAAATTTTCACTCGAGGGAGTCGAGGGAGTAAAAATATTCACTCTAGGGATTCGAGGGAGTAAAAATTTTCACTCGAGGGAGTAAAAATATTCACTCGAGGGAGTCGAGGGAGTAAAAATATCCACTCGAGGGAGTCCAGGGAGTAAAAATATCCACTCGAGGGAGCCGAAAGAGTAAAAATATTCACTCGAGGGAGTCGAGGGAGTAAAAATATTCACTCGAGGGAGTCGAGGGAGTAAAAATATTCACTCGAAGGAGTCGAGGGAGTAAAAATATACACTCGAGGGAGTCGAGGGAGTAAAAATATACACTCGAGGGAGTCGAGGGAGTAAAAATATACACTCGAGGGAGTCGAGGGAGTAAAAATATTCACTCGATAGAGTCGAGGGAGTAAAAATATACACTCGAGGGAGTCGAGGGAGTAAAAATATTCACTCGAGGGAGTCGAGGGAGTAAAAATATACACTAGAGGGAGTCGAGGGAGTAAAAATATACACTCGAGGGAGTCGAGGGAGTAAAAATATACACTCGAGGGAGTCGAGGGAGTAAAAATATTCACTCGAGGGAGTCGAGGGAGTAAAAATATTCACTCTAGGGATTCGAGGGAGTAAAAATTTTCACTCGAGGGAGTAAAAATATTCACTCGAGGGAGTCGAGGGAGTAAAAATATTCACTCGAGGGAGTCGACGAAGTAAAAACATTCACTCGAGGGAGCCGAAAGAGTAAAAATATTCACTCGAGGGAGTCGAGGGAGTAAAAATATTCACTCTAGGGATTCGAGGGAGTAAAAATTTTCACTCAAGGGAGTAAAAATATTCACTCGAGAAAGTCGAGGGAGTAAAAATATCCACTCGAGGGAGTCGAGGGAGTAAAAATATCCACTAGAGGGAGCGGAAAGAGTAAAAATATTCACTCGAGGGAGTCGAGGGAGTAAAAATATTCACTCGAGGGAGTCGAGGGAGTAAAAATATTCACTCGAGGGAGTCGAGGGAGTAAAAATATTCTCTCGAGGGAGTCGAGGGAGTAAAAATATTCACTCGATAGAGTCGAGGGAGTAAAAATATTCACTCGAGGGAGTCAAGGGAGAAAAAATATTCACTCGAGGGAGTCGTGGGAGTAAAAATATTCACTCGAGGGAGTCGAGGGAGTAAAAATATACACTCGAGGGAGTCGAGGGAGTAAAAATATACACTCGAGGGAGTCGAGGGAGTAAAAATATACACTCGAGGGAGTCGAGGGAGTAAAAATATACACTCGAGGGAGTCGAGGGAGTAAAAATATACACTCGAGGGAGTCGAGGGAGTAAAAATATACACTCGAGGGAGTCGAGGGAGTAAAAATATACACTCGAGGGAGTCGAGGGAGTAAAAATATTCACTCGAGGGAGTCGAGGGAGTAAAAATATCCACTCGAGGGAGTCGAGGGAGTAAAAATATCCACTCGAGGGAGCCGAAAGAGTAAAAATATTCACTCGAGGGAGTCGAGGGAGTAAAAATATTCACTCGAGGGAGTCGAGGGAGTAAAAATATTCACTCGAGGGAGTCGAGGGAGTAAAAATATTCACTCGAGGGAGTCGAGGGAGTAAAAATATTCACTCGATAAAGTCGAGGGAGTAAAAATATTCACTCGAGGTAGTCGAGGGAGTAAAAATATTCACTCGAGGGAGTCGAGGGAGTAAAAATATACACTCGAGGGAGTCGAGGGAGTAAAAATATACACTCGAGGGAGTCGAGGGAGTAAAAATATACACTCGAGGGAGTCGAGGGAGTAAAAATATTCACTCGAGGGAGTCGAGGGAGTAAAAATATTCACTCTAGGGATTCGAGGGAGTAAAAATTTTCACTCGAGGGAGTAAAAATATTCACTCGAGGGAGTCGAGGGAGTAAAAATATTCACTCGAGGGAGTCGAGGGAGTAAAAATATTCACTCGAGGGAGCCGAAAGAGTAAAAATATTCACTCGAGGGAGTCGAGGGAGTAAAAATATTCACTCTAGGGATTCGAGGGAGTAAAAATTTTCACTCGAGGGAGTAAAAATATTCACTCGAGGGAGTCGAGGGAGTAAAAATATTCACTCGAGAAAGTCGAGTGAGTAAAAATATTCACTCGAGGGAGTCGAGGGAGTAAAAATATTCACTCGTGGGAGTCGAGGGAGTAAAAATATTCACTCGAGAAAGTCGAGTGAGTAAAAATATTCACTCGAGGGGGACGAGGGAATAAAAACATTCACTCGAGGGAGTCGAGGGACTAAAAATATTCACTCTAGGGATTCGAGGGAGTAGAATATTCACTCGAGGGAGTCGAGGGAGTAAAAATTTTCACTCGAGGGAGTCGACGTAGAAAAATGTTCACTCGAGGAAGTAAAAATAGTCACTCGAGGGTGTAAAATTTTTCATCAGAGGGAGTAAAAATATTCACTCGAGGGAGTCGAGGGAGTAAAAATATACACTCGAGGGAGTCGAGGGAGTAAAAATATACACTCGAGGGAGTCGAGGGAGTAAAAATATACACTCGAGGGAGTCGAGGGAGTAAAAATATTCACTCGAGGGAGTCGAGGGAGTAAAAATATTCACTCGAGGGAGTCGAGGGAGTAAAAATATACACTAGAGGGAGTCGAGGGAGTAAAAATATACACTCGAGGGAGTCGAGGGAGTAAAAATATACACTCGAGGGAGTCGAGGGAGTAAAAATATTCACTCGAGGGAGTCGAGGGAGTAAAAATATTCACTCGAGGGAGTCGAGGGAGTAAAAATATTCACTCGAGGGAGTCGAGGGAGTAAAAATATACACTAGAGGGAGTCGAGGGAGTAAAAATATACACTCGAGGGAGTCGAGGGAGTAAAAATATACACTCGAGGGAGTCGAGGGAGTAAAAATATTCACTCGAGGGAGTCGAGGGAGTAAAAATATTCACTCTAGGGATTCGAGGGAGTAAAAATTTTCACTCGAGGGAGTAAAAATATTCACTCGAGGGAGTCGAGGGAGTAAAAATATTCACTCGAGGGAGTCGACGAAGTAAAAACATTCACTCGAGGGAGCCGAAAGAGTAAAAATATTCACTCGAGGGAGTCGAGGGAGTAAAAATATTCACTCTAGGGATTCGAGGGAGTAAAAATTTTCACTCAAGGGAGTAAAAATATTCACTCGAGAAAGTCGAGGGAGTAAAAATATCCACTCGAGGGAGTCGAGGGAGTAAAAATATCCACTAGAGGGAGCGGAAAGAGTAAAAATATTCACTCGAGGGAGTCGAGGGAGTAAAAATATTCACTCGAGGGAGTCGAGGGAGTAAAAATATTCACTCGAGGGAGTCGAGGGAGTAAAAATATTCTCTCGAGGGAGTCGAGGGAGTAAAAATATTCACTCGATAGAGTCGAGGGAGTAAAAATATTCACTCGAGGGAGTCAAGGGAGAAAAAATATTCACTCGAGGGAGTCGTGGGAGTAAAAATATTCACTCGAGGGAGTCGAGGGAGTAAAAATATACACTCGAGGGAGTCGAGGGAGTAAAAATATACACTCGAGGGAGTCGAGGGAGTAAAAATATACACTCGAGGGAGTAGAGGGAGTAAAAATATACACTCGAGGGAGTCGAGGGAGTAAAAATATACACTCGAGGGAGTCGAGGGAGTAAAAATATACACTCGAGGGAGTCGAGGGAGTAAAAATATACACTCGAGGGAGTCGAGGGAGTAAAAATATTCACTCGAGGGAGTCGAGGGAGTAAAAATATCCACTCGAGGGAGTCGAGGGAGTAAAAATATCCACTCGAGGGAGCCGAAAGAGTAAAAATATTCACTCGAGGGAGTCGAGGGAGTAAAAATATTCACTCGAGGGAGTCGAGGGAGTAAAAATATTCACTCGAGGGAGTCGAGGGAGTAAAAATATTCACTCGAGGGAGTCGAGGGAGTAAAAATATTCACTCGATAAAGTCGAGGGAGTAAAAATATTCACTCGAGGTAGTCGAGGGAGTAAAAATATTCACTCGAGGGAGTCGAGGGAGTAAAAATATACACTCGAGGGAGTCGAGGGAGTAAAAATATACACTCGAGGGAGTCGAGGGAGTAAAAATATACACTCGAGGGAGTCGAGGGAGTAAAAATATTCACTCGAGGGAGTCGAGGGAGTAAAAATATTCACTCTAGGGATTCGAGGGAGTAAAAATTTTCACTCGAGGGAGTAAAAATATTCACTCGAGGGAGTCGAGGGAGTAAAAATATTCACTCGAGGGAGTCGAGGGAGTAAAAATATTCACTCGAGGGAGCCGAAAGAGTAAAAATATTCACTCGAGGGAGTCGAGGGAGTAAAAATATTCACTCTAGGGATTCGAGGGAGTAAAAATTTTCACTCGAGGGAGTAAAAATATTCACTCGAGGGAGTCGAGGGAGTAAAAATATTCACTCGAGAAAGTCGAGTGAGTAAAAATATTCACTCGAGGGAGTCGAGGGAGTAAAAATATTCACTCGTGGGAGTCGAGGGAGTAAAAATATTCACTCGAGAAAGTCGAGTGAGTAAAAATATTCACTCGAGGGGGACGAGGGAATAAAAACATTCACTCGAGGGAGTCGAGGGACTAAAAATATTCACTCTAGGGATTCGAGGGAGTAGAATATTCACTCGAGGGAGTCGAGGGAGTAAAAATTTTCACTCGAGGGAGTCGACGTAGAAAAATGTTCACTCGAGGAAGTAAAAATAGTCACTCGAGGGTGTAAAATTTTTCATCAGAGGGAGTAAAAATATTCACTCGAGGGAGTCGAGGGAGTAAAAATATACACTCGAGGGAGTCGAGGGAGTAAAAATATACACTCGAGGGAGTCGAGGGAGTAAAAATATACACTCGAGGGAGTCGAGGGAGTAAAAATATTCACTCGAGGGAGTCGAGGGAGTAAAAATATTCACTCGAGGGAGTCGAGGGAGTAAAAATATACACTAGAGGGAGTCGAGGGAGTAAAAATATACACTCGAGGGAGTCGAGGGAGTAAAAATATACACTCGAGGGAGTCGAGGGAGTAAAAATATTCACTCGAGGGAGTCGAGGGAGTAAAAATATTCACTCGAGGGAGTCGAGGGAGTAAAAATATTCACTCGAGGGAGTCGAGGGAGTAAAAATATACACTAGAGGGAGTCGAGGGAGTAAAAATATACACTCGAGGGAGTCGAGGGAGTAAAAATATACACTCGAGGGAGTCGAGGGAGTAAAAATATTCACTCGAGGGAGTCGAGGGAGTAAAAATATTCACTCTAGGGATTCGAGGGAGTAAAAATTTTCACTCGAGGGAGTAAAAATATTCACTCGAGGGAGTCGAGGGAGTAAAAATATTCACTCGAGGGAGTCGACGAAGTAAAAACATTCACTCGAGGGAGCCGAAAGAGTAAAAATATTCACTCGAGGGAGTCGAGGGAGTAAAAATATTCACTCTAGGGATTCGAGGGAGTAAAAATTTTCACTCAAGGGAGTAAAAATATTCACTCGAGAAAGTCGAGGGAGTAAAAATATCCACTCGAGGGAGTCGAGGGAGTAAAAATATCCACTAGAGGGAGCGGAAAGAGTAAAAATATTCACTCGAGGGAGTCGAGGGAGTAAAAATATTCACTCGAGGGAGTCGAGGGAGTAAAAATATTCACTCGAGGGAGTCGAGGGAGTAAAAATATTCTCTCGAGGGAGTCGAGGGAGTAAAAATATTCACTCGATAGAGTCGAGGGAGTAAAAATATTCACTCGAGGGAGTCAAGGGAGAAAAAATATTCACTCGAGGGAGTCGTGGGAGTAAAAATATTCACTCGAGGGAGTCGAGGGAGTAAAAATATACACTCGAGGGAGTCGAGGGAGTAAAAATATACACTCGAGGGAGTCGAGGGAGTAAAAATATACACTCGAGGGAGTCGAGGGAGTAAAAATATTCACTCGATAGAGTCGAGGGAGTAAAAATATACACTCGAGGGAGTCGAGGGAGTAAAAATATTCACTCGAGGGAGTCGAGGGAGTAAAAATATACACTAGAGGGAGTCGAGGGAGTAAAAATATACACTCGAGGGAGTCGAGGGAGTAAAAATATACACTCGAGGGAGTCGAGGGAGTAAAAATATTCACTCGAGGGAGTCGAGGGAGTAAAAATATTCACTCTAGGGATTCGAGGGAGTAAAAATTTTCACTCGAGGGAGTAAAAATATTCACTCGAGGGAGTCGAGGGAGTAAAAATATTCACTCGAGGGAGTCGACGAAGTAAAAACATTCACTCGAGGGAGCCGAAAGAGTAAAAATATTCACTCGAGGGAGTCGAGGGAGTAAAAATATTCACTCTAGGGATTCGAGGGAGTAAAAATTTTCACTCAAGGGAGTAAAAATATTCACTCGAGAAAGTCGAGGGAGTAAAAATATCCACTCGAGGGAGTCGAGGGAGTAAAAATATCCACTAGAGGGAGCGGAAAGAGTAAAAATATTCACTCGAGGGAGTCGAGGGAGTAAAAATATTCACTCGAGGGAGTCGAGGGAGTAAAAATATTCACTCGAGGGAGTCGAGGGAGTAAAAATATTCTCTCGAGGGAGTCGAGGGAGTAAAAATATTCACTCGATAGAGTCGAGGGAGTAAAAATATTCACTCGAGGGAGTCAAGGGAGAAAAAATATTCACTCGAGGGAGTCGTGGGAGTAAAAATATTCACTCGAGGGAGTCGAGGGAGTAAAAATATACACTCGAGGGAGTCGAGGGAGTAAAAATATACACTCGAGGGAGTCGAGGGAGTAAAAATATACACTCGAGGGAGTCGAGGGAGTAAAAATATACACTCGAGGGAGTCGAGGGAGTAAAAATATACACTCGAGGGAGTCGAGGGAGTAAAAATATACACTCGAGGGAGTCGAGGGAGTAAAAATATACACTCGAGGGAGTCGAGGGAGTAAAAATATTCACTCGAGGGAGTCGAGGGAGTAAAAATATCCACTCGAGGGAGTCGAGGGAGTAAAAATATCCACTCGAGGGAGCCGAAAGAGTAAAAATATTCACTCGAGGGAGTCGAGGGAGTAAAAATATTCACTCGAGGGAGTCGAGGGAGTAAAAATATTCACTCGAGGGAGTCGAGGGAGTAAAAATATTCACTCGAGGGAGTCGAGGGAGTAAAAATATTCACTCGATAAAGTCGAGGGAGTAAAAATATTCACTCGAGGTAGTCGAGGGAGTAAAAATATTCACTCGAGGGAGTCGAGGGAGTAAAAATATACACTCGAGGGAGTCGAGGGAGTAAAAATATACACTCGAGGGAGTCGAGGGAGTAAAAATATACACTCGAGGGAGTCGAGGGAGTAAAAATATTCACTCGAGGGAGTCGAGGGAGTAAAAATATTCACTCTAGGGATTCGAGGGAGTAAAAATTTTCACTCGAGGGAGTAAAAATATTCACTCGAGGGAGTCGAGGGAGTAAAAATATTCACTCGAGGGAGTCGAGGGAGTAAAAATATTCACTCGAGGGAGCCGAAAGAGTAAAAATATTCACTCGAGGGAGTCGAGGGAGTAAAAATATTCACTCTAGGGATTCGAGGGAGTAAAAATTTTCACTCGAGGGAGTAAAAATATTCACTCGAGGGAGTCGAGGGAGTAAAAATATTCACTCGAGAAAGTCGAGTGAGTAAAAATATTCACTCGAGGGAGTCGAGGGAGTAAAAATATTCACTCGTGGGAGTCGAGGGAGTAAAAATATTCACTCGAGAAAGTCGAGTGAGTAAAAATATTCACTCGAGGGGGACGAGGGAATAAAAACATTCACTCGAGGGAGTCGAGGGACTAAAAATATTCACTCTAGGGATTCGAGGGAGTAGAATATTCACTCGAGGGAGTCGAGGGAGTAAAAATTTTCACTCGAGGGAGTCGACGTAGAAAAATGTTCACTCGAGGAAGTAAAAATAGTCACTCGAGGGTGTAAAATTTTTCATCAGAGGGAGTAAAAATATTCACTCGAGGGAGTCGAGGGAGTAAAAATATACACTCGAGGGAGTCGAGGGAGTAAAAATATACACTCGAGGGAGTCGAGGGAGTAAAAATATACACTCGAGGGAGTCGAGGGAGTAAAAATATTCACTCGAGGGAGTCGAGGGAGTAAAAATATTCACTCGAGGGAGTCGAGGGAGTAAAAATATACACTAGAGGGAGTCGAGGGAGTAAAAATATACACTCGAGGGAGTCGAGGGAGTAAAAATATACACTCGAGGGAGTCGAGGGAGTAAAAATATTCACTCGAGGGAGTCGAGGGAGTAAAAATATTCACTCGAGGGAGTCGAGGGAGTAAAAATATTCACTCGAGGGAGTCGAGGGAGTAAAAATATACACTAGAGGGAGTCGAGGGAGTAAAAATATACACTCGAGGGAGTCGAGGGAGTAAAAATATACACTCGAGGGAGTCGAGGGAGTAAAAATATTCACTCGAGGGAGTCGAGGGAGTAAAAATATTCACTCTAGGGATTCGAGGGAGTAAAAATTTTCACTCGAGGGAGTAAAAATATTCACTCGAGGGAGTCGAGGGAGTAAAAATATTCACTCGAGGGAGTCGACGAAGTAAAAACATTCACTCGAGGGAGCCGAAAGAGTAAAAATATTCACTCGAGGGAGTCGAGGGAGTAAAAATATTCACTCTAGGGATTCGAGGGAGTAAAAATTTTCACTCAAGGGAGTAAAAATATTCACTCGAGAAAGTCGAGGGAGTAAAAATATCCACTCGAGGGAGTCGAGGGAGTAAAAATATCCACTAGAGGGAGCGGAAAGAGTAAAAATATTCACTCGAGGGAGTCGAGGGAGTAAAAATATTCACTCGAGGGAGTCGAGGGAGTAAAAATATTCACTCGAGGGAGTCGAGGGAGTAAAAATATTCTCTCGAGGGAGTCGAGGGAGTAAAAATATTCACTCGATAGAGTCGAGGGAGTAAAAATATTCACTCGAGGGAGTCAAGGGAGAAAAAATATTCACTCGAGGGAGTCGTGGGAGTAAAAATATTCACTCGAGGGAGTCGAGGGAGTAAAAATATACACTCGAGGGAGTCGAGGGAGTAAAAATATACACTCGAGGGAGTCGAGGGAGTAAAAATATACACTCGAGGGAGTCGAGGGAGTAAAAATATACACTCGAGGGAGTCGAGGGAGTAAAAATATACACTCGAGGGAGTCGAGGGAGTAAAAATATACACTCGAGGGAGTCGAGGGAGTAAAAATATACACTCGAGGGAGTCGAGGGAGTAAAAATATTCACTCGAGGGAGTCGAGGGAGTAAAAATATCCACTCGAGGGAGTCGAGGGAGTAAAAATATCCACTCGAGGGAGCCGAAAGAGTAAAAATATTCACTCGAGGGAGTCGAGGGAGTAAAAATATTCACTCGAGGGAGTCGAGGGAGTAAAAATATTCACTCGAGGGAGTCGAGGGAGTAAAAATATTCACTCGAGGGAGTCGAGGGAGTAAAAATATTCACTCGATAAAGTCGAGGGAGTAAAAATATTCACTCGAGGTAGTCGAGGGAGTAAAAATATTCACTCGAGGGAGTCGAGGGAGTAAAAATATACACTCGAGGGAGTCGAGGGAGTAAAAATATACACTCGAGGGAGTCGAGGGAGTAAAAATATACACTCGAGGGAGTCGAGGGAGTAAAAATATTCACTCGAGGGAGTCGAGGGAGTAAAAATATTCACTCTAGGGATTCGAGGGAGTAAAAATTTTCACTCGAGGGAGTAAAAATATTCACTCGAGGGAGTCGAGGGAGTAAAAATATTCACTCGAGGGAGTCGAGGGAGTAAAAATATTCACTCGAGGGAGCCGAAAGAGTAAAAATATTCACTCGAGGGAGTCGAGGGAGTAAAAATATTCACTCTAGGGATTCGAGGGAGTAAAAATTTTCACTCGAGGGAGTAAAAATATTCACTCGAGGGAGTCGAGGGAGTAAAAATATTCACTCGAGAAAGTCGAGTGAGTAAAAATATTCACTCGAGGGAGTCGAGGGAGTAAAAATATTCACTCGTGGGAGTCGAGGGAGTAAAAATATTCACTCGAGAAAGTCGAGTGAGTAAAAATATTCACTCGAGGGGGACGAGGGAATAAAAACATTCACTCGAGGGAGTCGAGGGACTAAAAATATTCACTCTAGGGATTCGAGGGAGTAGAATATTCACTCGAGGGAGTCGAGGGAGTAAAAATTTTCACTCGAGGGAGTCGACGTAGAAAAATGTTCACTCGAGGAAGTAAAAATAGTCACTCGAGGGTGTAAAATTTTTCATCAGAGGGAGTAAAAATATTCACTCGAGGGAGTCGAGGGAGTAAAAATATACACTCGAGGGAGTCGAGGGAGTAAAAATATACACTCGAGGGAGTCGAGGGAGTAAAAATATACACTCGAGGGAGTCGAGGGAGTAAAAATATTCACTCGAGGGAGTCGAGGGAGTAAAAATATTCACTCGAGGGAGTCGAGGGAGTAAAAATATACACTAGAGGGAGTCGAGGGAGTAAAAATATACACTCGAGGGAGTCGAGGGAGTAAAAATATACACTCGAGGGAGTCGAGGGAGTAAAAATATTCACTCGAGGGAGTCGAGGGAGTAAAAATATTCACTCGAGGGAGTCGAGGGAGTAAAAATATTCACTCGAGGGAGTCGAGGGAGTAAAAATATACACTAGAGGGAGTCGAGGGAGTAAAAATATACACTCGAGGGAGTCGAGGGAGTAAAAATATACACTCGAGGGAGTCGAGGGAGTAAAAATATTCACTCGAGGGAGTCGAGGGAGTAAAAATATTCACTCTAGGGATTCGAGGGAGTAAAAATTTTCACTCGAGGGAGTAAAAATATTCACTCGAGGGAGTCGAGGGAGTAAAAATATTCACTCGAGGGAGTCGACGAAGTAAAAACATTCACTCGAGGGAGCCGAAAGAGTAAAAATATTCACTCGAGGGAGTCGAGGGAGTAAAAATATTCACTCTAGGGATTCGAGGGAGTAAAAATTTTCACTCAAGGGAGTAAAAATATTCACTCGAGAAAGTCGAGGGAGTAAAAATATCCACTCGAGGGAGTCGAGGGAGTAAAAATATCCACTAGAGGGAGCGGAAAGAGTAAAAATATTCACTCGAGGGAGTCGAGGGAGTAAAAATATTCACTCGAGGGAGTCGAGGGAGTAAAAATATTCACTCGAGGGAGTCGAGGGAGTAAAAATATTCTCTCGAGGGAGTCGAGGGAGTAAAAATATTCACTCGATAGAGTCGAGGGAGTAAAAATATTCACTCGAGGGAGTCAAGGGAGAAAAAATATTCACTCGAGGGAGTCGTGGGAGTAAAAATATTCACTCGAGGGAGTCGAGGGAGTAAAAATATACACTCGAGGGAGTCGAGGGAGTAAAAATATACACTCGAGGGAGTCGAGGGAGTAAAAATATACACTCGAGGGAGTCGAGGGAGTAAAAATATACACTCGAGGGAGTCGAGGGAGTAAAAATATACACTCGAGGGAGTCGAGGGAGTAAAAATATACACTCGAGGGAGTCGAGGGAGTAAAAATATACACTCGAGGGAGTCGAGGGAGTAAAAATATTCACTCGAGGGAGTCGAGGGAGTAAAAATATCCACTCGAGGGAGTCGAGGGAGTAAAAATATCCACTCGAGGGAGCCGAAAGAGTAAAAATATTCACTCGAGGGAGTCGAGGGAGTAAAAATATTCACTCGAGGGAGTCGAGGGAGTAAAAATATTCACTCGAGGGAGTCGAGGGAGTAAAAATATTCACTCGAGGGAGTCGAGGGAGTAAAAATATTCACTCGATAAAGTCGAGGGAGTAAAAATATTCACTCGAGGTAGTCGAGGGAGTAAAAATATTCACTCGAGGGAGTCGAGGGAGTAAAAATATACACTCGAGGGAGTCGAGGGAGTAAAAATATACACTCGAGGGAGTCGAGGGAGTAAAAATATACACTCGAGGGAGTCGAGGGAGTAAAAATATTCACTCGAGGGAGTCGAGGGAGTAAAAATATTCACTCTAGGGATTCGAGGGAGTAAAAATTTTCACTCGAGGGAGTAAAAATATTCACTCGAGGGAGTCGAGGGAGTAAAAATATTCACTCGAGGGAGTCGAGGGAGTAAAAATATTCACTCGAGGGAGCCGAAAGAGTAAAAATATTCACTCGAGGGAGTCGAGGGAGTAAAAATATTCACTCTAGGGATTCGAGGGAGTAAAAATTTTCACTCGAGGGAGTAAAAATATTCACTCGAGGGAGTCGAGGGAGTAAAAATATTCACTCGAGAAAGTCGAGTGAGTAAAAATATTCACTCGAGGGAGTCGAGGGAGTAAAAATATTCACTCGTGGGAGTCGAGGGAGTAAAAATATTCACTCGAGAAAGTCGAGTGAGTAAAAATATTCACTCGAGGGGGACGAGGGAATAAAAACATTCACTCGAGGGAGTCGAGGGACTAAAAATATTCACTCTAGGGATTCGAGGGAGTAGAATATTCACTCGAGGGAGTCGAGGGAGTAAAAATTTTCACTCGAGGGAGTCGACGTAGAAAAATGTTCACTCGAGGAAGTAAAAATAGTCACTCGAGGGTGTAAAATTTTTCATCAGAGGGAGTAAAAATATTCACTCGAGGAAGTCGAGGGAGTAAAAATATACACTCGAGGGAGTCGAGGGAGTAAAAATATACACTCGAGGGAGTCGAGGGAGTAAAAATATACACTCGAGGGAGTCGAGGGAGTAAAAATATTCACTCGAGGGAGTCGAGGGAGTAAAAATATTCACTCTAGGGATTCGAGGGAGTAAAAATTTTCACTCGAGGGAGTAAAAATATTCACTCGAGGGAGTCGAGGGAGTAAAAATATTCACTCGAGGGAGTCGAGGGAGTAAAAATATTCACTCGAGGGAGCCGAAAGAGTAAAAATATTCACTCGAGGGAGTCGAGGGAGTAAAAATATTCACTCTAGGGATTCGAGGGAGTAAAAATTTTCACTCGAGGGAGTAAAAATATTCACTCGAGGGAGTCGAGGGAGTAAAAATATTCACTCGAGAAAGTCGAGTGAGTAAAAATATTCACTCGAGGGAGTCGAGGGAGTAAAAATATTCACTCTAGGGATTCGAGGGAGTAGAATATTCACTCGAGGGAGTCGAGGGAGTAAAAATTTTCACTCGAGGGAGTCGACGTAGAAAAATGTTCACTCGAGGAAGTAAAAATAGTCACTCGAGGGTGTAAAATTTTTCATCAGAGGGAGTAAAAATATTCACTCGAGGGAGTCGACGGAGAAAAATGTTCACTCGAGTGAGTATAAATAGTCACTCGAGGGAGTCGAGGGAGTAAAAATATTCACTCGGGGGTGTCGAGGGAGTAAAAATATTCACTCGAGGGAGTCGAGGGAGTAAAAATATTCACTCGAGGGAGTAGAAATATTCACTTGAGGGAGTCAAGGGAGTAAAAATATTCATTCGAGGGAGTCGAGGCAGTAAAAATATAGTCTCGAACGAGTAGAGGGAGTAAAAATATTCACTCGAGGGAGTTGAGGGATTAAAAATATTCATTCGAGGGAGTCGAGGGAGTAAAAATATTCACTCGAGGGAGTCGAGGGAGTAGAAATATTTACTCGAAAGAGTAAAAATATTCAATCTATGGATTCGAGGGAGTAAAAATTTTCACTCGAGGGAGTAAAAATTTTCACTCGAGAGAGTAAAAATATTCACTCGAGGGAGTCGAGGGAGTAAAAATATTCACTCTAGGGAGTCGAGGGAGTAAAAATATTCACTCGAGGGGGTCGAGGGAGTAAAAGATTGAGTCTAGGGAGTCGAGGGAGTAAAAATATTCACTCGAGGGAGTCGAGGGAGTAAAAATATTCACTCGAGGGAGTCGAGGGAGTAAAAATATTCACTCGAGGGAGTCGAGGGAGTAAAAATATTCACTCGAGGGGGTCGAGGGAGTAAAAATATTCACTCGAGGCTGTCGAGGGAATAGAAATATTCACTCGAGGGAGTAAAAATATTCATTCGAGGGAGTCGAGGCTGTAAAAATATAGACTCGAACGAGTAGAGGGAGTAAAAATATTCACTGGAGGGAGTAGAGGGATTATAAATATTCTCTCGAGGGAGTAAGAATATGCACTCGGGGCAGTCGTGTGAGTAAAAATATTCACTCGAGGGAGTCGAGGGAGTAAAAATATTCACTCGAGGGAGTCGACGTAGAAAAATGTTCACTCGAGGCAGTAAAAATAGTCACTCGAGGAAGTCGAGGGAGTAAAATTTTTCATCCAAGGGAGTAAAAATATTCACTCGAAGGAGTCGACGGAGAAAAATGTTCACTCGAGGGAGTAAAAATAGTCACTCGAGGGAGTCGAGGGAGTAAAAATATTCACTCGAGGGAGTCGAAGGAGTAAAAATATACACTCGAGGGAGTCGAGGGAGTAAAAATATACACTCGAGGGAGTCGAGGGAGTAAAAATATACACTCGAGGGAGTCGAGGGAGTAAAAATATTCACTCGAGGGAGTCGAGGGAGTAAAAATATTCACTCTAGGGATTCGAGGGAGTAAAAATTTTCACTCGAGGGAGTAAAAATATTCACTCGAGGGAGTCGAGGGAGTAAAAATATTCACTCGAGGGAGTCGACGGAGTAAAAACATTCACTCGAGGGAGCCGAAAGAGTAAAAATTTTCACTCGAGGGAGTCGAGGGAGTAAAAATATTCACTCTAGGGATTCGAGGGAGTAAAAATTTTCACTCGAGGGAGTAAAAATATTCACTCGAGGGAGTCGAGGGAGTAAAAATATTCACTCGAGGGAGTCGACGGAGTAAAAACATTCACTCGAGGGAGCCGAAAGAGTAAAAATTTTCACTCGAGGGAGTCGAGGGAGTAAAAATATTCACTCTAGGGATTCGAGGGAGTAAAAATTTTCACTCGAGGGAGTAAAAATATTCACTCGAGGGAGTCGAGGGAGTAAAAATATCCACTCGAGGGAGTCCAGGGATTAAAAATATCCACTCGAGGGAGCCGAAAGAGTAAAAATATTCACTCGAGGGAGTAAAAATATTCACTCGAGGGAGTCGAGGGAGTAAAAATATTCACTCGAAGGAGTCGAGGGAGTAAAAATATACACTCGAGGGAGTCGAGGGAGTAAAAATATACACTCGAGGGAGTCGAGGGAGTAAAAATATACACTCGAGGGAGTCGAGGGAGTAAAAATATTCACTCGAGGGAGTCGAGGGAGTAAAAATATACACTCGAGGGAGTCGAGGGAGTAAAAATATCCACTCGAGGGAGCCGAAAGAGTAAAAATATTCACTCGAGGGAGTCGAGGGAGTAAAAATATTCACTCGAGGGAGTCGAGGGAGTAAAAATATTCACTCGAGGGAGTCGAGGGAGTAAAAATATTCACTCGATAGAGTCGAAGGAGTAAAAATATTCACTCGAGGGAGTCGAGGGAGTAAAAATATCCACTCGAGGGAGTCGAGGGAGTAAAAATATCCACTCGAGGGAGCCGAAAGAGTAAAAATATTCACTCGAGGGAGTCGAGGGAGTAAAAATATTCACTCGAGGGAGTCGAGGGAGTAAAAATATTCACTCGATAGAGTCGAGGGAGTAAAAATATTCACTCGAGGGAGTCGAGGGAGTAAAAATATTCACTCGAGGGAGTCGAGGGAGTAAAAATATACACTAGAGGGAGTCGAGGGAGTAAAAATATACACTCGAGGGAGTCGAGGGAGTAAAAATATACACTCGAGGGAGTCGAGGGAGTAAAAATATTCACTCGAGGGAGTCGAGGGAGTAAAAATATTCACTCTAGGGATTCGAGGGAGTAAAAATTTTCACTCGAGGGAGTAAAAATATTCACTCGAGGGAGTCGAGGGAGTAAAAATATTCACTCGAGGGAGTCGACGAAGTAAAAACATTCACTCGAGGGAGCCGAAAGAGTAAAAATATTCACTCGAGGGAGTCGAGGGAGTAAAAATATTCACTCTAGGGATTCGAGGGAGTAAAAATTTTCACTCGAGGGAGTAAAAATATTCACTCGAGGGAGTCGAGGGAGTAAAAATATCCACTCGAGGGAGTCGAGGGAGTAAAAATATCCACTAGAGGGAGCGGAAAGAGTAAAAATATTCACTCGAGGGAGTCGAGGGAGTAAAAATATTCACTCGAGGGAGTCGAGGGAGTAAAAATATTCACTCGAGGGAGTCGAGGGAGTAAAAATATTCTCTCGAGGGAGTCGAGGGAGTAAAAATATTCACTCGATAGAGTCGAGGGAGTAAAAATATTCACTCGAGGGAGTCAAGGGAGAAAAAATATTCACTCGAGGGAGTCGTGGGAGTAAAAATATTCACTCGAGGGAGTCGAGGGAGTAAAAATATACACTCGAGGGAGTCGAGGGAGTAAAAATATACACTCGAGGGAGTCGAGGGAGTAAAAATATACACTCGAGGGAGTCGAGGGAGTAAAAATATACACTCGAGGGAGTCGAGGGAGTAAAAATATACACTCGAGGGAGTCGAGGGAGTAAAAATATTCACTCGAGGGAGTCGAGGGAGTAAAAATATCCACTCGAGGGAGTCGAGGGAGTAAAAATATCCACTCGAGGGAGCCGAAAGAGTAAAAATATTCACTCGAGGGAGTCGAGGGAGTAAAAATATTCACTCGAGGGAGTCGAGGGAGTAAAAATATTCACTCGAGGGAGTCGAGGGAGTAAAAATATTCACTCGAGGGAGTCGAGGGAGTAAAAATATTCACTCGATAAAGTCGAGGGAGTAAAAATATTCACTCGAGGTAGTCGAGGGAGTAAAAATATTCACTCGAGGGAGTCGAGGGAGTAAAAATATACACTCGAGGGAGTCGAGGGAGTAAAAATATACACTCGAGGGAGTCGAGGGAGTAAAAATATACACTCGAGGGAGTCGAGGGAGTAAAAATATTCACTCGAGGGAGTCGAGGGAGTAAAAATATTCACTCTAGGGATTCGAGGGAGTAAAAATTTTCACTCGAGGGAGTAAAAATATTCACTCGAGGGAGTCGAGGGAGTAAAAATATTCACTCGAGGGAGTCGAGGGAGTAAAAATATTCACTCGAGGGAGCCGAAAGAGTAAAAATATTCACTCGAGGGAGTCGAGGGAGTAAAAATATTCACTCTAGGGATTCGAGGGAGTAAAAATTTTCACTCGAGGGAGTAAAAATATTCACTCGAGGGAGTCGAGGGAGTAAAAATATTCACTCGAGAAAGTCGAGTGAGTAAAAATATTCACTCGAGGGAGTCGAGGGAGTAAAAATATTCACTCGTGGGAGTCGAGGGAGTAAAAATATTCACTCGAGAAAGTCGAGTGAGTAAAAATATTCACTCGAGGGGGACGAGGGAGTAAAAACATTCACTCGAGGGAGTCGAGGGACTAAAAATATTCACTCTAGGGATTCGAGGGAGTAGAATATTCACTCGAGGGAGTCGAGGGAGTAAAAATTTTCACTCGAGGGAGTCGACGTAGAAAAATGTTCACTCGAGGAAGTAAAAATAGTCACTCGAGGGTGTAAAATTTTTCATCAGAGGGAGTAAAAATATTCACTCGAGGGAGTCGACGGAGAAAAATGTTCACTCGAGTGAGTATAAATAGTCACTCGAGGGAGTCGAGGGAGTAAAAATATTCACTCGGGGGTGTCGAGGGAGTAAAAATATTCACTCGAGGGAGTCGAGGGAGTAAAAATATTCACTCGAGGGAGTAGAAATATTCACTTGAGGGAGTCAAGGGAGTAAAAATATTCATTCGAGGGAGTCGAGGCAGTAAAAATATAGTCTCGAACGAGTAGAGGGAGTAAAAATATTCACTCGAGGGAGTTGAGGGATTAAAAATATTCATTCGAGGGAGTCGAGGGAGTAAAAATATTCACTCGAGGGAGTCGAGGGAGTAGAAATATTTACTCGAAAGAGTAAAAATATTCAATCTATGGATTCGAGGGAGTAAAAATTTTCACTCGAGGGAGTAAAAATTTTCACTCGAGAGAGTAAAAATATTCACTCGAGGGAGTCGAGGGAGTAAAAATTTTTATCCGAGGGAGTCGAGGGAGTAAAAATATTCACTCTAGGGAGTCGAGGGAGTAAAAATATTCACTCGAGGGGGTCGAGGGAGTAAAAGATTGAGTCTAGGGAGTCGAGGGAGTAAAAATATTCACTCGAGGGAGTCGAGGGAGTAAAAATATTCACTCGAGGGAGTCGAGGGAGTAAAAATATTCACTCGAGGGAGTCGAGGGAGTAAAAATATTCACTCGAGGGGGTCGAGGGAGTAAAAATATTCACTCGAGGCTGTCGAGGGAATAGAAATATTCACTCGAGGGAGTAAAAATATTCATTCGAGGGAGTCGAGGCTGTAAAAATATAGACTCGAACGAGTAGAGGGAGTAAAAATATTCACTGGAGGGAGTAGAGGGATTATAAATATTCTCTCGAGGGAGTAAGAATATGCACTCGGGGCAGTCGTGTGAGTAAAAATATTCACTCGAGGGAGTCGAGGGAGTAAAAATATTCACTCGAGGGAGTCGACGTAGAAAAATGTTCACTCGAGGCAGTAAAAATAGTCACTCGAGGAAGTCGAGGGAGTAAAATTTTTCATCCAAGGGAGTAAAAATATTCACTCGAAGGAGTCGACGGAGAAAAATGTTCACTCGAGGGAGTAAAAATAGTCACTCGAGGGAGTCGAGGGAGTAAAAATATTCACTCGAGGGAGTCGAGGGAGTAGAAATATTCACTCGAGGTAGTCAAGGGAGTAAAAATATTCACTCGAGGGAGTCGAGGGAGTAAAAATATTTACTCGAAAGAGTAAAAATATTCAATCTAGGGATTCGAGGGAGTAAAAATTTTCCCTCGAGGGAGTAAAAATATTCACTCGAGGGAGTCGAGGAAGTAAAAATTTTTATCCGAGGGAGTCGAGGGAGTAAAAATATTCACTCTAGGGAGTCGAAGGAGTAAAAATATTCACTCGAGGGAGTCGAGGGAGTAAAAATATTCACTCGAGCGAGTCGAGGGAGTAAAAATAATAATTTGAACATGTAAATGTTTTCACTCCAGGAAGTCTAGGAAGTTGGAATATTTAGTTCACATTGTCGAGCGTATAAAACTTATCATTGGTGTGTCATTTCTTTCTTTTAGAATATTTGTACGACAGATCCAAATTAATTACTATAATTTTCATTAAGCTTCATGTGGTTTGAGTACCATCTTCTTCCACCGAAGTTTATTTGTTTTGAGGGTTCGAAATATGCTTTTTGATCTAATATAGAAATGTTACTACCCTCTTCATTTATAATCATGGTAAGTTATCATTATTAAAAATACTAAGTTTTAAATTCATCTTCCAAGCTTTGTTTATTTTTGCATTTTTTTTACTTCTCTTTTCTTGAACTTTTATTAGCACATAATTACTAGCAGTGATCAAGTGATTTCTGGGAAGACTCTAATATTCTAGACAATTTGCTATTCTCTCGTACAATATGAAATTCATCAGTAGAAGAGACACATAGGTAAGTTTTGATTTCCTTTCTTTGTATACGTCTGAATAATTATATTTTAATTTAACCTTTTTCTCTTTTTTTTAAATATTACATGAATATATCATTTTGAGCGAGTTAGTCGAGGTAATATATTTTATGATTATACTCTTACAAATGAATGTGTTTCTTATTATTAAAAAATTACAAAGGAAAGTTAAATTTTCATTATTATAAAATAAACTGTAATGCAGAGTTAGTATTCACCTTCACTCAACAGAATCATCTTGATTTATCAAAATCTCTACCTTTTTTTCGTGCTACATATTTAACACATTTAAGTCGTTTGCGTTATAAGCTATACAGGTAATAGAATTAATTTATGTGGAAAAACTGTAATACACAAATCTTGCAAATTTTAATGAAATACACTGACTTGTTAAAAGTTCGGTTTCTCTGACTACAAGTTTTTCACTGTACACATACATATTTTATAATTTTTAACGAACTTTTATACACTAAAGGAAATAATTAGTATAAACAATAATGAACATAAACAAAATATGAACGTGAACTATACATAAACAATAATAATGAATATATCTTATGTACTGTATTTTGATTACCGTATACTCCTGTGTAATGTCCGCACATTTTTACCCAATATTTTAACTAAAATTTCAGGGTGCGGACATTAGACGGGTCTTCCAGTTTGTAAGTTTAAATACATTTGTGATATTTTGTCATTTTGTTTCACAGGTATGCATATATTTATACAGTAGAACCTCGATAACTCGAATTCCTTGATAACTTGCATTTTTTCAAATTCCCTCGAACTTTCCATAACACTCAATGTGAAAATTGCCTCTGTAAGTCGAATATGTAAAAATTACAACCTCGAGAAGTGGAATTTTTGGGTTTTATAGTCATAGTTAAAACCTCGATAAGTCGAGCTTTCATATCTTTGAGCCTCTACAAGTCGAAGTTTACCTCTATAAGCCGAAGTTCTCTTGATTTGACCTCGACAAATCAAAGCAATAACTTTATGTATTTACGTAATTGTTCTAGAGATTATATAATCACTTTTAATGTGGAACGTTGAACGTCGGTACGTCGAATTTTTTGTTGTGGTCAATTTGATAACTCAAACCTTGATTAGTCGAAAAACTATAATTTTTATCTTTTCCCTTTAGTTTTGCCGGTCTTTGTTGTGCGTGCCGGTCTTTGTTGTTCATTGGAATATTGTTGCTGTAATTGCATAATTTCGTGTCTGTCCCTGATATACGTGAACTAGCAATGTAGTAGCAGTGAATTCTGTAACGTCTTTGTTGAATTAGCCGTTTTCGAAAAGAACTTCAGAAGCAGGCCTACTTATGAAAGACATAGGAAGGCCGATTCTGACTCTCAATATAACGCAAGTAATTAGAAGTCAGAACCGAACATTTACAAGGAAGTTTAATCTCAACTTGTACGAACAGCTAAAGTGGTTATGTGAATTTGAAATTAAAAAGGCTTTGTTTTGTTTTCCCTGTTTGTTGTTCGGGGCGGAGGAAGATGCATGGAGTAAAAAAAAGGTGCGAATATCCAG
Organism: Thermobia domestica; assembly: GCF_964235325.1. Lineage (NCBI taxonomy): Eukaryota > Metazoa > Arthropoda > Insecta > Zygentoma > Lepismatidae > Thermobia > Thermobia domestica. Next base: position 235,329,328 of record NC_137460.1, read on the forward strand.
CATCTGCACGACAAATAAATAAATAAATAAATAAAATAAAATAAAATAAAAAAATAAAAAATAAAAGAAATCGTCAGGTTATATAAGACACGTTCTGATTTCACTGTGTTGGGAAACGTGAATATTGCTGCTCAACTAAATGCTGGTTATAGGCGGTCCATTGAGAATCACAATCAAAAAGTGACGCAAAACAGTTACGTGCTCAATATAATCATCAATTGCATTTGGTTTCGTGGCACCTTCGAATTGGCTTTAAGAGGACATGATGAAAAACAGACTCGTCTTCAAATCGAGGCGTTTTTCGTAGATTAATTAATTTCAGTGTAGAACTTGACAGCGCCCTCAAGAGTCATTTAGAAAGCGCAATAATTTTCAAGAGTACGTCAAAAATCATACAAAATGAGCTTCTCTATTGCATGCTTCTAGCATGGCATGAAGAAATCGCTATTATTATTTATAATAACTATCAGTGGCGTATTTAGGGGGCTTCCGGGCTTAAGCCCCCCCCGAAATATTACTTACTATAGTAAAGTATATGAAATATCTTGCAGAATTTTCACATTTTCAGGCAAAGCCCCCCGAAACAAAATCGTGAATACGCCACTGCTATTATTATTATTATTATTATTATTTATAATAATAATAATGAAAAAGGAGAGGTCATCTATTGTGCACCACCTAAAATTCAAAGCACCAGCCGCCACTGATATATATATATATATATATATATATATATATATATATATATATATATATATATATATATATATATATATATAATTATCTGTAAGTTTGTATTTATTTTCATTCATCAGAATTACAGATGAAAGATCCATTTTCCTTGAATTTTCCCATATTTCTGCCATTCCTTCAGGACTTGGAACCAACATTTCTTCATCCGTATTGTATTCGTATAAATTTTGGACTCTACACTCTCGGTTTCCGCATACGAAATACTCATTATACTAATCATGACTTAAGGATGCAAATTATTGAATGTAGAGAGTACAAATATTTAATCGATGGAGTCGAGGGTGTAAAAATATTTACTCGTTAGAGTCAACGGGATAATTATAACTCGATCGAATCGATGGAGCGAAAATATTGACTCTAGGAGTGGAAGTTATGATTCGTTGGGGTAGATGTGGTAAATGGAGAGATGATGTTGTGAATTGAGGGAGTCGCAGGAGTAAAATTAGTGACAGGGAGTGTAACGTGTGATTCCTGAGATTAGAAATTATTTTGTGGAGTTTAAATGTTTCGAAGAATTCGTGGGATTATAATGAATAGAAATGAAATGAAATCTTTAGTTTAATGTCCCACGTCATTTCATTTTTTAATGATGCGAAAGTGTCGTTACTTCTGAAGAGTTACTGGAGGGTGTCAATTAACGGTTCGGTCTGTAGTGGGAAAGTTTTGTGTCTCCAGGGTATAAAGTTAGTGACTGAAGCGATTTGGTCAAAGAATTAATATTCATCATTATTAATATAGGCCTATATAGTGAATGAATGGCACTACATTCAAGAAGCTTGTACTCCTCTCTTTTCTTACCATCACAATTCCAATCAAATGTATTCATATCTCTTTTTAGCAAACAGTAAGAAAAAGTCCTCAATTAGTTGATTATATACGGTATATCGACATTCATCCGTAAATAACATCTAAGATAGCCATGTGTGTAGGAGACATTATTCAATAGACAGTTAGTTAACTGGTAAGTTAGACAACTTCCTGCGGGTCAAATTTCTGAGACATATGACAATATAGAAAAGAATAATAGGGTCTACTGCGACCCGTTTTATTACTTTGATTATTGCCGACCTAAGTCTACGTAATGGAATTAACATGTCTGCAATTTTTGCAAGAGTTGTCAACAACACGTTTAGAACGTCTATGAATCGGTTAGTATTGCAATCAAGTCGCCACCTTTCCTATCTGCAAGACTAAACAAAAAACAATCTCGAGACAGTGATTCAGAAAAGAAAGGTACCCCAGTCGGATTTGGTTTGTGATTATTACCTTATCACATGAATATAACACACGTTTCACACATTTGTTTGATATAAAGGCATTATGTGTGAGGTCAGTGAAGTTTAATTCGTTTGTTGTTGTCTTTTTCGGTTTCTTTTGATTTCTCCTTAAAAGAAATAAAAAGGTGTCCCTTATTGTTAGTACTGTATGGTGAGTTCTGTTACATTCTCAGCATTCGTTAAAGGGTTGAAGTTGAAGAAACACTTGTGCTATGTTTTAGTTTTGCTGTTTTGGTACACTGATTTACAAATAAGCTCTTGAAGAAAGCAGACTTGTGAGATTAGTGAGCATACAGTGTTAAGAAGAAAAGGAGTTCGTATCCAAGTAAGTATATTAAGTAAATAATGATATTTTATACAGAATCATATGTACAGAGTGGTCCAAAATTGTTGAAACACTCAAATAAAATCCAATACGTTCAGAACCCACCCAACCAGGTACATGCTAGGCACCTACCATTTTACTTCCATACCAATCGTTTACGTACCTGCTACTTGAGAAAAGTACATTTCATGTTCCCAGCAAGTGTCGCTAGGTAAGTACTCTTCGAGGAATTCCTCACACTTGAGATGTATTTTACATGCTTTAATGCAATGTGAGGAACGTGAATAGTAGTTTCCTCTGTACAACGCCTCGGTCGCTCTCATTCCGACACTCATTTGTTTACGCCCGCGCAGACACAGTTAGTCAAGGAATAAAGACGGGTTTGAAAGAAGGCGCATCGTATCAACAAAAGGCACGTACTTTAGGGCGGAAGTAACCTTATTCCCGTAATGTGAATTTCACATGATTTCTCTGTTCAAGTACATACCATGCATATCCTACGTACCTCGGGAAACATTCTTTACACATGCCTAGCATGTCCTTGTGTTGGATGGGAATTAATAAAAAGGTGATGATAACAGACGAGGGGGAAATCTTTTGAGACATATGGCACCATCGGCCGCCATCTTGAAATGGTGGAACTTTTTTGAATGGCAACCCTATCGTGTGATACATCAAATAGGACAAAAATGTTTCCAGAAATCCAGTGATGTAATGTTTTTGTTCTACGACCAACCATTGCAAAGTTTTAACTGGTTTTCTGCACTTACCTGGAGATAACACTCGGGCAATATGTGGCCCAATGACCAATGTTGCAGTGATTGTTTAATGTGTCGTCCCTCCTGAGCAATCGTTAAATGTATCCGCTGCTGTCAGTCATCCATCACCCTGCCCAGCATGTTCTCAAGAATGCTGGCGCACGCGTCAATAATCCTGCATTGGTAGCATACACAACGGATTTCACGTAGCCCCCCCCCCCCCGACAAAAAGCCAATCGAGTGAGGTATGAGCTCTAATAGCACAATTACATAGCAATCATATGCCTATCATGTTCCCTCAGGTACATGGGAATGTGTCCAGTATGTGCCTTACGTACGTCTGAGAGAAATCACATGGATGGCAAGTGATAGTCACGGTCTATGTCCGCCCCTAGGCACATGACATATGTACCTGGGGAACGTGCCTAGTATGTTCTAGGTATGTTCACTATGCCGTAAGCGTCAATGAACCACAAAATTAGTCCCCCCAAAAATGTTAAATCACCTATGTTCGTAATGTGTTTACATTAAAGTGAGTCTAAAAAACACTTCAAACAAGTAAAAAATGTATCCCACTGGGAGGTGGGACGCGAACCACCAACCTTTGGATTACTAACCACGTACTCTTCGGACTTGGTCACGGAGGCGATGGAGGGAATGTCGCTTGTAGAGAGATAAATTGTTGAGGTCTTTTGAATTTGGCTAATCAGAGTACTCCTTTAACCGCGTATATTCGACTATAACCGTTTGGGATAAAATAAAATCTGCTCGTCTTGTAATTTTATAACAAAATGACGAATGTTTATTTACTTCATTTCATGGTTCTTCCATATTCACTTTTAAATGATCGGCGACAGTTGCCATCCAATAAAGTTTATGCGTTTGTTGCTTCTAGTACACAATCGCTTAGAAAAAGAAGCAACAAATGCATCAAATGTGGGAGATGAATTTAGAACACCTAAATGGCGCCTGCCGTGCACATTTTGTGCTGTTAGGGTTTCTGAAACAGTATGTACTTCAAAGACGTACCTAGAACATGACAGATATATGTCCCAAGTGACGACATAAAAACAAATGACTGTTAGAGTGCGAAACTGAGCCAGGTACACCCATGTCCAAAATTATTGTCGCATGTCTATAAGTATGTTGTTTTAGGAATGTAATTTGTGAACGAATTCACCCGGTAATGTTAGTATGTGTATAATCGGCAAAGACGTGTATGTGGCAAATTTTATGTCAAAAGAGCAGTAAATAAGAACAATAAAACGAAAATAAAACTTTCTTGTCCATTTAGCAACATTTTGTTTTACTCATTCTAATTTTCGTATTTATAATTCTCTTCCTATGAAACTTACCACAAATATATATTTCCCGATTATACACATAGTATCAGTATTATAAGTACCCTGCAAAATCATTATCAAATTGTATTCTTACAAGAAGACAGTTATAGCTAGATATGCGACAGTCATTTTGGACACGAGTGTACATAAATGCTATATTTGTGATATATAGTTGCAAATATTAATAGGGTGTAACAAGTATCTAAAACTGTAGGTAGCTGAAGTACATACTTAGTACAAGTGTGGGAAACCTAAAAAGTAGCTGGGACACCGAAATGGCACATGCATCTTGTGCTGTTAGGGAGGAACGCGGTGGCCATTCCACAGACCATTGCCGGCCTATCCATCTCTGTGGAAATTGCTTATCGAGGTACTCACGAGCACATAATCAGAAATGAGGCGTTGCCTCGTCATGTTAAGGGCAGCACAAAGAATTACTTGACCAGCTAACTACCTTACACTTGAATAACTAGAGTTGTTTTCTTATCTCCATATTCAGAAAGAATAAGATACAAGTTTCACAATTGTAGGTGCTTATGTAATCTATTCTCGAGAGTATCGAACTCAATCTGTGGTCACATATTTACTATTGTTATTCATGCCAAACTCCGTTGAGGGACTCTATTGTCTGGTCTCTAAGGTTCCGCGTTTTCTAATTTTCTTTACATGCTGAAAATCGCTTTAGCGTACACGTGTGTGCTTACGTACAGGAATTTGTCATCTTGAATGTGCAAAGAACAATATAATCAGATTACTCTACTCGAAGATACATATTATTGTTATTATTTAATTTACTTCCGGGTGAGCCACGGTTTCCATGGTTTATACAAAACTTTATTGGCTTCTTGTGGCTTGTCTCGATTTCGTGCATAGTTTCACATTCTTAACAAATATCACTTACCATATCGTCCCTTTGTTTGCAAAGTGTCGTATCTGAAAAAATTGATTTTTGAGTTAAGACCAGCCCCGAATTCCCTTTTAGGAGCACTATAATCCTCTTTAATAGCAGTATCTAAATTCCCAAATATAAATGTAGAATAAGCAGTTTGATGTTAGTCGTATATCAATTGTAGAGAATTAAATTTCTCTCGAACTGCCGTAACTCAAGATACATACGCTGTTTAAACAGGCAGGAAATATTTATGTGCCTCCACAACTGGTCCCTGTGATCAAGCTAGCTAGTAGAAAGCAGCCTTTTGAAGGTAGTGGAACTACAGCATACTGATTTCCTCAATTTCAAGCAGCTTTTCAAAGAACTTAGAATTCTACTTATTCCAGAATCAGAGGGGAGTAATGCAAAAGACATAAGCTGGAAGAACATGATGGAAATAAGAACTTTGAAGAGATCATAAAACCAGTGACGCAATTAGGCTAGTTGTCGCCGGGGCAAGAACTAGCCTTAGCCCCCCCCCCTGACCAACCAAACCAAAAACACTCCCCAACTACACTTAATATTGGCATCATCACACAGTAATTCTCCTATTCCAGTTTTTCTTGAAGTGGTAAAGCTTGATTTCAAAATTGCAATACATAATTTAATTTTTCGTAGAAGATAATTTACCAAACTAATCAGTAGTTGATTGCCAAATAATGTGAGAGTACCATGCTTGACATATTCTTATACTCTTATCATAATAACTGTATATCAAAATGTTTTTGGAGTTATGTAGGGATGTGCATATGTGTGGAATGAATCAACAGTCTATTGCTTTAGAATAGAATATTTAATTATGAAAAACGGTCAAGCTGTTGTCTCGAGTATTATACTCGGACATTTTGCAAATCTCCTAAATCGATGTAAGTTAAATGAAAATACAAAAAACTGGAACTAAAATTTAACATTGGGAGCTCTTTTGGCTGCAAGGGTTTTTACAATGCCCTCAAAAGATAGCTTTAAAGCTAATTTATATTCTATGGATATGATCCTAAGATCGATGAGTCGCTGTTGTCCTGTTAAGTTTCTGGAGTATTTTTTTATGATCTTTGGTTTGCTAAAATTCCATCCCTTGCCTTACAGTGAAAATAAACATTTGCCCAGTTTTGCGCCCCCTCAATCCGGCGCCCGTGGCATAAGCCTCACCCCCCATCCCGCTTAGTTACGTCACTGCCGACAACTATTTTCTACAAAACCAATCACCTACAATTAGAGTACAAAGAACTCCAACTTATAACTGTGGACCTACCCCTGTCATACGAATGTCTCAGCACCAGTAATTTTACTTGCACCTCGACCCGGTGCAACGACATTGCGCAATTTTTTCTAAATATTAGATCGTTGATAATCTCTGTAATCTATGACTTATTATTGAGGAACAGAAAGTGCTGAAATTGCGCAAATCTCCACCGCGACGTTGCCAACAACAAGATTCAGGAAATTGTGTGAAATTTTGCATCGATATAAAATGTATAAACGCCATTTCTTTGTGCGATATACTTATGTTGCATTCCAATACTTACAAAGCAATATATATATATATATATATATATATATTTACAGAACATTTCACATTTACAGCTTGAATCCTGGAATTAGAAATGTTATACGTGCCTTATCATGGTTTATCTGTGAATTTCTAAATTCTGCGAACACACTCCTTTTGACTTCTGCTGGCCTTTGGGCCTTTGAAATTCCTTTCACTATCGATGTCGGTTTCATGGCAGTTTCCGTTACCATCTTTAGCAAAATAGAAATCACCGTATGAACATCAGGAGCAGGAAAGTAAAATTGACTATAGTAGTGTCTATGAAAAGCTTCTGGTCCACTTATTATTTGACGCAGAGCGGATGTTGTAAGGACAATTACTAAGATACGTGGTAGACATACCAGAAATTATTACGTATTGTTTGCCACGACTCGATTTTGGTGTTGTTTGCCACGGTATTGTTCTCTCTAGCTTATCTTATATCACAATCGTGAAGATTTATAAAAAAATCGACTCATAAGCTAAGGGTTACCAAATGAGCATATTATAACAATCAAATCTGTTATATTTATAAACATAATACATACAATACGAACTGTCCCAAGCACGTTATTGGGTTATTGCGCTACCGGCTGTTAACGTCACCGTTAAATTTATGCAAAGTGAGTTCAAGCACTCGATATAACAATTTGTTTACCTAGAAACTCTCCAAATGCATTTTCAGAATTGATATGGCGTACAATTTGTTTGTGTTCGACTATGTAGCCAACATTAAATCTAGCAATATCATCAGGACTAACAATAAGGGGGGGGGGGGGGGATGGAATTCCGACAAATGGGGACCCAAACCTTCTGGAGGAGGCGTGATATATATATTAAATATTTCATAATCTTTCTAGGTATCAAATTAAACAAGATTAGATTTAAAAATTTGGAATTAGAGATCTTTTAAACATCTTTGGTGAGAGGAGAAACATTAGTCTATTGATAATACGAAAATTTAGTGATTTTTGTATTGCTGCTTTGCTATTTTCAAGTTCACACAAAGAGCTCCCTAGTGGCTGAGCGGTTGGCGTACGCGCCTTTGGTGTGGGAGACCCGGGTTCGATTCTTGGCGGGAGCTCATGTGGTTCGGATTCCACGTTAAACTGTAGGTCAACGTCTCATATAGCCTCGATGCTGAACAGGACGCTAAAACTGAAATTCAAATCAGTCCCACAGAGATTATTGAAATACAGTGATCACCAATCCCTCCATAGCCTTTCTGAAGCAAGATGGAATGTGCACGGATTGGAGTGGATTTGAGTTAAGCATCCCATTCAGCAGCAGACTATGAAACCTGGGCCTACAACTTAACATAGTTTCCGATCCACATGAGTTTCCGCCGGTAATCGAACCCGGGGTCTCCCACACCAAAGACGCGTAAGCTATCCACATAGCCGTAAGGGAGCCCTGTGTACGATTTGACACAATAAAACCTATGGCAGAAGAAACGGCGACATTACATTTTTCTTAGTTAGAACCATTAATTCTCTCGGACGTTTGAAGGTAAAATTTAGACCATATAAACGTAAGAAATTGAATCCCGCATTTGATACTGAACCACTCCCAGAAGAAACCACAGAAGAATAATTTAAAATTTTGTCTTTTTAATGGAATCGTACACAAGATCAAATCTCAGATGGATTCTCGGTGTGCAGAAATGAGAAATATTTGCTTAACTTTTCAAGCAGTTCTCAGAGTAAGCACTTTGGATGACAGTGATTCAATCAAGAAATTAATTACAATCTATTCTGATGATTTTCGTTATTCACAGAATTTAGTTTAGTTAATTTTGTCAAAGAGAAACAAGTGTATAAGTCAATCTCTGTGCAGCTAATTTCTCAGATCTTCACAATGAAATTTATAAATTGAAGTTATATTTGTGTTTCCTGAACGTTACAACGCACCCAGAATTTCCTCGCGCGAAGTGAATTATGTGGTGGACAAACACCGCGGGCCTGAGTTTTCTCGGGATTCTTCTGTTTCCTCCCACTTTCTTCATTATACTATTTTTCATTTATTCTCATCATTACCATATCCTTTAGCTTACACAGCATAAGCGTAGGACGTAAAATTGAAATTGAAAACAGAACATATTACAACAGGAGATGATATTAAAACTCTGTTAAAAGAGAGTTGAGTTGATTTTAGTTTAGCGTCCCGTTCAGCAGCGAGGCTATATGAGACGTGGATCTACTGATTAACGTGGAATCCGAACCACATGAGCTCCCGCCGGGAATCGAACCCGGGTCTCCCACGCCAAAGGCGCGTACGCTAACCGCTTAGCCACGAAGGAGCTCTCTGTTAAAAGAGAAAATGCAATTATACCAATTTACAAAGCTATTGTGACATTAATGATATTTTATGTTTATTTGTTTGGAGCTTAATGTTCCCTTTCAGCAGCTAGACTAATGAGACCTCTCTCGTCCCAAAGCCGAGAACATTCACCACTTGATCCAAAGGATCAAAAACAGAGGTGCCTGGCAAGCCTTCCTCTTACTCCAGGTGTGTGTGAATTTTCACGATAATGAGATATGATAAGGTCGAAATGTAAATACTGTGGTAATATCTTGGCAAACAACACGAAAATCCAGTCATGGCAAACAACACGCCACCTGAGATATGTAAACAAATACTTGTTTGTGATTGGTCAAAAACTGGAAAATGTAAACAAATCCCTATCTCTGATGATTGGTCGAACGTCTGTCCACGATATTTAAAGGGAACTTTGAGAAATATATTTTTAGTTTATTTTATACTATAAATTTGTTTTCCTTACAGTTTTCCAATAACTATTCCCTTCCAATAATTACAGTTTAATCTTACAGGCAATCTTACAGTTAGGTATGATACAGAAAATTATTGACTGGGACATGTTCCTCGTCCCCCTCTCTAATGACGCCCGTGCACACATATAATAGCGATAACCGAAAATGCTATTGTCATCCATTACTTTCTATCTTTTCCCTAAAACGACTTGCGTTTTGGTGACTGTTTTATTAGTCAAAATGTTTATGGTAATGATGGCAACATTGCACAACATTTTTTGCGCAATTTCCAATTTTGTTGCCTGATCATTAAAGCTATGTCAGAAAGATAAGGGAGTAAAAGTTTGCGCAATTTCAGTGCACCCCCTCGACCATTAGGACACTTTCAAACAAAAACAAGTTTCTTTCTTTTTCTAGTTTTGTTAACTTCAGGATTGTTTTTTTTTTTTTATTCAATTATTTTATAGACATGGTTCAGTAATTTTCAGTAGGGTATTGTATGGAGGTGCTATTGACTGTATTCATTTAAGTTATACTCATACTCAGGTTTACTTAAAGGAATATTATTATATTTTAGTTTAGTTACAATAACTCATTTTTAATTTCATTATTTAGAAGCTGTCTTGAATTTTATTTTTGTTTCATGCAGCTTCATATTCACTTAATACTGTTAATGTTTAGTATTAATTTCATACCACATTGTTTCCTTTTTTGGTGAAAGGTCATAAGTCTTATTAGTTTGTTCTTTTACTATTAATTTCATCAACATGTTTAATTAATTAATGAAAGAAATAAGACTTTTGATATATCATTTGTTTACTATTTTTTATAACTTACTCATATCAAAGATGAATACAGCAACTTAGATGTACTCAAATGGATAAATTTACAATTTCCAACCTCATCTTTACATTATTTTCATATTTCAAGAACTATGCACAGTGACGTAACTCATTCTTAAATCAAACTTTTATTTTTTTTGCAAGGTGACGTATCTCAAATAACATGTTTTTATGACTTAATATTATAATATTATAAAATTTGAACATGTAGTATTAACGAATGTACTTTTGGCTTCATTGTGTCAAAAATTGGTAAATATTTGTTGGTAAACACGAGCGTAACAGGGAAGTAAAATAGGTGCAAAATTTTAAATCGTTTTCCTGAAAAATGAGAAAAACTGAGATACGATACTTTGCGAACAAGGGGACGATATGTCACTTTACTAACAAATCCAAAATATGAAAGTACAAAATTCGACACTAATTTTTAATTTTTACATTTTTCAGCTTCTGGGTTTAATTCATATTACATGGTCTTCATTCCGATAACATAATTGCTTCTAACATGGATAAAATTCTAGAACATCGAAAGAAACGATACACTTGTGATGAAGCTTTGAAAGTTTTAAAGAGAGTTGAAAAGGGAAAATTGGATGATTTCATCAACAATAATTTCTTAACGCGACCGGAAGCCAACGCTTCGTATCTCATCAACAGATCGTCTGATGAAGATACGGATTGGACGGTTGATGGCTTTCATATGAGCAGGGCTTGGTCAATTACCAATGGTAATAAGACAATTCTCATGAAGAAACATGGAATTCGGATTCCAAAAACTTGTTCCTTTCGAGAAGAGTTCTACAAATACAGTTATGAATTATTACCAATTGAAAAACATCGTGTTGTTTTGGTGCACTACGTAGGAGACCCTTCGAAATTACCACCACCAATTACTGATCAACGTTACAAAAAACACACTTTCCCATCAACAATAAAAGACATCAAGAAGAAAGAAAAGCTTAGTGGTCGCCAAAAGCCTCAAGATATTTATTGTGAAATGGTGGAAAATGCAGCCAAAGAATTAAACGATAAGTTTAAAGAATGTGAAGATAAAGCCGCTCCAAAAAATACAAAACAGGTTTCTAATGCTCTTTATCGGGAAAGACAGAGTCAAAAGATTTCATCTTGTGAAATATTCAGTATTTGTGAACTTTCCTATTTGGATTTTGGACCACGAATTTTTGATCTTTCAATTGCTCCTAGCCTTGTTGTCATTTTTGGATCACCCGACATCATTTTATATTCGAAAAGCATACTTAATATTTGTCAAAAAAATCCAAAATATCCACAGCTCATATCTGTAGATACGACCTTTAATATCGGGGACTATTATTTAACAATATTGGTAATGAGAAATGTTTATTTCGAGAACGATCCAGTATTTCCAGTCTTGTTTATGATGCATACGAAGCGATCATTCATCTCGCATCAAAAGTTTTGGATAATAATTCAACGTTATTTGGGTTTAAATAAATATACTAACATACCATTCATATGTGACCGCGAAAAGGCTATCACAAAGGCAAAAACATTTAGTTGTCCAGATCTACCTATGCTTTACTGTCACAAACACTTATTTTCAGATATAGAACAAGCTATAAAAAAGATAAGCAGTCACACTACAGATTGTCAAGCAATTCTACTCCAAATCAAGCATGCGCTATCTTTGGAAAACGTGGAAGATTATACGAAGTTCATCAATGAATCTGTTAACAGGTGGCCTACATTATTTGCTGAATATTTTACAAGAAATTTGAAAGAAGATCTTGAAAATCACGCCACAGCTTTCATATATGGTAAATTTTCTGCTTTTCAGAATGAAGTTACTCCAACAACCAATATTGCAGAAAGTCTACATGCGCGTATTAAAGAAAATCTACATTACGAAGAGTTACCTCTAGACTCAGCACTCATACTACTTTTCCATCACCAGATTACTTTCCTTCGTGAGTTTAATCGAGGAATTAAAAAACTTGGAAATTTTGTCATCAAAAAAGAATTTCTCGACTTGAAAGAAGTTTCGACAGACGATTTACACCTACTTTCAGCACCAGATTTACTGAAAAAAATTAAATCAAAGACTACTGACCCTGTAAAAGAAATCAAGCAAAATCCTGATCGGCGTCTTACTGCCCATGTATTGGCAAGAATGACAGTTGAGTCTGGCTTTGTGACATACGTTCCTTGGAAATTCATCGTCACTCCTCTGTATGACAAAAAGAGACCTGTGATAATAAACAATGAAAAAGGAAAACTTAGGTGCCCATGTAAGAGCAGTGGCCTCTGTTATCACATTCTTGCGTGCTACATATATCTTGGTCTTGAACCACCTCCAGATGACGAAAAGTCTTATAAGATTAGTATTATGGAAAAGAAATCTAGAGCCAAAAAATCAGGTCGGAAACGGGTCATTGAAAAAGATTGGAACATAGGTATCGAGCCTGCAGATGATTCAAAAAATGTGCTAGAAGGAGATTTTTCACCGCAAACATTTTCTACGCCTATAGATAAAAAGATAAAACGAAAGTTACTTGATAGTCCAAACGATTCACCAGAGAAACCACCAGAAAAATCATCTGAACCAACACTACCTTCAGAATTACAATGCTTATTGGGAAATGAATGGCTCTCCAACACAGTCATAGAGAACTATATTATTTGCCAAATTTTGCAGTTATCCTTGGAGGATCGAGTTCTGTTAGTTCCAGAGTATGTTGTTATGAAAACATGGTTCAGAGAATACAAAACCCTGTTAAATTATTTGTACTGCAATTCAGCACTAAATAAAGATATTATTTTGATTCTTCTTCCTCTATCATATACTATAAAAGGACGACCATGCAAAAAAGGAGAAATCCCAGACAGTTGTAATCATTGGATGTTAGGGATTATCATCTTTAAATATAAGAAAATTTTCCTCTGTGACAGCCTTCAGAAAACTAAGAGAGACAGATCCTTTCTGATCATGAATTTGATTGCAAATGCATGCTATTATGCAGCATCAAAAGAGCCCCCAAAATTCTCATTTCATTTTGCAGATGATGCAAAAAAACAATCTGATTCATGTAGTTGTGGGTTATTCGTTTGTATGCATGCAGAAGCAATATTATCTTCTCAGCAATTTTGGAATATCGATCCGGGAAGTTATAGACAAGTTATAAAAGATGTTTTGCTGAAAACCGAAAAAAAACATATATCCTATACACATTCTTTCAAAGAAAAAATTGATACATGGGACAAAGAGGCTCATAAGATATTGAAGGACGAACAATCACTTGAAAGCCAACTGAAGAACATAACTTCTAGTGATGTGTGCCTCAAATATTCAGAACGTGTTTTACAAGATGCTTCACTTCACTGGACATATTGTGAAGCAAGATCATGTAAAGCAAATGATTGTTCAACAAGAGAAAACTCTATATCGAACTTTGTCTTGTGCGTTATTTGTCGCAAATGGTTTCATAGAGAATGCACAGAAAAAAATGATGGTGAGTACGATGAGTATTTCGTATGCGAAGACCAAGAGTGTAGAGTCCAAAATTTATACGAATACGATACGGATGAAGAAATGTCGATTCCCAGTCCTGAAGGAATGGCAGAAATATGGAAAAATTCAAGGGAAATTGATTTTTCATCTAGTAATTCTGATGAATGAAAGTAAATATGAACTGAACAAAATATTACTACCTGTTCAGAATTTGCTATTTATCAGTCTGTAAAAAAATGTCAAATATGTTCCAATTTATAGATAAAAAAGTATTCTATTTAAATTGTAATATATATGAATGCAGTGTAATTATGTCACTTCGGTTAAAAAATTATATATATATATATATATATATATATATATATATATATATATATATATATATATAGAGAGAGAGAGAGAGAGAGAGAGAGAGAGAGGATACTTTTTTAATAATCTCGTTAAAAAGCAATTTTAAAATATAAATATATGCATACCTGTGAAACAAAATGTAAAAAAACATTACACACTTGTCACAATTACACTAAACGAGTTATCTGAGGAGAACTAATCTTTCACAGTACATAAAATATATTCAAAATACAGTACATAAAATATATTCATCATTATTGTTTATGTATAGTTCACATTCATGATTGTGTTTATGTTCATTATTGTTTATTTATACTGATTATTTCTTTTTAGTGTATAAAACTGTTTAAAAATTATTAAATATGTATGTGTACATAGAAAAACTTGTGCAAAAATAATAAACGCGTTAATGGTAAAAAGAAAATCGGAAGGAACGTCTGCATTTCATTACCCAAGATCAAAAAAGTGATTCAGATATATAAAGTGACTCAAGTAAATCTGATGAACGAGGATATTCTTCACCGTCTTGAAGCTTTGTTTCGTAAATATAATATAAATAACTTACTAAACAAAGCATTTATTTATTTATTTATTTATTCAAAACACTCGTACAAAATAACTGTTAGACTGTCTTGAGTAAATAATTACTGTACCTATTTTTTTGTATTCTGGTGGTGTATGGAAACGATTACGAAATGTACATTATAGTAAATTTCTTATCGTAACAAATGAATTGACTGTTACAAATTCATAGATGTGAAACATGTGAAACAAAGCACTTGTAAGTATTAAATTACATAATACCTTTATTAATAGTCTCGCTATACGAGGCAATTTTAGTTATATAAATATATAACTGTGAAACAAAATGACAAAATGTCACACTTGTTACAATTACTATCAACAAGTTCTCTAAGAAGAACTAATTTTTCACCGAATCAATTTAATTACCGTATACACCCGTCTAATGTCCAGGCTCGTGTAATGACTGCACCTCAATTTTTCAGGAAGTAAAGAAGAAAACTATTGATCTATGTAATGTCTCCACTAACATTTCCACATTTTAGATTCTGTGTTCTTCTTTGATTAATGTGTTTCTCACATGCGATCTATCTGCTTACTCATTCGTTACAATGATATATTAGCTTAATTATTTCCCTCTGTGCCCTTAAACTAGCAAATCGTTTTTCATAAGTAACTGCTTTTAAGAGCATGTATGTATGGCGAACAGCTCAAAATCAGGTAAACAGATAGCAATAATCAATTGTGGCAATTTTTTGCTTTCTAAACATCTCTCATTTACTCGAGACACGGTGCGAGTACCGGTGTTTCAACTTACTAACTGCAAGACCCGTCTAATGTCCGCACCCTGAAATTTTAGTCTGCACCCTGAAGGGAATAGATAAAGATTCGATTTTTTCGACTAATCAAGGTTCGAGTTATCAAATTGACCACAACAAAAAATTCGACGTACCGACGTTCAACGTTCCACATTAAAAGTGATTATATAATCTCAAGAACAATTACGTAAATACATAAAGTTATTGCTTTGATTTGTCGAGGTCAAATCAAGAGAACTTCGGCTTATAGAGGTAAACTTCGACTTGTAGAGGCTCAAAGATATGAAAGCTCGACTTATCGAGGTTTTAACTATGACTATAAAACCCAAAAATTCCACTTCTCGAGGTTGTAATTTTTACATATTCGACTTACAGAGGTAATTTTAACATTGAGTGTTATGGAAAGTTCGAGAGAATTTTAAAAAAAATGCAAGTTATCAAGGAATTCGAGTTATCGAGGTTCTACTGTATAAATATATGCATACCTGTGAAACAAAATGACAAAATATCACAAATGTATTTAAACTTACAAACTGGAAGACCCGTCTAATGTCCGCACCCTGAAATTTTAGTTAAAATATTGGGTAAAAATGTGCGGACATTACACAGGAGTATACGGTAATCAAAATACAGTACATAAGATATATTCATTATTATTGTTTATGTATAGTTCACGTTCATATTTTGTTTATGTTCATTATTGTTTATACTAATTATTTCCTTTAGTGTATAAAAGTTCGTTAAAAATTATAAAATATGTATGTGTACAGTGAAAAACTTGTAGTCAGAGAAACCGAACTTTTAACAAGTCAGTGTATTTCATTAAAATTTGCAAGATTTGTGTATTACAGTTTTTCCACATAAATTAATTCTATTACCTGTATAGCTTATAACGCAAACGACTTAAATGTGTTAAATATGTAGCACGAAAAAAAGGTAGAGATTTTGATAAATCAAGATGATTCTGTTGAGTGAAGGTGAATACTAACTCTGCATTACAGTTTATTTTATAATAATGAAAATTTAACTTTCCTTTGTAATTTTTTAATAATAAGAAACACATTCATTTGTAAGAGTATAATCATAAAATATATCACCTCGACTAACTCGCTCAAAATGATATATTCATGTAATATTTAAAAAAAAAGAGAAAAAGGTTAAATTAAAATATAATTATTCAGACGTATACAAAGAAAGGAAATCAAAACTTACCCATGTGTCTCTTCTACTGATGAATTTCATATTGTACGAGAGAATAGCAAATTGTCTAGAATATTAGAGTCTTCCCAGAAATCACTTGATCACTGCTAGTAATTATGTGCTAATAAAAGTTCAAGAAAAGAGAAGTAAAAAAAATGCAAAAATAAACAAAGCTTGGAAGATGAATTTAAAACTTAGTATTTTTAATAATGATAACTTACCATGATTATAAATGAAGAGGGTAGTAACATTTCTATATTAGATCAAAAAGTATATTTCGAACCCTCAAAACAAATAAACTTCGGTGGAAGAAGATGGTACTCAAACCACATGAACCTTAATGAAAATTATAGTAATTTATTTGGATCTGTCGTACAAATATTCTAAAAGAAAGAAATGACACACCAATGATAAGTTTTATACGCTCGACTATGTGAACTAAATATTCCAACTTCCTAGACTCCCTGGAGTGAAAACATTTACATGTTCAAATTATTATTTTTACTCCCTCGACTCCCTCGAGTGAATATTTTTACTCCCTCAACCCCCTAGAGTGAATATTTTTACTCCCTCGACTCTTTCGGATAAAATTTTTTACTCCCTCGAGTGAATATTTTTACTCCCTCGAGTGAAAATTTTTACTCCCTCGAATCCCTAGATTGAATATTTTTACTCTTTCGAGTAAATATTTTTACTCCCTCGACTCCCTCGAGTGAATATTTTTACTCCCTCGACTCCCTCGAGTGAATATTTTTACTCCCTCGACTCCCTCCAGTGAATATTTTTACTCCCTCTACTCGTTCGAGTCTATATTTATACTCCCTCGACTCCCTAGATGAATATTTTTACTCCCTCGGATAAAAATTTTTACTCCCTCCACTCCCTCGAGTGAATATTTTTACTCCCTCGAGTGAAAATTTTTACTCCCTCGAATCCCTAGATTGAATATTTTTACTCTTTCGAGTAAATATTTTTACTCCCTCGACTCCCTCGAGTGAATATTTTTAGTCCCTCGAATCCCTCGAGTGAATATTTTTACTCTCTCTACTCGTTCGAGTCTATATTTTTACTGCCTCGACTCCCTCGAATGAATATTTTTACCCCCTCGACTCTCTCGAGTGAATATTTTTACTCCATTGACTCCCTCGAGTGAATATTTCTACTCCCTCGACTCTCTCGAATAAATATTTTTACTCCCTCGACTCCCTCGAGTGAATATTTTTACTCCCTCTAGTCGTTCGAGTCTATATTTTTACTCCCTCGACTCCCTAGATGAATATTTTTACTCCCTCGGATAAAATTTTTTACTCAATCCACTCCCTCGAGTGAATATTTTTACTCCCTCGAGTGAAAATTTTTACTCCCTCGACTCCCTCGAGTGAATATTTTTACTCCCTCGACTCCCTCGAATGAACATTTTTACCCCTCGACTCCCTCGAGTGAATATTTTTACTCCCTTGACTCTCTCGAGTGAATATTTCTACTCCCTCGACTCCCTCGAGTGAATATTATTACCCCCTCGGGTGAATATTTTTACACCCTCGAGTGAATATTTTTACACCCTCGGCTCCCTCGAGTGAATATTTTTGCTCCCTCGAGTAAAAATTTTTACTCCCTCGACTCCCTCGAGTGAATATTTTTACTCCGTCGACTCCCTTGAGTGAATATTTTTACTCCCTCGACTCCCTCGAGTGTATATTTTTACTCCCTCGACTCCCTAGAGTGAATATTTTTAGTCCCTCGACTGCCTCGAGTGAATGTTTTTACTCCCTCGTCTCCCTCGAGTGAATATTTTAACTCCCACGATTCCCTCGAGTGAATATTTTTAGTCCCTCGGCTCCCTCGAGTGAATATTTTTACTCCCTCGACTCCCTCGAGTGAATATTTTCACTCTTTTGACTCTCTCGAGTGAATATTTTTACTCCCTCGTCTCCCTCCGGTGAATATTTTTACTCCCTCGACTCCCTTGAGTGAATATTTTTACTCCCTCGAGTGAAATTTTTACTCCCTCGAATGAATATTTTTGCTCTTTCGACTTCCTCGAGTGAATGTTTTTACTCCCTCGACTCCCTCGAGTGAATATTTTTACTCCCACGAGTCCTTCGAGTGAATATTTTTACCCCCTCGACTCCTTCGAATGAATATTTTTTCTTCCTCGACTCCCTGGTGTGTGTATTTTTACTTCCTCGACTCCCTCGAGTGAATATTTTTACTCCCTCGAGTGAAAATTTTTACTCCCTTGAATCCCTAGAGTGAATATTTTTACTCTTTCGAGTGAATATTTTTACTCCCTGGAATCCCTAGAGTGAATATTTTTACTCTTTCGAGTGAATATTTTTACTCCCTCGAATCCCTAGAGTGAATATTTTTATTCTTTCGAGTGAATATTTTTACTCCCTCGACTCCCTCGAGTGAATATTTTTACTCCCTCGACTCCCTCGAGTGAATATTTTTACTCCCTCTACTCCCCCAAGTGAATATTTTTACTCCCTCGACTCCCTCGAGTGAATGTTTTTACTAACTCGACTCCCTCGAGTGAGTAATTTTACCCCCTCGACTCCCTTGAGTGAATATTTTTACTCCCTCGACTCTCTCGAGTGAATATTTTTACTCCCTCGACTCCCTCGAGTGAATATTTTTACTCCCTCGAATCCCTAGAGTGAATATTTTTACTCTTTCGAGTGAATATTTTTACTCCCTCGAATCCCTAGACTGAATATTTTTACTCTTTCGAGTGAATATTTTTACTCCCTCGAGTGAATATTTTTACTCCCTCGACTCCCTCGAGTGTATATTTTTACCCCCTCGACTCCCCCATAGTGAATTTATTCTCCCTTGAGTGAATATTTTTACTCCATCGACTCCCTTGAGTGAATATTTTTACTCCCTCGAGTGAATATTTTTACCCCCTCGACTCCCTCGAGTGAATATTTTTACTCCCTCGAATCCCTAGAGTGAATATTTTTATTCTTTCGAGTGAATATTTTTACTCCCTCGACTCCCTCGAGTGAATATTTTTACTCCCTCGACTCCCTCGAGTGAATATTTTTACTCCCTCTACTCCCCCAAGTGAATATTTTTACTCCCTCGACTCCCTCGAGTGAATGTTTTTACTAACTCGACTCCCTCGAGTGAGTAATTTTACCCCCTCGACTCCCTTGAGTGAATATTTTTACTCCCTCGACTCTCTCGAGTGAATATTTTTACTCCCTCGACTCCCTCGAGTGAATATTTTTACTCCCTCGAATCCCTAGAGTGAATATTTTTACTCTTTCGAGTGAATATTTTTACTCCCTCGAATCCCTAGAGTGAATATTTTTACTCTTTCGAGTGAATATTTTTACTCCCTCGACTCCCTCGAGTGAATATTTTTACTCCCTCGACTCCCTCGAGTGAATATTTTTGCTCCCTCGACTCCCTCGAGTGAATATTTTTACTCCCTCGAGTGAAAATTTTTACTCCCTCGAATCCCTAGAGTGAATATTTTTATTCTTTCGAGTTAATATTTTTACTCCCTCAAATCCCTAGAGTGAATATTTTTACTCTTTCGAGTGAATATTTTTACTCCCTCGAATCCCTAGAGTGAATATTTTTACTCTTTCGAGTGAATATTTTTACTCCCTCGACTCCCTCGAGTGAATATTTTTACTCCCTCGACTCCCTCGAGTGAATATTTTTACTCCCTCGACTCCCTAGAGTGAATATTTTTAGTCCCTCGAATCCCTCGAGTGAATATTTTTACTCTCTCTACTCGTTCGTCTATATTTTTACTCCCTCGAATGAAATTTTTACTCCCTCGAATCCCTAGATTGAATATTTTTACTCTTTCGAGTAAATATTTTTACTCCCTTGACTCCCTCGAGTGAATATTTTTACTCCCTCGACTCCCTCGAGTGAATATTTTTACTCCCTCTACTCCCCCAAGTGAAAATTTTTACTCCCTCGAATCCCTAGAGTGAATATTTTTACTCCCTCGACTCCCTCGAGTGAATATTTTTACTCCCTCGACTCCCTCGAGTGAATATTTTTACTCTTTCGGCTCCCTCGAGTGAATATTTTTACTCCCTCGACTCCCTCGAGTGAATATTTTTACTCCCTCGAGTGAAAATTTTTACTCCCTCGAATCCCTAGAGTGAATATTTTTACTCCCTCGACTCCCTCGAGTGAATATTTTTACTCCCTCGACTCCCTCGAGTGTATATTTTTACTCCCTCGACTCCCTCGAGTGTATATTTTTACTCCCTCGACTCCCTCTAGTGTATATTTTTACTCCCTCGACTCCCTCGAGTGAATATTTTTACTCCCTCGACTCCCTCGAGTGAATATTTTTACTCCCTCGACTCTATCGAGTGAATATTTTTACTCCCTCGACTCCCTCGAGTGAATATTTTTACTCCCTCGACTCCCTCGAGTGAATATTTTTACTCTTTCGGCTCCCTCGAGTGGATATTTTTACTCCCTCGACTCCCTCGAGTGGATATTTTTACTCCCTCGACTCCCTCGAGTGAATATTTTTACTCCTTCGACTCTATCGAGTGAATATTTTTACTCCCTCGACTCCCTCGAGTGAATATTTTTACTCCCTCGACTCCCTCGAGTGAATATTTTTACTCCCTCGACTCCCTCGAGTGAATATTCTTACTCTTTCGGCTCCCTCGAGTGGATATTTTTACTCCCTCGACTCCCTCGAGTGAATATTTTTACTCCCTCGAGTGAATATTTTTATTCCCTCGACTCTATCGAGTGAATATTTTTACTCCCTCGACTCCCTCGAGTGAATATTTTTACTCCCTCGACTCCCTCGAGTGAATATTTTTACTCCCTCGACTCCCTCGAGTGAATATTTTTACTCTTTCGGCTCCCTCGAGTGGATATTTTTACTCCCTGGACTCCCTCGAGTGGATATTTTTACTCCCTCGACTCCCTCGAGTGAATATTTTTACTCCCTCGAGTGAAAATTTTTACTCCCTCGAGTGAATATTTTTACTCCCTCGACTCCCTCGAGTGAATATTTTTACTCTCTCGGCTCCCTCGAGTGAATGTTTTTACTCCGTCGACTCCCTCGAGTGAATATTTTTACTCCCTCGAGTGAAGATTTTTACTCCCTCGAGTGAAAATTTTTACTCCCTCGAATCCCTAGAGTGAATATTTTTACTCCCTCGACTCCCTCGAGTGAATATTTTTACTCCCTCGACTCCCTCGAGTGTATATTTTTACTCCCTCGACTCCCTCGAGTGTATATTTTTACTCCCTCGACTCCCTTGAGTGTATATTTTTACTCCCTCGACTCCCTCGAGTGAATATTTTTATTCCCTCGACTCCCTCGAGTGAATATTTTTACTCCCTCGAGTGAAGATTTTTACTCCCTCGAGTGAAAATTTTTACTCCCTCGAATCCCTAGAGTGAATATTTTTACTCCATCGACTCCCTTGAGTGAATATTTTTACTCCCTCGAGTGAATATTTTTACCCCCTCGACTCCCTCGAGTGAATATTTTTACTCCCTCGAATCCCTAGAGTGAATATTTTTATTCTTTCGAGTGAATATTTTTACTCCCTCGACTCCCTCGAGTGAATATTTTTACTCCCTCGACTCCCTCGAGTGAATATTTTTACTCCCTCTACTCCCCCAAGTGAATATTTTTACTCCCTCGACTCCCTCGAGTGAATGTTTTTACTAACTCGACTCCCTCGAGTGAGTAATTTTACCCCCTCGACTCCCTTGAGTGAATATTTTTACTCCCTCGACTCTCTCGAGTGAATATTTTTACTCCCTCGACTCCCTCGAGTGAATATTTTTACTCCCTCGAATCCCTAGAGTGAATATTTTTACTCTTTCGAGTGAATATTTTTACTCCCTCGAATCCCTAGAGTGAATATTTTTACTCTTTCGAGTGAATATTTTTACTCCCTCGACTCCCTCGAGTGAATATTTTTACTCCCTCGACTCCCTCGAGTGAATATTTTTGCTCCCTCGACTCCCTCGAGTGAATATTTTTACTCCCTCGAGTGAAAATTTTTACTCCCTCGAATCCCTAGAGTGAATATTTTTATTCTTTCGAGTGAATATTTTTACTCCCTCAAATCCCTAGAGTGAATATTTTTACTCTTTCGAGTGAATATTTTTACTCCCTCGAATCCCTAGAGTGAATATTTTTACTCTTTCGAGTGAATATTTTTACTCCCTCGACTCCCTCGAGTGAATATTTTTACTCCCTCGACTCCCTCGAGTGAATATTTTTACTCCCTCGACTCCCTAGAGTGAATATTTTTAGTCCCTCGAATCCCTCGAGTGAATATTTTTACTCTCTCTACTCGTTCGTCTATATTTTTACTCCCTCGAATGAAATTTTTACTCCCTCGAATCCCTAGATTGAATATTTTTACTCTTTCGAGTAAATATTTTTACTCCCTTGACTCCCTCGAGTGAATATTTTTACTCCCTCGACTCCCTCGAGTGAATATTTTTACTCCCTCTACTCCCCCAAGTGAAAATTTTTACTCCCTCGAATCCCTAGAGTGAATATTTTTACTCCCTCGACTCCCTCGAGTGAATATTTTTACTCCCTCGACTCCCTCGAGTGAATATTTTTACTCTTTCGGCTCCCTCGAGTGAATATTTTTACTCCCTCGACTCCCTCGAGTGAATATTTTTACTCCCTCGAGTGAAAATTTTTACTCCCTCGAATCCCTAGAGTGAATATTTTTACTCCCTCGACTCCCTCGAGTGAATATTTTTACTCCCTCGACTCCCTCGAGTGTATATTTTTACTCCCTCGACTCCCTCGAGTGTATATTTTTACTCCCTCGACTCCCTCTAGTGTATATTTTTACTCCCTCGACTCCCTCGAGTGAATATTTTTACTCCCTCGACTCCCTCGAGTGAATATTTTTACTCCCTCGACTCTATCGAGTGAATATTTTTACTCCCTCGACTCCCTCGAGTGAATATTTTTACTCCCTCGACTCCCTCGAGTGAATATTTTTACTCTTTCGGCTCCCTCGAGTGGATATTTTTACTCCCTCGACTCCCTCGAGTGGATATTTTTACTCCCTCGACTCCCTCGAGTGAATATTTTTACTCCTTCGACTCTATCGAGTGAATATTTTTACTCCCTCGACTCCCTCGAGTGAATATTTTTACTCCCTCGACTCCCTCGAGTGAATATTTTTACTCCCTCGACTCCCTCGAGTGAATATTTTTACTCTTTCGGCTCCCTCGAGTGGATATTTTTACTCCCTCGACTCCCTCGAGTGAATATTTTTACTCCCTCGAGTGAATATTTTTATTCCCTCGACTCTATCGAGTGAATATTTTTACTCCCTCGACTCCCTCGAGTGAATATTTTTACTCCCTCGACTCCCTCGAGTGAATATTTTTACTCCCTCGACTCCCTCGAGTGAATATTTTTACTCTTTCGGCTCCCTCGAGTGGATATTTTTACTCCCTGGACTCCCTCGAGTGGATATTTTTACTCCCTCGACTCCCTCGAGTGAATATTTTTACTCCCTCGAGTGAAAATTTTTACTCCCTCGAGTGAATATTTTTACTCCCTCGACTCCCTCGAGTGAATATTTTTACTCTCTCGGCTCCCTCGAGTGAATGTTCTTACTCCGTCGACTCCCTCGAGTGAATATTTTTACTCCCTCGAGTGAAGATTTTTACTCCCTCGAGTGAAAATTTTTACTCCCTCGAATCCCTAGAGTGAATATTTTTACTCCCTCGACTCCCTCGAGTGAATATTTTTACTCCCTCGACTCCCTCGAGTGTATATTTTTACTCCCTCGACTCCCTCGAGTGTATATTTTTACTCCCTCGACTCCCTTGAGTGTATATTTTTACTCCCTCGACTCCCTCGAGTGAATATTTTTATTCCCTCGACTCCCTCGAGTGAATATTTTTACTCCCTCGACTCCCTCGAGTGAATATTTTTACTCTTTCCGCTCCCTCTAGTGGATATTTTTACTCCCTCGACTCCCTCGAGTGAATATTTTTACTCCCTCGAGTGAAAATTTTTACTCCCTCGAATCCCTAGAGTGAATATTTTTACTCCCTCGACTCCCTCGAGTGAATATTTTTACTCTTTCGGCTCCCTCGAGTGAATGTTTTTACTCCGTCGACTCCCTCGAGTGAATATTTTTACTCCCTCGAGTGAATATTTTTACTCCCTCGAGTGAAAATTTTTACTCCCTCGAATCGCTAGAGTGAATATTTTTACTCCCTCGACTCCCTCGAGTGAATATTTTTACTCCCTCGACTCCCTCGAGTGTATATTTTTACTCCCTCGACTCCCTCGAGTGTATATTTTTACTCCCTCGACTCCCTCTAGTGTATATTTTTACTCCCTCGACTCCCTCGAGTGAATATTTTTACTCCCTCGACTCCCTCGAGTGAATATTTTTACTCCCTCGACTCTATCGAGTGAATATTTTTACTCCCTCGACTCCCTCGAGTGAATATTTTTACTCCCTCGACTCCCTCGAGTGAATATTTTTACTCTTTCGGCTCCCTCGAGTGGATATTTTTACTCCCTCGACTCCCTCGAGTGGATATTTTTACTCCCTCGACTCCCTCGAGTGAATATTTTTACTCCTTCGACTCTATCGAGTGAATATTTTTACTCCCTCGACTCCCTCGAGTGAATATTTTTACTCCCTCGACTCCCTCGAGTGAATATTTTTACTCCCTCGACTCCCTCGAGTGAATATTTTTACTCTTTCGGCTCCCTCGAGTGATATTTTTACTCCCTCGACTCCCTCGAGTGGATATTTTTACTCCCTCGACTCCCTCGAGTGAATATTTTTACTCCCTCGACTCCCTCGAGTGTATATTTTTACTCCCTCGACTCCCTCGAGTGTATATTTTTACTCCCTCGACTCCCTCTAGTGTATATTTTTACTCCCTCGACTCCCTCGAGTGAATATTTTTACTCCCTCGACTCCCTCGAGTGAATATTTTTACTCCCTCGACTCCCTCGAGTGAATATTTTTACTCCCTCGACTCTATCGAGTGAATATTTTTACTCCCTCGACTCCCTCGAGTGAATATTTTTACTCTTTCGGCTCCCTCGAGTGGATATTTTTACTCCCTCGACTCTTTCGAGTGGATATTTTTACTCCCTCGACTCCCTCGAGTGAATATTTTTACTCCTTCGACTCTATCGAGTGAATATTTTTACTCCCTCGACTCCCTCGAGTGAATATTTTTACTCCCTCGACTCCCTCGAGTGAATATTTTTACTCCCTCGACTCCCTCGAGTGAATATTTTTACTCTTTCGGCTCCCTCGAGTGGATATTTTTACTCCCTCGACTCCCTCGAGTGAATATTTTTACTCCCTCGAGTGAATATTTTTACTCCCTCGACTCTATCGAGTGAATATTTTTACTCCCTCGACTCCCTCGAGTGAATATTTTTACTCCCTCGACTCCCTCGAGTGAATATTTTTACTCCCTCGACTCCCTCGAGTGAATATTTTTACTCTTTCGGCTCCCTCGAGTGGATATTTTTACTCCCTGGACTCCCTCGAGTGGATATTTTTACTCCCTCGACTCCCTCGAGTGAATATTTTTACTCCCTCGAGTGAAAATTTTTACTCCCTCGAGTGAATATTTTTACTCCCTCGACTCCCTCGAGTGAATATTTTTACTCTCTCGGCTCCCTCGAGTGAATGTTTTTACTCCGTCGACTCCCTCGAGTGAATATTTTTACTCCCTCGAGTGAAGATTTTTACTCCCTCGAGTGAAAATTTTTACTCCCTCGAATCCCTAGAGTGAATATTTTTACTCCCTCGACTCCCTCGAGTGAATATTTTTACTCCCTCGACTCCCTCGAGTGTATATTTTTACTCCCTCGACTCCCTCGAGTGTATATTTTTACTCCCTCGACTCCCTCGAGTGTATATTTTTACTCCCTCGACTCCCTCGAGTGAATATTTTTACTCCCTCGACTCCCTCGAGTGAATATTTTTACTCCCTCGACTCTATCGAGTGAATATTTTTACTCCCTCGACTCCCTCGAGTGAATATTTTTACTCCCTCGACTCCCTCGAGTGTATATTTTTACTCCCTCGACTCCCTCGAGTGAATATTTTTACTCCCTCGAGTGTATATTTTTACTCCCACGACTCCCTCGAGTGAATATTTTTTCTCCCTCGACTCCCTCGAGTGAATATTTTTACTCCCTCGACTCTATCGAGTGAATATTTTTACTTCCTCGACTCCCTCGAGAGAATATTTTTACTCCCTCGACTCCCTCGAGTGAATATTTTTACTCCCTCGACTCTCTCGAGTGAATATTTTTACTCTTTCCGCTCCCTCTAGTGGATATTTTTACTCCCTCGACTCCCTCGAGTGGATATTTTTACTCCCTCGACTCCCTCGAGTGAATATTTTTACTCCCTCGAGTGAAAATTTTTACTCCCTCGAATCCCTAGAGTGAATATTTTTACTCCCTCGACTCCCTCGAGTGAATATTTTTACTCTTTCGGCTCCCTCGAGTGAATGTTTTTACTCCGTCGACTCCCTCGAGTGAATATTTTTACTCCCTCGACTCCCTCGAGTGAATATTTTTACTCCCTCGAGTGAAAATTTTTACTCCCTCGAATCCCTAGAGTGAATATTTTTACTCCCTCGACTCCCTCGAGTGAATATTTTTACTCCCTCGACTCCCTCGAGTGTATATTTTTACTCCCTCGACTCCCTCGAGTGTATATTTTTACTCCCTCGACTCCCTCTAGTGTATATTTTTACTCCCTCGACTCCCTCGAGTGAATATTTTTACTCCCTCGACTCCCTCGGGTGAATATTTTTACTCCCTCGACTCCCTTGAGTGAATATTTTTACTCCCTCGTCTCCCTCGGGTGAATATTTTTACTCCCTCGACTCCCTTGAGTGAATTTTTTTACTCCCTCGAGTGAAATTTTTACTCCCTCGAATGAATATTTTTGCTCTTTCGACTTCCTCGAGTGAATGTTTTTACTCCCTCGACTCCCTCGAGTGAATATTTTTACTCCCACGACTCCCTCGAGTGTATATTTTTACTCCCTCGACTCCCTCGAGTGTATATTTTTACTCCCTCGACTCCCTCGAGTGTATATTTTTACTCCCACGACTCCCTCGAGTGAATATTTTTTCTCCCTCGACTCCCTCGAGTGAATATTTTTACTCCCTCGACTCTATCGAGTGAATATTTTTACTCCCTCGACTCCCTCGAGAGAATATTTTTATTCCCTCGACTCCCTCGAGTGAATATTTTTACTCCCTCGACACCCTCGAGTGAATATTTTTACTCTTTCCGCTCCCTCTAGTGGATATTTTTACTCCCTCGACTCCCTCGAGTGAATATTTTTACTCCCTCGAGTGAAAATTTTTACTCCCTCGAATCCCTAGAGTGAATATTTTTACTCCCTCGACTCCCTCGAGTGAATATTTTTACTCTTTCGGCTCCCTCGAGTGAATGTTTTTACTCCGTCGACTCCCTCGAGTGAATATTTTTACTCCCTCGAGTGAATATTTTTACTCCCTCGAGTGAAAATTTTTACTCCCTCGAATCCCTAGAGTGAATATTTTTACTCCCTCGACTCCCTCGAGTGAATATTTTTACTCCCTCGACTCCCTCGAGTGTATATTTTTACTCCCTCGACTCCCTCGAGTGTATATTTTTACTCCCTCGACTCCCTCTAGTGTATATTTTTACTCCCTCGACTCCCTCGAGTGAATATTTTTACTCCCTCGACTCCCTCGAGTGAATATTTTTACTCCCTCGACTCTATCGAGTGAATATTTTTACTCCCTCGACTCCCTCGAGTGAATATTTTTACTCCCTCGACTCCCTCGAGTGAATATTTTTACTCTTTCGGCTCCCTCGAGTGGATATCTTTACTCCCTCGACTCTTTCGAGTGGATATTTTTACTCCCTCGACTCCCTCGAGTGAATATTTTTACTCCTTCGACTCTATCGAGTGAATATTTTTACTCCCTCGACTCCCTCGAGTGAATATTTTTACTCCCTCGACTCCCTCGAGTGAATATTTTTACTCCCTCGACTCCCTCGAGTGAATATTTTTACTCTTTCGGCTCCCTCGAGTGGATATTTTTACTCCCTCGACTCCCTCG
This sequence comes from Thermobia domestica, assembly GCF_964235325.1. NCBI lineage: Eukaryota > Metazoa > Arthropoda > Insecta > Zygentoma > Lepismatidae > Thermobia > Thermobia domestica. The sequence goes on from NC_137460.1 coordinate 235,358,351, forward strand.
AGTGAATATTTTTACTCCCTCGAGTGAATATTTTTACTCCCTCGACTCTATCGAGTGAATATTTTTACTCCCTCGACTCCCTCGAGTGAATATTTTTACTCCCTCGACTCCCTCGAGTGAATATTTTTACTCCCTCGACTCCCTCGAGTGAATATTTTTACTCTTTCGGCTCCATCGAGTGGATATTTTTACTCCCTGGACTCCCTCGAGTGGATATTTTTACTCCCTCGACTCCCTCGAGTGAATATTTTTACTCCCTCGAGTGAAAATTTTTACTCCCTCGAGTGAATATTTTTACTCCCTCGACTCCCTCGAGTGAATATTTTTACTCTCTCGGCTCCCTCGAGTGAATGTTTTTACTCCGTCGACTCCCTCGAGTGAATATTTTTACTCCCTCGAGTGATGATTTTTACTCCCTCGAGTGAAAATTTTTACTCCCTCGAATCCCTAGAGTGAATATTTTTACTCCCTCGACTCCCTCGAGTGAATATTTTTACTCCCTCGACTCCCTCGAGTGTATATTTTTACTCCCTCGACTCCCTCGAGTGTATATTTTTACTCCCTCGACTCCCTCGAGTGTATATTTTTACTCCCTCGACTCCCTCGAGTGAATATTTTTACTCCCTCGACTCCCTCGAGTGAATATTTTTACTCCCTCGACACTATCGAGTGAATATTTTTACTCCCTCGACTCCCTCGAGTGAATATTTTTACTCCCTCGACTCCCTCGAGTGTATATTTTTACTCCCTCGACTCCCTCGAGTGAATATTTTTACTCCCTCGAGTGTATATTTTTACTCCCACGACTCCCTCGAGTGAATATTTTTTCTCCCTCGACTCCCTCGAGTGAATATTTTTACTCCCTCGACTCTATCGAGTGAATATTTTTACTTCCTCGACTCCCTCGAGAGAATATTTTTACTCCCTCGATTCCCTCGAGTGAATATTTTTACTCCCTCGACTCTCTCGAGTGAATATTTTTACTCTTTCCGCTCCCTCTAGTGGATATTTTTACTCCCTCGACTCCCTCGAGTGGATATTTTTACTCCCTCGACTCCCTCGAGTGAATATTTTTACTCCCTCGAGTGAAAATTTTTACTCCCTCGAATCCCTAGAGTGAATATTTTTACTCCCTCGACTCCCTCGAGTGAATATTTTTACTCTTTCGGCTCCCTCGAGTGAATGTTTTTACTCCGTCGACTCCCTCGAGTGAATATTTTTACTCCCTCGACTCCCTCGAGTGAATATTTTTACTCCCTCGAGTGAAAATTTTTACTCCCTCGAATCCCTAGAGTGAATATTTTTACTCCCTCGACTCCCTCGAGTGAATATTTTTACTCCCTCGACTCCCTCGAGTGTATATTTTTACTCCCTCGACTCCCTCGAGTGTATATTTTTACTCCCTCGACTCCCTCTAGTGTATATTTTTACTCCCTCGACTCCCTCGAGTGAATATTTTTACTCCCTCGACTCCCTCGGGTGAATATTTTTACTCCCTCGACTCCCTTGAGTGAATATTTTTACTCCCTCGTCTCCCTCGGGTGAATATTTTTACTCCCTCGACTCCCTTGAGTGAATTTTTTTACTCCCTCGAGTGAAATTTTTACTCCCTCGAATGAATATTTTTGCTCTTTCGACTTCCTCGAGTGAATGTTTTTACTCCCTCGACTCCCTCGAGTGAATATTTTTACTCCCACGACTCCCTCGAGTGTATATTTTTACTCCCTCGACTCCCTCGAGTGTATATTTTTACTCCCTCGACTCCCTCGAGTGTATATTTTTACTCCCACGACTCCCTCGAGTGAATATTTTTTCTCCCTCGACTCCCTCGAGTGAATATTTTTACTCCCTCGACTCTATCGAGTGAATATTTTTACTCCCTCGACTCCCTCGAGAGAATATTTTTATTCCCTCGACTCCCTCGAGTGAATATTTTTACTCCCTCGACACCCTCGAGTGAATATTTTTACTCTTTCCGCTCCCTCTAGTGGATATTTTTACTCCCTCGACTCCCTCGAGTGAATATTTTTACTCCCTCGAGTGAAAATTTTTACTCCCTCGAATCCCTAGAGTGAATATTTTTACTCCCTCGACTCCCTCGAGTGAATATTTTTACTCTTTCGGCTCCCTCGAGTGAATGTTTTTACTCCGTCGACTCCCTCGAGTGAATATTTTTACTCCCTCGAGTGAATATTTTTACTCCCTCGAGTGAAAATTTTTACTCCCTCGAATCCCTAGAGTGAATATTTTTACTCCCTCGACTCCCTCGAGTGAATATTTTTACTCCCTCGACTCCCTCGAGTGTATATTTTTACTCCCTCGACTCCCTCGAGTGTATATTTTTACTCCCTCGACTCCCTCTAGTGTATATTTTTACTCCCTCGACTCCCTCGAGTGAATATTTTTACTCCCTCGACTCCCTCGAGTGAATATTTTTACTCCCTCGACTCTATCGAGTGAATATTTTTACTCCCTCGACTCCCTCGAGTGAATATTTTTACTCCCTCGACTCCCTCGAGTGAATATTTTTACTCTTTCGGCTCCCTCGAGTGGATATTTTTACTCCCTCGACTCCCTCGAGTGGATATTTTTACTCCCTCGACTCCCTCGAGTGAATATTTTTACTCCTTCGACTCTATCGGGTGAATATTTTTACTCCCTCGACTCCCTCGAGTGAATATTTTTACTCCCTCGACTCCCTCGAGTGAATATTTTTGCTCCCTCGACTCCCTCGAGTGAATATTTTTACTCTTTCGGCTCCCTCGAGTGATATTTTTACTCCCTCGACTCCCTCGAGTGGATATTTTTACTCCCTCGACTCCCTCGAGTGAATATTTTTACTCCCTCGACTCCCTCGAGTGTATATTTTTACTCCCTCGACTCCCTCGAGTGTATATTTTTACTCCCTCGACTCCCTCGAGTGTATATTTTTACTCCCTCGACTCCCTCGAGTGTATATTTTTACTCCCTCGACTCCCTCGAGTGAATATTTTTACTCCCTCGACTCTATCGAGTGAATATTTTTACTCCCTCGACTCCCTCGAGTGAATATTTTTACTCCCTCGACTCCCTCGAGTGAATATTTTTACTCTTTCGGCTCCCTCGAGTGTATATTTTTACTCCCTCGACTCCCTCGAGTGAATATTTTTACTCCCTCGAGTGAAAATTTTTACTCCCTCGAATCCCTAGAGTGAATATTTTTACTCCCTCGACTCCCTCGAGTGAATATTTTTACTCTTTCGGCTCCCTCGAGTGAATGTTTTTACTCCGTCGACTCCCTCGAGTGAATATTTTTACTCCCTCGACTCCCTCGAGTGAATATTTTTACTCCCTCGAGTGAAAATTTTTACTCCCTCGAATCCCTAGAGTGAATATTTTTACTCCCTCGACTCCCTCGAGTGAATATTTTTACTCCCTCGACTCCCTCGAGTGTATATTTTTACTCCCTCGACTCCCTCGAGTGTATATTTTTACTCCCTCGACTCCCTCGAGTGTATATTTTTACTCCCTCGACTCCCTCGAGTGAATATTTTTACTCCCTCGACTCCCTCGAGTGAATATTTTTACTCCCTCGACTTTATCGAGTGAATATTTTTACTCCCTCGACTCCCTCGAGTGAATATTTTTACTCCCTCGACTCCCTCGAGTGAATATTTTTACTCCCTCGACTCCCTCGAGTGAATATTTTTACTCTTTCGGCTCCCTCGAGTGGATATTTTTACTCCCTCGACTCCCTCGAGTGGATATTTTTACTCCCTCGACTCCCTCGAGTGAATATTTTTACTCCCTCGACTCCCTCGAGTGTATATTTTTACTCCCTCGACTCCCTCGAGTGTATATTCTTACTCCCTCGACTCCCTCGAGTGTATATTTTTACTCCCTCGACTCCCTCGAGTGAATATTTTTACTCCCTCGACTCCCTCGAGTGAATATTTTTACTCCCTCGACTCTATCGAGTGAATATTTTTACTCCCTCGACTCCCTCGAGTGAATATTTTTACTCCCTCGACTCCCTCGAGTGAATATTTTTACTCCCTCGACTCCCTCGAGTGAATATTTTTACTCTTTCGGCTCCCTCGAGTGGATATTTTTACTCCCTCGACTCCCTCGAGTAGATATTTTTACTCCCTCGACTCCCTCGAGTGAATATTTTTACTCCCTCGAGTGAAAATTTTTACTCCCTCGACTCTATCGAGTGAATATTTTTACTCCCTCGACTCCCTCGAGTGAATATTTTTACTCTTTCGGCTCCCTCGAGTGAATGTTTTTACTCCGTCGACTCCCTGGAGTGAATATTTTTACTCCCTCGACTCCCTCGAGTGAATATTTTTATTCCCTGGACTCCCTCGAGTGAATATTTTTACTTCCTCGAGTGAAAATTTTTACTCCCTCGACTCCCTAGAGTGAATATTTTTACTCCCTCGAGTGAATATTTTTACTCCGTCGAGTTAATATTTTTACTTTCTCGACTCCCTCTAGTAATTATTTTTACTCCCTCGACTCCCTCGAGTCCCTCGACTCCCTCGACTCCCTCGAGTCCCTCGACTCCCTCGAGTCCCTCGACTCCCTCGATGAAGTCAGTCCCGCCACGGAGAATCGCCACTCGAGAAGAAGAATCAAAATAATATCTTTATTTAGTGCTGAATTGCAGTACAAATAATTTAACAGGGTTTTGTATTCTCTGAACCATGTTTTCATAACAACATACTCTGGAACTAACAGAACTCGATCCTCCAAGGATAACTGCAAAATTTGGCAAATAATATAGTTCTCTATGACTGTGTTGGAGAGCCATTCATTTCCCAATAAGCATTGTAATTCTGAAGGTAGTGTTGGTTCAGATGATTTTTCTGGTGGTTTCTCTGGTGAATCGTTTGGACTATCAAGTAACTTTCGTTTTATCTTTTTATCTATAGGCGTAGAAAATGTTTGCGGTGAAAAATCTCCTTCTAGCACATTTTTTGAATCATCTGCAGGCTCGATACCTATGTTCCAATCTTTTTCAATGACCCGTTTCCGACCTGATTTTTTGGCTCTAGATTTCTTTTCCATAATACTAATCTTATAAGACTTTTCGTCATCTGGAGGTGGTTCAAGACCAAGATATATGTAGCACGCAAGAATGTGATAACAGAGGCCACTGCTCTTACATGGGCACCTAAGTTTTCCTTTTTCATTGTTTATTATCACAGGTCTCTTTTTGTCATACAGAGGAGTGACGATGAATTTCCAAGGAACGTATGTCACAAAGCCAGACTCAACTGTCATTCTTGCCAATACATGGGCAGTAAGACGCCGATCAGGATTTTGCTTGATTTCTTTTACAGGGTCAGTAGTCTTTGATTTAATTTTTTTCAGTAAATCTGGTGCTGAAAGTAGGTGTAAATCGTCTGTCGAAACTTCTTTCAAGTCGAGAAATTCTTTTTTGATGACAAAATTTCCAAGTTTTTTAATTCCTCGATTAAACTCACGAAGGAAAGTAATCTGGTGATGGAAAAGTAGTATGAGTGCTGAGTCTAGAGGTAACTCTTCGTAATGTAGATTTTCTTTAATACGCGCATGTAGACTTTCTGCAATATTGGTTGTTGGAGTAACTTCATTCTGAAAAGCAGAAAATTTACCATATATGAAAGCTGTGGCGTGATTTTCAAGATCTTCTTTCAAATTTCTTGTAAAATATTCAGCAAATAATGTAGGCCACCTGTTAACAGATTCATTGATGAACTTCGTATAATCTTCCACGTTTTCCAAAGATAGCGCATGCTTGATTTGGAGTAGAATTGCTTGACAATCTGTAGTGTGACTGCTTATCTTTTTTATAGCTTGTTCTATATCTGAAAATAAGTGTTTGTGACAGTAAAGCATAGGTAGATCTGGACAACTAAATGTTTTTGCCTTTGTGATAGCCTTTTCGCGGTCACATATGAATGGTATGTTAGTATATTTATTTAAACCCAAATAACGTTGAATTATTATCCAAAACTTTTGATGCGAGATGAATGATCGCTTCGTATGCATCATAAACAAGACTGGAAATACTGGATCGTTCTCGAAATAAACATTTCTCATTACCAATATTGTTAAATAATAGTCCCCGATATTAAAGGTCGTATCTACAGATATGAGCTGTGGATATTTTGGATTTTTTTGACAAATATTAAGTATGCTTTTCGAATATAAAATGATGTCGGGTGATCCAAAAATGACAACAAGGCTAGGAGCAATTGAAAGATCAAAAATTCGTGGTCCAAAATCCAAATAGGAAAGTTCACAAATACTGAATATTTCACAAGATGAAATCTTTTGACTCTGTCTTTCCCGATAAAGAGCATTAGAAACCTGTTTTGTATTTTTTGGAGCGGCTTTATCTTCACATTCTTTAAACTTATCGTTTAATTCTTTGGCTGCATTTTCCACCATTTCACAATAAATATCTTGAGGCTTTTGGCGACCACTAAGCTTTTCTTTCTTCTTGATGTCTTTTATTGTTGATGGGAAAGTGTGTTTTTTGTAACGTTGATCAGTAATTGGTGGTGGTAATTTCGAAGGGTCTCCTACGTAGTGCACCAAAACAACACGATGTTTTTCAATTGGTAATAATTCATAACTGTATTTGTAGAACTCTTCTCGAAAGGAACAAGTTTTTGGAATCCGAATTCCATGTTTCTTCATGAGAATTGTCTTATTACCATTGGTAATTGACCAAGCCCTGCTCATATGAAAGCCATCAACCGTCCAATCCGTATCTTCATCAGACGATCTGTTGATGAGATACGAAGCGTTGGCTTCCGGTCGCGTTAAGAAATTATTGTTGATGAAATCATCCAATTTTCCCTTTTCAACTCTCTTTAAAACTTTCAAAGCTTCATCACAAGTGTATCGTTTCTTTCGATGTTCTAGAATTTTATCCATGTTAGAAGCAATTATGTTATCGGAATGAAGACCATGTAATATGAATTAAACCCAGAAGCTGAAAAATGTAAAAATTAAAAATTAGTGTCGAATTTTGTACTTTCATATTTTGGATTTGTTAGTAAAGTGACATATCGTCCCCTTGTTCGCAAAGTATCGTATCTCAGTTTTTCTCATTTTTCAGGAAAACGATTTAAAATTTTGCACCTATTTTACTTCCCTGTTACGCTCGTGTTTACCAACAAATATTTACCAATTTTTGACACAATGAAGCCAAAAGTACATTCGTTAATACTACATGTTCAAATTTTATAATATTATAATATTAAGTCATAAAAACATGTTATTTGAGATACGTCACCTTGCAAAAAAAATAAAAGTTTGATTTAAGAATGAGTTACGTCACTGTGCATAGTTCTTGAAATATGAAAATAATGTAAAGATGAGGTTGGAAATTGTAAATTTATCCATTTGAGTACATCTAAGTTGCTGTATTCATCTTTGATATGAGTAAGTTATAAAAAATAGTAAACAAATGATATATCAAAAGTCTTATTTCTTTCATTAATTAATTAAACATGTTGATGAAATTAATAGTAAAAGAACAAACTAATAAGACTTATGACCTTTCACCAAAAAAGGAAACAATGTGGTATGAAATTAATACTAAACATTAACAGTATTAAGTGAATATGAAGCTGCATGAAACAAAAATAAAATTCAAGACAGCTTCTAAATAATGAAATTAAAAATGAGTTATTGTAACTAAACTAAAATATAATAATATTCCTTTAAGTAAACCTGAGTATGAGTATAACTTAAATGAATACAGTCAATAGCACCTCCATACAATACCCTACTGAAAATTACTGAACCATGTCTATAAAATAATTGAATAAAAAAAAAAAAACAATCCTGAAGTTAACAAAACTAGAAAAAGAAAGAAACTTGTTTTTGTTTGAAAGTGTCCTAATGGTCGAGGGGGTGCACTGAAATTGCGCAAACTTTTACTCCCTTATCTTTCTGACATAGCTTTAATGATCAGGCAACAAAATTGGAAATTGCGCAAAAAATGTTGTGCAATGTTGCCATCATTACCATAAACATTTTGACTAATAAAACAGTCACCAAAACGCAAGTCGTTTTAGGGAAAAGATAGAAAGTAATGGATGACAATAGCATTTTCGGTTATCGCTATTATATGTGTGCACGGGCGTCATTAGAGAGGGGGACGAGGAACATGTCCCAGTCAATAATTTTCTGTATCATACCTAACTGTAAGATTGCCTGTAAGATTAAACTGTAATTATTGGAAGGGAATAGTTATTGGAAAACTGTAAGGAAAACAAATTTATAGTATAAAATAAACTAAAAATATATTTCTCAAAGTTCCCTTTAAATATCGTGGACAGACGTTCGACCAATCATCAGAGATAGGGATTTGTTTACATTTTCCAGTTTTTGACCAATCACAAACAAGTATTTGTTTACATATCTCAGGTGGCGTGTTGTTTGCCATGACTGGATTTTCGTGTTGTTTGCCAAGATATTACCACAGTATTTACATTTCGACCTTATCATATCTCATTATCGTGAAAATTCACACACACCTGGAGTAAGAGGAAGGCTTGCCAGGCACCTCTGTTTTTGATCCTTTGGATCAAGTGGTGAATGTTCTCGGCTTTGGGACGAGAGAGGTCTCATTAGTCTAGCTGCTGAAAGGGAACATTAAGCTCCAAACAAATAAACATAAAATATCATTAATGTCACAATAGCTTTGTAAATTGGTATAATTGCATTTTCTCTTTTAACAGAGAGCTCCTTCGTGGCTAAGCGGTTAGCGTACGCGCCTTTGGCGTGGGAGACCCGGGTTCGATTCCCGGCGGGAGCTCATGTGGTTCGGATTCCACGTTAATCAGTAGATCCACGTCTCATATAGCCTCGCTGCTGAACGGGACGCTAAACTAAAATCAACTCAACTCTCTTTTAACAGAGTTTTAATATCATCTCCTGTTGTAATATGTTCTGTTTTCAATTTCAATTTTACGTCCTACGCTTATGCTGTGTAAGCTAAAGGATATGGTAATGATGAGAATAAATGAAAAATAGTATAATGAAGAAAGTGGGAGGAAACAGAAGAATCCCGAGAAAACTCAGGCCCGCGGTGTTTGTCCACCACATAATTCACTTCGCGCGAGGAAATTCTGGGTGCGTTGTAACGTTCAGGAAACACAAATATAACTTCAATTTATAAATTTCATTGTGAAGATCTGAGAAATTAGCTGCACAGAGATTGACTTATACACTTGTTTCTCTTTGACAAAATTAACTAAACTAAATTCTGTGAATAACGAAAATCATCAGAATAGATTGTAATTAATTTCTTGATTGAATCACTGTCATCCAAAGTGCTTACTCTGAGAACTGCTTGAAAAGTTAAGCAAATATTTCTCATTTCTGCACACCGAGAATCCATCTGAGATTTGATCTTGTGTACGATTCCATTAAAAAGACAAAATTTTAAATTATTCTTCTGTGGTTTCTTCTGGGAGTGGTTCAGTATCAAATGCGGGATTCAATTTCTTACGTTTATATGGTCTAAATTTTACCTTCAAACGTCCGAGAGAATTAATGGTTCTAACTAAGAAAAATGTAATGTCGCCGTTTCTTCTGCCATAGGTTTTATTGTGTCAAATCGTACACAGGGCTCCCTTACGGCTATGTGGATAGCTTACGCGTCTTTGGTGTGGGAGACCCCGGGTTCGATTACCGGCGGAAACTCATGTGGATCGGAAACTATGTTAAGTTGTAGGCCCAGGTTTCATAGTCTGCTGCTGAATGGGATGCTTAACTCAAATCCACTCCAATCCGTGCACATTCCATCTTGCTTCAGAAAGGCTATGGAGGGATTGGTGATCACTGTATTTCAATAATCTCTGTGGGACTGATTTGAATTTCAGTTTTAGCGTCCTGTTCAGCATCGAGGCTATATGAGACGTTGACCTACAGTTTAACGTGGAATCCGAACCACATGAGCTCCCGCCAAGAATCGAACCCGGGTCTCCCACACCAAAGGCGCGTACGCCAACCGCTCAGCCACTAGGGAGCTCTTTGTGTGAACTTGAAAATAGCAAAGCAGCAATACAAAAATCACTAAATTTTCGTATTATCAATAGACTAATGTTTCTCCTCTCACCAAAGATGTTTAAAAGATCTCTAATTCCAAATTTTTAAATCTAATCTTGTTTAATTTGATACCTAGAAAGATTATGAAATATTTAATATATATATCACGCCTCCTCCAGAAGGTTTGGGTCCCCATTTGTCGGAATTCCATCCCCCCCCCCCTTATTGTTAGTCCTGATGATATTGCTAGATTTAATGTTGGCTACATAGTCGAACACAAACAAATTGTACGCCATATCAATTCTGAAAATGCATTTGGAGAGTTTCTAGGTAAACAAATTGTTATATCGAGTGCTTGAACTCACTTTGCATAAATTTAACGGTGACGTTAACAGCCGGTAGCGCAATAACCCAATAACGTGCTTGGGACAGTTCGTATTGTATGTATTATGTTTATAAATATAACAGATTTGATTGTTATAATATGCTCATTTGGTAACCCTTAGCTTATGAGTCGATTTTTTTATAAATCTTCACGATTGTGATATAAGATAAGCTAGAGAGAACAATACCGTGGCAAACAACACCAAAATCGAGTCGTGGCAAACAATACGTAATAATTTCTGGTATGTCTACCACGTATCTTAGTAATTGTCCTTACAACATCCGCTCTGCGTCAAATAATAAGTGGACCAGAAGCTTTTCATAGACACTACTATAGTCAATTTTACTTTCCTGCTCCTGATGTTCATACGGTGATTTCTATTTTGCTAAAGATGGTAACGGAAACTGCCATGAAACCGACATCGATAGTGAAAGGAATTTCAAAGGCCCAAAGGCCAGCAGAAGTCAAAAGGAGTGTGTTCGCAGAATTTAGAAATTCACAGATAAACCATGATAAGGCACGTATAACATTTCTAATTCCAGGATTCAAGCTGTAAATGTGAAATGTTCTGTAAATATATATATATATATATATATATATTGCTTTGTAAGTATTGGAATGCAACATAAGTATATCGCACAAAGAAATGGCGTTTATACATTTTATATCGATGCAAAATTTCACACAATTTCCTGAATCTTGTTGTTGGCAACGTCGCGGTGGAGATTTGCGCAATTTCAGCACTTTCTGTTCCTCAATAATAAGTCATAGATTACAGAGATTATCAACGATCTAATATTTAGAAAAAATTGCGCAATGTCGTTGCACCGGGTCGAGGTGCAAGTAAAATTACTGGTGCTGAGACATTCGTATGACAGGGGTAGGTCCACAGTTATAAGTTGGAGTTCTTTGTACTCTAATTGTAGGTGATTGGTTTTGTAGAAAATAGTTGTCGGCAGTGACGTAACTAAGCGGGATGGGGGGTGAGGCTTATGCCACGGGCGCCGGATTGAGGGGGCGCAAAACTGGGCAAATGTTTATTTTCACTGTAAGGCAAGGGATGGAATTTTAGCAAACCAAAGATCATAAAAAAATACTCCAGAAACTTAACAGGACAACAGCGACTCATCGATCTTAGGATCATATCCATAGAATATAAATTAGCTTTAAAGCTATCTTTTGAGGGCATTGTAAAAACCCTTGCAGCCAAAAGAGCTCCCAATGTTAAATTTTAGTTCCAGTTTTTTGTATTTTCATTTAACTTACATCGATTTAGGAGATTTGCAAAATGTCCGAGTATAATACTCGAGACAACAGCTTGACCGTTTTTCATAATTAAATATTCTATTCTAAAGCAATAGACTGTTGATTCATTCCACACATATGCACATCCCTACATAACTCCAAAAACATTTTGATATACAGTTATTATGATAAGAGTATAAGAATATGTCAAGCATGGTACTCTCACATTATTTGGCAATCAACTACTGATTAGTTTGGTAAATTATCTTCTACGAAAAATTAAATTATGTATTGCAATTTTGAAATCAAGCTTTACCACTTCAAGAAAAACTGGAATAGGAGAATTACTGTGTGATGATGCCAATATTAAGTGTAGTTGGGGAGTGTTTTTGGTTTGGTTGGTCAGGGGGGGGGGCTAAGGCTAGTTCTTGCCCCGGCGACAACTAGCCTAATTGCGTCACTGGTTTTATGATCTCTTCAAAGTTCTTATTTCCATCATGTTCTTCCAGCTTATGTCTTTTGCATTACTCCCCTCTGATTCTGGAATAAGTAGAATTCTAAGTTCTTTGAAAAGCTGCTTGAAATTGAGGAAATCAGTATGCTGTAGTTCCACTACCTTCAAAAGGCTGCTTTCTACTAGCTAGCTTGATCACAGGGACCAGTTGTGGAGGCACATAAATATTTCCTGCCTGTTTAAACAGCGTATGTATCTTGAGTTACGGCAGTTCGAGAGAAATTTAATTCTCTACAATTGATATACGACTAACATCAAACTGCTTATTCTACATTTATATTTGGGAATTTAGATACTGCTATTAAAGAGGATTATAGTGCTCCTAAAAGGGAATTCGGGGCTGGTCTTAACTCAAAAATCAATTTTTTCAGATACGACACTTTGCAAACAAAGGGACGATATGGTAAGTGATATTTGTTAAGAATGTGAAACTATGCACGAAATCGAGACAAGCCACAAGAAGCCAATAAAGTTTTGTATAAACCATGGAAACCGTGGCTCACCCGGAAGTAAATTAAATAATAACAATAATATGTATCTTCGAGTAGAGTAATCTGATTATATTGTTCTTTGCACATTCAAGATGACAAATTCCTGTACGTAAGCACACACGTGTACGCTAAAGCGATTTTCAGCATGTAAAGAAAATTAGAAAACGCGGAACCTTAGAGACCAGACAATAGAGTCCCTCAACGGAGTTTGGCATGAATAACAATAGTAAATATGTGACCACAGATTGAGTTCGATACTCTCGAGAATAGATTACATAAGCACCTACAATTGTGAAACTTGTATCTTATTCTTTCTGAATATGGAGATAAGAAAACAACTCTAGTTATTCAAGTGTAAGGTAGTTAGCTGGTCAAGTAATTCTTTGTGCTGCCCTTAACATGACGAGGCAACGCCTCATTTCTGATTATGTGCTCGTGAGTACCTCGATAAGCAATTTCCACAGAGATGGATAAGCCGGCAATGGTCTGTGGAATGGCCACCGCGTTCCTCCCTAACAGCACAAGATGCATGTGCCATTTCGGTGTCCCAGCTACTTTTTAGGTTTCCCACACTTGTACTAAGTATGTACTTCAGCTACCTACAGTTTTAGATACTTGTTACACCCTATTAATATTTGCAACTATATATCACAAATATAGCATTTATGTACACTCGTGTCCAAAATGACTGTCGCATATCTAGCTATAACTGTCTTCTTGTAAGAATACAATTTGATAATGATTTTGCAGGGTACTTATAATACTGATACTATGTGTATAATCGGGAAATATATATTTGTGGTAAGTTTCATAGGAAGAGAATTATAAATACGAAAATTAGAATGAGTAAAACAAAATGTTGCTAAATGGACAAGAAAGTTTTATTTTCGTTTTATTGTTCTTATTTACTGCTCTTTTGACATAAAATTTGCCACATACACGTCTTTGCCGATTATACACATACTAACATTACCGGGTGAATTCGTTCACAAATTACATTCCTAAAACAACATACTTATAGACATGCGACAATAATTTTGGACATGGGTGTACCTGGCTCAGTTTCGCACTCTAACAGTCATTTGTTTTTATGTCGTCACTTGGGACATATATCTGTCATGTTCTAGGTACGTCTTTGAAGTACATACTGTTTCAGAAACCCTAACAGCACAAAATGTGCACGGCAGGCGCCATTTAGGTGTTCTAAATTCATCTCCCACATTTGATGCATTTGTTGCTTCTTTTTCTAAGCGATTGTGTACTAGAAGCAACAAACGCATAAACTTTATTGGATGGCAACTGTCGCCGATCATTTAAAAGTGAATATGGAAGAACCATGAAATGAAGTAAATAAACATTCGTCATTTTGTTATAAAATTACAAGACGAGCAGATTTTATTTTATCCCAAACGGTTATAGTCGAATATACGCGGTTAAAGGAGTACTCTGATTAGCCAAATTCAAAAGACCTCAACAATTTATCTCTCTACAAGCGACATTCCCTCCATCGCCTCCGTGACCAAGTCCGAAGAGTACGTGGTTAGTAATCCAAAGGTTGGTGGTTCGCGTCCCACCTCCCAGTGGGATACATTTTTTACTTGTTTGAAGTGTTTTTTAGACTCACTTTAATGTAAACACATTACGAACATAGGTGATTTAACATTTTTGGGGGGACTAATTTTGTGGTTCATTGACGCTTACGGCATAGTGAACATACCTAGAACATACTAGGCACGTTCCCCAGGTACATATGTCATGTGCCTAGGGGCGGACATAGACCGTGACTATCACTTGCCATCCATGTGATTTCTCTCAGACGTACGTAAGGCACATACTGGACACATTCCCATGTACCTGAGGGAACATGATAGGCATATGATTGCTATGTAATTGTGCTATTAGAGCTCATACCTCACTCGATTGGCTTTTTGTCGGGGGGGGGGGGGCTACGTGAAATCCGTTGTGTATGCTACCAATGCAGGATTATTGACGCGTGCGCCAGCATTCTTGAGAACATGCTGGGCAGGGTGATGGATGACTGACAGCAGCGGATACATTTAACGATTGCTCAGGAGGGACGACACATTAAACAATCACTGCAACATTGGTCATTGGGCCACATATTGCCCGAGTGTTATCTCCAGGTAAGTGCAGAAAACCAGTTAAAACTTTGCAATGGTTGGTCGTAGAACAAAAACATTACATCACTGGATTTCTGGAAACATTTTTGTCCTATTTGATGTATCACACGATAGGGTTGCCATTCAAAAAAGTTCCACCATTTCAAGATGGCGGCCGATGGTGCCATATGTCTCAAAAGATTTCCCCCTCGTCTGTTATCATCACCTTTTTATTAATTCCCATCCAACACAAGGACATGCTAGGCATGTGTAAAGAATGTTTCCCGAGGTACGTAGGATATGCATGGTATGTACTTGAACAGAGAAATCATGTGAAATTCACATTACGGGAATAAGGTTACTTCCGCCCTAAAGTACGTGCCTTTTGTTGATACGATGCGCCTTCTTTCAAACCCGTCTTTATTCCTTGACTAACTGTGTCTGCGCGGGCGTAAACAAATGAGTGTCGGAATGAGAGCGACCGAGGCGTTGTACAGAGGAAACTACTATTCACGTTCCTCACATTGCATTAAAGCATGTAAAATACATCTCAAGTGTGAGGAATTCCTCGAAGAGTACTTACCTAGCGACACTTGCTGGGAACATGAAATGTACTTTTCTCAAGTAGCAGGTACGTAAACGATTGGTATGGAAGTAAAATGGTAGGTGCCTAGCATGTACCTGGTTGGGTGGGTTCTGAACGTATTGGATTTTATTTGAGTGTTTCAACAATTTTGGACCACTCTGTACATATGATTCTGTATAAAATATCATTATTTACTTAATATACTTACTTGGATACGAACTCCTTTTCTTCTTAACACTGTATGCTCACTAATCTCACAAGTCTGCTTTCTTCAAGAGCTTATTTGTAAATCAGTGTACCAAAACAGCAAAACTAAAACATAGCACAAGTGTTTCTTCAACTTCAACCCTTTAACGAATGCTGAGAATGTAACAGAACTCACCATACAGTACTAACAATAAGGGACACCTTTTTATTTCTTTTAAGGAGAAATCAAAAGAAACCGAAAAAGACAACAACAAACGAATTAAACTTCACTGACCTCACACATAATGCCTTTATATCAAACAAATGTGTGAAACGTGTGTTATATTCATGTGATAAGGTAATAATCACAAACCAAATCCGACTGGGGTACCTTTCTTTTCTGAATCACTGTCTCGAGATTGTTTTTTGTTTAGTCTTGCAGATAGGAAAGGTGGCGACTTGATTGCAATACTAACCGATTCATAGACGTTCTAAACGTGTTGTTGACAACTCTTGCAAAAATTGCAGACATGTTAATTCCATTACGTAGACTTAGGTCGGCAATAATCAAAGTAATAAAACGGGTCGCAGTAGACCCTATTATTCTTTTCTATATTGTCATATGTCTCAGAAATTTGACCCGCAGGAAGTTGTCTAACTTACCAGTTAACTAACTGTCTATTGAATAATGTCTCCTACACACATGGCTATCTTAGATGTTATTTACGGATGAATGTCGATATACCGTATATAATCAACTAATTGAGGACTTTTTCTTACTGTTTGCTAAAAAGAGATATGAATACATTTGATTGGAATTGTGATGGTAAGAAAAGAGAGGAGTACAAGCTTCTTGAATGTAGTGCCATTCATTCACTATATAGGCCTATATTAATAATGATGAATATTAATTCTTTGACCAAATCGCTTCAGTCACTAACTTTATACCCTGGAGACACAAAACTTTCCCACTACAGACCGAACCGTTAATTGACACCCTCCAGTAACTCTTCAGAAGTAACGACACTTTCGCATCATTAAAAAATGAAATGACGTGGGACATTAAACTAAAGATTTCATTTCATTTCTATTCATTATAATCCCACGAATTCTTCGAAACATTTAAACTCCACAAAATAATTTCTAATCTCAGGAATCACACGTTACACTCCCTGTCACTAATTTTACTCCTGCGACTCCCTCAATTCACAACATCATCTCTCCATTTACCACATCTACCCCAACGAATCATAACTTCCACTCCTAGAGTCAATATTTTCGCTCCATCGATTCGATCGAGTTATAATTATCCCGTTGACTCTAACGAGTAAATATTTTTACACCCTCGACTCCATCGATTAAATATTTGTACTCTCTACATTCAATAATTTGCATCCTTAAGTCATGATTAGTATAATGAGTATTTCGTATGCGGAAACCGAGAGTGTAGAGTCCAAAATTTATACGAATACAATACGGATGAAGAAATGTTGGTTCCAAGTCCTGAAGGAATGGCAGAAATATGGGAAAATTCAAGGAAAATGGATCTTTCATCTGTAATTCTGATGAATGAAAATAAATACAAACTTACAGATAATTATATATATATATATATATATATATATATATATATATATATATATATATATATATATATATATATATATATATCAGTGGCGGCTGGTGCTTTGAATTTTAGGTGGTGCACAATAGATGACCTCTCCTTTTTCATTATTATTATTATAAATAATAATAATAATAATAATAATAGCAGTGGCGTATTCACGATTTTGTTTCGGGGGGCTTTGCCTGAAAATGTGAAAATTCTGCAAGATATTTCATATACTTTACTATAGTAAGTAATATTTCGGGGGGGGCTTAAGCCCGGAAGCCCCCTAAATACGCCACTGATAGTTATTATAAATAATAATAGCGATTTCTTCATGCCATGCTAGAAGCATGCAATAGAGAAGCTCATTTTGTATGATTTTTGACGTACTCTTGAAAATTATTGCGCTTTCTAAATGACTCTTGAGGGCGCTGTCAAGTTCTACACTGAAATTAATTAATCTACGAAAAACGCCTCGATTTGAAGACGAGTCTGTTTTTCATCATGTCCTCTTAAAGCCAATTCGAAGGTGCCACGAAACCAAATGCAATTGATGATTATATTGAGCACGTAACTGTTTTGCGTCACTTTTTGATTGTGATTCTCAATGGACCGCCTATAACCAGCATTTAGTTGAGCAGCAATATTCACGTTTCCCAACACAGTGAAATCAGAACGTGTCTTATATAACCTGACGATTTCTTTTATTTTTTATTTTTTTATTTTATTTTATTTTATTTATTTATTTATTTATTTGTCGTGCAGATGCTGGATATTCGCACCTTTTTTTTACTCCATGCATCTTCCTCCGCCCCGAACAACAAACAGGGAAAACAAAACAAAGCCTTTTTAATTTCAAATTCACATAACCACTTTAGCTGTTCGTACAAGTTGAGATTAAACTTCCTTGTAAATGTTCGGTTCTGACTTCTAATTACTTGCGTTATATTGAGAGTCAGAATCGGCCTTCCTATGTCTTTCATAAGTAGGCCTGCTTCTGAAGTTCTTTTCGAAAACGGCTAATTCAACAAAGACGTTACAGAATTCACTGCTACTACATTGCTAGTTCACGTATATCAGGGACAGACACGAAATTATGCAATTACAGCAACAATATTCCAATGAACAACAAAGACCGGCACGCACAACAAAGACCGGCAAAACTAAAGGGAAAAGATAAAAATTATAGTTTTTCGACTAATCAAGGTTTGAGTTATCAAATTGACCACAACAAAAAATTCGACGTACCGACGTTCAACGTTCCACATTAAAAGTGATTATATAATCTCTAGAACAATTACGTAAATACATAAAGTTATTGCTTTGATTTGTCGAGGTCAAATCAAGAGAACTTCGGCTTATAGAGGTAAACTTCGACTTGTAGAGGCTCAAAGATATGAAAGCTCGACTTATCGAGGTTTTAACTATGACTATAAAACCCAAAAATTCCACTTCTCGAGGTTGTAATTTTTACATATTCGACTTACAGAGGCAATTTTCACATTGAGTGTTATGGAAAGTTCGAGGGAATTTGAAAAAATGCAAGTTATCAAGGAATTCGAGTTATCGAGGTTCTACTGTATAAATATATGCATACCTGTGAAACAAAATGACAAAATATCACAAATGTATTTAAACTTACAAACTGGAAGACCCGTCTAATGTCCGCACCCTGAAATTTTAGTTAAAATATTGGGTAAAAATGTGCGGACATTACACAGGAGTATACGGTAATCAAAATACAGTACATAAGATATATTCATTATTATTGTTTATGTATAGTTCACGTTCATATTTTGTTTATGTTCATTATTGTTTATACTAATTATTTCCTTTAGTGTATAAAAGTTCGTTAAAAATTATAAAATATGTATGTGTACAGTGAAAAACTTGTAGTCAGAGAAACCGAACTTTTAACAAGTCAGTGTATTTCATTAAAATTTGCAAGATTTGTGTATTACAGTTTTTCCACATAAATTAATTCTATTACCTGTATAGCTTATAACGCAAACGACTTAAATGTGTTAAATATGTAGCACGAAAAAAAGGTAGAGATTTTGATAAATCAAGATGATTCTGTTGAGTGAAGGTGAATACTAACTCTGCATTACAGTTTATTTTATAATAATGAAAATTTAACTTTCCTTTGTAATTTTTTAATAATAAGAAACACATTCATTTGTAAGAGTATAATCATAAAATATATTACCTCGACTAACTCGCTCAAAATGATATATTCATGTAATATTTAAAAAAAAGAGAAAAAGGTTAAATTAAAATATAATTATTCAGACGTATACAAAGAAAGGAAATCAAAACTTACCTATGTGTCTCTTCTACTGATGAATTTCATATTGTACGAGAGAATAGCAAATTGTCTAGAATATTAGAGTCTTCCCAGAAATCACTTGATCACTGCTAGTAATTATGTGCTAATAAAAGTTCAAGAAAAGAGAAGTAAAAAAAATGCAAAAATAAACAAAGCTTGGAAGATGAATTTAAAACTTAGTATTTTTAATAATGATAACTTACCATGATTATAAATGAAGAGGGTAGTAACATTTCTATATTAGATCAAAAAGCATATTTCGAACCCTCAAAACAAATAAACTTCGGTGGAAGAAGATGGTACTCAAACCACATGAAGCTTAATGAAAATTATAGTAATTAATTTGGATCTGTCGTACAAATATTCTAAAAGAAAGAAATGACACACCAATGATAAGTTTTATACGCTCGACAATGTGAACTAAATATTCCAACTTCCTAGACTTCCTGGAGTGAAAACATTTACATGTTCAAATTATTATTTTTACTCCCTCGACTCGCTCGAGTGAATATTTTTACTCCCTCGACTCCCTCGAGTGAATATTTTTACTCCTTCGACTCCCTAGAGTGAATATTTTTACTCCCTCGACTCCCTCGGATAAAAATTTTTACTTCCTCGACTCCCTCGAGTGAATATTTTTACTCCCTCGAGGGAAAATTTTTACTCCCTCGAATCCCTAGATTGAATATTTTTACTCTTTCGAGTAAATATTTTTACTCCCTCGACTCCCTCGAGTGAATATTTTTACTCCCTTGACTACCTCGAGTGAATATTTCTACTCCCTCGACTCCCTCGAGTGAATATTTTTACTCCCTCGACTCCCTCGAGTGACTATTTTTACTCCCTCGAGTGAACATTTTTCTCCGTCGACTCCTTCGAGTGAATATTTTTACTCCCTTGGATGAAAAATTTTACTCCCTCGACTTCCTCGAGTGACTATTTTTACTGCCTCGAGTGAACATTTTTCTACGTCGACTCCCTCGAGTGAATATTTTTACTCCCTCGACTCCCTCGAGTGAATATTTTTACTCACACGACTGCCCCGAGTGCATATTCTTACTCCCTCGAGAGAATATTTATAATCCCTCTACTCCCTCCAGTGAATATTTTTACTCCCTCTACTCGTTCGAGTCTATATTTTTACAGCCTCGACTCCCTCGAATGAATATTTTTACTCCCTCGAGTGAATATTTCTATTCCCTCGACAGCCTCGAGTGAATATTTTTACTCCCTCGACCCCCTCGAGTGAATATTTTTACTCCCTCGACTCCCTCGAGTGAATATTTTTACTCCCTCGACTCCCTCGAGTGAATATTTTTACTCCCTCGACTCCCTCGAGTGAATATTTTTACTCCCTCGACTCCCTAGACTCAATCTTTTACTCCCTCGACCCCCTCGAGTGAATATTTTTACTCCCTCGACTCCCTAGAGTGAATATTTTTACTCCCTCGACTCCCTCGGATAAAAATTTTTACTCCCTCGACTCCCTCGAGTGAATATTTTTACTCTCTCGAGTGAAAATTTTTACTCCCTCGAGTGAAAATTTTTACTCCCTCGAATCCATAGATTGAATATTTTTACTCTTTCGAGTAAATATTTCTACTCCCTCGACTCCCTCGAGTGAATATTTTTACTCCCTCGACTCCCTCGAATGAATATTTTTAATCCCTCAACTCCCTCGAGTGAATATTTTTACTCCCTCTACTCGTTCGAGACTATATTTTTACTGCCTCGACTCCCTCGAATGAATATTTTTACTCCCTTGACTCCCTCAAGTGAATATTTCTACTCCCTCGAGTGAATATTTTTACTCCCTCGACTCCCTCGAGTGAATATTTTTACTCCCTCGACACCCCCGAGTGAATATTTTTACTCCCTCGACTCCCTCGAGTGACTATTTATACTCACTCGAGTGAACATTTTTCTCCGTCGACTCCCTCGAGTGAATATTTTTACTCCCTCTGATGAAAAATTTTACACCCTCGAGTGACTATTTTTACTTCCTCGAGTGAACATTTTTCTACGTCGACTCCCTCGAGTGAAAATTTTTACTCCCTCGACTCCCTCGAGTGAATATTCTACTCCCTCGAATCCCTAGAGTGAATATTTTTAGTCCCTCGACTCCCTCGAGTGAATGTTTTTACTCCCTCGTCCCCCTCGAGTGAATATTTTTACTCACTCGACTTTCTCGAGTGAATATTTTTACTCCCTCGACTCCCACGAGTGAATATTTTTACTCCCTCGACTCCCTCGAGTGAATATTTTTACTCACTCGACTTTCTCGAGTGAATATTTTTACTCCCTCGACTCCCTCGAGTGAATATTTTTACTCCCTCGAGTGAAAATTTTTACTCCCTCGAATCCCTAGAGTGAATATTTTTACTCCCTCGACTCCCTCGAGTGAATATTTTTACTCTTTCGGCTCCCTCGAGTGAATATTTTTACTCCCTCGACTCCCTCGAGTGAATATTTTTACTCCCTCGACTCCCTCGAGTGAATATTTTTACTCCCTCGAGTGAAAATTTTTACTCCCTCGAATCCCTAGAGTGAATATTTTTACTCCCTCGACTCCCTCGAGTGAATATTTTTACTCCCTCGACTCCCTCGAGTGTATATTTTTACTCCCTCGACTCCCTCGAGTGTATATTTTTACTCCCTCGACTCCCTCGAGTGTATATTTTTACTCCCTCGACTCCCTCGAGTGAATATTTTTACTCCCTCGACTACCTCGAGTGAATATTTTTACTCCCTCGACTTTATCGAGTGAATATTTTTACTCCCTCGACTCCCTCGAGTGAATATTTTTACTCCCTCGACTCCCTCGAGTGAATATTTTTACTCCCTCGACTCCCTCGAGTGAATATTTTTACTCCCTCGACTCCCTCGAGTGAATATTTTTACTCTTTCGGCTCCCTCGAGTGGATATTTTTACTCCCTCGACTCCCTCGAGTGGATATTTTTACTCCCTCGACTCCCTCGAGTGAATATTTTTACTCCCTCGACTCCCTCGAGTGTATATTTTTACTCCCTCGACTCCCTCGAGTGTATATTTTTACTCCCTCGACTCCCTCGAGTGTATATTTTTACTCCCTCGACTCCCTCGAGTGTATATTTTTACTCCCTCGACTCCCTCGAGTGTATATTTTTACTCCCTCGACTCCCTCGAGTGAATATTTTTACTCCCACGACTCCCTCGAGTGAATATTTTTTCTCCCTTGACTCCCTCGAGTGAATATTTTTACTCCCTCGACTCTATCGAGTGAATATTTTTACTCCCTCGACTCCCTCGAGAGAATATTTTTACTCCCTCGACTCCCTCGAGTGAATATTTTTACTCCCTCGACTCCCTCGAGTGAATATTTTTACTCCCTCGACTCCCTCGAGTGAATATTTTTACTCTTTCCGCTCCCTCTAGTGGATATTTTTACTCCCTCGACTCCCTCGAGTGGATATTTTTACTCCCTCGACTCCCTCGAGTGAATATTTTTACTCCCTCGAGTGAAAATTTTTACTCCCTCGAATCCCTAGAGTGAATATTTTTACTCCCTCGACTCCCTCGAGTGAATATTTTTACTCTTTCGGCTCCCTCGAGTGAATGTTTTTACTTCGTCGACTCCCTCGAGTGAATATTTTTACTCCCTCGACTCCCTCGAGTGAATATTTTTACTCCCTCGAGTGAAAATTTTTACTCCCTCGAATCCCTAGAGTGAATATTTTTACTCCCTCGACTCCCTCGAGTGAATATTTTTACTCCCTCGACTCCCTCGAGTGTATATTTTTACTCCCTCGACTCCCTCGAGTGTATATTTTTACTCCCTCGACTCCCTCTAGTGTATATTTTTACTCCCTCGACTCCCTCGAGTGAATATTTTTACTCCCTCGACTCCCTCGAGTGAATATTTTTACTCCCTCGACTCTATCGAGTGAATATTTTTACTCCCTCGACTCCCTCGAGTGAATATTTTTACTCCCTCGACTCCCTCGAGTGAATATTTTTACTCTTTCGGCTCCCTCGAGTGGATATTTTTACTCCCTCGACTCCCTCGAGTGGATATTTTTACTCCCTCGACTCCCTCGAGTGAATATTTTTACTCCTTCGACTCTATCGAGTGAATATTTTTACTCCCTCGACTCCCTCGAGTGAATATTTTTACTCCCTCGACTCCCTCGAGTGAATATTTTTACTCCCTCGACTCCCTCGAGTGAATATTTTTACTCTTTCGGCTCCCTCGAGTGGATATTTTTACTCCCTCGACTCCCTCGAGTGTATATTTTTACTCCCTCGACTCCCTCGAGTGAATATTTTTACTCCCTCGACTCCCTCGAGTGTATATTTTTACTCCCTCGACTCCCTCGAGTGTATATTTTTACTCCCTCGACTCCCTCGAGTGTATATTTTTACTCCCTCGACTCCTTCGAGTGAATATTTTTACTCCCTCGACTCCCTCGAGTGAATATTTTTACTCCCTCGACTCCCTCGAGTGAATATTTTTACTCTTTCGGCTCCCTCGAGTGGATATTTTTAATCCCTGGACTCCCTCGAGTGGATATTTTTACTCCCTCGACTCCCTCGAGTGAATATTTTTACTCCCTCGAGTGAAAATTTTTACTCCCTCGAATCCCTAGAGTGAATATTTTTACTCCCTCGACTCCCTCGAGTGAAAATTTTTACTCTTTCGGCTCCCTCGAGTGAATGTTTTTACTCCGTCGACTCCCTCGAGTGAATATTTTTACTCCCTCGACTCCCTCGAGTGAATATTTTTACTCCCTCGAGTGAAAATTTTTACTCCCTCGAATCCCTAGAGTGAATATTTTTACTCCCTCGACTCCCTCGAGTGAATATTTTTACTCCCTCGACTCCCTCGAGTGTATATTTTTACTCCCTCGACTCCCTCGAGTGTATATTTTTACTCCCTCGACTCCCTCGAGTGTATATTTTTACTCCTTCGACTCCCTCGAGTGAATATTTTTACTCCCTCGACTCCCTCGAGTGACTATTTTTACTCCCTCGAGTGAACATTTTTCTCCGTCGACTCCTTCGAGTGAATATTTTTACTCCCTTGGATGAAAAATTTTACTCCCTCGACTTCCTCGAGTGACTATTTTTACTGCCTCGAGTGAACATTTTTCTACGTCGACTCCCTCGAGTGAATATTTTTACTCCCTCGACTCCCTCGAGTGAATATTTTTACTCACACGACTGCCCCGAGTGCATATTCTTACTCCCTCGAGAGAATATTTATAATCCCTCTACTCCCTCCAGTGAATATTTTTACTCCCTCTACTCGTTCGAGTCTATATTTTTACAGCCTCGACTCCCTCGAATGAATATTTTTACTCCCTCGAGTGAATATTTCTATTCCCTCGACAGCCTCGAGTGAATATTTTTACTCCCTCGACCCCCTCGAGTGAATATTTTTACTCCCTCGACTCCCTCGAGTGAATATTTTTACTCCCTCGACTCCCTCGAGTGAATATTTTTACTCCCTCGACTCCCTCGAGTGAATATTTTTACTCCCTCGACTCCCTAGACTCAATCTTTTACTCCCTCGACCCCCTCGAGTGAATATTTTTACTCCCTCGACTCCCTAGAGTGAATATTTTTACTCCCTCGACTCCCTCGAGTGAATATTTTTACTCTCTCGAGTGAAAATTTTTACTCCCTCGAGTGAAAATTTTTACTCCCTCGAATCCATAGATTGAATATTTTTACTCTTTCGAGTAAATATTTCTACTCCCTCGACTCCCTCGAGTGAATATTTTTACTCCCTCGACTCCCTCGAATGAATATTTTTAATCCCTCAACTCCCTCGAGTGAATATTTTTACTCCCTCTACTCGTTCGAGACTATATTTTTACTGCCTCGACTCCCTCGAATGAATATTTTTACTCCCTTGACTCCCTCAAGTGAATATTTCTACTCCCTCGAGTGAATATTTTTACTCCCTCGACTCCCTCGAGTGAATATTTTTACTCCCTCGACACCCCCGAGTGAATATTTTTACTCCCTCGACTCCCTCGAGTGACTATTTATACTCACTCGAGTGAACATTTTTCTCCGTCGACTCCCTCGAGTGAATATTTTTACTCCCTCTGATGAAAAATTTTACACCCTCGAGTGACTATTTTTACTTCCTCGAGTGAACATTTTTCTACGTCGACTCCCTCGAGTGAAAATTTTTACTCCCTCGACTCCCTCGAGTGAATATTCTACTCCCTCGAATCCCTAGAGTGAATATTTTTACTCCCTCGACTCCCTCGAGTGAATATTTTTACTCACTCGACTTTCTCGAGTGAATATTTTTACTCCCTCGACTCCCTCGAGTGAATATTTTTACTCCCTCGAGTGAAAATTTTTACTCCCTCGAATCCCTAGAGTGAATATTTTTACTCCCTCGACTCCCTCGAGTGAATATTTTTACTCTTTCGGCTCCCTCGAGTGAATATTTTTACTCCCTCGACTCCCTCGAGTGAATATTTTTACTCCCTCGACTCCCTCGAGTGAATATTTTTACTCCCTCGAGTGAAAATTTTTACTCCCTCGAATCCCTAGAGTGAATATTTTTACTCCCTCGAATCCCTAGAGTGAATATTTTTACTCCCTCGACTCCCTCGAGTGAATATTTTTACTCCCTCGACTCCCTCGAGTGTATATTTTTACTCCCTCGACTCCCTCGAGTGTATATTTTTACTCCCTCGACTCCCTCGAGTGTATATTTTTACTCCCTCGACTCCCTCGAGTGAATATTTTTACTCCCTCTGATGAAAAATTTTACACCCTCGAGTGACTATTTTTACTTCCTCGAGTGAACATTTTTCTACGTCGACTCCCTCGAGTGAAAATTTTTACTCCCTCGACTCCCTCGAGTGAATATTCTACTCCCTCGAATCCCTAGAGTGAATATTTTTAGTCCCTCGACTCCCTCGAGTGAATGTTTTTATTCCCTCGTCCCCCTCGAGTGAATATTTTTACTCACTCGACTTTCTCGAGTGAATATTTTTACTCCCTCGACTCCCACGAGTGAATATTTTTACTCCCTCGACTCCCTCGAGTGAATATTTTTACTCACTCGACTTTCTCGAGTGAATATTTTTACTCCCTCGACTCCCTCGAGTGAATATTTTTACTCCCTCGAGTGAAAATTTTTACTCCCTCGAATCCCTAGAGTGAATATTTTTACTCCCTCGACTCCCTCGAGTGAATATTTTTACTCTTTCGGCTCCCTCGAGTGAATATTTTTACTCCCTCGACTCCCTCGAGTGAATATTTTTACTCCCTCGACTCCCTCGAGTGAATATTTTTACTCCCTCGAATCCCTAGAGTGAATATTTTTACTCCCTCGACTCCCTCGAGTGAATATTTTTACTCCCTCGACTCCCTCGAGTGTATATTTTTACTCCCTCGACTCCCTCGAGTGTATATTTTTACTCCCTCGACTCCCTCGAGTGTATATTTTTACTCCCTCGACTCCCTCGAGTGAATATTTTTACTCCCTCGACTACCTCGAGTGAATATTTTTACTCCCTCGACTTTATCGAGTGAATATTTTTACTCCCTCGACTCCCTCGAGTGAATATTTTTACTCCCTCGACTCCCTCGAGTGAATATTTTTACTCCCTCGACTCCCTCGAGTGAATATTTTTACTCCCTCGACTCCCTCGAGTGAATATTTTTACTCTTTCGGCTCCCTCGAGTGGATATTTTTACTCCCTCGACTCCCTCGAGTGGATATTTTTACTCCCTCGACTCCCTCGAGTGAATATTTTTACTCCCTCGACTCCCTCGAGTGTATATTTTTACTCCCTCGACTCCCTCGAGTGTATATTTTTACTCCCTCGACTCCCTCGAGTGTATATTTTTACTCCCTCGACTCCCTCGAGTGTATATTTTTACTCCCTCGACTCCCTCGAGTGTATATTTTTACTCCCTCGACTCCCTCGAGTGTATATTTTTACTCCCTCGACTCCCTCGAGTGTATATTTTTACTCCCTCGACTCCCTCGAGTGAATATTTTTACTCCCACGACTCCCTCGAGTGAATATTTTTTCTCCCTTGACTCCCTCGAGTGAATATTTTTACTCCCTCGACTCTATCGAGTGAATATTTTTACTCCCTCGACTCCCTCGAGAGAATATTTTTACTCCCTCGACTCCCTCGAGTGAATATTTTTACTCCCTCGACTCCCTCGAGTGAATATTTTTACTCCCTCGACTCCCTCGAGTGAATATTTTTACTCTTTCCGCTCCCTCTAGTGGATATTTTTACTCCCTCGACTCCCTCGAGTGGATATTTTTACTCCCTCGACTTTCTCGAGTGAATATTTTTACTCCCTTGAGTGAAAATTTTTACTCCCTCGAATCCCTAGAGTGAATATTTTTACTCCCTCGACTCCCTCGAGTGAATATTTTTACTCTTTCGGCTCCCTCGAGTGAATGTTTTTACTTCGTCGACTCCCTCGAGTGAATATTTTTACTCCCTCGACTCCCTCGAGTGAATATTTTTACTCCCTCGAGTGAAAATTTTTACTCCCTCGAATCCCTAGAGTGAATATTTTTACTCCCTCGACTCCCTCGAGTGAATATTTTTACTCCCTCGACTCCCTCGAGTGTATATTTTTACTCCCTCGACTCCCTCGAGTGTATATTTTTACTCCCTCGACTCCCTCTAGTGTATATTTTTACTCCCTCGACTCCCTCGAGTGAATATTTTTACTCCCTCGACTCCCTCGAGTGAATATTTTTACTCCCTCGACTCCCTCGAGTGAATATTTTTACTCCCTCGACTCCCTCGAGTGTATATTTTTACTCCCTCGACTCCCTCGAGTGTATATTTTTACTCCCTCGACTCCCTCTAGTGTATATTTTTACTCCCTCGACTCCCTCGAGTGAATATTTTTACTCCCTCGACTCCCTCGAGTGAATATTTTTACTCCCTCGACTCCCTCGAGTGTATATTTTTACTCCCTCGACTCCCTCGAGTGTATATTTTTACTCCCTCGACTCCCTCGAGTGTATATTTTTACTCCCTCGACTCCCTCGAGTGAATATTTTTACTCCCTCTGATGAAAAATTTTACACCCTCGAGTGACTATTTTTACTTCCTCGAGTGAACATTTTTCTACGTCGACTCCCTCGAGTGAAAATTTTTACTCCCTCGACTCCCTCGAGTGAATATTCTACTCCCTCGAATCCCTAGAGTGAATATTTTTAGTCCCTCGACTCCCTCGAGTGAATGTTTTTATTCCCTCGTCCCCCTCGAGTGAATATTTTTACTCACTCGACTTTCTCGAGTGAATATTTTTACTCCCTCGACTCCCACGAGTGAATATTTTTACTCCCTCGACTCCCTCGAGTGAATATTTTTACTCACTCGACTTTCTCGAGTGAATATTTTTACTCCCTCGACTCCCTCGAGTGAATATTTTTACTCCCTCGAGTGAAAATTTTTACTCCCTCGAATCCCTAGAGTGAATATTTTTACTCCCTCGACTCCCTCGAGTGAATATTTTTACTCTTTCGGCTCCCTCGAGTGAATATTTTTACTCCCTCGACTCCCTCGAGTGAATATTTTTACTCCCTCGACTCCCTCGAGTGAATATTTTTACTCCCTCGAGTGAAAATTTTTACTCCCTCGAATCCCTAGAGTGAATATTTTTACTCCCTCGACTCCCTCGAGTGAATATTTTTACTCCCTCGACTCCCTCGAGTGTATATTTTTACTCCCTCGACTCCCTCGAGTGTATATTTTTACTCCCTCGACTCCCTCGAGTGTATATTTTTACTCCCTCGACTCCCTCGAGTGAATATTTTTACTCCCTCGACTACCTCGAGTGAATATTTTTACTCCCTCGACTTTATCGAGTGAATATTTTTACTCCCTCGACTCCCTCGAGTGAATATTTTTACTCCCTCGACTCCCTCGAGTGAATATTTTTACTCCCTCGACTCCCTCGAGTGAATATTTTTACTCCCTCGACTCCCTCGAGTGAATATTTTTACTCTTTCGGCTCCCTCGAGTGGATATTTTTACTCCCTCGACTCCCTCGAGTGGATATTTTTACTCCCTCGACTCCCTCGAGTGAATATTTTTACTCCCTCGACTCCCTCGAGTGTATATTTTTACTCCCTCGACTCCCTCGAGTGTATATTTTTACTCCCTCGACTCCCTCGAGTGTATATTTTTACTCCCTCGACTCCCTCGAGTGTATATTTTTACTCCCTCGACTCCCTCGAGTGTATATTTTTACTCCCTCGACTCCCTCGAGTGTATATTTTTACTCCCTCGACTCCCTCGAGTGAATATTTTTACTCCCACGACTCCCTCGAGTGAATATTTTTTCTCCCTTGACTCCCTCGAGTGAATATTTTTACTCCCTCGACTCTATCGAGTGAATATTTTTACTCCCTCGACTCCCTCGAGAGAATATTTTTACTCCCTCGACTCCCTCGAGTGAATATTTTTACTCCCTCGACTCCCTCGAGTGAATATTTTTACTCCCTCGACTCCCTCGAGTGAATATTTTTACTCTTTCCGCTCCCTCTAGTGGATATTTTTACTCCCTCGACTCCCTCGAGTGGATATTTTTACTCCCTCGACTTTCTCGAGTGAATATTTTTACTCCCTTGAGTGAAAATTTTTACTCCCTCGAATCCCTAGAGTGAATATTTTTACTCCCTCGACTCCCTCGAGTGAATATTTTTACTCTTTCGGCTCCCTCGAGTGAATGTTTTTACTTCGTCGACTCCCTCGAGTGAATATTTTTACTCCCTCGACTCCCTCGAGTGAATATTTTTACTCCCTCGAGTGAAAATTTTTACTCCCTCGAATCCCTAGAGTGAATATTTTTACTCCCTCGACTCCCTCGAGTGAATATTTTTACTCCCTCGACTCCCTCGAGTGTATATTTTTACTCCCTCGACTCCCTCGAGTGTATATTTTTACTCCCTCGACTCCCTCTAGTGTATATTTTTACTCCCTCGACTCCCTCGAGTGAATATTTTTACTCCCTCGACTCCCTCGAGTGAATATTTTTACTCCCTCGACTCTATCGAGTGAATATTTTTACTCCCTCGACTCCCTCGAGTGAATATTTTTACTCCCTCGACTCCCTCGAGTGAATATTTTTACTCTTTCGGCTCCCTCGAGTGGATATTTTTACTCCCTCGACTCCCTCGAGTGGATATTTTTACTCCCTCGACTCCCTCGAGTGAATATTTTTACTCCTTCGACTCTATCGAGTGAATATTTTTACTCCCTCGACTCCCTCGAGTGAATATTTTTACTCCCTCGACTCCCTCGAGTGAATATTTTTACTCCCTCGACTCCCTCGAGTGAATATTTTTACTCTTTCGGCTCCCTCGAGTGGATATTTTTACTCCCTCGACTCCCTCGAGTGTATATTTTTACTCCCTCGACTCCCTCGAGTGAATATTTTTACTCCCTCGACTCCCTCGAGTGTATATTTTTACTCCCTCGACTCCCTCGAGTGTATATTTTTACTCCCTCGACTCCCTCGAGTGTATATTTTTACTCCCTCGACTCCTTCGAGTGAATATTTTTACTCCCTCGACTCCCTCGAGTGAATATTTTTACTCCCTCGACTCCCTCGAGTGAATATTTTTACTCTTTCGGCTCCCTCGAGTGGATATTTTTACTCCCTGGACTCCCTCGAGTGGATATTTTTACTCCCTCGACTCCCTCGAGTGAATATTTTTACTCCCTCGAGTGAAAATTTTTACTCCCTCGAATCCCTAGAGTGAATATTTTTACTCCCTCGACTCCCTCGAGTGAAAATTTTTACTCTTTCGGCTCCCTCGAGTGAATGTTTTTACTCCGTCGACTCCCTCGAGTGAATATTTTTACTCCCTCGACTCCCTCGAGTGAATATTTTTACTCCCTCGAGTGAAAATTTTTACTCCCTCGAATCCCTAGAGTGAATATTTTTACTCCCTCGACTCCCTCGAGTGAATATTTTTACTCCCTCGACTCCCTCGAGTGTATATTTTTACTCCCTCGACTCCCTCGAGTGTATATTTTTACTCCCTCGACTCCCTCGAGTGTATATTTTTACTCCTTCGACTCCCTCGAGTGAATATTTTTACTCCCTCGACTCCCTCGAGTGACTATTTTTACTCCCTCGAGTGAACATTTTTCTCCGTCGACTCCTTCGAGTGAATATTTTTACTCCCTTGGATGAAAAATTTTACTCCCTCGACTTCCTCGAGTGACTATTTTTACTGCCTCGAGTGAACATTTTTCTACGTCGACTCCCTCGAGTGAATATTTTTACTCCCTCGACTCCCTCGAGTGAATATTTTTACTCACACGACTGCCCCGAGTGCATATTCTTACTCCCTCGAGAGAATATTTATAATCCCTCTACTCCCTCCAGTGAATATTTTTACTCCCTCTACTCGTTCGAGTCTATATTTTTACAGCCTCGACTCCCTCGAATGAATATTTTTACTCCCTCGAGTGAATATTTCTATTCCCTCGACAGCCTCGAGTGAATATTTTTACTCCCTCGACCCCCTCGAGTGAATATTTTTACTCCCTCGACTCCCTCGAGTGAATATTTTTACTCCCTCGACTCCCTCGAGTGAATATTTTTACTCCCTCGACTCCCTCGAGTGAATATTTTTACTCCCTCGACTCCCTAGACTCAATCTTTTACTCCCTCGACCCCCTCGAGTGAATATTTTTACTCCCTCGACTCCCTAGAGTGAATATTTTTACTCCCTCGACTCCCTCGGATAAAAATTTTTACTCCCTCGACTCCCTCGAGTGAATATTTTTACTCTCTCGAGTGAAAATTTTTACTCCCTCGAGTGAAAATTTTTACTCCCTCGAATCCATAGATTGAATATTTTTACTCTTTCGAGTAAATATTTCTACTCCCTCGACTCCCTCGAGTGAATATTTTTACTCCCTCGACTCCCTCGAATGAATATTTTTAATCCCTCAACTCCCTCGAGTGAATATTTTTACTCCCTCTACTCGTTCGAGACTATATTTTTACTGCCTCGACTCCCTCGAATGAATATTTTTACTCCCTTGACTCCCTCAAGTGAATATTTCTACTCCCTCGAGTGAATATTTTTACTCCCTCGACTCCCTCGAGTGAATATTTTTACTCCCTCGACACCCCCGAGTGAATATTTTTACTCCCTCGACTCCCTCGAGTGACTATTTATACTCACTCGAGTGAACATTTTTCTCCGTCGACTCCCTCGAGTGAATATTTTTACTCCCTCTGATGAAAAATTTTACACCCTCGAGTGACTATTTTTACTTCCTCGAGTGAACATTTTTCTACGTCGACTCCCTCGAGTGAAAATTTTTACTCCCTCGACTCCCTCGAGTGAATATTCTACTCCCTCGAATCCCTAGAGTGAATATTTTTAGTCCCTCGACTCCCTCGAGTGAATGTTTTTACTCCCTCGTCCCCCTCGAGTGAATATTTTTACTCACTCGACTTTCTCGAGTGAATATTTTTACTCCCTCGACTCCCACGAGTGAATATTTTTACTCCCTCGACTCCCTCGAGTGAATATTTTTACTCACTCGACTTTCTCGAGTGAATATTTTTACTCCCTCGACTCCCTCGAGTGAATATTTTTACTCCCTCGAGTGAAAATTTTTACTCCCTCGAATCCCTAGAGTGAATATTTTTACTCCCTCGACTCCCTCGAGTGAATATTTTTACTCTTTCGGCTCCCTCGAGTGAATATTTTTACTCCCTCGACTCCCTCGAGTGAATATTTTTACTCCCTCGACTCCCTCGAGTGAATATTTTTACTCCCTCGAGTGAAAATTTTTACTCCCTCGAATCCCTAGAGTGAATATTTTTACTCCCTCGACTCCCTCGAGTGAATATTTTTACTCCCTCGACTCCCTCGAGTGTATATTTTTACTCCCTCGACTCCCTCGAGTGTATATTTTTACTCCCTCGACTCCCTCGAGTGTATATTTTTACTCCCTCGACTCCCTCGAGTGAATATTTTTACTCCCTCGACTACCTCGAGTGAATATTTTTACTCCCTCGACTTTATCGAGTGAATATTTTTACTCCCTCGACTCCCTCGAGTGAATATTTTTACTCCCTCGACTCCCTCGAGTGAATATTTTTACTCCCTCGACTCCCTCGAGTGAATATTTTTACTCCCTCGACTCCCTCGAGTGAATATTTTTACTCTTTCGGCTCCCTCGAGTGGATATTTTTACTCCCTCGACTCCCTCGAGTGGATATTTTTACTCCCTCGACTCCCTCGAGTGAATATTTTTACTCCCTCGACTCCCTCGAGTGTATATTTTTACTCCCTCGACTCCCTCGAGTGTATATTTTTACTCCCTCGACTCCCTCGAGTGTATATTTTTACTCCCTCGACTCCCTCGAGTGTATATTTTTACTCCCTCGACTCCCTCGAGTGTATATTTTTACTCCCTCGACTCCCTCGAGTGAATATTTTTACTCCCACGACTCCCTCGAGTGAATATTTTTTCTCCCTTGACTCCCTCGAGTGAATATTTTTACTCCCTCGACTCTATCGAGTGAATATTTTTACTCCCTCGACTCCCTCGAGAGAATATTTTTACTCCCTCGACTCCCTCGAGTGAATATTTTTACTCCCTCGACTCCCTCGAGTGAATATTTTTACTCCCTCGACTCCCTCGAGTGAATATTTTTACTCTTTCCGCTCCCTCTAGTGGATATTTTTACTCCCTCGACTCCCTCGAGTGGATATTTTTACTCCCTCGACTCCCTCGAGTGAATATTTTTACTCCCTCGAGTGAAAATTTTTACTCCCTCGAATCCCTAGAGTGAATATTTTTACTCCCTCGACTCCCTCGAGTGAATATTTTTACTCTTTCGGCTCCCTCGAGTGAATGTTTTTACTTCGTCGACTCCCTCGAGTGAATATTTTTACTCCCTCGACTCCCTCGAGTGAATATTTTTACTCCCTCGAGTGAAAATTTTTACTCCCTCGAATCCCTAGAGTGAATATTTTTACTCCCTCGACTCCCTCGAGTGAATATTTTTACTCCCTCGACTCCCTCGAGTGTATATTTTTACTCCCTCGACTCCCTCGAGTGTATATTTTTACTCCCTCGACTCCCTCTAGTGTATATTTTTACTCCCTCGACTCCCTCGAGTGAATATTTTTACTCCCTCGACTCCCTCGAGTGAATATTTTTACTCCCTCGACTCTATCGAGTGAATATTTTTACTCCCTCGACTCCCTCGAGTGAATATTTTTACTCCCTCGACTCCCTCGAGTGAATATTTTTACTCTTTCGGCTCCCTCGAGTGGATATTTTTACTCCCTCGACTCCCTCGAGTGGATATTTTTACTCCCTCGACTCCCTCGAGTGAATATTTTTACTCCTTCGACTCTATCGAGTGAATATTTTTACTCCCTCGACTCCCTCGAGTGAATATTTTTACTCCCTCGACTCCCTCGAGTGAATATTTTTACTCCCTCGACTCCCTCGAGTGAATATTTTTACTCTTTCGGCTCCCTCGAGTGGATATTTTTACTCCCTCGACTCCCTCGAGTGTATATTTTTACTCCCTCGACTCCCTCGAGTGAATATTTTTACTCCCTCGAGTGATAATTTTTACTCCCTCGAATCCCTCGAGTGTATATTTTTACTCCCTCGACTCCCTCGAGTGTATATTTTTACTCCCTCGACTCCTTCGAGTGAATATTTTTACTCCCTCGACTCCCTCGAGTGAATATTTTTACTCCCTCGACTCCCTCGAGTGAATATTTTTACTCTTTCGGCTCCCTCGAGTGGATATTTTTACTCCCTGGACTCCCTCGAGTGGATATTTTTACTCCCTCGACTCCCTCGAGTGAATATTTTTACTCCCTCGAGTGAAAATTTTTACTCCCTCGAATCCCTAGAGTGAATATTTTTACTCCCTCGACTCCCTCGAGTGAAAATTTTTACTCTTTCGGCTCCCTCGAGTGAATGTTTTTACTCCGTCGACTCCCTCGAGTGAATATTTTTACTCCCTCGACTCCCTCGAGTGAATATTTTTACTCCCTCGAGTGAAAATTTTTACTCCCTCGAATCCCTAGAGTGAATATTTTTACTCCCTCGACTCCCTCGAGTGAATATTTTTACTCCCTCGACTCCCTCGAGTGTATATTTTTACTCCCTCGACTCCCTCGAGTGTATATTTTTACTCCCTCGACTCCCTCGAGTGTATATTTTTACTCCTTCGACTCCCTCGAGTGAATATTTTTACTCCCTCGACTCCCTCGAGTGAATATTTTTACTCCCTCGACTCTATCGAGTGAATATTTTTACTCCCTCGACTCCCTCGAGTGAATATTTTTACTCCCTCGACTCCCTCGAGTGTATATTTTTACTCCCTCGACTCCCTCGAGTGAATATTTTTACTCCCTCGACTCCCTCGAGTGTATATTTTTACTCCCACGACTCCCTCGAGTGAATATTTTTACTCCCTCGACTCTATCGAGTGAATATTTTTACTTCCTCGACTCCCTCGAGAGAATATTTTTACTCCCTCGACTCCCTCGAGTGAATATTTTTACTCCCTCGACTCCCTCGAGTGAATATTTTTACTCTTTCCGCTCCCTCTAGTGGATATTTTTACTCCCTCGACTCCCTCGAGTGGATATTTTTACTCCGTCGACTCCCTCGAGTGAATATTTTTACTCCCTCGAGTGAAAATTTTTACTCCTTCGAATCCCTAGAGTGAATATTTTTACTCCCTCAACTCCCTCGAGTGAATATTTTTACTCTTTCGGCTCCCTCGAGTGAATGTTTTTACTCCGTCGACTCCCTCGAGTGAATATTTTTACTCCCTCGACTCCCTCGAGTGAATATTTTTACTCCCTCGAGTGAAAATTTTTACTCCCTCGAATCCCTAGAGTGAATATTTTTACTCCCTCGACTCCCTCGAGTGAATATTTTTACTCCCTCGACTCCCTCGAGAGAATATTTTTACTCCCTCGACTCCCTCGAGTGAATATTTTTACTCCCTCGACTCCCTCGAGTGAATATTTTTACTCCCTCGACTCCCTCGAGTGAATATTTTTACTCTTTCCGCTCCCTCTAGTGGATATTTTTACTCCCTCGACTCCCTCGAGTGGATATTTTTACTCCCTCGACTCCCTCGAGTGAATATTTTTACTCCCTCGAGTGAAAATTTTTACTCCCTCGAATCCCTAGAGTGAATATTTTTACTCCCTCGACTCCCTCGAGTGAATATTTTTACTCTTTCGGCTCCCTCGAGTGAATGTTTTTACTTCGTCGACTCCCTCGAGTGAATATTTTTACTCCCTCGACTCCCTCGAGTGTATATTTTTACTCCCTCGAGTGAAAATTTTTACTCCCTCGAATCCCTAGAGTGAATATTTTTACTCCCTCGACTCCCTCGAGTGAATATTTTTACTCCCTCGACTCCCTCGAGTGTATATTTTTACTCCCTCGACTCCCTCGAGTGTATATTTTTACTCCCTCGACTCCCTCTAGTGTATATTTTTACTCCCTCGACTCCCTCGAGTGAATATTTTTACTCCCTCGACTCCCTCGAGTGAATATTTTTACTCCCTCGACTCTATCGAGTGAATATTTTTACTCCCTCGACTCCCTCGAGTGAATATTTTTACTCCCTCGACTCCCTCGAGTGAATATTTTTACTCTTTCGGCTCCCTCGAGTGGATATTTTTACTCCCTCGACTCCCTCGAGTGGATATTTTTACTCCCTCGACTCCCTCGAGTGAATATTTTTACTCCTTCGACTCTATCGAGTGAATATTTTTACTCCCTCGACTCCCTCGAGTGAATATTTTTACTCCCTCGACTCCCTCGAGTGAATATTTTTACTCTTTCGGCTCCCTCGAGTGGATATTTTTACTCCCTCGACTCCCTCGAGTGGATATTTTTACTCCCTCGACTCCCTCGAGTGAATATTTTTACTCCCTCGACTCCCTCGAGTGTATATTTTTACTCCCTCGACTCCCTCGAGTGTATATTCTTACTCCCTCGACTCCCTCGAGTGTATATTTTTACTCCCACGACTCCCTCGAGTGAATATTTTTACTCCCTCGACTCTATCGAGTGAATATTTTTACTTCCTCGACTCCCTCGAGTGAATATTTTTACTCCCTCGACTCCCTCGAGTGAATATTTTTACTCCCTCGACTCCCTCGAGTGAATATTTTTACTCTTTCGGCTCCCTCGAGTGGATATTTTTACTCCCTCGACTCCCTCGAGTGGATATTTTTACTCCCTCGACTCCCTCGAGTGAATATTTTTACTCCCTCGAGTGAAAATTTTTACTCCCTCGAATCCCTAGAGTGAATATTTTTACTCCCTCGACTCCCTCGAGTGAATATTTTTACTCTTTCGGCTCCCTCGAGTGAATGTTTTTACTCCGTCGACTCCCTCGAGTGAATATTTTTACTCCCTCGACTCCCTCGAGTGAATATTTTTACTCCCTCGAGTGAAAATTTTTACTCCCTCGAATCCCTAGAGTGAATATTTTTACTCCCTCGACTCCCTCGAGTGAATATTTTTACTCCCTCGACTCCCTCGAGTGTATATTTTTACTCCCTCGACTCCCTCGAGTGTATATTTTTACTCCCTCGACTCCCTCGAGTGTATATTTTTACTTCCTCGACTCCCTCGAGTGAATATTTTTACTCCCTCGACTACCTCGAGTGAATATTTTTACTCCGTCGACTTTATCGAGTGAATATTTTTACTCCCTCGACTCCCTCGAGTGAATATTTTTACTCCCTCGACTCCCTCGAGAGAATATTTTTACTCCCTCGACTCCCTCGAGTGAATATTTTTACTCTTTCGGCTCCCTCGAGTGGATATTTTTACTCCCTCGACTCCCTCGAGTGGATATTTTTACTCCCTCGACTCCCTCGAGTGAATATTTTTACTCCCTCGACTCCCTCGAGTGTATATTTTTACTCCCTCGACTCCCTCGAGTGTATATTCTTACTCCCTCGACTCCCTCGAGTGTATATTTTTACTCCCTCGACTCCCTCGAGTGAATATTTTTACTCCCTCGACTCTATCGAGTGAATATTTTTACTTCCTCGACTCCCTCGAGTGAATATTTTTACTCCCTCGACTCCCTCGAGTGAATATTTTTACTCCCTCGACTCCCTCGAGTGAATATTTTTACTCTTTCGGCTCCCTCGAGTGGATATTTTTACTCCCTCGACTCCCTCGAGTGGATATTTTTACTCCCTCGACTCCCTCGAGTGAATGTTTTTACTCCGTCGACTCCCTGGAGTGAATATTTTTACTCCCTCGACTCCCTCGAGTGAATATTTTTATTCCCTGGACTCCCTCGAGTGAATATTTTTACTTCCTCGAGTGAAAATTTTTACTCCCTCGACTCCCTAGAGTGAATATTTTTACTCCCTCGAGTGAATATTTTTACTCCGTCGAGTTAATATTTTTACTTTCTCGACTCCCTCTAGTAATTATTTTTACTCCCTCGACTCCCTCGACTCCCTCGAGTCCCTCGATGAAGTCAGTCCCATTTGCCACCAACATATCCTAATTGTATATAAAACTACACGAACTGACATAAATTAAAGGGGTGCTTCCGGTTGACGTGGAAAGTTGAAATGATGAAGGGGGATAAAGAATTTCCCCATGTTATTTAAATGGGTCTTCTTTGGACCTATAATTTCATGTTTTAAGGACTTGGAATAGGAATAAGAAATTGAAATTCTGTATGCTTGTACGTTTTCGTTAGTATTACCTAAGTAAATCAGTAAAAATAAACAATTCCAACTTTAGAGTGGTTTTATGGGGAACTGAAAAATCTTTAACATGGTATTTATATGGGACATTTTTTGCACCCCAAAATTATAGGGCACTTCCTGTAGGGCTACATTGATTAAATTTGACATGATTGTAGTTTTTTCGGAACTAACCGACAGAAAAATTGTCAAAAGTGAATACTTTTAATTTTTAGAGAGTCTAAAGGGGAGATGAAGAAATTCCTCATGCTATTTAAATGAGCTTTTTTTGGACTTATAATCTCATATTTTAGGTACTTGAAATTGGAATACAAACGTAAAATTAGGTATGCTTGAATGTTTTCGTTAGTATTACCTAAGTAAGTCAGTAAAAATAAAAATTTCCAACTGTAGAGTGGTTTTATGGGGAACAGAAAAACCTTTTCCATGTTATTTATATTGGACGTCTTCTACACCCCAAAATGTTTAGGCACTTCCGGCAGGATTAGAATGATGAAATTTGGCACGATTGTAGCCCCCCGGACTAACCTACAGGAATATTGCTAAAAGTGAATATTTTATCTTTTAAGGAGTCTAAAGGGAGATGAAGAAATCCCCATGTTATTTAAATAGGCGTTTTCATGGAATACAAAATCTTATCTTTTATATAGTTGAAATAGGAAAAGAAACTTGAAAATCGGGAATTGTGAACTTAAGAGCTGTGAGGAAGTAGGCCGAGCAAAGGCGGGGGTATGGGGGCTAACCTCTAGGAGGGCAAATTCAGGAAATATGAAGAGCAAAGGCACTAAATTCACTGTTGATGAAAAGGCTGATACGAAAGAGATTCACACACTGTTCACAGATAGAGACACGAAGCATCAAGTACATTTTTACATAACGACTGTGGTAACCATAATATAACTCGTGATACCAATATATTTACGAAATCGGTTACATTTTGTTGCTAGTCTCACATAAATTCGAACATTTGGATTTCTTATTTCTTCGAAAACTTCATTAATTTCAAATATTTTCACCTCAACATTATTGTACTTATCCAATTAATTTCAATATCTATTTAATACCAATGACTGCAATAAAGGAAAAATCTTCACCGAGAAAAGAAAAAAATATTGGTTTTCCTTGTCTGGGTTTCCAACCACGAAATTTACGGCAGTATGTACCAGCGTTGCCAGATCTAGCATAATGATGCTAGATCTACCATAATTTGCATGTCTTTAGCATCTAGCATCTTGCTTTTAGCATCCTGCCCAAATCTAGCATAATTTCAGCAAGTTTATCAAAAAGCCGTAAAACCTGGAGATGAGAAAGAAGTTGGTCGCGGGAAGGAAAAGAACGGCAGAAATGTATCCTCTCCCATTGATTCATACAGTCGGTAAACCATACAGGCAGTCTTATTTTCCGAAATAGGTTAGAAACGGCTTTGGGCTTTTTTTTTTTTTTTTTTGTGGCTCCACCCAGGGTTTTCTAATATTTTAACTGCGAGGCATGGGCGGAGCTATGGGGGCCATTCTTCCCCCAGCTTTTTGACAACTTCACTATCTTTATTTCTGACTTCATGACCATCTTTGTTCCTGAAATGAAAGGTCCGAAACCGACCAAAAATTTGCCCCCCAGCAAACAATTCCCAACTCCGCTTATGCTGCGAGGTAATTTTATTTCAAAATATGTAAACAAACACTTTGCATTCATTTATACGATATATACGCCATTGAGTCTGGCAACGACTACACTAGTTTAGTTGAGTTAAAGCTTTGGTGCCCGAAGTATTGAGTTATATCCACGCATTCTTGCGCTCTGCGTATTTTAAGTTACGTTATCGTATCTCAGCTTCGTTTTTTTTTCTTTCTTTCTTTTAAAACTCCTGAATTAGTAATTATGAGGATCTAGCATAATTTGACCGAATCTAGCATAATTTCCATCAGATTTTGGAATAATTCCGAGCTGTGAGTCTGGCAACGTTGGTATGGCAATCATGTCCAAAAGGATTGTCGCATATCTATAACTGTCTTCTTGTAAGAATATAATTTGATAATGATTTTGCAGGGTACTTTTAATACGGATACTATGTATATAATCATGGAATGTATATTTGCGATAAATTTCATAGGAAAAGAATTATAAATACGAAAATTAGAATGAGTAAAACAAAATGTTGCTACATGGAGAAGAAAGTTTTATTTTCGTTTTATTGTTCTTATTTACTGCTCTTTTGACAT
Source organism: Thermobia domestica (assembly GCF_964235325.1). Taxonomy (NCBI): domain Eukaryota; kingdom Metazoa; phylum Arthropoda; class Insecta; order Zygentoma; family Lepismatidae; genus Thermobia; species Thermobia domestica. Next base: position 235,399,840 of record NC_137460.1, read on the forward strand.
GAAATTTTCCACATACATGTCTTTGCCGATTATACACATACTAACATTATAAGAAATACCGGGCGAATTCGTTATCAAATTATATTCCTACAATAACATATTTATAGACATGCGACAATAATTTTGGACATGAGTGTACGTGTCTTAACCCAAGGTTTTAAAAAGTTAACTGATTCACAGAACATGCCTCATTAACTTGCTTAACTACTTATTAATAGCTTTCACTTATTTTACTCGCACACTGAGAAAAAGTGTATGTGGCGTACGTAAAAACGTTGGTTACATGTGTAAATTCTGTAGGTTTTGGACTTAACGTACACTAAACGTATACCTGAAAAAGTATATTTTAAACATACTTTCCGTATAAGTGTTCCGAATAAACGTACTTTCCGCACGAACGAAAGAACTGTATGGAGGCGGTCATGATCGCACATACAGATGGCCGTATGTAATTTATAGCTGACGTACGTAATGTACGGAAGACTGTTAGATGCCAGACATCCTTCAACGACATTGTGTAACATTTAAGCGGGAAACAGGGCAGTACGTATTTAGCATATGGATAACGTATGTTAAGTATTGATTTCTGTAGTAAACATAAGGATCCCGTATATTTGTACACTATACCGCTGTCCGGATAACGGATTTTTCTCAGTGACCTTAGCTCGTTTTTCTATTAACCTAGAACGACAGGGACACCAACACAGAAACATTGAGGAGAGTTAATATTCCAAAGGCTCTTCCACCGGGAATCGAACCCAGGACCCCATACACCAAAGGCGCACGTGGTAGCCAATAGACCAGCGAGGATGGCACCAACTCGACCACTTGGACGATTGGCAACATTATCACTATACACATGATGTGTTCAATAACGGAATCGTTCCCGACAGTCGTTTTTTTTTTTTTTTTTTTTTTTGCCAATGAAAAATTTTCCATAGCAAATTCCTCAAATTTCATTCTCAAGCCGTTATAGGGTACCTTTATGGAGAGTTTCGCATCTTTATCTCACTAGGAGCTACCTAATGGCTATGAGCAGTTTTTCGCCCATAGAAAATTCCATAGCACATTCCTTAAATTTCAAATGAAAAATGATCCATGAAAAATTTCCCATAGCACACTCCTCATATTACCGTCCTTTTTTACAATCAAGTCATTATAAGGTACCTTTATGCACAGCTTCACGTCATTATCTCATTGGGAACTAGCAAATTAATGTGATGAGTGAGTAAATGTAAAGCTTTCTGCTTTGCTAAGGACAGTTTTTCGCCCATGAAACATTTCCCATAGCACATTCCACATATTTCGGAATTTGTCCACACTCAAGCCATTATAAGATACATTTATGCAAAGTTTGACGTTTCTATCTCATTGGGAAGTACCTAATCAATTTGATGAGTGAGTAAGTGAAACGATTTTTTGCTTGGCTAAGGACAGTTATTTGCCCATAAAAACTTTCCCATAGAACATTCCGCAAATTTCGGACTTTTTCCATACTCAAGTCATTATAGGGTACCTTTATGCAAAGCTTGACGTTTCTATCTCATTGGGAAGTACCTAATCAATTTGATGAGTGAGAATATGAAACGATGTTTTGCTTGGCTAAGGACAATTATTTGCCCATAAAAACTTCCCCATAGAACATTTCTCAAATTTTGGACTTTTTCCATACTCAAGTCATTATAGGGTATCTTTATGTAAAGTTTCACGTTTCTATCTCACTGAAAAGTACCTAAACAATTCGATGAGTGACTAAATGAAACGATTTTTTGCTTGGCTAAGGACAGTTTTTTGCCCTTAAAAACTTTCTCATAGCACATTCCTCAGATTTCCGACCTTTCCCATACTCAAGTTTTCATAAAGTACCTTTGTGCAGAGTTTTACGTCTCTGTCTCGTTTGGAAGTACCTAATCAATTTGATAAGTAAGTGAGTGAAACTATTTTTTCCCTGGCTAAGGACAGTTATTTGCCCATAAAAACTTTCCCATAGAACATTCCGCAAATTTCGGACTTTTTCCATACTCAAGTCATTATAGGGTACCTTTATGCAAAGTTTGACGTTTCTATCTCATTGGGAAGTACCTAATCAATTTGATGAGTGAGTGAGTGAAACGATTTTTTGCTTGGCTAAGGACAGTTTTTTGTCCATAAAAACTTTCCCATAGAACACTCATCAAATTTCGGACTTTTTCCATACTCAAATCATTATAGGGTACCTTTATGCAGAGTTTGACGTTTCTATCTCATTGGGAAGTACCTAATCAATTTGATGAGTGAGTGAATGAAACGATTTTTTGCTTGGCTAAGGACAGTTTTTTGCTCATGAAAACTTTCCCATTGCACATTCCTCAGATTTCCGACTTTTTCCATACTCAAGTTTTCATAAAGTACCTTTGTGCATATGAGTACATCTCTCGGATATCTCCTCAAATTCTAAATTTCATGTTTCTACCCTTAATAGAATCGTTTTTATAAAACCTCGAAATCGGCGATTTTACCCAAAACTCTTGTTCGTGTATAATATGCTTACGGCAGTGCAGGCCAGTTTTCATTTTCTTCGCGGAACTTGGCTGTCATGCACTGCCGTGCATGTTGATGCAAATAGCTACTTCGTAGCTTATTCGTACGAGATAAATTGACTGCCTTCGTGAAACTTTTAATAGCTAAAAACTTTTTCCATTTTGTGACATCATAACTACCTGGAAAAAAATATCCCAATGAAAGGAACACATTATAATACACTTCATTCCATACTATCAATTTGTACCATTAATAGGGGCATGGGCGGCGAAGGGGGCAGAGGGGGCAAAGGGGGCAGTTGCACCCCACTCTTTTAAAAATTACCCATTAATGTATATAGTTTCATTTGGAAATATAAAGTTTTGTGGGTATTATTGGTTCATAGAATAAAAATGGTGCCATAAAATATTTGTCGTTCTATGAGTACGTATTGGTTGTCTTCCCGTGAAATTAAGAAAGCTACAGGAATTGCGTTTCAAATGCCACTAAAAATGGCCCCAAAATTAACCTATTGGAACGCCACAATTCGAACGTATTTTCATTTCTTCTTGCAATTGATCGATATGTTAGTCAGCCGCTCTGGAACTAATTGAGACAACATTTCGCAATAAAAGAAGTCCTTCACAAGTTATTCTTTAATTGTACAAAAATCGACAGTTCATAAAATGTATTTGCTTCTTTCTAATAATAATATTTTGATTTGATTTTTTCAGTTTAACATCTTGTTCAGCAGCGAAGTTATATGAGACGTGGACTTAATGATCAACGTGGAGTCCGAACCACGTGAGCTCCCCCCGGGAATCGAGCCCGGGTCTCCCATGTCTAAGGCGCATACGCTAACCGCTTAGCCACGAAAGAGCTCAGTAAGGAATATTAATTTTGCAGTGTAATATAGGAGTTTAGGGGTGTACATATACAGTTTTGTATATACAATTAAATTTAGTGAATTCAGCATAATTCTAGGTTTTAGGATTATTTTGTATAACTGAAATGTGGAGTGACTCGAGTATTTCTGTGTTTTGATATATTCCAAGAAAGTGAAAACTGTACTTAATGGCAGCCAATATGTTTCGGGAAGCTGCAAAAGTATTTCTTTAAATGTCGTAGCATATGCGTATAGTATTCACTATCATTCTAAGAGTAATAACACACATAATAGCATTCGTGGAATTAAAAATATAAGTTGTTCATTAATTTCCAGTTTCGATATAACTTTTGCAAAACAAGCCTCATTATTCATTTCTATGATTATTTGATTAATATTGTCCTTTCTGTTTATTTGTTTTGCAAATTTGTTATTAAATAGACCCCTAATCTGATCACACAATTTTCCAGACAGATATTCATGAGCAAGGAATCAAATCTCTTCTTACACCTTCGTTGTTGAAGAGTACAAAGGACTAGTATCTACGTGCGTTGCTCTTGTCAATTTACTTAATAAAATATGAAACAAGATATACGGTATAACTGAAAAAGACAGTATCCTAATAGTTATACAGCCTTTCGTCAAACAGTGTTACAAGCAACCAGGAAAACCAGGAAAACATTGATACTAACTAACAACTAACATTGTACTAACTACATATTTAACTAACATTAAATATTCAGATCATGTCTTGCCCCCCCACTTTTAACGTCCAACCGCCGCCACTGAATAGGGGTAATCTGATACGCTGACGTGGAGTCATGCAGAAGTAGTAGTTTATATACACCGTTCATTATGTATACTATACTGGCTGGATGTTGGCAATTGGAAATTGGTATTCTTCGTTCAGGTAACTTGTTATGATAATGTTAATATGTTAGGTCAATATGTGTAAATGCTAGGCTGTGACATAATTTTGCTAACTGTTTGGGATGATGTGATACACGATCTGGTTTCCATCACCATACATCTTTAGTGATAAAACCACTCTGTAAGTCTAGGCAAGTTAAACTAAAAATGGAGCGATCAATGGAACAAATTCGGAACAAGCTGATTTTTGGTACACAGGTTCAGAGTAGCATTAGAAACAACACTGGAGAGTTCAATTGATGTCAATGGTGGGAAACCTGGGAAATCGCCGTTACCTTGAAAAACTATTTCTGGCCATTTTTTTTTTTTCCTTCACAATTTTGTTTCTTGTGCTAAAACTATGCAAGACACGTAAAAATGTTATTGCATCTTTCTTGTAAAGCATTAAATTTCCAATACATTGAAGAAAATTGCAATTCTCTAAAGCAGTGGTTTCCAACAGGTGGTCCGCGGACCCTTAAATGTCAGTGGAATTCACTACAGGACACGCAATTTATAGTTGTGAAAAGAGTTTTATATTATATTTGCAAGCAATGCTTGAACTTACAAGTGGACTTACTACCCAAGAGTATGAAGATTTTGTGGAAGAAGGGCACTTCACCGTACGGAGAACTGGAAGAGCATGGGCAGGAACAAGGACTGACATGACAATTGAGCAGACGCTGATGCGATCCATGAAGACTTCTGGAGGCCTGACTCAAGGGAGGGGAGTATCATCATCAACGTTATCCAAATGGGTTTTAGAAATGCCAGCTTGTATTGAAGTTTGTTCTCAACTTGAAATGTTTGTTAGCGTGACATGAGAGATATTGAAATGTTTGAAAAATGACCACAAGATCACCAGCCTTTTGATTTCCGAAATCACATCATGTCCTTAGCAACAGGAATTTAGGGATGCATTCGAGTCGAGTCGAGTCGAGATTTAAGCCTGTCTCGACTCGTCTCGAGAAAATGTTGTCTCGACTCGTGTCTCGACTCGAAAATATGTTTCTGTCTCGACTCGTGTCTCGACTCGACAGTCTCTGTCTCGACTCGACTCGAATTCGAGTCGAGACGTCTCGAAATTCGAGTCGAGACAAAATATACGAGTTAAAATATACGCACACATCAGCCAAAATATTATGACTACCTACCTTATTGTCAGTGTGTCCAACTTTGGCACGGATAACAATGGCGACGCGTCTTGGCATGGACGCAATGATCCTTGAAAGGTCACTGGAGAGAGTTGATTGGTACACATAGGCAAGGGCGCCGATTTTTCTGTAAATGTAGGGGGCATTCAGATGCAGAAGGCATATATATGAGGATTTTAAGACGAATTGTATTCAAATTATGCCAAATATTGTATATTCATAAATACAATGCGGGGGCTCACATGAGCTTTGGGGGTGCCCGGGCCCCCTCGGCCCCCCAGGATCGGCGCCCTTGCACACAGGTCATCTAATTCCCGTAAATTCCGGGAAGAGGGGCGATGCGCTCTGAAGTCATGTTCAATCACATCCCATTTGTGTTCGATTAGGTTCAGATCAGGCGAGTTGGGCGGCCAGCACATCACTTGGAACTTGTCCCTGTGTTCCTCGAACCACTCCATCACAATCTTGGCCTTGTGATATGGTGCATTATCTTTTCGAAAAATGCCACTACCGTTGGGAAACATGGTCGTCGTCTGCAAGCAGTGTGTGATACGCCTTGGCCGTCATGGTGCCTTGCTCGAGCTTCACTAGACACATAGATGCTCACGTGAATGTTTTCCGGAGCATAATTAAGCCACCGCCAGCTTGTCTCCGTCCCGCAGTACAGGTGTCAAGGAACTGTTCTCTTGAAACACGACGAATTCGCACCCTCCCATCGTCATGATGAAGAAGGTATCGGGATTCATCAGACAATGCAACGCTCTGCCACTGTGCCAAGGTTTAATGACGATGGTCATGTGTTCATTTCAGTCGCAGTTGCCGATGTCGTGGTGTTAACATTCGCACATAGATGGGACATGGGCTTCGGAGGACCATCGTTAGGGGTGTTCGGTGCACTGTGTGTTCAAACGCACTTGTACTTTGCCCAGTAATAAAGTATGATGTTAGTTCTGCCACAGTTCGCTGCCTGTCTTGTTTTACCAGTCTGCCCAGCCTATGACGTCCGACATCTGTAATGAGGTGGGGGCGCCCAACCCCTCGACGTTTGGACGGCGTTTTCCCTTGGTTTCGCGACTTGTTGAAGACACTCACCACAGCACTCCTCGAACATCCGACAAGTCCTGCAGTTTCCGAAATTCTCCTGCCGAGTATGCGGGTCATTACAACCTGCCCTCGGTCAAACTCAGATCGCGGGCCTTCCCCATTCTACACACGGCCAGCACTCTCACTGATACTACATGCACCGTACGCGTGACTGACTAGCAGGCATTCGTCGGCAGGTGACACAGATATCGCCTGGACGGAAATTATATCGATAGTAGTCTGACTGATCAGTACATACTAAATAAATTTAAAATGTAGGAAATTTTCAACATTCTGATTAACTTTCAGGAAATTTCACAATGAAAAGAAGCAACTGACTTGGACAAGACAACGGTTAGTTGATGGGGCAATCTTTTTTTCTGGTCTTTGAGGTGTGAGCTTTGACCATGCATTGTGAAATTTTGATGTTTGGTGCTCATCAGTCGCGCTTCCATTTTTTTCTAATTGTTCCAGTTCATGATAATTAACAATACATTGCGCAGTTCGAATACATGTTCACGTTTTCATTCAATCCAACTCAAGCCGCTTCAGATACTATAGAGTTGTATTTGCTTACGAAGAATTAATTGCGTATTAGAAATACACCCCAACAAAACATTCTGCGTGCTCATCTGCTCAGTATTCAAGGTTTTAATTACAACCTGAATTGTTAAAATGCGAACGTAAGTTGCATTAGATATCTAAGCAGTTCCTAGTCTATGGATAATTCAAGCAATGCTAATTAAGGTCTTTCTAGCAAGCACTTCTGCTGTTCATAAACCTTACGCATTGGAGTAGGAAAAAAAAAAGAAAAGAAAAGAAAGAAAGAAAGAAGTAAAATTGGTAATTTTGCAACCGTGACTCAGTCGGGCTCATGCTCTCTATCCTCAATGGAGCTCGCGTTCGCTAATCTCAATGAGGATCACACTAGTCAAGTTTCTTACTAATTCGAGCTTGAGCTTGATATTTACTGTAAAATTCTCTTCAGCTCGATCTTGTAATGCCACACGTCCTTTCTTGTTTTTACATTTGTCTCACCATTTTCGATTTATACGGGTGGCCGTGGACTTTTCAATTAAGTTGTTTGTTTTCATTTTGACCCGCCGCCATTTTGCACAGGGTTGTCGTAGAGATTCGAGACTTGCTCCATTTTCCTTCATTTTACAACAGATTTCAAACGATGTGCTACTTAACCCCCCTTGCCATTTGAAACTTTTTAGTTGGATCCCGTCTGGGGCCCTGCGGGGAACCCTGAGGCAAACTTTCAAACTATTCTAGCAGGTAATTTCCTAGCTATGGCTTTTTAAATATCTAGAAATTGGCCATGTTTTTGGCCAATATCACGGGAACGGTATGCCATAGAGATATGATATTGGTGGTAATCAATCCCTAATAGAATGCTAAACATTTTTGTCCTGATATTAATTGGTGGCCACTGGCCAACTGGCCATTGGCCAAACCACTGGCCAGTTGGACAGTGACTACCGGTTACTATTTGGTACCAAAATGTTTACCATCGTTTTAGATATTGATCAACACCAATATGATCGACCTCTCTATGACTTACGGTTCCCGAGATATGGCTGCTTAAATTTCTGTAAATCGGTCATTTTTTGGCCACTATCTTGCGAACGGTTAGATTGACGCGAAAAATTTAATCATTTTGTCTAATAGTTTTTGATGCTCTATCTAATGCAGTGTACATCATTGAAAAAAATGCAAATAACAGACAGACGGACAGATAGACACACAGACATAGAGAATTCAGTAACGAACTTTTTAAGTTCGTTGAATATGTTGTAACTCACGATATCCCGCCAGGTGACACGTATAACTTCGGGATTCGTCTAGTTATAACATATCCAATGCGAACACAATTGTCTCGTTCGGATCTCACAAGGGAACCTTCCGAAAATGATAGCTGCAGTGAAAGGTGTGGCCTATGCCAATTGAAAGAGCTGTAACAGAGATGAGCATTCCCAAAAAATTAGCTGCCCGTAGCAATAGGCTCAGGAAATATAAGGGGTGGAAGTTCGGGAAACAGCAAGGCTGGACAAGGGGAAAAAGTGCAAATTCCACAAAAAAGGGGGGGCACGGCAAAATACAATGCTGACAAGTGATGTATAGAAAGAGACTTGCCACAATAGGGAACAAATGAAGGCCACCAGTGGGGTTAACAGTGTTGCCAACTGCAATGAAAAGTACATGTTTTGCAAAGAGCACTATATGAACTGTGTGCAATATTCAGTGTCAACCTGTCATGTAGAACATAAGATATGGCGTGTCTAATCAGTGGTACAATCTAACAAAAGAAAATAGAAAAAAACAGAAGTACGAAAAATACGGAAAAAAACGGAGTTGGCCATAATGCGCCACATTTGATCAGGGGCTGTACATATTAGAATGAACAAAACAAGAAGCACCGAATATGCAGGAAACCGACGTACCTAGAGTCGAAAAGAAAAACGAGTTCCAAAGTTGGCAAGACTGGCCATGGACATCCAGACAAATCTAATATAGTTAGGCCACTCGCTTCAGAAAAAGAAAATTCCGGCAACAGGCATCACTCGGAATGCATCAATGTTAGAGTGATTGAGGCAATGTCAAGTCGGGGAACATGAAATGGTTGGGTTGAGCCAACAACCGATAATAGAAGTAGTGAACATTATGTCATGGTTGGGTCGTATGTGGGAATATGCAGGGTGTCCCATCAAACTTTGTGACCTGAAAGATTTGCGAAACGAACAAAAATGTGACGGATCCAGTTGTCCAGGCATGTACCAATGTCAAGGGGTGATAAAAGTCTGTGAGAAGCAAGTGCCCCCAGGATCCCCAACATAGGGCCCCAGGAGCCAACTTCAAATTTTCAAAAGGAAACAGGGACCGAGTGTTACCTCTCTCGATTGATCATGGAATGTGCAACAACATATATAAGAAACATTTGCTATATGAAGCATGTTTTTCAAAATGGACGCCACAAATATGTGCTGTCTTAACATGGCATCAAACAATGTGATCTCAAATTGCTGCGAAGCGAAAAGAGATGTTGCAAATCCAATTGCACAGGAATGTACTCATGTCGAGGGCCAAGAGAACTTTGTAAGAAGCAAGTCCCCCAGGGCTCCCATCATAAGGCTCAAGGGGGTCAACCGCAACATTTCAAATGGAACAGGGGCGGATGATATTTCTCTGGATAGATACAACACCGTCTATAAAAAAACATTTGCTATATGAATATGAAACAGATGTCAGGCAAAGACAACTAGCGGTGTTTCCCATATGATCAGACGATGACTTATTTATGGCACGAGCTATAGTAGAAGGCGGCTTAGTTGAAGAAACTACACCCTCTCAGTAACCTAAATTGCACGAAAATTTTCAAAGCAGGTTCATTGACCTGACTACCGCATGTTGCCCACTTTGTCCAAGAGCAGGATGGTTTGTTTCTAACTTTTCTACCGAAAAGCATTTGTCTGGAATGGTGTTTCGGAGACAATAAAATAAAGAAAATATACTAGGCAGAGAGAGAGCATGGAGGAGGGAGTGTGCCAATTATTCTTTCCTCTAAACCAGCGTTTCCCAACCTTTTTCAACTTGCAGCACACTATGGGTGTAACATGGATTCTCGCGGCACACTTATAGATATTATTATTTGTAAATATAAAACACACTGGTATTTTTTCTTTGATTACTGATCTTCTTCGCAGAGAGAAGAAAGCTCGATCACTGGGTTTTCCTCGTGGTAAATCACTATGCTTATTTTTCATTCTAATTTAAAAGGAGAAAACAACTGCAATGAAATGTTGGACTCAGGTTATTAAAAATACGCTTACTCTTTCGAAAACTGTATCCAACCTTTTACTAAGAATGAAGATCATTAAATAACGAACGAACAAATAAATCTATTTTACTTTTAAAACACAAATGTAAATAATTTATCGAAAGGATTGAATGATATTTTAAATTTTCAAGTTACGAAATAGTCTATAACGATAAAGAAGCAATAGGTCATAACAATAACAAATACTTTTTTCAACATTAGAAATGTACAGAAAAGTAACACGTCATGAAACTTAAAATTGTAGATTCATAGTAGAGGTTCATAGTAATGTGCAATACAAATATACATTTTCCCCTACGTTTTGCAATTTGATTGCTATAGAATTAATAATTTTGTTTTGATATTCTCGCGGTACATCAATGGCCCATTCACGACACACCAATGTCGCGGTATTTTCACTGATAGCTTCTCATTTTAGACAGGTATATTTACAACAAAAGGGGTAGCGTGCACCTTTGCACCCCCTTAAATCTGGGCTTGTCCAGAAGTTATGTAGCCCTATATCGTTCATGGAAATAAAAACACAATAGTTATGACTATGCTAAATTACTATAGACTGCCAATTGCTCATTCAGACAATTTATGATGTTCATTTTATTGCAATGTTCTTATACAGACTAGATATAGGCTACGGATAATAGTTTTATACAAACTAGACAATCAAATATCACGACATTAATTACTAGTTTTAATTAACTGAATTGAGCTGAAAATTAGATCTTGATCTCGGAAGATTAACTATTAAATTTATACGTTCTGTACCTTTCTAAAGTAATAAATGCTGGAATTGGTTTCAAGGCTGTTCCTGAGTGAATAATTTCTTCATAACAATATTAAAAGTTTTAGAAAAATTTTCGAGACATTCGAGTCGAGTCGAGATTTTTATGAGCTGTCTCGACTCGACTCGTGTCTCGACTCGAAAATTCGAGTCGAGAAACACGTTTGTCTCGACTCGTCTCGAATTTTACAAAGTGTGTCTCGACTCGAATCTCGACTCGAATTCGAGTCGAGTCGAGTCGAGATTCGAGACATGTCTCGACTCGTGCGCATCCCTACAGGAATTGTTGTTAACGACAGCATTAACTGCTATAACAGTGAAAAAATCGGAATATATCTTGCTAAGGAAAGTTCTGGGAGGAATTTCCATGATGTCACCTATAAGCATAAATCAAGAGTTTTGCCATTCTGTTGTAAATACACACACCAAGATAAATGATACTGTACTACCAACAACATCAACTGTACTCAGGGGTGTAGCCATGGGGGGCCATCGGGGCCAGGTCCCCCAAATGATTTCCTGGACCCCTCAAATGACCAGTTATTAAAACATCATTGTAAGATTCCTCGCTTCAGTCATTTAAAAATAACAAAATTTACACATAATTAATAATTTATGGTAAATTATTTACCGAATTTAACTTTGCTTGTGTTTGTAGAGTGACATATTGCAAAATATCTCTCCTGACAAGTTTTTGTAACGGTTCTGTGAAAAACAGAAGTTGTAGCTGCTTTAACCCAAGTGGTTAAAAAAACTGTGAACTTGTATTTCAGTTTCAATTACATCCAAATTGGATGGAAAAATTTTAGATAATCTGTATGTGTAATTCTTTTTTAGATTTGTGTCAACATAAACTGCATAATAAACAAATGGACTTTGAAAAATACTTTTTTTGTGACAGCAGATTACACAATTTACTGTGATTTATATTTGACAGTTTGAAGACAAACGTTTTAACAAGGTACTATAAATACTACCATAAAACAATAGTACTAAACTGATTTGTAAGTATATTTTTATATGTTGTAACTAGTGTTTTTTTTTAAAAAAAACGTTTTTATCAGATGGAAAATTTGGTGAAAAAAACATTTTTATACAGTTCTTAAGTTTGGATTTCATTATTTTCTACTTGATGTAAAACAGGAAGTGAGATATAGATATTAATAAAATAATTATCGTGTATTTTTAGTCACGAATAATAAATAAATATTTTTGTCAGGAAATCGTAAAGAAATTAAGTGAAATGTCAAAGAAAATCAGTCTTATGTAGACAGGTTCAATGTAGAAGGGCTTAAATTCAAATAGTTATGCACAAAGGTATAACGTTTGGTCCGGGGCAGTAGTTCTTGGTTGAGCATAATAAAAACTACCTGGAACATAATATTTATGGAGAAAAAGAAAAAAAGCTAAAAAACTGTTTTCAGTTTACCAGACGGAAAGCAAAATTTTCCGTGTTTTTTTTTTTTTTTTTTTTTTTTTTTTTTTTTTTTTTTTTTTTTAAGGTCTCAAAATCATGAGCTGTAACACGTTTTTTGGGTTTGTATATACATTGTAGCTGATCTTCCTTCAAAAGCGACGGGGCACTCCTAGATAAACGTGCTACACCCCTGACTGTACCGTACTAACGAGTAGTAAGAACAGTAAAGGATAAAAATGAATTGTCATCCTTCTTTCAGTATGAGTTGGTACCAGTGCCATTATCATTGTTTGATGAAGGTGGAATGAGAAGCCCACAAATCTTCTCTCTTTTCAAACCAACTGAGGATTTACCTCTGGAAAACTGTCAATATGTAATTGATGAAGGTCATCTGCTGCACAAAGTGATTTGGCCTACTCAAACCACATAAGAAAATATATACAAAATATGCAGCACTTTTGCGATCAAGGATTTTGGCTATAGCTTAGTAGTAGTGTTTAATGGTTATGATCCAGCTCAGCACTAACAAAAAATGTCGAAAGACAGAGACGATCCTCGAAAATAATTTGCCCTGGCATAGTTTTTGAAGAAAATATGAATTCAATGATTGAACAAAGTAAGTTTTTCTCAAATCTGCCGAATAAATCTCGTTTTATTGAGCAACTCATAAAAGAGCTCCAAAGCAGAGGAATTACTATTATTCAAGCAAATGATTATGCAGATAGGCTCATCGTGCAAACGGATATCAAACTGGCTACCAGAATCAATAATAAGCGTGTAGTTGTAGTAAGAGAAGATGTTGACCTACTGATTCTGTTGACATCATTTACACCCGATGAGATACCTATCTACCTTTTGAAGCCAGGACGAGGCAAAGTTTCTGATAATTCTTCTATTGATGTGCAACACTGCTTTAGAAATATCAAAGATTAATTTCTGTTTTTACATGTAGTAAGTGGCTGTGACACCACATCATCTTTGTTCATGCAAGGAAAGAAGAAAATCTAATTTCTGAGAACTAACCCTGAACTTTCCCCAAAATGCAGTTTCAGTTTTTAACGATCCATCAGCACAAGCATCGATAATACTGGCTGAAAGAGAAAACTTTCTTCGAGTCTACGGAGCTACAGAGACAGATTTCTTTAAATATCTTTAGATACACTATGTAACCATACAGTTCAGCTCAGTCAATTTTTAAGAAGAAATTTTTAACTTTTTAAATGAACCTCGCATAAAAGTGCTCACAAGAATTTTTCTCTCAGCCAACAAACGAATGTTCATATATGTATGTACATTTTGTCTGCGACGGAGATCGCAAGAGTTCCTCTCTCCTTCCCATATTAGGAGCTAAAATTCAGCACAATGGACAATCGTCGTCTCAAAACATTCCTGTCTATGGGCTGTCATAACTATTTTTAGCTCTTGACATCACCAAACTGCGTATCAAACCGATTCTTTTGCCTAGCAACACGACGAGACGGAAAGAAAAGGTGTTTTAGTCTGACTTACACTTACGGGGAAGCAACCACGTTGAGTATGGTGCGCGTAACTGAAATGAAGAAATAACTTAAACAACATTGAATTTTGTCAAGTGTGAAACGTAATAAATTCAAAATGTAATAATATCGAACTAGTGCTATTGTTATGAAGATTTGAAATGTTTTAAAACGTTTGTTTAGAAGTGTAAATCAAAGTTCTTCCGACAAGGAGCTGGAGGTCGGCATGCAACTCAATTCGCCTCAAGGAAGATGACAGGAGAGCAACCCGCAACTTACAGGACATCACCCCTGAATATCCAATACAGTTCCCCTTCTAGTGTCGAAGTAAGTGAACAGTGCCTGTGAAAGTGAAATAATTAGCAATGTGACGAAACCTAACAATAATTCGTGTCAACCGCGACATCCGCGTCTTTCGTATTAAATGGGCTTAAATATTGGTTATATAAAGTGAAGTGCTACCGTTTATGTAATTTTTATTCATGAAGTTTTAGTGTTAATTAAAAGCAAAAATCCAAAAGTTGAGTATCCTTTCAAAATAACAAATTTAATCTAAATTTACGTATATTAATTTTAAGAAATAATGTAATTTATTCTTCTTTTACAGCACGAGTGATTAGCGCCCATGCAACTTAATAATACGTGTATTAATAAATTGCATCAGCGCTAAATGTACAATTAGAATCTATTTTATGTTGGTTCTCTAAAACGTTCTGGTTCGAATCCCTAAGATGTGTGTCCAGTGGCTATATGGAAGGCTAAAATGGATGATCCGAATTGATAATAAATATTAAAGGAGACATATCAGTAGCAAAGGATCGAGACCCGGACCATGGCAGATGTCCGAGCCCACCTAGGGATTTGTAGGATCTATGTATTGCAATTAAAAGGCTTCATTCCGGCGACGCACACAGGAGGATCGAACCCAGTACTATCACAATAAAAGGCGTACCGAACAAGATACGGACCCACGCAGGTCACAACTAAATTCTGTCAACTCGTTTCTAAAGCCAAAACCGAAGTTAACTTGGCTAGTCTTCCCTCAACAACAGAGGCTGCCTAACAACACCTATTCAATGTTTCATCAAGGGCAACTATGGAAGGGCAATGTGTTACCAGCAGAAAAATGGGGTTGGCAGAAAGAGTGGTTTTCTTTGGTTCCAGTCACCACGTTTAAACCACCCGCTTCCGAAAACCTTTTGAAGCTAATAGCATGTAAATGTCAAAAGAATTCCTATTTAGGTTGCAGATGCATAAAGGCAGGTCTTTGATATTTTATTGTATGTTTTCATTGTAGAGGATTGCGATGCCACAACTTGCCACCTACTATGTCAACTAAAGAAAAAATAATGAGTGATGAAGTTGAAGAACAACTCTTTGTTGATTAGATAGAAAACAAAAGAGAACCTGAAAATGTGGAGTTGTGCACTTCTGGTAGCAGCGTTTCGAAAGTCACAGATAGAATGGCGGACGAAATATTGACAGAGGACTGCGAACAGCCAGAACATTCAGATAAAGATATAATGGAATATGAATAAGGAATGTTAGATGAAGTTTGCCTTCATCAGTTTGATTCTGACAACTCGTTAAGAATGGTAAGCAAACTATTTTTAGTTTCTTTTAAATTTATCTCACAATTTGGAAGATCGAGTAAATATATAACGTAATACTCTCTTAGTAAAGTTGTTTTCAAGATTATATAAAAATATTAAAAAATCAAAATAAAAGGCAAAAAAAGCAAAGAAAGGGAAAATGGTCTCGAAAATGGAAAATGGAAACGTGTTGTTTTAGAGCAATGGTTCCCAACACCTTCTGGAGGACTTTATTTATCATCATCATGGACGAGACTCCAAGAAAGCTAAATCCTAAAAATCGTGATTGAAATCCCAATCCTAAAAAATACAATGTGTCCTGTCACCAATTAAATATGTTAAGACAAAGTAGAGTTGGAATTTTTAAAAAGGATATTATAATGTTTGATGAAGGCTGGTTTAAGATAAACCCCTTTTCCCAACTATTAATTGCGTGTCCTGTAGTGAATATCCACTGACCTCTATGGGTCTGTGGACCACCATTTGGAAACCTCTGCTTTTGAGAATTGCAATTTTCTTCAATTTATTGAAAATTTAATGCTGTACAAGAAAGGTCCAATAACATTTTTTGCGTATCTTGCATAGTTTTAGCACCAAAAAAATGTGAAGAAAAAATGTCCGAAAATAGTTTTTTTTTTTTTTTCAAGATGACGGCGATTTCCCAGGTTTTCCACCATTAACATCAATTGAACTCTCCAGAATTGTTTCTAATGCTATTCTGAACGTGTGTACCAAAAATCAGCTTGTTCCGAATTTGTTCCACTGATAAAGCTAATTTTCCTAGGCTATCTTCATTGTTAGAAGGTACCAGTTCGCCGGGGTGTTCATGGTGATAAAAATCACTGTCCGCCCGAAAGCAGTGATGGCAAATGCACATACGGAGACGGTTGTACACGCGAAAGCACTGATAAGAAAAAAAACATTCAGGATGACTACAACAATGCAGTGAACATGCAGAATGGACCATAGACACGCAACATAGATCGCAGATTAAAATGTGTAATATGATCATGTGAATCGTCGTTCGTCTTATTTAAAATCATGGGCCGCGTTTATGTCTGGTGCAAGGTTACAATCCGCAGCATCTTTGCCCAGTCTTGAAATGGCGGAGGCTCTGTGATGCTGTAGGCCACAATATCCTGGTTTGCATTGAGCCCTGTGCTAATGCTTACCAGTCCGCCTCATTGCCTGTGATTATGTCGCTATTTTAGGAGACCATGTGTATCCTATGCTTCAGAAGTTGTTTCCAAGTAATGATAGGATGATAATGCGCCCATTCATACAGTTGAAGAACATTGGGATAAAGTTGAAACATCTTCCCTGGCCCTCCCAATTCCCAGATCTGTACATAATTGAACATCTGTGATCTGTTTCGGAGACACAAATCCCGTGTAAATTTCCGCCTCCATCCTTTGTCAGGGAACTGAGTGATGCACTGCACGCGAAATGGTATAAAATTCCACTTGTTACCTATCACGATCTTTATGGCTCCATTCCTCGTTCCACTCCATTCCTTCCATCCATACTCTTATGAGGCGGAAAGTTGGTCCAGCGCCATATTAATTTTTGTAAGTTGTACTTTTTCAAAAGACATTTTCTCACATTGACAATTATATATATATATGTATATTATGTAATACTTCCGGTATAAACTAATTCACTCTGTATCATTTACGCATTTTCTAACCTAGTTTGTCTCACAAGACCCTATTTGCTACATTGATGAGACATACCGTATAAATAAATCTGTGTATCACTTCATCCCTTTTGGTGAGATAAAGCGATACACAAACTTTTCTTCATATTATTTGCAAAATATATGTAAAAACATATATTTGACCAGTGATTATGATATATTACTCTAAAACGTGTAAGATCAATTGAAGGTGTACAAAAACTTCTAGAATATAATTAAATGAGGCATTAATATGACTATTTTAAAATTTAAAAGTGTATCATTCAACTCTCATTTACGACCGAAATAAGAATGTCACGTTTTATTTATTAGGTTATTAGTATTTCTTGATTAAAAATATGTATTTATCAAAACTCGAAAATGACGTCCCTGATAGACTGTGTACAACAAATGCACCACTATATGCAAAAATTGCGCACCAAGAAAGACTTGTGGAAGTGGAGTGAAATTTTTGTAACAAATTCATTACATGACTATGGAGAAATAAGTACAACTACAGAACTGAACAACCCTCTACCCTTGCATACGTCTACCAATCAAATAGGCGTTGAATGTATTCCTCAAGAATCGCCTGCCACGCAGCTGAAGTTAAGGTTACTAGAAAGCAAAATATGTATGTTCCTTGACAGAAATTGAAAAGTTCACGGATTCTCTGAGTTAGGTAGTCTTAGCTAAGATTCGTGTGAACAAGGTATCGACACTGTCTGTTAAAGGTCCCTGATGAACAAGTTACCGACCAACAAATGAGTGACATATCAAGCGATACAGATCAGGGAAACAGCATACGTGTCATTCCTTTAAGATGTCTACATTCTGGGATATATGTGGTTGGGCATTATCCTGTTAAAATAGCATCCGTGTTGTGTGAAGGAACTTTTCTGATTTATTGGCCACTCGTGAGGTTGCTCTGAATTGGTAGTAGCTGAGGTCGTGTGTTGCGCCCAATGCTGTCGCCTCAAACCGTTATGCTTGTCTTTCGGCTGCCATGATACTCGACAATACACTAGCAGATTACAATCATAATGACAGCGTCTAAAACTAGGTAGCCGTCACAGTACGACTCGTCTGGGCCACTCAACATGGTAAGCAACGGCATTCACATGCCCACTGTAGCCTGAGACGTTTGTGGTTCTGGGTCAATGGGAGTCAAGTAAAGCCATGGGTGCCCCAATATAATATTCCCAGACGCTGTCAAACAGTCAACTCAAACAGATCTACATCCATTGTCCTTTATCGTCTAGCTGATGCTGTGGACGACGGTATTCGCTGTCATAGCCACCTGAAAAATATGTCTGTTATCCAGTGGTGTGTCCACGTCCCAATCGTTCCTGCGTATGATTATCTTCTGTTTCCACACGCGTATCACTGTTTTGGCGGCGTGCTTTGCACGTGCACAAACTTCTCACGGTCTTCCTTTTTTGTAGGAAAACCTAGGACTCCATTGAACACAGTATATTAATAGGCTACATTGAGCCCTCCTATGCTGACGAGGCATATTGACACTTGGGCATATGGTATGTTTCCTGTTCAATTGGCCATGCTCTACTAACTAAATGTTGTGTTGATCGTCCTCTCGCTGTGCTATTCCTTAAATATAACTAAAATATACTTCCTTGTATAAATTATACTTCTTTAAATATACTTTTCAATGTTTCTCACGAGTTTCAACTTATTTTTTCTCAACTTTCTCAAATTCTATTGATCCACGTTGGAACATAACCATGTTAGAAATATGGGAATCCATTGATATTTTTACAACTAAAGCTAGAAAGCCAATTAAAGTGGTCTTAAATGATTTTTTAACAATTTATTTCTTTTAAAATTTTAAATCATGTTTGATTAACTGGATGTAGCAAATTATAGTAGCCACGCTCATAATTTCACCAGTCGTCAAGTTTTAATCGTAACTTAGAGAAAACGATATGAGGACTTCGGGCAGAGGGTTTACATTGTGGATATTTGCTTCTCCTCACGATGCATTACGTAAATACGTTTACATTATTATATAATGGTCAACTTTAAAAAGTCTGCTCCAGCTACAACTCACTGTAGCTAGTATTCTTCTCTCCTACTGAGGGGCACTCCCAAACTCCCAAACAATATAAGCATTCTATGAAATAGATTAACAATCGTCTGAGACAATAGCCAAGCTCCTACTCAATAAAACTAGGTCTTGCCCTATACCCGCTTAATCTTAAACAAAAACACCTCAGAATTGTAAACTGCACAACTTGATGCATACTCAATTTAATTTTCAAAGAAAATTCCTCAAATAGCATAAGACGCCTATACAGATAAACTACAACTACATTAACAACATCTATCGTGAAAAGTTAATCCATTTTGTAATCAATGTCATCTATCGCAGAGACGATAAGTAATATAAATTTACATCAAATTTGACGGAACAAAGACATGCTACATAGCTAAACCCAAGGTTACACCATCTGTCGCGAAAAGTAATTCAATCTTAACCTTGACATAACGAAGACAAAGTTACTGAGCTAACCGAAAGTTGCATCAATGCAATCTGTCGCAAAACACTCGAAAACGAGTCCTACTTCTCGGTGCCCATAGAGGCGAATTGGAGCGTATATTACGAAGTACAGGTAAATCTGTCAGAGACATACGCAAGGGGCATTTTCAGGTTTTAATTCCACATTAAGAAAGATATGGAAAAGTAAAATTCAGTCACGTTTGTACTGAAAGAATATGAGTTTGAGTATCTGAACCCCTTTTGTTAAAATTCTGTGCCTAATCCCCACCATAGCTGCATTATGTTCATCTTTCCAATTGTTAGATAAGGACCGCCTCCTTTAGCCTAGCCAGCATAATCGTAGGATGTAAAACTTACAGATTTAATTTAATTTATGGTAATTAGATAAGGACAATCATGTCCAGTTTCAAATAAGAATTACCACCAAATTTTGCTATATCCATTATATATAAACGAATGATTTACTAAATAATTTTAAAGCATTAGAGTTGTGAATCTGGAAACACTAATCATCACTATTAATAGGCTATATAACATGCTTACATGCAAATAAATTTCCATCAAATAGTTTAGGCCAATATATGTAAATTTTCATTCTTCCATTGGCCTATTGTTTTATAATAAGATTAAATTCAAACATCGTCGTAGATACTTAGGCTACACACTAGAGACCTGCACGGGCCGGGCTTGGGCGGGCCGACTCTGTTATTTCTTTGGGCCGGGCCGGGCTTGGGCGGGCCGACACTGTTATTTCTTTGGGCCGGGCCGGGCTTGGGCTGGCCGACACTGATTTCTCTTCAGGTCGCGCCGGGCTGGGGCCGATCAATTGCAATTCTTTAATAATTATTGACTATCGTTAAACGATAATTGGAATAAAGCCAAACGTTGAAGAAGTGTGACCGTGAAAAATGTTACAAAGAATGCAATAGCTATTTACAGTTTGTGTTGCTTACAGTTAGCGGCTCCATTTTCACTATAGAGGATTGCAGGTATTATGCGGTAAATTGAGCTCTGACCTTGACCTTCACTGAACTCAAAATATAAAAAGAAGGGGTGGGAATGTTTTGCCTGTCGCTAAACAATATTGCCATCTTCACTTTATGCTAAAAATCAATTAATTTAGATTTTTGTTACAGAGAATAGTTTTTGTTCTCTCGATGACAGGCAAAGTTCTAGGAGGCAATGCTACCATTCGGGAGGCAAGCGTCAGGTTGTGAACCAGAGTTCAGAAAATGTTTCTGAGGGTTAGGTCATATTTAGTACTAAATTTTTAGAAAGATTCGGGCTCGAGCTAATTTTTAAAAATTTTCGAGCCGGAGTCGGATCAAAAACTTTTAAAGTTTATCGGGCCCGGGCCGGGCTTGGGCCAAGAATTTTGAAAAACTTATCGGGCCGGGCCGGGCTCGGGCCGAAAATCTAAAAAACTTTTCGGGCCCGGACTGGGCCGGGCCTAGGTACGTTCGGGCTGGATTGGGCTCGGGCCGAATTCGGCCCGTGCAGGTCTCTACTACACACCCACTATTATTTATAAATAAATATTAGGCCTACCTATTGAAAATTCCGCATACGTATTTTTTCCTCCAAAAATCCAAATTCTCCACATTTTATCTTAAAGTTTGCAAATGAATTAATCAAAATATATGAATAAAAATGAAGGAAAAAATGAGAGAAATTACTATCAACTCACCTTGCGTCCATATCTTGCGGATAAACATATTCTTAACATAAAAAGTAGTGTTTTCATGGTAATAGATTTTTAAACAATTACAACAAATAAAGTAAATTCAAAATTTTATAATTTAAACGAATTTCTATTGTTCCTTTCTATTGTTGAAATAATGCTCTGAGCAGCCAGTATTTCTCATTTTTTATTTTAATTTTATTTATTTAATTTAGTTTAACATTCAATGATTAGGACAAATATGCACTGAGGCTAAGGGAAACGGTTATAATGGAGTGGATGATGATAACAGTGGAATAAAGGAAGTCGGAGGAAACTATAGAACCCCGATAAAGTCCACGCACACGATGTTTGTTCCCCACAAAGCTCACTTGGCGAGAGCTGGGAACAAACCAAAGATCCCATGCACCAAAGGTGAAAGTGGTATCACTGAGCCACAGTAGCCCAGTAGTCTTAATGCTAAGAATATAGTGTTATCCCCAAAATGCTACTTGTGAGAGAAACAGAACGGGGAAGAACTTTTATAAATACTTGTTAAATGGCTACAATACGATCCGAAAGTCTTGTCCCTCTTTTTTCATTTGTATGTATGTGTATTGTTTCTTTCTTTCTTTCTTTTTTTTTAGATGGTTGACATATCCCCCTTTTCTTTGTACGTATATGTGTATTTATTCTTCATTTCTTTTCAGATTGCTAACACAAGTACCTACCGTGTGGAATTATGTATTCTGGCAAGTACATGCATGGGCAGCAAACGATACTGCTTTTTATAAGAAAAGGACGGTCGACCATCAACATGACAAGAAACATGTGAAGCAATGGCGGATTCTGTGGTGAGATCTTTCCCTCCCCAGTGGTGTTATTCTATTTTTAACAACTGGTTATATATATATATATATATATATATATATATATATATATATATATATATATATATATATATATATATATATATATATATAATATGTGTGTGTGTGTGTGTGTGTCGAGAGAGAGAGATATAGATGGATAGATATAACTCTCTTAGGAAACAATTCTAATACAAGATGGTGTCACAAAATTAGGTAGCACTGTGAATATCTTGGAAACAAATTATGCAAGATTGATGATTGTCAAAAAGTATTGGAAAGACCTTAATCCAGTTTCAATGTATAAATAGCCCTCACCACTACACCCATGTGAACCCACTTCTCATTCATGATATCAGAACACTTGGAATTAAGAAATAAATGCTTATATCTTGTTCTGAGAGATCATATGTTTAACCCTGTAACTGTAAGAATTTTTAAAAACAAAGATAGTTAAACTAAGATTTACTGTTCCTGACAACTGGGTAAAATTTAGTGTTATGTCTAGATATAAGATACGGTTCTGCAAACTCGAATTATTTTAACAACCGGTTCTAAGAAACCGGTGAGAACCGGCTGATTAGTACCACTGCCCTTCCCTAAAGTAATAAAAATATCATTGCGGAAAAGATACTGTGAACTTGGAGTTCCAAAACTGACTATAGTAAACACATGAAAAATGGTCTTGAATTTACATCTTTTAGACCATCATTTGTAAATGAGATGATAACATGTGACAAAGACATGAAGCTTGCTAAAATTTGCTCAATGTGTTTGTGAGAGGCAAAGTTTTCTTCTTAGACGAAAGTGCAATTTATTAACTTTGTCGGTTTTTTTCTGAGCAAGAAAAATTTGGAGCGGTGGAAAATTTCATACAGGACATGGCGTCACCTCATATTGGGTTACGATAATGGTGGTACCCATCTGATGTTCTGGATCACTAAACAAGCTGGAACAAGACGGGTAACAAGCCTTTCGTACTTTACTATATTAGTACAGAACATTGAGCCCTGAGCCCTCAGGGATATTAAAATTGATAGTGGCGTACGCAGAATTTTATTATCACGGGGAGTTCAAGCATTCAATCCTATATCCTTTCAGAAGTACGATTTTTGTACGGTATATCCTTATATAATAAAAGGGACGGCGGTGGCTCTGTGGTAGTGCGTTCACCTTTGGTGCACGGAGTCCCAGGTTCGATTCCAGCTCGCTCCAAGTGAACTTTGTGGGGGACAAACACCATGCGTGTGGGTTTTCTCAGGATTCTCCCGTTTCCTCTCACTTTCTTCATTCCACCATTTCATTCATTTCTCATCATCACCGTCTCCTTTAGCCTAGCCGACATAATCGTGGGCCGTAAAACAAAGATTTCATTTCAATTTTCTAAATATAGTAAATGTTGATTTTTCCATAATATATTTCTCAAGAGGGTTTAAACTCCATTGAGCAAAATATTTTGTAAAATTAAACATTTATCATACGAGGAGAGCCGAAAAGTTCGTAGCCCAACCCAGAAAGAGTACAAGTAGAATGATGAAATTGTATACCTACAGTTTTAAAGAACATTACTCTGTACAAATACAAATTTTCTTAATAATGACATTCTTATTGTTTTTCAGGCCTTTGAAGTGATCATGTATGCCCAATCAACAACATTCACGAACATGTAGATAAAATCACCCGTCATTATTATTATTATTATTATTATTATTATTATTATTATTATTATTATTATTATTATTATTATTATTATTATTATTAATAATAATAATAATAATAATAATAATAATAATAGGGATGGTACCGAGACCGAGACGAGACTGAGACCGAGACAGACCTCTATAAATCGTGACGAGACTTAGGTCAGTCTCGAAAGTCTCGGTCTCGTCTCGAATATTGATAACTATTTTGCATTTACTCAAAATTTGTTTCGTTGCTGCGTGAGTTAATATGCGAATGGTTGACTTATGTAAAGAGGCGTACTTAGGGGGTAAGTATCGGGCTCAAGCCCCTCTCAAAATAAATTTGTGATCATTTTTCCCATTGCACGTACAACACAAATGTTTCTTACCCGTTCCTCAAGCCTCTCCTGAAACAAAATCCACTGCTGATGTATATAATCTTCTCTCTCTCTCTCTCTCTCTCTATCTCTATCTATCTATCTATCTACCGATATATATATATATATATATATATATATATATATATATATATATATATATATATATATATATATATATATATATATGGCCAGATTTAGGGGTTGCACGTGCATCCTCCCTTCGTTGTAAATGTACATTATCTAAAATGAGAAACTAGCTGTGAAAATAGCAACACTTTTCAAAACTTTCTACCGTCATGTTTCCGTTTGGGACTTTAAAGAAAACCAGAGTTTTGCAAAAACAATAGTTTAAATCGATTTTCTAAAGGTTGAAGGAAAAGGATTCACCAAGCAGAACAATGTAACATTTTTCAAGTAAGAAAGAAAACGGAATCCAGGAGGAGAGAACATTTTTCCTACATAACACTTCGAACCCTCTTTAAAATACTCCCCCACCCCCTCCGTTCTATGCATCAGCGTTGTCAGGGGTAGGGAGAATTGTCACGTGTCACTTTGAAGAGTTTCAGTGTGATTGGTTACAGTCCTCAGACGATCCTGGATCCGGCCGTATATATATATATACAGGGTGCGGCACGTAAAACCGGCCCGTAAAGTGAACACATAAAATGAAATGTAATGTATTGAATATGATTAACTACAACACATAAATGAAATGTAATGTATTGAATATGACTACTCACCTTCACAGCAGGTGCTGAAAGTGTCCTCCGCCCACTTCAACACACATGTGAGCACGATTGAGGAGATTCATATATACCCTTGTCAGTTCTTGTGTTGTAATGCTATTGGTGACATCCTGAATCCTGGTCTTGAGTTCTTCAATTGTGTGTGGATTTGTTTCGTATACTCTTCCCTTTAACAGTCCCCATAAGTAAAAGTCACACGTGGACAAGTCTGGTGACCGAGGAGGCCACAAGGCTTTGCTGATTGTCCTCTCTGGTGTAAACATCTCATGTACAAGGGACAATGATGTAGCTGATGTGTGGCATGTTGCACCGTCCTGCTGAAAGTAACATAACTGACACTCCTCTTCGGTCAAGTGTGTATAAAACTCCTCCAGGATTCCCATATACACGTCACTGTTCACTGTCGTCTCAAAAAATATGGGCCCAATAACGCGTGTGGCGGAAATGGCACACCAAACACCAATCTTCTCATCATGCAAGGGTACCTGGTGGATTGCGTGTGGATTTTCTGTCGACCAATACCGGTTGTTTTGGGAATTTACGTATCCAGACAGGTGGAACCACGCCTCGTCACTCATGATGAGCATTAGTGGATCCAAGAAACCACTGGCAACATTGCTCAACAGCCATGAACAGAAATGCACCCTCTTCTGCAGGTCAGGCTCCTTCAGTTCTTGCACAACACTTATTCGGTACGGTTTTAACTTCAGTCCCCTTAAAACGCGTCTGCAACTTCTCTCACTCGCATGAACCTGTTGACTCAATCTCCTGGTTGACTTTCGAGGACTTCTTGTCATTATCTCCTCCACCTGCATCTTTAATTCATGTGTGCAGACAGATGGTCGTCTGTTCCTGGGAGCATTTTGAACCGATCCTGTACGCCGCCATTTTTCAATCAATTCCTGAATGGTGCTTTTTGCTGGCACAGAACGTCCTGGATTTCTTTTCTTTTTTTCTTTTTTTTTTTTTTTTTTTTGCTAGCCGTAGGCTAGCATCCTCTTAGAGGGCTACACCCTCTTCTAGGTTGGGGAGTTTATGGGATAGGGCTTAAGGATTAGCAGGTTGATGGGCTAAGTGATTTTTGTATATGTATTATTTATTTATTTATTATCACAAACCTGGACATTATGATCTTTGCGATCATAATCATAAAATTGTGGTAAGGTAAACATTTATATATTAAGTAAATGATGAGTTGTTACGTTAAGAATGAAAGGAACCTAAATAAAGAGATGAAAATATGAAGAAAGTAACCACAAAAAATAGATAAATAAAGAAATATAAATATATCGAAAGTAACATGGAGAAATATAGATATTTGCATACACATAAAACAAACTTCGAAATATAAATATAAAATATTGATGGTGTAGAGATTAGTATATGTTCAGCTATGGTTTAGAATATAATGAAGGTGAGTGATGGAGTGAGGTGCGATACACAGGACAACACAGGAGATGTTAGCAAGACAGATGAAGTTATCTTCTGCCTAGGGGCTGCTCTAGGCTGATGAGGACATAAGGAGCCCTGTTAGAGACAGATGGACTTACTGTGCTGAAAATGATGGAAATAAGTGAGGTAGATGGGCATGAATTTGATAGTCGTCGAGTAACAGTAAATCTGGGTGCGCAGGCGGCAGTGTATAGCAGTAGAGAGTGAATAGCAGACTGAGTGGGGAGTAGGCATAGAGAGGACGAACAGGATGAAGAGCATGATAGTGCATTGTATCGAGAAGTAATGGCTGGTGAGAATTATATCGGACTGTGATGAACTTCTGACGAAGGGATTCGAGATGAAACGTGATGTCGGGGAATGTGATGAGATTATATAAGTCGCGGGTTGGACTGGGTAACTGGATACGGTGTGCGATGCGGAATGCGTGACACTCAAGGACACGTAACTTTTCGTAGTATGTAGGAAGAGCGGAAACCCAGGCGGTAAAACCGTAGGTAAGGACTGGGCGCATGAAGGCTTTGTATGTGTTAAGAACTGTTTTAGCTTGAAGGCCCCAGGTAGTGCCAGTTAGGCGCTTTAGGAGGCTCAGGCGCTGATAAGCTTTGGCAGCTACTTTCTTCAGATGAGGTTTCCATGTGAGGTGTGAATCGTAAAGAATGCCCAAATAGGTAACGGTTCGAGTTGGAACAATTGGAGTGTCATTAACTGTGAGGAAGAGCAGTCACGGGTTGCGGTGAACCCTAGAGCGTTTTCGGGGTGGTATGGAAGTAATGACCTGTGTTTTTGCGGCATTTATTGTAAGACTCCACTTCCGACACCAACTAGTGAACCGATTAATGGCTTCCTGGAGAGCGTGATTGATCTGGTAGATAGTATTTCCTAAGGCCAAAAAAGCAATGTCATCTGCATATTGAAATAAATATACATCAGGAGGAAGTACGGGGAAATCGGCCACAAAGATGATATATAACAACGGTGAAAGAGCAGAACCTTGGGGTACTCCTGACAGAAGGAAGATAGGATGAGAAAGTTGATTATTGATGCTGACGTAGGAGAGACGACATACAAGAAAGTGATAGATGAAGCGAATATAAGTAATGGGAAACTTGAAATGTAGAAGCTTATGAAGAAGTGCCAGATGCCAGACTTTATCAAAGGCTTTTTCAAGGTCGAACAGAAGTAGGCAGGATGGTTTAACGGAGTTATAATGAGTTGTGATGAGACTGGTGAGGCGAAGGAGTTGATAATTGATAGAGTAAGATGGGCGAAAACCTGCTTGTTGAATAGGAAGGATATTGTTTGATTCTAGGTACGGGTGCAATCTTTTAACGATGATGCGTTCTAGAATTTTGCTAAAAGTAGATGTCAGTTGAATAGGTCTATAGGAAGATGTGGCAGTGGGTGGCTTGTTTGGCTTCAAGAACATGAGTGTTTTAGAGGTTTTCCAGTCCATTGGAAAGAATCCGGTACGGAGAATGAAAGTATAAATGAGGGCAAGAAGTGTCAGGAGTATAGGAGGACTTTCCTTAATGTGTCGGTAGGTTATATTGTCAAAACCTGAAGCAGAGTTTCGTTTGCGATTAACAACAGTAATGATTTCAGCTGTGGAAATGGGTGTTGTAAGTGGATGATTTGGTAGTGTATGTGATATACTGGGCTGTAACTGAGGAGAGTTCAGAGGTAGGTGGGAAACAGGATGCTGAGCGGGGATGTCGGAAAGCGGTGTGGGTGTGAAAATTTCCTGCAAGTAGTCTGCAAAGGCGTTGGGTTTTTCCTGATCACTCTGAAGTGGTGTGTCATTATGGAGTAGAGGATAGTGAGGTTTAGTGTATTTACCGCACAGAGCGTTAAAGCGTTTCCAGAATTTGGAAGGGTGACTAGTGTCATTGAGGTTGTTACAAGTTTTCACCCAGTTTCTCAGTTTATATGCCTTGAGATAATTTCAAACAGTGCGTTGCAGTTGATGATGGTGATGAAGGGTTTCTGGGTTACGAGTACGAACATATTCGCGATAGAGCTGCCGAGAGCGGCGAATCAGTTAATTATTGATGTGGTAGTTGTGGTTTGTATGGAATAGAAGCTGAACAGGGAATATAGAGTTCTGATGCATGAGAAATGGTAGAACTGATTGTAGTAATGCTCTCGTACAACTGCTCTTCCGTAGCTGGTGGGTTTTGATTAGCAAGAGATTGGGAAATATGATCACGATATTTGTTCCAGTCGGCTTTGTCGTAACGAAATGTTAATCGAGGAAGTGGTGTGTTGGCAATTTGAGGGGCGTGCGTGTTTTGATAAGTAAGTTTGAGAGGTGCGTGATCGCTGCCCATTAGATCGAGAACTTCGACTGTGCAGTGGGAAGTTATAGAGTTAGAAGAATTGACCACGTCAGGCGTTGTCTGAGAGACAGGACGAGACGGTTTTTGTAGATCATGAAAATTTCCTGTTGTATGCGAAGTAAGAAACTGTAAGAACATAGTGCGTTCATTATCTGTGCGACTATGGAAATTAATGTCTGCCATGATGAGATAATGTTGATAAGTATTTGAGATGTGTTGAAAGAAAGCAAGAGGGATCTGATGTCCAGGTCGGATATAAACTGTGATGAGGGTGATTGCGATATTTGGGAAATACATAGTTGTGATAACATGTTCTGGAAGGTTGGGAAGCGGACAGGTATGGCGCCGAAAGGGCAAGGTATGGTAGAAGTCAATGGCTGCTCCGCCGTTAGCTCGTTGAGCAAGAATCCGGCTATCACAGCGAAGGATGTTGTAACGGGGAAAGCGGATGGTATCAGTAGGTTTTAAGAAAGTTTCGTTGAGAAGGAAGGCATTCACATTTTCTTCCAACAGGAGAGTGTCAAAGAGCAGTTTGTGTTTGGATAATGATCGAATGTTCAGGAACAGAAATACAATACCCATGATAAGAGGTAGTATGTGGAAGTAGTTATTGGTTGGACGAAAGATTTGTGGTATGAAAATAGACATCAGTGTTTGAATAGGTCGCATTGAAGGAGGCGTGGAAGATGATGCGGGCAGCATGAGTAATTTGTTGTAAGATATGTGGACGCATAAATGGATGAATGTTTTGTAATGCAAGAGTTGTAAAAGCTAGAAGTTTATCAATAGTGACGGGGGTCGATTCTACAGGAAAGTCGGTATTGGTGGATGAATCATGTGTTCGCAGTGAAGCTACTAGTTCTGGATGGGATGTTTCTGGCGCAGGTTTACCCTTGCATTTGTAGCTGTAAGTGGGATGTTGTTCCTTGCAAGTAGCGCACCGAGGTGGCTGAGTTAGATTCGTACATGAGCGAGTAGGATGTGTGCCAGTACAGTAGCCACATACGACAGTATTACGGCAATTGGCAGTAGTATGTTGGTTATATGCTTGGTACTTCTCACAACGAATGGGTAACGTGGGTGAGGACCGAGAGGGTTCCACACGATGTCGTTGCTTATAGATGTAAGCTCCATTAGCAAGTAAGATATCAATGGTCTCTTGAGAGGCACTAAGGATCCTCACCATATATGTGGGTCCTTGATCGTTGCGAATGCGAAGGGATTTTGTGATGGTAAGACCCTCTGCCTTTAACTCTTCTGAAATTTCGTCGTCGGTGTACGACGGATCGACACCCCTTATAACCACAGAAAGGAGAGGAGGTTTCTTAGGTGGTGGAGGTTGTTTGCGCCGAGATGAACTAAGAGTTTCTATGGTGGCGTTCTTACCGAAAATTTCAAAGGAGGCCTTATTACGGACAGTGATGACAAATTTTGGATCATGCGACTGCAGTATAATTCCGTTACGGGTTTTAACGACTCTAATGAGATTGATGCTTGGAAGATATTTGCGTAACTGCAGAACTACAAACTTGACATTTTCGAATTTTGGGTCAAACTTTTGGAGTAAGAATGAATGAAGCTGATGATCGGTTGTTGAGGGAGTGCTCAGAGATGATTCTGAAGATATATTCGCAGTTCCCAGGTCCATGCCGTTAGCTGTTGACGGTGATGGTTCAGTTACATGCAGTCTCTTTGCTGGCGGTGAATTTCTGACACGGTCAGCGTAGTTCTCCGTGCGAATGGGCGATCGTGATCGGCTGGAGGCGTTCGAGACGGTGGAGGCATTGGAGCGCTCTGAGGCTCTACGATGTCTGCCGCCCTCCTTCCGCTTTTCCACCTTTGTGGCATGTGCCTGTGGAGCGAGAAAGACTGGGGGTAATCCTCCGTGACGACCATCCATCGAAGCCCCAGTGATCGGAAGAGGAGCCGCCATGGAGATGAACAGGTGGGCCGAAGCCCGAACTTAAAGCACCAAAGCAGTGTCCAATGATGTGATGGGAGATGTTGAAGGTGAGGTGACCCGTTTGGATAGCCACCAAGGTAGGAGGAACTTTCCGGAGAGACCCGTAGCTCTGCATACCCTTGGCTTGATCAGTCTGGAGAGCAGAGCTCGTAGGAATGACGCAGAAAAGTCTCCGGGATATGGAAAGGGAAGGTTTCCAAAAAGCACAATAGCCACGCTATTGCGGTTGTCGCTAGCAGAAAATCGCTTGCGACCGAAAGCATGAACGACGTCCTGGAAATTTCTCCCGAAACAAATTCTTTGTTTTCACAAAAGATCCAGTGAGAATGAACCCTTTAACAATGGCAACACGCTCGGGTATCGAATACTGCATTATCACACACTGACACTCACCCGGCTTAACACAACGAGGCCTTTTTCTCAACTGGTTTCGACAAGTTTCACTGGCTGCGGCTGCACGTGACTGCTGCAGGTCACGTAAGTCGACCCGACCTCGACACGCCATCTCTTGGTAGGAAGGTAGGTTATTTAAGTGTTGCCAAAAACAATATACCAGAATATTACGACGGGCCGGTTTTACGTGCCGCACCCTATATATATATATATATATATATATATATATATATATATATATAGCAGCGGATCCAGGATATGATCAAGGGAGGGGCTAAACCATACTTTGCCACTTTATCCAGTGTAAAGCAGGATTGAAGCAGGATTACTCGGTGTATACCTCAGCGTTAAGGAGGGCCATAGCCCCTATAGCCCTTCCCTTGGATCCGCGGCTTGGAACGCTGAGGTATACACCGAGTAATCCTGCTTCAATCCTGCTTTACACTGGATAAAGTGGCAAAGTATGGTTTAGCCCCTCCCTTGATCATATCCTGGGCGCTATATATATATATATATATATATATATATATATATATATATATATATATATATATATTAAAATGCTGAATTTTTGTACCATGTTATGTGAAATATTGAAGGAAAATTTCTTCTAAATACTCCCCAGACAGCATGTTTGCTTACCGCAAGCTTGCCTGTCGCTTTTATTTGATTTTATTTCGCTTTGGCTTATACACAAAAGCTTATTTCTGCTTAGCGCAAGCTGTAGTGCGGGCAACCCACGCTTCACTTGCGAGACGCTTTTCTTTAGATTGGAGTAAAAAGCCAGCGCGCGTTCGATTGTCAGTTGTTCTCAAAAACCACGTGACGCTGACCTCTTAACTTTCGGCGACAAGGTAGTGTTCGCGTTGTTAGCGTCTTGTTAGCATTCAGCTTGAATAAAGGACAAACTTAATTATTCTTTTTTTAATTGTGCCGTCTAGTACTCTAGTACTTTAGTCCCACGTACCTATAATGTCGCTCTTTATTTCCTCATATTTCGGTAACCATTAGGCATAACGAATTG
The DNA here is from genome assembly GCF_964235325.1 of Thermobia domestica. Lineage (NCBI taxonomy): Eukaryota > Metazoa > Arthropoda > Insecta > Zygentoma > Lepismatidae > Thermobia > Thermobia domestica. Next base: position 235,432,196 of record NC_137460.1, read on the forward strand.
TAGTATTTATATATAAAGCATAAATGTGAACACAGATGGCAGCAGATTTGAGCCTACTTATTTCGCAAAAGAATACAGAACTGTTTGAGATATTTTAATATAAACTTCAAGTTTAACTTACAGTATAAACTTTATCTGAACGCTGTGTTTAAAGTATAAACATTTTACTGCGTTTTTATATAAAAAGGTAGAAATTTCAAGTACTCGCGGCTAATACAACAACATATTAGATATTTGTAAGAGGCAATGGCGCGCATCATCATCCATCTCTACAGCTTCATCTTGAAAAGTTACGTCTCACCTACATACACAATCGTTATGAAGCACACCATCCGCTACTTCTGACTACTATGCATCATATGGCACTCCACCCATCAGCATTTCGATATTTCCATCCACCGCTATCACTCCTGTATACTCTGTACTGCTACACACTACCTCCTGATGCTCTAGACCTGGAGTTACTTGCTGACTATCAAATTCATGACCATCTTCTGCTCATCTTCCCATCCTATGTTGCACAATAAATCCATCCACAACTCCATATAATCTATATAATGACAACTAAGTTGCATCTTATACATCATATAATTGCTCTGCCACCCTTTCCCTGCCTGATGTTAAGGCCCGCACAGGTCCTAAGACTTTGATCGCTATAACAAGCTTTAATGAAGAACTCTGAGACCCTCTCAAAGTCAGGCACATCTACTGTTCTCATACTTCAGTTCCCTAAGAGAGGGCATAACCCTCTAACAGGGTTCTAGCCGGAACGGCTAGTCACTTACCAAAAAAAAAAAGCGCATCATCATACTTCCGATCGATTGTTCACTCAATCGATTAATACCAGCTGTGACGTACCAGACGTCAGAACAGCTGTTTTTTTGAATTCCTTCCCGTTCCTCATCCTGGGTGCTTATCCACGCCATTTCTTCGAGCACTGTAGTCCAGACTGATCAAGCCAAGGGTGTGCAGTGCTACAGATTTGGTAGGGGATTCTACTCCACCTTGACTACTATCCGAACGGGTAGCCAGACCTTTATCATACATTACTTCATTATCATCTTCTACATCTGGAACTCTCTGCTCATACCTCCTGGGCTTTTGCCCACCGATTTGGATATTACGATGGCGGACTCAGGCAAGACATCTGGCTTAAAGAGCAAAGGTCGTCATTCTAGTCTCCCGCGCGTCGTAGCCGGGCCATCCGTGCGTGCCGGAAAGGCAGAACCACGGAAGGACTCTGGTGCTACACATAGACGCCAGCGGCGAACTTCACAGACATCTGTAGGTTCTATTGTCTCTACTGGCTCTGTTCGTTCTCGGTCACCTCCAGAGAAAGAAAGCTATGCCGCCCGCCTCAGCACTTCGCCTCCATCGAAAAAACAACATCTGCACTCCGATTCAGACTCAGATGAAATGGTCATTGCCGATTCTTCAGACGAGAACTCTAAACGTACTCCCCAGCAAACTATTCATTCTATGCTTCTAACCAATTTTGACAGCAAGTTTTCAAATTCCAAATTTGTTGCACTTCAACTTAGAAAGTACTTACCACGCGCGGCCATCTCCGAGATCGTCCATACCCGCAATGGTATCATACTGAAGACTACTGATCAAGTACTATTCCAAACCATCAGATACAAAATGCCTATTGACATTTTTGGTAAAAACGCGCAATTAACCTCACTTCAAGATACTCGCCGTAAGCAGATGCCTCCTCCTAGACGCACACCATTACTTTCCGTTGTTATTAGAGGGGTAGATCCCTCATACACCGATGAAGAAGTGCTAGAAGAACTCAAATACGAAGGGCACACCATCACAAAGGCCATCAGGATCAAGAATGATCGAGGCCCCACCTACATGGTTCGGGTGTTGACATCACACCAAGCAACCATCGACGATTTGCTAGCGAATGGTGCTGTCATCTATCAACATAAGCATCGAGTGGAACCATCACGTTCACCACCACCCTTGCCCGTGCGCTGCGAAAAATGCCAGCAATATAACACACATTCAACTTCTGAATGTCGGAACGCGCACAAGTGTGGTTATTGCTCCGGCCCACATTCTACCCGTGCCTGCACAAACCTAAAGTCTCCTCCGACTTGTCCCACTTGTCAGGAGCAACATCCTGCTTATAGCTATGAATGCAAGGGCAAGCCAGATCCACAACGGGACCATCCTGAATTAGTAGTACCTCTTCGTACACCAGAACAACCTATTACACATCATCATTCTACAGACGCTCCGATAACCCTTGACCAGCTTCTGACCTTCTTCACTTTGGCTATGCAGAACATCCAACCATTCCAACGACCTCACATTCTCCAGCAAATCATTCAAGCCGCAAAGTCCACATTCCATGTTAACTTTACTGCCACTTATTCTGGGAACACCGTCCATTTTCACACCTCATTGCCAGATTCTCATCCTCATGGCTCTAGTGTTCCTGTTTCTTAATATCCGTTCATTTCGTCAAAACAAAGTTCTCTTTGAAACGTTGCTCCTTGAAGAACACGTTACAGCCTTTCTGTTGAACGAAACGTTCTTAACGCCATCCATGATTTTTTGTGTACCTGGATATACCTTACTACGTGAGGATTGCAAATTACTTGCCCAACGCGCTCATGGTGGTACGGCCGTTGGCTTCCTCCATAAAATTCCGCATCGACGACATATTTGCAATACTCTTCATCTACCAGAATACGTCCTTACTTCTCTATATTTTCGTAACATCACCATCACCGTCGCAACTATTTACATTCGTCCTGGTCACCCATTACCAACAGCGTTTGTTCAATTTATATCCAACTCATTCAATCACTACATCATTATGGCCGATTTTAATATGCATAGCCGGCCCGATCACGAACGAACTAACTTCAAAAATTTCCTTACCACCCACACGACCGGTATCATACAAGATCTACCGAAACATACTAGGCCCATTTCAAATACAACGCCGGACATAGTCATTTTATCAACAACTCTAGTCTCCCATAGTCTTGTCGAAATTTTAGACCCACTTGGTAGTGATCATATGCCAGTAAAACTTACAATTAACACTCACAGCTCTACCACAACTCAAGCGCAACCAATTCTCTCCACCAGCCTTCGTTTTGATAAAGCAAACTGGAACAACTACAGATCATATCTTTCTACCAACACAGGTCACCTCATAGAACCTAAAACGGAAGACGAGCTTTATACTGCAATAGACACTATAACTGCCGCAATCCAAGAAGCTAGTACACGTTTCATACCTACAAGTACCTCCCGCCCATATCAGCCCACTTTGCCGCCAAACTATCTCACCATGGTAACACGTTCTCGACAGCTATATCGTGAATATACTCGCACTCATAATCCAGATGCCCTTCGTCATCATAAACAGTTACAACGCACAGTTCGCAATTATATTCGTGCTTATAAACTTAGATGTTGGATTAAAACATGTAATAAACTTTCAGATACTAATCATCCTTCAAAGTACTGGAAACGTTTAAATGCTCTATGTGGCAAATATACCAGGACTCCATATCCTATTTTAATCGATAACCCACCAGCACAAGGGGACGTAGACAAGGCAAATGCTTTTGCAAACAATCTCCAACGCATCTTCACACCTCTACCTTCCGATGATTCTTCACATCCTGCCGAAAAAGTTAATGTGAATTCTTCCGTTTTACAACCTAACACATGCCATTCCCTTTTACCTGACACTCCGCTAACTTCACCAATTACAATCGATGAACTCAGAGCTGTTGTCAACCGAAAACGTGATTCTGCACCCGGTTTTGATAAGGTCACTTACCACCATATCAAAGAATGCCCGTTATCACTATTAACTCTTTTAATAACCATTTATACGTTCATTCTCCGCACTGGATATTTTCCAACACCCTGGAAAACTTCGAAAACACTTATGTTTCCTAAACCGAACAAACCATTAGATGATGTTTCATCATACCGTCCAATTCAGCTTACCTCCACATTTAGCAAAATCCTCGAACGGATACTGGTCAAACGACTCCATACATACCTTGCTCATCATCACATTCTTCCGGTATATCAAGCCGGCTTCAGACCTGCTTTCTCCATCAACGACCAACTTCTTCGACTTACGAATCTGATCACCATATAATATAATAGCGTCAAACCCTCTTGTCTGGTACTATTCGATTTAGAAAAAGCATTTGACAAAGTCTGGCATCTAGCACTCATTTACAAACTTATGCGCCTTCATATTCCAATTCCTTATATCAGGTTTATTTTCAACTTTCTGACTGGCCGTCTTGCATTCGTTTCCATAAACGATCATCTATCATATCCGATCTTTATACTTTCTGGTGTCCCTCAAGGTTCTGCGTTATCGCCTCTTTTATATCTCCTCTTTGTTACGGATATGCCTCAACTTCCAGACAAACTGCACATAGTAGTAATGGGGCGACTTGGCCTCACTTTTTGGCCCCTGGGTCCCTGCCTCAGGACCCATGGTCCCTGGCCGGGGTCAATGACCTAGGGGTACCTAGGACCACCCCCTCTAAATTTTGGCAGGGGTACCATGGCCCACCCCCTAAATTTTGGCAGGGGTATATAGGACCACCCCCCTTAAATTTTGGAAATTGCCAAATCTAAAAATTTGGTATGGTAGCCTAGGACCATAGTATGTACCTCTATTAGTATTGGGTGTCTATGTCGTTCCCTTTCATGGGTAAAAAATTGCCAAAAATTCAAATTTCGGGGTTTTTTAACCTAATTTATCCCCTTGGATGAGGTGTTATTACCCTATATAGTTATATGGGCGTATACAGGGGTCCATTCCCTTTCATAAGACATGGGTACATTAATGCACCCCTTTAAAAATTTGGGAGGGGTACCTTGGCCCACCCCTTAAATTTTGGAAATTGTCCAATTTAAACATTTGGTATTATAGTATAGGACCCTAATATGTATTATGATAAATTTGGATGGTCCACCTCGTTCCCTTTTAGGGGTACCAAATTGCCAAAATATAAACGTAAGCAATACGTAGTACCACGTGTTTGGTTTTGACCTAATTTATCCCCTTTGATGAGGTGTTATTATCCTATATAGTTATATGGTCATGTATAGGGGTCCATTACCTATCATAAGACATAGGTACGTTGGTGCACCCCGGGAGGGGTACCTTGGCCCACCCCTTTAATTTTTGGAAATTGCCCAATTTAAACATTTGGTATTATAGTATAGGACACTAATATAGATCACTATAAATTTGGGTGGTCCACCTCGTTGCCCTTTAGGGGTACAAAATTGCCAAAATTTTAGTACAACCACGTGTTTGGTATTTGGTCGATTTTATCCTATATAGTTATATGGGCGTATACAGGGTCCATTACCTTTCATAACATATGGGTATATTTGTGCACTCCTTTAAAAATTTGGGAGGGGTACCTGGGCCCATCCCTTAAATTTTTGGAAATTGCTCATTTTATATATTTGGTATTATAGTACAGGACACTAATATGTATTATGATAAATTTGGGTGGTCCACCTCGTTCCCTTTTAGGGGTACAAAATTGTCAAAATATAAACGTAAGCAATACGTTGTACCACGTGTTTGGTCTTTTGGCCCAATTTATCCCCTTTGATGAGGTTCTATTACCTTATATGGTTATATGGTTATGTATAGGGGTCCATTACCTTTCATAAGACATAGGTACATTTGTGCACCCCCGGGAGGGGTACCTTGGCCCACCCCTTTAATTTGGAAAGTGCCCAATTTAAACATTTGGTATTATAGTATAGGACACTAATATAGATCACTATAAATTTGGGTGGTCCACCTCGTTCCCTTTTAGGGGTACAAAATTGCCAAAATATAAACGTAAGCAATACGTTGTACCACGTGTTTGGTTTTGACCTAAGTTATCCTCTTGGATGAGGTCCTATTACCTTATATGGTTATATGGTTATGTATAGGGGTCTATTCCCTATCATAAGACATAGGTACATTTGTGCACTCCTTTAAAAATTTGGGAGGGGTACTTTGGCCCACCCCTTAAATTTTAGAAATTGCTCATTTTATATATTTGGTATTATAGTACTGGACCCTAACATGTATCATGATAAATTTGGGTGGTTCACCTCGTTCCCTTTTAGGGGTACGAAATTGCCAAATTTTAGTATAACCACGTGTTTGTTTTGGCTCAATTTATCCCCTTGGATGAGGTCCTTTTACCTTATATGATTATATGGTTATGTATATTGGTCCATTCCCTATTATAAGACATGGGTATATTGATGCACCCTTTAAAAATTTGGGAGGGGTACCTTGGCCCACCTCTTTATTTTGGAAAATTGCCCAATTTTCAACCCAAACTTTGAAACAAAAATCTCAAAACAAAAATTTCGAACAAAAAATTTTAAACAAAAAAAAATTTGGGAACGAAAAATTTTCAAACAAATACTTTTAAACAAAAAATTTTCCAACTAAATTTTGCAACACAAAAATATCAAACAAAAAATTTCAAACAAAAAATTTTGAAACAAAAATTTCAAACAAAAAGTTTCAAACAAAATTTTCAAACAAAATTTTTTTCAAACAAAAACTTTCAAACAAAAAATTTTACGTTTCACGGTTAACCGTCAAACGTTATCCGGTTTTTAACTATTCGATTAACAAATAAACGGTTTTGATCATATTTATCAGTGAGTGCAAAATGTTGAACCAAGATTTTTAAATGTTAAACAAAACATAAAACTGAATGCAGCAAAGATTTGAAAATCAGCAACCAATCAGATTGCACGAAAGATAGTGATCAGCCAATCAGATTGCACGAAAGATAGTGATCAACCAATCAAATTGCATCAACAATAACTTTGCCAGTGTTGTAGCATGTACTCCCTTAAGACTATGAGTCATAAGTTTCAATAAGGTTAGCCATGTATCCCTGTACACTACCTCATCAAGGTCAATCACGTGGTACATCGTATTGCTTACGTTTTATATTTGGCTGTAATAATCAATACCAATGACGCATTCTCAAATTATCCTACAATTGTTAAAAATGTACCAATGTCCTGGACTCCTAATCCCATCATAGGTCAATAACTGATCACGTGATCACAATGATTTACCCAAAGAACAATTACCAATTATTGATATGACAATAAGAAATGTACCCCTCCCAAAATTTAAGATTGGTACACAAATACACCTGTGTCTTATGAAAAAGTAATAAATCCTGTACTCATTTAATAATAAAGCCGGTCAATAACCTTTAAATTTTGAATATTTGGCCATAAGAGGAACACCAATGGGTCCTAGAAAACGTTTACCAAATTATGTTATTTTATAATTCCCAAATTTAAAAGAGAACATAAACATATAAAGGTAATAAACCATATAACGTGCTAAATAGGGGTCAATAACGTCCGAAATTTGATTTTGTGGACCATCCAAATTTATAGTGGTACATATTGAAGACCTGTACGAAGATACCAAATGCTTATATTAAACAATTTCTAAAACTGAGTGGATGAGTCAAGATACCCCTCCCAAATTTTTAAAGGGTGCACCAATGTACTCATGTCTTATGATAGGAAATGAACCTATATAGATGACCATATGACCATATACGGTATAAGACCGCATCAAACGGGATAAATTGGACCAAAAACCAAACACGTGATACAACATATTGCTTCTGTTTATATTTTGGCATTTTTTTACTCATGAAAGGGAACAAGGTGGACCACCCAAATTTATCATGATACATATTGAGGTCATGTACTATGATAGCGAATTCTTAAATTGAAAAAATGTCCAAAATTTAAGGGATTGGCTATGGTACCCATCCCGGGGTGCATCAATGTACCTATGTCTTATGATAGAAAATGGACCCCTATACATGACCATATAATCATATTAGGTAATAGGACATCATCCAAGTGAATAAATTAGGTCAAAAACGAAACACGTGGTTGTACTACAATTTGGCAATTTCGTACCCATGGAAGGGATGCATCAACAATAACTTTGCCAGTGTTGTAGCATGTACTCCCTTAAGACTATGAGTCATAAGTTTCAATAAGGTTAGCCATGTATCCCTGTACACTACCTCATCAAGGTCAATCACGTGGTACATCGTATTGCTTACGTTTTATATTTGGCTGTAATAATCAATACCAATGACGCATTCTCAAATTATCCTACAATTGTTAAAAATGTACCAATGTCCTGGACTCCTAATCCCATCATAGGTCAATAACTGATCACGTGATCACAATGATTTACCCAAAGAACAATTACCAATTATTGATATGACAATAAGAAATGTACCCCTCCCAAAATTTAAGATTGGTACACAAATACACCTGTGTCTTATGAAAAAGTAATAAATCCTGTACTCATTTAATAATAAAGCCGGTCAATAACCTTTAAATTTTGAATATTTGGCCATAAGAGGAACACCAATGGGTCCTAGAAAACGTTTACCAAGTTATGTTATTTTATAATTCCCAAATTTAAAAGAGAACATAAACATATAAAGGTAATAAACCATATAACGTGCTAAATAGGGGTCAATAACGTCCGAAATTTGATTTTGTGGACCATCCAAATTTATAGTGGTACATATTGAAGACCTGTACGAAGATACCAAATGCTTATATTAAACAATTTCTAAAACTGAGTGGATGAGTCAAGATACCCCTCCCAAATTTTTAAAGGGTGCACCAATGTACTCATGTCTTATGATAGGAAATGAACCTATATAGATGACCATATGACCATATACGGTATAAGACCGCATCAAACGGGATAAATTGGACCAAAAACCAAACACGTGATACAACATATTGCTTCTGTTTATATTTTGGCATTTTTTTACTCATGAAAGGGAACAAGGTGGACCACCCAAATTTATCATGATACATATTGAGGTCATGTACTATGATAGCGAATGCTTAAATTGAAAAAATGTCCAAAATTTAAGGGATTGGCTATGGTACCCATCCTGGGGTGCATCAATGTACCTATGTCTTATGATAGAAAATGGACCCCTATACATGACCATATAATCATACTAGGTAATAGGACATCATCCAAGTGAATAAATTAGGTCAAAAACGAAACACGTGGTTGTACTACAATTTGGCAATTTCGTACCCATGGAAGGGAACGAGGTGGACCACCCAAATTTATCATAATACATGTTAGGATCTAGTACTATAATACCAAATGTTTAAATTGGGCAATTTTCCAAAATAAAGAGGTGGGCCAAGGTACCCCTCCCAAATTTTTAAAGGGTGCATCAATATACCCATGTCTTATAATAGGGAATGGACCAATATACATAACCATATAATCATATAAGGTAAAAGGACCTCATCCAAGGGGATAAATTGAGCCAAAACAAACACGTGGTTATACTAAAATTTGGCAATTTCGTACCCCTAAAAGGGAACGAGGTGAACCACCCAAATTTATCATGATACATGTTAGGGTCCAGTACTATAATACCAAATATATAAAATGAGCAATTTCTAAAATTTAAGGGGTGGGCCAAAGTACCCCTCCCAAATTTTTAAAGGAGTGCACAAATGTACCTATGTCTTATGATAGGGAATAGACCCCTATACATAACCATATAACCATATAAGGTAATAGGACCTCATCCAAGAGGATAACTTAGGTCAAAACCAAACACGTGGTACAACGTATTGCTTACGTTTATATTTTGGCAATTTTGTACCCCTAAAAGGGAACGAGGTGGACCACCCAAATTTATAGTGATCTATATTAGTGTCCTATACTATAATACCAAATGTTTAAATTGGGCACTTTCCAAATTAAAGGGGTGGGCCAAGGTACCCCTCCCGGGGGTGCACAAATGTACCTATGTCTTATGAAAGGTAATGGACCCCTATACATAACCATATAACCATATAAGGTAATAGAACCTCATCAAAGGGGATAAATTGGGCCAAAAGACCAAACACGTGGTACAACGTATTGCTTACGTTTATATTTTGACAATTTTGTACCCCTAAAAGGGAACGAGGTGGACCACCCAAATTTATCATAATACATATTAGTGTCCTGTACTATAATACCAAATATATAAAATGAGCAATTTCCAAAAATTTAAGGGATGGGCCCAGGTACCCCTCCCAAATTTTTAAAGGAGTGCACAAATATACCCATATGTTATGAAAGGTAATGGACCCTGTATACGCCCATATAACTATATAGGATAAAATCGACCAAATACCAAACACGTGGTTGTACTAAAATTTTGGCAATTTTGTACCCCTAAAGGGCAACGAGGTGGACCACCCAAATTTATAGTGATCTATATTAGTGTCCTATACTATAATACCAAATGTTTAAATTGGGCAATTTCCAAAAATTAAAGGGGTGGGCCAAGGTACCCCTCCCGGGGTGCACCAATGTACCTATGTCTTATGATAGGTAATGGACCCCTATACATGACCATATAACTATATAGGATAATAACACCTCATCAAAGGGGATAAATTAGGTCAAAACCAAACACGTGGTACTACGTATTGCTTACGTTTATATTTTGGCAATTTGGTACCCCTAAAAGGGAACGAGGTGGACCATCCAAATTTATCATAATACATATTAGGGTCCTATACTATAATACCAAATGTTTAAATTGGACAATTTCCAAAATTTAAGGGGTGGGCCAAGGTACCCCTCCCAAATTTTTAAAGGGGTGCATTAATGTTCCCATGTCTTATGAAAGGGAATGGACCCCTGTATACGCCCATATAACTATATAGGGTAATAACACCTCATCCAAGGGGATAAATTAGGTCAAAAACCCCCGAAATTTGAATTTTTGGCAATTTTTTACCCATGAAAGGGAACGACATAGACACCCAATACTAATAGAGGTACATACTATGGTCCTAGGCTACCATACCAAATTTTTAGATTTGGCAATTTCCAAAATTTAAGGGGGTGGTCCTATGTACCCCTGCCAAAATTTAGGGGGTGGGCCATGGTACCCCTGCCAAAATTTAGAGGGGGTGGTCCTAGGTACCCCTAGGTCATTGACCCCGGCCAGGGACCACGGGTCCTGAGGCAGGGACCCAGGGGCCAAAAAGTGAGGCCAAGTCGCCCCATTACTACTCACATGTTTCAGTACGCTGATGACACTGCATTCCTTGCCCTTTGTAATACAGTCCAGGAAATCAATACACTTTTACAAACAGCCATAGATAATTTCTATCAGTGGTGCAAAAATGGCATTTATTAATTAACGCTTCTAAAACTCAGGCCATCGTCTTCCTACCGCCGAAAAAGTCAACCAAAGTACGCCGTAATCCAAACCGCTTAACGCTTCAGGTAGACGACGTTCCAATACAAGCCAGTAAGGTAGCAACATACCTAGGTGTAACCTTCGATCGGCATCTTACGTGGAAGAAACACCTTACTACGATTACTAGTAAAGCCTACAATCGCTAAATCTTCTGAAGCGTTTAACTGGCACAACCTGGGGCTTAAAACCTGCCACTGTACTCAATACTTACAAAGCCTTCTTGCGTCCGACCCTTACACAACCTACTCATACTTGAAATACATGCCTTCCGAATTGCTTACCGGATTAAATTACCCAGTCCTACACAATACCTATACCGTCTCATTACATTTCCTACCTTACAGTACCACATCGAAAAACTCCGGGTAAATTATATCACTCAACGTTACCAAGATCATCATCCTCTTTTGTTGGATACGATGCATTATTCAGCAGTACACCCCGCACCTTCTCGCTTTCTGCACACACCCCTGTCACTATTATTCACACTGTACTGTTACGCACTTCCACCGAATCATCCTGATCTTACTCTACTTGATGAATTTCATACTCACCTTCATCACCCTCTCATCTTTCCATCATATAGTGCACAGTGACATTCCCTTTAACTAACATGGGCTTCCCTCTATCTCCATTATAGCCTAGAGTAGCCCCTAGGGAAGAAGATGGTTTTATCTGTGTTCTTACATAACCTGCGTGTTGTGGCGTGATTTGCACCTCATCTCATTCCTCATCTCCATAATCACAAGACTTATTCCTATATCGAAGCCTATATCTTATATATAAACATATGCCGCTAGCCTCATTTTCACATCATCATTACTTTCCTTTCATCGATCACCCTTGCTTCATAATATGCATAATACTTTGTTTCTTTCTCAATATGTATATTGTGTAATTTCCTGATTCTGTGTATCACAGCATATATTGTATTTATTTTGTTTGTTTGTTTGTTTGTTTTCTTTTCCTGTTCCATCCAATATGTTAAGGCCGCTAATGGCCTTAAGTCCTCTGTTTTTGTTGATATATTTAAATAAATAAAGATTTTCTACTTCATAACACCCCTTAGACCAACCATTACTCTTGATCCAATAATTGTTCCAATTTCCCTTACCTAAAAGAGGGCGTAACCCTCTAAGAGGGTGCTAGCCGTTGGCTAGCTAAAAAAAAGCGCATCATCACAGCACACCAGATAGTGCGTCTACACCATCCGTTAATGACTTTAATCTCCATTTACTCCTCACTTACATCAAAACCTTCAACTTTGACCGCATTATCTCTCATCTCAAGAAAGGATTTACTAGACTTCGGGAAGCCACGGATCTTGCGTCCAAGGCTGCTGTCGTCATACAGACATTTGCTGACATGATTGCTGATGGCTGCTTCTAACCAACCACTCATTCATCACACTATAACTGTTGTAACCTGGAATGCAGATGGTCTTACCGACCAGAAGCGTCTCCTAATTCGTTTTCTAGCAGAACATCAGGTAGATCTGCCCAGGTTACACACTGGAGACTGCCCAACTACCAATTATTTCGCCTCGATCGAGTTCAAGGACGGAAAGAAGGATTACTGATTGCCCTGAAACGAAGTTTCAAGGCTAGACAACTCCTTTTACCCCCGTTACACACATTAGAAGCTCTTGCTATAGAAGTCTTTCTCCCCGGGATTCCTCTCATATTGGTCACGGGCAACTGTTCTCCAGCAAATGACTTAGATCCCAATGATTTCGACGCCATCTCGACCTTGGCCCCCAAAATCATATTGGCAGGGGACTTCAATGCAAAACATGGGGAATGGCACTCCAGACGTTCCAACGAAAACGGATGAATATTACACCGGTATCTGCACACATCTCCATTCATTGCCTATGGGCCACCTGATCCAACTCACCATCCTAAAGCAGGCGGAGAACCGGATGTGTTGGACATAGTTCTAAGCAAAGATACCATCTTAGCTACACGTCCTTACGTGATCTCAGCACTGGACTCAGATCATAATCCGGTCCTTTTCAAAATTTCGCATCGTCATATCTCCCGTCCTGCACCCGCTCATATCTCTCGTACTACGAACTGGGATATCTAAAAGCAGGAATTAAACTCTTTGCTCGACATAGCCGCTCGTCCAAATTCTCCTGCGGAAATTGATCAGGCGGTCGCCCATCTCACACTTGCTCTACGTACGACTGACTCCCTCAGCACATCATTAATTCCTGACTCGCAGTCCGATCCACACTGTGACTCTCCATTACTTCGTCTTTATATCCATCTCAAACGCTGGGCTTGAAGTACTTGGCAGCGCACCAGACATCCACTCTACAAAACACTATGGAACACCTTAAGCCGCAAAATGAAGACCATCACTAGACGACAAACCGAGCAGTACTGGGAGACACTTTTTCGTGGAGTCACACTTAATGACACTAAAATCTGGCAGTATTCCCGCCTTTTCCAGCGCCGAGAGACTTCTCGTCAAACTCAAATACTGCAAGGTCCGCATGGGGTCATACATGACGACCAAGGGCAAGCAGACCTATTTGCTGCATCCCTAGAGCGCCAATTTACACCTAATGCGACTCCTGTCGTTCCTCACATTCGGCAGGACGTACGGGCCACTATGCGCATGCTCCATTTTCAACCAATACTTCCCCTGCCTGAAGTCGTAACACCAAGGGAAGTTTAGCGTCAAATTTGTCACTTGCCCAACAAAAAACCGCCTGGAGTTGATCAGATCCGCCCAGAACTACTGAAACATGGGACACGGAAGCTACTCCTCTATCTTGCTGCTTTATTTACAGGCATCCTTCAGGTTTGCTACTTTCCCCGTGCTTGGAAAGAAGCGAAAGTCATTCTTCTCCCTAAACCAGGTAAAAATCCGACTCTCCCAGAAAACTATAGACCAATTAGCCTATTATCTCATGTGAGCAAACTCTTCGAACGAGTGCTTCTCGCCCGACTTCACGAGCACGTCACCACTCTACATATACTCCCCCACCATCAATTTGGTTTTCGTGCTAACCACAGCACAACAAGCCAATTAGTGAGGGTAGTCGACCACCTGACTACCTCTTTTAATCGACGACAATATGTTGTGGCTGTATACCTTGATATCTCGAAGGCGTTTGATAAAGTGTGGTTACCAGGCCTCATTTATAAACTTAGCTTACAAGGCTTCTCTTTACCTTATCTCAAACTCCTCACTTCATACCTCTTTCATCGCTTTTTCCATGTCTCTGTGGGACAGACCAAGTCTGCTCCCAAACCAATTCAAGCTGGTGTGCCTCAAGGCGCGGTTCTTTCGCCTCTGCTTTACACCTTATACACCGCAGACTTACCCATTGTGCAACACTGTTTTCCTGCAACATACGCCGATGACACTGCTTTCTTTACGAACAGCAGCAATCTTCGTCTTTCCTACCACTACATGCAGCGCCAACTCAATGTTTTTCAACGTTGGGCTACCATCTGGCGCCTAAAAATCACCGCGGATAAGAGCGTTGCAGTCTGCTATAGCAAAAGACGCAGCAGAGTCATCCATCGTTTATACTATGACAACATTGAAGTTCCGCACCGTCTGCATGCTAAATACTTGGGAGTTATATTAGATCGAGGCCTTACTTTTGGTCTTCATATCAGGGACATTAAACATCGAGCCCTTCGAAAATTGTTTGCCCTCTATACTGTTCTGCGTTGCAGTGCCTTAAGTCATGAAACAAGACTCCACGTCTTTAAAATGGTAATTTTGTCCACAATCACCTACGCATGTCCAGCATGGCAACATGCGGCACTCAGTCACTTGCGCACGGTCGAGAGTGTGCAAACCAGGGCAGCTCGTATCATAACAGGTCATGACCGATATACGCGTAATCGTCAACTTTTAGAGGACTTAAACATATATCCTATCCGGGACGTGTTACATCAACACCATACTCGTTTTTGGGCCAACCTCCCCCGCCACGTCAACCCCGCTATAGCAGCCATTGGCACAGTGCATACACACCGACCAACTTACAGGACGCCACGTTTGTAGCATAACTCTTTAACCACACTCTCCTCCTCACTGCGACAGTTGCAGCTGAAGGTCACATAACGTCGTCGTATCTCATATTCTAACTCACCCCCCACAGGTCTATTCATTTTCTTTTCTATAGCTGTCATCGAGTCAGGGACTTTTGTCCGATACTCGACACAAAACCACACTTTCAAGCTAAGCTAAGTTAAGCTAAGCATCATCAGAACTGGCCACCTGGAGTCTCTAACCAGGTAAAAAAATAGGGTATCCGTAGCTGGCGGAGAAAAATAACCAAGTCACTTAGGCATTCCATCCCCATTGGTTTATTTAGTCGCGATCTTCGTATATACGGTTGGATTACTTGCCTCTTTGAGGCCGAGGAAACAACCGTCGAATTATATTTAATACCTCCACGGAGGTTAACGCACCAAATTGATATTATCTGTTGACGACCTTGCTATTTCTCTTGGCTAAACGATTTATTAAGTTACTCTCCTCTTCGGAGGGTAACTTATACTTTTGACATCTTAGCTTCACTCATCACCTGAGCTCCTTTGATGGCTACGTCCAAGCCAGTCATCCCGAAAAAAAAGACCAAAATCCCAACGAAGATAGTCAGCTGATCTCAATACCGGTCTGAGGACTTCCTTGTTCCGCTGGGGCGGCCCTCCACCTCCGGCGTTACTGCCAAGTCACGATCATCCTCGACTAACCGGTCGACGACTGACGTTCCATCCCTTGCTCCTCCGCAGGACGACAATGCCATGGACTTTACCCAGGTTACCACACCCAAGCGACGTCGCTCGTCCTTGGAGTCCATACTGAGCCAACAACAATCATCAGACTTCCCTGCTTTACCAATGAGCAACAGATTTGAGCCTCTCTCTACTCTCACAGCTGACGGGTCTCCTGTGATAGAGCCAAGACCCAAAACCACCAAAGAGGTTAAACCACCATCTATTTACATTTACGGCATCCAAAATACTTACAACTTTACCAAAAGCCTTTGCAAGACCCTCAGAGAATCGCCTCAGGTTCGGCATAACAAAAAACGTATCGTGATTCAGGTATCTTCTAGGGACGATTTCACAACTATAAAAAACTACTGCGAACAGACGAAAACTGAATACGCTACTGACATCGCCAAAAGTGACCGACCCGTAAAGGTTGTCATCGCAAATTACCCATCGATACCGACGTCGCTGATCTTCAGTCTGCACTATTCACTGTAGGCTTTAAGCCGCTCTCGATTCATCAAATGTCTCGTCCGGGCCCCACTGGTGGAGATAGTCCTCATGCCACTTTTTCTCATCTCCCTCGAGAAAACTCCAAATATACAAGAGTTCTACAACACATCAGGTTTGCTTCATTATAAAGTTTCATTTGAGCCCTATCGGCCGCCGAGTGTTCTGCAGTGTTACCGCTGCCAACGTCTTGGCCATTCACAAGACACTTGCAAAGCTCAACCTAAGTGTATCAAGTGTGGGCAAAGCCATTTTACGAAAGCCTGTGCCAAACCAGATGCATTTACGCCAGCAACCTCTGCAAACTGCGGAGGGGACCATACAGCCAATTATCGCGGTTGTCCCGTCTTTCGCTCCTACTCAGATGCTCTCAAGAAATCAACTCCTTTTGGCCGCAGCACCGGTCCTACTGTATCAACTTCACTGGACAATAAGGCACCTCGCAGCGACCGACCTCTACCACCAAATCAGGATGCTCCCTCTACGTCCAGCACACCAGATAGTGCGTCTACACCATCCGTTAATGACTTTAATCTCCATTCACTCCTCACTTACATCAAAACCTTCAACTTTGGCCGCATTATCTCTCATCTCAAAAAAGGATTTACTAGACTTCGGGAAGCCACGGATCATGCGTCCAAGGCTGCTGTCGTCATACAGACATTTGCTGACATGATTGCTGATGGCTGCTTCTAACCAACCACTCATTCATCACACTATAACTGTTGTAATCTGGAATGCAGATGGTCTTACCGACCAGAAGCGTCTCCTAATTCGTTTTCTAGCAGAACATCAGGTAGATATCATACTTATACAGGAAACTCACTTCACTGCCCAGGTTACACACTGGAGACTGCCCAACTACCAATTATTTCGCCTCGATCGAGTTCAAGGACGGAAAGGAGGATTACTGATTGCCCTGAAACGAAGTTTCAAGGCTAGACAACTCCTTTTACCCCCGTTACACACACTAGAATTTCTTGCTATAGAAGTCTTCCTCCCCGGGATTCCTCTCATATTGGTCACGGGCTACCGTTCTCCAGCACATGACTTAGATCCCAATGATTTCGACGTCATCTCGACTTCGGCCCCCAAAATCATATTGGCAGGGGACTTCAATGCAAAACATGGGGAATGGCACTCCAGACGTTCCAACGAAAACGGATGAATATTACACCGGTATCTGCACACATCTCCATTCATTGCCTATGGGCCACCTGATCCAACTCACCATCCTAAAGCAGGCGGAGAACCGGATGTGTTGGACATAGTTCTAAGCAAAGATACCATCTTAGCTACACGTCCTTACGTGATCTCAGCACTGGACTCAGATCATGATCCGGTCCTTTTCAAAATTTCGCATCGTCATATCTCCCGTCCTGCACCCGCTCATATCTCCCGTACTACGAACTGGGATATCTATAAGCAGGAATTAAACTCTTTGCTCGACATAGCCGCTCGTCCAAATTCTCCTGCGGAAATTGATCAGGCGGTCGCCCATCTCACACTTGCTCTACGTACGGCTGACTCCCTCAGCACATCATTAATTCCTGACTCGCAGTCCGATCCACACTGTGACCCTCCATTACTTCGTCTTTATATCCATCTCAAACGCTGGGCTCGAAGTACTTGGCAGCGCACCAGACATCCACTCTACAAAACACTATGGAACACCTTAAGCCGCAAAATGAAGACCATCACTAGACGGCAAACCGAGCAGTACTGGGAGACACTTTTTCGTGGAGTCACACTTAATGACACTAAAATCTGGCAGTATTCCCGCCTTTTCCAGCGCCGAGAGACTTCTCGTCAAACTCAAATACTGCAAGGTCCGCATGGGGTCATACATGACGACCAAGGGCAAGAAGACCTATTTGCTGCATCCCTAGAGCGTCCGGGCCACTATGCGCATGCTCCATTTTCAACCATTACTTCCCCTGCCTGAGGTCGTAACACCAAGGGAAGTTTAGCGTCAAATTTGTCACTTGCCCAACAAAAAACCGCCTGGAGTTGATCAGATCCGCCCTGAACTACTGAAACATGGGACACGGAAGCTACTCCTCTATCTTGCTGCTTTATTTACAGGCATTCTACAGGTTTGCTACTTTCCCCGTGCTTGGAAAGAAGCGAAGGTCATTCTTCTCCCTAAATCAGGTAAAAATCCGACTCTCTCAGAAAACTATAGACCAATTAGCCTATTATCTCATGTGAGCAAACTCTTCGAACGAGTGCTTCTCGCCCGACTTCACGAGCACGTCACCACTCTAGATATACTCCCCCACCATCAATTTGGTTTTCGTGCTAACCACAGCACAACAAGCCAATTAGTGAGGGAAGTCGACCACCTGACTACCTCTTTTAATCGACGACAATATGTTGTGGCTGTATACCTTGATATCTCGAAGGCGTTTGATAAAGTGTGGTTACCAGGCCTGTAACCATACAGTTCAGTTCAGTCAATTTTTTAAGAAGAAAATTTTAACTTTTTAAATGAACCTCGCATAAAAGTGCTCTCAAGAATTTTTCTCTCAGCCAACAAACGAATGCGCATATATGTATGTACGTTTCGTCTGTGATGGAGATCGCAGAGTTCCTCTCTCCTTCCCAAATAAGGAGACAAAATTCAGCACAAAGAACAATCGTCGTCTCAAAACATTCCTGTCTATGGGCTGTCATAGCTATTTTTAGCTTTTGACATCACCAAACTGCGTAGCAAACCGATTCTTTGCCTAGCAACAAGACGAGACGGAGAGAAAAGCAAAGTTAGTGTTATACATACACTCGAAGCGGCAACCACGAATGAATTAGCTGGTGCGAAAATACAGCAATAATGAAGAGTCTGAAATATACGTTTAGTGAAGTCATAATGAGAAATTAGAACGAATTATTGAAATGAACGAGCAACGTTAAATAATAGTTTCATCAAGTGTGAATTAAAGTTGTTTTGGCAGCGTGGAGCATGAGAACGGCAAACCATCCAATCTATCGCAAACAAAATGAGAGGAAAGCAACCCGCAACCTACAGGACATCCCCCCTGAATTTCCAATATAGTCCCCCTTCTAGTGTCAAAGTAAGTGAACAGTGCTAGTGAAGGAGTAAAAATCAGCAATGTAACGAAACATAACTGATAATTCGAGGCGACCGCGTCAACCGCGTCTTCGATAATCAACGGGCCTAAATTAAATTAAAATATAATTATCATTACCAAGTATCCATTTGAAGTGCCAAAGTGATCTGTTATATGTTCATAAAGTTTTAGTGTTGTGAATTAAAATAAAAAAATCGAAAGCTGAGTATCTTTTCAAAATGATAATCATGGTTTAAATTTGCAGATGTTAATTTTAAGAAATAACCTAATTTATTTTTCTTTACAGCACGAGTGATTAGCGCCTATGCAACTTAGTAATACGTACATTAATAAATTGCATCAGCGCTAAATGTACAATTAGAATCTATTTTATGTTGGTTCTCTAAAACGTTCTGGTTCGAACTCTTAAGTTGTGTGTCCAGTAGCTATGTGGAAGGCTGAAATGGATGATCCGAGTTGATAATAAATATTAAAGGAGACATATTAGTAGCAAAGGATCGAATCCCGGACTATGGTAGGTGTCCGACCCCACCTAGGGATCTGTAGGATCTATGTATTGCAATTAAAGTCTTTACTCTGGCAACGCACACATGAGGATCGAACCCAGTACTATCACAATAAAAGGCGTACCGAACAAGATACGGACCCAATCGGGTCAAAGGCCTCATTTATAAACTTAGCTTACAAGGCATCTCTTTACCTTATCTC
This sequence comes from Thermobia domestica, assembly GCF_964235325.1. NCBI lineage: Eukaryota > Metazoa > Arthropoda > Insecta > Zygentoma > Lepismatidae > Thermobia > Thermobia domestica. Next base: position 235,452,593 of record NC_137460.1, read on the forward strand.
AAACTCCTCACTTCATACCTCTTTCATCGCTTTTTCCGTCTCTGTGGGACAGACCAAGTCTGCTCCCAAACCAATTCAAGCTGGTGTGCCTCAAGGCGCGGTTCTTTCGCCTCTGCTTTACACCTTATACACCGCAGACTTACCCATTGTGCCACACTGTTTTCCTGCAACATACGCCGATGACACTGCTTTCTTTACGAACAGCAGCAATCTTCGTCTTTTCTACCACTACATGCAGCGCCAACTCAATGTTTTTCAACGTTGGGCTACCATCTGGCGCCTAAAAATCACCGCGGATAAGAGCGTTGCAGTCTGCTATAGCAAAAGACGCAGCAGAGCCACCCATCGTTTATACTATGACAACATTGAAGTTCCGCACCGTCTGCATGCTAAATACTTGGGAGTTATATTAGATCGAGGCCTTACTTTTGGTCTCCATATCAGGGACATTAAACACCGAGCCCTTCGAAAATTGTCTGCCCTCTACACTATTCTGCGTTGCAGTGCCTTAAGTCATGAAACAAGACTCCACGTCTTTAAAATGGTAATTTTGTCCACAATCACCTACGCATGTCCAGCATGGCAACATGCGGCACTCAGTCACTTGCGCACGGTCGAGAGTGTGCAAACCAGGGCAGCTCGTATCATAACAGGCCATGACCGATACACGCGTAATCGTAAACTTTTAGAGGACTTAAACATATATCCTATCCGGGACGTGTTACATCAACACCATACTCGTTTTTGGGCCAACCTCCCCCGCCACGTCAACCCCGCTATAGCAGCCATTGGCACAGCGCATACACACCGACGAACTTACAGGACGCCACGGCTGTAGCATAACTCTTTACCCACACTCTCCCAGGGGGAGCTCCTCACGCGATGCGCAGATCCATTTTAAATTTCTGCTTTGCACATGACGTCACGATAGGAGCAAGTGAGTACGTACAGATAAGAGCGCTTTTAAATACAAGCGGAAAGATTCGGTATCTCAGTTCGGGGCTTATTGAAATGTTGATTCTTTGCATTCATTGCTGAATTTTAATTTCTGCTTGTTTCGATATTAGGTGTTTTACGTCTTAATATTTTAGTTTTCTGACTTTTTCAATTATTCATGCGTGTGTGTGCTACGTACAGTGTTTAAGATAAATTTAAGTGAAAGTTTTATTATTATTATTTTGTTTGGTATTATTTCGCATTGTGTTGTGAGTATACACTACACAAAAAGTAAACATAATACCTGGCTACGAAGTCACCGGGTGCCATACGTAGCCTACAGTAGAAAAACTAACATAGTGTATCATTCCTTTGCAAAAGGTCCTCTTTTACAAAAACTAAATAAATAAATAAATAAAAGTAAAAAAAAATCTTGTGTCGATGAAAAGACCTCTTCATTGTTTCAACTTTCACTGTCTGTTCCCAACATTTGAAAGCGGATGATTACGTTAGTGATTTGCGAGCAGTACTGCTTACCTCTAGTGTCTAGGGTCCCTGGTTCGATCCCCGACGAAGTAAGTTTGTGTCAGACAACATTGTGCCCGTGAATTTTCTCGGGGTACTCCCATTTGTTTCCACTTTTGCATTCCACCAATTCTTCCATCATCATTCACTTGCTTTAATCATAATTTCCTTTAGCCTAAACGGCACAATCATGGGACATTATACTCTTTCATTCATTTATTTTTTTCTGAATGATCCATTCGACACATTAAATGCCAGATGTAGAAATGGTAAGAAAGAACTTCCATATATCTATGACACACATCAAGTTCAAGTATAATTTTACGAGAGCTTTATGTTCGTTGCGAAGGAATGCGAGTAGGAAATTCACATCTCTTGCCCTTTCAGAAAGGTTTCCTAACAACAATTCGCTCTTTGGTCTTATTTTCTTATCTCCAATTGCTAAATATTAAGAATCTTCTGAGAGCGCAACTAAGTCAAGAGAGTTTGGAGAACTTTTTCTCACAAATACGAGGACCAATGTTTCTTCCAGAAATGTTTTTAGGGGGCACTACCTCCCGCAGCTCTAGGGAGTGTCCCCCGGAGGAGACCAAAATAATACGTCTATAATATAATAATAAATAGAATAGTACCAGCAGTGCCGTCGGCTACGTTGTATGCCCCCATAGTTCCTGAAGAACATAGTTTCTGAAAAAAAAAAAAAAAAAACTGACGAGGACTTTGACGTTTTCATGACCATCCGACACCAACTGAATTCAAACACCGTTTGCTGCTCCTACTTATGGGAAAAAATATAAATGAAATACCTCTTTCAAATGAAGTTGCTATAGCACAAGAAGATGATGGATATTTTTTGAAATCAAAATTACTAGAAGGTGTTCTACCCGATATGACAAACCCTTAGCAATGATTCAACGCAAAACTGAAATTGATTACATCTTTATTTCAGATGATAGAATAACTATTGAATCAACAGATGTTGAACAAGAGACAGATTGTTCAGTAGAAGGGTTTCGAATTCTTGCTGGATGCATAGTTCATCGGGGGAAGGCAATATGACACCGATCACGTTAATAAGTTAAAAATATCCAGATGTAAATAAAAAGTTATCAGGCTATTTGTGAGAACTAGAATGTTTTATTCGCATGGAATACATGAATAAGAGTAATAAAATTCAGAAATGAACGCCTGCCCAAAGAAGAAAATCTTGACAATGACATGCATCAGTTAAAAATGAAGCCCACAACAATTAACTAAAAGAAGATACGTAGAAATTATTATTTATTAATTCTTTTGCAAACGCCATGCTTTCTGTTGCCTGTAGTTGTGCGCTTCTGTCGCTCTGCTCCTGCAGTGACGTCATGTGGCCAGCCAATCATCGTCTCGTTTCTCCTATATCCCAACCTTACTACTCTCTGTCCCACCCTAGGAAGATTATAAAACGGAAATGACGTTCAACTAGCGCGATGTTGCCACTTATTATGAGTAGGAGGAAGCCGATTTGAGAAAATAAAAAAGAACACAAACCAAACTGCGCAGCGGTTAGCGACTCAATAATAATAATAATAATAATAATAATAATAATAATAATAATAATAATAATAATAATAATAATAATAATAGAAGAGGAATTGTAATTACTTACCTCACGTAATCTATTCCTGGAGGCAAGAAGCACCCAAATCTTTACTCCACACATGTTCAGTGGGAGGGAGTTCGCAATGATAAGGGGGAGACGAAGAACTTAATGCCTTCTATTCTGTAGGAGACTTCTGTGTTAGAAGCAACTTTATTTAACATTTGTATTACTTCAAGTTTGTTGCAACTTGAATCACATTCAACACTTTTCTTTTTAACCACTCTACAATTTCTTTTTTGGAACATGATTTCGTAAGGATTTTTTCGTCTTTTATTGAGTATGTGCGGTCATTATCTATAACAATCACGGAATTTGGTGGTACATTCGGAAAGAGTATTTCTTGGAAATATTCATATTCTGCTGCTCAAATTCTTTGTGATAATCAGCTGTTTTTGTGCCGCGAAAAACGAGGTCAGTCCCAGGAATTTACCCCCTCTGTCATGGTATGAATCACACTATTATTCCCCCCCCTTTCCGGAGATGCCTTGACGCCTAAGCACAAATCCTCTCTCCAGCTTCACTGTCTGTTTTCGAAAATATGAATAAATGTTTAATAACATGATTTTTTCACCAGTAGAAAGAGGTTTCTCTTCTTTCTTTGCTTCTTATAACAATGCGGGAATTTTCAGCGACTGTCTCCAAAAATACCACTACAGCAGTTAAACACAAAATTAGCTACTAACAGCACTAATAATAACACAGATAACACACGGAATAACTATAACAAGAAAATAACAAAATAAAACAAAACAAGAAACGCGCACAACAAAATTCACTGAACTATCACAGAACACAATGAATGAAAACTGTCATCCCGCTTCCGCCGACGTGGCAACAACTGAGCTCATGTTGCCAAACTTACCTTATCGTAAGAAGTTTAACTGATAAAGAATGAGTTTGCATACCTCTATTGTTATTCTAACAGTCTGTCTTACTTTCTTTGTGTATCTACTGCAAAAATAGCTCCATTTAAAAAAGTTTGTTGATAAACTAACATTTGAGTGAGAGTAAATCTGACAATCTTACATGTGTCATGCTTCTGCTGTTGATGTCGGCTACAGTTAGGGTTGCAAGCACTTATATTAATATACTAGATGAACTTACCAGCTGTTCTGGACACCCGAACAATTATAAACTGCCGCGCAAGTCAACTCTGAAGTTTAATTTGTTTTTACCACAATCTTCAAAAACATTTTAAATTCTGTCACTAACCGAATTCACCAAAACCGTTTTTGGTTTTAAACAGTCTCGTTTTTCTACTAAAAAACCGGTTTTCTATTAAAAATCGGCTCCAGTCACAAACGCAACTGTTTTTAAATTCGAAACAATTTTCTTTGAAAATCGGAACTGTTTTATAATCTTCCCGGTTTTTGAAAAATCTCTGTCGGTTCTTTTAAAAACCGCAAAACCATTATTTCTTTTCGCACCAGTAGTATGGAATACCACACAGGACAGTGGGTGGTCCGGAATCTCCCCCCCCCCCCGTAAAAGTTGTTTTAGGCTTCATTTTTTTACAAATTTATATTCCCCCACCGCTTCAATGACTTGTTGAAGCAAATTTAGTTTTGCTAAATACTTTCAATAGAGAAAGGGCAAGCTCATTTAAACAGGTTTTACATCATAAATAACAATAAAATATATAAAAAATATAATGTACTGAAAATAAGAATAGAATAGGCTATTAACTTTGATAGTTTTAAAATTGGCTACCTATAGCTTTGACAAAAATAATAATGCAGGAATTAAAAAAAATTAGGGGTGTATAGGCCCGGATCCTCCCTGGCCACACTACTGCTACAAAAATTAACACAGTTTAATTTTTTGTTATACTACACCTTTCGTAAACCTCTCGTGATGACGAGGGAATCTTATAAATTGTGGATGAAATTAAGAAAAATCAGGGCATAAATAAATTTACAAAACAGTCCGAATAAATTTTGAGATGAGATGAGAACTAATCCTTCGATAATTGAGACGAGAAGTAAGTCTTCCATAATCGAGACGAGGCGAGAAAACCTTATTTCTCGTCTCGTGAGTAACACTATTTGACAGATTGGAGATTGTCACTATTCATCTAGCGACCCCAAAAACTATGAATTCTACACTAATCTTAATGAGTTTCAACATCCCCACCAGGTGGATGGGGCTAAGTTTAGACTTGAACAGCTTCGGGAAAGTTACTATTCATCTCAGTGACCCCCAAACTATGAATTCGACACTAATATCATTCGTTTCCGATTATTTTTACATATCAACCCACTACCAACTCGTAATATACTAAAAGCGCTTCCTCCCACTAGAAAGGGAATCAATATTTGTACTTAGGGGGATGTTCAAAATAAGAGTTGGTGTATTCACAAAGCAATATATTCTGTAACTCAACTATTAGTGATAACTGGTTTATAGTCTCCTCCCTCTCAACCTTCATTTATACGTATCAATTTGCTTAAAAAATAATTTTAAAAAAAACTTACGCTTAATTATTTCTCGGAAGGAACTGCGGCGCCCAGAGCAGACGGATTAAGCATGTCCACCTTGTTGATTGTCTTGATCGAAACTCCGAAACAATGAAATAATGTGCTTTACAAAACCAGACATGAGCATGTGTTTACTTCGTATTTTGAAAGGAAACAAATAAATCAGCAAAACTTTTTTTTAAATTGATGCAATAAATATATGATACTGAGCGATGGAATTGGATTTGAAGATAAAATTGGATTCCTTTTCTATCCAGGAATGTGTAAAAAATTGAATGTTAGAAAGGTTTAGAATCTGAAGGGAATTATCAAAAACGCTAAAATTGCTAGACTGTCTGCTTATTGTCTAAAAATGTCAAATTTCAGCTATCTAAGTTGAGAGGCTGATGAGACTCTCCCCACTCCTCTTTGGTACATTATTATAATTAATGTGATATGATAACATCTCAATTGTTATTGGGGTCTAATATAAACCGAAAAGCTTTTAATTCTGCTTTGTCGTTTGGCCATACATAAAATTGGATTACAAACACTATTAAGATATTTAAGTAAAGAAATTGTTATAAATAACTACATAAAGTGACTTGTGTCGTTCACTTCCCACTTGTTCTGCGAATAGAGGCAACCGTAGGGTCTGTAACCTTGTTGTATGAGACTATATATGCACATGAATAAAGGGACAATAGTCTTTCATCCTTTCTGACAGAAAAATGCACTTTTAGCTACTGGCTACACTAGTTTGAAGCGTCTGACGTACTTCCGTTTTATATTCTTCATAGGGTGAAACAAAGAGTACTTTATTAACCTTGCACTCTCCCCCTCACTGCGACAGTTGCAGCTGAAGGTCACATGACGTCGTCGTATCTCATATTCTAACTCACCCCCCACAGGTCTAATCATTTTCTTTTCTATAGCTGTCATCAGTGGCGTATTTACGATTTTGTTTCGGGAGGGGCTTTGCCTGAAAATGTGAAAATTCTGCAAGATATTTCATATACTTTACTATAGTAAGTAAGATTTCGGGGGGGGGCTTAAGCCCGGAAGCCACCCCCCTAAATACGCCACTGGCTGTCATCAAGTCAGGGACTTTTGTCCGATACTCGACACAAAACCACACTTTCAGGCTAAGCTAAGCTAAGCATCATCACTGATCACGACAGATATACTCGCAACAGGCAAATTCTGGAAGATTTAGAGCTGCCTCCTGTTAGAGAAGTTCTACGGCATCTCCATCATAAGTTCTGGCATACTTTACCAAGACATGTTAATCCAGCTATAGCCACCATCGGCACCGAATGCGCTCTACGGAATGTTCATCGCACGCCACGCATTTAATATCTTTCCATAGCCCGTAATAACATTATCAGCTACTCTGCGACAGTTGCAGATGTAGAATTCCAGACATAACAAAACAATAGTAATACCCAACTAGCCCCCTGCACATCTAAATATATTCTTTATGCCATCTTACTCATGGAGTCAGGGGCTTCGGCCCGATACTCTTCACAAAACTTCAACATTACCGTGACCGTGACCGTTACTTGTCACAACTAAACCGTAACAATTATGCTTATTTTGATTTGCAGAAGCGGATCGCAGACGTGGGTGTTTTCACGGTTGTGCATTTGCTTCAATAATTGGGGAGGTGAGGGGATAATATATTTATTTATTTATTTATTATTACCTATAACAGGGGTTTCCCCCCAATTACAATAGGTGTACAAGTATATGTTTCAAAATATTATTACAAGAGAAAAAAACAGAAAAGAAAAAGAAGACGTCATATATAAGCACCTATTACAGTATTAACTACAATAATCAAAAAGAATATTGCAAGATGCACAACTATACAGACATTTTGTCTACAATACATACTGCTTTTACAATTTGTAATTACAAATGAGCAACTATAAATTTCATTTCAACATTGCTTCTATAACTAAAGCTTCTTATTTGCACTCCAGCAAATTTTAAATAAATTTACCTAGATATGTGTCAAAGATAAAAATAAAATCTTTATCCAATATTAACAGCAAGTAAAATTTAAACTACTTCTTTAATTTTTGACACATATACTTTAAATGGCAAAGAAAAATCAATATTTGAGTTACGTTGTACCAGTTCATTATGTTTTTTACTAAGCCTTATGACAGGTGAAAATTGGTGAAAATTAGAGTGTGAAATACCATAATAAAAGGGTAACCTAATACGCAATACATCTTTCTTCACATTAAAACAAAGTGAACCCAGAAAGTCGGGATTATTAATAACACCATTAACAATTTTATACAAAAAGATATGTTGACTTATTTCTCTTCTGGTATATAACGAAGTTACAGCAAATTCTTCAAGTAAAGATTTATAAGAAATCCTTTCAAAATACGAGGATTTATTGTATTTTTTATAATAAAGAAATCGTAGAAACTTATTTTGTACACGTTCAATTTTCTCTATATTCTTTCTAGTGTAAGGAAACCATATCAGGCTAGCATATTCTAACTTACTTCTTATAAGACTATTAAATAAATTAGTCAAAGCAAATGCATTCTTTATCACCTGAGTATTTCTAAACATAAATCCAAGTAATTTGAAAGCTTCATTACACATTTTGTTAATATGAAATTCAAAGCTTAATTTATCATCCAATGTGACCCCAAGATCTTTTACAACATTACATCTTTTTAAACTTTTTCCAGACAATTGATAATCGTAACATAATGCCTTTCTCTTTCTAGAAAAAGATGTGACACAGCATTTATTTGAGTTAAAATATAACTTATTGTCTAAACTCCATTTGTATGCCCTTGATAAATCAGAATTTAACTCATTGCAGTCAGTGAGTGTTTTTATATCTTTAAATAATTTGACATCATCAGCAAATAACAAACACCTGGAGTATTTGAAGATATCTGGTAAGTAATTAATGAACAATAAAAAGAATAAAGGTCCCAAATTGGAACCTTGTGGTACCCCAGAATTTACCTTATATATATAAGAATTTGTATGTCTATATGTTACGAATTGTTGTCGATCACTCAGATAAGAAGAAATCAGTTTTAAAAAATTGTCACAAAAACCAAATTTAGACAATTTATTTAGAAGAATATCATGATCCAGAGTATCAAAAGCTTTTGAAAAATCCAAATAAACTGTGTCAACCATGTTTCCATTATTAAAGGAATTAAATATATATTGAACAAAATTAACCAAATTTGTTACAGTAGATTTTCCTTGACAAAAAACATGTTGATTAATAGATATATACGGTTTAACATGATTATATATTCTTCTGTATAATATATTTTCAAGTATTTTTGATGGGGCTGAAATAACCGAAATGGGTCTGTAATTTCCTATCTCTAAAGGATAACCTGATTTATGGATTGGACAGACTCTTGAATTTTTCCAGAGCTTAGGATATATTTGTGTTTTTAAAATTAAATTATAAATATGACATAACGGAATTTTCAACACTGAACAGCAACCTTTAAAAATGTATGCTGGAATCAAGTCAGGTCCACTAGATTTTGAGGGTTTTAATTTTTTTACAGCTTCATTGTATTCCGAATCAGTAACTGGATATAGAGAAAGACATTGAGAAACTATCGTGTCAACTGAATCAAATTTACTATATGTACAAGGGGAAGGAGAATACACACTTTTAAAGTAATCTGCAAAGGCATTAGATATCGATTCATTTGACATCAATACTTCATTTTTTATAGTCATACAGCAATTTGACTTTTTTATTTTTTTATTTTTTATAAATGCCCAAAGTGGTTTTGTATCTTTAACAAGAGCAGACTCTATCTGAGAGATATATAATTTATATGATGAATCAATCATACTTTTTAATTTCCTTCTCAATTCAACAAATTTATTATGATAATAAACCGAGTATTTCTGCCGTTTTCTACAAAATTCTTTTTCCTTTATACATTTAATGATTGAGGAAGAAAACCAGGGAGGATAACGATGTCTTGCATTTACCACTTTCTTAGGCACGTTCTTATTAATAATATTGTTAACAATGTCGTAAAATTTGTTTAATGCGCTCTCAGGATTGTGACTCATTATTACTACATCCCAATTTTCCTCTCTTAAGGAAGTATAAATATTAACAAAGTCAGCTTTGCTATAATTAAACATTGTCACCTGACTCTGTTTTGCATAAGTTATTTTTCCTGTTACTAATATTTGCATTAGCAAAGATGGATGATGATCATCCTCTTTTAAGAGTGCACAAGCATTTTTAGCAATACTACAATTTGTACTTTGATTAACAGAAACCAGGTCCAATGTTCTTCCATTTTTATTTTTAATATCATTTACCAATTTTAGATCGCAAAGAGATAAAAAATTCGCAAGAGCAATACAAATGTTACCATTGTGTAGTAGGTCTGTATTATTATCTTTAACTTCAGGTATATTAAAGTCACCAGCAATCACTACCTGATACTGGTTAGAAATAATAATATTTTCCATTAATCGGTAATATTCAACATACTTATCTAATTTAGACTTTGATGGAAAATAGACCGTTGAAATAACAAAAGTATTTATCCCAAACTGTAACTTAATACACACAGTTTCGACACCATTAATACTAATTTCTATATTTTCAGTTTGGTATTTATTCAAGGCAGCGACAAGAACACCCCCTCCTCCTTTAGATACTCTATCATTACGAAACACGTTATATCGATCGTCAATAAATTCATTGTTAAAAATATTATCATTTAACCACGTTTGTGTTAATATTATTACATCGTAATTTTCTGCAGATATACTAAGCAAGAGATCATACAATTTAGTATTAATACCCCTCACATTTTGGTAATAAATATTTATCTCATTTAAAGCCATTATGTTGAAAATAGTAATGTATTACAAAGCTTGTACATCATCCAATGTTCTAAGAATTAAAACGTTTCTATCATCTTGACTTTTTTTAAATTTGATATTTCCCGTCTGATCAACCCATAAATATGCGTAATGTTTCTCATTTTTCTTTTTCTTTGCCTGACCAAAAATACGCTTTCTATAGGAAGTAAGAGATTGATTTACATATATAGTTTCACTCATAGTATAACCCAAATGTGTTGTGTTCAGATTTCTTTTCACTTTTCTCCTCTGTAAAAACTTTTCCTTATCCGAACGTCGCACAAACTTAACTACGATTCCACTAAATTTTTGATGAGGTAATTTTTTCATTCTATGACATGCATCTACCATATCTTCACTAACATTAACATCTAAAGCACGCCCTACATTTTTCACTACATCAAGGGTATTTTCATTTGTACTCTCCGGCACACCAAATATTTCAAGAGTATTGCGCCTTCCGTATTGATCTAGAGCATCTAGATCCATTTTAACCTCTTGAAGTTCTTTTTTTAGGTTTATATTCTCTTGATTTAAACGCTCAATTTCAGCTAGGCATTCACTGATTTTTTCATCCTGTTTTTTATATGTTCCAAACTTTCATCCAGTTTTTCGTGAACCAGGTCGAGAGATTTTCCCAGCTCACGTTCAGTCTCAGTATGCGATTTACTTAATTTCGCAATTTCTTCTTTTAGTTCCTTAGTCAGATTTAATACGTATGCAAGAGTTGGCGATTCTGATCGAACAGTTGACTCCAATTGCATGCTGCTTCTACGAGATTTTTTACACTTATTGCAACGCCAAGACTCTCCGATGGATTTTAGATATTCAAGATCAGTTTCAACTAAATGAGCACACTTTAAATGACATAATTTTGCACAGTCACAGCATTGTGCCTTAATTTCCTGCCGCGATACAGGTTTATCGCAGTCCAAGCACAGAATCTATATTGTAACATAGATTTAGTCAGACGGTTAAATTACGGATTTCATACTGTTTTGTCTAAATTCGCTTACTGCAAGCTTCCATATAACTTGTTTCGCTTGCAATAAGCTTAATAAAGCTTCCCATTGATGAGAATACGCTTATACTTGGCTTGCGTTTGAGATAATTTGACTTGTGTTTAACTTGTGAAGACAAGCTTGTCGCAAGCCTTGCACAGATGTAACTAACTAGCTTGCCACAAGCTTGCATAAAGCTAATTGGCTTGCATAGTATAGCTTGCGGCAAGCTAATTGACCTTGCAACAGCAAGTTTGTGGCAACTTGCAGGAAGTTTAAATTGCTCTCTGGGTCTGCATCACCACTAAACAAGCAGTGTTGCCAACCATAAAGTTGTATTTTCTAAATTACACTATGAAAGGTATTACCTATTTATAATTTATAGATATTAAATAAAACCACAATACCACATACATTATTCAGTGTAACAAAGGACAATAAGGACTATATAGTATCACTAACATCAACATTTTGGAAATCTCTAATAACTCAAATGGCATAGACGGTGCAATGCGGATCATTTGTATCTTAGCGTCAAATACTATGATCATGTGTATAGTTGCAGGACTATCTCCAGAAGAGGGGGTGCTATTACAGCGTGGGAACCATTTGCTTTGCCCACTACCTGCAAACAATAGGTTCATTAATTTGAGTCTGCTACCCCTCACAGACTTGCTTGGTTGGTACCAGGCCTCGAACCCATGACCCGTGAACCAAGCTATGATACATAGATGCTAGTTAAACAATACCTGCAAGGAAACAACAGGAGATCCTCCCCGACAAACATATATATGCAAACATATAAAACATAAGAAAAGTTTGGACTTACCATACAGCTTTGTTGGAAACACAGGTGTATGTAAGTTGAACACAAATTAATAATACTTATTATTTAGGTAGACCATTTTAATATGCATTTAGCCTTCTCACTAGAAACACCACACTAGAAACACTACACATTGCAATAACACTTTTATCCAACAACTACCACTTTTATTATTCTTGGTTACTATGATAAAATAAAATTGTCTTAGTTTTATACTTTTCAGTGCACTGTTTAGTTCCTTCTTAACTCTCCATTTTTCAGATCTTCATTGTTGAGTCTGCTCCCTATGCTGAATAACAGTTCATTGTTGTGCTTCACTCCTCCTCTCTTTTTTTATTAGAGGTCTTGGGCACGCTTTGTATAAGTTCACTATTATATAATTGTGATTCTTAAAATTCAGTTGCATACGGCGATATTTCTGAATTTTGACGTGTTTACCACGCAACTACTTCAGTTTCTTTTGTACACTTTAACTAGCTGCAGATATGTTGTGTATCTTTTTTAGTCTTTTCATTTTACAGCTGGACTTTCTTCATAGGTTTCGTTTACACTGACCACGGTTCTAATGACCACCCAAGCCATCGGCTTTGGTTTTTGTTCCCAAGGGACGCCACACTAGCGTTTATGGACTCGCACTATTTTTTACTGTTCTTCGAAACACTTGTTTATCTTTCACACAAACCTTTTGACTTTTGGATTCTCACCGTAATTATGTATTGTTATATTGTCCTTTTCATTAAACTAGTTGTTTTAATGTTATTTACAAATTTTCTAGCTAAACAAATGACAGCGCCGCCTGGTGACAGCGAGAGTATTTTGCTTCTGCTTTTCTTCTTTCTACAACCCTTAGTTTGAATTTCTTTTAAAGTTTATGTGATTTTAAACAAGTACACATTTGAATTCATTTACAACTATACTTTTACATATTTTTGCTGACATTACAAGTACTAACAATCGGATGACATTTAAAAGTTTAGCTACAAATACCTGTATTTCCAAAATCCGTCGTGGTTGTCTGCTCATCATGAGAGGCACTCACAACCCTCCCTCCAGGTACTGTTTAGAAGTAAATACAAACTTAGGAAGGCAATTTGGAAAAGGTTCCAAGAAAGGTTTATGTTAATTAGAATTTTCTAGAGATATCAGTACTTCCAAAAATAATTGTTGTGCTTATATTTAATTATTGTATATAAAACAAAGCAAGAAAGCGTCACTTTGGAAAGGCTGGCTGACTGGGCAGATCAACCAACGCTATCTTAGCGTCATGCGACGTTTTTTTTTTGTATTTTTTCTTTTTTTTTACTTTTGGACAGGGTTTCTGCAACGAAGTGGACACTGAAACTTGACACCTCGTTGAGACTGTGGCCAACTGTTAGAAATATAGCTAACAGGGGTGTGTTTTGTTCCCATACTAAAAGAGATGAGATCTTTTTTAAAATTTCTTGACCAAATGAATTTTAAATGGTTATAAACACTGCATAGCAGTGAGTTCAACAAACTCTAAGTTTGGCGTCTTTCTCTGCAATTTTGGGATTTCTGTAATTTTGTGGATATCTTTGTAGCTACATTCAGCCATAACCAGAAAAGCAATACCTTTTTTTATTATTATTTTCAAAAGAAAAGATAAATGTATCTTAATAACTATAAAGACTTCTACTAGAAAATGTAAAAGAATACAAAACTAAATTAATAAAATAAAATAAATCAGATATAAGCTAGCATCTATATAATTAAGGACTTAAGTACTTTTGTATATAAAGTAAATTTTAACATCTTCCTAATTGGTCCCTTACAATACCCCCCTTTTATATTTTGAATATCTTACACTTAAGAATTAAAAATATAAGCAAATTTACTTATTTAGGTATGTATGACAATGAAACAATTACCTACTTTAAGAAATACATTATGATGAATAAAAACATGGTCGTAAAAATATAAGTGCTAATATTGAATATATGTTACTCTAACTTTCATTATGATATCTACTATAAATTTACTCAAGTTATGTACAATTTAACTTCGTTACTCTTTCGTTTCTCTCTCTTTTTTTTTACTCTCTGCTATTATAAGGCTTTAGCAAATAAGTATACGGACCAGAATCGTGTACGGACCAGAATATAGTAGAAGGAACTTTTTACTAATTCCTGAGAGTGCATCTGACTTGGGAAAAGTTCTGCAAAGTACAAGATCTCCCTCCTTGTATTCTACAGTTTTATGCTTCTTGTTGAAATATTGTGCTCTGTTCTTTGCATTTTTCTTTAGGTTTTTCCTTGCTACTTCGACGTAATATTCTTTTGGTAAGCATTTCTCTAGTTCTGGTATGCCAAATAACTTTGCCACTTTTGATGGTGACACTCCCATGTGGACTTCGTACGGGGCTAGACCCGTACTCAAATGTTTTGACATATTTATACATCTCTCCACATGAGATATATACTTAGGCCATTGTTTTTGTTTCTCATGGCAATATTTTCGTAACATTCGTACAGTATTCTTTACTGCAGTTTCTGCTATCTCTCCCTGTGGGTAGTATGGTGTACTCATGACATGACGCAGATTTAAATTCTGCATTTCCCTTTTCCAGGTCGCCGAATTAAACTGTGAAGCACGATCTGATAACACTACCTCTGCATTTGGGCATAATTTTAAGAACTCCTTCAGCTTTCTGATTGCTGTATCGCTGGTGGCCTTCTTACAAGGATAAAGACCTACTAGTTTTGAGAAAGCATCAAGGACTACAACAATATATTGCATTCCCCCTATTCCTCGTACCACGGGCCCGCAAAAGTCAATTGCAATGAGGATCCCTGGCTGCTTTGGAATTATTGACTGCATTTCTCCAGTTGTATAACAGCTGGGTGCATTCGCTTTCTGACATATATCACAGCTCTTGCAATATTTCCGCACTGCTCGTTTCATTTTAGGCCAAACATAGTTTTCTACTAATAACGGATACAGTTTGCTAGCGCTAAAGTGACCACCTTGGTCATGATAGTACTCTAGTATAGGAGTTACAAGCACCTCGGGTATGCAAATCCTAGTTCCCATGTTATCCTTCTTACATAGTTTTCCATTAATCAAATGATATGAATGGAATTTACTGCTCACCTTTTGGGTTTGTGAGCCTTGTGAGAGCTGTGTCTTAATGTTCCCATAATACGGGTCTGATGTCTGAAGTTCTGGTAACACAGCTATCAGTTTTCGGAGTTCACATGGAACAGCATCAGTTAGCGTTGCTATGGTCTCCTGAAGTACAGGTTGTCTATCAATTTCCACATCAACGCTGCAGCTTTTCGGATAGCGGGAAAAATAATCCGCTAAATTATCTTTTGATCTGATATATTCGAATTCAAAACTGAAACATGACAAGGCGAGTGCCCATCTTATCAAACGCTCGCTGGTAAGCCTACACAGTAGGATAAACTTCAGTGAGTGGTGATCGGAACGTATTTTGAATTTCGATCCTAGAAGGTAGTGTCTAAATTTCGACACCCCATCAATAAGACTAAGAAATTCCCGTTCCGTTACTGTGTACCGACGTTGTACTTCATTGAATGTTTTTGATGTCATTGCTATTATTCTAATGTTCTTTTCGTCATCGAGTTGATACAATATCGAGGCCGAGCCGACCTTGCTAGCATCCACTTCTAAAATATAGGGTCGATCCAAAAGTGGCTTTTTAAGCACTACTTCATTTTGAAACACTTCTTGTATTTTTTCTAGTGCTCTTTGATGAATTGGCTCCCACTTAAATCTTACCCCTTTTTTCAACAACTGGAAAAGAGGGTGGAGAATTTCCGCGTACTTGTAACAGAACGCCCTATAAAAGTTCAAATATCCAAGCATTTGTCTGAGGTTTTTCACGTTCTTCGGGGGCTTTAATTCTAATACACGCTTTATTTTTGCTGGATCTTTGCTTATCCCTTCACTCGAAAGCTGGTAACCTAGAATTTTAACACTAGTTCTCGCAAATTTACATTTTCGAAGTCGCAATGTTAAGCCTCCGTTCTTAAAAATAGTTAGAATTTTATCTAAATGCCTTATATGATCTTCAAAAGTCATGCTATTTATTACAATATCATCAACATAAGTATTACAGAAACCTCTCGTTCCAGTGCCCAATAATTTGTCAAGTGCCCTTACACATGATGCCAAACTAGTTTTAGTACCATATGGTAATCTTGTGAAACAGTATGAAATACCTTCATACAAGAATCCTAAGAGTTTCTGTTGATCTTCTTTTACTAAAATTTGTACAAAACATTCAGTTGCATCAATGACAGAGAAAAAGTTCTTACCACTCATGTCTTGGAGGATTTGAAGGGGTGGGATTGGTTGATCGCTTTCTGCTTTTATTACAGTAGATAACCTCCTCGCATCCAAACAAAGACGTACCTTATTTGTGCCTGCCTTTTGAACAATTACAAGGGGATGGATCCAATCTGTAGCCTGTTTCCTTATTATACCCCATGTTTCCCATCTAGATATTTCACCTGCAACTTGATCTCTAAACCTGAGGGGAACTGGGTACATCTTACTTTTAAGGGGTGTGTCACTCACTAATTCAAATTCATGTATGTAGTTTTTGATTAAACCAGGCCGCTCATCAAGAATATCAATGTGCTTTAATAACACGTCCAACAGCATTTCTTTCTGCTCTCTATTTAGATCCTGATAGGAGTTAACATGTTGTCTTATATCCTCTTCCGTGGCTTTAGTAATAACACGTGACCAGTCAATTTGAACTGATGCACGTGAACTGTCACCGGCATTTCGACAAGAAGCTAGCGCACCTACGCCTTGATTCAGGATTGGCCTTCCATTTGCCCTCTCCTTACTTATGTCTACATTACATGCCTCTATTGTGACGTCATGCAAATCTGATAATGAGAACTCTCTATTCCTCATTGCAACAATGCTATCGCCTACAGTTTCCTGTTCTCTTTCTTCTTCTTCTAAGCTTCTTAAAACTAACTCTACTTGGTTTACCTCTATACTCCTAAAAGGTACCTCAGTATACACCGGTTTTCTAAATATCACCTGCTCATTATAATAGTCAATATTGGCACCACATTCTCGAAAGAACTGTGATCCTAGTATGATATTTCTGTTTAGATGTGAGATGATGAGCGCTACTGTGTTGTACACGTGAGTGTCTGTTCCTACCGTGATATCCAGCATCGTTTGACCTATCACATTGGCAGGTTTGCTTCCAAATGCAGCTGACACACGAATATTAGAGATCTTTAGAAATGGTGGTTCTCTTTCATTGCATTCTTTGATCTCTCTCCAAAAAGATTCGCTTAGTGCCGATACCGATGCTCCTGTGTCACACAATACTATTATTTCCCTGTTAAAAATATTTAGCATTATTTCTGGTAAAGTGATAATATTATTTGAAAGAGTAGGTTCATTACTCGTGTCAAGTAGGTTATCGAACATAGACTCTATATTACAAAGCTTATCTTTTCCCATAACAGATTTCCCATTTCTTAACAATAGGGTGTAATTTTCGCTTTTATTCTCTGCATGGCCTATGCTAAAGTATGTTTTTTCTTTTTATGTATTTACACTGGGCACACTCATTACTAACCTCTGATATATCTTTAACCATTGTTTCAGCTTCATTCTTTGGAATGTGTACACACTGGGCAATGGGATGAGACTTTCTGTAGTTTACTATCCTCACTTCCGGTGTTTCCCCAGTGTGTGTATACCGCTCTCAGGCGACACGTTCTGAGTTTGAAACACTGGAAGTTGTTGTACTTCCTGGATCATGCATATTGAGGTGGCCCTCTTCAAACTCTGTTTTGTATTTCGTGATCCCGTGACCTGTTTCTGGGTGGTGGTCTATTATTCGAACGACCTTGTCCTCTCCTGCCAAAACCTCGTCCCTGGCGACGGTACTGTCCTCTTTCCCTATTGTTATCACTTCGTGAACCGTTACCCCCACTCTCGTCCCTCTGTGAGGCCGGATTTCTTTCACTTCTTGCGTTTCTTCCTTCCCTATTTTCATAAGCATTTCTTGGGGAAGCAGAACTCTCACTTTCCAAAGTATTTATAAAACCTTTCTTATTGGAGGGATTGTTAACTTCCCTTTCTCTCTGGGTACTTTGTATTTCAGTAACCAACGCAAGCATATCATTTGTATTTTTCGGGCGTGCCGCAATTAAAACCCTACCTATCCAAACTGGGAGCTGTCTCGCTAAAATTTTAACTAAAACCGCGTCTTCAATTGGGGGTTCAAGCGTGGCATTCTGGTGCAAAACTTTCAACAAAAATTCAGTTGGTGATTTGTGTAACCTTGGGTCAAATCTCTGTGTCAAGATATTAGCTCTCAATGTTGCTAATCTGTCCTTGTTAAGGTATGTTTCCTTGAATTTTCTTATGAAATCCTGATATGAATTTATATCGTTCCGGATAACTTTGAACCACTGTAAACTGCTACTTCTTAACGACCGACCTATGAAAGCAAGCTTTTGGCTATCTGGTACTCCGGTCAACTCAAAGTATGAGTCAAGATCTGCCAAATAGCTTGACGTTTGGGATTCATCTTCACTCCCCGTGTATATGGGTAGAGTTAGATCTTTATGCAGGAAAGCAGATTTTATGGCATTTAGCTCAGCCAAACTACCACAATCACCTGTCTCATTGTGCGTGACACGAGTTGTCTGACAGGGTACGCTGCTAGCGTTCTCGCCACAATTTCCTGAGTCTCCGGGTTCGATTAAGACCATTTCGTGTGACTGACTGTTTTGTGCAGAATAGACCGATAATTTTTCAATAACCAATTTCTCAGTTTCCCGAGATAAACGAGATTGAATGCCGTTCAGTGAGGCCTCAACGTGCGTATAAAGCTTTTCAACAGAATTATCTGTTCGCTCCACTACAGACCGTAATTGGCGATCTACCTCACTATTACAATTTTCTAGCTGTTCCCTTACTTCATCCCTCAGTGTTTGAGTGCAATTCTTACTTTCGTGTACCTCCTCTCTCAAAGTATCTAGTTCAGCTTCTAGTTGTAATTGTACTTGTGACGTAACCTTTTCTTCTACCCGACCTACTTCACTGCAAATCTCATCTATTCGTGAATTTAAGGTAACGCATGCTTGTTCCAAACGATTATTTATTGCGTTATTTTCCCGCCTAAATTCCTCAACCAATTTAGTGTAACTTTGCTTTTGTGACTCTTGCAAGCTTTTAGTAACCTCGTCTAGTCTATTTTCAAGTTTAGTATTATTTACCTCTAGTTTTGCCTCCAGACTCTCTTTTAAACCTTGAGTGGTTGGCTCTAATTTAGCCTCGAATGACCGCTGGAATTCATTCATTACTCTAAGGATCTGTTCTAATCCGATATTTTGACTATTTCCGTCAACATTTTGCGTAACTGTCCTATTTTCTGCGCTCTCTTCTACGTTAAGGTCCTGTCCCCTAAAGTTATTTTCTACAAATTCGTCCATCATTTCTCTTTTTAGCATTAATCTAGTTTTTACCATAACAAGTAAATAGTTCCACTTTGATTTCACTAATAGCTATGTTGAAGATTCTCTTAATACTCTCACTAATGCTAAATTTGGTTTGGTGAGTTCTTCATTCCCCCCTTCTATCTCGATCCCTCTTCTATTTCAAACACCTAGTAACTTTATACAAAGTTAGCTACAAGAAACACACACACCTAAAAAAAAATAACGTACTAAACTTATTTTCCCTACCATCCAGAGAAAGATTTTTGTATAGCTTTCTGAATTTTCATTCCCCCCTTATTTTCTTGCTGCCTGTGTAAGACTGATCAGAGCATGTAAAACAAAACACACAAACTATATGGCCACTATAAAACACAAGGAAAACTAGCACTGTAACCAAAAAATGTATCAAAACAGAACAATTATCTATTGGAAGTTGGACTGGGACTGAAAGCTATAGCGCCTCAATATATATATCCACTCAGTCTAACGCACTTTTTTTTTTTTTTTTTTTTGAGGGGGGGTCCAATGTTCTCCGAAATTAAGATACGCTGTAGCTCAGAAACAATAACTGTTGCCGTTAGTTATAATTTTTTTTTCAAGAAACGCATCTATGCATCAAATTTTACCTTGAGCAAGTTTAGAGTATGTGCTGAGAAAGAAGAAACAGTTAGCCTCATACTCTGGGCGGTATTTTGTCTAAATAACTCTTTGCATACTTCTAAACAAGCCAAAGGTGTTTTGCATCACGCTATGGGCGCCAAAGTTGTATAGTTGCAGGACTATCTCCAGAAGAGGGGGTGCTATTACAGCGTAGGAACCATTTGCTTTGCCCACTACCTGCAAACAATGGGTTCATTAATTTGAGTCTGCTACCCCTCACAGACTTGCTTGGTTGGTACCAGGCCTCGAACCCATGACCCGTGAACCAAGCTATGATACATAGATGCTAGTTAAACAATACCTGCAAGGAAACAACAGGAGATCCTCCCCGACAAACATATATATGCAAACATATAAAACATAAGAAAAGTTTGGACTTACCATACAGCTTTGTTGGAAACACAGGTGTATGTAAGTTGAACACAAATTAATAATACTTATTATTTAGGTAGACCATTTTAATATGCATTTAGCCTTCTCACTAGAAACACCACACTAGAAACACTACACATTGCAATAACACTTTTATCCAACAACTACCACTTTTATTATTCTTGGTTACTATGATAAAATAAAATTGTCTTAGTTTTATACTTTTCAGTGCACTGTTTAGTTCCTTCTTAACTCTCCATTTTTCAGATCTTCATTGTTGAGTCTGCTCCCTATGCTGAATAACAGTTCATTGTTGTGCTTCATTCCTCCTCTCTTTTTTTATTAGAGGTCTTGGGCACGCTTTGTATAAGTTCACTATTATATAATTGTGATTCTTAAAATTATCAGTTGCATACGGCGATATTTCTGAATTTTGACGTGTTTACCACGCAACTACTTCAGTTTCTTTTGTACACTTTAACTAGCTGCAGATATGTTGTGTATCTTTTTTAGTCTTTTCATTTTACAGCTGGACTTTCTTCATAGGTTTCGTTTACACTGACCACGGTTCTAATGACCACCCAAGCCATCGGCTTTGGTTTTTGTTCCCAAGGGACGCCACACTAGCGTTTATGGACTCGCACTATTTTTTACTGTTCTTCGAAACACTTGTTTATCTTTCACACAAACCTTTTGACTTTTGGATTCTCACCGTAATTATGTATTGTTATATTGTCCTTTTCATTAAACTAGTTGTTTTAATGTTATTTACAAATTTTCTAGCTAAACAAATGACAGCGCCGCCTGGTGACAGCGAGAGTATTTTGCTTCTGCTTTTCTTCTTTCTACAACCCTTAGTTTGAATTTCTTTTAAAGTTTATGTGATTTTAAACAAGTACACATTTGAATTCATTTACAACTATACTTTTACATATTTTTGCTGACATTACAAGTACTAACAATCGGATGACATTTAAAAGTTTAGCTACAAATACCTGTATTTCCAAAATCCGTCGTGGTTGTCTGCTCATCATGAGAGGCACTCACAACCCTCCCTCCAGGTACTGTTTAGAAGTAAATACAAACTTAGGAAGGCAATTTGGAAAAGGTTCCAAGAAAGGTTTATGTTAATTAGAATTTTCTAGAGATATCAGTACTTCCAAAAATAATTGTTGTGCTTATATTTAATTATTGTATATAAAACAAAGCAAGAAAGCGTCACTTTGGAAAGGCTGGCTGACTGGGCAGATCAACCAACGCTATCTTAGCGTCATGCGACGTTTTTTTTGTATTTTTTTCTTTTTTTTTTTTACTTTTGGACAGGGTTTCTGCAACGAAGTGGACACTGAAACTTGACACCTCGTTGAGACTGTGGCCAACTGTTAGAAATATAGCTAACAGGGGTGTGTTTTGTTCCCATACTAAAAGAGATGAGATCTTTTTTAAAATTTCTTGACCAAATGAATTTTAAATGGTTATAAACACTGCATAGCAGTGAGTTCAACAAACTCTAAGTTTGGCGTCTTTCTCTGCAATTTTGGGATTTCTGTAATTTTGTGGATATCTTTGTAGCTACATTCAGCCATAACCAGAAAAGCAATACCTTTTTTTATTATTATTTTCAAAAGAAAAGATAAATGTATCTTAATAACTATAAAGACTTCTACTAGAAAATGTAAAAGAATACAAAACTAAATTAATAAAATAAAATAAATCAGATATAAGCTAGCATCTATATAATTAAGGACTTAAGTACTTTTGTATATAAAGTAAATTTTAACATCTTCCTAATTGGTCCCTTACACATGGTATAATGCATTTCGAATGAATGAAGGAACAAAGTTACAAGAAATGGAAAATTTAACATTTTTTAAAGTCTTTACTTCGAAAACGTGCTCACATATCACGTCTCATCATGTAGATGCTTCGAAAAGACTTAAATGATCATATTGCCATTTATAACAATTGTTATTTCAAACCGTTTTAGGGATACCAAACACATGAATAGTAATTGTTATACTGCTTAAAATAACTTCTCAGTAACACTAGTTGTACCCCTTAGCCTTAGGCCTGATGTACACAAAACCACGCTTAATTAAAAGTTCTAATTAAACCGTAGTTACATTTCACTTGTTTCAGTTTGACCACCGGCCACCTCAAACTTGATCCATACCATATAGCTATATGCAATTATTCAAGGACTTACGGTACAGTTAGTAATATACATCGTGTTGATTTTTGGTTTCTTTTAGTTTAACGTTCCACGGATATGCTAGGGCGGCAAAGGAGATGCGGAGCTACTGATTATAGTAGAATTCGAACCACTTAGGTCGTTCAACTATAGCCCCACCGGAAATCGAATTCGGGACCACGTGAACCGAAGTCAAGCATGCTAACCGCTAGACCAAATGGAAGTCCTCACATTGTGTTGATTTAAATCATTGAGTAAGATTCGAAGATTAAAAAGTAGTGTGTGTGCGCTCCGAAAGTGGCGGATTTGAACTATCTGTAGCCCAAATATATATAGAAATGAATTCTTTGGCAACTTATGACTGATACTAATGAAATAAAGTTAACATGGACTGGAAAATGTGCTGGACATATTGCAAGAAATTATGATTGATGGACGAAAACAATTCTAGACTGGATACCGCGGGATAAAAGTAGCCTAGGAAACGTCCTTATACAAGAAGGTTTGACGAAATCAATAATAACTGGCGAGTAACCTGAACAAGAATTGCTCAAGATAGATAGTTCAGAAACAGAATGGAGAAGACTTGGAAAGACCTTGATTGATAATGGTTGATTATGATTTTATCAGTGGCGGACGGTGGTTTGTGGTTTCGGGTGTTACAGTACGAACGATCGGAGACAGAAGATATAAAGTTGACTCATTGACTAATCAGCATAAATTTAGATGCAAATGCCATGTGACATGTTAAATTAAATAAAAATCTGTTTTTAAAAAATAAAAAATGCAGAACATTTAATCCGATTAATCATCTTATTTGATTAGTAAGTTCATTCTTCTCTCTTTGATTGGAACAAATCTGCCTAATACATGCTGTTTGAACTCTAGTATTCTTATTGTCGGGTCTTTTTCGATGGAAAACATAACCAATGGTGATAACCTTTCTTGGGACATTCAATTTCTTGAAAGTGTCAATTCTTTTTGATGTGAAAAAGAACTTTTCTTCTTTTACTGACGCCATAGGTACAGTTAGTATTAATTGCAGAAGCTTTGTAGATTCACTAAATATTTTTTCTAGATTTTTGTGAACAATTCATTCTAGCAAACTCAGTCCCTGGCAGTGATCCGAATTCCTCTTCAGTGTAGACTGAAGAGAGTTCGTAGCAAAGATTAATGTTATTAAAAAAATGTACATTGAACACGCTTTATTAACAATTTAGCTAGGAAAATTTCAAATAAATTGTGGAAATGCACCTAGTGCATACAACATTACTGCCATAAGATGTCCTGTAAACTTAAACCGTTTTTTTTTTTTCGAACACTCTCCTGAATTGCACTTTGCTTGTTTTGTCTAAGCCTTAATTGTGTTTTTCCTCAGTTGAAAGCTGGGCATTTTTTTTTTTTTTTTTTTTGTAAGTTATTTACAGAAGTCATGATATGCAGTTCATTCAGAATTTGTAGGTTATGTACAGAATTAAAGCACACACACTGAAATTAAATCTAATAACTAATAACCAAAACAGCTGATACAAAAGAGATACTGGTATATGAATTGCGAATATCATATATTCATCCATAGGGCTGTCAACTGACCGGCTTTTCATTGGCCTGGCCGGAAAAATTGACGTTATTTTGATTAAAGAAGGTGACGGGTACAAACTTCTCACCAGCCCCTTTATAACCGTTTTTTTTTTTTTTTTTTTTTCAAATTTGTATCTAGTTCGAAGTATAGATATTGAAAGTAGCTGTCATTCTGTAAACTCAAAACTGTTATCTTTCACCATGTATCAACGATTAATATATTTTGTTCACCTGTTGAGAAAATTTTAGAGAGATGACAGGGACTGTATCAGGGAAATTTTGAAATTTACTTTCAAGGAATTTTATACATTTATTAAGAGTGGAAAAGGACTTCTTAAAGCAATTTCCTATATTTGAAGTAGAGACTATATGTTTAAAGAGTGAATTTCATTTTCCAAATCCAAAATTGTCACGTAAAGATTATTATACTTTTGTTCATCTGTTTCGATAATTTTAAAGGAATGGCAGTTACTGGTAAATACAATAAATTGATCAATGCCGATTGATCAATTTCAGTTTCTCATTTATAGCACAGTGTATCTATTAAGGTTATTAGTGAATGTTCTAAGGACATACAGAATATATGTGTTAATGCACTTTCGTTCACGATAGTACATTTCCTTTCCATGGATAGGTCCGAACAGAGATACTTCACGCTGAGACCTATATCACAGAGAATTTTGAGGAAGTGTCGGTTCTTTTTATTTTACAGAGTTGGCAACCCTATTCATATATATAAACACACACACACACACACACACAAACACACACACACTTGTGCGTAAAAGAAAAAAAAACTACATTCCAAATCATCCCTCTTGGTTGTTACGCAATGCACGATGACCACAATATACTTCCACATGAGGCGAAACAATGTTTATAAATGTCATACGTTCTGGAAAGCAACCTTGAAACCCGCCAGACATAGGAACAACATGTTAGCTGGGACGGGTCCAAAGTATTTGAGGAAGGTCCAATACGTCTACGTAATAACGAACCTGTCTTTTACTGTACCCGAAAAGATAAGTAATTCTTAATTACTGTCACCTATATTTTTAGAAAAAATGATAGAACGATTATTTCTATAAGAAAAGAAAGAGTACATGATGAGGCGTAAAGTAAAATATTTAGCTTACATCAATCATTTCTCTGTTAAACAAGTATAGTTAGTTAAGAAAGTCTACAAATGCTAGTCGAGTTTCGAAATTTTGAGGAGGTCCGGACCTGGTGGACCCTCCTCGTGGCTACGCCTCTGAGCATTGCTAACTAGTCCCAAATTCAATGTGGCGTTCCCAACCATACAGTTCTATCAAGAGTATAAAATATACTTATTTTATAAAAGAAATATGTATATACTAAAATACTATCCACAGCGGGGGGGGGGGAGATTCTGCATATTGACTTATTAATATTTGGTTCACAAATTACTGTAGAAGAAATTTTCATTATTTATATAAGCTAAGAATTAACTTCTAAATGCGGATCTACTTTCATTTGATTTCTGCTCTACTATATATTTTCTTTTTTATTTTGTAATTCTGCTATCACTTTTTTTAAATTGTCATTATATTGATTTGCTTCAGTATTAGTACCGTAATATAAAATATGAATGCATAAAAACAAAATCCATTTGTTAACTGCTAGTGAAATAAAATTTAGAAATCTTATTTAGCGCGAAAAACCTTCTCGTTCACTGAAAACCGTGCTGTGTTGCAGAAGCACTGCAACGACCAGACCCTTTAACTTCTGAGATAGGGCAAAGGAGACTTAACATTTGCTCCAATTCCCGCGCTGAAGGAATCTGGTCGTTGCATGCTCGCTGCAACACAATATAAATTACAGACTCTGTGACGGATTATTTTTCGCTTTTTAAAACGGATTAACGAAACGGACAGTTAGAAAAGTAAAAAAAATATGTTATTTAAAGTATATATGGGAGTATTAGAAAGTATTTTTTCTGTTCTTTACTACTATTGCTAATAATATTTTTTTTCGTGAAATATTTCGGTCGTTGCGCAACGCTGCAACACTAACATTAGCCGCCACTGGATTTTATTATATCTGGACCTCAGAGCTAAATTAAACAAAGTAATAATTTCGTAATTTTACAGAAGCGAAAAACCGGTTCCTTAAGTAAGACCTATAGTACTGTTTCTCAAACTATACTAAGTAGCAGGGTTGGCTGGTTTAAACCAAGGTGGTTTAAACCATGGTTTAAACCAGCTGGTTTTTTTTTTAAAAAAACCAACTGGTTTAAACCAAAAAAAAAAAAAAAATGTTCGTAAAAGTGTAAGTGTTTGTAAAATCTTGATGAACACACATTTGTGGGTTATCACGTTTCACTCCCGTATATTATTCGTATTATATTCAGACCTAAATTCCCCATTCATTACTCAAAAAGATTATACTACAAAAGCAACTTTTTTTTTTTTTTTTTTTACAAGTTTATAAATGTTTATTTTGTGATTTTTTTTTTGTAGTTGTTATTATTGTTATGTAATTGCAATCGAAGAAAAATTCTAAATATTGTTTCGTTTCAATGTTTACTATTGATAAAATACATCGAAAATGCCGTACTTTTTGTGTGTTTGGGGGGGTGTCATACAGACCCCACGAGAGGCATTTAGTGAAATAAGTATCTTTGATATCTATTTATGTATAAATGAGTCTGAGCCAAAGTGGACTCAAATAATTCGTATCTTTATTCACTTTTCTTATTGATATGCAGATTAAGTCGGTATATTTCTTTAATTTGGACCAATAAAAGTCGTTGTTAACTAACTCGAACTAAATTAGTTCTTCTGTACTCCGTCGTACTTTGAAATTGTTCATATGTAATTCTGTGTAATGGTTTCACTTGTGCAACTGTTTATCTTTTTGTCCTTCTGAAATGACTCTTGACAGTTATATTAAGAAGCATGTAAAGATCAGTACAACGTATTTTTTTTATCAGGATTCCTTCGTGAGTGAGTCGGCAGACGTATCGCATTTGTGGCCAATAAGTCCTGGTTCCGAGTTCAAATGGAGGACAATTTCTCTCGGATGTAACTCGAGAAGCGATTTTTGTTCCGCTTTAAGCTTATGTGACCCCTTCCAGCATAACCCGGTTGTTGCATAATAACATCAAGGCGAAACAAACTTATTTATGTCCATATATGATATGAATATATAGAGCAAATCATTTAAACCATAAAAACCTGGTTTAAACCAAAAAAACCTGGTTTAAACAAAAAAAACGGTTTTTTGGTTTTTTTAATAAAAACCATGGTTTTTGCCAACCCTGCTAAGTAGTTACAAAGTAATAGGATGCCTTTAGACTTACATTATTACACAACTCAGTAAGTACGCCAGAAATTTTTACTTGGGGGGATGTTCAAAATAAAAGGGGGGGTGCTCTCAGAATAGTGATCTACATTTTTAAACAAACTCAAATAAAACAGTATGTTTTGTTACGCAACTATTGCAATACTACTATTACTACTACTACTACTACTACTACTACTACTACTACTACTACTACTAATAATAATAATAATAATAATAATAATAATAATAATAATAATAATAATAATATTGAACCTACTCTTAGCAGTAGTAGGTTCAATAAAGGAAGTTCTCACATTTGAGCATTTATTATTAAACTAAGTAATACAGTGAAACCTCTCAAAACGGACATCGGTGGAACACGATTATTTGTCCGTAAATGAGAGTGTCCCTAAAAGAAAGGGTTCTCTCTTATGACACCACACCACATATATTTATGGCATGGAAGAATATTGAGTGCGTCTAAGAATAGTGTGTCCACTATTGAGAGATGCCCGTTAAGAGAGGTTTCACTGTACTAGGAATTAACCACCACTAATTACATACGAATTGATTACATACTAATTATTGTAATCATTTTGCGAAATTCTGCCATTATTTCAATTTATTCACTCTCAGCAAGTTTTAATGGGCGATTTTTTTTTAATACGAGGCGCATCCAGAAAGTAAGATTCCCACGCGTCCCATAGCTAGGAAACCGTATGTTGCGCGAAGCGACAGCATGTATGTGAGAGAGTAAGGTCCTAACATGGCGCATGCGCCAGCAGAACTTCCCTAATCCTCTCAGTAGCTACGTGGCAGTGATTGAAGTTTGGCGTTCCTATTCCAGCTCCCGCCGCGTGTAAACTGCGAGCAGTGATCAAGTTTTTGAATGCACAGGGCATAGCACCGATTGAAATCCATCGTCAGCTGTATCGTTGCAAAAATGTCAATGCTGACCCTGTGCGCCTTGCTTTGTGCTCTATAGTCAGTTGATTCAACACAAAACTTCTTGATCAACAGGCACTCCGTAACAGTGGTGTGCAATAAGGAGCGGTAAATCTGCAGGAACTGCTTGCTCATGTCGTTAGGCCCATGAACCTGGCACAGCTAACGATGGATTTCGGTTGGTGCTATGTCAAGTGCATTCAAAAACTTTATCACTGCTCGCACTTCACACGCTGCGGGAGCTGGAATAGGAACGTCCACCTTCAACCACTGCCACGATGCTACTGAGAGCACTAGGGAAGTTCTGCTAGTGCATGTGTCATTATAGGACCTTAATCTCTCACGTACACGTAGTCGCTTCGCGCAACATACCGTTTCCTAGCTATGGGACGCGTGGGAAACTTACTTTCTGGATGCGTCACGTATTAATTGGGAACAAATTCCCTTGTCCCATGCTGAAATCACATTCGTTTAGTAATTAGTACTGTACATAGTTGCAATTTCATTATTATAATGTTCTAACCCTGTTATTAACGTTAATTGTTGTGATATTATTTGATCTCTTAATCTTCGCTACTGCCCCTTCCTGGCTACGTTATTGGCTCTGAATATATTTCATAATAAAATTATTCATTGATTTAATTGTTTTCCAGAAATCCAGTTTTTCAATTTACAAATATTTTGAATCTTTCTGTTTCGTCTTTTTTTTTTAATGCATCGTAATTTTAATAATCCGCTCAATGAATTGACGTGATTAAAAATGTACTTTACAAAAAATTAAGCTAGCGACAAATGCATTCCTAAATAACACTAGACTCAGTCTACAATATAATATAATTCTTACTTCGATCGATCTCTTCATTTCTAAAAATGATCTCTTCATTTCAATCCGAATAATTCAATGTACCAGACTAGTTTTCAGGAAGAGAAAGGTATGTACACATATTAAACATACTATAATAATATTTTCTAGTACTGTATATTTTTATGATTACTCTATATGCATTATTTATAAGTAGCTGTCATGCC
Source organism: Thermobia domestica (assembly GCF_964235325.1). Lineage (NCBI taxonomy): Eukaryota > Metazoa > Arthropoda > Insecta > Zygentoma > Lepismatidae > Thermobia > Thermobia domestica. The sequence goes on from NC_137460.1 coordinate 235,482,434, forward strand.
ACTGCTTATTAAAATTTTACAATCAAGTAATACTAGAAATCCTATTCTAAAAATACACCAATCACACATGTTTTCTGTTAAGTTGGCCACTTTTCGATGGAACTGATGGTGGCCAACATAGACAGGTTTCACTGTATCAGTAAATAATGAGTTAAATGCATGCAACTACTAGACCTAAATATTCATAATGGAAAAAGATTTGTCATACATATAGTTTATTCACTAAGCTTCACAATGGAAAATGGACTTACTTCTTTGCAGTCAGTGACGTCAGTCTTCATGAAGAGAAGCAGGAATTACTTGAATGGTTTTCTTCTTGCTTTCCTGTTAGCAAAATCCTTTACTAACTCCCATACATCCATTTTTTTAGCTTCGTCCTCATTCATTGAGAGCAGTGCTAGATTATTTAGATTATTTTCATATATATAAAAGTGAAAGACACTACCTTTCTGACTGAATAACCCTTGAACCACCCGATCGATCTCAATCAAATTTTCAACATGGATGAGGTTCGGACCTGAGATGGTTTTATAATTTCACTTTGACGGTGCAACTTAGGGGATGGGTGAGAGATTTAAATATGATCAAAAATGACCGATATTAGTGTAGAATACAGTTTTCGGGTTCGCTGAGATGAACAGTGACACTTCCAATGCCGTTTAAATCGAAATTCAGCCCCGCAACTTGAGGGAAAGGGGAGATTATATATATATAACCTAGTAACTTTTGAACCACGAAATCAATCTCAATCAGACTTTCAACATGAGGTTCAGCCCTGGGATGATTTTTATAATTTTACTTTGATGTATAACTTAGGGGAGAGGAGGGGAAGATATTTAAAAATGATAAAAGATGACCGATATTAATGTCGAATCCAAAGTTGTCGGGGTCATTGAGACGAACAGTGACATTTCCGATGCCGTTTAAATCCGAATTCAGCTCTTTATGTGCAAAATGAAAGTATTCTCCACGTGCGAAAAACAGGTATTCTGCCAGTGAACAATAAAACCAGCTTAAATCATTCATTTAACAAATTAGCCCTATATTTTACGTCAATATTTTCTTCACTTTAAAATTGTATGTATCAGTAGCATCTTCTCTGGATGTGCAAGTCGTGTGTTAACGCCCAACTAAACATAAAGAAAAGAGCATTTTAATTTAATTAAATGGATCGTCAGAACTAGGTTCTTTTTATTTTCATCGAGACAAAATCAACTGCTGAAGTGTGGAAAACATACAAGTGCAACGCGATTTCCGGCGTGTTTCGAGGAGGCACCTCTGCGAGTAACTCGTTGGTAACGCTTTGGCTGCGTTTCCACTGCTTTACAAGGTTCATATTGCGCATGCGCTTCGTGTTTCTCACCTCGTGCTTCTGTGATCCAAGGCGTTGTTTAGAAAGTCAACGTGTTTAGAAGCGTTGCCAAGTCTGTAGATTTATCTGTGGATATAAAGATTTTTTCATAACAATACGGAATACATTCTTCTTTGGGGGGAGGGGATATGATCTATGCACTTTTTTTATTGTTAAACACATCGTTCAATTCATAAGTTAAGAGTACAATCAACTTCTTGCTAAAAATGCATGCAAAGAACACGGTGAAAAGAAACATTTTTTCTCTCGATCCAATAAAGTTGTGTTCGAAGAGTCAGTGGACGCAAAAAATAATAAATAAATAAATAAATAAAAGCCTGAACGTTGAGCTACAGAATGGTTTTCCATTCTGCCTTTTTCTTTCCCTAATTTTCATTTACTTTCTCGTTAGTGGGTCATCCTCAAGATTTACAGTTTTCGGCCCCCTATTACTGCTTTCGAGTGCTTTAAAATCCTAATTTTATAAAGAAGTAATCGAGAGGTTTCTACGCAAAAAAGAAAAAAAAAAAAAGACACGAGCTGGAATTCAAGTAATTTTAAGTAAACAATTGCTTGTTTTTGATTTTCATTTTCATATTTTGAGGGTATATTTACTTATATAATTATTGTAATTAAATGTATTCCTTACGTAATAACATCCACCTTGATTCATCTTTAAAATTTGCAGACTAAATTGTTAGAAGAAAATTGCTATTTATAGGTTGGCGGAACTAGGACATTTTGCTGGGGATGGACATGGCCCATTACTTCCGAAAATTGCGAGAACTTCCAGATAAAGACTATATTCAAGAAATCGATAGGTGGGCAAAGTATAGTCACTATTAAATACTCGTATGACGAATGTAAATGCCAATAGAATAGTTATGTGTAAATTGAGGTAAACTTATCACACTATTTTCAATCAGTAAAAAAAATGTAGGTGGGCCCATCTTTGCTTCTGGGGAGAGGGGGTCTCCTCTGGTTTCGCCTATGGTTGTGAGAAGTAATATATTTCTCCCTTCTTTGGCAACGCCCTAACATCCACGTCAGAAGACGCCACTGGTATGTATGTATAGTGTATCCTATTCTATGTTTCCTAAAATAAAATTAGACATTATAAAATACATCTTAAAATGTGTACAATATTCTTATTCCTGAACTTCTTTCAATTTTTAAAACGTACGTATAATATAATACAAATTTTTAAAGTACTGGCCTGTACTAAAAGGTAAGAAAATATTAATAAGAGTGGGTTTTAGTATAAAAAGTTTTTTTATTTTTTTTATTTAAAGATGTAGGTAGGGCAAGAAGTGAGTATTCATGGAACTCCGACCTATCCAGCTTTTTTGTTATCTCGGCTGCCCTTCCACTACATTAGTCCGGAGTCCACTGTAATATAATAATAATATAAATACTAAGTCATCTTATTATACTAATCATTTAGAGTATGCGCCTTTGGCGTGGAAGACCCAAGTTCGATTCTCGATGGAGCTCATGTGGTTTGAGACCCACGTTAAGTTTTACATACCCTTGGTGCTGAAGAGACGCTATTCAAATCTATCACCAACTATATTGAAAATGAACTATTTCAGTTTTATGTCTCAGGTTATGCTATGAAGGCAAAAAGGAGACGGTAATAATAAGAATGAATTGATCTGATTTTCTGTTTGGCGTTCCTTTCAGCAGCGAGGCTATATGAGACGTGAACCTACTGCTTACCTAGGATCTCAACGACACGAACTTCCACCAGCAATCGAAGCTGGGTCTTCCGTGAGAATGAGTGAAATGAAGAAAGTAGAAGGAAACGGGAAAAACCCGAGAAAACTCACGCACACGGTGTTTGCTCACCATAAAGCCCAGTTAACATAAACTGGGTTTGAACCAGGGGCCCTAAGCAGCAGTGGTGAACGCTCTACCACTGAACCACCCTGCCCCCTTCAACTATGTTAATCACAGAAACGGTTGTTAAATGATTAAATGACACTAGAGCTCCTCGTGGCTATATGGACAGCATACGCGCCTCTTTGGCGTAGGTAACCTGGATTCGATTCTGCGCGGGAACACATGTAGTTCGGATCCCATACTAAGCTGTAGGTCCACATCTCACAGCCTCGCTACTGAACAGGACGCTACACTCAATTCCATTTACTCAATATACCACGTTCCAAGTTATTTTGGAACGCTTCTGGTGTATTAAGACAATTATATAGAAGAATAAGAAAATCTAGAGGTAAAAGCAACTAGTCGTAAGTCTAAAAACTCCTTCAAATGTAGTAATTGATTTCACACAGAGAGCGTGTTATAGTTCTTCAGTAATCAGTGCTTGAAACAGAGCTGCGAACATCTAAAGCATTGGTACGCTTCCTACAATAAATGAAAGCATCTATCATCGGGATCCTATCAGTTCTTGCCTTCTATCCCCATTTAAATGAGATTCTTAGTTGTTGTTGTAAAAAACTTACTTCAATACAATTATTGGAATTTACATAAAACTATACTTTCTTTATGACATTACCTTTTTAACATCTTTTAAATATTATGAAAGGTCCAAGATTGGTTAGTACTACTTGTATGTCTATTCAGTGCTGCTTTAATTCTAACAGATATATTTCTTTCGTTGCATGCTATTATACACACATACTCGCACGAACACAGAGATCTGTTATATTCCACTGTTTAGCAAATTGTGTATAAAGGAACTGAACTTTTATAGACTGTTCTGAAAAGCCTATATTGCGAATAACTTTTTGTCTTTTATTTCAGTGAATAACTTAGCCATGAAGAACATTGCAAATTTAGAAGTTATGACAGATACTATTGTTACATAAGTGTGTCACATCAAAAAAAGAAGAAAAAAAAGTATATATGGACCTGTGCTCGAAACTGGATAATTTCGGACTTACAGAATTCCGAATATATGAAATAAGTGAACTTTAAAAAAGTTCATTGCTCCACTACTATGGGACCTATCGCAGTCAGGTCAAGACATCATTGAGGAACTGCCATGTAAACTATCCAAATATTCATCTTTCAGAACCTCCGGTATTTGCAGAATCAGTTTTTAGAGAGGCTGTTTGGGAGTACTTGATCACTCTCCACCTACCTCTCTAAATATTGGTGTGCAAGTACTGGAGCATTCTTAAACATTGATATTTGGATAGTTCACATACCAGTTACTCAGTGATGTCTTGACCCGACTACGATAGGCCCCATAGTAGTGCAGCTATGAACTTTCACGTATTATTTCATTATTTCACGTATTCGGAATCCTATAACTCCGAAACTATCCACTTTTGAGCACGGGTCCATATAAACTTTTTTTCTCATTTTGGTGTGAGGAAAATGTTTCCAAATATAATGTGACACATTTATGTAACACTCTGTATATAAAATGCTATTAAACTAATAATGGTTTTCGGACCTTTTCTTACAGCGTATAAACCAGAAATAGAAATACAGTTTATGAAGTCACTCAGGTTTTTATCAAGCAGTCGAATTTTTAAGTATAAGTTCATTTATTAGCATTCTGCAGACACTACTATCTGACTGACTTTCTAAAATTTCAGTTTTATTCATTTTCTTTAACTTTTAAAAATAAATAAAATAAAATGGCGGGTGAAAGTACCGAAGATCCATATATATTTCTTTTTCGTTTTATCGTTATACTAGAATGGGCAACCACTTCCGATTTTCATTAGAAGTCTGATATCGTGCAAGTCGTGCCTCGTCGACTTCTCCCACCATTTTTAAGTATTACATAACAATTCCTTTTCCCGATTTCAATACCACAATTTATTTCTTCTTTTTCTATATATGCATATGTTGTTGGATTACTATAAATCCCTGCATTGAATTAGTTTTTAAGGTGTATTAATAAAAATAAGCAACTAAACCGGTTATTTTTCAAACTTACCGTGATTTCTCATGAATGTTAATAAATAATTTTTTCAAAACATAAAAGTTGATTCTATATATACAGCATCTCCATATATCCTGTAAATTTTTGAGTAAAGTCCTTTAGAAACGTGGATTTAAACTGATGGAGTATATTATTATTAGCAAAGAACAGAGACACTGGATTCCTCACCGCAATCCACCACCATTTTTAGAACACCCGATATATATGTATATATCGCTGGTGACGATCTTAAAAAAAATATTAAAATACACTAAAAATTATATTCAAAAATATACTTAATGTTCAAGATCATAGTTTCTATCTCCTACTAGATACTTAAAATTCTTTTAAATCCGCACAATAATTAAAATCAACTCATTTCCTGAAAAATTCCTTTAGTAATATCCATCAAAAATCAAGACTAACCTTCAGTAAGATAAATACTAACTTATTATTACTATCTTTTTGAACTCGGAAAAGAAATGGTTATCCGATACTCTACTCCCAAAAATGGTGGACGAAATCAAAGGAACACGATCTCCTCGGAATGGGACTCTAATGACAGACAGGAGTGAATTCGATTACTTGGCCTTAAACCGAGTAATTAACTTACGACATTTGAAAGATAGGAGTTAAACGTAACGATACAACCCAGAAGGAATACTGAAGAAGATTATATAGGCTATAAAAGTTACATTAAAGATAATTTGCAAAGTAGTGGGGTATATAAGATTTCTGTCCATAACAGGAAATTCATACAGGAAATTCATCAGCATTTAGAAGAGAACACAAACTGAATTCCGATCATAGTTCTCTTTTCTCGAAATGTAGGAGTCATGACAACGATTTAGATATAGCAATACCAAAAATCGAACATAAATGTATAACTATTGTGCGCACCATAGGTGTATTTATTGCATACTATTTCAAGGATTTTTTATTCTTAAGATTAAGAGTGCTTTTACTTATAGTGTCTCTTACACCTCTATATGCTGTTTTTATCCCACCAGAAGAAGAATTCTCAAAGAACAGGAAACGTAGTTTGGGAAACTTTGAAGAAAGGGATAGTAAGAGATGTTTCTGCTTATTTACTTCTTGTAAAGGCTTAAGGTAACTTTCAATAATAATGATATGGTAAAACGATTACCTATTTATTACGTCATGCTTGTATACATAGAACGCAAGTCACTCAGTACTAGTCGCGCTCTCGTTTCGCCTTCGTTTTCTTCGACTTCCCTCGTTTTCAATAGATGTCTGTAGTATTGCTAGAAGCATTTCACGTTGTTTATTTTGCACTTCAAGCACATTTAGTAACTTCTGCTCGAAACTGTCCAATTTGGCACTGTTTTTCTCTAAAAACGACATTATTGCATTAAAAGTTCGGCTAGGTTTATACAATGATTCACTACCAATTGTTATAGGTCCTGTGTCACTAGATGGTGCGACATCATCATTGACACAAGTATCCGACTTCGTTGTGCACACTGCAACCGACAGAGGCTGATCTGTTACTGGTGGAACACTACGAATAGGTTCACACGTGATTGGGTTCGTAATAGGCAAGGGGATTGGATTGACAGCAAATAACAAAAACGGTGCCGGAGCATTTGTCGTTTGTTTTTCTAATACACTGGGTGTTGGGGATATATTTGATTTATGTTTCGCAGACAACATTAGCACTTCATTCATGGAGTCATAGTACTTTGGAGGCCGCCGGATTTTAGCTCCTTTTCTGCCTTGCTCTTGCAAGAATCTTACGTATGAACTCTCAAGTGTTCGCCATCTTTGATAACACTGTTTGCCAGCTTCCTTTATGTTAGAACATGGTAACGGAGTCCCCAGATTACACATTTCTTCTGCTACCATTTCCCATAATTTGATCTTTGGTCTATTTTTACTGTTCAGCAATTTCTGAAATTTATCTTGTTTCACCACATCGATCAGTACATCCGTGGAATCTTTACCATTCCTAGCTGTTTGTTCCCAAAATTTCTCTAACACCAAAGCTGTTGCTTCATCAAAGGAGTCAGAGATAGATCCTGCAGAAGAATAAATAAATGAATAAATTAGTCTGAACTATTTACGATTTGAATTTCATATTTATTACAATAAAATTGTTAACGACGGTACATTGACTTACCGTGTTATCAATAACTAAAATAACAAAGACAAATAGATCAGTCAGAAGAAAGAACGTTACGATAGAGATTCGAAACAATCCAGGATTTATCAATAAACAACTTTGCCATCATGTACAGTGATAAATTAAGGTCTATTCAATTTTGTATCAAACTATTCGATCTTAAAAAAAAATGTATGTGTACCAGAAATGGTCATATTAAGGACTATTCTTGTATCTTTTATACAATGACTGTTAGCTTGTATGAGAGCACTATGGAAGTTCAATTGTTTGATAGCCCGTTCCTTGTTTTGTATAGGGATGACCAGAACCGGTTCCTGGCGGAACCGGTTTTCGGGTCTGAACGGATCCGGTTCTGGAACCGGTTTTTCGGATCCAGGTCTAGAACCGGTTTTTCGGATCCAGGTCTGGAACTGGTTCTGAAAACAAAACCGGTTCCGCTGGAACCGAAACTTTGTGACCATCCCTACGCTAAACCCGAGCTGCTGGCAAGCTGTGAACAGTATGCCACATGAAATGGTGGAAGCGACAGACAGGCGCCCAGGCGGCGGCAGCTTGTCTCATTTGGCTAAATAAACTGGGTAACTGGCAAACTCATTGGTTAAACAGGCAAACTGGCCAACTCATTTGGCTAAACACCCACTGGTGGACCAATTTTTTTTTTCTGGGGGCACAAGCGGGTCTGGGCGGGGAAGGCACAAGCGCATGGTCCTCTTTGCATTATTTTTGAAGGTGAACTTTATGCCTCATTTACGGGTATTTGGGGCTTTTGGATCCAGGTCTGGAACCGGTTCCTAAGATCCGGTTCTAGAACCGGGTTTTCAGATCCAGATCTGGAACCGGTTCTTAAGATCCGGTTCTGGAACCGGGTTTTCGGATCCAGGTCTGGAACCGGTTCTGAAAACCGGATCTCCGACCGCCGGAACCGGAACTTTGTGGCCATCCCTAGTTTTGTAGGCTTCTTGAGCAGAGTCAGCTGTGAATTAATTGAAAACTCGATATTATTTTGTATTCGAGAGATCCGCAACTGCACCAGTAAAGGACACTTGATTCTGACAAGAGGAAGTCCAATATTCATAGAAAACAAGCCAATCACAGTCAGGGCCGGATCTACCATATGTGCAACACGTGCATTTGCACGAGGCGGCAAACTCTGTCATAACTATATTGTTTAAAACAAATATTTCTTGTTGGAAACAGACTTCATCAAGTTGGTATTTAAATTTACTAAGCTGACCTAATATTTGGATACTACATTCATAAATCACGTTTCAGTCGCATTAGTCACATGGACAGTGCTAAGGCAAATGGCCAAACAATTCCCAGCATGAATTTCATGAATTGCATGATTGTTGTCAAATTCAAGTACTTCTTTCCTGCTGATATACGTGCTGTCAGCGACGAACAGATAGAAAGATTCGACCAAGACATAATGGCAATGGACAAAAGGTACCAGGGACGATGAGATCCTTCAATAGTTTTTTTTTTTAATTTCTTTTTTAAGAGAAAGCAATAATTCTTACAAAAGAAGGAAGTAGTGTACGTAGGTGTTCGTAAAATCTTGAACACATTTGTGGGTTATCACGTTTCACTCCCGTATATTATTCGTATTATATTCAGACCTAAATTCCCCATTCAGTACTCAAAGAGATTATGCTACAAAAAGCAAAATTTGTTCTTTTTATAACTTTATGAATATTTCTTTTGTGATTTTTTTATAGTTTGTTATTATTGTTATGCAATTGCAATCAAAGAAAAATTCTAAATATTGTTTCGTTTAATTAATGTTTACTGTTGGTAAAATACATCGAAGTGCCGTACTTTTTGGGGGGAGGACGAGAGGGTCAAACAAAACCCCATTAGAGGCATTTATTGAAATCAGAACTATCTTTGGTATCTATTTATGTATAAATGGGTCTGAATCAAAGTGAATTCAAATAATTCGTATTTTTATTCACTTTCCTTACTGATATGCAAATTAAGTCGTTGTGTTTCTTTAACTTGACAAATAAAAGTCGTAGTGAAATAACTTGGACTAAATTAGTTCTTCTGCACTCTGCAGTATTTTGAAATTGTCCATATGTAATTCTGTATAATGGTTTCACTTGTGCAACTGTTTATTTTTTTGTCCTTCTGAAATGGCTCTTGACAATTATATTAACAAGTATGTAAAGATCAGTACGATGTATTTTTATCAGGAGTCCTTCGTGAGTGAGTCGGCAGACGTATCGCCAGTTAATCCTGGTTTCGAGTTCAAATAGAGGACAATTTCTCTCGAATGTAAGCCGAGAAGAGGTTTGGATTTCGCTTTAAGCTTATGTAATCCCTTCCAGCGTAACTCGATTGTTGTATAATATCAAGGCGAAACAAACTTATTTCTGTCCATACGTGATGTAAATACATATAACAGTTAGCAAATCATTTAAACAACAACAACAACAACAAAAAACCTGGTTTAAACCAAACACCGGATTTAAACCAAAAAAATCTGTTTTTTTTTTCAATAAAAACCATGCTTTTTGCCAACCCTGATTTGTATTATTGTTTATTGTAAATTGTATTGTATTCTATTCTATGTCCGTGCTTGTGGTAATGAAGCATTTTTTTTTAAAGCATAGATATATAAATATATTTATTTCTCTTAAAATAATAGTGCGATTTTTCTGAAATTTTTATTGAGTATTAATCAAGCTTTCTTTGGTTTAATTCTTCTTATTATTATTCGTAAGGGAACAAAAGCTAGGGTTATGAAATACGCGAGAAAGGGAAATTTTCCGAAAGTCTCTCTGTAGCAGGAAAACTATAGGTGATGGAGAAAAACTGAATGCATATTCGAATTTAGCGCACACAGTTCCTTCAAGATCAAGTTTTTTCTCTTATGTTACAAAAACCTTGTTAACTAGTGTTATTATTTATTAAAAAAAAAAAAAAAAGAAAGAAAGAAAGAAAAAAGACATAACGAGATTGTATTTGTAGTGTTTAGCCTTTTCTGTGTGCTGTGAGAAGTCAACATGGGGCTGTAGGTCAACTTCATTTCTTTTTGATTTCAATTTGCAGTGTCGGCGAGAAATTGATACGGTACGTTTGACATAACAACATTCTCATGTGTTTTTATTATTTCACTTTGTATCGTGATGCATAAAGAAGTCCAGTAATATATATATATATTATGTGTGTATAAGTGTTTATATGTGTGGGTGTATGAGGTTCAAACTTATTTCCCTACAAACATGAGGCATTTTATACGTTTTCGTCGACGCTATAACTCGTTTTATTAATAGTTTATTATTATTATTATTCAGTGAAATACATTTTCATTAAATAAAATTATGATGAGGTAGCATATTTAAAGTTGTGGCTTTTAAGACCTGTTCTTTCTGGAGAAAAGGGAATGGGGCGGCAAATGACGCCATTGCACGGGGCGACAAATTACCGAGGGCCAGCCCTGATCACAATTTATTAACGAGTAAATCATTGCCCCATACATCTAAGTAATTGTAAATAAGAAACTTGTACAAAATAATCTTATATAAGGACACTGAACAACAATATCGGATTAACGAAATGAAAACTATTCCTACATGAAAATTACATGAATTGCTACCTTTGCATTAACTTCGATATCACAATAGGAATTTGAAACTGTACATCATTTCTCTATTTATTTTCCTTCTCATAGTATTCCGACGTTATTTGGATGTAAGGACACTAGGTAATACATACTTCTTTGGCCACCGTCTATCCTTTAGCTTACTCGGTTTTGGCCACATTAAAGTCTACTTAAACATGTTAAGGATTTTTTAAAATCTTTTTTCATTTTATTGGCCTGTGGAGGACTGAGTTCTTGATTTTCAGCTGAGTAGATTGGTTAAACTAACATTTCTTCCCCCAGGGATACCAGATGCATACAATTATCTTAATTTTGTTCAGAGTTTCCACCAGGGCGTCATTTGGGAAGAACAGGGGGCAATATATATTGTCGTATATTTCACATACATTTATACATATATTGAAACTAAATAATTTTAATCAACTGTTTAGTAATATACTAATGAAAATTGTGAATTGGGTGTGAATATACTAATGAAAAATTGTGAAATTTTCATTTTGAGAGCTTTGAAAAAGTAAACTGTGCTAAGCAATTGCAAAACAAGTAATAATTCATTATGAATTAATGAATATTAATTTAAACACTTGTCTTTATTTAACATATGCCTGTTTCACTTTTTAGAAAATACTTGTAAAATGTCAGATGAATTTCGAAACTATAAATAAAACCAACTTTGTGCTTGAAAAAAGTATTTGCAAGCCAATAACGTATTAAATGAAATAAAATTGTTCTGAAGATCCATGCCTCAATTTGACAGAATTTTATATTATCTTCCTTTACTTAAATGACGCCAATATTAAGACGAACCTAATAGTAGCTATCTGTCTTTCAGTTTATAATGAATCTGTACCTTATGTTCGTTAATGAACACCAGAAATGCTTGAAAAATATTTGCAGAAAAACAGTTTTTCTTATTAATTTCTCGATTAAGTCTTATTCTGTATTGATGAAACTTTTTTTTTAATCGAATACTGAATCTGATTGACAAATAGTAATACCGGTACGTATATAAATGGGGTATCCGCCAGAATGTGTGCGGAAAATATAAAATTTAAGTAAGCAGAGTAATCAAAATTCCATAATGTATTTAAACATGTTATTTCAATATTTATTTTGCAGAGTTGACAAAAAAAAAAAACTATGGAAACATTCATTCATATATTGGACATGAGATTCGAACTTGGAACCTCTCTGCTAAGAAGCATGTCTATTAGTGGTTACGTCGTTACTTTCGGTGCTAACATTTATTACAGTGTTTTATTACGAGACTAATGAAGAAATAATCCCAAATTCCAGTAAGCAACTGATAAATACTGGTAACTGTATATGTGTGTAAAACTGACGTCAGAGGACATAATTAATTATTCTGATCTTATCAATCAAATCTTAGTCCTTACAACTCCTTACTCATAAACTCAGCAAGAACTTGCTTAGACCTTTAACACCGAGAATAATAAGTCATAACAACAACAACAACAACAATAATAATAATAATAATAATAATAATAATAATAATAATAATAATAATAATAATACACCCTCCATTCCAAAAGAAACCGAAATTTTGAAAACAAATAGTACCACTAGTGCCATCTGTTGTAATATTTTACCGGTAGATGGCGTAGTCCCTCATTGACAACTGGTATAAATGTCATGACATTTGGATGCACGGCAACAAAGTTATTGCGTTTCAACTGTCAGTGTGTTGTGTACATCGGTCGGAAAATGAGTTTCAAACAACGAGCTGCAATTGAGTTTTGTGTTAAACTGGGTAAAACCTTTAGTGAAACGCACCAAATGTTACAAAATGCATATGGTGATGAGTGTCTATCCCGTACGCAAGTTTACGAGTGGTTCAGGCGATTCAAATCGGGTAGAGAGACGCTGGATGATGACGAAAGATCAGGCCGTCCCAGAACCGGATTATCGGAAGAAAACATCGAAAAAGTGCGTGAATTCATCAAACATAACAAACATAACATAACTTGGGCGTCATGAAGCGTTTGCTGGCAAGAATTCGTCGTATTCGGCCCGAATATTGCGAAATCGGCAGTTGGACTCTTTTGGACGATAATGCACCATCACATCGTTCGCGACTTGTAACTGAATTTTTGGTCAAAAATCACATTATTCGGTTGCATCATCCGCCCTATTCACCAGATCTCGCTCCGTGCGATTTCTATCTGTTCCCGAAACTGCATTTGGCGATGAAAGGAAAGTGGCACGCATCGATTGATGCCATTGAGAAGGCGACGACCGCCGTCCTAAAGACCATTCCAATAAAGGACATGGAGAAGTCGTTTGACAACTTGTTGGTGCGTGCAAATATGTGTATCGATGCAGAAGGGGAATACATTGATTAATAAAAATGATTTGCTCCAAAATGTACATTGCTTTTTGTTTTTTTAAAACGTTCGGTTTCTTTTGGAATGGAGGGTGTAATAATAATAATAAAATCTTTTATATAATAACTGATACTATGTGTCAGGTATAAGCGTCTTTCGAGTATGTTTCCATATTAGATCTAGAATAAAAACTTTTCTAAACCCAACTTAAATTTTGCCAGAAGGCAGTAGGAAAATTAATTATTAGCTTTGCCCTGCTTGAATCTAAATCGGAAACAGTTTCAATGTTATTATTTAAAATATTTTCCTGCAAAATATTTACCTGCAAATTACTTGTAGCCATAACGGTCATGTACCCTAAAGTAACCCTCCACCGTGGCGTATAAACAAGTACTTTTTTAGGTACCAAGAGTCGATTGTCAAAGAAACAGGGTTGAGTTGATTTTGAGTTTAACGTCTTTCAGCAGCGAGGTTATATGAGACAGGGCCTACTGGTTAACGTGAAATCCGAACCACATAAGCTCACGCCGGGAATCGAACCCACGTCTCCACACGAAAGACACGTACGCTAACAGCTTAGCCAGGAAGGAGCTCCAAATATACATGGTATATGAAAGGATTTTTAATGGGACCCCTATTGCACACGCACCACAAATGAGTACTTAAACATTACTCTTTTTGTGAAGTAATAGATTTTACCAATAAAATTTCAATTTTTACGCACGACTCATTTCAATCTATTCCCAAAATTTTGCAACTAGGTGAGGAATTATAACGAGCACATTAAGAATATGGATGCATATTGGTACGAAACTTCAACATTACGTTTGCTTGTGGAAATAGTATACTGTTTCTTTGAAAAATGATTAAATCCCTCTTGTATATATTAGATGGTAACTACAAATATATAAAGTAATAAGCAAATAAAATAATTTCATACATATATTATTGTTATACAGATTGTAGAATTGGTTTAGCCTATATATATTTTCACAAGTTGTTAAAGAAGAGCATTGTATACTATTTGATCTAAATATTCTATCTATTATATACTGAGTTTTATACAATTTTGTACAAATGTACATGTAATATGGTCTACAGAGTGATTAATCAATCTAATCTAATCCTCACTTTTATTTTATTGACGACTGCCTACCAAGCCAAAGGACAAAAAGCCCAACCACAGAATTACGTTTCGATGGACTATTGTGAGCGTATTCCTGCCTTTTTGCAATGCATTTTGAACAACTATGAACTCAAAATTCGATTTGGATCACCGTCTCTAGGAATTACGCTTCATCAAGCCAAAAAACCTCAACAAATTATCTCATCTCTAAGTTTTGATTCAAATTTACAAATGGTGAGACCAACTAAAATACAATAGCTGAATAGTCAACTTCCATCACCTTCTTATAAGTTGACTATATTACACGCTCCAATTAGTATACCCACGCAAACACAAAAAGTAGGTCTCTTTCAGATGTGCTATGGAACGTATGGCGCGTTGTTGTATCTTCACATATAAACAATCTGTAATTGTGAGAAAAATATCCACCAACCCGTGCTAGGTGGTAAATACAAGCTGTCATTCGATCTACCGCGCGTCTGGATAGGGCAACGCAGGAGGTTGCATGCGATAGCGCGAGTGTATGGTCCATGGGGAGCAGGAATGTTACCAAGGCTGGGTATGCGTACAAAGGGAGATTTCTCAGTTTCAATATATGCAAATACGGGTATTGTTCCCATGGTAAAAAGTAGTACCAGTGTTTTTGTCCGAGTAAGGTACTAACTGGAACATTTGTGAACTTCCCTTTTTTTCTTTAAAAATCAAAATCTTTCTTTTCGGTATAAAAATTACTGACCATGCGAACAATGCAATCTTTTGAGCTTCAATGTATCCTTTAAATTTCTTTTTCTAACGGGTCATTCCATATAAATTCAACACTGATTTAAACTCACCATCTCAGATTTTAATGAAATTTGGTACATAGATGCCCTCGAGATAGACTAAGAAATATACCAAATTTCAGCTTCATATATCGAGCGTTATTGAAGATAGGGCTATGTAAAGTTTGGAAAAAATGCCCAAAAAAGCATGTTCAATGTATTTTAAAATTGGAATTGCAGCTCTTCTAATTGAGCTAGCGAGCTGGTTGAGGTGTCATTTTACAGCATTTTCCATGCCCTTTCCTGTGATAAACACCCATATAGGCTAATCTAAATTTTTATTATCAAAATCAAAATTTTACTTCAAATTTTTTTTTTAAAAAGTACATATTTTAAAATTTTGAAATTAATTCCATGAATAGATACTATTGTTGTAAAGCACCTAGCAAAATATGAATTTGGGATGATAATGGGTTCATTGTTTAAAAATTTAAAACTAATACTTATTTTTCAAAAATACTCTGTACGTAGGGTAATAACACAAGAATACCAACTAGGGATGATTCCATACCGGGACCAAGTATCCGGGGAGTATCTCATCGCACGGAATCTGTTTTACAATTTCTTATTTTTATACTTGGTTGGCAACACTCACAAACTGGGGTTCTTGGAAGAGGAATATGTCCGAAGTATATTTTCTCTAGTGACGAATTATGTTTATGCCACGTTTCATGGATATACATCCAGTGGTACAGAAACCGCCAGCCTCGTTGTATTTACAATTCGTTGGTAACACTGACGAAATGGGTAGGTTTGGGTACAAAGTGATATTATCAAACCCTTGCCCGAGTCACGTTCTAGCAATGAGCCAAACAGGAACATGATGGGCTCAGGGCCTTACGCGTCATGCATTGTAACATTTATTTTTACTTCTGTTGAATATACCATACACAGGGTCACAAACAGCAACAAACAGGCCCCTTATAGGGTCAGGTTGCGGGTTTGCCCGTTATTTGAAAACGGTTTCGTATTTCTCAAGGCAAGAGCTTTCAGACGATATATAGATTTTCCCCAGGTACTTGGTCCCGGCATGGAATCATCCCTAGTAAGTTTTACACTTTTGTGAAAATAAAAATGACCACTAATCTGAAGAAAGAGTACAGATGATTTCATAGTAAAACTTTTCAATAAATAATAGGACATGCTTATCACTTGAAATTTGAAAAAGCCATATTTGTTCGACATACATCACTTTCAAGGAGAACACAACTTCTTCCATCGGGAGCTATAGGATTCACATTTGTCAGAACGTCCACTACAGACATCCACAGAACAACAGCGTGGAATGATGGAAATGGCCAGGTGGATGAAGGAAAGTTATTTTTACTTCATCAAGTTCTTTATTTTTCTGTAAAACATATCCGAACCACCAATTTCCCTCATAGAAAGCGGTAGCATAGGCTGATATGTCTTCTAATCAGGGTTGGCAAAAACCATGGTTTTTATTGAAAAAAAAACAAAAAACCTGTTTTTTTGTTTAAACCCGTTTTTTTTTTTTTTTGGTTTAAACCTGTTTTTTTTATTATTATTATTATTTAATTTGCTGTCTGTATTTATACTACATATGGACAGAAATAAGTTTATTTCGCCTTGGTGTTATTATGCAACAACCGGGTTATTCAGGAAGGGGTCACATAAGCTTAAAGTGGAATCCAAACCGCTTCTCGGCTTACATCCGAGACAAATTCTCCTCCATTTGAACTCGAAACCGGGACTAATTGACCACAAATGCGATACGTCTGCCGACTCATTTACGAAGGATTCCTGATAAATATACGTTGTACTGATCTTTAGATATAATTGTCAAGAGTCATTTCAGAAAATCAAAAAGAATAACCATTGCAGAAGTGAAACCATTACATATGAAAAATTTCAAACAATTTCAAAGTACCGCAGAGTACAAAAGAACTAATTTAGTCCAAGTTAGTTCACTACGACTTTTATTAGTCCAAGTTAAAGGAAAAAAATGAAATCTTTAAGTTTTACGTCCCACGATTATGCCGGTTAGGCTAAAGGAGACGGATGAGAAATGAGTGAAATGGTGGAATGAAGAAAGTGGGAGGAAACGGGAGAACCCCGAGAAAACCCACGAGCATGACATTTGTCCACCACAAAGTCCACACGGCGCGAGCTGGGATCGAATCAGGGACCCCAAGCACCGGAGGTGAACGCTCTACCACGAAAATCATAAACCAACATGTGTTGCATGTAGTCACTAAAAAGTACGAACGCTATCTAACCGAGTTAGGTCACAGCATAGCTGCTAGGCAGACACGGTCCGGAGGAAGCAAGCACGTCAGCGAAGGTGGGTAAACGCGTAAGCGTAGAAAATGAAAATATATACTTTTGAATTCCTATAACATTTGTAATGATCTGAGACTAGTTACGCAACACCTATAAATATTGCTTCCTAAAAAAAGAGCAGACTTTAGGAAGATGAGATGCCGGTACTTACATTTTCTGGAGCGTTTCCACCTTTACTTTGTTTTGAGAGGCACTGTGGCATAAAAAATATTCTTCATAGTTATAATAGATCTCGATGAGAGGAACACAACCAGAGAAGAAAAAATCCGATTTTTGGAATTTGAAATAATCTCAATATTCGGTAATTACAGTGCTACTTGAGAAGCGATTACTTGATGTTCCAAAATTCAGATCACGAAAAAGGTTTTGAACTGTTTCATTCCTCTCGAGATCTATAATAATTATCGAAAACATGCCATAACGCTTCACTCCGACCGAAATTCGTTCCGTAAATTTTACAAAAGGTTGTGTGCCTAAACTTCAGCAGGTTACTCTCTTTATTTTACTAGATTTTATCTATATACAAAGTTATCACGAAAGGGAATCCGAATATTTAATGTAAGTTAAATCTTACGTGCCGGAGAGTAGACCCAGCGACATGGAACCTACTCAAAATTAAACTACCATAACTAAACCTAAATTAAATTAATCCAATCTAATCAAACCTGATCCACATTACACTACCTTAAGATAGCCTAACACTGAATATTCTGAACGTACTCTACAGCATAGGAAAGGGTTACCTTCCGCATGTGGCGGCACCGAAATACAAAATTTAAGGGAAAATGAACAGAATAAGACGAAATGTCAACATGAGAATAAGAAAAAAGTGAAAGATGTCATTTAGAATCTCCCCCAACTGTTTTCATGGCTCCAAAGCCGAGTACCTTCTTACTGTCTACATTGTTCAAAACAACGAGCCTTGGGGGGCTTCTAACTCTCCTTGGTGGTTGCCGCTTATTCAACTATATCTTGTGCAACACTATACACTAGAGACCTGCACGGGCCGGGCTTGGGCAGGCCGACACTGTTATTTCTTTGGGCCGGGCCGGGCTTGGGCTTGCCGGCACTGATTTCTCTTCAGGTCGGGCCGGGCTGGGGCCGATCAATTGCAATTCTTTAATAATTATTGACTTTCGTTAAAGAGTAAAGCCAAACGTTGAAGAAGCGTGTCCGTGAAAAATGTTACAACGAATGCAATAGCTATTTACAGTTTGTGTTGCTTAGCGGCTCTACTTTCACTATAGAGGATTGCAGGCATTATGCGGTAAATTGAGCTCTGATCTTGACCTTCATTGAACTCAAAATATAACAAGAAGGGTTGGGAATGTTTTGCCTGTCGCTAAACAATATTACCATTTTCACTTTATGCTAAAAATCAATTAAGTTAGATTTCTGTTACAGGGAATGGAGTTTTTGGTCTCTCGGTGACAGGTAAAGTTCTAGGAGGCAATGGTACCATTCGGGAGACAAGCGTCAGGTTGTGAACCAGAGTTTAGAAAATGTTTCTGAGGGTTAGGTCAAATTTAGTACTAAATTTTGAAAAAGATTCGGGCTCGAGCTAATTTTTTTAAAAAAATTATCGGGCCGGGGCCGGGCCAAAAACTTTTAAAATTTATCGGGCCTGGGCCGGGCTTGGGCCAAGAATTTTGAAAAACTTACCGGGCCGGGCCGGGCTCGGGCCGAAAGGTCTCTACTATACACTACGTATGTGCCAAATGAGGAGAAACTAAGATACCCAAAGTGAATGATCATTAAAGAAAGAACAAATAAGGGGTTCGAGCAGACGGTTTTACCAAATAGAAAATTTACAGGTACCGTAAAAGACGATGTGAAACATCTTTCGTGAAAGAGTGACAGTGCAAACATAAGTAATTACTGTCAGTGCACAATATATTGAAATGTATTTTGAGTGATGGTGAAAGTATTGTATGTGTAAGTGCGCTTTTCCACTATCCAGCTTTATGTGTAGACTCTATACCCCCCGTCGGTAACTCGCCTGCTCCCTACGGACGCACCCCCTCGCTACAGCTTGGGCCCTCTGCTATGTTCCTTTTCTGACTCGGTTAGGTAGCATTCGTGCTTTTTAGTGGCCACCTAGCACAAGTTAGATCGTGCTTCATATACTGTAGTTTTTATGCCATACGGCCACATTGTATTTATACTGAGCCCTCCTCAAGTCAATCTCAAATTAGCAGTGGAGCTAATGGAGTATGTTTAGCACAAGGGCTCCACAAGCACGTAAAAAACACTACAGGAGAAATGAATGAGGCAAGTACTTAGATGTAACATAACGTAACCAAATCTAACCTAATGTTAGTAGAATTAAGCGAAATTCTATTATTTTTGGAAAATTATGCGGGACCCCTGCACTAATATAACAAACTAAACTAAACCAACCTACCCTAAGCTAACCGAATGGGAACAGAAATTACCAAAAGTTTTTTTTTTTTTTTGTTTTTTTTTTTAAGAAAGGAGATGGACCCCTTCTGCTAAACATAGAGCGAGCAAATGCATGCTCTACTAAACGAAATGCAAAGCCCTAATCTAAACTGAAAATGTAAATGTGTCGAAATTTGGTAGAAACGTCTGCTCGAGTAATGCCCAAATGAGTAGTAATACATTGAAAAGAGGCTCATTTGTGTTTTATCTGGGGCCGCCATCTGCGGCAGTTTAGCCCATAAAAGTAGTTTTTATTCATGAATGATTGTTCCTTGTGTGTTCTTAGCTGTAACCTGCACAAAGCAATAGTTCCCACCCCTGTTCTTGATGTGATTAGTTTTATCCAACAGAAAACGTTTTCGAATGATCATGCTTAAGCATGTAAACCATACTATGGAACTTTATGTCCTTTCCTGCTAACTGACATGACTTACTTTTTCTATTGTTAGAGATTATCGAATCTTTGCTGCATGTTCCACCACACACAACAGTTTCCGTTGATTCGAGACATTCAACATCAGCAAAATCATCATCGCCTTCTTGTTCTCTATAATCTACACTTAATACAGGATTATCTAAATCCATTAGCATATCTCATACATTCTAAAAGTAAAATATGTCTTGTCTTGTCTTCTTCACCTTTAATGGTGATAAATATTCCCGCACCCCAATAAGAAAAATCTGAAGTTAATGTAAACAAATCATTTACTCCTTCAACACAGTGTTCGCAGATGCTCTCAGGAAATTTTCCCTCTGATGACGGAAAAATTTCCCTTTTCTTATCTTTTTCCCCAGTTTGCTGGGAGTCCAATTCCTATAACAGAAGTTATTCATAAGAATTATTTAGCTAAGAATATAACAGAGGAATTCCTAACTACATTGCTTTTTGCTTCTATTTTTTACATTTCCTTCATTGTTTTTAAACAAAATACTACATACAAATACACCCAGTAAACAACTGGTGCAAATTATGATACTTTGAACATACATACTGTCCCACAATTCATGTGTAAAATTTAATTTCATAGTACTCAGAACTATAAAAGCTAGAACTTTGAAATTTGCAGGCAGTTTAGAGGAAGGCCAGAAGATTTGTTTGATAGCAAAACGAGATCACGGGTGTTATCGTTTGCGGAGTTACAGGGTCAAAGGTCAAAGTGCGATTTTTTTCCTTATGGGATTTCAATGTTTAAATAGTAGTCTCACATGCCATTTTTTGAATATCCATCTCCGGCAGCAAAAATTGATATATCGACATCAATTCTGATCCGAAACAATGTGATAATGAGAAATATGGGCAATCGTGACCCGGTGACCTCTACCAGGTCATCTGTGACTCTTGAAGAAAAAGCTCCCTTTTCAACAGCTTATTGTACACAACTAATTCAGTTGAAGATAATGTTAAGAAAACATATGCACAAAGGATCTACCGAACATCCTTTTTACCAAAACGAAGAGGTCAGCAATATGATCAGAGGTCAAAGGTCACGTAGTTAAAATGTCATATTTGATGTGTCAGCAAATAAGAAACTGTGACATTGGAAGCAATGCTTTGAAGTGCAATAGAACACATGCATAAAGATCCTTCCAACGAGTGTGTATGGGTATAGGGAAAAGGTCCTCATAAGAGGTCAAAGGTCACGCAGTTAAAATTTCATGTTTGATGTGTTAGCAATTATGAAACTGAGACGTTTGAAAAATGATTTGAGCTACCATTGAACACATGCATAAAGAAAGGTCCTTCGGATTGGTGTGTATGGGCATAGCAAAAAGGTCAACAATGTCATAAAAGGTCAAAGGTCACGCAGTTAAAATCTCATGTTTGATGTGTTAGCAAGTATGAAACTGTGACGTTTTAAATAAGGATTTGAGCTTCCACACACATGCAGAAAGATTCTTCCAAGGGGTGCACATGACCATACTGTAAAGTCAATATTGCCTTAAGGTGAAGAAGCTAATTTTGTAATTAAGGTACTGTAGGCAATGATATGTATCTGTTTCTGTGATGTTTAAAACAATTGAATAGAAAATAGTGTGAGTTTCACCTTTTGTTAATTACTTAGCTTTGCTAAACTGCATTTAAAATGTCTTTTTCTTATTGAAACGTATAAATAGCTATTTACTAGAAAGAAATATTTGAAATATATTGTCTTACCTGTACAACAAACACTCGTCCTTGTAGACTGTAAATATTTTTAGTATATTCCAATTTATTCCACGTGACCTCCGTGATGTGCTAAACGTAAGTTCACTCTGTTTACAAGGGTCTTTGTGAAGATTTTTTCAAGTGTGTCTGGAGTTATCTGTTCAACGGCACG
This sequence comes from Thermobia domestica, assembly GCF_964235325.1. Classification (NCBI taxonomy): domain Eukaryota; kingdom Metazoa; phylum Arthropoda; class Insecta; order Zygentoma; family Lepismatidae; genus Thermobia; species Thermobia domestica. The sequence continues at coordinate 235,504,789 of NC_137460.1, forward strand.
CTGTATCGATCGTCGAAGTTCAAGTGTTGTTGAAGGAGTTTTATAAATTTCTTAAGAAAGCCCCTTAGAAAGAAGTCGCATGGTGTTAGATCAGGACTCCTAGCTGGCCACTCAACATCAGAAATCATACTTATTAAACGGTTTGCAAACCTTCCTCTTAGAATTTGTAATGTTGCAATAGTACGATGTGCTGGAGTCACATATCATTGTGTGGATCAAGATTTAAGCGATCAAGTTTAGGGAAAAGAAATTCTCGCAACATATTTTGACACGTAAGTTTATTAACGTTTCCTTTGAAGAAAAACGGCCGTTTTACACCAGTTGCTGTTAGTCCCATCCACACCATAATGCTCCTTTGATCTGCACAGCGTTCAATTCTTTCCGCCGGTGGACTGGGTCCCAAGAACCGTTCATGTGACGAAGACACTGTTCCATTTATTTTATGTACAAAACTCATCATCATGTAGCTTATGTAAAATCTTCATACTGTACGCCTTAACCTCAAGCACAAGCAATATCTTACTCAGCGAAATTTTTTTAACGTTGGGTGCAGTATTCCGGCGACGGATTGATTTTCTTGGTGAACTAAGCACAGAACGGACCACTTTGCGTTTAGTATCCTCTGTAGAGATCCTTACAGGTGGTCCTGGCTTTCGTTGTCGCTGAGGAAGATGTTCCTAGCTAAAACAGTTATTTCGAAACTGTTTGTACAGGTAAAGAATTTGGTTATTGCTTATTTTCACACCACAATGTGCAAACGCCTTTCTCTCCGTTTTTGTTACCTACTTCCTACTAAGAACTGTAGGCGGCACGTTGTTCATTTGTTAGAGTATCCATTGTGACTTACACAATTACACACATACACACTTCCAAACACGTAGGCCTATGAGTATAGGGAAAATAAGAAATACAACAGTTTTTATTTTCTTACACACTCACAAGACATACAAGATTCACGAACTCATTTAATTTTAAGCTCAATTCCACACTCTACTGTCATTCTGTCTGTGTGCAACCAGATTATCATTATAGTAACACCAAACCATCCTTGTGAACGAAACAGACTGATTATTTGACGTGAGCCCAAAACATAAACAGATTGGGCCATATGCAGAGTCCTTCTGACGTGTGATTAGTGCCATACTAAAGCGTTCGACTTACATATGCTTCCTGCAGAAGTCGGACGTTTAGCATGTTGCTAATCATTTGTCAAAACGACTCTGCACAAGGCGGATTGTGTTTATGCCTCAGTTGCGAAAGGATATAAATAAACGGTAAGAGTGTGTCTCTCCCTAGATATGGGGAAGCAATTTATTTCCAGTAGCTATTTTTATTTTCTTAATTTCCTGGGAAAGCATCAAGGAAATATTAAGGCTGCCATCTTTATTTTTCATGAGAATACGGGACATCTTTGTTCTCCCCTCAAACTTCACAACGCAATGCATTGCTTGGAAACAGTTTATTTTCAATGCATTATCCTTTTTGATATGGATACAAAGAAATAAAGAACACTGTAGTACAGCCTGTTCTCAGGATTTTTTTTTAAGAACACCTGAGTGATTTGCATTTACATGTGATATTTTCATTGGAAAATACTACCTACGAAAATTGTGCACCCACTATGCCCTAGAATGTCCTGCACACAATAGTACACATTCTATAATGACTTCCTAAAACTAAGTATTTTTGTTATTTAAAAGAAAAGATTTCCGAGAGCCCAAATAAACATTCTTAATTTTAAATTCCATACCAACTAAATTAGTTCTCAAACATTGCCGTCTCATACTTGCCAATATACGAACTATGAACTTCTTATTTCGTGACCTTTGACCTTTTATGACATTGTTGACCATTAATTATGCATGTATTTCATGGCACCCTTTCTGCATGTATTCTATGGCAGGTCAAATCATTTTTCAAACGTCACAGTTTCATACTTGCTAATACATCAAACATGAAATTTTAACTGCGTGACCTTTGACCTTTTATGACATTGTTGACCTTTTTGCTATGCCCAAACACACCAATTGGAAAGACCTTTATGCATATTTTCTATGGCAGCTCAAATCCTTATTTCCAACATCACAGTTTCATACTTGCTAATACATCAAACATGAAATTTTAACTGCGTAACCTTTGACCTTTTATGATATTGTTGACCTTTTTGCTATGCCCAAACACACCAATTGGAAAGACCTTTATGCATATTTTCTATGGCAGCTCAAATCCTTATTTCCAACATCACAGTTTCATACTTGCTAATACATCAAACATGAAATTTTAACTCCGTGACCTTTGACCTTTTATGACATTGTTGACCTTTTTGCTATGCCCAAACACACCAATTGGAAAGACCTTTATGCATATTTTCTATGGCAGCTCAAATCCTTATTTCCAACATCACAGTTTCATACTTGCTAATACATCAAACATGAAATTTTAACTCCGTGACCTTTGACCTTTAAGAACATTCTTGAACTTTTTCCTGTGCCCATACACATCCGTTGGAAGGACCTTTCTGCATGTGTTCTGTGCCAAGTCAAATCATTTTTCAACCGTCGCCGTTCCATATTTTCTAACACATCAAACATGATATTTTAACTATGTGACCTTTGAACTTTTATGACATTGTTGACCTTTTTCCTATTTCCATACACACCAATTCGAAGGACCTGTGTCCTGTGCAGCATGCATGTGTCCATTGGCAGCTCAAATCATTCTAACGTCACAGTTTCATACTTGCTAACACATCAAACATGACATTTTAACTGCGTGACCTTTGATCTTTTATGACATTGTTGACCTTTTTGCTATGCCCATACCAATCCGAAGGACCTTTCTTTATGCATGTGCTCAATGGTAGCTCAAATCATTTTTCCAACGTCTCAGTTTCATAATTGCTAACACATCAAACATGAAATTTTAACTGCGTGACCTTTGACCTCTTATGAGGACCTTTTCCCTATACCCATACACACTCGTTGGAAGGATCTTTATGCATGTGTTCTATTGCACTTCAAAGCATTGCTTCCAATGTCACAGTTTCTTATTTGCTAACACATCAAATATGACATTTTAACTACTTGATCTTTGACCTCTAATGATATTGCTGACCTCTTCGTTTTGGTAAAAAGGATGTTCGGTAGATCCTTTGTGCATATGTTTTCTTAACATTACCTTCAACTGAATTAGTTGTGTACAATAAGCTGTTGAAAAGGGAGCTTTTTCTTCAAGAGTCACAGATGACCTGGTAGAGGTCACCGGGTCACGATTGCCCATATTTCTCATTATCACATTGTTTCGGATCAGAATTTATGTCGATATATCAATTTTTGCTGCCGGAGATGGATATTCAAAAAATGGCATGTGAGACTACTATTTAACATTGAAATCCCATAAGGAAAAAAATCGCACTTTGACCTTTGACCCTGTAACTCCGCAAACGATAACACCCGTGATCTCGTTTTGCTATCAAACAAATCTTCTGGCCTTCCTCTAAACTGCCTGCAAATTTCACAGTTCTAGCTTTTATAGTTCTGAGTACAATTAAATTAAAGTTTACACACGAATTATGGGACAGTCTGTATTAGTGTAGAGCGTTGCCGACAACACACTGGACATTGTTGATAAAAAGACCGATAAATGCTATTCACTAACTCATTGACCATGGACTGGACTGCAAGACATGAAAATATTTCTTCTTACTAATGTGGCTGCCAAAGAGAAATGCTGTTATTCTATATAATTTGATTTTCTAATGTGATCTGACAAACAAACAAACAAAAACAAACTTCTATTGCGATAAAGAAAACATTTTGCTTCAGCGGGAATGGAGCTGAAGAATAATCGATCCTCAGTTCTTATTTATCATCGCAAGAAGACACTGCTTAGATTGAAAATTAAATCTTTAAGTTTTACGTCCCACGGTTATGCCGGTTAGGATAAAGGAGGCGGTGATGATGACAGATGAATGAAATGGTGGAATGAAGAAAGTGGAAACGGGAGAATACGGGACATCTTTGTTCTCCCCTCAAACTTCACAACACAATGCATTGCTTAGAAACAGTTTATTTTCAATGCATTATCCGAAAGCCCACGAGCACGGTGTTTGTCCACCACAAAGTCCACACGGCGCGAGCTAGGATCGAACCAGGGACCCCGAGTACCGGAGGTGAGAGCTCTACCACTGAGCCACCGCGCCCCCACTGCTTAGATTGAGAATGATACATTGAGTGATTCGCCCGAGAGAAACAAAGCACATTAAATCGAATTTGTTCCGTTTTTATTGTGTTCATTTTATTTTTCGTACAATGCATGAAAAAACATTTTTCATATGGTGTCCATGAATACTGTTTTAACTTATTAGAAAACCAGAATCTGCCGGTGAAGTGATATGGGATAGTGTGTGATATTTTATTTTTAAACCATCAACAGCAGCAAGGGGTAGACGATACTTCTATATTTGATAGTGCTTTCCAAAGAGGATGCAGTATTTCAGTTAGAGATAGTGAGCTTTTACATTTTAATCATAATCAACATATAAGTACAAATTAGACATAATTGCAGCATAGAAACTTTAAGTGGTATTAAAGGAGTTCAAGTCAGGCCCGGATCTTCAATCCTGCGAGGCGCCAGGTGAAGAGGGTGCCTAACTAGAAAATGAATTTCATGTTTTAAATGTAAATATTCATTAGAGGAAATGTGTGATGAAAACATTTCCAAATAGCTTCAAATAAATATTGTACAGACTTAGATAAAGTAAATCAAAAGGACAATAAAGTCGAACATTTAAAATTGAAATGGACTCGCACATCAATTGGGGCAATTAGAACACACGTCCCCCTTCCCATTTAGGTGTAATAAGGACAGAAAACAACGTGCCCTGCGAGGCTCTAACCCGCCTTCATTCACTAACGCTCGCTCGGCAATACTATATGAATTAAAGGGAACCGGTCAAAACCCCCACACTCAAGAAATGTCAAAACGCCCACACAAACGGTCATAACCCCCACACAAATGGACAAATCTCCCAAACGCACGAACGGTCAAAACCCCCACAGCCAAAACCCCCACACTCAAGAAATGTCAAAACGCCCACACGATCGGTCATAACCCCCACACAAATGGACAAATCTCCCAAATACACGAACGGTCATAACCCCCACAGCCAAAACCCCCACACTGGTAGTCGGTCATAACCTCCAACGGTCATAACCCACACAAATGGACAAAACAGCCACACATAGCAAAGGTCACAATCCCCACATAAATGGACAAAACCCCCACACAAATGGACAAAACTCCCACATGCAGAAATAGTCACAACTGCCACACAAATTGACAAAGCCCCCATACTCATGAATTGCCCTTGTACTTTTTAATAACATTTTTTATTCCACTTAAACTGATGATGCAACTATTCTTCTTGGGCGTCATAAAGAGCTGCAACAAAGACGTGAAATGACGATCATTTCAGAGTGTGGGGGATTTGTCCGATTTTGTGGGAGTTTTGTCCATTTATGTGGGGATTATGACCGTTGCTATGTGTGGCTGTTTTGTCCATTTGTGTGGGGGCTATGACCGATTGTGTGGGCGTTTTGACATTTCTTGAGTGTGGGGGTTTTGACCGTTCGTGCGTTTGGGAGATTTGTCCATTTGTGTGGGGGTTATGACCGATCGTGTGGGCGTTTTGACATTTCTTGAGTGTGGGGGTTTTGACCGTTCGTGCGTTTGGGAGATTTGTCCATTTCTGTGGGGGTTATGACCGTTTGTGTGGGTGTTTTGACATTTCTTGAGTGTGGGGGTTTTGACCTAGACCCGAATTAAATATTAAACTTTGGTACAGAAATGAACCAACCTATAGAGCGTCTCACCCTTAGATTGCAGTATAGGAGTAAATGGCAATGCTTTTCCTTATGCCCATTGTTGCCAAACTTAGCCTGAATTTTAGAAATAGTTTTATTTACTAGATATGGATAGATTTTTGTAGAACATTATATTCTCTATCAAATAATGGTTTTTCTCATATCAAGAAGAATTTTCAAGTATTGAAATAAATTGAAATAGTGAAATCTTGTTAATGACAAATTCTAACGTCACGTTAAACATATCACGTCATAAGTTCGGAACTATAAGAGATAGAACGTTGAAACTTATACAGCTATTAACAACATATATGATGCCAATGTTGGAACAGTTGGCATTCAAAAAAGCTTCTTGAATTTTAAAATAAAAAATAAAATGTAAGAGAAAGTGCATATACTATTTGAATGCAATATCTAAAAAGTTGACTAGTGATAAACTTTTTTTTTATTTTTGAGGTTAGTGTTAAGGTGTTAACAACTTTTAAATAAATTTAATCCTAAATAATATTTAATCCCATTTTAGGTTAAGTTCTCTAATTCACACAACTGTTAGGTCAAGTTCCCGCTAATTTATTATCTCCTGAGATAGTTTTCAAACATATCTCTCATAGCATACGAGCGCCCAAGCCTGCATATGTTTCTTGACTTCAGCTATTTATTGTCACTTTTACACAAGAACAATTACAGATCTTACGAACTCCTTACTTCACTTCTATCAATCATTTCTCATTTCTGCTAATTTTCTTTTATCTAATTCCTCTCTACATCTAACTTCCTTCAAGTTCCATTTACTACTCATCAATTAACTAAACTTCAATCTGTCTAAACTCTTGTTCTTGTTCTTGTAACCTCATATAGAAGTTATACATAGGAGGAGATGCAGCACCGTAGTAGTTAAGTCCGCTATGGCCCTGGAATTGCTGAAAAAATTTTAAAATGATAAATCTCTACTAAAGTCATTGCTTAATGTACATTTTTAACTCGTTGCGTCCAGTAAAAACCTTGAAGAAGATACATGTTGCGTGCACTGAAGACCAGACCTCAAGAGAATAGTTGAACTTAGATAACTATGTTAGTAATGATCTTGAAAATTATCCTAGTGGGAAGATGAAAAATTTCAAATGGATTTCGGACAGTTCTCTGGTGATGAGAGTGATGTATAACAGGACATATATATCATGAAGATTGTCAAGCAATATCATGTTTCCACTGAGGATTGAGCCAGTTTATTATTATCATTATCACCACCACTACTACCACTATTATTATTATTATTCACTACTGTTCTTGCCTTTTGTATTTTGATAAGCTTTAAAAGTCAAATTGAAAAAAAAATCACAGGTGAAGTCGATAGTAGAACTTTCGCCAGATACATTATCAAATGCCTTGAAGTTATTCCTTTTTTTATTATTTATTTAATTTTTTTTTTCATATTTTTAAGTTACCCATATAAAAATGAAGAATATATTTGCATCAGGTTTAGTAGTTTTAGAGCGGGATACCATTTATCTGTAAAAATTCAATCAATAATTGGATGAGAGTCCAAGAGGTCGTAGCTAAAATTTGTTCAACAGAAAAAGGTCCATAACCAAGTGCTCTGTGAAGTTTATTGATCATATAAGATCTGCCCTTAGTAAATTGTTCACAAACAAAAATTAAATGATTCAAAGATCCAATATCACGCTGACACCAACATAAAGGTGTAGTCAATTTATGTATTTGATATAATTTATAAGGCGTTAAGGCGGTGTCAAAAGGAAGGCGATATAATAGAATTACTCTGTATCTAGACCAATTATGTATAGTAAGCCATGGTTTGGGCTGAGAGATAGACATGATTTGCCAATAATGTCGCCCTGGTCCAAGCCTATTTTCAGATTTCCAAGCATGTAACATCTGGACTTGATTTCGTTTGATGATAGGAATAAAGTTTAAGTGACTAACTTTAATAAAAGCTGATTGACCATCATTACATGCAAACTTTGCAGCTAGGTCTGTATCATCATGGAATTTTATATTAGAATGTGATTTCGTGTGTAAAAAATGTATAATATATCCTTGTTCTTGAAGTTGATAGTATAAAAATTTTATATTTAAAAGAAGCCAAGTTGTTTTCACATTCCAATGGGTGTGTCTTAAAGCGTTAAGAACACTGAGAGCATCAGAGCAGATACAGGCATCAGAAAGTTGTAACTTTTTTATTAATAAAATAGCTTGCCGAATGGCAAAAGTCTCATCTTCAAAAATGGTAAAATATTGAGGAAGTTTGAATTTTTTGATAATATGAAGAGTAGGAACAACAACTGCTGCACCGACATTTTGATGAATGTATTTAGATGCATCTGTAAAAACAAGTGTACAATTTGAAGATAGCTGATCCACACAAGAGTGCCAAATGTAATTATTGATATTTGGTAAATGTCCTGAAGTCGAAGAAGAGACGTAGTGGGGAAGAATTGTCTTTATTTGTACCAAACTCGTTGTATAGTGAAATATGTAGCACGGCAGTGATGGAGATTGTAGGATCATTCCTTCATACATGTGAACTTTAAAAAACGCTTTGACTATCCATGGTGATTTATTTCTATACGGCACCTTCTGATGTCTATTTTCCAATATGTTTAATCTGATGAAGCTGTGCTATAAGAGGATTATTCCTTTTCGCCATTCGTGACAAAAGAAAAGTTTCTGCTAATTTGGAAATTTGTAAGTCAATAGGAATCATACCAGTTTCCTCAAAGAGAGCATTTTTCGGGCAGAAGGTAGGCTGAGAAAGGATGATCTTAAGTGCATCATATAAAAGTTTGTTTATTCGCTGGTAAAAATAGTTCATCTTCTCCTCATAAAATATGCTTCCATAAAGAGTTTTTGCCATCATACAATGTGTAATAATTTTGTATAGACAAGTTGGATTGAGTCCCCAACGTTTTGCACTTAAGCTTTTGAGAATAATGTTGTATGAATCCAATGCGGTTGATAACAGAGCTAAGTGAGGTTTCCAAGTCATTTTTGTGTCCAAATAAAGCCCAAGGTATTTGAAGTGTCAAACATAGCGTAACGTACGATTTTCGATATGAATGGTAGGGCGTGTATAACAACGTCTTCGCGTGAAGACGGAATATACAGTTTTCTCCCAGTTGCTGTCGATACCATTGTTTATAGACCAACGTAATAGTTTCTGTAAGATTTGTTCAATAAGAATTGTCCCTCGGTGAAAATCATCCGTAGTCAGTATGAATATAATGTCATCAGCATACAAATACAGTTTTACTTCATGGTTAAGTTCTGTTATGAGGTCCAATATATAGAGATTGAATAGAGTAGGACTTAACTTACTACCCTAGAGTAAGCCAACCGATGTAGTTCTAGGTTTATTGTAATGTTTGTTAAGTTTGATAAAAATCTTTCTGTTGATAAGTAAGTTATGAATGATTCTAATAAATTTGGAAGGTATCTGTAACAGATATAGCTTTTGAATGAGAAGATCTAAGATAATTGAGTCATATGCTTTTCTCAAGTCAACGCTAACTGCAATAACAAATTGTCTTTCAAGATAAGCCTGATAAATGTCAAGAATAAGAGGCCCAAGTGCGTCGTATGTTGAGGTGGCTTTTCGAAAGCCGGTGATAGTAGGAGGAAAAATTTGATTATGTTCCAAAAACAACTGTAATCTGGATAAAAGTAAGTCTTCAAATATCTTGAGAGAGCAAGGAAGTAACGCTATTCGTCTATAGTTGTCCGCTTTGCCAATATGTTGTTTGGAAGAACTTTTTTCCATTGAGATGGAATATGGGCAGTGTCCCAAATTTTATTATATATTTGTAAACACTTGAATCAGTAAACACTTGAATCAGGATAGTAATTCAGTTAGCAATAACATTAATCACAAAAATGCAGTTGGTACTCAAACAAAACTAACTGTTTCTTCAGGAGATCAATATCTATGGAAGGGGAAAAAGCAGACCAATATCTGTTAATAATAAAACTTCTCACTCCTGGTGATAAAAAGTTATTTGTTTTTGTAATTGATTCACTTACAGTTCGCACGTGGTCCCTAATGTTGTTTCGAATGCTGACAATTTGGACACTATAAATGTATGTTTCGTTTGTAATTCCACTTCCTTATTTACTTTGAATCAAGGTTCGTATATACACTACAGGTTGCGCCAGCCCAATCGTTGGATGTGTGACGTCACCGGGTAAGCAGACGCGAGTATTTTCTTGCAGCAAAATTCCCGTCCAAAGCCACAAAATTTCCCGCTAACCTAAATAGATATAGTTTACATCTAGTAGTTAACAATTTTAAAAAATACCGCTTTAAACAGACTATGATGTACAATGGAATTCATTCTCGTAGTATAAAAAGGTATTATTTATAGTTATGCATGATAAGGTAATTTTTTTTTTTTTTTTTTTTAATACTGTGTACACCTTTTTGTAACGAACACTATGTCGTTCTTTATGGTTTGGAAGGGAATGTTATGTGTATCACTTTTCAGTGTGTATATCACTTGTCTTCTTTCTTCTTTTAGGAATTGCAGTTTAATTTAAGGTGCAGATATCTGTCCCTGTCGTCTGTCACCAATTATCTAAACGATATCAATCAATGAAAATGATCATAATTTAAACATAAATAAATGATTTAAAACAATAAACATTTCTGCTTTTCGAATATTTTTACTAGTTTTGAAGATATTATAGAAAAACTAAAATTAGCGGTAGTTGAATTTCGCTGAAGTGAAGACCCTTAAAGAAAGTCCTCGTAAAGTGAATCTGCACTCATGAATGCAACTCCTACCCTGAGAAACAATTTTTAAGGCATTAAATTAATTTCGTGAAGAAATAACTACATATAATAAGATAGCACATGATCGTTCCATACACATCATATACAGGCATATTGTCAATCTGTACGCAATAATCTGAGCATGCGCCAAAGTAATAACATGCCAGAACGTCTTAAGAAATCTTTTAAATCAAGAAAAGTGAAAAAAATGTTTGCTTTTCTTTAAAAAAAAATCACGGAATATTCTCAATCTACGCCAATTTTGGGAAGTCGCCTGTAGTACTTAGCACTAATATTCTTTAATTTTATAGTTATACAAAACAGATTACTGCTAGTATGCATCAAAATAATGCCAATTGCTTTCCGTGTCCACATACTCAATTTTAGTGCCACCGCATAGCGATTTTCGTTTGTTTTATTTGATATAATGTTGGATAGAAATAGAACAAGTTCTAATTTAGAGCAGTTGTGTCAAATGTTGTAACCAACCAAAAGTTGCATACAACTTGGTATCATAAATGTTCAAATTCCACTTTGATGAAATATTTGATACAATATATGATGGAATATTTGTTTGTCTACAGCGTATTTAAAAAAATTGAGAATGTCTCCATTTCCCGTTTCCAGCCTATTTTAAAGAAAAATTCCCGCATTCCCGCCAGTGCTCAGAATTTCACATTTTACGGGAAATTTCCCGCAAACTGGCATGGCTGTGCTTACCACATGACGTCACACGTGTTCGGCATAGTTCGTAATCTCAGTTTGTGGCGCCCCCCTGCTTTGAATACGCAGATGACGATGAGAAAAATACTAACAAATACATTCATGAGCTCACAAAACAGAATGAAAAGGCTCGTTGTTATTTTCCCCGATGTTTCTTTAGGAAGCATGAAAGAAACAAAATGAATTTTCGGAGGGTTTCATAATTCTGTTTAGTTTCGTTTTCTCGTCCAACGATCTGTACCTTGTTGGCTGTCACTATACGTGATTTAAAGTCACAACTTGTGCGTTTATTTAGAACAGATATAATAGGGTTTCTTTTCATTCTTCTTCTGTTTCCAGACTGACATTGTGTGTCTGAGGTGTCAGAAGTGAGTATACAAGCTAGGGAGGTTCAGTGTCTATTCACCATTACATTTTGTCATAATAATAATAATAATAATAATCATCATCATAGGTGTTCTGCCATTTTTGGCAGGTCACTTGCTGCCACTGAGAAGCATCCATGATCCACGGTCTTAAGTTAACCTCTTCGTCTTCACATGTGATTCTTCTATTTTGATATCGTCCAGTAGTTGTAGTTTACTTTGTCCCCTCCCTCTTTTACCTGTCACCATAGTTATTCTTAAACAATGTCCCAATCAGTTTCTCCTCCTTTTCTTAATTATACCTAAAATTGTTCTTTCCACCATTTCTAATACTCTCATTCGTTTTTCTTTCGACCCAGCTAATTCTCTCCATTCTTCTCCACACTCACATTCCGAAAGCTTCCAGTCGTTTTAAACCATTTTTTGAATAATGACCATGTTTCTGACCCTTACAATACATTACTTCACACAAAACATTTTATGAGTCTTTTTCTCAACTCTTTATTCAAGGTCGCACAAAACAGACTTTCTTTCCTCCTAAAGACTTCTTTCGCTATTCCAATCCTTGCTTTTATTTCACGTTTACATTTCGGGTTTATTCCATACATGTTCTTCGGGTTTTCAACTACAGACTGATTACATGGAAGGAATTTCACCTTTAAGCGGAAGCAGCGGAAGTGATTAAAAGCTATTTAGTATGCGTTCTTTTCTTCTTTTTTAAATTTTAAATTTGCAAATATTTCGTTAATATTCACAAATGCATTTATAATTTCTATTATAGTGCGATGTCCCATTTAGACCTCCTGGTATTTGTTAAATATCATACTGTTGTTCAGTGGGGAAAATCAGATCTAAACCATCGGAAGTGGGGAGCAGCCGCCTTCACAGTACACTTTACAATGTAAATTTTGTTTGACAAACGAAATTAGTTTTGCAGATATTTTGCGTACACAGACATGTGAGCGTTTTCGTACGTCATATTTTCTCCTCACATATTACGATCACCCCTACTCCAACACTCTTTTATCCAAGTTCAGTAGCAGTATCTTACCCATTGCTATTTCTTAGCTTGCCGCACAATCGGTACAGGAAATTTCTGTGTGAAACAGTTTAGCCTGCCATTTATTTCAATCATATGTTTTCTATTCGTTTCATATATTCTCTCGATTTCGTATTGCTCCCATTAAAATTTTATTGCAACGATTTATATACCATCATAAAAGGAAACCCCTTACTTAACACACAATTATTAGACTGTTTCGTACCCTCCAATTCGACGTTCCAAATGAATTTGCGCAAATGGAATGGCAAAAGCGATGAAAATATATGAATTTGAGAAAGGCTTTATTTACAGTCAGGCACTCTTTCAGTCTTTCTTGTTCTTTCTTCAGAAGAAAACATACGGCGGAAGAAATGTGGCAATAGCGCGCTCCATTTACTCTGTACTGCAATCTAAGAGTGAAACGCGCTATAGCTACTAACCTATATGGGGGAGGATCTGTGTTCTAGAACCTTCCCATCAATTGGCGCCAATGTCACACTTACAAGTGATGCTAGTTTGATGAAAATTTCCCGCGGCGCAGGGATATTAACGAAAGATATTTTTAAAAAAATTACAAATATGATATAAAATTTAGAAAAATTCAGTTATATAAAACACCACGACAGTACGACAAAATACAGTGGTATTCCTTCCACAATCCCACCACATTCACAAAATACAAATAGATATGAACAGAGTCTTCACTTCCTTATTAGAGAATATCATCGTCAAATATGTCTTTGAAATGGAAAGGTTCAACAAAAAAGAAAGTCAACTGCGGTTGTTTATGGATTAGGTGGCACTATCACAATAGAAAGAAATGTCTTCAAGAGTCCATCGGTTCAATGACCACAGTTAAGGTCAGGGGTAAAAGTGAATCTGAAAAGGTAGGGGGACGGTGGGTAGCGGCATGACGTCACGCCGTCCCCCTACCTGTCTTTGTATTTTTTTAGGAAATGGGGGGACGCCGTACACATTGTAACCGGCCAGTTATAAACTTTTTATTTCCGTTGTACTTTTGTTTCAAATTTAACTTTAATTTTAATGATGATGAACAAAACAAAGAAAAGATTCCTTTACATAATTTCAGACCAAAAATCTATTATAAAATGTTAAGAATTGTTATGTAATTTACCTGCGAATTCGTTTTGTATGCTGAAGACAGTTTGACTCTCATAATGAACTTCCTCATTATGTAAATCTTGCGTTGACAGATTTCTTCGTCTAAACCAAATTCCGACTTGTGCATGAACCCGATTTTCTGGGTCATGGCGTGGTTCTACGTCACTCTGGGTAACTACCTCAGCAAAAGAAATACTATATAACTTCACGATATTTCCGGGATAGGGAAGTGTGACCAGACATTATATCGTTGACTGTCTCGATGTAACTGGAAAATTGGAAACATATTTTGTCTTCAGACTCCGAACATCATAGTCTACATCAGATAAAGTTTGGAAAAGATACTGTTTTGTCAAATAACATACTTCTCTCTGGATCCCGACCAAATTAAGGACTTGTGCTGAGATTGGACCTCGAGTGACTGTCGTGTGACAATATCTTCAACAAGAAACTCAGGTATGTGCTTAAGAACTCTGTCAACTGCCAAAAATGTCTCTACGCATAAACCGATTCACAAACACCACAACTAAACTGAAAGCATTAAAATCTATCACACATTTGAGGCTTGTATCTTTTATTCACGCCTAGAATTTCCAAGTTTAATTAATGTTGAATAACTCTTCTAACAGGAGTATAGGAGGGAGTTGGTTGTTTAAGATACAAAACCTCTTGCAATGTACCCCAATTAGGATATTTTTTTAAGGCAGGAGATGGCACACCCTGCGTTCTCCCTTACTTTTACCCCTGGTTAAGGGTTGAGAAAGGTCAGCGTAAGTGAAATGCACATTATCCAAGTTCAAGCCACTAGGCTGTTGTGTCCATCGATCCAGGGAGAGAGTGGGGGCGAATACTTAAAAAAAAAAAGGCAAAAAAGACGGGCGGCACAAATGAATTTATCATTTCTTAGGAGAATTTTAATTAAAATTCCTAATATCAGTGGCTCACAATCGCTGCCACTGCTTAAATCTCACTTTGTTAATGTCTATTAGTCCAGTTATCATTCGTCAACATTTTAGTTTCTATCTTTTTTTTAATAATAATAATAATAATAATTCGTAATGATGTATGTTTCACTTTTGAGTAGTACTTTGTATTTCATGTAACAATAATGGTCAACGATCAAGAAAAAAACGTGAGCATTTTATCAGAAAAGAAAGATACAAAACTTAAAAGAAGATGAAAGACAGCGAAGGCTCTAGAAAGTTTCTTTCAACTTGTGGACAAAATTTCGAAAATGATCATACAAATGTTGAGGTGGGGAAGTTGTCAATACCAGTCACAGTTAACGAAGAATTTACAAATCGACAAACTTATTGTAACTGTAATCGAGAGGTCATTAGGATTATAAATAATATTTTTTTTCAGAACTCTCACTGTTAATCACAGCTGCATACACATAGTCGTAAGTTCTGTCCTTTATTCAAATAGGCGAATCGAAACCAAATTTTGTAACACACTAAATCATTTATAGCTACGTGTACTTTAGTACCAAAGGAACGTAAAAAACACTAGTCTATTCAAAATGTCCTCCATTAGCCTTCACACACATCTTCAATCGTTGAGGCCACTCGACCTTGGCTGCAAGCACATCTTGGGGGTATGGAAGCGGCTGCTTTTACTAAATAGGCCTTAAGCGACTCAATATTGCGGTGAGATTTCTTGCAGGTCTTCTCTAAGTAGTCCCACAGGCGGTAGTCCAACGGGTTGAGACACAGGCTTCCAGAAGGTCAATCCTCAGTGGCTATGATATTGGGAATATTGGCTAACCAGTGCTGATTCATCTTGGCTTTATGTGCCGGTGCAGAGTATTGCTGGAATCTCTATTCTGAAACAGAAAAAAAGAATATAATTGAATGGTTTCACTACCTTCTCCAATTCATCGTTCTGGTAATTTGCTGCATTGGTCTTGACTCCCTGTCCGCAAGTGCAGCTGGGTGACACCGTCGTAAGACACGCCCCACCAAACCATACGGGAGCTGGCTGGTAGCCTCTTTGGACCCTAGGAATTTGTTCGGCAGTTTCCCGAGAATTGTGGGCATAAATTCTGTAATTTTGCCGGTTCAAGTTTTCTTGTGCGATGAATATTTCTTTCACGGTGAACAGGATTGGCCTGTTTCCCGTTCGCGTACCGCTGGAGTAACTTCTTGGCTCTTACGGCTCGTAACTTTAAAGCTGGTGTCAACAGCTGTAGTTCTTCTGTAAGCCCCAACTTTAAGGTCCTGTTTGATGATGTGGGACATCGTTCTCTTCGGTATATCCATCTTCCGTGTCATGATTTTCTGTTTTCGAAGAATTCGCGCAGCTATTGCTTTCGCAGCTGCTGATGTCCTTAAAGTGCGCGGGCTTCCATTTCTTGCTCTTGTTATCGACCGAGGAGGTCTTGTTGAACCTTTTGATGCCTGTTACACAAATATTTGCATAATTTGCAAAGGTTTTAGAAGACTGAAAATCTCTACTGGCGACTTGTTGCACTTATGCAACGCGATCACATCGATACGATTCTCTTTGATGACCCATTCCATGTTAACTGGACGAGTGAACGACACAACTGTCGCATCTCTCCATTTTAGGGAATATAGTACTGTATGGTATTGATCAAGAAAAAAAAATCAAAATTTTTGGGATTAGCATCCTTGAATTTTCTCTCTCTCTCTCTCTCTCTCTCTCTCTCTCTCTCTCTCTATATATATATATATATATATATATATATATATATATATATATATATATATATATATACAGTAGGAAGTCGAAAATCCAACTAATTGGGACTATAAGTGGTTCGGATTTTCAAATTGTTGGGATTTTCGAAAATGGCCAAGAAAATGCCATTTAGGCTTAAATACTGTACTTAAGCCTGTTAGTGCTCTTTTATCGATACAGTGGTTATACAATACATACACTAATTACAATACCGTATGTAAAGCTACTTACATTTAATGATTCTGAAGAGCCTGCTCGTACACTAAATTATACTGTTCTTGTAACTCACACTTAAAACAACTTGTACAGGCCTAAGGGAACATAAAAATAAAAGTATATATAATTAACAATTGCATATGAATGAACTTTTGTAAAAACACTGACTTCCCACAACGTTAATGGACAACCCTATTATTTGTTTATCGCTAGCGCTGACAAAATGTAAAAAGCTTCCAGGGACCACGTTCGGATTTTTGACGTTCAGATTATCGACATCCTACTGCATTTTATTTTTCATAAAGAAATTCAGAAGGCAGACTCTGACTTCAGAAGGCAGACATTTCCAAATGGAGAATATAATATTAATCAGTAAATCAATGTTTCAAATAACACAAAATACCTCGAATCGTATTAATATTAAAAATTTTAATATTTTGCTGAAAAGTGCACATGAGAAATGACGCCCAAGCTGCCATCTCGGCCCAGGATTTTTTTTTTTTAAGTCAAAACAAACCAGTTGAGAATTAAGTTTCGCCTCGAATAACAGAACAGACTTATAATATCAAAATTTACCTTTGGAACTAGGACTTTTGTACACATTTCGCATAACAGAAAATTATGAAATGTCTTGTTTGAAGATGTTCTATTACATCGAGGAACACTCTGTATACGTATACAAACGAAAAATAAACGGTATACTCTCCTACAAGTTGAAAATAAATAAATAATTATCTTTGACCCAAATTTTGTATTTGGATATAAATAAATAAAATTGTGGCTCCATTCACACAGTACATTCCTACACGCACTCCTTTATATACACATACAGTAATAAGCAAATGAACTTCATCACTCATTCACTACTACTGTCATCGCTCTCACGTTTTCTTTTGTTGCTCGTTGATTCTATACACGATTTTAATACTGTCAATAAATCTGCTCGCTGTTTGTTCTGCACTTCTAATAAACTGAGCAATCTATTTTCAAACATATCCGTTTTTTCACTCTCTTTTTGCAGGAATTCTATTAGAGCACCAAGTTCACTGTTAGAACGAGACTGTGAGTTACTATTAGGAACTGCACTAGACGATGCACCTTGAGATGATTCAGATTCGTCCCCCTTATCTAACACTGTCGATGATGAGTTCGCTTTTCGTTTCACTGATAAAATTTCATCCATTTCTTCGTAGTATCTTGGTGGTTTTCTTCGTTTATCGCCAAATGATCCTTTCTGTTTATACTTTAAATACGTGTATTCAAGGTTTCTCCACTTTTGATGGCATTTCGCGGCAGCTTCCCTTTTGCTTGAACTTGGCACAGGGTAACCTTCCTTTGCCAATTCCTGTGCAATAATTTCCCATACCTTCACTCTCTGCACAGCTTTATTAGTCAGTAATTCTTGAAACTTGTCTCTTTTAACAATGTCTATAAATAGCTTCGTCACATCTTTCCCATCTTTTATTTCTCGTTGCCAAAACTTATCTACTAGCAAAACTTCGAATTCTTCAGTACTTGCTGTTTCTGTAAAAATTAAAAAAAAAAAAAAGTCAACATCTTTGACTAGGAATAAGACACTTATCACTTTTATAATATAACCTAGTTAAATATTTCATTGGTAAACTCCAAAATACATGTACAAATTTTTAAATTACTAAGTGTTCAGAAATGCCACTGATATATACTGCTTCATACAATCGGACGCATAAGAACTAACTTCTTGCTCACATTTTTCGAAGGCTGAAAGATGGAATCTGAAAAGAAGAGTTAATGTCAACTTCGAGTGCTTTTTTTGGATCAAAAGATCCAATAAATTTCAGGCAAGAATTCCGGAGAACTATATACAGTGTAGCCAAACCCAAACTATCACTTAATTCAATATGATGTGCTTATTCCGTAAAAAAATACGAAATTCGATTTAGGAGCCCCTGATCCAAAAACAATCGAAGTATAAAGCAGTTCTCCCAAGGGAGAGAAAAGTTTTACAATTTCCAAGTTCCCCACCGACCTATGGTTGAGGTGAACAAGAAGATGATAAAAAAAAACTAATTATTGGCCAAGATCGCAATCTTTTGATCCATTTCTGGGATCATTCCTAAAATACTTGTTTATTTTTGTATTTTATAGATCATTACATAACAAAAATAAAAATTAGCTTACCCAGAAAGACAGATTATTATGATTATTCGTGTTATTAAACACAGCACTCATTTATGGTCCAACAGGAAGAACAGCGCTCTAAATATTTTATGTCCAACATCCATATCTCCAACTTGAAACTTTTTTTCAAGAAGCTCTGCTTACCACAATTTTTGAAGCGCGGATAAAATTTACCTTTTTCTTTTAAAAAGAATCCGCAGAAATAAAGATTTACAAGTTTAGCAGCAAATTTATAATTAAGAAACTTGACAGAGAGCAACGAAATGCTCTGGAAAAGTTGTTGCTTTTTCCAGATACGAGGTAGGATATATTTATTTCTAAGTTATTTGATTCTTTGACTTCCCATGGATCGAAAATCTGTCATCCGCTTTCCCCTTACGGAAATATTTCTTTTATAATTAATATTTACAAACTTAGTTTGTGTTCATCGTTGCAGTTGCAGCTTATATAATTTGGGCTACTTGCGCTAAAGGAAATTCCCCTACCTTATTGTAATAAATCTCTCTAAACATTAAACACCAACAGATTTTATCTTTCCTTCACCTTTCCGTAGTCTTAAATTACCATGTCTTTATCAATATCATCAAACATCAGAAGCTAATAGTACAGAACATACCGAAATACTATATTACCTCTGTTAGTGCTAAAACATAAGACTGGAAATGAAATGAAATGACATCTTTAAGTTTTACGTCCAACGGATATGTCGACTACGCTAAAGCAGACGGTGATGTTGAGAAATGAATCAAACGGTGAAATGAAGAAAGTGTGAGGAAACAAAAGAACCCCAAGGAAAACCACGCACACGGTGTTTGTCCACCACAAAGTTCACTTGGTGCGTACTGGGATCGAACCAAGGAAGCCATGCACCAGAGGTGAACGATCTACCACAGCCACCGCGGCCAAAAACAGACTGGAAACACCAACTAGAAATATTTATTTTTGTTAACAACGCTATTTATAATGATTCCCAATCTATTTAAATTTCCTTCGTTTGTGTTAAGATCTGGAGCTTTAAGGCATATAAAAAGGGATTTAATCTGACACGCTAACTTATACCAAATGTAAATATCTTTACATGGTTTTGCTGAAATAATATTTGATTAAACCAGATATGGATAAATTTTCTGCCTTAGAACCTCTAATGTGCTCTTTAATACTAGTTCCTACGTTAAGTTCCATGGCTATAATATACCTTTTGTTACATTCACATTGTTCATAAAGGTCATGGTAATTTATCTAATTAACGATATAATAACGTTAAAGTTTTCTTAATGTTAATTTGGATGTTCGAAACACGATTTTCTTTAGTAAGTCTGGAATCCACGCGAACACGGGAATCGCCCATTTCTATCCTGTTTGAAATTTCAATCAGGTTTTGTCAGATAGTGTAAATTTTTGTCGACTTTTAAGTGCTACAACGTTTCATTTCCCCAATGCAATTTATGAACTTTTCTCAACTGCGGACTCCTTTTATTAGCCCGAATGTTTTATGGATCACCGCACTCTTGTTCCCTTTGAAACCAAATTTACCATTTACTTTTAGTTTTATTATGACCTCATAGACCAAAATTTGAGAAATGCTGTTATAACATATTTGTCTTATATCTATTGTCTTTATCTAATTATTTATTTTGAGCTTTGCATTCCACGGTTGTGCCTTGTGGACTACAGGAAACGATGAAAAATGAATGATAGTGAAATTAAATTAAAACGAAACACATAAAACCCATTATCCTGAGCGGAATTCAAAAATCGCGATTTAGAGGCTTGCGATCGGTCATAGTGCATTACGACGCTGTCCTATGGCTCAAAATGTGGTTGATTTCATTTTTTAAAATCATCATTCCCGAAGCTATAAGCCTGTATGCTCCATTGAAGGAATTCATCCATATATTACAAGCTTCGTTTATTTTATTTTTATTTATTTACTTTTTTAATAGCTAGATGGTGGCTTACTCTGAGGAAAGAACGAAGAATAAAAGTATTTGAGAACAAGATTCTGAGACGAATATTCGGACCCAAAAGGAAAGAGAATGGAGAATGGTAGCAACTTTATAACGAGGAACTACATAATTTATATCGTTTACCAAAGATTGTTAGGGTCATCAAATCTAGGAGGCTCAGGTGAGCAGGCCATGCAGCCAGAATGGAAGCAAGTAGGGATGCTTTAAAATTTTTAGCTGGAAATAGAATTTTAAAAACGACCATTAGGAAGAGTTAGACGCATATAGGAGGACAATATTAAGAGGGATCTCGCAGAAATAGGAATAAAAAGTAGAAATTGAATACAGTCGACTAAGGATAGAAGTCAACGGAGAGCTTTTGTAAATGCGGCATTGAACCTCCGGGTTCGATAGGCTATAGAGTTAGTTAGATGGTGGCTTCTTATAGCTCGTAGAGACAAACTTGTTTTCTGTTTTCTGTGGAAGATTATATTTACATAATTTACGGAAATACTATATTTACAGCCTAATAACTCCTAATAGACAGAAAACACAAAACACGTATGCTTAGATTCGCGAACAATATCGTGACGTTGGCAGAAGAGAGAACAAACTAAGAGGCAAGTCTTTAAGAATGAAACATTTTAGTTTTATGTCCAACGGTTAGCCAAATCTAAACGGAATGCGGCAGGTGCTCAGCAGCTAATTCAATATGAACTACAAGTGCAAAACACAAGTAATGAGACGCTCTACAAGAGAAAAAAAGAGAAATGAAGATTAAAATACAAGATCATCTGGTGGCTGAGGTGCAGGAATTACGCTATTCAGCGTGTTTTACATTCCAAAGTTTAATGTACTCAACAATTCAATCTACAACACCTTGCTATGGCTTTGCTTATTCCAATTAAGAGCAATCAAACCTAGAAAATACTCAAACTTGTTGCTTCCTGATGCAGCCGTTTTGGCACGAAGCAGGTGTTCCTTGGTGTAGATTATGTCATTATAAAGAATAACTTTCCTAGACGAGCGACAATAGGTGCAAACAGCATGCAAAATCAAGAATAGCTCACGCAAAGAAGATATTTGAAACAAAACAAAAAAAAAAAAAAAAAAAAAAAAGCAGCTTCGAGTAGGACGCATCGAGGAAAGAAAGAAAGAAAAAAAATAGCTGATTCAATGTGAGTCAAGAATACTACGGAGAACGAAGTCTTAAAATGTGGGATTAGAGAAAGATGTTACAAAATAGATGGGTGCATAAGGTGTCAAATGAAAGACTACTGGAAATGATAGGGGAAGAAAGAAATATACTGATGCTGAGAAGCCAGACGCCTAGATCCTCGGGACCTTGGTCTCGTACATCGTCCAGCTTCGATCCAGAGACTCTGTGCTGTTGGAGCTGACGGTTATTCGCCTCATGGAGTGCGTTGCGACCTGAAGGATATTATCTGCTTTCGCCACAGCTGAAGTGTTAATACCATTACAATCATTCGAAAGAACTGTTTACTGCAATGCATTAACACACCGCTTAATTGTAAATTAAGAGAAATAAATGCATGGTTCGCAGCGACAAATAACTGCCGACCGATATTTTTTTCCCTGTTTGGTTTCTTCAAAAGTCTGCTATTCTCTTCCCGTAAATTGAGCTTCTTAAAATAGAGTGGCAACGAAATTTGCCGGAAATAACTCCCTGACTTTTCTCGGTTTTTAGAACACTTTTTTTGAAATTTTCTGATTTGTAATTACCCACACAGACTTTCTCAAGTTCATGGAAAAACAAGACTAAAAAAACATGACAACGATGATGCATAAGTAATACCTTTTTTTCATAAGCATCCAGAAAAATGAATAACATACACACAAATACAACGTGTTTCATTATTATTTCACTTGTTTACTAAAAATTCCTGCACAAAGCAAGAAATTGAACATTTTCCCTGAAACTTCAGTCACATGAAAGGAAAAGGTCACAGTGAGACACTCACTGAAAAAGGGTGGATGTATGTACATAAAACTGGCTGTTCTATATTAATGACATACATTTAGGAAAAAAGATCAATATTATTATGTAATTCACTCCCTGGAAGTCTTCAACTGGTATGGCTTTTAACTGGTCGGTCACAGTCTCTTGAATGTTCTCCAGTTTCAAGATGACGTCCTTTTAAGACATGTTTCAACTTCGGGAAAAGGAAAAAGTCACAAGGTCTCAAATCAGGTGAATAGGGGGGTTGAGGAATGCGTTTTGAGGTCAAAAATGCACTGATGGAAATGGTCGTGTGACACGGGGCATTGTCATGATGAAGCATCCACTTGTTTGCAATGTCTGGTCTCACACGAATCACTCTTTTCCTGTGCCTTTCACGGACACTTTTATAAAACGATTCATTCCCGTTGTGCCTACAGGCCCTCCAGCACTTTGTAGAAAATATTTTTAATAATCTTATCCCGTTCTGCCTAATCTTTCGAGACGGGGAATTCTGTGCAGGGAGGAATTTTTGTAGCGAATATTTCTTTAGTAATCTTAAAAGGTTCTGTAAGAACAACAACTATCTCTACAAGTTTCATCATACATGGAAAATTGATTGAGTCAGTTGCAAGAAAGCCGTTAGACATTGTATCTGAAACGAACATTAAAAAAAAAAAAAAAAAAAAAAAAAAAAAAAAAAAAAAAAAAAAAAAAAACTTCGATCTAATATCAAGTCATTTCAAAACAAAATTTCATTTGCGTTTCCAGTAGTTTATTTCCAGCATGCTAAGGCTTGCAGTTCTAAAAAATACCACAGTTCACATCACCGAGACATGTTCGGCCATACATTAAACAAACAATGCAAGAGGATGGATAAGGCGGCCCTTTTGAAAAAAAGAGCCTTTGTCTTCTACATCACAGCTCCTTCTTCGGCATTACCTTAACAGATGATTTGTCTTCTCACACAATTCTACACTACATGCAATGTTACATATACTTATATTGTCAATGTAAATACTACGTATCGTCAATATAGCCAATATATTTAAAACATCTCACCATCACTGTTCTAAATGCAAACAGTATGCAACTGCATCTGTGTAAGCCACCAAGTCTATTACATGTGATTCCAGACGTCTTTTCAATTATTTTATTTTCTGTTCAATTCGCCTATATTTCAGCTTTGGTTCCTTCGGCTTTTTTCCTACCTCCAACATTAGCATACAAGCTTCCTTCTCACTTTGTTCTTGTTGCAACAGCTGTACAAATGTAAAAATATTCGAATGTTCTCTTGTCAGTTTTCTATTTAATTTAGAGTGCCACCCCTCTACAACATTAGTTGTTCTTCCCACAACATTATCATAATGGTTCCATATATCTCTGGAAAAGAGAGAAACATTAATTACATAAAACAAATCAAAGCTTGACAATAGGCATTCAACAGCGATTGGAAGTTTGACTAAGAATAATGTCTGTTATTTGTTGTTAGTAACACGGTAAATTTATAAGTATTTAGTTTTGTAATCATTACACTAGTATGGAGTTAATTTCAGATCTCTGAGCAGATTAAAATTTCGTATTGACATGCAGATCTCAGAAATGATTTTTTATGGAATGAGAATAATAATTACGCTTACCGCACTCCATTAAAGACACTATGCACCATTTCATATCCAAAAAACGTCTGAGCTCACAATTGTAGAACACATAGGCAATACAATAATGCCAAACGAAACTAATGAAAAAATATAAAGGACTAAAATGACCGAATGAGTACATATGAAATACTAATCATTGCTAACGTAGATTTCGTTTCCCAAACGAAAACAGCATATATTTGCAAAAAACATTTCAAACGAAAAACAGATAGTAAAATAGCGTTGAAAATAAGGTAACTACTATATCGTACTTACTTTGTGAAGATGGCGTCTGCATCATCCAGCCATGTTTCGACTAAATAGTCATGAAACTTTTCTGAGTTTTGTACTTCTGGGGCATTTTCTTGAAGGTGCAGGAACATGTCACTCACTTGCTCCATTGGCACAAGTGGTAGTGCAGCAGCACGTCGTGTCCACTTCCTGATCTCTTTGTCTTCATAAAAAGTGGACAACCCCAATGAGAGAACTTTTCTCCACAAACATTGGGTGCAATGGAAGAAACATCCACGAATGGCTGCATCCGGAAAATCACCAGTAACGGCATTGATAACCGCTCTTTCGGAGTCTATAATCACTGTAGTAGGGTTAAAGTTGAGACCACTTGCAGAAGCCGCATCCTAATATAGTCTTCCTCTTTCTTGGTAGGCAATAAACCAAATAGGAACGGAAAAGTCTGCCCGAAATAAGTCCCATGTATGGTGTAAAGCTGCTGAAATAAGCGGGGAGCTGTTTTAAAGGTACCATCCATCCAAATTGTCTTCGTGGTTGCAAGCTTCCGTAAGTTTCCAGTTGTCCCAAAGACCTGCAGAATATAATATTAATATTTAGCTCCCCTAATATATTAATAATTATTAGTGAATTAGCTAACTAATATATTAATAAATTTATTAAATTTAAACAAAATACATATTTAATATTGAATTTTCAAACATGCTGCAAGCTTGAAGTGTGATAACCAGCATGCATGATTCTAGCTAAAAATTGAGGATACATACTTGAATGTTAAAGTTGTTTAAAGCTCATGCACTTAAAATTTCAACCTTGTTTCGCACATTATTCAAGTTATTCTTGCTTTCTTGGTCAAATATATCCCAGAATATAATACAATTGAAATCCCTTATTTGAATTTATTAGTAATTTTATTTTATTAGTACAGTTAATTTTATTAGTACAAATCTGGTTCCAAAACTAAACTTTGAGGATCCTATTAAGTAAATTCAAACTAGATTATATTAATCAATGTCTGTAAACTTAACGCTGCTAAAATTAAATACTTTACGAAAGTTATTGTAAATTAAAATTGAAATAATAATTAATCAGTTACTAGTAATCGATCAGAATCAACACCATCATCAATTAAGAGAAATTCTTCTCCTGTTAATGTCTGTCTTCACCTGCCCTCTAACCTAATACAATTTCTTGTCGTGAGAAACTCAGGCCTTTCTGCGCGTCGACAGTTGTTGAATTCCCTCAAATGTTGGCAAAGCGGCTGCAACCGTTTCCTGTATCCCTTCCTTTGCAATCACTTCTCTGAAGAAACAAATGAAATAAAAAAAAAATACATGAATGGTTTCGTTAAAATTTACTTGCAAAATACATTCACCTGACTAGTAAGTTTCTTCACATGACTAGTGCAATAAGCTTGAAGTCAAAACTTGTAAACTTTTTTGTAAACTGAGATTATTTGTATTGCTAACTTGAAACTTGTATCACACGACTAGCAAGATACTAGGCAACTACCTCCAAGAAACTGGCTCCAGTTTACCCAGCTCAACTATTTGTTGTCTCTTAACGTGACGTTAAAAAAACGAAAGAAAAAAGTAGTTAATTTTTAACTAGAAGGTAGAAGTAACCAATAAAATAACTACTCATTAAAAAAAAAAAAAAAAAAAAAAAAAAAAAAAACAGTCTTACCTGTAAACTTTTGAACTGCATCTACAGGATTCTCGGACACTTTACACTTCATCCTGTCTATTAAGCATCTTGCTTCCATTGTGCTCCTTTCTGTTTTATGAGAGTGTACTCCACTCTTTGATAAAACATCGTCACCAAAAACAACTGTCGCTTTGCACTCACGTGTACATTTCCAATATGTCTTCTCTTTAACACGTCTACTAAT
The DNA here is from genome assembly GCF_964235325.1 of Thermobia domestica. NCBI lineage: Eukaryota > Metazoa > Arthropoda > Insecta > Zygentoma > Lepismatidae > Thermobia > Thermobia domestica. Next base: position 235,531,456 of record NC_137460.1, read on the forward strand.
CCTGTATAAGAACCCTTTGTACGCGAACATTTTCCCCCCGTATTTCGAACTAACAAATTCTGCCATTCTGTGCTGCTTACTATTCCTGTTGATACGTATAAAGTGACAGATTAAAAATTTGAATTGCATTTTATACAGATTACTGCCTCGGTCTCAGAACTTTCAATTTTCGAAGCCGTCAGGTGTTCTGAACCCTGATTGGCTACCGGTGAACCCAGTAGCCAATCACCTTCAAATGTACAAAACTGAAACAAAATCTTATAAATCCCTTTCCCTCCCCGATTATCTGACCTTTTGATTTGATTGAAACTCTACAAAAACATTCAAGTACGTGGCATTTATATTTTGAATTGCTGCTATTTATATTGACAATATAAATATGAAAATAGAAGTATATATGATATTGTTGCAAATAGTATAGAATCACATATAGAAGACAAATCAGCTGATAAGGTGATGCCGGAAAAGTAATTGTAATGTAGAAGCCTAAGACCCTTCTTAAGGGTCCCCTTATACATACTCTTGCTTTATTTGTTTAATATATGGCCATCAAACATGTCTTGAGGATGTGAACCGTAGCACTATTTTACGTACTATGAGCCTTAGCACGTTGGAGATGAAATACTGAAAAACCGAATAAAATTTTGTTGTGAAATGACTTGATATTAGACCGAAGAAACTTCGTTTCATGTTCGTTCTTGTTTTTTAGTTACAATGTCAAACTACCTTTTCTTTTTTTTCTTTTCTTTCAACTGAGTCAATCAATTTTCCATTTTCCTGTAGGAATTAAAAAGAAATAACATTCATCTTTACTAAAGTAGATGCGAACAACACTGCCAATAACGGAACTATATCCCAGAAATTTTTCCCAGACGAAAAAGTAGAATAACATCTCAAATTTTTAATGATACTTGAAATAGTTATTCTTCTTACATAATTTCTTAGAATTACTAAACAGATTATTGCGAATGCAGGACAAAATCCAAAAGGACAAAACCCAGTGAAAATTCTGATAAAACTGACAAAATTCAAGGAATAGAATCATAGTTGCAGCCTAATAGAGAGATTGTTTTTCTTTCCTCAGCGGCCATGCATCTAAAATGTATGTAATTCTTCATTTTATTGAAATAACATTTTCTAAATACTGAAAAACCAATGAAACACATAAGACTGTTATAGTAATCAGCGGCGTAGCTAGAGGGGAGCGAGCGGGGCGGTTGCCCCGGGCGCTAATAGCAGGGGTCGCCGAACGAGCAAGAAGAAAGAAAAAAATATTGGAAGTCAGTAAACGACGCGTCGCCCTGAAAACGTATTGGCGTCCTATTAAATCAATATTGTTGTTAGTTTGCAAAGAAATAGACTTGATAAAAATTTTCTTGCTTGCTCCGCTCGCAACATAAACGTTTCAATAAGAATCACAGCAAGCTTTTACTTATTATGTTAAAATGTTATTATATATAAGTTGTTAATGTCAGTGTGATATGCAAGGTGCCGAGTAATGACTTATAGTTTACGCAGGAGTGTTTTCAAAATCAGAAACGGTCAAAGTCTGAAATACGTGTTCGGTGTATTGTTGGTGATGAGTTTGCTTAGATAATCACGCTTCTTTATCCAATCGGATTACTCACGACGGTGAGAATGAAGGCTTTGAGAAATTCGCAAAGAAGGCTCCTTCTGAATTTCCAGAATATTTTTACCGTAAAAGAATCGAAATTAAAATGCTATTTGTGTGGTTACATACAGAATAAAATCACAGATATTTACGATTATTAGGAAGGCTGGAACCACATGTAATAGGCTTGGTGGCTTACATAGATATGGTTGCATACTGTTTACATTTTGAACAGTGATGATGAGATCTTTATTTAAATTGTATTGGCTATATTGACGATATGTGGTATTTAGTATTGTTAGTATAAATGAAATGAAATGAAATTTTTAAGTTTTACGTCCTACGGTAATGCTGGCTAGGCTAAAGGAGACGGTGATAAGAAATAAATGAAATGGTGGAAAGTGGGAGGAAACGGTAGAACACCGAGAAAACCAACGCACACGGTGTTTGTCCATCACAAAGCTCACCTGGCTCGAGCTGGGATCGAACCATGGACCCCATGCACCAGAGGTGAACGCTCTATCGCTGAGCCATTGCGCCCCCATTTTTTTTATTAGTTCTTTTTACAATATATTGCGTGTAGTACAGAATCATGTATAGAGGACAAAGCACCTGATCATGTATAGAGGTGACGCCGGAAAAAGAGTTGTGATGTAAAAGACAAAGGCTCGTTTTAGAAAAAGAAAACAGACCCAATTACGCATCTTCTTGCATTGTTTGTTTAATATATGACCAAACATATCTTGAGGATGTGAACTGTAGCACCTTTTACGTACTGCGAGCCTTAGGATGGTGGAGATGAACTACTGGAAAATTGAAAAAAATTTTGTTGTGAAATGACTTGATATTAAACCGAAATAAGTTTATTTTATGTTCGTTTCAGTTACATTGTCAAACGACTATCTTGTAACTGAATCAATTAATTTTCCATTTCTCTGTATTAAAAATTCATATCTTTACTAAAGTAGACGTAAATAACGCTGCTAATAACAGAACTGTACCTAGTCATTTTTCCGAGAAGAACACGTAGAATAACATCTAAAATATATGATGAAACTTGAAGAAATAATTATTATTCTTACAGAATCTATTAGAATTACTACAGAAAACTTTCCTAGAAAAGATCCCTCACTGCACAGAATTCCCCGTCTCGAAAGATTAGGCAGAACGGGAAGTAGGAATTATCGTTCTGCCTAAAGATACGATCATTAAAAATATATTCTACAAAATGCTGGACGGCCTGTAGGCAGAACGGGAATTAGGTAGAACGAGAAGACACCTATAAAACACTTGGTTGACAGTTTGTTCTGGTGGAACAAATTCTTTGTGCACAATACCCTTACTGTCAAAAAAACAAATCAGCATCGTCTTGATCTTAATTTGCTCATCGACATTTCTTCGGCCGAGGAGATGACGGAGTGTGCCACTCTTCGCTTTGCCACTTTGTTTCTCAAATATCCAAGATTCGTCACCTGTGATCACACAATTGAAAAATTCTTGGTCATTGGCAATCCTCTCAAGATCATCGCACACGTTTTTGTCGATTGTCCTTCTGCTCAGTTGTGAGGTTTTTCGGCACAAATCTTTCGCATGTTCAAATCGTCTGTCAAAATTTGATGTACGGTGAAAGTTTTTAAATTTAACTTTTCACTCATCATCCTTATTGTTAAACGACGGTCTGATCTCTCAAGAGCCCTCACACGTTCAACGTTTTCGTCAGTTTTCGAAGTTGAAGGTCTCCCTGAGCGAGGTTCATCTTCAACGTGTTCTCGACCTTCCAAAAATGATTTATGCCAGCGGAAAACCTGTGCTCTTGATAAGCAATGGTCCCCATAGGCCTGTTTCAACTCTTCAAAATTTACACTCGCGGATTCACCAAGTTTAACACGAAACTTATTGCACAACGTTGCTCTAAATTCCGATGCTCCATTTCTGTAACACACAAATGATAAAAGCATGGCGGCGCTTGCAGTGGTGGGTGTAACAGACGGTCCTCAAAACAACAAAAATTTTGTAGAAATTCAACAAGTTAGTAATGGTAAAATATCTGATGGTGAGTCAAGAAACAGTTCTCTAAGTAGAAACTGTAAATACAGTAATAGTATACCCGAAATTGATAACATTACATTAGCAAAGTGTAGTTACGGCAAAACTAGAATCAGTGAGGTGAAAACAAATGACGATCAAACGTGCTGGGAGAAATCTTCGCAGAGTAAACTAATAACTGAACTAATTGAAGAGATACATTCGCTGCGTGAGATTATTTCAGTGTTAACAGGTGAAAAATGTGAAGATATTCCTAGACAAAAGCAACAAGATGGATTACTGGTAGTTAGTGCAAGAAATGGTTCACCGCTTTATAGTGAGGTAATAGTGCACAATAACAAAATAAGTGCACAACTTACAAATTGCAGCAAACGAATCTGTTACAAGCATAAAGAAACATTGAAGAGTGATCTTCCAATTAGTAACAAGAAAATAAATTTTCAGAAACACAGTAACAACAATACCAGTCAGCATGGTGTATTACAGGAAATACCCACACAAAACAGGTTCACAGTTCTACCCGATCTAGCAGATGTGAATAGTGAAAGTGCAGTCAGTGAAAATTGTACAAGCAATGTACACAAAAGTTCAGGTAATGTCAGTGTAAATGGAAACTTAGATGCTACAAGCAGGTGCAAGAAACTAAATAAAAGGTCTACAAATAGTAGTAATCACACAAGCGTTCATGATGGAAGCAGTGGCAAAACTGAGAGCGCAAAGCTGCATAGTTTGAGAGCAAGTAGTGAAGTAACGACAAGAAATGAAAGTATAAAATTTGGCAGTAATAATTTGAGGGGGAAGTTGAAAGTAAGTTCAACAGAAATAAACAAGCGGAAAGTGGTGATATATGGTGACAGCCATGCAAAGGGATTGGCCGGTATTTTAAACTTCAAATTGGTAGATAAACAAATTACTAGTTTAGTTAAACCGGGAGCAAGAATAGGTAACGTAGTTGAGCCAGTGGCTTTAAATAGTAATAATCTAACCAAGAACGATGTACTTGTTATTATCGGAGGGACCAACGATATTGCTAGAAATGAAGCTGATGTGGGTATAAGAAATCTGTGCTCTTTATTACCAAATCTAGCTCATACAAATGTGATAGTTGTATCATCCGCATCTCAGGAGGTTGCAAGTCTACGGAATTCGATCTTCGCGACCCTTCCAGCTGAGTTTCTCCACCCACTCCCAGCTGTGAAGATTTTTTTTCAGGGTGGCCAGTCTTATATATACAAACACACGACTAACTCTATTTCTTGAAATGGAAGGGTCTTGGAGAAAACGAAGCAAAGGAAGGGCAGATAGTGTTAGGTGTGTGCATTGTCCATTCTCAACATGGCACTTGACACAATCTGTTTCACATTTATCACATGGCTACTGGTTCACATTTGTAAAGAATACTCTCATTTCACGATAATTTAGAACTCGTTTTAAGTCCTCCTAGTGAACTTTTTTAACTGTGTATCCATTCGTGCTTCAAGATAAAGGATTATCTTCTCACTTATTGACAATTCATCCATAGAAAGTATCCTACAATATAGAAAAAACTAAGAATACTAACTCCAACTTTTTCGTTTCATTTGACCGAGATCTCGCCTCTATATTGGGTACCAAATGCCCAAACTCTTCCTGTTTTCCTTTGCATATCAGACAAATACTGGGACCGACACTTAGAAAAGCTTGAACCACTTTCTTCCTCATTTTATGTCATAAAATGTAAGCAGGTATTTGGACTTGAGATAAAAGTATACGTGCAAGATGCCAACAAAGGAAACAATGTGAAGTTTAGTCTAGTGGCATTTTGATGTCCAACAATCGCAAGTTTTCTCACCTTTCTACATATGAACTTATACATAAGAATATTAATTAATAATAATGTCCTCAGCTAAATCTATTATCCATAAAAGCATTATGACGTAAATGAAATAGATAAATGCAAAACATTTTCTAACCCCCCTCCCAAAAAAAAGTATGTCTTGATCCCGGTCGTGTGGTAAGAAAGTTCTTTAGAGAACTCTTTTTATTGCACTTATTAGACATAGCTGTCCGTCAGATCGTTGCACGGGTTTTGCTCTATCGTAAGTTCCTCTTAGTTATTTTACACTTATCCAAGGGGGTCTAGGAGGGCCGGACCCCTAAAATGTTCACGGTAGGTTTGCAAATGAACTATAATATGTAGATGAACTATAATATGGTTGGATCGGGCCTCCGTAATTTCTACCGCCCCACCCCCCCTACATTTTTGGTCTGGCTACCGGCCTGGCCTTTCCCTTTAGTTATGATTTAGCCTAGAGTTGAAGAACTCTTTGGTTTTATGTAAGCCGCAAACTGAAACAACATAACCTAAAAAGATGAACTCCAAAAAGTTTTCTAATTACTTTTCGTTATTCATCAACAAAGCACCACTCCATAATCGAAAAAAGTAGTGTATATTATATTTAAGATAAAAAGGCATATATTTAAGATATGATGGCTGAAATAAAAGAAAGATTTTTTTATTGCTGCGGGTGGGATGGTTATAATGTATGTAATTGCTTGCATTGTATTCCATTCTTAATCCTTCTTTGTTCATCCTTTAAAAAGTGAGCATTTTTAAAAAGTACTCTTAATTTGTAATTTATTTCTTATATCCGAATGTTAGTAAATATATAGTTTGTACGTTAAAGGGCATATATTTAGAGTATGAACAGAAATATCATTTGATTGTTACCTTTCTGTTTCTGCTCGAGTTTTTTAATTTCTGTTTTTCACTAATCTTTCAGAATGTCTCATTCCGTTTATTACTAAATTCTACTGCTTGTTTGTATGCCTGATAAGTATTTCTATTAATATGTATATAATTTTAATCAGTGTGAAATTTGTTCAGATTCCGAGTCAAATCTGATCAAGTGCCTCTAAATTTGCCCTTATTAGCCAAGCATAACTGCAACTGAAATGGATAATTTTGGATCAAATCGCTCACGTTGGTAAGTTGTTGGATAGTTGTTTCAAACCGTAATTACAAGTATCTCGATACGATACTAAAAAAGGAAGGAAGTTATATTTTGAGTAACCATTGACAATTAGTTATTGAAATTTTGTTAACAAAATTAAAACTATTTAAAAAAATGTTTGGAAAAACTTCCTTTAAAAACTGTAGGCAGCTGTTACACCGACAAGATAAACATTTGTTGACAATTTCCTGTTTTGACCAATCAAAAGCAAACATTTGCATTCATGTTTCAACTACATATTATATGTATCCCAGTAACTATCCTTCAGTTTTGTATAAATTATCCCGATTTGCATTTCCATCATTAATGTTCGTAAGTGCTGTAAGAAAGTTTTGGGAACTGTAAGAATAACAGCTAGTTCCTTTAGGTAATAAACCATGATGATATTCTTCTTCAGGAAGAAAGCTACGAAATTAACAAACAGGTAAACACCAAGAAGGACAGTAATCACAGATCCTGTCAAATTTTTAAGTTTAAAACTACTTTAAACCAAAATATGAGAATAATAATAATAATAATAATAATAATAATAATAATAATAATAATAATAATAATAAAGTTGTTCGAGTCGATAATGAATGCTAGCTGCAAGAAGTATAAATTCAATGGTGATGCAAGGTAAATTGATTTATAATTTTATTTTCTGACTATGGAAGTATCGAGACTGAAAAAAGTGTCAAATAATTTGTATTTATTTTTTCAAACAATCTCTCCAGACTCTCCCTGTACTCTAATAAATTAAACTAGCGAAATGAGTAGCATATTTAATCTCAAATACAATATATTCATTGATGTTTTTCAAACGCTTTTTTTTTTCTCCTTCAATTTAAAGACTAACAGGAAGACGGAATTTCTCTGCTCTTTAACTGCTGGCTAGCCATGTGTCAGGTGTCACTGAAGCTTGATTTACAGCATCTCCTCCCTCCAAATGATCAGAAGGGGACATTTCTTTGGATTTCTACACAAACATGGCATTCACCATATACCTGGCAACTCTGAAAAAAAGTTTGCTTTTGGAGATTAAACTATCGTAAAACTTTTTAGAGGGCAACAACTATACCCTCTGCTCCCCGCTTCCTCACCCCGCACTTGTATTCTCCTCTGAAGGGGACAGTAGGTGCTCCACATCGCCATGATCTTATTAGCTCTTCTTGTGTAAACCAAGCGGTAAAAAACTTCAATAAGAAACTTAATACATTAAGTAAACGTTATAGTCATGTGCGCCACCTAACTGTTGAGGATTTTCCTCGTAGATATTTCACAAGACATGGTATGCACTTAAGCAATACAGGTAAAAAAGAAATATGCGAGAAACTTAGCGTAATGATGGGAGAGCTTTCAACAAAAATTAGTGTAAATAAAACACCCATAATTATTGATACAAAAGGTACAGTACGCGAAAACTTTGACATAAATTGCAAAAGTAGTAAAATTCCATGTCAAGAAAATTGTTTCATATCATCTAATGAAGACGGTATCAGGGTAGAATCGAATATTGAAAATATGAACGTTTCAAATGGCATTGTCTCTCCTCAAGAAATTACGTCATATCAGGACAATGTATATAGGAAATCAGAAAGAGAAAGAAAGCCTCCAACACACCGTCCGGATTATTTTTTATGGTAGGATCATCAACCCAACATAAAGACATCCGTAAAGATAATTGGAGTTCTAATAAACGTCTAATTAACAATAAATTAAAACTAAGGTATATTGAGAGTAATGCTGTTAAAGTGCAGACATGTTATCAAAGTATACAGTCTGACAACTTAAGTTACAAACATAATAGAAATAATATAGTTATTTACCATCAAAATGTACAAGGGTTTTCCTTATATAAAAAAAGCATGTTGGAAGAACTACTTTTGAACAAATTGTTGGGAGTAAATTTAATATGTATAACAGAACACTGGTTACAATCAGGCTGCTTAGAATACCTAAGCATTCCTGAATTTCAGCTAAGAGCAGGATACTACAGAAGTAATAGAGATAGAGGGGGAGCCTGTATATATGCAAAGGGGGGTCTAAAAACGAAAGAATGCATTAGGTTTAAATATTTAAATGTAGAAAAACACTGAAAGTTGTGCATTAGAAATAGTAGATTATAGGCCTAACCTTGTAACTGTATGTGTATATAGAACTTCTGACAGTGATATAGATATTTTTATAAATAGGATGGATACGATACTAAATTATTTTGTGAAAATCAAGAAGACCGTCGTAATTGTTGGCGATATCAACATAGACTTTTTACAGCCTATAAAACACGAGGTAGAACTTCTTCTAGATTCATTTAATATGGACGCAATTGTTAAAGTTCCCACACGAATTACAAAATACTCTAAAAGTGCAATTGACCAGTTCATAGTGAGCAAACATCTTAACTACAACACAGTAGACGTCTTCAACAGTGGTTTTTCAGACCACCTTGCCCAAGTACTCGACATACATGTAATTCCTAATAAAAATTTTTGTAATGCAAAAGCAAGTAGTGTAACGTACAAAAGAAAATTTAATGACGAAAATATACAATATTTTAATCACCTTTTCAGGGAAGAAAATTGGAACGAGCTTTATATACATAATCAGGTTAATGAAGCTTTCAGTTATTTCATTGACACCATAACATTCTATTTCGATCTAGCATTCCCTGTTGTAAAAGGTGTAACTTCAACAAAACAATCAAAACCCTGGGTAACACAAGGTATCAGAATAGCAAGCAAAAAAATGAGACTTCTTAACAAAGCTAAAACACTAGGAAATCTATCACCACATACAAAGACATATTACAAAAGATACAAGAACATATACAAACGGGTTCTGAAAGCAGCAAAAAAATTACACAATGACAGAATCATTAAAAAATCAGATAATAAGTCGAAGGCGTTGTGGAAACTAGTGAAGAGCGAGTTAAGTTTAAACACTCGTAATGATGACGGTAATTTAGAGGTAATTAAAAATGGTAACATAATAAAAGACCCTCGTATAATTGCTGACCTATTTAATAACTATTACACCAACTTATCGCAAACGTACAATAATGATCCAGCATTGTTTACTTCGAATATATTCTCAAAAATTTGCAACAATACAATGTATCTACATCCAGCTACTAATGCAGAAATAATAAAAGTGGTAAAGAAAATGAAAAGTAAATGGTCAGCTGGCGTAGACGGTATACCGCCAAGTATTGTAAAGAAAAGCATTAAATATATTGCTGACCCTCTGTGTTTCCTCATAAATATGTCGTTTTCAAGTGGAGAATTCCCTAGTATATTAAAAATTGCAAAAGTAAAACCAATATATAAAAAAGGCGACAAATCAGCGCTTGAAAATTATGGGCCTATTTCGCTTCTCTCAATTTTCTCAAAAATCTTAGAAACCACAATGAGTGTCCGGCTAGCATCCTTTTTACTTAAACATGATCTAATAACACACGAGCAACATGGGTTCCTACAAGGGAAATCAACGGAAACCGCAATATATAACTTCGTGGAAAGTGTACATAAAAGTTTAGATAGTAAGGAGAAATGTATAGGTGTTTTTCTGGATCTTTCGAAAGCATTTGATTTAGTGTCACATAGAAATCTTCTCTCAAAGCTACAAGATTACGGAATAAGAGGCATTGCATCCAAATGGTTTGAATCGTATCTGAAAAATCGGCAGCAAGTAGTGGAAATTACATACAATAACAGGAATACAAACCAAGCTACAGACTACGTATCAGAGAAACAAGAAATAACATGTGGAGTGACACAAGGATCCGTATTAGGGCCGCTATTATTTTTTATATATATTAACGACCTACCAAGTAATATTGCTCCAGCAGAAGCATCCCTTTATGCAGATGACGCTAATATTATAGTAAAAGGTAAAACAAAGGAGGTTGTTGAAGGTAGTGCAAACGAAATCCTTTGTAAAATCTCTCACTGGGTTAAAGAAAATAAGCTTAAATTAAATATTGAAAAGACACAAGCAATCAATTTTCATCACATGCGCAACAAACATGCACAGCCTAGGAACATTGTAATTCAAAATAATGAAATAGAATATGTAAACTCAACTAAGTTCTTAGGAATTTGGATAGATAAAAATCTTTCCTGGGATGTGCAAATAACTAAGCTTAGCAAAAAATTAAACCAAATATATTTCACAATTAAAGTTCTTAAAAATGTTTTAAGAGAGTCTACTTTAAAAACAATTTACTTTGGATTATTCCAATCGAATTTAACATATGGTATTATATTTTGGGGAAATACACACAAGGCCAAAGTAATCTTTACGATACAGAAACGAATAATAAGAATGATGGCAACTGCTAAACTAAAAGATCATTGCAAACCAATATTTAAAAAACTTCGTATACTTCCAGTACCCTGTTTGTATATTTTAAATCTATTGATATTTGTAAAGAAACACCTACAAGATATCCTTACGCGAGTAGAACAGCAACATGATCATGATACAAGAAACAAAGAAAACTTTTCTATTGTAGAACACAGAACAGTATTATATGAAAAAGGATGTAAATACGCGGGTATCATGCTTTACAATAAACTTCCGAAAGAAATAAAAACTCAGGACTCTGTTGCTAAATTTAAAAAAGAACTCCAGGAATATTTATTACAACATTGCTTTTACTCGGTAGAGGAATACATGAACTGCTAAGTAAATACAAACGTATAGGTGTATTTGTACAGTAAATCAATATCATTACTTGCTTTTAGCATTACATATTTGTTGGAGGGTTTCTACATACACTGCAAGTAATAATTGCTAGTTTATTTTTAACAATGATGTCATGTAAAATGTAGTGTAATAAGATGTAAGAAGTAGGGCTTAATTACTAACCTAGTGTATGTAATTTTCACTATTATTGTTTCTTTTCTTTTGTATTCATATATAAATGACGTGTACGCTTCATATGCATTGTATTACAGTGCTAAATGTATGAAAATATGACGAAATAAATGCAATACAATACAATACAACAAAAACACAACTTCACTGATGGCGCTGTCAAAAATAATGTGTTAGCTGTACGGAGTTGTAACTCGGACTAAGGAAGTAAGGAATAAACAAACCGGTCTAGCACAGGCCGGTAGACACAAGATGCCAGATCGCCCGCAGTGTTGCCAGTCTCATTCCTTTTCTCACACACCTTGTACATAGCTATTCCGAGGGGAAATATAGGATTATAAAAAATTTAGGGGGGCAGGCCCCCCTAATTGGTGGCCTAGTGGAGCATACAGAAGCAAATGCGTGTATTACGTTAGAAGCCAAGAAGCAATTGTCTCAGCTCCTTCTTGCCACTACCGTTGTGACGAAAAATCTCGGCCCCACTGTTGTATGAACTATGTTTTCATTATAGTTCCCTTTATTTCTTTCTCGTGGGCAGTTTCTTTCTCCGTATACCATATTTCAATCTCGTTCTTTATTTAAAAAAAAAAAAAAAAAAAAGTCACCCTAGAAATTTGTTATCTTGGGTCCGGAATTCAGACGCCCGTTCGTGAATATGCGCCTGAGTGTATATATAAAATTTGAATATGCAAATATAAAGTACTTAAAACAACTCTGGGGCCTGTTTCTGTATGTCTATTTCGTTGTCAAATATCCAGATGCTGAAGGGCGCAAGCAATCTTTGCGAGGGGCGGGGAGTGCTGGCTCTCTTGGCCTACCAGATCGGTGACCGTGATTGTACAGAATGTTTTATAATTATGCTTGTGTGTGAGAGAGAGTTTCTGGCTACGTCACTGTATTTATGACGAAGATTAATAGTCTGCCTTTAATTACGATTACAATTACGATTAAAGCATAACTATTTTTATACTATCATTTTTACATAAGCGAAATGCTTCAAAAAGGCATTGAACTAGCCATTTCTGTTTTGTTCTATTTCCTTGACGTTAGCGCTCGTACGTTTTGTACAGAAACTATAGCTTAGTTCAAAATAGATAGAGTTGGAAATACTTGAGAATATACCAGCTTATATCTAAAACAAAATATAGAGTTGCAAGGGTTGAGGAGAGTAAGAAAGCAAGTAATTGGGCATGCGCATTCGACAGAAAGCAAACGAAAAAAACGATGCTTGCAGTAGGCCTGGAAGCCCAAGGAACATCACATACTACAAGAGGAAAAACAGAAAATGTGCATCTGAGTGACGGACATGCGTAGTTTCCGCTTGTCAAAGTAAGATGAGAGAGTGCAAAGAGCAGATTGCGGTGGAAATAATTGTGATAATTACAAGCAAACAATTTATATATATATAATGAAATAGGTACTTTTTCTTATTAACAGGTGATGCCGGGCATACCGGCATTCCCTTATACTATGCCGCTGCCTAGCTTCAAGCTCGATCAGAGTGATATTTATTTTCTTATCTTCACCTTCTTTTTGTTTCTTTTCCTCTTCCTCTCATTGTTGATTCGTTGCTTCTACAAAATCAGTACGAGCATTTCGTGCAAAAAGAATCCTGGATTTCTTTATGGATAGTTTCTCAATGTGATCATAAGAAGCTATTGTATCGTATACAAGTATGTGTGCTACTGAAGTTTCTTCTAAATAGTCTACTACACAATGCGCATTGGCTGAAAATCGTATTTTTAGATCTCAATCCTCATTAGAGAAATTAAGACAATTTTATTGGTATCCCGCTACAATAAATAAAATTATTAAGCGTCATCTGAATAGTGAAATAATGGTGATCTAATTATACCTCTAAAAGAAAATCTGAAAATTTAAAAGTAGAAAGAAAATAATATTATTACAAGGAAACGAACTACTTGCAAGTAGCGAAATACAAAAAGGTGTAATACGACAATGACGTAATCTTTCCATTTTCATCGATCTCTTTTCCAAAAATACAATCAAAATGCCACTATTTTAATATTTAAATAACCAACTGCAACTCATGGTCATTGCAAACGAAACACATAGGCCTACGTCAAAAAATAACTCACAATACGATAAAACATCATCTCGGACAAATCCAAAAGAAAAAAACACGTGCTAACCGTATCCTGTAACCGAGTAGCTCTCACAACCACCACACGGGCAACACTTTATATACATCGTACAACAACATTATAACACCAGCCAATTACAATGCTTAAAACCCAGGAATTATCACAGAAGTATGCTCAACAAAGACAAAACACACCATCTCTTAGTACGTATTAACTTCGGATCAAAACATTCTTTGTCAACACAAAATTAACCTTTATATTGAATTTCTTCTAACATGAACAACTTGCAAAAGGCAAACGAGTAAAAAGTTACTCTCACGAGGGTTGTATTCACTAAAGAACATGCGCACAAAATGTAAGAAGCAAATGAAACAGCAGACATTGATGACAAAACAAGGCGAGACTTAATACAAAATAAGTAGTTAAGATATTGAGGAGGCAAGTCTCACCCACCTCCCACTATAGACAAAATAACAATAGCATTACTATTATAATAAATATTTGACTATGTTTCGTGTTGGTCAAATTTTGACACGCCACATTTTGGAAAATTTACAAGTAAAATTCAATACTCTCCATGAAGAGATATTTATAAGGAAAATATTTCTGCAGGCGACAAAATGAAATAGAAAGTATTACAGCAGAAGCGCGTGAAATCCTGTTGCAGTGGGTGTCACAAACTCGCATTGGGACAGAATCCGGACCCAACAGTTGTATTGTGAGAAAACAAATAAAAACGAATGCAATAACTCTTTGGATGTTCAAAAACAGATCGAGACATAATACTAATTATTGTGGGATAACAATGCGAAACAAGTTGAACGTTTCCGATATTATGAGTGCAATGTTGACACGTGAAACTGAGTAGCAAATAATTTCACTAAATGAACTAATTAACAGATGTTACCTTTCAGTACCAAGACCATTAATCCTTTTAAATTATGGCTTCTTTTTTAGGTAAATTATAGACTTTCAGTCAAGCAGCTACAGCATCATCCCTATTTATCCTAGGATCATGGTTCGTACCTCATTCTCTTCAGAATAGAACAGCCGTTCAAACGATACCATTCACATTTCCCTATCGTGTCTATGAGACGGAAAGTTTTGAGGGAAATCGGGATATTTTGTGAATTAAAAAAAAAAAAAAAATTCGATCCTTTCTGGATCCCCCTGTGTTAATGCACACGTCTCAAAATCAGCTGAAAAATACTAAGGGTGTACTAAAATATGTACAAAATTTGAAGCTTCTATCTTGAATAGTAAGGACGGGAAAAATATCACCAATGACCCGAATGTAATTTTAAAATTTCTCCTAGGATCATGGTTCGTACATCACTCTCTTTAGAATAGAACATACTTTCAAACGGTACCATTTGCATGTCTCCATCATGTATCTGAGGCGAAAAAAGGGATTTTTTGTTTAAAAAATATATCTTTTTTCAACATTTTTGTTCCTCTGGACCCCCTGTGAAAACGCAGAGATCTGAAAAATACTGAGGGGTACATTGGATGTGTGTGTAAAACTTCAATCATCTAGGTGCAAAAGTAAGCCCGCCAAAAAAAATATAAAAATTAACTGATTGATTGATTTTTAAGTTTAACGTCCCGTTCAGCAGCGAGGCTATATGAGACGTGGACCTACTGATTAACATGGAATCCGAACCACATGAGCTTCAGCCGGAAATAGAGCTGGGGTCTCCCATGCCAAAGGTGTGTATGATAACCGCTTAGCCACGAAGGAGCTCTATAAAAATTAAGTTAAGATGTCATCACACCTTATGTCTCGACGCAGAAAGGCATGAAAGCATGTATAACTTGTTCTACAATGCCTCCAGGCTTTAAAACACAAAGAAATAACCGAAGTAAAAAGCTTCATAGGTACTTTTTTAATCGAATAATGAAGATTCTACCCTACCATCTAAAAATAGGTGATATAATTTAGAAGGGTTAAAAGAGAATGCTGTTTTTCCAAATAATGGGAAAGGCTAGTACCTAGGTATACTCGAAACGAAGGGATCCAAACCGTATTTGGAGAACCGTAAAACAAAATACAACAGACAGAAATATTTTCCCCATACTTAGCCCACTCTACGTCAGGGTTTGCTTCAGTGGGCCCAGCCCGAAAAAAACTGCCTCAAAACTGCGAAAAAAAAAAAGTTCTCAATGCACAAAATGAATAAAAAATGTAGCTTGAGATAATTATAGAACAAATTAATGTATGGATTGTGTTTATAGTCTATTTGAAGTTAAATATGCAATTTTATATTTTAGAAAATACTTTCCGTGAATAGTGTCTCGACGACACCGAGGGACGTTATCCCTCATACGTTGACGGGTTTAAGGTCATAGGTACCTGTATCACCAATAAATATGTAAATACATTAGTAAAACTATTAGTATTATTTCATACATTTGATAACACAAGTATTCTTCAGTAACATTTGGTTTTCCAACAACAGTAGTTGGAAAAGTAAGTTCAGTCATTAGTCGCTACTCTTCAAATAAGCATTCTATAGATCAACATCAGCAATAGCGTAAAAATTCTTGTCAAATTTAAGAAGCTTAATGCTTGGAGTTCTGAAGACTATGTAACGCTATTTCAAGTGCTGAATTTAAACTTCCGTACTAGTGGAAGTGTCGATGTTAGTAAAGCTGCATTTTTGGGGAAAACCCGTCGTGAAAGAAGTGCTCGGAAAATTCCCGCAATTGAACGCACAAAGCATCGGAAGTGAACACTTCAACAATAAAACTATTTATTTTAAGCTGGAAGATACTTAATTTCATTTAAGACATTCTGAAATATTTACTTTATAAAATATGAATTATCTCTTTGTTAATTGTTTTAAATTCATTTTCAGTAAAGAATCGTCTTCCTAGTGCTAGGGAAATTCCCGTAATTGAACGCCTAAAATATCGGAAGTGAACTTCAACAATAAAAGCACTTATTTTACGCTGGGAAATATTTGACATATAAGACATT
This sequence comes from Thermobia domestica, assembly GCF_964235325.1. Taxonomy (NCBI): domain Eukaryota; kingdom Metazoa; phylum Arthropoda; class Insecta; order Zygentoma; family Lepismatidae; genus Thermobia; species Thermobia domestica. The sequence continues at coordinate 235,548,052 of NC_137460.1, forward strand.
TTGAAACATTTATTTTATAATACATGAATTATACCTTTGTTTTTAATTAATACAATTGGTATTTATATTTGACGAACTAAGGCTCCTGGGATGACTCGATCTACATTTGTTTGTTTGTCTGCATGTACTACATACACATTACAGGGTACAACTTCGGTCTTTTAAGTTTAAATTTTCAGGGTACAAGCACGACACACACCAAATTTCGTATATAGATTTTGGTGGCACACCAACATAAAATTTCAAACTGGCGACCATTTTTTTTTTTTTTTTTTTCAAATAGCGGGTATTCTTTTATAAAGCCCAATTTTCGGTCTTTTAAATAGAAATTTTCAGAATAGAAACACGTGACAGTCTAAATTAACTGCATATATATTTTAGCGGCGATCCCACGTAAAATTTCAAAATGGCGGCCATTTTTGAAGGTATCCAACATAAAATTTCAAACTGGCGACCATTTTTTTTTTTTTTTTTTTTCAAATAGCGGGTATTCTTTTATAAAGCCCAATTTTCGGTCTTTTAAATAGAAATTTTCAGAATAGAAACACGTGACAGTCTAAATTAACTGCATATATATTTTAGCGGCGATCCCACGTAAAATTTCAAAATGGCGGCCATTTTTGAAGGTATCCACGCTGCACGGTGCAATTTTCGGACTTTTAAGTTCAGATTTTGAGGGTAAAAGCAAGAGACATTCTAAATTTGCTGTACAGATTTTCTCGCCGATCCAATGTAAAATTTCAAAATGGTGGTCATTTTTTCAAAACAGTAGTGAATAGAAAATTGTTGCAAGTTGCGACAATGATAATCTTGAAACATAAATCACATTTTAACACTTTTACCCCAAGGATATTGAAATATTTCGAAAAAAAAAAAAAACAATTAAACCAAAAATACCCGAAAAAAACCATACGGCCCCTGGTGGGTTGGGTTTTTCCAAACCCTGCTCTACGTTAAAACGGAAGCCGTAAACCAAAGAGGATACATCATGACCAAGTTTCTTAGCATCGTACGAGTCAAGAAGTGGTAGAAAGAAGCTGATATCCACCAAGAGAAGCAGTGATAAAATATACGGCAAATACATAATTGTTGTGGGGGTCTCCTGTGCTTTTCGCGTTATAAGTCGTTTTTACGTATGCCCACAATCGCTGACGCGCTTGCTCCCTGTGGATGCATTACCGCGCGCGGCCACCCGCTTCGCCTTGCCTTGACGGTTATTTTTACTGTATTTTTAGTGGTACTTATATTTCTTGTGGACCTCTTGAACTACTTCTATGTTAAGTGGGGTAGTGTCATGTCCAACCAGCGCAAGTATTATGGAAAACAATATGTGAAAGAAACAAGAAAATACGTGAAAGAATTATAATTATGAACAATTATTTCCGGTAGAACCCTTGAACATCTATGCCAATTGATATATTTTCATGTCGCCTAGCGCAAATCTTTTAGGGGACAATAAGAAGAAAATTAGTGAAAGAATTATAGCTTTTCAACAATTATTTCGAGTGGTACCGAAACTTGACCTAAACGCTATATTTAACAATTTAAAATTTGGCCTAAGAACGTAACACATCAACGTCACCGAACTAGTTTCACAAGAATTCGCCTCAGAATATCAGCTAACGACTGGACCCGCCTCACCAGGAAACACTTTTGACGTTAATTACGCTTGTATTACCTCCCTAAGCTTACATAATATGGATTTGTTTGGCTATAGTGATTTAGATATGAAATCCCTCTTACAGTAATTCGTGTTAGTAACTATGTTTGTTGTAAGATGCCAGTAAAACTTTAAGCCTTAAATCATGATATTCTCAATCTGAACTTACTTTTGCCTCACAGAGGGAACACCTCTTCATGCAGGTTTACTTTTAGCGCACCACTCAAAATAATTGTTGAAAAAGTATCTCTTTCACTAATTTTCTTTTTATTGTCCATTGAAAAATTTGCGGTGGGCGACATAAATATACCTGACTTGGCACAGATATAATTCAAGGGGGGCTACCACAATTATCTGTTGACAAATTACAATTTTTTTACGATTTGCTTATAAATACGGCTGCCGAACGTATAGCAGAAGAACTAGTGCAAAACACAAACCAACCCATGCTTGGTAACCACTATAAAACGAATGCCAACTGAACAAGTCAGCGCAGGGCGAAGCTGGTGGGCCCACTCCATAGCGCTGGGGTGTGTCCGTAGAGAGCAGGCGCGTCAACAATGGTGAGTATACGTATAAGCGAAGGTTGTAAACAGACGTAAACTAATGATACGAGTCTCAATAGCAATTTTCATGGTTTCATACGGCCTACGTTTAGCAGAAAGGGTCCAGTTCTCTTTTCAAAGAAATGGTACGATTTTGGTAATTTCTGTTCACAGATCAGTTTAGGTCAATTTAGGTTAGCTTAGGTTAGGTTGGGTCAGTTTATGCTAGATTATGTTAGTGTAGAGGTCCAGCATAATTTTCCAAAAAATTATAGGATTTCATTTACTTCTTCTAATATTAGGTTAGATTTGGTTACGTTATGCTACGTCTACGTACTTGCATCATCCATTTCTCCTGTAAACTTTGTGTTCTTTACGTGCTTCTGGATCCTACAGATTCTGTACATTGTGCAGAAATACACTGACGGTGGAAAATAGCATCTAAGAGTAATCTTTTTTATGTACTCACTTATTTTATCCATCGGAAAGCACTTGTAATGATTTTACACTAGTAAACTTGAAAACCTAAACAACAGCTGTATTAATTCCTATTTAATTCTGTCGCCTGCAGAAAATTGTTCATTACGAATATGTCTTTACATACAAAGTATTCAATTTTACCTGTATATATGCAAAATGTAGTGAGCCAAAACTACACCAGCACCTATGTGTTTTACTAAAACAAGCATGGAGGAACTAGAGGGGGACTTGGGAGGGCCGGACTCCCCTAGAAGCAAAGTTGGCCCTCCCCAGAATTTTTCAACCGGACGAAAATAATGTTATTAATTTACCTCAATATATGCATAACAATTTTAGTGATGCTTGCATTCGACATATTTAAATAGCGTCTATACTCCTCCGCCTATCGATTTCTCTTTTTGAAAATAATATGCCCTGGTGCCTGGATGTAATAAAATCCCTGGACCAATGTGATAGTCGGCAGTAAAGCGACCTCTCAACTTGCGCTACATGCATTTTTTTTTATTTTTTTTTATTTGATAGCTTTATTAATGTAAATTATTTTTGTAGTGTTTCAAATAATTGACATTATTGATGTAGTAATTTTTTCTCGTTTATATATGTATGATAGACCAGTCTTATTTTTATTTTATTTATAGTATAGTAATGTTAGAAAGGAAAGAAAGAAGCCGAATTCTTCAACTGCTAAACTCAAGCGATTGTCCCTTTCGGGAAGGTTATAGAACACACGTCCCCCTATATAGATTAGTAGCTAGGTTGGATCCTTTCTGTACCGAAGTTTAATATTTAACTCATATAGCATTGCCGAGCGAGCGTCAGTGAGTGAAGGCGGGTTAGAGCTCCGCAGGGCACGTTGTTTTCTGTCTTTATCACAGCTAAATGGGAAGGGGGACCTGTGTTCTAGAACCTAGCCGTCGTTTTCTACATACATACATATAATACCCATTCAAAATTCACTATTCAATATCGTTTGTTGCTTTTGCTTATTATTATTATTATGCAACCCTCATAGGAGTCTTTAAAGACAATGTGATAAGTTCCCTTTGTTTTTCTACTTTCTGCATTCTGGCGAGCGTATGAACACTTGATAACAATAGATTGTTACATTAACAGAGCGAACGTACAAGTATTAAGAACAACATGTTATTGTAATCTTTAAGGAACCTTTGTGAATTTTCACAACAAGTAAAGTAAGTATGAATGAAGTTTGTGCTTATATTCTTAAGGTATAAACTGTAACCTGGCGCGCACCCAGAAATTTTTGTGCAGGGGAAGCTGGAAGGGGTACAGTATTTGCAAGACACAGACACGACGTCATTCTGCACTAGAGATGCAAGGGGTGGGAAAAAACCGGCTTTTTTGGAAAAAACTAGGTATTTTCTGCTTCGCTTTTTTGCTTGGGAAATTTTGGACTTTTTACAAAATCCTGCTTTAAATTGATAAAGCAGACTTTGTTTCGCTTCTCTATAACACAAAAAGCCATTTAATTAGTCGTTGATGCTGATAATATAAGAACCTCCAAAATAAACCATGAATTTCGAAAAGATATTTCAAACAATTTTACTTCAACATATTTACATCATGAATTCCAAAGGATTAACCAATGTATATACTAAGAATTTTTTAACCTCCTATATACAAAAGTAAGCAGGGTCGGCAAAGTAAGCAGTGTTGTTTTTGGAAATGCCAAAAAAAAAAAAACGTTTTTTGGGGGGGGAAGTTTAAACTTTTTTTTTTTATACCAGGTTTTTTCATTTAGATATTTTGCTTTATGTATTTATATTACATATTCTCAGAAATAAGTTTGTTTCGCCTTGGTGTTATTATGCAACAACGGGATTATGTTGGAAGAGGTTCCATAAGATTAAAGAAGTCCGGTCAGTAAATTTCTTAAATTGAGAAATTCACACCCTAACCATCGGGAAAATCCCATCATTACTTTAAATGTAAAACAATAACGAGAAAATTCTGTTATTGCTTTGCATATAAAATTTAAAGGTCAACGTATCATAATCAGTATGCTAAAACTGAGGTATTAAATTCCAAATTTAGTATGTAGATACCATTGAAAGTCGAATCCAAGCTAATGTTGGAAGCTACGTAGGCAATCGATAAATTTTGCCAATTGCTATCAATATATTTAAGCAACGTTGGCTTCTTTATGAAACAACAGGCATTCACGCATGCAGAAATATACAATTTGGTTTCGTTTCGTATGTTTGGGCTTAACAGCCTTACATAATACCGAGGTTATCAACGAGAAGACTTTCGCTTAAAGTGACATAAGGACAGCTACTTGCTTTACGCATGAAAGAAGGGTTGTGGTTCCAATGAGAATTGAACATGGGACACCTTGATTAAAAGCTGAAAAGGAAATAAAACTAATGAAGATGGTTTGATATGTGGAAACGTCACCATGAAGTTCACACGATTCGCATTTTTCGTTCTTTTTATTTTTTGGTTTAAACCAATTTAAAAAAAAAAAAAAGCAATCCGTCAGTCAGTCAGCCCTAAAAGTAAACCAGTCAGCCCTAAAAGTACATTTCTTTTAAAAAATACACAAATAACTAACAAAATTGTATGTAGTATTTTTATTTCAAAATATTCCAAACCCTCTTTTTGAAACAAAATAAAATTAAAATAAAACATAAGAGAAATACTTAGATTTATATGATACACTTAAAGGCTGCACATCCAGAGCTTTTGGTTCTGTATATTCATAAAATTCTACAGTTAAGTTTTATATAGCCACCGTCACGGTTTACCCAATCCTTAATCTAAATTTTTGACAAGAGGGATTCAACATATTATTACGAGCTCTCCCCTCTCCCCCCGCCCAAAAAGGACTACGGAATATATTTGAGCTACGCTAAATACAACTGCACAAAAAACATGACTGAGTAGTTAGCTTTTGCGCTTCTATCAGGAAGTCCGGGATTCAACCCAGCATTCGACCATTCTGACAAAGCTTTTCTCCATTCCATCTGTGAATGTAGAAATAGTGCGTGTACTGTGAGTTGGCACTATTGTTTCTTATTGTTTTTAAATTGTTATTATTACTAATTACCTGCAGTGACGGTTTTGCGAAGGTTAGGGAGCTGTCTTTCGGACTGAAGCCTGTTCCCCAAAGTTACGGAATGTCTAAAACAAACGAAATATCTATTACTTATGCCTTTACTCAAACTTTAAGCTCCCGTCAAGTAAAAATTACGAATGTTTAGAAAAACTAAACATTAGTAAGAAAAACCCCTTCCAAAATACTTTTTTTCTAAATCTGCCACTGATTCTCAGTATAAAATGATCTTCAAGATTGTATCTGGAAGATTATTGCTAAACATATAAACGAAACGAAATATTAGTTATGCCTGTACTCATAAACTTCAAGCACCTCCCAAATAAAATTAGAACATTTTAGAAAATGAAACAATAAGAGAAACCCCTCCCAAAGTACTTTTCCAAATCCGCTACTGATTATTTGTGTAAATTGGTATTCAAGATTATATCCGGAAAATTATTGCTAAATCATTGCACAGCTATAGTATAACAGAAATGTGGAAGTACGGTTTGACAGATATATTCAAAACCGTCCGCTTTGACGGATATATAGAAAAACATAAGTTCACCTTTTGCGCTAGAAGCTAGAGTACTAAGCTGTTAGAAATGAGACACGGATGACAAACTAAAATGATCTAGAGAAGAAAAAAAATGTCGATAACTCAAAAGTTAAAATAAAGTTAAATTGCCTCTAAAATTGCCCTCAAATACTACATTCTCAATCTTAGTTTTAATTCATAAAACATGTGCTCCATCCATCTTGATGGTGAATTTCAGAGCGAAATATGGCATTTAGGTCATGGAATTCTTATCTAACTATAGAACATACTATAAAAAAGCTATTTAGATAGAGAAATCATGAAAATGAAAAAAGCCAAAATTTCCAAAATTCTCTTTTTTTTCCCACAAAAAGCCGGCTTTTTTGCATTTCTATTCTGCACCCGAGTAAACGATAAAAATTTCCAAGTATCGGAAGTTGTGCACCCCAAGAACACTTTTTACTTTGAAAAGGGAGTGTATTTGTGCTATGCTAAAGAAAAAAAAATACGTTTCTTATAACCTAATAATTTAGCTTCATACTGTAAAAGTTACATGGGTATAGCAGCAATAACAAGAACCAGAGCAATTTTAACGGAGTAAGCCATCTCATTTCTTGGTATGTGGGGGAGGGACATGTACAAAGGGACAAATTATTGTACCTAGGGACAACTATAAATCTGATAATAATCGATTACTGCCAACTAATTTGTTAAATTAAACATAAGTACAATAAAGAAATCATAGCTTGCTTCCACATTCTCAATAGAATGGTAATTTTTGCATTGTCATGTAACCTTCTAAATACAAGGAATATAATGCTATATAAAATAAATAATATTGCAGTTTTATCACATTGCATGCTGAAATAGCATGCAATAAGTATTTAACTAGGCATATTGGTTTTTAAAATATACAAAATTCTTAAGTTTATTCGGGCTACATCAAATAGCTATCATCATATGCAAAGTATTGTCCCTTGGTACTTGGATCGCCCTATTTATAAATTAAAGTATATTTAACGAAAGGAGTGTGTAATAAATTAAAGTGATCAGAATATAGAAGCAACACATAGGTATCTTAAATAAAGGATGGTCCAAAAGTAGGTATACAGTCCAGTCCCGTATTTTATGGTATTTCTTACTGTTATCAAATAGGTAGACCTATTTTTTTAATTTGTTCTTAACGTCTTTTTACTTATAACTTAAGCCCGGAACAGTCAAAGCAAATAAATCCAAAAACTAGAATATTATACTTCTTCAATGCAGGGGTGTATACCTACTTTTGGGCCACCTTTATGCTGGAGCATTTACTTGTTACTACCACTTATGCGCCAGCAAGAAAAACTTCAAATGTTAGCAAGAAAAAAATAAATACCCTGATATACGAAAAACATATAGTATTGCCTCCCAGTTCACTTGCTTCTCTCTATATGTAATTATTTTATGTTGCCCAAATAAAGAATAGAAACGAGCAAAATTGGTACGAAAGTCAGGAGAGCTGTAGGTGCTATGTCCCCTGGTACATTGTGTCCCTGGAAAGCACGACTTCCCCTACTTTACTTATATTCACAGAAAAGAAATTAAAGGACTAGATTCTTTTTATAAGAAAGGAAAAAATACAGCTAAAAGTGTAAGTTCAAATCTTCAAGCTAATTAATAATTTCACTGTTAAAGCAAGTATACTTTTATTAAGAAAGTGCACAAATGTCTGTCAAGTTACTAAGATTGCATGCGGTGCAGATCGGAAGAATTTTCCATGAGGGCGCTCTGGTACAGACAAAACACAGTCATGTAAAGAAAATAAGATATCTTTTGAGAATCTGTTGCCCCCCCCCCTCCCCATGAGTGCCCCCTGGCTGTAACCAAATTTTCCGACTTCCTCTACTTTATCACTAAATAACTACTAATGATGCAACTACAACAGTACGCTAAGATGCTCATATGTGATTAGGAATATACAAGAGTTGTCATATATGCTACAAAACGTTGAAAATATTGCTTATAAAATCCCAAAAAGGTGTAGCTAACTGAATTAAAGCAATTAGGATATATTAATATTTAAAAATATTCCAGTGTATGAATGCATAGCTTAGATTTTTGTAATCTTTTTTTATTTTAATTTGTAAGCAACACCAACTTAGAATCTTTAAGAGAACTAATATTAATCTTGACTTTATTTATATAAGACATGTAAATTTTTAGTGTATTGTAACTTAACTATACTTACTACTAATTAAATAAACGTGATGTTTTCACTACAAATTTAATTTGATTGCTATTGCTGCCCCTCAAGTCCGTCTACAAGTCTTCTATTCCCATATTATTGACCTACTTCTCTTCTAATTTTAAGTTGTACAGGAAATCAACCAACTATATTTCTCCGGTTCGGTAGTTTTACATTTTTTTTTTCTTCAGAAAACTGTTTCGTGTTTAAAGATGATTGTATTTCTTTGTTAGCAATGATTTATGTAATTAAGCTGCAACTCTAGTAAATGACAACGATTTACTGTAAAACATAAAATGAAAAGATTTTACACTTTACTTTAAATATAGAAATGAATAATATTAGCCCATGACTGACTTTTAAAAAGTTATATTAAATTGTCATTGCTTGTAAATTTATTTGCATTACTATTAGATGTAAGACTAAATTGAGAACATGATAATAAACGAATAATGTACTTTCGTTCAGAATTGAACGAGTAAAACAGTAATAGAAAATTATGATCTTTCATAATTAGAGTAGATTTTAGGTATTATTTAGTAGCAACTGAATATAGGAAATATACAATTTTAAGCAAATTTATGATGTAATAGATTATCACTGAACTGTTACATGACAAACTTTAAGAGGTGATTCCTCACATCAAAATAGAAAAAGTTCATATGTACGTATGGGGAAAAGTGCTTAACTTCAGAGCTAGGGCTGTCCAAAATCAAGAAAAAGCCAAATTTCAAGAGGTTCTATTTCGAATTCGAGAGATTATGGATGGTGGTCCTTATCAGCGTAAAGGAAGTCACGAATACGCAACCCAAAAATGTATATTTCATAATGTTCAATGGGTGTACGGATTATTCCCTGTAGGGTGAAATTCTCAAACATACCATCAACCGAAGTTTGAGATATGCTCTGACTTTATGATTGGTCCAAAGTACGCAAACGATAAGCCTTGATAACAATGAACACGGGATGCTTTAGCGCGATGTCGGAAGTGTTAAGCATCAGGGTTGGCTGGTTTAAACCAAGGTGGTGTAAATCATGGTTTAAACCAGCTGGTTTTTTCCAAAAAACCAACTGATTTAAACCAAAAAACGAAAAATGTTCGTAAAAGTGTAAGTGTTTGTAAAGTCTTGATGAACGCACATTTGTGGGTTATCACATTACACTCCCATATATTATTCGTATTATATTCATACCTAAGTCCCCCATTCATTACACAAAAAGATTATACTTTACAAAAGCAACTTTTTTATATAAGTTTATCAATGTTTGTTTTGTGATTTTTTTGTAGTTGTTATTATTAGGTAATTGCAACCAAAGAAAAATTCTAAATATTGTTTCGTTTCAATGTTTACTATTGATAAAATACATCGAAATGCCGTACTTTGTGTGTGTGTGTGGGGGGGGGGGGGTCATACAGACCCCATGAGAGGCATTTTGTGAAATGAGAAGTATCTTTGGTGTCTATTTATGTATAAATGAGTCTGAACCAAAGTGGACTCAAATAATCCGTATCTTTAATCACTTTTCTTACTGATATGCAAATTAAGTCGATTGGATTTCTTTAATTTGGACCATTAGAATTCGTTGTTAACGAACTTGAACTAAATTAGTTCTTCTGTACTACTACTTTGAAATTGTCCATATCCAATTCTGTATAATGGTTTCATTTGTGCAACTGTTTATCTTTTTGTCCTGAAATGACCCTGACAGTTATATTAAGAAGCATGTAAAGATCTAAAACTAACTAACTCTATGGCCTATGGAACCCGGAGGTTCAGTGCCGCGTTCACAAAAGCTCTCCATTGACTTCTATCCTTAGCTAATTGGATCCAGTTTCTACTTTGTATTCCTATCTCTGCGAGATCCATCTTAATATTATCCTACCATCTGCGCCTAGGTCTTCCTAATGGTCGTTTTCCTATGGGTCTACCAGTCAAGACTTTGAAAGCGTTTCTACTTTCTTCCATTCTAGCTACATGACCTGCCCACCTAAGCCTCCTAGACTTGACGACCCTAACAATGTTGGGTAAACCGTATAAACTATGTAGTTCCTCGTTATGAAGCTTTCGCCATTCCCCATTCTCGTTCCTCTTGGGTCCGAATATTCTTCTCAGGATCCTGTTCTCAAATACTTTCAGTCTATGTTCTTCCCTCAGAGTAAGCGACCATGTTTCGCAACCATACAGAACAACAGGCATGATTATCGTTTTATATATTTTAAGCTTCAAATTCCTCGACAGAATTCGCGACGACAAGAGATTTTGAACCGAATAGTAACACGAATTCCCTGCTTTTAGTCGACATTTAATTTCTTCGTGAATATGATTTTCGTCTGTTAATATTGATCCTAAATATTTGAAAGTATCCACTTTATCAAAAGTATTATTTAATATTTTAACGCCTCCACAATTTGCCGTATTACGGTTCCGACGCACTTCCATGTATTTAGTTTTCTCTGCATTTACTTCTAAACCCATATCCCTGCAAGCGTTTAATAAGATCTCTGCATTTATTTCTACTGTTCTCCTATCATCCCCTATTAAATTTACATCATCAGCATATGCCATGACCTGGTGAACGCCGTTCAACTCTAGGCCCTGGTTGCTATCTTTGATTTTCCTTATGGCGTATTCCAGCACAAAGTTAAATAATAATGGCGACAACGTATCTCCTTGTTTCAGGCCATTTTCGACGTGGAAGCTCGTGGACAAAAATTTTCCTACCCGGACTTTACTTTGGGATTCACTTAAACATATCTTAATTAATCTAATTAGCTTTCTCGGTATTCCAAGCTCTGTAAGAACGTTGTATAATGTTTCTCTCCTAACCGAGTCGTAAGCCTTTCTAAAATCAATAAATAGTTGATGTACCGGGGTATTGTATTCCCACTTTTTTTCGAGTATTTGGCGAATTGTAAATATTTGGTCAATAGTTGATCGATTTCGTCTAAATCCGCATTGATAATCTCCAATAATTTCATCTGCGTATGGGGTCAGTCTTGCTAACAGAATATTTGAAAGGATTTTATAGGATGTTGACAGAAGAGAAATGCCTCGATAATTATTACAGTCAGTTTTGTCGCCTTTCTTGTGAATTGGAACAATGATTGACTCTTTCCACTCTTGTGGCAATTCTTCCTTGTTCCAGATAAGGAGAATGAGTTTTTTGTATCTTGTTCCACAATTTTTCGCCTCCAGCTAAAATTAACTCAGCCGGAATTTCATCTACACCCGGAGATTTGTGTTTCTTTAATTTCTTTATAGCGGCTTCCACTTCTATTCGATTGGGTTCTGGAATATACGGTTCTGCGGTGTGTAACTCCTTTTCTCCACGCACATTAGTTTTTGGCTGCGTGTTCAGCAAATCGTCAAAGAAATCTTTCCATCTATTTAAGAGGCTATCCGTATCAGTGAGAACTGTCCCGTCAGATTTCTTTAATATATAAGCACGAGGTTGATAGCCTTTCTTAAATTCGCTGATCCCCTTATACATGTCCCGAATATTTTTATTTTTACTATTATCTTCAAGTTCCTTAATTTTAGCTTTCAAAAAATCCCGCTTCTTTGTTCTAAAAGTTTTGGAAGTTTCCCGCCTGATATCTGCGAAATTTTGTGTAGTTATTTCATTCGGATTTTGTAGCCACCGTAATTTTGTCTGTTTTCTCTTCTCTGCTAGTTTAATACATTCTTGGTCGAACCATGGTTTGATCCTACGTATTTCCGCGTGTCCCAATTTTTCTATTGCTGAACTTTTAATGCTATCTTTAATTTCAATCCAAGTATCCTCAACACTAGTGCACTCCAAGTCTTCTAAAACCGAGAATCTATTCGAAACTTCAATCTGGTATTCCTCTCTTACCTGGCTCTCTTCTAATTTCTTTAAATTAAATCTCTCCGTTTTCGGACATTGAGTATTACCTTTATTCAACGATAATCTCTCCCGTATTATCGCTGCTACCAGGTAGTGATCAGTGTCACAATCAGCCCCTCTAAACGACCGGACGTCAATTATGCTAGATTGTCTTCTTCTATCTACTAAAACGTGATCAATTTGATTATGTGTTTTTCCGTCTGGTGATGTCCAAGTGTATTTATGAACGTCGCGATATGGGAATTTTGTACTCTTCACGATTAGGTTTTTGGATGTTGCAAAGTTCACGAGTCTAACACCGTTGTCATTACTTTTCTTATGCAAACTTTCATTCCCTATAATCGGTTTGAAAATATCCTCTCGTCCTACCTTCGCATTGAAATCCCCTAATAGAATCTTCATATGGTATCGCGGGAGTTGGTCAAATATCCGTTCCACTTCTTCGTAAAAACTATCTTTTATATCGTCACCCTTATCTTCAGTTGGAGCATGTACATTTAAAACAATAATATCACACCACCGTCCGTTAAGAGTAATAAAAGAAAGTCTGTCAGTAACAAATTCAACCCGTTTAATTGCTGGTAATATTCGTTTGTGAACGAAAAACCCTGTTCCTAACTGGTGATTTTTATTTCCTTCCCCGTAAAAGAACGTAAAATTTCCGGAATTCTCAGATCCATTTCCTTCCCACCTAACTTCCTGAACTCCTACTAAGTCCATCCTGTATTTCTCTAACTCACTCGTTACAGATTTTAACGCGCCTGCCCTATAAAGACTTCTAATATTCCATGTTCCAAATCTCATGTCCATTTTCTTTTGCTGATGTCGTGCCAAGTTATCAGTCCTTGTCCGAGGCTTTTGTGAATGTTTCTGAACAAGTACCTTTTTTTACAGGATGAGGGTGTTAGCCTTACCCAAACCCCCAAGCTGGAGGACCACTCCTAGTCGTCTGTCCGCGACTGCTTATTCAGTATATTCGCAGCTAACCTCTATATCTAGAGGCCTTCTCCTCGATCCGCAACCTGAGGACGCGCCATGCCGTGGTGACAGGAACCCACGTTACACGGCTGTAAAGATCAGTACAAGTTTTTTTTTTATTATTATTATTATTATTATCAGGATTCGTTCGTGAGTGAGTCAGCAGACGTATCGCATTTGTGGCCAATTAGTCCTGGTTCCGAGTTCAAATGGAGGACAATTTCTCTCGGATGTAACTCGAGAAGCAGTTTTTATTCCGCTTTAAGCTTATGTGATCCCTTCCAGCATAACCTGGTTGTTTCATAATAACATCAAGGCGAAACAAACTTATTGCTGTCCATATATGATATGAATATATAGAGCAAATTATTTAAACCAAATAAACCTGGTTTAAACCAAAAAAAACGGTTTCTTTTTGTTTTTTTCAATAAAAACCATGGTTTTTGCCAACCCTGTTAAGCATTATCAGCAGCACAGTCTCTCGTACTCGGGAAAACGCATGGTGCGATGCATTCTTTCACGCTTATAAGTGAAGAAAACGTGAACTATACAGTGACGAAACACATATCACCACACGTTATTGCGAACACACACACACACACACACAAAAAAAAAAAAAAAAAAAAAAAAAAAAAAAACATGGAGCTGCCAATTCCTAGCATTTCCGCCTTTCCTCCGAAGCATTGGACGTCCATTGTTGTCGTTTACATCCTGCCTACTTTCGACCCTTCATGAAATTAGAGTATATCTGGAAACTCTATTGAAAACATATCCGAGAATTACACCTATTGACAATTGATGAAATAAGCACTTTTGGATTGTGTATGCCTAGCTTCCTTTACGCTGATAAGAACCACAGTCTCTAGAATTCGAAATAGGGCCTCTTGAAATTTGCTTTTCCACGATTTTGGACAGGGGTTAAGTTCCAAAGTTGGGCGTCCGTTTTCAGCAAAATTTTTAAAATTTACAAGAAAGATATGTATAATTTGATCGCTTGTGTGCTTGATAATATATAAGGGTCTCGAAAAATCTGTTTATTTGTTATATATAAGCGGTTATAAACATTTGACTATATTGCGAGCGGAGGGAACTACTTGGCGCAAGGTAACCAAACAGTTGCATTGTGGGAAAGTAACGAGCATTTATGTTATCAACATGGCGAATGTACAAGGGCAGTGAACTAATAGTTTTAACATTTGTGAAGCCATTCGTTGATAACGAGCAAAATCTTTTAAAAGTTTGTGAAGAGCACGGATTAATGAACCTAATAACAAATTGCAGAAAATGTGGAAAGGAGATGACAGCGAAAAAACGTGGCGAAAGCGGACGCCCAACTTCGGAATAAATGCCTTGGACAGCCCTAGCTCTGAAACTATGCACTTTCCGCCATAGGTCTATACGAACTTTTTTCGGCCTATGTTTAGCAGAAGGGGTCCAGCTCTTTTCTCTAAAAAATGTTACAATTTTGGTAATTTCTGCTCACATTCGGTTAGTTTGGGGTAGGGTTGGTTAGTTTAAGTTAGGTTAGGCTAGTTTAGGTTACGTTAGGTTAGTTTAGTTTATGTTATATTAGTGTAGAAGTCTCGCTTATTTTTCCAAAAAATGATAGAATTTCGCTTATTTCTACTAATATTACGTTAGTTTAGGTTAGTTCAGGTTAGCTTACGTTAGTTTATGATAGGTTAGGTTATATTTGGGGTTAAATTCCAAAGTTGGGAGTCCGTTTCCAGCGAAATTTTTAAAATTTACAGGAAAGATATGGATAATTTGATCGTTTGTGTGCTTGATAACATATAAGAGTCTCGAAAAACCTGTTTATTTGTTATATATAAGCGGTTATAAACATGGGACTATACGGCGAGCGGACGGAACTACTTGGCGCAAGGTAACCGAACACTTGCATTGTGGGAAAGAAGCGAGCATTTATGTTATCAACATGGCGAATGTACAAGGGCAATGAACTAGCAGTTTTAACATTTGTGAAGCAATACGTTGATAACGAGCAAAATCTTTTAAAAGTTTGTGAAGAGCACGGATTAATGAACCTAATAACAAATTGCAGAAAGTGTGGAAAGAAGATAACAGCGAAAAAAACTTGACGAAAGCGGACGCCCAACTTCGGAATATATGCCTATATTTGATTACGGTAATAGTTAAGAACAGCTACTTCTCATCTCCCGTGCACGAGGATACATCTTACTGTTGCACTACCTAAACACCCTAAGTACAAGGGCAAGAACTCAGTCTATTACCTACTTTTTAACATCCTAGATAGTCAATGAATAATTCCTGAAAGTATGGCGTTTCTCGTCCTTCCCTAAATGGGAAGTACGGCTCCTTAACTATAACCTTGATTACGTTATGTTACGTCTAAGTACTTGTATCACTCATTTCTCCTGTAAATTTTGCGTTTTTTACGTGCTTCTGGACCCCTTGTACTAAACATACCCCCTTTTTTCTTATTTTGATGTGAGGTATCACCTTTCTTGGTATATATATATAAACATTATTACAAGGTCATCTGAAAGATTCTTCCAATTTTCAAAACTAAAGGGCCATGCCTCCCCCCCTTGTAAAATATCCTAGTTACACCAATGAAAACAAGACTAGTGATAGGCTGCCCGGTTGAAGGAAACTTCCGTAATAAACCTTTTAACATTCGAATATTTGACTCAAACAATCATAAACTTACCATCCTTATTCGTCCGAGAATTACTCTTGCTCTTTTCGGGTGATTCAGTATCATTTCCAGATGAAACACCTTCATCTTCGGGAGATAAACCTAGTACAACTTCCACTTCTTCTGTTAGCTGGTCTTTCGTAACTGCACCTTTTAACTCAGCATTCGCCATTTCTCCCTCAACTTCCAGTACTGGATTCTAAATCTTTCTCTTGTGAAAAAGAATGTCTATTTAGTTTAAACAGTGAAATAATGAATATATGAAAATTAACAAAACACCCTCCACTCCACATTCATATTGCGAAGCAAGTATTGCCAGGTTAGGAACATAGAATGTGTTGAAAAATTGATCAATGGTATGGAGAAAAAAGTCAGGGACTTCAGATTACATATGAGTAAACTCAACGCAATATTTGCAAAACTATGTGACAAAACCTATGAAAAGTCATTTGCAATGTATTTAATTTCACACAACGTGTAATCGCAAACAAAAGGGGAAAATGCGTTACAAAGTATTGCAAAATTCCGAAACGATACTTTAATAACCCTTGATGTCTCATTTCGTATATGTTTATGTCAAATCCATGTCAAGATTAGACTTTTAGTTTGCGATAATCGATATAGCATTTACAACTTCTTGTTGGATGCATCCGTATGCAGCAGGCGTTTCGCGATGGGCTGTATACGTATTAACGAGGATAGTAAAAAACGGGACGCAGACAAGGTTGGACGACGACAAGCCTGGACACTTAATTTTGGTCGTTCCCGACAAGGTTGGACAACGACAAGGTTGGACGACGACAAGCCTGGACAACGACAAGCTTGGACACTTCTCAATTTATCCTCTTGCGCCAGACTCGATCGAATTCCTAAGGTGTCCAAGCTTGTCGTGGTCGATCCCGACAAGCCTGGACACATCTCATTTTGGGTCGCTGACGACAAGGTTGGACGACGACAAGCCTGGACACATTCCTGAGGTGTCCAGGCTTGTCGGGATCGATTTTGGGTCGCTGACGACAAGGTTGGCCAACGACAAGCCTGGACACAATCCAATTGGCCGATTTGGTGCATTAAAAGCTCGTAGCAATAAGTTTGTTCAGCGCTGAAAGAGCAGCATTGCGTGAATTTCGACAAGAAAAGTTTCGTTCCGTTTCCAGGTTCGGGAAATGGTAAATACCCCGGAAAGTAGCACCGCAGGCTCCATAAAGTTGGTTTGTTCTTTTTTACCAAAAATATTTCAATCCAAATATAAATTTTGTGAAAATGAATATATTTGTGGTTGTGTATGAAAAGGTACAAGTTCGCGAGTATTGAGCTATTGGTGTTTTCTTAATGTTTGCTAAAAGTAATAACCATATAAAATGCGGTTTGAATACAATTTCAGCATTAAAAATTACTTTCATAAAGTTAAAAAAAGGTATACACTTCTTATGTACAGGGTTTTTATGTACATTTCATTTGACAAATCAAAATATCTTTAGAACGAAGAACAATTTTCAAATTCGATTTACGCAAGAAGATAGTGTAGGGGGCACCGTGAGACGCTACAGAGTAGAATCTGTGAATCTAGTCTTCTTCTTCTTCCCGAGTATTATCGATATGCAAAATACTGATTCCCCATTTCATCCACGGTAGTTCGCAGTGGAACAACATAAACAGTCTCTTTAATGTATCCTACCCCACACAAAGTGAGAACAGGTGGATAATCCAGGGAGATCTTAAGTTGACAAAACCAGAGCACCACACAATATGACGTCACTAAATGCGATAGTAAGTTGAGCAGTGTTTGCAACTGATTTGGTGTCAACTTATTAATTTTATACTAGAGTAACAGACCGGTAAAAAAAAAATATGTTTAAAAATGATTATCTGTTAATGAAGTAATATACTTAAAGAGATATTTGTATATTTGAATGAAAACATAGCATTTCCACACGCGATAATTGATGATGTGCTCCGCGAAAGATTTGTTGCCACAAAAAATTTGGAGATCCACATTATATAATTGACATAAAAATTAATGATAGGTCTACATCATATTAATATGTGACAGGCTCTTATCCATGGGGTCTATGGGGGCGAGCCCCTCTAAATTTTTACGGTACTGATCCTCTAAAATTTTCACAGTACGCTTGCAAATGAACTATAACAGGGTGCAAAATTTCAAAGTCAGACGCACTCGCCAATCCAAAAATAATGGTCGCCAGTATCTCTCACGTACAAATTGAGATGCCCTCCCCCCCAAAAACAGTCTTTGGTTTGACAAAGAAAGACTTCACATTCCATGTTTTCTCTCACTCAGTGACAATTATTTTCTTACGAAACAGAAAATGCGCTGCTCTGTGAGTTAGGCAGAAACCATTCCTACTGAACACTGGTCGCCAGCTCTAAATTTCTAGTCGCCAATTTCTAGTCGAAAATGTTTACGCTGAGCTATAATATGATGATTAACTATAATACGTTTGGATCGGGACTCCCTCCCAAAATTCTACCGGGCTTCCCCTAGATTTTTGGGCTGGCTACCAGCCTAGTATGTGATAAGTGACAGGACCGTAACTTGAGGAGAGAGAGGGCAAATGCTTCCCCAAGGAAGCTCCCCGCCGTTCGAGGGGACCCATTTTAAGACAACATTTTCTTACTCCGTATACGATACGAACATGAAATTATAAATGAAGCATCGAATATGTCCACTATATTACATAAACAAAACAACACATAAAAGATAAATAAGACAAAAATGAGTCGTGGGCCCATTTCAATAAAAAAGTTTCTATTAGGGGCCCTAGAAGTAATGTTTATTCGTATGGCTTTGATATTTGTCAATTTTGCCCCCTTAATTCATTTGTCATGTATGGAACGGGATCAAAGGTGTAACTAACGACCCGGACCCATAAAGAGTAAGAGAAAGATGGAAAGAGGTAGTCCAAGATTAGAGAAACAACTTTTTTCTTGGAGCACCAAATACGCGTATTAATGCTTACCACCCTCCCAAGAAAACAATCTAAGTTACGGCGCTGGATAAATGGATGCAGGTGTAGAATACATAAACATAAAACAGTAATTTATGATTAAAATGAATGACTGCGTGTGAAAGAGGACTGTACTACTAATTTTTAAAAATTATATAACGTTTACTGTATGTAAAAAAACGATCGTGCTGTCCTATTTTATGAGTTTGAATTTGCAAAATTTACGAAAGAAGTATGTAATATATTTCTCGAGTCCTGTAGGATTACGGGGGACCAAAACTACGTAAAAACACAATGTTTATAGGTGGATTGAGTTCATGTTGCGGAAAGATAATTGATATTGATATGTGAATAAGTTGTGAACTGAGTAGACTGGAAATGCCGTGTGCTAAATGGAAAATTTTTGCAATTACTATTTGCTATTAATTAGAATGGACAAATATAACGTGCATTGCGGCGTTCTAACCAGACTTCGCTTGCTAGCGCTCGCTCGTCAATATTAATTAATTTATTTATTGATACAAGTCATGGCCATTACCGGCATCTATGGCCTTAAGCACGTCAGGTTGGAGGGATGACATCGTCGGCGAGCACTCAATCACGGTACGGGGGAGGGATATAAGGAACGGATAAGGAAAGAAGCGGCCTGAGGCCTGTAAATTAGATACCATCCCGGCATTTACCTGGTGTAAATGAGGAAATCCCAGGAAAAACCTCATTTAGGATAGCTAGCCTGAAAAAGCTGTTACACTTTTCGACCGACTGACCCTGCCGGAAATCGAGCCCAGGATCAAAGACGAGAGCATTAGCGACTACTCATGCTCAGCAATACTGTCTGAAACTATTTACTTAGTGGTATGTTTGGCTTTAGGTAGATTAACCTCAAAAACATTTAAGAAAACAGCAATGATTTTCAACAAAAAATGCTTTTTCCCAATAATCCGACATATGGCTAGTTTTCAAAGCACATACTGAGAAAAAAAATGTAGGTAGCGTACTCAAGACGGTAGGTTACATGCGTAATTCCTGTAGTTTTTGGCCTTAACGTACAGCAAACGTATAACTGAAAACGCATGTTTTATAATACTTACTTTCCGTAAAAGTGTTCCATCTATACGTACTTTCCGTATGAAATTATAGGCGGTCAGGATCTCACATACAAATCGATGCAGAATGTCCATAGTAGAATAGAATATAGCTGCAGAATGTAACATAGGTGATATACGAAAAACTTAGATGTCAGACATCCTGCAATGGCATGATCTAACATTTAAGAGCAGTGCGTATGTAGCATATGCTCCATAGTGATTTCTGTAGTAAGCAACAGGATTTTGTATATTTGTACAATATACCGCTGTCCGGAGAACGGATTTTTCTTAGTGTGCAGTTCATAAGCAAGGGCGCCCATGTTGGGGTTTCCAAGAGGGGCAAGTATGAGCGACGTTTCAAATATAGTTGCAAATTTTGCTGTAAGTAATGTATAAATTCTATTGGGTTTTCAGTATTCCCAAGTACAATTTCCTCTTAGGGGGTTAGCGCCCCACCTTGCCCCCCTTGATGAGCGCCCTTGTTCATAAGTAATGCAGTTATGTGGGTTCTGAACCTATGGGTTCAGTATTTCTTGATAAATCCATTAAATGTTGTGCGTGTAATCCACAACGCACACAGATATAGGCGGGAATTCATGTCACTTAAGGACCTCCCCATTTTATGGCAGTAATAAATGCAAAAATTGTCGATAAGTGATTCGCCTACTTTGATTTTGCGAATAGTTCGTACTATGTGCGACTTTGTCCATGCGGCGTCTAGGGTATGGTGACGTCGATAAGCTAATAAAACGAAATACTTCAAAAGTTGAAACGGTGGGTGCGTAAACGTAAACCTCGTGTAGCTTAGGTATAGGCTGCATAATTACTTTATTACATCAGTGTTAATGTGCATCCTTAAATTGGGATAGAGCAGTTTCCGCAGTTCAGATCAATAATACGTGGACAAATTCATATTAGTTCGAAACCCACATTTCTCGATGAAAATAGCGTCATCACGCTTTCTAAACTGTACATGTGCTGGCGCATGCCAGTGATCCACCAGGAACAGGTAAAATTCAGGGGCGCTATAAGAGATAATTGTTCAAAAATTACATTTTAAAAAAAAAAATTATGGGTGCACACTTAGTAGTAATAGTAGTAATGATAGTATAGTAGTAGTAGTAGAGTAGTAGTTTAGTAGTAGCCAGGCCCGCAACCAGAGGGGGGCCAGGTTTCTCTAAACTTTTTGTGGCCCCTCCAGACTTCAATACAAAATTTTATTATTAATACAAAAAACACAATTTAGATATTTAAGATAATTTTAAAGACTTGGCCCCCCGTAACATATTCACGGTCCTCCCAAACCTTTGTAGCTGGTTTCGGCCCTGGTAGTAGCAATGATAGTATAATAATAGGCTAGTAGCAGTAGTAGTATAGTAAGGCAGTAATGGTAGTAGTTGAGTAGTAGTAGTAATAATAGTATACTAGTAGTAGTAGAGTAGCAGTAGTTCGGGTTAG
Organism: Thermobia domestica; assembly: GCF_964235325.1. Taxonomy (NCBI): domain Eukaryota; kingdom Metazoa; phylum Arthropoda; class Insecta; order Zygentoma; family Lepismatidae; genus Thermobia; species Thermobia domestica. Next base: position 235,569,597 of record NC_137460.1, read on the forward strand.
GTTAGGGTAGGTTCAGGCAGCGAAATAGTCATATTTCAAGTCCCTTGTACATTAGTTTGCAGCCCTGGAATAACGCCCTTATGGAGAGTTCCATAGAATTAAAGCAACATCTTATTGCCGTATCTATGTTCATAGATGACTTACATATTTTGCGCCTTCATAAATAAATTCCCTAAACATTTGTCTTTTGTTCTGAATTAACACGTTTTACCTGTAAATTGTAATTTTAAAAATGTCCACGTATTCTTAATCTTGTTTCTGCCACTCCAAAACACTTACTAAGCCTACAAGAGTTCATTTGGTGCTAAAATAAATTGATACATCATGAATGTCAGTACACTTATAAAATAGAACATAACTGAGGAAACCTGAAATTTCAATCTTGATACATGTATCAGTGCGCAGCACGAAATGAGATTTAAAAAAATCCCGGCGTTCTTCCCGCCTTTGATGGGACAAGCCGCAATTATTTACGCATTATTCAGTGCATTGTTTGTGTATAATCTTGTTCGTTTGTTGAATGTAAAACGCAACTCACACAACCGCTGTAACAACATAATGTGTTTTTTATTGTCCACCAGTATACGAACAAATTCCAGGTATGTCTTAAATTATAATCCACCTTGGCATATTATCTCAGCAGTAATACTGTCAACAGAGCTGCCTTGCTTATGGATACACTGCGCATTAAGTGATCCAGGGGAGTGACGACATTAAGTGACGTCATGTCCTGTTGCTGTGGTTATGTCAACTTAAGAACTCCCGGATAATCCACTATTAGAGATCCTCATGCCAGAAATTCAGAGTGACCGTCGTGGTGAAAAGACGTGTGTGTGTCTAGCTCCGAAGTGCAGCAGAGCGTAAAGCGAAAAATGGGTATCTCGCTCAGTGTTTGGAGGGCCGCTATCGGTCTATTCAATTGTATTAAATCAAGAAATGAATTTTCTGTAGAAATTGTTGGTGCGCGAAACGAAACCCAGAAATCATATTATGTATATGGAATAGTGATTCTCGTAATGCTTGTTATAGGAGGTGTTGAAACCAATCCGGGCCCCACTAGTTCAAACAAATCGGATATTGCTGAAATCAAGGCAATACTAAACGGAGTGAAAAGTCCCAATGAAGCTGTTGTCAGTGAAGTGCGTGGGTTGACAGAAACCGTGACAAAAATTATGGACAGACTTGACTTGATTGACAAGAAACTCGAGACCATAACAAACGACGTCAATGAACTACAAAAATACACTGAATTCCTGGAAGAACGGCTGGACGACCTCGAAAATAGGAGTAGAAGGCAAAACATTGTGCTGTATGGCGTTGAAGAGGGCGAAAGAGAGACATGGACAGAAACTGAAGAAAAAGTGTGCAAAGTAATTCAAGACAGATTAAAAATTCAGTTAAGAGACGACGAAATAATGCGAGCTCACAGAGTAGGAAAGATAACTGCGAATAAAAATCGACCTATTGTGTGTAAGTTTTTAAGAGACAAAACCAAAGATGTTCTTAAAAGCAGACGCAAACTTCGTGATAGTAACATTTACATTGAACAGGATTATTCTAACAAAGTGAGAAATGAACGCAAAAATTTACAAGTTTTCATGAAAGAGGCAAGGCAACGCGGTAGTTATGCTTATCTGCAGTTTCGTTATCTATATTGATGGGGAAAAATTCACTTTAAGTGCACTTGAAAATAGGAACAGACAGCATCCAAGCAAAACAAGAGACTCCACATTCCAGCTTACAGCCTCTGAACCCCTGTCAGTAGTAAGGGCCTGACTTGGCCTAACTCTCTGTACTAAAACCTCCGCGCAACGTTGACATTTCATTTTCTTTCAGTTCACCTGTCCATAGCGTGGATTTAAGGTGAAACTAATCTAATTTGGCCCAGTGTTCTTAGTCGCCACCGCAGCAATCGCTACGGAAAATTAAAAAATATGTTGTCCAGGAACTTGGTCGCGAAGATAATGCCGACAGTGAACATATTTGGATAGATAAACTTATCATATGTTATTTATTAGCTAATTAATTCAAAAGTAAACAGAAACATACAATTACTATTAAAATAATATATGACTGTGAATTTTATGAAATTTTATATTGTCCTCGATTATTCATGAACATAATAAAACATAAAACACAAGATTAATATAATTCCAACAAGGTAAGTATTGTAGTAAATAGCAGGTAAGTGAGATATTAACAGTCTTCTTGTAGCCTTTCAATTTTTTTTCACATCGAACAGTAGTTTAGAATTATAATGTAATAACACACAGGGAGTAAAACTCGTAGTATATATCAATTGTTTTAGAATTTAGACAGTTACTTAGGAATAATAGCTAACTTGTAAAATAATGTAGTGATTAGCGTAGGACAGATTGTGGGCTTATTGCACGCAGTAGCATTTTTCTTTATTTAATGTGCTTAGATTTAGCTATAGTATGTTAATGCATATTTGCACAGTAGCGTAGGATATTAAGTATATAGTAATGCTAGATGCTTCACGTAGTTTATGTACAATTAGTAGTAAATATAGTATCTTCTGTCGAATATTATATATTTGTAACCACATTTGTTATGTCTCATCTTCGTTTCAGGTATCCCATCCTCAACATACTATGCTGTTTAACCACGACTTGTAAGTATTCTTTTTATTTATTTACCATTTATATCCTTTCTTTTATTTATATTCTATTATTTTACTTTTATCAACTCATTTATTATTATCAATTGTATTTTATATATCTTCGCCGTACTTAATTACATATATGTATATATTCCTTTATTTATTTATTTATTTATATCTCGCCGTATCCTTTTATTAATTCAATTTCTTAATGTCGTGTTACAGGTTAACGCAGCTAACTCAGGTGATACGCTGAAGTAAGAATGATGTAACTACAGAAGACAGAAGAAAGAAGTCGACAGAAATGTACATAAGAAGCAGATATATTGATTATTATCGCTCTAATGCGTATTTAGATTGCAATTTCTACGTGCATATTATAGTAATCAAACAACAGAAATTAGCTAAATTTGTATGCCACAATCTTTGTCAGTGCCATCATTTTTTTAACTGCAGATTATACTAAACAGTAAGAATCAAATAAATGTGAATAAGTAACAGGATTGAACGAGGTATTCAGTCACAGCAAATTTAGTTGATCTGTTGATCGAGATAAGTATATAATTTACCTCATTTTACGAGTGGATAGCAGATAAGAGGAGGGAATGAAGATTCCACTCCCCGAACCGGTGACTCCTTTAATGATGCATCATTTTTGTTATCATCATTTCACTAGATATATAAATAAGAATGAGTAGCATTTACAATACCTTGAAGTCGATTTTACTTTATAAAGCTGTCTAATCTTTAGCCCTCTGAATATACATATACAATAGTAAATAGTCTTAATGGCAAAATAAATCTAAATTCCTCAGAAGTTTTGATTAAATTCTTACGTTGACTTTTCTTTTAAATTCAGTAACTAGATGATTTTTATTTTCGATGCTATATTATTTTTCTTCTTCTTCTTATGTCGCAATTTATTTCCATAGCGCCATTCGCTTTTGCAGTTCATGAAATCTTAATAAATAATGAAAAATATTGAAATAATAACATAAACATTGAATAAATTGAATAAAATGAAGAATTAACATTTTAGTAAGAGAAATTATATTGTAGAAAATTTTAGTTGTAGTGTAGGCAATGACGGATCACTACAACTTTGCCCGCCGTCGCAAATAAAATTTTATTTGCAATAAAATTTTATCACTGAATATATAACGGTAAGTATTTATAAGTCCATATCATCATCAGTCTCAGTATTTGGTACTTCATCATTAAAAAGATTGTTCACTTCATTAATAGTAAGATGCTGCGAAGATATATCCTCAGATTTAGGAGGATAACGACTAAGTGTATCAGCGACAAAATTTTCCTTTCCTGACACATGTTCAAATTTTAAATCATACCTTTGTAACTTAAGTACCATTCTTGTTGTTCGGGAATCAAGATTCTTTAACGAGAACGCGTAAGTCGCAGCATGATTATCACAATGAATAATAGTAGTTCTTCCTAAAATATAGGGCGAAAATCGTTCGCACAGGAATAATATCGACAGTAGTTCAAGCTGGAATATAGACATTGAAAATTCGTGCAGCTTTAGTCTCCTACTGGCATACGCGAGTACTGTTACTTCATCTTGTCCTTCAGGATATTGACATAAATAGCCGGCAAGATTCTCTTTGCAGGCGTCGCTGAATATGTGGAACGGCAAGGAAAAATTTGGTTGTCCTAGTGCAGGAGTAGTGGTAGCTAGCTTTACAAAATTTCCTTTACAGATCTAATATCTCGTTACGTGGTACAAAATCAATCCATGGTATATGTAGATAAATTAACATCCAATGAACAACCATTAACAGCAAACAGATAAACGATAATGAACAATTAATAACTCATTTCGAGAAACGTTCTTGTTGTTTTGATAATTGGTAAACAAGAAAACACCGTAAACTGGTCTGTATTTTTCCAGGTAATGTGTCGACCTATCTTCTTTCTCTTTCGTTTACGATGCATCAACCTTAATTTGTCTTTATTCACTCGTTCTTTTCTCAACTCGCACTCCAAACCATCTTCCAATTTCTGTCTTTCCGTCTCAGTAGGTAAGCAAACTTTCTTTTTCTTTCTTTTACGCATTCCTGTCTTTCGGATTTTATCCTCATCTTTTCTACGTAGTTTCTTTACTTGATCATTAGGTAAGTAGCTTTTCCTTTTCTTTCTTTTACGCATTTCTATCTGTCGGATTTTATCCTCATTTTTCTTCCGTACTTTCTTCACTTGATCACATCGTTTCATCTTGACTGGTAACACACTTCTTGTGATATAGCACCTCGCACTTTCTGTTTTCCATCTCTTCTTCTTCCTGTGTGATAGCAACCATAGCCAGGTCATTGTCTTAATACTATTACATTTCCTCTCTATTTTTTTCCTTCTCTTCTGTACTATGGATTTCTTTCTTGTTCTATACGAGGACTTTCTTTCCTTGTTTCCTTTTAGGTTATTTCTTGTTTTCCGGTTCATTATTCTCTTTTGTTTATTCTTTTTGTAAACATCTGTTTCCTTCGACTTATATTTTTCTGCTTCATCTGTTTTTGTTTCCTTTCGGGTGTCAACCTCTTTCTTTGTCAAGATGTCTTCTTCGTCAAAATTTGATTTCCTGTCATAATTTACTTCTTCAACACCTATGTCTTCTTTTGACTTACTATTAACCTTTTCATCAAATTCTGCTTCATCTAATGTAGTTTTGTTTAATTGTTTGTCTAAATGGTCATTGATTTGTTTACCAACGTCTCCCATATTTTTCTGGTTCTTCTGGGTTAGGGTCGTAAACATGACTGTGTCTTTCTCCGTTTCTCCATATTTCATTTTAAATTCACCTATAGAATTTTCCAGGTTTTCTAATTTGTAACTTTCACATGTGATTTCGGTCTTTTTGTCCAACCTATCTGTAACCAATTTCACGTCCTTCTTGACTTCTTGTTTTAGAGTTTCCATTTCTCGAGTCATATTATTTGCTAACGTCGTAATATCACTGGAAATTCTTTTCATGTCTTGATTCATGTTATCCATGTTTTTATTCATGTTTAACTCTAGTTGAGCTATTTGTTTTACTATCATCTGGATCATATCATTTGATATTCCTCCATTGTTACCACCCATTTCTTTTTCGGTGCCATTATTATTGTTAGTTGCCGTCTCAGTAGTTCCACTTGCGTTTGTTAATTCGGCATTCTTATTATTTCCAATATTACCTATATGTCCACCTATTTCACTCTGGGTTCCTTCATTGGTCACACTCTCCATCAATATACTAATTTCCTCTTCAGGATTCCGTCGATCTGTCTCATTTTCAGTTTCCAATGCTTCTTCCATTTGCTTTCCATTACCATGAGGTTCTACTTCCATCATCTGCTTAGGTTCTGTTTCCGTCTCCTGTACCGGAGTTTCAGGCACATCGTTTAACTCGCTTTCGTCGCCATTTTCGACGTCAATATACACTTCTTCTTCTGTCAAGTCTTGAATGTCACTATGTCTTGGGTTATTTTTCTCTTTTTGACACCTTGGGCACATCCAGTGTACTTTCTTCCCACTCAAATACGTGTACTGTTCATCTTCTAGTCCAATACATCTGAAATGGAACCATCCATTGCACAGATCACAAGCAATAATCCTTTCCCTTATATCAGTCTTTCGTTTGGCCGATTTTTCAGTCAGCACAACACTTTCATTACAACACTTACACTTAAATGTGTGTGCTTCAGTTCTGGACATTATATTTTCATTAAATTGATCCGGAGAGTTTCATCTTCCTTCGTCCTCAATGCCTACCACTCGACGTACACAATAATATAAATAAACCAAAGGTTGATTTTTTAAAGTTTATTAACACAAGTTAAATTTACTATTATTTTATTCGCTCCCAACACAATAACATGTTATCCTACATTCACAATCCACATATAATCTTCGGCAGCCCTGGCGTTTCTTCGAAATTTCTTACTTACAGAGTGTCATTCTATTCTTGTTCATGTATTTTATCTTTTTCGTAACTCTAAACAGCTAAAAGATATACAGAAATTGCGATTTCTATCTTTTAAGTTTTATCCGGTGCGGTCAGGTACGTGTGAACCCGTATTCTCATAAATACAATTTCTATGGAAATCGCATCGAAAGTTTTCCTTATTTCAGTTCATTATTCCTGTTTTCTCTTGATTTTACCATTCGGTTTCTTCTAAACAAAATGGTGGAACTTAAACTTGACACTTTATAATAATTTCGAAGTACCTTTCCCCAATTGGCTTCAACTTCATCCTGGCTGGTCGTCGCCATTTTGTACTAAAACCTCCGCGCAACGTTGACATTTCATTTTCTTTCAGTTCACCTGTCCATAGCGTGGATTTAAGGTGAAACTAATCTAATTTGGCCCAGTGTTCTTAGTCGCCACCGCAGCAATCGCTACGGAAAATTAAAAAATATGTTGTCCAGGAACTTGGTCGCGAAGATAATGCCGACAGTGAACATATTTGGATAGATAAACTTATCATATGTTATTTATTAGCTAATTAATTCAAAAGTAAACAGAAACATACAATTACTATTAAAATAATATATGACTGTGAATTTTATGAAATTTTATATTGTCCTCGATTATTCATGAACATAATAAAACATAAAACACAAGATTAATATAATTCCAACAAGGTAAGTATTGTAGTAAATAGCAGGTAAGTGAGATATTAACAGTCTTCTTGTAGCCTTTCAATTTTTTTTCACATCGAACAGTAGTTTAGAATTATAATGTAATAACACACACGGAGTAAAACTCGTAGTATATATCAATTGTTTTAGAATTTAGACAGTTACTTAGGAATAATAGCTAACTTGTAAAATAATGTAGTGATTAGCGTAGGACAGATTGTGGGCTTATTGCACGCAGTACCATTTTTCTTTATTTAATGTGCTTAGATTTAGCTATAGTATGTTAATGCATATTTGCACAGTAGCGTAGGATATTAAGTATATAGTAATGCTAGATGCTTCACGTAGTTTATGTACAATTAGTAGTAAATATAGTATCTTCTGTCGAATATTATATATTTGTAACCACATTTGTTATGTCTCATCTTCGTTTCAGGTATCCCATCCTCAACATACTATGCTGTTTAACCACGACTTGTAAGTATTCTTTTTATTTATTTACCATTTATATCCTTTCTTTTATTTATATTCTATTATTTTACTTTTATCAACTCATTTATTATTATCAATTGTATTTTATATATCTTCGCCGTACTTAATTACATATATGTATATATTCCTTTATTTATTTATTTATTTATATCTCGCCGTATCCTTTTATTAATTCAATTTCTTAATGTCGTGTTACAGGTTAACGCAGCTAACTCAGGTGATACGCTGAAGTAAGAATGATGTAACTACAGAAGACAGAAGAAAGAAGTCGACAGAAATGTACATAAGAAGCAGATATATTGATTATTATCGCTCTAATGCGTATTTAGATTGCAATTTCTACGTGCATATTATAGTAATCAAACAACAGAAATTAGCTAAATTTGTATGCCACAATCTTTGTCAGTGCCATCATTTTTTAACTGCAGATTATACTAAACAGTAAGAATCAAATAAATGTGAATAAGTAACAGGATTGAACGAGGTATTCAGTCACAGCAAATTTAGTTGATCTGTTGATCGAGATAAGTATATAATTTACCTCATTTTACGAGTGGATAGCAGATAAGAGGAGGGAATGAAGATTCCACTCCCCGAACCGGTGACTCCTTTAATGATGCATCATTTTTGTTATCATCATTTCACTAGATATATAAATAAGAATGAGTAGCATTTACAATACCTTGAAGTCGATTTTACTTTATAAAGCTGTCTAATCTTTAGCCCTCTGAATATACATATACAATAGTAAATAGTCTTAATGGCAAAATAAATCTAAATTCCTCAGAAGTTTTGATTAAATTCTTACGTTGACTTTTCTTTTAAATTCAGTAACTAGATGATTTTTATTTTCGATGCTATATTATTTTTCTTCTTCTTCTTATGTCGCAATTTATTTCCATAGCGCCATTCGCTTTTGCAGTTCATGAAATCTTAATAAATAATGAAAAATATTGAAATAATAACATAAACATTGAATAAATTGAATAAAATGAAGAATTAACATTTTAGTAAGAGAAATTATATTGTAGAAAATTTTAGTTGTAGTGTAGGCAATGACGGATCACTACATCTCGATTATCCAATTTTGGGTCTCCATGGACCATAACGAATGAATCAGGGATGCTTTGGCACCGGCATTGCGTCACCTATTGAAATTTTGCTTATGCTTATTCAGGAGCCGCACGTTGGTGTAAATGAATCAGAGGTACCTTGGCCCTGCTATGACGTCATTGAATTGGGAGTATTGGATCAGAGGTCATGATGATTCTTTAAAATTACTAAAAATATGGTCTTGATGATTCATTACGTTATGAAATAATATAGGTTTACGAATGCTTTCGTTCCCTTTTATGGCATAAAATTTGGAGATTGTTATATCTTTGATGAGATGGACTAACACGGGTGCAAATGAAGTTTTACGTCCCACGATTATGCCGGTTAGGCTAAAGGCCCATACAGCAGAAGTGAACGCTCTACCACTGAGCCACCGCACCTCTACTGGTATGAATGAATTAGAGGTAGTTGGTTCGAGCTAATATGTTCGTTTGACGTCACTGAACTGTGATTTTTAGCTTGGAGCTTATGATGGCTTGTTTCGTTCCCTTTTATGGGTATAAAATTACCAAAACAAGGTTTGATCTCTTTCTTGATGACCTATTACATTATGAATTAGTAGACCCCAGTAATAGTATAAATTAGTATTAATATGAAACTCGAAAACTTTGGAGTTCCTTTGTGGCTAACCGGTTAGCGTATGCGCCTTTAACGTGGGAGACCAGGGTTCGATTCCCGGCAGGAGCTCATGCGGTTCGGATTGTTATCCCTTTGATGAGATGGACTAACACTGGTGCAAATGAAATCTTTAGTTTACGTCCCACGATTAGGCTAAAGGAGACGGTGACGATGAGAAAGGAATGAAAGTGTGGGAGAAAAATGGAGCATAATGTTGTCCACCACAAAATTACTTTGAACCAGGACCCCATACAGCAGAAGTGAACGCTCTACCACTGAGCCACCACGTCCCTTACTGGTGAGAATGAAGTAGAGGTATTTGGTTTGAGCTAATGTGTTTGTTTGACCTCGGGTTGACCCTATTTCACTTTTGGGACCCACATGGACCATAACGAATGAGTTAGAGATGTTTTGGTTGGGGATTGCATTACCTATTGAAATTTTTACTTATGTTTACTCAGGGGCAGGGATCACTCAGGACACATAAGATCACATTGATTTACATCAGGAGTTGGGGGGAGGGGAGTATCGCACCTCGTACTCTTTGATGATTATTGATTTTGGAGCCTTATTACGTTATATGGAGGCGTATTTAAAATTATTTCCTTAAATTTGATAAGTACTTTGTGATCCACTTTGTTCCATTTCAGGGGTGAACATGGATACCTTGCAATCGTTCCGAGTTCGATTCTTGGTGCTAGTTTAGGAAATGTTGAATTTAACGTCCCCAGCGAAAACGATGGTGATGAGAAATGATAGGACGAAACAGGGGAAAACATGTTCCCTTTTAGGAGTACAAAATTGACAAAATATAAACGTAAGCAATACGTTGTACCACGTGTTTGGTCTTTTGGACCAATTTATCCTCTTGGATGAGGTCCTATTACCTTATATAGTTATATGGGCGTATACAGGGGTTCATTATCTTTCATAAGATATGGGTATATTTGTGCACCCCTTTAAAATTTGGGTGGAGTACTTTGGCCCACACCCTTCAATTTTGGAAATTGCCCAATTTAAACATTTGGTATAATAGTATAGGGCTCTAATATATATTATTATAAATTTGGGTGGTCCACCTCGTTCCTTTTAGGGGCACAAAATTACCAAATTTTACTGCAACCACGTGTTTGGTATTTTGGCTCATTTTATCACCTTGGATGAGGTCCTATTAACTTATATAGTTATATGGACGTATACAGATGTACATTTCCTATTATAAGACATAGGTACATTTGTGCACCCCTTTAAAATTTGGGAGGAGTACCATAGCCCACCCCTTAAAATTTGGAAATTTTTCAGTTTAAGCATTTGGTATTATACTACTGGACTCTAATATGTATCATGATAAATTTGGGTGGTTCACTTCGTTCCGTTTTAGGGGTACAAAATTGCCAAAATATAAACATAAGCAATATGATGTACCACGTGTTTGGTTTTTGATCCAATTTATCCTCTTGGATGAGGACCTATTACCTTATATGGTTATATGATCATGTATAGAGGTCTATTCCCTATTATAAGACATAGGTACATTTGTGCATCCCTTGAAATTTTTGGGAATGGTACCTTGGCCCACCCCTTAAATTTTAGAAATTGCCCAACCACGTGTTTGGTCTTTTGGCCTAATTTATTCTCTTGGATGATGTCCTATTACATTATATGTTTATATGGTTATATATAGGGGTCTATGCCCTATCATAAGACATTGGTACATTTGTGCACCCCTTTAAAATTTTGGGAGGGGCACCCTGGCCCACCCCTTAAATTTTGGAAATCACCCAATTTAAACATTTGGTATAATAGTATAGAACCCTAATATAGATCACTATAATACCCCTATGCACTCCTCTTAAGCTTTTTGGTCTTGGTATTAGTTCGTGTAATTTATATCTTAAATAACACTGACGGTTTAGTTAAAATCATCTCAAAATATTTTAGCCAAAATTTTTCAGTGAGTGCAAAGAGGAAATTGTTTCACGGTTAACCGCCAAACGTTATCCGGTTTTTAACTATTCGATTAAAAAATTATCGGTTTTTAACTATTTGATTAACAAATAAATGGTTTAACTATTCGATTAAATTTTGAGTCCACTAATTTCTAGTTATTACAAAAGTTCAAGTGAAAATTTGAAACTAAATTTTGTCGAACTCAAATTTTTCAAATCAAAAATATTCAAACTGAAATTTTCGAATTAAAAACATCAAACTAAACTTTTCGAACAAAAAAGTTGAAATCAATATTTTCGAATTCAAATTTTCAAACAAAAGAAATCAAACTGAAATTTTCGAATTATAAACATCGAACCAAAATTTGAAATAAAACTTTTCGAATTCAACTTTTTAAACCAAACAATTTCACACTGAAATATTTTAAACTAGAAATTCTAAACTAAAATTTTCGAATCAAAACATTTCAAACCAGTTTTAGAACTAGAAAGTTGAAACTAAAATTTTCGAACAAAAAAATTGAAATAAAACTTTTCGAATTCAATTTTTTTCAAACCACCCAATTTCACACTGAAATTTTTGAACTAGAAATTTTAAATTAAAATTTTCGAAAAATGAAATCAAAATTTTCGAAGAAAAACATTTCAGTCCAAATTTTTGAACTAGAAAGTTGAAACTAAAATTTTCGAATTCAAATTTTTTGAAACCAATCAGTTTCACACTGAAATTTTGAACTAGAAATTTTAAGCTAAAATTTTTCGAAAAATGAAATCAAAATTTTCGAACCAAAACATTTCAATCCAAATGTTAGAACTAGAAAGTGGAAACTAAAATTTTCGAATTAAAAGTTTCAACCTGTTTTCGAACTAAAAAATTTTTATAACGAAATTTTCAAATCAAATTTTTGGACCTAAAATTTTCAAACCAAAATTGTCGAACTGAAAGTTAAAGTTTCGAAGAAAAGAAATAATTCGAAATTTTCAAACAAACTTCTTGAAAATATTTAACCATAGCCGTTTACTGAATTTAAAATTTTAATTGTCTTGAAGAAATATTTGGGACTAAGTTTTGAGAGATGAACCGTTTGGTAAGCCATAGCCAGACCGAGACATTGATATTGCTTGAAATGAAGTTTAATCAAGCTTTATTTCATCAGACAGTATTAACTTACGATCCGTTTTAGTGCATTTTTGTTTCAGATCAACGGCCAGCCATAATCGGACTTTTTTTTCCGTAACATCATGAAAGCACGCAAAGCTTCTTCTGGTCATAGCCGCTACGCTACGTAAAAACCCGAATCTGTACCACAGAACAACCATAAACGCATATTTTTCAAGACCTTGAATCGAACCTGGGACCATTTTAAGAGAAGATTACTTACCACAGCGATTCTCCTCTGATGAGATCAAGACTTAAAATCAATCATGCTTGGTACTCCTTAGAACAAAAGAAAACAAAATGCTAAGATGTTCAACAGGTTGACATTAAACATCTACCGCTCTCTCTCTCCCTCTCCCTCTCTCTCTCCCTCTCCCTCTCTCCCTCTCTCCCTCTCCTGTAATGACAAAGTACAACTCAAGATAGGTTGAATGGTTGGATTTCGTAATGAAAACAAATGCGACTTCCTGTGGCAAGGTCGGTTAAGATGATTTCTGCAAGTGTCAGCATCAGCTGTACGATAACGTTTCATGGAAAGACTGACGAATGAAGTTTACGCACTGTTGTGAAACAGCGATCCTTAATAGTAGAACGGCACAATACTGGTATCGTATGTCAGGGAAGAAATCAAACTAAGAATATCTACATGCTTCATCACTAGCTATTGAAAACACGTTTTTAAGAAATCCTATTGCAGAATACGAAGCAAACTGAGCTTTGAATGATGTCGCAAAACAAATCTGCAAATGCTGCATTCTTTACCGGTGACAAAACTGAGTGATTACAAATGCAAAATCAAGATTTTTTTAAATTGAAAGTTGATTAGTTTACAGTATAATATTGTTTCAAGAGATTGGCTGGGTCGATTGATTTCATCAGAGGAGAATCGCTGTGGTAAGTAATCTTCTCTTAAAATGGTCCCAGGTTCGATTCAAGGTCTTGAAAAATATGCGTTTATGGTTGTTCTGTGGTACAGATTCGGGTTTTTACGTAGCGTAGCGGCTATGACCAGAAGAAGCTTTGCGTGCTTTCATGATGTTACGGAAAAAAAAAGTCCGATTATGGCTGGCCGTTGATCTGAAACAAAAATGCACTAAAACGGATCGTAAGTTAATACTGTCTGATGAAATAAAGCTTGATTAAACTTCATTTCAAGCAATATCAATGTCTCGGTCTGGCTATGGCTTACCAAACGGTTCATCTCTCAAAACTTAGTCCCAAATATTTCTTCAAGACAATTAAAATTTTAAATTCAGTAAACGGCTATGGTTAAATATTTTCAAGAAGTTTGTTTGAAAATTTCGAATTATTTCTTTTCTTCGAAACTTTAACTTTCAGTTCGACAATTTTGGTTTGAAAATTTTAGGTCCAAAAATTTGATTTGAAAATTTCGTTATAAAAATTTTTTAGTTCGAAAACAGGTTGAAACTTTTAATTCGAAAATTTTAGTTTCCACTTTCTAGTTCTAACATTTGGATTGAAATGTTTTGGTTCGAAAATTTTGATTCCATTTTTCGAAAAATTTTAGCTTAAAATTTCTAGTTCAAAATTTCAGTGTGAAACTGATTGGTTTCAAAAAATTTGAATTCGAAAATTTTAGTTTCAACTTTCTAGTTCGAAAATTTGGACTGAAATGTTTTTCTTCGAAAATTTTGATTTCATTTTTCGAAAATTTTAATTTAAAATTTCTAGTTCAAAAATTTCAGTGTGAAATTGTGTGGTTTGAAAAAAATTGAATTCGAAAAGTTTTATTTCAATTTTTTTGTTCGAAAATTTTAGTTCCAACTTTCTAGTTCTAAAACTGGTTTGAAATGTTTTGATTCGAAAATTTTAGTTTAGAATTTCTAGTTTAAAATATTTCAGTGTGAAATTGTTTGGTTTAAAAAGTTGAATTCGAAAAGTTTTATTTCAAATTTTGGTTCGATGTTTATAATTCGAAAATTTCAGTTTGATTTCTTTTGTTTGAAAATTTGAATTCGAAAATATTGATTTCAACTTTTTTGTTCGAAAAGTTTAGTTTGATGTTTTTAATTCGAAAATTTCAGTTTGAATATTTTTGATTTGAAAAATTTGAGTTCGACAAAATTTAGTTTCAAATTTTCACTTGAACTTTTGTAATAACTAGAAATTAGTGGACTCAAAATTTAATCGAATAGTTAAAAACCATTTATTTGTTAATCGAATAGTTAAAAACCGATAATTTTTTAATCGAATAGTTAAAAACCGGATAACGTTTGGCGGTTAACCGTGAAACAATTTCCTCTTTGCACTCACTGAAAAATTTTGGCTAAAATATTTTGAGATGATTTTAACTAAACCGTCAGTGTTATTTAAGATATAAATTACACGAACTAATACCAAGACCAAAAAGCTTAAGAGGAGTGCATAGGGGTATTATAGTGATCTATATTAGGGTTCTATACTATTATACCAAATGTTTAAATTGGGCGATTTCCAAAATTTAAGGGGTGGGCCAGGGTGCCCCTCCCAAAATTTTAAAGGGGTGCACAAATGTACCAATGTCTTATGATAGGGCATAGACCCCTATATATAACCATATAAACATATAATGTAATAGGACATCATCCAAGAGAATAAATTAGGCCAAAAGACCAAACACGTGGTTGGGCAATTTCTAAAATTTAAGGGGTGGGCCAAGGTACCATTCCCAAAAATTTCAAGGGATGCACAAATGTACCTATGTCTTATAATAGGGAATAGACCTCTATACATGATCATATAACCATATAAGGTAATAGGTCCTCATCCAAGAGGATAAATTGGATCAAAAACCAAACACGTGGTACATCATATTGCTTATGTTTATATTTTGGCAATTTTGTACCCCTAAAACGGAACGAAGTGAACCACCCAAATTTATCATGATACATATTAGAGTCCAGTAGTATAATACCAAATGCTTAAACTGAAAAATTTCCAAATTTTAAGGGGTGGGCTATGGTACTCCTCCCAAATTTTAAAGGGGTGCACAAATGTACCTATGTCTTATAATAGGAAATGTACATCTGTATACGTCTGTATAAATACTGCTACAATCTAAAAGCCTAGTTCAAGGGAAGTTTTGATTTTTTTTCCAATACGTAACGACCACCTCCCTTAAACTCACTTCTTGATCCCTAACTCGAAGTCCTAGCAACCTCGAAAGGAATCGAGAAGGGAATCTATCGCGCAACGGAAAAAATAATAATAATCGAAAACGGAAACAAACAGAATGAAGAACCAGAAACTTACCTCCGGTGGATGCAGATTAGAAGGGAGAGTAATAGCTCCACTCAACTCCTTTAATAAAGCTCAGCTTGAACATGTACGTATATATGAATATTTTACCTTAGTTATATTAAGTACTTTGAAAAAAAAATTCATTTCAGATACGATTTATTAACAATGCTTCAACTCAGACTGGTGTGGTAGTTAACCACACTTCTACAATTAACGTAAGGTGCCAGTATATTCATTATAGTATCATAACATTGTGAGAAAAAAAAACTTCAATAGAACACATCTAGAATTCTGTCTGTCAATCTCATATCCAATTTGTTTACAATATCAACCATTATCAGATTTTATTATTAACTTCATTTTTCTTACCAGAGAACTGTCCATAGACCAATAGTCGAAGTAGATTGTATTGTAACTGTTAGAAACTATTACCTGACACTTCGTCACACCACTTAAGAGGAACAACCATATTGCAGTCGCAGACAACTAAATAAAGTTAAGAGTTTCACATCACTCGTCATAGGTACGACATAATAACAGAACAAAGTGATTCTCGCTTGAGCGAGCGTCAGCTGAAAGCAGTGTTACCGCTTCCGGTTCAGTTCAAGTGCTAAATACAATCAATAAAGGAACGGAGGTAATATTTACTGACATCCTCGTTCGGCAGCTCCAACCATGGGCGCATTTTACTATCGATTATAATGTAATGCAATTTATACGAAGTCAAATATAGTACACTTGACGTCTTAATCACCACTTCAGCATGATAGAGTTTCCGTTCACACATTTCGCATAACTCAATATGCCGTAGCCACTCAAATAGTAATGTGTACAGCCGAACATCCACTGGGCAGACACAGCAACCAATGACTCAGACGTTTAGTAATAATAATATTCCCTTTCGGGCGGACAAGTCAGGTGGACAGTAATAATAGACAATACTAGACAATCTGGATTAGGTAGACAATGGACACGATAGTATATAACACTTCATAAAGGACAATTGGATGAGACTTTGTATATATATATATATATATTAACTAGACAAATATTGGACGAATGGACGAGATATGCTTATTTTTTTTTATAGACAGACAGTTACTGAACAAACAGCAATTCGACATAACGTAGTTCGAAACACCAGCAATCTAAGCAGAGGGACAACGTTCAACTTATTACTGTAACATATGATAACCGAAGATGGACAAACTTTGGAGAACTATAGATGCTATTCAGACAATCTTCGTCAAATGGCAACCTTACCCACGAAATCACTTGAACTTTAAACACATATAGCAAGAAGCACTGATAAATACCATCAATATATATATATTATATGAAATTTCACGTGGACTGAAGCTTTAATAGAAAATATTCAGATACATTTCTAATACGGTTAACTCAATACTTAATGAACTTCACAACAGAGAGAGAGAGAGAGAGATTTACGCTACGTACGACTTACATAATGAGAGGGCTGGCTAAGACTATTCGAGGCCGCGCACAGGCTGGGCCCCTTTGGGAGAAGGTTTCCCCCATAGGAACTCTTTACTCGGACATTGTGCCGTGTATAAGATACACTCGTGAACTATACATTTTCGTACTCACAAATAGTAATTTATACTTCTGAAGAACACCAGTGCTTTCGTTATCTTAACTCTAATAAACAACTGTAGATTTAATTTCTAACTCTGATAAACCACTGTAGCTAATACGACGAAAGAATAGTTTATTCAGTAGGTTCATGTTCCAAAATAATTCAACTGAACTAGATATAGATATATCCGTTGACCCTTGGCAGTTCGAGTTTTACTACCGACGGTTCCCATAAAACAAGATTAAGTTCACTTTACTTCAAGGCTCACATGCAGAATAGTCATTGTAGATAGACTTAAAGTTAGTCACGTTACCTGAAGTGCTGCTACTAGAAGAAGTAATTAGTTTTTTACGCCATTGTTCAGCTTACACAAAAGTCACCATGTGCGCGATCAACTTCCACCTCTATCTGTTAGAATTATCTCCCTTCCATCCAAAACCTTGGGAGAATATCGTTCTCACTATAATTTCACTCCTTGGAGATTATTATTATGCAGAGTAAAACGACGAACTCGCTCTAAGTCCATCACAAAATAAAATTTTTTCTAACAGAAGAAAGAAAATTACGACGCCACTCTTGTTCGGCTTTTGGTGAAGTACACAGTATATATAAAGACAGTCGTTTCACCGCTTCGCTTCTCTCTCATTCCCGCTGTTGGAAATTTTGATAAAACTTTTATTACAGCTTTATTAAACAAAATAAAGATAATTCGCATAGAATATAGATATTCATGAACAAAAGATATAGTAAGAAAGAATACTACAACCTTAATTTGAACTATAAATCAACGTTATAAACTGGCCTCATTCCGTAATGCTCCTAGCCTGTATATTCTCCTACTATGGACGACTCAATAGAAGAAGAAGAAGAACATTGATAACAATCTCAAGAGCAGTTTACTAAGAGAACCAGCGTCTAAACACAACAAAATCTGCATTTCAACGCAATGTTTGCAAAAGAATAATAAACATAAGGATACTTTAAATTGCCCTATTATAAAATTACGATAATAATATGAGTAATATAATTCAAAATTCACATTGAGCCTATTAACTTGTCTGTAACAAACAAGGTATGTTACAGTTCTCACCGAGCCTTGGAAAAGAAAAAAAATCTCTTTTTTTCTTTTGAATTTATGACTCGATACTTAAGAAATGAAGACTATATAAATATAATTACAAACAATATTTGTTTAAACTAAATCTTGATTAGGATGTTTAGATAATAATTCCCTCCGCTTATCCGGAGAACAATCAAATATCTTTAAGTTTTGAAAATTTTGAGTACCTACTGACTCACCAGACAAGTTATGCAAAACTGCACAATTCTTTAGGTGCTTATGAACCAAAAAGGGTCCAATAAAACAATTAAGATACTTAGAAGTTTCTTTCTTAACAGCTGAAGAAAGATAGTGTGTTTTAACCATCACTAAATCTCCTTCTTTTAATTTTACTTCCCTTCCAGTTCTCTTCATTTTCTGGCATTCTTTCTTAGGGTTACATATAGAAGTTACTATATGTTTCCGAGCTTCTGATTCTTCTTGTAGTTCAGGAGGCCACGGGAATGATCGCTTAAATGCTTCTGTAGCAGAATACGAAAGGAATAACTCCGCAGGAGTTTTCCCAGTACTACTGCAAATGGAATGATTCAGAAGATCTTGAGCCGTTTTGATGACCCTACTCCACTTGGTTTGTTGAGTATTACACTCCAACCGAAGAATTCGATTAATTTCCTTATGAGACCTTTCAGTTACTCCATTCGCATTTGGCGAATAGCTATACGTTTGAAGATGCTTTATATTATGTTGATGACAAAAAGAATTCCAGAGTCGTGAGGTAAATTGTGAACCTTTATCCGATATGATTACCCGAGGGTATGGAAAAGAATAGAAGTATTTTTGTTTGAGGACAGAAATAATTTCTTTAACATGTGCTGTGCGAAGAGGTAAATAGACAACAAATCTAGAATAAATGTCAATAATTGACAAAAGATAATAATATCCATTACTACAAGGTAATTTTCCGACCAAATCTATTCCTAACTTATCATGAGGAGCTTGAGCTTCTATTTGACATGCTTCCTTAGCAATGATCCGATTAGCGAACTTAGTCTCAGCACAACGAGTGCAATCTTTCACATATTTCTTTATAGAATTTCGCTGGTTACGCCAATAGAAAAGTTTACGACATACTGACAAGCATTTATACACTCCAAAATGGCCTCGCAGATGAACTGCTTCAACAATGTTATCAACCAGACATTGTGGAACAATGAGAACCCATTGATTTGTACGAACATTCTTACGATAAAGAAGACCTTTATGTTCTACGAAGTCAGAGACTTCAGATGGATTAACGAGAGATTCCCGAACTTTCTGACAAAATGGATCGTCAGATTGACCTTGAAGGAATTCCTCACGATTAAGAAAGGAAAAGTCAAGATTAGACAACAAATTAACCGAGAGATGGGTACTATCTCCAGGAAGTTCCGGAGGATATCTACTAAGTATATCAGCAATGAAATTGTCTTCTGATGACACATGTTGGAATTGTAGATCGTATCTTTGAAGTTTTAGAAGAATACGAGTAGTTCTAGGATCTAAACTTTTCATGGTAAACGCATGCGTAGCTGCTGCGTTATCGCAATGTACAACCGTCGGACGACCTAGAATATATTGCGAGAAATGGTCGCAAAGAAAGAGAATAGCTAATACTTCTAGTTGGAAAATGGACAAGGACAGCTCATGTGGCTTTACCCTTCTACTAGCATAAGCAATAATGACTGGGGACGATTCACCTTCAAGATATTGCGCAAGAAATCCTCCTAAATTTTCTCCACTGGCATCTGAGAAAATATGGAATGGAAGTGAAAAGTCAGGCTGGCTAAGAGCCGGTGGTTGACTTACCAGTTCTCTTAGTTTGTGAAATAACTCTAATAAATCAGGAGTGAACACAAACTTCCTATCCTTTTTCAACAAATCATATAGAGGAGATGTTAAAGCAGAGAAATTAGCTATGAATTTTCTTCTCCAATTTACTAAACCCAAAAATGCTCTTAATTGCCGTTTGGTTTTCGGAATTGGGAAACAACGAATGGGCTCATTATGTCGAGGATCAACCTTGATATTGTTTCCACTGATAATGTGTCCTAGAAAATGTATTTCGGGTTGGATGAACTGACACTTTCGAAAATTTAATGAAAAATTGGCACGAGCAAAAATTTCAAAGGCCTTTTCTAAATGTTCGAAGTGGTCTTCGAGGGAAAAACTAGAAATTAAAATGTCGTCGAGGTAGACCGTGGCAAAAGATTTAGTAGTCTGATCAAAGAAAGAGTACATGATATTCTGGAAAATTGAAGGTGCACTCTTAATACCCATCGGTAATACACACATTACATACTGATGACCTGCGTATACAAAACTAGTACATGGATATGATGTGGGATCTAACCCAATTCCATAGTATCCAGAGGAACAGTCGAAAGAACTAAAATATTTCGCCTTGGTTACACGGTTCAAAATTTCGCCTATGGGTTAGACCTGAATTTTCGGCGCCAAAACCTTCTGATTTAGAGCTCGGAGGTCCAAAACTGGAGTACTCCTCCTGACGCTTTGCGTACGCAGTGTATCGGATTACGATACGGTGAAGGTTGTTCCCGGGCTAACCCAAGCTTGATCCAGGTTTGAAGTTCTTTCTCAAAGCAGGTTGAAGTGCTTGGGGAACAGGATAGTACGGTCCTACTATCGGTTTCTCATCTATTAATTGAATTTTATAGAGTGGTGCACGCACCCGTCTAGGATACTCCGAAATTAAATATCGGTACTTCAAAAGAATACTGGCTAAACGTTGTTTCGAATTTTCATCTAAGTCGACTCTCGACTTAATGTAATCCTGAATTTCAACCTCAGAAACATTAGGCTCTGGATCCTCTGATGAATAATGTTCAACAGGATTCATCGGAAATTTCGTAGGCTGCTTCACTGACTGTTGAGGTTCCTCAATGGTTGAAGTCACTAAAGAAGTGTTCTTATCCGTCCGTTCAATAGCTCGAACTGGCCATGTGGGTGAAGAAACTTCCACACGATTCGACGAAATTCCAACAAATAATACTTCAGGCCTTATGGTCTGTAAGGAAATCTGAGTCCCAGACGAAGTTTGGAGTCTAACTTCATTTTTACCTCGATCAATAATACTATTGAATTTATCCAGGAAGGGACATCCTAAGATGATATCAGTTCGTAAGTATTTCATTACAAATATAGGAGTTTCAAAAAGGTGACCTTGAAAATTTAAATTAAAAGTTTGTAATCCCTGTACTTGGAATTTTTCTTTTCCTGCAAAGGCTCCTAAAGTGAGTCTAGTATACGGATGTAGCTTGGCGGCTGGGAAAGTTAATTTTAGACGTTTCCATACTTCCCAATCCATTAAATTCAGCTCAGCGCCGCTATCCACCGAACACCGCAGATCTATGCCCGCAATGTTCCCTTTTATCATGGGTGAAGGGGAAAAATAGTACTCAGACGAGGAACAGACATAATCGTCTTCAACTACAAAATTAACATGGAATTCTAGAAACGGATTTGTAGAATCAGAAGAGTTTGACGAGGTCACTGTGCAAATACTTCGAAAGGGGTCTTGTCCTTCGCAGCTTGCCTGCCCCTTTCTCATTGGCAGCTGCGAGTCATGTTTTCCGAACTGGTTACCTGTTCTCTCGAATTCGGAGACCCTTCACTGTTACTGTTAGACATCTGTCTAGATCCATCATTTTCTTCTACTCGATCGTTATTATAACTATTATTGTTATTGTAGTATCGATTTCCATTATTTCGATACCGATTTCCTCTTCCTCTAAATCGTCGATTGCGATTATTACCTCGAAACGAGTTCTGATTGTAATTATTATTATAATTATTAAAGTTCTGAGAATACTCCGGGTTCCTCTTTTCAGTCTGACAACTGCTATCAACCGTTTTATTCTGATTAAAGTTTTGCTTAGTTTTGATAACCTTCGCCTGTTTAATAAATGATCTCTTCCTAGAAGGAGTTTCAAACTCGGTACGGGGACCGGTAATCGAAGACAAATTCCCAATCTGAATCATCAGATCGACTAAGTTCTGACTTGGATTAACAGATAATAATCTTACATCATCGTAAGGTAAGCTTCCCAAAATTAATCCTGAAAGTTCCTGAAAGTTAGGATTTTCGGTAATGTTATAGTACATTTCAACCAAGAACCAAGAAAATTCTAGCAACGAGGAATATTTATTTTTATCATATTTTAAAGATTGGAAATATCTTTTCTGCATCAGCTCGGTTTTCTCATTACAATATTGACTTTTGAATAGCCGGATACAATCATCAAATGAACGGATTTCATGTAGGACAGACTGAATCCAGACTTCAGCTCCATCTCTCAAGCAACTTTGAAAAGCTCTAATCTTTTCAAAATCCGAAACGGAATATCGATCTATACAACGTTTGAAATTTCTGAGGAAAGCTCTAGATGCACCCGGACGAATTTCTCCACCAAAAGTAGGAAAATAAGTAAGATCCTTTAGTGAGATCTGTTTAGATTCATAATTATATTGCTGACCAGGAATCCTAGACCATATAGGACCATTGTCAAAAGGACTTAAGTTGGACACATTATAGAAAGGTGTAGAACACTGACTCAAAGGGTTGATTGGATTACTAATGGAACTACCCCAACTGGGTTGACTGAATGATGAGTATTTCGGAGTCAAGTGACTCGAATTCCAATTGGACATAGTATAGACCGGAGAACTACTATTGCCAAAGATAGGCACGGTATTTCTACCAGTACTTGGAAACGTATCTAAATTAAACGGGGACTTCATCGTCGGAACACTAGGGATAGGTTTAGAAAACCAGGAAGTATTAGTTGCTGTAGTAGCACCATTAAATAACATTCCATCCGAATGTGGAATCGGCTGATCACTATAATCAAACTTACTCTTTTCAGCAGACGTCCTATCCTTTCTGACATCTGTGAAACAAACTCTTTTAGGAGCAACACTATCGTCTCCCTCTTCAGTCTCAATATTTATTTCTTTCGAAACCGGAAACTTCGCTCTAGCTTCTTTAATTTCCTTCTGAAGCTGCTCATAACGAAGCTCGAGTTTTTGTTGCAAAACAGAGACTCTTTTAGTTAAGCTTCTCTGTTCATCACAAACCGATTCGAGAATAGTGGCAGTAGTTTCATATCCTTCTTTAATCGAAGTTATCTCCTTGCTATTAGTATCAACTAATTCAGGCAAATTTCGCAATTCACCTTGCAATTCTTCCGCTTTTTGATTTACTTTCAAGAGGTCACTCTCGACAATTTGCAGTCGAGCCTCTTGTTCTAACTGGGATCCAGTTATCACATTTATTTGTTCGCGTAGTTTGTTCGATTCCTCGACTATTTCTTTGTGTACTTCTAATTTGACTTCGTTAATTTTCTCAGCTAAGATCAAAATTTCGTCATGCTGCCTATCAAGCTTTTTATCAAGCTTCTCGTTTTGTTTGTGCATCTCTTCGCGTTGGTTATCCAGTTTCTCATTTTGTTCACCGAACTTTTCTTGTAAGAACGCAAATAAACGCATTTCCATTGAACTCTCTGATCCACAAATAGGGGACGAAGTAACTACAGGAAATTTTAGAACATCTTGTTCTTCATTTTGGTTGGACTTAACCAAGCCACCATTTTCAAAAGATTTTTCGATTTTCCCATTTCCATTTGAGGGTTGGCAACCCTGACAAATCCATTGGTATGAATCCCGACTTATTAATTCAAACATGCTATCGGATTCTTTTATCCCGACACAACGGAAGTGATACCATCGGGTACACTTTTCACACATGACTGAATCTTCCCGTTCAGCAGTTTCTGATATTACAGACTTATTACCTTGATTACAGCACGCGTATTCTCTATCCGAATCGGAGCTAGCAACACTGCCCCCAACTGAAATTCGCTCAGACGTTGACATATTATCAAGTACACAACAACACTATCACAAAATATATCACACAATATATATATATATATATATATATATATATATATATGTATATATCAATACAATAGAATACTTCCCTTGGGAGAAACCAACACCAGTAACCCTACCAGTGTACGTCACCGAACAGTCTGCCTCACTCTCATTTTCTTTCTCCTCTCTCTGTTTTTTTTTTCTTTACTCTCCTTCCATCCACAATCCTACCGTCAGAAAAATCCTTGGCTGGTTCGCCAAAAATTTGTATAAATACTGCTACAATCTAAAAGCCTAGTTCAAGGGAAGTTTTGATTTTTTTTCCAATACGTAACGACCACCTCCCTTGAACTCACTTCTTGATCCCTAACTCGAAGTCCTAGCAACCTCGAAAGGAATCGAGAAGGGAATCTATCGCGCAACGGAAAAAATAATAATAATCGAAAACGGAAACAAACAGAATGAAGAACCAGAAACTTACCTCCGGTGGATGCAGATTAGAAGGGAGAGTAATAGCTCCACTCAACTCCTTTAATAAAGCTCAGCTTGAACATGTACGTATATATGAATATTTTACCTTAGTTATATTAAGTACTTTGAAAAAAATTCATTTCAGATACGATTTATTAACAATGCTTCAACTCAGACTGGTGTGGTAGTTAACCACACTTCTACAATTAACGTAAGGTGCCAGTATATTCATTATAGTATCATAACATTGTGAGAAAAAAAAAACTTCAATAGAACACATCTAGAATTCTGTCTGTCAATCTCATATCCAATTTGTTTACAATATCAACCATTATCAGATTTTATTATTAACTTCATTTTTCTTACCAGAGAACTGTCCATAGACCAATAGTCGAAGTAGATTGTATTGTAACTGTTAGAAACTATTACCTGACACTTCGTCACACCACTTAAGAGGAACAACCATATTGCAGTCGCAGACAACTAAATAAAGTTAAGAGTTTCACATCACTCGTCATAGGTACGACATAATAACAGAACAAAGTGATTCTCGCTTGAGCGAGCGTCAGCTGAAAGCAGTGTTACCGCTTCCGGTTCAGTTCAAGTGCTAAATACAATCAATAAAGGAACGGAGGTAATATTTACTGACATCCTCGTTCGGCAGCTCCAACCATGGGCGCATTTTACTATCGATTATAATGTAATGCAATTTATACGAAGTCAAATATAGTACACTTGACGTCTTAATCACCACTTCAGCATGATAGAGTTTCCGTTCACACATTTCGCATAACTCAATATGCCGTAGCCACTCAAATAGTAATGTGTACAGCCGAACATCCACTGGGCAGACACAGCAACCAATGACTCAGACGTTTAGTAATAATAATATTCCCTTTCGGGCGGACAAGTCAGGTGGACAGTAATAATAGACAATACTAGACAATCTGGATTAGGTAGACAATGGACACGATAGTATATAACACTTCATAAAGGACAATTGGATGAGACTTTGTATATATATATATATTAACTAGACAAATATTGGACGAATGGACGAGATATGCTTAATTTTTTTTTTATAGACAGACAGTTACTGAACAAACAGCAATTCGACATAACGTAGTTAGAAACACCAGCAATCTAAGCAGAGGGACAACGTTCAACTTATTACTGTAACATATGATAACCGAAGGTGGACAAACTTTGGAGAACTATAGATGCTATTCAGACAATCTTCGTCAAATGGCAACCTTACCCACGAAATCACTTGAACTTTAAACACATATAGCAAGAAGCACTGATAAATACCATCAATATATATATATTATATGAAATTTCACGTGGACTGAAGCTTTAATAGAAAATATTCAGATACATTTCTAATACGGTTAACTCAATACTTAATGAACTTCACAACAGAGAGAGAGAGAGAGAGATTTACGCTACGTACGACTTACATAATGAGAGGGCTGGCTAAGACTATTCGAGGCCGCGCACAGGCTGGGCCCCTTTGGGAGAAGGTTTCCCCCATAGGAACTCTTTACTCGGACATTGTGCCGTGTATAAGATACACTCGTGAACTATACATTTTCGTACTCACAAATAGTAATTTATACTTCTGAAGAACACCAGTGCTTTCGTTATCTTAACTCTAATAAACAACTGTAGATTTAATTTCTAACTCTGATAAACCACTGTAGCTAATACGACGAAAGAATAGTTTATTCAGTAGGTTCGTGTTCCAAAATAATTCAACTGAACTAGATATAGATATATCCGTTGACCCTTGGCAGTTCGAGTTTTACTACCGACGGTTCCCATAAAACAAGATTAAGTTCACTTTACTTCAAGGCTCACATGCAGAATAGTCATTGTAGATAGACTTAAAGTTAGTCACGTTACCTGAAGTGCTGCTACTAGAAGAAGTAATTAGTTTTTTTACGCCATTGTTCAGCTTACACAAAAATCACCATGTGCGCGATCAACTTCCACCTCTATCTGTTAGAATTATCTCCCTTCCATCCAAAACCTTGGGAGAATATCGTTCTCACTATAATTTCACTCCTTGGAGATTATTATTATGCAGAGTAAAACGACGAACTCGCTCTAAGTCCATCACAAAATAAAATTTCTTCTAACAGAAGAAAGAAAATTACGACGCCACTCTTGTTCGGCTTTTGGTGAAGTACACAGTATATATAAAGACAGTCGTTTCACCGCTTCGCTTCTCTCTCATTCCCGCTGTTGGAAATTTTGATAAAACTTTTATTACAGCTTTATTAAACAAAATAAAGATAATTCGCATAGAATATAGATATTCATGAACAAAAGATATAGTAAGAAAGAATACTACAACCTTAATTTGAACTATAAATCAACGTTATAAACTGGCCTCATTCCGTAATGCTCCTAGCCTGTATATTCTCCTACTATGGACGACTCAATAGAAGAAGAAGAAGAACATTGATAACAATCTCAAGAGCAGTTTACTAAGAGAACCAGCGTCTAAACACAACAAAATCTGCATTTCAACGCAATGTTTGCAAAAGAATAATAAACATAAGGATACTTTAAATTGCCCTATTATAAAATTACGATAATAATATGAGTAATATAATTCAAAATTCACATTGAGCCTATTAACTTGTCTGTAACAAACAAGGTATGTTACACGTCCATATAACTATATAAGTTAATAGGACCTCATCCAAGGTGATAAAATGAGCCAAAATACCAAACACGTGGTTGCAGTAAAATTTGGTAATTTTGTGCCCCTAAAAGGAACGAGGTGGACCACCCAAATTTATAATAATATATATTAGAGCCCTATACTATTATACCAAATGTTTAAATTGGGCAATTTCCAAAATTGAAGGGTGTGGGCCAAAGTACTCCACCCAAATTTTAAAGGGGTGCACAAATATACCCATATCTTATGAAAGATAATGAACCCCTGTATACGCCCATATAACTATATAAGGTAATAGGACCTCATCCAAGAGGATAAATTGGTCCAAAAGACCAAACACGTGGTACAACGTATTGCTTACGTTTATATTTTGTCAATTTTGTACTCCTAAAAGGGAACATGTTTTCCCCTGTTTCGTCCTATCATTTCTCATCACCATCGTTTTCGCTGGGGACGTTAAATTCAACATTTCCTAAACTAGCACCAAGAATCGAACTCGGAACGATTGCAAGGTATCCATGTTCACCCCTGAAATGGAACAAAGTGGATCACAAAGTACTTATCAAATTTAAGGAAATAATTTTAAATACGCCTCCATATAACGTAATAAGGCTCCAAAATCAATAATCATCAAAGGGAACGAGGTCCGATAATCCCCTCCCGCCCCCCAACTCCTGATGTAAATCAATGTGATCTTATGTGTCCTGAGTGACCCCTGCCCCCTGAGTAAACATAAGCAAAATTTCAATAGGTAATGCAATCCCGAACCAAAACATCTCTAACTCATTCGCTATGGTCCATGTGGGTCCCAAAAGTGAAATAGGGTCAGCCCGACGTCAAACAAACACATTAGCTCAAACCAAATACCTCTACTTCATTCGCACCAGTAAGGGACGTGGTGGCTCAGTGGTAGAGCGTTCACCTCTGCTGTATGGGGTCCTGGTTCAAAGTAATTTTGTGGTGGACAACATTATGCTCCATTTTTCTCCCACACTTTCATTCCTTTCTCATCGTCACCGTCCCCTTTAGCATAATAGGCATAATCGTGGGACGTAAAACTAAATATTTTTCATTTGCACCAGTGTTAGTCCATCTCATCAAAAGGATAACAATCCGAACCGCATGAGCTTCTTCCGGGAATCGAACCCTGGTCTCCCACGTTAAAGACGTATACGCTAACCGGTTAGCCACGGAGGAACTCCAAAGTTTTCGAGTTTCATATTAATACTAATACTAATTTATACTAATACTGAGGTCTACTAATTCATAATGTAATAGGTCATCAAGAAAGAGATCAAACCTTGTTTTGGTAATTTTATACCCATAAAAGGGAACGAAACAAGCCATCATAAGCTCCAAGCTAAAAAATCCCAGTTCAGTGACGTCAAACGAACATATTAGCTCGAACCAACTACCTCTAATTCATTCATACCAGTAAAGGTGCGGTGGCTCAGTGGTAGAGCGTTCACTTCTGCTGTATGGGCCTTTAGCCTAACCGGCATAATCGTGGGACGTAAAACTAAAGATTTCATTTGCACCCCGTGTTAGTCCATCTCATCAAAGATATAACAATCTCCAAATTTTATGCCATAAAAGGGAACGAAAGCATTCGTAAACCTGTATTATTTAATAACGTAATGAATCATCAAGATCATACTTTTAGTAATTTTAAAGAATCATCATGACCTCTGATCCAATACTCCCAATTCAATGACGTCATAGCCTGGCCAAGGTACCTCTGATTCATTCGTACCATCGTGCATGGCCCCTGAATAAGCATAAGCAAAATTTCAATAGGTGACGCAATGCCGGTGCCAAAGCATCCCTGATTCATTCGTTATGGTCCATGCAGACCCAAAATTGGATAATCGAGAGTTAGGCCAAGTCAGGCCATTACTACTCCTGTCACCAAATCAGCCTAAGGCAGTTCAAAGTGAAAGTTTTAGTACTCTGAGTCTGAAGAATGTTAACCTTCCCTCTGTTCCATTCCCATTGTTAAGAAACCAACTACCCAGCCCTGAGTCAGTGAAGAGGAAATCGACCTGCAACCGATGAGAATTTTGCCCTCAGGAACTGCATCAATTAGTAAGTACACCAAAATTAGTAAATACCAAGTGTGTTAAAAGCAGAATTTCACCTTCAACTTTTAATGTATTGCCAAGCCCCGAGGCTCATTCATTGTCATGCTCTGTAGATAATAGCTGTGTATCCGAAAATATGCTTCAAAACCATACTTGTAAATTGTTTTCAGTGTTTTATCAAAATACTTTTGGCTTACGATCCAAAGCCCTAGAATTCTATACAAATGTCTTATCAAATAATTATGATGTAATCACAATCACCGAAAGTTTTTTTAACAAAATGTCATACTAATGGAGAATTTTTCGATAAAAGATACCAAGTTTTTCGTCAAGACAGGAACCTTGAACTATCAAAAAATTGTAAGGGAGGGGGTGTAATAATAGCAGTACATCAAAATTACAATGTCTGCTATATAAACTCTTGTGAACTAAATTTTGAATGTGTAATTGTCAAACTCTCCAGTCACTCACTAAAGGTGTTTATTTGTGCAGTATACATTCCTCCGGATTCAACTGTAACGACATATGAATTTTTTTATGAATTTATTGAGAGTAATGTTCCAATAGGAAGCACCGTTCTTTGCATAGGGGACTTTAATATAAGTCAAATAACGTGTTCTAATTTTGACCTTCTACTTTCAACGAATAAATGTGAAGACTTAGATAACTTCATGTCCCTGTATGACTTAATTTCCCATAATGACATTCAAAATAATAATGGCCGAACCTTAGACTTAGTACTCTCAAATCTTAATGACGTTTCCGTAATAAAAGAGTGTTCTCTTGTTACTAATGAAGACAGGCATTACCCAGCTTTACTTATCTCTTTCCCATTTCAACACCTGCAGAAATCTAAGAAAGAAATTAAGGAACCCGGTTTTAATTTTAGAAAAGCAGATTTCCAAAAGATGTACATAGAACTCTCTAAAGTAAACTGGGATTGCCTTTCGCAATCAGATGATGTAAATATAGCATTAACAAACTTTTATCAAATGATTAACAACATATTTTCTATATGTGTTCCACTTAAAAGACATATCAGCAGAAGTTATTCATGTTGGTTTACTTATAATATAATTAAGAAAATAAAATCCAAGACAAACCACCATAACAAGTGGAAAAATGGATCAACAAATATACTTTATCATCGCGATCAATTTGAGAGACTGCGTAAAGAAATAAAATCTGACATAAAATTAGCCTACAAAACTTTTATTTTAAACTCAGAATGCTCTATCGAGAAAGACCCAAACCAGATCTGGAGCTTTATTAAAAGCAAAACACAGCATTTGTCGTCAAACTCCCTTACATACAATGGTCATGATATCCAATATGTCAGTGAAATAGCACAGGCATTTGCACATTATTTCCATTCAGTGTACAACAATGTACCCGCCACATACGACGTTGACTCTTTTCTCGCTAATCGAACCGAATGTAATATATTAGACAACTTTCAATTAGATGAAATAAAACTCGAAGAAATAGAAAATGCTATACGAGCGTTGAAACCAAAAGCATCTTGTGGTCCTGATAACATTCCCCCTTATGTTGTGAAAGGTTGCAGTGATATATTTAAATATCCACTTCGCACTATATTTAACATTTTTATTAGAACAAACACTTTCCCAGATAAATGGAAAGAAAGTTTAGTCTGTCCATTACCAAAATCTGGAAAAAAAGAGAGAAATAGAAAATTTCAGGCCAATTGCTATTATATCGCCCTTTGCAAAGATTCTTGAAAGTATATTATGTCGGCGAATTTTAAATCACGTAGAACCTGTTTTTTCAACTTATCAACAGGGCTTCTTACGTAATAGGTCTACTTCGACAAACTTATCAATTTTAACAAATTTTATAGTAACAAAATTAGAGGCGGTCAAGTAGATGTCGTTTATACTGATTTTAGCAAGGCATTTGACGTCGTTGATCATGATGTCTTGCTACTGAAAGTAGCATCTCTGAACTTTTCGAAACAAGCAA
This sequence comes from Thermobia domestica, assembly GCF_964235325.1. NCBI lineage: Eukaryota > Metazoa > Arthropoda > Insecta > Zygentoma > Lepismatidae > Thermobia > Thermobia domestica. The sequence continues at coordinate 235,601,244 of NC_137460.1, forward strand.
TGGAGTATCTTGTATCATATTTGCATAACCGAAAACAATATGTTTCATACAAAGGATTTGTTACTGAAAAATTTAATACTTCATCAGGAGTCCCTCAAGGATCTAATCTAGGTCCTCTGTTGTTTCTTCTTGTTATTAATGATATTCCTCTATGTATTAAAACTTCTCAAATTCTTCTTTTTGCCGACGATCTCAAATTGTACTCCAAAGTAAGTTCAAATGATGACTGCGTGAAACTTCAACAAGATCTAGACAGTATTCAAATGTGGTGTGATAAGAATAAATTAGTCCTGAATGTTTCCAAATGTAAATCTGTATCTTTCACGAAGAAAGAAAAGCAAATTAACTTTACGTATACAATAAATGGCACTTCCTTGTCTACCCCAAATACTATCAAAGATCTGGGAGTTATATTTGATAGCAAATTAACCTTTAATCAACACATTGACGCGATAACGAGTAATGCATATAGAAACCTAGGTCTAATTTATAGGATAGGACAGGATTTCTGCAAACAATCAACATTTATAAGGTTATATTTTTCATATGTGAGGTCAAAATTAGAATACTGTTGTACTGTTTGGACACCAAATGTCATTAAATACACTGATGCAATAGAAAATATACAATTTAAATTCTTAAAAATGCTTACATACAAGAAAACCGGTTTCTATCCAAAGTATGTCTCCTATGAAGACTTGGTAAGGAGTTTTAATTTTCAAACATTAGAAAAAAGGAGATGTGTTTTTGATTTGTTGTTCTTACATAAATTATTAAATGGTAAAATTGATTGTCCAGAATTAGTTTCAGAAGTATTATTACGTGTCCCAACAGGTAAGACTAGAACAGCAAACACTGGGACATTCTATTGTAGAAAAGCAAGAACAAAAATATTACATAAGTCTCCTCTGTGGAGAATGTGTGCTTCATATAATGAAATGATTAGACTTCATGTAATAGATGTGTTTAGTATGTCAGAGAACATGTTACCTTATGCTCAGCATAACGTAACATGGCCCGATGCTTTTGAGCACCTTGTATGTTGGTAGGAAAATTTTAAAATTTATTTAGAATGTTAAGAGAAACTTTTATTTTATAGTAGAAAACCGTAGATCGAGAATTTTGCGTAATTTTAGTAAAACAGAGCGTTTCAATAGATGTTATATGAAGATTACATGATTATTAATTATATTTTATATATTTTACGCATTTATTCATGAATATATTATTATTTTAGACAAATAAGTGTATATTTCAGCTTTTTCAATGGTTTTCAATTCATTTCTATTCATATTTCGGCATAGGGAATCTTCACAAGAAAGCTTGAAATTTTATTTCGTAAAATCTTCTTCAAAATTCCAAATTAAGAAAGTCAGCCATAATTTCTTCTTGGTGCATCTCTTTGTTTCGAATTAAAATTATCTGATTGGATAATCCACAATCACAGATGCGGCTGAGATTTCGGTTTTCTTTGATCTTCACACAGAAGCCTATCATCCGATCATTACGTCATGATTATCTTCCAATTAGGGATCATCTTCTTGTAACTCTTTGTCTTAGGGCGTCAGCCATTTCAAGAGTCAGACGTGCAGTGTTTAGCGTCTGCAGAAAAGTGGAATAATTTGTGATCACGTTAAATTGTGTTAAATTCTTCGTTTTGGCGAATATTGAAAATTGTCATAAGAGATAAACGTACGGTGTTTGGTGTTTCAACAGATTATTAATCCAGAAATAGTCCAATTGTGAAGTGATTTCGTATAACATAATGGATACTAGCCTGTAGATGTCTAGTGTTATGGAATGAGCTCCTTAGCAAATTTTGCGTTCTCGATCAGCCAGAGAACCTAAGAGAATCCAGAGGAGACGGTGAAGGAGAGAGAACGTTGAGTAGTGGTGCAGACATCGAGGAAGAAGAAGTCAAGCCACGCTCGATGCTTTTTTCTGGATAGGTGCTGTAGGAGTTAGTATCCTAAAACTGTTTTGAGACCACGTTTTACGAGTTTCCCAGGAATCTCGGGTGGAAAAGTCGTCAGGAACCTTTTTTTTGTTATTAATATATCCGTTCAGTCGCTGTGTAAGAAGAGGATTCAAGTAAGTAAGGAATAGTGAAAGTGAAACTCAATCCAGGTATTTGGCGTCAAAATTTCCTTGTTCTGACAAACATGTGTGAATATATTTTCTGGTGTACGTGTAATATTCGTAATATGAAGCATTAAGTTCGTAAAGTTTCCCTCAACGCCGCACACATGTAGATTCAGGCAATGTGACATCGTGTTTTCATTCGATGGGGGGGAAAAAGAAAGCTAGAATCTCAGCACAGAGCGATTGTTGTAATCTCAAGAAAATGTGTGTACCACACACACATTTTCCCCAGTGATGAAAAGATGTTTTTAGATTCCCCAAAATCTAGAAAATTATTCATTTTCGGTAACTCTGCTCAAAATTCAACCTTTATTTATTTTGGCATGTTTTCTTTGGTTTTTGAAATAGAATGATTATGAATGTTGAAGATGTAAACAAGTGTCAGATTCACGGCTACTGTCAAGTGCAAGGGTACATGCATTTTGCGTACCGGTAACTGAAAACTTTCATCAATAGGCTAAACCTACGTAATATTTTTAAAATTCTGATACCCATCAAGTTAGAAATTGCAAATTTTGTTAATTACTAGTAAATATCTTTTCCTTTTTTTTTAAGAAATTCAATATATTCAGAGCGACACTGATGCAAAACTAACCACTGCGTCTTCGGTAGGAATGTGGTAGCGAAACGAAACAAAATATAAATGCGAAATAAGTATGGTGCTTTATGAAATATATGTGTGATTTTTTTTTTAAGATATATATGCTTGTCTAGGTTAAGTTAGATTAGTTAGATTAGGGCTTTAGGTTTAAGTGTGATGTCGATTGTACATGAATGTTTAGCCTGTGCTAGATTGTCATGTGGGTCCGAGCTGAAAAGAGGTCGCGAAGAGCGTAAATCCTCTACGCCGGCCACAATCTCGATGCACAGAGGAGTGTAAGCACCAAAGAATATGTAAACAGAAGCAAAATAAGCTAACCACAACATGTAGGCAGTGAAGTTATTATTTTTCAGTAGTGTTTTGTATTTTCTATTGTGTCCTTTTGTTTGTTTTTGCGTGTCGATACAATGTCAATGCTCTAGAAGGCAAGAATATTAAATGAATATTAAAGAATATGAATATTTCGAGAATATGAGCAAAAGTAAAGAATGTTTCGGCTCTGAAAGGTATAGAAATCGATCATTTTAATTTTTATTTAGATGGGTATGTCAGTTCAATGTAAAGATTTTCCTGTTATCGAATATTTTGTCCAATAATACATTCATGAATATTTCGAAGAATAAAACTTACTAGCCGTGAACGCATCTTTCTTTTCGAATACGAAATCTAACTATCTTGTAATTTTAAGAAGTGATAGAAATATGTAGTTGATGTTTTTGGTATGCATGCGAAGCATGATCAAAACAAAGAGCAGTAAGTACAGAATAAGTTTACTGGGGAAATGAAATAGCTGTGAAATTCAGGGAAGAGACTTTCCTTAGTGTGACCGAGTTGAAAACAACCGAATCTGTAGAAAATTTCTCATTTTTATCAGTTTCTATCAAAATCTTAGTTTGGATTTTTTTTTTAATTACAAAATTCTGTTTCGAGATTTTTTTTTTTAAATTCAGATAGGGCTTTCACAGACAACATCAAGATCTTCTTTGTGCTCAGCGCCAGCTCCACTCGGAGGTCGGTGTCCTGTGTCTGTAGTCGTGGTTCACAACCTATTTCCGGATGGGATGTGGATGATGAACTGCAGGCCTGGATATCGGACTGTGAGTCGAGATGGAAGAGAGTTTGGAAGCTTTATATTTCGGGCCAAATTTGAGTTCTATTTTCCGTAGATGATTGGCTTGGTGAGTGTATCAGTGACTGTTGATGACGAGCCCATACGGGCCCAGTAGGTTCGGTGTCACTAGTCAATGATACATTCAACATAGCATGTAATCTCAAGGAAAGGGAACATCATACAAAAACACAATTCAATTACATTTATTATTCAAAAAAAAAATTATATTTTTTTTAAAGTAAAAATGGCGACCCTTATCCAGGATTTCTGTTGTTTCAATCCTACGCGAGCGCTAAGGAAAACAAACGATCACAGCAGAGTATTTGTAATGGGGATCATTATGACAATCGCTGCATTGAATGAAACATGGTCACTTCTGAATCTGTATGTGCGTGATGTTGTGGGAAACAACCTTCATGAAAGTGGAAATGTCTGTGGGTAGCAGATCAAGTAACGAATCTCGTCATCCGAGTGAATACATATGCTGTTCTGATGAAATTGCAGGGTTTAGTGTTTATTGTGACAGTTGTTTTAGATGGGTACATGCCCAGTGTTATGGTTTGTCAGAGGAACAAGTGCAGGAGTTAGACAAAAGTAGTGAGCCGTGGCTATGTAAGCCTTGCCTGGCGAAGCAGGTGACAGTGTTGCCACTGCCGAAATCTCCGGAAACTGAGAGTGATGAAGGCGAACGTGTAACGCGGGGTAGCCCGAATGATTCTGATAAGGAGGAAGGAAGTCGAGGAAACGTAGCTTCCGGTCCAAATGTGCAATTAACGGACTTTGCGGCCATGATGGAACGCTTCAGTCAAACTTTAACTGTAACCCTAAATGAAAAATTCGAAAAGGTTGACAGTAAATTCCAGGACATTAATAGTAACTTTCAGGCGATGAGCAATCAAGTCGACCGTAAATTTCAGGATATGAATGAGAAATTCGATAATGTTAAATTTGAATTGTTACAAACGATTAATGAAAAAGTAGCCCATGTGAACGAAGACGTAGAGGCTGTTAGGTCAGAAGTTCGCGATTTATATACCTCTGTTGGGAACTATCAGAATAAAATAGACGCGCGGGTAGATGCCGTTGAGGAAGGTCTCCGGTTATCGGTTGAAGCGCAGAATCGACGATGTGACGACTTGACTAAGGAGTTCTCACATCTCGAACTCAGTACCCAAAGGTCGTGTCAGGCACTTGAAGCCAGGATTCAAACGTTAGAGGGAAAACGAAACCAAAGAAAAGATAAACGGTGTAGTCGTAAACGAGCGCGAGACTTTGTTGTCGGTGATGGAATCGAGTCTGACGGGACCGAGTCAGACATCCAAGTGGATGTACCGGTCTCTTCGGTTGGGGAGACTCGTACTATTCCCACGATGACTGTCTCTGTCTGTCAGCCGACCGACATTCACGGCACAAATGTCCTTCCCTTTGAATTATCTACACGTACGTTGAACTTAAACAAGTCACATACGTCCTGTGTTGAGACAATAGGTTGTCAGGCGTTGTCCAGGAGGGCGAATCCATTGTTAGTTTCGCCTCAGGTGTCAGGATTTTCCAATCCTAGTTGTCGGTTGAACCATGTGGTGTCCTCTAGTAGTGTAGCAGACATGACTCCTTCGTGTGCTGGAGTTCAGGAGGGAATATGTGGTCACGCGGTGGTATCAATGCCAGACAACTTAATTTCTGGACAAAATTACCAACACTATTCCATTTTCGGTCAAAATCACTTGGGTGCGAAGAGCTCCGTCGTTGGCCACAATTCTCCCGTGAACCCCAGTAGAAGCGAGGAAGGCATTGGCAAGCGAACTCTAAATTTAAGACTTTCTGAACTAAATCACTTACCTACATTTTCTGGTGAATACGGTTTGGCTAGAACATTTCTAGAAAATTTGGAACAAACTTTTAAGGTAATTTCGGCATCAGAACACGAACGTCTAACCTTGGTACCTTGTTGCTTAACAGCTGGGGCCAAGACATGGTTCCAGACTGTATGTCAAGACATTAATAGTTATGCGGATTTTGTGCGGCTGTTCCGAGAGCACTATTTTTCGGCGAGAATGGAAAGGTTGCAAAAGAAGTTCATTCAGGGAATGAAATACGATCGAGCGAAGTACAGCCGATTAACGGACTTTGCGTGGAAAATTGTAGCAGAATATTATGCTGTGGCACAACACCCGGATGAAACCGAACTGATTGAGATAGTCTTGGATTGCTTACCAGCTGGTGATGCCAAGTTGCTGAGGGCTGTTGAGCCAAAGAACATTCAACACCTTATGGTGAAAATAGCTGAGATAGAGGGACATCCAGAGCCTAGTGAACCGGTCACGGATAAGAAGTTTAGACGCTTTCAGAAGCGTCAGGCGAAAGTCGTCAAAAAGACAGAAAGGTCAGGGAAACAAACCACCAAAGATATTTCGTCTCAGACGGAGGAAGACGAAAGCAAGAGGAAGGAAGGAAGTTCCAATGGCAAAGGAGATGACCGATTTTCCGGAAACCGGGGTCGAAGAAGGAACTTTCAGTCTCGAAGACCATGGCCCAATCAAGGAAGACCGAATTGGGTAAGAGATAGTAATGGAAATCGGAATGCTCCGTATGGGTACAACCAACGCTACTATCCAGCAGCGATGAGTTATGGGTATCCGCGGGGTACATCTCAGACATGCGCGCCAAACGCGATGAACTCAGCAGGAGCGCAAGCCTATCCGGGATACGCGCCGAATTTACTCCCTGGAGGGGGAGTGGCGGCTCCCACGTCCACTTCTTCCCCAGGAGTGAACATGGCGATGTCCACTGGATGGCCTCCGCAATATACGACATTCGTACCTACGATGGCTCAGCCACCAGAAACGAACGGGAATAGTTTGGGAAATGCATACCGCAGCCCTCATTAGGGGAGAGTGTGGACTGCGATGTGGATTCCTCAACTCCCCAGAAAGAACAAGATCGGTTCGCGAGTAGTCAAAATTCCAATTTGGTAACAACCTCGTTCGATTTTTATACTAACCTTCCAAATTCAAAATTCAATGTTTTGGCAGCTTCCGAAATTCGGGGATTTTAGAGAACTACATGCCATCTGGAAGGATTCTCAATTGTAGTGAGAATCAGTCCAAATGGAGTAATTTTCTAAAAGCGGCCCAAGATTTGTGCAATCACTCTTGGTGTGATGCTCTCGGATGTACTCCAGCGGAGCGTTTCTTAACGTATTCAGCATCCAAGAGCTTCAAAGAAAACTTCATTTGGCCCAAAGAGACGGTGCAAGTAAATGAAGACAAGAAATTTGTAGTTTCTGTTCCGGCAGCAGAACCGAAGAAGGAGAGAAAGCTGCGGAAACAGCAAGACATCGTCACAGAAGGTTCTTTGGTGATGGTGAAAACTCACCATGTGTCGTCAATACCCAAAAAGGTGTTTGCAAAATTTATGCACACATACGTCGGACCTTACCAAGTGGTATCTTTATCTCGAAATTCGGCGAGATTGCAAACTCTGAAGGGAGAAAACATAGGAGTTCAGAGTTTTGACAATCTGAAACTGTTTCGCTGCTCAGAAGAGAAAAGAAAAGAATTATTAGAAGGATGAAAAAAAAAAACTTAGTTTATAGGTTAAGGTTAGGTTAGGCTTGATTAGAATGTATAGTTGTAATTAGAATTGAGAGAGAAAAAAAAAGGATGTTTTATCTTGTATAGTCTAGTAATTTAGTAGTAACAGAAAAAAAAGTAACTTAAGAAGAACTCATAAGTTCAGATTTTTTTTTCTCCGAAGCTCCCGGAGGATGTTACCTTATGCTCAGCATAACGTAACATGGCCCGATGCTTTTGAGCACCTTGTATGTTGGTAGGAAAATTTTAAAATTTATTTAGAATGTTAAGAGAAACTTTTATTTTATAGTAGAAAACCGTAGATCGAGAATTTTGCGTAATTTTAGTAAAACAGAGCGTTTCAATAGATGTTATATGAAGATTACATGATTATTAATTATATTTTATATATTTTACGCATTTATTCATGAATATATTATTATTTTAGACAAATAAGTGTATATTTCAGCTTTTTCAATGGTTTTCAATTCATTTCTATTCATATTTCGGCATAGGGAATCTTCACAAGAAAGCTTGAAATTTTATTTCGTAAAATCTTCTTCAAAATTCCAAATTAAGAAAGTCAGCCATAATTTCTTCTTGGTGCATCTCTTTGTTTCGAATTAAAATTATCTGATTGGATAATCCACAATCACAGATGCGGCTGAGATTTCGGTTTTCTTTGATCTTCACACAGAAGCCTATCATCCGATCATTACGTCATGATTATCTTCCAATTAGGGATCATCTTCTTGTAACTCTTTGTCTTAGGGCGTCAGCCATTTCAAGAGTCAGACGTGCAGTGTTTAGCGTCTGCAGAAAAGTGGAATAATTTGTGATCACGTTAAATTGTGTTAAATTCTTCGTTTTGGCGAATATTGAAAATTGTCATAAGAGATAAACGTACGGTGTTTGGTGTTTCAACAGATTATTAATCCAGAAATAGTCCAATTGTGAAGTGATTTCGTATAACATAATGGATACTAGCCTGTAGATGTCTAGTGTTATGGAATGAGCTCCTTAGCAAATTTTGCGTTCTCGATCAGCCAGAGAACCTAAGAGAATCCAGAGGAGACGGTGAAGGAGAGAGAACGTTGAGTAGTGGTGCAGACATCGAGGAAGAAGAAGTCAAGCCACGCTCGATGCTTTTTTCTGGATAGGTGCTGTAGGAGTTAGTATCCTAAAACTGTTTTGAGACCACGTTTTACGAGTTTCCCAGGAATCTCGGGTGGAAAAGTCGTCAGGAACCTTTTTTTTTGTTATTAATATATCCGTTCAGTCGCTGTGTAAGAAGAGGATTCAAGTAAGTAAGGAATAGTGAAAGTGAAACTCAATCCAGGTATTTGGCGTCAAAATTTCCTTGTTCTGACAAACATGTGTGAATATATTTTCTGGTGTACGTGTAATATTCGTAATATGAAGCATTAAGTTCGTAAAGTTTCCCTCAACGCCGCACACATGTAGATTCAGGCAATGTGACATCGTGTTTTCATTCGATGGGGGGGAAAAAGAAAGCTAGAATCTCAGCACAGAGCGATTGTTGTAATCTCAAGAAAATGTGTGTACCACACACACATTTTCCCCAGTGATGAAAAGATGTTTTTAGATTCCCCAAAATCTAGAAAATTATTCATTTTCGGTAACTCTGCTCAAAATTCAACCTTTATTTATTTTGGCATGTTTTCTTTGGTTTTTGAAATAGAATGATTATGAATGTTGAAGATGTAAACAAGTGTCAGATTCACGGCTACTGTCAAGTGCAAGGGTACATGCATTTTGCGTACCGGTAACTGAAAACTTTCATCAATAGGCTAAACCTACGTAATATTTTTAAAATTCTGATACCCATCAAGTTAGAAATTGCAAATTTTGTTAATTACTAGTAAATATCTTTTCCTTTTTTTTTAAGAAATTCAATATATTCAGAGCGACACTGATGCAAAACTAACCACTGCGTCTTCGGTAGGAATGTGGTAGCGAAACGAAACAAAATATAAATGCGAAATAAGTATGGTGCTTTATGAAATATATGTGTGATTTTTTTTTTTTTAAGATATATATGCTTGTCTAGGTTAAGTTAGATTAGTTAGATTAGGGCTTTAGGTTTAAGTGTGATGTCGATTGTACATGAATGTTTAGCCTGTGCTAGATTGTCATGTGGGTCCGAGCTGAAAAGAGGTCGCGAAGAGCGTAAATCCTCTACGCCGGCCACAATCTCGATGCACAGAGGAGTGTAAGCACCAAAGAATATGTAAACAGAAGCAAAATAAGCTAACCACAACATGTAGGCAGTGAAGTTATTATTTTTCAGTAGTGTTTTGTATTTTCTATTGTGTCCTTTTGTTTGTTTTTGCGTGTCGATACAATGTCAATGCTCTAGAAGGCAAGAATATTAAATGAATATTAAAGAATATGAATATTTCGAGAATATGAGCAAAAGTAAAGAATGTTTCGGCTCTGAAAGGTATAGAAATCGATCATTTTAATTTTTATTTAGATGGGTATGTCAGTTCAATGTAAAGATTTTCCTGTTATCGAATATTTTGTCCAATAATACATTCATGAATATTTCGAAGAATAAAACTTACTAGCCGTGAACGCATCTTTCTTTTCGAATACGAAATCTAACTATCTTGTAATTTTAAGAAGTGATAGAAATATGTAGTTGATGTTTTTGGTATGCATGCGAAGCATGATCAAAACAAAGAGCAGTAAGTACAGAATAAGTTTACTGGGGAAATGAAATAGCTGTGAAATTCAGGGAAGAGACTTTCCTTAGTGTGACCGAGTTGAAAACAACCGAATCTGTAGAAAATTTCTCATTTTTATCAGTTTCTATCAAAATCTTAGTTTGGATTTTTTTTTTAATTACAAAATTCTGTTTCGAGATTTTTTTTTTTAATTCAGATAGGGCTTTCACAGACAACATCAAGATCTTCTTTGTGCTCAGCGCCAGCTCCACTCGGAGGTCGGTGTCCTGTGTCTGTAGTCGTGGTTCACAACCTATTTCCGGATGGGATGTGGATGATGAACTGCAGGCCTGGATATCGGACTGTGAGTCGAGATGGAAGAGAGTTTGGAAGCTTTATATTTCGGGCCAAATTTGAGTTCTATTTTCCGTAGATGATTGGCTTGGTGAGTGTATCAGTGACTGTTGATGACGAGCCCATACGGGCCCAGTAGGTTCGGTGTCACTAGTCAATGATACATTCAACATAGCATGTAATCTCAAGGAAAGGGAACATCATACAAAAACACAATTCAATTACATTTATTATTCAAAAAAAATTTATATTTTTTTTTAAAGTAAAAAACAAGTTCAAAAGAATTATCATGTAATAACTTTTGTATAACTAGATAACGTATATTTGTGTATGTATAATAGTGTATGTTAAATAATTCTGTATACGACACTATAACTGGGCATTAAGCCTGTTGTGTTGTCCGGTGAGGAAATGCAAAGATTTTGGGGTACATAAATTCCCGGCAAATCCCCATTATTGGGAATCTTCCCGGGAATATTCCCGAAAAATATCTTCCCGGGAATTTACCCATCACTAGTGCCAAGTTTGGTCAAAATCGGTTCAACCGTCTAGGAGGAGATGTGGAACATACATACATACATACATACAATCATTCTTATATATAAGGATAACCGTTACTTGGTTAATAAGCAGTTTTTCTACAAAACTGGAAATAAAACACTATTCCCAAACATACGAAAGCTCTACATTTCCACGTAGGAACAGAAACTACAATAAAAATTGTGACAATAATAAAAGTAACAATTAAAATAAGAGAAGAAATTATAATAATTATTATTATTAAACAAGCAAAATTGTGTTTCCAGTGGAAGTCATTATTTATCAAATAAACCGATTAGTAAGAAGTGCTTGTGGCTTCTAAAGAAGATAACAATATAACACCTGTGTATAGTTTTCCCCAAATCAGAAACCGTTTCTCTACTGACAGAGTTTCTACTCAAGAACAGTGAAAAATTGTTACAAAAAATAATTTTATAAAATCCCTCCGTTACTTCCTTATTGTATGCAATATTGAGACAAATTGCAGACCTCCTAAAAACCTGTTTCATTAGCTTTAAAACAAGCTATAATGTGTAATGTAAGACCAACTACAGGGTGTGCTATAATGTTTGAAACAAGAATGGGCAAGTGCAAGATGCAAAAAGTTATCTCCACCTCTATCTCCGAAACCCTATATGTTCACATAAACATTTTTGCTTAGAATGACCTACCCTATCACCTTCCAAAGTCTTGGATCCAATATGGCGGCCGAAAGCATTTGTCATAAAAAATACAGAGCCTAGACGCTGTGGCTAGAGACACCAAATGTGGTATCATCACGAGGAGGTTAGAAACAGAAAATAAATTTGGGGAAAGTCTCCATCCTGAATCCAATATGACTCCTAAAATATAAGCACAGTATATGCAGAGCCCGAACTACTGAACCTAAAAATACGAAACTTGGTATAAAACCCTTTCATCAAACGCGCATTAAAAGAAGAATAAAAATGTTCAAGAAGTCGCCATCTTGAATCCAATATGGCGGACGAAAATATATTTCACAGTCGCTGGGGATAGAAACAGCAAATGTGATACAAATATTGATTATCAATATGTGGTCACGCAATGAAGTATAAAACAATCGTCATCTTGAGTCCATTATGGCCTCCTAAAATAAAAATCAAAGCTATATGTACAGTCAAAGTGCTGAAGTTATATGTACCAAATTTGGTAGAAATATTTTTGAGAATGAGCAAGTCAAGGAAACAACGCCAAATTTTGAAAAAGTTGCCATTGTGGATCTTATTTGGCAGCCTAAATAAAATAAGGAGTGTATATGCACAAAGCAATGGCTGAAGCTATACAAACACAGAGTTTGGTATAAATGTGCGTTATGGTAAATTGGTAAATCCATTAGGTAAATTGGATAATACCAAGAATGTAATGGAGGGAATACGAGGGTATTCGGCGTATACTCACCTTACCTGCCCATTCTTATGAACAATTCTACCAAATTAAGTACCTTCGAGTTTTATTTTAGGAGGCCATTTTGGATTCAAGACAACGACTTTTTCACACTTTATTTATCATTTCGTGATCACATCATGATAATCAATATGTGCATTTCATTTGGTATTTCTATCCCCAGCGATTGTGAAATACATTCTCATCCACCATATTGGATTCAAGATGGCGACTTCATGAACTTTTCAAAGTAGTTATTTTCGTAATACACGTTTGGTGAAAGGTTTTTATATCAAATTTCGTATTTCTAATTCTCATCCTCATTCCCATTCATCATAATCAGCATTTGTCTTTGGTGTTTCTAGCTTTAGCCACGTCACCTAGAAATATAGATGAAGGTTCTGAGGTCCAGGGACTTTGCCGTCTTTTAAAAATAGGAACAATTGCAAGAAATAATATTTTTGCGGGAATATGGATGATTCGGTGTAGGGAAGTTCGGTGCAGGCCCTGGACATAAGATGAACGCTTCCAGACCCTGGACCTGTTGTATCAGCAATCCATCATTCCTAGCAATTCTTGTGCAGTTTAGCACATTTTACAATGATATAATGCATTGAGGAAAAATAGTTTTTAAATATTAATATATATATATATATATATATATATATATATATATATATATATATATATATATATATATATATATAATTTCATCATCATTTTCAACCTATGTCGATCCACTGCTGGATGAAGGTCTCTCCAACTCTTCTCCATTCCTCAGTGCTTTTTCATTTCGTCACTCGATCTTGTATTAGGACGCTTTCTTGGGCGTTTCCTGTCTCTAGGTATCCAGTCGAGTCCCTTTATTTTCGCAATAATATCCGTCATTCCTGTCATCTTCCTGATCCACATATTTCTTTTGCTATCTCTTCGGGTTATTCCGAGCATACATCTCTCCATGCTCGTTTGTGTAGTCTGCAGACTGTGAATGTCTGATTTTGTTAGTGTCCATGTCATAGCTCCGTATGTCAAAACAGGAAGAATACATTCATTGAAAACTTTCCGTTTCTGACACATCGGCAGATCACTGGCGTGACAGACCTTGCGGCCCTGAGCCTCCCCCAATAGCATGTGCAATTATTCCCACCTGAGTGATAGCCGTGGGGTCAGCACTGCGCAAATTTGAACCAAATTATTTTAGAACTAGTTGTCCAATGAAAATAAAATTTTGGTCTGAAATGACAGTCTTTATTGAGGCAATGAAACTGTTGCTAATATTAAATTAAAATACTCTTCCTTAGTTATATATTTTTATTTTTAATTTTTTTTTCTATTCAACTAAGAGGTGAGGTGAATAGGAACAAGCATGAATTTTTTGTGTTACTTTCCTATTGCATTGCAACTGACATGAATTATCATCATTCCCTTACAGTAAGGCTTTGGCTGCGAGTGTTTCCTTTCTACCTGCCCAAAATGGAAATCGAACACATCTGGAACGTCGGGATAGCCACACACGAAATCGATATCTGAGATTTTTCGGAATGACGTTGAAGAAAACTTACGAGCAAATTATTTTTGAACTTTGGAAATGTTTTCCCTTATTTGTTAAAATATCTTTTGATCATCAGTGTTATGTCATACTCTTGTAGGGAATAACCCTACTCTGCACACTCCACAATTTTATCAATAATCATTTCTTCTGTAATTTTATTTACAGTATGCGATCTTGAGACTTCACGTTATATTGGTTTACATGTCTCTGTAAAATTGTTGTGGGTATGTCATATTTTTTACTAGCACATCTTTTACATTAGTTTGTTAACGATAATGCCCTTTTAGCTTTTTCAGTTAGGTCATTTGGGTATTTGCGATATTTTTTGGCACGTGGTTATGGTTTATAAACTCAAGGCATTATGTACCTGTTCACCTGCCACTCTCAAAAATGCTGCTGTTAATTTATAAAAATGTCTTAAAATCAAATTATGAAATTTCAAAACTACTTTTGCACATGAAACATCGAAGTGCAGTCAAAAACAAATGTTTTGAAGCCCCACACGTCAAATTGCTTGGAGCGCCACCTTTGGAGTGAACAAAGTTAAACTAAGTTAATTAGTATTAAGATTCTTCGAACAGTAGACCTCGCGATAAATTTCTGAAAGTTTTACTTAGGTTCGTCAGTTCTTATTTTTGGATAATTCATTTTCATTTTCTGGCTACATCCTTATCTGATTTCACCCCCCCCCCTCCACCTTCATCCGAAACAACAGTAATTCTCGAAATATATTTGTTCATTTCCTGTCAAAGTATCGTTTCGATTCATCAGTTTCCATTTTTGATCACCCCTGTTTCATTTTCTGGCTACACCCTTAGCTATTTTACCCCCACCCCCTCCGAAAAATATGCCGTAATCCGCGAAGTACCCACACAGCAGACGTTTAATATAATATACGTATATTAAACGTAGTGTTGCCACGAGACGAGACATTTCTCGTGTCTCGTCTCGTCTCGTCTCGTAAACGAGAGGGACAGAACTATTTTAGACGAGACACGACACGAGACAGACTACTTGTCCCGTCTCGAAAACGAGACGTCTCGTGAAATGTCTCGTCTCGTCTCGTGTCTCGAAAACGAAAACGCTGGCGGGAATGGCCAAGATTGAAATTGCCAGTGGTCATATAGATTGCAAAAGGAAAATCCCGTTTGTGAGAAAACATGTTGAAAAGCCTTCATAGAAAAGTGTCCTCTGTCTATTGAATGAAACAATCATGATACATGAGCTTCCAGGAATATCATCCTTAATGTCTTGTCCCCAATTCCCATTGCTGTAAACTGAGGAATTCTCTCTTTTTTTTTTTTTTTTTTTTTTTTTGTTTCTGGCTGGAATGGACAAACAAAATCAAAGACAGGGAAGATTTTTACAAGATCAAGAAACCAAACTACCACCACCATCTATTCAATTTGAAAACTGGGTAAGGTCTACACTCATTACAGGCTGTAGTTGAAAGTTCTGGCTGAGATGGCGGAAGAGAACAGAACAGACTACACTTGTCTTTATTCTCTGGTGGCGGTATTCTTTTTGCTATATGAACCGAAAACGGCAATTGAAGTATGCCATCTTGCGACTAAAATTTTGTCTTCTCTCTCTCTCTCTCTCTCTCTCTCACACACACACACACACACACATAATATAAATACATACTTTTACCATTTTATTATACAGCAGTCATGTAAAATTCACCTCTTCGTTTGGAAGGCGGACGAAGGACAAAGAAAGCAAAGATATTATCGACGAACCCTTCAAATTGTTTGCTTTAAGCAAATTTATGATACTAACAATAACACTTTAGGTGAAGAGGCTTTACAGGGGGACCTTCGTTTTGTTACGCGGAAATGTTTGATTTGACCAGAGTGCGAAATTGCCCTCTGCTTCCATGTTGAGACAAGGGGAATACTTCCCTGTCCTAGTGAATAAAATTCATTAGGACCTGAATTATCTTCAGAAATTGTTTCTTGCAGGCATATAAAACCTCTCGAACTTGATAAGTTTAAAGAACATTTGGTATAATATTCATGGAACTCCGTTGAAAGCAGAAAATATCATGAGAATGATCAAAATTCGAACATTGGAGAACATAATTAACAGAAAAGAAATAGGATACCCAAACTATTTTTTTAAAACCTGCTATAAAATGTATATCCTATATTTTCACTAATTCCTTACTCCCATGAAAGTATCCTGGGGAGGATATTCTCTCCAATTTTTTCAGACTGAAATCCTTTTATCCCTTACGATTTCCTTCCTGACACAATACGAAAAACAAATGTTGTTAAAATCCATACACATGACCCTTCCAGGACTCAACCCAGGGCCTTCAAGCCATGATCTATCGCCGCAGACCGCTCGGCTTGGTATGAAGATGTATGTTGTATGATTGCGAATAGATCACGACAATATAAGAAACTTTAATCCAAAATGGCCACCCAAAAATAAACTTTTTTTAGACCACTAGCTAATCTGGGTGTACTGTCATGAGTTTGTTACACAAACGGGGCAACCACTACATAGTAGAACACACCCCGCGGTTATGGGAACAGATTTGAACCATGGAGGTGAAGACTGGCCCCAAGCATTCTTTCGTCCGATGTGTCGTTCAGCTCCCATTACTATGTCACTTTAAGTAGAGCTTACTGTGCAGTAACATAAAATTTCAATCAAATATTTTCCATTACTCAATAAAATTATTTGATTCCGATTTTTTTTAAAAAAAAAATTAAATGCAACAAATCTAAACATGCTAAAATGGAAAGTAGTTCTTAGATTGTTATGGGTTAACATTGTGAAACCTAAAAGCTGGAATATATAAAATCAAAGTGTACACACATATCTATCTCTCTATTTATCTATATATCTTTCCATCTCTCTCTGTATATATATATATATATATATATATATATATATATATACAGACACTATAAAGCAAGTGGGCTGATAGTATACGATAGTGTCGGGGATGGTGACACCTTTACATCGAACTTTTGCTTGTCGTGTAAACATCATTTGACATTAGTGTCTTCATTTTCGACGTACCTATGAGCAATTTGCTGTATATTCGTGTATTGAAACTGGTGAAACAAATTTCAATGTTTCTGAATGTAAAAAAAAAAAAAAAAAAAAAAAAAAAACAGGGTCGAGAAGCCTCAGACAAATAACAGCAGAGATATATTATGTTGTAAACTATTTGTCCTTGCCTTGTGAGCTTATTTGAATTTATTTTTAAGACCTTAAGGCAACTTTGGCCGAATGGATGATTTTCCCATCATCATCCATTCGGCCAAAGTTGCCTTAAGGTCTTAAAAATAAATTCAAATAAGATCACAAGACAAGGACAAAATGAAGAAAGTGGTAGGATACTAGACAACTTCGAGAAAACACACACATTCGAAAAATGAAATGAAATCTTTGAGTTTTACGTCCCACGATTATGCCGGTTAGGCTAAAGGAGACAGTGATGATGAGTAATAAATGAAATGGTGGAATGAAGAAAGTAGGAGGAAACGGGAGAACCCCGAGAAAACCCACGCACACGGTGTTTGTCCACCACAAAGTTGACTTGGCGGGGCTGGGATCGAACCCGAGACCCCAAGTATCAGAGGTGAACGCTCTACCACTGAGCAACCGCGGTCCCCACACACATTCAATATTTGTCCATCACAAAGCTCACATGGCACTAACCGAGATCGAACCGACTACCACATACACTAGAGGTGAAGGCTTCACGGTGTAGCTACCGTGACATTTCTTGTCTTGTGTGTTCTGGGTAATACTTGTAACTTAGTTTATCTTGATTAGCATGGTGCAGCCTGCTACATTTTATTTTCGTTCCCATGGTATGCTGCTATAATTTTTACGAGACAAGACGAGGCAAAACGAGACAAACGAGACGACACGAGACTATGTGTGTTCAGACTAGTGTAGTGAAGGCCTGGGGAAAAAACGGAAATTTTGGGTTTAAAAGAACAATTTTTTATGGTTCTCCCGAGCTTGAAAAAAAACACGGAAAATTTGGGTAAAATTGAAATTTTCGAATATTTTATTATATTATGCCTTCAAAATTAAAAGTGTTTTGTATTTACTAGTTTAGAGTTAAGATAATTGAGTACTTATGTTTCTTGTATTAGAATAAGGAAATTTTGTCCACAACTCATCCAAACACTTCAAAGTTAGCACCGTGATAGAATGGAGTTATGGCTACAAAAGAAACTAAAATATAATTCTATTTAGCTTAATTAGTATAGACGCATTAAAATTATCTTGAGCAATCTTAAAATAACGGGGCCAGAATTATTTTAGTTAATGTTAAATCAAACATATAATTTATAGAGATATCTTCCTTGTTCTATGTAAAATTTCCGGAAATTTTTAATCCATTAGAAAAAATAATTTGTTCGGAAATATTGGCAAAAACAGGAAAATATAGTTTAAAACTATTTTTTGGCCTAATACTAGTAATCTTAATTGCTGTAACATGTCTGCAGCATATACACTAGGAAGTCGAGAATCCGAACTAATTGGGACCACAGGCAGGGTTTGAAAAAACCCGGTTTTTTAAAAAAAGCCCAACCCACCTGGGCCCATGTGGGTTTTTCGGGTATTTTCGGGTTTAATTGTTTTTTTTCGGGTTTAATTGTTTTTTTTTGAAATGTTTCAATGTTTTTGGGGTAAAAGTGTCACAACGTGTCACAATTGTCACAACAATTTTCTATTCAGTGCAGTTTTGAAAAAATGGCCGCCATTTTGAAATTTTACGTTGGATCGCTGCCAAAGTATATACAGCTAATTTACAGTGTCTCGTGCTTCTACTCTGAACATGTCAACTTAAAAGACCAAAAATTGCACTTTGTAGCGTGGATATCCGCTATTTTGAAAAAAGAATGGCCGCCATTTTGAAATTTTACGTTGGTATGCAGCCAAAATCTATACAGGAAATTTAGTGTATCTCGTGCTTGTACCCTGAAAATTTAAACTTAAAAGACCGAAAGTGATACCCTGTAATATGTGTGGTACAGACAGACGAAAGAACAAAAGTAGATCGAATCATCCCAGGAGCCTCAGTGACGTTCGCCGAATATGAACACAAAATATATTAATTTAAAACAAAGATATATAATTCGTGTTTTATACAATAAATGTTTCAAAATGTCTTATACGATATAAATATTTTCCAGTGTAAAAAAAATAGTTTTATTGTTGGAGTCATGGGCGGCGATTATGGGGGACAAAGGGGGGCAGTTGCCCCCCACTTTTTTTGAAATTACACATTAACGTATATAGTTTCATTTGGAAATATAAATTTTTGTATATACTATTGGTTCATAAAATAAAAATGGTGCCATAAAGTATTTGTCGTTCCATGAGTACGTATTGGTTGTCTTCCCGTGGAATTAAGGAAGCTACAGGAATTGCGTTTGAATTGCCACTAAAAATGGCCCAAAAAATATCCTATTAGAGCACCACAATTTGAGCGTAATTTCATTTCTTCTTGCAAGGGCTCGATATGTTAGTCAGGCGCTCTGGAACTAATTGAGATAACATTTCGCAAGAGAAGAAGTCCTTCACAAGTTATTCTTTAATTGCACAGAAATCGATAGTTCCTAAAATGTATTTTCTTCTTTCTAATAATAAGGAATATTTTGATTTGATTTTTTTCAGTTTAACATCCTGTTCAGTAGCGAAGTTATATGAGACGTGGACTTAATGGTCAACGTGGAGTCCGAACCACGTGAGCTTTTCCCGAGAATCGAGCCCGGGTCTCCCACGTCAAAGGCGTGTACGTTAATCGCTTAGCCACGAAGGAGCTCAGTAAGGAATATTAATTTTGCAGTGTAATATACAAGGTTAGGGGTGTACATATACAGTTTTGTATATACAGAAAATTTAGTAAATTCAGCATAATTCTAGGTTTTAGGATTATTTTGTAAATCCGAAATGTGGAGTGACTAAGTATTGCTGAGTTTTGATACATTCCAAGAAAGTGAAAACTGTACTTAATGACAGCGAACATGTTTCGGGAAGCTGCTAAAGTATTTCTTTAAATGCCGTAGCATATACTTGTAGTATTTACTGTCATTCTAAGAGTAATAACACATATAATAGCATGCGTTGAATTAAAAATATAAGTTGTTCATTAATTTCCAGTTTCAATATAACTTTTGCAAAACAAGCCTCATTATTCATTACTATGATTATTTGATTAATATTATCCTTTCTGTTTATTTGTTTTGCAAATTTGTTATTAAATAGGCCCCTAATCTGATCACACAATTTTCCAGACAGATATTCATGAGCAAGGAATCAAATCCCTTCGTACACCTTCGTTGTTTAAGAGTACAAAGGGCTAGTATCTACTTGCGTTGCTCTTGTCAATTTACTTAATAAAAGTGTTACAAGCAACCAGGAAAACTAACATTGATATCAAATATTCAGATCATGTCTTACCCTTCCCCTACTTTTAACGTCCAACTGCCGCCACTGGTTGGAGTTCACTTCCGATACTTTGTGTGTTCAATTACGGGAATTTCCCGAGCACTTGTTGCAAGAGGCTCTTTCCAGAAAATTAATTTAAAACAATTAACACAAACATAATTCATATTTTGTAAAGTAAATGTCTTAAATGAAATTCAATATCTTCCAGCGTAAAATAAATAGTGTTATTGTTGAATTATTCAGTTACGACGCTTTGTGCGTTGAATTGCGGGAATTTCCCGAGCACTTCTTTTTCTTTCTTCGAAAATGCAGTTTTTTCTTGGTGTATATCGAAACTTCCACTAGTAAGGAAGTTTGAATTCAGCATTTGAAATAGTAAGAGTTACGTAATCTTCGGAAGTCCGAGCATTAAGCTTTTTAAATTTGGCAAGAATTTTTACGCTATTGCTGGTGTTGATTCTGCAGAATGCTTATTTGAAGAGTAGTAACAAATAACTGAACTAAACTGTTGTTGTTGGAAAACGAAATTTTACTGAAGAATACTTGTGTTATCATCAAAGGTACTAAAACAATAATACTAATAGTTTTACTAATGCACTACATATTTACTGGTAGTACCGGCACCTATGGCCTTAAACCCGATGAGGGATAACGTCCCTCGACGTCACCGAGTCAGCGAGCACACTTTTCACGGAAAGTATTTTCTAAAATATAAAATTGCATATCTTACTTCAAACAGGCTATAAGCATAATCTATACATTAATTTGTTCTATAATTACCTCAAACTAAGTTTTTTTAAAAATATATATATTTTTTTTAATTCATTCAGTGCATTCAAAAGTTTATAAAAGTATTGTGTTGTTGTATACCTTAACGTGAAAGCGTCTAATTCGCCCAGGAAAGTCCAAAATCTAATAAATAACTTTCAATGTAATTACCTTAGTTGTACCAACAATATACTAACAAAAAGCTCAAAAACCCAGGTGGGTCCAACCCGAAAAAACCCGGTGGGTTTTTTTCGGGCTGGGCCCACTTGGGCAAACCCTGACCACAGGTAGTTCGCACTTTCTAAAATGACAAAAAAAAAATGCCATTTAGGCTTGCATATACTGTACGGTATGTTCTTAAATCGATACAGTGGTTATTCAGTACATACAATAATTACAATACCGAACGTAAGGCTACTTACATTTAATGTTTCTGAAGAACCTGCTCGTAAACTAAATTACACTGATCGTGTAAGTCACACTTAAAACTTATAGGCCTAAGAGAAAATAAAAATAAAAATATGTATGACAAACAATTACATATGAATGAACTTTTGTAAAAACACTGACTTCACACAACGTCGACGGACACACTATTGTTTGTTTATCGCTAGCATTAAGACAAAATGTAAAAAGCTTCTGGGGACCGGGTTCGGATTTTCGGCGTTCGGATTATCGACGTCCTACTGTATATACAATGTATTTCGCTAACGGAAAAAATACTTAAAGCAACAGGTTTTAATTCTACTTTTTAGTTTTCTGATTTCTGGTAAAAATCCCTCTTTATTCTTTGTATATTTTTCGAAAAACTCAAAAAGAGAGAGGATCTTATTTACATACACACATATATACCGCACAAGTGAGTGAATTTGAGCAGCAAAAAATATATTAAAGGGTTGAGTATGAGAAACTTCCGTTTGTTATTATTACAGACTAGCAGAATACCCGTTCTTCGCACGGGAAGAATACGTTTCATTTTGGACATAAAGGGCACAAAACTATCACCAATGAACTTATGGAGCCCCAAAACTATGAATTCGACATTGATACCGGTAATTTTCAGTTATCTTTACATGTCACCATTCCCCCTTAGAGTACTAATGAGACTGAATTTCGATTTAAACAGCCGGAAGTGTCACTGTTCATCTCAGCGACCCCGAAAACTATGGATTCGACACTAATATCGGTCATTTTCAATAATTTGTATATATCTTTTCCCTCCTCCAAGTTGTGGGGGCGAATTTTGATTTAAAGGGCATCGGAAGTGTCATTGCTCATTTCATTGATGATGGATTCGAAAATGATGGATTCGACCCCGAAAATGATGGACTCGACACTAATATCTGTCATTTTCCCCTCTCCCCTTCCCTCAAGGTGCACCTTCAAAGTGAAATAATAAAAATCATCCCGAACATCATCTATGTTGAAAGATCGGAATCGGTCGTCGAGATCGGTCTGATGATTCAGGAGTTATTAAGTTAGAAACATAGTCACTTTTATTTTGATTGTAATAAATAATCTGTCGCACTAGGAAACGTGTGTTTGTTTACATACAGGATTTTGTACATAAAGTTTATATAAGTGTCTATATTAAAATATTAAATAATAAAAATTGTACGTTTTAGTGCATGAGTATTAGTGAAATTTGCCTACTGCTATTTCTCTTAAGAAGTAATTTGGTTAAAATTAAAATTTCACCAGATCAAAGAGCATATTGAGAACTCAGTTTTATTGAAGAGACCTATTTGTTGCAACAGAACACTTCATGTTGGTAGGCTTGTATGTACCTGTAAATAATGCATATAACTGTAACTGTCACTTCTGTAATTAATGCACATCCACGAATAAATGACATAATAGAAATAAGTGCAGACTATTAATTTTCAACTAGCTGAACCTGCGCTCTCTACACAGCGCATCATTCACATATGAGCATGAATCTCCTTGTCATTCCTCATATCTGTACAGATACAAGTGAAGGACGCCTTCATAAAAATCGGCAAGGGGTATCATAAACGGGAAATTTTTTCGATTATTTTTTTTCAATATTTCGCACCGTTTGCAAGATTTGAGCCCACTTGTAGTTGGAATTTCTAATTCATATATGACCAGTGTTTCCTTTCTTTTTGCATGCATTATGTAATAAGTAAATAAATTACACATACAATTATCTCAGAGATATACGGAGTTCATTGTGAAAAAAAAACAACCAAACAATGAAGATTAATCTTGGACTGGAGAAATGGTTATCCTTCGTTTTCTTATCATTTGGCCATTCTCATGAAACAAACCCCTGAGAGATATACAACCCCTATATACAACTATGCGATGTTGGAATATATAACGTATAGAGTATGATGCTTTACTTTCACAAAAATTTCAGTACTTCCACTGTACCCCTGAAAATGTAATAAAGAACTAATGGCCTTTTTTTCTTTTGTTTTTAAATATTCAATTAGAACTGGACAATTTACACAAAATTTGGAATTGACCAATGAAAACAGCACGTCTCTAGCACTTGTGGGTTCAAGAACTCATTGTCGAAAGGACTGGAGACAAACATACACACTTTTCTGTGGGGACAAACATATACGCGTAAATCTAGTACTTTAATATATAGATAATGATTGGAATAGTTTTATTTTTGAGTGCTATTTTTTAATATTGGCAATATTGAAATTTTTGAGCTTACGCGTTTGAAAAAAAAAAAGGTATGATTACTAGTAAAATTAACCTAATACAAATATTTTTATTTTCTCAATTTTTCCAATTTTTCAAGAAAGGTATATAAAAAACGGTTTTTTTACCAACATGTTCAAAATTTCCGGAAATTTTACAACACTAGTTCAGACACACTTGTACTTTGCCCAGCAATAAACTCTGATGTTGGTTCCGACCATTTCGCTGCCTGTACTGTTTACGAGTCTGCCCAGCCTACGACGTCGGACAAATGTAATGAGGTGGGGGGCGCCCAACCCCTCGACGCTTGGACGTCGTTCCCCCTTAGTTTCGCCACTTGTTAAAGACACTCACCACAACACTCCTCGAACACCTGACAAGTCCTGCAGTATTCCGAAATTCTCGTGCCGAGTGTTTCTGAATGAGTACTTTCTTCAAAATAATATTAAAAGTTATAGAAAGATTTTCGAGACATTCGAGTCGAGTCGAGATTTTTAAGAGCTGTCTCGACTCGACTCGAAAATTCGAGTCGAGAATTAAGTTTATCTCGACTCGTCTCGAGTTTTACAAAGTGTGTCTCGACTCGAATCTCGACTCGAATTCGAGTCGAGTCGAGTCGAGATTCGAGACATGTCTCGACTCGTGCGCATCCCTACCGCTCCCTCCGAAACAATAGACCGTAATCCCCAAATATCTTTGCTCATTTCCTGTGAAAGGTTTGTTTTGATTCGTCAGTTTTAATTTTTTTAGACCTCCCTTTTCCATTTTCTGACTATACCCTTATCCGACCCCCCCCCCCACACACACACATATATACACACCTGCGAAGTAACAGGTTGTAATGTCCGAAATATGTTTGGTCATTTCCTGTGGAAATTTCGTTTTGATTCGTCCGTTTTCATTTTTAACCCTTCGGGATTCTATGGTACATTTTGTACCATACGCGTTTTTCATGGTACATTGCGTTATAACTCTCCTATTTGAGCTTTTTCGTCCATTTTTTTTGTTTGTTTGTTTGTTTGTTTTTCAAGTCCAGAGGCATTGTAGAAGACATTACGTATGGTTTCACACCTTCCTGCGTCCAGACATAGGAGGTGATGACGCCATAAGTCTAAAATATATTTTTTTCATTTATTAAGCCTATGTTCAATATTTTTTTGGCGCGCTTATTTTTACACGTAGAAGATTGAAATTTTGCACAAACATTCCGTCCACCGAGTAGTATTTACCAGATTTTTTTTTTTCAGATTTGTGAATTAAACCAAGGGGGGAACCAGAGGGTCAAAGGATTGAAAAAAGGGATATTTTTACCCCCAAAATCCCTTTCTTCGGGATTTTTCCGCCTTATATACATGATGGAGGCACGTGAGTCATACCGTCTGAAAGGCATTTTTATTCTGAAGAGAATGATGTGCGAAACATGACCCTAGGGTAATTAGGGATGTCTCAGGGAATTTTTTAAAAAATCCCTCTGTATACGGGAATAGGTACATTGTCGGTATATATATATTTTTAGCGGGCTTACTTTTGTACCTAGAAGATTGAAATTGTGCACAAACATTCAGCCTACCTAAAGTTCATTCAACGAACCTTCTGATCCTGATGTAAACATTGTAGAACGGTATTACTCCGCCAGTCATCGGATGATTGGCTATCGGTCACCGCTTCTTTCGAGAAGCACGTGCTTGTACCCTGTCGGCGTTTTGCATATTCCCCGCACGCAGCCATATTGTAAACTGTGATTCGCGCATAAGGTGGGCCAAACCCAGTTTCTACGGATGCGTATTCTCTTTTATTGCATTAATTAAATTTAGTTCTTAGATAGAGTGTTGTTTCTGTTATTTTACTATAAGTAAATTGTATTTCTGGTAATGAGCCTTATAAGCAATGAAAACGTTGAAAAACAGCTTACTTGACAATGGACTATTTTCTTCTGCCGCATGGATGCGGCAAGGCTCTTTAACCAATAAAATGAAACAATCACCACGTGTATTTGTTTACATGAGGTATTGAACGTTCCTTGAATGAACTATAGTAGTATTTAGCATATTTTTTTCAGATCTCTGCGTTAAAACAGGGAGGTCCAGAGGGGCTAAAAGTTGAAAAACGGGACATTTAGACCCAAAAAATCCCTTTCTTCGAGATTTTCCCGCCTTATATACATGATGGAGACACGTGAGTCATACCGTCTGCAAGCCAGTTTTATTCTGAAGAGAATGATGTGCGAAACATGACCCTAGGGTAATTAGGGATGTGTCAGGGAATTTTTATTAAAATATACTTCTGTATAGGGGAATATGGGGCAATTTCGGTATATATATTTTATGGCGGGCTTATTTTTGCAGCTAGAAGATTGAAATTATGCACAAACATTCAGTCCCCGAGTAGTATTTAACATTTTTTCCGGATTTATGCGTTAAAACAGGGGGTCCAGAGGGGCTAAAAGTTGAAAAAAGGGATATTTAGACCAAAAAATCCCTTTTTTGGGAATTTCCCGCCTTAGATACATGATGGAGACATGTGAATGGTACCTAGCGTGTAGATTGACAAACTGTCAGTAGTAGTCCCCCCCGTATGGCTCGCCGAGTCAGCAAAAATTTTTGTGACGTCATAGGTCACAGGTCAATGACCTTGGCCCGGGGTCAATGACCTAGGGGTACCTAGGACCACCCCCTCTAAATTTTGGCAGGGGTACAATGGCCCACCCCCTAAATTTTGGCAGGGGTACATAGGACCACCCCCCTTAAATTTTGGAAATTGCCAAATCTAAAAATTTGGTATGGTAGGGTAGGACCATAGTATGTACCTCTATCAGTATTGGGGGTCTATGTCGTTCCCTTTCATGGGTAAAAAATTGCCAAAAATTCAAATTTTGGGGGTTTTTGACCTAATTTATCCCCTTTGATGAGGTGTTATTACCTTATATAGTTATATAGGCGTATACAGGGGTCCATTCCCTTTCATAAGACATGGGTATATTGGTGCACCCCTTGAAAAATTTGGGAGGGGTACCTTGGCCCACCCCTTAAATTTTGGAAATTGACCAATTTCAACATTGGGTATTATAGTACAGGACCCTAATATGTATTATGATAAATTTGGGTGGTCCACCTCGTTCCCTTCTAGGGGTACAAAATTGCCAAAATATAAACGTAAGCAATACGTAGTACCACGTGTTTGGTTTTTGGTCGATTTTATCCCCTTTGATGAGGTGTTATTATCCTATATAGTTATATGGTTATGTATAGGGGTCCATTCCCTATTATAAGATATGGGTATATTTGTGCACTCCTTTAAAAATTTGGGAGGGGTACTTTTGCACACCCCTTAAATTTTGGAAATTGCTCATTTTACATATTGGTATTATACTACAGGACCCTAATATGTATTATGATACATTTGGATGGTCCACTTCGTTCCCTTCTAGGGGTATCAAATTACCAAAATATAAAACGTAAGCAATACGTAGTACCACGTGTTTGGTTTCGACATAAGTTATCCCCTTGGATGAGGTCCTATTACCTTATATGGTTATATGGTCATGTATAGTGGTCCATTATCTATCATAAGACATGGGTACATTTGTGCACCCCTTTAAATTTTTGGGAAGGGTACCTTGGCCCACCCCTTAAATTTTGGAAATTGCCCAATTTAAACATTAGGTATTATACTACAGGACCCTAATATGTATCATGATAAATTTGGATGGTCCACCTCGTTCCCTTCTAGGGGTACAAAATTGCCAAAATATAAACGTAAGCAATACGTTGTACCACGTGTTTGGTTTTTGGTCGATTTTATCGCCTTTGATGAGGTGTTATTATCCTATATAGTTATATGGTCATGTATAGGGGTCCATTACCTTTCATAAGATATGGGTATATTTGTGCACTCCTTTAAAAATTTGGGAGGGGTACCTTGGCCCACCCCTTAAATTTTGGAAATTGCCCAATTTAAACATTTGGTATTATAGTACCGGACCCTAACATGTATTATGATAAATTTGGGTGGTCCACCTCGTTCCCTTTTAGGGGTACAAAATTGCCAAAATATAAACGTAAGCAATACGTTGTACCACGTGTTTGGTTTTGACCTAAGTTATCCCCTTGGATGAGATCCTATTACCTTATATGGTTATATGTATAGGGGTCTATTCCCTATCATAAGACAGGTACATTTGTGCACTCCTTTAAAAATTTGGGAGGGGTACCTTGGCCCACCCCTTCAATTTGGAAATTGCTCATTTTATATATTTGGTATTATAGTACTGGACCCTAATATGTATCATGATAAATTTGGGTGGTCCACCTCGTTCCCTTTTAGGGGTACAAAATTGTCAAATTTTAGTACAACCACGTGTTTGTTTTGGCTCAATTTATCCCCTTGGATGAGGTCCTATTACCTTATATGATTATATGGTTATGTATATTGGTCCATTCCCTATTATAAGACATGGGTATATTGATGCACCCCGGGAGGGGTACTTTGGCCCACCTCTTTATTTTGGAAATTGCCCAATTTAAACATTTGGTATAATAGTATAAGACCCTAATATATATTATGATAAATTTGGGTGGTCCATCTCGTTCCCTTTCATGGGTACGAAATTGCCAAATTTTAGTACAACCACGTGTTTCGTTTTCACCTAATTTATTCCCTTGGATGAGGTCCTATTACCTAATATGATTATATGGTCATGTATAGGGGTCCATTTTCTATCATAAGACATAGGTACATTGATGCACCCCGGGAGGGGTACCATAGCCAATCCCTTAAATTTTGGAATTTTTTTAATTTAAGCATTCGCTATCATAGTACATGACCTCAATATGTATCATGATAAATTTGGGTGGTCCACCTTGTTCCCTTTCATGAGTAAAAAAATGCCAAAATATAAACATAAGCAATATGTTGTATCACGTGTTTGGTTTTTGGCCCAATTTATCCCGTTTGATGCGGTTCTATTACCGTATATGGTCATATGGTCATGTATATAGGTTCATTTCCTATCATAAGACATGAGTACATTGATGCACCCTTTAAAAATTTGGGAGGGGTATCTTGACTCATCCACTCAGTTTTAGAAATTGTTTTAATATAAGCATTTGGTATCTTCGTACAGGTCTTCAATATGTACCACTATAAATTTGGATGGTCCACATCGTTCCCTTTCATGGGTAAAGAACTACCAAAAATCAAATTTCGGAGGTTATTGACCCCTATTTAGCACGTTATATGGTTTATTACCTTTATATGTTTATGTTCTCTTTTAAATTTGGGAACTATAAAATAACATAATTTGGTAAACGTTTTCTAGGACCCATTGGTGTTCCTCTTATGGCCAAATATTCAAAATTTAAAGGTTATTGAACGGCTTTATTATTGAATAACTACAGGATTTATTACCGTCAAATGGGGTGAATAGAAACACATTTTTGGCTATATGAGAATATAAGTCTGGTATTGTTAAAGATTTCGCGTATCAGATTATTCCAAAAGAAAGGTCTTAATATGATAATGAATTTCAGTAAACGTCATATTAATTTATCAACTCCACTTTTCTTCACCTTGATTTTTCTTAATGTTTCTATTCACCCCTACCCATGGGGTGAATAGAAACAATTACTTTATTTTCATTGTTGTTTCTTTTATACTATTGGAAAGGTAAAAAAGAAACAACGTATTTGTTGAAACGAACTATTTATTTGATACCTGCAAGATATTAGTTCAATAGAACCAGTATTACATAAGTTACAAACTTATAAAACAATACAATGCACAATATAGGTATAAACGACCATATAGTTTTGATGATATTTGAATAAGATTTAAACCACTGAAATCATCAGGGAAACTTATCATGAGTTGAGTTGATTTTGAGGTTTGCGTCCCGTTCAGCAGCGAGGCTATATGAGACGTGGACCTACTGATTAACGTAGAATCAGAACTACATGAGCTCCCGCCGGGAATCGAACCCGGGTCTCCCACGCCAAAGGCGCGTACGCTAACCGCTTAGCCACGAAGGGGCCCGAAAGTTATCATATACTTAAAGCGTGCTGACGAACTCCTAATAAAACCCAACAGTTTCGTTCTGAAAATTTCATTGTTTATGTGGTCTCTTATAAAACACTCCCACATATGCATCATGTTCCCATTTTCGCACTTGGGTGCTGAATAGTCTCATCGAGTTTTAGCTTCTCATTTTACCACAGCAAAATCACCAGCTTTAGAAAACCATCATCTATTTCGTGATTTTCTGGAATGTTGTCTTCTGGGGTGTTGTCTTTCTCCTCTTCCGACAATACAAATCTAGGTTGAGTTTCGTTGTGATTTGATGAAAATGTATCATTTTCAGAAAACAAATCAAAACTCTTACCAGAAACATCTATTCGTACTCTCTTCTTCCCTTATTTAATTTTTTCATCTCCTTTCATGCTCCTGAGGAGATCCATAAGGGAACGGTTTACAGTCTGAGATGACTTTTGCTGTTCTGTTTCTTCTCGTTCATTGTCTTTTTTTTTTGGCAACATCCTCAGTATTTGGTCTCGACAAAGGGGAAAAATTCCACACTTTTCAAATCCAGCCCTGATATTTTCCTCCTTCAGTTTCACACTTTTTTTTCAGAAGACTTGGAAATTTGTTCTTAGAGATGGTTGATACATTCCTATCAGGTCCTTTTTTCTGCTCCTCAAGAATTTTCCACTCCTTGAGGAATTTCAAGAATTTCCCAAGAAGTGTTTCTATTCACCCCACTAATTAAAAATCATAACAATAACCCAGTAAAGTTAAATTTTGATTAAAAATAATTTACAAAAGGAAAACTTTTACTATGAACGTCAGTAAATGAAACAACAAACTACAAAATAGGCATATGTTCAAATGCAACAAATATGAAAATGTCATACTTACCAAGAAAGTTTAAGGAGCGCTAAAATACCGTGTAAGATTTCAGTAACACATTAATGCTACTGCCGTCTACCTCAGTGTTCCCAACTCAGTAAAACCTTTTGTCTCTGCCCTGGACACTTTAGCCGTATAAGACTATGTTAAGAAATTTCAGTTTTCTTGATTAATTTATCGTCCAGATAAATCCAAAACTAATCTGGGAGTTTTGTTTCTATTCACCCCCATGTTTCTATTCACCCCATTTGACGGTACTTTTTCATAAGACACAGGTGTATTTGTGTACCAATCTTAAATTTCGGGAGGGGTGCATTTCTTATTGTCATATCAATAATTGGTAATTGTTCTTAAAATTGGATAGTATTTCATTCATTGGGTAAATCATTATGATCACGTGATCAGTTATTGACCTATGATGGGATTAGGAGTCCAGGACATTGGTACATTTAAACTTTGTAGGATAATTTGAGAATGCGTCATTGGTATTGATTATTACAGCCAAATATAAACGTAAGCAATACGATGTACCACGTGATTGACCTTGATGAGGTAGTGTACAGGGATACATAGCTAACCTTATTGAATCTTATGACTCATAGTCTTAAGGGAATACATGCTACAACACTGACAAAGTTATTGTTGATGTAATTTGATTGGTTGATCACTATCTTTCGTGCAATCTGATTGGTTGCTGATTTTCAAATGTTTGCTGCATTCAGTTTTAAGTTTTGTTTAACATTTAAAAATCTTGGTTTCGTTCAACATTTTGCACTCACTGATAAATATGATCAAAACCGTTTATTTGTTAATCGAATAGTTAAAAACCGGATAAAGTTTGACGGTTAACCGTGAAACGTAAAATTTTTAGTTTGACATTTTTTTTGTTTGAAACTTTTTGTTTGAAAATTCTTGCTTTCAAATTTTTGTTTGAATTTTTTGTTTCAAAATTTTGTTTGACATTTTTTTTGACAACTTTTGTTTCAAAATTTTTTTGTTTAAAAATTTTTCGTTTGAAATTTTTGTTTGAAATTTTTCGTTTCCAAATTTTTTCGTTTAAAATTTTTTGTTTAAAATTTTTTGTTTCAAAATTTTTTCGTTTGAAATTTTTTGTTTCAAAATTTTGTTTCAAAGATTTTTGTTCTAAATTTTTGTTTCAAAGTTTGGTTTGACATTTTTAAAAGTTTGTGCACTCATTAGTAAAGAACCGGAACTGTTTAGAGCAAAAACCTTTGACAACATTGTGGTGCAATAGTACACGTCAGAACCTGGGGTTGTACTTGAAATGAAAAAACACAATTCATTGAAATGGATCATTTTATTACACTCCACATACATCCATACCAGATAGTGGTTCTGGATATTGTCGATACAATGTATTTTGAACTTCTTGCACTAGTTTGTCTTTAGCATATAATTTTAATTCCAATTGAAGTCTTTTAAGGTCTAATGCAATATCAATTGGTGGAAACTCAATGTCCATTTGATCACAAATAAACTGTTTATCAATACAGGTATGCACTAGCCGGAACTGTTTAGAACAAAAACATCTGGCAACGTTGTGGTGCAATAGTACACGTCAGAACATGATAATGCAACGTCATCAGTTTTGCATCATATATAAGTATCGTTGGAGTTAGTATTCATGATAACGTCATCATGGCTACTTGTCTGCAGTTTCTAAACACACGTGATGTGATGAAATCATTTACCAAGATTACTAATTTACAACAGAATGTACCTTAT
The DNA here is from genome assembly GCF_964235325.1 of Thermobia domestica. Taxonomy (NCBI): domain Eukaryota; kingdom Metazoa; phylum Arthropoda; class Insecta; order Zygentoma; family Lepismatidae; genus Thermobia; species Thermobia domestica. The sequence goes on from NC_137460.1 coordinate 235,633,735, forward strand.
AGAATCTTAGCTAGCCAAATGATCCCTACAAAGTTTGGATTAAGAATCGTAGTGAAGCTTGAAAATGATAAGAATATAATTTTACCAGCAAGATATTTACCCATGGAAGCATCAAAACAAGAAGAACTGCTGCGTTTCTTAAATACTGGATCTGTATCTTTATGTTACAAAGGATTATTGGGTCGAAGTCATCAACTTGAATTTAGTACACAGCCGGATTCGTCAGCCATTGTGATGAAATCATGAATTCAAACGTCAGACATAGTTGTATGAATTTGGTTGGTCAGCATGACGTCAGCAACTGTGATGAAACCATGAATTCAAACGTCAGCACATTCCTTACCAATGACGTCAGCAATAACTAAAGGGTGGCGCGTATTGTATCTACCAGTTGCAGTTGGCAACCCTGATCAAATGCGCGTACGAATGCTGCGCATGCTTACGGCACTGAATAGCAGGGCCTCTGGCAATTAGTTTACCATGGAGCGGTGGTCTGTGCAGACGCGAATTGCGGCGGTGGAAGCCTTTATCCGAACCGGTTCTGTCAGTGAGGCTCAGCGGGCACTGCGACGAAACAGTGATGATCGCCATGTTGCTATACCCGAGAGACACAGTATTCTGAGATGGGTGAGACAGTGGCGGGCCACAGGTAGTGTTGTGAACCGGAAATCACCAGGTCGTGGACGAAGTGTTCGAACAAATGTAAACTTGGAACGAGTGCGCGTAGCGATGGAACGCAGTCCCAAACGTTCAGCACGGCGACATGCACGAACATTACATTTGACACGACGTTCATTGGGTCGTTTGCTGGGTGATTTGAAGTTCCATCCGTATAAACTGCAGGTGGTACAAGAGTTGAGAGCCATTGATAAGGAAAACAGACTCAATAACTGCCAGAACATTCTTGAGTTGATTAACCGAGATCCACTGTTCCTCCAACAACTTTTGATGTCCGATGAAGCAATCTTCCACCTGACTGGGTATGTTAATAAGCAAAACTTCCGGTATTGGTCTCAGGAGAATCCTCGTTCATTACATGAAAAGCCTCAAGGTAGCCCAAAAGTTGTGGTATGGTGTGCAGTTGGAATGTGTGGCATTATTGGTCCCTATTTTTTTGAGGATGACGCCGGACATGCAACAACTGTAAATTCCGACCGCTACTGCCATATGTTACAGACGTTTCTCATTCCGGAATTGCAGGAAAGGGGTGTGATCAATAACGTTTATTTCCAGCAAGACGGTGCTACGGCACACACGGCACGCCAAAGTATGTCTATACTCAGAGAAACATTTCCAAACCGCGTGATATCCCGATTTGGCGATGTCTCATGGCCATCCCGTTCCCCAGATTTAACAGCTCCTGATTACTTCCTCTGGGGATATGTTAAGGAAAGGGTCTTTGCCAATCGCGTGAAGACAATTGACGAACTGAAGACTGCCATTCGTCATGTGATAAGTTCCATTCCACAGTATACGTTAATGCGTGTGATGAATGCCTTCCCACGTCGCCTGCAGCAGTGCATCCAGGAAAAAGGCGGACATTTACAGGACGTTATTTTTAAAGTTTAGTGAGCTCCTTCGACAAATGTTGTACAGTGTACAAATTGCCAGTCCATATACTTATATTCCATAACAGTTTTGCATTAAAACTTGCATAACACACCTTTGTATTTTCATTTGAAGTTGGTAGATACAATACGCGCCACCCTGTATAAACCAGCAAATACAGTGTCAGCTCATGAAATCATTTGAGCAAGTGCTTTTCAGGAGGAAAGATGTGTACTTCTAACGATAAAGAGTTCATCTTCGCAAGCTATTATCCAATAAATATATTTCAAACAAAACATGTGATGATTGGTATCAGTGCTAGAACATTTGAACCTGTGATTCGATTGGGCAAAGCAGAACAATTTGGTGTACAACTGACCTGTGAAGAATGGCAAATATTATGTTCACGAATCGACCAAATGAACGATTATTTTCAAGCGTATTTCAGTGTGTGAAACATGCAGTGGAAGTGTGCAACAAAACTAGTATATTCCTGAAAAAGTACTATTTATGCATATTGTACAACATGTATCTAGATATTGTGATGGTTGTCAACATCGTTCGTGGGTGCATACCTGTATTGATAAACAGTTTATTTGTGATCAAATGGACATTGAGTTTCCACCAATTGATATTGCATTAGATCTTAAAAGACTTCAATTGGAATTAAAATTATATGCTAAAGACAAACTAGTGCAAGAAGTTCAAAATACATTGTATCGACAATATCCAGAACCACTATCTGGTATGGATGTATGTGGAGTGTAATAAAATGATCCATTTCAATGAATTGTGTTTTTTCATTTCAAGTACAACCCCAGGTTCTGACGTGTACTATTGCACCACAATGTTGTCAAAGGTTTTTGCTCTAAACAGTTCCGGTTCTTTACTAATGAGTGCACAAACTTTTAAAAATGTCAAACCAAACTTTGAAACAAAAATTTAGAACAAAAATCTTTGAAACAAAATTTTGAAACAAAAAATTTCAAACGAAAAAATTTTGAAACAAAAAATTTTAAACAAAAAATTTTAAACGAAAAAATTTGGAAACGAAAAATTTCAAACAAAAATTTCAAACGAAAAATTTTTAAACAAAAAAATTTTGAAACAAAAGTTGTCAAAAAAAATGTCAAACAAAATTTTGAAACAAAAAATTCAAACAAAAATTTGAAAGCAAGAATTTTCAAACAAAAAGTTTCAAACAAAAAAAATGTCAAACTAAAAATTTTACGTTTCACGGTTAACCGTCAAACTTTATCCGGTTTTTAACTATTCGATTAACAAATAAACGGTTTTGATCATATTTATCAGTGAGTGCAAAATGTTGAACGAAACCAAGATTTTTAAATGTTAAACAAAACTTAAAACTGAATGCAGCAAACATTTGAAAATCAGCAACCAATCAGATTGCACGAAAGATAGTGATCAACCAATCAAATTACATCAACAATAACTTTGTCAGTGTTGTAGCATGTATTCCCTTAAGACTATGAGTCATAAGATTCAATAAGGTTAGCTATGTATCCCTGTACACTACCTCATCAAGGTCAATCACGTGGTACATCGTATTGCTTACGTTTATATTTGGCTGTAATAATCAATACCAATGACGCATTCTCAAATTATCCTACAAAGTTTAAATGTACCAATGTCCTGGACTCCTAATCCCATCATAGGTCAATAACTGATCACGTGATCATAATGATTTACCCAATGAATGAAATACTATCCAATTTTAAGAACAATTACCAATTATTGATATGACAATAAGAAATGCACCCCTCCCGAAATTTAAGATTGGTACACAAATACACCTGTGTCTTATGAAAAAGTAATAAATCCTGTAGTTATTCAATAATAAAGCCGTTCAATAACCTTTAAATTTTGAATATTTGGCCATAAGAGGAACACCAATGGGTCCTAGAAAACGTTTACCAAATTATGTTATTTTATAGTTCCCAAATTTAAAAGAGAACATAAACATATAAAGGTAATAAACCATATAACGTGCTAAATAGGGGTCAATAACCTCCGAAATTTGATTTTTGGTAGTTCTTTACCCATGAAAGGGAACGATGTGGACCATCCAAATTTATAGTGGTACATATTGAAGACCTGTACGAAGATACCAAATGCTTATATTAAAACAATTTCTAAAACTGAGTGGATGAGTCAAGATACCCCTCCCAAATTTTTAAAGGGTGCATCAATGTACTCATGTCTTATGATAGGAAATGAACCTATATACATGACCATATGACCATATACGGTAATAGAACCGCATCAAACGGGATAAATTGGGCCAAAAACCAAACACGTGATACAACATATTGCTTATGTTTATATTTTGGCATTTTTTTACTCATGAAAGGGAACAAGGTGGACCACCCAAATTTATCATGATACATATTGAGGTCATGTACTATGATAGCGAATGCTTAAATTAAAAAAATTCCAAAATTTAAGGGATTGGCTATGGTACCCCTCCCGGGGTGCATCAATGTACCTATGTCTTATGATAGAAAATGGACCCCTATACATGACCATATAATCATATTAGGTAATAGGACCTCATCCAAGGGAATAAATTAGGTGAAAACGAAACACGTGGTTGTACTAAAATTTGGCAATTTCGTACCCATGAAAGGGAACGAGATGGACCACCCAAATTTATCATAATATATATTAGGGTCTTATACTATTATACCAAATGTTTAAATTGGGCAATTTCCAAAATAAAGAGGTGGGCCAAAGTACCCCTCCCGGGGTGCATCAATATACCCATGTCTTATAATAGGGAATGGACCAATATACATAACCATATAATCATATAAGGTAATAGGACCTCATCCAAGGGGATAAATTGAGCCAAAACAAACACGTGATTGTTCTAAAATTTGACAATTTTGTACCCCTAAAAGGGAACGAGGTGGACCACCCAAATTTATCATGATACATATTAGGGTCCAGTACTATAATACCAAATATATAAAATGAGCAATTTCCAAATTGAAGGGGTGGGCCAAGGTACCCCTCACAAATTTTTAAAGGAGTGCACAAATGTACCTATGTCTTATGATAGGGAATAGACCCCTATACATATAACCATATAAGGTAATAGGATCTCATCCAAGGGGATAACTTAGGTCAAAACCAAACACGTGGTACAACGTATTGCTTACGTTTATATTTTGGCAATTTTGTACCCCTAAAAGGGAACGAGGTGGACCACCCAAATTTATCATAATACATGTTAGGGTCCGGTACTATAATACCAAATGTTTAAATTGGGCAATTTCCAAAATTTAAGGGGTGGGCCAAGGTACCCCTCCCAAATTTTTAAAGGAGTGCACAAATATACCCATATCTTATGAAAGGTAATGGACCCCTATACATGACCATATAACTATATAGGATAATAACACCTCATCAAAGGCGATAAAATCGACCAAAAACCAAACACGTGGTACAACGTATTGCTTACGTTTATATTTTGGCAATTTTGTACCCCTAGAAGGGAACGAGGTGGACCATCCAAATTTATCATGATACATATTAGGGTCCTGTAGTATAATACCTAATGTTTAAATTGGGCAATTTCCAAAATTTAAGGGGTGGGCCAAGGTACCCTTCCCAAAAATTTAAAGGGGTGCACAAATGTACCCATGTCTTATGATAGATAATGGACCACTATACATGACCATATAACCATATAAGGTAATAGGACCTCATCCAAGGGGATAACTTATGTCGAAACCAAACACGTGGTACTACGTATTGCTTACGTTTTATATTTTGGTAATTTGATACCCCTAGAAGGGAACGAAGTGGACCATCCAAATGTATCATAATACATATTAGGGTCCTGTAGTATAATACCAATATGTAAAATGAGCAATTTCCAAAATTTAAGGGGTGTGCAAAAGTACCCCTCCCAAATTTTTAAAGGAGTGCACAAATATACCCATATCTTATGAAAGGTAATGGACCCCTATACATGACCATATAACTATATAGGATAATAACACCTCATCAAAGGCGATAAAATCGACCAAAAACCAAACACGTGGTACAACGTATTGCTTACGTTTATATTTTGGTAATTTGATACCCCTAGAAGGGAACGAAGTGGACCATCCAAATGTATCATAATACATATTAGGGTCCTGTAGTATAATACCAATATGTAAAATGAGCAATTTCCAAAATTTAAGGGGTGTGCAAAAGTACCCCTCCCAAATTTTTAAAGGAGTGCACAAATATACCCATATCTTATAATAGGGAATGGACCCCTATACATAACCATATAACTATATAGGATAATAACACCTCATCAAAGGGGATAAAATCGACCAAAAACCAAACACGTGGTACTACGTATTGCTTACGTTTATATTTTGGCAATTTTGTACCCCTAGAAGGGAACGAGGTGGACCACCCAAATTTATCATAATACATATTAGGGTCCTGTACTATAATACCCAATGTTGAAATTGGTCAATTTCCAAAATTTAAGGGGTGGGCCAAGGTACCCCTCCCAAATTTTTCAAGGGGTGCACCAATATACCCATGTCTTATGAAAGGGAATGGACCCCTGTATACGCCTATATAACTATATAAGGTAATAACACCTCATCAAAGGGGATAAATTAGGTCAAAAACCCCCAAAATTTGAATTTTTGGCAATTTTTTACCCATGAAAGGGAACGACATAGACCCCCAATACTGATAGAGGTACATACTATGGTCCTACCCTACCATACCAAATTTTTAGATTTGGCAATTTCCAAAATTTAAGGGGGGTGGTCCTATGTACCCCTGCCAAAATTTAGGGGGTGGGCCATTGTACCCCTGCCAAAATTTAGAGGGGGTGGTCCTAGGTACCCCTAGGTCATTGACCCCGGGCCAAGGTCATTGACCTGTGACCTATGACGTCACAAAAATTTTTGCTGACTCGGCGAGCCATACGGGGGGGACTACTACTCTGTCGGCACAGAGAAAGCTGTAAAAAATTAGACTTTTAAAAAAGGAAAAGAGTCTTTTAGAATATTGTTAATTTTATTGGGGCATTTACACCTCTAATGTCTACTGTTTATAATGGAAGTGCACAATATTATTTCTAAGTATACATTATAAAAGAAATAAAAGGCTAGCCTTTAGAAATATTCAACCCAGACCATAAAACGTATAATAATTACACATCCAATTACGAATGGTTCAGTATATATTTTAAACAACTGTTAAACAATAATCCTTTTCAAATTTGCAATAGTATATCATACTCATATTACTGAATCAAAAATTTTCCGGAATTATTTAAAGTTAATATCTGATTATGAACAGGGTGAGTACACTTTAAGGTTTAATTTAATCTGAAAATATAGAAATTCTCAAAATATACATCAGAGGGAAAATTTCACAAGACATGTGAACTCGCTAATTTCAGTGTCAATGCTTGTCCTGCACGTAACATTATTTAACATATTTCTTTTCTAATTACCTTTTCTGCCGTTTTTTCTGTTTCAATCATTAGAAATATTTTAAAAGAAACACAAGTATTTGTTCCACTCTAATGTTTGCAGTTCCGAAATATTTCATCAGTGTTTTCATTTTGCACAGTGTTTTCATTTTAGGTTCTTTAGGTATTTATGCTACTTGTTGTTTAGAAAATAAAATGGCAATCACTATGGCAACAAGAAGGATGTGACGTCACACTATTTCAGTCTATAAACACTCTGTGAAACGAACAGTAGACCTCGTGATAAACCTGCGAAAGTTTCATTCGTATTCGTCAATTTTCACTTTTAGATAACCCCCTTTTGTAATTCTCTAGCTACACCCTTGTGCGATTTACCCCCCAAGGCATGGGTGTGAAATAATAATAATAATAATAATAATAATAATAATAATAATAATAATAATAATAATAATAATAATAATAATAATAATAATAATAATAAAATTAGAAATTATTTTGAGGCTGTCCACTGTCTTTACATAGTGCACATCACTAACTCTTTGCAATAGCTAAGTGTGGCTTCAATGTGGGCCACAACGATTGAAGAGCACTGGCAGAACCCATTGAATTATAAGATTATCAATGCTCTGAATTTAACTGCTAATTCTGTTGTAATACAGACAACAGGGGACACGAAACTGCAAACTTTAAAGATTAATGACTAGGCTGCAACTATTCAACCTCTCTCAACACAGTTTGAATGAGCAAAAAAGACAGCGGTTGAAACTCAAGCATAAACCCTGAGCTTTAGCTCAGTATATTCAAACTTCCATACTAGTAAACACCCCAAAGTGCATTTTGTTAGAAACGTCTACATAAGCAGTGGCGTAACTAAGATCGCATGGGCCCTCCCGCAATATTCGAAAATGGGTCCTTTCTTTAAATCTTTTGTTACTTTTGTGGGCAATCCCGCACTGCGGTGTCTGTGACTGTACACAACTGTACACATGGCTACATTTCAGAGCGTTTGCTTCCAAACAAGTAATGTAAAAAAAATATATCATATTAAATTAATGTAATAATAAAAACAAGTAAAATTACGGAAACAAAACTTGCCAAAGGTAATATTCACTAAGGGCCGGTCCTACAATCGGCTGAAATCTCTGTGGTACCACTTTCCTCTGCATGTCTTCGTGATAAGTGTCCTACAATCCTTTGATAATCTTCAGGTAACTGCTAAACCCTTGAAAAGGGGTTGATAACTTTACAGGTGGTTTTAGCAACTGATAAACGGTTAACAGCAGGTTGTTTGAAGCGTTGCAAGCATCGTAATTTTGTCACTGAGTCTTGCGACTGCATTAGAGATTTGAGAAACAACATTTGTTTCGTTTATCATTATTAAAAAAGGGATTTAGTTATTTTTACATGTTACTCAGTGACTAAACTAGCAATATTTCTATTAATATTAATTCTCTCTAGCTACTCTTCGAAGTAGGTTTAGTGGCATTATTATTGAAGTCGGTGGCAACATTAATTTTAGCGAACGGTAAACAAAGCAGATTAACTTCTTATTACAATATTTCACAAATAAACACTACTATTTCTACCGTTCTCTTTAGGTAAGTACAAGTATGATAATTCCATTAAAAATAAAAATTGAAAGATTTATTTGAATAAAATAGAAATATATGTATTTAAAACCGGCAACCGAACGTCATCATAGCTTAACAGCATGCCAAAAGTACCAACATGTGTGTCGAATTGATTATTATGAAAACGAAGTAGTACAACTACGAATTAGATACCATAAATCAATAATGTAATTCTTTCTTCATATTACAATCCTACTACTCAATATATCAATACAAAATACATAATTAATGTTCCGGTCGTTATCAGTTGTTGCAGCTAGAGCATTTACCAGCCAATCAAATGATTCGTTACAATTTGCCTTCGAAATAACTATCTGTAACAGCACCTATTTATTAGAATGCATTGTAGGACGACCTTCTGATAAAAGTAGCTGAACACATCCCGAAACCTTTTTTTTGGCGGTTAGTAATCAGTAAGTTTATCAGATGATTGTAGAACTGGCCCTAAAGGTAGTATCGAAATGTGTGTAGAGTGCTATCTACCAATCAGCACTGCCAACTCAACATAGGCCTATATAAAAAAAAAAAAAAATAAATAAAATGGCAGTATACCCTCAAATCCAATCTTTGAGTATATGATTTGTGAGCAGTTTTAAAATATGTAATAATAGGTAGTGATGGGCGAAGGGAAAAAAATCCGACGGGAGGGAAAATATTTTTTTGGTTTTAAACCCGGTTCTTTTTTAAATTATATTTTCCGTCCCGAAAAATGGATTTTTATTTTTAAAATGTGAAAATATTAGTTTCAGTTACGAGTGTGAACTTAGCAGAACCACTTTTGAAAATTATAAATATTTACCCACTATAATTATAAATATTTATAAATAAAAAGTTTCATTGTACCGGTCTCAAATTCGAAAACCGTGAACGTATCAGGACCAGAATTAGTGATGCACGCGAGACGAGACGAGACCAGAAATGCGAAATCTCGCCTCGTCTCGCAGCCTAAAATTTTGGTCTCGTCTCGTTTCGTTTCGCAAATGTGAAGTCTCGTCTCGCGTCTCGCATAAAATTTTGAGTCTCATCTCGCGTCTCGCGCGAGACGTTCTCGCATTGTCTCGCAGTTTCGCGTATATTCTGGGTCAAAATTTCGCAATGTGTTATTCTATGGCTGTTAATGAATGATGATGTGATATTCTGTCCGAAGGCAGGTATTTGACCTAAAAGTCCCTTGGCAAGGTGAGTCCATGGGGGTTTGCCATTGCTTCCCATGGGATGAATGTTCATAACATCCTAAGGAGACGGAACCTAGAGTTCAACATGCTACCCGAACTTGTGTCCCCTCCTCCCCAAGTTAAAAGAAAAGTTGTGCTCGAATTTGATTGCTGGACCATTAATTTTCGTCAAATTAATAGCATAATTTACAGTAAAACCAGCATAAATTGTTGCTGGATCCAACATTGTTTTCCAGCTTAGAGGTCTCCAGCAATATTTTCCAGTATGTCATGCGGGCACATTTTTGTCCCGAAAAAAAAGTCGCCAATGTATTTAGTATATAAAGAATGTAACATTTCCGTATATGTTTTTCTGGACTCATTGAACCAAACTCGGATCCTTTTACTATATCTATATGTAAATTTCTTCGTCTTTATTTAACCGGATTTCAACCTTGACTTTGCCTGCTTCTAGTCCGAGGAATGCTTTAACGTCACAATATCCAAAATTGACACGGATTGTTCCCTTAGAATAGGTTTGAATTTTCTTTTCAGAAAGTTTAAACTCTCTAGCATTAAATTTGTGGAAGCAGCAGAGAAAATATAAAAATACGTTACTTGTGTCCAGTGGCGTAGGGAAGGGGGCAGAGGGGCCTTCCTCCAAAGAAGTCCGATACTTTGGTACTTTGATGTTTGTAATTTTTATACATATTTTTATGTTTATATATTTTTTTGTTTGTAATTTCTCTATATGTACCTATAACAGCACTTGGGCACGACCCAAAACACACATCCTACCTACGCTACTGAGGAGAACAGTGCTGCCATCTATTGTCGCCTATCTCCCTTTACACCAACTACCAAGGAATAACATTACTTTGTCAACGGACTTGTGGATAACGCAATATGTTAACAATTGCGAGAGTCAAAATGTCCAGCAAACTAAAATTGATACGAAAAAAGCTTTCTGGGTCAATTTCCAGATCATACAGTTGAACTAACTGCAGTGCTCCAGAATATCAAAACCTGAAAAGTTTTCGTTAACCCGACAGCACTTGTGTATCACATGTATTTTGATCCTGAGCTAAGTAAAATGCTGACCTTACAAGAACGCGGTTTCGTACTTCCTACTTCAATACCTCAGTTGTAGACCCATTTTATCGCTTGCTGAGATTCATTCTATCCGGAGGCATCTCACTAAAAATATCATGTTATTTTTGCGAGTCGGGCCAGGGATAACTTTGACGAGAGGGGATTTCCCCGCTATCCCCGAACATTAATCGCTAGTAGTAATGTGGAAAAGACAGAAACAACAGAAATATCACATTTCGCAGCAATAGAGAGTCTTGTTCGCTTTTCAGACAAAAAACAGAAGTTCATGTATTCGTGCGGGCCCGTGTGTATGAGTTTGTGTCGCAAAATAAAGTCCTAAATCGATGCTGTAATAAATTTCCTATTTACAAAGGTTTTCTTCTTTAATGATGTTTAGAAACTAAAGAAGGCTTTATTTCTGAAAATCGACCTTGAATAATAATAAATCTCATAAAATGTCTATTACCCCAATTACTTTTTGTTCCTGGAGGCATTAACGGTCAACTTAGAAAACTCAAGAAATGTAAAATCACTAAATATACAATTAAATGTAATTCATAAATGTTGCGAGACTGCGAGAAGTCTCGCGAGACTTCTCGTGCGAGACTTAACCGAGTCTCGTCTCGCATGGTTTAGTCTCGTCTCGCATAAAATTTTCACTCTCGTCTCGCGTGCATCCCTAACCAGAATACAAATTTCTAGAAATCTGAAGATTTTTCTTAACCAATCGTATGTAGTGCGTTTGTACCGGATTGTACCGTAAAAAGTTTCGTTTGTATCGGCGTCAAATTCAAAACTTCGAAAAGTAAAGTGTTCTGCTAAGACAAAATAAGACATTCGTGTAATAGTTTTTGGAACAATTTTCATCATATTTTATTGCATTATCTGTTGCTGAAATGCTAGGAGTCAAAACTATGATGCTAATTTAAAGATTAATTAATAATGTGTCGCTCGCGATTGAGACGAATCTTTTGAATACTTTTTTGAATGAGCGAGTGAGTCGTCTCTGACTAGGAATGATCGACGATTCTTTATGAGTCGTGTTTCTTCGTGATTCGTGTATTTTCAGGAGTCGTAGTTCTTAAGGAGACGTGGTTCTTCTAGGGTCATGGTCTTTGGCAGTCAAGTTTCTTTAGGAGTACGGTTTTGAAGGAGACACGGTAGTTTGGGATTGACAATATTTGTAGCATATGAATCTCGTACAGCCAGTAACAATATTAAGTATAGGTTGGAGCTTTTATTCTTTATACTGGTACCTCCAACCTATACCTTATTTAGTCTCTGACTGTATGTTGCTCATTCGCGAATCGCCTCTTGTTTCTCGATCTACGTTGGTCCAATCAGTTGCTGTTTTGGAAAGGTGGTTTCAATGATTCGTGCGCCTTCTCAGCAGTGTAGGCAGATTGGGCTACAAGAAGCGGATTGTGCAATTTTTGATCCCAAAAGTTCCTACCAAAATTTCAAATTGGGCGAGCCATTACCTTTTCGACTACTTGCAATTATCTGCAAGTTTAACTCAAAAGAATACTCTACTTTCTTATTTTTATATTTGAAATCACCAATTTATATTATACAATAAAAATTTTGTTTGTTTAGTATCCTATTCACAATGAACAATAGCTTTACTGAAACTAACACGTTTGATACTAGCTCAATTCTTGTTTTAGTAGATTTTAACCTCAAGATTTACAAGACCAGTCTTTTCTTGACTTTGTGAGGTAGCAGTATCACTGACCGTGTTCCTGTCTCAGATAATGCCCAACCTCACGTGAAATTAGCAGGACCACTTTATTTTTCGACTTTTTTATTTTGGACCGGTACAAACGAAAATTTTTACGGCACAATCCGGTACAAACGTAGAACAAACGATTCAAATAGAAAAATCTTAAGATTTGTAGAAATTTATCAGTGGTCCTGCTATGTTCACGTCAATTTGGCAGGACCACTTTATTTTTCGATTATTTCGAATTTGAGACCGGCACAAAGAATGTTTACGGTGCAATCCAGTACAAACGCAATGCAAACGATTCGTACAGAAAAATCATCAAATTTGTAGGAATTTATCAGTGGTCCTGCTAAGTTCACGTGAACTTAGCAGGACCACTTTATTTTTCGATTTTTCCGAATTTGAGACCGGTACTAAGGAAACTTTTTACGGTACAATCCGGTACAAACGCAGAACAAACGATTCGTACAGAAAAGTCATCAAATTTGTAGGAATTTATCAGTGGTCCTTCTAAGTTCACGTGAACTTAGCCGGACCACTTTATTTTTCGATTTTTTCGAATTTGAGACCGGTACAAACGAAACTTTTTACGGTACAATCCGGTACAAACGCAGTACAAACGTATGGTGTGCAAATATTTATAATTTTCAAAATTGGTCCTGCTAAGTTCACACTCGTGTTTCAGTTTACGTTTATCGATTATAAACTCAAAATCTTGATCGGTGATTAGTGAACTAACTTATTTTTTTTCTTTAAATATAATAATAATAATTACTATTTTACCGTAATACATGTTAAAAGTTATTGGAGAAAGGTGCTAGTCAGAATTAGAGATGGGCACTGGATTAAAACCCAATCGTCATTATCCCTCGTCATTTTTGGTTTTTAACCCGGGTTTTTCTTTTCAGTATAGATGTTGCATGTATATCAATAATTTTATAGTAAATGTTTGTGCTGGTTCTTACAACAGTTTATATGATATAATAAAACATTAATGTGGTATAAATAAAACTAACACTACACTATATATTACGAGTAGCGTTGCCATTGTACATTGGTAACTCCACCTACCCTTTGTACATTTGATAAATACCCACCTCTGGGTTTAAACCCGGGTAAAACCCAAAAGGTAAAAACCCGAATTTCTCCCCATCATTAGTCACAACCAGTGGTGGAAAAAAAACATTTAATTTTTTGGCTTCAAATCAAAAGTTTTAAACCGGGTTTAAACTCAGACGTAGGATTTTATTAAATGTACGCTCGTCAAATAGGCCCTAAATAAATAAATAAATAAATGGATATATAGTTGTGTTCGTCATATCCTTCAATATTGGACAACTAACCATCACTTGTGGTCACTTGGTGGGTGAATACGAAAGGTCTCGAAGAACCTTGGTATTAATCCACTAAACAACCAGATGTTCGTTTTCTAAATTAAATGATCTGACAAATACAACTGTTTATTCACTTGTACGGGTGTACAAGGGCAGTTAGTGTTATCAATGTACTAGGGCAACTGTTCTCTCTGATTATACTGCAGTGTTATTTTTATACCACCGTGATATTCATAAAAATCGTAAGAAATGCCACAGACATGATTATTCAATTACAATATCATATATCAATACTGAAAAATAAAAACCCGGTTTAAAATTAAAAAAAAAAAACGAGGATTAAAACCCAAAAATGCATATAGTTCAAACATATTCAAGCCATCAGGATTTGGGCCCGCTACGTTTCGACGACACCGTTTCGGCACCAGCTCAGTTCTGCGAAAATTTTATGTAGAAGGGCACATATCCCATTTGATTAACATAAGCGCCGAGCTGAAACGGTGGCGCCGAACTGAGCGGGTCCGTCAGGCTTTAACGCAGCACCTAGTCACAATTAACCACACATGCATTTAATACAAAAGAGAACGCTAAGACTGTGGCTATTCGCCGTGAAAAGCAATCGCAGAAACTTTAAACGTGTTCACCTCTAGTGTTTGTGATTGTATTACGTGGTGAACTTTTTGGAGTTCCAATTGAAAATAGAATCATTTCCAACTAACTTATTCATTGATTTTTCGCGTCTGAAATGTAGAATGGCATGGTTTAAATCATGTTCACTTTCACACGTGATCACCTAAGAAAATGCAATGTTACGCATTTGATTTGCAAGATATCTTGATCAAAAGTTGTTAGTACATTCTCCTATCCTTCGACAATAAGGATATAAAACTAAACTATGATCACTCTGGCGGTTTCTTATACAATTTTTGTCCGTGCGCATCTCAGAACGTTTAATTCCTAGACCCGGGCTTAGTAAGTCTATTGGGAAATCCGGGCCTGCAGGAACAGATAATGAAATCTAATTGGAAACTTTCGAAATGTGGACATAGAGAGAAAGGTAAATTATCAGACAAAATATATAATGAAGGAGAGCAAAGAAATAAAGTGCTGTAACAGAAATATTAAAAAGATGGAATCAAAGAGAAGCAGAGTGGGTGAGACTACACACTAACTGAAGAATGCGATAGGCCAGGAGGATCGAGAAAGAAGCTTAGTATTAATGCAGACTCTTCAGATCAAATCTGTAACACTTGTACGAAAAGCAAGTATCAGCATTTAGCCAGGGGTGCCCACAAGAGGGGGCTATGACGCAAACTGCGTCATTGAAATATTTGGGGGGGGTAAAAATCTATATAAATATGTTTGAGGGGGTGTAAAAATTAATTGAAAAGATTTTTTTTCATGGAAGAACACCTAGGATAGAGAATTGCGGGGGAGTGCGTCATGGACATAAGGGGGGTGGGCACCACTGATTTAGCTGCCCGTTTGTCTCATTTTCCTTGGATTAGAGTCATAAAACTATCCACTCTTTCATACACTGATGTCAAGCAAGAGAGTTCCACACATAATTTTCTCTACCATTCAAGACTACATCTGTATAGCTCAAACGATTGATTCAATTCTAACATTGCAGTTTGGAAACCCACACTTTCTTGTAACATTGTTCTCCATCGAAATGGCGTCCGTAGAAAAACACACTGTGCGATATTGGAATATTCTTGGTTTATATTTCAAAATTGCTCATGTTCTCATAGTCCGAAAATAACATCAAGATTAGCAGAAATACTTGTTGTCCCAGCCTAATGCTGCTATGACACTGTTAGTTTCCTTTAGTTTCCTTTATTGTAGTTACTGGTTTAAATAAAATACAGTACTGCACCTCTGAAAATATCCTAAATATGGTCTATACCCTCCTCAAAATATTCTAAATATGGCCTATACCCTCCTCAAACAAATCCTGGGTACGGCCCTCTTTAAGACGAACCCCATTCTCAGCTTTTGAATCCTACTAAGAGGCACGCAAACAAAAATGCTCTACATGGTCATAGATCATGATTTTTTAGATATTCCTTGATCTATCAGATAGTCTTCCAGAAACCAGATATACTTCAGTTGCTTACGATTGCTCACCAGATGATCTTCCCAAATAACTCACTTCCATAATTGTTCATCAAAAAAGTCCAATTTTTTTACGAAGTGTAGGCCTACTCACGCTAATAATTGATTCACCTCCCGTAACGAAATAAGCGTTTTCACGAAAAGAATTTCATAACACTAGGCATTTAACCTGATCAAACAAAGCAATTAACCTGATCGATGTTTAAGAACGCGCCCGTAGAGTCAGCGGTGCATGGAAACGTGGCTTTCACGGCAGAGTCGCACGGTCCGTACTTACCATGATTTTTTTGGCGGAAATTTTGCTACGATTGCTAAATACTGCTTGTAATTTTTTAAGTAAAACGAAAATTTTGTAAATAATAATAATCTCTTTTAATAAAAGATAAATAAATTTAAAATAATTCGAAAATCCTCTAGTAGAGGGCAGTAGTTGACTGGCGAGAATCAGCCAATAGCGATATAGATGCGAGCCATGCAACGCCATATTGAAGGGCATGTATGTATGAACTGGAAACGCCTTAACTGGTAGAGTTTGTTGGAACAGAGATTTCAAATTGGGTCATGGACGACAAGCCTGGACACATTCCTCAAGTGTCCAGGTTTGTCGCGGTCGATCCCGACAAGCCTGGACACATCTCATTTTGGGTCGTTGACGACAAGCCTGGACAAATTCCTAGAGTGTCCAAGCTTGTCGTGGTCGATCCCGACAAACCTGGACACATCTCATTTTGGGGCGTTGACGACAAGGTTGGACGACGACAAGCCTGGACACATTCCTGAAGGTGTCCAGGCTTGTCGAGATCGACCCCGAGATACTTTGATATATCTCATTTTGGGTCCCTGATGACAAGGTTGACCAACGACAAGCTTGGACACAAAAAGTGTCCAGGCTTGTAGTCATCCAACCTTGTCGTCGTCCAACCTTGGCGCGGTCCCGTAAAAAAAAACACTTCACATACCATAAAAACACATGCCATGCAAGTGGCACAGCTTTGAGACACTTCTTTGATCAGTTTCTATATACACTGCCTTTGCATTGCACTTCACTTTATCAAGACCACACTTAGCATTTCATATATAAAATCCTAATATATTTCCAGTACTTATACAATAACATAACACGTTTCTTCCCTAAATTTTACAAATCTATGTTTACTTTAACTGGAATGCTATTTTACTTCTGGACTTCGCATACATTTTTAACTTTCCGAATAAATCAATTATGTTTGTCACGAAAATGTCGTCAAAGATCTCCAATACTCAAGCTTTTTTGCTTCTTTCACAATCTAACCATCATCACAACCAAACATGTTTAAACATCTAATGTGTTAGAGAGTTTCCAGACATCAAAACACGAAAAAATACAATGAACATGGGTAGAAAAGCAAAAAAGAGATTGATACCATAACGAAGCATCTAATCAATTAGCGACTGGACATCTGATTTACCCCGCGGTGCGGAGGGGCGGACTCTTTCGGGCCCAATGGCATTTACAGTTGCCCCTGCACCTTGCCTGTAAATACTAATTTTTAAAACACTGGTAAAGAATGACATTTACACAATAGTTTAATTACTTGAACCGAATAATGACCTACCAGGACTGACAACGACGCACAAGATGTCTCTTACTTTCGTGGGGTTAGTATTTGAGAGGACCTTTTTAATATTATCTATCAACTGCAATCTCCTTCGTCAACGCTCTCTTCTATTGTTGTTAGGAAAATCGGCGTTAATTTTACTTTTATACCAGGGTTGATATGTTTAAAACAAAATGTGTAAAACAAGTGTTTAAAACATGTTTAAAACGAGGGCTGTTGTTTTATTCAGTTTGTTTTAAACGTTTTAAACAAATTGTTTTAAACGTGTTTTTTTTTTCGATGCAGGTTGGACATGTTTAAAACAACTAAAATATCAGATTGAAGAAGCTAATTTAATTTTCTAACAAACAACCAATCCTCCGCAGGATTTGCGCATGGAGTAAATTACAAGCAGAGTTGTATTCTTATTATAACAGCAATTACTGAACGAAATTCTGCACATCAGTGTGCGTATAACTAAACCAACAGAAATTCAAGTGAAGTATTTGAACATTTCTTAATTTCCAAGAATAACGGAGGTTAAACACACTATACACTATTCTAAGATTCAAATTCACAAATTCAAAACGTAGGTATTTTTTGATCACTATCATTTCCATAATAATGAACAGTTCTCACATCATAAGCTAGAAGAAATACTCTGACAAATACAATACAGCTCATAGAAAAGAGCAGTGACTAGCCTAAAAGGAGCAAATGACATTTTTTTAACTAAACAGTTTTCAAGATACATCTCTATCTGCAACATGGATAGCTAACAATGGTTAGTGTCTACGGCATAACAACACAATTAACTCTAGACACCCGCCAGGGATCTTGACTCTCACGTTCGGGGCTCTGGTGACCCCACTAATTATCACAGAGTCATGAGTTATATACCATTGGAAAGCTCATAGACCAAAAATTCCAACGAGGTAACATGCGTGAAATTCCAGCCGTATTCGTAGAAAAAGAACAAACATAAAAAATCATTAAAAATATGAAAATATTCATTTTGCGGAGCCCTGGCAACCCTTGCAGTTACCCCACATTGACAAAATGATGCTAATGTGTAGGTCACATACGCAAAAAAAAAAAAAAAACATGCGAAAAAAAAACATTCATTGAATTAGACCAGCGTTTCCTAACCTTTTTCAACTTGCGGCACACTACGGGTGTTACTTGGATTCTCGCGGCACACTTACAGATATTATTATTTGTAAATATAAAACACAGCGGTATTTCTTTCTGTGATTATTGATCTCCTTCTTACAGAGAAGAAAGCACTATCATTGTTTTTCCCCGTGGTAAATCATTATGCTTATTTTTCATTCTAATTTTAAAATAGAAAACAATTGCAATGAAATATTGGACTCAAGTTTTTAAAAATAAGCTTTGTTTAAAAAAAAACTGTATTCAACCTTTTACTAAGAAGGAAGATCATTAAATAACGAACGAACAAACAAATCTGTTTTACTTTTAAAATTCAAATGTAGGTAATTTATCGAAAGGATTGAATGATATTTTAAATTTTCAAGCTACGAAATAGTCTGCAATAATAAAGAAGCAATAATGGTCATAACAAGGATAACCATTTTTTCAACATTAGAAATATATAGAACAGTAACCTGGTATGAAACTTAAAATTGTAGATTCATAGTAGAGGTTCATAGTAATGTGAAATACAAATATACGTTTTTCCCTACCTTTTGCATTTTGATTGCTATAAAATTAGTAATTTTGTTTCGATTCCTCGCGGCACACCGGTTGGGAAACGCTGAATTAGACATTCTCTCCCCTCCCCCACTATAGTACCACGTCCATCTGCAAATCATTTTTGCTGCACACATCATGTATACGAACAAGAATTATGCTTCTAGACCACTTCAGTGAAATATATGTGTTATATGGGACCGTCCCGAAAATAAATGTAAATTAACCAAATTTGACCCCTTCTTCCTCTACAAACAACAAGTACACATACAGGTTACTATCATGTAGGGGACTACTTCATTGCTTCACATATTAATTTTTATGGATGTACCACAAAGGGGGAAGGAATACCCGCCAAAACCTGATGAAAAAAATTTGATCAATAATAATAATAAAAAAAACTTCATCCTCCCTCTCTCGGTCGTACATACGTACCCCTATATACATAAAATGCAACTGACGTAAAGCTTCATCCCACAAAAATACTTTGGTACCAAATCATCTTTCTAGCTTAATTAAGGACTGAGCTATTGATGTTTGTCGTAAAAATAAATGTAATTTACATCAAAAAACTGAAACTCCAAAAATTTTCTAACTTTGCCCCCTTCCTGCTACCCCATATAAGCAAGAAGTACAAATACACGATATTACTATGTAGTGGCCTACTTCATTGCTTCACGTAACATTTTTTTTTTTTTATGAATCTATCCCCCAAGAGGGAAAATGGCCCCCCAAAAAACTGTTGAAAAAGCAAAAAAAAAAAAAAAAAAAGATATTTACCCTCCTCCCAGATACATAAAATGCACACCAGCAAAGCTGCATCTTTCAGGAATAAGTTAGTACCAAAACCATCTTCCAGCCTTAATCTGAGGTTTAAGACTGAGCCATTGAGGTTTAAAGCCCTGACACAGCAGTTGCGTCAATGGGAGTTTAAAGATTAAGATTGCAGGCGACCGGTAGAACGTAACACAAAGAAACTAAACTATATATTCTGTGAACGGAGATCGGGAAAATCCCGATTTCTTTCTCCGGAATTGAACATTTGGGCAGATCGAGATTAGGGAAGTTCCCGAAATTTGATCTAGCGGTTGAATATAGATGGCAAGCAATACCTAAGAGTGTAAAAATGTAATATATATGCCTATTTAGGTTATTGTTTTAAACAAAATAAACATTTTAAACATTTTTTTTTGTTTAAAACAAAGTACTTTGTTTTAAACATTTCAAACGTTTTAAACAAAAAAACATGTTTTAAACATAAAAAACGTTCTTTTTGTTTTTTTTTTTAGAAAAAAAAACGTTTTTTTCAACCCTGTTTTATACTGCCTTATGCAGAGTCATTTTGACGTATGATTAGCGTCATACTAAATGTGTGACTACTGCAGGAAAAATATGTTAGTCGAACCCTTTAGTATGGCACTAAACACACGTCAGAACGACTCTGCATAAAGCCCATTATTTTTATCCTTCTCCTTTAGATTGTTTGAACTTTTGATATCGGAGGAGGTGGTGGAGCATCAATAGTGAAGTGAAAATATATATCAAGCTATGTTTGTAGGTTATTATTATTGCTGATATTCGTCTTGTTTTACAAACTGTTGTTATCTTAATAATATCAAATTTACTCAATAATAACTTTATTATAAGTGATGCGAGACTTCTCTTTCATTCTAGTCACTGCCCTAACAGAACAATTACATGGCAGGCATATGCCTATCATGTTCCCTCAGCTACATGAGAGTGTGCCCAGTATGTGCCTTATGTACTTCTGAGAAAGAAATCAAATGGATGGCAAGTGATAGTCACAGATATGTCCGGCCCTAGGCACATGCTTGACATGTACCTCGGGAACGTTCCTAGTATGTTCTAGGTATATTCCCCATGTCATAAGCGTCAATGAACCACAAAATTACTCCCCCAAAATATGTTAAATCGCCTATATGTGATGTAATGTGTTTACATTAAAGTGAGTCTAAAGAACACAAGTAAAAAATATGTAGGGCTCCTAGGGTGGGCGCGAACCTCCAACCTTTGGATTGCTAGCCGCGTGCTCTTCCGACTTGTAGAGGGATAAACTATTGAGGTCTTTTGCATTCGGCTAATCAATGTATTCCTTTAACCGCATATATTCGACTGTAACTGTTTGGGATCAGATAAAATCTGCTTGCCATGTAATTTTATAACAAATTGACGAGCGTCTATTTACTTTATTTCATGGTTATTCCATATTCACTTTCAAATGATTGACGATAGTTGCCATTTAATAAAGTTAATGCGTTCATTGCTTCTAATACACAATCGCTTAGAAAAAGAAGCAACAAATGCATCAAATGTGGGAGATGAATTTAGAATACATAAATGGCAAATGCCTAGCACATCTTGTGCTGTTAGGGTATCTGAAACAGTATATACCTAAAGGACGTACCTAGAACATGACAGATATATGTCCCAAGTGACGACATAAAAACAAATGATTATTAGAATGTGAAGCTGAGCCAGGTATATAAATACTATATTTGTGGTATATACTTGCAAATATCAATTAGGTGTAACAAGTATCTAAAACTGTAGGTTGCTGAAGTACATACTTAGCACACATGAATATCATATGTGTCAAGTGTCAGGAAATTAAAAAGTAGCTGGGACACCTAAATGGCACATGCCTAGCACATCTTGTGCTGTTAGGGTGAGAGATCGATGGGTTCTAATTGCAAGACAGTTCTCTCTGAAAATCCATCTGCGAGTACTGATGTATTTGATCCTGAACTTAAGACTGAGAATTTACGCGAAGTCACAACTGACACTGTCCCTGAAATATTCTTGAAAGATTATAGTTTTGACGAACCTAGGGTTGAAGATGCTCACATAACACACAAGAAAGTCTCAAATCTTGAATCTGTGATTGAAGATGCTCCTACCACATCCACAAGAGATTCAATTTCGGAAGATTTTATTTCCTATTTGCTGAAGCTAGAAAATAAAACTGATAAAGTTCATTATGAAAATGTTAATTTATCTGATAATATTAAACATTTTATTGTCAACTCTGGATCCTGTTAACCAAATGGCCCCTTTCCGAAAAATTAGGGGAATAGAGGATTTTCCTCTGCGTATTACAAAACAATTACAAAAGTCATTGCAGATAAAATGGGTGAATTGTTCAAAGAAACTGGATTATACATGTTGCTTGTCATGTTGGTTATTCTCTGGTGATGAAAGCAAAAATGGATGGTCATCAGGGATCAGAGACTGACAAGGATTATAAAATAATCTGGGGTAAAAATGGATCTAAAAAGATATAGGGCCGTTTGGAATTACGCCGTCCCCCGTGCCTATCTTTACTCACTGTATTTTTCCTTCACTTTTCCCCTGGAAATAATAATAATAATAATAATAATAATAATAATAATAATAATAATAATAATAATAATAATAATAATAATAATAATAATAATAATAAACGACAGCAAATCTTAAAATCACATTTCAGCATGTTTGGTTTTTGATAAGCGAAAAATGGATGAAACCATTGATGGAAATGGAGAAAATGGAGAGTGAAAGGAAATTTGAAGCAAAATTTTGGGCCCAGGTTCTGGAGAAACTTTTCGCTATTACACTCACATTAGCATTTAGAGACAATAAAGAGCATGATGGGAGCTACGATTGATTTTTTTGGGGTCTTATAACAAAATACGATTCTACAATGGCACTGGTAATCTGTCTACCCAAAGGCCAGATATTCAAAATCTGATCTCAGCCATGATATTCAAAATCAAATCATCCATTGTCTGTCTTCAAACTTAGAAGCTATATTTGTTGGAGGAAATTCAAAGGAATCCTAAGTGCCTCCTCCAAATAGAACACTAGGAATATTTCATTAAAATGTATTATTAAAAAAGTGTTGAATATAGAGGGGCCCTTTCAAATTTGCTTGCATGAAGAACCTGAAATTTCTAGATCCAGTTCTGTTTTCACAACAGATTGTTACCAGAGGATGTGTCTCCAAGAGTGACCTAAATTATCGTAACATGAATGGAAGCTATAGTACTGTATTAAACATAAATTTTGTATTGCGTTGACGTCAACCATAAAAGAAAAAACTCTCTGAACATACAAGCCGGATTTAGAGCTTTTTTAAAGTAGAACCAAGGAGGAAAATTCCTTTTCTTTTTGGTACCACTGTCTATTCCATTTGGTTGGGGAAAAACATGGCGAGCAAATTGCTGAGGATAACTCCTCGAGTTCTTAGAACTTCAAATAAATTAAATTTGATAAAAGTAAGTATTTATGAACATAATAGATAATTGTTCGTAATATACGGAATATCACACACACAATTATTATTAATATTATTCTACCAGAAGAGTAAGCAAAAGTCAGTTTTACATGCAGTACAGATGGGTCTGCAGTAGTAGCGTTTATTAATGGTTATTATTAAAAAAGTAGGATTGTGATACGTATGTCTTGAAAAAGGAATGTAATTATAGACAATGCTCCAGCATATGTATTGCTATAAATGTAATTTTTGTCTTAGAGATAATCGCCTAGTACCTTAAAGGAACACATTGTATGAGCAAATGTAGTGTAGTAGCCTATGTAGAAGGATGCGGAAGATTTTATTTAATGGAAATTTTGATCTCGTTAGGTTGACCGATTTCAGTCCCAATAAAGAGGAAGTTTTGTGAATTTTTCAAGCCATAATCCATGAAAATCGGTTGTTTGGTAGGAGCGTAGTGGCTCAGTGTTAGAGCGTTCACGTCTGAAGTGTGGTGTCCCTGGGTCGATTCCAGCTCACGCCAAGTCGATTTTGCCTTGGGCACACACCGTGTCGGGGTTTTCTCGGGGTTCTCCCACTTTATTTCACCATTGGCTTCATTTTTCGTCATCGCTGTCTCCTTTAACCTAGCCGGCATAACTATGGGACGTAAAACTTAAAAGATTCATTTCATCTATTTTCGATTGTTATCTGAATTGTACTACCCACTTTTAGCACAAGCGTTGTTTGAGACTGACGTACGCTTGAGGCGGAGAGTCCAAATCGCAGTAATTCGTGTATTGGGGTGCGTAAAGTGCACACTAACCTGTGCTATATAGTCACTTTAAGCCGTATTGGTCAATGTGTAGTTGGGGGGGGGGGGGAGGGGCAGCCTTTTTCTTCGGTCGATACGATGTTATAGTGTCGTTAATTTCTGTTAATAATAGGGTACATTTGTATTTCCAACTAGCACTTACCTTCATCTAAACACCATTGTCTTTGCATCGGGTTGACTGCTGTATCGCCGGACTCATTTTAGGAAATTTACCGGGTCAATTGGAGAATTTATTTAAGTTTGTGAGGAAGAATGAGTGAAAGTCAGGTAAGGAGAATAGTAAAAGTTAAGAAAATGGTTGTTTTAGACCTTATAAGCGGCACTGTATGTGGAGGCGGATGGACTATTTCGCGGAGAGGTATACTTGTTTTACTATACGGATCCATAGGTTGTTAAAAGAGCAAGAAAAATTTGGGCAAGTCTTTAATTTGCCAATTTCATGTCGAGAAAGGAATCCAACTAACCCCTGCGGGTCTTCTAACCCGTTCCTCCTCCTCCTCCTACTACTACTACTTCTTATATTATGGATCCGTTTAGTGAAACTACACGCCTAATAACGTAACGTAATGTAATCCAACCAAATATAAGGGGGGCGCGGTGGCTCAGTGGTAGAGCGTTTACCTCTGGTGCTTGGGGTCCCGGGTTCGATCCCAGCCCCCGCCAAGTGATTTTTGTAGTGGACAAACACCGTGCTCGTGGGTTTTCTCGGGGTTCTCCCGTTTCCTTCCACTTTCTTCATTTCACTCATCTCTCATCATCACCGTCTCCTTTAGCCTAACCGGCATAACCGTGGGACGTAAAACTTAAAGATTTCATTTTTTTTCAACCAAATATAACCGAATGCAGTACATTTTGGTACTTTTTTCGATTGTCAAATTGGTCCGGCGATACAGCAGTAATGCCTTTGCATCTATACGGGTTTAGGACAAATCTGTACGGAGATGTGTCCATAGAAGTAGGTATGGTACGACGCTGGTTATGTGCGTTAAAGTACGGTAACCGTGTTTGTATATTAATCTTATGCTTTCATTTTGTGATATGGCGGTGTGTTACCAGACTCGAAAGTAATGGCATATTTCATGTTTACGTAAGGATATTAATTGGTGAAGCTGATGTAAATTCATCGTGTCTCGTTGTTGACTAATATCAGTCCTAAATAATTGGCTCCGTGCGGAGACTTCGGAAGAAATAATACGACTGTTGGGTTACAGAAGGGCTCAGACGTTAAATGCATAAAATATATATATATTTTTTAACGTTTTTCCAAGAAAGAAGGAGCTGTTTCCGTCAAATGAGGTTAGACATTAGAGCTTAAGTGTTACGAAGAGGTCCAGAAGGAAAAGAATCTAACCCTTCTTTACCTTACCCAAACATGCCTCTACTAGCTTTTAATTCGTTGATAAAAATGTAAAAATTTAACATTGTAGGCAAGTCTTTGGCCGTTTTATTCAATTGAATCGTTCAGTGAACCGATTCATAAGGAACCGGAACACTTCGTTAAATATCACTAGGAGTCCGTTCGTTACGAATCGAATTGGTTAGAAATCATGGTGATTATGACTGTAATAATTCTGTTATTTACAACATTCCATCTTTCAAGTATTAATACTTATAGAACTAAGCGAACTTCCTATCGTATCAGTCGTAAATGCAACAAAGCTTGAAATACATTGCATTAAATAATAGATGAAACTGCAGCAAGTACCACCACAGTTTCATAATTAAAAAAGAAAAAGAAAACGAGGGGGAAGTCCCCCATTACAATGTAAGAAACAACAACTCATGTGCAGTGGAAACTTCACAGAATTATACACTTCAAAGGAAACAGCAGTAAATGGAACGAATTAAATATTTTACAACTACCGAAAAAATAATTGAAAGTATATTTCTGATAAAAGTGAATGCCTAGCAGGGTTGGCTGGTTTAAACCAGCTGTTTTTAAAAAAATGCTTTAAATCGTGTGAACTTAATGGTGACGTTTCCACATGTTAAACTATCCGCATTACGTTTATCTACTTTTCACCTTTTAATCAAGAAGTCCAGTGTTCAATTTTCGGTCGAACCACAACCCATATTTGAAGTGTAAACCAAATAGCGATTCGAGGTGTCCCTTTAAGCGAAAGTCTTCTCCGTGATAACCTTGGGAGTTTGACTACGGGCTTATGATATAAAGTATTCTCCAACTACCTCCATAAAAATTGTGCGTGAGTGCCTTAGGATTCTAAAACATGTATTTTTGGATAGAGCAGATACTAGTTCCTAAGTGAAGTCTTGACCCGACTAGAGTAGGTCCCATAGTTT
The DNA here is from genome assembly GCF_964235325.1 of Thermobia domestica. Classification (NCBI taxonomy): domain Eukaryota; kingdom Metazoa; phylum Arthropoda; class Insecta; order Zygentoma; family Lepismatidae; genus Thermobia; species Thermobia domestica. The sequence goes on from NC_137460.1 coordinate 235,660,498, forward strand.
TGGAGCTGTGGATCTTTAGAATTCATTTTTTCATGTTTTCGGCAGCCTATAACACGTAAACGATGGGGTTTTAGTCCTATGTTTATTGGAACTTTTTTTGTTTGTTTTACTCTCAGGAATCACTCCTCTGCTTTTGTACAACGAATTGAGCGCCATACAGTTGCTTTTGTAGTATAATATCTTGAGTAATGAATGGGGAATTTAGGTCTGAATATAATACGAATAATATACAGGAGTGAAACGTGATGTGTGTTCATGAAGATTTTATGAACATTTTTCGGCCAGTTGGTTTGTTTGAAAAAACCAGCCAACCCTGCTGATCCATAAAGTCCAATGCTCCAAATATAGCACTTGACCAATTTCTTCTTTAGTCCACTATTAACTCTGCTAGTTAAGAGTGATCTTTTCTTGTTGAATGCTTCTTTGGCTATGGCAATTCTCGACCTGATCTCTTTGGTGCAGTACTTGTATTTCGTCAAAATACTTCCCAGATATTTGGTCAACCTCCGCAAGTACTCTTTGTTCTACTCTGACCTGTAAGGGCGTATTTCCACGGGATATTTTCATGACTCGGTTTTTCAATATTAATTTCCACTCCATGTAGTTTCCCAGTGTCAACTATTTTGTCAATCATTTCCTGTAGTCCTCCTTCAGTTCTAATAATAATAAATATATATATGATTTTGTTAATGATCTACCCTTCAATCTTGAAATCTCCAATTCCCATTACTGCTTCCTTCATTAACCATTCACTGTAAATGTTGAATGTGGGCAACATACTACATCCTTGTCTGACTCCTCTTCCAATCTCCACACTATTGATTTCTCCTTCATTCAAGCGTAACTCGACTCGTTGTCCTATGTACGGTACAGGTCGCGAATGAGCCGTTGGTCTCTCCAGTTGACCCCCAATTTCTTTAAGTATTCGAAAGCTTTTTGCCAGTCTATGAAGCACAAACACACCTCTTCCTTTACGTCCAGAACTCGTTCAGATGATTCTCATCAACCCAATGGCATTTCTGATGCCTTTTTCTTTCCGGAATCCGAATTGATCTTCGTCCAATCTCTTCTTCTTGTTTTCCAGCCGTCTGTTCAGTATGCGCGCATTATCTTTCCAGTGTGGGGAAATAAGGCTAATGGTTCTGTGATCGCTGCACTTCTTTGCTTCCTTTTTCTTGGGTAATGCTATCATTGTAACATCAAGGGAATCCTTGGCCATTCTCCACTCAGGTAGATCTTGTTAATAAGTGAAGTCAGTACTTTTATTGCATTGTATCTTAATCCCTTGAGCAGATCTGCTGGTATATCATCATCTCCAGTGGCCTTCCTCCTTCGTATGTCCTTGATGGCTTGTACTACTACACTTTTCAATATACTGGGTCCTTTTTAATCATCATCCACCTTTCCTCTGCTTCGATTCCAAATGTGCGTATGCATTTGTTAGCTTTTCATTCTAATTATTGTGCTTTCTGATACATCAGATCATATCTGCCGCTCCGTTGAAGTTCCATTATTTCTTCACATATTTGTTCCATGTACTTTTCTTTGGCTTTGTCCGTACTCTTCGCCCTTCTGCCGTCTTCCATCTTCTTAAACATCGCTTCAGTTACCCATGGTTTTCTCGGTGCTTTTTCTATCTTGCCAAGTGTTGTTGTGGAGTGTGTCAAATAGAATCTGTTTAACCTTTCCCCACTATTCTCTACACTGTCTACCATATCACCAATCCCACGTAATTTTTCTTCAATCTCTTGTTTCACATCACTGTTCATACTTCCTAGTCGCTCTAAGTTCCATTTTCGACTTCTTCTTCTTTTCTTGATTGTCTTTAACAAGGTTTGCACTTTCGCCACTAGGAGGATGTGGTCCGAATCGATATCCGCTCACGGTAGTGCCTTTACGTGTCGTACACTATTCCTGAAACCCTGTTTCACAAGAATGTAATCGATTCGGTAGCGTTTCTTATCTCCTGGACTCTTTCATGTGTACTGCTTGTTTTTTCTTTCCTTAAACCACGTGTTCGTCACTACCAGATCATGTTGCCTACAGAAGTCGATAAGCACTTGTCCCCGTTCGTTTCTTCTACTTAGTTCAAATGGTCCCACTACCTTATCTGCGGCTCCTGCTCCTACTACGCTGTTAAGGTCTCCCATTACTATGGCGTTGACCTTACCTCTTTCCCCCTGGTGCAATATGTCGCTAATCTCATCATAGAGCACTTCTACTTCATTCCCATCATGGTCGCTTGTTGGCATATATACTTGTATTACTACAATATCCACTGGTTTTTCACTTAGTTTTACAAACATCAAGCGGTCACTGCAGCGTTCTACTTTGGTTACACTTCTTGCTACTTCGTTTTTCATTGCTATCGCAACACAATTCTTGGTCTTTAAGCGACCAGAATAGAATATTGTGTAATTTCCCGATACTGTCACTTTTTCCTGGCCACCTTACTTCACTTAAGCCCATTATGTTGACTTTACATTTGTTCATTTCCACTTTTAAATTTTTAAGTTTATCCATACGTCGTAAAGTGTGTACGTTCCAGGCTCCTATGCTGAATTGAAAATTATTATTTTCTCCTCTGATGATTCTTCCCGGAGTAGTCCCCACCCGGAGATCCGAACAGGGTACTATTTTACCTCAGGAAGAACCATCATATTTATTTATTTTCCTCCTTCGTCATCCTGGGTAGTATTCCCATTTCCTTTCCGCATCTCCATGCCATTGACCACCTTGTGATTGATCCGCCTTTTAGGACAGTTTCCGCTTATAAGGGCAAGAAGGTGTCCTGACGTCCACCCGCACAACCGCCCTCCGAAAAGGCCGTTGGCACTTGGTAGAAGCTGACTTCTTATCTCGGGAGTCGGTCGGTCCCCACCTACGTTAGCGGCCTAAGATGTTACCACTTTCTACCGCGAAGAGGTGTAGGTTGAGATTTTCCCTTCGTTTAGGATGAGACCCGAAGTCTTTTCTCAAACCTCTCTAGTACTTTTAGAAAGCAACTTAAGGTCGAATAATCTCACACTGAAACATTATCTATAACCATCCGTATCAATTCAACACACACAAGTTGATAACATAAAAGAATTTTATTTCGTATCACTTTTTTCTCGAAAAAAACCTATAACGCATTTGACATGACCGCAGTAACAGAATACAAATGAAGCATCTGCATGCACAACGAAGCATGTGAAAGACTGTAGACGATGACGAGATTACGTTACATCACATGTATCATCTATGAAAACAAAAAGAAGTCGAATAACGGAGAGACTTCTCCCGAAGATCAAGAAGAGAACTGTTAAATAAATGCCTATCAGAAGTGATTTTAAAATATTAATTCGTTAAGCTAACTTTCTAATGAAGACATTTTAGAGAATGTCAGAAAGTTTTTATTATTATTATTATTTCGTGAAGTGTAAATATGTGTGCATAATTATATTTTATTTGTGAAGTTTAATAGTGAGTGAACGGAATAAATCTGTTTCACCTCAATTATCTTAGAGTTGTTCTCTTCTAAGCTGAGTTTCAACAGATATGGTAAGTACCAGTGTACTAATTATGTTTTCTTGCAGGTCTTCTGAGTTGCATTCTTTCTGGTGCCCAGGGTTTGAAAAAGCCCAACCCACCCGGGCCCATATGGTTTTTTTCGGGTATTTTCGGGTTTAATCGGGTTTTTTCGAAATATTTCAATGTCTTTGGGGTAAAAGTGTTAAAATGAGATTTATATTTGAAGATTGTCATTGTCACAACGTGCAACAATTTTCTACTCGCTGCTGTTTCGAAAAAATGGCCGCCATTTTGAAATTTTGCATTCAATTTCTGAGAAAATCTATACAGCAAATTTAGCATATCTCGTGCTTCCACCGTCGAAATTTCAACTTAAAAGACTGGAAATTGCGCTTCGTAGCGCGGATACTCGCTGTTTTGAAAAAATGGCCGCCATTTTGACATTTTACGTTGGTATGCCGCCAAAATCTATACAGTAAATTTAGTGTCTTGTGCTTGTACTCTGAAAATTTTAACTTAAAAGGCCGAAAGTTGTACCCTGTAGTGTGTGGGGTAGAGGCAGACAAACGAGTTGAGTTGATTTTGTGTTTAACGTCCCTTTCAGCAGCGAGGCTATATGAGACGGGACCTACTGATTAACATGAAATCCGAACCACAAGATCTCCCTCCGAGAAGCAAACCCGGATCTCCCACGCCGAAGACACGTACACTAACCCCTTAACCATGAAGGAGATTGGCAGACGAACGAACACATGTAGATCAAGTCATCTAGAAGCCTGACTGACGTTCGGCAAATGTGAATACCAAAAGGGGTCTATTAATTTAAAACAAAGATACAATTCATGTTATATGAAATAAATAAATGTTTCAAAATGTCTTGTATGATATTAACATCTTCCAGCGTAAATAAACATCCCATATTTTCTTCATGAGAATACGGAACACCTCAGACCTCCCCCCCCCCCCCATCAATTTTCCAACACAATGCAATGAACTGTAGCCTGGTTATGAACAAAAGTATAATAGGCTGCGGTGGCTCAGTTGTAGAGGGTTCGCCTCTGGTGCATGGGGTCCCTAGTTCGATCCCAGCTCGCGCCAAGTGAGCTTTGTGGTGGACAAACACTTTGTGCGTGGGTTTTCTCGGGATTCTTATATTTCCTCCCACTGTCTTCATTCCGTCATTTCATTCATTTCTAATCACACCGTCACCTTAAGCATAGCAGGCATAACCGTGAGACAAACTAAAAGATTTCATTTTATTTTATTTTTATTTATTTATTTTATTTTATTTATTTTTTTTTCCAAGAATATAACGGTACGTGACGTTTGGGCGCGAAGTCATTTGGGTGCCAGACGTTTGGGCGTGAGTTAAATTAAAAAGTCATTATGTTAGGCGCTGAGTACTAAGTTCGAATCAAGATATCACAAGGTGTCTACTGTAGTGGAAGTCCTTGAATTATACTGGCTTTTGTTTTACATAGTAGAAATACTGGAATTTCAAAATTCTAAAAACTGAATTAACAATTAAATTTTGTGAATTTAAGTTTCAACTTAAGTGTGTTTTTTATCTGATAACTTTTCAAGCCAAAGGTAAGTAAAGTAGACCAGACTAAATATGATTGATTGCATTACTTACATAGTGAGCCTATTCCATTTAAAAAACATCTTAAAGCAGGCCTTCTATTGTAGTTATGCAATGAGTGTGAATGTCAAACGCATTTCTAGTGGCTAAATGACCAATATATGTACAATTAACTATTATTTTTCACTTTGAAATCGTTCTTTTTTTCCTTTCGCCACTTCCTTTAATGCAGATTAAATGCTTAAAATGGGACACAAATAAATGTGTTAAGTTTTGATTTTTATATTGGAATGTTAATTTAAAAAAAGTGATACCAGAAATACGGCATACTGCAGTTCCTAAACTGCACCGTGTATCTTAGACACCGTGTATTAACATCTTTCCCTCGACTCGATTAGGATTTAGGATTTTTAGATTTCTGCTCTCGGCATCTAAGGCCATTTAGCCCGTCACGTTTGAGGGAGCACACTGTCCGGGGAAAGGGAAGGAAGAAAGAATTGGGGAAAGGAGGAAGCGGCCTGGACCTATAAATTAGGTATCACCCCTTCATTTGCCTGGTGTGAATGAGGAAAACCCAGAAAAACCTCATTCAGGGTGGCTGGCCTCAAAGAGCGTATTACACTTTTTCGACCAAGTACCTCCACCGGGAATCGAACCCGGGAATGCTCGCACCGAAGGCGAGAGCGTTAGCGACTACGCTACGCCGGGCCGCTTCTCTTAATTCGAGTGCGCGGAAATCTTTTATTGATAGTTCTTTATTGGACTTAAGGAAGAAAAGAGTTTGGCAAACGTAATACGAAAGAAAACGAATTTTAATATTCATAAGTATGTAATTATTAACTTCTTTAAAAAATGCAAAAATTAAATCAATATGTTTTTAATTAACATTAAGAAAATTAACAGTTCGTCTGATTCCTTTATTTCCTAGCTTTCTTATATAATACAAAAATTAAATCAGAAGTACAAGAATCGTGAACAAGCGAAAAATCAATCCATGACGAGGTTAGGCAACAAATGCCACAAACGCATTAAACTATTTAATGTAGATGAATAAATAAGATAGAGATAGAAAATATACAGATAAATGAGATGAGATAAAGATAGAAGTGTAGGAAATGTATATATCTTGATTCGCGCTAAGTTTTCAGTGCCTAGCTTACTTTATATGTCGTAAATTGTGATTTTTACTATGTACCTCGCGCCCAAACGTCTGGCGCCTAAACGGCTTTGCGCCCAAACGTCCAGCGCCGAAACGTGACGCAAAACGTCCTGTTCCGGAATATAATAGGTGAAAGTTCACTAAGCAGCAGCTGTTTTTCTCTCTTCGTACCCCGCAATTAATTGTACGGACTGAAGATGCCTAAAAACTTATGATGTGCTATAAAAATGCTTTACAGGAAAACAATATGGAAATTATTTAAATGCCAAATGTCTGGTACAATCTACCTTCAATATTCTTCGCGCGTTTAGCAATATTTATTTACATGGCTGTATTTGCCAAAATTACGTTCGTCAGTTTAATCTGATGAAAAGCTGATTTTTCTCCTTGCGTCGTGTGTAATTGTCAGATTTCCATTTTTCTAAGACCTGGACCAAAGCACAATTCTATGACCTAGCCTCTGAAAAAGATTATAATTCTTGTTAACTTATCTAATGTGTTGTTGGAGAAAAAGTCAGTCATCTTCCCTGTGTTTGTAAATGTAGAAACATTCAAAGCCTTTATATATATATATATATATATATATATATATATATATATATATATATACATACATACATACATACAGTGGCGTATTTAGGGGGGTGGCTTCCGGGCTTAAGCCCCCCCCGAAATCTTACTTAGTATAGTAAAGTAAATGAAATATCTTGCAGAATTTTCACATTTCCAGGCAAAGCCCCCCCCGAAAGTTAGCAAAGCCCCTCCCGAAACAAAATTGTAAATACGCCACTGTATATATATATATATAATGTACCAGAGAGTATCCGAGTTCCCATAAACTGCAATGGAAACAGTAGCATTTTAAATTTCGCTCGCTATCAAGTCGAACAGGGTGGTGTAATTTCCTCGAAACTGTTATATGCAACAGCGTACTGTTCTTTCACTAATTACAGAATTTCCAGCCAATGTCAGATTTTTTTTTTTTTTTTTCACTTTTCGAATAAGCTGATATTGATAGCAGAAATGGAACGGAGTTTAAAAAAAAAATGGAAATTTCCCTGTCCCGACTAAATTTACGGGGACGCGGGACACGGGCCCAAAAACGGGACGTATGGCAGGCTTAAGCGTAAAATAAATAGTTTTATTGTTGAAGTATTCATTTCCGATCCTTCTGCGTTTAATTCGGGAATTTCCCGAGCACTTCTTTCACGGCGTGTACATCAAAACTTCCACTAGTACGGAAATTTGAACTCAGCACTTGAAATAGTAAGCGTTACATAGTCTTCGGAACCCCGAGCATTAAGCTTCTTAAATTTGACAAGAATTTTTACGCTATTGCTGGTGTTGATTCTACAGAATAATTATTTGAAGAGTAGCAACAAATGACTGAACTAAACTGTTATTGTTGGAAAACCAAATTTTAGTTGAAGAAACTTGTGTTTTACATCAAAGGTAAGAAATAATGCTAATAGTTTTACTAATGTATTTACATATGTACTATTACTACCGGCACCTATGACCTTAAACCCGTCAAATGTATGAGTGATAACGTCCCTTGGTGTCGACGAGCACACTATTCACGGAAAATATTTTCTAAAGTACAAAATTGCTTATTGTACTTCAAATAGGCTATAAGCATAACCCACATTAATTTGTTCTATAACTATCTCAAGCTAAGGTATTTTTTTAAAATTCATTCAGTGCATTCAGAACTTTATGAAGATCGTATGTTGAATGTTGTTGTCTACCTTAACGTGAAAGCCTCTAATTCGCCCAAGGAAAGTCTAAAATCTGATGAAAATCACTTACAATGTGATCACCTTAGTTGTACCAATAATATGTTAAGAAATAGGTCAAAAACCCAGGTGGGTTTTAAAGTGGGTTTTTTCAGGTGGGTCCAACCCGAATAAAACCACTGGGTTTTTTTCGGGCTGGGCCCACTTGGGCAAACTCTGCTGGTGCCAGATGTTCTACTCATCCGAAAGTAATCACACACCTATTCTTTGATAAACTAAGGTAGCAGATAACTCATGCGTAAATCCACATATCAAAGAAAGTCCGAAAGGGGCTACAGGACTTTAAATAAGGAACTCTCACTTACAGAAATGGAATTATAGAAATTATATAAACATTTTATTTTGGATCTACCGATTTTTATCTAATTCTCACTAAATTATTTATTTGGCATATCATTAAATTTTCTTTAAATCAGTATGATACAAGATTCCGGAGGTAAAGGGGTAGTAAGAGAGAATTTCGCATATGATTTCCGTACGAATTCTCTCTTTTTTTCCTGCTCTCCACACCGGTCAAACAAAAAAAGCATGAACAGCACATCACGTACCACATGATTTGATACCAAAAATCAAGTTTTTAGATGTAAAGAAGGATAGTAGAAATTTTTGCTCCTTTGGATTACATATTATCCGTCACAATAAAAAAAAAAATCATGTTTTTCGCGGGATATCTTTTGTACCTTGCAGCAGCAGCAGTAGAAAGTGTATGAAAAAAATTTAATTGACCTGATTAAAACGTTGAAAGCTGTGAATCACAAATATTGTAAGAAGCAGGGAAAACAGAAAAAAAATGTTAAGTTCAACACAATTGAAGTACAAAAATAACTTGAACGTTTAGTTTATCGTAGGAGTAAAGTGGGAGGAAACAGAGAACCCTGCGAAAATCCATGCACACGTTGTTTGCCTGCCGCAAAGCGCACTTCTCGGGAGCTGGGATGAAACTAGGAGCCCACGCCAGAGGTGAACCATCGCGTCCCCACAAGGGATTCCTTAGTTTTCATGTGTACGATAGATCATGGATGTTATAAAATAGAAGATCTGTCCATATGTATCTTCATCTTATTAAATCAATGAAGCCAAAAAAACAACGGAGCATCGGTACGTCTGATTGACTACTTTCGTTTCCGCCATGATTGTTGACTCAAAACATGGCGATCCTATTGGGTGGAGTGGGCAGAGTAGTGGTAGCGAAATTGTGACGTTTGGCTTCGAGATTTTGTTGTAAGGGCAGATCCTCTATTTTATAAGATCCTTGGCTTAAATGGTATTTTAAGTACGGATATGGATTAAGTATACCTATAAAGCTAAAAAATATTGCCCAATAAAACCCACTGGGCTTTTTTTAACGGTTTTTAACAGCCCTGATGTCCTAGAACTGCATCTTTTTTGGGTACCTTCCATGAATATACGTGATCTTGCTGCTGGGACCGGATCGCCGAAATTTAAAAAAAAAAAAAATGAAAATGACTTTTTTTTTTGTACTTATGGATTGCGACATATGTATATGGTATCTTGCTTATTATTACTTTGGAAATATTCCACAGCATTAATAAAACAAAATTGACCAAAGCACCAAATATATATTAATCATACTTGTGTAACCGTTTCTGCAATGTAACATCGATTTGATGAGACACATGTCTGATGTTACATTGCCGTTATATAAGTATGATTAATATATATTTAGTACTTCGGTCAGTTTTCTTTTATTAACGATGTATGTGGTGTTCAGAAACCTGCTTCATTCTCTATGTAATGGCGTACGAACTATGAACCTATAGTGATAAGGCTATGAACAGGAGCATAAGTGATTTTTGTTTTTCTTTAATTTCACAATTTCGTTGTATATTTCGAAAAAGCTCTCCGTACCTACTATAGTGATCTCACGGAGTCGTGAAGCTTGACCTAGATCTACCAAATTCACCATCCGATAGAATGCGTGGGTGTGTGCTAGTCCTAAATCTCTGTCCATGAAACGTTGTCAGATTACCGCTAAGTTTCGTTTTGTAGTTATTTTATATTTTTCTCCTATTACTGTTACCATTTAATTTCAATAATTATTAATGTTGGTGTTGTAATTCTTTAAGTGCTGTTTCTTTATCGCTCGTTCGCCAGGTCTTCTAAAGTTTGGCAACATTGTTGATGCACTTCTCTTGTTTGACATTTTCTCAATTGTACGTTCGGAAGGTAGCTTCTTGAATCCTGCCGAATTCTTCCGAAGCATCACACGTGAGACCAAGCAGTTCTATAATTGGTGATTCACATTACTCCTATAAAGTGGAGCTCTACATGGATTCCTCATAACCAACATTTAACATCAATCCCTCTGTTCGTTTCAAAATTAACATGGCATTTCTAGATATTTTCTATGTTCTATCTTCGCACTTCGCCCTCATTTATCTCCCACCCTGTATACAATTTGCCACCAAACGCCCTCTTTTTCTCCATTTCTTTTAGTGCTGAATCCAGTGCTAGCGATCATAGATCAATTTTGATTTCACTAAGTTGGAATGGTCTTTTGTAAGATACGTACGGTACGATCAGGAGTTTCCTAAATTACATATTTTGCTTCTCTCTTTCTCTCTCTCTCTCTCTCTCTCTTTTTTTTTTTTTTTTTTACCACTTTGATAATACATTTCTGGAATATACACAGGAATTTTTTTTTTTTTTTATCTCTATACCTTTTACATGTATTTCGATAATTCTAAAAACCTGTTGTTACGTGGATCCTACTAAGGACACCGGAATTGCTTCCTGGAAAATGCACGAGTGTGACACATGCATATATGTCATTCAAAACTTGATTTATTTTAAAGATAAAATCGCACAAACCATGATCTGAGATAATCAGGGTAGTAGCAGCAGCTTCCTAAATGAAAGACGACAATTTTCCTTTAAAGACCTATGATTTTGAAAGAATTAAATATGTGTGCCCCCACGTAGCAACACTACGCAAAAGTAGTACTTTCGACGAATTAGCTGTTTTGAATTCCATACTTTTTAAAAATGATATAACCATATATTCAGAAGAGTTACAGAGTTTACTGTGATAATGGATAAGGGCTTTGCGTCGAAACCCCAAATTGTTACTCTTCCCCGATTCCGTATACATCAGTATGAAATGAACGAAGTTGATATCGAGTCGAACAAGCGTTGCAAGCGGCTTTTGTCAGTTGAAACTTCGCACCTCTTTGTTTCTCCATCATTCTTTAAGTGTTTTCATCTAGAATCGTGAGCAAACTCTACACGTGTGTATTGGATCCAGGCGAACGACAAACTTAATGTTGTGACTTCAGTCTTGGAACATTGGTAGACATACTCACATGCTAATCGTCTTGATGTATGTATCGGGCACTCACATCTCAGCCTTTCATATTGTGATCAGGTGGCTGTCCGTATTGTGAGAAATGTGTTGTCCTTCTGAGTATTTGGCACATTCTTGTTAAATATCCTTACCACTCGTATCTCAGGTAACGTCACGGACTTGCCTAGTACACTTGACCATACATTGCGGGATGATTTACTTTCTGTTTTTCGAGTTTTTGACTTCGTTGGTATCGCTGATCTCACACGTTCGCTGAACCTTTTTTTAGCTCCTGCATGTCTATTGTTTCGTTGCTATTTTTTTTTTTTTTACATTTTTCTATATCATTTTATTTTTTATTTATTTAATGTTACTGTTATATGTGCTATGTATTCTTCTAACGTTTCTTTTGTCGTTTTGTTTTCTATATTGTATCGTTTTCATGCTACGGTTTCTATTCTTAATTTTATTTTACTTTGATAATAGTAATAGATCTTGATAATGATAGATAATGATAATACTTTGATAATACTACCACTTTTGGGAAACGTATTATACACATTTGGTCGGTAAAAAAAAACAAAAACGAAATGAAATATCGAAGTTTTACGTCCCACGCTTATGCCGGTTAGGCTAAAAGAGACAGTGATGATGAGAAATTAATGGAACGGTGGAATGAAGAAAGTGGAAGGAAACGAGAGAATCCCGAGAAAACCCACGCACACGGTGTTTGTCTACCACAAAGCTCACTTGGCGCGAGCTCGGATCGAACCAAGGTGCCCACACACCAGAGGTGAACGCTCTACCACTGAGCCACCGCGGCTCCACATTTGGTCGGATCTTCATCGTGACAGGTACAGATGACCAAAGATCTGACTCAATCAATCAAACACTCGACGTGCGTGTCACAAATAATTAACGTGGTGCTAATATCCTGTAGATGAAGTTTAAAAACGGATGCCCGCTAATAAAGTTTCATTACTGGTTTAGCAGTGACTTTGCAACGCTACTTTACGTTTCAGTTCGCTTGCACGCTGTAAAGGTAGGACTCTGAAGAGACCAAGCGCACGTTTCGCTACAAACGTGCTAAAGAAAGGGGATGGGTTGAGATGCGGAACCATAACAAACATTTTATTTCTCTTAGAAATTGGATTACACAAGTTAAGCTTACAAGAAATTTACTTTACGTTAAAGGGAGCACAATAGCTTAGTGGTAGAGCACTTCCCTCTGGTGCTAGGGGGTCCCTTCTTCGATCCCCAACTGAGTAAACATCGTGACAATTTGGTTTTCTCGCGGTACTTCCACATTCTCATTCCGCCAATTCTTCCATCTCTATGCCTTAATCATCGTCTTCCTTAGCCTAAAGGGCATAATTGTTGGATGTTAAACTGAAAAAAAATATTTCATTTTTACTTTATGGTAACTTACATTTGGTAGACTAGCATACTTTGTTATATCATACTTTCTTGTAATTTTTGTTAATTTCTCCGTAAATTTTATATTATTTTCCCACTGCGAAATTTGAAATCTCAGGATTTATAGGAACGATGTGCTTAACATGTTTTTCGAAGGGCTGCGAGAGTAATGCCCAAAGATCTTTTTTTAGGTAGTTAATAAAGTTAAAAAATAGTGTTCATATTGATGTTAAGTGTGTACCTTTTGGGGTAGGAGTGTGCCTCTATATTATCTAAACTAGTTTGTGCCTCTTGTGGTATACAGAGTGTCAAAATATGCAGAGTAGACTGGGAATGGAACCCGAGTGTCAGGCTTGCCTTGCGGATGTGTTAACCACTATTTTACCGATTCAAATTCCTGAACATTCATACCTTCTGTCACTGTTGTAGTCGGAACTTAGCTGTTCAGAGCACATAGACTGTACCACAACTCCTGTTGTTTGGGCAACCCATTTTCTTCATTCAACCATGCATTATATACACAGGATTTTCCGCACAGGAGTGTACGTTATCTGAGTAGAACGAAATCCACTGAGAGACAGTTAGTAAAATTGGGGAGAGAACAAGAATATTGGAGATATTACGTACTTCATGTACTAATGGAATGCATACCTAATAAAAAGAATCAACACTTACGTATACATTTGGATACTTTGCTGAGTGCTGAATTTTTTAATCTCCAAACTGTGCTGTGCATAAGTATCGAAAGTCTTACCGAGCACCTATGTCCGCTTGACTATCTGTCAGCAACTATCAGAGCAAAACAGGAATCTAACTCACCCGCTCACTGTATGGCCTATGGAACCCGAAGGTTCAATGCCGCGTTCACAAAAACTCTCCACTGACTTCTATCCTAAGCCAATTTGATCCAGTTTCTACTTTGTATTCCTATCTCTGCGAGATCCATCTTAATATTGTCCTCCCATCTGCGACTAGGTTTTCCTAATGGTCGTTTTCCGATTGGTCTTCCAGTCAAGACTTGGAAAGCGTTTCTACTTTCTTCCATTCTAGCTACATGATCCACCCACCTAAGCCTCCAGACTTGACGACCCTAACAATGTTGGGTAAACAGTATAAATTATGTAGTTCCTCGTTATGAAGTTTCCGCCATTCCCCATTCCCGTTCCTCTTAGGTCCGAATATTCGTTTCAGGATCTTGTTCTCAAATACTTTCAGTCTATGTTCTTCCCTCAGAGCAAAACCGGAAAGAGGTATCTAAAAGCAATTTTCTGGAATCAATTCAGCATTCCAAGAATAGGTTCCATCTCATCTATGAACTCTCTATTGAAACCGGAAGTGGTAGAAATTAACCATTTCCAGTCTCAACGTTAGTCGTCATAGAACAGAAACGATAATAGATAGCGATAAGCTGTTTTTCTGGAAACGATTCAGCATCCCAACAATAGAATCCATCTACTCTGTTCACACTTAAAAAAAAATTAAAAAAAAAAACAGAAACAGTAGAAACGAGCCATTTCCGGTTCAACTTTTATCGCTATAGAGCAGAAACAGCAATAAATAGCGAGCAGCTTTTTTAAAAATCTATTCTCTTTAGATTCCGTTTCCATCCTTATCCTTGTACTAAAACCGATACTAATAGGAATTTACTAATATTTCCGGTTTCAGTATTGTTCTACATAGAGCAAAAGTAGTAAAGAGATAGCGAGTATCTTTTTCATATAGATTCAGAGGATGATCTGTATTCAATATTCACAATGTCACATAAACCCATTGAATTTTACTACTGTGATGTTCTAATGTATGTATTCCTTGTTCCAGTACCCGCAACGATGGGCAAGCGCAGCAGGTGTCGCGTACAAGGAGATGCTGATCAATGTTCCTCCGACATACTGCACAGTATTAGATAATGGGATGAAGGTGGCCTCAGAGGACAGCGGGGCGCCAACTGCTACTGTTGGGCTCTGGATTGATGCTGGTTCCAGATACGAGAATGAGAGAAACAATGGTGTTGCTCATTTTCTTGAACATATGGCATTTAAGGTAAGAACAATATTACTTTTTTTAAAGTGTTGTTTATAATATATGAGTGAACAATATTATTCTTCCCATGATTTCACATTGTCCTAACATGTTGAAAATGCAGAAGATTCATTTGGTTAAGGTAAGGAATAAATTAATGTACAATAAAATAAAATTTAAACTTTACTTTAGTACGTCGTCGTTTTTATTTTCGCCCGAATTTTCGGTAACTCTTGTCTGTTACCTTTGACTAGGACGAAAAAATTTTCGACGAGAAATGAGATTCCACTTGCTTATGTTCATGTTGTGGTCTTCATAGTGTTTCTTCAAAATTCGTGGTTCCTTATAGGTTTTTTTATCTTTACTGGGTAGAGTTGAGAAAAAGACTCATCATAAAGTGCTTCGTGTGAAGTATTGTGCTGTATGGGTAAGAAACATGGACATTACGCAAAAATTATGAAAAATGACTGGAAGTTTTCGAAAGGGGAGTGTGGAGAAAAATAGAAAGAATTAGATGGGTCGAGTGGAAAATGAATGAGAGGGTGTTAGAAATGGTGGGGTAGAAAAAATAAAAAAACAATGTTAAATATTAAGAAGAGGAAGAGAAACTTATTGGGAGAGGAACTGTATCATATGGGACGTTTTAGAGGGTATGGTGGCAGGAAGAGGAGGAGATACAATTAATGGACGATATCAAAACAGAGAAATCGCACATGAAAACAAAGAGGTTAGCGGAAGATCGTAGAGCATGGAAGCTTCTCAGTTGCAGCAGGTGACTGCTAATAATGACAGAATACCTATGATGATAATGATGATTACTTGGGTACACCTCCAAAGTTCTTCAATTTTGGTTTCATATAATATTTGACAAAATAATGAAAAACAAGCTACAAATACATAGTGAACTTGAGCTGTAAGAAAACTTCTATATTATCGCTCCATTTGTTGCAATGCAAGGCATTAAACTATAAATTTTGAGAAGCAGTATGAATGTAAATGTGAAATCTCGTTTTTTGTCCAAAATGTTTCATCCTTACTCGGAGGCAACAGGCAAAAGTAACTGAAAATTCGGGTGAACATAAAATAGAAGACGTACTGAGGTAAAGTTATTATTTTGTCTTATACAATATTATACAAGTACGTTAAAAAATGAATACGTTAACGTTGTTTTCCTTATTGTTGATTATTTTTTCGACTCTTAACAACAGGCCCAGTGGGAAGCCTCGGAACTAACATACATTATCTTGATGTTCGAATTTACTTTGCTTTTGTCTGGTTTTAGCCCCACTACACCCATATTTAAAAAAAAAAAAAAAAAAAAAAAAAGTTTTCCGAAATTTATTCTGGAATATACACCTGCATATATATTGTGGTAGTCCTATTCTTAGATTTTGTTTCGAGTTAAATCTAATTTTCATTTTCGTTGGATAAGTTTACGTAACATCAGAAAATACGAAACTAAGTTTACTTGCAAACAGTTTTATGTGAAGAATTGGATGATGATGTAAACTCTGTTATACAATCATGTCTGTGAATTCGTCTTACGCGCTGATTACAGCTTCACTTACATAATTAGAACTCATTACGGGAAGCTGGGACAGACATACTTTTTACTTCATAAATTCCGAAATTTGTTCCAGAACTTCTGGAAAACGGACTCGAACTAGTTCTATTACTGCACGTGGCTTTACGTAACGTCCACGAGCTTTTAGATGATCAACCTCAGCAAAGATCCTAATATAAAATATTAGGTAATTTCAGAGAGAGTTCAGTTCAGTCCAGTGGTACTCAGAAAGTAAATGACGCAAGATCTATGTTCATAGTCATCATGGACATAACTTAAGTTCTATACTCTGCGTTTACCAGACTTCGATTTAAATAATATTCATTTCAAGTTTAACACTGCCGAAACGGAGGGTGTTCGACATAAACGTTACAGGACTTCTATAGGATTACTTGGTCTCCGAAATAATAGCCCACCACCAATCAAGACTATATCATGGTTGAACAATAATCAAAGGCACAGAACTGGAATATTCAGCATCAAAATCTACCAAGTATGTGTCAGAGAAATCTGTTTAGTGCTAGGCTTTCCCAGTGCATAAGACAATTCACTAACAGACACATAAACTCACGTTTTAAATTAAACTCTTGTAAGTTTGATGTATGAGATTTCATTGTTGTACCTCTCGCAAAACATTACTGTAACTCTCGCATATGTATAGTATGTAGTTGGAACGAAAGAATCTCCAGGGAAGAATAAAAAATGAGCTACTCTAAATCATGATAATGAAAATGTACTGTGAACAGACAGACATGCAGGTTGTGCCGTGTTGCAATACAGGGTCACCTGGTAGTTTACCAGTCTATAAGTAGGTGGAATTCAATGAAGAAAGGGGAAAAAAATATTGGGACGAGTAGGACTTTGTTTTGTGTTTCTTTTTCTTTACTTGTTCCATTCCCCATCTGATGCGATCAAACGTTTTACCAAAAAATTTACTGTTATGCCTTATTATTATTTTCGCTGCACCCCTCTTTGGTATGAATTAGGGGCGAAATAGACTACTTTCAATATCAATGAGAGTGAGCGCGTTCCACCCACACTCCATTGGGAGTAGTAAATCCAAACCAGTCTAACCCCTTGTGGTTCGCTGTATAATGTGTGAATGAAAACATGAATGCATTTTGGTTCTAAGAAATTTAATGTGATTCTCAGTTGTTTAGAAATGTTTGGAAAGTGTGTTTTTCAAGTGTCTTGGTAGAATACACGGTTTACCAAGGAATGCAACTGTACACATGAACAAGACTAACCGTGAACTTCCAACTGGTCCTGGAGTACCTCTGCCGTCTTCTTCTTCTTTGACTTCGGATAGATGGACCTGGTGACTCCAACTCTGTGGCGATGAACCGGATGAAGGTAATGGTTTCTGTCTTCCTCTTTATGTCGACTCAATCAGATTAAGAAGTGACTTTTTATATTGGCTTACAGCTTTGAGCGTAGAATAACTAACATTCAGTATCTAGATTTGACTCAATGTCAAGACAAGAAACAGAGTTGTACTGTCTGAGTGGCGACCAACAGCCAACGCCTAATTATTAGAATGTTGCAGCTGAAACTCTAAAGACGAAGACCACGTCTAACAGACTCCCTGCAAGATCCTGCAAGAGTAGAAAGACCACGAAATCTCTCAATCATGAAGTTTTATACGACTTAACACTTCCGTGTTTTCATTGTTCCTTTCGGTCCTGAATTGGGTTCTTTTGTTATAATTTTAACATCAGACGTTTGTCACCTGATGGCTTGCTCAATATGTGTACGTAAGAAGATTTTCTTGACAACTCGTGATTCTACCAAGCATTCTTTGAAAACACACAGTAAATTACAGTGTCAGTTGTTTAACATTTTCACGTTACAACATATTCATGCGTTTGCATTTACATTCTGTTTGAGTATAATGACTTCGTATTGTTTTAAAGTTCAAGTTTTTCTTCCTTGTTGCTAGTGCATTAGCCTGATTGAACATTGTACATTGAACTTTATAATTAGAATGATTTTTACAAGTGCCGAAAATCAAAGTGATGCTACATTATTATTATTTCTTTTATGTTTTTACTATGTTTCATTTTCTGTTCCCGTTTGGAATTCCTTTCTTCCAGCTACAGATACGTATCAGTTTAATGTAAACACTTGACAGAAGTGCAACTTACCGGATTAATATGATGTTGGATCAGCTTTCGCGCTCAAAACAACTCTAATGTTACGTTTAATGGAGTTGCATATATGAATGATAGCAAGTTGAATATTACACCATACCGCGTGCAGTACAGTGCATCATTCAGTTCCGTAAGAGTGGAATGAGGCGAAAATCTGCGCCAGATTCGTGTATCCAAAACGGACCACAAGTGTTCAAATACGACCGTTGTTGCAAAAGTTGCCTACCTATGAACGGAGCAGCAGAGAGTTGATGAATGTTGTTACTTTTCAACATAGTCCCCTGACAAGTCAACACATTTTGCCCATCGATTTTCAAATGCGCTAGTGCTGCTGGTAAGAAGTGATCTGTTAAAGGCGTGTAAAATTTCATCTACGACATACTTGACGTCATCATCAGTGTCAAAATGAGTACCTTCTAACGTCTTTTTGAGCTTCGGAAGAAGATGAAAATCATAAGGTGCCAAATCAGGTGAATAAGGTTGGTGAGGGACCAATCCGCACCCGCAATTATGAATTCCTGCCATTGCAATGACTGACTTGTAGCTAGGGGCATTGTCTTGATGGAGAAGCACACCTACTGTCAGCTTTTGATGATGCATCTGCCGGTTATCACGACTCCCCTGTCACTGTACGCCCCTTTTTAAGATAATCCACCATCACTGTCCTTTCTGAATCTCAGAAAACTGTAGCCATCACCTTTCCAGCTGAGAGTACTGAGTTGGCCTTCGGAGTGGAAAGGGGGGATGAAGGGTGTTTCCACTGTTCGGAACTTTGTTATGATTCTGGTTGGTAATGGTGGACTCAGGTCTCATGTACTGTTATGAATCGTGTTTGGCACGTATCTCGCGGAAACCTTGCTCATTCCCAGATGCTGGGTGATAATTCGGCCAAGGCTTGCAGTAGATAAGTCCACTGACTCAGGAATCTACCTGATGGTCATTCGCCGCTCACTCATGATGATTTCATGCGCTTTGTCAATGTTCTCCTGAGTTAATGTTTCCACGAGCCTTCCTGATCAAGTGTCATCTTCAATGGGGGGTGTCCCCCTCTTACATTCGACTGCCCATTTCTTCACTGTGACATATGGAGGGGCACTATAACCTAAAGTGGTAACTATGTCGGCATGGATCTCCTGCGACTTTTAACCTTTCTTGTGGAAATATTCAATAACAATATCCCCTTCAAATTTCTCCTTTTGCTCACTCTTGTGTCTTTCTGGACCTGTAACAACAGAATAAAAGTCGATGTTAATACTAAATTTGGTATGACATCATAGGAGGGTTAAATAAATACGGCGCATGTCTAGTTCTAATTCCGGTATTTCTTGGTTAGACTTAGTATTTATGTAACAACCTTCGTATGTTCACGTCTGGGGATTTGGCGGGTCAGAGGTTTTCAACTTCATCCTGATGTCCCTTAAACCACACCACAATTGCTCTAGTTGCGTGAATAGGCGCATTATCACCCTGAAATATGGTGTCATTGTTCGGAAACATCTGCACCATTGAATTCACATGGTCCTCTAAAATGCAAGTTAATGAATTTATGTGGGTGTGCCAGAACGTTGGTACCTCGGAAAATGAGATAACACGTTACATCATCCGACCTAATGACAGTTTTCAGTCTTAATCTGTGCATGGTGTGTGTTTGGGGCATCATTGGCTTCGTGCTTAAGTCTCTCTTAACAGTGGTTTCGCCAGTTCAACCCGACCTGGTATATCTGTCATGTAACTCGCGGCGGATTGTCATTGTCGACATAGGCTGTGGGACATGCTGCTTGAGTTCCTCCGTCTCTTGCGTCGCAGTCGTGTGACGGTTTTAAGTGATAATCTGCTTTAATGCTGAGCGGGACTTGTCACTGGGAGTTTTCTTCCGATCACTGTTCCCTTTTGCCATGAGTTTGTAGGCCATCGTCATTTTGGACATTGTCCGTCGTGCTCGCACCAGATAACCGAGCACCAACAATTTATCTTCTTAGGAAATCAGAGATCTCGCCGATTTTACAGTATGTGTGTAGTTCACTGCATACTGACGTTGTTCTGCTTGTGACGTAATACGGAGTTCGTTCTAAAACACCAACAACCCGGTACTGCGGTTGCCGCCTGACCGTTGCCAACCCATACATCTGACGTGCTTCCAACTTCGGATGTTTGCAATAAATGTATGGGAAGCGTTATAGTTTATATGTTAATGTTCGCATTTCATATATATTCTGTAATAAATATTATAATTTCCTACTTCGTTGCGTGAATTTTATTTACCTTAATAGTAATTTCAACTAATAAATCTGCAGCCGTTGACAAGTCCTTTATTCAAATCCTTCTTGAGCTCAGAGGTTCCTTACAACCTTCTGTGTGTCTTATTTGCCTGTATAAAGTAGTATGACCCAAACACCATTAAACATATTGCTGTGTAGTTACAGAGAACTTACATCACTTATGAAAGCATATATTACTTGCACTCAACCATCAGTATGTTGTCACCGTCATCTAGAAACTAATATTAGTGATGATATATAAATACGTAGCTTTTCTACGTATTTTCGATTTCATTGAAAGCTATTTCCGTGGTAGTTTTGGTGCACCATACAATTGTATGTACGAAAATGTATCTTTGATGGTGAATTGAATTATTATAAAATCCCATCATCTATCTAAAGTTAATAATATTCTGATGAAATAATATTTGAATATGGATCAAAGTTTTCTTACATAATCTTCACGTCGTCAATGGAATGCGTAGATTCACATAAGTGTTTTGATAATCCTGGTTTATTAGGATCACGCAATGGAACTTAAAAGATTGTATTGTTAATACCTCCGTCCATGCTTTGCTCCGCACGATAACCCTCTTTACTTCTATTTCGGGGAGCGGTGACTGAGTGGTGGAGCACTTACCTCTGATGTGTAGGGTCCCTGATTCTATCCCCGGCCAAGTGGGTTTGTGTTGAATAACTTCATGTCTGTGAGTTTTCTCAGACTTATCCCTTTTCTCCCACACTATCATTCCACTGATTCTTCCGTCATCATTCACGCCTTAATGATCCGTCTCCCTCAGCCTAAAGGGCATAATCATTCTGTCTAATCTCTGTTTTCCGTATGCACCATCCAAAGCGACACATGCCTGAAGACGAAGAGCAGTGTTGTTACAAGCAGCTTGACAGACCCGTACTGGTACCCTGTGGAACTCTTCTCTGATAACTTCCCGTAGTTCGGCCGAATGGCATATATGATGTTGATACGCTTTGTCCTTCAAAACACCCCATAAGGAAAAGTGAGATGGTTTCAAATCGGGAGATCGAGCTGGCCACTTCACAGACCACGTTAATCGATCCAGCGGTTCGAGAATGTTTCGCTCAGCCCCACTGTCCTGTCTGTCATAAACTAACGGTTCTAAGTCCAGTAACCGTTATCCGCTACACAGTGTCGCCATATCGAAACTTTTTGCCCAAAATTGCAAATACTGGCCAGTCAGACATGTGCACTGATGTTCAAAATTACTGTCGCATGTGTATAAATATGTTGTTCTAGGAATATAATTTGATAACGAATTCGACCGGTATTTCGTACAGTGTTAGTATGTGTATAATCGGCAAAGACATGTATGTGTAAACTTTCATGTCAAAAGAGCAGTAAATAAGAACGATATAACGAAAATAAAACTTTCTTGTCCATTTAGCAGCATTTTGTTTTAATTTTCTTATTTATAATTCTTTTCCTATGAAATCTACCACAAATATACATTTCCCGATTGTACACATAGTATCAGTATTAAAAGTAGCCTACAAAGTCATTATCAAATTATATTCTTACAAGAAGACGGTTATAGATATGCGACAATCATTTTGGACATGAGAGTACATGATGTATGGGCCACCCTATAGATAGCTAACTCGAGTATCTAGACCGATTTCGTTAATGGAGTCCATCCGTTAATGTCTTAATGGATAACGGCGACTTTAACGACAGTTGTTTATATCCCATACATGAAAGTGAATTCTTGAATTCTGTTATTTGCAATATGAAGCTAAAGCAAGTATCTCGGCCAAGTTCTTCAGTGAAGTCAGTACTTAACATCTTAATGGGTAACTTTGGCTATCTGTATTCCGTACACGTAAGTCTCCTTCGATCCTCGTTACTGTCTTTACCATAGCGTATTAATCTTTGGCTTTCTTTATCCAAGTTTATGTGATCTCTTCGCTATGCGGATGATTACATCTGATTTGGTGTACGCCCGAATTTACTTTATCATCCACGTAATAATTTTTATAGCCAGTTAATGACCACTAGACTTTTAGAAGATTTAAATGCGACTGACACTCCATATTCAGGTGTAATTTTTTGAAGTCTAAGTGGTAAACTAAGCCATAGTGTGTCCATCATTTATCTTCCCATTTTTACTGGTGTGAAAGTTGGAAGTTGGTTGAGACTTTTCTGAAATCATTGTCAAAGATAAATAAACATAATAAGATAAGAAATTATAATTGTGTTCAAAGTTTTGAAGTAAGTAGTGAGATTCCTCTTAATTCTTGCATTCCGTTTCTACTGTCATTCCCCAAGTTTCTGAATAAAAAGATTCTAAAAAAAAAAAAAAAAACGTGCAAAATAATTTATTTCTTTATATTTACTGATAGACGCTATGTGTTGCATCTTGAATTAATAAAATGAGAATGCTTACCTTTACACCCGTGGTCCTCTTGATTTTAGTGTATATTAATATTTTAACTTGTTTGGGAGTCATGTTCGCAACTATTTGCTACTTGTTGCAGGCTGGAACTCCTCTAATATCAATGTTGTCTGCTTATGAGTCCTGTCGGGGTTCATTTTCTTTACAGAACTTACATAAGCAGACAACGACAGTATTATAGTTCTAGCCTGCAAGATGTAATGAATGGTTGCGAACATGACTCTCAAGCGAGTTGAAATATTAATAGAAACTGAAAGGAAGAGGACCACACGTGCAAAAGTAAGTTTTGTTTGTTTGTTTGTTTGTTTGATTAACTGAACTAGGAACTGCCATTTCACAGAACGTGATAGATGTGTTTATATATAATAACAGTAAATTACAGAGGATTTCATTTTGAACAATAGCAACTCCTATAAAACATTTTATGTCTCATACTATTAATCAGCCATAATTACGTCATGTTAGACCAGTGTGTAAATAGATGAGAATCGGAGGTTGCCTTTCATTTATGTAGGACATTAGGAAAAGGCAAATTTTTTAAGTGAACAGAAACTGGTATTTACAGAAGTGTGACCTGAGCCAACAAGGTAAGCAGCAGTTCGAACATATTTTTAATTTAGAATAGTGAGTTATTAAAGTGTGTAACTGAACATAATAGCCATGATGATGTAATTTGCGCCTGAATGATTCCTGTCGATTTTTAAATTCTGAGCTGTGTTCAGTATTCATTATGTCAGTAAGCGGGCAGTAAAACGTGCAAACAATTCGAAATTAAAGAAAATTAAAAATTCATTCCTGTCCTTGGTAGCCTTTTTACTGTAAATAACAGAAATGTGGGGCTGTGGTAGCTCATTGGTAAAGTGCTTGCTTCTGGTGCGTGAAGACTGTAAGTTCGATTCCACCTTCCGCCAGGTGCGCTTTGTCCTGAACATTGTGTGTGCTTTCTCGGAGTTCTCCTCTTTCCTCCCACTTCTTCATTCCATCATCATCCATCTCATTTTTACATTCTCCCTTAGCCTTGATGCATAATCGAAGGAAGTCAAACCAAATAAAATAAAAGAGAAATAGTGAAACACCACTTATTATTTTTATTGTATATACTTTTTACAGGGAACATCGAAACGTTCTCAGACTGACTTGGAACTGGAAGTGGAGAACATGGGTGCTCACTTGAATGCTTACACGTCTCGAGAACAGACAGTATTTTATGCTAAATGTCTTAGTAAAGACGTCCCTAAGGCTTTGGAGATCCTTGCTGATATTATCCAAAATTCTCGGCTAGGAGAGACAGAGATTGATCGAGAGCGAGGAGTTATTCTACGGGAAATGCAGGAAGTAGAAACCAATTTACAGGAGGTTGTTTTCGACCATCTACATGCCACTGCGTATCAGGGAACTCCTTTGGGAAGGACAATTCTTGGGCCTACGCAGAATATCAAGTAAGTGTTTAGTATTTACTAATGGACGTTATAGGACACTTAGTACAATTGGCTAAATAGCAATTACTCATTTACGGTTATATAATTTAGGTTCCCTTTGTAATCGTTTTTCCTGCTTGTACTTGCTTCCTCACATAGTCATCTTCGATGAAAGTTTTTCTGGAAAGTTTGAAAGAATCATCCAAAAAACAATTTAAGTCGTAGTATCATTTGTTGTTACACGCAGTTATTAACATACAAAATTCTGCTGATAAACTTTGAAATTTCAGTTATGGGTGTCATAGCTTTAGAAGACTCCTTTATATATGATATGAAAAATTGATCATTTCTTTTAACGATATCATGAGCTTAGTTATCGAAAGAAAATCCAATATAACGTTTACTCATTAACTTGTTAACCTAAACACTTAAAAGAACTTTCGTTTCGTAGATTCTTACATACAAGTAAATATCAACTCCAGTGTTGAATTATTTACATACGTACAGTTTTGACAGTGTTTACAATCTATGTAAAGCATTGGTTCCAGGGTTTGAAAAAACCGAGTTTTTCTGAAAAAACAACCCACTTGGGCCCATACGGGTTTTTTCGGTTTTTTTTTTTTTTTTTTTAATATTTCAATGTCTTTGGGGTAAAAGTGTTAATGGCCGCCATTTAGAAATTTTACAGTGGACCGCCGAGAAAATCTAGACAGCTAATTTAGAGTGTCTACTCTGAAAATTTCAACTTAAAAGATTGAAAATTGCTCTTTGTAGCATCGATACCCGCTATTTTGAGAACAATGGCCATCTTTTTGAAATTTTACGTTGGTATGCTGTCAAAATTTATACAGGAAATTTAGTGTGTGTCGTACTTGTACGCTGAAAATTTAAACTTAAAACACCGAAAGTTGTACTCTGTAGTGTGTGTGGTACAGGCAGATAAACGAACACATGTAGATCGAGTCATCCTAGGAGCCTCAGTGACGTTCGCCAAATATGAATACCACATATCTATATATTAAAGTGCTATGTTTAGATGTTTGTCACCAGTTCTTTCACAATGAGATCTCGAAACCAGAAGTGCGAGAAACGTGCCGTTTTCTCTATCGATTCCAAATTTTGTGTAGATTGTCCAGTTCTAATTGAATATTTATAATAATAATAAAAAAAAAAAAACGTGGCCGTTATTTCTTTATTACATTTTTTAGGGGGCACACTGGGAGTGTTGAATTTTTGTAGTTAAGTGTCCTATCCTATGAGTTACACATTCCAACAGAACATAGTTGTATACAGGGGTTGTATATCTCTCGGACGGGCGTTTGTTTCATGGCCAAATGATAATGAAAAACGAAGGATAAGCATTTCTCCAGTCTGAGAAGAATCTTTATTGTTTGGAGTGTTTTGCCCAATGAAAACCATATATCACTGACATTATAATTAATTGTGTATATAATGTATTTGCTTATTACATACTGCACGCAAGAAAAAAGAAAACACTGATCATACATGAATTAGAAACTTCAACCGGTGCGAAATATTGAAAAGATAATTGAAAAACTCCCCTTTATGGTACCCCTTGCCGATTTTTATCAAAACGTCTTTCACTTGTGTATGTAAAGGGACATGCACAGATGTGAGAAATGACAATTAGATTTATGCTCATATGTGAATGATGCGCTGAGTAGAGAGCGCAGGTTCAGCTAGTATTAATTTAAAACAAAGATATAATTCAAGTTTTATAAAATAAATATTTCAAAATGTCTTATATGAAATAAATATTTTCCAGCTTAAAATAAATGGTTTCATTGTTGAAGTTTATTGTTGTTGAAGTTCACTTCCTATACTTTGTGCGTTCTTACAGAAATTTCTCGAGCGTTTGCTGCAAGACTGTTCTTTCCCGAAAATTTATTTAAAATAATAAAGATATATTTTATAGAGTAGCCTAAATGTTTCAAAATGTCTTAAATGAAATTAAATATCTTCCAGCGTAAAATAAAATAGTTGAAGTATTCACTTCAGATGCTTTATGAGTTCAATTACGAGAATTTCCCGAGCACTTCTTTCACAACAGGTTTTTCCCGAAAATGCAGCTTTCTGTACTATACATCAAAACTTACACTAGTACGGAAGTTTGAATTCAGCACTTGAACTAGTAAGCGTTATATAGTTTTCGGAACTCTTGAGTATTAAGCTCCTTAAATTTGACAATTTTTACACTATTGCTGCTTATTTGAAGAGTAGCAACAAATGAACGAACTAAACTGTTGTTAGGAAACCAACTTTTACTGAATAATACTTGTGTTACCAATAAAGATAAGAAATAATACTAAATGTTTGACTAATTTATTTACATATTTACTGGTAGTACCGCCTACTATGGCCTTAAACCCGTCAAACGTGTGAAGGATAACGTCCCTCGGCGTGACCAAGTCAGCGAGCACACTATTCAGAGAAACTAAAATATAAAATTGCAAATTTTACTTCAAATAGCCTATAAACGTAATCCATACGTTAATTTGTTGTACAATTATCCCAAGCTAAAATAAGTCTTTGTTATTGATTCGTGCATTCAGAACTTTATGAAGGTCATACGTTAAATGCTGTTGTATACCTTAACGTGAAAGCATCTGATTCACCCAAGGAAAGTCCAAAATCTGTTAAAAATCACTTTCAATATGATCACTTTAGTTGTGTCAATAATATACTCACAAAAAGCTCAAAATCCAGGTAGTTTTTTTTCAGGTGGGTCCAACCCTGACTGTTTCCCAACCTAAGGGAGAGGGCGCAGGCTACGACAGAAATAATGGACATTCGTAATTAGTATGAAAAAGTGAATTTGATGTTGTTTGTGATCGAATCATGAGAAGCCACCTAAACCGATTGAAATGTAGTTTTTGTTATAGTTATCAACTACTTCAAACTGGACTTTTATCATGTTACTTTGATTAACCCGAGAAGAGTGTATTGTGAAGCGAATAAAAAAACACATTAACAAAGGAAATTTACCTCTGGCCATTAGATTCCTTTGTATGCAACATACTCTGCTTTGCCAATTTGGAAGACAAAGCAACGTCGTAGAACACATCGACATATGGGCTGTATTAGCGGAGTCTTATTGCTAGGCCGTGTGCTTGGGTTTTCTCGGGGTTCTCCCGTTTCCTCCCACTTTCTTCATTCCACCATTTCATTCATTTCTCATTATCACCGTCTCCTTTAGTCTAACCGGCATAACCGTGGGACGTAAAACTCAAAAATTTCACTTTCATTTTCTTATTGCTAGGGTAGGCCTGCCAGGGCAGACACGGCTCCTAAATGACAATGTCTGCCTTGAGCATCAGTCATTGGCTCTGGTAGTGTACAGTGTACCCCTACCGTAATTAGAGTAAGTCCCGTATTGCTTGGACAATCCTCCCGGTGGAGGAGTGTCGGATTCCTGCGTGCAGGGTGACCGATGGAGGGGGAGGTGCTTATTCCAGGAATCTGGGTAACTGTACTGATCACACTCAAGAGAGGAAACTCTGCTGGACGTGGGCCGGTGCCAAACTCAGATGGTGACAACACGTACCATAGGACCCGGGATGAGATACGGGAGTATATCGACGTGTGCATGGTACTTGTACACGCGAAGGCGGTTGTCAATTGAACGTTAGAGGTAGGCAGGGCTGAGGTTGAACAAGCCCTCTCGGAAATACTTGGGGCTACCGAATTGGGTTGGACTCTGCTGGGCTTGGTCATACCTTGGGATTCGGTACCACATGCGAGCTAATCCCTGGAATCTAGGTAACGGTGAACATGTGAGGGAGGTGAGCTTGCCTTGAAACGCTCGGGCACCATACCTGCAGAGTATGGGAGGACTGGCTCGCTAGCAGTCCGCTTCCACCAGTAGGTAACTGGTAGGTGGATCTTCGGCTCTGCCGCGCAGTGGGCGTATCCCACTGCCTTAGAGAATTGGAGTTACACGCTAAGGCGTCAGGGTTAGAGGACAAATCTTGACGGTGTGCTGAATGCACGTGGACTCAGTCCACATTGAGGAAATACGGGCCGGGTGCTTAAGTTAGTGGATCCGGTCCATTAAGGAGACCGAGCGGCCGCAGCACGTACCGTCGACGTGCGATGGAAGCGTGGAAAGTAGACCACTAGCTCTCAATGTATCAGCGGGAGTGTTGTCTGTTGGCGTTATTTGAGTGCTGTCTTGTTCCAGGAGAACAGATCCAAGCTTGATATTCTAAAACTTTACATGAGAAGAACTAACGAAGTATATCGCCCTCAAGCTGGGATTTTATCATGTCACTTTGAACAAAGAACATATTATAAGAGGGTAGGGTAATGTATGCCAAAATATATTATATCTTGTGGGTATTTATTTATTTATAATTACACTTTTATGAATATGTATATTCTAGAGAAGGAAAGAGGTTGAAATATTTTCCAAATATTACCAGTGGTGTAACATAGAGGTGTTTGTACAAGTTTTGTAGAGGAGTTTGTACATCTGAAATCGCGAAAGGGGCTAGACCAAGGAGGGGAGGCGTGAATTCTGCAGGATTCACGAAGGGGGAGTGGCGCCAGCTATACAAGGGCAGGAACCACTGTAGTACAGTGACCTAATGCTGTCTGTTTTGTTGTACTCTAGCTATCTGTATTGTGAAGAGGAATAAATGACCATCACCGTTCAAAAAATTTATTTGCCGATGAACTGAACGAAGAAAAGAATAATTATTTGATTTTGTGATGAAAATAATTTAATGTATAATTATTCTTCGTATGTCATCGGAGAAGAAAATAAAACCAGATTAGTATACACATATTCTTTTTTTTTGAAGTTACCTATGATCCGTCCCATTTATGATTGGAAAAATGGAAACAGTCCGCATCGTAGTTCTCCTAAAGATCCTCATGTATATTTATTTATATATATATATATATATATATATATATATATATATATAAATGAATCCTTATCTCATATATATATAAATGGTATTTCGAAAAGACTATATAACGTAGGGATTACATTCATCAGTTTTGTTGCGGAATCTGGAGCTAGTGTTGAAAACACATCGTCTAAATTCAAAAACTTTTTGAGGGTGAGCTGACTACGTCAGGGGAGTACGGAATTGTCTGATTTTGTTCAAAGGCCGACCTAGCTGTGATAAGAGAAACATCACTATTAGACATTCATTAACCAGAGAGAAGGAACATGTGAAGGACTCGATGGGTGAGGAGCCCCCCACTTCGGAATTATACAAATATTTACAAGAAACAGAAGATTAGATTGATCACGTTAAAAGTATTTCACTCCTTTTGCACGAAGTGATGGAATTGTGTTAAGTTCTTTTCCACAAGGACCCGAGAACCGGTACTTAAATCTCGATAAAGGTAATTTAGATCACAAATGGGATATCGTGAATAATAATAATAATAATACATGTATTGGAAACAGCAAAAATTACGTTCTTCCCGATTTGAACTGATCTTTTTACTTTCGTAGTGCCGCTAGTTGGAGAGAAAGAGAAATGGAAACAGTAACTAGCTTCGTGTGCCATAGTGTTTTTGGACGTGACGTGTTTACTTTTTATTAAGCTCTATTTAACCTTTTTGAGATTTAAGTAAGCTAAAGATGAGGGCCGGACTTCTCAAAAGTGCTATATAGTTCTTGGAATTTTTACGCAGAATATGAATCTTTTTATTTTGTTTACTATAATGACTAATACTAATTTGGTTTATTTTTGTCTCGGGTTGTACAAAGAATAATTTATTGTATTCTTTGGACAACTCGAGACGAATCTGACCAATACATACTAAATTTTCTACATTACAGAAATAAATAATTCTTTCCCTGTTCTTCGTTCGGCTAATTGGCAAA
The DNA here is from genome assembly GCF_964235325.1 of Thermobia domestica. Lineage (NCBI taxonomy): Eukaryota > Metazoa > Arthropoda > Insecta > Zygentoma > Lepismatidae > Thermobia > Thermobia domestica. The sequence goes on from NC_137460.1 coordinate 235,690,972, forward strand.
TGATTTCTGGTCTGAGACAGACTGCCGTTTATTCTTCTTCATAGTATAAGTAACTGAAATAAAACATAAGTAGCGTTAGGAATGCTACTCTAGATGGATTGAAAACAAGAAAGTTAGTGAGCAGAATGCGAATAAGTGCGTGGGGTAACAAGTAATACTACGACTTGAGTTATTTTGTGGAAGATCCAGTTTCATACAAACCTTCCCGGGAAATCTCCATCGAAGATGACTATATCAGGAAGCAGGTGCAGTTAGGAGAAATGGTTCGAGAGCTGAAACTATATAAACTATAATTTTCAATTTGGTACAGAAGTAACTGCCTGCTATTTAGTTATATCTATTGATTTATTAATTGTAAAGACTGAAATATTGGGTACAGGATAGTTAGTTATTCCTATTATTCTAACTGCCACTTATAATCCCATTAAGTACAATTACACAAATCTTCGTTATTTTAGACCCCTATGGCGGAGGTTGATTTTCTGTAGCATTTCGCTAAAGTAGCTGATTTCATCATACTTCATTTATTTTGAATCTTTAATTACTGTATTGCATAATGTCTGGTATGATGATCTAGATGACGAATCTGACCTCTCCTGTACTCATTGGCTAGCTTCCACTTGGCAAGTTCTTTGCTAAAGAGAGCTTCCATGGGTGCAGCGATTGGAATATTGAGGATTTAATTAAATCTGACCACATTATGCAGTGTTACTACCACATCAATAAAAGAAGCTATCTATTCCAAGGTACTGCGCTTACTACAAGTCGAGTATTTTAAATAATACATTGGAGTATGTACCTATAGAAACTATAGCTTATATATTCATAAGAAAATTACTTACCTTATGCTCTGTGTATGCTGCTTTAACTGAATATTTTTTCCCTCGCTCGGAATGTCGTCAGCATCATTTTTATTACTGTCATCGAATCCTTATCTATACATTTAATGTTGTAATTTTTGTTTTTGTTTAAAAAAAAAAAAAAAAAAAAAAATCTGCAGAGCATTCCGTAGACTTAATTTAGATTTCTGATTACTCTTAATGATTGTCCTTGCATTTATAAACATTATTTTTAATACTATAAAAACCACTCCATACCTGATACTAACAAAAAGTGTAGAACTTTAACTTGCTGGAAGAAATATCGTTGAAAAACTACAACCAAACCACACCAAAATAAGTGTTCAACCACCTTAGTTCTAAAATTCACGAAGTTCGCGGGGTGTTAAATCTGCCAGTAAAATTAGTATTTATAACAGTCAAAAAATGAATTCAGGTACAAGCACAAGATCAATAAATTTGACTATTGTGAAATTCCACATAGATATTAAGAGGTCTAATCACTGCGAAATTAAAATACTGCTAATTTTACAGTAATTGTGTGATATCTTCAAATAGATAAAAGAGAATCCAAATGTGAAACAAGAGCGCTAGACAATATTATTTTGCATGAGGTACCGTTATCACTAAAGCCCGGAATTAATGGCAAAATAAAAGCCCGAAAATGGCTGTCAAAATTGCAAAATAAACACCCAAAAATGGCAGGTAAAATGGCAAAATAAACAAGCAATCACGAACTTTGGGAAAACAATAGATACTAAAATATGTAAAAGCTATAATAGGCTATAATTCGTTTACTAATCGAATAAAATGTTTCATCTTGCATTTTGTACTTACCACTTCAAATTCTGGAAACTTGCGCAAACCGTGAAGAGACATCATCTAACAATTCATTCGCTATTCTTCAGTAGAAACAATGAAACATGGCTTAAAAACACTATCACATTTTATTCATACGCAGTTACATTAGCACAAACATTCAAAGCACAAGAAATACTAAAGTGAAGTCATTTTACACTACACTAGCAGTTTATTTTCACACGAGAGGTTCTTCATACTTTTGTTCTCTGAAATTATTAATATCTTTTTAAGATTTTCAAAGGAAAGTCTTTGTCTCCTGTCAGAAAGAATTCGCTTTAGATGTGATGATCTTTCCATATCTACAGATGTCACTGGAGCATACTTGAAACATTAATTTGGGAAGGATCATGTTACTGTCAACAGTTGCATCAGCATTACCTTCCATACCACTAGCAATGTCCTTCAATTTTCCCAAATCTGGATTAGCACTTACAACACGATCACACTTACGCTGAATGTATTCGCTCTTGTCACCAGGTACAACACTCAGGTCGTTGAGAGTATCATTAAAGATTTTCAGAGAACTAGCGAGAATCTGTTCTTTCTTTTCAGCTTGGCAATAGCACCTGGTAACTGCAAACTGTGTTGCAATGAAGACTAAGTCCTTTTTCAAGGAATTCTTCTTAATCAAACTTTGAGCAACCTTAATTGAAGACGCATCATCCTCATCAAAAGTATCAATGATTCTTTTGATAAGTTCAAAGTTGTTATCATAATAGAGAACAGCTGTAATCCATGTACCCCATCTCGTTAAGACAGGCTGTGGTAGAAGCGGAAGTTTAGGGGCTAATTCGCGAAATGCACGTGTTCGCGAGGAAGCTTTCAGAAATACTTTTTTCACATTTGACACAAGAAGGTCAACGTCAGAAAAATGAGAACCAACTTCCTCTGCAATTCTATGTAGCGCGTGTGTCAGACAGGTGACATGCAGCATACGTGGGAATAGAACCTTAAGGGCTTTTGCTGCACTTTTCATGTATGCAGCTCCGTCTGTGACAGAAAGAATGACCTTACCGTAATTTATACATTCTGGCCACACAATACTCAGCGTTTTTGTAAAAACCTGTGCAATTACCGTACCATTTACTTTTTCCGGAACTTCTGATGCAATCAAAAATGTTTGTGTGCCTTCTTCCCCTCCCAAAGTTTTAATTACAACGTTGGCAATGGAACGTCCTAGAATATCGCAAATTTCATCAATTGAAATCCATATATTTTTGTCAGCAACACTTTTACAGATATCGTCAGTAGTTCTGCCGTACGCGCTATCAACGTAAGTCTTTCTCAAAGATGATTCACTTGGAACTTTTTGTTTTGTATATTTCTCGAGAAAGTTTCCAAAGGAAACATTTTCTAACTTCCATAAAGGAATGTCCGCGTTAATTAGAGCTTCACACAGATCATTCGCAAGACTGTTAATACGCGAAGCGGGATTTGTGACTGTTCCAAGATGATTTTGAACCTTTTCACCAGCTGATTTGCGTGTCCTTGCAGAATTGTGTTTTGCAGTTCTTATATGGTGTGTTACAAAATAATGCTTTTCAGCGGAAACCACAGTTTCACGTAACTTACAAAACAGTACAGAACCGTCTGTTGGAAATACAGTACGCCCGAACTCATTCACAATTTTTTTCCAATTTCTGTTGCCTAGAAAGACCAACTTTCGGCATCTTGCAATACTGAAACGCACATAACTACCAGTTCTATATCACGCACGCCTATGATTCACAATAACTGCCCACCTGGCTACTTCTTGAAAGTAAGCATCTTCGTTTGTCATTCCAAGAACCGAACACTGCTTCAAAATTCCAAGAACTGAATACGCACTAGAATCCCCGTCCCTCCACTTGTCACATTCCAACGGGAATAGACCAGTTATTATCAGACACCGAAATCGCTTGGCCAGATAAGAGCGACTCAAATCTGTGGTATGCTGTCATTCATGAGTAAATAAATAGTAGTGGAAGGGAAAACCTGTGACAATGGCAACAAATTGCTTCTAAATTGTAAAATTGCAGTTTTCCTGAAAATATCATGAAAATTGCAATAATGGCACTTATGGCATTTTGCCATTAACTCCGGGCTCTAGTTATCACGAGTCATCTAGTAGCTTTCCGTGTGCAACCATTTAAAAACGCGAAAATAAATGTGGATTTTCTAAATGGCTGGAAATCGAAAACAGATAAATGAGTGTTGATATTGGTATCTCATGTAAAATAATATTGTCTTGCGAGCTCTTGTTCCATTTTCCGGTTATCTTTTATCTATTGAAGATATCACATAATTACTGTAAAATTAGCGATATTTTAATTTCGCCGTGATAGGGCTTAATTTTAACGGTATTATTTATTAATTATATATATATAAGCGAATTGACCGTAAATGTACGAACAGTCATTAAGGATATTCAAAATCCGAAATTAAGTCTACAAAATACTGTGTACAAATTGTTCTTTAAACGAAAACAAAAACTACAGTAGTAGATGCAGAGGATTTGCTGAAGCAGTAATAAAAATGGCTGAAGACGTGTCTAAGAGAAGAAAGAAATATTCAATTAAAATAGCAAACACAGAGGGACAAAGTAAGTCACTTTTGTGATACTGAATTCTGACAATTGAAGTATATGTTATAAAAGTGTAAAATAGATGGTGCATCATTATATACCCATCATAACATCAACATGATGCTACAATAGTTTAAATTTTTTGACGGGTGTAGCTCGTCATTGTTCGATTTGACACCGGGAGGCCATGACGAGCTAGACCCGTCATTTCAGTGCAAGGGGTTAAAAAGTATTGAGTGGTGGAAGTCAAAATTCAGAAGACTTTTATTGTCATTTGAAAGTAACATTATGAAACACATTTACCATTTTCTTCGATGGCCTTCTGCTATTTGTCCAGTAACACCATAATCCCGTCGACGTAGAACTTTTGTTAGTTTTGGTCAAATGTGTCTAATGAAGTTATAACATGTGGTTTTTACTGGCTTGCTTCGTAACTAACTTAACACTATTCAAGAAGTTCTGTAGATTCAGAAACAAATGATAAGTCTGACAGTTCTGGGTCTGACAAGAAGGCAGACTTTGGTAAGTGAACTTCGGGGCCATTTTTTGCGAGGAGGTAGTGCACATTTAAAGAGTTAATATTACGAACTGGAAGAGCGCAATGGGCAAAAATAAGGGAGAAAAACCGTCTTCAAAAGCTTTCTACTCGCCACATATACTGTGCGATGCGCAAATTTGTCAAGTGGCGGCGTGACAGAGTGAGTAAAGTGTGTAACTCATATGCAAAGGGTCCCGGGTTCTATTCCCGTTCGAGTCAATCCTTGTTTTGTTTTTTGCTTCAACTAATAAAGTAACCATTTGTAACTATAAATAAAATATTAATTCACCATATGTTTATAATGAATAAAACAATAGAAGTTTTAAAATCTTTCAATGTTCCATGTTAACTAGCAAGAAAATTTAATTTATTCCGTAAATATACTAATATCACGAGTTGTATTATGGTTACGACAGTCAACGGTGCCGATTTCTCTGTGAATTTGGGGGGCCCATTCATAAAAAAAAACATACAACAATACATGTAACAATAAAAAATACATATGAAAACACATATTCATAAAAAAATACATGGGACCCACATGAGCTTGGGTGGATGGTCCCCCGGCACCCATGATTGGCGCCCTTGACGACAGTCGTTGTGTAATAAATGTTCTTGACGCTTCGTGTCTATATCTGTTGACAGTGTGCGATTTACAAAGGAGTTGAGGAGGGAAATCCCCTTTGGTAATACTGGATGTTGCTATAACCAAAGCAGATTTCCCCTCATTCCCCTTGCAATTCCCACACTGTCGACAGATGTAGACACGAAGCTTCAAGAACGTTTTTTACACAACGACTGCAGTAACAATAATATTTACGGAAGAGATTAAATTTTGTTCCTAGTTTACATGGAACATCAAAAGAATTTACAAGTGATTGAAAATTTCTATTGTTTTATTCATTATAGGTGAATTAATATTTTACTTATAGTTACAAATGCCTACTTTATTGGTTGAAGCAAAAAACAAGAAAAAAGGTTTGACTCGAACGAGAATCGAACCCGGAACCCTTTGCACTTGAGTCGCTGATTCTTCTCATTCCGGCACGCCGTCACTTGATAAGTTTGCGCGTCGTACGATATATGCGTCGAGTAGAAAACTTTAAAACTGTTTTTCTCCGTTATTTTTGCCCATTGCGCTCTCCCAGTTTGTAATATTAACTCTTTAAATGTGCACTACCACCTCGCAAAAAATGGCCCCGAAGTTCACTTACCAAAGTGTTCCTTCTTGTGAGCTGTGTGGTGGATACATTAAAAGCTCACAGTTTCTGACAGGTCCTTAAAGATGTATGCGATCTAGCGGTGTCAGTCGCGTGGTATTCAACACCCTTTTCATTGGTCGTTCCAGCCGTTTCTTTCGAATTTCTAGGTGCATTTGCGCGTGTCGTCAACAGTAGAGGTCCAAGTCCATCATTCTGCCCTGCTGCGATAGCTCGTGATTCACGATACCCTTTCCAATCCCACCAATGCACTGAACCTAGCGTCAGTTCATGTGTGAAAAGAATGAGTGAAAAAAGAATGTTCAAGTGAACTTCTAATTATCGAAGAATCATCTTGTACAACACATTTCACATAGAGCCAACTTGTAGGATTCCCCATAGTAGCTTCCAAGTGATTTATATTTAAAATATATTAATTTAAATCAAATAAAGACTTTTTTTTTTAAAAAAATAATTTTTTTTTCCAAAGTGTTATCAACAATTCAGGTACATTTTACGGCAAGTTCACTTTATTAGCTGATGTGATGATTTAGATGACGAATCTTACCATTCTGTGCGTATTTGGGTTTGTTTCTACTCAGCAAGTTTTTTGCGAGAGAGAGCTACCATGCGTGCAGCATTGGAATATTGAAGAATTAATTGTATCTGATCAGCATATTCAGTGAACATTACATTTCTGTTCGAGGTGTAATAAATTGGAAGTCAAATGTGTGAATCTAGTTAGGAATTTGCTCTTTCAAAATATTGAAAATAATGTAAATAAATAATTTTTACGTGTTTATTTTTAAATGAGTGTAGCGAATGGTACGTGTAATCTGAAACTATGCCCAAGAAACTATTTTTAACTTACGTCCAAAACTGAGTAACTCTACATTCATCTGAGTATGTACAATGGCTCTGAATTAGGGTTAAACATTTGTATAAAACCATACATAATCTCACATATTACTACTTAGATATTTATTTCATTGTACTTTTAAATTCTACAGCTGAGTTCCCATTACCAGGGTTGGCAAAAACCATGTTTTTTTTTTTTTTTTAACTTTATTTTTTGTTGTTGTTTAAACCAGTTTTTTAAAAATAATTTGCTTTATGTATTTATATTACATATGGATAGAAATAATTTTGTATCGTCTTGGTGTTATTATGGAACAAAGGGGTTATGCTGCATGGGGGGCACATAAACTTAAAGCGAAATCCAAACCAAAGCCAAATCCAATCCTTTTCGGCTTACATCCGAGAGAAATTGTCCTCCGGACTCGAAACCGGGACTAATTGGCCACAAATGTGATGAGTCTGCTGACTCACTCACGAAGGATTCCTGATAAAAAGTACATTGTACTGACCTTCACATACTTGTTAATATAATTGTAAAGAGTCATTTCAGAAAGACAAAAAGATAAACAGTTGCACAAGTGAAACCATTATACATGTATATATAAATCGGAAAACTCCCGCCGTAGCCATCAGGAAAATCATATTATCTTAAATGCAAAGCAATAACGGGAAAATTACGTTATTGCTTGGCATGTAACATTTTAAGGTCAACGTATCATAATCAGTACGCTAAAACTGAGGTGTAAAATTACAAATTTAGTATGTAGATATAATTCAATAAAATTAAAACCGAAAGTCCAATCCAAGCTAATGTTGGAAACTACGTAGGCAGTCGACAAATTTTACCAATTTCTGTATGTATTTAAACAGCTGTGGCTTCTTTATAAAACAACAGGCATTCAGGCAAGCAGAAATATACAGTTTCGTTTCGTTCCGTATGTTTAGGCGTAACATCCTTATGTAATACAGAGGTTATCAAAGTGAAGACTCGCTTAAATTGACATCCGAACCGCTACTTGGATTATACTTGAAAGAAGGGTTGTGGTTCAACTGAGAGTTAAACATGGTTCGCGAGCGGTCCTGAGTTCGATTCCTGGTGGTGACACGGTCGAAAAAGTGTAACAGCTTTTTCAGGGCAGCCATCTTGATTGAGATTTTTCCTGGGTTTCCTTCATTTCACACCAGGTAAATGCCAGGATGGTACCTAACACAATGGAAATGATTCATAAACGTTTTCTTATTTTATCACTTTACAGGGTTTTTCTGTGTAAATGTTACTTTAGTGAAATGTTAAAACAAAATGAACCGGACACACAAAATGTAATTAAATTAAAAGTAGGTAAGATCCTACAAAACTCGTTGGTGGTGTGTTACTCTGTGTATGCCTCCTTCTTGATATCAAATTTCAGAATTTTTGAAGATGGGGTTTTTGAGAAAAATGTCGATAAAGTTAAATGTCGCGATTTTTCAATTTCTTGCTAGCGTGAAACCTCTCACATATAGAAAAACAGTCTATAATCCAATAAATTACTGACATTTCTAGCTTTCAGAAACTGAAAACAGATCTAAAATATCCCTCTTGGTTCCTGAAATATTCCGATTTAACGTAATTTTGAGCGCGCCGCAGGGAAAATTAGGTATGACCTTGACGAAACTGCCCCCCTGTAACTCCGCCCACAATTTCTTTTGGGCCAAAAGAAAAAATATGGGTCACTTCATTTTGCTTCTAGAACAATATATCCAAATTTGAAGAAAATCGGAGACATTGAACCGGCTAATTAATTCTCACTGTGCTGCCTGAATGGAAATGAACATAGCCAAACCGATCTTCCTAAATATAATAGTACTTACCGTTGGTGGAAGTTATTCAAAGGTATTTCCTTAAACATCTTCCTCCACTATTAGTACATTATTCTGATGCGTCTTCTACTACCTCTCTCTTGCTACAGGTAAGCGTTCCTACTTCGCTGTCGCGGTCTTAACTTCGAATTCTTTGCTTGTCCATCCTGGCTGAGGTTTTTCTTACATTTTCCTCAGTTTTACCAGAATAAGAGGTAAAAACGGTATGATAGATCCTGGTAACATCCTTCCTATTATCAGTTCTTTTAACCGTTATGTACCGCGGTGCTTTAGGGGTAGAGCACTCACCTATAGTGCATAGAGTCCCTGGATTGATCCCAGCTCATGTCAAGTGTTCTCCTTAGTGGACAAACACCGTATGTGTAGGTTTTCGAGGTTATGTCGTTTCCTCCTACTTCATTGACCTTATCATTTTATTCGTTATTATTACTCCTGTCTTCCTTAACCTTAGAGCAAAAATATGGGACGTTATACTAGAAATTTCACTTCTTTCAACGTGAAAGCGGCCTTCCGGTTGTGTGAGGGTTCGTTAATAAATAAATTAAACGCATTTTGAAACCATGCATTAAGAACAATTAGAAGTAAAGTAAATGCGCATGTCTGCAGCACACGAAGCGTTATGGTTAGACCAGATAGTTCACTGCGAACAGCTGTTGCCTGTTAAGCGCATCAATCTTCAACGTCATTAATAAGTATCCAAAATCTGATTCATAACATATAAGTTAAGATTAGATGGTAGATTGCATATACGAAATACACATTTTAATTATTTTAAGGACATCCTTAAAACGAACTACTACTAAGTACATCGTATATATATATATATCATAATATTTCTAACATAAAACATCCTTTCATTTATTATCAACTACTAATAGAATTCAAGGGCGTGTTTCAAAGCCTGTATAATAAGTGTATAAAATTCTGCTTATACCTTTTTTTTTTTTTTTTGTTAAATCCAACATTTCATTTTAAAATTTTCGTTTCTTCAGAAATATATAAAACACTTCGCTTTCGCTTCTACTGTACCAGTCTACGACTGTAAGATAGCGAGAAGTTCTTTCATATCCTTTGCAGCGTCCGTCCGTAGAAAACTGTAAATATTGTTTTCCGAGAAGATGTGCGTTCATTCTCCAAAATCTTGTCATATTATTGATGTGAAAAGTAGAGACTTCCCTTATGCTGAAAATTTAATCAAATAGCTCTTGCGTGTTCGCTTGTAGCAAATGAACATCACCATAAGTGTTCAGTCGTATATTTTGTTCATCGTCTTGGCCTCCATTAAAAAGGTCTAACTTGGCTTTTTTCTTTTTAGTCATACTGACACAAGGGAACTTCGTTTCGGTGATTTTTATTATATATTCTCGCAACAGGATACCTACCGTTCACTTAGTGACCTACCATTCATGATTAACCATAATGAAAACCTGAACAATTGCTTCTTAGGAAAGACGAAAAACATAGCATTACGTAGATAAATATAATTTAACGATTATACAGAAATATACTTTAAGTGGTTAATACCTACGTTCACCAACTAGCGACCTACCGCTGATGTCGATCGAAATCAGAAACGACATATTCAATAGGAATGTTGATGAAGTAGTTATTCAACATTATCTTTAGCAATAATTGACATATTTGGCGTTGCTTACTTTTGCATGTCTCCTTTATGCTCGTTATTAAATTAAATAAAATCTTTCAAGCTTACGTCCCAAGGAAACGGTGAGAAATGAAATGAAATAGCGAAATAAAGGAAACGAGAGAACCCAAAGAAAAACTCAACGCACACGATGTTTGTTCACTACAAAGCCCATTTAGCGCGAGCTAGGGTTGACCCAGGGATCCGTACGCTCTTTATAGTGCCTATTGGCTTTACACGTTTCAGCCCGACAACTCCCAGCATTTTACTACCGCGCTTACTGTATGTGGTAGATTATTTGCATCGCCGTTCAACTTTGATCACGATGGTAGTGTAATACAGATTGCTCAGTTTCAGTTGTGCGGTAGAATTCCGAGTAGTGTGGTAGTGTCATTTTCGATGACAGTACTGTCCATTACTAAAAGATATATTTCACTTTCACAGACACATTTCATTTGCTTCTTTTGCGGGGGGGGGGGGGGGGGGGAAGTAACGACAGTGCTGTAAGTCACCCTGACAAACAATGCCAAAACGGGGAAAGTTGCACCAATACATAAATCAGGTGCTTCATACTCATAACCAATGACAAATACACGGTAGGTTACCTGTTGCGAGAATACCTTATGTTAATATTAGGTCACAGAACGACTTTACAAGCACTTCAGACTGTTTGCTAACAAATTATAATTTGAGTGAAGGTAACTTAGTGTTAAATAGATCTTACATTATATCCGAGAAAACAAACAAAAAAAAAAAAAAAATCTAGACAACTTGCTTTCTCGATAGCTATACTGCACTGCTAAATTGGTAGGATGTAGAAGAAATGGTTATAAGAGGAATAAGTAAATATAATTTTGCTTCATAAATTGTTAAACATAGGCTCTTGAAAAACCCTTATAAGTTGGAGATGCGTTTTATTTTCTTTGCTTTTAAGTTGTAATTTTTCGCATATTTGTAAGAGGAAGACTGTCTGGAAAAATTCTTGTTTTCCCAAATACAAGGTAAGGTTTTGTTTATGTCAAGTTATTCAATGTGTATTCTATAACCTTTTTGTAGCAAAGATAAAGTTAGTTTATTAGATATTTTAGTGTAGGTATATGAGAGTTGACATATTGTGGAATGAATGACTGAAAAAAGGTCTAAGTAAACTTGTAATTACCGAAGGGTCATCTTGTATGCATATTTCACATAGAGCCAGCCTGGCAGATTTTGCATAATAGCTTTTAAGTGATTTATATTTAAAATACCTATATATATATATATATATATATATATATATATATATATATATATATATATATATATATATACTTCAAACTTGTGGCAGCGCAATTCGTATATATTTTACGAAGAGTTCACTTTAATAGCTGATGTGATGATTTAGATGACGAATCTTACCATTCTGTACGTGTTTCGGTTTGTTTCTACTCAGCAAGTTTTTTGCGAGAGGGAGCTACCATACGTGCAGCATTGGAATATTGAAGAATCAATCGTAGCTGATCAGCATATTTAGTGAACATTACGTTTCAGTTGGAGGTATAGATAAATTAAAGGACTTACGTTAGAAATTTATTGGAACGTTTCAAAGTATTTGTTACGGTAATCGTTACATCTGATGGTGGCAATCAGTTGATATCTCTACTTTCCAGCAGTGATAGAAAGACCCTTGTGATCGTGAAAAATATCGAATTCGAGATTCAAACGATTTACACGTTTCATGACATCTACATACCAGAAGACTTAATTTTCAATGTACGTACACACACGAATAGGCCAGCGTATAGGACCAAGTTTTAAACTGCAGGGTTTTATAAGGTTCTCAAGATGGGAAGATTTCAAATTTTCTTTCTACCCCAAAATTGAGGGTAGTTTACTAGAGGGTGAAAATAGGAAATCGCTCTTTTCTCTTATATGGCTCTAACTATTTCGTTTCACGGACAATTATTTTATGAATATGTATAGTATTAAATATTTTTTATGCTTCAAGTAGAGAAAGATAGTTTACTCTTGAAGGTGAGCTTCAAAAGAAGAAGAACGATGTTCTCAGAAATGGCTCGCTCCGTTTTCTTCGTATTTCATAAATACGTATTTCAATCTTAGAATATTGAATAAGCCATTTCTCTTGAGGAATGAATTCATAGTAGGTGACGATATAAGGAATTAACTGACGCATAATTACAAATATTCACATGGACTAATCTTATATACGTTTGTCATACAGTAATTGACGAAATTTTCAATGAGAATTCCCATCTTCCTCAGCAGCTCTTTCTTACATTAGCAGGAAACTTATCACATCACATGACATCCATCGTTTTCAGACAGAAGTATTAAAACAAAATCATTTCTTCTAATTATAAAGATATATGTAAATTGCTCGACATTATCAGCAACGAAAGCTACACTCTTAATTTTTTCTTTCCTGTTTAAAAAAAAAAAAAGAAAAAAAACTGAGAACCATTAAACTTCCCTCATGTTCCAATCATCGTCTTGTAAATAATTTGGTCTATTTAATAGATATTATACTGTTTATTGGCATGTCATAAGCATCCACAAACTAATACTTCATTCTTCCCTTTTTCTCACGATAGAATCTTTTGACATACTTTCAATAGTTGTTTTACCCAAAGCACTAATTGGAATTGCTATACAATAATTTTTCCATACTGCTTGCTGCCTATGATTCTATAAAATAAAGGAAATATTTGAACTAAATCGTATGCTTGTTTAAAAAAAAAATACAGTTTTTTTAAACTGTAGAGTGAATTTTAGTAAGTTGTTGCATCGAAATTTTAAATATGGCTGGAAATAAAGTGGTGAAAATAAACCTTTGTTGTACCATTCAACCCATAAACTTTAGTTGGCGTTCCAGATGACAGTTGATTATTGTGTTCCATTTCTTGTCCAAGTTTCCTTTTTCGGTTTGCCAAGTGTTGATTAAGCAGACGTCTCCCATAGACGTATTGTATCTGAAAACAATTTTACAACCATAAAAAATAGCAAAGTAGCTTATCAGTATATCACTGAAACACGAGTAAATTTTGGATATTCCACATAAAGAAATCGTGCGTTAATCAATACTGATAATCTTAAACTAGCATGAATAGATATAGTCGACATGTACATTTCAAATCCTTCCAGTTTGGCGATTAAATTCACCCAGGAATTGTTAAGAAGTAATATATTTAATGATTTAGAAATTTATGAAATTTCTCCAGTGTTGTCTCCAGTAATTATTTCAAGTTTGAGGAGACAATTTAGAGACGGACTTGCTGTGGAAAGTCCTTCGTCTCCACTGTTACTATGAGGCTGAAATTCTCAAAACGCCAGTTGTTGAAATTATGTGAAAAATACGGTGCACTGTTTACAAGTAGAGTGTTACTAGTATGAAATCAGCGAAACCCACCTGTTTTCACTACTCTCGCTCATGCGCGTACCCACCGCCATTGACACGCCTGCTCCCTTCGGACGCACCCCGCGCTAACACACGAGCTCATCAGCTTCGCCCTCCCATGACTCGGTTACATAACACAGGTTGGTTTGTATTTTTTGCACTGTAGTTTTTATGTCATACATCCGGACTCCATATTTATATGCGAGTAGTAATTTTCTGTTCCAAATTGTAAAAGTGTACACGCCTTTGTTTTTAAGGTAACTGACTTGTAATTGAACCTAACCTAGCCTAATGTGATGTAATCTAACTAAATGCAGAACATTTTGGTACTTCTTTTTCGATTTTCTTGTGATCAGACAATACAGCACAAATGTCTTAAAATATTTAGCTGACCCAATTTGTGCGGAGTGTTTTCTCTAATATTTTTTCTTTATTTTATTTATTTTTTAGGTCAATTTCGCGACAGGAGTTGGTGGACTACATTTGCGCTCACTACAAGGCACCTCGAATGGTTCTTGCAGGTGCCGGCGGTGTTAAACACCAAGAACTGGTAGACTTAGCTAACAAATATTTCAAGAACGTGGATGTTCATTATGACACAGAGATCCCTTGTTTGGAACCATGTCGGTTTACTGGTAAATATCCCTTGTTTATATTTACAATTTCCCTTTTTCTTTCTATATAGCTTGATACAACGAAACTTACGCATACAGTTCGTTCCACGAAAAAGTTTACACGTGTGATACCATAGAAACACAAGCAGATAAGAAGATGGAATTTTGTACCATGTAAATATTAACAGGGGGGCATTATCTGACACTCTTTCGAATTTTATTGTCCCAGTTTGATCGCGACCATTTTATGTAACATGGCATGGGTTCGATACCGTGGTCTATATGGTTGGGAAACCTTTTCTAAAGTACGACATTCTACATTATTACACATGACTGAGCACTGTCGATACCCAAGAAAACGGATTTGAACTTGTAGCCACTGTTCGTTGAGGCACCAATACTTAATTGTGTTCGTGGTTATACCCGTTTCCTGTAGAATGTCAATGGGGCAACACCAACAATACCAGGTACCGAAATTGACTATTTGTCCTCCAGAATTCGAGTTGCCGAGAAGGTAATGAAACCAGTTGTTCCTTTCTCTAAACGTTAATAACTAGAGACCGGATATTAGGCAAAATGTGTCTATTCTTTAATATTAAAAATATGATCAAAAGTAACGTTTTAAAGTTTATATGGAGATTTATAGTTTCAATTTTATTTTGCCTATTATGCCTATTTCGCCCATTTCTGCCTAAATAATTGCTTTAGTGCATAATGTTGCCTATTCTATGCATTTTCTTCAAAATAAGACTTTATTGGGAAAAAAATATATAACTTAGTATTTCAAGGAAAGATTCTGCCTCTTCCGAGAAATATAAAAAAAATTGGACTGCTATGTGTATTCATAAGCGTATAAAATTTAGACTGTTATGTATAGTGATAAAGTTCTGTAGAGAATGTATTTACCGGATATACATGGAATACATGTCAAGCTTCGTTTTCATATATGCAGTAAAAGAAGATACTAACAGGTATGTTTCTATATTCTTTGAACATTATCTATGACCTGAATTTATTTTTTAATTGTATTATTTATCTTCATTATTTCGAGTTACATTTTAGTGCCTATTTTAGGTTTTGAAAACCTAGAAATCCGGTCTCTAATAATAACAAGCTCAAAATACATTGTGTAGTCCCGGGTTCGACTCTCATACATGTCTTATACAACCTCGGAAGATAGGAATTCCAGGTTTACATTAATTCAAATTAGGCACCTAATGTTTGATATAAAAAAGAATACTTGTTGCACTACGTCAAACAAGAAAATACAAAATAAGGTTTTTAACTAATGCAGAAAAGCATGTTGACATATTTCCATATGATTCACTTGCTTATCTTTTTACGTAATTTTACTGAAAGTAATACATTTTGTATTATTTTGATATTATTATTTATTTCGCAAGCACAAAAAACACTGGTAAGCACAACACGCATTCACATATTAAATCAATGGTAATAGGAAAAAAATTACTATCGTGGCCCTTGTGATCGGATACACGAACTCTGTAAAACGAGACGCGCGATGAGAAAGGAAGTTTTTACGAATGAATGTTTCTTTTTATGGTCGTCCACAGGTATCCAAAAGAGATTGACGTGATTTACAATTTCCTGTAGGCAGACCTGGAGTTAATGTTTCTTGCTTCATTATTTTTTTTTAGCTGTAATTCATAATGGAAGTAATTGGCTTACGAAAAGCTAATTTTTTAAGATTTCATAAAAAAAAAAAAAGAAACTTGTTTGGCACTTTCATGGTTTAACTGCTACGTGTTCACTAAAAGTAAGTTGTGGGTAGTTGATTATTAATAAAACACGACAAAAATCTTTACACACTAGCTGTACTGGTCTAGCAGGAATCACATATCGTCGGCTACTACCTGTTGCGACGCAGCGTCCTCCTTGTGAACAAAGGAAGGCGCGTTTATACACTACATTTGCTGTAGTTAATCTTATTGGAATTCACACAACACTTCAATTAATAAGATTATTGTTGGTGCAAATAAATGGAATTAATGTTACTATTGCACATAGTTGATTTAGAAGTATCTCACCGAACCAAACACTAATTATATGTGAAATCAACCACATTATAAAGCACTTTTTACACTGATTGAAATATTTCACTAGTAGGTGGGTGGAAAGACGTTTTCGACGCATACCATCACCAAATTGAGAGTAACTAGTTTTGATGTATTTTCTTGGAACGTAGGGGCTTCGAAAAGGTAGCAAAAAAGAAAAGGGTGGAATTGCGTTTTTAATATACTTGAAATCGTTCCTTGGATAAATTCTTTTACACTCTGCAATACTACCACATTAACCCCTTGAATCCCAGCCCTGTAGATAGAGCAGCGTTTCACAACCTTCTTCAACTTGCGGCACACTACGGGTATAACTTGAATTCTCGCGGCACACTTATAGATATTATTATTTGTAAATATAAAACACAGTGGTATTTTTTTCTGTGATTACTGATCTTCTCACAGAGAAGAAAGCTCGATCACTAGTTTTCCCCAGTGGTAAATCATTATGCTTATTCTTCATTCTAATTTAAAAATAGAAAACAATTGCAATGAAATATTGGACTCAGGTTTTTAAAAATACGCTTTCTTTTTCGAAAACTGTAGCCAACCTTTCACTAAGAAGGAAGATCACTAAATAACGAACGAACAAACAAATCTCTTTCACTTTTAAAATACAATTTGTATGCATGTTTGCTTTGTCGAAGAGATTGAATGATATTTTAAATTTTCAAGTTACGAAATAGTCTGCAATAATAAAGAAGCAATAATGGTCATAACAATGATAAATACTTGTTTCAACATTAAAAATGTACAAAAAGTATCACGGTATGAAACTTAAAATTGTGGATTCATAGTAGAGTTTCATAGTAGTGTGAAATAGAAATGTACATTTTTCCCTTGTAATTTGATTGCTATAGTATTAATAATTTTGTTTCGATTTCCTCGCGGCACGCCGGTTGGGAAACGCTGAGATAGAGTATAGAACCTCACGATCATTCTAACCGAGAGCTTTAGGCAACAAATAGTGCAAACAAATCATCAACCACATTGGTTGTTAATACCATAATTGTTTTAAAGTTATTGCAATTATATTTGGGTTTCCTATAGTATAGTGTAGTGGTTCTCAACCTTTTTTTTAACGAACGACGCATTTTACTGAACATCCAGGGAATCGCGACACACTTCTTTCATATTTTTATTATAAATAATAATAATAATCATAATATCTATTATAATAGTGAAACTGCGGATTTATATAATGACACTTTATAGCACTGAGCATTATTGCTGCCGCTGGAGATGTTGACTGGCACAGGCTGTCTCGATTTTAACTAATTATTTTCAAATTCTTCATTATTTGTAAATTCTAAAGTTTTGCGACACACTTAGGAGACTGCGTGACACACCGGTGTCTCCCGACACATCGGTTGAGAACAACTGGTCTAGTGGTTAGAGCATTAAACTCATTAGAACATAATCTGACGAACTATAACCCCTCCCCCACTCTTCCTCCAATTCTAGAACAAAAACACGTGTCTCGTAAATAACAGGGTTTCGTACTCTCATCAACAGATGGCATAACGATCATGGTTTGCTCGTGGCTTGCAAAAGGTCACTGCTCTAATGATGTCACAGCAACACATAGATTTCGGTCCTCCTCGTCCAGAATCATTCGTAGTTTTTATGACCATACCATGCAAGAATATTTCCTCTTCAGCTGTTAGAACCAGCTAGATACGTAGTGGTAGTCAAGCGGTTAACAATGTTTACAATCCAACATGGTTATATATATATATATATTCAAATTGTACTACGTCAGATTATTGCAAATTTCAAATCTACATATCAAACAAGAACATACCACATTCCTTGTTTAGTGTTGCGAACTAAGGACGCTACAATGTCACAAACATCCGAAAACACCTAAAAAATGGAGGCCTCTACAACAGTAATAACGCAAGTAAGACAAGCGGGGCAATGCACATCTGAAGTACTTTAGTGTGGAATACTGAGATCATGATATGGGGTCTTTCGAAGAAACTTGAACAAAATACCAAGGAATTGAAAATTCGACTTGTTTCGAAAGGCTTTATTTCGAAAATGTTTACGGACATATCACATCTACTGACGTAGATGATTTGCAAAAGACGTAACGATCATAACGCAGTTTGATATCTCACACCATTCCGAAAATACGATGAACATTGTAAAATTTGCAACACTCCTTAAAATCATGGTAATTTGTGGGATCGCAGTTCCCAAAATTATTGCTGTAATGTCACAGAAACTAAGGAAAGCAAAAATCGTGTTTTAAAATCTCCCACAAATGCGTCATTTGTAGCAGATCACTCTCTAGCCATAGTTGTTATATCTGCGGAACGGTTTGAGGTACCAAATTGCTCTAAACAGCATTATAATTTTTACATTTTTGGAAAACTATCTACGTGATTTAATTGTATGTATCGTGTGTGTGTATTCGGTAAACCATCGTATGTGTGTGTGTGTTTGAAGGAGTTTCCAGTTGGTATGTTCAGAGAATTCTTGTGTAAAAGTGTGTTTTTCCGTCGTATGTTACGGAGACAATACATTCTCTGGAAGACAGAATTCTTACTGTTTGGGTGCTGCTAATCGTAGTAAACAGTATAACGCTAGTGGTGGACAAACACCGTGTGCGTGGGTTTTCTCGGGGTTCTCCCGTTTCCTCCCACTGTCTTCATTCCACCATTTCATTCATTACTCATCATCACCGTCTCCTTTAGCCTAACCGGCATAACCGTGGGACGTAAAACTCAAAGATTTCATTTCATTTCATTTCAGTATGACGCTTCAATGAACAACACGCGGACAATCTCATTAGCGTGCCTGTCCTACACAAGTTCTTTATGACAGGCAATATGTTAAATGCCCCAAAGCAGACCTGCCAACCTCGGAGGAAATTTAGGCGGGAGACTTCCTCGAAATATAAACTATAATAGTAGCAGCCGTAGAAGGACGGATAGACTGTTTGTTTCTAACACACACACACTCACTCTCTCTCTCTCTCTCTCTCTCTCTCTCTCTCTCTCTCTCTCTCTCTCTCTCTCTCTCTCTCTCTCTCTCTCTCTCTCTAATGATGGGGGAACAGGTGCCTGTGGATGGGGAACAGGTACCCACTATTATTGTAGTACAGTGTATACTTTATTTCAGCCGAAAAATAAATTAGGTGAAATTTCCACTTTTTTAATAAAAGGTATGTTAAGAGGTTACTTCCCACCTACCCCATTTCGACTATGCGGGAGTTTGCTACTTCGTTGCAGGAGAGCGGGAGTGAACGTGGAAATGCGGGAGAGTTGGTAGGTCTGTCAAAGCACCGTATTCCAAGTGTATGTACTGAAGAGAGAGTCAGATGTACTTGTTGGATGATCACAACACTAGCTCACAACTAGTCACAGCGACACACACAGGATCCTCAAGAAACAAATTTTATCCATACAAAATCCACATTGTGCAGGAATTAACAGAGCACGATCTCGATGTTCATCAGAAGTTTTGTAAAAGAAATATGTGAAAAATTGCAGCGTGGTAAAATTGGTGACAAGCATGTGTTTCAGAGATGAGAGTATTTTTCACCTGAATGGTATGGTGAACAGACAGTTCCAGATACTGGAGTGACGCGAATCCCCATATGTTTCATGATGGCAACACACAACACTCAGAGAAACCTAATGTGTGGGCGGGAATGTTAGGTGATCATATAATTGGGTCCTCTTCATAGACTGTACGTTGACAAGTGAGAAGTACTTGGAAATGCTGCATGATGATGGTGTGCCTGTGATTGGAGAGACTGCGGAAGATAATCCCGAAGAATTTGGTGATACCAACCTGTTTTCAAGTATGACGGCTGTCTCGCCCATTATTATGACCCTATGTAACAATTTATATTCGGTATTTCGTTAGTGATGGATTGGTTGTTATGTACTATCGAATGGCGCATGTATCAGCTTTCCCGTGCCTGCTTCTCAGCCATTCGGCTATATCTCTACTCACTCTAAATTCTAAATTATTCCAAATATTAATTATTTCGATATACATCATTTCCAGTAATAATTATTTATTCTGATATTGTAATAAACAAGTCTCGGGCACACTTTGGAAAAGAGTAGTGGTCCAGGGGAGAATGTCCGGTCATACCAGTGATTCACTATTTCGACCCTCGTTGAGGGCTCTCTGCTTTAACGCCATGCGAAACCTTCAATCAATATTTATTTTCCGAGATTAAGAATTCGCATGTCAACAGTCAATATTAATAATAATGTAATAGTAAAATTTGAATCCAAAGTCATGATTCGTTTCCATGGTAATGAAGAATATGTATATTTAACACTCTCTTTCTTTACTTCTATTATTTTTATTTTTTTATTATTATTATTATTACATAAGGATTATTGTAAGGAATTATTGCTTGCATAAAACTGAATATCTCATTGCTGTGATGATGTAATTTGCGCCTGAATTAAGAACTTGTTATTTCGCTCTGTCGATACAAGTGTCTCTGAGCAATGGGTAAACTAAAGAAAAAATATACTAATTATTTTGTTTAAAATTGATATATAAAAAAAAAAATAAAAATTGCTCTCACGTTGCAATCGTAATTTTGTTATTCAGAATAACAATGAAGAAGAAATGTTTTAACTTAAGTTACCGTTCCAGTATTTACTTGATTCAACTACTGGCAAATCAGCAAGAAACTTTGCAGGATTGATGAAAGCAGAACATACGTTATTTGTAATATCACCTACCCCAGGCTCATTCATAGCATTTAAGCAAGATGGGAAAGATAGTGTTAATTTTGAACTTTTTTTAATTGACCAAGCCTCGTACATAAGAGAAACATCTCGAAGCCTTCTCTCACCAGTCTGGTATGTTTATGTGCCTGTGTTAGTGCGTCTAGCTCCAATCCTACGGCCGTATATGGTCAAAAAGTAGGGACCTTGATCACATGATTTCTACATGCTTGGTGACTGTCTCTTTGTGTCTGGATTTCAGGACTGTTACCCTTCGCCCACGCATTGCTCTAGGTAGAAGCTGGTTAGACAAGCAAATTCATTCGCGCCTCACCAGCCGGGCCTATCGTGCCCAGCGTGCTGCTTCGAGTTTTATATTTTTGTGTTAAGAGAACAGACGAGACATTAATTTGAGAATTAAAATTCGGATTTGAATCCCGCAGTGAGTTTTATAACTATCAGTAGTGTTTTAATCAGTGAGGTTTTACATATTGTGCGTTGTACGTTGTTTTGTTATATTCTGATATTTTCTTACGTCCCCGCGCATTCAGCAGCGGTACATTGTTTGCGATTTTATAAGCAAGAAGCCAGAGTGGAAATCGTACACCCATAAATATATTGGAATGAACGTAATTGGATTATCACCTGTGGAGCTCATTGTGGAATTCCTGTGATTAGTCTAGAATCGACGCCTGGATCACAACAATCCCGAAGGAGTTAACCGGTCAAAGATTATTGTAAGTATAACACAGTTCAAACTATTAGTCACGCCCAACAGGTACCTCAAAATATAAGTCGAGAACGGCCGTAAATTTCATAAAATAGAAAGTTGTTTGTTCGTAATTTTGATATTATTTTTAAATATAGTGTCATTATACGTGCTGAGTGTCATTATATGTGTTATACATTTTAAATCAGGTTTTGTTATTTATGCATGTAACTTATTTCTAACTTGTTGTTCATGCTTAGTTTAGTTACTTTTGACTTTACGGTACTTTTATTCTTGTCTACCGTTTCCCAACTCCGGATCTGACGAGAATGTAAGTATTGGAGAACCCGTGATTCGTCGTGACGCAGCTGGGCAAAACGAAAGAAAGAGAGATAAAAATAAACTATGTAGAGAGAGATAAAGATAAAAGTGAGTGTCGTATACATGTCTCAGACAATCCTAACCACGACGAATACCACGGTTTTAGTAATGCCATTGAGTAATTGCTTTCTATAGCGGATGTTTTTTTCACTTGATCTACCCCTCAAATAGGTAACAGGTGATACAATTATACAATCCACGTTTGCTGTTATGGAATTTGATTCGATTAGTATTGGATTTCCTTCCTTTTCCCAGTACACCTGACAAAATGCTAAGTTAATTTACTTATGCGTCGAGATCTAAATTTAATGCATATTGCTGAAACGCTGGTATTTCGTAGCTTTGTAAATGCCCTTTTTCTCTGTTGAAATTTCAAATGCTGTCCGTGATGAGAGAGTCTAAATTTAATATTGTACTTGAAGCTGAACATTTGTGTTGACATAGTTTCCTTGGAGCAGTGGTTGTGAATAGCGAGCAAGGAGACGCAAGCTACTGACAGAAATAAACTGAAATTATGAATAATGCACTACTTGTGATAATCATTTACACCTTACTGCACATCATTTATGAAAGTTTTACTGAAAATAAATATAAAGTGGTGATATTATTATTTATTTGGAATGGTATATATATTACAGTTTCGAACAAAATTGAGTCAGTCCAAAAATGTTTTATTAGGCTACTATACGGTAATATGAATAGGATTATTACCCACATACTTATGAATATTGGAATCGATTTTGGGGATTACAGCATTAAGTGATAGGCGAACAGATACTGGAAGAAATTTTATTCAGAAAATACTAGACAATAGATATCACAGTGAATACTGCTTACATAATATAGGTATAAGGGTACCGATGTATAATATGGGAAATGGATCAACATTAGTTTTCTTGAATCCAAAATCTATAATTTTTAGAAGAATGGCCAATTCGTTTAATCTACTTTGAAACATATTTTTATCAGTACAAAAGCATAAATTTTAAAGTTCGACAAATATTATTTGTAGTATTTTTGACGATGTATCTATTTTGAGACTAAAAATATTTGGTATTAATTTGATAAGGAATAATTGTTTAATCCGATACTTTCATTATTAATATTATTATTATTTCTTCAGTAGGTAGGTTACATTCTATGCAATGTACACCCTCCATTCCAAAAGAAACCGAACTTTTGAAAACAAATAGTACCACTAGTGCCATCTGTTGTAATATTTTACCGGTAGATGGCGTAGTCCCTCATTGACAACTGGTATAAATGTCATGACATTTGGATGCACTGCAACAAAGTTATTGCGTTTCAACTGTCAGTGTGTTGTGTACATCGGTCGGAAAATGAGTTTCAAACAACGAGCTGCAATTGGGTTTTGTGTTAAACTGGGTAAAACTTTTAGTGAAACGCACCAAATGCTACAAAATGCATATGGTGATGAGTGTCTATCCCGTACGCAAGTTTACGAGTGGTTCAGGCGATTCAAATCGGGTAGAGAGACGCTGGATGATGACGAAAGATCAGGCCCTCCCAGAACCGGATTATCGGAAGAAAACATCGAAAAAGTGCGTGAATTCATCAAACATAACAAAAAATCGTCGGTGAAAGTTATTGAAATGGAATTAGGCATTCCTCAAACAACCGCATACCGCATTTTGACCGAAGTTTTGGGCCTTAAGAAGGTTAATTCGCGGTTTGTACTACACAAACTCACCGAAGACCAAAAAGTTGATCGAATTGCGCATTGCAAAGACATCGTTAAAAGTGCTCGGCAGGATCGAAACTTCTTGAAATCGATTGTAACTGGTGACGAGACGTGGTGTTTTGAATCTGAGCCCGAAACAAAGCGGCAAAGTGCTGAATGGAGAGCGCCGGATGAAGGAACACCCAAAAAAAAAGTCGCTTGGTGAAGTCAAAAGTTAAGGTGATGCTGATTTGTTTTTACGATTCAAAAGGAATTATCCACAAAGAATTTGTTCAGTCCGGCCAGACAGTCACTGGAGAGTTTTACTTGGGCGTCATGAAGCGTTTGCTGGCAAGAATTCGTCGTATTCGGCCCGAATATCGCGAAATCGGCAGTTGGACTCTTTTGGACGATAATGCACCATCACATCGTTCGCGACTTGTAACTGAATTTTTGGTCAAAAATCACATTATTCGGTTGCATCATCCGCCCTATTCACCAGATCTCGCTCCGTGCGATTTCTATCTGTTCCCGAAACTGCATTTGGCGATGAAAGGAAAGTGGCACGCATCGATTGATGCCATTGAGAAGGCGACGACCGCCGTCCTAAAGACCATTCCAATAAAGGACATGGAGAAGTCGTTTGACAACTTGTTGGAGCGTGCAAATATGGGTATCGATGCAGAAGGGGAATACATTGATTAATAAAAATGATGTTCCAAAATGTACATTGCTTTTTTGTTTTTTTTAAACGTTCGATTTCTTTTGGAAGGAGGGTGTATGTTTATTTTTGTCTGTGGCTAATGGTGCTGTATTTTTACCGTTAGACTTTTTATGGCACAGAAATAATCATTATTATTATTATTATTATTATTATTATTATTATTATAGTAAAACCTGTCTTCAACAAATCCTTTATTAAACGGAAATATTTCATGAATTTACTGGCGAAAATCGTAATGAACCTTCATTGAGCGGAAAGTGTCTTACGCGGGTAATGGAAATCAAAATAAGTTTCTTAACGTAAAATTTCAAGTTTCGGAATGCAGCATTTAGAAAGTTTTTAGACATCCTATGAGAGGTTAGATATACTTTTAGTAAAACAGACAGTGATGTGCAAACGAAAGCAGACACGATGGATATACATACTTTAGTTGAGAATTATACGGAAAATCTGAGAGGATTAGAGGGGGTGGAGGAAGAAGAGAAATAAGGCATTGAGTTGGAAGGATAGTGTAGGCTAAAGACACCAAGATTCTGTCAAAAGTTCAAAGGAACTGCAGCATTTGCCTTGTGTTGAAAAGACACTGATATGCTTAGTGTGGTTTCTCAGGCTAAAGTCTCTATGGAAAGTTGGGCAGACAAGCAGCGATGTGTATAGAAACCTTTCCTTGACTATTGGAAAAATTAAGATAACGTGTGTACGGTACTGTTATGTTCATTGTAAGTTTTGCGTATATTAATTCGTAGTAGAAATAAGTACTGTAAATTGACTAAGGTACGTACAGCATCTTATTTTGTCTCAGTATGTCCATTATTTGAATTAACTTTTTTTTTTCATAAATCTACCTTCGTTAACCGGAAACCTATCTTTAACGAAAACTTTTGCAAGTCCCATTCGATTTCGCTAAAGGCAGGTTTTACTGTATTATTATTATTATTATTATTATTATAGATCTGAGAGTTTAGTGCTGCACGTGAAATCGCAAAAGGAATTAGATAAACACCTGTGACCAATGAAAAAAAATGGAATGAAATCTTTCAGTTTTACGTCCCATGGTTATGCGGGTTAGGCTAAAGGAGACGGTGATTATGAGAAATGAATGAAATGGTAGAATGAAGAGTAAGAGGAAACGGGAGAACCCCGAGAAAACCCATGAGCACGGTGTTTGTCCACCACAAAGTTTACACGGCGCGAGCTGGGATCGAACCAGGGACCCCAATCACCGGACGCTCTACCACTGAGCCACCGTGCCCCCCTGTGACCAATGAGTGGAAAGGTGTGGAAGGGAGGAGGGGTGAAAGGAGATTTAGTAAACAAGGTTGGAAGCCTCTGAAGGTGATAAATTTAACTTAACTTTCCTCTTGGTTAAATGGTTGCGCAAAAACCGGCCTTTCTGATGGGAGTGGTTCCTGACCTCATGTTAAGCAATAGATAACTCTACTGATAGCCTCACTATTAGAAAGCAAGGTTAAATTTCAAATATAAAATAAACTTGATTCTTAAGATGCCTTACTATGTGTGAGCTGTCATTATCTACTATTATGAACATCTGTTTCGAATTTTATTTCGCTGGAGTCATTTCGTTATTTATTTTACAGTCCGCAGCAAAAAAACCTGCAACAGGAGCATGTAAGTTGATTGTGAAACGACGAAGTCTTTTGCTCCAAAATAAGTGTGCAGGGGAGGACGCCGAGGTTTCTCCTGGCGTGATTCGTGCTACTTAAACGTTATGTTGATTCCCTGCGCTGATAGGCGTAGTTTCACAATAAACTTACATGCTCATGTTGCAGGTTTTTTGCTGCGGACTGTAATTTTTATGTTCAGCTTTGTATGAAGTGATCATTATATAGAACATCCAAAATAAATTTTCATCTTCATTGTATTCTGTGTGCAGTGAATAATTGTTGAATTTATTTCCCAGGATCTGAAATCAGAGTTCGAGATGACTCCATGCCTCTAGCTCATGTGGCAATTGCTGTTGAAGGCTGCGGCTGGGACGATGCTGATAACATCCCGTTGATGGTGGCTAATACTCTGATTGGTGCGTGGGATCGCTCTCAAGGTGGAGGCTCCAACAATGCTTCTATCCTTGCCCAAGAAGCAGCTAAGGATAACCTCTGCCACTCCTTCCAGTCCTTTAACACATGCTACAAGGACACAGGACTCTGGGGGATTTACTACGTGTGTGAACCATTGAAATGTGAGGTATGTACTACTACAGTACGTGTTTTAAAAATCTGTGTTTGGAGACGCGTAGGTAAGAGTGATAAATCATAAACCTATATAAGGGAATTGTATGAACAGAGACTTCTATATTAGCACGGATCTGATTTTGACATTAAGTAACTAAAAAAAACTAGAGATATATTTTTTTCTTTTACGTATGTGAAGAGATAGCACTTAGCACCATTTTCTACGCAAGCCTCTGTGACTTGCTGTGATTATATATAGAAAATGTATAGGTAACCATTTTTCAGATTTGTACATATAGCCCAGGAACATTAAACAATAAAGTAAAAAGCTTCGAAAAAGTTTTTAACAAGCTGCATTCCTGTGGAGATTTATATTTTGATGTCCCAGCATATCTTGAAAAGTATCTTTGTTTGAGCCATGGGTTTTTGCTTTTAGGGGCGGAGGGGATTTAGTTTTTTGCCATTATCTCGAAAATTATAAATTTTTTTGAATAAAATAGTAATGAGGAAAATTGTAGTTTTAAATTTCCACATAGAAATGGTCCTTATACTTCTTTTTCGTAGATTATTATTATTATTATTATTATAGTGCAAATTGTATGGAAAAATAAGCATCGGAGGGAAAACTGGTCGAAATAAAAGTTGTTATTTTGGAGAGAGAAATTCAGCTGTGATAAATTAGCCTGCTCTCCACCTCCCTGGGAGTGGGATGGAGGCAACTTTGAAAACTCAAATGAGGATCAGCATTTGTTATTGGCGAATTCTGCGAGGAAAAATAAGTAAATTTTATTCGAAATATTTTTCCCGATTTGTGATAGATGGCACTGTAATCAAAGAAAACTAGACTCACTAAGGTGTCTTCGATTGGGAGTCCAGCAAATTAAAAAAAAAAAAAAAAAAAAAGCTTCCAAAGTGTTCCGATCAACCTGGAGTTTCGTGAAGACTTTGTTGTTATCAAATCCTGAAAAATATTCTTATTTGAGGTGGACTTTTTGTTTTGGGGGGATGAAAGGGGGTATTTTGCAGTTAACACGAAAATTATCAATTTTCGACCAAAATGGTTATGAGTAAAATGTAAAGTATAAAATTCTAAATAAAAAAGGTCCGTGCACCTTTTTTCGTACATCAGTCATTATCTCTATCAATTCCCTGGCCAGCTGACATGCATATTCTTGCTAAACTTAAATATCATCGGAACTACCACCCTTCAGCTTAGACCCCGAAAATTATTGATTCTGCACTAATCTCGATCATTTTGGGTATTTAATGTTCACTCCCTTCACCTTTACGATGCGCATCAAACAATTTTAAATAGCCTACTACAGTATCTTGTACGCTATGACTTCAAGTTACTTAGAAGTTATCGAAGCATAGAGCGTGGGTTGGTATACCGGGCAAAGAAACTGACATTTTGTTTTATATATAAGATTATAGTGGTGTGGTTTCAGACATAATTCAGTGTATGTATTTCAAACTATTCATTCTGCGAAAAAATAGTCTGATGTACTTTTTTTAAAAAGAATTTTATAAACTACAACTTTTGTCATAAACTATTTTCCTTGAAAAATTTATAATTTTTGAGATAATTACAAAAAAATAGAATTCACCCCATTTATTCCCCCAAAAGAAAAAAAAAAAAAAACAGAATTTTTTCGAAGTTAGCCTAATTTTACTAGGCCAACAGGCTGGCTATAATTTGAAGCAATTTGTCTGTGCGTTAAAGAAGAAAGCAAAATAAAGGGAAGAGAAGTGAAATAGTGTAAATTGCATAAAGTGTGTGTAAATAGTAGTGTCTAAGGTATATGTATATTGGTACTGTCCCGTTGACAGTTAGTGCCTGTAGCAGTCACCAAAATTTTATTCCTGATATTAGTATTTCTTGTGAAAAAAGGACCAAAATGTAAAAATATTTATGAAGCCAAAGCTCTTCATGAGCGTCTAACTGTCGATGGGAACAGGATTGGTAGCCCAAATCATATTAGGAATATAATAATCCGATTGGAATCCCAGGTCATATAATTGGTGAATTTTATTTAAAAGCATGTGTCCGATTGTATTAAAGTTTTCAACTAGCTAGCGATGTCAACTGTGTAGGTTCAATGTACCTGCATTTAGATCTATTAACATGTATGTAGTTAATAATTTGTTTGAGTATTAACAGAATTCCTGTTTTTTTGGTTCTGATTTTCTACCAACGATTAAAATACCCAAGATACTATTTTGTACACTAATGTCATGTTGAGAAATTCATGTGTATTTTAAATTATTCCTTTTTTCATAATCAGTGTATGTTCAGAAAAATATTGGGAAAGAAATTTTGATTACGCACTTGATAGAGAATTAGAACTCGAAGCTCAGATGTGGCTAATGATTGAGCTACCAGTGATTCAGTTAACTCGAAAACTAAAACCTCCAGAAAAATTGATTGTGTAAGAAATAGTAATTTAAAAAGATCTATATATTTCGTTTGAAAGAGAAAATTCTCGTTCGAAATTTCCATACACAACTAAATTGTCTTTTACCAGAAGCTATCTCCATTGTTTAAATTTAGCTTAGTGCCACCAACCTTTTAAACACTACACTGGGATTCGATTTTCGTGTAGCTGAGCACTTTTTTATGTTAATGAAGAATTTTGAGAATTCTTATATACACGGTCTTGTTCTGCCATTCAATGGAAATCGGAAACCTATCTTGTAATAATTTATATTTCACATTTTTCCTCTCTCTAATGAAAATAGCAGGAATAAATGTTACTACATGTGTTAATTTCTTGCAGTTGATGCTTTACAACGTTCAGAATGAGTGGATGCGGCTGTGTACTTCTGTGACCGAGTTCGAGGTGGAAAGGGCCCGAAACTTGTTGAAAACAAATATGCTTTTGCAGTTGGACGGAACAACGCCAATCTGTGAGGACATTGGACGACAAATGTTGTGCTATGGCAGACGTATTCCCTTGCATGAATTGGAAGCTAGAATTGAGGTAATTAATTCTACCTGTTTATATATATATATATATATATATGTTGTGTTTATGTTCACGCATAATTTCAACGACCGATTTTTGTTTGTTTGTTTCAAAACGCCTTCCCAGCTGCTCCAAATAAATTTCATTAGAATGTTACGATAGTCTTTGGAGCTAGTCCTTGAAACAGTGAGTGTAGAGTGAAAAAATGCAATCAACAGACTTTTAATATGCGATCCTCACTCATAACTTCGACATAGGTCCACCGATTTTTGTTTGAAATTGTATTCTTTTTTGGTGGCTCCACACAAACTTCATAAGAATATAACAATAGTCTTTGGAGGTACAGTAAACTATAAAATTTACTAATAGCTGACAGTGTTCATACCATGTTATATGTATGATTATGAATAACTTTAACATAGGTGCATTTTTTTAAGAGTATGCTTCCTTCGTGGTTCCATGTACGGGGGTGGATTGGAAAGTTCCTGGCCTGACCTACGAAATTAGAAAATATTTGGATAAGTTGTTTTATTTTTTCCATGTAATCCCCCTCGACCAAGATACATTACGCCACCTCTCCAGTAACGCTTCTATACCACTTTTAAAAAATGTTTCATTGAGCTCTGTGAAATATCACAGTACAGCAGTTTTCACCTCTGCATTCGAAGAAAATCGCTGCCTCCCAAACTTTTTTTTTAAGGTTTCTAAAGAAGTGAAAGTCCTAGGAGGCCATATCAGGCGAATAGGGCGGGTGCGGCACGGTTCGAACCTACAGGAATGAATTTCTGCCATTGTTCTGGAGAAACAACACCTTTCTTCGCAGCATTTCTGACATTTTATTTCTGATTTTCTCATACAAACTTCGCAGAAGAGTGCAGGAATATTCAGAATTGACAGTCTTTCCCTTTCACAAGAAATCAATCAAGATAATGCCCCTAGTATATATATATATAAATGCCATAACCATGTTTGCCGACAAAACATGTTTGGCTTTCTTTGGGACAGGAGGGAGATCCAAGTCGTTTCCATTGCTTCGATTGTTGTTCTGATTCCAGTATGATGATGTACCCATGTCTCGTCCATAGTCACAAATCTGCCAAAAACTCCTCCAGATCACTTTCAAACAGTTCCAAAGAATCACGGGAAAGAGTGAGTTGATTGTGTTTGAGTTCAACTGAAAGTAACTTTGGTACAAATCTCGCGGACATCTTAGAAAACCCTAATTCGTGTACGATAATGCTTTGTGCTCGCTCATAGGACATACCCAGAGTCTTTGATTCTGCGGTCATTCAAAATCAGGTCACAAATTTTATTGACATTTTCTGTAGTGGTCGTCGTTGAAGACCTGCCACTGCGGGGGGGCATCTTCAATGCTGTTTCTGCCACGCTTAAATTTGGCTACCCACTTTTTCACCATAGAATACGAGGGCGCGGAGTCTCCTAGTATCTATACCATGTCCATATGAATTTCCTATGGTGTTACAAACATAAAATAATTGCTTTCTTCCTAGTCAGATCACGAACTTTCCAATCTACTCTCGTAAATTTTATTAGAATCTGATTATAATCTTCGAAAGCTAGACCATAAAATTCAACTGCTGACAGTGTTAATATCGTAATTAACTAACTTCATTCTGTGCATGTTCACGCATAACTTCAACTTAGGTGTACCTATTTTTATTATTGTTTTTTTAGTTTCAAAGAGTATACTTTCTCGCAGACTGCATATGAATTTCATTATAATCTAGTGAATATCTTTGTAGTTAGATCACGAAACTCCTCCATTGGTCATGAATGTTTCGTAGGCCGATCCATTTTATATGAAGTTAGTGTGGTATAAGTAATTTAGGTGTCTAACTATACTCGGATAATAAAAAACTGGAAAAATTAAATTCCAAGAACGCACTAAGAAACAATTTTTTTAAATAAAAAAAGAATAATATTAACTGATCTCAACAAAAGCACTAAAAGGTAAAAAATAAAAGCGCTAAAAAGCATAAAATAATAATAAAAGTTAAAATGGTTTATAGCTTTGTGGGCCTTGTAGGCCTTATATCTGGAAAACTACATATAGTGTACCCAAATCCAAACTATCAGTTAACTCAGTATGACGTGTTTATTCCGTAGAAAATTCGAAAATTGGATTTAGGGGCCGTTCAAAAATATTGTGGCCCCTGATTCAAAAACTAATTATTGGCCAAGATTGCAATCTTTTGATCCATTTTTTTCCTGAATTTCTTGTATATATGGTAATGAATTATTTTCTGCTTTTAAGTGCTTTATTATTATTTTATGCTTTTTAGCACTTTTGTTATTTTCTACTTTTACTGCTCTTGTTGTAGTCGTTTAGCAGTGTGTTTAAGTTTTTATTCCTTAGCTTTCACAGGGTGTCTATCGGTCACGAAAGTCACGAAATCAGAAAACGATCATTAAAATCAAGGAAAAGTCACGAAATATAGCTTTTGGGTCACGATTTTTTTCTGTACAAATATAAGTATAGACTGGAAAATTTTGTTCTATAAAACGTCAAAACTCTACCGAAAATGTCTATGGTCGACTTTAGATGTTATCAAATCGCAAGCAAAGCATGCTTCTATCGCATGCATGAAAATTCGGGCCAATTCGCATCCAAATTTGCTCTTGAGAATGCTACTAAATTTTATGGTTTGAGAAAGAAAGTCACGAAATTTCATTTTGGAATTTTAGTAGACACCCTGTTTCAGCACTGAAGCTATATAACACGTGGACCTACAGCATAACGTGAAATTCGAACCACATGAGCTCCCACAGGGAATAGAATCTGGGTGTCACACCAAAGGCACGTACACTAACCCTATAGCGATGAGGGAGTCGTGTGTTTTCAGTATAGAGCCCATCATTGAGACAGTTGGGGACGGAAAATGTGGATCTGAAAGAAAAAGAAAAAAGAAACGTTTGGAGTCGATGTACTAACTATCGTGATCCTTGCTTCGTATTCTAAAAACGCTACGGTGGGAAGGGCATGGTAGCTCAGTGGTAGAGCTTTCACCTGGTGCGTGGGGTTACTTGAGTTCTTTCCGTTTGCTCTCACTTTATTCATTCCACCATGTCATTCATTTCTCATCATCATCGTCTCCTTTAGCCTAGTCGGTATAACCAAAGGGGCAAAAAAAACTAAGATTTCATTTCAGTTTTTTGTAAAAAGGTTTCGGTTATCATTTTCAAGTAATTAGATACCGAAAGTTTTTTAATGGTTTTGATTCATTTTTAGTGGAATATATGTGTTTGTTTCATCCCTGTGTAAAACCTTCAGTACTTGCTTGAAAATGGGTGAATTCCTGCTGTGCTTCTTTTAACATGGGTACTTCAGTATTCGGAATCAGATTAAATACTCTCTACGTTGTAACTTACTACTCTCTACTTCTTATTCCTTTGTTGTAATTCTTTCGTAAATTTTATTTTCAGGGTGTAACAGCTACTCAAGTGCGAGACACATGCATGAAATACATCTACGATCGCTGTCCAGCAGTAGCTGCCGTAGGACCAGTTGAAAATCTCCCAGAATACAATAGAATAAGATCGTCTATGTATTGGTTACGGTTGTAGAAGTTCTGTGTTCCACGTATTCATGTAATTTATAAATAGATTTTTTTTTTTAACAAAGAAAAACAGAGATGAAGATCCAAAGTTGAGTGTTTGAAGGACGTATTGAGAGTTGAAGAAGTAGTTAAACGTTGTAATTTTTACGATCTGTACATAATTGTACTATTTACATGTTGATATTTGACGTACAATAAAATATAAATAATATATAAAAGTATTCTTGAATCTGTATGATGGGAAAGAATCTGATCAATATTACTGTTCTAAGCTGATTGGCAATCAAAACAAGCTTTGCTAGTCTCACCTGCCTTTGGCATTGCAAAAGGGAGAAGCAAGTTACTGACTTTGCCAAGGAGGGAATATTTTGGTAAAATACAGTATCTTGTAAAATCTAAATTCTCACCCCCCAGTTCCCTATATGTACGTGACCCTGAGAACTTGTTGCTGTGCCTTTTAGCCACTATCAACCGATGACACCAACAATAACTATTGTAAATTCAATTTTCAGGTTAGAGGAAGCATAATTATTATTATTCATTATAATTATTATTATTCTTTATCGTGATTTGATTTCAGTGCTATTTGGATTTGTAGAAATAAGAGCTCATTCATGATAAAGTTAATTTCAATAAATCTTCCAGTAAAGAATTAGGGGGGTTGAAAAAGAAACAAATCCTATCGGAATCCTATCTTAGTCTATGCGATTGCGGGTAATCGTATGTATAGGATATTAAACTTTCAGAATATTTTATGGATTTAGCTCGTATCAATAGTATATAATGTCGTGTGTAACGTATATTTATTCTGTAGTTATATGTGTATAACAAATAGTAATGTATGAGTATATTCATTCGTACATGTTATATATTTATTGCTTAGAGGAAGGAGAATTCTTGTCTTGCAGTTAAAAAATGAAAACCTCGGTTTATTAAAGGATCGGGTGAAACATTATTATTATTATTATTATTATTATTATTATTATTATTATTATTATTATTATTATTATTATTATTATTATGTAAAGTTCCGCTGTTAGCGCTCTTAATATTCGATCATTACATATTGCACATGTTTTTAAATTGTACAGGATGGCCCAAAAGTAGGTATACACCCCTGCATTGATCAAGTGTAACATTCTAGTTTATGGGTTTATTTGCTTCGGCTCTTCCGAGCTTAAAATGTAAGTAAAAACACATTAAGAACAAATAATAATGAAACTAAGTCTACCTGATGGATAACAATAAGAAATGAAATAAAATGCAATGAGCTAAACATTACGGTACTGTATATTAATATGAACCACCCCGTATATTAATATGAAATTATAGTATGAATATAGTAAATAAATAGCTTGCCATCCGGCGATATACTACAAGCCCCGGCTGCCAAATGAACAATAAGCATTCGATTAATCTTACAATTATATTGAAAGGTGTGCTTTTTATGGGAGCTACAATTGTTTCTACATGTTTAGATAAATGCTAAACATTTGTATGCGCGGATTGATTGTAATAAGAGGAACACTGATATTTGTTTATCAAACTCCTAGTAAGAGATTGGTAAGGAAGAAAGTTTGTTTTGATTGCCTTTCAGTTTAGGTGTAATCTTAAAGCGAGAAAAGTCAAAAACAAAATGTTGTCTTTTTAATTTTACGGACTTATTTTAACCTGCACTTGTATTGTAGGCCTGTACGGAAATTAGTGTGTAAGCTTGCAAAAGAAAAGCATTGCTACGATATTAATAACCCAACACATATGCACTTCTCCAATAGATACACGGTACATTCACATCAAATAGATCCCGCCCACTCATAAAGCATTGACTATATATGCTACTCGCTTTTCTTATCTCGTCCAGGTCCCAACACTTCACACTGGGCTATGAAACAAATTCACTTGAGAAATAGTACCCTATAAAAGTAGAAAGTCGCTAATAGTATAAACTATTTTGTACGGAGCGAATTCGTAGGGTATATATATATATATATATATATATATATATATATATATATATATATATATATATATATATATATATATATATATGTGTGTGTGTGTGCCGGTTTATAGTAATCTACACGAACCTAGGTAAGTATGAACATGCAGGAAAACAGTTGAACACCTGTAAAGGTCTTATATAAAGTTGCGGATATAAATCCATACAGAAATATTTCGAAGATATACATGCTTTTCAAAATCTAGATAAAAAGGAAGATAAGAGAGAGAAAATAAAAAAAAGTTCATCTCTCACTATACAAAGTTCTCATCAATTGAGTTCTAATGTTCCTCTCAGAAGTAAAAATATTACGTCCTATAGACAACGTATTGTAATCGTGCGATAGTCTGTAAAACAAAGAGCGCTTTGCAGTCGATAAACTAGGTGTCTCTGAAGTGAGTGCCATGTAGTTTATATAGTTAGAAGATGAACACAAAAATATATTCTATGTAATATATATAGTAGTTGAAATTGGATAATACGTAAAAACAAGTGTAACATCTAAAATTATTGATCTAATTTACATGTGTTTAGAGGTGGAATATTAAATAAATGAATTCATTAGGTCTCAAATTGTGTTGTCACGTGTAGTATTGTAAAGTAGTGGACTTGGGACTTTAATATATAACGAAATATCCCTATAGGAGGAACATGAGTTCATTAAAGACATTAGGTCTTGTTTCGAATAATTATGAAAATCGGGAATTCTAAATCTAACTGTGGCAAGAAAGAAGTTTAATACAGAGTCAATGCGAGATAGATTAATAGGTATTATCATGTTCCATACAGGTGAACAATATTGTAAGGTTCCGCATGTCCCCATAACATGCGATAACCATGTGTGTACTACACGCGCCAATAATAAACAAAAACAACGCAGACGACGGACCCGAAGAGGAGTCGCCCACATTCGCCAGCATTCGGCAAGACGAAAATCACCGAGGGTAGCCGACACTCCAGGATAAAAGAGAGGAACAAGCATCAATCTATCCAGGTTGATCAAACCACCTGAAGCCCTAAGGCGCCCGGCAATTGGGTTTACCTTACCCTCTCACGACGCTTGATCTCCGAGAGATACCTATCCTTAAGCCCTAAGACGCACGGTCATTGGGTTCCTTTCCTCTCTCACGACGCCCGGTCACCGAGAGGAAACCTCACCTACAAAAGCCCTAAGACGCTTGGTCATTGGGTTCCTTTCATTATCTTACCCAAATATATTAGAGGAACTACTTATTGTATACATTTTGTATTTAGGAAGATCTTTTATAATAAGAGGTGATGGGAAAGTCCAAATTCCCGTGTACAGTAATTTGCTCTACCTGAAAGAGTTCTACAATATCCAATGTTGGGAGAAATAAAAACCTTATAAAACATTGTAAGGAGAGGGAGACTTTGTATTTCTGGAAATCTAAAGACTAGACGAAGTAGTTTCATAGCTCTGGATGAGACCGAACTCATACGATCCGCAAAGGAGGGTTTTTTTTTTCTTTCTTTCTTTTTTTTTTCTTTTTTTTTTTTCCATCAAACAAAATGTAGATCATTTTGAGATGAAACGCGTTTGAGATAGGTACATTTTAACATGTATATGTCCAAGACCATTCTTTTTTAAAGAAATAGAGATTGTAGTAGATTTATTGGGGTTTAGAGACAGGTTCCAAGTAGAGCACAAATTACCTAACACACCTACGTCAGCTTGCAGTGGAGAAGCCTCGTCTATAGTGTTAACGAATCTGAAGTTTCCAGTCATCAGTAAAAAGCAATATATTTGAGGAAGAGATCGAGAAGATGCCAGTAAGTCATCCATATACAATATAAACAAAAGAGGACCCAGGACGTTTCCTTGAGGCACTCTGGATAAGACAGGACTAAACGAAGACACGAATCCAGGAAGAGTGACTCATTGTTCTCCCCCCCCCCCCCCCTAAAAGATAACAATCAAGGAAAGAGAGGATCGTGCCATGAGTGTTATATGAGGAGTGATTGAAAAGTTTTGAGCCTTGAGCAAACTATAAGAAGTACAGATTTGGTAATACTTTTATTTTTCAACATAATCCCCTTAGACACAAACACACTTGCTCCAACAGTGCTGCAGTGCTCTTATCCCAGAAGGAAAAAATCCTTAGGTTGTGACCACAGAAATATTATCTTGTCCTATAAATAACTTCGGAACAGCTTATTATCTTTTTACAGTCTCTGTTTTGGAGTAGCTAATTCCCTTTATTAAATAAGTATAAAATGTGGGAAGTCTGAAGAGAACTGGTTTCCCTTTAAAGAGCTATTACCAAATAGAATATAGGAAATTTAGATAACCAAATTCTTGATTATTTTCCACTCCTTTTTTTATTTTCGTTCTTTCTCTCTCTCTCACACACACACACACTTTTTGATGGCCGCCTTTGGCGTGGGATTCCCGGGTTCGATTCCCGGCGGGAGCTCATGTGGTTCGGATTCCACGTTAATCAGTAGGTCCACGTCTCATATAGCCTCGCTGCTGAACGGGACGTTGAAATCAACTCAACTTTTTGATGGTATATTTTTTAATCTATTAATGCATTTAAATTTTAATACATTCTGCAAATTAATTTAAGCGTAATTTTCAAAGTTTGATACACTGTGAACATAAGCATATGGAAAAAATCCTGATTATTATTACTTCCTTTTATTTTCATCGGAATTGTGTGCAGATCACTTTTCTCGGTCCCACTCAATAAGCAACAATTGAATAGAATATTTGTTGACAAGTCAGAGTATAATTATTATTATTATTTTGAAACGAAACCAGCACAGTCAAACACACTTTGCAAAGCTCCAAGGACAAGTGACTCATTTGACATTTTCTTGATTGTGATCTCAACAACAGGGATGTGACTTCATGCTTCACTTGTTGCAGATTTTTTTCTCTCACTTCCAAAACTATCCCAAATCCTCCATTTTTTAAAAGAATTTGTGGAATGGCAATTGAAAACAAAGATCAAAGTTTTCCCTCTACCCTTTGTACAGTCCGCAGCATAAAATTTGTTACAAAAATTCTAAGTCCAAATGAATAACCAACTCTTGCCCAGTTTTCTTATGCATTCCCGCAATACATGTATCAATCGATTAGTTGCTTCTAGTATTCATTCCAACTCCACCCCGTCCTCCACCTCTCCTTGTCTAAAGCAGTGTGTGTGATGTAGTACACTCTTTCCATTCAGCTGAAAAAGAAACAGGAATCAAGTTTACAACGTTATAGCTTTAAAACAGTCTTTTCCATTCGTTTGTTCTGAAGTATTTTTAAGAGCCTAAGTTAAAGGAAAGTCACACAATCTTCCCAGAGCTTCATAAATATCTTTAGTTTCATTCTTTTCTTTCTTTAAAGAGTGCAAGCTAGTAAGATGCTCCCTAAGAAATCTATGGAAATTGCCAAGAGCTCTAAAATATCTACGGACAGAAACGAGTTTTATTCAATGATTCATTGAATTTCTTTTCAGTAAGTGCAAGCAAATGTTTCAGGGGCGTCATTTGGGCAGGACAGAAGGGTGTAATTCCCCCTCTCTTGAGCTTCATAAATACGTATTTTTTGATCAAATGTATGGTAATACACTAACAAAAAGTGAAAATCTTATGTCGCCGGAGAATCTCTTCCTCCCCCCCCCCCGAATAAAGTCTAAAAACACTGGTTTTAACAACAAACCTATAGAGCTACGATAGCACATTACTAAAGAGCTTACATTTGGTTTCAAGAGTCGAAGGTTTGATCTCAAGCCATATGACTTCCTGGGTGACATTGACAGAGAGAGAGAGGGATTCAAGTATGGAGACAGAGAGGGATGATTTGTATACACAGATTTAGAATTGGGGAAAAATGATCGGACAGCATTCGTATTATGACGAAAATTCTGATTTTGTGAAAGATAAGAAGGGAAGTTTTCGAACTGCGAGGATCACATTAGGCAGTTGTCGAATTAATGTGGAGAACTCTTTTTAGAGCATCAGATGATTACGAAAGGAGAGAAAGATCTTCAGAACTGAGGAATTAAGATTTTAAAAAATCTGATTTCGGCGACAGGTTTCGAACCACGAACCTTGTGGTTATCGAACCATGACTTTATCCATTCTGCTACGGAGAATTCTATTACTCGTTCACATACGTTTCCTTTAGCTGCGTTGAAAGCTACCTTAAGGGGATATTCCAAAAGTTGACTCGGTGGATGCGCCGTTCAGATAGGACGTAAACCTCTTGTAACTTAGTTACAATGTGCAAAATGAACTTCCTCTTCTTCAGGACACTTTTTAAAGCTTAAAAATTTGTTACTATTGTTTTAATTAACTTACATTTGATAGAACCATCTGATAAAGTAGTGCCAAACCCTGTGTGTCATTGTCTGTTAGGTGAATGGTTAATGTAAGTTACTCCTACGTGGATGGTCCGAGCTTCCAATCAAGACCATTCTTATTGATTATTTTATTTGAGCTACGCTGATACTGTATATTCCACAAGTTCAAGTTTGAAGTAATGTAGTCACAGCTAGTTTAATTCGAAATAATTTTCCAATATTATATTTGTTACTAAATTTACATGTCACTCCTCACTTGTTTGTAGCCCCGCATAAATGCAAAATTGTTTTAAAAGTATATTTTACTTTCAAGTATTATTGATTTTTTTAAAATTGTTCTTCAAATTTATTTTATAATTATTTTCTATTTCTTAATTATAACATATTTTCTATTTATATTGTATTTTATGTTACACGTTTATTATTTACATTTTATGCCTTATCTTTGAAGAGGAACTTTTGACAATTCAGAGCAGCAGGGACATACACAGGATGCATGCCTTGGCAATCCAGAGCTTTTGCCCCCACGAAATCACTACTTTTTTGTTTTGTATATATATATATCTAATTTTATAGATGGTGATAGCAGGGGCGGATCCAGGGGAGTGTGTTTGGGGTGATAGCATCCCCCAGAATAGGGAACTTTTTATACTTTTTATTTTAAAAATAAAACATATCCTAAGTATTTTTCATCTTTGTATTATAAACGTAAATTAAAACCTAAAGTAGATAGGCCTTACTTTCTTAAGAAAGTTAATTCTGCAGAAGAGCTACTTCTCCTTTTCTAAATTTGTTTTTTTCAATTTAGATCATATCTCCGATTTAGTCATATCTCCGATAATTCAGAGTGCGATTTGTGCATTATCACTTTTCACTCTCAGTGTTTTGAAACGCACCAAAAAGGAACTGTTCTGAAGTATTTACTGGTTCTCCTTATGACCCCATTTCCATATGGCCAACCTTGGACATATACACATCTGAAATATCACCTTTTATGTCAGTGATCCCGAAAACTATCCATTCGACACAAATATAGGATATTTTCGATTCTTTATTCCTGTCACCCTCCCATTGTCAACTCGAAGCCAACCAAGGCTTATTTTGGACTTACGCAGCATCCACAGTGTCACTTTTCATCTTTGAATATGAATTCGACACTAATTTCGTTCGTATTTGACTACTTTTACATGTCACCTTCACCTCTTAGTAGGGATTTTTTCAGTATCTCGCCCCCACAACTATGGAGAAATTTCAACCAACTAAGTATAATTATAAATTATCATCTGAAACACAACAGTAGTAATCGCGTCACTTTGCCTCACTTTGGACTTTGACCCCGACCTTTGTGACGTCATAGGTCAAAGGTCAATGACCTTGGCCCGGGGTCAATGACCTAGGGGTACCTAGGACCACCCCCTCTAAATTTTGGCAGGGGTACCTTGGCCCACCCCCTAAATTTTGGCAGGGGTACATAGGACCACCCCCCTTAAATTTTGGAAATTGCCAAATTTAAAAATTGGGTGTGGTAGCCTAGGACCATAGTATGTACCTCTATCAGTATTGGGTGTCTATGTCGTTCCCTTTTATGGGTAAAAAATTGCCAAAAATTTAAATTTCGGGGGTTTTTGACCTAATTTATCCCCTTGGATGAGGTGTTATTACCCTATATAGTTATATGGGCGTATACAGGGGTCCATTCCCTTTCATAAGACATGGGTATATTAATGCACCCCTTGAAAAATTTGGGAGGGGTACCATGGCCCACCCCTTAAATTTTGGAAATTGCCCAATTTCAACATTGGGTATTATAGTACCGGACCCTAATATGTATCATGATAAATTTGGGTGGTCCACCTCGTTCCCTTCTAGGGGTACAAAATTGCCAAAATATAAACGTAAGCAATACGTAGTACCACGTGTTTGGTTTTTGGTCGATTTTATCCCCTTTGATGAGGTGTTATTATCCTATATAGTCATATGGTCATGTATAGGGGTCCATTACCTTTCATAAGATATGGGTATATTGGTGCACTCCTTTAAAAATTTGGGAGGGGTACTTTGGCCCACCCCTTAAATTTTGGAAATTGCTCATTTTATATATTTGGTATTATAGTACTGGACCCTAACATGTATTATAATAAATTTGGGTGGTCCACCTCGTTCCCTTCTAGGGGTACAAAATTGCCAAAATATAAACGTAAGCAATACGTTGTACCACGTGTTTGTTCTTTTGGCCCAATTT
The DNA here is from genome assembly GCF_964235325.1 of Thermobia domestica. Classification (NCBI taxonomy): domain Eukaryota; kingdom Metazoa; phylum Arthropoda; class Insecta; order Zygentoma; family Lepismatidae; genus Thermobia; species Thermobia domestica. The sequence continues at coordinate 235,732,909 of NC_137460.1, forward strand.
ATCCTCTTGGATGAGGTTCTATTACCTTATATGGTTATGTATAGGGGTCTATTCCCTATCATAAGACATAGGTACATTTGTACACTCCTTTAAAAATTTGGGAGGGGTACTTTGGCCCACCCCTTAAATTTTAGAAATTGCTCATTTTATATATTTGGTATTATAGTACTGGACCCTAACATGTATTATGATAAATTTGGGTGGTCCACCTCGTTCCCTTTTAGGGGTACAAAATTGCCAAAATATAAACGTAAGCAATACGTTGTACCACGTGTTTGGTTTTGACCTAAGTTATCCCCTTGGATGAGGTCCTATTACCTTATATGGTTATATGGTTATGTATAGGGGTCCATTCCCTATCATAAGACATAGGTACATTTGTGCACTCCTTTAAAAATTTGTGAGGGGTACCTTGGCCCACCCCTTAAATTTTAGAAATTGCTCATTTTATATATTTGGTATTATAGTACTGGACCCTAACATGTATTATGATAAATTTGGGTGGTCCACCTCGTTCCCTTTTAGGGGTACAAAATTGCCAAATTTTAGTACAACCACGTGTTTGTTTTGGCTCAATTTATCCCCTTGGATGAGGTCCTATTACCTTATATGATTATATGGTTATGTATATTGGTCCATTCCCTATTATAAGACATGGGTATATTGATGCACCCCGGGAGGGGTACCTTGGCCCATCTCTTTATTTTTGGAAATTGCCCAATTTAAACATTTGGTATAATAGTATAAGACCCTAATATATATTATGATAAATTTGGGTGGTCCATCTCGTTCCCTTTCATGGGTACGAAATTGCCAAATTTTAGTACAACCACGTGTTTCGTTTTTCACCTAATTTATTCACTTGGATGAGGTCCTATTACCTAATATGATTATATGGTCATGTATAGGGGTCCATTTTCTATCATAAGACATAGGTACATTGATGCACCCCAGGAGGGGTACCATAGCCAATCCCTTAAATTTTGGAAATTTTTCAATTTAAGCATTCGCTATCATAGTACATGACCTCAATATGTATCATGATAAATTTGGGTGGTCCACCTTGTTCCCTTTCATGAGTAAAAAAAAATGCCAAAATATAAACATAAGCAATATGTTGCATCACGTGTTTGGTTTTTGGCCCAATTTATCCCGTTTGATGCGGTCTTATACCGTATATGGTCATATGGTCATGTATATAGGTTCATTTCCTATCATAAGACATGAGTACATTGATGCACCCTTTAAAAAATTTGGGAGGGGTATCTTGACTCATCCACTCAGTTTTAGAAATTGTTTAATATAAGCATTTGGTATCTTCGTACAGGTCTTCAATATGTACCACTATAAATTTGGATGGTCCACATCGTTCCCTTTCATGGGTAAAGAACTACCAAAAATCAAATTTCGGAGGTTATTGACCCCTATTTAGCACGTTATATGGTTTATTACCTCTATATGTTTATGTTCTCTTTTAAATTTGGGAATTATCAAATAACAACATTCGGTAAACGTTTTCTAGGACCCATTGGTATTCCTCTTCTGGCCAAATATTCAAAATTTAAAGGTTATTGACCGGCTTTATTATTAAATGCGTACAGGATTTATTACTTTTTTCATAAGACATAGGTGTATTTGTGTACCAATCTTAAATTTTGGAAGGGGTACATTTCTTATTGTCATATCAATAATTGGTAATTGTTCTTTAGGTAAATCATTATGATCACGTGATCAGTTATTGACCTATGATGAGATTAGGAGTCCAGGACATTGGTACATTTAAACTTTGTAGGATAATTTGAGAATGCGTCATTGGTATTGATTATTACAGCCAAATATAAACGTAAGCAATACGATGTACCACGTGATTGACCTTGATGAGGTAGTGTACAGGGATACATAGCTATCCTTATTGAATCTTATGACTCATAGTCTTAAGGGAATACATGCTACAACACTGGCAAAGTTATTGTTAATGCAATTTCATTGGTTGATCACTATCTTTCGTGCAATCTGATTGGTTGATCACTATCTTTCGTGCAATCTGATTGGTTGCTGATTTTGAAATCTTTGCTGTATTCAGTTTTAAGTTTTGTTGTTTGAAATTTTTTTTGTTTCGAAATTTTTTGTTTGAAACTTTGGTTTGAAATTTTTTCGTTTGAAATTTTTAGTTTGAAAATTTTGTTTCAAATTTGTGTTTGAATTTTTTGTTTCAGAATTTTGTTTGAAATTTTTGTTTCAAATTTTTTTTGTTTAAAAATTTTTTGTTTTGAAATTTTTTGTTTCAAAATTTTGTTTGAAATTTTTTTTTCGTTTCAAAACTAAAAAAATATTTGTTTGAAATTTTAGTTTAAAAAATGTTCGAATTTTTTTCTGTTTAAAATTTTTTGTTTGAACATTTTTGTTTCGAAATTTTTGTTTCAAATTTTTAAGTTTATGCACTCATTAGTGAAGAACCGGAACTGCTTAGAAGAAAATTTGGTTTGAATTTTTTTTCTTTGAAAATTTGTTTCGAAATTTTTCGTTTCCAAATTTTTTTGTTTAAATTTTTTTTGTTTCGAAAGTTTTGTTTGAAATTTTTTGTTTGAAACTTTGGTTTGACATTTTTAAAAGTTTGTGCACTCGTTAGTAAAGAACCGGAACTGTTAGAACTAAAACCTCTGGCAACATTGTGGTGCAATAGTACACGTCAGAACATGATAATGCAACGTCATCAGTTTTGCATCATATATAAGTATCGTTCGAGTTAGTATTCATAATAACGTCATCATGGCTGCTTGTCTGCAGTTTCTAAACACACGTGATGTGATGAAATCATTTACCAAGATTACTGATTTACAACAGAATGTACCTCATAGAATCTTAGCTAGCCAAATGATACCTACAAAGTTTGGATTAAGAATCGTAGTGAAGCTTGAAAATGATAAGAATATAATTTTACCAGCAAGATATTTTCCCATGGAGGCATCAAAACAAGAAGAACTGCTGCGTTTCTTAAATACTGGATCTGTATCTTTATGTTACAAAGGATTCTTGGGTCGAAGTCATCAATTTGAATTTAGTACATAGCCGGATTCGTCAGCAATTGTGATGAAATCATGAATTCAAACGTCAGCACATTAGACATAGTTGTATGAATTTGGTTGGTCAGCATGACGTCAGCAACTGTGATGAAATCATGAATTCAAACGTCAGCACATTCCTTTCCAATGACGTCAGCCGTAGTTCTATAAATTAACCAATACACTGTCATCCCACGAAATCATTTGAGCAAGTGCTTTTCAGGAGGAAAGATGTGTACTTCTAACGATAAAGAGTTCATCTTCGCAAGCTATTATCCAATAAATATATTTCAAACAAAACATGTGATGATTGGTATCAGTGCTAGAACATTTGAACCAGTGATTCGATTGGGCAAAGCAGAACAATTTGGTGTACAACTGACCTGTGAAGAATGGCAAATATTATGTTCACGAATCGACCAAATGAACGATTATTTTCATGATGAGCTAAATGTGACCATAGTCAAATCATTAGGCTCAAATCATGAAGTGGTGCTGCGTACAGTCCTCGAAGAGAAGATGGTGCTGTTACGTAAAAAGAGTACATTCCATGTCCCTCGCAACATGGTGTATCTAACGCAAACAGAATGGAACAAATTCATCAGCGTATTTCAGTGTGTGAAACATGCAGTGGAAGTGTGTAACAAAACAAGTATATTCCTGAAAAAGTACTATTTTGAAAAATGTGTTATGCATATTGTACAACATGTATCTAGATATTGTGATGGTTGTCAACATCGTTCGTGGGTGCATACCTGTATTGATAAACAGTTTATTTGTGATCAAATGGACATTGAGTTTCCACCAATTGATATCGCAATAGACCTTAAAAGACTTCAATTGGAATTAAAATTATATGCTAAAGACAAACTAGTGCAAGAAGTTCAAAATACATTGTATCGACAATATCCAGAACCACTATCTGGTATGGATGTATGTGGAGTGTAATAAAAAGATCCATTTTCAATGAATTGTGTTTTTTTCATTTCAAGTACAACCCTATGTTCTGACGTGTACTATTGCACCACAATGTTGCCAGAGGTTTTAGTTCTAACAGTTCCGGTTCTTTACTAACGAGTGCACAAACTTTCAAAAATGTCAAACCAAAGTTTCAAACAAAAAAATTCAAACAAAACTTTCGAAACAAAAAAAATTAAACAAAAAAATTTGGAAACGAAAAATTTCGAAACAAATTTTCAAAGAAAAAAATTCAAACCAAATTTTCTTCTAAGCAGTTCCGGTTCTTCACTAATGAGTGCATAAACTTAAAAATTTGAAACAAAAATTTCGAAACAAAAATGTTCAAACAAAAAATTTTAAACAGAAAAAAATTCGAACATTTTTTAAACTAAAATTTCAAACAAATATTTTTTTAGTTTTGAAACGAAAAAAAAATTTCAAACAAAATTTCGAAACAAAAAATTTCAAAACAAAAAATTTTTAAACAAAAAAAATTTGAAACAAAAATTTCAAACAAAATTCTGAAACAAAAAATTCAAACACAAATTTGAAACAAAATTTTCAAACTAAAAATTTCAAACGAAAAAATTTCAAACCAAAGTTTCAAACAAAAAATTTCGAAACAAAAAAAATTTCAAACAACAAAACTTAAAACTGAATACAGCAAAGATTTCAAAATCAGCAACCAATCAGATTGCACGAAAGATAGTGATCAACCAATCAGATTGCACGAAAGATAGTGATCAACCAATGAAATTGCATTAACAATAACTTTGCCAGTGTTGTAGCATGTATTCCCTTAAGACTATGAGTCATAAGATTCAATAAGGATAGCTATGTATCCCTGTACACTACCTCATCAAGGTCAATCACGTGGTACATCGTATTGCTTACGTTTATATTTGGCTGTAATAATCAATACCAATGACGCATTCTCAAATTATCCTACAAAGTTTAAATGTACCAATGTCCTGGACTCCTAATCTCATCATAGGTCAATAACTGATCACGTGATCATAATGATTTACCTAAAGAACAATTACCAATTATTGATATGACAATAAGAAATGTACCCCTTCCAAAATTTAAGATTGGTACACAAATACACCTATGTCTTATGAAAAAAGTAATAAATCCTGTACGCATTTAATAATAAAGCCGGTCAATAACCTTTAAATTTTGAATATTTGGCCAGAAGAGGAATACCAATGGGTCCTAGAAAACGTTTACCGAATGTTGTTATTTGATAATTCCCAAATTTAAAAGAGAACATAAACATATAGAGGTAATAAACCATATAACGTGCTAAATAGGGGTCAATAACCTCCGAAATTTGATTTTTGGTCGTTCTTTACCCATGAAAGGGAACGATGTGGACCATCCAAATTTATAGTGGTACATATTGAAGACCTGTACGAAGATACCAAATGCTTATATTAAACAATTTCTAAAACTGAGTGGATGAGTCAAGATACCCCTCCCAAATTTTTTAAAGGGTGCATCAATGTACTCATGTCTTATGATAGGAAATGAACCTATATACATGACCATATGACCATATACGGTATAAGACCGCATCAAACGGGATAAATTGGGCCAAAAACCAAACACGTGATGCAACATATTGCTTATGTTTATATTTTGGCATTTTTTTTTACTCATGAAAGGGAACAAGGTGGACCACCCAAATTTATCATGATACATATTGAGGTCATGTACTATGATAGCGAATGCTTAAATTGAAAAATTTCCAAAATTTAAGGGATTGGCTATGGTACCCCTTCTGGGGTGCATCAATGTACCTATGTCTTATGATAGAAAATGGACCCCTATACATGACCATATAATCATATTAGGTAATAGGACCTCATCCAAGTGAATAAATTAGGTGAAAAACGAAACACGTGGTTGTACTAAAATTTGGCAATTTCGTACCCATGAAAGGGAACGAGATGGACCACCCAAATTTATCATAATATATATTAGGGTCTTATACTATTATACCAAATGTTTAAATTGGGCAATTTCCAAAAATAAAGAGATGGGCCAAGGTACCCCTCCCGGGGTGCATCAATATACCCATGTCTTATAATAGGGAATGGACCAATATACATAACCATATAATCATATAAGGTAATAGGACCTCATCCAAGGGGATAAATTGAGCCAAAACAAACACGTGGTTGTACTAAAATTTGGCAATTTTGTACCCCTAAAAGGGAACGAGGTGGACCACCCAAATTTATCATAATACATGTTAGGGTCCAGTACTATAATACCAAATATATAAAATGAGCAATTTCTAAAATTTAAGGGGTGGGCCAAGGTACCCCTCACAAATTTTTAAAGGAGTGCACAAATGTACCTATGTCTTATGATAGGGAATGGACCCCTATACATAACCATATAACCATATAAGGTAATAGGACCTCATCCAAGGGGATAACTTAGGTCAAAACCAAACACGTGGTACAACGTATTGCTTACGTTTATATTTTGGCAATTTTGTACCCCTAAAAGGGAACGAGGTGGACCACCCAAATTTATCATAATACATGTTAGGGTCCAGTACTATAATACCAAATATATAAAATGAGCAATTTCTAAAATTTAAGGGGTGGGCCAAAGTACCCCTCCCAAATTTTTAAAGGAGTGTACAAATGTACCTATGTCTTATGATAGGGAATAGACCCCTATACATAACCATATAAGGTAATAGAACCTCATCCAAGAGGATAAATTGGGCCAAAAGAACAAACACGTGGTACAACGTATTGCTTACGTTTATATTTTGGCAATTTTGTACCCCTAGAAGGGAACGAGGTGGACCACCCAAATTTATTATAATACATGTTAGGGTCCAGTACTATAATACCAAATATATAAAATGAGCAATTTCCAAAATTTAAGGGGTGGGCCAAAGTACCCCTCCCAAATTTTTAAAGGAGTGCACCAATATACCCATATCTTATGAAAGGTAATGGACCCCTATACATGACCATATGACTATATAGGATAATAACACCTCATCAAAGGGGATAAAATCGACCAAAAACCAAACACGTGGTACTACGTATTGCTTACGTTTATATTTTGGCAATTTTGTACCCCTAGAAGGGAACGAGGTGGACCACCCAAATTTATCATGATACATATTAGGGTCCGGTACTATAATACCCAATGTTGAAATTGGGCAATTTCCAAAATTTAAGGGGTGGGCCATGGTACCCCTCCCAAATTTTTCAAGGGGTGCATTAATATACCCATGTCTTATGAAAGGGAATGGACCCCTGTATACGCCCATATAACTATATAGGGTAATAACACCTCATCCAAGGGGATAAATTAGGTCAAAAACCCCCGAAATTTAAATTTTTGGCAATTTTTTACCCATAAAAGGGAACGACATAGACACCCAATACTGATAGAGGTACATACTATGGTCCTAGGCTACCACACCCAATTTTTAAATTTGGCAATTTCCAAAATTTAAGGGGGGTGGTCCTATGTACCCCTGCCAAAATTTAGGGGGTGGGCCAAGGTACCCCTGCCAAAATTTAGAGGGGGTGGTCCTAGATACCCCTAGGTCATTGACCCCGGGCCAAGGTCATTGACCTTTGACCTATGACGTCACAAAGGTCGGGGTCAAAGTCCAAAGTGAGGCAAAGTGACGCGATTACTACTACAACAGTACGGGTGATCTTTTTCGCAGAGGAATTCGTTAACTACTATTTCAGTATCAATGTATTGGCTTTTTTTGCTCTGCATGCTGAAGATTGCCAAAGGGCTAAACTTCATCTGCACTATTGTGCAATGAATATAGGTTTTAGTGGTTTAATTTACTGAATACTCGCTTAGATGTTGCTCTCGTCACAGAAAAAGTGATATACAGTTATAAAAGAAAAATGAAATGAAATATCTAATTTTTACGTCCCACGATTATGCCGACTATGCTAATGGAGAGAGTAATGGTGAGAAATAAATGAAATTGTTTGATGAAAAAAGTGGGAGGAAACGGGAGAAACCCGAGGACACTCATGCACACGGTGTTTGTCCATAATAAAGTTCATTCGGCGTGAGCTGGGATCGAACCAAGGGCCCCATGCACCATAGGTAAAGTTATAAAAGAATAGGCGTCTAAACAAATACGGAACACTACTATCAATGAGAGTTATATAAGATTAGATTTTTAGTTATTTCATTCTAAGTTAAAATTTCAATCAATCTTGTTCTTCATTACTGTTCGAAAACTTAAAGTTGTTGCTGCAAGGACGTGATAAATCTTTTCAGTAGACTTCGCAGTCCCCTCCACAGATTCTTTTTCACGTAAGGCTAAAGTAGTCTCATTTTAGACATCGAGGAAAAATAGTGGAATTACGAATTTTTAATGGGCCCCGTTTTACTCTGGGCTCCCTCAACGCACTGCCGTTAGTTACGTCACTGTTCAGGATGCATGATGCAGCTTCTGCTTTTAGGAATACTTTCTAATTCAGTACGAGCTTTTTTTTTTAACTGCTGTGTGAATTAAGTTGTATTTGCTAGAAGTGTCGGTTAAAGGAAACTAAAGATCCTACACTCAAACACAAATAATCTGTTTCGAAACTCTAATGGAAAACGAAACGAATCGTCCTAAACATGTTACGCTTTTGAAGAGAAAAAGAGCAAAGCAGTAGTTGCACATACGCTTAATGGTGTTTCTTGGATACAAATTTATAACTTACAAAAGTCATGTTCACGTCGTGGTTTGATAGATGAAGGGTTAGTAAAAGGAATTCTTACGCTGGTGGTCGTGGGTTCGAATCTCTGCTCTTCTTGTTACTTTTTTCTCTTAGCTACACTTAGTTTGTGCATTCCAAACCTCGAAGTTTGGTTTGGATTATTTATGAAAGCAAGTAGAGAATTAATTGTAGTCGAAATTAGTTTCAAATATGAGATTATAATTACATATTTTGTCTTTAACTTATTACGTATCAATTTTTATATCAAATTTTCCAGCCTTTATTTAATTCATCTTCCGGTGTAATACAATGAACATTTGCAGAGCAACGTCAGTCGTACGAAAGTATTATATTCCATTGTTACTCTAATATACCTAGATATTTGTTCATATATTTATAAATTGTTTACTAAGTAAAAACTTATGGCGGTCCACATTATGTGTCATATAATAGACCGTACGAAGGCGGACATAGCAGAAGGCGTATTGCAAATATCCCTGGTGATAAAAAGTAGGAGTCTTCTTCACTAGATTCGAACCACTGTTACAGGCGGTTTTGGTTTACATAGCAAGCATAATACCACTCGGCCACCAAGTCTCGCACGTTAGCCTCTTTATTAATGCAGAACATACTGAGACACTTACATTCACTGGTGTCGCGTAATGTATTTCATAAAATTTTGTTAATAAGTGGGTCGAATTAGGTAGCCCTCGAGAGGGCTGATGGTGTTGTGGGCGAGCATTTATTAATAGTGTGTATAGTCCCCTTGGGACTCGATTACAGCTGCCATACGCCGTGGTATTGAATTCACCAGGCGAGAGATATAGCGTTGGGTGCAACAGATCGACTACGCATCTTCAACACGCTCCCAAAAATCATTAGATGTTCGTGGAGGATTGTTCGACCAGGTTTCCCGCAATGTTCTTACAACAGAGGCCCACATATTTTCAATAGGGTTCAGATCTGCTCCATGAGGAACCCAGTCAACTATTTCGACATCAGGTTGCCTCTGCAACCATGTCTGAACCACATTTGAGTTATGTATCGAGCTATTGTCCTGTTGCAAATATAATATGCCGTCACCTACATGAGCTTTTATTTCCGGAAGCGTTTCATCCAGATGTTCCACATACTTGTGGGCGTTTAGGCGACCAGGAATCCTGTAGATTCCTCCGAAATTTGCAGCCTTGCATATCCATGCCCAACAGAGGACAGTTACATGTCCCATTCGAACAGAACGGGAAACGTATTCAGAGGCATACCTTTTTCCAGGGGGGCGGTAAACACGCTTCGGCCCGAAGTTTGCACTGGAAAATATTTTTTCGTCTGTGAAAACGACCTCGTCCCACACACGTGCAATATTTAACTGCAAACGCCAGACGGTCAACCATGTGGTCTTCTGTTAGTCGCTCCTTAACAGCTGCCCTGTATGATCTCAAACCAAAGGATTTGAGTCTACGACGGACAGTCGTAACATCGCCTGGGAAATTGGTTTCCTCTCGTAACTGTCGAGCAGACATGAAAGGGTGCTCACGGCATTGGGCAATTACACTCTGGTCTTCTTCGGCAGAGGAAACTCTTTGTCGCCCACTTCCTCTTTTACGTCTTACATCTCCTGTTTCCTCATATCTCCTCCACCACCTCCGTGCTGTAGCACGGTTAACGCCATATCTCGCGCCTGCCTCGCTATAGTTCATGCCCGCATGCTCAATTAAAGCAATCACGTTGCTTTTAACAGAAGCTTCGTAGTGAGCCATTTTCACACCAGAAGCAAAATGATAGCTTTGCTTAGGTGTTTGAACGGAACGTGCTTCATGTGACGTCACGTAACAAGGCGGAGTTTCCTCTCATTGCTGTAGACGATATCGTAAGCCCTCTGCTGGGTGTTTCGTGACGGAAAAAGTGCTTTTAAGCAGTTCATGGCGACCGCTTTGAAATCAAATGTAAAGTATGAGAATTAAATTTGTCATATCTGTAGTTTGGTGTAGAGACAAAACAAAATTGGAAACCAAAGGTTTAAGAACAACTCAGATTATTAATATAAAACAAGTCAAAGATTATTAACTTGTATTATCATACAAGAAATGCGAGAATTTTGAAACAAAGAAAAACAGCTTAGAAATTTGCAACTGAAGACAAACAAAAAAAACTAACTTAAACACACTAAAGGGTATGAGTAGGGGGATTAATGGGGACGTCAGCAATGAGGCTATATGTCCCCGTCTCGATTAACGCGAGGGATGGATTTTACCATTTCACTTTGACGGAATAACGTAGAGGATGGAGAGGAGGGGGAAGATACATAACAGCTATAAATATAAAAATAAAAGTGACAAGGTTCGGTGGTGAATAACTCTTGAACTACCCGATCGTTCTCAATCACATTTTGAACATAGATGAAATTCGAAGGGAAGCTTTTTGTTATTTCATTTTGATATTAGAACTTGCGGAAGAGGAGGGGAAGGTAAATATATGAAAATGAATAAAACTTAATAACTCTTGAACAATCCGACTGATCCCAATCAATCAAACATTCAATATAGATAAGGTTCGGACCTGGGATGTTTTCATTTTTTGCCTTGACGGCACAATGTAGGGGAGGGGAAGGGGGGACTATGTAAAAAAATAAAAATAAAAATGCTGTCTTGGTGACTTCACGCTTAAACCACCGAACAGATCTTAATCAAATTATCAACATAGATGAGGTTCGGACCTGGGGTGGTTTTTATCATATCCCTTTGATGGTAGGACGTAGGGTAGGAGGAGCGGATGGGAGATATCTATAAAAATGAATAAAACTTAACAACTCTTGAACCACCTGACCGATCTCGATCTAATTTTCAACATAGACGACGTTCGGGCTTAGAAACTTTTGTTTTAATATTTTCACTTTGACGGTAGAACATAGGAGAGGATAAGAGAAGGGGAGATTAAAATATAAAAATAAATAGAACAACTCGAACCATCCAACAGATTTCGATCAAATTTTCAACGTACATGACATTCGGGCCTGGGATAATTTTTGTCATACCGTGCCCCCAACATGGAGAGGGGAGAGGGATACATAAAATCATCGAAAATGACCAATATCAAAGAGTGCTTTAGTAATAGTAAAACCATAACATATTACTATTTTTCTTTAATTTAGCCCAGCGAAATCGGGGTGCGACTTAGATTCGAGGACGTCTTAAGTTCGAGTAGTTATCGAGAAATAATTAAAGATATTAACGTGTTATTGAATTACTTTGCTAATAATAATAATAATAATAATAACAACTATTATTATTATTATTATTATTAGTAGTAGTAGTAGTAGTAGTATTGAAGATTTGATCATTCAAATATTGAAAGATCAAAATATTAAAATACCTTAAGACAATTAAACGTGTGTTATCGCCGACTAATGATCACCAAAAATTCTAAATTTAAACAAAATATTCACACATGGTTCCGACTTGAGAACCTCCAGATTATTAGCTAGCGCCTTGAGCACAGATCCACGCTCTATATGCGCTAAATGGTATGTTTTAGTATGTTTAAATTAGATTTCCTTGCCTCCAGTTACAAAATTCTAAGTTAGTATTATTCGTTCTTTCAAAATTTCTTTCGATTTTTTTTAATCATATAAGTCATATATTAATAACGTGGTTGTTCTTAAACCTTTCGTTCGCTATTTGGTTTCAAAGCAGTCACCATTATCTGGTAAAGCAATTTTGTTCGCCACGATTCATGAGTTTTGTAACAAAACACGTCAAGAAATGAGTTAAATGAAGGCTGCAAGAGTTTATATCAAAGTTGAGTATTGTGAGCTAGTGGCAAGCATGTAATAACGTCTCGTATTTGAAAATAATGTTAGCTACTTTTAATTCACTAACTGGTATTAGATTTAATTCAAGCTTAAAGAATTGGAATGAACAAACTCAGTGTAGCTTAAAGAAACAAAACGTAAGAAGAACGGTGAACCCTGGACCACCAGTACAAAAATCCTGTTCACTAACCTCTCACCTAACAAGCCATCAACTTCTATAAGTTTTAAATTTGCAAGCAAATGATACCATTATACGTTTGTGCAATCAATGTTTTGCTGTTTTCCTCTTCAAGAACGTAACATGTTTACGACGATTCGTTTCGTTTTCCATTAGAGCTTCTAGAGAGATGATTTGTGTTTGAGTATAGGATCTTTTGTTTCCTTTAACCGACAGTTCTAGCAAATACAACTCAATTGAAACAGCTGTAAACAAAAAAAAAAAAAACTAGTACTGTCTTAGAAAGTATTCCTAAAAGGGAGAAACTCCATCGTGCACCCTGAACAGTGACGGGAGTGCGTTGAGCGAGACCAACAGCAAAATGGGGTCCATTGAAGATTCATAACTCCACTTTGAGAGTTTTAATTAATTTCACATTTTTCCTCAATGTCTAAAATGTAACTACTTAGCCTTAGATGAAAAGGAAGTTGTGAAGTAGCTATAGACTGTGAAGTCTACCGAAAAGATTTATCACGTCCTTGCAGCAACTATTTGCAGCAACTATTTCCAGCAAAAGGGAATAAGTACATCAGACCTAAGTTTTCAGAAACGCTAAAAAACCTTCCCGAGGCGTATTTGTATTTGTTTCAACAAGTGTATAACTGATTAATTGTAGCAAAAGAACTGACAAACTCTAAGACAAGAAGAAGAATCTTGTATTGTAGCACTGCAATTGGTGAGAAAAGCTTAAAAGTGGAAAACGTATTTGTATGTACTTATTCCCTTTTTTCAATCAGTGGTTCAATTATGAGCCTATATTTTTGAGGTGTTAAAAATAATAATAATAAGAAGAAAACTTATTAACTGGTAGGTTACGCTGGACTCTTAATTGTGTATATGGAATAATGGAACGTGGGGTTATACAGAGGATTTTGGATTTCTGTTGGCGATCAATTAATCTTTACCCTAGTAGGGAATACTGGTTGGTCCGGATTTCGAACAGTAATGAAGATCAAGATTGATTGAAATTTCAACTTAGAATGAAATAAATAAACATCTAATCTTATACAACTCTCATTGATAGTAGTGTTCCGTATTTGTTTAGACGCCTATTCTTTTATAACTTTACCTATGGTGCATGGAGTTGTTGGTTAGATCCCAGCTCGCGCTGAATGAACTTTATTATGGACAAACACCGTGTGCATGAGTTTTCTCGGGTTTCTCCAGTTTCCTCCCACTTTCTTCATTAAACGATTTCATTCGTTTCTCACCATCACTGTCTCCATTAGCGTAGTCGGCATAACGTGGGACGTAAAACTTAAAAATTTCGTTTCGTTTTTCTTTTATAACTGTATATCACTTTTTCTGTGACGAGAGCATCACCTAAGCGAGTATTCAGTGAATTAAACCACTAAAACCTATATTCATTGCACAATAGTGTAGATGAAGTTTAGCCCTTTGGCAATCTTCAGCATGCAGAGCAAAAAAAGCCAATACATTGGTATTGAAACAGTAGTTAACGAATTCCTCTGCGAAAAAGATCACCCGTACTGTTGTGTTTCAGATGATAATTTATAATTATACTTAGTTGGTTGAAATTTCTCCATAGTTGTGGGGACGAGATACTGAAAAAATCCCTACCAAGAGGTGAAGGTGACATGTAAAAGTAGTCAAATACGAACGAAATTAGTGTTGAATTCATGTGCAAAGATGAAAAGTGACACTGTGGATGCTGCGTAAGCCCCAAATAAGCCTTGGTTGGCTTCGAGTTGACAATGGGAGAGTGACAGGAATAAAGAATCGAAAATATCCTATATTTGTGTCGAATGGATAGTTTTCGGGATCACTGACAGAAAAGGTGATATTTCAGATGTGTATATGTCCAAGGTTGGCCATATGGAAATGGGGTCATAAGGAGAACCAGTAAATACTTCAGAACAGTTCCTTTTTGGTGCGTTTCAAGACACTGAGAGTGAAAAGTGATAATGCACAAATCATATTCTGAATTATCGGAGATATGACTTCTGGGGAAGTGTCGTTTCTCCAGGGAGGCATTACTAACTGATCACTCCCTAAAATCGTCTCTGTTTTGCAGGGCCGTAGACAGAAATTTATTTCAGCGATTGAAGGCATATTTTACTAAAATGCTTATCATCCAGGGGCGGATCCAGGATGATTGTTTGGGAGGGGCGGTCGTTCGAAGTCAAATCAAGGTAAGAGCGGATTGAAAAAAAAGGAAAGAAAGAAAAGAAAAGAAAAAAACAAATTTAGAAAAGGAGAAGTAGCTCTTCTGCAGAATTAACTTTCTTAAGAAAGTAAGGCCTATCTACTTTAGGTTTTAATTTAAGTTTATACTACAAAGATGAAAAATACTTAGGATATGTTTTATTTTTAAAACAAAAAGTATAAAAAGTTCCCTATTCTGGGGGATGCGATCACCCCAAACACACTCCCCTGGATCCGCCCCTGCTATCACCATCTATAAAATTAGATATATATATACAAACAAAAAAGTAGTGATTTCGTGGGGGCAAAAGCTCTGGATTGCCAAGGCATGCATCCTGTGTATGTCCCTGCTGCTCTGAATTGTCAAAAGTTCCTCTTCAAAGGTAAGGCATAAAATGTAAATAATAAACGTGTCACATAAAATACAATATAAATAGAAAATATGTTATAATTAAGAAATAGAAAATAATTATAAAATAAAGTTGAAGGACAATTTTAAAAAACAATAAAACTTGAAAGTAAAATATACTTTTAAAACAATTTTGCATTTATGCAGGGCTACAAACAAGTGAGGAGTGACATGTAAATTTAGTAACAAATATAATATTGGAAAATTATTTCGAATTAAACTAGCTGTGACTACATTACTTCAAACTTGAACTTGTGGAATATACAGTATGAGCGTAGCTCAAATAAAATAATCAATAAGAATGGTCTTGATTGGAAGCTCGGACCATCCACGTAGGAGTAACTTACATTAACCATTCACCTAACAGACAATGACACACAGGGCTTGGCACTACTTGATCAGATGGTTCTATCAAATGTAAGTTAATTAAAACAATAGTAACAAATTTTTAAGCTTTAAAAAGTGTCCTGAAGAAGAGGAAGTTCATTTTGCACATTGTAACTAAGTTACAAGAGGTTTACGTCCTATCTGAACGGCGCATCCACCGAGTCAACTTTTGGAATATCCCCTTAAGGTAGCTTTCAACGCAGCTAAAGGAAACGTATGTGAACGAGTAATAGAATTCTCCGTAGCAGAATGGATAAAGTCATGGTTCGATAACCACAAGGTTCGTGGTTCGAAACCTGTCGCCGAAATCAGATTTTTTAAAATCTTAATTCCTCAGTTCTGAAGATCTTTCTCTCCTTTCGTAATCATCTGATGCTCTAAAAAGAGTTCTCCACATTAATTCGACAACTGCCTAATGTGATCCTCGCAGTTCGAAAACTTCCCTTCTTATCTTTCACAAAATCAGAATTTTCGTCATAATACGAATGCTGTCCGATCATTTTTCCCCAATTCTAAATCTGTGTATACAAATCATCCCTCTCTGTCTCCATACTTGAATCCCTCTCTCTCTCTGTCAATGTCACCCAGGAAGTCATATGGCTTGAGATCAAACCTTCGACTCTTGAAACCAAATGTAAACTCTTTAGCAATGTGCTATCGTAGCTCTATAGGTTTGTTGTTAAAACCAGTGTGTTTTAGACTTTATTCGGGGGGGGGGGGGGAGGAAGAGATTCTCCGGCGACATAAGATTTTCACTTTTTGTTAGTGTATTACCATACATTTGATCAAAAAATACGTATTTATGAAGCTCAAGAGAGGGGGAATTACACCCTTCTGTCCTGCCCAAATGACGCCCCTGAAACATTTGCTTGCACTTACTGAAAAGAAATTCAATGAATCATTGAATAAAACTCGTTTCTGTCCGTAGATATTTTAGAGCTCTTGGCAATTTCCATAGATTTCTTAGGGAGCATCTTACTAGCTTGCACTCTTTAAAGAAAGAAAAAAATGAAACTAAAGATATTTATGAAGCTCTGGGAAGATTGTGTGACTTTCCTTTAATTTAGGCTCTTAAAAATATTTCAGAACAAACGAATGGAAAAGACTGTTTTAAAGCTATAACGTTGTAAACTTGATTCCTGTTTCTTTTTCAGCTGAATGGAAAGAGTGTACTACATCACACACACTGCTTTAGACAAGGAGAGGTGGAGGACGGGGAGGAGTTGGAATGAATACTAGAAGCAACTAATCGATTGATACATGTATTGCGGGAATGCATAAGAAAACTGGGCAAGAGTTGGTTATTCATTTGGAATTTTTGTAACAAATTTTATGCCGCGGACTGTACCGGGGTCGACCCCGTGATCGAGTTCTGCAGTTTAGCTACAGTGACTGGATGAAAAGGTTGTGTATTATTGCATTCTTACCGTTCTAGTTTTGCTTAAATTTTTAGAGATGGCAAGAATTTTTCCATTCGATATTTTAACCCTTATTGAACTTGTGGAATGTAGACCTTGCATATGGGATAAGATAACAGACTCTTTCAAGGACAAAATTGAAAAGCAAAAAGCATGGCGAGAAGTTTATGCAAGCCTTGCCCAGGATTTTGAGTTCATGGACAAAAAGAAACTAGAAATGACAGGTATGTATACAACAGCGCAAATCTGTCTTCAACATTGGGGGGGACGGGTAAGATCGTTCCCATATATATATATATATATATATATATATATATATATATATATATATATATATATATATATATATATATATATATAGCGATGTTCAAAATATTTCTGTAGTCGAGAAACAATGCTCTGAAGGATCAGGGGAGCAGGGTTGTCTTCAACATTGGGAGGCGGGCAGATTTGAGGCTTATTCAGAGTGGACATTAATTTCATCTCACTTTCCATTCTGGCGACCGGACCAAATAATCAAATTTCTCTCCAAAAAACCACATTTCAAATCGGATTATTCGGAGGGACAATCCCTCCAGTTCCAAGATTGGAGGGGACATGTCCCCTTCGTCCCCCCGGGATTTGTGCCAGTGTATGTATGGAGCAATGTAAAACAAAATTACTAATTCGAATCTTATAATTTTATCTACTATAACATTAATGTTAATTGCATGGAAAACAAAATAATATACATACATACAGTATGTAACAGTGTTTCAACAAAAATTAAAACGAATATAGTTTGCAATGTACCGCAGCATCAATTCTCATCAAAACGAAAATAATATGTTTACAGCATCTATTTAAAACGGTACCGTTAAATCTAAACATGTTTAGGCATAGGCCTATTTTTTCTAAGTTTTGTACCGTTCTCCACACCTCTTCAGAACAGTTTTTGTAGTCCTTGTTTTAAAAAATGATTTTCCCGATTATTACTTTTATTTGTTTTCATATATGGAGAAGATTTTTAGAAACACAGTGCAGAATATATTGTGTGTGTCGCTTACTTCGCTCATCATCGGCAACGATATTGTCGGCGACGTGTACCGACCAGTACACCAACACCGATATTCTTGGGGTTTCCTCCGAATTTGTCGGTATCGTGTGCAAATACACTAACAGTTTCAAATTGTCCACGGATAGGAGGTACCAAGTGCGTTTTTGTTCGGGAGTCAGAAGATGTGGGACCCATCGACCAAAAACTTTTGGTAAACCAACCTCATTCTTCAGAATATGATCTGCTTGCTCCTATGATATGCCCAGCCTGTCTGCTATCTGTCGACTTGACAATCGGCGATCTTCCATGATCATATCAAGTACCAGGCCAATGTTTTCCGTAGTGGTAGCACTTAGTGGTCTCCCAGATCTCGGCTCATTTTCAACATTGCTTACCATGCTTAAATGCTACACCCATCTTTTGATGGTGGCATATGAAGGGGCAGATTCACCTGGAATATTTTACATTCTCAGCTAAGTAATTTCTATTAGCTCGAATCTGCTTTTTTTTCTTTCTTGTGAATGTTCTATTAGGATAATAATATAACTCAAAAGACGAATGAATCATATCCTTATGATATCATGAACAAATTAATTTTCCAACAAATAATATGTTATTAAATAGTAATTAAATAAATACTAGTATATAAACTATGTTTACTTCTTCTCAAATAAACTTTGAATTGAATTAAATTGATAGTATTGACAGAATAGAACTAAAATTATAAAGAACAAATACTATTAGTGAGCACTTGTTTGAATTAAGAGACAGAGGACACTGATTTAACACGCCATTATTGGCAGATTGTTAACAACTAGTGGAAATTGTCTTATGAAGGTAACCACGAAAGTTCTGTTGGTTTTTCACCCACCACCTTCGAACATCGATATGTCACCTAAGACATACCTGGAGGATCAGAAAGTCCCGATCAGCATCGACGACTTTCTGCCAACGTTCAGTAGAACGTGGTGGGCCGTGAAGCGAAGAAGGTATGAAGTCCAATTTGCACTTATACTAAGGATTTGAACTGGCGTCCTGTAAGGTGATTGTCCAAAGAATGAAACAGGAGATAATCGGACGGTGCAATGCCCGGGTAGTATGGCGGATGCAATAGTGTTTCCCGTCCAAGATATAAAATTGTGTCCTGGGACATCCTAGCCACGTGTGGCTTAGCGTTGTCCTGTAATAAGAGGACCCCTTTCCGATTCAGAAATGAGTTTTGAGTTTTTCTTGAACACGGCTCAACTGCTGATAGTACACAGATACTTCGATGCTCTGACCAGCTGGTAACAGTTCCCGATGCACGATTCCGCGAACATTTCACCAAACACACAGGAGTACCTTCTGGTGCAGTGCTGGTTTCGGCTGTTTTGGAACCGGTTCATGACATGCTAACCAATGATGATGGCGCCGTGGAGCTTCGTACAGGACCCACTTCTCATCACATGTCAACACCCTGTCCAGAAATGGCTCCTTCCTCAGACGAGATAGCAAAGAAACAGGTGTCTGCTCGCGTTGCCTTCTGGCCCGGAGTCAAATCATGTGGGACCCATCGACCCAACTTGTAGTGTTTCCCAAGTTGATGGAGGTGCTGCCAAATGGTTTCTCCGTTCAGACTGAATTGTACTCCCAGTTCCTCACATGTTTGGCCACTGTTCGCCTCAATTGCTGCCTGAAGATGATCTTTTTGTATATGTGTTGGTCTTCCGGCACATGGTATGTCTTCGAGTGTTTGGTCACCGTCCTTAAATTTGTTAAACCACCGCTGCATTGCCCGCGTAGCCACGACACTTTCACCAAAGGCCTGTCATATCTTCCGCCGTGCTGCAACGGCGTTTGACCCCAGTTTGAACATACAGCATACACGCCCTTATGATGCTCTTGTAGAACTTCCAGGTTCACTTTGTCCTTACGCAAGTTCGCGGTGTAACTGAACTATCATAACCAGGTAATATGTTGGGTATACCCACACCAACAACTTACCTTCGCCTTATCTCCATTCGCATTCAACTCACGATGTGAGGGCCAATGGAACACAGACCTCCACAAAAAGCGGCATAACTTTCTTGGTGACCTTTATATATAGGCTTTATGAAAAGATGATGTATGTAGCATATACAGACCACTGGGCCTTGAGATAAGAGATACCGACTTCGATTTATTCCATCTTTTCATTATTGGGAGTCTTCCTGTACATGGAACCCAAGCTGTTTTAATCGTAGCAGTTGCATGGAGTTCATCGTCGCTTGGAAGATCATCGCTCCCTGGCCTCATGTCAGAAATACAATGACTTGTCTTAACTTCGTTAGTAAAGATTTATTGATTCAATCGACTTGTTGTCATTGAGGAATCGAAGAAATCCGATTAATTGTAATTTATTGTAATAAACCTTAGGACAGCAGCTCCTCCCACCTCTCAACGTTTAACTTTGCCTTCCTTAATTGCAACTTTTATTTAGTAATTAGGGGAGGCTCGGTGAAAATGGCATAGTTTTTCTAAAATGAATACAACTTTATTAATAAACAACCCAGAGCTCCAAAGTTTGTTCAGTGCAATATTAGAACCTTCAACATAAAATTCTAGTTAGTTACATAGGATCTAAGTGTTAAGGTTTAATGACAGTAAATGAATAAATTTAATGCTACATTTTGAAAAGCAAAAAAAAAAAAAAGGTTAAAATGACATATTGAACTGAGGTAAAATGACATACATAAACTATCTTAGGTAAGAGGCTTATACAGCAACAAAGTGCATTCAAGAAGGTAACATGAGACAAATATCACATTTAAAATGTGCTTCGCACATGCTGACACCTACACATTCCGTATGACCCCAGTGGCCACACAATTCACATTGAACCCACTCCTTCATAGGTTTTGAATTGGAGTACAAATCGCTACAAAAAATTCAGGCACAATGGCTTTCACTGTCATCAACATCTACATCACTCACAGTTCCGGTGTCTGAGGGCTCTTGTAGTATTTGTTTTTAGCACATTCGTGAAGATCGACGTCTCAAGAGCCTCCTTTTCTTCTATTTTATTTTTCTGTTCCTTGAGACTACATGTTAGAATTGTTGTGCTTCTTCGCTTACGAACTAATCGTTTTGCGTTTACCAATCCTGATGTAGACGGAAACGGAGAAAGTTCTTGGATAGGTACAATATGACGTTCACCTTCAGCTGTTGATGGAGTAACAGGTACATTTTTCGGATAAGGCTACAGGATGATCTCTTGGATAGATCGGATGGACTGTCAGAAATTGTAGGTGGGTATGAAACGTATATTTGTAATGAAGCATTTTGTGTAGATCCACCATCATTCGGAGACATAATCTCTAGTAATTGGTTGTCTGATCAACGTCTCCTCTCGTCAGCAATTCCTTCTATGTCTGGAATATTCATGTTAGCTTTAGGTGATTTTAAACAATCCATTTCCCCCGATCAAACCGCTCAAATTGCTTCCTCCATAGCCACTTTATCCCAGGATTGTTGTGTCGTAGTCCATGTAGTTATGACCCATTCTGAAACACAACGAAAATATTTATTACAACTGTCAAATTGGTCATTAAAATAGAAATTTTAAAAAAATAATCACATTATTTTAAAGAACATATTTTCAGTGTCTGTTCACAATTGTCAATTTATAGTGCAATATTTTGCAATTTGAATATTAGATTAATTTTCCATGTGTTAGAGTGGAGCAAAAATACTTTTTCTGATACTATGAACTTCGGAAGAAGTCAAATATATTTTGAAAGTGAAAATTAACAGATTTTAGAAGCTGCCTCAGAATAATAGGCTATAACTCGAAACTGGGATACAATGCGTAGCTTCAATTTCCAATTAGGGTAAAATGACATACTATGTCATTTTACACCAAGCCATGACGTGTCACTTTCCCCCAATAGCATACTGCGACAAACTAGCGTCATTCTACAAGAGCGCAAAAAACCACCAACCAAGAAGAAGGCATAAGATGATAGCTCACTGACCATAATTCAACACCCACACATTGTTAACAATGACTCGGTAACTTTAAAGTACTTATGCTATTTCTCCGAGCAATAAGAAAAAAAATACATACCTACCTTAACACAAATCTTCCTGTCAAAACGTAACTTCCTCCTCTATTGGTCTACCATTACTCCATTATCACTGTTGATGCTAAGTACCAGATTTGGTTATGTTGCTGACAGATACGAAACACACACCAACACCGAGAAACCCCACCATGTCATTTTACCTGAGTATATCATTTTCACCAAGTCTCCCCAATTCAGCTTTCGTACTTTTAATTCGGTCAATGTATTTACTTTGTGGGTTCAATGGTCTGTTCTTTGCTCGTGTGTCACACAAGTCATGCTACGTATGGTTGCCAACTGGCCGGTTTTTGACCGGCCTGGCCGGAAATATTGCTGTTATTTTGATTAAAGCCGGTGACCGGACAGACTTTCTTCCCATCCCCTTTATGATCGTTTTTTTTTTCAAATTTGTATCTAGTTCTAAGTATAGATTTAAGAAGTAACTTTCATTTTGTAAATCCAAAATTCACCTTCCACCATCATCTGTTTAGATAATTTTAACGAGATGACAGGAACTGTATCAGGGAAAATTTGAAATTCACTTGTAAGGGATTTTATATTTACTGAGAGTGAAAAAAGGCTTCTTAAAGCAATTTCCTATAGTTTAAGTATAAGTTTAAAGAATAAATTTCATTTTCCAAATCCAAGATCATCTTCGATAATTTTAAAGAATGGCAGTTACTGGTAAATACAATAAAATGATCAATGCCGATTTCAGTTTCTCATAGCACAACGTAAGGGCGCTCATGTTGTGGTTTCCAAGGGGGGCAAGTATAAGCTACATTTCAAATATAGTTTCAAATTTTGCTGTAACTATTCTAAAAATTCAATTGAGTTTTGATATTCCGAAGTACAATTTCTTCAAGGAGGGCAAGCGCCCCACCTTGACCCCCCTAATTGGCGCCCTTGGCACAACGTATCTATTAAGCTTATTAGTGAATGTACTAAGGATATGCAGAATACAGGTGCTAATGCACTTTTGTTCACGATAGTTCATTTCCTTCCCATGGATAGGTCCGAACAGAGATACTTCACACTTAGACCTATATTATAGGAAATTTTGAGGGGGTGTCGGTTTTTTTACTTTCCAGAGTTGGCAACTCTAATGCTATAGTGATTTCTTAAAAGCCATCTCTTCGTTTTTTGAGGATGCCCTGAGATTAAGCTTTGGATGACTGCTGTTTTCCAATTTATTTGTCGTAGTAAGTTTCCTGCCACACGCAGAAGAACGCCGATGTCATATCCTTTCGGATATTTGGACATGTGAATTTGGTATCGACAGGACAAAGAGGACAAGCTGATTCTGTTTGATGATATTCCACGGTAGCCTTAACCACACATGGAAATCTTTCGATGCTTTCTATCTGACGTCACACATGAGTCGAGATCAAAACCATTGGAGATCGGCTTCCCGGGACACTTTGGCGTGGACATGGAATTGGAGTAAGAGGTGAAAAGACTTGGACGCAATGTGATCACACCTTAGATGGGTGAGACCGTAACAGATTGCATTTTCTTCAACTTTAACTCCTACAAACTGCTTCCCTTTCTCTAAAATTTACCTTTGTTCTGTAATTCATTTTTTCCTAAATGTCACAACGTATTGGCAATTCTTTCACTTCCCTTGTATCGTCCTCGCATTAGTGAGTTGTGGGGTTCGCCCCTACTATTCTAAACTTAGTGCCTTGTTACATGCTGTTGCGGCGCCTCTTATCGTATTACAATATGATTATTTCTTTTCTTCACAGAGCAGTAGCTTCCACTGAATTCTGAAGCCATTACCCGTATGCTATTATTCAGTCCAAACTGTTTTTCTTTGTGGATTATGTCGAAAAATTTTAACGTAAATATACATTAAAAAAAACTATAGTTATGCTTGTTGTGCTATATAGCTGGAAAATATGGTAGTTTACTTCGATTAAAGAACACAGACTGAAAGTATTTGAAAATAAAATACGAGGCGAATATTGGAATCCCAAAGAGACGTAACTGAGGAATGGTAGAAACTTCATGACGAGGAACTGTGCAATTTATATCATTACCAACTATTTTTAGTCATTAAGTCTAGGAAGTGGACAGGCGATGTAGCAAGGAATGCTTTCAAAACTTTCATTGGAGCCCAACCGGAAAAGTTCTATTATGAAGATGACGCGGAGAGAAGTCAATATTAAAGTGGAGGCAATGGTACTATTCAACCGGTTCGCAAGAACCGGTTGTTAAATTTTTTCGAGTTCGCAGAACCGTTTGTTATACCTAGATATAACAGTAAATTTTACCCAGTTATACCCAGGAACAGTAAATTTTAGTTAACTATCTTTGTTTTTAGAAATTCTTAAACTACATGGTTAAACATATGCCGCCTTATGTAGAGTCGTTTTGAAGCATGATTGGCGTCATACTAAAGACCTGACTACTGCAGGAAACATAGGTTAGTCGAACTCTTTAGTATGGCACTAATCACGCGTCAGAACGACTCTGCATACGTCCCATAATCTCTCAGAACAAGATATAAGCGTTTATTTCTTAATCTCAAATGCTCAAATATCAAGAATGATAACTGGGATCACATGACTATAGTGGTGAGGGTTATTTATGTTTGAAACGCATATATACCATTATCAACAGATGTCGATCCATTGCTGAATTAACCCCTTTCTGCATGATTTTTTTTTCGTTCAGCGAAAAAAATAATCAGTATTGAAAATACACACACAGAATATCATAAAGAACATGCCAGATGACACCAAAATCTCTTATTCATACATGTTAATATCACACAGCAGACGAAACAAGTCATATGGCGACTTTGATAAATCACACAAAAGCTAAAGTGAAAAACAGGGAATGTACCATATATGGCACGGCATGGGTAAGGGGTTAAGGACTTTTTGACAACCATCTATCTTGGATAATTTCTTTTCCAAGATATTCACAATGCTACCTAATTTCGTCATACTACCTTGTTTTAGGATGCTGTGTAGGTATCCTTTTGTCTATTTTTATGATTTGTTTTGTAAGACTTCTCTCTCTCTCTCTCTGTGTAGGGTGGTGGCACTTTGGGGAGCTTTTGTACCAGATTTTCGATAATGTTTGTAACAAGATCTGGTAACTTTTTGTGGCATTTTACGACCACTTTTTTTTTTTTTTTTTTTTTTTTTTTTTTACAGGGAAAGAAGAGTACGAATACTGTATTCATTTCCTTTTATGATCACTTGTGTTATTCGGTACCAGTCCGGTTCCGTTTCCAGTTCCAGGAGCAGTCTATGAACAGCAGAAAGGCCTTTTACGACCACCTATTTATTTATTTATTTATTTATTTATTTATTACCTATAACAGGGGTTTCTCCGCAATTACAATAGGTGTACAAGACATATATTCCCGAATAGTATTACAAAAAAAAAAAAGTGTGAGAGAGAGAGAGAGAGAGAAAAGAAAAGAAAGAAAGAATAAAGAAGGCGTAATATAAGTGCTCATTACAGTATTAACTACAATAATCAAAATAATATAGCAATATGTACAGTCGCCAAAAAAAAAATTCTCAGTACATTATGCTTTTACAATTTATAATTATAAATAAAATTACTATAAATTTCATTTCTACCTTGTTACTATAACTGAAACTTCTCACTTGAATTCCAGAAAATTTTAAATATATTTACTCAGATACGTATCAAAAAAGTAAAAAGAAATGCTTTATATGCAATACCATCAGCAAGCGTAAATCTAAACTACTACTTTAATTTTTGATACATATACTTAAAATGGTAAGGAACAATCAATATTTGAGTTACGTTGTATCAATTTATTATGTTTTTTGCTAAGCCTTATGACAGGTGAAAATTGGTGAAAATTGGCGTGTGATATACCACAATAAAAGGATAATCTAATTCGCAATACATCTTTTTTTGCATTAAAACAGAGTGAACTTAGAAAGTCGGGATTGTCAATAATACCATTAACAATTTTATAGAGAAAGATATGTTCACCTATTTCTCTTCTGATGTATAATGAAGTGACATCAAATTCTTTTACTATCCATTTCATAAAGATAGGCCCCTGACTTCGTGGTGCTGCTGTGACGTTCAGTCAAAACTTATATTGCATTGTCGTATCTCGTTGGAATTGCTGGAATGTTGTCTTTTCAATACTTAAGACATACAAATTTTCTTTGTACTATGTAGTAAGAAAAAAATAAAAATTAATGAAAAAGTGCGTATTTTTTCGTACTTTTTTGGTAGATCAATGTTTATAGAGCCATATCTCAGAAAAGAGATCACGTGAAATAATTTCCTGTGTACAATATGTAGATGCATCCATTAACTGTAAGTTGTGAAAAGTTCAATTTTCATCACTTGATACTTTTTGTGTAATTAAAACAAATGTACGACGCTCTGATCTCCTTTACCATGGTAGATAGAGAACGTACAAAACACTGTTCAAAAATTTGGAAGTCTAGTGTTCCAAATATTTGAAGCTATTAACAAAAAAGGTTTAGTTGGTAGAGTATTTATTTTTAAAAGAAAAAAAATTACTTCAACATATTCTCTGCGTTAAGCGGTGAACCATGTTGCAGCCCAATCTTTAATTCCCCGCGCTTATATGAAGATACAGCATACAGTAAGTGGAAGTGCGGCACCGCTGTCGTACAGTGTTGTCGCGTTCAGGAAGCCTGTAGCGCGAAGCCTACTTCATAAAAATGTAATAGGAAAAAGTATTTATTATAACCTTTCACAACATCATAAAAATAATAATAATGCATTACACTTCTCAATGTGATCGAAATAAAACGTTGAAGTAAAATATCCAAAAACTGATCTCTTAATCTATTTACTTCATTCACTTCCGTAATGGGTTTGTTGACTCATCGCTGCTCCTGCTATCTTCCTGAATACTTATTAACAATGGCTACATTTCTACCTCAAGATCTATTAGTATACACACTTTCCAGCTTACGAACATGTTAAAGGTTAAAAAGAAATGTAGCCTTGGCAATCACGTGTTCACCCAAGTTCTGTGATCAATTCTCCTGCCGAATGTACAGTAACACAGAATGGGTCCTCTGTTTTCTTTCAACGAAAGAAAACAATGCAATGAGTAGCTAACGAGGGCTGTATTTGCGTCTAATCACATCGCACTGATTACGTTTTCAACACTTCCCTTCGGTTCGTAGGTGTCAAAAACTTACACACGCACTCACATCATGCGGGTTCATTGCAATGAGACGGACGAATGGGCATTTATATTTTCCTGAGTATATCTCATGCTTTTTGATTAATATATATATATATATATATATATATATATATATATATATATATATATATATATATATACCGGGTGCGTCATTTATAATGTCAAACCTTGATGACGGAGAAACCAAAAGAGAGAGAGGAGCGAAACTTTGCACGAAGCAACTATACAAAGGGGCACATTGGTAGACGTATTATTTGACATCACCGGATGAACAGTGTTGCCAACCCAATATAAAGTTATGATTTTTTAAATGGAACGACCTAAATTGTATTTCATAATTGAATTCAACATTAAAAAGGAAGACGAAAGATATGCCACCCGCAGGTTAGTGTTGCAAACTTCTCGAGAAATAACGTTAAATATGTGTCACATTTAAACGCCTTTTGCACACACAGGGAGTGAGGTACACACTAGTTCTGCACAATAATTTAAATATTGGTCAGAACGGTTTAAATTGACACGAAGTTTAGATGAGTTCGTTAAACAGTGTTGACATAACAGAAAAGACAAAAGTCGAGTTTGGATATTGTGCAATAACTCGAAAAAGGCCATAAGTACATTACGGTTTAAAATTTATAGGACAATTTGTTATGTCATAAGAAGCATTCTCACGTTTATTTGAAGTCGATAAGTCGAGTACTTACCGAGATATTCGGAATTTTGTAAAAGCTGAGAATTTTGCGCTGTAGAAGTTGGTAACACTGTCTCAAATTCCCACTTTTCCCTCAACGTTGAGGAATTCGTAAAGAAGTGGTTGAAAGAAAATATAAACATTAATAAACACACACACGATGAAAATGAAACTTTTTTCAGTACTTGAAATGACTAATTAAGCGTAATTTACTGGATATTAAAAAAAAAAAGTAAGGAAGTAATAGGACTTCATATGACAAGATAATACAAAGACGTAGAAGACATGTAGATACCTAGTAGCTACTTTCGCACGATGAAAATATTTATCCTCTTATAAGTTTGGGACACCAATATCAAAACAATCCAATACTCACTGTGTACATTACCAGCATGTTACCAATTCCTGTTAACAAATACATGGAAAAAGTATTCAGCATGTCAGGAGTCACACATTATTAAAAAAAAAGTACAAAAGAATATTCCACTTCAAAATGAGAGGGTAGAAAAGTGAATACCTTGAAAAACAGTACATGTACTCATAAAAGAACACGCCTGGTAACCCTACATATCAGTATGTGCAAATCTTTCAAACATAATACATACCTTCGTAGCTCAATCCAGATTTGTCACAGTAAAGCAGCTTGACCTGTCGTATCGTTTAGTGGTGAGAGTATTGCATTGTTTTGATTTTGGTGTCCCAAACTTATAAGAGGATAAATATTTTCATCGTGCGAAAGTAGCTACTAGGTACCAACATGTCTTCTACGTCTTTGTATTATCTTGTCATATGAAGTCCTATTACTTCCTTACTTTTTTTTTCATATCCAGTAAATTACGCTTAATTAGTCATTTCAAGTACTGGAAAAGTTTCATTTTCATCGTGTGTGTGTTTATTAATGTTTATATTTTGTTTCGATCACTTCTTTACGAATTCCTCAACGTTGAGGGAAAAAGTGGGAATTTGAGACAGCGTTACCAACTTCTACAGCGCAAAATTCTCAGCTTTTACAAAATTCCGA
The DNA here is from genome assembly GCF_964235325.1 of Thermobia domestica. Lineage (NCBI taxonomy): Eukaryota > Metazoa > Arthropoda > Insecta > Zygentoma > Lepismatidae > Thermobia > Thermobia domestica. The sequence goes on from NC_137460.1 coordinate 235,762,078, forward strand.
ACATCTCGGTAAGTACTTGACTTATCGACTTCAAATAAACGTGAGAATGCTTCTTATGACATAACAAATTGTCCTATAAATTTTAAACCGTAATGTACTTATGGCCTTTTTCGAGTTATTGCACCATATCCAAACTCGACTTTTGTCTTTTCTGTTATGTCAACACTGTTTAACGAACTCATCTAAACTTCGTGTCAATTTAAACCGTTCTGGCCAATATTTAAATTATTGTGCAGAACTAGTGTGTACCTCACTCCCTGTGTGTGCAAAAGGCGTTTAAATGTGACACATATTTAACGTTATTTCTCGAGAAGTTTGCAACACTAACCTGCGGGTGGCATATCTTTCGTCTTCCTTTTTAATGTTGAATTCAATTATGAAATACAATTTAGGTCGTTCCATTTAAAAAATCATAACTTTATATTGGGTTGGCAACACTGTTCATCCGGTGATGTCAAATAATACGTCTACCAATGTGCCCCTTTGTATAGTTGCTTCGTGCAAAGTTTCGCTCCTCTCTCTCTTTTGGTTTCTCCGTCATCAAGGTTTGACATTATAAATTACGCACCCGGTATATATATATATATATATATATATATATATATATATATATATATATATATATATATATATATATATATATATATACCGGGTGAGGCATTTAAAACTGTTTTTGGAAATATCTGGAAAACCACAAATCGGAGTTTAAAAAAGTTGTAATAAAAGTTGTTCGTCAAGAAGGGGGACATCCAATAATACCACACTCGACCCCCTACCCGCAACCCCCGGGGGCGGGAGGGGGTCAACTTTGAAATCTTAAATAGGAACCACCATTTTTTTTTTTTGCGTATTCTGATTCTTCGTGAAAAAATACGTAACTTTTGTTTCAAACATTTTTTTCGTTGCGTGATAGATGGCGCTGTAATCGACAAAAATCAAAATGTATTACAAACACGAAAAATGAGGCATTTAAAGCTGTTTTTCAGAATATCAGGAAAACTACAAATCGGATTTTTAAAAAGTTGTAATAAAAGTTGTTCGTCTCGAAAGGGGACATCCAATGATACCACACTTGACCAGTGGCGGCGTAAGACAAACTGGGGCCCGGGGCCAGTGAAGTAGATCGGGGCCCCTTTTCGAACAATCGTGATTCATACATTTCTATTTTTGACATTCATTTACATAATCATTTTTTCTGTTTACTCCCCCTTTCCCGTTGGTGCGTGTATTTAGATTATTTTTATCTGATATATATATATATATATATATATATATATATATATATATATATATATATATATATATATATATATATATATATATATATATATATATATATAAACAAATGGGGTGACATTCAGCATCCCTATCTATTTTTTAATACTTAGAACCCTCTTCAGGCTGGTATCTAAAAATAAAATTGGACCAAAGACTATCATTGCATATTGTTTCCTTTTTTATTCATTTTTAAACAAAGGACACGATAGAAAAAGGATTAGGGATACAAGTGTAACGGAAACTACAACCCAGGACAAAATAACATAATCTTAAGAACAAACAAACCTTAACAATCAAGAATCCAGAATTTATCCTACACCTTTACTATCCTAGTATCAACGCGTACTGTAATTAGATGCAATAGTGGAATTAATGCTCCTAATATTACATTTAGAGACAAATTTACCTACAAAATGTAACAATGAGCTGATATTGAAAAAAATGCAAATAATAATATAGCCGATGCGATTTCTAAATGTAAGCTCTGTTTCCTAGAATTCTTTGTTCGGCTCTCTCCTTTGGTGTTTCTCCTGTGCAATTTCTCATATGAGTCAGTTTATTCATAGTTTCTCCCTGTCTGAATTTGCGCTACATGGGTTTTATTTGATTAGATTTTTCTTCTACAATTAGCCCCAAGGTTCCTCTCCAGTGATCATACACAATACTTAAACACACTTTTTTTTTTTTTTTTAACCGAACTATCAGTAAATAATAGCTAGAATAGATTTCTCTCCTGCGTGTCTTTTTCATTTATCTTTCACTAGGTTTCTCTCCAGTGATAATGTACTATCTATTTAGTCCCACTACTTTTGCCGAAGTATCAGTGAATAGTTAAGCACTAGAATATTTCTTTCCTGCTTGTCTAGTTTACTATTGTTTCCAGATTTCACACTTGTTTTATGATTATATTATTTTGTATTTAATAATTCAGTCATGTTTATATTCTGTCACTTATGATTATTTACATTACATCTTACTAACATAGTATTAGACTATATTATAACAAAAAATCCTGAATGTATTGAATAATTGGGGATATACAGGGTGCGGCACGTAAAAACGGCCCGTCGCAATATTCTGGTATATTGTGTTTTTGGCAACACTTAAATAATCTACCTTCCTACCAAGAGATGGCGTGTCGAGGTCGGGTCGACTTACGTGACCTGCAGCAGTCACGTGCAGCCGCAGCCAGTGAAACTTGTCGAAACCAGTTGCGACTTCCAACTGTACGTCCCCAATTACTAATTCACCATTCCTCATATAAAAGAATTACCCCGGGAACCGATCTTGTGTCCACAGATAAAAAATGGCTCATTAACATCTGTGTGCACCCTGGAGGATTAGCATAATTGAATAAAACAGTAAAATCAAATAAAAACGAGCCCCCAAAAATTTCTCTCTCTCCAAGCAATGTACCGAATTCCGTTTTAGATGCACCAGATTCAAACAAAAACTTTAATTACACCAAAACAGCAATTTAATAGGTAGATTAAAAAAACCTTAATGAGGAAGTTAATAATATGAAAGGATTACGCCCAAGGATTAACTTATAATAAAACTTTATTCATTCTAATAAATAAGAAAAAAAAATCTCGCATCGTTCATTTCGAAGAAAGAATCCAGCCCTTTATAGAAGAGAACCATTGAACGCGCATATCTCCCCAAAATTGGCCGAAGGATGCTAAACAAACTATCTCAACGAAAAAATTGGGTAAGTCTAACTTTGCCTCCTACGTGAGGTGTCAAACGGGACTTGAACCCTTAGCCTCTCCTCCCACTAAAGGAGTGGCGTGGCCCCAAAGCCAGCTAAAAAAAAACGGTTCAGCGACTTAATTCGCTTCCCCCTTCACACAACCCTCTTGCTGTGTGGTACAGTTTAAGACCAACAATTTCCGTAGCCCCCCAGACTCTCTTCCTCTTAAGAGAGTTGTGGTCTGAAATTATGTCAAAAACTAAACTTTTAGCATCGCGGCGATACAGCCCTCTTGCTGTACCATGTAAATCTCTAGCCACCTCTTTGGCAGAGAATTTGAGAATTCCAGAAAAGAGATTCCGTCCCCTCTTTGGACAAGAACCCTAACCATCTACCTCTTTAGACGGTCGAGCTGGAAATCCTCCCCCACCTATGATTCTCCTGCTCTTATATAGACGACACAACCAACGGTCATCAGACAGACGCTTGGTTTAAAAATTTTAAAATTAACAAACAAAAAATATCAACGGGCAAAATAGCGTTGGTTTCTGGCTCTCCCCTAAGTGAGCTGTTTAAAAAAAAAAAGAAAGAAAGAAATCCTGTTGGAAAGAAGAAACTGCATGTTAGTTAACAAGATATAGAAATAAAATCACACAAAGACAAAAATAAAAATATTGATTAAATGAAATGTAATAATAATTTTACCCGGCCGGGATTTCTCTCTAAAACTATATTAACTGATAAAGCAATACACAAGAATAATTAAACAAAGGTAATATATACAATTATAGATAGCAGCTCCCAAAGAGGGGGCTGCATGTTACTTACGTTCCAAAAAAAAAATGCGAAAAAAAAACACTTAACTTTGCACTTAAAAAAAAAGAAAAGAGCCATTAGTCCAAATTTTTTGTTTAGACTCTTTTAGTTTTTTGAAATATCGAAAAACACTTTTTTTTTTTAAACACACACACAAAACACAATTACGAGAGCCCATTGTCCGCAAGCGTGCACTCTTGGCGGTTCTTTTTGAATATGTATTTTATATATATATATTCACAAAATCAAAAAACAAACAAATAAAAAAATCACTTATGTCTAATTATTGAACACATCACAATGTTGAGGTCCGTCCAGAGATAGTTTTTTTTATTTTAAAACTTTAGCCTCTTCTTCGCCGGGCAGGCTTTCCAGTGGTTCCCGTCGTTTACTCCTTTACCCGGAGTGAGTGGAAGTCCCTCGCCATTGGTAAAGATTTCAATGTAATTCACCGGATTATCCTCCTGGCAACTTGTCGATGGTTCGGAATTCGAACCCGGAGCCTCCGCTACCGATGCAGGCCTCTTTTGCAGTGTTTGATATTCTCCCAAATTTTTGAGAGAAAAGTTGCTCGGGTCACCTTGCAGAATACGTTTTGGGTTCGGGCCCGACTTCTGTCTTGTGGCCCGGTGCTGGTCTCGCTTCTTGTTGCTTTTTTCATTGTTGATGTTGAACATCAACTGGAGTTCGGTGGGATTTTACGCCTTTGGTTTGGCCCCGCAATAAACACTTTTAGTGGGGGCCTTTGGTTTTTTAAACTTGAAATCCATCGGGAACGTGCAAAAACAAGGAAAAATTTCTAAAAAAGACGTTTTTTTTCATGAAGCTGAATTTTAACTGACGAAGTCAAGTATCCTTTTATTGTTTATTCCCATTTTATTTATTTATTTTTTTAAACTTTCTTTTTCTCTCCTTCCCTCTATTAGCGTGGTTGGGCCAATCTGTCACCATGGGTTAATGTCTTGCTTTGATGTTAAATTAGCCACAAAAGGCGGAGCTCCAGTTCTTTGCGGAATAGCCTGAAACAAGAGCTAGAAAAAAAAAAAGATAAAGAAAAGAGTTTTTCGCAGCCTAAGCTATATTTTTGGGAATTTCTCTAACACAGGAGATTTGTTGTTGTTTTACATTTCTGGCAAAAGCAGGGGGTGGAATAACCCTCTTAAAGGAATCCACATTAGTTTTTATCTTTCGGTTACTAAGAGAGTGTCGTAACATGAACGTGTTCTCTGCTAATTTCTTACAAATGACGTATGGTCCACGAAATTTGGGGAGCATTTTTGCGGTTATTTCCTTGCTAGCATCAGAAAATCTAACTGCACGGAGCCAGACAGAATCCCCCTCTCTGAAAGTATGGGGTTTCCTGTTTTTGTTATATTTTTGACACATTTTTTCGTGTTTTTTTTTTTTTTTGAGTTCTGTTGGCTACTTCCATGGCTTTTTTTATGCTCTGGATTCTTTCCTTTACGAAGTCAGGGACCGGATTCCCACCTTCCCCCACTACTTTTTTTTTCTTTTGGGTTTCAAATGGCAATTTCACATGTTTACCCATATGCAAGAAAAAAGGTGTATGGTTTGTGGCTTTTGAGACTCTACTGTTAATGGCAAAGGAAAGAAAATCAAGGTTCTTTGACCATTCCGAGTGTTTTTTACAGTACATGGACACCAGTTTTTTAACTTCCTTTACCCCTTTTTCGGCCCGATTCGCTTTTGGCCTGTAAGTAGAAATGAACGTAACTCTTGTCCTTAAAATTGCGAGGAGGTTTCTCCAGATTTTTCCCGTAAATACACTCTGGTTGTTGTTTACAACGCGGTCATACCATCCATTTCTCGAAAAGAAAGTTAACAAACAATTAGCTACAGACTGAGCTGTGACCTTTCGAAGGGGAAACAAAGAAACAAAACGACTGAAAGCATCAATGATTATTAAGCAGAATTGATAACCTCCCCCCTTCGACCTAATTAAGGGCCCCATAAGATCTAAATAAGCAGTAGACCCTGGCTTATTCACTAGACTGCTGGTCATAAAACCTAACTTACTATTTGACGAGTCCTTATAAATAGTGCAGGGAACACAGGATTGACAAAATTTTCTAATATCCTTTCCCATCTTGGTCCAAAAGAATTGTCTTTTTGTCCTATTGATGGTTTCTTTGATGCCTGGATGTCCCGAGAACTCTAAATTATGAGTTATCTCAAGTACTAAACCCCTCAAATCTCTGGGAACGCACACAACCCGCCTTTTCTCACCATTTAGATTGATTTTTTTTTAATACCCCATCCATGGATAATCGGGCAGTGGAAGCAAAATTTCTAATTTTTCTCTTTTCTGCTTTGGTGCCGGCTAACTTCTTGGTTGTAAGAAATAGAATTACCTTTCTCAGGAATGAGTCAGTTTCCTGGGCTTCTCTTATTTTTATTGGTACTATAAGTTTTTCATACTGCCCGGTTTTTTCCTGCTCCTTTTTTTCTTCTTCCATTAATATTTCAAATGGGAGATTTTTAAATAGATTTCGTTTCTCTCTCATCGTGCTCGGGAGAGTCTCAATGCTGGACACGTTTTGATTTGATTTTTTTTCTTTATAACCTCTCTTGAAATCCTTTAGACCTCTACTGTCATAAAACGAAATCAGATTAATTTCCTCCTTAGGAATATCACTCACATCCGTGATTTTTCCTTTTTGGTCCATTATTTTAATATATTCCGTATCACTAGCACAGTTTAGAGGGAATTCTTCATTGGCATGCTCAGTCCCCTCGAAATTTTGATTCTCAGTGTAACCTGTCTCGATTCTCGACAAAAAATCCACCCGGTGGGTCTTGCCTTTTCTATATTTGAGAACCACTGGAAATTTGGAGATCCTAGCCAACCACCTGCTCACCATAGCTGGAACTTTGCTGGCTTTGAAGAGAGGGATCAATGAAGCGTGATCAGTGTATACATACACACAAGGGGAATGTATTAAGTACAGTTCAAATCTTTCTAATGCGAGCACTACTGAGAGGAGTTCCCGCATGGTGGTGCTATACCTACTTTGGGATTCCGTTAAGCGTTTCGATCCGAACGATACAACATAGAAATTTCCTTTTTCGTCCTTCTGCCCGAGAAGGTAGCCAGCGGCTATTTCAGAGGCGTTGACAAAGATATGCATGGGTTTTCCCATTCTTGGTAGCATCAATTCACGATTCTCAACAATTGCATCCTTTAGCTCTTGCAGAGCCTGGTCCTGTTGTGGCCCCTATGACCACCTGACTCCTTTTTTTAATAGTGACGTCATCGGAGCACAGATTTTCGCCATATCTCTAACGTGGTTTCGAAAATACTGAGTGAAACCGAGGGTTTTCTGTAATTGCTTGACATTTTTGGGGGGTTGCAGTTGTCTTACCATTTTAAGCTTCTCAGGTGTACATGACACTTTGCCAGGCGTCACACGGAAACCGAGGAAATCTATCGTATCAGAGAATAGCACCGCCTTTGATGGGCTGAGACTTATATTCGCATCCGCCATTCTTTTCAAAAGTTGCTCCATTGTATTCAATAAATCCTCCGGTGATTCACCAATAATTGTGAGATCATCATAATAGACTATTACTTTGGAATAATACAGGTCGCCCAAGACAATCTGCATCAATTTGCAGAGAGTATAAGGCATTGACTTCAATCCATAGGGGGCGCGTATACATTGGAAGATCCCAAACGGGGTAAGAAATTCGGTATATTTCTTACTACGCTCCTCCAACTTGACCTGGGCATATCTGTACGACATGTCAAAACTACAGAATATCTTCCCTTTCCCCAAGTAGGATAGCGCCTCGTTAATGTTCGGGATCCCCCCTTTCTCATGTTTCGTGACTGAGTTTAAATATCTACAATCAAGGACTAGCTTCCACTTACCAGAGCTCTTTCTATGTAAAATGGGATTACTAAGATATTTCGTAGAGCTCCTTTTGATTAAGTTTTTATTTAACATTTCCTGCAGCAACTGTCCCAGAATTCTTTTCTTATCTTCCGACATTGGCCTTAGTCGAGTTGAGAAAGGCCGAGGATCGCTCAGCTCAATTTTGTGTTCTAAAACGTTGGTTTCCCCAGGGTCCTCAGAAAAAACCTTTTCGTATTTATAGAGAAGTTCCTTCAGTTTTTCATATAGGTCTTCGGGAAGCTTGACGCCCTTCAACATATTTTCAATGACATTATCTTCATCCGAGCAATTAATTTCTTCAGTTTTTCGCGTTTCAGGGTAATTAAATTCCCTAAAAGAAATTCCCCTATTCGGAATTTCCCATCCGAAAGGACTGAATTTTATTATCATCTTTGTTGAAAGAAGAAAGTCTCGGCCCATGATAATACACCTCGAGAAATTACTAATTACATGGAATTTCTGCTCTAACTGGAGTCCAAAAAAGTCCAGAGGAACAACCATAAAACCAATTGTCTTTGCCCCTCCTCTGGCAAACCTCACATTTACAGAATGATCCTGCAACGTTATTCCTAACTTTGACCATTTTTCCGCAATCTCTTCATTTATAGCCGACAGCGAGCTCCCGGTATCAATATACAATTGATACTTATCATTTAAAATCGAACAATTTATTAATAGCGGCCTCGGGGGTATGGACCCTTTGTCCCCCCCTCGGCAGCGCCATTCACGTTTTTTGAAGTGGTCTTCTTTACTCGACTAGCTTTGGGTTTCTTATTTAAAGCATCATTTACGCTGTGGTCTGGAAAATCTTTTCTTTCTTCTTCTTGTTTTCCTCTCCAAATTATTTTTCTGTTCGCAGGTCGAAATTCACGCCGCGGACACTCTTGGGTGGGCTGTCTGTCCTTTTCCCCTCCCTGTCCGCTCTTCTTACCCCTACCCCTTCTCCGCCGTGTTTTATTACCAATGACCGCGGTAGGGCGGGGATGGTGGACAACATGTGGTTTTCAGCTAAAAGTTCCTCACTTTGGTCTGTAGGATAAACAAAGTGTGTTCTTTCTTTTTCATCGCTAAACATCCACGATCTGCTTGACATATCCAAACTTATTTTTGCTTTTCTTAGGATATCTTGGCCAACGATAATGGGAGTTACGAGGTGGTCCAGAACGTAAAAGAAGTGAGAGAATTTTCTTCTCTTGATACAAAAGTCTACAAATATCTTTCCCACAGTCTTTACTTCCCCCGTTGCTAGGCTTAGGGGCAACGAACAAGATTCGAACCTGGCCCCTCTCCGCCTCCACTGATCGGCTATTCTCTTGTGGACGATGCTAATTTCAGACCCAGAATCGAGGTAAAAATAATAGCGTTCACGATGTATAAAGCCATAAATAAAAGGGTTCTTGTTCCCCCTTCTTTTCCTTTTTTTTCTCCTCTCTGTTCCGCACTACGGCCGAGACGGGCTTCGAACCTGAATCCTTTTTCTTTAAAACACAATTCGCTGCTCGGTGATTCAGTTCTTTGCAATTGTAACATCTTATTGCCCTTTTTGACTGACTTTGCCCCCCACCAGGCTTCATATCCTTTTGGTCTCCTCTTCGGGACCGTGCTGGATCGAGAGCGCTTAACGGCGGTATCGAATCTCTCGAAACTGCTGTTGCGTCTTGCCTCTTAAAATCCGGAGCCGAATATCCCTGACCTCTTGTCCGACCACTGGATAGTTCCATGTAAGACAATTCACCCAATAAAATGGACTGAATACGCAGGGACTCCTTTTCCAATTCCTTAACATCTTCAAATTCTTTTCCATACAGGAATTGCCTAAAACGAGGGTGCGTCTTCGAAATTATCTTTCTAACCTGATCCTTTTGAGACGGTACGGATTCTAACCTCTGAAAAAGTTCGCTCATCTTTCTAATAAAAACAGACAGACTTTCGTCTGTATATTGCAGTCTATTGGCAATCATATTCTCAACTTCCTCGGCATAGTTAAAACTGAAAAACTCTTTCAAAAATGAGTCTCTGAAGGTCCCAAAGGACTCAAATGGTCTCTTAAACTCCCACCACCTGCGAGCTGGGCCAAGAAGTAGCCTAGGTATGAGAATGTCGAGTTGATCACTCTCGCCAATACCCTTCTGACTAGCGTAAGACTTAAGCGGCTCTAAAAATTGAAACGGACAATTATCTCCTTCACCACTAAAAACCGGAGGTTCTAACCTAACTTCCTCAAGACCAGATTTCTGAGAGCAACACCCTGTATGAGACGACCTATTTTCAGTTCGATTTTTTAGTTTTCTAATAGCGTCTACTGCTACATCAGAATTAAGTTCGACGTTCCTTTCTATATCCAAGAGGTTACGTACTGTTTCCTCTTCAATTGCTATGGTGTTCTGTCTGACCATTGAAGCAGCATGCTTCAATCTCGTAATTTCAGCCAAAATAGTCTCCCGATTCAAATCCTGTTCCTCAGAAAATCCTAGGACCTCTCTAAGACTATCTACTTCAATATGAGAGTCCATCTTCGAAAAAGTGTACCTTCCTGATCTCAAAAACATAAACGTAAGAATCCAAAGGAGAACTAAACAAAAACTCTAAACGAGAGAGAAACCAAAAACAACAAAACAAATCCAATCCCGGACGAGCCCCCACTTTATGCGACCTCCAACTGTACGTCCCCAATTACTAATTCACCATTCCTCATATAAAAGAATTACCCCGGGAACCGATCTTGTGTCCACAGATAAAAAATGGCTCATTAACATCTGTGTGCACCCTGGAGGATTAGCATAATTGAATAAAACAGTAAAATCAAATAAAAACGAGCCCCCAAAAATTTCTCTCTCTCCAAGCAATGTACCGAATTCCGTTTTAGATGCACCAGATTCAAACAAAAACTTTAATTACACCAAAACAGCAATTTAATAGGTAGATTAAAAAAACCTTAATGAGGAAGTTAATAATATGAAAGGATTACGCCCAAGGATTAACTTATAATAAAAACTTTATTCATTCTAATAAATAAGAAAAAAAAATCTCGCATCGTTCATTTCGAAGAAAGAATCCAGCCCTTTATAGAAAAGAACCATTGAACGCGCATATCTCCCCAAAATTGGCCGAAGGATGCTAAACAAACTATCTCAACGAAAAAATTGGGTAAGTCTAACTTTGCCTCCTACGTGAGGTGTCAAACGGAACTTGAACCCTTAGCCTCTCCTCCCACTAAAGGAGTGGCGTGGCCCCAAAGCCAGCTAAAAAAAAACGGTTCAGCGACTTAATTCGCTTCCCCCTTCACACAACCCTCTTGCTGTGTGGTACAGTTTAAGACCAACAATTTCCGTAGCCCCCCAGACTCTCTTCCTCTTAAAAGAGTTGTGGTCTGAAATTATGTCAAAAACTAAACTTTTAGCATCGCGGCAATACAGCCCTCTTGCTGTACCATGTAAATCTCTAGCCACCTCTTTGGCAGAGAATTTGAAAATTCCAAAAAAAAAATTCCGTCCCCTCTTTGAACAAAAACCCTAACCATCTACCTCTTTAGACGGTCGAGCTGGAAATCCTCCCCCACCTATGATTCTCCTGCTCTTATATAAACGACACAACCAACGGTCATCAAACAGACGCTTGGTTTAAAAATTTTAAAATTAACAAACAAAAAATATCAACGGGCAAAATAGCGTTGGTTTCTGGCTCTCCCCTAAGTGAGCTGTTTAAAAAAAAAAAAAAAAGAAATCCTGTTGGAAAGAAGAAACTGCATGTTAGTTAACAAGATATAGAAATAAAATCACACAAAAACAAAAATAAAAATATTGATTAAATGAAATGTAATAATAATTTTACCCGGCCGGGATTTCTCTCTAAAACTATATTAACTGATAAAGCAATACACAAAAATAATTAAACAAAGGTAATATATACAATTATAGATAGCAGCTCCCAAAGAGGGGGCTGCACAGTTGAGAAAAAGGCCTCGTTGTGTTAAGCCGGGTGAGTGTCAGTGTGTGATAATGCCGTATTCGATACCCGAGCGTGTTGCCATTGTTGAAGGGTTCATTCTCATTGGATCTTTTGTGAAAACAAAGAATTTGTTTCGGGAGAAATTTCCAGGACGTTCTGTGCCAGCAAAAAGCACCATTCAGGAATTGATTGAAAAATGGCTGCGTACAGGATCGGTTCAAAATGCTCCCAGGAACAGACGACCATCTGTCTGCACACCTGAATTAAAGATGCAGGTGGAGGAGATAATGACAAGAAGTCCTCGAAAGTCAACCAGGAGATTGAGTCAACAGGTTCATGCGAGTGAGAGAAGTTGCAGACGTGTTTTAAGGGGACTGAAGTTAAAACCGTACCTATTAAGTGTTGTGCAAGAACTGAAGGAGCCTGACCTGCAGAAGAGGGTGCATTTCTGTTCATGGCTGTTGAGCAATGTTGCCAGTGGTTTCTTGGATCCACTAATGCTCATCATGAGTGACGAGGCGTGGTTCCACCTGTCTGGGTACGTAAATTCCCAAAACAACCGGTATTGGTCGACAGAAAATCCACACACAATCCACTAGGTACCCTTGCATGATGAGAAGATTGGTGTTTGGTGTGCCATTTCCGCCACACGCGTTATTGGGCCCATATTCTTTGAGACGACAGTGAACAGTGACGTGTATGTGGGAATTCTGGAGGAGTTTTATACACACTTGACCGAAGAGGAGCATCAGTTATGTTACTTTCAGCAGGACGGTGCAACATGCCACACATCAGCTGCATCATTGTCCCTTGTGCATGAGATGTTTACACCAGAGAAGACAATCAGCAAAGGCTTGTGGCCTCCTCGGTCACCAGACTTGTACACGTGTGACTTTTACTTATGGGGACTGTTAAAGGGAAGAGTATACGAAACAAATCCACACACAATTGAAGAACTCAAGACCAGGATCCAGGATGTCACCAATAGCATTACAACACAAGAACTGACAAGGGTATATATGAATCTCCTCAATCGTGCTCACATATGTGTTGAAGTGGGTGGAGGACACTTTCAGCGCCTGCTGTGAAGGCTGCTGTGAAGGTGAGTAGTCATATTCAATACATTACATTTCATTTATGTGTTGTAGTTAATCACATTCAATATATTACATTTCATTTTATGTGTTCACTTTACGGGCCGGTTTTACGTGCCGCACCCTGTATTATAGATTAAATATGTAAGCACAGAATTCTACTACGGGTTATACCATCCTACTTTTCATTACCAGCTATCACCAGTCAATTGACAGATCTTAACGGCTTTATATTATATTATTTTTTTGGTACGTTTGTATTTTTATTGGCTTCACTTCAAACATTAAACTACTTTCGACAGTAGTTCCATTACCATATTAGCCTGTGTTCCACCAACATTCAGAATGATACCTTCCTTGCTTTGGTAGCTGCGAAAGTCTCAACTATATTATCAAAATCCAAAGTGGATGCTAGTTCATTTTCGATAGAAACAATGTCCAGATTCGTGAATCTTTCTTGACTCATTGCGGAACGCAAGCATGATTTTATCAATTTCATTTTGCTGAAAAACCTTTCACACGATGCGACAGATACGTGCAGTGTTATCAAAATCTGAAGAGCGGTTGACAAACTTTAGTGAATTTCAAGCCCCATTGAGGATACATATTTCAGGATGCCTTGTGGGGAAAAGTCAAGCTGTTCTTTAGCTTTCTGAGCACACCCTAGTGAATGGATTATATCCTTACAATCCTGAAATAATTCTAAGCCATCCAGGTTATTCGGGTACAACAAAGCCAAATCAGAGCAACATGCTTTTATTTTAGCCTTTCCTTGCTCTCATCATCTAGCTGCTGCACGAAGTTGGCCCTAGAACACAGGAATCCAAATCTGTCGTTCAGGTCATGCATGTGAGTAAAATGATCATACATTTGTTGTCTCATCTCATCTAGAATTTCATTGATAGAGCGCTTCACTTTGGCCTGTGCAGTCAGGGGTTCATTCTTTGCTTCACCAGGCATGCATTTCTTTCTCCTGTGTGTATCCACAGTTATGTTCCATGCCCTGCAACTTCCTTCAGCTGCAGATATGATTCCCTCACTTAGCTCAAGCTTCCAGGTATCAATGGTGTCAATCAGGCTCTGTAACTGAATAAGAGTTTGATTGAAACTCATATCCTGAGATTGAAGGAATTTTTGGATCCGATCTATATATGAGATATCTGCAGACCAGAAATATAGTAATGGGGCGTTTACACTTAGTCGATTTAGTCGCACGACTAAATCGACTCGCTGCATTTGTCACTAAATCGAAGCAACTAGGCCGAATCAGATTGATGGATGTGTTCAATTATTTCAACCACAGAAAAGAGAACGTCTTTTAATTCAGTTGCCAGTCGATTAGTCGCCTTCGATCAACAAGCGATTAAGTTGAAGTCCCGTTTACACGGTCGATTAAGTTGAAAGTGACGTCAATTCAACTGAATCGAACGCAAATCGACTAAGTGTAAACGCCCCATAAAGTGATGAAGTTAAATGACTGTATGCTTGCAAGAAGAAGACCAGCATCTCCTCTAGTATCAAGTGTTTCAGTCCAAGTGTCACGCAGATCTTCCAAAAGATCAATTACTTCATCCAATTAACTAAAAAGTGTCTTCAAAGCTTCTGCTTTTGAACTCCAGCTAGTGTCAATTTTACGTTTCAGACCAATCTTTACGTAATTTTGCAGCACATTCCATCGGTGAGTAGATCTAGAGAAGAATACCAAAAACATTCCATTGCTCCAAACAAAGTGTTCGCCAGAACGTTAACGTGCGCAGCATGTAAGCCACAAGGTTCAATGAATTATTGTTACAAGGAACGAAAATGGCCAAAGGTCTTATATTCCGTATCAAAGTTTGAACTCCAGAATATTGCCCGGTCATTGTAGGCTGATTTTATCACAAGATTGGCCTCTGCAATCTTAATATCAAGCCTATCACGTTGTCGTTACTTCAGTATTTCAGCAGAAATATTCTCAGCAGTCTTTCCTTTGACAGAGATAAAATCAATAAATGCTTCCCGAACTTGAACAGAATTACGTTGTATGTCAACAAATAGAATGATTTGTGAGAACTGTTCTACATGAGAACAATCAGGAGTTGAATTAAATATAATGCTGAAGTATTTTGAATATTTGAACACTTGTTTTCTTATTGAACATTTCCTTCGTTCTAAATTTGTGGGCTGAAATGCAAATTCATACGCCAAAAAACAAGAGCAGAAATGGGGAAACCAGCTGAGCAAAAGGGTTTCGCTCGCTGAAAATCCGACTTGTAAAGGACAAAAGAAAAAGACAGAAGAAAAAGAAGTGATTCGGCGACTATAGCGTCTGCACCTAACAGCTTTCAGTTAGCAACAGAATGCTAGTACCCTAATAAAGCATTACGTTAATCCCTTCTTTCTACCCTTCCTTTGAACTGATATGTCAATAAATAAATAAACAGTGGTGGTTTAGGAAGCAGGCTAGCGGATGGAACCCCATTACTTGCACCATAAGTCCTTAGAATGTAAACAACACAATAGGCCCCTATACTTTGACTTTATTTTATTATATTTTAATCTACACAGGTTTTTCCTTTAAATTTCTCTGAAGTTATTGAACAAAGTGAAACTTTTATTTTATTCATATTTTAATCCACATATTTTTTCCTTTAAATTTTTTTGGGGCCCCAAGAGAATTAAACTTTTATTTTATTTATTTTTCACCTACATTCAACTTTTTCTTCGATTTTCTTGGGGGTCCCAAGAAAGTGAAACGTTTACTTTATTTTTCACCTATATTCAGAGCTTTTTCCTTTAAATTCCTTATTTATTTATTTATTTATTTAGAAAACAACACAACAGGCTTAATGCCTAATTATAGTGTCGTATAATACATACATAGACATATATACATTTACCCGTACAATTAATCAATTCACTTCGAGTGTCAGATACTCGGTAATAATCCTCTTTCTAAATACGTATTCTGACATACTGAATATATCTAATACGTCAGTTTTATGACTTAATTCATTGTAGGAGTCACACATTCTCCACAGCGGAGATTTACTGAGAATATTTGTTAGCGCCCTTTCACAGAAAAATATACCAGTATTCCCTGGTCTTGTTCTGCCTGTTGGAACGCTCAGATATATTTTCGTGAGTAGCTCTGGACAGTCAATTTTATTTAATACTTTATATAAAAATAGTAAATCAAACATCTTTCGTCGATTCGTCAACGTTAGGAAATTCTAACTCCTTACTAAGTCCACGTAGGGAATCTGTGTGGGATAGAAAGCTGTTTTCTTGTACGTAAGCATTTTTAGAAATTTAAATTGGATGTTTTCTATTGCTTGTAAGTATTTATTTACATTCGGTGTCCAAGTAACGCTCGCATATTCTAATCGGGACTTTACGTACAAATTATAAAGTTTAATGAATGTTGACTCGTTTCTAAACTTTTTACCGATTCTATAGATAAAACCCAGGTTTCTGAATGCAGCGTTAGAGATTGCATCGATGTGATGAGAGAATGTCAATTTTGAATCAAAAATTACTCCTAAATCTTTAACTGAATTTGGTTTACACAGAGATATGCCATTAATTATATACGGATAATTGATGGGAATTTCTTTCCTTGAGAACGATAAAAACTTGCATTTAGAGATATTCAATGAAAGTTTGTTTTTGTCACACCATTGCCCAACACCCTGTAAATCCTGCTCGAGTTGTGTGCAGTCATCTATTGTGGTTATTTTAGTTAATAATTTGAGATCATCGGCAAACAACAGAAAGTGAGAGTTTTTAACATAGGTTGAAATATCATTAATTACAAAAAGAAATAATAGCGGACCTAAATGGGATCCTTGAGGAACGCCTGATAATGTGGTAAATTTCGTGGTAACATATCCCTTGTAAGAGACAGCTTGCTCTCGATTGCACAAGTAGGAAGCGAAGTACTCTATTACTCGTTTAGAAAAATTGATAGATACCAACTTCTGTAGTAGCACGTCATGGTCAACTCTGTCGAAAGCCTTACTGAAATTCGTATAAATGACGTCCACTTGACCGCCTTTGTCTAATTCTCTTGCTATGTAATCCGTTACTATTTCTAGATTGGTTGTTGTGTATTCATTCCTCAAAAATCCGTGTTGATGTTCATATATGACAGGCTTTACATGGTTAAAATTCTGTTGTATAATATGGTTTCAAGAACTTTGCCAAAGGGAGATAGGATGGCTACGGGTCTGAAGTTCTCTATCCTCCTGGGAGCTTCCAAGATAATGAAACTGTTATTTTATTTACTTTTAATCTATATTCAGTTTTTTTCTTTAAATTTCTTTCGGGTCTCAAGAGAGTGAGGCCCGAAGCTTATACGGAAATCCGGCACTGATTAGCTTTATTAGACAGCTATTTCTGTTGTTTCATCCGTCATTTGGTGTAATATTGATTGACAATTAATTGCGTTTCCTTTTAGGGAAGGTATGGATTATAAACCTTGACAGCCCTTGTATGGCTCATGCTAACAAAGTTCCTTAGCAATTATTTTTTACCTACAGTCGGGGGCCCGGGGCGAGAGCACCACTCGCCCCGCCCTTACGCCGCCGCTGGTAATTAGGGTGAAATTAGAACTTTTAATTAAGTACGGTTTTAATCTAAAGTGTACACCAGGTCTAAAGGGCTTAGGGTGAAACAACTAGTGCTACTGAATATTTCAGTTACATTTCATTTCAGTTACAATTTGCATTTACATGTATTGCTGAAACGAAAACTGACATTAACATTATAAGCAGGGCCCGGATCTTGTTGACAAGTCAACTTTTTTCTGTTACGCATAGGACAAGGCAACTTCAAATAAAAACGGTATCCTTCAACTCAAGGTTCTAAAAGTATATTGGTTTAGGGTCAACTTTTGGTCACTTTTTGCCGTTTTGAAGTTTCAGGTCATTTTTTAATATTTTAAGGTAACTTTCAGGTCACTTATGGTCATTTTAGTCTTTTCCTTCTATATAAGGAAATCTTAAAATGAACACTGTTTACGGATTTGAAAAATACGAAGTTACCTCTTTTCCTGCTTCCTGACTATTGGAGTGGAAGAACAGCATTACTAAAAAGTTAATGGACACTAAGCTTTAGTTGGTTCAGTAGGGGTAGGAGTTCGTATTGTTGCATAAAGAAATACACCTATATAATTTCATGTATCCGCAAATTCTCAGTTTTAGCTGTTTTAACCACTAGGAATGTAAATAGCATTAAATTCCTTTACTGCCAAATACTGCCCACATCGAGTGAGCACGATAGTTTACCATAGGAGGGTTGAATAGGTTCGTATCTGTTCCAAATCACTGCAAATCCCAATTTCAAATAACAAGTAACAAACTTTATTTTGTGTAATTCAGTAACAAATAACATGTACGAAATTTAATAACGAAAGATAATAACCTATTTAATAACCAACAGTGGCCCAACAGATGGTTTTGGATTATTGACCACAAAGAATGTGATCACGTGAGTAACTAAAAATGAATTAGAACACGTACAAAGATTTTAAACGGGATTTTTATCTATTATTCTCATGTATACAGTCTACACTTGCGAACATCTACTTTTTAAGTATGCTTCCTAGTTTCAACTAGGGAGTGAATTGACGCTTTCAGTACGTACATTGCCGTACAATGGACTGATCAATAGACTGCAACTAACTGACACAAAACTTTTGAGAATCAGAAATGGTAATTAAAATCTAATAGATATTGAAAAAATGACAATGTTTAACGAAATAAACGTTTTTAGAAACGCAGGTTTTAAGGTCAATTTTTGTGAATTTTAGGGTCATTTTTCAGGAATTTTAGTGTCATTTTATAGGTCACTTTTCAGAAAATTTTAGGTCAACAAAATCCGGGCCCTGATTATAAGTAACCAAAATACTATAAAAAACGTCGTCTTTTGAAAATATTCTTGCACCATAAAACAAATTACGAGTAATTTTAAAATATTTTGCAGTTTATTACGTTATTTACAGTATATTTAGAACAATATTTAGAATTTAATTAAGTGGGCAACATTGCTTAAAATAATGTAACTGCGACTTCTTGTAATTAAAACCACCAAAAACTATTGTTTACTGTTATAGAAGCAAAGGAAAGCAATAATCATTATAAAAAGATAGATAGATAGGCAAGGATCCAATGGGGACTGTAGACTCCCTTGACGCTCAGGTATACACTCGATAAAATGGCTCCAATCCTGCTTTACATTGGATAAAGCGGCAAACTATGGTTTAGCGCCTACCTTGATCCTATCCTGGATCCGCGGCTATATATATATATATATATATATATATATATATATATATATATATATATATATATATATATATGCAGAAAAGAGAAAGAGAGAGAAGGCTATATACATCAGCAGTGCATTTTGTTTCGGAAGATGCTTGAGGAACGAATAAGAAACATTTGTGTTGCACGTGCAATTAGAAAAAATGATCACATTTATTTCAGGAGGGGCTTGAGCTCTATAACCACCCCCTAAATACGCCACTGTACATCAGTCAACCGTTCCCATATTATCTAACATAGCAACGAAATAAATTTTGAGTGAAGGCAATTCTAATAGCTATCAATATCAATATTCGAGACGAGACCGAGACTGACGTGTCTCGTCTCGCTTTATAGAAGTCTGTCTCGGTCTCGTCTCGGTATATTAAAGTCCGTCTCGGTACCATCCCTGATTATATGATATTGCAGGAAATTTTAAGAATATATATATATATATATATATATATATATATATATATATATATATATATATATATATATATATATATATATATATATATATATATATATATATAATGGATCATATTCAGATTTTCAAAAAATATTTCCGCTCTTCGTCTTCAAGATATAAGAAATTTTACACACGCATTATGTACGTAATATTTTTCAAATGATTTTCAGATCCCTACGCGAATCCAGGCCCGGGCCAGAGGGGCACAAAAGTTTTGAAAAATTCCATTTCTGGTGTATAATACGGACAAGCGACTGGTTGCTGCACTCTGAAGAAATGAGGTATGAACCATTGTCCTACGATAAATAATAAGGAAGCAGTAGCTGTTTGACTAAAAGTCTAAAATTCACCTCAAAAATGGAAATCCTAAAAGTGTTAAATCTCTTTAGACCTAAATATAAAAAATTGAAATGCTTTAAATACAAATATCCCCTCTGGTGAGTAGCGTGTGTGACTTTCGTGTACGTGGTCCTGGGCTCATTTCCCAGTGCATTGAGAGAGCACAAAAAAATTGACTAGCCTACAATCAGTGGTCGAAGTGAGACGGTATGCGGTGGTATGGCATACCGCCTCTGGTTTTTCAGTAATGAGGACATACCGTCTCTGTTTTTTCTGTGATCAAAACATTATTTAAGTATCCGGTACGTTCTGTCAAAATCGTAATAAAATATACCGCCTCTGCTTCTTTTTCACTTCGAACACTGCCTACAATCGTTGACTCATTAATCATCCGTCTTCATTAGCCTAAAGGGCATAAACGCGGAACTTTAAATAAAATATATTTTTTTTAAAAAATGGAATAAGAAACGTAGGAATTTACAGATTAAATCACATAAAATAGGTCTAAATATTATCTCAAGTGTTCTTGATATAATAAGTTCGTTACAGTGCTTTTATACATTTCATTTCATTTACTTTATTCTTGTAGTAGGCGGAAATCAATTCCCAGACAACCTTTAAACGTTTTATCAGATTTAACAAAAACAGTGTTTCCCTTTACATTCTTACTCATCATGGCCCATCAAAATTAGTAGGCGATAATAATGATCTTCCTCAAATAACTTAAGGATAACTTAGTTAGGATTAAGTTTAGATTTTAGATTTCTTGTACTTGATTTCATTTCAATTCACTGAAACTTGAGGAGAATGTTAATAAATTTGAAATAATAAATTTACGACGGTTAAAAAAGAATATAACGTCATTCATAGAATGAACTGGCTACATGCGTGACTGAATCATTACGTCATCAACTGATCAGACGAGTACTTGGTTGTCTGTGTTCAGGCATGTTTCAATGGCGAAAAGGTAGTTTGGTATTGTGAAGTAGTTCAGCTTAGCGAGTGAAATTTGTACAAAATAATATTTGTGATCATTAACAGTCAACAGTGAAGCACACATAGTAAGTAGAAAATGGAACAGACCTGAGAATTTTCTGTAAAGTAATAATGTAGCTAAATATTAATGATGACAAAACGGCCGTTTGCCCTGCCCTTATTTCCTCCTTTTCGTCGAAGACTCAAATTCCGCCATTTAGTGTTATTTTTATATTCGGTGTACTCATTCATGTTAGATTTACAGTTTTATTGATTATTTTGCTTTTCTGGTTATTATTTGTAAGTTTTGAGATGAGAAAAGAAAGATACGTATTTAATTGCAGATTTCGAGCTGAAACAAAATTCGGTTGCACTGTTTTCTGTAGTAGCCCGTCCCATGAAATCATACATTATCATTTTGTAATTACGGATGAAGAATTAAGCTAGTATTCTGTAATGAGATATGTAAATCAAGCCTCTCAGCTATTTTGAGTGTATAAATACACACACCTTGGATTCCGTGTATCGGGGTATCGGAAATGAAGCGTTGCATAAGTATGTATAGTGAAATTTTCAAGAAACCGTTTCTTGCCGAATAGTTAATGCTCAAATGAATAAAAAATAGTTACAGAGTGAATTTATTCATTTGGGTTATTTGTTATAGAAAACATCCAGGTTATAGTTAAGGAGCCGTACTTCCCATTTAGGGAAGGACGAGAAACGCCATACTTTCAGGAATTATTCATTGACTATCTAGGATGTTAAAAAGTAGGTAATAGACTGAGTTCTTGCCCTTGTACTTAGGGTGTTTAGGTAGTGCAACAGTAAGATGTATCCTCGTGCACGGGAGATGAGAAGTAGCTGTTCTTAACTATTACCCCATTTCTTTCTGGACACCTTTCAGTATCACGTAAACCCATTTCGTGCTATTCTGTTTTACAGAAAAGAGATTGAATCATACAATATGTACGTTTTTCATCAAGAAATACACTCTTAATACCTTACCTATTATTTTTTGTGGGTGGAGTTGCGTTCCTGGGTGCCGTAAGTGAAGATTCATATTTTACGAGGACTTAGTCATCAGGAGTATAAATACAGCGTATGAACGCAACGCCATAAAAACAATAGTGCAAAACACAAATAACTTGTGATAGGGGGCGCTGAAAACAATTGCATCTAACCGAGTTACTGCCTTTGGGAGCAAGTGAGCTCGCGCGGGAGTACTCGGTTGAAAACAGGTGCGTCAACGATGGTGGGTATGCGCGTGAATTAAGGCAGTGAAAAAGACTGCATTGCTTTGTCTTACATGTTTCACACCTTTGGAAGACTTAACGTTAAGGAGTCATGACAACATACGGTACTGAGTTTAGACAGAAATCGAGTTCATGTCGTCCTTACGGACTACAATATGTTTACAAGTATACAGTTTGGATTACATTGTATTTAACATTATTGGGGGCATTAGTGCTGGGCGTTTATTCCGAAGTTGGGCGTCCGCTTTCGCCACGGTTTTTCGCTGTTATCTCCTTTGTACACTTTCTGCAATTCGTTATTAGGTTCATTAATCCGTGCTCTTCACAAACTTTTAAAAGATTTTGCTTGTTATCAACGTATTGCTTCACAAATGTTAAAACTGTTACTTCATTGCCCTTGTTCATTCGCCATGTTGATAACATAAATGGTCGTTTCTTTCCCACAATGCAACTGTTCGGTTATCTTGCGCCAAGTAGTTCCCTCCACGCCGTATAGTCCCATGTTTATAGCCGCTTATATATGACAAACGAAAATTTTTTTCGAGACTATCATATATTATCAAGCACACAAACGATCAAATTATCCATATCTTTCCTGTAAATTTTTTTAAAAAATAGCTGCAAACGGACAGCAAACTTTGGAACTTAACCCTTAGTGATGTATCGCCGGACCAATTTGAAAATCGAAAAATGTAAGAAAATGTACTGCATTTGGTTATATTTATTTGGATTATATTAAGTGATGTTAATTACGTTACATCAGGCGTGCAGTTTTACTATACCGATACATAGTATAAGTAGTAGTGGTACTAGGAACGGGTTAGAAGCCCCGCAGGGGTTAGTTGGATTCTGTTCTCGACATGAAATGGGCAAATTAAAGATTTCCCCAAATTTGTCTTGCGCCTTTTACAATCTATGGATCCATGTAGTAAAACAAGTGTACCTCTCCGCGAAATAATCCATCCGCCTCCACATAGAGTGACGCTTATAACATCAAAAAATACAGCCATTTTCTTAACTTTTACTATTCCCCTTACCTGTCTTTCACTCATTCTTCCTCACAAACCTAAATAAATTATCCCGGTAAATTTCCTAAAATTGATCCGGCGATACAGCAGTTAATCCTTATTGGGAATGGTAGGTGTAAGGTCCCCATACATTTTGCATAGTTATATATTCGTCTTTTGAAGTAACATTAACATTTTTTCAATAAATTTTAGAAATTTAGTTTCCGCAAAATTAGATAACACCAAACATATGCAATATGTAAGGCAAGAGTATTGTATAGCCAGTTTGTTCAAAATGATTTATTCATTTTCTGAACTGTTTAAAACTGAAAAGTATTGCATATGAATGTTCTAAAATAACTAAGGTAACGCCAACTATAAAGCACTATACTCTTTACTGTAAATGTTTCCGGACGAATTTATTCTTTTAAATAAGTTGCTTGCTAGGATCTTGTTAAAAAGACTTCTGCTTTCTGTATTTTTATTCGCTGTTGCAATAAGTTGGAACTATACATGTCTTTTTATAAAGATTAGACTGCTAGAGCTAGTCAGGGGAACATACATGATACCTTTGTACTCTGCATTTTGTGCACCAACTGGTTTCTGTGTCAGAATGCACTTCTGATTGTGTGAAGTGTATGTATTTCGCTGTAAAATTTATAGATCAAATTGTTTTTGAATATTTAGGTAAAGCATGTTAATATATAAATTGATCAAGGAACTCTCCTGAAACAAATAGTACAATATTAATAATAATAATAATAATAATAATAAAAAAACCACCTACCGGATTGTTGAATGTGAAAACTTTTGTAGGTCATGATGCAAAGATACGTAAGCAATTGTTAAGCTTTACAGTGTTGTTAGAGCCTGTCTATTCCGCCTGTGCCGTCGGAAAATATTCGAACTATAGTTTGGTCCCACCCCCACCTACCTCTGGTGGATGAAACCCACCCTTTGCTTAGGAAAAAGAAGTGAATGATCTCATCTGTGCTGCCAATTTGTCATTCAGTCGTTTTGTCTTGACGAGTGACGATCGTAGGCTACCTAGAATAGGTAACAAGACAACACAGTGAAGTCGGTGAAATAATTCATTGTGGCAACGCATCCACATCCAACAATTGAAAGATTTCGGCCGCAGCAGTTCTTTCCTCTTTCGAGGGATAGCAGCGCCAGCAAGGGCACAGTTGAAGTAGAAAAGCTCTAATAGCCCATATACTCTGAGAAATTAGTCAGTGTTGCGATTACTATTGCGGAAAATCAGAGTACACTATCTTCATCTATGAACCATAGTGAAATAGTATCGTTTTCGTATTTCAGAAAAAGAGTTACTGAAAGTGAAAATGGAAAGATGATATATAGGTGAGGACTGCATCCAACTCACCGAGTAAGCGAACAATAGAGAAGGTAGTAACACTGAATGACGTGTTCGTAACTGCTTCACTTTCAGCGGCGATTACATTCTAGAAATATAACGCATCACTCTGTCACTATGCAAATTAAATTCCATTCATAAATACGGGTATTATTTAGTTTCTGCCCCAAATTACTTGATAGTGACTGTAGCTCACTTGGTAGTGATTACAGTTTGTTATTTGTAACTGTGATGTAGTCATGAGTATACAGTGTGATTGTATGGCATAAAAACTAGAAGGATTCGCATAAGGAAATACGAATCAGCTCGTGCTAGGTGGCCACTAAAAAACGCGAATGTTAACTGAGTCAGGACTGGAGCGTTGCAGGGTAAGTCCGAGCATTAGCAGGGAGAAGGCGCGTCAGCGACAGTGAGTATACGTTTAAACGTTTATAAGTGCCGCCTCCGGAGTCGACCATAGATTTGAGAGAGATACTAAATGCCATCTTCAAATATATTGTACAATTTTGTCTTTTAAGGTAGAATTAAAAATTGTGCACGGTAATTCTTGAACTTTTGTATTCATCGTTTATTACCAAATTATTCTTATGTACGGTAATGTAAAGTTCCCCTTTGGGTATTGGGTGGTTTGTTGGTGAGTTTGTAGTACCAAAAGATCAAGCGTCCTAGGGTGACAGGATCCAAGACTCTTGAGGTCAAAAGGTGTGTTGGTATCTTTCAAGAGATTAGGCGTAGCAAAAGTAAGTGCGTTCTAGAGTGGTAAAGTTAAAAGGTCTCTCAGAGACCAGGTGTTGTGGAGAGTGTAGGTGATGGTCTGTCGGAGATTGATGCCTTCTGCGGTGTGTTGGCTCCTTTTATCCATAAATGTTGCTGACTTCATTAGTCTTCGTTACTTGAGAATTGTTGACGATGTCGTCTTCGTGGTTGTCATCTGAAGTTGTTTACAGCCAGCACGTGGTGTTGGGGCCACATGTAGAAACTTGCAATATAAACTCATTGTTGCTTAACAAAATAATTACACTCATCGTATATTCAGACAATTGAATGTAGAACACATGTTACTAATATTCACTCCTTGCACAACAAATTACAAACTAGTTGTATGGGACGTATGACCAAGTCTGCGCAATTCAGAACCATTACAGAACACAAACCGAAACAACATAGACAAGTAAGTATCGTAAAACGAATCATTAGTGGGCGTGGTTAAACAAACCTACAACGAACTCGCATAACACGCACTTATAACACAATGTCCGGCGACTCAAATCTGTGCGGGCTATGATGAACCAATATTTAATTACGTAACTGAACTATGCTGAATAGTTGAGGCGTGATATTAAGTTCAAAGACCACCATAGACCTAATAATAACTTCTTGAAATATAACTAAGAAATCTTCTTGTTCACCACAACCATAGGTTGGTGGGCAAAATGGAAATTTTAAAACTTTTTCTCTCGCTTGGGAGAGCTATTAACTAAGAAATAAAGTACCTAATTTAATGTAGAAGACTCGATAGTTTGTGAACTGTACACATGCTGATTTTTACTTTGCTTGGGAATCTAAAGCCATGCTGAAATAACATTCTGCTACACAGACAACATATGCAGAAGTAGAGCTCCCTTCAAAATGTATGTAAATAATAAAGTGTGTATTTTCACGCATAAATACATAGTTCTAGCAAAATGCCCTGCAAGATCCTAACTCGGCAGATTAGGAATTGTCACCCACCATGTATACTGAGCTCCGTCGTGATTAAACGGTTTAGCGTACACGCCTTTGGCGTGGGAGACCCAGGTTCGATTCCCGGCGGGAGTTCATGTGGTTCGGATTGCACGTTAATCAGTAGGTCCACGTGTCATATTGCCTCGCTGCTGAACGGGACGTTGAACTCAAATCAACTCATCTCACTATGTACACTATGAGTAGTCAAGGTTTCCACCGACCTAGAAAGCGTGGATTACCTGGGAATATCATGGAATTTTATAAAAAAAGATGAAAAGGGAAAAGACTTTACTTCAGAGAACCCATTTCTCTTTTTGCCTCGCCCTGCTGTTTGGTACGGAATATCGTATAAAATATTGTAATGAATTAGTTTTTTTTTTTCTATCTACACACACATACAATATATATATATGTACGTGCTTAGTGAATTAGGTGCCCACATTATAATATGGAGCTGGGGATTTGAAACTCGTGACCTGGAAAACTTGGAGAAGTAAAGGAATTTGAGGTCCTTGAGTGGGTGGGAAACCCTAGTAGTGAACTTTTAATTGTGGTAGATTTCTTAAAGTATAGTAACTCCTAGAATAGTATTGCGGTATTATTTCTGGTCAGTGATTCCTGAAGCATATTCAAGAAATCAGAAAACTGATCATGTTGCTTTTAGCATAAGTGTAGATGATTTGGGTTCGTCATTAAATTTTTTGGCAAAAGTGCACTTTGAGCAGAACATTCATAGGAACCGAATCCTTGGAACAGTTCAGGGATCAGTTCCCAAGAACGATTCCATAAATCGGAGCAATTGAAAAGTAAATTCAAAGACCACTTAATACGCAGTCGGAATCCAAGTTCGCACCAGTAATGCACCCACATAATGTAAAATAAATACTCAGGTACATAACAACAACTGAGTTCCGATTGCTAGCCAAATGATCTGTCTCTCACCCAGAATTTACTCTTTAATTGCTTAGAATAATGGAAACGTCCTTGGGAACTGATACCTAAGCTATTAGAGAAATTAACTCAGGGGAAACGGTGACTATCAATTTTCAGATCTAAATGGGGGCTGCCGCCCCAACTCACCACTCAGAAATTAATAATAAACCGTTCAAACCAGCAAAATTAATATGTAGCAGAAAAGTCTAAAAACTGTCCCGGACAACATCAGAGGAACGAACAGACATCGAAACCAATGACAGCACACTTGACCAATACAACACCAAAGTTACATCACCCATGTTCAACTTCTAACATACAAACATAGGTCATGATCAATCAAGAATACACAACATCCAGTCAGTGACATCAACACAACCAACTAATCACATAACGGAACACAAAATCACCGCTAAAACTCCCGAACAATGTTATCAACAGCAAGTTCAAAAACACCGGTTCCGTACCTATTACTGCGTACAAATAACAGTGATTCTATTTTTCCAATATAACATCCTGTGACAAAATCATTTGCTCTGCTCGGAGCGCACTCTTACCGATTTTTTTATTCAACCTTTTTTTGTATGTAGTGATTAAAATGATTCGTTTTTTATTATATCTTTTGTTGTAAATACAATTGTTTTATAAAATGTATTTGTTGCTCCACCAGTGGTCCAGATTTTAGTCCTAAATAAATGGTATTGTTATATTGAAAAGTTACATTCGAAGAGTTGTGTTTGTTATTGAAAAGTTGTAACGAATACATCTGTTTTTCAGCCCGATGGCAGCCATTCGGAAGAAGCTTGTTATCGTGGGTGATGGTGCCTGTGGTAAAACTTGTTTGCTGATTGTGTTCAGCAAAGATCAGTTCCCAGAAGTGTATGTGCCCACAGTATTCGAAAACTACGTAGCGGACATAGAGGTTGATGGGAAGCAGGTATGAAACACTTTTCTAATATTGCGGTAAGAATGTGTGTCTTGAGAGTTATTGTGTGTTTACGTTTTAAAGAAACAGGCTAATGAATATTGCATGCCGTGCATTAATCATTTTGCATTATTTAATAAAATTTATAGTAATAATATTAAGATCACGATGCTTTCGTGTAAAGTAGTGTGTTCAAATGGGCGTAGTTTCTAAAAACTGTGCAGTAATACAGTATACATAAACTGGAAACCGTAATATTATCCATAAGTAGAAGCTTTGCTTTGTATATACTTAAACACAAACAAACTATTTGCTGAGCAAAACAATATATTCACATAAAAAACTACATGCGTGTTACAGTTTCGCCAACTAACATTTTGGCTTCATCAGACACTATCAAGTGTCTGATGAAGCCAAAATTGTTAGTTGGCGAAACTGTAACACGCATGTAGTTTTTTATGTGAATATATTGTTTTGCTCAGCAAATAGTTTGTTTGTGTTTATGGAAAACGTAGTTATCTAGAAGAGAAGATAGAAATAAACCAATTGTTACGGGGCGGTGGCTCAGTGGTAGAAAACTTGCCTATAACACTTTTTTTTTTTTTTAATGAAAAGTGAGATTTTTCAGTTTGACTTCCCACGCTTATGTCCTTTAGGCTGCAGAAGACAAATGATTAAGGCAAGTGAATGGTGATGGATGAATTGATAGAATGAGGATGTGGGAGTTCCCAGAGAAAACGCATGGACACGACGTTGTCCATCACAAACCAATTTGGCCGGGGATCGAATGAGGCCTCCACGCACTAAAAGTGCTCTACTATTGATTTACTGTGCCCCCCACCCCCATCCAGGAGTCCCTGGTTCGATCCCAGCTCACGTTAAATGGGCTTTGTGGCCTTCCTCCACTTTGTTTATTCACTACTGTCCACCTCATTGTTACCATCTCCCTTAGCCTCAGGCTGCACTTACTACACCAATAACAGTTACTCAGCTCTCAGGCTTCTGGTTTGCGCTTTGGGGGGGAAGGGGGAAGGATTGATTTTATAACATAGGTAAAAACTTCTGAAACAAAGTGGCACAATGACCGAATATTAAAACACTTGACGAAAACATTAATAAGATGTTGAAAAAGAAACAAAAATGCTTCCATTTTATATGTCGGTGGAACATCAAGTTAAGTTCCCGAAGTATAGCACTAAAACTATTTTTCTCGCTACGTAAAAGCAGAAAGCACTTACGTACAATAAGAAACTTCAGATAGCTGAATACACTAGGAGTTCTTGCATTTGCCTGTGAGTGCGGGCTAAGTTACATTGACAGATGTAATACAGATGCATAACAGACAAAATATGAACACCGCAGGTACACAAGCCGTGACCAACTTGAATAGACAGGACTAAACAGACTGAATGATGGTTGGTTAGGGAAGCTATAAAAATAAGTGTCATTCTGTAACCTATACCGAAATGTCTTCAACTGCAGCACTCATTCCCAGTCTCAGTTTTGTTTTTATTTCTAACAGCAGTTTCATATCATCTTTTGAAGTGGGAGCAGTGAGAGCTTTCAAAACGTTAGCATCAAAAGCTAAAAGCAAACGACGAACAGTGAACAACACTCATCATTCTTACCTCTGTGAAAACTTGGCAAATTACACAAGCATGGTAATAATCATTAAATATTTTATCCCCATCTTTTGTAAGGACGTGTTATGCTACGTTTCTTTGATCTAATCCTCACTTTTACAAAAGTTTTAGAAAACTATTATTACGGCTGAGTAATGTTTTTTAATATATATATAAAGTGAGATCAGAATTTTTAATATACGCAAGATAGCATAAAATCTCGGCTTGTTTGTTTGAAGCAGGTGGTCTTAGAATTCTTCGCTGTGATGAAGTAATTTGCGCCTGAATGTTGAAACTCTTGTTTCGACGTGTCGAGGTTGTTCATCTGAGCGAAGGTATTTATTGTAAAAAGATTTAATTGACTGTAGTTGTAATTAATTTTAACTTAAAATTTGCTTATGAATCTACTGAGTGTACTGAAAATAAACAAACTTACCGCTGAAATTTTCATGAGGCAGCCAGAGCTTCAGTGGCATTCTTTCTGGACAAAGTGTTGATAGAGCATTAACTGTTTTTTTTTTAAGCAGTTCTGTTTACCAACACAAACTCTTTTATATATTCAAGTTGTCTGTCCGTCTGGGGGCAAAAATCTCGAGAATACTTTCGAATCACCATCAGTTTTGACCAGGATATAGAAGGTTAAAAGTTGGTAATTGGGTTGGTTGATAGAGGTCATCCGTCCACCAGAAGTGTTAGAGATCAGCCATTTACAGTTTTCACATTAATCACTATAGAGCTAAAACGGTAATGTATAGCAAGAAGCGCGTTCCTACAATAGATAACTATCTCGAAAATACATTTCATGTCCGTCCTTGACTCTATACTAAAACCGGAAGTGATAGAAATCCAGTAGAACTTAAATTTTAGATTGATCTACGTAGAGGAAAATATAGAGACGTGAGTTTTTAAAGTCTATTCAGCTTTCTAAGAATAGGTACCGTGTTCTCTTCTAACCTCCTATTCAAACCTGAAGCGCCAAAAATTCAGTTTCAACGTTGCTCGCTATAGATCGAAAACGGTAATATAATCTAGGATAATATAATCATTGACTAGACGTTTGTACGCCTTGCCGCATCTCTTAATATTATTCCCTCCATTTTTTCCTACTATGAGCAGCATATTTGTGTTTGGTAAGTTTTTTTCGTTTACTAAGCTTCAGTGCTGACCCGAAATATATATTTTGTTGTTTGGGTTTAGTAAATAGCTAATCACATTTGTATTTATACTACTTACATTCCTTATAGTATATACTGAATACACTTGAAGTTAAACAATTCCAGTCTGAGACTATAGAGAGAGCATTTCTACTTTCGTACCTTGAGATAATTTTTCTCTCATTCCTTAGTTCTGAGTCTGTTGATGTCAGTCTCTGCCGTTCTTATAATACTTACCATAACATCATTACATCACTTAAATAATTCTCAATAACCAAAAGGATATTCACGATAAGTCCCTTTTCCCAATCGCCATCCAATTTCAAGTCTCAACACAAACAAGGAATTTTTTGGGAGGGGGTGGAGGAGAGATCAGTTTACAGTTGAAATTTGTACAAATATCTATGCCAGTGTTGAGCAGTAAGTGTATCCAGTTTTTGTTTGTTTACTTTTCTTGTATTGTAAGAATATCTTCACAAACACAATGCGCTTAAATAAATTTACGTGAAACATTCAATATTTGAAGGGTAAGGGGAAAAAAGAAGGAATGTCACAAAACTGCATTTTCGAGAAAACGGTGTTTTAATATTGCAAACCGCGTAAGAAGAATAGGGTTAGTTAAATCTTTTGCCCATTTTATATGGACATTTCTACATCTACGCATGCATGGCATATGCAGTCAAATAGAACCAAGAGTCACCAACAGATAGGGCAAAGCACCCGAAAAGGCACATACATGGACATTCCGTGTTTTTTCCCCTTACCCTTCATTTGTAGAAATATTTGTGTTCATATTGGAAAGAAATTCGGCCCAATGAAAAAAGTTTAGAACCTCAGTAGTATTATACTTGATATACAAATTATACGAAGAGTCTTGCCATGTTAGACCGTGCAGTGATGATGTAATTTGCGCCTGAATGGTGAACTTCCAACCTCCTATGTCGAGACAGTTCTATCTGAGCAAGTCTAACCTGGTTTTGCCTAGAACAGCAGGATCAAAGTTTCATTCTTATGAAAATATTATAGAAGTGGCTGAATCAGATCTTAAAATTTTGGACAGAGTTTTTAGCCATTTCAGACAATACTTAAATTGATGGCTTTGCGTCGGCTCATTTTCGTAGTTCTAAAGAGAGGAGGAAAAAAAACCTCATCCTTAATATTGCAAACCCGCAAATGTTATGTTACTCTCCAGCTTTTCCTACTACAACAGCTTATTTGTGATCAGAACGTGTGTGGATGTTCTTTTTTTTACTTCTTCAAATTCTACTCATCAATGTTGACCAAAAATTTATTTGGACTTCTTGGGCTTAGTAAATATCCGTGTAACATAACACTTAACAACAAATTCGCATTAATACCTACATCTCCTACAATATAAAGTGAATACACTTGAAAGTAGATAATTTGGGCTTCAAGCCAGTCTTCAACGAAAATTTCTCTGCTTTCATATCCTGATAATTGTTTTCCTCTGTCCCTTAGTTTGGAGTATGTTGCTCTGCCCCTGTACTGTGCTTATAGGGCTTCTTTTAACATTATAATATCAGTTATAGTTAGAGGCACGAGTTTTTCGCAACGCGCGATAAAACGAAATGCGTCAGAATTAAGTAATTTTCAGCTTCTTGATGTTTTATGATATTCTATGTTTATTTTCGTTGGTTTTCGTTGCGCAATAAAAAGCGAAATTTCTAACTACGCGATATAACGCGAAATTTTAGAAACAAGTTTTCATTACTTTAAAAACGG
This sequence comes from Thermobia domestica, assembly GCF_964235325.1. Lineage (NCBI taxonomy): Eukaryota > Metazoa > Arthropoda > Insecta > Zygentoma > Lepismatidae > Thermobia > Thermobia domestica. Next base: position 235,794,634 of record NC_137460.1, read on the forward strand.
TAGTTTTCCGCTGACAACGGTAGAACGTGGCATGAACTGTGCATTTTGAGTGATTAGGACACGACTATAGGGAACATGCCCGTTAGCAGTCACCATCGCAGCTGGCTGGGAGTTCCGAAGTTATGATCGTTTGAAATTTGTTGTAAACGCACTTACATATGTGTGGCTTCCAACAAGCAGTGCCAATTGTGAGAGATTTTTTCCAAGTATGGACCGATGATAAGTGACAAACGTACAACATTGAAGTAGGAAAATGTGGAAACATGTAACATGCTTATGTTTAATGCTTAAATGTAACTTGTGCCTATGTGTTTTTAGAAGACAGCAAAACTTTCCTACTCATAGTAACTTTAGTTACTGATTTTCCTCAGTTTGATTTGAAAAATTTAAGTTTCTATCAATGAAATTGACGTTGTCAAGTGAAATATTCAGTGTATTTTGTTTTTAGGTGGTTAATGGTTTACGTTTATAGTGGCCTATGAATAAAAAAGAATAATTGTAAAAATGTCAGGGAATTCTTTTCCACAAGAGCTACAGAAGGCGAAATTGTATTTGGAAAATGCGACAAAACGCGAAATATGAAAAACGAAACGCGAAATTTTCAAATTCTTAGTGCGAAAAACTTGTGCCCCTAGTTATAGTTGCAGACGAGATCATTTTTGGTAACCCGATGGATGTTCGCGGTAAGCGTCTTTCCGATTTGTCATTCAGTTTCAGTTCTCAACACAAAGGAGTAATTATTTTCTATTATACAGTATTTATTTATTTATTTGTGGAGGGGAGTAGGAGGAAGTTTATAATTGTTGTTTATATGACGGCCTGTGCCAATGGTCAGTAGTAAATGTGCCCAGTTTTTACTCAATTATACGTGGTATTTTAAGAATACCTTCACGAACACAATGTATTTGAACAAATTTATTTTACGTGACACTAAATGTTTGTGGAGCTACTTGGTGTTCATATTGGAAAATATTCTGCTCAGTGAGGAAGGTTTAAAACTGTATTTATTACACTATAACAGTTACGCTTAAAATAAATTTATACGAAGAGACCTGCCTTGTTAGATCTTGCAGTGATGATGTAATTTGCGCCTGAATGGTGAACTTTCAACCTTTATCCATGTCGAGACAAGTGTATCTGAGCATGTCTAACCAGGTTTGGCCTAGAACAGCAGGATCAAGGTTCCCTTGTTATGAAAATATTGTAGAAGTGGCTCGCTCATCAACGCCCAGGCCAGTACTACTAAAGGTAGCTTCAAATTTGGACAAAAAACTCATTTTGTTAAGAAAGCAAGGAATAAGAAATGATTTATGGAAGTAGGATGTTAGCTGATGTGGGTGGAGGGTAAAGGGGTGCAAATTTTTTTGCTAAGAAGAGTATCTCACGCATCTTGTACTTAAGGGGATAAACTAGACATAAACAGGGGTTTCAGCGTTTTTAAAAAATGCGAAGCCAGTTAGGGAAGCTTAGTTTCTGTAATCAAATTTCCAATGTAACATTAGGTTCAGAAAATACCTAATGTAACAGGGTGGATTGATTTAAATCAGTGTGATTTAAATCATTTGACTTTTTAAATAAAAATGGTTGATTTAAATCAAATTTCTAAATAAATTAATTTAAAGTGAAAATAAGTAAAATCCCTTTTTTGTTCCGTTATTTCGATTTTGGAAGATAATAATCATAATACAATGAGACTCAAATGTATATGAAGCACAGTATGAAAATGTGTCATGTAGAGGATGATTAGGGAAAATTCAATTTTGAACGGGTAACGAGGCAATCCTGCTTTCTTCTTTTCGTAACATAGCGTTTGTAAATCGTTAACTGTCCTAATGGGCAAATCACCATGGACATTTAAGACGAAAATTCTTTTGTGTATTTCTTACCTTTGCGGCATGCTTTATAAATTCGTTCGCAAAGGCTATCTTTGATCACTAATCTTCCTTTATCACTTCGCAAGAGAACTAAGACAATGTGTTATAAGTTCTGCTTTTAAACAATACTATATGACGGATAAAAGTATACTGCTTTGTAGCAGTGGATTTTCCTCCTGCACACATTTTGTTAGTACTTCGAATAATCTGACTTCAGTAGAACACAGTGTCATTGCTGAAACACTTGTTGGAATTCGTTAATTCCTTCCTTAGTGATAAACTTATTGTAAGTTCCGTGCTATCACTTGATGTGAGAGACGAATTGACAAGTTTACATACACTTCGCTCTTGTGCTGAGGAATTAATCATTTAGTGGAAAGAACTTACACGAATTTTTTACTTCGTTACTATTACTACAATTGACTCCAAAAACATCTAATAAATTGCAGTATAAAATTAACGCGAATTTGAGTCCACAGAACACATTAAAATACTGCTGTTCTACCATTTAATAGAACTAATTGTTCTCTCCAAGCTTTCTGGTCGGCGTGTGGTATAGAGTAAGAACATGCTTAATTGAAAGTTTTAATTGCTTAAATTAAAAAAAAAAAAAAATTACAGTTATACAAATATTAATGTCCAAATCTAAATATTGTTGCGAGCTTTTTCCTTGCTAAAATCTCAAAATGCACACAACTAAATTCGTCTATACCTTTGTTCTTAACCTGTACCTTACTGCAACACAGCTGTTTATATCAATTATATTCCACAAACAGGGCTCATAGTGGTGGTCTCTTGTAAATAGTTGAAAAGTAACCAAAATCTCGTAATGCCCCTTTTTTCCTTTGTCAATTTCCCCATCGCCTCTTTGATAGTTGTTTTGTTTAATTTTTTCTTCTTCTTTTTGAGCTTCCTACTTTCTTGGGTTTTTTTAAAGTATGCTTTGTAGTTACGGTAAGCAGACTTAGCAGATGTAAGAAGCTTCTGAGTAAGTAGAACCAGTTCTGGCCTCTTTCCAAATTTCTTCATCCCAGACATTATATTTAACTTAGCATTGAGAGTTCTCAAAGCCATGAAATATTCAAATTCATCACCTACTCTTAAGAACATACAAGAAGCATAACACAAGACGAACATGATGAACCACGCACAACGTTGAGCGGAGCGTTAACTATCACGAGAGAAAACTAAAAGACCATTATAATAGAAGAAAGAATAGACACAGAAGGATTCTTAACCCCACCTTGAGAGCTTAAGCATCCACCAACCATCCACTGTGCTTTAGAAAGAATAAAAGCTGAAGTGAGAATAAAGCTGACTGTTTCACATGTGGCAGCAAGTATTGAAGCTTTCAGAAGAGTAATGAGTAACAAGTTTTTGCCTTTTTCCATTTATTTTTATACTTAGAAAATTGCCAATGTATAACATAAATCACACGAAAAAATCACTTCACCTCCCAAGAAAGTAACTTTTAGTGACAAATTAAAAAAAAAGTAACTTTTAGTGATCAACTTGAAAAAAAGTAACTTTTAGTTAAAAAAAAAAAAAAAAAGTGACTCGCTATGAGCCCTGCACAAATACCCAAACATGGCTATGCATTCCAATATTAGTCTAGTTACAAAACCTTGCTTATCTCTTCATTATAATTTTGTCTGATCAATCATCAATGTGTCCAATTTAAATCTGGTTATTAACATTCATAATCTTCCTTGTAATATTCTCTTAACAAATCAATACATTTTAATCTTTTGTCATTACACAAACTAACTGTTTGCACAGTACACCACCTAGGAATATAATAATATGAGCATGTACCATTATTTCAAATCCTTACAAGCCCATGGCCATCAAACCTCATTCCATACCTTTCAACAGTCTTAACAAACTGCAAAGTACCTTCATGTTCAGTATCATGTGGCCATTTTCAAATATTAAATTTAAAACAATAGTTCAAGTTGGTTACATTGTCACAATATATTACTGTAGAAATACACAAATAATGTTCAATCTAAATATGGTTATGGTCCCCTTATTTTGGAGTACCAGGTGACCAAAAAAGTACGTGCCGTTTTGCAAAATGTCGCTACCCCCCCCCCCCCCCGCGTCGAGCAATCTGAGATGACGTAGTTGGTAGGTGTGTGTGCTCTTATAGAGAACACGTTGCATTTAGTCGTGAGAGTTCCTGCGCCTGAATGGTTAACTTTCAACCTTTACCCATGTCGAGACAACTGTATCTGAGCAAGTCTAACCAGCTTTGGCCTAGAACAGGAGGATTAACATTTCCTTGTCATGAAAATATTGTAGAAGTGGCTCACTCATCAGAGTCCAGGCCAGTACTACTATAGGTAGAAGCTTCAAATCTGGACAGAAAACTCATTTTGTTACGAAAGCAAGGAATAAGAAATGATTTTTGGAAGTAGTATGCTAGAGGATATGGACAGAGATCAAAGTTCTTTGTTAAGAGCAGAGTATCTCACAAGTTCCTGTAGTTAGGAGGATGAAACTCTGCGTATAAATATGAGTTTCCACTTGCACCTTAAGAGGAAAAGCGGAGCAATTTCTGTAATATTCAAATTTCCCATTATTTATCGATCTATATAAAAATGAAAGTGACTATGTTACTTAATAACTCTTGGACCATCCGATTGATCTCAATAAAATTTTCAACATGGATGACGTTCAGGCCTGGGATGGGTTCTATCATTTCACTTTACTTTGACAGTACAACTTGGGGGAGGGGGAGACACAAAAACAATCGAAAATGACCAGTATTAGTGTCGAATCCATACTTTTCGGGATGGCTGAGATGAACAGTGACACTTCCGATGTCGTTTCAACCCAAATTCAGCCCCGCAACTGGGGAAGGGGAAAGGACAGGTATATAAAAATGATCGAAAATGACCGATATCAGAGAGCGCTTCAGTAATAGTAAAAAATGACTGATTAACGGAACATATTACTAATTTTTCTTACATTAACTCAGCGAAGCGAATAATTGACGCTAGTTCAATAATAATAATTAAGGATTTGCATAAGTTCACGGTTTGAAATTCGGTATTTCATTTTCCGTAAAAAGAAGTGAGCGAACACATGTCTCAGAACTATGGGCGTAGAAATGCAGGAATGGGCAGACACGAAATCGTCGTCCTTTCACTATTGTCTAAAATGGCTAAAAGCTGTATCAACAATCTGAAAATTAGAGATTTAAATGTAGATACAGTTTCTTAACTCTAGGTAAGATATAGCCTAGGGTTAAGGAAGAGCTTCACAGTTAAAACAATTTCTGTCCCAAATGTATAATCCAACCAATAATCAAAGTGTTCATCCAGTTTCGTATGGTGCGATCCTTCACAGCATCAGTTTCATTTTATATACTGTATTAAATGGAAAATATTGCCGAAATATCGCACAGTCCAAGGCGGAAGTTGGTGTTGCAGTAACTAACTCTCTTCATTATTTTTCAGGTTGAGCTGGCCTTGTGGGATACTGCTGGCCAAGAAGATTACGACAGGTTACGACCATTGTCATACCCGGACACAGATGTAATCTTGATGTGCTTCTCCATTGATTCACCAGATTCGTTGGAAAATATTCCAGAGAAATGGACTCCGGAAGTGAAGCATTTTTGTCCAAATGTACCCATCATTCTAGTAGGAAACAAAAAGGTATATTAATCTGCTTACTCCGTGCGTTTTTTCGTATTTTTATGTTCCTATTGCTATTGCATATAATATTACTGTATATGCAAGATTGATTGTTAAATGAAATTTGCAGAATTATTTGATATTCTAATAGGTGTAAAAAGTTATTTTTTTCATTTTTTGTGCAACTTACCCTAGTATAAAATTAAACTATTTTATCGTAGGGTTGCGTACACTTTTCCTCTTCGGACTAATTTATGACGTCTATATTTCATACACCAAATATTCTGGAACTTCGGTGATTACAGCTTACAAATAGCAGATACGTGTGAATTTTCTACATAATTGTAAGTTTTTTCACGATTTTTTATATATTTGGTGTGAATTTTAGGTATTTAAAAAAGACGTGTGATAAAAAAGATGTAGAAAATTCGAACGGGCCTGTTATTTCAAGGTGTAAGCCCTGAAAGATGTCTCAGAAGATTTAGCGGGTGAAATAGGTACCATAAATTAGTTGAAAGAGGAAAATTATACTCAAGATAACTTTCTAATCATTCTTATAAAACATACTTTAAGATTTGAAAATTATTGTTGTGGTTGCAGCTAAATACATTCCAGTCTGTACAATTTCTTTTCTTAAATTTCGAGAGAAGTGGACCGATTTTGTGAATAAGTTGCTCATACTTAGAGATAAAAGATGCTTTTATTAATATACAGAAATTGTTTTTATTTAGAAATAATGCTCAGACATCGTGTAGACGGGTATCCACTTTACTGGCAAATATATCACGTGTAATATCCTAACTATATATAAAACTATATGAACTGACATAAATTAAAGGTGTACTTCCGGTTGACTTGGAAAGTTGAAATTTGGCATGATTGTAGATTTCCGAGACTAACTGACAGGAAAATTGCCAAAAGTAAGTATTTTTAATTTTTAGAGGCTCTAAAAGGGGGATGAATTTTTACATGTTATTTATTTTTTTAATATAATCTCATGTTTTAGGCATTTGAAATTGGAATAACAACTTGAAATTCGGTATGCTTGTACGTTTACGTTAGCACTACGTAAGTGAACAGTAAAAATAAAAATTTCCAACTTTAAAGTGGTTTTATGGGGAACTAAAAAATCTTTCCCATGTTATTTATATGGGACACCTTTTACACTCCAAAATTATTGAACACTTCCTCTAGAGCTACAATGATTAAATGTGACTAACCGACAGAAAAATTTCCAAAAGTGAATATTTTTATTTTTAAATTTTTTAAACCTATAATCTCATATTTTAGCTACTTGAATTAACTTTTGTGAAACTGTATTGAACTAATTATTGATTCGATTCTCTTTTCAAGTAATCTCGTTGCTTTTCATTTTATTTATTATAGCAGAATATTAATTGATGCTTGTAAGTTACGTGTAGGTTAACTATATCCAAATTGGGTTATTTATTTGGTACCGTTATCTGTATATTTTGGCTCTGTCCAAAAGTTTAGTAATACAGACAGCGTATCACAAACCTTCAAAATTTGTACCAGAAAGAATAGAAGATCAGTCGATATGTTCCTGCGAAAATTATCTACTTTAACGGCTACTTGAAAATTTTATAATCAAGAATGTTTTTATGCTGTAGTTTTGTACAAAGAACAAATTGAAATGATGCTTTCTGGTAATTAATTTCGTTTTTGAATGACTTTACAAGGGACTTATGGCAACTTTAAAACAATAATAATTAAAGAACTCCGAAAAGTAATTACTTACGTTGGTTTTCGTTGTAGGATTTGCGAAATGATCCGAATACAATCAAAGAGTTGGCAAAGATGAAACAAGAACCAGTGAAGCCAGAAGAAGGTCGGTCGATGGCAGAGAAGATCAGCGCCTTCGCCTATTTAGAGTGTTCAGCCAAGAACAAGGAGGGAATACGCGAAGTATTTGAAACAGCTACAAGGGCTGCTCTTCAGGTAACCAACTCATTTCTATCAAACTATCTCATTGCAGTGTTCTCCAAAGAAAGTTCAGTTACATAGTTGACATCTTTCTATTGACTGAGTTCGTGTCAATCATGAGGCGATACATAAACTTAGGCTGAAACTTTCAGCAAAACATTTTTAATGAAAATTTAATATTTCAACATAAAGTTCGCAGCACGCCACTTCACAGTACATGTATATTTCTTATCCAATGAAAATGTAACATAAGCTTCAGAGCCATTCATTCATGTAGACTGTAGCAAGTGTAGTTGTTACTTACTGTTAAAAATAAATTTTCGGGTGACCATTTTTTATGTTGTTACGTGAGAATTCTTGCGATCTTACCTATATACTGAGCGTATGGAATGCATTGTAATAATTCATACACAGCTTACGAAGTAATGTTCCTTCTAGGGGTTTCTTTCCGATATGTCAAGTGGCACTTTTCGTCAGGTTTACAAGGTTTCATTACATTTTTTAACCTAAGGTTGTACACTTTTTCTTTTATATATATATATAATGGTATATAATTAATATTGCACAATATATTAGATTACGATACGATATATTATTTGGCTACTCACTTATCCCGATAGATATGAATGTTTATGACCTATATACGAAGGGATATCGTAAAGTTTTAATTATCATAGTTTAAAAAATCAGGACACAGCGATAGTTGGGATTTGCACGTGTTAACCCCTCTCTAAATAGTCACCACCGAGATTTATATATTTCTCCCAGCGTTCCTTGATTTTACGAATAGCGTCATTATAGAAGTATGCACATTGTGCTTTAAACCACTCTTCAACCTCATAAATGACTTAATTTTTGTTGTCAAAATGGCGACCACACAACTGATTCTTCGTTTGGGGAAACAAGAAAAAATCATTGGGTGCGAGGTAGGGAGAATAAGCTGGATGCTGCAATACCTGGAAGCCACACGCTCTTGCCTTGTCAACAGCAACTTGAGACGAATGAGCTGGAGCATTGTCAGCTAGAAGAACGCCTTTCGAGAGCATGCCGCGGCGTTTCGTTTTCAAAGCATCGTGCAATTTGTCCAGGAGATTGCTGTAGTACTTCCCAGTGACGGATTGCCCTTTTGCGAGGTAATATGTGAGGATTACCCCACGAGAATACGAAAAAAATGAACAGCATGACCTTCCCCCTAACTTTTGCACCAGGGTGTCTACTGATACTGGAAATACTTGAAATACTGGAATTTAATTTTGATACAGGAAATACTAGAATTTTGATCCGCATACTGGAAAAATTAGATATACTAATATTATCATTCTTTATAATTACTGTGGATGTTTGAACTCCAAAAGTCCAGAGTAATAACAATCTTACATTATAACTAGAATAGAATAATGCACAATTATTTATACAAGTTATAATATTACTTAATAATACATTTATATAATAAAAACTAGCTGAACCTGCACACTCTACACAGCGCATCATTCGCATATGAGCATAAATCTCCTCATTCCTCACAACATATGTACATGTCCCTTTACAGACACAAGTGAAAGACATCTTGATAAAAAAATCGGCAAGGGGTATCATAAAGGGGACATTTTTTCGATTATCTTTTCTCAATATCTCGCACCGTTTGCAAGATTTGAACCTACTTCCGGTTGGAGTTTCTAATTCATGTATGACCAGTGTTTTCTTTCTTCTTGCATGCAGTATGTAGTAAGCAAATACATCACATATACATTTAATTATAATGTCAGTTATATATGGTGTTCATTGGGCAAAACACTCAAAAAAATAAAGATTTACCTTAGACTCGAGAAATGCTTATCCTTCCTTTTTCATTATTATTTGCCCATGAAACATACGCCTAAGACATATACAACACCAATATACAACAATGTGGTGTTGGAATGTAAAACGCGTAGGATATGATGTTTTAGTTTGTTCTTTTAATTTCAACGCTTCCATTTTATTCTAAAAATGTAATAAAGAAATAATGCCCATGTCTTTTTAAATATTCAATTAGAACTGGACAATCTGCGCAAAATTTGCAATCGATCAGTGAAAACGTCATCTTTCTAGAGCCTGTAGTTTCCGAGATCTCATTGTCGAAAGGGTTGGCCGCAAACATATAAATTTCCAGAAACATATAGTTTAAAAGAACTCCAAAGATGGCAGCATAATTCATTTGCAATCATTTTGGAGAAGGCTTATTAAAATACAAAGGTTTTGAACACTAATTACATATCATAAACTTTATGAAAAAGATATAGTTAACTAATTTAGACTATTGAAAGTACAAATACTTAAACTGTTTGTCTCTGTTAAACGTGAAATCACACATAACAGTAAATGAAAGATTTGAAAGCTAAAGTTATAGGTCGGAACTCGGGCACTTTTAATTGTTATTGTATCATTTTAATAGATAGATAATCTCTTCGCTCACTGTATCAGGCCTCCGAGCAGGGTATCTACGGGCCATGAAAGTCATGAATTGATGTTGTCGGTCAAAGGAAAGTAGTGAAGTTGAGCTTCAGATCATGAAAAAAGTGATTTTATAGAACAAGAATATTTATGTAATACAGTACAGTTACTGAATAATAAATTGTAATTTTCCCCAATGATCCGGCGTTAAGACCGTGCTCTCTCTTGGGGTTGCAGATAGTCACTGACTTCCCTGTTTCTACCAATACTGTTTTCATTTTTTTTTTCTTTCTTCAATACCTCACGTATAATAACAATGCCTGCATTATATATATGCATTGCTTCAAATACAGTATACAGGCTGCAAGCTAGTCAGTGAAGTCAGTAAAAGTATGCCCAATGATGGGAAACTGAGGGACAGTTTTAATGCTTGGTATGGATGTGGCACATTGTTCGTGTAAAGATTTCAGCGCTTTCATGAGCAGCTACATACACCTAACCATTTGTATTTCAAAGAAATCAAGGCTAACTAAATTTATTAAAAATAAAATATTCATTTGATAACAAAACAATTACAAACCTGAAATCATCAAGAGTGTGATTATTCGTAAAGAACTTTAAAAAAAAATCATTGTATTAGGTACTGGAATTTTGCTGATGGTTATACTGAATATACTGGAATTTTGAAATTGAAACTCAGTAGACACCCTGTGCACCTTTGACACTTTGGGAAGAGGGGAATCGACATGCTTCCATTGCATGCTTATGGTTTTGGTCTCCGAATCATACCGATATATCCACGTTTCATCTGTGGTTACCAGCCTCCTGAAAATATCCTCCTCTTCGAACAGCGTCAACATCTGTTGGGAAAGCTCACGCGGCGCTTGCTTGCTCTATCCATCCTGCACTTTGGTTTTGGCACACCCTGTGAAAAAAAAAAAAAAAAAAAAAAATCATTAGAAGCTAATTTCCTTAACATCATGCATATAAGAACCAAACATAACACTGACAAAATTTCATCATCATAACTTCCTATATCATCGCAATAATTAAAGTATATAAGTTTAATGTTACTCATCTAACTTATAACTAAAGATCTTGTAATTATTATTTTTTAGGTATCATTTTTGTGAAATTTCGTTCCAACGTAATTTCGTTTTCATATATACATCGTTTGATTTGGCTGCACTGCACATTGTTCGGCGATTGGATATGGTGAATTTCCCGTAGAAGAAAATTTCACAAAAATAACTCCTAAAAGATAACGACAGGCTTTAGTTATTACTTAGTGCACTAACATTAAATTTGCATACTTTAAATGTTTTATAAATCATAAACATTTATATCTATCGGGATAAGTATTCAACCATTAGTATCGTAAATTAATATATTGTGTAGTATTCATTGTATACCACTATTGAGATTTTTTTGAAAAGGTGAAGACTTCAGGTAAAAACAGAAAAAACTAAGAAGCCTCGTGACCCTGACTAAAAGAACCCGAGCGAAGCACTTGACATATCAAAGAAATACAATTAGAAGGACATTACTTGGTGAATAGTGTATTGATTTTTGCGATCTTGTTTCTTATTATTTGTGTATATTTGTGAAGTTTGTTTCATTAATTTAAATGATGTACTGTTTCTTGTTTTTAGACTTACAAACTTCAGAGATATTACTACATAAAGATTCCTATAGACTATGTAATATAAGATTTGCAACAGACATTAAAGAGTAGTAAAGTAAAAAACAATATTTTACTACCAATGCATAATGATTTGAATCAACCTACATATTTCGGCATGAAATTTCGCGAAAACCATCATCAGAGCAAGTAAATTCGAAGTAAAACCTAAGTTATGATCATCAAATGGCTGACTTTTCCCAAACACTAAGTTCCATCCTCTGTCTGCGACTTCTGTAGTAGGCACACACACTAGCTTCTTAACATTTATTAAAACTTGTCTGTAAAATCGAGCAAACAAGATGATGATCAACGATCAAGGTTATCAGATTTTAACTAGAGTACTACCATTTCCAATCTTCAATAGCGTCGACCAGATTGTTTGTTACCGATTCCTGTCTTTGCCTAGTGCGTTTTTCTTTTATTTTTATTTTTAATATATAAATAATACGAACATTTCTTGGAATAAGTATTGCGAGCGAATTTTAATCAGAAGTATTTGTTGCAGTAACTCTTTGTGCTCAAATTATACACAACAAAAGCATTGAATGACAACCTTGGACATACATCGAAATCTGGCGTACGTTCTGTCCTTTTGTCTTTCCGTCTAAATTCTAGTCTCTTGTAAGATGCTAGTTTGTTCAGTGCGTCTGAAACTCAGCTAAATGATCAGAGAAAAATCTCGTTAATTTAATTTAATTTAAATGTTTTCCATAGATTATTTTCCCGTTCAACGTCAGTTATCAGCTAGTTTTGTAATAAAACATCATCTGTAATGTCATCTCATGATCGGTCTAGATTGCTTTGTCTGCATTTAAGGAAGGATTTGTCTGCATGCGTATGATAATTGTATATTCCATTTGTAATTTTGATCGATGCTGTTATTCAAACATTGGATGTAGTATTTATTTTCATATAAATGTTTCTTAGGCCGGAGGTTTAAATGTCGTTATCTTTGAAATCCCATATATGCTCCTTAGTTCTAGTTTTAACGTTCCTTGGTGTTATATAGTTGGTTACATTTGCACATAAACTGATAAATTTCAGACAGTGTATTTTTTCTCTGAAATAATTCTTGTAATATTAGTTTATCTTTGTGTGTTTGAGTAGTTTTAAGGTCGTTTCAGATTGTATCTCAGAAAGAGAGGGAAAAGTTTTAATCCTTGAAATATTTTCATGAACTAAGAGAAGTAGTAATTTTTTGTGTTTTGGAACTATTGTCTTTTAGTGCTAAAATTTGTGCTTGCATTTTAAAACAGTAATATCTTTTTTACTTTTTTAATTAAAAAAAAAAAAAACTGTTTCCATTTGTAAATTTTGTTCTGAAGTGGTTAATCTGTAGACCCGATCACAAAGCTTTCTCTATGTGTTAGGTTTAAAAATGAAGAAATGTGATACTTCGGTTCCCGAATAATCAGTGTAAATCAAACCACTTTAAAGAAATACAATCTGAAATGTAAAGAAGTCATTCCTTTATAGAAAATAAATAAATAAATAAATCTAGAATTCTATCAGATTATGTGCGAGAGGAAATGGTAGTATAACGAAAGTAAATGTATAAATAAATTAAAACCAAGATACATATGCAGAAGGAACTCCAAAGATCCTCAGAATTTGGTATTTCAAATACTTACAACGACTTGGCAACAATGCATCTTCGTAAATAACAGATGAATGCAGGAATTCCTTAAAAAGAAGTCACTCTGAATGTTGAATGTAGGTGACAACGACACTTTCTTTTGTTCCAACCAAGTAGTTTGATACATTCCCCGTCTACTTGCTGAATTTTAGTCAACATCTTAAAGAATGAAGAACATAAAGAATGTAGAAAGTATGTCAAATAATGTCTGCAAAATGCTCTGAAATAAGTTTATAGCTGTTTCAGGATCTTTTGTATAGAGTAGAAAACATATCTAACAATTATGACGTAATAAGTTGTAAAGAAGTTAACCTTTAGACGCCGAAGGATGCAACTGCTGCGTCAAGGCTTTAAATCTTAATAGTTCAGCCCCTAATTATGCTAGGAAGATAATTTTGGTATCAATGTGTTCCTGAAGGATGAAGCTTTCCGCCGATATGCATTTTATGTATGGGGGGGGGGATTACGGCGTAGAGGAGGGAGGGTAAAGTTCGTTTTTTTATGCATCAGGTTTTTGAGGGGCCATTCCGCCCCTTGAGGGTAATCATAAAAAAGTGGTATGTGAAGCAATGAAGTAGTCCACTACATGCCAATACCCTGCAAAAGTATTTGTTGCTTATATGGGAGAGGGGCAAAGTTAGCTAGTTTTTGACGTAAACTAATTTATTTTCTGGACTGTTCCATATAAGAGAAGATATCTTTTCACTGAATTAGTTTGGAAGCATTATTCTTGTTTCTGTAAGTTTTACGGACAATGATGAAAAGCTTTCCGACGATGTATGGATCATGGATCTGTGATAATTAGGGAGGTCGCCAGGGCCGATAACGTGAAGGTCTCCAACAGCCTTTCGAAAATGATATACAGGGCGTTTTTATAGGAATTTATTTCCGAATTTTTATCTCGCTTTGTATTGCAGCAATGGCTACCATTATTTATATATATATGTATATTTATATATTATTGTCACAAGTATATTGCGTACATATTAGTTTCATTTTATTAGTGTAGGGTGACTGTAGGAGTTGCCAGGCCCCCAAATTCCATTTATTTATTTTTTTATTTTCATGTTTTAGGATTTTTTGTTTCTTTTACGAATAGGGCGGGAATTCCAGAAGTGATATCTCGTTAGAATCAGAGTTCCATAAGCTTTCCAATGAGGTATCAATCATTACTCTGCAATAATTGGGGTCACCAAGGCTCGCAACGTGAGTCTACAATTTCGTTCAAATCCCTGACCGGTGTATAAAGATTAATAGCATTTCACACACTACCTGGCTCACTTTCTAAATTAATGTTGCTTTGCATTGTCTTCATTAAAAAAAATAAATAAATAAATAAATAAAAATAAAAAAGTAGTTAAGACCGTTAGTCATCCATGTTTCTGAGTCCAGTTTATTCCGTCAGCTCGGAACTTCTAATCTTATCATCTGGTTTAATGTTAAGTTTAATGCATAAGTTCATCTTTGTTGTGATACAATGTCTTTTAAAAATGTGGATTTTGCCTGTATTGGTAAAATTAATGACTATTAATACTGTAAATACTTAAGCCTTTCTTTGTTTCTTTCTTTACTATTGCTATTTCAGCGACCGCCTTGTCGATTTCTTCAATACTTTTTTTTTTTATATATATATATATATATATATATAAGGAATTTTACGTTGCTGCGAGAATCTCATTGCTGTAACATTTCCTGCACTGTAGATAAGTAACAGTTACCCCTTTATTCACTCTAACTTTACTTCTTTGTATTTAAAAGAATAAACTGAAAGGTTAATAATGTAGTGATCCTGGATTTTTGTCATCCTTCACTTGCACAGCCTCCTTTTTACAGCAAACTCAGAGATGAGAGCTGGTTTATTTAAGCTGTACACTATAAAACTTTTAGGCTTACCTGTCATCTGAGAGTTTGAACCCAACGAAAAGGAGGCAACACAAGTGAAGAACGACAGAAAACTAAAGAGTGAAGGAATTGGTAGACTAGAAAAACTATGAGGATTGAAATGTATTTTTGAAATTTATTTCCAAACTTGGGTAGTATATGAGAATGAGAACTCCGTACAAAACAATTTAAATAAGGTTGGCATTCTGAATCCTTTGTACCCAATTTTCCGCAGATTATGTATCCCCCTGGGCATTAGGTCCTGTAGTTCGCGCAACTTGTTGGCTGAGAGATTTCCAAGTTTGCGTAGGGCAGCGAACTTTTTTTTGGCTCTGTGGGGACGCTCAGCATACATCTGTTTACTTAAGGCCTAAAATGCCTGTGTGGCCCGCGCTTGGGGTACATTAGTCGGGTTCTTTGCTTTCTTAACGAAGGAGATTCCTTCACTAGGAAGAAACTCGACAACATTCTTGACGTGGGGCGATGTAGCAAAACGTCTCTTCGGCATCCGATAAGAAAAGAGTCACTCTTGTTCAAACATTTCGAGAGGTACAGTTGGCTTTGATGGTGCCTTCAGATATAAAGGGCTCCGAAACTGTCCCCTCGCTGTCTATTGCTTGCCACACCTATAATTTCTTGAAGAACTTGCTCCGCCTCTTCGATTTTTCGTCGTATCATAGCGCAGCAGGAGCCAAGGCATGGAAATTCCTCCTTCCTAAAACTTCATCTGGCTCCCAAGTCACATAGGTCTCGTCAGCCACTACGAGGACTTTAAGGTTTTTTGGTAAACGTAACGACACCCTGTTTTCGCACGCTTCACCTGAACGTTGATGTACTTGGGTGAGTTTTCTTATGCCTTAATTCCCAACTTTTTCTGCTTTATAAACTACAGAATTGACTGCTTCAGCTTCAACTTGTGTGCAGCACGGCGAGTCGATATTGACGGATCCCTTTGAAACAACTTCCGCACTTTCGCCGTCATCTTCGATCCTGATTTCACGGCTGGACAACGACGTTTGTTTGCGGTAACTTCTCTGCTGGTTAGCGTTGAACTTTGAGATAATTCGGTATATCGTGCTTTTTGTAAGATCGTCGTCGCGAAAGTGAAGCAGTGTTTTGAACTTAACTTTTACCTGCTTCATTTTCGTAGTATGAAATGATGCGTTTTGCCTCCACTTCTTTCTGCTTTCGTGACATCATGAATATTGAAGTTTCAAACGGACAACTGTGGCCTAGAGGTAGACAGAAACACCGAGCATATCTGCTCGTGTTTACAGTTTGGTCAAATGGCATGCTGTTTCATTGTGTACATACGGCTTTCCAGTCTACCAATTTCTTGTTCACGATTTAGGATAATTACATCACAAACTTTTCAAAGAAGTAAAAATTCAAAGAAAGAAAATCGCTCTGACAATTTATTCTACAGTGCAGGAATGTTATCGGTAAATGTGATTCTTCAAGCAACAGAAAGTTCCTTTAAAAAAAAAAAAAAAGTAATAAATCGTACTGAAGCAAGTGACAAGGCAGTCGCTGAAATTTCTA
This sequence comes from Thermobia domestica, assembly GCF_964235325.1. NCBI lineage: Eukaryota > Metazoa > Arthropoda > Insecta > Zygentoma > Lepismatidae > Thermobia > Thermobia domestica. The sequence goes on from NC_137460.1 coordinate 235,811,272, forward strand.
CGGTGGATGATCATGATGATCGATATGCATCCTGTGAGATAATTGAGTGAATTCAACACAAGTACTTCCATAGCTGAATATTTTGATACTAATGTTTTTGTTTTTATTTTCAGGTGAAGAAGAGAAAGAAAACTAAGTGCTGCTTGTTGTAAGTGGCATCTAGTAGTCCCTTAATTTGTGTTTTTTCGCGTAAAAGAGGAAGAAAAGAAGTTTGCTCTTTTTGGCTACACGCCTTAACGCTGGTAACATCCAGTATTTTTTGAGCTAGGTTTCTTGGTAATGAGGATAAGTACGGGCTTTGATGTATTTCTTATGGATGTAAAAAATCTTCTAATCCTCCAAACCTGTTTTCGTGTGGGTCTGCGTGAGTGTGTGTGCGTGTACGAATGAGCCATGTGGTCGCTATTCTTATCATCTGATTATTACCCTTCAACGTCATCTTTGCGGACATAATAATAACATTAATGGCCAATTTGAATGATTTTTAGTTGTTGTGGTTAACATTTAACAGAAGTGATGTGATTTCTTCGTTTTTCCATTGGGTGCTAAAAATAAATAATTGAAACTTAGTGTGAATTTGCCTGTAGACTTCTTTGCTTCCCTTCCGCTGAGATTTTTAAGTGCACAAAAGATTAAGAAGAAAAAGAGTGATAATCCCTATACTGCGATTATGCCAGTGCAGAAGTTGGCATAGCCAAAAAGGAACAAACAGCCATGGCAACGAATGGTATGTATCTAGAGAAGAGCTGAAGATTCTCATCTGAATTGCATATACAGATGGTTTATCTTCCAAGGAAGAGTTTGGCACTTTCTGGAAATTCGAAGGGCAAAATCATAATTTTACCGCCTTTGTAATGCAGAAACCACACAAGATATATATATGCTATATATATGTGTCAAAATGAGTGTTGTATGAAACCTAAACAAAATGTTTACAAATAACGACTGTTAGCTTGCCCTGGCATCAGTTAGCATATATGTTTCTTTTTTATCTTCCTTTCTTTAAAAACAATTTATTGGAAGTTGTCGTTTTTGATAATTTGGTTCGCAATTGACAGGCTTTGTTCTAGAAATATATATGCTGAAGTGAATACCAGGTATTATTGTAAAGAAATACTAAAGTTATTTACGTTAGCTTTAGAATTTTCTTCAGGTGTTAAATATATTATACATATATAATTATTTTTAATATTTCGCGGTTTTTCTGTCGATAGTAGCTTTGAGACTAACCTTCGCTACAGAAAGAAGAATAAAGTTGGTCTTTTGGAGATGATCGAATTTTTGATTCTTTTATCATTGGTGGGGAAATAAAACTTGATCCGGAATAATGCATATAATTTTCGTTTTAAGTGTGGTAAGCTGCTGCTGTTGGGTATAATTACTGTAATAGCAAATTTGAATAGAATAGTACTTCTTTTCAAGTAAATTTATTCCTTATTATTTCTGAGTCCTTATGTTCTGAGAACGAAGATACGTATTGTTTGTAATTCATCTGGTAAAGAACGAATCAGTTGGCTACGTTTCTTCTAAAACTGAAGGCAGTGGTTGGGAATTTGATAACATAAGCTCCGAAGCATAGAAAATGTGTAAAAGATTGAATAACGCAAATAAGGGAATAATTTCACGTAATAAGGCATGGATATTTGGATCAAATTGCAGAGTATTGGAATGAGCAACAATAATTGCCAAACTTAGGTTTGAGAGTTCTTAATTCAAAGAACCAACCTTAAGTAAAATTCCATCATGTAGAAACGTTTAGTTGACTGTAGTATAACTAGAAACACGCTACGTTTTTCCCGTACATAAGTGATGTTTTAATCGTAAACCCATCATACGATCATCTCCAAACACAATAAATTGTTGGTTTCAATTACTGCGGAAAATTACTAACACCGAGTGTAGTCAGTTCCGATGGATGCATATCTAAGACGTAAGAGAAATATATATATAAGTATAGAAAAAATACTATTAATATTATTATTATTATTATATTATTTGAGAGTGAATTTGTAGTAATTGTGTATAAGAAGCGCGAGTTTGATTCCTACCAGTTCAACTGTTTGATAAGGACTGGTTTATTATTTGTTATTTCGCAAAAGAAAAATCCATTTAAAAGAAACTGTTTCTAGACTCTCCCTTTGTGCTAATTACATGTTCAGGTGCTGGATAATGCAGAATATTGGTTATATGACAAAGTACATGGAAATATTCGCCCATTATTTTTTTGCACCTTTTTGTGTTCTATGAGTATATTATACTTTGAGCTTTGTGCTGTTTTAATTGTATTTAAAGCAAAGTGTTCATCTATCTATTTACATATATATATATATATATACTGCTCTGAATATGTGAGAGTGTAACGCCCCCATGTAGAAGAGATATCTGTTTTTTGTGGAATTGTAATGAAAGTGATTTCTTTTGCTATAGTTACTATTACAATAATTAAAAAAAGAAAAGAAAAGATTATATACTTAAGGAAAAAAGGATCCATTGTTTTCATGTATTTGATACGTGATTCACATGAATTTTATTAGACATCTTGTACGATGAGATGTTTTTCGCAGATACATGTCAGAATAAATAAAGACAGCTGTAATTATGGTTTCTTTTCTTTTTTTTCTTGATCAGTGCTTGTTCATTTTCAACGCTTGAGGGCAGATAGTGATGTTTCTAACATAATTTTTATTATTTCGTTACCCGAAAGTAAAGCACTAACGATCATGATTTTAGTAAAAAAGTGTCCACGCTTGGATAAAATTGCATCCTTTTATAAATAACCTGCGGATGGTGAATCCAATAAAATTGTTTTAAACACGTTAGTCTATAATTGTTACTAGAAAAAAATACTTCAAATTTTGGATGATTGAAGTACCGTTTATTTCAGTGGTAAATGTGTCTACTGGATCCTCTAATTGCTCTTTTATACTAATTTAAGAACATTGGATCCAACGGAACTACTTCCCGTCGACGGAGTTCTTGGAAAAGTGTTCTCATGGGATATAAACGTAAATACCCTAGATTTGAAGTCATTTTTCTCGTGACCCATAAGTTCAAAAGTAGTTTCATTGTAGGAGGCACAATGGTAGGTAGAGTGCTTTCCTCTAGTGAATGGTGTCCCTGATTCGATCCCCGACCAAGCAAGCTTGTCCGTGGATCTTCTCGGGGTATTCCAGTTTCCTTCCACAATATCTTTCCACCAATTCTTCCCTCATCATTCACGTGGCTTTTATCATCCGTCTCCCTTAGCCTAAAGGACATAAACGTGGAACGTTAAACTGAAAGATTTCATTTCATTTTCAATAGTTTCATTGAATTCAGTATCTTCCAAGTAGTATACAGCAATTAGAAATTTATCCATGCGTGACAATTCTACTAGTGACATGATCATTAGTTGTTTGTTGAGCATTGTCATTGATCCTTCTGTGCATGAGGTACCAAATCACACTTACTTATGCCATATTGTTTAGTTGTAGTAATTGTTTAGATATCAAATATCTGATTGTCCAGTTCTACCATTTGAAGAGTCATAACGCCCACTGTGTCCATATCAAGAATTGGCCTACTGTTCATAGTGAGTTCATCATATTATACTGTTGTAAGGTGAACTTTGAAACGGAACAGATGGAGTTCAACCCAGGAAACGCTCAATCGTGGCGATGCTGACCCTCTGTAGAAGCTCTTGCTTTTGAAGACAGAAAAATGGCATTGATCATTGATAAAGTTCGTCTTATGCAAGTGTGTATAAAAAGCGTCATCACTGTGGGTTACCCCGTCACCCACCCCATTTTCAGAACTAGACATGTAATTTCGGAACGGATATTAACTTAGTTTGGAGAGGAATTAAATTATCTGTACTAGGACTGGTGGTGCCTTGCCGCGTGATTTTTTCTAAGTTTCTTTAAAATAGGCACGTCGGCAACTACATTGAAGGGGAAAGAATAGTGAAACGTTCCCAACACAACTCGCTGTTTGAAATATTCAGCTTCTATTGTGTTACTTTATGTAATGGTACTTTCAGAACAAAATTGATACTTTGACAAGTACAGAAAATTGTTTGTTTTCCTTTCTTTTCTTTTTTTCTTTGTTTTCGACCCTCAAAAGTAGTAAAAAACCAGGGGAATTATTAGAGTGTTCGTTAGCTATCAAAGCAACTGAAGGATAACTATAGTTTTTCGATAGCCATGCCTGTTACGTTGTGGCTTTGTTAGTATTTGATTCCTTTGAATCTGGTTCAAATCCCATTGTGAGATTTTATTTTCCAAACCTTTCTTCTATTCTTGGATTACAGTTTTTGATTTTGATTTATTTTCTTTGTTTCTTGAAAAGAAGTCGTTTTAGAAAGTCACTAACTGAACACTGTTTTCGATGGTTTCCCCAAACACCTTGGAAACGAGTAATCTTAGCATCTAATGCATAACAATGAAGAAATTACAGAAAATACAGTGAATCAAAATTAAAATGTTTCTTCAGAATATTGGTTAATGCTGAATAGTTTGGGAGCATATCTGCTAAGACGTCACAGACTAAAGATTTCTCTATAATAACTACTTTCCTTGTGATTAAAGGAAGTTATCAATTTAAAACTGGGCAACAATAGATTTGCGTCTGTTCGGGTTCATGTTCCATTTTGGGTGTTTCTCAAATTACGTGATAGTTACTAAAATGGGTTAGTTTCTTCTTCCCCATTTTCAAGTACTCGTAGGTTTGGAAGTTCTTCACGTTTCAATTTTGTTGTGTGATAAACTTCAATAGACACCGCGAATTATTTAGTTGCATAATTACAAATTTATAGTTAAATACTTTTAACAGCGTGTGTGAATTCTAGTGTTCCGTTATTTTTAAAATTTAAACCATTGTGCTATTTATGGGAAACGTTATTAAAACAACCAACCAAAAGATGATTTAGTCGTTTTCGTTCTAGAAATTTCGATGCTCAAGATATTTCTTGCAGTGGACGGCCAATCACTGCAAAAGTGGATGATATTCTGACAAGTCGAGTAAGACAGGCATACAAAGAGTCATGACATCGCCAATGAATTACGTATCCATTACCAAACCATCTGGAAAAGGCTGGCTATAAAACTAAGCTCCAAGTTTGGGTGCCACATGATCTGTCCCAAAAACATTTACTAGTTGACTTTCTGTCTTTGAAACGTAACAAACTCGAGCCATTTCTGAGGCGGGTGATCACGAGTGATGAAATGTGCATAACCAACAATGTGCGAAGAAGATGGTCGAAGCGAGAAGCAGCTCCACAGTCTGTGGGAAAGTTATGATGTGCACGTGGTGGGATTGGAAGGCCATCGTGCGTTGTTGCTGCCGCCGGGCAAAACGAGAGAGAGAGACTAATTTGTACGTATTGTCGACAGTTAACGCGATTGCATGTAGCAATACAAAAGAAATAAACGGAACTTCAAGAGAAAGGGTCGTATACCACGCTGACAACGCTAGACATAAATCTTTAATGACAGTCTCAAATTTAGAGAACTTGGCTGGGGGGTTTATAAATAAATTAACATTTTTCAATTCTCAATTGATCTTCAAATGCTCAATACGTTTTGGACAACTTGATATCAAGACATGCCTCAAAATGTTAAGAATAGCTACATTAGAGATAACCGTGATTCATATCCGACTTGACTGTTAACACGGAGAAAATTGTAAAATTTATGTGAGTTAGATACAAATTTGTAGATTATTATACTTAACCTTGGTGTGTGTGTATAACACTGGGTATCAAAGGGTTCCCGCTAGTGAATTCGCCGGGCTCGAACAGGTTGGACAGAGTGAATAGAACAGAAAGTGTGATTTCTGTGTTAGTATCTGTGGTCCGCCGCTAGGCGGTAGGTATGTTGTTATAGACGAAAGAAAAATACTTACCGACTGCAGGAATCAGCTGTCAGGCAGTTTGAAAAGCTTGCACTGGGAATTCGCTGTCCTTGTTGATTTCATTTATCTTCTAAACTTTCTTGCCGTTTAAAAAAAAAAAAAAATGCACAGCAAATTTCGGGATAATACTCATTATATGCTCCACAAAGCAACCTAACGCTGAAGTTCGAATGTTAATTGGAAATATTGTCTAAGCAGACACACACACACACAAATATATATATATATATATATATCGCCCCACAAGCTTTTCGTGCACTTTACTTTTTCTGCATTATACATCTTCATACTTTTCCATCAAACTTTTCTTTGATGGTAATTTGGTCAAATTGGCTAAAACTTTCGCACCCATTATAAACGATCAAATATAATGATGAATGCTTAACTTTCGTCTAATTCAGTTAATTTTCGAGTAACTTTTGTAACTTTGGGGCACTGATTAAGAATAAATAGTCCGTCATAAAAATGTTAGGCTATTGTTTAGCTTTGGGGGGTCAGTTTTTTTTTAATATACTTTTTTTTTTGCGATATTCTATTCACATTCGGTTAGGTCAGGTTAATAACATTTCATTCAGACAGTATTACCGAGCGAGCGTTAGCGAGTGAAGGCGGGTTAGAGTCCCGCAGAGCACGTTGTTTTCTCCCCCATTACTAAAAAATTACCAAATGTTAGGTTTTACAGTTAAAATGAGAGAGTACATATTAAAGAGGGTTCTGTAGGATATTAAATTCCAGAGGAACTTTTCATTGTAGGAAACTACTAATTTATATTTAGAAATGCGGAAATATTACGCACTCTAACCTATGTGATTTTATGCAACATCAAGTGTTTTTCGCACTATCCTCATTTTCGCTCACCTGCAGTCACTGATGCCGCTGTCTCTTGCAAACCCAACCCTGTGCTAACTCGTGGGTGGTATTCCTACTCTGAATCGTTTAAATATCATCCTCGCTTTTAATGACCACCTATCGTAAGTTGCTTTTTCTGTAGTCTATTTTTAAATTGTATTCGTCCGATGCGTATTTATACCTCAAAGAAAGTCCCCATAAAATGAATCGACTCATGAATTCAACTCATACCCTGAGAAACAATTTTTAAGGCATTACAAATGAATTTCGTGAAGAAATAACTACAGGGCCGGCGCGAGGGGAGGTCAAGCCGTGCCATCGCCCAGGGCGGCAAAATTTGAAAAAGAAAAGTATACTATCAAAATATAATGCTTCGTAATAGGCCCACGTGGAGAAATAAAATTGTGTTCACCAGAGAATGTAATTGAACTTACTTCACTCACATTCGAGATAATACTCACTCAGGAAATTCGGAGCATTCTCCTTCATTTTCAATTATTAAATTACTAGCGTACCCAAAGTACGTTTCTAAACCCGCTACTGATTATTTGTATAAATTGGTATTCAAGGTTGTATCCGGAAAATTATTGCTAAATCGTTGCACAGCTACAGTATAACAGAAATGTGGAAGTACGGTTAGACGGATATATTGAAAAACGTACGCTTTGACGGATATATAGAAAAACGTAAGTTTAACTTCTGCGTTAGAAGCTAGAGTACTAAGCTCTTAGAAATGAAACAGACGACAAACTGAAATGATATCGAGAAGAAAAAATATCGATAACTCAAAAGTTAAAATAAAGTTAAATAGCCTCTAAAATTGCCCTCAAATACTACATTCTTCATGTTAGCTTTAATTCGTAAAACATGTGCTCCATCCATCTTGATGGTGAATTTTAGAGCGAAATATGGCATTTAGGTCATGGAATTCTTATCTAAGTATAGAATATACTATAAGAAAGCTTTTTAGATAGAAAAATCATGAAAATGAATGAAAAAAGCCAAAATTTCCAAAATTCTCGTTTTTTTCCCAAAAAAGCCGGCTTTTTATGTGAAAAAAACCATCGATTCAAAAAAGCCGGCTTTTTTGCATCTCTATTAGTAAGTGTTCTAATTTCACGGTTAGTGCTATTCAAATAACGCCGTTATAACGAAAGTAATTAGCGTCAAGTTGGCCCCGCTTTTTCCCTAATTGAGATAGAATGGATTTTATAACGTCAAACGTTTGTGCTACGTTAGTACCCAAATTTCACCACTAGTGCTCTTCAAATAACGCCCTTATAACGAAATTAATTAGCGTCAAGTTGGCCCCGCCTTTTTCTCTAATTGAGATAGAATGGATTTTCTAATGCCAAACGTTAGTGCTACGTTATTGCAGGTTAGTGCCCAAATTTGAGCGTCGTTAGTGCTATTCAAATAACGCCGGTATAACGAATTAGCATCAATTTGGCCCCGCCTTTTTCCGCTAATTGAGATAGAATGGATTTTCTAATGCCAAATATTAGTGCTGGTTAGTGCCCTAATTTCACGGTAAATACAATTCAAATAACGCCGTTATAACAAAATTAATTAGCGTCAAGTTGGCCCCGCTTTTTTCATTAAATGAGATAGAATGGATTTTCTAACGTCAAACGTTTGTGCTGCGTTAGTGCTGGTTAGTGCCCAACTTTCACCGTTAGTGTTCTTCAAATAACGCCGGTATAACGAAATTAAATAGCGTTAAGTTGGCCCTGCTTTTTTCCCTAATTGAGATAGAATGGATTTTCTAATGCCAAACGTTAGGGCAGGTTAGTGCCCAAATTTGAGCGTTAGTACTATTCAAATAACGCTGTATAACGAATTAAGTAGCGTCAAGTTGGCCCCGCTTTCTACCCTAATTGAGATAGAATGGATTTTCTAATGCCAAACGTTAGTGCTGCTTGGTGCCCTAATTTCATTGTTAGTGCTCTTCAAATAACGCCGTTATAACGAAAGTAATTAGAATCAAGTTGGCCTCGCTTTTTTCCCCTAATTGAGATAGAATGGATTTTCTAACGTCAAACGTTTGTGCTACGTTAGTCCTGGTTAGTACCCAAATTTCACCGTTAGTGCTCTTCAAATAACGCCGTTATAACGAAAGTAATTAGCGTCAAGTTGGCCTCGTTTTTTTCCCCTAATTGAGATAGAATGGATTTTCTAATGTCAAACGTTTGTGCTACGTTAGTCCTGGTTAGTACACAAATTTCACCGTTAGTGCTCTTCAAATAACGCCCTTATAACGAAATTAATTAGCGTCAAGTTGGCCCCGCCTTTTTCTCTAATTGAGATAGAATGGATTTTCTAATGCCAAACGTTAGTGCTACGTTATTGCAGGTTAGTGCCCAAATTTGAGCGTCGTTAGTGCTATTCAAATAACGCCGGTATAACGAATTAGCGTCAATTTGGCCCCGCCTTTTTCCGCTAATTGAGTTAGAATGGATTTTCTAATGCCAAATGTTAGTGCTGGTTAGTGCCCTAATTTCACGGTAAATACAATTCAAATAACGCCGTTATAACAAAATTAATTAGCGTCAAGTTGGCCCCGCTTTTTTCATTAAATGAGATAGAATGGATTTTCTAACGTCAAACGTTTGTGCTGCGTTAGTGCTGGTTAGTGCCCAACTTTCACCGTTAGTGTTCTTCAAATAACGCCGGTATAACGAAATTAAATAGCGTTAAGTTGGCCCTGCTTTTTTCCCTAATTGAGATAGAATGGATTTTCTAATGCCAAACGTTAGGGCAGGTTAGTGCCCAAATTTGAGCGTTAGTACTATTCAAATAACGCTGTATAACGAATTAAGTAGCGTCAAGTTGGCCCCGCTTTCTACCCTAATTGAGATAGAATGGATTTTCTAACGTGAAACGTTAGTGCTACGTTATTGCAGGTTAGTGCCCAAATTTGAGCGTCGTTAGTGCTATTCAAATAACGCCGGTATAACGAATTAATTAGCGTCAATTTGGCCCCGCCTTTTTCCCTAATTGAGATAGAATGGATTTTCTAATGCCAAACGTTAGGGCAGGTTAGTGCCCAAATTTGAGCGTTAGTACTATTCAAATAACGCTGTATAACGAATTAATTAGCGTCAAGTTGGCCCCGCTTTTTCCCTAATTGAGATAGAATGGATTTTCTAATGCCAAACGTTAGTGCTGCTTGATGCCCTAATTTCATTGTTAGTGCTCTTCAAATAACGCCGTTATAACGAAATTAATTAGCGTCAAGTTGGCCCCGCCTTTTTCCGCTAATTGAGATAGAATGGATTTTCTAATGCCAAATGTTAGTGCTGGTTAGTGGCCAGATTCCACCGTTAGTGCTCTTCAAATAACGCCGTTATAACAAAATAATTAGCGTCAAGTTGGCCCCGCTTTTTTCCCTAATTGATATAGAATGGATTTTCTAACGTCAGACGTTTGTGCTACGTTAGTCCTGGTTAGTACCCAAATTTCACCGTTAGTGCTCTTCAAATAACGCCGTTATAACGAAATTAATTAGCGTCAAGTTGGCCCCGCCTTTTTCCGCTAATTGAGATAGAATGGATTTTCTAATGCCAAATGTTAGTGCTGGTTAGTGCCCTAATTTTACGGTTAATGCTCTTCAAATAACGCAGTTATAACGAACGTAATTAGCGTCAAGTTGGCCCCGCTTTTTTACTGCTACGTTAGTGCAGGTTAGTGCCCAAATTTGAGCGTTAGTGGTATTCAAATAACGCCGGTATAACGATTTAATTAGCGTCAACTTGGCTCCGCCTTTTCCCGCTAATTGAGATAGAATGGATTTTCTAATGCCAAACGTTAGTGCTGGTTAGTGGCCAGATTCCACCGTTAGTGCTCTTCAAATAACGCCGTTATAACAAAATAATTAGCGTCAAGTTGGCCCCGCTTTTTTCCCTAATTGATATAGAATGGATTTTCTAACGTCAGACGTTTGTGCTACATTAGTGCTGGTTAGTGCCCAAATTTGAGCGTTAGTGCTGTTGAAATAACGCAGTTATAATGACATTAATTAGTGTCACGTTGGTCTCGCTTTTTTTCCTAATTGAGGTAGAATTTTATATTTAATGCAAACAGTTTGTGCTTGATCGTTGGTGCTTGGTCGTGCTTCAATTTGTCCGTTAGTGGTGTTGAAATTACACGTCCATGAACTTCACGTCTCCACTTAACGCATTAACAATAAAATTAGTGTCAATCATTATTGCATCGTTAGTGCTACTTAGTGCAGCAACCTCTAACGTTAGTGCTTTGTTAGTGTACATGCTACAAGTAAAACACCTTAAGGGTTTCAAATTGGCGTTGGGCCTCACTTTAAGGACTAACGAAGCAATTAGTGCCACTCGTTAGTGCCTCCTCAGTGCTTCATACTGCACTAACCACGAACGTTAGTATTTCATTAGTGTAGGTTTTAGAGCCAAAGCAATGGTCCTCGCTGATCTCTCCACACTATGCATTAATGAAAAAATCGTGCCATTCGTTTGTGCCTCGTTAGTGCTTTTAGGAAATACTAATAGTTTCGTAAATGCTTTACTACTCGTGTAGATATAACCAATTATATGTCACGAAACTCCCTTAAGAAATACATGGGGGAATTTTTCATTGCGTGAAATTCCCGGCAAATTCAAAAGCACTAATGACTTCTAGTGCAATCGTTTGTTCTTCATCAGTGTCGATGCAACAAGTGGAAAACCTTTGTGGTCAGCGTGATCTTGATCCCTACTTTAAGCACTAACGAAGAAATTAGTGCTTTTCGTCAGTGCATCGTTAGTGCTTCTGGAAAACACTGATTGTTTCGTGAATGCTTCACTATTAGTGTATATATAGCAAATTATAAGTTCCAAAACTCCCATATAAAATGCATGGACAATTTTCTAATTGCGTCAAATTCCCGCCGAATTCAAAAGCACTAATGACATCTTTTATTGTTCGTTAGTGCATCGTTAGTGCTTCTTAGTGAACCAACCAATAACGTTCGTGCTTTTTCAGTGTAGATGCTACAAGTAAAAAATCTTTGGGGAGCTAAGTTCACGCTGCTTCCACTTCAAGTAGTAACGTAAAATCAGTGCCTTCATTAGTGCATCGTTATTGCTTCTTAGTGCGCCAACCAATGACGTTAGTGCTTCTTTAGTGTATTCTCTAGAACCAAACCAATGATAGGGAGTAATTACCGTATAAGCCCCACTTTAAGCACTAACGAAAAAATAGTGGAATTTCTTAGTGCATCGTTAGTGCTTCTAAAAACGCTAATAGTTTCGTTAGTACTTCGTTATTGTTATAGATATAGCCATTTATATGTCACGAAACCCCGAAAAGAAAAACGTTAATTTTTTACTACTCAAATTCTCGCCAAGTTCAAAGCAGTAATGATCTCTTCTAGTGCATCGTTAGTGGTTGCTAGCAGTGGCGGCGTAAGGGCGAGGCGAGCGGTGCCCCCGCCCCGGGCCCCACTTGGTGGGGGCCCCCGACGGTAGGCAAAAAACAATTACTAAGGAACCTTGTTAGCATGAGCCGTAGGGATGCGCTCGAGTCGAGACATACGTTGTGAAATTCGAGACGAGTCGAGACAAACGTATTTCTCGACTCGATTTTTCGAGTCGAGACACGAATCGAGTCGAGACTGCTCGTGAAAATCTCGAATGTCTCGAAAATCTTTCTATGATTTTTAATATTATTTTGAAGAAAGTATTCACTCAGAAACGGCCTTGAAACCAATTGCAGCATTTATTACTTTAGAAAATTATAGAACGCTAAACTTAATAGTTAATCTTTCGAGATCAAGATTTAATTTTCAGTTCAATTAAGTTAATTAAAACTAATGTCGTGATATTGATTGTACTTCAAATATAATAATAATAATAATAATAATCGATTATCTACTTTGTATAAAACTATTATGCGTAGCCTATATGTAGTTTGTATAAAACTATTGCGATAAAATGAGCTTCATAAATTCTCTGAATAAACAATTGGCAGTGTATAGTAATTTAGCATAGTTATAATTATTGTTTTCGTTCCCATGAACGCAATAGGACTACATAACTTCTGGATTATTCGCTTTCCTAACTATTTTGAGGCTTTAATGTGTTGCAGCGTATCACGAGTTACGATTATTATTATTATTATTATTATTATTATTATTATTATTATTATTATTATTATTATTATTATTATTATATATTCTGCCTTTCGGCAGGTCCTGGGACTAATGAGGATTTTTTTTTTTTTACTCAATTTTAGATTTTGGCCTGGAAACGTTTCTTCCACTTTTCTCGATCTTCAGCTTCCTCTTTTAACTCCCAATATTTTCTCCTGCCTTTCAAATCTTGGATCAGCTGTGTTCTTGTTCTTCCTATTCCTCGCTTCCTTTCCATCTTTCCTTCTATGGCGGTGTTAAGAAGACAATTTGTTCGCAAGATGTGTCCAATCCAATTGACCTTTCTACGAAGAATGGTGGCTAGAAGTGTCCTCTTCTCTTCTATCCGTTTTAAAACATCTCCGTTTGTTGCTCTCTCTGTCCATTTTATCTTCTCCATTTTCCTCCAACACCACATTTCGAAGCTCTCCAAATATTTCTTCTCTAACTTCCGTAATGTCCATAATATATAATGTAACATTTGTTGTACATCACATACAAGACTATTTTACATGGCATATTACAATAAATGGACCTAGTAGATATAGGTACACCTTGTCTCAAAAAGGTTGAGCGCATTCTTTACTGGTGTTTTGAGGCAATAATTTTCTAAGTCCAGCTTCGGGTATCTTCGGGAAAAAGTAAGCCAGGTTCGAACCTCCAAGCCAGCCTTTGCAATCGTGAAAAAGTTTGCAGATGTGTTTTTCTTCTTTTAAATACAATAAGACTTGTTACCAAGTGTTTAAAAAAGCAACATTGATTGAAATACTTAATGATACAATATTTCGAAACCTTTTTTTTTTCAATGTCAGCACATGCTTGTTTGTCATTTAGCTCTCCATACGTAATGGAATATTTAAATACGTTAAAGAATGTTTCCATATGTAAAAGAATGCTCAAAGTTAAGAAATAGAACATAATTATCGCCTGAGTACTAAAATAAAAGTCAAAGTAGAACAGAAACGGCGTTTGTAATGGATATGAGTGTCATAATTATCTTGAGATCCGTTATACATCGCTAGAAGGTTGTGTTAGCTCATTGGTAAGCTGTCGGATTTCAAATCATAAGGTTGAGGGTTCGAATCCCGTCTAGGCTAATCCTTTTTTTTAAATTATATTTTCCGCAATGCATGAAAAATTATATAAAATAATTACATTAGAATACATAAGTTGTGTATATATAACATAATCATTGCAGAACATAGTAATTATTATGTTTAAAATATAACATCTGAGATAATTTTCACAGTAGGTCGGTATTATATATGAGGATGTAAATACAAGTTAAGAAACTCGTTCAATAGCAATAAATAAATCATGTAGTGTATTTATTTGCAGCTATTTGTCATATAGAGGGTAATTCTCAACATTCATAATACATAATGTCATTTATGTTCTTGAAAAGTTATTCGATGCATAAACAGAAGGTATAAACAGAGAATCCAAAGTCGGAACGCTCGCAAAAAAAATTCATGAACCCCAAAGGTCACGTGAGCAGACTGGAATTGTCCTTATGAAGCATGGCACAGCAGAAAGTCTTTACATAGATTTTCAATTCAATTCCTGATATATGCTTTTGCAATGTGGAGGTGGTGATGCCTTGAGTCGCCCTCTCTCGCTCGCTCGCTCGCTCGCTCGCTCACTCTCTATTTATACAGAATATAAAAGTGGATTTATGTGTGTATTTCAACATAATTCTGATATATCTAGAGCAATTTTAACTATATTTCTTAGTCTGGAAAAAGAGTACTGTCGGGATACATATCAAAAATGCTAGAAACGGGTCGATATTAGTATCGAATCTATAGTTTCGTGGTCGCTTAGGTGAATAGTTCTACTTTCAATTCAAGTCCAATTAAGCTTCCATTAGCACCCAGGGTGGTTACATAGCGACATAAAGATATCGAAATCATTCGATATTAGAATCGAATCGTAAGTTTTCAGCGCCGCTAACAGTGCAGCATTTCCCATTAGTCCACATTAGTCCACATTTCACATTAGTCCCATTGCCTAGAGGGCAACATATTTGCAGAGTGCAAAGTTTAAAACTTGAATAACATTTTAAATTTTTCCGTATGAAAAAGTTATAAATCAAGAGCAAATATACTATTTCACGAACAATCCTCTTTTACTATTCTAATATGTTTAATAATAGCGTAAGAAATCTAATAGTAATTCAGAACATGTTTCACAGTTGTTATTTTTTGTTACATAGTTGTAGCTGTAGCATGTAGTGAGTGGAATTTAACTGTAATAAATTCACTAATTAACCATATTCGAATTAAGTTTTATTTTTAAGTTCGGGATGAAGGGGTGGAGAAATATGTAGTTATTGGGGGCACCGAGCTTTTCTACATTTTACTTTCAAGATCTCCATTTTTCTTTTGTCATTTGTTCCTAATAAAAAAGTTCAGTCACTTTTGGATTGTCATAGGATAGTAGGAGTTGGATTTTGGGATGCAGCCTGTGAGATTCTAGAGGAGCTAACTGCTTGAAAAAATATTTTTGAATCATCTGTAACATATGAAATAAGGATATGTATCATAAAAAATTGAAAGTAACTATGTCTGCGTAATCATCACGGTCAAATTGCAAAGTCAAATGAATTGACGTTTGGTATATAATCAGGCTCCATTCCCAACTGGGAAGTTACCATACGCGTGTCACTTTCAATATAATGCATATCCTTAGGGGGAGTAGAAGTCCGAATTTTTGCGAAAAATTTAGTATCTTACAAGCCGTTCAACTGAGAGCTGAAATTCAACATATAACTCTTTATTAAAAATAAAGAAAATATGTCCTGGCATTTTTTAATATTATCTTTTATGAGCGGGGGGACGGGGGTGCATTTTCTATATATTGGAAATTGGTAGTGGGTTGATTTGTAAAAATAATCGAAAACGATTGATATTAGTTGAGAAACAAATTGAGTAATGCAAACTAAAGTTCTTTTTGAATTTTATACCCACTGCTTTCTATTTATAATTGCTGAAGCTGGTGTTTAATGTATGGAGCGTTCCAAGCATAAGGCAATCAAGCCATAAAGTTAGAGAAAAATGGCCATAAAATTTGTATTCTAAACTTAATTACATGGGCATTTTCAATTAGTACGGCATGCTTAATTATATAGAAAATTAGTTTCTCTCTCTCTCTCTTTTTTTTTTTTTTTTTTTTTTTTTACGTTGGTCTACTTTTCCTTGATTTGAAACTTTCAAATTTCACCCTATTTTCTACTGAAATGTGTCTGTAAGGCAACAAAGAAATAATTATATATGATAAATTTAAATTCATTTTAATTTGGAAGATGAGAAACACTTTGCCATTATATATCGTAAAGGTCAGACCCACCAGTATTGTAACAGAGAGGTGCTTGAGCCATTGACGGTAGAAATTCAAACTCCGATAAGTGATAATTTCACAGTCTTGTTTTATTACAAGTGTAACCTCTTTAGTCAATGGAGAGGAGAACGTGGGCCATCGGTCAGAGTTGATGTCGATGGGTTTTGGTGGGTCGGAGTTGGTCGCAATGGTTCAGAGTGGTTCATAGTTGGTGGTGGGTCAGAGTGGATCACGATGGTTGATGGGTCAGAGTGGGCCAATGGGGCATTTGGGTGGTGGGTGATAGTGGGTCATGGTGGGTCGTGGATCAAATTTTCATTGACCCACACCATCTCTGGTTAAAATTGTACTAAAGATAAGAGGCACCGAAGATGCATGTCGGCTATTATGCTCAAATTTTGCTCATGGATAGTACTCCACCAGGAAGCAATAAATCTGAAACGGTTCATGGTATCACCTTCTAGAACTCGAGATGTAGGGGTTTGTCTGATTGGCTAAATTAAGACGTCAATGATTTATCCTTCAACAACCAAGCTTTTTATGATCGTTTCCGTGGGGAAGTCAGGAGAACACGTGCCTAGTAATCGTAATATTGATAGTTTGCGTCCATCCCGGGTATTTGTTTTGTGTTTTTTTGATTCACCTAAATATAAACAAATCACACATATAGGCATTTTGACATATTTTGGGAGAGTAATTTTGTGGTTCGTTGGCGTTTCATCGCGTCTCTGCTGCTGGTGGTAAAGTTTTCAAAATGGAACTTGGGCCACCACGGATCGTCGCTGCGGGGCCACCAATTTCTGGCGAGAGGTCAATAGTTGACCATCTGTAGTCCACCGACGCTTACAGCTTAGAGTAATGAACGATGTCTTTGCCTTGTAGAGTTCATGACTACCGACGTCGGCAGTCAACTAGCTTTTAGTATTCCTTTACTAACCATCTATTGTTCATGTTTGTACACGGTGTTGTCATAATAATAATAATAATAATAATAATAATAATAATAATAATAATAATAATAATTATTATTATTATTATTATTATTATTATTATTATTATTATTATTATTTGTAGTAATAGTAGTATAATTGATGATAGTATAATTATTGTCTATGTATTGTCTAGGTAGGACTACACACAGGATTTGGCTCGTTTTGGTTCGACTTGACTCTAATCCGAGTCGAGTTGGAAGATATTTTTCGCGCCGAGTCCAAGAGTAGACCTCAAAGATGTCTGTTTCGAGTCGAGTCGAGTTTCAAAGAAAAGTCGTTCGTGCCCATCCCTACTAATAAGAGCTAAATCGGAGTTAAGCGAAATTGAAAGTCTCACTATTTATCTAAGCGACCCCGAAAACTATGAATCTTATATCGATCATTTTCTAGCAATCTTTTATATGTATCCCCCTCCCATTCACCATAGGTAACCCGACAGCAATCTTTTTGAAACTATAAGAAATGTGGTTAAAATTACTCTAGACCAGTGGTTCTCAATCTAATTCCTATCACGATCCCCTTTTATCACACGCTCTTGCCAGCGACCCTTTTATAATTTGTTTTATAATAAGCTTGTGTGAGATTTGTAACATACCTATTTCTATAATAGTAGAATCCATTTTTTTGTTTATAGTGAACAGTACCATGGAAAATCAGTGCCCGGGGCGAGAGTATAGTACGATGTCACCGTATATATGAGTGACGTCGACAGACTAGCTACGAAGCGCCACCATGGTTGGCACGAAGCTCAATAACATTTTCAAAATAAACACTACCTTTCCTTAATTTTGAGCACATTTTATTACGTTTTTCCTTCTATTTTACACATGTGCACATGTACTTTCCTAACATGAGTAACACACTTCCTCCGAAATGTATGGCCCCTTTTTTCGGCGCCCGGCACTGACAGTGGATACAGTAACTGTAATATATATATTCCCAACGACGAAGGTGCTGGTTCAAGATGGATGTTAAACTCCTTCATTGAAGAGGCCATTAACGTATCCGATCTAAGCCCACAACTTCTTGACCAAATAATAGAATGATCATGCGACAAGTCTTTGCAACTGGTTTTTTGTAACGAAGACTTGGACAAGTTCTGCCTGATGAGGAGAGAAGAATATCCTGGTCTGGGGATTGCTGCTTTAAAAGTAATAATTCCATTTGCTATATCGTACTTGTGCGAAAGTTTGTTTTTTTTTTTATGGTAAACATTAAAACAAAGATAAGAAATCGCTTATCAGTTGAAAATGGTTTGATAATGTTCGTCATGAAGATTGAACCGGACATTGCTGCACTAGTGAAATTACACCATGCTTAGGTATCTCATTAGGTTTTAATTTTAATTGTATTTCAATGTGCAGGTTTTGTTGCATGTGTATTTTTCTAGTATTTCTATATACAGTTCTCATTAGTTTTATATCATACCTCTTTGATTTAAATTCATTTTTAAACAACTCTACTAACTAACTAACTCTATGGCCTATGGAACCCGGAGGTTCAATGCCGCGTTCACAAAAGCTCTACACTGACTTCTATCCTTAGCCAATTGGATCCAGTTTCTACTTTGTATTCTTATCTCAGCGAGATCCATCTTAATATAGTCCTCCCATCTGCGCCTAGGTCTTCCTAATGGTCGTTTTCCGATTGGTCTTCCAGTCAAGATTTTGAAAGCGTTTCTACTTTCTTCCATTCTAGCTACATGACCTGCCCACCTAAGCCTTCTAGACTTGACGACCCTAACAATGTTGGGTAAACCGTATAAATTATGTAGTTCCTCGTTATGAAGTTTCCGCCATTCCCCATTCCCGTTCCTCTTGGGTCCGAATATTCGTCTAAGGATCTTGTTCTCAAATACTTTCAGTCTATGTTCTTCCCTCAGAGTAAGCGACCATGTTTCGCAACCATACAGAACAACAGGCATGATTATCGTTTTGTATATTTTAAGCTTCAAATTTCTCGACAGAATTCGCGACGACAAGAGACTTTGAACCGAATAGTAACACGAATTCTACACCCTTTGAAAATGTTCAGTAGACTTATTTTTTATTGTTCTTTACAGTGTGTATAAAAAATAAAAGTATGCTTATCAGAACAAAATTAAAAATAATATTTAAAAATAATTTCTGGTATTAGATTCTAACTATATTTATCTCTTCCGCCTATCTTCGCGATCCCCTAGGGGCCGCGACTCCCAGGTTGAGAAACCCTGCTCTAGGCATACATGAGTTATGTTGGAACATACATACATACACTTTTATGTGTATAAATGCAGATAAGAGAGAGTTGAGAGAGAGCGATTAAGGAATTGCCGCTCTCAATCCCTTCACTTTACTTTTGCGATTCGCGAATTTCTTGCGTGACAGTTTGGGGCTAGCTAGTTTTTTGTCTTGGACCACGATCCGATTTTCGATATGCTCTATCCAAATGCTGTAATGCGAATATTGAGAAGTTATCTGCGATGAAAGTAGCTGCAAATAAATACATTACATAACTTATTTATTGCTATTACACGATTTTTTAAATTTGTATTCAATATTCACACATAACACACCGACGTTCTGTCAATACCTCAGATGTTATATTTTAAAGATAAGAATTACTTATGTCGTGAAATGATATGAATATATATATTCAACTGATATATACAACTGATGATATGAATATATATATTCAACTGATATATACAACTGATGAATTGTAATGTAACTATTTTACATAATTTTCATGCATTGAGGAAAGTAGAATATCATAAAAGAATTTCACCTGAACGGGTATCGAACTCACGATTTAAGCGCTCGGTGGTGTACCACTGAGCTAATATGACCGCATTTCGGAAGCTGCTTCTGAAATATAACTGAGCTCATACGTAAATGCTCTTTTCCGTATGGAAATCACAATGACGAAACGAGAGTGTGAATACATAGTCTCGAAATATTGTATCATTAAGTATTTCAATGTTACTTTTTTCTACACTTAATACCATTTCAACATGTCTTATTATATTTAACAGAAGGAAAAACATATCTGTACATCGTTTCCCGATTACTAAGGTTGGCTTTGGAGGTTCGAACCAGCAGCTTTAGTTTACTGTTTTCCGAAGATACCCGAAGTTGGACTTCGAAAGTGTTTGTCTCAAAACAGCTATCATCATATCGCTCAATCTGTTTGGTATATGGTATATGTTTTTATACGTGTAAAGTCAGTATAACAATTCATTCTTTAAACAGCTTTTCGTATGTATTAATATTCCTTTATAAAAACTGTTTTTAATATTATTATTACGGCGCACCATTTTCAGATTTCTTTCGCGAGTCGTTGACCAAGTCGTTCTCCACCAGCGTTGCCAGACTCACAGGTCGGAATTATTCCAAAACCTGATCGAACTTATGCTAGATTCGGTCAAATTATGCTAGATCCTCATAATTACTAATTCAGGAGTTTAAAAAAACGAAGTTGAGATACGATAACGTAACTTAAAATACACAGAGAGCAAGAATGCATGGATAGAACTCAATACTTCACGCACCAAAATTTTAACTCAACTAAATTAATGCAGTCGTTGCCAGATTCAATGGCGTATATGTCGTATAAATGAATGCAAAGTTTTTGTTTACATATTTTGAAAGAAAATTACTTCGCAGCATAAGCGGAGTTGGGAATCGTCTGCTGGGGGGGGGCAGATTTGTGGTCGGTCTCGGAGCTGTCATTTCAGGAATAAATATGATCATGAAGTCAGAAATAAAGATGGTGAAGTTGTCAAAAAGTTGGGGGGAGAATGGCCCCCATAGCTCCGCCCATGCGTCGGAGTTAAAGGATTAGAAAACCCTGGGTGGAGCCACAAAAAAGCCCAAAGACGTTTCGAACTTACTTCGAAAAATAAGACTGCCTGTATGGTTTACCGACTGTATGAATCAATGGAAGAGGATACATTTCTGCCGTTCTTTTTCTTCCCACGACCAACTTCTTTCTCATCTCCAGGTTTTACGGCTTTTTGATAAACTTGCTGAAATTGTGCTAGATTTGGGCAGGATGCTAAAAGCAAGATGCTAGATGCTAGAGACATGCAAATTATGCTAGATCTAGCATCATTATGCTAGATCTGGCAACGCTGTTCCCCACAATAGGTGTGTCGTGCAAGTAACCAATCACACGTTAGGTACTAGCTTTTACCTATTGCTTCCTTCTCACAGCTCAGAACATTGGTAACTATGGATAGACGTTGAGTTGAGTTGATTTTAGTTTAGCGTCCCTTTCAGCAGCGAGGCTATATGAGACGTGGACCTACTGATTAACGTGGAATCCGAACCACATGAGCTCCCGCCGGGAATCGAACCCGGACCTCCCACGTCAAAGGCGCGGACGCTAACCACTTAGCCACGAAGGAGCTCATGGATAGACGTACAGCAGTAATTACTTTATGGGAGTTGGAAGGTTATTCTGCAACTGCAGCTAGCAGGCGAGTAGGTGTCCCGGCCTCTACAGGAAGGCGATAGATTCGGAAATATGGTGCTACAGGTCAGACTGATAATTTACGATCTCCTGGTCGTCCGCATGTGTCAACCGAAGCCCAAGATGCGAGATTAGTAAACGAAGCCCGGTTAGACCCACTAAGGACGTCTAGACAGCTAAGGGAAGTTTCTCTCTTTCCTGGTAATAAGCATACAGCTCTGCGAAGGCTTCGTCATGCTGGGTTACGTGGCCGTGTTGCTGCCGTGAAGGAAAAACTCTCAGACGACCACAAAATTTACCGTCTCGCGTTTGCACAGGCGAATGTGGGTCTCAATTGGGAAAACGTAGTTTTCTCAGATGAATCCATATTCACAACATCAAAGGAGGGACGCCGTTTTGTGTATCGTCCGAGAGGCACCCGATATGACCATGGATATGTGGCTGCTTGCAATCGCAGTGGCCATGTATCTATTTTATGTTGGGGTTGGATTTCCAGTCGCGGAGTAGGACAGCTTCATAGAATTGAAGGACATCTGGACAATGCTCAGTACTTAGACATTATCAGTAATATCATGGTTCTATCTGTACGAGTATTTCAGCCTGATGGTGTAATTCAGTTCCAGCAATACCAGTCGCCAATACATACTTCCCGTGTGATTCAGGAATGGTTCGCAGGGCACCCTGAGATTGATTTAATCGACTGGCCGCTCGTGGAGCAGACCTCAATCTCATGGAAAATATGTGGGCAGAAGTGAAGCGTACTCTAAGGGAAAGTTGGCCTGAGGCAGATCCACCAAGAACTCAGGATGACCTGTGGCATCTTGTTTCCGAAGCATGGCTGGAGGTAGGGGAAGGAGATAGATTTGTCACCCATGAAATAGATTCCATGCCCAGAAGAATGGAGCGTGTAATAAATTCAGAAGGGTCTTGGACACAATATTAATGTCCCCGCCTTAACTCCCGAAAACAGCCCTTTTCAGGGCTACCTAAACGCTTCTGAAAATATTTCTAGAAGTAAACCACTCCTTGTATCCGATTTCTGTGCAATCCTACCAACAAAAGAATGATAATTAGCTGTAGGCTTTGAACTCAAGACCTCTTTATTGGCAAGTCCGTACTCTACCAGTGAGCTAACATGAACACGCAAACCCAATCTGAAGAAACACGATTTTCAATTTCTGGTATTCGATGACAATGATGCTCATATACTTAGCAAATATTGTATTCAACTTGGGATATTCCGCAACACACACACACATAAACAAAGCGAAAGAGAGAGAGAGAGAGAGAGAGAGAGAGAGAGAGAGATGAATATACAAAAGCATATTCAACGTATTCGAATGAGACTCTAAGCAACGACATTCCGTTCTAAAGAGAATTTGTGTTTCTTCCCGTGACGTTAAGGGGATCGGGAAAAGTTATGTGTCTTGAAGCAGGATACGACTTTGGATACTCTGTTTATACACTTTCTATATCCCTAGGAATATATTGTATTTCACGAATGTAAACGACATGCTGTAATGAGAATATTGAGAAGTTACATCTGTATGACAAATAGATGCAAATAAATACACTACATAACTTATTTATTGCTATTAAATGATTTTCCTAACTTGTATTTACATCCTCATATATAATACCGACCTACTGTGAAAATTATCTCAGATGTTATATTTTAAACATAATAATTACTATGTTCTGCAATGATTATGTTATATATACACAACTTATGTATTCTAATGTAATTATTTTATATAATTTTTCATGCATTGCGGAAAATATAATTTAAAAAAAAGGATTAGCCTAGACGGGATTCGAACCCTCAACCTTATGATTCGAAATCCGACAGCTTACCAATGAGCTAACACAACCTTCTAGCAAGGTATAACGGATCTCAAGGTAATTATGACATTCATATCCATTACAAACGCCGTTTCTGTTCTACTTTGACTTTTATTTTAGTACTCAGGCGATAATTATGTTCTATTTCTTAACTTTGAGCATTCTTTTACATATGGAAAGATTCCTTAACGTATTTAAATGTTCCATTACGTATGGAGAGCTAAATGACAAACAAGCATTTGCTAACATTAAACAAAAAAAAAAAAAAAGGTTTCGAAATATTGTATCATTAAGTATTTCAATCAATGTTGCTTTTTTAAACACTTGGTAACAAGTCTTATTATATTTAAAAGAAGAGAAACACATCTGCAAACTTTTTCACGATTGCAAAGGCTGGCTTGGAGGTTCGAACCTGGCTTACTTTTTCCCGAAGATACCCGAAGCTGGACTTAGAAAATTTTTGCCTCAAAACACCAATAAAGAATGCGCTCAACCTTTTTGAGACAAGGTGTACCTTTCACTTCTATAGATAGGTATTTTTTAAAAGGATTTTTGTAAATACTAAATCATAAAACAATAAACTACATACAGTAGTTACGGTTTTGACTCCCAACATTAAAGAAACTTGGATTGTCCATGAGATATTGAACTTCAACTTTCACTCCTGGAAAATTTCAATTTTGGAGTTAGGCCACTTGGCATCAAAGCAGTTCACTGTAAGATAAATACACTCCTTACTTTACTCTAGTAACATAGTTGTTCAGGAGCCTGGGATTTCCATCCTCTTAAACGACAGCTGAACGATTGCTTGATACATAGGAGTAATAGTGTATTAAGTTTTCGAGCTTTGGCGCGTCTCCGTATTTACACACTGATATAACTTTTAATATGAATTTATTTATCTTTTTTTTTTTTTTTTGTTATTGATTTAACACCGATTTCTCTCTGTTACCATGGAGGTGTTCATTCGCTAGACATTGATTCTGCGCACTGCTGAAGGAGAAATGGGCTTAGTAATTTTTATTTTCCGAAATTCACGTCCGAAACGTATTTCACTTACTTACTAATCTTTCTACAACGCTATTTGCTTTTTCCTTCTTTCTTTTCATGACAATTCCAAATAGTTTTGTTTGGTGCTGGGAGTATATTTTATATTCACCTAATAAAATTACGGGTTGATTTTGTAATCAATTTTAAATTTACAGAAACTATTAAGTACACAATCAAATCGCACTAATTGTTTACTGCATTTCGAAGGCTTTTGTTTTTATGCAGCTCATTAAGGAAAATCTATTTCATAATCGTAACATTCATTACTTTAAATACTAAGAAACTATAAAGGCAAAGGCGACTCGATCTAGCCCCGGGGCCGCTGTAACTCAGTGGCACAGCATTCAACCTTGGTGTGTGAAGACTCGGATTCGATCCCAGCTGGTACCAAGTGGGCTTTGTGGCATAGAAACACCGTGTGTGTGGACTTTAGTTCCCTTCCACTTACTTCATTCCACCATTTCATTCATTCTCAACATCACCGTTTTCTTTAGCTTACAAAAGACTGTTTACTTGCCCACTAGTTTTATTATTGTGAACTGAAACTCAAGTGCACAGTTATTCCTTGGATATTTCTGTCCCTTTTTACTTTACAACTTGAGGTGGGATGAGGGTCAGGATAGATCTAGTGATATACCGCTGAAAGAAATGCTTCAGTACAGTGTCGGAAGTGGTATGTATTGTTTATGTTACTTACAATGTTACTTCCCTATAAAATATAAATTCACCCTTTCAACCCTTCCCTTATTCGAATACAGTGAACCGACTCTACTATGTGTGTCTTAAAATTTTCTTTGAAGTGCAGTCAGTCTTTTGTGTTTGTAAGGTTTTGCGAGTATGTTTTCACATCAATATGAAAAGATAGCGAGGCAAATGTTTAACCATGGACTCCTGCTGCGAACTGACCGTGACTAAACACCTGATCTCGTTCTGCTCATTTTCTCTCGCACACGTGAAATGGGTTTGTTGTTTCCAAAACAAATGGAAAGACAGTTATCTGGTGCTTTTGGGTATTTTCCCCGCACACAGGCATCATTGCTATGTTTTAATGATCAGATGAAATATCAAAACCATCCGATACACATGATACGAAAGAGCGAACAGAGGGAGGCAAAAATTATAATAGACCAAGTTTTCCGCGTGGTA
This sequence comes from Thermobia domestica, assembly GCF_964235325.1. NCBI lineage: Eukaryota > Metazoa > Arthropoda > Insecta > Zygentoma > Lepismatidae > Thermobia > Thermobia domestica. The sequence goes on from NC_137460.1 coordinate 235,836,970, forward strand.
CCGCGTGGCAACAATACTTCATACTTCTATCATTTGGTGCACATCTCTATGAAGTTGTTTTCCACATAAATATAGCTTACTTCTTTTCGAAGTAGCTCCTTCATGTTACAGCTGTGTTTAGTTTTGTTTCGTGCTAGGATGAAAAGGAGAAATGCAACATTTGCTTCTCGGTGAACTTATATATATATTATTAAGATGAGCGAAAATAAGCGAGGTTTAACAAAGGGTGGCTTTCGGATCTACAATTTAACGTGTAGTTGCAGTCCGTGTTGAGAATCGAACCAAATCTATGTAAGACCTGTTAACATTGAGCTCTTTTGTGGTAAAAGTGAACTTTAGAAACACACAAAAGACTTGAAACATCAAGCTAATGTAAAGGAATTGCATAATGTACTGCATCTTTTCTGTGGCAAGGAACATGTGGTGCACAGCAACACAAGAATCGTGTTAAGGCCAATATATTTTTTTTCCTTCTTGCCGAACTTAATATCCCCTTCCACACCATAAAAGAAAATATAATGTTTGTTAAAAGAAAGTGCACCTAATATTTTTAAATTTTGTTTGTGATCTTATCATGCATAATTATATATAATGCCTTACATACACCGAGAATGAATTCAACTATACGTCATAGCAACTCTAAAGCGATATTTTTCAAACTTATTTATTGCTAGATATTGTAAATTTACGGTATCTATCTTATTGGGTGGGAAATTTTGCGTCTAATCGGAAAATTTCATGACTTCGGACAGGAATTCGCAGTTACGAAATTTGCATCACTGTCTTCTGAAAGGATGTCTAGAAAAAAATACTATTGGAAAATAACTGAAAACACAAGATGGATTTGATAGCCAAATTTACGTCATCTTGGTGCGTCATCATTTTTCTTTAAATACTTGTATTTAGTATTCGATTAGAGTTTAGTATACGTTTTAGCATCGAGGCCATATGAGACGTGAACTTACAAATTAATGTGGGATCAGAACCACAGGAGTTCCCACCGGAAATCAAACCTGGGTCTTCCGCAACAAAGACCCGTACGCTAACAATATGGACACAAGAGGGTTCAATATTTGGCAATGTGTACATAAAGTTGTGGAATTGCGCTTGTATAATGTTAGTAGTTCTACCTAGGTACTAACATAAATTTTCACAATACTCAGCTTAATAAAGTATCTTTAAAAAGAAAATGACACTCTTTATGTTTCAGTTCCTGGTTCGACTGAAGAATGGTACAAATTCCAATGACCTTTTTTGGGATCCTACTTTATGCAGTAGATCCATCATAAACTGGGTGTTTGATACGGATATAAACTAAAAACTTACAAATATAAATTTAAGTCACATTCAAATATCTTTAAACTAAAATTGAATGTATACATATGATGTGAAATTTACTAATTCATTTTTATCGTTTGTGTAAGAGTCATGTTAGTTCTTTAATACAAGTACATGAATACAGTTAGCTCCTCTTAATGAAAGTAAGTGGTGACTGGTCTTTAAAATTAGTGTGGAAAGATAAGTAAAAAATCTGGCATAATTTAGAAAAATCTATCGTAATTCAGGCGCGTGTTTGGCATCATTGATTGTCTCAAGTGTAGCAACCCGGACTTAAAGGTTTTGCTTCGAGAAAGATGGATTCTCTGTTATATATAAGATATATAGTCTCAAGTTGGAGCAGTATTCTCTATGACAAGCTTTGAAGCAGGCAGTATATCTGTTGAAATAAGTTATTTCTGAGTGTATGACTGGAATTAAGAACTATTTTGAGTCAGTTCGATTTGTTTCTTGTTAAGGCCAGGTAAATCAATCCCCAGATAGAGAAACAGATTACTCTTATGTTATTTCTTAGCAGGGTGGGGGAAATCATGATTTTTTTAAAAAAATAATTTTTGTTGATTTTTTGATTTAAATCGATTTTTTTGATTTAAATCAAATCTTTCTAATCGTATAATACAAGTCGCGAACTGAAGAAAAAGCATTAGGAATTAGTATTAAATGCTAATCACGCCATTTAAGTGGAAGTATTGGGGTTGAATTTTGAATTATCCCTAATCGTTAACCTATATCAATCCCAAACAATGTTTTTTAACCCTTTTAAATTATGGCTCTTTTTAAAGGTAAATTATAGACTTACAGTCAAGCAGCTACAGCATCATCCCTATTTATCCTAGGATCATGGTACATACATAACTCTCTTTAGAATAGAAAAGTTTTTCAAACGGTAACATTCACATTTCCCTATCATGTCCCTGAAGCGGAAAATTTTGAGAGTAATCGGATTTTTTTATTTTAAAAAAATTTTTGATCCCTCTGGACTCTCCTCTGTTAATGCACAGATCTCAAAATCAACTGGGAAATACTAAGGGGTGTACTAAATGTGTGTACAAAATTTCAAGCTTCTATCTTGATTAGTAAGGGTGAGGAAACTATTTAACAATGAGCTAAGAACATTCCCACAATGCCCCAGATGACCCAGATGTAATATAAAAATTTCCTCAGACATCCCTATTTATCCTAGGATCATGATTTGTGCATTATTCTCTTCAGAATAAAACAAATTTTCAAACGGTATCCTTCACATGTCTCCATCATGTATCCTGGGCGGGTAAATCACGAAAAAAGGAATTTTCTGTTAGAAATATCCTTTTTTTTTAAATTTTTACCTCTGTGGATCCCTCCCCCTGTTTTAAGGCAGTGATCTAAAAGAAATCTGAAAAATACTGAGGAGTGCACTGAATAAATGTGCAAAATTTCAATCTTGTAGGTGCAAAAGTAAGCCCGCGAAAAACAATATTCCCCAAATACTCCAGATTTCCGTATAAAACAGGATCTCAGGCAACAGTTTCCTGAGACATCCCTATTTATCCTAAGGAGCATAGTATGTACATCATTTTCTTCAGAATGGAACAGCCTTTCAAACGGTACCATTCGTATGTCTCCATCTAAGGCGTGAAAATCACGAAAAAAGCTATTTTTGTTAAAAATATCCTTTTTTAAAAAAACATTTTGCCCTCTGGACCTCGCTGTTTCCACGCAGAGGTCTGAAAATATCTTAAAATTATTAAGGGGTGGACTGAACGAATGTCCAAAATTTCAGCCTCCTGAATGCAGAATGTAACCCGCCAAATAATAATAATAATACGCATAACAAAAAATATCTTTTTAAATTTATGATATCACACACTATGTCTCAACGCAGAAAGGCGTGAAAGCATATGTAACCTGTTCTAAAATGCCTCCAGTCTTAAAGAAAACGAAGTAAAAAGCCTTATTGGTACTTTTTTAATCGAATAATGAAGATTCTACCCTATCACCTAAAACTAGGTGATATAATTTAAAAGGTTAAGCATTAAGGAAAAAGTACAGCAACATTTATCAAAATGACACTTTCTTTCTCAATAGCTACTGATATTTGGCAGGAACCTATTTTTAAAAACTTAGAACTAGCTTGCGGCATGAAATACATAAATTTCGCTTAAAGTTATAAAATTAACAAAAAAAAAAAAAACTTGGAGAGGGGATAGGACCCCTCTAAATACGTCCTAGTATCTGGGAACAAACAAACAGATACGCACAAAAAAGATTTTTCGTTTTAAATGTCGGTGGTGATTTCCCCGTTGGAATAGTTAACGATTTTAAAACCCAAACCCAATGTTACGAAAAGAATAAAGCAGGATTGCTCCGTTACCTGTTCAAAACGGGATTTTCCCTAATCATCCTCTGCATGACACTTGTTTTCAAACTATACTGTACATTTGAGTCTCATTGTATTATGATTATTAACTTTCATAATCGAAATAACAGAACAGAAACGGGATTTTACTTATTTTCACTTTAAATTAATTTATTTCGTAATTCGATTTAAATCAACGAATTTTTTAAAAAAACAATCAAGTGATTTAAATCTTGATTTAAATCGTGATTTAAATCAATTCACCCTGTTTCTTAGCAGGGAACATCTAACATATTCACGGGAGACAGTGTCTGTTTATGGATATTGACATTTCCACGTTTATTTAAGATTGCTAGCAATACCTGGTTTCTATAGTAATGGAGGAAGTCGTAGGAATTTTAGAGTAAGAGCCTTATTTGAAACATGAGCAAGGAGGGCCCTTGTTTACGAGGTTCAAATACTTTTTTTTTTTTTTTTTTTTTTAACCGCAGTCTGACTGCATTCAACTGAGTGCGAACTTAAAGAATACTGGACTCAGTTTTCGGTGCGAGAACTTGACGACTGTTTTGTAGAAACTTAACCTCAAACGAAGATTCTGCTGAAGGCACTTCACTTCTCTGGTGAGAGGAATTTTCTTATATTCAACCAACTCAATCCTATAAGTAACAGAATTAGCCTTTTTGATGGAGAGTCTGTTTATAGACCATTCCATGTTTAGGACTTTATGCCAGACAGCTTTCTGATTAATGAAATTGTCTTTAAGATGTTGAGGGAGTATGATGTAAGAAAACACATGTCCTGCTCTCTCATGATTAAAGCACGACTTAGCCGCGTTAGAGAAAATCGGTTTGAAGTTATGGTCACTCCGGACTGAAAAGTTGGTCTGTTATTTCATGACAGTTAACTTAAAGAAACTCTTCTCAAATCAGAGTACCATTCTTAAGCACTAAAATATCCTGTATGGACTGTAGAAATGCTTTATTTATCAAAGTTTCCCTAAACGTGTGGTGTGTACTGCTCTGTGTTTGTTAATTACCCTACACAAACTTACCGGGCCGTTAAAATTTTTACAGGTAAAGAAGTACTATCAAACATCATTGGGCGCCCTCCACCTTCTTACTGATGTCGGACGTCGTAGGCTGAGCAGACTGGTAAAACAGGACAGGCAGCGAACTGTGGCGGAACAAACATCAGACTTTAATGCTGGGCAAAGTACAAGTGTGTCTGAACACACAGTGCACCGAACACTCCCAACGATGGGCCTCCGCAGCCGACGACCCATCCATGTGCGAATGTTCATAAAACGACATCGGCAACTACGACTGAAATGAACACGTGACCATCGCTACGGGACCTTGACGCAGTGGCAGAGCGCTGCATTGTCTGGTGAATCCCGATACCTTCTTCATCATGACGATGGGAGGGTACGAATCCATCGTGTTGCAAGGGAATAACTCCTTGACACCTGTACTGCGGGACGGAGACAACCTGGCGGTGGCTTAATAAAGCTCTGTGAAACATTCACGTGAGCATCCATGTGTTTAGTGGAGCTTGAGCAGGCACCATGACGCCGAAGTGTATCGCATACTGCTTGCAGACTACGTACAGCCCTTCATGACGACCATGTTTCTCAACGGTAGTGGAATTTTTTGACAAGATAATGCACCATGTCACAAGGCCAGGAATAATGGAGTGATTCGAGGAACATAGGGGCGAGTTCCAAGTGATGTGCTGACCCTCCAACTCGTCGGATCTGAACCAAATCGAACGCATCTGGGATGTGATTGAACGTGACGTTAGAGCGCATCATCTCCTCCCTGGAATTTACGATAATTAGGTGACCTGTGTGTGCACATCTGGTCCAACTCTCCCCAGCGACCTACCAAGGATCATTGCGTGCATGCCAAGACGACTCGCCTTTGTTATCCGTGCCAAAGGTGGACATACTGACAATTAGGTAGATAGTCATAATGTTCTGGCTGATGTGTGCGTATATTTTAACTCGTATATTTTGTCTCGACTCGAATTTCGAGACGTCTCGACTCGAATTCGAGTCGAGTCGAGACAGAACATGTCGAATCGAGACTCGAGTCGAGACAGAAACATATTTTCGAGTCGAGACACGAGTCGAGACAACATTTTCTCGAGTCGAGTCGAGACAGGCTTAAATCTCGACTCGACTCGACTCGTGCGCATCCCTAATGAGCCGCACAAGGGCTGTCAAGGTTTATAATCCACACCTTTCCTAAAAGTAAACGCAATTAATTGACTATCAATATTAAATCAAATAACGGATGGAACGACAGAAATATCTATCTAATATAGCTAATCAGTAACGGACTTTCGTATAAGATAAACAAGCTATAAGCTTCGGGCCTCACTCTCTTGGGGACCCACAAAGAAATTTAAAGAAAGAAGTGAATGTACAGTAGGTTAAAAATAAATAAAATAAAAGTTTCATTATCTTGGAAGCTCACTAAGAAATTTAAAGGAAAACTTTGAATATAGGTGAAAAATAAAGTAAACTCTATATTCCTTGGGATCTCCAAAGAAATTTAAAGGAAAAAGCTGAATGTAGATTAAAATATAATAAAAGAAAGTCAAAGTATATTGTGTTGTTTACATTTTAAGGTCTTATGATGCAAGTAATGGGGCTCCGTCAGCTAGCCTGCTTCCTAGAATATCACTTTTTATTTATTTATTTATTTACTCATATATCAGTTCAAGAGAAGGGTAGAAAGAAGGTATCAACGTATATAATGCTTCATTAGGGTACTAGCATTATGATGCTAACTAAAAGCTCTTTGGTGCAGACGCTATAGTAGCTGATTCACTTGTTGTCCTTCTGTCTGTTTTCTTTTTCCTTTACAAGTCGAATTTTCAGCGAGAGAAACCCTTTTGCGTAGCTGGTTTCCCCATTTCTGCTCTTGTTTTTTGGCGTATGAATTTACATTTCAGTCCACAAATTTAGAGTGAAGAAAATGTTCAATAAGAAAACAAATGTTCAAATATTCAAAATACTTTAGCATTATATTCAACTCCTGATAGTTCTCATGTGGAACAGTTGTCACAAATCATTCGATTTGTTGACATACAACGTGATTCTGCTCAAGTTCGGGAAGTATTTATTGATTTCATCTCTGTCGAAGGAAAGACTTCTGAGAGTATTTCTGCTGAAATACTGAAGAAACTTCAAAATGATAGGCTTGATATTAAGATTACAATGGCCAGTCTCATGATAATCAGGCTACAATAGTCGGGCAATATTCTGGAGTTCAAACTTAGATACGGAATTTAAGTCATTTGGCCATTTTCGTTCCCTGTAACAGTAATTCATTGAATCTTGTAGCGTACATGCTAACACGTTAACGTTCTGGCGGTCACTTTGTTTGGCACAATGGAACGTTTGTTGGTATTCTTCTCTAGATCTACTCACCGATGGAATGTGCTGCAAAATCACGTAAAGATTGGTCTGAAACGTGAAAGTGAGACTAGATGGAGTTCAAAAGCAGAAGCTTTGAAAGCACTTTCTAGTCAATTGGATGAAGTAATTGATCTGTTGGAAGATTTGCGTGACACTTCGACTGAAACGCTTGATACTAGAGGAGATGCTGGTCTTCTTCTTGCATGCATCCAGTCATTTAACTTCATCGCTTTACTATATTTCTGGTCTGCAGATCTCTCATATATTGATCAGATCCAAAGTGCCTTCAATCTCAAGATATGAGTTTCAATCAAACTCTTATTCAGTTACAGAGCCTGGTTAACACCATTGATACCTGGAGACCTGAGCTGGGCAAGGAAATCATGTCCGCAGCTGAAGGAAGTTGCAGGGCATGGAACATAACTGTGGGTACATACAATAGGAGAAGGAGATGCATGCCTGGAGAAGCAAAGAATGAACCTCTGACTGCACAGGCTGAAGTGAAGCGCTCTATAAAGAAATTCTAGATGAGATGAGACAACAAATATATGATCAGTTTACTCAGAAGCATGACCTGAACGGCAGATTTGGATTCCTGTGTTCTATGGCCAACTTTGTGCAGCAGCTAGATGATGAGAGCGGGGAAAGGCTAAAAGCATGTTGCTCTGATCTGGCTTTGTTCTACCCGAATGACCTGGATGGCTTAGAATTATTTCAGGATTGTAAGGATCCGTTCACTAAGGTGTCCTCAGGAAGCTAAGGAACAACTTGACTTTTCCCCACAAGGCATCCTGAAATATGTATCTTCAATGGGGTTTGAATTTTACTAAAGTTTGGCAATCGCTCTTCAGATTTGGGTAGCACTGCCCGTATCTGTCGCATCATGTGAAAGGTCTTTCAGCAAAATGAAATTGATAAAATCGTACTTGCGTTCCACAATGAGTCAAGAAAGATTCACCATTCTGGCCATTCTTTCTATCGAAAATGAAATAGCTAGTGAATGTTTTTGTAGGAAAGAGCTAGCGTGTAGTTAGCATCCCCCAAGTTTTATTTTATAGCGTCCATACTGTTGAAGCACTAATGTTGGGAGTTCTGCAATAAGACCTATTAACGAAGTAGTAACCATTACAATACACGTGGTCATTAGTGCTTTTAAATTTGGCCTTAATTTTACAAAATGAAAAATGCTACGTCCGTAAAGTTAGCCCCGCACGGTTCTCAAATGCTACTATTTTTTTTTTTTTACATATTTAGAGCTTCTTTAGTGCACATTAGTGCACTAAACACTTACCTTAGTACCATGGTACTTTAAAAGTTATTAATGAATAACTCGAACAGTTCTAAGTTTAGATTTTTCAACTTTCGCACAATTTTATAGAATTGCCACAAAAGTGGAACTAACACCAGCGGTTAGTGCATTGTTAGAGCTCTATGACACAGTAAGCCCTAAAGTTAGTGCTAGCATAATTTAGGAGTTATAAGTGCATAACTTACTCAGGACTAAATTTAAATTTATCGAATTTTACAATAATTGTTTCGCAATGGTAGAATAAACGTCGAATTTTTGTGCATCGTTAGTATTCCAAAAAGTTCTAACGGTAGTGCTATTTAAGCTCTAAAGTTAGTGCTATCATAGTTTGGGAGTTACTGATGAATAGCTCGTGCGGGGCTAACTTTAGATCTTTCAGTTTTTTTTTTGTTTTTTTTTAAGAATTTTACATTTATTGTCAGATAGAAACAAGATAAACACCATTAGTCAGTGTATTGTTGGACCTCGATTAAACAGTAAGCACTAACGTTAGTGTTGTCATAATTTAGGAGCTATTATTGAATTACACGGATGGTACAGTATTGAAACTTACTGAATTTTACACTAATTTCCCCATAAAGATAGGACAAACTCTAAAGATTAGTGCATTGTTAGTGCTACATAAAACTCAAAGCACTAACGTTAGTGCTATCATAGTTTAGGAGTTACCAATGAATAACAGAATTTAAAATTATCGAATTTTACTCTAATTGTTTCACAAAGGTAGGACAAAAACTGAAGGTTAGCGCATCCTTAGCAGTCAAAAAAGAAAAAAAACTAGGTACTAACGTTGTACTATCTCATTTTAGTGGTTGTTAATGAAGAACTCAAGCGAGGTTATTCATTTTACACTAATTTAGATTCACATTAGATTTTTCACTTACACAATTTTACACTAATTGTCCCACAAAAGTGGGACTAATACCAGGGCTTAGTGCATTGCTAGAGCTCTATACAACACTAAGTACTGTCATTGTATTTTCATGAATACTTTAGCAGGACTGAATTTAAATTTATCGAATTTTACTCTAATTGTTCCACAAAGATGGATAACCACCAAAGCTTAGTGCACTGTTGGTGCTCCATAGTACACTAATCACTAACATCAGTGCCATCACAGTTTAGGAGTTATTAATAAATAACTCGGCAGGGATAAAATCAGGTTTTTCAACTTTTACACAGTGTAAAATTTAATAAGTTTTAATTTAATTTCGTTCGAGTTATTCACTAATAACTTCTAAACTATGATATCGTTACCGTCAGTGCTTACTATGTTTTAGAACACTAACAAAACACTAATATTTAGCGATTACACTACCTTTTGATTGACAATTATTGTAACATTCGATAAATTTAAATTTAGCCTCGCGCGAGTTATTCATTAATAACTCCTAAATTGAGATAGCACTAACGTTAATGCTTAGTTTATGGTGCACTAACCACTGGTTTTGTCTCATTTCTATCTGACAATTAGTGTAAAATTGTATAAAAATTGAAAAATTTAAAGTTAGCCCCGCCCGAGTTGTTCATTAATAACTTTTTCGATGGCAGTAACGGTAATGTTTAGTATCTTTTGGAGCACTAACGATGCACTAACCTTTGACGTTTACTGCACCTGTATGGGACGATTATTGTAAAATTCGATAAAACTAAATTACCCCGAGTGAGTTATTCACTTATAATTTTTAAACTATGAGAGCACTAACGTTAGTGCTTGATGTTTCGGCAGGCAATAACGATGCACTAACTTTTGATGTTTATCCCACCTTTGTAGAACAATTATTGTAGAATTCAGTAAATTTCAATTTAGTCGCACGAGAGGTATTCACAAATAACTCCTAAACGCACATAGCACTAATGTTAGTGTTTAGTGAACGAAGCACTAACTATGTGAACTGTTTTGGTACTAATTCAGATGCGTGCGAATCTAACTTTAGACAAGTGGCATTTTCCAGTTTGTAAAATTCCCGCCAAATTTAAAAGCACTAATGAACATATATAGTGTAATGGTAACTATTACATTAGGTTGTATTGCAGAACTCCTAATATTAGTGCTCCAATTGTATGGATGCTAAAAGGTGAAACTTAGGAGAAGCTAATTACACGCTAGGGCTAGCCCCTCCGCACAAAAGCATTCACAAGAACCACTAGTGTTCGGAATTGGTGCACTAGCAAACACAAATGATTACACTAGAAGAGATCATTACTACTTTTGAATTTGGTGATAATTTGACTCAATGAAATATTCACGATGTATTTTTTATGGGAGTTTCATTATATAATTTGCCATATCTACACTAGCTACTAGTGAAGCACTAACGAAACTATTAATGTTTTCTAGAAGCACGACCGATGCACTGGGTTTCATCGTTAGTGCTTTCTCGGGAAACTAACATGTATTTAGACCTCCCAAAGTTTTTTTCCTTCTGGCATTCAAATTATTGAACCATTAATGTTAGGAGTTAATGCTTCAAGAAGCACTAACGAAGCACTAACGATTTTACTAGAAGAGATTATTAGTTTATTTGAATTTGGTGGAAGTTTGAGACAATGAAAAATTGCCCATGTATTTCTTATGGGAGCTTCGTGACATAAAATTGGCCATATCTACAGTAATAGCGCAGCACTTATGAAACTATTAGAGTTTTCTAGAAATACTAACGATGCACTATCGATTTCACTAGGTTTCATCGTTAGTGCTTTCTTACGAGTTAACGTTTTTTGCTTCTAGCGTCCAACCTATTGAAGCACTAATGTTGGGAGTTGGTGCTCTAAGAAGCACTAACGAAGCAATAACAATTGCACTAAAACAGATCATCAGTGCTTTTGAATTTGACCAAAATTTGAGCGAATGAAACATTCCCAATGTATTTCTTATGGGAGTTTCGTGACATGTAATTAGCCATATTTACACTAATAGTGAAGTTCTAGTGAAACTATTAGTGTTTCCTAGAAGCACCAACGATGCAATAACGAATGGCGCTAATTTTTCGATAGTGTTTGAAGTGGCGATCAGAGTGTAATTACATACTATCATGTTTTGGCTTTAGAGCCTCCACTAATGAAGCACTAACGTTAGGAGTTTGTGCACTAAAAAGCAGGAACAATCCACTAACGAATGGCACTACCTTTTTGTTAGTGCTAGAATTGGGGGCAGAAGGTTTTGGCCCCACTAATCCCTACTATTGTTTTGGTTCTAGAGCTTACACTCATAAGCATTTACGTTAGCGTTTGGTGCATTAATAAGCACTAACGATGCACTACAAAACGGCAGTATTTTTACGTTTGTGCTTGAAGTGGGGACAGTGTCAACTTGATCCCAAAGGGTTTTTACTTGTAGCACCTACATACACCAATGAGCACTAACGTTAGAGGTTGCTGTACAAAGAAGCACTAACGATGCACTGACGATTACACAAAAGATCATTAGCGCTCTTGAATTTGGCGGGAATTTGTCGCAATCAGAAATTATCCATAACTACACTAATAATGCAGTACTAACGAAACTATCAGAGTTTTCAAGAAACACTAACGATGCACTAACGAATGACAATAATTTATTCGTTAGTGCTTAAATGGGAGGCTAAGTTCACACTGGCCCTCCAAATATGTTTTACTTGTAGCACCTACACTAATGAACAACTAACGTTAGGTGTTGATGCACCAAAACGCACCAATGATGTACTAATGATCGCACTAGAACAGAGCATTAGTGCTCTCGAATTTGGCGGGAGTTTGACGCAATCAGAAATTACCCATGTATTTCTTATGGAAGTTTCGTGACGCAATTAGCCATAACCTCACTAATAGTGAACACTAACAAAAATATCAATTTTCTAGAAGCACTAACGATACACTAACGAATGTCATTAATTTCTTCGTTAGTTCCTAAAATGGGGCCAAGTTCACGCTAGCCCTCCAGAGGTGCTTTACTTGTACAGGTACAACCTACACTAATGAAGAACTAACATTAGGGGTTCGTACACTAACGATTGCACTATAGAATAGATCATAAGTGCTTTTGAATTTACCGGGAATTTGACGCAATGAAAAATTACTCATGTATTTCTTTAGGGAAGTTTCCTGAAATGTGATTCCCATAACTACACTAATATTGAAACATTAACGAAACGATCAGTATTTTCTACAAGCACTGACGATGCATTAACGAATGATTAATTATTCAGCTAGTGCTTGAAGTGGAGGCCAGCGTGAAGTTGGAGCCATGAAGGTTTTCTTTTACTTGTAGCATGTACACTAATGAAGAACTAACGTTAGGGGTTGTACACTAAGATGAACCAACGATTGACAGTAATTTTATTGTTAATGCCTCAGGTGGGGGTCAGGTTCACTGACGTGAAACTTCATCACAACTATAGAACAAATGGAAGCACGACCAAGTTCTAACATAGCACAAACGCTTGGCATTATAAAAATTCTACCTTAAATAAGGAACAAAACCGGGCCAACTTAACACTAATTAATTTCGTTATAACGGCGTTATTTCAACAGCACTAACGATTAAATTTGGACATTAACCAGAACTAAAGTAGCACTAACGTTTGGCATAAGAAAATCCACTCTATCTCAATTAGAGAAAAAAGGTAGGGTCAACTTGACGCTAATTAATTCGTTATAACGACGTTATTTTTGGGTACTAACCAGCATTAACGTTTGACATTAGAAAATCCATTCTATCTCAAGTAGGGAAAAAAGGCGGGGCCAACTTGACGTTAATTAATTCGTTATAACAATGTTATTTTAACAGTATTAAAGGTGAAATTGGGCACTAACCAGCACTAACGTTTGACATTAGAAAATCAATTCTATCTGAAATAGGGAAAAAAGCGAGGCCAACTTGACGCTAATTAATTTCGTTATAACCGCGTTATTTGAAGAGCACTAACGGCGAAATTTGGGCACTAACTAGCACTAACGCAGCACTAACGTTTGGCATTAGAAAATCCATTCTATGTCAATTAGGGAAAAAAGGCGTGGCCAATTTGACGCTAATTAATTTCGTTATAACAGCATTATTTTAACAGCACTAACGTTTAAATGTGGGCACTAACCGGCACTAACGTAGCACTAGCGTTTGGCATTAGAAAATCCATTCTATCTCAATTAGGGAAAAAAGCGTGGCCAACTTGACGATAATTAATTCGTTATAACGGCGTTGTTTTAACAGCACTAACGGTGAAATTTGGGCACTAGCCAGCACTAATGTAACGCAAACGTTTGGCATTACGAAATCCATTCTATCTCAATTAGGGGAAAAAGGCGGGGCCAACTTGACGCTAATTAATTCGTTATAACGACGTTATTTGAACAGCACTAACAGTGAAATTTGGGCACTAACCAGAACTAACGTAGCACTAACGTTTGACGTTAGAAAATCCATTCTATCTCAATTAGGAAAAAGGCGGGGCCAACTTGACGCTAATTAATTCGTTATAACGGCGTTATTTTAACAGGACTAACGGTGAAATTAGGGAACTAACCAGCACTAACGTAGCACTAACGTTTGGCATTAGAAGATCTATTCTATCTCAATTAGGAAAAAGACGGGGCCAATTTTACGCTAATTAATTTCGTTATAACGGCGTTATTTGAAGAGCAATAACAACGAAATTTAGGCACTAACGAGCACTAACGTAGCACAAACATTTGACGTTAGAAAATCCATTCTATTTCAATTAGGGGAAAAGCGCGGCCAACTTGACGTCAAGTTGTCCCCGAAATTTAAATTGTTCATAACTTTGTTCTTTTGATTGCACAAACGCTGAAATTTGGGCACTAACCAGCACTAACGTAGCAGAAACGAATAGCATTATTTATTTTTCCCCGTCCAAAAGTGGTGGCGCCAACTTGATACTAATTGATTTGAATAGTAAATGAAACTTAAAGGAAGTTAGATGTAGAGAGGAATTAGAAAAAATGAAATGAAATCTTTGAGTTTTACGTCCCACGCTTATGCCGGTTAGGCTAAAGGAGACGGTGATAATGAGAAATGAATGAAGTGGTGGAATGAAGAAAGTGGGAGAACCCCGAGAAAACCCACGCACACGGTGTTTGTCCACCAGAAAGTTCACTTGGCGGGGGCTGGGATCGAACCCGGGACCCCAAGCACCAGAGGTGAATGCTCTACCACTGAGCCACCGCGGCCCCAGAGAGGACTTAGATAAAAGTGAATTAATAGAAATGATTGATAGAAGTGAGGAAGTTGTGTAAGAGATATAATTGTACTTATGTAAAAGTGATAATAAATAGCTGAAGGCAAGAAACATATGGAGGCATAAGGCGCTCATATATTATGAGAGGTATGGTTGTAAACTATTTTAGGAGATAATAAATTAGCGTGAACTTAACCTAATAGTTGTAGTGAGAACTTAACCTAAATACGAATTTAATATTATTCAAAAGTTGTTGACACATTATCATATACCTACTAACTATTTTCACTGTATGTGAGCGGTCATTATCTGTGAAATCAACCTTACCAAGTAAGCTACATTTTGTAATAATATTATTGTCGATAGATAGCAGCACAATTAACAACAAAATGTTTGAAGAGTTTCTTATACCGTGTTGCACTGTAAGTATACAATTGCAAGAGATAAATAGAAAATATATAACTATTTTGAAATAATCTTAGATTTATTATGTGAGATTCTGCACATAATGTTAATTAGAAAAAATCAAAAAGTACCGCACGTTAAACGGAAAAAAATTAAGTTAAATGTATGTAAATAGTGCAATTATGAGAAATACCCGGATGTTAGTGTAAACTAGCCACGTCGTGCGCGTTTTCATTTCCTCTAAAATCGTGTTTTCCGCAAGGAAAAATAAACTTTTAGTGGAAAATAAACTTTTACTTACCATCATAAACATTCCTGCAACCATTTGTAAACTACAGTTCAGTGCACAGTGCTATGATAGTGCAGTGGAGTGCATAGTTAATATTCGGTAGGTCGTGTGTGCATGTCGTATGCTGCTTGCAACAAGGGACAAAGCACTCCCCACTACCTCGCCACGCACTGACGCTGAAAACGTAGTGATCAAAGAGCGCGGACGAAAACGAAAGCGCTTTCACCTGGCTGGCTGAACCAGCTCTAGCTCTCTCATATACAAGCAGATTCCACCGTATATCTGTGTATAGTGCGCTACGGGCACCCGGTAGGGTGCGTTCGAATAACATCGATGCTTGAACATTAACATATAGTGATCCCCATATGCCTAAAAACTGACTATATTAACTCAGGAATACAAGGCGAAAAGACACATTCTGCCAGTCCGAGCAGGTCTAATACGCTCGTGACCAGTGTTAGAACAATAGGAACCAACAAATTACCACCAACAATATCACTCGAGTACTGTTCATGTACCTATAATAATCACTTAGACCCTCACTACGCGGTCTTATTCAGAACCAATATACATTCTACCAGTGCATATAATGTCCACGCCATCCAACAAGTGCAGGAAAGTCCCTCCGGGCCAGACAAAGGACATTAAAAAGAAGTTCAAGGGACTGCGATACACAGCACTCGGCACCGGCCCCCGCCAGAGAGTACCCCTCCCCGCTAGCAAGCTAGACAAGTGCAGCCAAGAAGTGCTAGAAGACAGCCTCCAGAACACGGAGCTGTATGCTCCAGTTGATCCCACCGCACAAAAAGTTACCATAGCGCCCCCCCCTGAAGAGTCCTCTTCTGCTAGCGACCCCAGTTCCAGCTCCCCAGTGGACCTCTCGACACTGAACATCGACGACGTGGTGGTGGTGGTGGACATGGACGACGCCACAGGCCAGGCCCCAGATCCCCCCCCCTGGATTTCAATATCCCAGAAAGACGGCGCGACCTCCAACAGAGGGCCCCATCTCCTCCCTAATGCAGTTTAGAAACATGTTTTCTCCCCTCAGTGCCAATGCCCAGAGTGATGACAATGCAGCCTCCACGTCGACAGCGCCCCCACCGGTAGCAGCAGCCAAAAAGATCCCCCCAATCTACATCTATAACATCACCAACAGGTTTGCCTTCGTGAAATCCATAGTCAAGACCCTATCTGCCCCTCCCAAACTGGAGCAGCGTCGCGACTATGTCAAGTTTCAATGCACTACACCGCGCGACTTCGAGAAGTTGGATGCCTTTTGCTCCAGCCAAGGCTACTCCTATTCCACGGAACTTCCAAAAGCATCCCGCCCAATGAAAGTGGTTATACGCAAGCTTCCCATAGACGCTGAACCCAAGGACATTTACGACGATCTAGTGGACCAAGAATTCCCGGTCATCTCGGTGACCCAGCTTCAAGGCAGACCTGATAGCACAGGGCAGCGTCCTCGCTTCCCTCTCTTTCTGGTGCATCTCACTAAGTCAAAGGAAGCGGAAAAAATCTATGACCTCCGCTATATCCTGTGCTATAGGGTGGAAGTTGAGCCCTACAAAGGCGCTGACATCTTACAGTGCTTCCGCTGCCAGCGCCTCGGTCACTCCCAACTGACGTGCCGAGCGGACGCCCGGTGCGTAAAATGCAGCGGCCAGCACCATACGTCGGAATGCCCCAAGAAGACCCGTGACTCGCCAGCGTCGTGTGTCAACTGCGGCGGCAATCACCCCGCCAACTACCAAGGATGTGAATATATCAAAACGGCTAAGAGCAGAAGAGCAGCCAACCAACAAGAGTCCAACACTTGCACGGAACAAACTGCTGCAGCACCCAATAAGCAAGCTCAAACTGATTCCAGCCCTTCAATGGCCCACAAAGCCAAATCCACACCTGCCAACAAGAACACCTCTCAACCATCCAAAACAGCCCCGCAGCAACCACATAAGAACAGTGACAGAAAAACTAGTGATAATGCAACCAGTGACAATGCTATGATTACGAAAAACACTCAGTCAGTACGCCCCACGGATGCCACCGCCAAGCACTCCCGCACTAACCAACAGACCACGCCTCCACCTGCAGAAACCAATACAGCCAACGAACCCTCGCTAGCTGCCTCTATCAAAGAAGTTCTAGATCTCTTCAAGGAACTGAATCTAACATCCATCATCGAGAAGCTGAAGAAAGGTTTAAGAAAGATAGTTGCAGCCACAGATCCCATCACCAAAATGACTACTATCCTGGAAGTAGCCGCAGACCTTTTGGATGATGGGACGAAATAAGTTTGCTATTACCCGCAATCTGATAGTGGCGTGCTGGAACGCTGCCGGCATAGCCGACCAACGTGAGGAACTACAGGATTTTCTCACCCGCGAAAAAATAGACGTGGCCCTCATCTGCGAAACTCACCTGAAGCCCGACAAGCAATTTACTGTCAGGAACTACACCACATATCGCTCAGACCGACAAGGACCCATGGGTGGTATGGCCATTCTCATAAAGTCGCACATTGCCCACGACCCTCTCCCCACGCCGGCACTAACCTCACTTGAAACAATAGGAGTCACGGTCCACTCCCCGGACGGCCCACTGCAGCTGATCTCCGCCTACAAACCTCATAATGGGCCTCTTCACCCGCCAGACCTCACTCTTCTCAGGAGGCTGGGACACCGAGTGCTGGTTGGTGGAGACTTAAACAGTAAACACCCACACTGGAACTCAAGAACCTCCAACCGAAATGGCCGCATTCTCTATCAGGCTCTCCGTGGCGTCGACTTTCTGCCTTCCGCGCCCACGGAACCCACGCACTTTCCCCGGAATGGCGGACAGCCCGATATCTTGGACATGGTGCTTAGCGCAAACATCGCCTTGACGGACGGCCCCATTGCCATTCCGGAACTCAGCTCAGACCATATCCCCATCAAGCTAACAGTGGCCCTCCGCACACATGTTCCTGCAAGGCAACTACCACCACTGCGACAGACCAACTGGCAGCAATACACGGACCTTCTGGCAGCGTTGGTGGACCCTCGTCTCCCTTTACGCACCCCCGAAGACATCAACGCAGCAGTAGCATCCTTAACCTCCACAATCCTCACTGCGATGGATGTGACCACCACCACCAGCAATCCATCTCACCAGCAGCAACCAGACCCGGCAGAGGCTCGCACATCGGCACTCATCCACCTCAAACGAACAGCTCGAAAACTCTGGCAGCGAACACGACACCCAGAATACAAGCGCGTATGGAACTCCCTTTCTACAAGAATCAAGAAGAGGCTGCTACGCAGGCGTCTGCAGAAGTGGAATAACACCCTCCAGGAGATGGACACCCCTTCACGCGACTTTTGGCGACTAGTCAGAACACTTGCCCGACCAACTGGCCCACCACGTGCGCAACCCCTCCGAGGTCCACAAGGATTGGTATACAAACCGGAAGAGCAAGCCACCCTCTTTGCGGACTACCTGGAAGGTGCTTTTCAACCGAATGATATACAACCTGACGCCGAGACGCTGGTGGCAGTTCAGCACTCCATCCACACTGCCAATCACCTTCAACTGATGAACCACCCCCCACTGGTACGTCCAAGAGAAGTGGAACAAATTGTAAAGCATCTCCCGACCCACCGTGCCGCTGGACCGGATCGTATCCCACCCCAAGCGCTCAAACACGCACCAAGGAAAGTCATAGTGCTCCTTTGCCGCTTGATCAACGCCATCTTCAACACAGGCCACTTCCCCCCAGCCTGGAAGGACGCACGAGTCATACTCATCCCTAAGACGCTGGGGAACAGATCAGAACTCAAAAACCACCGCCCTATCAGTTTGTTATCTCACCTCAGCAAACTTGTGGAAAGGGTCATCCAACGACGCCTGCAGCAGCATATCACGACCCAGGACATCCTCCCGCCGCATCAATTTGGTTTTCGACCAGGACACGGCACGACAGTCCAACTAGTGCGAGTGGCAGATGACATCACTTTCAGATTTAACGAACGTGGGCACACTTTAGGCCTTTTCTTGGACATAGAAAAGGCCTTTGACAAAGTGTGGCACGAAGGTCTCATTCATAAACTCATGCAAGCGAGTTTCCCAACCTACCTCGTGAAACTGTTACACAACTATCTGCAAAACAGGAGTTTCCATGTACACCATGCAGGCCATACCACCACGTCAAGAAGCATTCGGGCGGGAGTTCCGCAGGGTTCCTGCCTCTCCCCCATTCTCTACAACGTATATACCAGCGACATCCCTCAGACCGTCAACACCACCACTGCCACATATGCCGATGACACCGCACTGTTTGCCAGCCATCTAAATCACCGGTATGCAGAAGTCTATTTGCAGCGACACATACACATGTTGGAAAACTGGACACGGAATTGGCGCATTAAGATAAATCCCAACAAGACCACCCTGGTGGACTTTACAAAAAACAGGAAGCAGAGACCCATCCATCTCTCCCTACAAGGAACTAATCTCCCACTCAGTCCCCAAGCAAAGTACCTCGGTGTCATTCTCGACAAGAAACTTTCCTTCATCCCCCACCTCTCCACGACAGCGAAGAAGGCGACACAACGCTTCCGAGCCCTCCTTCCGCTCTTCCTGAGCCCCCAACTCACCCATGAAACCAAGCTTCACGTCTACAAGATGTGCATCAGATCGGTACTGCTGTACGCCCACCAAGCTTGGGGCCACGTACCACACACACATCTCCGCCAGCTGCAAGTGGTTCAGAACAAAACTGCGAGAGCAATCACAGGACACTCGTGGGACACCAGAGTGGCTCAACTTCATGAAGATCTCAACTTGGCGACGCTGAATGAGGTCAGACAACAACAATCAGCTTCCTTCTGGCGCCAGGTCAGAAGTTCTGCATACCCACACATTGAGAACATCGCCACCAAAGAACCAGGAAGACATTTGTACAGGATGCCTCGCCCCTGAACACCCCAGATGACCAGCACGGAGCCAGCGACAGTTGCGGCCCCGAAGAACAGTTACGCCACTCAAAACAAGCCACGCCGCAACAAACATGGAAGGCAAGGGCTCAAGCCCGTCACTTCACCACTCAACAACAGCCACGACAATGACTGACTGACTGACTGAATTATGAGAACCAATGAAAACAAATAGTTTTTGTAAGTGGAGTTGATAAATACCTGTTTGGTATTTTAAGACTCCATTAGGCGCATACGCAGAAATCTATTTTTAGGAGGCGGGGGTCCAATAATACAAGGTACAGTGAAACCTCTGGATAACGGACACCAATGGGACATGAAATTTTGTCCCTTATTGAGAGGTGTCCGTTACAGAGAGGTTCAGAAATTTAATTTCTCACAATGGTAATTATATGCAGTAATATACAGTGAATTCATTATCTATGAGCGTACATACGTAAAATTCACTATGAAAATACTCTATTTAGTACGTATTTGAATTACTGGGAGGGATGAAGGAGGAATTCATTTTTGTTAAATAATAGGCCTAATATTGCTGGGGGATGTGTTAATATATTCGTATACCGGTACTGCAAAAGATAATGCGTGTATGCTAATTTTCTTAAGTACATGTAATCACTCTGTAAGCACTTCTCATTTATTTCAAATTCTCAGAACCTTCTCAAAAGATGCGTTACGAACCAACTAATCGGCTAAACTCTTTTGTTTAGCGAGAAAAGACATAATTACTCCTCTACAAGGGTAATAAAATTCATTAGCAAGTGTCCTCTGAGAATCCTTGGTACGGTTGCGGAAAAAAACATGTGTTTGTGTACTGGAGCGGTATCTTCGTTGGCGGAATGGATGACAAGGCATATGGGAGTGCATATGTTTATTGACCCAGCCCCAGTCACTAAGAATATCCTCTTACAGACAGTGAAAAAGGAAGCCGGGAAAACTCCAACCCAGACTTGTTCCAGTATCATTAGCAAAAGAAAAATGTTGCTTGTCCAAAAAAACGTAATAGAGGAAACATTGCTAGTTGAAAATGTTATTGTAAAACAAACAATGTTTGTTTTGTTACCTATGAAACTGTCGGGAAAGATGCAAGACCCAGAGGCAAAAGGACTAAATTTGTTAGGGAAGGGAAGATAGTTCGCATAGAATTCTTGGCCATACGACTGACCCTGCATTGTTATCGCGTATTGAAGGTTTTCTAGGATTTCCACCAGAAAGCAGTTTATTGAGGGCAGAAAAAAAGAATAATTTCAAGTTCAGTTTGAAGCTGTTCTGTTTGATGGTTCACCAGGTCTAGACTCGTGATAGATACACTTGTGAGGAATAATATATCGAAGAACCGAGAATAATTCCTGTCCGTTATGAAGAGGTTATTGAAAGGTCTGGGGAAAAAAAAGGACTGTCCGCGTCCGTATCTGAAAGTGTCCGTAAAAGAGAGGGTTTTGTTCCATAAGGGAACATATATTTTTGCAGGGATAAAAAATGTGTCCGTATTATAGAGGTGTCCGTTAAGGGAGGTTTCACTGTATTACGTTTACATATAATTAAACTGGTGGTATTCTCCATCTAAAAATATGATAAATGATTGTAAGATGCTTCCACCTATATTTTTTTTGAAAAAAAAAGTTTTTATAAGGATTCATCAATACATCAATCATTTCTCTGTCAAACAGTAAGTACGCCAGAAATTTTTGCTTGGAGGGTGTTCAAAACAAAAGGGGTGCTCTCAGAATAGTGATATAGGGGAGAGTTGTATAAAACGGGGACAGCGGCAACAATTACACCATTTTGGGTAGGAATATAAACATCATTGTGTATATACAATTAGTGTGGATGGGTATTGCTTTGAAGTTTTTTGCGAAATATTTTTCGATGTGTCCCCTTTCTACTATTTGACTTACTCCCTGATTACATGTAGAAATAAATTTGGTAAATACACCAGTGATGTGCCGTAAACTATAATTTTATGTCTACGCGATTGCCTACTGTAAGCTATACGTAATCTACATTGCACCTTTTCTCGTGTAGATTATGTAGACAACCACGATCAAATGTAAGGAAAAATTTCGTTGCTCGTTTGTTCATATTTCCTCATTCAGTTGTTTTGCTTCGGTGCAGCGAAAGATTAGGGAAACGACTAACATAAAAAGTACAGGGAATCAATGATTCTTTCAGGGGGTGAGCCGGGGGGTATTACCCCCCTGAACTTGAAGGCTTCCCCCCCGGCGCATTCTCAAAGAATATAAGAATGTTCAGAAACCTATATATTTCTGTACTCGAAAAAAGAAACAACACAAATATTGACTTCAGTACGTTTGTGAACGGGAAAGAGAACAAACTGTATAACCATCAGATATATTACTCTTCAGCTTACACAAGAACGTCATTTCTTGTCGCGCAAACTAAGAAAGCAGTTTGATTGCATTGGCGGTCACCCCCAACAGAGCAAGCACCAAATACACATTACATTTTCCTTCCTTTGCTGCTACAGACGCGGGGGTGGAGCGGTTAACAGATTTTGCCCTTTCAACTGAACTCCCTTAAACATTAAGGGTGTTCACGGGAGGGACACTTCCAACCTCTCTCAATTATCTTTTTGGCTCATAAGGTTCCTGAGGGAGTGAGGTAGGCCTACATAAGGTATAAGAACAAACGACATATTTTGGAAAACATGGTTATAAAGGCAGCTTACCTCTCCCTAGCATTCAAAAACCTCTTGGTGCTGAGTAAAAAGAGAAATATTAAATATTGACCGTAGATCACAAAAGAAGGAAGAGAAACTCCAGTATATATATATATATATATATATATATATATATATATATATATATATATATATATAATGGAGACAACGGTTGTAAGATGTCCTTTTGCAAAATTTTATTGGGCAGATACAATGAAGTTAGGTCGTATGGCGATAGCGATAGTTGCTTGGTGGCAATCGGCTCGTAGCTGGAAAGACGGTTCGCTTTATCTCTCCTCTAACCCCAGGCCTGAAATATATATACTAGAAACATGCCTCTTTCCCTGCCTGTTTATCTTTCTATATTTATTTTAAATGCATTTTATTACTATAAGAGAGAGAAGTAGGTTCGGACAGAACTTGGCTGGCGTCTTTCGCTGTGGACAATTTTGAGACAGTTCTACAACTGCAACGTACTGTTAGCGTGTGAAGTGTTGTGTGGCTTACTTCAAAACTTTGAATGCAGGCTGTTTG
Organism: Thermobia domestica; assembly: GCF_964235325.1. NCBI lineage: Eukaryota > Metazoa > Arthropoda > Insecta > Zygentoma > Lepismatidae > Thermobia > Thermobia domestica. The sequence goes on from NC_137460.1 coordinate 235,860,436, forward strand.
ACAATTCCACAAGAAAATTAAATTTTCTGTTGTTCTTGTAAAACCTGAAAAATGTGCGCTGGGAGGAGACGGTAGAGACAATAGTTTTTATTGCGTGATTGTTCGATTTTGCGTGCTGTAACTAACTTTCAAATTACATTTTTGATGTTCTTTTTTATTATTTATTTTACTTGAAGTGAAGATTGAAAATCACAGTGATTAGCACAAAACGTAAAGCAGGTACTTTACTGTCATACTTTACCAAAAAAATAAAGCATGGGTCATCGCCCGAAGAGAGTTGCAGTCCCACTATTTCCTCATCTCACCCACAGGAACCTCTTCCTTCAACTTCTTCTAACACCGGATGTTCTGCTGTACAGGGAAAATCGAAACATGAATATCGTTTCATGACTTCTTGGACAGATAAATACAAGTGGTTAGTTTATGACGGGAATCGGGGAGGTGCATTTTGTAGTGTGTGTTCAAGATATTATCAAAATGATTTAAATGTAGCACAGAAAACTAAAGGCGTATTCATTACAGTTACGTTCACAAATTTCAGGAAAACAACTGATACTACAGGGAAAGTCCACAAGCATGATTCCTCTGAATATCACAAAAGTGCGATGGTGAAAGAAAATCTTCGAATTTTACATGAAAATAAACCTATTCATTCAATTTTACAGCAACAAAGCAGCACTGAAATCGAAGAAAACAAACAGGCTGTAAAAATTCTCTTGCGCAGTTTATATTTTCTTGTGAAAGAAGCAGTGGCTCATGCGAGTAAATATGAACATATTGCAAGAAATTTGATGGCTCCGTGTATTCAAAGTTTAAACGACTGGCTTCAGATAAAGAGTGAGCGTGCAACATACTGCAGCAAAGACACAGCTTGTGAGATGTTGGAGTGCATGGGAGAAGTGTTAGATGAGAAGTTTGCTGCTGAACTTAAAGATAATTTTTTTGCGTTAATGGGTGACGAATCGACTAACACAGCGAATAAATCAGAGCTTTCTGTCTGTGTGAGACATGTTACTGACAGCTGCGTAGTGAGGGAGAGATTTCTATGCATAACTACGCTTCAGGACACTACCGCCGAAACTATTACAAATTGTATTGAAAATAAAATAACCAAACGAAATTTGTCATTTGATAATCTTGTGGCATGTCGATTCGATGGGGGTTCTAATTTCTCTGGTAGTGTTTCTGGGGTGCAGAAGAGAATTTCAGAAAAGGCAAAGAGAAATGTCCCGTACATACATTGTAGAGCGCATGTTTTGGCCCTTTCAGTGACAAGTGCAAAAAATTTGTTTCCATGTGTAAAAAGACTTTTTTACGTTGTGAGGGACATTTGCAAGATATTCCGCCAATCTCCGAAAAGAGAAGCTGCTCTTCACGATGTTCAAAAAATGTTACAGGACCCTACTTTGAAAATTCCAGAACCCATGGATGTACGTTGGTTCAGTCATCACAAAACCATTCAACCCATTAAAAAATGTTATGGATCAATAATGATGACGTTAGAGCACTTATATAAAGAAGGTGGAGATTTTTGTTCCCTGGCAGGTGGAATATTAATTGAAATGGAAAGCTCGACCTTTCTTCTAACATTGTGCTTGTTGGTAGAGATACTGGGATCCGTGTCAAATCTAAGTAAGTACCTGCAAAAAGAAGACTGTCAGTTAGCGAATTTACCCCAGCTGATTTCAAGTACTGAGGCTCACCTGAAGTCAATTTCTGAAGATGCAAATAAAGCAGCAAGACAAGAGTCTAGTACCATTTTTACTACTTACGACGAAATGAAAGAAACTTTCAGGAATCCGAACAATCAAGTCAGATCCATCTGAAGAAAAGAAATGTTTGGGAATGCTTGCTAAATTCGCTGATGCTGTAGCCACTGAAATGGGCAGAAGGTTTAAAAAGCAAGCTGTTGATTTGATATCAGCGTGTTCATTTTTTGAATCATTTGATTCTATTCAACATATCAAAGAATCAGATGTGAAAAGTCTCTGTAGCATTCTGTCCGGCATAGATGAAGATCACTTATACGCAGATCTTCAATCTTTCAAATTTCTGGCACCAAATGTGAATGACAAGATATCGCCATTAAAATACATTTTAACATCTTCTTTTGGAGACGATGAACTTAAAAAAGCCAGTGTAAAAATTCTAACAGTGCCAATATCAACAGCCACCGTTGAAAGATCTTTCAGTGCCATGAACAGAACAATGTCACCGTTGAGGAATCGATTAGGGGAAACTTCCTTGGACCATTGCATGAGAATTTCCATTGAGGGAGAAGAAGTTCCTAGTGAAGAATTTCTCTGCAAAGTTATAGAACGTTATGCAACCAAAAAGCAAAGAAGAATGCGTTTACGTTAAGTGAAAAGTACTTTTAAAATAACTAATACCAATTGCCTTTTTATTTTTTATTTATTTATTTATTTTTATTTTTATTATTATTATTATTATTATTATTTTTTTTACGTGAGAATGAAGTTATTTTGTGATGTGAGTGTGGATGCGTGTATTCGGGAGGAAGAATTGTCTTACAGTTTGACTTACGTGCTTCACAGTTCAGTTTTTTAGTATTACATAATTATGTGGATATTATGAAGTGTTAGTGATTGAACTGCAAACAGTGGTGTCCATCTCAGCTTTGTCGGCAGGTTAGCTTTGAGGAACATACCAAGTAGGACTACAAATTCTTAATTTAAAAAAATCGCATGTTATTATAATCATTAGAATCATAAATGTGCTATAAAGCTGAGATGTGCGTCTACGCGTAAAAAGCGATAGTTTACGTTTACGTGTCAACTATGCGTAGACAATGTAAACAACGCAGACTATGTAAAATATGTCAACAACACGTAATTTAATATGGCGTCGTGGACAATAAAGGAGCTTTCTATTATCGTTACCTTGCGAAATTGCGTACAAAATAAAATGCGTAGACCAGTGAATAGTAACTTTCGAATACTTAGTTTCGTCTTGATGAAGGAAAATGAAAAATATTATGCATTTTGTAAAATATGCAAGAAAAAAATGGCAAATACAGCAGCTTCAAGACTGAAAGCCCACAGATGAGAATTAGTTTTGTAAGTTTCATTATAAAAGCAGTGCTCGAAGTGGAAAATCTAAGGAAGTGGTATGTGCAGAGCAGAGTAAGCATACAGATTAGATAATTCCCTCTACTTTTTATATGTTAGTCGTTTCCCTAATCTTTCGCTGCACCGAAGCAAAACAACTGAATGAGGAAATATGAACAAAGGAGCAACGAAATTCTTCCTTACATTTGATAGTGGTTGTCTACATAGTCTACACAGGAAAAGGTGTAATGTAGATTACGTATAGATTACAGTAGACAATCGCGTAGACGTAAAATTATAGTTTACGGCACATCACTGCTAAAAAGTAGATTTACGAGTACGAATCTAATTCTTCAATCAAGTACTAACTGAGTATTCTATGTGTCTGTTATTTTCTTCATAGGAAAATTCTGTCTTTAAATCGTCCATACGCTCCACCACTTCCCTATGATTATATTTTCAATTGAGAGTACTTTGCATTGTGAAATCATTGAACTTTTGGTTTCCAACGTTACCCCCCAGACCCTGAAAATACCCCCTCGGAGATTTTTTTCTGAAGGAAACACTGGAGGGAATTATCTAATCTGAAAGTGATACGGATGACAACGCTGAAGTTGCGCTGTCGATGCTGCTGTAGTGTTTAAGAAAGGTAGAAGAATGAATCCTATATCCTTTGTCTGTGCATACCACTTTCTTAGATTTTCCACTTCGAGCACTGCTTTTATAATGAAACGTACAAAACTAATTCTCACCTGTGGGCTTTCAGTCTTGAAGCTGCTGTATTTGCCAATTTTTCTTGCATATTTTACAAAATGCATAATATTTGTTATTTTCCTTCATCAAGACGAAACTAAGTATTCAAAAGTTACTATTCGCTGGTCTAGGTATTTTACTTTGTACGCAATTTCGCAAGGTAACGACAAAAGAAAGCTCCTTTATTGTCCACGACGCCATATTAAATTACGTGTTGTTGACATATTCTACATAGTCTACGTTGTTTACATTGTCTACGCATTGTTGACACGTAAACGTAAACTATCGTTTTTTACGCGTAGACGCACATCTCTGAAGTACACTATTGTATTCATTAGATTTAAGCTATTGTTTAGGCCTACATGTTTCACTTATTGGGTTATCTAACCTACGAGCATAGAGAAGCCATGCTTTTCCATGTATGTCACATTCTGACAAAACGGGGACATAGAAGGTAGTACAAATTAGGGACGTTCCGATTTTTGACGACAAGTAACATCATTATAATTTACTTGTAGTTCGCGTATTACAGTCAGCTTGAGACTACGTATTACAGTCCAGCACATACTAACACTAGAAGAAAGACTTTTTGGCCTAACCGACTTACGTTCGAGTTAACTGAAGCGAACCGTATTTCCCACTCGTTTAACAGGGACAAGAAGATTGCTGGAAAAGACTGGCTGTACGGTTTTCTCTCTAGGGGCCGTATGCATATTCTGCGGGCTACTTAGGGGCACGTACAGGACACGTGATAATTTGCGTTGCAGAGTTCTCCCGCAGGATCAAACAAACCCGCAACCTCCCCGTAAGTCAAGGGGTGCTTCAACGCACCCTTTGCTAGCCCGTAGCAGTTTCTGTTGTTGTATAAAATGCATATGCTCCGTGCTGACAAAATATTTGAGTATGTTAATAAGTTTACCGAATTCGTTGAGCTAATTAAGCTATAATAAATGACATATTTTGATGACAACCAATTTAAAAATATATAACAATTCTTGAAAGAAGATTGCAGGATATTTTGCTTCCGCTAGTACAAGTATTGAATACAAGATCAAAGAGTGGAGTGACAACTTCTACCTGAAATAAAATAAGCGAGTGATACTTGATGTTACAATATTAGTAGTAGATTTTAGATTAGATTGTAGATTTGCTTAAGAATTGATTCCAGGGGACCAGTGATGATTTCAGTGATCAACCGAGGGAGATTTCTACCCGATAACCATAACATTCCCTCGGGACCACATAACCTATCGTGCTCAATGTGGATTCCCAGTATTTTCGTTACTAATACCAGTGGTGCCCACCCCCCCTTATGTCTATGACGCACCCCCCCAATTGTCTATCCGTAGGTGTTCTTCCATGAAAAAAATCTTCTTTTCGATTAATTTTACCCCCCCTCATCAAACATATTTATATAGATTTTAACCCCCCCAAATATTTCAATGACGCAGTTTGCGTCATAGCCCCCCCCTTGTGGGCACCCCTGCTAATACATTTCATCCCTAGTATATTGAAATTTGCCACCACCATAAAAAAAAATGGAATCATGACTGATGGGGAAAATTGATTCAACAGTTATACATATTTCATCGTGAAAATGTTATTCTAGTATCTTTTACAGCCTTTTCCCTGTTGGTGTTTTCCTATTTACCAGTTAGCATAGGTAAAGTTGAGGAGCGCTACCATCCATTTTTTCCACTTATGATCTAACGTCTTCTGCATTCTTGATTTCTTACCTGTGCACCAGCTGCGTACACATTTATAATATGCTTGCAAACTTATATGTTATAAATAAATAAATACGAAAACCATGCACGAATTTGTGCTAAGTGACCAACACAAGCTAAGTTTTCATTTATTCCGATTCCAAGCTGGGTACAATTTGAGTGATCACGCGTGATTTTGTCCGCGGAAGCAGGCACATTAGCGAAGGTGGTGTGTGCATAAGGAAAGACAAGTGTGGAAATCATTAACCAGTAGCGTACGCAGGAATTTATTTCGGTGGGGGTCCAAACTCAATATGAGGCTATTTTATATTAAAATTCCTAAAATTGCCCCTAAAATTAGGCCAAATTTACACAAAAGTCGAAATTTCGGGGGGTCCGAACCCCCAGGACCCACCCCTTGCGTACGTCCCTGTCATTAACCTCCTGTTTTGCGCTTAATTGCTCAAGGTACGCATCGGTTCACATGTACTTGTGATTATGGAAACAGTGTTAAGAAGTATGGTTCATAAATATGCAATTGTAATGCAAAACTAGGATCTAGTGACCACCTACTACAGATTGATGCATATTTTTTGTACTAATTTGAGCATTATTCGAGCAGACAATTATACCAAATTTTGAAACATTTCTTTCATTTTCAGGTTAGGTTAGAGCTTTGTATTTCTTTTAGCAGAGCATGCATTAGACGAAGAGCTCCATTACTACTTGCAGATTGACTTCAGGAGGGCTCAGTATAAATACAGTGTGGACATATGGCATGAAAACTACAGTACATAAGACACGAATCAATTTGTACTATATGGCCAAAATCACGAATGCTATCTAACTGAGTTAGGGTAGGAGCCCATCAGGGGGACCCGAGTGATAGCGAGCGGGTGCGTCCATAGGGAGGAGGCGCATCAGCGATGGAGGTATACATATATACGAAGATAATAGAAAAGCACACTTACACATACAATACTTTATTATCACTTAAAATTCATTTCAATATCCTGCCATTGATAGTAATTACTTATATTCACACTCTCATTCCTTCACGAAAAATGTGAGGCATCACATCGTATTTTACCTATAAATCTTCTATTTCGTAGAACCGTCTGCTGGAGTGAACCCCTAATTCGCTTACATGTATAACCACCATCGCATATTCGCCCGTCCCATACGGAGGCACCTCGACTATAGTCCTCCAGCTTCACTTTGGCACAAACCGTAATAGATGCAAAAAAAATTGCTTGTTATGATCAGTTTGCAAAGTTTGGTGCGTGGTTTTGAGACATGTGGCTTTCATTATATGTACTAGCTAAGTATATATGTGTCATATAAATGTACGCAGTTGGTTGATAACACACTAGGAATAAGTACATAATAAGTTTTACGCTATTTGCATGGAATTTTCCCAAAAAATACTGTATTTATAGACATAACTTTTATACCCTGCGAAGGTTAAGCTTTACTCGAAAATTGTTTAGAAAATATATTCTCGAAAATACTATGAGCTAATTTTGTCCAAAGAAAAAAGGTACAGTGTATATGTAATTTATCTAGTGGGATCTCTATTGTAAAGCTACAACCTCACACGTTTTCTAGCTACATACCCTCCTTATTTCTTTTTGCGAGTTAACAGACTTTACCTAAAATTTTAAAAGAACTGTATTCCTAATCTATACCGTTATTTTTCCGCCTTTGCAAGAACAAAGTTCAGAACATTTATTTTATTTTTTTGATATAGAATACATTGTATCTATGCAGTTGCTGCTAACGATGTTATGCTTTATCACAGTAGAATTGAACTTCGGAGTTTTACCTTCAACTTTTTTTTTTTTTTTTTTTTTTTACAAAATTTTACCCTCGCTCGATGAGTGGCTAGACCAACCAGCCCTCAGTGTTAACCGTACGTGAGGGACCACTTTGGAAGCTTTATGCATTGCACAGTCAAGGGAAAGGTTGAGGTATCCCACAGGTTCGGTTCGTCTAGGGGACCCCTACGTGGTCGACTATGCATATGATAGTAGTAGTGGTCCCTCTATATGGAGCCGAGTCAGCAAAAATTTTCTCGATTCTGATTGGTTGAGAGAGGCACGTGACTTTAGGCCCCGCCCACGCGGGAAATTCAATTTTTAGCCACGCCCTCCAGGTCACGTGGTATGACGTCATGAGTACCCTGCGGGGAAATCCCTCACTCTCTTTTATGACCGGGATATTTGAAATTCGTCTCCAGGGTAAGATCAATGGTTTGGTGCCACGATCCTGATTGGTTGATAGAGGTCACGTGATCTTAGACCCTGGGATTTTTTAAAAATTCGTAACGTCATGAGTCATCTTTGTGGGGAAATCCCTCCCTTTGATTTTTTGAAATTCGTTTCATTTTTATGGGTAAGATGAGTGTTTTGGTACCTCGATTTTGATTGGAGGATAGAAGTCACATAATCTTAGCCCCAGACTATGCGAGAAATTCAATTTTTTTAGGTTACGTGATATGACGTCATGAGATCAGGCGATCCACCCTTGACCTGGATTTTAGAATTACGTTCCCTTTTATTGTTACTATACTAAAGTTCACCTTAAATATTATCGTTTTCTTTTATGGGTAAGATGGTTCTTACCTTGATGGAAAAGGAGCCCACCTTATATGTTTACGTATGGAGATCCAGTCCTTGAATTAGTATATCTCTAAAAGGATACATTTATTCTCTAATGATGAAAGAGGGGTTCATCCTTGTCGCTTGCAGATTTCATTGTTAGAACTCTTATAAAACATTGTTGTGAGTTTAAGCGATTTTTTAAACGCTCAGCGTTTTATTGCACAGTAAGCGCTTCATTAATGGAATCAGTGTTGCCAGATTTTTCTTACCTAAACTGCTCCGATTCTTTTCGAAACGGTTCCGCAGAGTGCAAGAATTTTTAAACTAAAAATTTTTCGAACTAAAAAAATTTCAAAACAAAATTTTTTCGAACTAAAAAAATTTGTAACTAAAAAATTTTTAACAAAAAGCTTCCAACCAAAAATTTTTGAACCAAAACAATTGAAAAAATTTTCGAACTAAATTTTCAAATCAAATTTTTTTCTAACCAAAAAAATTTGAAACAAAAAAATTCAAAACAAATTTTTCGAGCCCAAAAAAATTGATTTTTTTTTAAAATTTCGAACTAAACCAATTTTTAAAAACAAGTTTTGAACTAAAGATGTAAACCACATCTAAAAATTTTCAAATCAATTTTTTCTCGAACAACTAAAAATTAAAAACCAAATTTTGGACACTAAAAAATCTTAAATTAATTTTTCGAACGAAATATTTTCAAACTAACCATTTAAACCAAATCTTGGAAAAATTTTCCACCTTAAATCTCAAACCAAATTTTCAAGATTACCATTATTTGAAAACAAGTGTTCAGGGTTTCAAGAAATAAAACATTTTTTTTTCAACTTGTATTTTAACGAAAGGTATGTGCTCTTCTTATACATTTTTATTAACACAATAAATATAGAATCTAGTTTAATGAATATTTTGGACGTGTCCTCATCTTCGAATCTTGCAGACATATCCTGTAAAGGAAAAGAAGCAATAAATTACTTTACGGATTTGTTTTCCTGAACAATAAAAACGAGTAAATATTGATAAGAAAGAAATAAAACTTACTCGTAAAAGATGGATGTGTGACTCTCTGTTTAGGCCCATCTTCCTCCTCGGGTACGAGATGACTGCATTTCTTCCACTGATGGTGTTGCTGGTGATCTCTTCTGGATACTGCATTTTTTCTTGGTGTTTCTGCTTTATGGTCAAGGAGGAAAAAAGGAAAAGGAAAATGTCTATGTTACAATGGTGGCCTCATTGGGTATTTACAGTTTTTCGGCATCTTTTTCCTGTTTTAGCTTCCGTTTTTAACGTACCCGTACGGAACCGTATCATAGGAATTGAGTTTTTTAAATCGACATTTTGTATACTGGATGCTGTACATTTTTTCTTTGCGAGTGACGATGGTATGGTGTTTGGTCCTGCATATTTTATGAGGGATGGTAATGGTGACTTGTCCACGGCATTGATTTGTAATCATTTCTTTTAGGGTGTTGAAATTTAATTGATGCCCTGCATCGTAGTTTAAGGTAAATCTTCTAATTTTGCATATGTAGCTGGTGACGTTGGTGTCTGGATTATATATTTCTAAACTGTAATTTTTCGGCCCTCCACTAACAAATGTCTTGATGTAGGCTCGTTGTCCATAAGAATCCATCTCATCTGATAAGCATCCCAAGTACGTGGAAGGTTCAATGGTTGGCTCCTCCGGCTTTTCTGTAAATATCACAGAATCCGTGTCGAAATATAAAACACGTTAATGCAACATTTCCAGGTACCTGTACAGTTCCAGACGTGCATGACATGTTGTAAATGCTCCTAACACGACATTGGTCTTTCGATTTTGAACACGCACATGTTCATTGTACTCCCAGAACGCATAAAACATTGTATCATTGATGGGTACAATTTGATGGAGTTCAATGTCGGAGGAAGTGAGTTTTTCATAAAATTCTTCCGGCCGATCAATAATCGTGGTCTGGCTAAAGTTTGTACGTTGTGAGAGCTTTCCCCATAGAGAATTAACACAAATTTAGATAAACTTCTTCGTGCAGGATTATTTTTAATTTTGGTCGGATCCAATGCAATACCTTCACGCTCCAGGACGGTTTGTATAAATTTCGTTTTGTCTTCTTCGGTGACACATGAACTCGGCCATCCAGAAGTTTCCATTTTCGATTTCAAAAACGTGTTGATGTATTCTGTGAACAAGCCACCTGTTTTCGTGCTGGGATCATATTGTTCAATGTCATAATCCCAAATTTCAAAGATTTCCACCGGTTGATATCCTAATTCTATTGCCTTTTGTATTTCGTATGATACCCATGTTCCAGTGAAGAAATGAACCCAGACCCTGATCGTTGTGCGTACACGTTGCTGTAGGGTCTGGGTTCATTTCTTCGGCACAAGCAGCACACAATGGAAACAGTAGTTTCTTGTTGCATCGATATGGGAGGAGACCATGATAAAGATGCCGACTTGGCAATATCGTCATTTTGATCAGACCATTGACTTTATTTATTGGTGGTATATTTTCATCACCCTGTAGATAAATTCTAGGATGTCCTACAGGATATTTAGTGCACTTATTTATGAACGAATAAAGCGAAACAATATCAAAATATTTTATTTTTTCTCCTGCTTTTTCGTCGACTTGATGGTACAATTTCACACAATTGGTCCTGCCTCCAAAAAAGCTATCTCTTGGATTTAAGGGTCTGCGGTTCAGGTACGGATAATTCTTGAGATACGTCGCCATTGCTGGATTTTGTTTCAAGAACTGTTTAAATTCGCACTCGCACATTTCATGTACAATGTACCCCAATTCACGCAGTCTTGCATTTTTTCATTGCGTTCGTTAATAACGGAATTCCATGGTGTCTTCTAGATTGCCGTAGATGGACTGATTACGGCCTATAGTAATACACACTTTACAACCATGATAAAAACAGCCGGCATGCTCATAGACGTGCTCCTCTAACATCTTAGGATCTTGGTAGTGGCCATCAACATGGAATCCCGCAATAAACACTTCCTTTTGTCGAGCCGCAGATTTGTTTTCCTTCGGTTTTTTCAATGTAGGCCTACCATTGCATTGCAGCGATCGATTGCGTACTTCTCCATCGATAACCATGTGCCGGTAGAATTCCCATTTTATTGGGCTTGAGGAAATTCCGGCGGAATACTAAATTGGAAGCACTTGCAATCGTTATCGTCCCCAAGAAGGGATTCACTTTGGTTTCTGCTTCAAATGACATCATAAACGAAACACATGATTGTCGCAGTACTTTGACATCTTGAATGCAAGAGTTGATAATTTCCTTCTGGAAATCAAACGTGTCATTACGATGGTCGTTGTACCACTGCATGAACTTGTTCCTCTCTTCAACGGACATTTCATTTGCACCATAATACTCGTTTCTGGAAGTGGTCCAATATACGATTGATTTTCTTTAATGTTGAAGAAATGCGGGAAGTGTCCTTTGGTTGCGGGTAAATTGAACGCTTTCGACAATTTGCTTAATGCCATAGGCAGGAAGTTCAAAGAGTCAATGAACATAAGATTATTCAAGGTTAAACTCAGTATCTTGGTCCCATTTAATATGACGTCAGGTCTCCATTGACATTGTTCTACCATAGTCTTTAGAATAAAATGTCCATCGTAACCCTTCGAGTTGTGAGCGAGACAGAAAATCCTATTTATATTGGGACGACGTTCCCGCAAGTACTGGAGAAAATCATAAATTGGATCCTCTCCTTGGAAAATGTGCTGGCGCTGACCACACGTGCCGCAAGACTGTTTGATATTATCGTTTTCAACACATGCATAACATACTTATTGTGCAACCAATAAATTCGGAACGTGTACAAACATGTTATCGCCAATGTTGTCCTGCATGGATTCTATATCGTAGAAAATCAATAAGGCTTTCTTTGCGTGCATGAGTGAAGGAACACCAGGTTTCAAGCTTGTCGATCAGGAAGCGTGAAACATTGATGCGATCCTGGAACAATCTTCTTACAAACATTACAAAAGATCTCATTGCAATCATGAATGCGTTATCCAGTATGTACAAAAGAATATACTCTGTAACATCTAGTACATTGTTTCGCCATTTTACATACAAGTAAAAATTCCGGAATTGGCCATCCCTAATATATATATATATATACAGTAGAGCGTTGATTATCCGAACGTCGGTCAACCGAACGACCGCTTAACCGAACTGTGTACTCGTTCGCACCTGTTACTCTCCCACCCTACCGTCCATCATCCCCCTCACTCCCAAACCAAGTTTCCCACAGTAGTCGCCGCTGGCGGAACATTGCTTTGTAATACTTAAAGAGATGCCTGTTTTTATGAATAAATTTACTGTACAGTAGGCCCTACTTCTTTTTGGCAAATAAACATGTACAGTTCGATTATCCGAACAAACCAGTTTTCCGAACACCCATGTCCCCCAATTACTTCGGATAATCGACGCTCTACTGTATATAAATATATATAAATATATTAGACTGAGTGTAGTGTTATGCAGGAACGCATTTGTCGCTAGCTTAATTTTTTGTAAAGTATACTTTTATTCACGTAAATTCATTGAGCGGATTATTAAAATTGCATTAAAAAAGGCAAATTAGAAAGATACAAAATATTTGTAAATTGAGAAACTGGATTTCTGGAAAACAATTCAATCAATGAATAATTTTATTATGAAAGATATTCAGAGCCAATAACGTAGCCAGGAAGGGGAAGGAGCGGAGATTAAGAGATCAAATAATATTACAACAATTAACGTTAAGAAAAGGGTTAGAATATTAAAATAATGAAATTGCAACTATGCACAGTATTAATTACTAAACGAATATGATTTCAGCATGGGACGAGGGAATTTTTTCCCAATTAATATTTTGGAAACAAATCACCCAGTAAAACTTGCTGGGGGTGAATAAACTGAAATAATGGCAGAATTTTGGCAAATAATCACAATAATTCGTATGTAATCAATTCACATGTAATTACTGGGTAAAATAGTAGTGGTTAATTCCTAGTACAGTGAAACCTCTTTTAACGAGCATCTCTCAATAGTGGACACCTTCATAAGAGGACAAACTTCTTATTCTTCCATGCCATAAATATGTGTGGTGTGGTGTTATGCGAGAACCCTTCCTTTTAGGGACACCTCTCATTTACAGACAAATAATCGGTTCCACTGATGTCCGTTTTGAGAGGTTTCACCGTATTACTTAGTTTATTAAATGCTCAAATGTGTGAAGTTCCTTTATTAAACCTACCACTGCAAAGAGCTGATATTATTATTATTATTATTATTATTATTATTATTATAGTAGAGTAGTAGTAGTAGTAGTAGTAGTAGTAGTTGCGTAACAAAATATACTGTTTTCTTTGAGTTTGTTTAAAAATGGAGGGGAAAGTTGTACAAAATGGGGACCCTTATATATTTTAGTACATAAAACCAAAACTATCAATGATAAAATTGGTAGATGTAAATCAAAACATTCAGTGGAATGTCGGCTACCATGAAACAGGCCTTTTTGTATCATAAGAACGTTTATTTTAACAAAAAATAAGGGAAACTGAAAAAGGGGTTAAAGTCCCCGTTTTATACTACTAGTCGGGTAAGATGGGGTTGCCTTTAAAAACTTACTAAATAGTAAATACTTTCAAAACACAAATATCTTGCTTAAAACTTTTTACACCTTGTTTATAACTTGTTTATATCTTATACACATATCTAGCTTACAAATATCTTGTTTATAATTAATCAAAAAATAAATAAATGAGATTTTCGTATTAAATAAAACTAATTAGAAATAAAATACTTTTGTTTAGTAAGCAACATTTTAAACTTTATGTGCTAGAAAAGTCACAGACAAATATGACATTCTCTTTGTCCACGTTAGTGCCGGCATCGTGTGCCCACCCACTGCAGCCAGAACACCTAATCCATCCTCCTTTTACTTTCGAATGACTAGAGTCAGTTGCAAAAAACACAAGCCACATCAGAATTCTCTTCCTCTTCCGACGATGAAGATAGTACTGCTTCCGTCTTGAGTTTATTTATTTATTTATTTTTACTTCGGATCTCTTTAAGAGTATAACCCTTTTCAGGCAATATCTCACTTTTCATTCCAATACGTTTGCTCACTTTTCGTTCTTTATTAGTAGATCTTTTAGTGTTTGTTTCTCCAGAAGTAGCATTATTTAGCAACCTTTCTGTAGATTTTTCGTATTTTCTTCCTTTCGTTTCTCTTCTGCTTCTAATTCAACTTTGTATGATGAGGAAGTGAGAACTAGTATCTTAAACCTTGTTTTATTATTTTTATGTCTCGTAACCCTGGTCAGCTGTTTAGGTGGAGGTATGAGGAATTTTGATGAAATGCGAGAACTTGAAAATCTTTCCGTCGGATCCCAATTAATTCCAGGTATTGAAAGTTGAGAAGGCTTAACATTTTTATGTCGGAGAAGTGGCAGCCGCATATGTGGAGTGCTGAGAGAGTTCTGCAACTGGTGGCAGGACACAATTTGACAAAGATGTTGAAGATTGAGAAACCTCAGCAGCAGACGTCGGAGAACTTGTAGCTACATATGTTGGCTATTGAGATGGTTCAGCAACTGGTGGCGGGATACAAATGGGCACAGAGGTAAAAAGTTGAGAAAGCTCAGCAGTTGTTGTCGATCCGCATGGTCTTTCGGTCTTCTCAGATAGAGTGAATAAGTGATCAGTAAATACATCTCTGTTTAAGAGGTATATTCCAATTTTCCTAAAGCCATTTACTGCCGTCTGCACTGAAGCTGCTTTACAAAAGCTGCATTGAAGAGTTCTCCCGACTTGATAAATGGTTACTTTCCGGTCAAGATGGTTTATCAATAATTTCCTTACTTCTTCAGAATAGTAGTTACTTAGAGGTGCCATGAAACTGACATCCAGAGGTTGTAATCTGTGGGATGTGTAGTGGAAAGCAGAGCAAAATTACATTCCTTTTCTTTGCTAGAGTTGATCAGTTATAAGCTCTTGACATGTTCATTGTGACCGTCTAATAGAAGTAGTACAAGTTTCTCAGAAGTAGGATTTGCGAACTCTAAATATTTGTTAAACCAAACCAAAAACTTTCTTTATTTATCCAGCCACTCTCGTGACACACAACAAATAAACCAAGAGGTGCATCATCCATCAACATAGGATTTTCCTTTTTCCTGGGTAAAACAAAGATGGCGGGCGCGTTTAATCATGTTTTTGTAGTCACTAAAACTCCTTTTTCAGATGGTCAAAGCACCCACTTTTTTTTTTTTTTTTTTTTTTTTTACAAAGAGCGCAAGCACTTTAGATGGCTTATTGGGTACCATCATGATGCCTGTCTCGTTAACATATAAATATCATTCGGAGAGAAATGATATTGTTCATAAAAAGACTCCAATAAATCAAAAACTTTTTGAGAGGCTCGCTATTAAACTCTTTTGCCCTAGCCATAGGTGTCTTCTCAGGATCACGTAAAGAAGGGGTAGGGTGCGTAGAGAGAAAACCATACAGCCAGCCTTTTCCAGCAACCTTCTTGTCCCTGTTAAAGAGTGGGAAATACGGTTCGCTTCAGTTAACTCGAACGTAAATCGGTTAGGCCAAAAAGTCTTTCTTCTAGTGTTAGTATGTGCTGGACTGTAATACGCAGCCTCAAGCTGACTGTAATACGCGAACTACAAGTAAATTATAATGATGTTAGGCCTACATGTCGTCTAAGATGGGGACGTCCCCAATTTGTACTACATTCTATGTCCCCGTTTTGCAAGAATGTGACATACATGGAAAAGCATGGCTTCCCTATGCTCATAGGTTAGATAACCCAATAAGTGAAACATGTAGGCCTAAACAATAGCTTAAATCTAATGAATACATTAGTGTATTTACCAAATTTATTTCTACATGTAATCAGGGAGTAAGTCAAATAGTAGAAAGGCAACACATGGAAAAATATTTCGCAAAAAACTTCAAAGCAATACCCATCCACACTAATTGTACAATGATGTTTATATTGCTACCCAAAATGGTGTAATTGTGGTCTTGAACAATAATAACGTAGCTTTTCCGCTGTAAGCAGCGCCAATCATGCAGAAACAGCATGTCCCTGTTTGAACTGCCGTCCCCGTTTTATACAACTCTCCCCTATATCACCCCCCAGTAAAAATTTCTGGCGTACTTACTGTTTGACAGAAAAATGATTGATGTATTGATGAATCCTTATAAAAACTTTTTTTTTTTTAAATATAGGCCTAGGTTGAAGCATCTTACAATCACTTATCATATTTTTAAATGAAGAATAATACCAGTTTAATTATACGTAAATGTAGTACCTTGTATTATTGGACCTCCGCCCCCTAACAAAGATTTCTGCGTATGCGCCTATAAATATGCCACATTGACTTGATCCCTAGTCTTCCGTTGCAAGCGCTGCTATCGGCTGAAGGAATACCACTTAGTGATGGGTCGTTACTTGCGGAGTCGTTACAAAGTAACGACTCTTCTTGAGTACTCAAAGGAACGAATACCGAAAAGAACTCAAAGGACTCGGATTCACTTCAGAATCTTTTGAGTCCAAGGACTGAAAGTATTCATTTGGATTCGGATTTAAAGTTAGACATATGATTCCTGGAATCAATTCGCGTCTGCATTGGACAGATTGACAAGATTTAGTAACGAATACTCACACGAAACAGACAAAAAGACACGTTGGAAGCATATGGGTATTATAGTGCGCATGCGTTAAGAAAAAATCTTCATTGCTTGATTCTTCTGCTTGTTGAGTGCTCTCTCCTCTTCGCCCTTATGCACGCTTCGTAAACAGGACGACGAAGCTAAACTGTTTCCCTGCCCTTTCTCACGGCATGACAACTTTTAACATCCAGCGGTCAGAATCCACGGCTTTAGCCATACAAGCGAACAAACAACAAAGTAATAAAAAAAAAGCGTGGTGCCGTCTATTCTCTAGTGATATACAAATTGTTTTTAAATGTATTTACAACTATTTACACTGGCAGTCTTTCTTACATATTTGCATATAAAAACAGAATTTGGGAGACTTTGGAAGATTGCAATCACCTGCGTGCAGTTAGCACCTCCCTTACAAAAAAATTAAAATTATTTTATGTCAATCGTGTGATCAGGTATGCTCAACAATTTTTAAGGTTTGATCAGATTTACTAACATAAATATGAGCTACATTTAGTAGGAGGTGAGTAACTACATGCTAGTCCCTGCACGCCTGATTCTGAATTTTTCGATGCCAATTCAGTAGCGTCATTTCAGATTTGGCTTGGGGGGGCAAGACCCCTTGATATATGTAAAATTTCGCGTTTTTCACTGACTTACTACTATTCTATTGGTAAAATCTAAATAAATCTCAAACTCAGGGTGGGCAAATGCCCCTCCCTGCCCCCCTAAATGACGCCCCTGTGCCAATTGTTCGATCAGGTTTGATCAACGATTTTCAACGTTTGATCAACTTTACTAACATAGAAATAATGGTTAGAAAATGAGGGGGCCAGTCCTCCTACACCGCGATTCAACTTTCTCTTATGTCAATAATTTGATCACCAATTTTTAACGTTTGATCAGCTTTAGTAACATAAATTTAGTATATTTAATATATTTAGTAGGGGGCTAACAACACGCTAGCCCCCTCTCCGGCTATGGCTTAAGGAACCAGATAGTTCACAGCAGCAGAAACAAAATGTCTCCATCTGTTGCCATTTTGAGCAGCTCTAATTCAATTTGAATCCTTATACGGCTGTGTTCTAATTGTCAAATATACGGCTGTGTTCTAATTGTCTAGTACTTTTATTACATTTGCAATAAGCAAAATCGTTTTGAAATACAATTATTGGAATTAAGTAGATGTAATATTTTAAAATACCGCAAAGATAACACAATTTCTCATTTAATGTCGTTAAAAAAGATGAAATGAAATGAAATTTTTGAGTTTTACGTCCCACGGTTATGCCGGTTAGACTAAAGGAGACGGTGATGATGAGTAATGAATGAAATGGTGGAATGAAGAAAGTGGGAGGAAACGGGAGAACCCCGAGAAAACCCACGCACACGGTGTTTGTCCACCACAAAGTTCACTTGACGGGGGCTGGGATCGAACCCGGGACCCCTAGCACCAAAGTTGAACGCTCTACCACTGAGCCACCGCGGCCCCTTAATGTCGTTAAATTCATTGTTGTAGTCGCTTTCTTCACATAGATTTTTTGAATCGTAATTTGTGGTAACACTGCAAATGTCTACAGATATCAACGCTAATGGTTGCTTTTATGTATCTTTTCTGGTGCATAACACCGTTATTTATGATTATGGTTATTTACATTCCAGTATTTGCTTTCATTCTTGACAAACTAACAGACAAAAGAAAAAAAAAACGTTAAAATGTCATCAGAGTCGACGTATTACCTGCTCTCAAAGATTCTATTTTATCCATAGGATTATAAGATTAGGAATTAGGTTTCTGGGCTTTCAGCATGGGGGATGGCTACGTTAGCCCGTCACGTATGAGGGGTGACGTCCTCGGCTATCCGGGGGAAGGAATTAAGTGGCCTAGGATCTATGTATTAGGTACCATCCCGGCATTTGTCTGCTGTGAATGAGGAAAAACAGGAAATTCAATCAGGATGGCTGGCCTCAGAAAGATTTTACACTTTTTCGACCGAGTGTACCCACCGGGAATAGAACCCGGGACCGCTCGCACCAAAGGCGAGAGTGTGTTAGCGGCTACGCTATGCGAGGCCACTCTTACAATTCTTGCGCAGAAAGTACCGGTACCTTAAATTTTTGAACCTTGTCGATTTTGTCACTTGTAGTCAGTGTGCTAATTAATTTATTTACGGAGGACAGAACCCAAGTTCTATTTAGTCACGGAAGATTTCAATTTTTCCGGGGGAGGAATTCCAAGGTATTCTTCAAGCAGTACGCACACTGCTTGTAGCTGTTGTTTGTAAAGGCTTGATTTGTAATGGAGGCCAGAAAGTTTTGCGTTCTACATTTTTTAAATCTCAAATTTCATTCTATTTTCCCGATATTTTCTTACTTTCGAAGGATATTACGTTAATTCACTTCAAATTCATGTAAATAACCAACACTATTTTTCTTTTTTTAAAAAAAGTATATTAAAATACAGTGAAACACAGCCCTTCATTCTTTGTTTTATTTAGCCGCCCCACAGTTATTCACAATAGTACTATCAAATTTATGGCAGTTCTACGTTGGGTGTTCATTAAGGAAGGAAGAATGAAAACAACTATTTTCCACCGCTCGCTCGCCGGTGTCACTCCCTCTAAAGATGATGAAGCGGGAGGTGCTATTTTCTTTTAAAGTCAGTTGCCTAAAAATATTCTTTCCTTTTCTCCCTTTCACTCACCCGAAGCAGAATTCTACTTGATTGCTTTATGAATAGTATGCTGCCGAAGATACACGAACTACTACGAAGCCAAACTGAATACATTGACGAAAACGAGGAATCAAGCTTTTAAAAACGTGTTTGAGTACGGGTAATCAGAACTGAGGGAAAGAAACCCAAAAGGCAACTGAGTACAGGGATTCAGAGGGACATATGAGTCCTTGTAATCAAAGTAACGAAAGTAGTCGTTACTTTTTATGATTCCTTGAACTCAACGAATCCAAAGGAATCGAATACCAGAAAGGAATCATAATTCCCATCACTAATACCACTCGCTTTCGAACAACTGAACCATTATTGTCTCAACGCGTGGGTGTGAGAGGATGTGAACGTTAGTTCGCATTTTTGCCACGGCTCAAGACATTTTGGCAGCACAATAGTAGAGTTTTAAACTACCAGACAGGTACTTTTCAACTCCACTTACAAAAATTCCTCGTTTTGATTGGTTGTCATTATTGCACTATTTACATATATTTAAGTTATTTTTTTTCAGTTTAACTTGCGGTATTTTTTGATCTTTTTCTAATTAACATTATGTGCAGAATCACACATAATAAATCTAAAATAATTTCAAAAGAATTACATATTTTCTATTTATCTCATGCGAGTGTGTACTTACAGTGCAACACGGTATAAGAAACTCTTCAAACATTTTGTCGTTAATTGTGCTGCTATCTATCGACAATAATATTATTACAAAATGTAGCTTACTTGTAAGGTTGTATTCACAGATGGTGACCACTCACATACAGTAAATATAGTTAGTAGGTATATGATAATGTGTCAACAACTTTTGAATAATATTAAATTCGTATTTAGGTTAAGTTTTCTAATTCACCCTACAACTGTTAGAGGTTCCCGCTAATTTATTATCTCCTAAGATAGTTTACAACCATATCTCTCATAACATATGAGCGCCTTATGCCTCCATATGTTTCTTGCCTTCAGCTATTTATTATTACTTTTACATAAGTACAATTATATCTCTTACACAACTTCCTCACTTCTATCAATCATTTCTCATTTCTACTAATTCACTTTTATCGAATTCCTCTCTACATCTAACTTCCTTTAAGTTCCATTTACTATTCAAATCAACTAACTTTCAATTTCAGTTATCTCCCTTTCGGAAGATTTATAGAGGAAGTCTCAGCCGTAGAGTCTTGTGGACTATTTCACTAAATTTGTTTTAAAGCAAATTTGTTTGAAGTAAGCATATGTATTAAAATGGTACGACCCAAAATGGCCGAATTTGCTTGTTTGAAATATAATTGTTTTTCACACTGTTAATGTAATAATAAAGGATAAGCGGCGCGTGAATATATTAAAATTGAAAACAGTGTTGAAAAATTGAAAATGGTTCATATGTAGAAGTGACATCATGATTGTCTGTCTGATCATCACGAGAATACGAATAAACCATTTGAAATGAATTTTTCAACATATCTTTTGGTACTTACAAGAAACTGGTTAGCTGGCGCTAGCTGAAAATTTAACAAAACTTGGACACAATTTAGAGGATGGTCAACTATGCCTAAATACAACATTTCAGATGCAAGTGAACACGAAGAGAGAAGTTGATATCTAATATTGGATTTACGTGGAAATTGCTCCATGCAAGCTCCACCCTTCACGGATCTCAAATCAATCATATTCCCTAAAATTTATGAGAACTAAGACTAATGAGTTGGTTGATCAGGAGTTTGGCATCCCCTTCAGCACCCAGGCTATATAAGACATGGATGTATAGCTTAACTTTGGATAGTGAACCAAATGAGCTCCACCAGGAATCAAACTCATAAAATAATACATTTCTTTTCAATTTCACATGAACATTTATTCTCAAATAGAATATGAAGTTCCAGGATACATACTGTCCTTCCACTCGGTATGAACACTAATTTCTTTTTTCAACATATTGAAAAATCTAATATTAAGAATAGAATATGCTAATATTTTTTTCTTTCCTCGTGTTTTTATGTTCTCTCTCTCATACGCATACACAAACACATCCGTATTTCATTGATTAAGATTTTGTTAAAATAAAATGTCTTTTCTTCACAGTTAAGACAAGGATAAGACCGTTATTTTGAAGAACGCCTGAGGTACATTGCTTCTTGCCCTAGCGTTCAGTGGTGACTCACTGCACAAGTGATTGTTTGCTATTACATATAGAAAATCCATGCTTGTCGTATTTTTTTTTTTCAAAAAAGGAAAACATATAATTATATTTGTATATATGAACAGTAACTTGTTTCTTTGCAAAATAAAACAACACTGACAATAATGTAATACGATTCAATAAATAAATCATGAGGAAATCTTACTCGGATCTTCAATACACGCTCTCACACTCATTCAATCAGTGGCGTACTTCGTCTGTGGTTTGACTGATGTCAGCAAAGATGCCTAAAACTAGAGGTCCTTTTAAGGTAGAGACCTGCACGGGCCGAATTTTTCGGCCCGAGCCCAATCCAGCCCGAATGTACGTAGGCCCGGCCCAGCCCGGGCCCGATAAGTTTTTTAAAATTCTTGGCCCAAGCCCGGCCCGGACCCGATAAATTTTCGAAGTTTCATTTTGTAACGTTTTTCACGGGCACACTTCTTCAACGTTTGCCTTTATTCTAATTATCGTTTAACGAATGTCAATAATTATTAAAGAATTGCAATTAATCGGCCCCAGCCCGGCCCGACCTGAAGAGAAATCAGTGTCGGCCCGCCCAAGCCCGGCCCGCGGGCTTCGGGCCAGGCCTGGCCCGTGCAGGTCTATTTTAAGGTGACCAGAATTTTAACTTTCTAAAACGGAACGCATATAAATCGGGACGATCTGTAAACCTCTAATTCCCAAATTGCGTTGGGCGTCAGCAATGTTTTTAAGTTACAAAATACACAAGTAACGCATTAAAAAGTTTCAAACACTCAAGAGCATTTGAAAGTTTCAACATGGCCTAAAATGAAATGAAATAAAACTTGTTTTTGTTTTTTTTGGTTATAGGAGACGAATGCTTAATGAAAGTGAATTGTTACAAAATCAACATTTTGTGTTGTCCCCGGAATCAAACCTGAGACCACATCCTAACTAGGGATGGCCAGACGGATCCGGATCCGAAATTTCGGATCTTGGATCCGGATCCGGAATTTCGGTTTTTGGATCCGGATCCGGAATTTCGGATCTTGGATCCGGATCCGAAGTTTTGGATCTTGAATCCGGATCCGAAGTTTTGGATCTTGAATCCGGATCCGGATATTCGGTTCCTGGATCCACACCCGAAATTTCGAAGTTCAGATTCGGACTCCTGTTTTGAATATTTTAGGCCTTAGATTGAGATCCAGAACTAAAATATCCATATGTATAAAATTTACTAGGTGAATTTTATCTAACTCAGTGGGAAGACAATTCAATTTAAATGACAAAAGATTACATGAAAATCACATTTCACATTTTTCGAAGTTAGACCACTGTTGCGCACACCCCATCATTTAGTCTTTAGTATATCTTTAAACGCACTACAAGTGTGCCACTTTCATCTCAAGTCAGTAGTTGTATAGATCTGCCTTTTGTTATATATTAATCGAGTTAGGATTAAAATTCGATTGTTTGTGAGACCTATGATAATATTTTCAGAATGAGTTATAACGTTGAAACACTGCATAGTAATGCTGCATATTTTCTTTGTACCACATTGGAATTTAATGTAGTCTATCTTATACAGTCGGCTCTTATGATTAATTCAATGATCTGAACTCCTGCAGCATTACGCTAAAATCATGGATGTCTTTGAATTTTCGTCATTATTTCTATTTTTTATTACGAGCAAAATAAATATCATAAGCGACATTTTACATAATACATATAGACGCAGATCAGTCAGTTGATTGCTTAAAGTTTATAGCAAAGCTTATTACATTTCTAAGACACTGGCGGCCTTAGGACAAAATCCATGGCTTTCCCATAAAATCTTAAATCTCTCTATGTAAAAAGGGCAAAGTCCTGAGTGGCTGAGTGAGAGTGACAGATCACCGTACAGGCCAAATCGCTTAAGCTTCAAACTTAAAATTTGGACAGTTTATAGGCTTTGTGACGTAGGATACCACTAAGGAAGGACTTTGGGAATTTCGACGAGGAAGGGTGGAAATGGGGTGGAAAATATTGATGATTCTTGACGTTAGATACTTCAAATTTGGTATTTGGGTTTCTCATTGAAAATAATTTGATACTTGTTTAAGTGCTTTTTGATATTTAAATTAGAAGGGGCAGGGAAGATGTAGAAAGTAAAAGAACGGGTGGTAATTGCAATTATTGCAATTAGTATAATAATATGCCTATATCTCGGAAACTTAAAGGGTTAGAAACATGGAATTTGGTATTTGGACTTCTCACTTAAAATTATTAGATACGTATTTCAACGTTTTTTTTATATGTGGCCCAGAAGGGAAGAAAAAGGGCGAGAAGAAAATTAAGTGGGGATTACAATTATTGTATTAATATGTTCAATCCTTTAAGGTTAGAGACTTGAAATTTGGTATTTGCATTTCTCATTGAAAATAATTTGACATGTGTTTCAGTGTTTTTTGGCGTTTTAGTAAAAACGAAAAGAAAAGAGATGGAAAGGAAAGAGGGTGGGGATTGTAATTATTATAATAATATGTCGATATCTGAAAACCTCTGAAGGTTAGGAGCATAGAATTTGGTATTTGTACTTTACATTTGAAATAATTAGGTATGTACTTAAGCGTTTTTTGATGTATGTCTTAGAGGGGAAAAAAAGGGGCGGGAAGAAAAGACTTTTATATCTCGGAATCCTGGAATGTTACAGAAATGAAACTTATTATTTGAACAAAAATTCGTTATGAAATGAAATCCTTGAGTTTGACGTCCCACGCTTATGCCGGTTAGGCTAAAGGAGACGGTGATTATGAGAAATAAATGAAATGAAAGTGGGAGGAAACGGGAAAACCCCGAGAAAACCCACGAGCACGGTGTTTGTCCACCACAAAGTCCACACGGCGCGAGCTGGGATCGAACCAGGGACCCCAAGCACCGGAGATGAACGTTCTACCACTGAGCCACCGCGCCCCCTTAAAGATTCGTCATGTTTGCAGGCGTATGGTGTGCGGTGCGAGGCCGTAGACCGAGCAAATGTGTGGGCTGGGGGGAAAGCCCCCATGTACTCGCACTGAAATTCGGTATGTCTCGGGATACCGGAATGTTATTACATACAGTTTGATATTTGAACTGAGATTCGGTATGGTTGTAAGTTTACGAGGTACGAGGTCATAGGTCGATCAAATGAGATTTCAGAGGGTCTAAGGGCAAATCCCCAGACATTTCTTTTTAAATTGATTATGATTAAAGGCTTTTGTGGTGCGAGGCCCTAGTAACGGGGGTCTAGTGGCGAAGCCCCCAACTAGCCAAGGTCTATTAAGTATATAAATGCATTTGCGTAATGACTGGAAATTGCATGTATGCCTGTGGACAAAATTGCGTAAGTAGCCACGAGAAATGACAATCCTTTAAGATAAAAATTTTAAAAAACTACCAAAATGTACTCTTGAATGAGTTGTATATTATGTTTACGCAGAGGCGAATCCAGAACGGACTCCTGGAGGGGGCGGATGGATTCTTAGGGGGCGGTTGGGGATGCTAGCAGTGAAAAATTACTTAGATGATCTGAAATTGCCACAAATTACTACTAAAGTACACTGTTAATGGCGGCGCTGGGTAGGGGCGAACGACTTTTCGCCCTCCCCCTGCATCCGCCTATGTGTTTATATGAATTATATAGCTCCTTATACAACCTATGCAGAGTTAATAGTAGTGGATTACTAATTACAAAGATACGTGTTACTGCTCGAGGCTCCATATGGTATTTTGTATACACATACAGTACATTAATACATTAATTGCCATTTAGAACTTCATCTCTACTACAATTCTTAATTCTAACTGGAGTGGTACGGTCACAGAGAAACGTATTTTTAAAGAAAGAAAAAAAAAAACTCATCAAGAGCAAGAAAAGGAAGTTGCTCCTTAATTTGATTTGATCTATATTTTATGGGCTGTTCTATTAGCAATGGCCTAGCCCATCACGACTAGGAAATGGCCTCATTCAGTGACCACAAGAACTCAGAAAGAATTAGAAAAGTAAGCAGCCTGAGTCTAATGAAGAAGCTTGGGCTTGAGACTAAGGTTTCATCCCAGCATTTGACTAGTGTTACAGAAAACAAAGGACAAATTTCCATCAGGACGACCGCTTTAAAAAAGATTTACTACCTTTTCGGTCAAGTATTTCCACTAGAATCGAATCTGACAATGAGATTGCTCTCACCTAAGTCGACAGTTTTACTTAATCAAATTTGGAGTAATTGTGACATATTAAGGCACGAAAACCAAATATCAACAGAATGAAGGGAACGCAAGACTGTCACACGATCAGATACCAAAAGTGTCTTAAAATTTTATTTTAAGCGTAGGAATGAAAATCACTTTGTCAATAATTTCGAAAATTTTGCTGATTCGGAACACCCGAATTTTCTGACACGAAATTACGGTTCCGGATCCGGATCCAAGATCCGTTTATTCGGATCCGGATCCAAGATCCGTTTTTCGGACCCGGATCCAGTGTCCGGATATCCGGATCCAAAAATATCCGGATCTGGCCATCCCTAATCCTAACTCACATGCGCTAGTCACTACACCAGTCGGGAGGACTGCATGACCAAAACATTCCCAATGTATGACCTAAATATTCCATAAAAGAAAAATACTTACTTTCACAAATTAATGAACATCAACCATACAGTATATCAGGTGGGTTTCAATCTTAATACTGTATAATACAAGATGTATTTTCTAGAAAATCCCTTACCTTAGTTAAATGACAATTGTACAAATTCTGAATTCTTGTTTGAAAACGAAGTATTTCATTTTTTCTTTGATGGTTCGTAACTTTCGTCTGCTCTATCATCGTAGCTGTCAAAACCTGGTCCTTCCTGATATATTTGATTGAGTCCACATGAAATGAAATGAAATCTTTAGTTTTACGCCTCACGGTTGTGCTGGTTAGGCTAAAAGAGACGGTGATTATGAGAAATGAATGAAATGGTAGAATGAAGAAAGAGTGAGGAAACGGGAGAAGCCCGACAAAACTCACGAGCACGGTGTTTGTCCATCACAAAGTCCACACGGTGTGAGCTGGGATCGAACCAGGGACCCCAAGTACCGGAGGTGAACGCTCTACCATTGAGCCACAGCGCCCCCCTTGAGTCCCTTGAGTTAATAGATGGTTATGTCCAATCAATTACTGGAAGCTACTGTTCCAATCTTTGCTCTACTTGTACGTGATAGACTACACTTACCTTATGCAGGCGGGTATGGGGCCGATACTCTTGAATCGTCAATTGGCTGCTGAATTCGATGAAGGGCCTACTTCAGATTAAATAATAATCTCTCAAGTTATAAACCATAAGTTCTGGTGGTGCGTTTCCATTAGTGTATCTCACACACTTTCAACTTGGTTCATTGAAGAAATGCTTAACATGAAATCATTCCACTATATGTGTGTTATATATCCATTGATTTATATTCCTTGCATCAAGTTTCAGGACTTAATTTTAAAACTTTCGTCTACACAGAGTGCGGCAAATGATAGAAACGCCGTTCACTTCTATTCTTGATCCGAAAGCAACAACATTCATTCATTGCATTTGAGAACATTCATTATCGCCGTTTCGAAGTCCATCGCAATAGTCGCAAGGTCAACTATTATGTTTAGAGAAACATACTTCTGGAACTGTGCATCTCTTATGCTTTCAAAGATGTCTCTGAAGAGTAGAAACTTTACCAAGATGAGGTATTACTTCCTTTCACACACACTGTAAATTATTTGCGAGTCTAGTAGGTCTAGACGTTGAGTTCGTACTATCTATCTTCATCTTCACTCGCAATTTACAAGCTGTGCTAGCTTTTCCTTACTGCGATAATTATGTTCTATGAATTTGCTTGACTCCTGAATCTATATTCATTTTTGAATGATATACCATTCAAAAATGATATACGTATTGTATTAAAAAATATATTTTTTCTTGGATTTTGTCATCTACAACTTTTCTGACCAGAGTATCTACACTTATTTATTAAAACTAAAATACATTGTACTACCAAATTAAAAAATGTGTTTGTGGTATTTTTGTATAAAACACACCAAACAGAAAACAGAACAATTTTATGAACAAATTATAGAAAATATTTTTAAAAATTACTATTAAATACCGTGATAAGCATTTCTAATGCAGCTACTGGTTATTATCAATACAGGGTCAGGCAAAAGTCTGGATACACCTATATAAAAGTCAAATGGTGTGAAGAATCATAATGTCGTTTGGTATGGGGTGTCTATAGGTGGAGGCACAACTTATAGGAGCTATGGCAACAGCGGCGGCCATCTTAAAATCCGCCATCTTGGATTTGGGTTACGTTTTTCAAATGGGAATTGGTCATGTCATATATTATTTTACACTGCCTTTTTCTGAGGAATACACCTGTGCAATTCGTTTTGCGATATCTTTATTTGTGTAGGAGTTTGGGACACTTGCCAGAGTCGGCATTACAGCATATGCTCAATATGACGTCCATGGTACTGGATACATAATCGGAGTCTTTTGTTGCCAGTCCTCCTGCACACGTCGCAGAGTCTGTGGGTCAATAGAGACACACACCTCCTCAATACGCCGGCAGAGATGGGCTACATTGTTGATTTTTACCTCATCACAATTGATTTCGAATTGTGTCAAGAGATCTGAGATCAGGGACCGTGGTAGCCATTCCATAGGACCCCTCCTACCTATACAGTGACCTGGAAACTGTTCATCCAGAAACTGTCTGACCTCAATAGTATAGTGGGGAGGTGTTGGAAGAAAGTTGGGAAATCAACCTGCGGATTCAACAACGCTGGAAACACATAATCACGGAGCATGGGAAATCATCCTGCGGATTCAACAACGCTGGAAACACATAATCACGGAGCATGTTAAGATACCTCTACCCATTCAAGGTTCCATCAATAAACACTGGACCCACGATTCTTGTGTCGCAAATCCCACACCAAACCATCTTTTCCACCACCAGCACCTTTACAGAAATCCAGATCTGATCAGTAACGGTGATTCTGTTTGTTTACCTCACCTTGTATATAAAAGTTAGCTTTGTCACTGAACAACACTTGTCGTATGAAGTTTGAATTACTATCGCACTGATCCAGAGCCCATTCTGCAAACTTGTATGAGAAGGGCCGGCTCGTCTATATAGACACCCTAGGCGACTGCCTAGGGCGGAAAAATTTAGGGGCGGAGTGGCAGGCTTTTTTGTACGTGCAGTTTATCAACATTAGTTAAAACGTATGTGTGCCAGCGCCCTACAAATTTAGGAAGATGAAGTTAATGAAAAGGGAATCATAAAAGATCGGTTACTGCTCACCTATATGGAACGGAATAACATCCATCTGCCATAGCACGTTTCCGTTTTTCCACTGTTCATTCTATGACTAAAGAAAATCTCCTGCATTATCGGAATATCCATACTCCGGATGCTCGCAGAAATGTCACTGACCTAAAGTTTCTATATAAGATAGTTAATGGAAGCTTAAGGTCTGAAGCCTTACTTCAAAAATTATTCCTTCACATTCCTACCCGTGTAGCATCAAATACCATGGGCGCCCGAAGAAAATTTTCTATGGGGCCCATCTCCCTCGTTGCTACATTATATTTGGTGTTTTTTTATTTGTATTAAGAAAATCTTATGAAATTTAAGTTGTTTTCGTGAGCCAGGGGGGCACCCTGCCCCCATCTTCGGGCACCCATGTCAAATACCCACCTCTTCCACCTTTCCCGCCCTAGACTGTCGATTATTGAAAGGTCCTTTTCCACAGAGCACAAATTCATATAATCAGATAACAACTGATGTGGACGTTTTTTAAGCTACTCAGCTTTTGACAGAATAATTACACACATTGAAAATAACTAAAAATGAATTAAGAAACTTCATCTTTGCTTTGTCTTTTTATTATTTTCATTTTTTCTATTGTTAATATATGTTTGTAATGTTTCCTTTTGTAAATGGCACTTGTTATGCTGTATCTGAGTATCTGTTGAAATAAATAAATGAAATAAAAAATAGACCCGACAGTCCTAGTGAAAGAGTTTGCAAGTATTGAAGCAAGAAAAGTAGCGTTAAGGTTATAAATGCTGTTACTCAACTTATCTCAAACAGTGAGGGAGAGACTTATGGAAATATTAAAATGTACTATCCTAACATCACAAACTTTATGTTGTTTTTACACTGGTGCGAACAGAACTGTTTTTTCTATGATATTTGTTGAATGTAGATAACGCTACTCTAATCAAAAATTATATGTAAGTATAACAGGGTTCCTACTGATCTGGAGAAATCTATTTCCCTGACTTTCCCTGACCTTTGGTAGGAAATTCCCTGACTTCCATGACAGTTGTCGGATAATGTTGACATATAAATAAGGAACAAATAACGGTGAATATTTATATATGAGAACATTTATTCTATAGACAAATAGTTATCAATTGTTCATACGTACATTGTTCATTACCGACTTTCCATAAAAATCTGAACAACGTCCATTATAATAGTTGACTAAGCTGAAATTGGTATACAATTAATGTTAGAAAACATATATTTTATAAACATTTCCTGACTTTCCCTGATTTTCAGTATTTTCCCCTGAACTTTCCTGACCTGCACCATTTTCCCTGACCAGTAGAAACCCTGTATAAACTTTGTATTACTAGTTTAGACTAATTATTAACGTATAAATTGTTCAAAACACAAAGCTGTTCATAGTATACCCCTTAACTTTTGATTTCCTTAAACAGGCAAAAGTTAAGTTTTTTGATACATTGTGGCCACTAATCACGTTTACTATGGAATCCTTTTAGAAAGAATTACAACCATCTTTTGTTTTATATTTACAATGGACACCGACATTGTTTACATTACAATAAAACTTTAATTTCCTGTTGCCCTGTGGTTATATTAGTAAAATTTCATTCCAAATGCCACAGCAATAAAAAAGTTTTTTAAAAATAATTGGCTTATAGATTACTTATTACAGTAATACCATAGAGAGAAGCATTGGGAGTAAGTTTTATTTTCTTTAATGCTTGAACAAATGGTAAAATTGTGATGGTATGGTGAAAATGTCAGGGGTGACAAGACTTCACTTTTGTTTGGGTTTGGGGAAGAAGGAAATTATAGGGCGCAGACATGTTTTTCGCCTAGAGTACAAAATATTCTAGAGCCGCCCCTGTGTACGAGTGCCATTAGTGTGTGTGCAACACATGCAGGACTGAACGCTAACTCACCAGATATTGCTGATAAGCGGCACGTACTGCGATGTGGACTTTTCACAACCGAGGTAACACTTGCTGTTGCAGTCTCCTCGTCGGTGGCTGTTCTTGAACGTCCAGTGCGTGGCTTGCCCGCCACAGAACCTATTGCACGAAATTTGTCCAATAACTTGGAAACTGTCATATGTGAAATGTCATTTCTCTATGGATGCCGGGCATTGAAGTCAGCAGCAATCACTGTGGTATTTCGTCCACCACTCATTAACACAATTTCAATGCGTTCCTCCTGTGTAAGTGCCATTGTGGATCACCTGCAACGATAACGAAAATTGATCACCTCCTTGCAATGTTAAACTTTAACAGGTCGTTGTAACTTCGTTTCGTACGTTGTAACTTATAGGGGTCAACATTCAATGGACCTTTCTCCCTTTGGTTTAATGACCTGAAACACACAATTGTAATATACATTTTGAAAGAGTTTCTCTAGGTGTCCAACACACAGAGGTGACACAGGAAGAACGTTGCTTCAATGCGGCCAAATTCCAGGATAAATATGTGGCCAACGTACACGGTAATAAGCAATGTAGGTCTTTAAGGGAAAATGTAGGTTCTATAGAAAAGATGCCAACATAGGTAGGTCGCCAAGTTAACAGGTTTTACTGTAATAATAACAATCATAATAGTAATAAAGGAAAATCGAAATTGCCTGATATTACTCCTAGAAGACTTATGGCCTACCAGACAGCTTTCAGTACAGTGATGTGTGATCAGCATTTTTACCACATCGCA
Source organism: Thermobia domestica (assembly GCF_964235325.1). Classification (NCBI taxonomy): domain Eukaryota; kingdom Metazoa; phylum Arthropoda; class Insecta; order Zygentoma; family Lepismatidae; genus Thermobia; species Thermobia domestica. The sequence continues at coordinate 235,892,185 of NC_137460.1, forward strand.
ATTACAACTGGAATTCCAAACTGAAGTACGTGAGCTCTTAAATGAAGTTCCTCCTCAACTATCAATGATGGATCAACATCTGAAATTCTACGGCAGCACCAACAACAGAACCCAGGAAAGTACACGCGCGCTAACTGGAGTAGGATTGCATGGACATAAAAATAACAAAGAAAAAATAACACATTTAAGGATTCGTAATTCTTTACATTGATGATCTTTAGCCTTTTCATAACACATGTAACACTTCATAGTACTCAATTGGAAGATGAGAAGGATATGGATACATTTCTAAAGTAGCAAATTAGAAATATCAATTGTCATGCAACTAAAAAGCAGTGTTTGAACATTGCCTAGAACTTCGATATAAGCATTACTTTACTGTATACTCAAAATTATTTACAAATAACTTTTTATAAAAGCATAGAATATAAACTAAACATAAAATGTTCTTTAGGCTTCGGAAAAAAAGAGTACGGAAATGTAATGTGTTTTAACTCTCATTTAGTAACAGGTTCACTACCTCCTCGCTTCAATCACATTGTTGAAAAGGTGGTTCATGCTCAATTTCCACTCCATGGTTATGACGACTTGATCAGTGTTTTACTTAACATACTTATCACATTTAAGGAAAAACTTTAATTACATTAATTTTCTTATTATATAGTTGTAGTTCATATCAATTTTAAAATTTACTAGCAAAATACCCGTTCTTCGCAAGAAGAATGTACATTTCATTTTGGACATAAAGAGCTGAATTTGGATTTAAACAGCATCGAAAGTGTCACTGTTCGGCTCAACGACCCTGAAAAATATGGTTTCGACACTAATATCGGTAATTTGCGATCATTTTTGAATATTCCCCCTTCCCTTCCCTTAAGTTGCACCGTCAAAGTGAAATGATAAAAACATCCCAAGCCTGAACTTCATCAATGTTGAAAATTTGATCGATAGTGGTCAGGTGGTTCAAGAGTTATTAAGTCACAGACGTAGTTACTTTTATATATATATCCCTTCCCTAAGTTGCACCGTCAAAATGAAATGATAAAAATCATCGCAGGTCCAATCCTCATCTATGTGACAAATTTGATCGACATCAGTCGCGTTGTTGAAGAGTTCTTAAGATTTATTTTTATATATATTCCCATCCTCAAAGTGAAATTATTATTATATACTTCCCAAGCCCGAGCTTCATTTATGTTCAAAATTTGATCGAGATCGGTAGGGTGGTTCGAGATTTATGAAGTCACAAATATAGACACTTTCATTTTTGTACATATAGATATGTATTCTACTATTTTATAAGAAAGAAAAATAAAATAAAATAAAATAAGAGAAAGGAACGAGATTCAATTCGGGGTAAAAATGATGTTTGTAGTTCGTTAAACTACCGATTACACTACGCTGATTCCGCTGAAATAATCTCATAACTTTCTACTATACATTTAAAGTTCTCAGGGCTCATAGTGGTCTGGTCTCTTGTAAATAGTTGAAAAGTGACCAAAAGCACACGAAAAAGTGACCAAAATCTCATCATGCCCCTTTTTTTCTTTGTCAATTTCTTCATCGCCTCTCTCTTTGTTGTTTTGTTTCATCTTTTCTTCTTTACTTCTTTTTGAGCTTCCTCCTTTCTTAGGTGTTCTAAGTATGCTTTGTAATTATGATAAACAGATTTAGCAGATGTAAAAAGCTTCTAAGTAAATGCAACCAGCTCTGGACTATTTCAGAATTTCTTCATCCCAGACATTATGTTTAACTTAGCATTGAGAGTTCTCAAAGCCAAGAAATATTCAAATTCATCACCTACTCTTAAGAAGAACATACAAGAAGCATAACACAAGACGAACATGATGAACCCCCCACACACAACGTTGAGCAGAGTGTAAACTATTAGGAGAGAAAACTAAAACACTATTATGATAGAAGAAAGAATAGACACAGAAGGGTTCTCAACCCCACCTTAAGAGCTTAAGCATCCACCAACCATCCACTGTGCTTTAGAAAGAATAAAAGCTGAAGTGAGGATAAAGCTGACTGTTTCGCATGTGGCAGCAAGCACTGAAGTTTTCAAAAGAATAATAAGTTTCTGCCTTTTTCCATTTATTTTTATAATATTTTTCTCCAAAAACTGCCAATGCAGAACATAAATCACACAAAAAAGTCACTTTGCCTCCCAAAAACGTAACTTTTAGTTACAAATTTGAAAAAAAAAAAAAAAAAAAAAAACTTTTATTGAACAACTTAAAAAAAAGTAACTTTTAGTTTAAAAAAAAAGTAACTCGCTATGAGCCCTGATGTTTTCTATAATTAAATAATGAAGTAATCGTTGAAGAAAACACATCTATTTTATTATAAAACTGGTATCTTGTAACAGTTTTGCCAACTAAACACTTGGATTCATGAGAATTACCAGCAGATTAAATACTACGAGACAGCTAAAGACCTTCTGTAATCTGATTGGTAGCTGACAGCCAATTGCCTTACAGTACAAAAAGAGAGACAAAACCTGTCACTCACCTCTTGCTGAAAATGTACACACATAAATCCAATAACTAAGAAATAACAAACTACGCTAAATTTACAAAGAAACTAACAAATAATTATTTCTCTCTTAAGGCTTCTTAAGAGTCTTCATCCCGGCGAAATTAAAATACTGCTAATTTTACAGTAATTATGTGATATCTTCAAATAGATAAAAGATAATCGAAATGTGGAACAAGATCGCCCTAGACAATATTATTTTACATAAGAAACCATTATCACGACTCACTTATCTGCTTTCGATTTCGAGCCATTTTGAAAATCGGCATTTATTTTCGCGTTTCTAAACAGCTGAAAACGGAAAGCCACTAGGTGACTTGTGATAACGGTACCTCATGCAAAATAATATTGTCTAGGGCGTTCTTGTTACATATTTCAATTATTTTTTATCTATTTGAAGATATCACATAATTACTGTAAAAGTAGCGGTATTTTAATTTCGCCGGGATGAAGACTCTTAATAACTTATTCCATTTTTCATCAATTTTAATTCCTGAGTTCATCACATTATCACCTTCGATTTTAATGAACCTAGCCTCTTCCCATCTTCTGATCATCTTTCTGTCTTGGTCTAGCATTTTCACCTCATTCCAATTCGCATAGCATGTCCCGTGTCCCTTATGTGTTTATAGCTTGCATTTCTATCTGTTTGGGAGAATGACGTAAGGTTAAAAGGAGGGGACAAACTAGTGTTTTTTTTTTAGCAGATATGTTAATGATTGCATAGGGATTTGGAAGGGGACAAAACGATAACTGGAGGAATTTGTAACAGAAATTGAAGATTGGGAAAAAAGTTCTAACTGGAGCTGTAAGTAGAAAAGGAAGAGACCATAATGTTCTTAGACATGAAGATAAGGAAGAAGAAAGGGAGGATAATCACAGAATGCATAGGGATTCGTTGCGTGTTCAAAAGTTGCGTGTTCGGAAACTACTGTCATGTTAGGAGTGACGTGAACTACTCGACAAGAAGAAATTTCATTAACAACATGGAAGAGACGATTAAGCAGAAAAATAGTGAGAAAGGAACAGCGGAGAAAGATATAACAATCTTCCATTATTAGTTTGAGGAGAATGGAAACGATAAGGGGAAACTATAATAGAATACAGAAAAAAAGAGGGACCAAGAAATAGAAAGAAATAGGAAGACTGGAAGGAGATAAAAATGAAAAAAGAGAAGACAAAGTGGTGACGAATAGAAAGTATAGGGGAAGACCGAAATAATAATAATTAAAGAAAATACACTGAAGAAAATGGGAAGTGTCTCGACATACAGGAAAGGAAGCAAGAGGTCGTTGGAGGTACTACGAGAGAACGAAAGAAGAGGTAGGAAAATGGAGAAAAAAGGAGTAATCTGAAGAATCCAGTGAATGTAACATTATGCTCTGATAGAGAACCAAGAAAGAAACTAAAGGAGCGAATTAAACAACATAAGAACGACAACAGATTAGAAAGAGATAGAAATGCAACCTACATACACATAAGGGACAAGGGAGTTGCATTAATTGGAATGAGGTGAAAGTGCTAGATCAAGAAGACAAAATGATGATCAGGGGATGCAAATAAGCAACAAAATTTTACTAGCCCAAGAAGAAAAGCTACTAGCCCATATTTAACAATAGAAATCATTTGCTTACCTTCGCTATGATATTAAATACTCGCCCGTACCGATGAACCACTCGCTCCGGGCGAGTGGTTATTTGCATCCCTGGGATAGAGACTTTGAAATCGAAGGTGATAATGTAATGAACTGGAACTCAAGAATTAAAATTGATGAAAATGAAATAAGTTATTAAGAAGCCTTTAAGAGAGAAATAATTATTTGTTAGTTTTTTTTTTTTTTTTTGTAAATTCAGCATAGTTGGTTATTCCTTAGTTGTTCAATATATATGTACAGTCTCAGCAGAAGAGGGGGGGGGGAACCTCAGTTTTGGCACTATAACAGGGTCCTACTAATCTGGAGAAATCTATTTCCCTGACTTCTCCTTGACTTTTGGCAGGAAATTCCCTGACTTTTATGACAGGTGTTGGATGACGTTGGCATATAAATAAGATATAAATAATGGTAAATATTTATACATGAGAACGTTTATTCTACACAGACGAATAATAATCAATTGCTCATACGTACATTCCACTTACCACTCATAAAAATCTGAGCAATGTTCCATACTGTGATCATTAATGGTTGGCTAAGCTGAAATTGGTATATAATCAATGTTAGAAAAAAAAAAAAAAACATTTTATAAAATTTCCCTGACTTTCTCTGATTTCCAGTCTTTCCCCCAGTTTCCCTGACCAGTAGGAACCCTGTATAAGGTGACTGGCTGTCAGGTACCAATCCGGTTACAGGAAATTTTTAACTGTCTTGTAGTGTTTAATTTGCTGGTAATTCTTATGTACAGGGTCATAGTGTATGATGAAGCCAAGTGTTTAATTGTCAAAACTGTCACAACATATTAGTTTTATAATACAATTGGTTTGTTTTACTCAGCGATTAATTCATTATTGATTTATAGTATGTTATAGACAAAGCTGGTGAGACGAATATTCGGATCCAAGAGGGACGGGAGTGGGGAATGGTGGAAACTTCATAACGAAGAACTGCACAATTTATGCCGCTCACCAAGTATTGTTAAGAGTCATCAAATCTAAGAGGCTCAGGTGGGCAGGTCATGTAGCGAGAATGGAAGAAAGTAGAAACAATTTCAAAGTCTTGACTGGAACACCAATCGGAAAACGACCATTAGAAATACCTACGCGCAGATGGGAGGACAATATTAAGATGGATCTCGCAGAGATAAGAATACAAAGTAGAAACTGGATCCAGTTGGCTAAGGATAGAAGTCAGTGGAGAGCTTTTGTGAACGCGGCATTGAACTTCCGGGTTCCATAGCCATATAGTTAGTAAGTTAGTTTAGTTACGGGCAATGCTAGTATTATGGAGAATATTAAAGTTTTCTAGCTTCAAAAGAACGGTTTTTCTATTTCTTTCTATATTTGTGTACGAAACTTTGATTATAGGAGCCAATACATGCTTCATGGAAAAAAATATAGGCACTATATTTAAGTCATATGAGCTCTCGTTGGAAATCGAACCCAAGCCAAAGGCCCCTACGCTATCCACTAGCACGAGGAGCCTTTTGTTATTCATGTACCATTTTTGCTTTCCTGTAGTTGATCTACAATTAAGAAAGTTTACAAAGTGAAGTTGTAGGGTTGTCAGAAAGTGTAAGTTATGCAACCCAACATATTACATGTGTCATTTTTATTGTCTAACCATCTTCTCAGTGCCTGAAAGTTATGTATTTTGTCATATGTGTTTACGGGCTACCTAAATTCAAACTAGCAGGCAAGAAAAACATATCATAAACTAAGAAACAGATACAAAAAAAAGTGAAATGAAATCTTTAAGTTTTACGTCCCACGGTTATGCCGGTTAGGCTAGGTGATGATGAGAGAGGAGTGAAATGGTGGAATGAAGAAAGTGGGAGGAAACGGGAGAACCCCGAGAAAACCCACGAGCACGGTGTTTGTCCACCACAAAGTCCACACGGCGCCAACTGGGATCGAACCAGGGACCCCAAGCACCGGAGGTGAACGCTCTACCACTGAGCCACCGCGCCCCCCAAGAAACAGATAAAAAACAATTTTTGTTTTAGTATAACATTTCGCTTATCTCGTACTCTCATTACAGAACAACTTTACTGTGAGCATCAGATATTCTAATATGTGTCACCTTGGCCAGGGTTGCATTAGAGCATAATCTTCCTCGCTCTGATCTCTAGTTATTTCCATACTTGATGCGCTCTCCTTGGCAAGCAGACCAGGCAAATTAAAATAAACTTCACGCAGTTAAGCTACGCCTTGTAGAATGGCACACATCCACTCGCTCTCGTCGTCGAGATGAAGTGCTCCTAACGCGTTTACGTATCGTACACTCTCATCTGACGCATGGCTATTTGTTGCGTGGTTTGAATCGTCCATATTGTTAAAAATGTATTTTTCCCCTGAGTATTCAGCACATTCTTGTTGAATGTCCTGAATACTCAGAACTCAGAGAGCGTCACGGACTATCACTTACACTTGATCGTGCATTGGGCAATGATATTGCTATTGTTGAGCGTGTGCACTCTTTTGTGCACGCTTCTAACATTCTTTATGTTCTCTGAGCATTTCTTAACCTTTTCTTCCTGTATTTGTTGTCGCTGGATTTTCATATTTTATTCTGACCTTTTATTGGTTTTTCACTATTTATTGTTAATTATATATTTTCTCTATTGTGACCATTATTAGTATTTATTGTTATTCTATTTTTACTATTTTTGGTGTTGTTCTATCTTACTATTTATTGTTTTTTATATTTACTATTTACTGTTATATATTTGTTATTCTCATATATTTATTTTCTCCCTTTAATTTTTTACTCCTCTTTTCCAGCAGTATTTTGATTTTTTTTTTTTTTTTTGCTTTTATATTCGACATATGTATTTATATCGTGGTGGGGACAGATAGCCTTGTTTCTGACGTCCCCATTAAACCCCAATAAATCAATCAATCAAGAGTTTAATATGTGTTCAGTTTATAAAAGTGAAGCCACAAACAGTCATTTAGGGTATATTGTTAGTTTAACACGCTAGTAAAAGTTTATTATTTTGATATAATTTCTTTTTTTACTGTTATACCGTGTTAGCATGTTTAAAAAGAAACTTGGGTAAATGGGTGTATAGCGTATTTAACTTTCTACCCGTCGAATTTTAATGGTCTCAATACATGATATATATATATATATATATATATATATATATATATATATATATATATATATTACTTGTTCCGCCATCTGTGTCTAGCTCGTAAAATATTACTAACCGGTTTTAAATTGTAAATAATAATCTGGTGGCACAAAATATAAATATTAAATTTTCAGAACAATATTGGTCTCTTTTACTAAAACAATTAAGTACTACAAATAATTCATTAGAACTAGAAAACCGACAACATTCATCAATATATATTACTTCTTTACTATCAAATGACAGATTTCCTTTGATGCTTGAATTTTTGCATGTTTCTTTCTTCGTCAGAATAAAGTAATTAAACGTTATTTCGTGTTATAATTGAAAAAGAAATATGGAATATGCTGTTATTTTATCATTAAATTGAAATATTTAAAACATGCCCAAAAGTTTCCCAAGCAAAAAAAGCAATGGATATAGTGATCTATATTATGAACTAATTCGGAGGATATTCATTTTATTTTATGCAATGGACTTAAAGAAGTGCATTTCATTTTTGCGTTTTCTTTCATTTTACGTTACAATGCACTCTGTGTGCACGTCTGAACCTCATCCGTGGGAAATATTGTGATAACGTACTCTCACATATCTTTCTTATACGTTATGAAAATGCTCCAGCCAATGAAAGTACATGTGCAGACGAAATGAATAAAAATTCGTATGAATGAGGGTTTTGAGACTTTATTTTTCGCCTGGGTTCTAGACCCGTGGGCAGGGCTTTGTCAGAAACGCGGGAAGGAGATAGCAGTCTGCAAGACAGTGGAAGAGTAAATGGAACTGCGTTGTGCTAGTTGCTAAATTCTTGTTATTTTAATTTTTTCAATTTTTTTTTTTTATTTTTATTTATTTTTGTTAACCTAGAACAACAAAGTAAGTATGTAACTGTTCTAACATCTCAAATACAATCAAATGAACTGAGGATGCATTTGATTCAATGACTTCCTCGTTGTTGATGTGCATAGTCCGCCTAGTATAAGTTTCTTTATACTACGTTCTTTATCGAATTGCTGAAGTATATTGCTTTCAACATAACTCTTAATATTGTGGTTTATTGCGGTTGTTTGTGGTGAGGCTGGATGAATCACATCACAACTTTCATGGTAACAGCATTTGTGCGCGGATAGCTTTGTATGCATTCAAGTTGTTATTGGCAAAGCAGTCAATGCATGGGAGCTGGACGAATTCCAAGTTCGATTCCCGAGCTTGGTTATTACGTTGGTATCCTTTGCCACCAGCAGTAATCATAATATGGATTTTTTTTCTAAAAAACTTTTCCGGAACCTTGCATCTCTTAACATTAAAGTCGGTTTTTTTTTTTTATTATTACATTATACATATTTATGATTACGTAGAAATATATAATAATTCAATCTTTTACACTGACATAATAGTCTACGTTTTCCCTTCTAAATGCTTACCTTTGCGGAAAATACAAAAAACTTAGGTAATTGTTAAAAAAGAAACTACACCGTTATAGAAAAATAAATACTACAAGTATATTTATATAAAATTTTCAGCGCATCAAAACATACTCGTATATACAATTACTAGTTTCATTATGATTATTATCGCCAATGTATCATAAAAAATAAATAAATAAATAAAACTTTACACAGTCATCTTTTCTTTTTGATTTTCACATTATCTGTAGAATTGGATGGTCCCGTTGGAACATTGAGAATCGTAGATGAGTTCTTCCCGCTTCCACTGGCCGCTTCTGTCTTCCGATTGCTCCAAAGGGTCTCTTTTTTAGCTTCCATTGCAGTGGTCGACAACGGTGTCACATGAAGAAATGGCACGTGGCTATAATCATAGGGATCCTGTGTTTTCTGGAAGCTCAACAGCACTCTTGTTGGCTCAATGTCAGTCTTCGCTCTCATCAGAGGACGTTTTATAAGTTTCTCTTCGGACTTTTGACTGGTTGTTGTGCTTTGGGACGTATCTCCCATACTACACTCCGATACAGACTGAAAAATAAACATATGTTACTAAAAAGAACATTTTTAATTTCTTAACTTGTCTACTGTTTTGTTTCAATTCGCCAAAATCTTTCAACACTTATGGTCGTGATTGCTGAAAGCTTTTAACTATTGAAACAAAACAGCAGAAAAGTAGACTTAAAGCTTTTTTTTTTTTTTTTAAGTTACAATATATAAATAACGCATGTTTGAATAATTTATAACACTCATTTGTTTCTTCTCAATTTAATTGTTGTAATTTCAGCGACTCACGAGCTATCTTCTTTATCACAGCAATTAGCAAGAATAAGTTCTCTTTTGGTTAATGGAAGGTAAACATAAATACAGGAATAACATCCAATAATCTGTGTATGTGTCCCCTTGGAATGCTAACCGGACGATATGTTACTTGGTACCATTTCGATAACCAATCTTGTTACATCGACTATCACATACTAAATAAAAAGCTGAAATTCTAGCCATTAGGCAATATATCATCCGATCAGGATTCAAGAGCATATATAAAAGTTAGTGGTTGTTATTCTTAACAAAATATGCCGGAATGTATCATAGAAAAAATTGCACGCTTATCTATATTGTAAATAAGACTATTTTGATGAGTGTATATTTTTTTAATCATCGTGTCTGATATACAATGAAGTTATAAAAGTCATAAAATACCTTTTTAACAACGTGTGGGACTTCCTCGAGCACAGACAAGTACAGCAACTTGATGTGGCAAGGACGCGACAAGTCGCTGGTAGTTCGCTGGAGGGGTGTGCAGCTATGCAGCCTTGTTTAATGTCCATAATTCGGTGGTTTTTGTAGGTGGAGGATCTTGGGCACGAATAGACCGTTCAATGATATCCTATGTGTGCTCAACAAGATTCACGTACAGTGATCTAAGGGGACAAATTATGCGTTGAAAGTGGTAAGAATATTTCTCAAACCAGTCGTGCACCATTGCGGCTCAGTAACATGGCGCATTATCGTCCTGGAAAATCCCATTGTTGGCAGGTACAAAAAGCCCACAAAGGGCTGGAGGTGACCACCAAGCAGCTGAACATAACGATGACTGGTCAATGTCGGGTTCAAGAGAATCAGAGGATCCAAATCATGGCATGTAGACAAGCCCCAAATCATTACGGAGCCACCATCAGCTTCGAGAGTGCCTTATCGACAACTTTGGTCCATGATTTCATGGGGTTACAGTAAGACCTTATCATCCGTACGTACCAACTGAAAACGCGATTCCTATAATCACGTCATCTAAGGCCCAATCCACGTGTTTCCGAACCTAGGTGAGTCGATGCTGCCGATTGTCAGCGGTTAACAACACAACTCATTTCTACGGCTACGATATCCCATGGAGGTCAAATTGCGCTGTACAAACCTCTGAGACATTGTTAGGATTATTCTGCATTGATTCATGCTGTCAGTTCACATATTGTTTCTTTTGCCCGGATGAGTCTGCCCAGACGTCCCGATCCCTGTCATTCAGCATATGTGGGCGGTCACTGCATTGTCTCTGATGGGTCTAATGCCTGCAATGCTTTATTTACGGTCCATCCCTGACACTGTGAGCAAGGGAAGTTCAATGTCCGGGCGACTTTCGAAATCTCATGTCCCATTCGTTTAGCACCAACTATTATCCCGCGCAGAAAAGCTAATAATTCCCATCAGGCTGCAATCATTATTGTATACGACATTCTCCTCACTCACAGAAGTTCAACTGATAGTACTGAAACTGCTTTACACCTTTGACCGGTTTTCCGTGATGTTCCAGTGAAGTCAAGTTTTCTATCGCTATCCCATGACTTACGGCACTTTAATGCATTTTTTTTTTTTTTTTAAATCATGGCTACTGCATCATGCGGTGTTACTAAACGATCTTTGAAAACACCACATATTCATTCTTATAGTACTACTGAACAAAAATATTACTTTGAGATTTATATTTAACACTACTGTCCGTTAATGCAACTTAAATAATGTCCAGTTCTTTATTGAAATTCCCATTATCTGTTGTTAATATAAAGCACATGAAGAGCTGTCTTTAAACTCAAAGATAGTAATTGTGGTCTTCTGCATGCTGTCACGGAAGATTATTACTAAACGTTGAATTTTCACTGAATCCTGTCAGCACTGTCACGTCAGAGATAAGAAGAACAAGACTCTGTGAAAATTATATCCTTTAATATAATTTTTTCTTCTTAAATCCGTCAGTTTTGTTAATTCTTTATTTAATTTAAATACAGTATATTGCTTGAACGTACAGCGAAACAGAAGTTGTGGTACGTCTATGTGGTCTGAGTGGGTAGCAGCGACTTCAAACGTGATGGGATATATGACTATTCAGGGAATGGACTGAGTAGCAGGGAGGTTCCAGTAGTGCATTTTCATCATTCCTGCTATATTCCAGATAAAGGGAACATGAATGAATAATAGGACATAATCATAGATAGTTCTATGAATAAATACAATGTAACCAAAAAAAAGTGTTCTAGACCAGTTACAAACAAAGAACAATACAGTGAAAAGTTAGGTTTCGAAGTAATCTCCATCAACATTCAACACTTTTTGCCAACGTTCCTGCAACTGCACAATGTCCTGGTGCTAAAATTCGGCGATCGTGGATGCAAAGAAGTTCGTGAATGCTTTCCGCAGGTCTCCATTTGCGAATGATCTCCACGGAGGTGTTGTCGAGGAAATGATACAGGTGGTAATTTGTTGGCACAAGGTCCGACGAATACGGTGCACGACACGGTGTCTCCCAGCCAAGTTCCTGAAGGGTTCTCCGGGTCCTTTCTGCTACATGTGGCCTGGCATTGTCGTGCAGGAACAGCACACCCTTGCGGTTCACCAATCCCGGCTCCTTCTGCTGCAATGCACGGTTCAACCTTTGAAACTGCTAGGAGTAAAGGTCAACAGTAATGGTCTGACCAGGTGGAAGGAGTTCGTAATGTCTACTTTCCGACAATTCCACCATACAGAAAGCATAACCTTTCGTGGGTGCAGAGGTGGTTTTGAGGTGTATGACAAACAGGGTCAGACGGCGACAACAACTGTCTGGTACGCTTAGGCGTGTCACAGAGGACCCAATTTTCGTCACCAGTGAGCAAGCGTTCAAAGATGGGTGTTCTCCGAAGCCAAGTGAGCAAGGACAAATAGGGCATATCGTTGTTCCTTGTTGGGTGCCAACAAAGTGTGGGATACCCACTTGCTTAATTGGTATGACTTCCTTACGCCATGCAGGTGCAGTCTGACTGTTTCAGCGAAAAATATGGAACCTTTCTGGAAGTTCATCAACGTTAGACCACTGTCCTCCTCGATGGCTGCTTTCAGGGCCTCGTCATCCAACACATGTAGTCGTCCAGTGCGAGGTTCATCTGAAAGGCTCACATCTCCCGAACAGAATTTCTAGAACCAGTGCCCGGCGACGCGTTCGTTTGTGGCAGTCTCTCCAAATGTCTGGTATATGTGGCGATTTGGTGCAGCAACTGACAGGTCCACAACAAACACACGCGAACAAGCTGCATGGATACCTCCATTTCAATTCGACACTGGACGCACTATGACCACTGTGTGTGTGAGCAACGTGTCTGTATTACTACAGATTGGAGATCAGACTAATTCCCAATCGCTTGGCAGAGACGTGCGTCATTTCGTTTTCTCTCTGTGAGCGCATGATTCATGGGACGTCAAAAACGGCAAGAACATTTTTTTTTTGGGAAGGGGGGCTACCTTGTAATAACAACATAAACTGGAAAGCAACATTTGTTTTTTCAGCAAGGAATAGGTTTTCTCAGTTTGGAATTTTAACACCCTTTTCAGCACCGAGCCTTACGAGACGTGGACATACATCTTAACGTGGAATTCAAACTCATGAATTCCCATCGGTCTCTCGCACAAAATATATGTATGCTCTGTAGCATTTAAGGAACTCGATTGCAAAGAATAGTCTAATAACGGCATGTAGTTTGGCAGTTCTGATACAAATAAGAAAAAATATATAGCGAGCATCATGTTCTGAAGCAGTACAATATGAAGGTATGTTTTCTTCAGAAGTAGATTAGACGGCAAATTCTCTGACTCTGTGTTGGAAGTCAGACAAACGCACCTTTCTGTCTTTATATTTACCTTACACTAAGCAAAAACACGAACTCGTCCCTCTCAACTGCTCTGATGAAGGCAATGAGTCACTGAAATTATGTGCAATTAAATTAAGAAGAGAGCAATTGAATGTTGGTAAATTTTATGTATATTTCATTACTAACTTCATATTTACATACAGATGACTAATGTTTTCAGTCGCTACCAGAAGAATGTCACCTCTCTCTCTCTCTCTCACACACACACACACATATATATATATATATATATATATATATATATATATATATATATATATATATATATATATATATATATATATATATATATATATATATATATATACACATTAGGGCGGAACGAAAAATCTCTTTTTATATATATCGAAAACGCAATAGTGCGGAAAACTTGTCAATTAATGTTGATAAAATACTGTAAAAATGTCGTCGCTGAAATTGAATATCTTCGAGTGGCGAATCGCCAAAAAAGATTTTGTGTCTTCATAGGATATGCAAACCCGCCATACACGCCCCTCTTTTGTGTTTCTACGGTAAATGAACAAAAGCATTACCTACATTTCTCAACTTCAGTAATGTATAAAATTTAAGAAATATTTTCTGCATGATTTAGGCACATTTGGAATCACACAATAGCCAATTTAATCAAAATAACAATCTACTTAATACAAAATACATATTTTTCTGCACCTCTCTGCTTGTTTCAGTGAAACGACCCAGGACCCACGACGAGGACGTGGGTGCAGGTTGGGTCCCTCCCATGCCCACCCTACCATCCATACACTTATGTTCAAAATTCTATCTTTGGTTCTTTGTAGAGCATAGTTTGCCTTTGTTTCTACTTTTCTGTTTACAGATCGGGATTTTAGTTTAAGTCTGATAAAACCATCTCTGCCACAAACTGCTGCAGATGCTTCTGTTACAAGTTCCATGCAGCGTTCTGTACTCTTAATTTGACAGGAATATTTCAAAGTTCTTTTTATGCCTGGATGTTCACGGTTATTACTGTGATTTCAAGTTCTTTGTTGGAAAACAAGACAGCTCTGTAGGATGCGTCATTCAACTGATTCCCAATTAATAAGGTCTGTGTAATCGTTTGCATTGAAATTGAGCTTTGCTAGCCCCCCCCCCTTTTTTTTTTTTACATGTGACTCATTCTCTACTTTAGCGGGTCTGTCATTATCTCTACTCTTCTAGTTCCTAGCTTTTTCCTTGCGTTGACTATCTTTCTCCATCCCTCTTTTCTGACGTGAAGTCTTCCATTGTCGACCATAGAAAGCAATATATTCTCCGGCTGTGCGAAATAACAGTTATTTTCAATTACTTCTTGAACCAATTGCCTCCTTTTGTGATATGTATCTTGAAGAATTTCTCATTAGCCGCACGTGTTTAGCTCCATCTTTACAAATAGTGTGTCTTTTTACTGAAAACCAGCGACCTCTAGTCTCTTTCCTGCATAAAGTTTGATCTTTAAGACCATCAAAGTACAAGCTTCTAAGAACCTTTCCTTTGGCCATTAGCACTTCCTTTTGTCGTATCTTTTCCCTATTTCGCTGGATTTTTGAGCAGTCTATCATCTGGCCAGCATTCTTTGGATCAATTATTCCAAAAGATTGCAATGTAGCTGTTGCTATCAAAGCAGTTGCACGATCAGATGTTCCAAATCGGTCTGCCAGCATAACGAGAGGTCTACGGACATGTGTTTCTCTGATATCCTGCTGTTTCGCAAAGTAATCATCAACACTTGATTCATCGCCATCAGAAGATGATGTCTGGAATTCATTAGAAGTACTCGTTTGTGATATGTAAGAAGATTGTTGGCAGGTCGTCTCTCATGATTTCCTTTTAGTGCGTACGATTAGTTTTAAAGTCTCCTCGTAGTCAACTTCCTCTATTCTGCCCACTCGTGTTGTTCTCTGATCTTGCAGAAATGTCCACTCCTTCCTAGATACTTTCTTTCTCGATTCACATGAGCACATGGAAAGTTCATGATATTTACAGGAACAATATCAAAGAACTTCGTGTAATCTTGTTTAAATATATCCATTTTTTTGGAAACTAGCAGAAGCTTTTTTTTCTTCTCAGATTTAACGAACTTCTTGTATACTTTCCGTGCAAGGCAAGTAGAAGCTGAACTACACGTTCTAACGACACAGTAGGGATGGAAGCCTTGTCCTAAATACATTTCACACACTGAGCAACGTCTCTCGCCACCTTCTTTACAGATCGATCATACTCTTTCCCACACTTTTCCACCTCTACTAATTGAAAATAATGCTTCATGACATCTGATTTTGTGGGCAACTGCACACCTAAAAGCTCAGCTGAATGTTTAAGGGTAAGTCGTTCTTAATCTTGTTCTTATCTTCGGCATGGTTAGAGTTTTAATATTTATATAAAATACAGATCTCACATACATTACATAAAGTTTAATTTAGAGTACACAAACTGTTTATACACTTACCAACTACGGACAACGGAGTAAACACTGAAACGCATTAACACAGCAAAATTACCTTGAAAAGATCGTCTTCCACACTCGAACAAAGTTATCGAATACCAACGTTGTTTCTTTTTAATACTGCTACTATCAATTGGACTAGTCCAAATTGAATTCTTATGCAGGGGAGGAAGGTAAGCTGTATAAAACAGTACGAGAATTTTATTAAAAGAAAAAGAGTGTTGAAGGGAAAATTATAATGAACAATGAACACATTTATCGGCATATTAATTCAATACTAGAAACTTACATGAAACCACAAGTACAGTATATGATATACAATAGTTTCTTTGCTAAAATGGGCTATTTTATGGTTCCAAATCTGCCTAAATCATCTAGAAATTATTTCTTCAAATTTATAGACTGCATAAGTTAAGAAATATAGGTAATACTTTTGCTCATTTACCGTAGAAACAGAGAGTGGTGTGTACGGCGGGTTTGCATGCCCTATAAAGACAAAATCTTCTTTTGGCGATTCGTCACCGGAAGATATTTGATTTCAGCAACGAAATTTTTACAGTATTTTATAAATATTAACTGACAACTTTTCCGCACCATTGCGTACGTCCCTGTAATTTTTACACTAACAGATACAAAACGCTGAAATTTCGTGCCATGCAAATATTGATAGGGCGATATTGTTTGACATATTTTGCAATATAACCAAATTAACGATACTGCCAACCCTACATAAAGCTATATATTTTTTTTTAAAATGGCGTATTGGTTATTACGTATTTCAAATCTACATCATCTTCTTTGTTATCTTTGTCTCCAGCTTTCCCATCTTTATATGGGGTTGGCATTTTCATCTTAAATTCTTTTCCTTCAGTCCGCTTTACCCTTGCGTCTTCTATTCTCTTTCTCTCTCTCACAGATCATTTTGGGTCTTTCCCTCTTACCTGGTACTTCCAGCTTTCCAATTCTCTTTCCCACATAGTCCCCGTTTCTTCGTTCTACATATCCAACCCATCTCAGCCTCCATTCTTGTAACATTTTTCTTAAAGATCCTACCTCTTATATAATCGTTCTTTATTTTATCCTTCGTCGTTACACTACAAATCCATCTGAAGATTTTCATATCTGTCCTTCCATCTTCTTTTCTTGGGCCCTTATAATTGCCATTACTACACATCATGGACAGTCTTCTTACGAAGGGCAGTCAACATGTTCCCGGAATATTGTTGTAGTTTTGGGATTTATAATGCAATCACAAAGAATTTTGTACTGTACAGTCCTTAGGTTACCTAATTATGAAATTGTCAAGTGAGAACAGGTCACAACAGGCAGTGTATAAGTAGCGTAGCTGAACGGAGGAGTGTGTGGTGATCAGTTGATGCAATGTCGCAGTTCGTGCAACGTCCAAAACATCAAGTTCTTATGCAAATTGGGAAGAAATCTGCTTCAGAGACTTTGATAGCCTTAAAAACAGTTCAGCAACATCGGATGTTTGGCTCTTTCCAAAGTTTAAAAAAAAGGGCCTTTTCCGCTTCGCCAACGCAGAAGAGATCAAAACTAACGCGACGGCTGAACTTCGGAAGATACCAAACGAGGCCTTTCGTCGGTGTTTCCACTAATCGCAGGAGCGGTGGAACAATTGTATTGTGTTTCGCAAGTGTCAACTTTAAAAGCGGTTAAGTAAATGTGTACTTATATTGTGGTAATAAACAGCTACAATAGAATTCCGGGAACTTTTTGAATGTCCCTCGTATACATGGCTTTTTAACCTACAACATACTCTCCTGTCACACAGTACTCCGCTCATCCTCCTCTACTTAGCCAGCCAGATTGTATTTTGTGTTCAGCTTCAGTATGTAACCCTCTATCCTAGCTCGTCTTTTGTTGAGTGCCATATATTCTGTCTTTGTCCTACTTATGCTCATGCCTCTCTCTTCCAACACCCTTCTCCATTCTTCCGGTTTCTTCTCTGCCTTATCTTGGGATGTTTCGTCTATAATAAAATCATCTGCAAACAGTATACTCCACTCCTCTATTTTTTATTTCCATTGCCAACTCATCCATTACCAAATTGAACACATACAGGCTGAGAGCAGAATCTTGATGCAGATGAACTTCCACAGGGAAACCTTCTGTCATACCCTCACTACTCCTCATTTGGGTCTCATGTCCCTCTAACATGTCTCTTACCAGCCATATACTTCTTCAAAAACCTCCTTTCACGCATCACCATAGTTCTTGTCTGTCTTTGAAAACGAGATGCAACTCCGCTCGAATTTCGCTATATTGTTCCACCAACTGCCTCAATGCAAAGATCGCATCAGTTGTTTGTTCTTCCGGCATAAATCAGTTTCTTTCCAACAGTCATCTCTTGTCTCTTTCCTGCAACTATACTTTCCCAGATCTTCATGGTATGAGACATTAATTTAATTTTTCTGTAATTTTCAGAGTCTTGCACACCATCTTTATCTCTACAAATTGGTAATAATATACTTTTTCTCCATTCATCCAGTACCTTCTGCTTCCACGTCTTTTTCATGAGATTCCACAAGATATCTATTCCTTCCTTGTCCTTTCCTGCCCAGACTTCTCCAAACCTCTACAGGGATTTGATCAGCACTTACTTACTGCTTTCCCGATTTTCATTTTTTTAATTGCGTTTTCCACTTCTACCCTGCTTACCACAGCTCTTTCGGCTTTCTTATTTGCTAGTTTGTATGCCGCCTTGCCCTCCATGCTATTGTTTCATTCTTTTCTTCATCCCTTATGTTTTATTCCAACTTGCATTTCGTCGTTCCACTACTAAGTCTCCTTCCTTTCTCTGATATTTCTCCAGCACTTCTTCTCCGACTTCCATAATGATATGACCATTAACATTCTATCATTGTTACACAATCTTGTTCAAAAAATCTTCTTCATCTACCTTGCTTTAGAAGACAATAATGTAGCAACCATACGTGGAAAATTCTAATACTTTTGGTTCTAAATAAAGATCTCAATCGGCCAAAGATAATTTACATTTAACATACAAAGAATGAAAAAGTGATTGACTGGACCGGTACTCGAACCCGGATTCCCGGACCCGGACTCTTTGTATGTTATTGAACTCCCACCTACAACGGATTTGGTGTGTAAAAATAAGTTTAAATCGGTTGTTTCATTTTATTAATATATAATCCACATTTGTTTAATCTAATTCCAACTGTAGATAAGAGAATAGAGTTATTTAAAGAATGGCCGCTGAACAGTTAAAAAAAGACTGTACATCATCTATCAACTTTATTTTTTGTAGGATCTTTTCATTGAACTCGTTCCTTGATCCTTCTTCTTTTAATATTTACCATTTTATTCTTTGCTCTGCCTGTCTTGAGTGCTTCGTATTATTTGTCCATTTGTCCATTATTATCTCACAAAACGAAAACTCGCAATACTACACTTGCTGCAAACTAAGGACGCTAGAATAACAAACATAGAGTAACAACAAAATTTTGAAGGGTTCGACAACAGTAGTAACGCAAGTAATATGGCCAAATAATTCACATCCAAAGTACCTTAGTGTCGAATACTACGGTCATCATATGAAGTAGTTCCAACATGTACAAACAAAGTTCGAAGGAATTGAAAGCTTAACTTTTTCCGAAGGACTTTATTTCGAAAAAAATGTTGAGATAGTATCACATCCAATTCCATAAATGTTGTCAATAGACAAACGATTATAATGCTGTTTACAGCAACTTGAAATCTCAAACCATTCAGGAGATGTGAAAAAGAAATGGTAAATATTGTTATATTGATTAACATTGCTTATTTGTGGAACGTTTAAAAACAGTTTTCGATTTATTTGCATCTATAACATTACAACAATATTTTTCCGTAGGTGTAATTACAAGCGAATTATTCTGATGATGTAAATTTAACCCTTTCCGCACGGGAGTACAAATTCTTAGATTATTTTCATGAAACCGGTTTATCCATACTACATGAAACATATAGAGAACATTTTTATTAAAACAATGCGTAGATCCACCGTAGGTTCTGAGAATGTGGACCCGCACAATTGTGCGTGTTTTGAAGCCGTAGTGAGCGTGAGAAATGAAAAATTCTCGCTTGTGTAATACAGAAAAGCTACCCGCATGATTGTGCGGGTTCGAGCGGAAAGGGTTAATAGAGGATGATATGAGAATAATACAAAGGACTTGGTTTAGAAGAAAATACAGAGAAAATTAAATACATGAAAGTTCGTCAAGATCGTAATACAGCAAATTATGGATGCGTTAAAATATCAAATAATACTTTCGACAAAGTGGCTACTTTTAAATATCTAGGATCACTGTTAACAGACCAAAACTATATCCACAAAGAAATTACATGTCGACTGAAAGCAGGGAATTCGTGTTATTATTCAGTTTAAAACCTTTTGTCGTCGCAAGTTCTGTCGAGGAAATTGAAGCTTAAAATATATAAAACGATAATCATGCCTGTTCTGTATGGTTGTGAAACATGGTTACTTACTCTGAGGGAGAACACTGACTAAAAGTATTTGAAAACAAGGTTCTGACACGAATATTTGGACCCAAGAGGAAGGGGAATGGTGTAAACTTCATAACAAGGAACTACATAATTTATACGGTTTACCAAACATTGTTAGGGTTATCAAATCTAGAATGCTCAGGTGGGCAGGTCATGTAGCCAAATGGAAGAAAGAAGAACGCTTTCAAAGTTTTATGTGGAAATCTAAATAGGAGAACGACTATTCGGAAGACCTAGACGCAAGTGGAAGAAAAATATTAAAATGAATTTAACAGAAACAGGAATACAAAGTAGAAACTGGATCGAGTTGGCTACGGATAGAAGTCAATGAAGAGTTTTTGCGGAATTGAACCTCCGGGTTCCATAGGCCATAGAGTTAGTTAGTTTTAGTTAGTAATTACAAGTTATCGGATTACATAATTTTACCAGTGTTTACCGTATCTCAAGAACGGTTTGAGATATCAAATTGCTATAAACGATATAATGGTCTTTACATCCATTGAAATTGAAAACCACCTATGCGATTGGATAAGGCACCTATTAAAGCACTTTCTCGAAGTAAAGGCTTTTGTAAAAAGTCAAATTTTTAATCCTTTGCAACTTTGTTTCTATTATACACTCAAGTACTTTGGATGTGCACTACCTCGTCTGTTTCACTTGCGTTATTATCGGTGTAAAAACCACCAAAATTCGGATGTCTGTAATACTGTAGCGTCATTAGTTTGCAACACTGAATAATAAATGTGATATTTACGTAAACTTTTGATTAACATACAATATAATAGCGTAAAGCGCGAATTTGGAAAATGTAATAGCGTGACGTAATGCCACTTGAAAAAAAAAAATTTATGTTGGATTGGCCACACTGTTAACATAGTGATATCGCAGACAGGGGCGTCATTTAGGGAGGGCAGGAGGGGGCAATCGCCCCCCTCCCAAGAGTTTGAGAAATACATATACTTTAGTCGATTGTTTACTAATATACTAGTACAAAAGGTTAAATTCTTATGTCGGTAGTACTCTTGCCCTCTCAAGCAAAGTCTGAAATGACGCCCCTGATTGCAGAATATGTCAAACAATGTCCCCTCCCGATATTCGCATGGTACTTTTTTTTGTCTATTAGTTTAAAAGTTACAAGGACGTATCAAGATATATTATCCACCCTGTATATACAATTCTAGCAATAATCTTAAAACGAGAGACAATCAGAATGTAGTGCTCTTTTCGTTAAAAAAAAAAAAGAAGAAGAAGAAGAAGAAGAAAGCCCTAAGATCTGTCCATTAATTTCAAAATAATTGACAATGTATGTACAGGATGTTAGATTCTTTAGCTGCCAACTGTACGGTCACATTCAGTTTTAACACATAGAACGGGTCGGGATCAGCGCTGAAGCTGAAACTTTGAAATCTTTAGCATTTAGCAAAAATCAGAAATAAGAATGTAGAATTCCTGAATTATCTTCGATAAATTTAATTTCACCTTTGTGCATGTTATTATTTTTAACCACGTAAATTTATATGTCCTATGTTGTTGAAAAGTGCTTATTCCTGGCCGAATGGTTAACGCGTGGTGTCAGTGCGGTGACTGCCTCGAATACAACCTCTAATAGTGGTTAGGATCTCACTTTGAACAATAAATCTCGTTTCATACAGTCTGTACTAAAGTCAAAACCAACCAATCAGTCTATATCTTTGGAAATGAGACAGACGAAAAGTTTAAGATTTCTGCTAGAAGAAACAATCTGAACAAAATTATATTCTTGTATATTTTGCTGAAAAGATTAGAGCTTTAATGGCAATCAAAATTAAAATGTAGGATTTTTGAAGATTTGTGAGAACGATTTTGCTATTTTCTCGTAATCTCTCAAAGAAAGATAATTGAACGATAATGAAAACTGAAAAATTGATTTTTTTTCTTGTAAGTTGTAACTTTTTTCTTCATATTTCATTAATAAAAAACTGACCCTTATAAATGTCAGTGATTTTGAAAACTTTTTTTCCATACAAGCAGATTTGTAAGACTGAACCAATTACTTTGTTCACTCTGCCTGCTCTGAGCCCTCTGGACTATTTCTATGGAGTCATGTTAAAATGGGATATTCATCGACCATTTTCTTTTCAGAGAGAGTTTTAAAAACATTCTTTATAGAAACAATGCAAGACACTTACATTTGAACACCAGCTTAGGAATAGTCTTCACTGTATAGGAAAATAGATGTGTGCAATTTGTATGTAATACCATCAGCCGAGATAGCTGCGCACATCTTATTTTCATATGCATTATGATGTAGACATTAATTTGTTTACTTTGTATAATTACAGTAAAAGATGTACATAATGATAAAAGAGGAAACAAGATGATGATAATAATAATAATAATAATAATAATAATAATAATAATAATAATAATAATAATAATAATAATAATAATAATAAGAAGAAGAAGAAGAAGAAGAAGAAGAAGGACTATTACAGCAGGTTAAAGCCTTTGTCAGAAGGTTAATATATTAAAATTATAAGGTTCAAACTGATATATAAAACAAAAATTAAAAAAAGCAGTCAATTTCATAATATACTATTAAAATTACTATGCAAATTAAAGTCTCATTTAACTATTATTTAAAAGAATGAAACAACCTTACTTAAAACTGCATATCCAACATGCAAAAATCTTGGTCACTCATTGTCATATTTTAACATAAAAGACTAGTTCTTTGAATAAAAGATTATAACATAAAAATACACAGAAGATACACAATAACAATAAAATAAAGATAAGCAGCTAGAATCCTTGTCATAAAGTTAAAAGTTTAATTTTTGTAAGAAAGGCTCTGATATTTCTCCTAACATATGTTCATTTTAAACTGTAAGAAATTGTCATTCTTCTTAGTATTTTACGTTTTGAATTTAATGCAACCAATGTCAATCGATTCCTAACACTATAAATCGGCACTCTTATTCCTATATTTTCTAAGCAATATTCGCTATTATATTTGTTATCAAACACCATTTGAATAAATAATCAATAACTTTCTTCTTTTCCGATAAGGCTTGAAGTCCCGAAAATGTAAACCAACATACATATTCATGTGCATAATAATCCTTTTTCATTTTATAACATAATAGCCTTATAAAACATTTCTGTACAGCTTCGACTTTGTTAACAAGTGTGTTGGATAGACTGTTCCAGACAACTGAACCATATTCCAATTTGGATCTAATAAGTTTCTTATATAGGTACAAATAAGAACTACTATTGTTTTTCTTGTTGATTGTACTATGTCATTTATGCGATTATCAAATTTTATTGTCTGTCATACAAAATATCGAGATCTTTAATTTGTTTAACTTTGTCTATTGTTACTCCACTAATTTTATATTTGCTAACAAAATATTGAGTTTTATTAGTGAATGTCATATGTTTAGTTTTCTCAGAGTTGATGATTAATAAATTATTTTCACAGCATTGATTTATTGTATCTAAATTTTTCTGCAGCAGATAATTATCATACTCGTTATTAACTACCCTAGAAAGCTTTATGTCATCTACGTACAATAGTATTTTTGAGTATTTGACTCTTCCTGGTAAATCATTGATAAACAGAGAAAAAAGAAGTGGCCCCCGGAGAGATCCTTGAAGTATTTCCTTCCCTATTTGACTTTGATTGGATGTTACATTCCCAATGTTTATTTTAAAAGTTAAAATAAATAAATAAATAAATAATAATAAAAGAATAACACTATTGAATCATACTATCATTCGTATTGAAGTTTCTCCGTGACTATACTCCGAGTAACTTTGTATACAATGTACATTTCTTATAGGGATAAAAAAAGTATCGCAACCTAGTGGAACCTTGCACATTAACAAGATTGGATTGGTGCTATTTCATAAGAAACAATTTGATGGCAGAAAATGAAATGGCCACAAGCAACAAAATATGGACCCCAATCGATATCTTTGACTCATGATGGAAGTTGCAGACCAAGTTTCGTATTGGGCAAGAAGACAATTAAGATCAGGACTAATGAAAGCGATTCTTGTTGAACAGAACAATGACTTCACTTTGGCAGACGACACACAACGGGACGAAATATCAGAAAGCTGGTCAAAAGTCAAAGAACAAATTTAAGATTTGAGAATTTTTAGGATTTGGATCGTATAGTAGAATGTTTGAAATATCAAATTTCGTTAAAACCTGCGGAGCAAGCAGTCATCTGAAAAGTGCCGTTTGACTGGTTCGGATGTAGTGAACGTTAACGTGTTAAAAGAAAATAATAATAATAAAAACTTTGATTTAAAGTATTATTATTAATTTTTTAACATTTTTTTTGGGGGGGTGGGGCTTAAACTAGATGAAAGTATGTAGAATTGACAATTTAAGATGAGGAAACAATTAAAAGTATCACAAATTATCATTAAAGTTAACGAAAAATAAAGAAACAATGATAATATTAGGTAAATGCAAACAGTTATGATTTCCGCACAATTCTATTGACACATTGATTTTACAACACACGCAATATTATACACAAATGAAATTTACATTACACAGCTGCCCATAGGTGCTCTTGCAAAATTTATGCACGTATTTTCCAATAGATGTCAAGAATACCAAATTGTATCAATTATTAGTCATTTGACACTATAGCAATAATAAATATATATGTTATTTTGTTATATTGCAGTTTACTTCATAACCATTTTGAATGTTGAAACTCTGACTTGTTATCAGTGACCTCAAACATATGATGAAACTATTTTTCAGTCTATTTGAAGCTTTAAAACATTTTGCCTGCCATATTGAATTTTTGATTTGTGATCTCAACCGTTATTAGCGACCTCGAATATCTATATATTCATAATATCATGCAAATTGACCAACGTTTTCATATTTTGACCAGCTTTTTGGGATTTCAAGACTACTGTGCGACAGGTTGTCTTCCTGAAGTTTTAGAGGAATTGATCAAATGAGGATCATAGAAAGGACTTTGTGGAAATCTGATTCATCATAACACCGTAGTACATACAGCTCCTTGGATACTTGACTTCTTTGCTGACAACAAAATGCAACTATTAATCCTCTCTATTCGCGCAATTTGGCACTATGCGGTAGCATTCTGTTTCCAAGATTTAGAAGATTCAAATGCAGAACTTGGTGGCGCCATTCACTGAGCTAGAAATTAACTATTTGAATGTCCAAACATTTTTTTTCTTCTTGTTGATATTTGCACAGTGCGAAATTTCACAGTTTATATATATATATAATAGTTTACAACTTACAAGGGGAGTTTCAAGATAAATTGCCCACCATATATATAATATCTTCTTATGTACACACATTCTATAAATATGTTGTATCTGTTAAAAAAAAAAAAAAAAAACTCCTTGCTAACCTAAATTATTAGGTACACCCCTTGATAACTTTACTTAAGTCTAATACTATGCTTCAGGGGGCTCGGTGGCTCCGTGGTAGACCGTTCACCTCTGGTGCATGGAGTTTCTGGTTCAATTCCAGCTCGTGCCAAGTGGACTTTGTGGTGGAAAAAACCGTGTTCGTGGTTTTCTCGGGGTTTTTCCCTCCCACTTTACTCATTCCACTATTGTATTCATTTATCATCATCATTGTCTCCTTTAGCCTAGCTGACACAACCATGGGCGTAAAACTGAAAGATTTCATTTCATTTCATTTTCAATATCATGCTTCACATATAGCTGTTAACTATTGGTTCGATGATCTCCCCTTGTATTTTCGGACAACTCTCATAATCTTCTTTTCAAATATCTTTGATTCCCTTTCTCTGATACACTGCATTATATTTCAAGTTCCCCACTATGACTATATGTATAACCAAATAACTAAACACGTGAACATAGTTGAAACACTCTAGATTTGTACTCACTAAAACGCTGCTATATCCATGCTTGTGGATCAACTCACATCACTGTTTATCATCTACTATAGCATTCATATTATCTTCCCAACACTTACAATAATAATAATACAACACACGCCATCAAACATAGCGTAAGATATACTGTTTCCTTCTATATTTCCTTCTATCAAGAAAGTTCTGTTGCTTTTTCACCTATCACATTCGAACATCGATATGTCAGCTAAGACGTAAATGGAAGATCAAAAATAGTCCCCATCAGCATTGACGACCTTCTGCCAACGTTCTGGAAGGCCATGGATTCTATCGTGGTAGAACTTGGTGGGCCGTGAAGCGAAGAAGGTATCAAGTGCATTTTGCACCTCTACTATGGATCTGAACTGGTGTCCTCTAAGGTGATTGTCCAAGGAAAGGAACAGGTAATAATCGGACGATGCAATGGCTGGGGAGTATGGCGGATGCAATAGTGTTTCCCATTCAAGGCGTAGAATGGTGTCCCGGGTCATCCTAGCCACGTGGGGGCTTAGCGTTGTTCTGTAACAGGACCCCTTTGCGATTCAGAAGTGCTGGCTCTAGCATTTTGAATTTTTCTTGAACACGGCTTAACTGCTGACAGTACACAGTTGCATTGATCATTGACGCTCTGACCAGCTGCCGATTCACGATGCCGCGAGCACTCCACCAAACACACAGGAGGACCTTTTTCTGGTGCAGTGCTGGTTTCGGCTGTTTTGAACCGGTTCATGCGATGCTAACCAATGACGGTGGGCCCGTGGAGCTTCGTACATGACCCACTTCTCATCATATGTCAATACCCATCCAGAAATGGTTCCTTCCTCAGACGAGACAGCAAAGAAACACAAGTGTCTGCTCGCGTTGCCTTCTGCCCCGGAGTCAAATCATGTGGAACCCAATTTGTAGTGCTTTCAAATTGATGGAGGTGCTGCCAAATGATTTCTCCACTCATACTGCATTGTGGTCCCAGTTCCTTACATGTCTGGCCACTGTTCGCCTCAATGGCTGCCTGAAGATCTCCATTTTGTACATGTGTTGCTCTTCCGGCTCGTGGTACGTCTTCGAATGTTTCGCCACCATCTTTAAACTTGTTAAACCGCCGGTGCACTGTCCGCGTAGTCACGACACCCTCACCAAATGCCTGATATATCCCAGTCTGAACTCGTATAGCATACACACACTTATGACGCTGTGTGGACGTACCATGTTCACTCTGTCCTTACGCAAGTTCACGGTGTAACTGAACTGCTACAACCAGTTAGTATGTTGGATATACCTACACCAACAACTGACTTTCGCCATATCTCCGTTCGCGTTCAACTCAGGTGTGAGGGCCAATTGAATACAGACTTCCACAAAAAGCCACAGAACTTCCTTGGTTACCTTTATACATCACTATTCAATCAAGGAAAAATATTATTACCACTACAGCCTAAAAACATGAAATTCTTTCATAATCTGAATTTCAATAATCTGCATTTCTTACCTAAATTCATCATTTTTACTCTGAAAGCAAGTAGGGTTTCAAAATTACTAACTAATATAGAGATCTCTATACAGAACTATACAAACTTCATTCTTCAGGCCACTCAGCCTTGAGCTAGATACTGTTTAGTGAAGTAAGAATTTTAAACTTGAATTACCAATTCCATTTTTATATACAGGGTGTTTCAAAGCAACACCGACAAAGTTTGGGAGGTGATTCCTGACACTAAGGTAAGACGAAAAGTATAGACCAACTTGGGTACACAAATGCTTTCTTTCGGAGTTATACGCTGCCGAAAACATGAAAAAATTAACTTCTACGGTATATAGCTCGAAAACTATAGGGACGTACGGTAGTCGGGCAAGACTTTACTTAGGAACAAATATGCATCTTATCCAAAACTGCAGGTTTTAAAATCCTGCGGTACTTCCGCAACAATTTTTATAGGTACATTGTGATTACTTCAAATTATAAGTCCGTAGCCAAACTCTCTCTATAAAAATTGTTATGGAAGTACTTCAGGATTCCGAAACATGCAGTTTTGGATAGGGCACATATTAGTTCCTAAGTGAAGTCTTGACCCGAATACCGTACACTCCATAGTTTTGGAGCTATGGACCTCTAAAGTTCATTTTTTCATGTTTTCGCAGCCTATAACTCCGAAAGGAAGCATTTGTGTACCCAAGTTGGTCTATACTTTTCGTCTTATCTTGGTGTCATGAATCACCTTCCAAACGTTGTCGGTGTTGTTTTGAAACACCCTGCATATATAACACGAAAAATACCCCTCCCCGAAATTGTCAGTCGGTAGATACACTAGTATATTGAAGGATATCATTATATCCTCACTTAAAACTTCTGTTGGGCGGGAATTTATGCACAATTTCTATTCTCTGTAACTTGGTCAGCAGGATAAACTATTTTCCGCAGCCAACATAAGACGTTTCCGATGTGATGTCAAAAATTGTTTTTTCTATGTATTGGTCTAATAGAGTATCACTTTCAAAATCTACTTACCGGATTGCGTGTTCTGACGCTGCTATCACTCGCAGAAGACACGTGATCATCATCGCCGTCCTTCAACTGCATTTCCTTCAGCATGTCAAGAAAATACCTCTTCTCAGCAAGCGACTGTTTCTTCCTTTAGAAAAAGGAAGAGAAAGGGATATCAAACAAATCTCTTACCTACAACTAGGAGATAATATTAAGGAATCAATCAGTAATTTGCAGAGCGGTATGTGAAAGTCACAAGTGTTCATACAATAAAGGGAAGTAACGTTTTAATCAGACTAAATACACCAACAGATGACCGTCATTTTCACTTTTACAAACGCCCGTAGATGCAAAGGAAATGCCAAATTAAATTTTCCACTTGCGTGCACCTTTCACGGCTCCTTCTTACAAGAATCTAGAAACACGATTTTTTGGATACTTTTCATCGTTCCTAATATGATTTTACATATTTCAGCAACTCAACATCTGGTCTTTCATCGGAGAAATTATGACAAATACGTTAGTGTTTTAAACTAACGAAAGGTACAAATAAATATGGACAACCCATCTTCGTGTGAAGAGGAAAAATGTCATCTTGAAGAGTGCATCTTCAGAACAGTATTTCTTATTGTTTTGCAATGAAAATAGAACAATGCATACGGAACACTGTGCATTTCTCCCTGTGCACTATGGAATTTCTCAAAATCTTGTCTGTTCTCCTAATTCTCTTGTCAAGTTCAAGGAAAACATTTCAAGGAAAACAGTTCAAGGAAAACATTTTTATATTTGTATGACGACAGTTTTTCTCCTAAAGAGGTGCAATATAAAATGATAAATTTCACTGACGGCAACAGCAAGGGATCCACACATAATTGAAAAATGTCATTGTCCTTAATATTATACGATGTTCTACGAGGAATGGAGTGACCTTTATTAAAATATTCTACATATATAATACATCAGCGCTAGCTAAAAGAAGCTTTTTAAAAACTAAGTTCGAAAGAAAATGTATCCACAAATACTATTAATACCATTATTTCAGTATACAGTATTAAAAAAAGAAGTATTGCTTTCAAGTTCTTAGATGTGCAAATACAACATAATTTTCAGTACAGGTTAACTATTTTTTGAAAACGGTAATTGTCAATCTTCAAAAACAGGATTGTTAACTCGTTATAACAAAGTAGTGCATACATATAGTTCCACTTGGATCAATACATGCACTAATATCAGCTTAATCAGTGGTCTAAAGCTAGATGGATCTGGAATATAGGAATGTACACTGGAGACTGAAATTTAATTATATTAACACTCAAATTTATTAAAACAGCCTGAAAACCTCAGAGAGCGTAAATCATGATTTTTCTTGTCTTAATTGCCACTTTCGAAACTTCTAATAGTAGCAAAACTACGATTATTTTTAAGAGGGTGAAAGAATTGAGAGGACCGTTCGTGTTTGTATATATATATATATTCACTAAGTTTCATGAAGCACAAGGCCAATGGCTGAAAATGATCAACATAAAAAAGATAACATCATAGAAAGAAAAAAAAAAAACAAAAATGAATAAAAAATAACTAACAAAACAAATACCAAAAAAGAAGGTTCACATCTCAATATACGATATTCTTTTCAGTTGAGTGGTGCTGAAGTTTCGTTCAGAAGTAACACTGTTAAGATCTGTTGAAACAGTATTGTAATCGTGCGTTAGTCTGTAAAACAAGGAGCTCTTGACAATTGATAACCTAGGTGTTTCATAAGCTAGCAAATTAAAAGAGCGAGTTCGCCGCGGAGAAACCCGAAAGTTAATCTACGATACTAAGAATTCAGAGTCAATTTTACCATTAATAATTTTATACAGATAAAGCAAATCAGCAGCGCGGCGTTGTTTGTCAGGAGTACATAGTTTCATTCGAGACATTAATTTCTGTCTCGAGTTATCACGTGATTCAGGAATTCTAAATCTAACTATGGCAAGATAGAAGTTTAGTATATATATATATATATATATATATCACAGTGCGCGTCGGGACCGTAATACGGCAAATTGTGGAGGCGTTAAAATATTAAATAATACTTTTGATAAAATGGATACTTTCAAATATTTAGGATCAATATTAACAAACGAAAATCATATTCACGAAGAAATTAAATGTCGACTAAAAGCAGGGAATTCGTGTTACTATTCGGTTCAAAATCTTTTGTCGTCGCGAATTCTGTCGAAGAATTTGAAGCTTAAAATATATAAAACGATAATCATGCCTGTTGTTCTGTATGGTTGCGAAACATGGTCACTTACTCTGAGGGAAGAACATAGACTGAACGTATTTGAGAACAGGATCCTGAGAAGAATATTCGGACCCAAGAGGAACGAGAATGGGGAATGGCGGAAACTTCATAACGAGGAACTACATAGTTTATACGGTTTACCCAACATTGTTAGGGTCGTCAAGTCTAGGAGGCTTAGGTGGGCAGGTCATGTAGCTAGAATGGAAGAAAGTAGAAACGCTTTCAAAGTCTTGACTGGAAGACCCATAGGAAAACGACCATTAGGAAGACCTAGGCGCAGATGGGAGGATAATATTAAGATGGATCTCGCAGAGATAGGAATACAAAGTAGAAACTGGATGCAATTAGCTAAGGATAGAAGTCAGTGGAGAGCTTTTGTGAACGCGGCACTGAACCTGCGGGTTCCATAGGCCATAGAGTTAGTTAGTTAGTTATATATATCACAGTTTTTTTTTTTTGGTAGATTTAGCTTTTTACGTCGCAAATTGCTACACAAATTGAAATTTGCGTAGCTAGCAATTTTTAGGTTTTGTATAACATTTTCAGCAGCTTAAGAAAATATCATTATTATTTCTATTTTATTTGGATAGAGAATAATAAAATATAACATTTTTTATGTATCACAAACAATAATGATATCGAAAAGCAACGCAAAGAAAAAATATTTAAAAAGTTCTTTGTCCTATATAGATCGTCTCAGCTGGCAGTTGGTTTCGAATGCGTAGATATCGAGTGTTCTATTAAGTAACGAATGCTTAACGCCGTCACGAAACGGAGAATTGGAGTCATCTAAATGAGCCTTCATTTTTACGATAAAGCCATAATAAGTTAATTTCACATAAATATTCATTTGCTAACTGCTTAACCAAATGCTAGTCGAGTCCTTTTTATTGTCGCACTTTTGCCAGTGTTTTAAACCAAACAATACTCTTCTTTCTTGCTTTTCAATGGAAAACAAAAGGGTTTAGCAAAAACAATATTTGTGGAACTTTCAGTTTGACGTCCCATGATTATGCTCTTTAGGCTAAGGGAGACGGGTGATTAAGGCAAGTGAATGATTGAAGAATTAGTGGAGTAAGAATGTGGGAGAGAACGGGAGTACTCGGAGAAAACCCACGAACACGATGATGATGAATATTCATTCCTGGACAAACGATATCTGATAACTAGATGTGTCATTCATGTACTCTTTATCAAAAAATAAATAAATAAAAAAATAAAAATAAGAAAAACAACCTCAGAAGAAACTTGTACAAAACCAATATTTGTTCTGCACTGTGTCTCTTGTTGCTATTTTATTATTAATATATATTCTTTCTAGTTTACTTTCAGGTGGCAGTAGAGGAAGTAGCCCAAAATATAGTGCAACTGATGAAAATTTTAATGAAAGGCAAATAGAAAAGAGAAATTTTATCTTATGTATTAATTGTATTATTCTTTTACAGGGTTTTCCGTTTTTGTAGAAAAAATAAAATAAAATAAAAAATACATAAAATAAAATAAAGAATGAAAAAAGGTTATATAAAAGGGCATGGTTTAAAATATTAGATACCATGCCAGAAAAATATGCCTCACCTCAACCTGCTAAGGAATAATAGCCGAACAAAAGAGAGAGATAAACTGAAATAAAAGTATAAGTAAAAGAGAGAAAATAAAGGCAAAGTTGCGACTGCCATATAATAACGGCCTGGGCCTGGGGCGGCAATAGAAAAGTAATTGGCAACGTAATTGGCAAAGTAATTGGCAAAGTAATTGGCAACGGCAGGGGAACGTGGAGGCCTTAAAACAAACATAAACTTCTTATCAAACCAAGAAACAACAATGTGCAAACACAAGGACAAGAGGGTATTGCTAAAATCCCGGATTTATGCTAATGGTCTTGTTTCCGAAATGTGAGATGGGGTCTTGCACCTCGAAATCTCATTAAGGTGCTTTATTTCCAGATGCAACATAATGTCAAAGTACATAACACATCTTCGTTATCAATTTTATGATAAGTCTCCAGTAATATGGTGTGTACTCTGCAATGGATTGATTTATATTATTGAAAATCTAAAATATATCTAAAGGAAAAACGTTGGTTTATAAGTGATGGGATATTTATTACTGAACATTTATTGAAGCTGTAAACTATTCGAAAAAATTCTAGTGAAACTAAACATTTATTGAAGCTGTAAACTATTCGAAAAAAATCTAGTGAAACTAACTTCAATATATTTATTGTAATTATTTATGTACGCTCATAACTCCATTAAGTCCTCTATTGCTGTTTGAGACATACACACACACACACAAATCAAAATATTTAACTAAAACTAATTCAATATTGGACAAGAAACAAAATAGCCTTTTCCACATGTAAATCTTATCGCGACTCTCAAAAGTCATTAAAATTAATGAAGCTGTTTCTATTATTCTCGAATAGACGGTAAGAAATTGTTATCTGCTACTTTTTAGAATTTGAAATAAACAACATTTAAAAACATATAGTTCAATTCCAAAATATCAAAAAAAAATATTACAAAATAGTTTAGTTGAATTAGTTTTCTTTGCGGTTATTTTTAAAATTCATGAGATTTATTTACAATCCACATGTACAAAATATCAAAATGCATAATATGTAAAATCTGTAGTAACTAGCAGTGCTGATGCCCTTTGCAGTGTCTAATAAATTATATCACATTTTTCGACGAAAACATTACAATATTCTGAATTAAATCGTGACATGTATTTGAATATAAATTATCTACTCTCTTTCACTCACCTGAGAATCGTATACACTTTCATTATCACGAAAACATAAATTGCTTATTCTCGTTTCTTCAATAAATACATTTGCAGATGTAACATAATAATAGGCCACTTTATTTACGAAGTTCAACGTTCCATAGCTAGTCAGAATTGAAGTACCGGTAACTATTTTCCATAAAGGAATGTTCTGCCGCTATGAATTTCATCGGAAAAAATACTTAAAACGAAAGAATTGCAATTGGAATACTGTAAGAAGTGACTATCTAACTTTATTTTACTGTCATTTAAGATAATTTGAAATACGATATTTGGATCGAAGTATAACGACATGCAAAATTCACTAGTAAATGCATTTTCCTTTAAAATATACTTTTTAATAAATTTAAAAGTTTCCAAAATATACTTTACGGTATACTTAGAAGTTTCCACGACTTTATTGTTTCATTTTTCCCTTTTAGGTTAAGTCTGCGAACATAGATTTCATTGTAAACTCCAATATCGACTATTATTATTGTTGTTGTTGATGTATTATTATTATTGTACAGACATAACTATCTTTCTATCAATGCCCGCTTCTTCTTCCTGTACTCCTACCAACCAATCTCATTAGTTTAATACCTTTTCACAAATCTCTTTCCAGCTTTACCTGGCAATCTGCACACTAACAAGGTTGGATTCGTGCTATTATATGCTACACAAATTTGATGGCAGAAAATGAAATGGCCAGAAGTAACAAAATATGGACACCAATCGATATCTTTTACTCATGATGGAAGTGTGAAATCCGATATCGAAGTGCACAGTCGAGGTCATTTACTTCTTTCCCCAAAGCAAAGGGAAGGTTTCCTCCGTAAGAGGGTGGCGGGGATGGGGTCGAAGTGTTTCACATATTTTCCGAGGGCACACTTGAAATAGAAAGGCTCTAGTGTTGTGTAATAAAGTTCTTATTATTTTGTAATTAAGTAATTTGTTTTGTATATCCACTTCTGATTCCTTTGTACCAATTCATACATAATTTTAATACAAAGTATAAAAGATGCTTACCTTGCATAGATGTTTGTCTCCCTATACAACTGTACATACTCAGCTTTAAGAAGGTTATGACGAAATGCAGAACACTTGTTGGCTCTCAGATCTTGTCTTACATCATATCTGGAAATATGGGTAGAACACAATATATCAATGTCACTTACTATAGAACATTAAACACTGGATTTGTTTAACAAATAGGATTGCAGAATTACGCGCGTTATATGTATTCATTAGCAGCAATCTCAACATTTCTTCTTTTTTCACTTCAAGTAACTAACTGAAAATTCAACTAAGTAGAAACCGAACATATGTTTCCGGTTTACTTTCACGGTGCACTAATCACTACGCTACCCAGTCCGCCCTGAACAGCACATAACTTTCACTTAATATTATATACGAAAGAGACTTATAAATAAATAAACAACAATAATAAAATAATTATATAAGAAAAGGAAGAATCAACTGATTGTTTCTTCATTTCTCACGTTATACATATACACACAACAATTCAACCGTCATAAATGTTCTATTACCATAGACATACATTATGCAAACACAATAGATGATGTGAAACATTGCTTATGATCTAAATGTCTAAGCACCGTGTCTGCTGGCAGCGGTTGGGCAACATAGTGATCAGTGCATCGGAACGGTGAGCCAGAGACAGTGGATTGATTCTCGGCTCGTTCGTACTTTTCCACCTCTTGAATATTCACTGAATTTACACCTGTTGGATATGGTGTAGGAAAAAACTATAGTTGTTTATATATATATATATAATTAAGTAAATCAAGTTGTATTTAAAAACAAATCAATTTGATTATCAACGTTTATTACTTTTACCAAATAAAAAACTAAATAGCATCTTACACATACATCTGGGATTAATTCTTTTAGAAAAGAATGAGGAAAATATTCTTGGGCGCATAGGTCTCACCTCACCTACTCAGTGATCTCAGTGATCGCCATTAAATTCAAAACGGTTCAAGGTGAAACGTGTGAAGTTACAAAAGAAATGTGTTTTGATTGCTTCATTTTGTGGTTTGTGATGCGCTCTTATTCATGCTCTTACGTAAGATTTAATTTATGCAATATCAATCACTTGTCATATTCCATAGCATATTTAGTGACCACGACATTTGTCAGCGGCGTGTACAGAGTTTATACATATAAAGTAGAGTTCCGAAAACTCGGCCTAATGTGGGCAGATGAGTGGCCGAGTTTGTGAAAATGCCGGGTTATCGGCAACAGGGTTAAAACAGAATAAGTACAAGTTTCCTCAGAAAATATAGTACTATACTTGTACGTATTGGTTGCATGAGAATACAACAGAGAATAAACTGCTCAATTCATTTATTTATTCCTTTTTTCAAAAAAAAAAAAAAAATATATATATATATATATTTTTAGGCCATAAGGCCCTCTTTTACACCTAACTACTAACAAAAAGTTGATTGATACAATAAAAACACGATATATTGATTCATATTACATACGCATATACATAAACACAAAACACACACAGGCACTCACACACACACACATGTTTATTAACAACACAATATAAGAATAACTAAGTATATAGTTGCAAAGAATCTTATAAAAGTTTTATGTTATGTTTATCAGAGAATGAGTATGTTAAGTGGACAGGTTCTGCTTTAGCAAGTTTTTCGTTTCTAGGGCAAATTACCCTTAAACAAAGGAAAAGTACGTACTTTATGAAGGCATAGAGCCTTTACTACATATGAAAATGAAAATTAATGAATACACATTGTACAGTAATTTGCCTGATAAGACAGATCTCAGAAAAATATTTTTTTTCTTGCAAGATTACTTGCAAGTTCGAGGGAAAAAAAACTTAAGAAAGGTGATTTTTTTAACATGACTGTACACATAACATAAGAGGATAAAGTCACATATCATCACATAAAGACACTAATGATTGGACAAATATCAGTTCACAGTTAGACTATGTATATGGTGTGTTATCTAATTAGGATGCAACGACAGTGTCTACCAAGCGCATAGGGTGGTTAACTTTGGCGGTTAACATTATTATTACTTAAGGTGCAATGTTATGAAGATACAAACATGCATAAATTGTATCACCCATCTTCTACTTCTAAAACTTCTACACTGTTTCTTATAGCCGATAAATTGTAGAGTAGAATGGGGAAATTGGGAGATATGTTTTTGTCAAACGTTTTTTTTCCCCTCACACGTTATAGGTGTTATTCTAGCTTTAAGAACTGATTGTATGTTGCAGGTTCTTCTGCACCTACTGTGGTAGTGGTACGTTTTCTGCATCTTTACTTGCTTTACTTTTGATGCTGAAACGTGTTTTGTTGTTGGCCTGATTTTCACCCATTACCCTCTTCGGGGTAATTGGGTGGAAAATGATTAAAGCCAGTCCCGGTGCACATAAACTCGTGGGGAGGGGGGTTGGGTGTAAATGAAGAAAACTTAAGCTTTCACTTTGGTGTATATAACTTATATTTCATATAAAAACTTATAGTTTTATGTGGCCTAAAAAAAATACACCTTTGTTTACGCAAAATAAGGAGTAACTTATTTCTAAATCTCAAAGATATTTGAATGCCTTTTCAAGTCTTCCAGTTATTGTTTATAGCATAGTATATTGTCCTGTGAACTTAATCCAAAATATATTACATGCGATATATATATATATATATATATATATATATATAGATAGATAGATAGATAGATAGATATACAGGGGATAGACAAAATATCTAAAAACACTTCATACAGGACACGTAAGTTTGGCCTTCCACAGTACAACGCGTGTTGCGGTTGCCGATCGTTTTTTGTTTTCAATGCGTCGTGTGGACCTTCCTCTTCCGTCAGCAGTAACCTGTTCAATTGTGGGTGTCGTGGGGTGAAAGTGGTGCGGTAAAATGGGCGACAGACTTCCAAAGAGGCATGATTATTGGTGCCCGTCTAGTTAGAGCTACAGTGGTAACAGTGGCGAACATTGTGGATATATCGAAAGGGACTGTGTCCAATGTCACGAGGGCATACACAATTCATGGGCAAACGATGTCTGCAAAGCACAACAGTGGTCGAAAGACAATTCTGTCAGATAGGGACCGGAGAGCATTAAAACAGATCGTAGCAGATAAAAAGAAGACCACAGAATGAAAATTACGTCTGAACTCAATTCCAGCCTACAGAACCCGGTTTCATCGAAAACAGTGCGACGGGAACTTCATAAAATGAAAATTCATGGCAGGGCCGCAATCGCCAAATCCCTGGTCACAGCAGTAAATGCGAAGAGGCGTATCCAGTGGTGCAAGGACCGCAGGCGTGGACTCATGAGCAGTGGAAACACGTAATGTGGTCCGATGAATTTACCTTCACCTTGTTTCCAACAACCGGCCGTGTTTGCGTATGGATAACACCGTCGCAGGCCTATGATATAGACTGTCTGCTTCCAACTGTAAAGCATGGGGGTGGTTCTGTTACAGTACGGGCAGTGATATCGTGGTTTTCCGCAGGTCCCATCATAGTCCTGCATGGAATGATGAATGTTAAGGCGTATGGGCCATTTTGGGGGACCAGGTTCTACCCATGGGCCAAATATTGTTTTCTCATGGTGATGGCATCTACCAAGATGATTTGGCACCCTGTCACGCTGCAAAAACGATGAAATCATGGTTTAAGGAGCATGACCAAGAGCTATCACACCTCCCCTGGGTCCCACAATCACCAGATCTGAACGTCATTGAACCATTGTGGTCTGAGTTAGAAAGGCGTGTTCGGTCTCATTACCCTCCACCAGCATCCCTTAAGGAAATCGAGCATATTTTGGAGAAACAATGGCACAAAATTCCACACACCACAATTCAGGAGCTGTATACGTCCATTCTACGTCGGATCCAAGCTGTTTTAGACGCAAAAGGAGACCCCACACCATACTAGGTATGATTTTCCCACTTTTGCAAACGTTTTAATTTTTTTGTCCAACCCCTGTATAAATATATCGGGTGTCGCCGACGGACCACAGGGCAGTATTCTACAAGTCAAAATAAAGCTATATATATATATATATATATATATATATATATATATATATATATATATATATATATATATATATATATATATATATATATATATATATATATGTATGTATGTATACTTTTCGGGTCCTCGTCTGGAGACACGAATTGCACAATTTGGCAACGTCGCAAATAAAGAACCGTAGAGTAGATCTACCAATCTATCAAATAGTCACATCAATTCTTTGCAGATGGCAGCTGAAGACTATATAGATAAATACTAGCAGCAATCGGTTTAACTACGTGATGTACTCAAAGAGTAATGCTAACAGCTATAAGTTAATCTGCGACGTTGCCACATTGTGAAATTTTGATTCCCCGTAGCAGCTGAAGGAGGCCCGGAGAGCATAACACCATAGAACATTTTCGCTTTATTTTGGCCTGTAGAATAGTGTCCTGTGCTTCGTGGGCGCCATTTTTAGAACACCTGATATAATTTATACATATATATATATATATATATTGTGGCAGAGCCCTATATCTTATTTATTTCAAGTATATTTTAGTTAATCATATTTTATTAAAGATTTAAATTTTGAGTTTTAAGATTTATAAAAATAACAAAGTAACACGGAAACAATTATCAATGGAAAAACAAATTACATAAACGTTGTAGTCATTGCTTTTTAAAACTTATGTAACAATGGTATGTAGCACGCTTTCTCTAGCAAGTTGTTTTATGTCAGGAGATTAAAGATAAAACCTAAGTAATGTCTGATCGGAAAGAATTAACAAAATTCATTGTAAGTAAATTTGTAAGATGTTTGTGAACACCAGACACTTTCTCGGGTATGTTAGAATTGCCAGGAATCGTGAGTCGAAGCATTCCAAGGATTGCCAGTCGTCGACCACAATGAGGAAACGACTGCGTTTCCTAGACAAGAAAGAGCACACGCCTCTGACGTCATGCAGAAACGGCACATTCCAGATGAAAGGAAGTTCCACAAAACCAGGAGGACCAGAGGTCACACGGGGAGTTTCACGGAGAGTTGCACGGAGGAGTTTCACGAGGAGAGTTCTACGTGAGATCGTGACCGTCGAGAGAATCGAAGATTGAAGTTGTAAGATTCTATCTAACAGTATGTTTAGTAACAGCTCGTCTTAAGTTACGCGACTTGACATTTAACTAGACGAACTCTGAAAGTTCATTATCCGCTTCGAAGAATAATCACTATGCTAGCCGTTGGCAGAACTTCGATGCATTCAGCATAGACAGCAGCTTGTTCGTAGTTCGAACCACCGTCCCATCCAGTGGAGAGACCATCAGAGAGACACCGCCTAGTCTGTGGCCAGACGATAGGAA
Source organism: Thermobia domestica (assembly GCF_964235325.1). Classification (NCBI taxonomy): domain Eukaryota; kingdom Metazoa; phylum Arthropoda; class Insecta; order Zygentoma; family Lepismatidae; genus Thermobia; species Thermobia domestica. The sequence continues at coordinate 235,932,441 of NC_137460.1, forward strand.
GGAATCATTGGACCAGCACCAGCAGGAGTAGCAGAGCAGAAGCAAAGAGGTATGTGCTGCTTTATAATCATTGATCGACAGCTCAATGTTTGGTATGCAATGTTAGATCTGGCAAACTTCTAATTACCCGAATTAGCACACGACACTTTACACTTACTTACACCTAATAATGAGAATACAACAATAATTTAATTATCAAAGTCGTGAGTTGTTATTCTGTTATTGAAATCCCCGTAATATCATGAATCAAACTATTACCTCTCACATAGTAGTATATTATGTACCCACTCATTTCAGATAGTGAGTGGAAGGTAACTTCTCTAGGTTCACACAAACATCCCCAAGTTTAGACACGAACCAGGGAGGTTAACAATATATATATATATATATATATCAGAACTTTGGCGGAAAACGTTAAAAAAAAATAGGAAAACCAAGAGAATAGGCCCTGATATTCAAACATAGGAGAAGGTAATAATACTTAAGCTAAATAACTATAAACTATTACAATAGAACATGTGTTGGAACTCTAGATTGATAAGCAGGTCCTATTTACAGTATCAGCACTATTGGCATATACGCAACGGCCACTAGAAGCCTAAGTTGAATAAAATGGCTTAATAAGCACAATGCACTATGAAACAAAAATGTACACCACAAAACACAAATATAGTACAACTTTTAAATGAATTCTAAGCAAAAAATGTTCACTTAAGGCATTCCCTCCGTATCATAATTGGGAGGTACAAATTTTAACAAAATTTTAACTGCCTCACAGTGAGAATTCACCACTTCTGCTCTTCACGGCACCATCCTTATGATGTTTTTAAGCAGCAACAAAAAATCAGGATCAAAACATTAACAGATGCGCGATTTATTGTGACTCTAACCAAAACACACACAAACCTGAAACTCGGTTTCAATTATGTCATTTCTCAACCAAATCAGTTCTTGGTTTTTATTGTCATTACACCCTCTCAAAATTCATCTAAGCTTTTTTATCTTTTTATTTTTCTGATCAACATCTCCCCACCCAAAATTTATACTGAAATGCAAAATATTGAAATTTATAGTGAAATGATTTTTTTAAAAAAAAGTTTTCCACCCAATTACCCCTTGCACCCAATTCTCCCCTTCTACTCGTATCCTACTGATTTAATCAACTACACCTTGGTTTAAGCCAGCCAACTCTGGAAGAAAGGTCTAAATTTTGTTTTGAAACTCATCCTGGTTCTCAAGTTACAGTTTTCTATTTATTGATCTCCGCAAATTTGCGAAGATTGGCGCACTGAAGTGCGTAATCCGTAAATGGAGTCTCAAAAAGATAAATGTAGTCAATGGACTTTGTAAGCTAGGCTTTAAACTTAGCTAATCATAGTTATATGAAGAACAACATATTAGGCGTAAGCTCAAAGTGTCAGTCGTTGAGAATTAAGACTACAATTTTTCATTTAAAACTAAAGAACACGTTGAACTCCTTCAAACTGCAAACTCCACAGTTTATTATCCATTCCTGAGCAAATATTATTTTATAGAAATATGAAAACTAAGTTCATTTTTTTAAATTCAGATTTAAAATTTTGAATTTAACAATAGAGAAGGGAAGGTCTTTCCTCATTATAAAATGTATTGTTTAGCAATCTCTCCGGTGACTTCACTTAATGACTTCCTTATGTTTTTCTTCTACTTTTATTAAACTTGTTGTTATTTATTCTGACCACTAACTGTCTCCTTTTTTTTCTTTTTTTTTTTTTTAATGCAAAGCAGATGATGTTCATCTGTGAAGAATACACTACAGCGAAAATTTTACCAATTATTCCGATGCAAGTTGCGTCATAAATTGGTTTGAGGTTATCAGTTGATAGATTATTTTTAAGAAATGAGAATATAACGGGTTCTATAAATATCAATACGAGAAATATGCTTCCCAGAGAAGAAGCTCGTAAAATTGTGTATAGAATGCACAAGAAAGAAAGAAAGAAAAAGGTTAAAAATGTCTGCTTTGATCCTGGATCATGCTATATGCATTTTGTAATGAACAGCATTGGATGCATGGGGTTTCTCAGCGTTTAGCCTTCCTCTACTTCTTACACTTTTCGGTGCGCTCTTTTCATAACTACTAATTATTTCATTATCATTTACCGCGTCTTCTTTAGCATAAAAAGCATAAGTACGAAATGTAGCTACTACCATTTTTATTTTTATAAACGTTGAATAGATTAGTAATACTATTTTTTGCCAGTTGCCAATAGTCGAATAAATTCCAGTGCAAAAAATGAAATGAAATCTTTGAGTTTTACGTCCCACGATTATGCCGGTTAGGCTAAAGGAGACGGTGATGATGAGTAATGAATGAAATGGTGGAATGAAGAAAGTGGGAGGAAACGGGAGAACCCCGAGGAAACCCATGCACACGGTGTTTGTCCACCACGAAGTTCATGTGGCGGAGGCTGGGATCGAACCCAGGACCCCAAACACCAAAGGTGAACGCTCTTCCACCAAGGCCCCAATTTCAGTGCCAGTACCCTAATGTTGAACAAAATCAATATAAGAAGTTTTGTTTTTCAGTACAGAAACCGTTGTGTTTAAGAATCTGTGAATACATCCAGAACCACTAGAATAGGTTCTCTAAAACGAAAAGCTATTATTCCACATTTTGCAGTTTGCACTTTACGCTTTAAGAATTGTACTTTACACTTCAGACATAAAAAATGTGTTAGTAAGAGAAGTACTAGTGATATATCACCCAATCTATATTCAAGCAAAATGCTAAACAGTTGAATGATTTAAACACAAATATACCAATCACAAGAAGTGAGAATAATTATATCTATGCAAAAGTAAGGAAATATACTATACATATATGAATCATGTGACGGAAATTACGAACTCCATTTTGTAGAGAGAACAGAAATGTGAGTGAGAAGTACATAAAAGGTTTGGCTGGTTCAATTGGTTTCAACACCAAGGCTGAGACGTGGACAGGCTCGTAGTAAGAACACTACAACAAGGCACCTAGGACCGATTGTGGTGGTGGTGGGACTACTTTGAGTTTATCTTATATTAATACATGCTCACGAATAAATAACTGAAAGTTTGAGGAGGGCTGAAGGTGATCGCAGGGGTAGCTCATTTCCCCTGCCTTTCCCCTAGCTACGGGCCTGACGAAATACAGGAAATCAAAGACGGGTCTCCTGCGTCGAAAACTTATACGTTAACCTTATAGCCAGGAGAGAGCAGTATGTGATATTTAAGTTCAATACTAATAGTGTAAATTAAAACTGCTGTGAAGATTGCGCAAACTCAAACGTGTATAAATGCATATGTTTTCACTAAGTAATCATTATCCTTGTTCTACGGATTATCTTAATTGATTCAATTTTATTTGGTAATTTCTATTTTTTAAATTGTGACTCAAACTAATATTTTAGTTTCAAATTATACTTAAAACTATTCTATATAGTAAATACGATATGTGTTCAAAAAGTATCGAACCTTTGATTGGTAAAAATACATTTATTGATTTGGAAATCCTAAACACTAAACCCCTTTAAAGTAGTCTCCTTGGTAATAAACAAACTTCTCCCAGCGCTCCCGCCATTGTTGGAAACACTTCTGGAACACAGTTTCTGGAAGGGCAGCAACCGTGTCGTCGCATTACGCATGACGTCTTCTCTTGACTGAAATCGGATCCCTTTTAGTGGCATTTTCAGCTTGGGAAATAACTAAAAGTCATACGGAGTCATGTCGAGTAAGTAGAAAGGCTGACGACACACAGGAATGTTTTCGTTGCGATGAAAGCCTGACACGAATTTGCAGACATTCTACTCATGCCCAAATTCTCGTTCAAAACTTAATGTACCGATCCGATTGAATTGTTTCCGCTTGGGTATCGCCAAGCTTTTGGCAAAATTTGATGCAATATTGCTGTTCAAGATTTTCTGTCATTTTACAAAAAAGTGAAATTCGACGCTCACTACACTTCTTCACTCGTTGTCCGACTGCCAGCGACTGATGCTTTCTGCTGGCGGGGAAAGAATTCACGACTGCGCATGTCTGTCCCCTTTACATCTACACTGAAGAAAGTCTGTCAAGTTTCATTGGTTTACGCGGGAAAAAATAACGTTCGATACTTCCTGAACACATCTCGTATAGTAAAATTTAGTGTTTAGTAAAATGATGCTTCTGCTGATGAACTATTTTGCGCAAGAGCACACGCATCGGTGGGTCAGAAGTATACCATTGTATTTTAGTAACGTATGATTTAGTTTATGATCACTTACAAGTAAGCAGAAACAAACAATAAGTATTGCAATCACCAATATATTTGTGCTAAGAACTAAATAATATGCAATGATATAATTACTTACTTCTTAACGGCTCCCTTATGTTTCTTTGAAGTGCCTTGTTTGGCATTTTGCTTCTGGCAGTACGCTTTCCAGACACTTTCAGACAATAATTCAGACGGCTCATTCAGTGAGGTAGAGTGAACTATTGGACACTGCTTGAATCCACCATTTTTAGACAAGGCACACTGTTGCAATCTCGGATTATTTGCCTTCTTCCTTTCAATGATGTATTTCTTCAATTGTTTGTCCTGAATGTCTGCCAATACTGCAAGAATAGCCTTATCATTTATTGGATGCTGCGCATATGACGTCACACTGCTGTTCTTCCTGTAAAGCACAAACTGTATTACAATTAGATCTATGTGTCCTCAAGAGTGTGTTTTTTTTTTTTCTTTCTTTCTTCAAAAATGCCATGCAACTTCACGCTAAGCACCCGTTAAAGCATGAACAACCTAGAAGTAAACTTCGAGAATTTAATCTGCTTACTTCACTCACGAAATTCACACATTTATACACACAAATTTAAACAACGTTGATCTATATTAAGGGTGCCCAACGCTTCGATATCGTCTACTAGTAGATCAAGTCTTGAGAGATAGCCCGCGATGTTCTGTTCTAGTACTATCGCTTTCAATGAGAGTAACCCGAGAAGATTAATTCCGTTCAAGATACGCAGCATAAAGCACACTGCTCACTTTTCGCAGCTTTAAATAAGAATTTCTATACTCTACAACCACTTTACAGTTGTTTTATGTAATCAAATGTTTTAAATCTAAAAAAAAAATATTCATTCATTATAGTTGTACGGTGTAACAAATTCTCCCTTACTTTTACAGAAAAAAAATTGATAAACCTATTTCTCGCATTAGTAAGTTAGTTTTTGTGAGGGAATACATTGTTGTTTTACATCAATAATGTCAAGTGTTTTCAGAGATTTCGTGACGACATTTCTGCGAAAATGAAGGAACAATTTCGCGGAAAGCACTACGACACAAGAGAAGATAACATCCGTGTCTGCGGGACATCCACAAAGATTGACGCGCTGACGGTGTACAACTTTTTCACACTTGTGGCATAAGGTAATAGAGGAGAGGAATTATACTGAAGAAATGTAACAGACAAAGGCCACCAGACATATCTGAAATGAAAAGTAGTTCTCAAAATTAAAAGGGTTGGGCACCCCTGATTTATATAGATTCAAGTTCCGTATATATGCATGGCACATACACTCGATTTCATAAATGTAGTCATTTATCTAATAAAAATGTCTCCATCAAAGCTGAAGTACGATTTTCTACCAACTAACTCTGTGGCCTACGGAACACAGGTTTAAGAGATTAACCAACTGAACTCAATTTCTACTTTAAATTCCTATTTCTGTGAGATTCTCTTAATATTGTCCTCCTATCTACGCCTAGATCTTCCGCTTTTTTTTTTTTTTTTTTTCCTGATTGAATTTCTAGTTAAAATTACGAAAGCGTTTCTATTTTCTTCCATTCTGACTACATGACCTGTCCTCCTGGACTTGATGACCCTTTTGGTAAACGGCTTTCTACGAAGGGTGTAATATTTCTTCACATGAAACTGATCGAACAATAAGCTGACGTGAATAGCATACTCGATAACACGCTGGCTCGTTGACTAAGAGAATAACTCGTGAACGTGGGCAGAAAACCTGTCATGAGCAAGTTTTTTTTCTCTCTCTCTTTCTTCTCAGAAGAATGTGTGTTGCTTAAAGAAGTGGTATACGCATAAGAATTTGTAAATGACAGATATCTAAATAATCACATTATGTTTCTACTTACTGTAGCCTATATATAAAGTATTGAAGCATAAGCGTATACGAGTGAATCTAAATGAAACTACATTTGTTGGTAATAATCACTATCAAACAAAAAAAATGTTAAAACCCTTCAATATGGGAAGTTTTAAAACAATGCCCTCCAGTAAGACTCCTTGTCATTTTGAGCATTTAAAAATATATTAATGAACTTATTAAAAGTGTCACACCCCAAATACTACTACTATTATTATTATTAGTCTTGAGATTAATACCTTAGTTTCCTGCGATATATACCGAATTCAATCCAGGCTGAAGGTTAAAAAAAAAAAAAAAAAAGTGGTGGGAAATTACTTGGCTAAACTTGGAATTATAATCGATAGAATCAGGAACTTGTTTTTCATCGGATGTGGCTTAGAACGAGCATCTTTAAATTATGTTTTCATAGTCGTATTGTAATACACTTTGGTTAATGAACTTGTGACAAGACAAATATCCTCGCTGCTAACGTCCCCATTAAATTAAACTATAAACATTCACTCATTCATTTATTTAGTTAACAAACACTATATATATAATAGAAAGATTCGTAATTAAGTATGCTCTGAATTTATCCACAGTAAACGTATTTAGGGATTTTTTCCACTCATAAAATTGAAAAAGAAGTAAGAAATTGAGAACACTGAAACAATATGGATGTGACCATTGAAAGGTGTAAATAAATGGTTAATTAACATAAAATATAATAACTATTGCTTTATCATCATTATCTGTGCAAGTTATTATAGACATGTGTTATGAAGGACACTGGGGACACAGGATCTGGATATGTTGCTCTGGGAAAATTGAGGTACGTAATACCAGGAGGCTATTCCACCACTGAAATTTGCAACTTTTCACTTTGCGCTTTGCACTCTGTAGAAAGGTTTATGTTCCACCAATATTTCCGCAAAGTGAAAAGTGCAAAGTGCCAAGCGAAAACTTGCAAAGACTTTGCGGAAATATCTTACTTTTGTTCCACCATCATCTTAAATCTGAAAACTGCAAAGCGAGAGTTTGCAAAGTTGTGTCGTATTTTGCAAAGAAATTTGACTTTGCCTGAACGATTGACTAAGAGCCACTGTCGTTTGAGAATGTTTCGGAGTTTTATATTTATCAAGTGAAGATGAGATTCCTTATAGAAAGTGTATCAAAACAGAATCAACTTCCACGGCATGACTTTATTTCGGTTTAAAAAAAATGCTTTCGCTTGACAAATGAGCAAGTAGAATTCGTAAAAAAAAAAAAAAAAAAAAAAAAAATGAAATCTTTGAGTTTTACGTCCCACGATTATGCCGGCTAGGCTAAAGGAGACGGTGATGATGAGAAATGAATGAATTGGTGGAATGAAGAAAGTGAGAGGAAACGGAACAACCCCGAGGAAACCCACGTACACGGTGTTTGTCCACCACAAAGTTCACTTGGCGGGGGCTGGGATCGAACCCGGGACCTCAAGCACCAGAGGTGAACGCTCTACCACTGAGCCACCGCGGCCCCATACAAGTAGAATTCGTATTGGAATACATTGGACCGGCTTTGGAAAGAACAACAAAACATATAGTAAAACCCTTACAGTAAGACAACAAGTGCTTCTATGCCTTCGTTGGCTAGGAAATGATGCTCAAATGCACGGATTAAAACAAATGCACGGTGTGTCAAAAGCAACTGGGTGAAGTTTTGCTATACGGATCCACAGATTGTAAAATGTACAGAAGAATTCGGGCAAGTCTTTAATTTGGCCACTTTATATCAAGAACAGAACTCAACCAATCCCTGCGGGTCTTCTAACCCATTCCTACTACTACTACTACTACTACCTACATATACTATGGATCCGAATAGTAAAACTGCACGAGCTACTGTTTGTAAAACTGGTTTTGTTAACACTATTATAAACATTATGTTTCCAGATATAGTGTAGTTTTGGTCAACTTGTTGTCTTTAAATGAACCAAACAGTATATTACGTTTTCCTTGACCACTTGAAGAACTGTTATTTTCTTCTTATCAACTTTTTTTTTCTGAAATAATTCATTACAATTTCTATAAGAATCCTAGCAAATTACCTAATAGAATATAGCGCCTGAAGTCGCACTTCAACATTCAACTGTCACATTACAAAGACTTTGCAACTTCGCAGTTGCAAAGCGTCAAGTTGGAAAGTTCTTCAAAAATAATGGTGGAACTCAAACATTTTTCACATTGTAAATTTTTCAGAGTGAAAAGTTGCAAAGTTCAATGGTGAAATAGGCCTCAGCTCACAGTTCTCCTACGATTCACGTTCCCTGAGGATGGTATCAGTTAAAGAAGGTACTAAAATATTGGGTAGAAATATGATGTCTGTCCAGAACTTCTTAAATATAATGGTACTTCCTGTTTGTGGAAATTATTGAGATTTATATCCTAAAATATTTTCCCGTACTACTAATACATCGTTCGCAACGCGTCTTTCACTTCTGGAATGCACTTTTTTTTTTTTTAGAACGTCCAAGATCTCTTACCGAATTTTTTGTTATCTCTTCTATGGATTGAAAACGACGATCTTTTAGGGTGGATTTGAACTTGGGGATTAGAAAGAAGTCAGGAGGTGCCAATCACGGGAGTATAGTGATTGGATACAACAGTCGTATTGTTCTTCGCCAAAAACTCCGTAATGAGGAGTGCCGAATGGCTAGAAGCATTGTCATGGTGCAATATCCACGTACCATTTTTGCAAGCTTCCGGTCTCATCTTCTTCGTAGCCTCTCTCAAATGCCTCATAAAATGCAAATAAGAATCTTTGTTAATGATTTGACTACGTGGAATGTATTCATAATCGAGTATCTGCATTTTTGTTCGGCTTCTTTTCTTCTTCTTTCCAGTGTGAAGAATGGGTACCCACCCTACTCACCAGATTTAGTTCTATTTATTTATGTGCTGTATCTTGAAAAATAAGCATGACTTTCACGTACTATCTTGAGTCTCGGCAAAGATTTTCCCACCCATTCAGATGACTGTGCTTTCTAAAATGAAAATGAAATGAAATCTTTCAGTGTATATATCCATTAGGCTAAAAGAGACGGATGATAAAGATAAGTGGATGATGATGGAAGAATTGGTGCGTTAAAACGTGGGAGGAAACGGGTGCAGGCCGAGAAAGCCCACAGACATGATGTTGTCCATCACAAACTTCCTTGGCTCGGGATCAAACCAGGGACCCCAGATTGTACCTTTGTATCAACGTCACAGCCATAGACTCAAGTATTGTCGTCTGTTAATTATAATGTCTTCCAAGAAGCTATCGTCTTCGTTTGCACGATTCAAAAACACATCATAGATTTCCTTACGTGTTTCTTTTTGTTCATTTGTTAGCAACTCTAGAACGAATTTTGCAGCAACGATCCATATTCATTTTTTTTTTTTTTTTAAATTAGGATCACATGATGATTTATTGATTTCTAGTTCCTCAACTTTTCGTGAGTAATCAAACAGCGATTTTTCCGTACATCATATACATTCTGACTTCGCCGACACTCAAAATAGTATGTCAAAGATGTTCGAACGAGAAAGTTATGCCTATTGTTTTCTTCAGTTTTTGTAGTCTTGTTTATCTTGTTTCCGGTCTTTCTTACGTTTCACGTGCTCAAACCACCAACAAAGCCTATTATTTAGAACTGATGAATTGTTTGGGAGAGGCTATGAGGGACATGAAACAGGAAGCTGGGTAAAATGGAATATGGATACTGCATCATGACAATGCTCCTACGTATTCGGCGCTCCTCATTAGGAAGTTTTTAGCAAAGAACAATACGACTCTCACTCTAATCACGTAATATTTATGGGCGGCCTCATCTTCAGTGGATGATCTTTCTACTTTAAAACGCAGAAACCACTCGTAACACTGGGTTCGGCCCATGCATTCTTACCCATACATTTCCTATAACATTTTCGAACCTTTTGTGAATGTCCAGCCTCATTTGAAACAAAGTTTGATACACACACGCTGCTATTTAAAAAAAAAAAAAAAAAAATCGTATACTACAAATCTCAAGTACGAATACAACTTCACTCCAACGTTCACAGTCACAGACTGATACAATGCAGGATGATATAATTATGGTCAAAATGCTTGGGAACGATCTCACTACGCGGTGCTGGAAAGCAGTTTGTTGATCTGTTTTTGGGGAGTTCTGTTTCTTTTTGGACCTACTTCGTAAATTACAACGCAATGAGGTACACAAATATTTTATTTTATTACTAGCATCGATTAGCAACTTCGCTGGGTTAAAATGAAAATTTAAATGCACAACTCTGTATCTCATGTGTTTGATACCCGTGAAATATGCAATTTTCGCTTTTAGTGGCATCGATTTAAACGCCATCGGAAAGATCACTGTTCATCTTAGCGACCCCGAAAACTATGGATTCGACACTAATATTGCTCGAGCTTCTTCGTGGCTAAGCAGTTACCGTAAGCGCCTTTGGCGTTGGAGACCCGGGTTCGATTCCCGGCGGGAGCTCATGTTCGATCCCGCCTCCTCCCCCGCCGTTTTTCCGTCAAAGTGAAATGATAAAATTCATTCCAGTTCTGAACTCCATCCTGAACCTCTACGTTGACAATTTGTTTGAGATAAGTCTGGTTGTTCAAGAGTTATTAAGTTTTATCTTTTTCCTATCTCCCCCTCTTCCCCTAAATTCTACCGTCAAAATGAATAGCTAAAAACACTCCTAGGCCAGAACAACCTAGAAACGTCAAAAATTTAATCAAGATCAGTCAAACTTGAGCACACGCCGCTTCCTCCTCATCTGGAAGTTCCAGCCTTTCGACTTTGGGCTTGCTAAGCTTCGTATTGCACTGATCAAAAAATACGAAATCCGATACACCTTATTCAGCATTACTACCTAATGATGATCCTTCATCGTCCATTTTACAAGATATTGAAAATGAAATGAAATGAAATCTTTGTTTTACGTCCCACGGTTATGCCGGTTAGGCTAAAGAAGACGGTGATGATGAGTAATGAATGAAATGGTGGAATGAAGAAAGTGGGAGGAAACGGGAGAACCCCGAGAAAACCCACGCACACGGTGTTTACAAGATATTGAATCTAACCTCATGAGATTAGCTAAATTCACTAGTTCTTCTTGTTCAGTGCATGGTACTGTTTTCTCCGGTGACTGCATGTCCTCTGCTGAGAGCGTCTGTTGTTTGTAATCCTTTGGTTCAAAGGTATTATAACGACATGCTAACACAAAATGATTGTCTTCCGCATTTCAAACAATTTTTTCCCCATACTGGACATGCTCCTTTTTATGCCGTAATTTGCAGTACTTGCATCTGGAAGGTGATTTCGGTGAGGAATTTGATGATGCACTGGAACTGGTTGTATGTTGGTCGGTAACTTTGGAAAAACGATTTTTCGAACGGTGGATTGTGTTGGTATCATTGCCTGGACCTGTTTTATACATACGTAACTGATGTTCAGTACTCTCCATAGTAACAGCAATATCAATAGCTTTTTGAAACGTCAAATCCTTTGTATTTAACAGTTTGCTCCTTATGGCTTCGTCAGCTACTCCATAAACAAACTGATCACATAAATTTTCGTCTAAACAACACATATATTCGCAAAATGACGATTGCTTTTTCAGATCTAAAACAAAACTGGTGATCGTTTGATACGGTTTTTGCTTTATAGAGTGAAATTGGTATCTTTCAGAGATTACATTCACTTTTGCTGCATAGTACATATTCATTGCTTCTTTGAACTCTGGATATGAATTTTCAGCAGGTGATGTTGGCCAGCAAATATTACATAATTGCTCGTATGCTTCTGTACCCATGATGGTTATTAATGTGGATACCTTCCTATCCTCAGGAATCTGGGTTGCTATACATAGATGTTCAAATCGTTCTAAATAGGATTGTATAAGGTCCGTTTCACTGTTGAAAGGAGGAAAGTTTGGTAACATTGCCATACTAAAATCGTAGATTGCTTCACCACGACTGCGCTAATGTAAAAATCTTATCCAGAATAAACCCACTACTTAATTCTTCTTGTAACCTTTATTCTTAATCTGTTCCCTTTATCTTCATTATAACGTTTGCTAATCACTCAATGAAACGTAATCCACAATTATACTAATCTTCTTATAACCAATCAATCAATATATCCATAATCTATATCTTCATGTACTCTTAACTTCATACTCTATCCCATAATAATAATAATCACTCTTACTTTCTTTCTCTCCTTCTTAACTACCGCAAAAGTCTGTGTCTAATTTGAATTACTTTCTGCCTCCTTCTCATATTCTACACCAAGAACGGACATCTCTGCTAGCCTTACATAAATACTATTTTTTTTTTTTTAACATTAAAATGTTAAATTTATGATACAAAATTTTCAATATTACTAATAAGCAAAGTTTTCCAAGTGTCACACTCCGATTTGCTTGACACTCCTGGAGTGAATAAAGAATCAAAAGTAGAAAATACATTTTTTTTTTATATCGGAATGAACGGGGTAAACATTCCCTAAAGTGCGAACATAGGGCAATCTGACACCTTTTAGCAAGGCCATAACTTGCAACGCATAATGCGGATTTGCTTGAAAGTCCTCGAGTGAATAAAGGAATCAAAACAAGAACATACGTATTTTTTTTTTTTTTAATACGGACAACATGGGTGACGAAAGGGGTAAACACCACCCTAAAGTGGGAACATAAGAAATATTACACTTTTTAGCAAGGCCATAACTAGCAACGCACAATGAGGATTTGCTTGAAACTCCTGCAGTGAATAAAGGAATCAAAAGTAGGACATACGTGTATGCGTTTCTTTTTTATTATTATTTATTTTTACATCGACCAACGTGGGAGATAAAGGGGGTAAAGAGCCGCCTAAATTGCGAACATACGCAATACTACACCTGTTAAGGGGATCGTAACTAGTTATCTCGTTAGAGATACACATAGGCTAATGTTGGTAAACAGCTGTAAGTTTGGTCGCTTTACGTGAAACAATATTGTGCGCTTGCTTAATTGCCAACAACCATGTTCTTGAGACCGTAAATGAAGCAACGTTATGCTCCTGACTTCCCTGGAAAGCCCACCGCTGCAAACTGTCATACAATGGTAAATGTGCACCTACTGCGATTTGAAACTTCTGTAGCATGGCGGGCGACACCTCACACAATTTGTCTTTGCGTGTTCCACCTGAAGAGACTTGCTTTTCCTAACGGTACGCCTGTTTTCGGGACGTTATTCTCTTGTAGTGTCGCATAACGAACTGTAACGACAATCTCTTTCGTTTTTCACTCTTCCATAATTCAACTGCTTTCCCCTTGTATTCCACGTCCACAGACTTACCACTTATATCACCGCAGGTCCCCGATGTTCTCCTTCGCACATATACTCCTTAAGTTTCATTTACTTCTCCAGAGCCGGTGATGGCATTTGGTTCCATGTCATCCTCATCTGAATCAAAGTGTACAGGAACGTCTTCGTTGTATATAGGCATAGCTCTATCTGCAGTCATTGATAATTCCCGGAGGTAGTTTGCATGCTGTCTCTGAGCTGTTTGGAGGTGGTTCTGGAATGTTTACAAAGTAGACGAATGACAGTTAATGGGTTTACACACATTCTGGATAGGCCTTATAGCTTTGACTTATTACGGACCAATAAAATAACGATAAGCATGCCTTATTGTCCATATATATATATATATATATATATATTCGTTCAGTGCACGTCATAAATGATATATAGGACTCAAGGCATACTATTAACACACTGACCAATATCGGCACACTTTAACATATTACTCTGATAGACGCTTTACTTTGGCGTGATTGTCTTTTTATTAATGCGAAATAACATTCCACTTGTAACAAGATTACCACGGAAAAAACTAATTAAATTCAGTGTCCGATTGTGTTATGAATTGTGTTATCATATAATTTCTAGCATCGTGTGATATGACCATGCACTAAACTCTCAGATACTGCTTTCTAAAACAGGTACAAATGACTATTCAAACTGTCCTACTTTTGATTCCTTTATTCACTCCAGAAATTTTAAGCTTACCCGCATTGTGCGTTGCTAATTACAGCCTTGCTAAAAGGTGTCATATTGCCCTATGTTCGCACTTTAGGGGGGGGGGGGTTATCCCCTTCATTAACCACGTTGGCCAATATATATATATATATATATATATATATATATATATATATATATATATATATATATATATATATATATATATATATATATATATATATACAGAAATGGCCCACTTTTGATTCCTTTATTCACTGTAGGAGTTTCAAGCAAATCCGCACTATACGTTGCTAGTTATAGCCTTGCTAAAAGGTGTCAACTTGCTCTATGTTCGCACTTTAGGCGGGGGAGGGGGAGGTTACTCCCTTCATTTCCCAAGTTGGCCGAAAAAAAAAAAAAAAACCGTATGTCCTACTTTTGGTTCCTTTATTCATTCTAAGACTTTCAAGCAAATCGAAGTGTGACGCTTGGAAAATCTTGCTTGTAAGTTAAAGAACTGATAAAGAGACTTGGACACGCGCGGCACTTGAACAGTAAGTTTTGAGTACTAAGGAGTTTATTATGATAAGCTACAATGTGAGTTAGATTTTCGGTCGGGAACCAATTTCTACTAGCCTAACCGGCATAACTGTGAGACGTAAAACTTAAAGATTTCATTTTTATAACACTGAAGACAACAGTCGTTGTCGAAACGGCATATTACAGTTACAATAATACAATTTAGAATGTGAAGTTACATAAATATGTACATATAACAAGAAGACTTACTTCCAGCGATTGGTCGAAGCCATGTAATCCAGAGATGAACTACCAACACACATAAATAAAATTCGCACAACTGGTACAAATAATATTTTCACACTGTACTTAGCTACTTACTCTGCCGTTTTCTTTCTAGCAGATGGAGGGAGGTTCGCTGAAGACGAATCAGATTCTGGACTTTTTGTTGCATTGCTTTCCAATTTAGCTTCCATCCAGGATTCTGCAAGATTCAACTCATCTTCAATCAAATGTAGAATGCGAGTGACAGTTCAGAAAAATCTGCTGGAAAACAAAATTGACCGAAAACATTACCAACCGCACTCATGTTTCTGATAAATATTACAAGAGTTATACAATGTGATCGAAACTTTTTTCAGTCATAGGAGACACTTTTTTCCGAAAACATACAGGACGGTAACGAATGCTGAGAATGAAGTGTGGTGGGTATGCAGCTACATTAGTCGCGATGATTTAGTCGCAATGTTGTCTACTTGAGTCACTACCAATCGTTCAACAGTACTTAGTAAGATGTCACACATCTGTAGCTATGGAAGATGCATAGGAAATGATACATTTGAAAACAGTAACATATTATTGGAAAGCAGTTAAAATGTTCCGTGGCTTTTGCTAGTTTTAAAGAACAGTGTAGGAAGAATTTAATGAAAAATAATTATTTACTCCGTGTGAATAGTACTATACTTTTCCAATGAACACTGTTGCTTCATTGGTAGCTTAGGGTAACTTACATATCCTCTAGTCTCCTTTTAGATGTACAGAGAAATATGATTGGGCCAGTCATCAGAAGAAAGGCGAACAAAGTAAATCTCAAAATGACAGATATTCAGGTAATTGTTTGTATTTGTAAAAATGTACAAGTTTCATGATTATTTCTCCTACTAATTCATTCATTCATTTATTTATCTTCCACTCTGTACCAAACCTGGAAATAATTTTCCAATAGTACATGGGATTCGTCATGTTTAATTGAGTAATACACATTAAACATATTTGTTAAACATAATTCACACATTTATACATTATAGTAGTTTTAAATATCATTATACCAATATTAACGCATGCATTATACATGAATGGACCTATCTAGTTAATTTACTATTACTATTTATATTGAGACTATTTAATTGATTATATTCATCTATTGCATCTATAGAGCAATGTGGTAATAGGTAGTCTTTTAATTTTCTTTTGAATGCAACATTAGAATTAATTTCCTTTAATTTGTTTGGTAACTTATTGTATAGCATAATGACAACATACTTTACTCCCTTTTCGTACATTGCAGTTCTATCCTTTGGTGGATGTAAATTAGTCTTTTTTCTTGTGCTGTAATCACGTACGTCATTGTTTGTTGTGTACTCATTTTAAATGGATCTTACAAATTCTATTAAGCAATATATATACAAACGTGGTAAAGGCAGTGTTGAAGCGTAATCTTACAAGTAGGGTAGGCCCGACAAACTAATAACACAAATAACACTAAATATATTATAAAATGTTTAAAATTACACTCAGAATTCTATTTTCCTTATTGAGTTATTTTTAAAAAAAGTTGTATTTCTAACACTGTTCCGAGTTGAATTTATGTGCATGTATATATAATTGTTTTGGTGTTGTTTAATTTAACAAGAAAGAATGAATATACTATATAAGCAAAAGTAGACGGAAAGTAGTCTATTATTATTATTTCAACAAACATTTGCATTAGGAAAACACGCAATATGTATTAATGGAATATTCCCATTTAGCTCCACTACAAATATTTTGAAGCGCAGTTCATATTTTCTTCTGTCTGGGATTTGCAGGGGGGAGGGTGAGGGAAATCTCACCCTTACTTGCTGTTTTCATTTATTGTATATTTGAAAATGGAGAGAGAGAAAAAGAAAGTACATTCTTATAGTTAACTGTCAAAGGACCCCGCACTTTTCTTATGGAAAGTGGCTTTCGGCTAATGTTGTTGAAACTTCGCTGGTTGATAGTTCTTAACATGTGGATCAAAAGTCTCAATGGGCACAAAGACCGAAATCCACTCCTTCACCCCCAAAAGCCGCCTCCAAGTAACTGGGGGGGATTGAACTGATTTCAGCATGTAAAACAATTTGTTGTTTTAATCAACTCAACAAGGACCCCAAACAACCACATGTTAGACTATCAAACTACCCCACTTGACACCGCCCTTTTCCCCCCACATATCCCCCCCCCCCGCGAATTACCTTACGGATGTTCCATATTACTGTAGTTTATAGTTGCGCGAATGTGTTGAAATACCTAGTTTTGGTCTCATCGACGATATAATGGGTTTCACGTATCGCTAATTACGAATCTGAGGTGAGAGTTCTAGAATTCAAGAAGGATGATCAATATGGCGGATCAAAAACACGAAACTCCTGAATGTAGCTACAAATAGCTGTTTACTAGGGTATTTTGGGTCGTTGGTTACGAATCTGAGGTCAAAATTCTTGAATTCATGATTGCAGATCCAATATGGTGGATAAAAACGTCGAAGCCACAAATCGTAGTAGACTAGAGTGTTTTTAGATCGCTGTTTAAGTACGCAACATTCCTTGATACTTCAGCCACCATGTAGAATTATTCTGCACCCTTGCCCTTTACCAAAACCCACCCACCACAGACATCTTAATGCTGAACGGTGTTAAAATAATTCATCAATTATCTGTTCATTATTTTCATCATTTCGGTTTGCAGCATCTAATGTGGTATTTAGCAATGAGTCATCGGGATATCTAATATTCTGTAAATGTCGTGCATGGCCTAAATACCACAAGACATTTGCAACGTGCGCACATGTACCTAATGTACTAGCACCGCTTTGACATGTACAGTAGTAACCTTGAATAACATTTTGATCATAATCCTGGTCATCTTCATCATTGGCTACATATGCTATGAAAACTTGAAGCTTAGTTGCATTGTGGAACCTTGAGTAGAGACGTATGCGCAGGAATCCCGGTTCAGTTACGTTTTCGTCAAGCTGGAATTACTCATCCTTATCTCGTATTAGTTTATCTTGGACGTAAGAGGATGAGAGATCTACTTGATATGTGCCTACAGTCAAATCTCGTAAGTTAAGTACAGAGAAATCAATTAGGCCTTGATCATTCAGCAGTACCCATTGACCGTTCCTTCCAATAAGATTATCTACCTCCACTCTTGCTTTAACAACGTTCGGCATGATTGACCTATTTCTCATTTCTCTAGCTAATTCAATGGTTGCATCTTGCATGAAAATAACGGGATGGTATCTGTTCAAAATAGCTCCAGCTATGGGGTAGAAACTATTCAGTTTCTTTGCATGTTTCAGATTCAACGTCTGTGCTAGAAACTTAAAAACAGATCTTAGATGCCCGTTTCTTGCCTCGAGTATCCATCGACTTTTAGTAACTAGTCGAGAAGTATTCGCATCTTCTGTTGATAGTTGTCTTTCACGTGGTAGTAGGAGTGCGGGCATTCTATGATCAATTCCTAAATATTCCAGTAAAGAAATTGCATCGCGGTATCCTCTATCTACTAACACAATGACCAGGATTATGATCAAAATGTTATTCAAGGTTACTACTGTACATGTCAAAGCGGTGCTCGTACATTAGGTACATGTGCGCACGTTGCAAATGTCTTGTGGTATTTAGGCCATGCACGACATTTACAGAATATTAGATATCCCGACGACTCATTGCTAAATACCACATTAGATGCTGCAAACCGAAATGATGAAAATAATGAACAGATAATTGATGAATTATTTTAACACCGTTCAGCATTAAGATATCTGTGGTGGGTGGGTTTTGGTAAAGGGCAAGGGTGCAGAATAATTCTACATGGTGGCTGAAGTATCAAGGAATGTTGCGTACTTAAACAGCGATCTAAAAACACTCTAGTCTATTACGATTTGTGGCTTCGACGTTTATATCCACCATATTGGATCTGCAATCTTGAATTCAAGAATTTTGACCTCAGATTCGTAACCAACGACCCAAAATACCCTAGTAAACAGCTATTTGTGGCTACATTCAGAAGTTTCGTGTTTTTGATCCGCCATATTGATCATCCATCTTGAATTCTAGAACTCTCACCTCAGATTCGTAATCACCGATACGTGAAACCCATTATATCGTCGATGAGACCAAAACTGTAGGTATTTCAACACATTCGCGCAACTATAAACTACAGTAATATGGAACATCCGTAAGGTAATTCGCGGGGGGGGGGGGATATGTGGGGGGCAAAGGGCGGTGTCAAGTGGGGTAGTTTGATAGTCTAACATGTGGTTGTTTGGGGTCCTTGTTGAGTTGATTAAAACAACAAATTGTTTTACATGCTGAAATCAGTTCAATCCCCCCCAGCTACTTGGAGGCGGCTTTTTGGGGGGAAGGAGTGGATTTCGGTCTTTGTGCCCATTGAGACTTTTGATCCACATGTTAAGAACTATCAACCAGCGAAGTTTCAACAACATTAGCCGAAAGCCACTTTCCATAAGAAAAGTGCGGGGTCCTTTCTTGGATAAGCGTTCGTTACTTGCACCTCCAATTTTCAAGTAAGTACAACACTGCATTTAATTAATGCATCACGTGATAATGACTTTACTAGAAGTGTTAATGCTCAGAAGGAACTTTATTTGAATCAGCGCAAGATATTTAATATTCTATTCTATAGAGTGGCATATTTAAGGGGGTGGCTTCCGGACTTACGCACTCACCGAAATTTTATCTCAACTTTTTTATTGTTTTATACATACTACAGAATTTTCACATTTTCAGAACTAAGTTAGCAAAGCCCCTCCCGAAATAAAATCGTAAATACTCCCACTTATTCTATGAAATGGAAAACTCAACTAAAATTACACACAAATATAATTATTTTATGCTGTACGGTAGCGTTTGTAAATTTATACGTACGTTTAATGTATCAGACTTATATTCTATATGCTATTATAGACTAGGCCCCATGTAGAAACAAAAACTACTCTGAAAAACTCCTGAGCGTATATTCCTAAATTAAAGAAGTTATCACTAACAGAAATACATGATTATATACAGAACTCCCTTACTCTGTGCTTAGGAAATCATTTTGTAACATATTGGCATTGAAAGATGCCTTCAACGTTAAAACTAAACTCCCAGAGGCGAGCCTACGCACCTTCCCAACAATGCGTGCAATTCCAAGCGAAAATAGCTTCGTTCTCTGAGGAGCGTAGCCCGTAAACCTGTCTAGCGAGCTGCTGAGGCTCAGACGGAAGGGATTCCGACTGTCTCCAACCTACTATTTTGTTACCGAACAAAAAGAAATTTTGAAGTATTGACTTTATTTTATAAGAAACCAAAGATAAAGAAAATATACGGTAGAAAACAGGGTACACCCGGCCTCTGAGCCTCATAGTACGCTTCGCCACTGGGTAAAGGCACTATAGCTAGTTTTTTAAAATATTTCCTACAAGACTCTCGCGGTTCTACATCAGCCAAGATTCGTACAACTCTCTCTTGAAGAACAAACATATCTCTACTTTTTACAGTATTTTCCCAAAATATTAATCCATATCTTAGTATCGGTTCAAATGAGCAGTAATATAACGTTTTGCTGTATTTCGATTTATAATGTTTTTAATGGTTTGTACGGCGAAACACATTTTTTTAAAACCTATTAGCAATTTTATCTATGTGATAAGTCAATTTTAAATTTTCTGACATATGAACACCTAAAAACTTTACGGAGCTAACTTGTCTTATTTCGTTTTCTCCTATTTTTATACTTCCTTTATCTAGATTGTTGTTTGTTAATTTAAAGTTTATTGACAAGGTTCTTTTCTGAATCTACTATTAATTTATTATGATCAAACCAATTCGTTAATTGATTTACGGTATCTTTTATTTTAGTAGCTTATTGTTGTTGGTTTTCACCTATTATTGCTATGTCATCCGCGAATAATGTGGCTTTGCAAAGTTTAAATTATCTGGGAGATCGTTTATGTATATACGAAACACTAGTGGCCCAAGAATTGATCCCTATGGTACGCTGCATTTTATTTTATTCGTTGTAGATGTGAAGGTAGTTACTTTTGAATTTCTCTCATCTACTCTAGTTATCTCCACCACCTGCATTTTATCTGTTAAATATGAGTGAAACCAGTTTCTTATTCCACGCCTCTCTATTTTATATAAAAGTTCTGTATGAGGCACTAAATCAAACGCTTTAGTAAGGTCTGAAAACAATCCTATGGACTTATTTCTTTTATCTAGTAGTTCGCTTACGTAATTCAAATATTGGTAAATAGTGGCTTCCGTTGGTTTCCCTTGAATGAATCCATGTTGTTGTTCTGAAATTGTTCCAGTACTTTGTAAATATAATACAAACTGTTTATTCATTGCTAATTCTAATATTTTCGCGACTGTTGTAATAAGAGAAATCGGTCTGTAATTACCGATATTCATTTTATCCCCTTTTTCTATGAATTGGTCTAACTTTGGTAACTTTTAATCTATCAAGAAATACCCATGTTCGGAAAGAAAAGTTTATTAAATAGCATAAAATTTCAGCTAGAGAGTTATTTACAACTTTTTCGATAAAAGCAGACGGTATTTCTTGAATACCTGCTGATCATTTATTTTTCATTTGATTAATATTTTAATTATATCAGTCACATTTACAGGATATATGTACATTGAATTTAGATTATTTTTTATATTTACTTTCCCAAATTGGTTGCTACTTTTATGTTTGTCATATATATAAATGATTTAACCAGTTCAATATTTTGTACTTTGTTCTTAAAATTGTCGGCAAAAATATCCTCTCCTTTGATCTTCAAAATATCGCAATCCTAGTTGTTTAACAATATTAATATTAATATTTACAATTACAAAATAAGTGCATTAATTTTAAAACAAATAATATATACTTTACCTCCATTTCACCAAAATATTGCACAGTTCCTGTGTTTGCGTAAGAAAACATTGATGTTCAACTTCAATCAAGCTGATGTTTCTTGGAAACAGCTGAAACGATAAAATTACCACTGTCCATCTTTATGAACAATAACACAATAAAGTGCACAAATATTAGGAATTCTACTAGGATCTTTCTATTTAAAGTGTGCTCCTGCTGGCGGTGCTGTCGATGTATGTTTTCACGTACCTCCCTCGAAAGAGAAGGGGCAAGTTGCTGTGGCTGAATAGTTGGATGCGGACAGCGATGCCACAATGAATTATTTCCCGGGCTTCGTTATGCACCGTCTTGTTAGCCATTCTAAGTAGCTTACGATGTTCATTCGCCAAGATCAACCGACTGAATGAAAAAATTGGCACCGCAGCCGAGCTCATTCGCTTTTTTCCCCAAAGCAAAGGAAGTGTTTCCTCCGTAAGAGGATGGCGGGGGTAGGGCCGAAGTATATTTCACATACTTTCTGAGGGCAAACTTGAAATAAAAAAGCCCTAGCTCACTGGGACTTCGCGATGCAAATGTTGTTTCTCCCTCTCAAGCCTATACTGCTAAACTCCAAACTTCCTCTAATACTTTTATTTGGGTACTTTCTAAAAAGAGACGAACTAAAACCGAGTTGCATTCAAGAAAAGTATATTAGAAATATCAAGTAGACAAAATAGCATTAAGTGTTTCGCACAGGAGATAGTATTAGTGTCCCAAATCTCCGAGTATATGAATCGCAGATCTGACCTAATGTCACTTGACAGCTGACACTGAAGTTAGTAGTATATAGCAAAAAGTGGTGGAATTCTTGTAATGAGACGTAAGGCATTGCGCGGTAAATATGAGTAAACTTTCAGCAAAACTGAGCTGCACTTTATAATTTTATTACGATAAGGGCACAAATGCTGCGCAAGTCCGTGATGAAATTAGTGCTGTTTATGTACGAGATACGTTATTAAAAGTTAACAACTAAAAGATGGTTCAGTCGATTTAGTTCTGGAAATTTCAAGGTCAAAGATTTTCCTTACAGTAAGCAACCAATCACAGCAAAAATGGATGGTATTGTGGAAAAATTCAAGCAAGACTGGTACGTAAACAGTTATGACATCGCAAATGACCTAAGATCCATCATCAACCAGTGTTAAACAATTTGAGGAATGTTGGCTACAAAAAGAGATCGACGTTTGGGTGCCACGTGACCTGACTCAAAAACATTTACACAATCGAATTTCTATCTGCAAATCTCTACTCAAATGCAACGAACCTGAGCCACATCTGATGCATTTGATCACGAGTGATGAAAAGTTGATGATCTTTAATGACAATGTAATTTCATCCATCTTCACTCTGGAATTATTACTGAAATAATTTATACTTTTCTAACCAGAGTATATACTTATTTATTAAAATTAAAATAAGTCGTAATAGTTTCAATAACTTAACGTTATCGGAACAGTCTCAATAACATGATATAGATTGGGAAGGAGTCCAAAGTCTAGAAAAAGAGAATAGAACAATAATAAGAAAATGGAAAGAAGCGCGAAGGATTAGGAGAGAAAGAAGATTAACGAAATGGACAAATGCACTGCAAATACATGAATTATGGGATAGAATAATAATCAAGGGTGTGGACAATTATTAAGAGAAGCAATAAAAGTAAAATTATATGATAGAACATTGAATTGGCAGGAAATTTCAAAATCAGCTGATATTTCAAATAATTTGTTAAAATAATAATAATAACAAAGGATAAAACAATAATAATTATACAAAAGGCAGTTATACTAAAAATTTAAAATGAAACAGTAAATTATAACAATACCTGATTGCTACATATTAAAATTTATAAAATGAAACAATTGAAATTACACAACAATATTAATTTAATTGTTACGAAGGTATTTCTTCCAGTTAACGTCTGATGAAGATAACGTTAAGTTATTGGAACTGTTACGACTTTTAATTTTAAAAATTAATAAGTATATAGTTTGGTCAGAAATGTATTAATTTTCTAAATAATAATGTGTGAAAAAGATGGTGGTCGATGCGAGAAAAAGCTCTATAGCCTGTGGCAAAAGCCACACTGATGCCCAGGAAATTATGTCGTGGATTTGGTGGAATTGAAAGGGCATCATACATCACGAGCTGCTGCTGCCAGCCAAAACGATAGACTCAGATCCTTCTGATCGATAATTAGCGCGAGTGCAGTTAGCAATTCAAAAGAAACGGGCGGAACTGGTCAATAGAAAAGCTGTCGTATACCATTTTGACAACACCACACCATATACATCTTTAATGACCAGTCACAAATTAAGAGAACTTGGCTCGTCAGTTTTAATGCATCCACAGTATAGCCAGGAACTGGTACTATCAGACTATCGAAAGTTTCGGTCCCTGTATGGTGTTAATTTAGTTTCAAATCATATTTCATAATTTTTTTGACCGGAAAGTTCGGTAGTTCTGCAGCCACGGAATTCTGGTGTTGCTGAAAAAAATGGCAGAAGGTAATCGAACAAAATGGTCATATTTGGCTTCATAACGTTATTTTCAAACAGGGTTGGCTGGTTTAAACCAGCTGTTAAAAATAATAATAATAATAATAAAAAAAAAAGGTTTAAACCAAAAACGAAAAAATGTTCGTAAAAGTGTAAGTGTTTGTAAAATCTTGATGAACACACACTTGTGGGTAATCACGTTTCACTCCCGTATATTATTCGTATTATATTCAGACCTAAATTCCCCATTCATTACTCAAAAAGATTATGCTACAAAAGCCATTTTTTTTGCATAAGTTTATGAATGTTTGTTTAGTGATTTTTTTGTAGTTGTTATTATTGTTATGTAATTGCAATCAAAGAAAAATTCTAAATATTGTTTCGTTTCAATAATGTTTACTATTGATAAAATACATCGAAATGCCGTACTTTTTGTGTGTGGGGGGAAGGGGGGAGGTCATACAGACCTCACGAGAGGCATTTAGTGAAATGAGAAGTATCTTCGATATCTATTTATGTATAAATGAGTCTGAGCCAAAGTGGACTAAAATAATTCGTATTTTTATTCACTTTTCTTACTGATATGCAAATTAAGTCGTTGTATTTCTTTAATTTGGACCAATACACGTCGTTGTTGACTAACTTGAACTAAATTAGTTCTTCTGTACTCCGTAGTACTTTGAAATTGTCCACATGTAATTCTGTATAATGGTTTCACTTGTGCAACTGTTTATATTTTTGTCCTTTCGAAATGACTCTCGACAGTTATATTAAGAAGCATCTAAGGATCAGTACAACGTTTTTTTTTTTTTTTTTTTATCAGGATTCCTTCATGAGTGAGTCGGCAGACGTATCGCATTTGTGGCCAATTAGTCTTGGTTCCGAGTTCAAATGCAGGACAATTTCTTTCGGATGTAACTCGAGAAGCAGTTTTTATTCCGCTTTAAGATTATGTGACCCCTTACAGCATAACCCGGCTGTTGCATAATAACATCAAGGCGAAACAAACTTATTTCTTTCCATATATGATATGAATATATAGAGCAAATTATTGAAACCAAATAAACCTGGTTTAAACAAAAAAACGTTTTTTTTCTTTTTTGTTTTTTCAATAAAAACCATGGTTTTTGTCAACCCTGTTTTCAAATAACAATAAATGTATTCTGAATTTTGACCTCCAGGGGCTCAATACTTTTCAGAGTTCCGAAAACGCAAAGTTGGATGATGTTAGAAATCATTGAGGTGCTGAGTGCTTTTTACGGGGGTTTAAATAGTAATCATGCTGACTTCCTTATCTACGATGCTTATACCTTACTTACACAGTTCAAGATTTGCCATTTGCATATAGCCGAGTTCCTTACACATTACCCTTCCTTTATGAAGGGGACTTTGCTTATAAAATCTCCATGTTTATGCTGAGATATTACCAATCTGCACATGTATTATAGATGGAATAACGGTAATTACGCCCCAGATTTGCACAATAAGGAACGACTACAAAGTAAAACGATGACTTGATACTAGTGGAAACACGTTCAAGTGTTCAGGGTTTCCTCATGGTCGTTATTTGCTTGATTTACTCCTTGATCACTGATATAAAGAACAAATTTGCGTAAAATTTTGTACATTAGTTCTTTGGCGAAAAAAAAAAAAAAAGTATGCGAAATGTTATAATATATTTGTTATTATTCCCCGATTTCCAGGAGACAAATACAAAAATGTCTCTGTTTAATCAGTTAAAAAGTAATTCAAGAATTCAACCCTGAAAAGAAAAAAAGGTTAAATCAGCTTCACCTAGACTTGCTTCATTCATCAGAAAAAAAAAAAGTGCATTATTGTTTATAGGTTGGATCGCAGTTTAACGTCTCTTTCGCCATCGGGGAAACATAGGATGTGGACCTACAGTTTACAGTAGAATTCGAACCACTGGAATATATTCAAACTTTTCAAGGATCTATCAGCGGAGAGGGCTGGCTTATTACGCATGTGACATAGTCATGGTCTCTGCATCTTTCATGGCTATACAACTACAATAACCACTGAGAATAGAGTATGATAATGTACTTGTTATGGGTATACGTTGTTTTTAATTTGCAACCAAGCAACGAACTGTAATCGCAACAAACTGAAAAAGTTCAATCAATATTCCTTAGATATTTGATATACAAAGTAACTGGAATTTATCCCTCACTGGAAAACCATAGTACACAGGCAGTAAATTTTTAATATTTACTTATTAGAACAAAGACACTTCCAAAAAATAGTTCAAAATGAATTTGGTTGCTCAAACTTTATATCATCATTAAAAATTCATGTTACCTCAGTTAGAACTAGAACTAATAAAACAGGTCTCTTATTGCAAAAAGGTTAGAACCAACATAATGCTGAAGTCACTAATCTGGAGAATATGTTCTGTCTACAACAAATTAAGTGAAAAACATGATAAAATTTATATATGCACAATGTCCTGTAAGATACTAACAAAAACTGTTTCAATAATGTTTACTATTGATAAAATACATCGAAATGTCGTACTTTTTGTGTGTGGGGGGAAGGGGGGAGGTCATACAGACCTCACGAGAGGCATTTACTGAAATGAGAAGTATCTTCGATAGCTATTTATGTATAAATGAGTCTGAGCCAAAGTGGACTAAAATAATTCGTATTTTTATTCACTTTTCTTACTGATATGCAAATTAAGTCGTTGTATTTCTTTAATTTGGACCAATACACGTCGTTGTTGACTAACTTGAACTAAATTAGTTCTTCTGTACTCCGTAGTACTTTGAAATTGTCCACATGTAATTCTGTATAATGGTTTCACTTGTGCAACTGTTTATATTTTTGTCCTTTCGAAATGACTCTCGATAGTTATATTAAGAAGCATCTAAAGATCAGTACAACGTTTTTTTGTTTTTTTTTATCAGGATTCCTTCGTGAGTGAGTCGGCAGACGTATCGCATTTGTAGGCCTCTTATTGCAAAAAGGTTAGAACCAACATAATGCTGAAGTCACTAATCTGGAGAATATGTTCTGTCTACAACAAATTAAGTGAAAAACATGATAAAATTTATATATGCACAATGTCCTGTAAGATACTAACAAAACCTGTTGTAAAATTATATTGTAATACTAGCAGCGTTCACCCCGCTTCGCTGCGGTCACCCCGGAACGCAATAAACGTTGTTACTTAGATAATTTTTACTTTTTCGCTTTCAAGTGATATGATAAAAACCATAGAAGATTGCAGTAAATGTTAACATTATATCGCCTGTCATTTATGTTAACCCGCCCCGCTTCGCTGCGGTCACCCCGGAACGCAATAAACTTTGTTACTTAGATAATTTTTACTTTTTCGCTTTCAAGTGATATGATAAAAACCATAGTAGATTGCAGTAAATGTTAACATTATATCGCCTGTCATTTATGTTAACCCGCCGAGTGACACGGTCATGCGGGTTGCATATAAATACGTTTATTTTTATACCTATGATGAACTAACAAAGGATTTGTACGTTATGGACACTTGAATGGTCAATTATCTCAAGACACTGGTAATTAAAAATTAAAGTGATATGATAAAAACCATCTAGGGTCCAAATCCTAATAACCCCCCAAAAATGAAAGAAATTGGTTCAGCCGTATTAGCGTGATGAGGGAACAAAGGATTTGTGCGTTCTCTTTTATATATATAGATTCCAACATGCTAATTGAGCATCTACCTGTTGTGTTCATAAATAAAAAAAAATACATACATATATACTTTTCTCGTATTCTTTATCGTCAAAATATTTCTGGTCATCCTACCTAACATTATTTCAAAGATACATATTTAGGCAAGTAATCAAAATATATGGGGATATTACCTCTGACATCTCTAATATGAAGAAATATAATTCAAAGTCTAACCTTTTCACCGTGTAATAGTCCATCAGGAAGCTATGATGAGCTGAATTCCTAAGTCAGTGCAGTGTGTTAAGTCATGATCTGATGCGATAAAGCTCTCAGTCACGTAAAGAATACAGTAACATGAATATACTGTATTTCCACTACCCTCGCTTAAGCGCATACCCATCATCACTGGAACCCCAATGCTCCCTACGGACACCTTCCCGTGCTGCTCACCAACTTCACCCTACCCTTACGCGCATTATATATAATTCATGCTCTTAGCACAGGTTGGTTGGTGTTTCTTGCACTGTCATTCTATGGTACATGTCCGCAAGCTATATTTTATAATTTTAAAGGTTAAGCCCTTCTAAAGTGAATCATCACCCAAGAATGTGATTCTTCCCACAAAACACAGAGTCATAAGGTAGTTAAAAGTGAATCTTCTGATGGAAGAGCTAGGGAATTCATGTATGGCCACATGAAATAAGATAGCATCCCTGTTGGAGTTAGTTCCTCTATTATAACTTTTTCTTGTATTATTACTTTCACTTCTGTTCATACTATTAATACATTACTATTCAACTTGTCAAAACAAGGGTACTGATTACATATTTTCCGTCATAAAAAATGGTAATTTTACAGTTAAAATCAGTGGGCGTACACTCATGTCCAAAATGATTGTCGCATATCTATAACTGTCTTCTTGTAAGAACATAATTTGATAATGATTTTGTAGGGTACTTTTAATACTGATACTATGTGAATACTCGAAAAATGTATATTTGTGGTAAATTTTACAGGAAAAGAATTATAAATATGAAAACTAGAATAAGTAAAACAAAATGTTGCTAAATTGACAAGAAAGTTTTATTGTCCTTATTTACTGCTCTTTTGACATGAAATTTTCCACATACATGTCTTTGCTGATTATACACATACTAACATTATAAGAAATACCGGGCGAATTCGTTACCAAATTGTATTCCTACAACAACATATTTATAGACATGCGACAATAATTTTGGACACGAGTGTACATCAAGACGGATTGTGCAGGATAATAAATTCTACTATCGAAGGAAAATTTTCACAATGTAAGAAACTAGTTCTTCCTATTTACAGCTGCAATGTTACAAATGTGAATGAGTGCATACCAAAAAAGACTGTGTGACATACTGCTTTCAACCTTCATGCTAAAGGGTAGGTCGAACATTTAAGACTTAAGTTAGCTTAGAGTAGGGTAGGATGATTTATGTTAGGGTGGGTTGGATTTAGTTTTTGTTTCTCTAGGTTGAATATCTCTGGATCTACTCTGTAGCACTTAACCTCTAATTTCTACCGGCGGAGGATAACTGCACGATGTAGGAACGGTACCGTATATTTTATATTTCCAAGTATAGAGTTACAAGAAACCACTAGATGTGTTCTAACTTATGTAATTTTATGTGATATATGGAAGTTTTTCTGCACTATCCTTGTTTATGCACACACCCAGTGCCTGCCCTTTGTGAACCCGTATTCGTTGCATATAAATACTGCGTCCGGATGTGTGCCATTACAATCACAGTACAAAAAACACAAACAATGTGGAAGATTGTGCCAGGTAATCACTAAACAGCACGAGGGTGCGTTCGAAGGGAGCACGCACGTCAGTGACGGTGGGTATATGTTTGCGAGGGTAATGAAAAAAGTCAATTTTGCTAATGATACGAGGGGATACGTTTAGCAGAAGAGGTCGAGAAGCGCGTAAAAAGCACAACATTTACAGGAGAAATGGATGATGCAAATAGTTAGACGTAACGTAACGTAACCAAAACTAACCTAACCCAACCGGAACTATCCTAATATAAGCAGAAATAAGCGAAATTCCATCATTTTTTGGAAAGTTATGCTGAACCCCTACACTAACATAAACTAACCTAAGCTAAATTAAACTAACCCAAAGTCACCTAAACTAACCTAATGTGAACAGAAATTACTGAAATTGTAACATTTTTTGCAAACAATTGCTGGACTCCTTCTGCTAAACATTAGCCGATACGAATTTCAACAGCACTTGTCATGGTATCATTCAAGAAAACTTGTAAAATAGTACACAGCTTCCGTACACTGCAGTCCATGCACAGCACCTACTACAGTCATCTTTCACATATACTCCCCTATTTTATCCTTCGTAAAGCACTTCTAATGATTTTACACTAGCCCCCCCTCCCCCATACTTGTAAATCTAAAATACAGATGAAATTCTTTGTATTTAATTTGACGCCTGCAGAAATTTGATCTCTATAAATTTGTCTTTTCATGCAAAGATTGAATTTTACCTGTACATTTTCCAAAATGTGGTGCGCCAAAAGCAAACAAGCATCTCTGCGTATGTCCGAAAGTATATTTATACCAGTAAGGGGAAGTCCTCGTAAAATGAATCTGCACCCGTGAATGCAACTCCTATCCTAAGGTACAGCTTCTACGACACTGTGAATGAAATTCGTGATGACATAATTGCATGTAATAGGATAACAGGTAGTATAATAGCACGTAGTCATTACCTGGGCGTATCAGTTTGAACGCATATTCTCAATCTGAACCTATTTATTTAAGCTTGCGCCAAGGTAGTAATAGTCCGGAACGTCTTGGGGATTATTTGAAGCAAGAAAAGTGAAAGAAAAACTTTTTTAAAAATCTGATGGACTACTGTTAATCAGCACTAAAACGAGCTCTACGGGCGAAGCTTACGGCACATGAAATATTTTTGCCTATAAACAAATTAGCATGTCATGTGTAATTAAAAAATATACCTTTCCTAATGTTCCGTTTTTAATGGTGTACTACATAAAATAAGTTACTTACTATTTAAAATACTTTATTAATATACCAACTGTATAAAATTCTAAAGAAAAGGATGAACCGGTAATTTGGCTTTGGTATTTAATAATGTAAGTGAATTAATGCACTTTACGAAGCACGGTTTAAGCCTACCTGGTGAAATACTCAAATGAAGAAACAAAAGAAAAACTGCCTGATACAAGCATAATTGATCGAAATCCTTTTTCGCACTTGTCTTGTGTCAGATAAACGAATGTTTGTACGAAATGTCATGTTTGTTTACAGAAATTTACTATTCTAAATAGTAAATTTGGAAGAATACTTAAATGTCCAACACATATCAAACGTATTAACATAATTTTCTAATCTGAGTTACTCAACTTACCTCTTTAGCAATCACGATTATTAAATATAAAATATCAGCTGACAGCTTCAGGCAAATGGATTTATTGTTATTTAAAATCTCTTGCTCCTGTGCACCTACAACCAAAACAAATAGTCGTCTGCCACTCAGCCGCTGACGTGAACTTCACCTGTTTGTATTTACCTTTACACCGCCTCAACTTGATACTTCCGGTTAATATTTGTTCTGCACCAAATATTATTGTGGATTACTATGATATTTCTACACTTTTCATTGCAAAAGATGTTAAAAAATTGATATTAAAGGGTATTACTTAAAAATTAATGCCTCAAAAACGGTAAAGGGACAAGCTAATAAGTGGTACTAGATTTTTAACGTAATACTTTGCGGAAGTTCTTCCGGCGCATGGATAAATTCCACGGTCTGAAAACGAGGCTTAAAATCGCTTTCGACAAGGGACATGATGTCGGACCGAGAGAGTGGAGATGACCAGCCTCAGGGGCAAAGTACGAGCGGTAGTGACTTCTTGTTTTTGTTTATTTACATTGTTATTGTTGATATAGTTGATAGTTTTAATTTAAGTGAATTAAGTGTAATGAATTGTGAGCTTGACTTTTTCGGGGTTAATCAGTGCAAAGTTTAGACCAAACAAGATGGCGTGTTGACTACCTAATCTCATATAAGAATTTTGATTGAAACTGTAAATATTATGCGGTAGATAAGGCACAAGACGCTACGGAGGACTATGACAATATATAAGGGAGTCAGCTTAAGTTATATATGAGATGTAAATTGTTCGAGTGCTTATTATCATACTTTTTGAACATTCAGTCTGTCGTGTTAACTCCTCCCCGGGATAACAGCAGACACACTACTACACGTGTCATGTTAGGTTTTAACTCGGAAATATTTTGCTTCAGGAAGAAGGTTCAAGCTTAATTATTGGAAACTTATTGCTTTCATTGATTAGAATTTTTGTTGACTTTTCATACGGATATTAGGACATTGTAGATACCTAAATAATGTAGCAAATATTTCGTACATAAATTACTGCAGATGGAATACTTTAAAGGGCAGATTATAACGTTGGCAGTATGCAGATTGGCCAAAACAAATTTTGATCTTTAATGAATTTCCCATGACAAATTGTGCATGATTTTTTGGCAAAAATGGAAAGTCTTGCAGGTAGCACTGTGCAGAATATTCATAAAGTGTTACAATAACCAAAAGTGTATTAGTAATTATTACTGACATAATCATAGGTCGATTACGTGCGGCATATACTATTTCAATCGCTGGTAGCAGTATTCGTGTTATTGATGTCACGAGTTCCTGGGTGAACAAATGTCTGAGGAAACTTGACAGTTTTTTTAAAAAGTGGGCGTATCTTTTTGTATATATCTATCTATTTCGTAATAGGGTATTTTTCTCATTACAATATACAAAATGCGTTGTGCTAATTTAAAGTACCTCTGGACATGTCACGACTAATTTGATACGATGGAAGAATTGCAACTTACACGAAATCTGGTGCATTTCCTAATATCTGCTTAGCCGTTGATTTACATAATTGAACGTATGAAAAAGCTGGTTTGGGTTATAGGCACTGAAATAGTCGTATAATCATTATCAAGGTTTTGAATGCTTGAGATGAATTATAAATTGCTTCGTATTACCTAGAGAAATATAATGATTGTGAGCGTGGGGCGGTACCAACTTCAGGTATTTTTATGACATGCAGGAGAGAGACTTATTCGATACCCGGAAGAAACCCATTAGAAGTGGATCAGAAAATTCTTTAAATATTAGGTCCCGGGCCATAACATAAATGCTAGAAGTGGCTGTTCGTATTCTAAATAAACAGAAACCTGTCGTGTAAAGAATTTTAGAATGATGAGGTAACTGTCATCAATACAATCTCTCGTTGAATGAGTTCAAGTTTCCGCACCAAAACGAAATGTAATATTTGGTGTAGATGCTGAAAAAAAAAAAAAAAAAAACTTGAGAATTGATAAAGTAATTTAAATAAAAGTTTGATATGTAATGAAGCAAATAAGTAGGGCAAAGAAACATCGATAGCCTTGTATTTTAATTATGCAAGTAGTAAAGAGTTCCACACACTATGCGATACAGCCTAGTTTCTGATTCAGAGGATTGAAAAGAAGAGTTAGGTATATATTCCACTAGTTCTACTAACTTCCATATCCAGGAGGTACATGGAAGAGCAAAAGCATTCATCAAATTTTAAAGTTTTTTGTTTGATAGGGGAAGATTGATAGCGGGTAAAAATTGAATAACTAGTGTATGAGAAAAGCGTATTTTACCAGCGTATTGTAGGAAGGGAAGGGGGGGATGGAGTATACAAAGATAGGAATCTTCTACTTTCAGCCATTTTTTCTATAATGTAATTATAAACTTAAAGCACACACAAAATGCTTTCCAACTTGTTAAATAGATGTCGAAGTTAGAATTGCTGGAAACTAAAAAGTATAGCAGAGAGGTTCTATGCAATCAAACAATAGTTCCAGTTGTAATTTAGTTTTCTAATATCTAATATGCTGCAGATGCAACATAGAATTATCATTCGTCGGCATTATACATCCTCAATCGTGTACAGATTTTGAGACATGGTTATATTAATTGTTAAACATGTAATATAGATACTTAATACCCAATATATAACAACACTGACACGTACAGTATTGAAAAAGCATATTTCACTGCCAAGCAAAACAGGTTACATTACCTGTACCTTAGATTTTGATTTGCTTTGAGCTGTTTTGTTTATACTGGTCTCTGTTGTGGGTTTTGAAGTAAAAGGGGGCGGAGTCAGTTGAGTTACAGTTCAATATTCCTGTATAAAATCAGAGGTTCCGCTTCAATATTACTGTACATCTCGAAAATTGGTATTGGTTGTCATAGTATGCTATTTTTGGGTTCAGATTTTATTTTAACAGTTTATTCCGTTCTTTATGACCTGTCCGAACACAAGGACAAATTAGGTATTCGTTGAATAATTAAATTACAATCTGCTAAAAATTTAACTTTACAGATCTCAGTTTAGTTGATTTCCCTACGCATACTCGAACAATGACACTACCTTCAACTATGAGAAAAAGTGATCATAGTAGTTAATGTAGAAACACAAAAATCTTCCTTTATGCGTATATCCCACTTTCACTAACATTTCTTTTCCCTACGAACACCCTAGCATGGGTCCCTCTTGTTTCAATCTTTCTCGCTCGGATTAGATGCAATACTAGCTTGTAGTGATTACCTATCACAGGTTGGAGTGTGTTTTCACACAATTGGACGGGAAGGTTCTAGATTACTGGTCCCCCATGTAGGTTAGTAGCTGGGTTGGTTTCTTTCTATACTAAAGTTTATACATTTATTTTACACAGTATTGCCGAGCGAGCGTGAGCGAGTGAAGTCGGGTTAGAGCCCCGCAGGGCACGTTGTTTTCTGTCTTTATTACTGCTCAATGGGAAGGGGGACCTGTAATCTAGAACCTTGCCCAATTGGACCATACGTACCGTACATGTAAAGATACAACAACAACTATCTGTCTCTAAACACTTCTAAGACAGTCCAACTTTTCGTGTCTGCATTAGGATACCAACTGGAACCTGTAATGTACAGTTAACTTCCTGATAACTTTGAAGGAACTATCTCTGAATTTTTCACGAGAGTGGAAAAGAATTTGGTTAGATAAAATACTCAGGGCGCAATATTTCCAGTCGCCAGGTCGCCATTGACGACTAGAAGTTTAGAGCTTGCGACCAGTGTTGCAGTAAGAATGGTTTACATGTATATGGATTGTCCGATTCAAAAGTGATTATCCTGAATCTAGTTGTCTGCTTTTGAAATTGTATGCCCTGATCTTTCTTTGTTAAACCAAATGCAGTGTGGGGAGGGACCTCTTATAAGTTGTGCGTGAGAGACTGGCATCATTATTTTTGGATTGACCAGTGCAGCAGACTTTGAAATTTTTCGGCCTTCAATACTATTGGTTAGACATCCCGCTAGGAAAACGATTAAAAAAAAAAAAAAAAAAAAAAAAAAAATAGAAATTTGTCAAAATTACATTAATCAAAATTTAGTGTACACTGACGACAAAGAGTGAAAGTCTTTTAGTGTAATATATTAATCCCGAATAATCTGCTCTTGTGTCTAATGGCAACGTTGAGACGATGGTTGATATCTATTTATAAAGATACAAGTCATTCGTTTCTTGATGGGGAGACTCCTCACTTTACCTTATCTCGAGTTTATATATTATAGATACCTTGCGTCAGTGGATATAAAACACTTTACTAATCTGTATCAGTTTTTTATTACGCATTCTAGTTTTCAAATAGATCTGTTAAGCAAATGTCAGCCGAACAGATTGTGACCTGTTTGTAATTACGAAAGGTCCATTTATTATTAAGTGTTCTGGACAATGAAGCAGCCTGGATTCCCTTTATTTTTGCTGTAACCTTCCACAGAGCCTTAGGTATTTGATGTAAGAACTTATAGGTTAGTGTCGGATAATTTTCTGTAAGAGTTACTCAGAAAACTTTTTAGTGATTCAGTATTATTCCAGACATTTCCAGCTGAATCTTCACGAAGATTACAGCGTAAGTAACCGAAAATTCAGCCATTATTATTGTGCAGGACAGTTTTCAAAATAGACAAGATTTTTCATGTACAATTTATCCTTCGAATTATATCAGTAAATGCTTGTAAGTACTCTCGTGGAATTTCATTTTATTATTGTAAATTGAACGATTAGCTCACATCAAAGTTAAGGTTCCCCCTTGCTAAGAAGAATTGAAAATAGGCCTAACTTAGCACTTTTATGTAGTTTTATGTAGAAATGGTGTGCATGCATAGCTAGAGGTAAAGGCTTCTGATATTACAAGATACATGTGGCTGTGTTGAGACTGTAATCCTTGTAACTGGTATCTATATGTAATGAAAAGGGTAAACTTTTCATGAAGCAGCTTTTATCGACAAGGTAACGCATTAATTTCATCAGTTTTACTGGTTATTTTTTAAAGGCGAAAATGTAATAAAAGTAGTATGTAAGTCTAGAAATGTGAGTTTTGACTGTGTTTTACGTATTTTCCCTCCCTCAGTACGTCAGTAGAATATATGATCAAAACATTTTCAGCTGTTTACAGTTTTGACAAAATGACATTGCGCTTAAACTTGATTACTTGTTACATTCAGTTCTGTAAAATAAATGTATTGTTTTATCAGCGAACTTAAAGAGTTTGTTACTGAATTGTCTATGTCTGTGTGTCTGTCCGTCTGCCTGTTATTTGCGATTTTTTCAATTTGAGCCCACCATTCGATAGGGCATCAAAAAACTATCTGAGAAAGTGGTGGAATTTTTTGCGTCACTCTTACCGTTCCCTAGATATTGGCCAAAAGAAGGCCGATTTCCGGAGATTTAAGGAGCCATATCTCGGGAACCATAAATTAAAAAGAGATGAGTTGATTTTGAGTTTAACGTCCCTCTGAGCAGCGAGGCTATATGAGACGTTACAGAGAGATGATATTGGTGTTGATCAGTACCTAAGAGGATGGTAAATATTTTGATACCAAATAGTAACCGGTGGCCATTGGCCAAGTGGCGACCGTTCCCCAGATATTAGCCAAAAGAGTTCGAATTTCGGGAGATTTAAGGAGCCGTATCTCGGAAACCGTGAATCATAGAGAGGTGATTTTTTGCGAGAAACAGTAGAAGGTACAGATAAAATGTTTTACATGTAGAAACAATCACAGTTATTCTTTCCGCTATCTCTCAGTTCATTTTAAGTTCGTTCTGGCAATTCCCAACTGGTTTAATGCCACATTCCGAAAAGATAGCATGGCCCGATCTGTTGTATCTTGTCTCGACTTCAGTTTTCGAAAGTGTCACAGTCTTCTGGTTTGCAAAAAAAACAGACAGAAGCCTTGTACTTTGAAAAATGTGCCTTGCACTTAAACGTAACGCGTTATATCAGCGTTCACGTAGATTGAATGGAAGACCTATTATTGGTAGTAGTAATGCGTGAGAGCTTGGAAGTGGTATCGTGCTTATGATTGTAAAACATTTCAAAGACGATACACATAGATTTTGTCAAGGGTACGTCTGGATTGTACCAGTAAGGTATTTGCCAGCGAAGTATTACATTTTCTGCAGTGTATTCTAGTGCAGTACAGAGTCTCCCAAAAGATCTGCAAAAAAGTAAAAAGCTGTAACTTTGAAAGTACTACTTACAATTTTGTATTTTGTTTGTAATGTGTAGTGGAAATGTGAAAATTTTTGTTGGCAACAATGAGCGGATGTAAACGTTGACGTCATAACCGCAAACCACGTGACAAAGATGTCGTCTTCTCAAGAAAAAGCGCAGTGTGTGGCGTGGTTTTGTGAGTTAAAATCTAGTGTTTTGGTGAGAAGAAAATTCCGACAAAAGTATCAGAAACAACCACCTGCAGGTTCAAGTATCAAGAGATGGTACGAT
Source organism: Thermobia domestica (assembly GCF_964235325.1). Classification (NCBI taxonomy): domain Eukaryota; kingdom Metazoa; phylum Arthropoda; class Insecta; order Zygentoma; family Lepismatidae; genus Thermobia; species Thermobia domestica. The sequence goes on from NC_137460.1 coordinate 235,970,434, forward strand.
AAGTTCCTAGCTACCGGAAGTGTCTTGGACTTGCCTCGTAGCGGAAGGCCAACAACCAGTATTGATGTGATTTTGTCCGTGCATGAAAGCGTGTTGCGAAGTCCAAAGAAATCGTTGAAACGCCTTGTGACTACTGGCTTTGGGAACATGTAAAGGCAGAAGTTTATAAGCAAAAACCGAAAGATGTTCAGGACCTCCGGAAGAAGATACCTGATGTAATTGGGAGTATTACGGATGAAGCACGTCGAAATGGCATTCTTGGATTCCCAAAAGGACTTCAGCAATGTTTGGACGTAAATGGTGCTCAGCTGGAGGTTTGGCGTTGAAAAATGCTTGGAAACAAAATTTCAGACTTTCTTACAAGTCCACTAAAAGTTTTGTTCAAATACAATAAATGGTTACAAAGTTACAGCTTTTTACTTTTTTGCAGGACATTTGGAAGACCCTGTATATTCCTTCCATTATAGCTGTTAGTTGCAATGCTATTCAGCAAAAGCGAATATTGATGTGCATGTAGAGACTGAAGGTAATACTTTTCCCAAATGCAGAGTTTGGCAAGATTACAAATCCCATTCTCAACCTCTTAAGGTGGTTCACATTCTGTGACGTAACTCTCCGATAGAAATTGGAGATGTAGATGTTTTAAAAGAAGCCTCGACCGACTACATTTTTACGGGCAGAAGTGTAGTGAAACTTAGAAACCTAAACCTTATAGTGAAATAGCCAAATGTAGGTAGGGCCTCCTACTCGAGTTTTTTCACTGTGGGTACATAGTCGGCGCGCCGCTTTACTCAAGCCGTTTTCAGTGGTTCTTGATCGAGCAGAAATGTAGTGAGAATGATTTCTAGGGTTCGGATTATACCATTAATATTTTTAAGTCCTAACCGTTTGGATAGTTTTTAATCTCATAACTAGTATTGTGGGGTCCAAGTGAACTTATTATTTTTTGATAACGTGATAATGATAGGTATATGGTATTTTGAAATCACAGGTTATTGTAACGCGTAAATAAATGTTTTATATTTCTCTGATTTTTTTTACCGATTTCAGATTCCAAGCTGCATTAGGCAGAGAATATGTTCATCAGATGGTATCTTTTGACTCACAAGATACTAGTTAGGAGCTAGGCTAATTAATGAATTCGTATTTACGTCCTTCGTGAGCAGGAGCGTAATCGGACGAGATGTACTCTGTTGTACGTTCGATTGTCTGCTACTGAGAATTGAATTCGGGATTTTGTACATTACCCAATAGACCAAGGACGAATGTTAAATGGGCCAATGTGATGAGGTTGAGAAAAGCTGACATCGGGGTGTTAACACACTTCTGTTTGAATATCTGTTCGAACAGGTGTAGTCTTACACCTCCCCCCCTCTCCGAAAAAAAAATCGCCCTTATGAGAACAGTGTACTCGCTTTCATGCAGTAGTAGTTAGAAATACTTTAAAAGATACGAAAAAACTCATTATACAAGCTCTTTACGTAGGATATTGTAGAACTTGAAAGAAAGTTAAATAAATACTGAACCTTATTTAATGAAACTTTACAATTTTAAATTTCCTAGTAATCTGTACCTAATGTGTTTTGATACATGTTTCTTTTGCTTGATAGGATACAGTTCTGTAAAAGAGGTAGGTGTCTGTACGTTGAAGCAGTAAGAGACTTCTATTTTTTTATGTTGGACAGTATAACAGTAGTTAAATAAAGACAAATACCCCTCTTACCTCTTGCAGTGTAGAATTTCGTTCTTCCTTTCTGTAATTTTTTCCTTGTTGATTCACTATGGCAGATATAGAGGAAAAAAGCTATCTACAACGAAAGCAGTAAGATATTATTACTAATTGATACTGTGCGATTGCACATTTGTTAACTTCTTGTTCACCTCAACCATAGGTTGGTGGGCAACATGGGAATTCTAAAACTTTCCTCTCCCTTGGGCATCTGTTAACAGTGAATGAAAATTCTCACGTGTTCAAACGTCATGGTTTTGAGGTATTCTCACGTCTTCCTCAGCACATCTGGAGAAAACTTGTCGCTGCATAAGAGAAGTGGTATGTGAAATTCTTTACCTATCCAACCTGTAAGATTTAAGTGATGGGATAAGTTTCTACCTCGATAGTAAGCTTTTCTTCTATAATCCCATCCTTTTATTTTACAGAATAAACGAACAGACAATTTTGTACGTCATATCTTTTGTACAGCAACAGGTTTTCTTCAGATGCACTGAGAAAGAGTTGAAGAATACCTCGAAACCATTCACAAATTTTGTTTTAAAGTCTGAAAATTTTTATTTATTGGTAAGATGTATATTTTGTTCACATGTATACAGTAAATTTAGTCTGTGGTTCACTTTAACTGTAGAAGATGCTATAGAGAACAAAGTCGGAAAAAAATAAAACTGTTTTGTAAATTGAAATGTAATCGTAGAATCTGATTATGCCTGTAAAGGAGTGGCTAGTAATTTATTTATGAAATTTTTAAAGGATACATGTGACTAAGTTAACCCCCAGAAAATGGATGAGTTCATAAGTGTACAACAGTTCTAGTCCCTTTAAATTTAGAGACATTCATAAAATTTTAGAACTCAAGGTACTGAAGGTCACTTGATATGCTTCATTCTCTTGAAATGCTGGATTTTTCCATGTCGAATGGTAAAAATTAGTCACATATTTGTAATATATCCTCACTTTTCATAGACGAAATATTCTGATGGACAGCTACACTCCTCCTATTACTTATGGACTTTAAAAATTGAACGAATTATTTAATTTTTATTCACGGCCGCTATTTGACCATCACTGATAGAGGCCATTGGTTTCAGTGATAAACCTCTTATCATCCGTCTTTTTGACATCTCTGTTTGCATTCGTGGACAATATCTTACGATAGACTTCAGAGAAATTAAGAATGTGTGCCATTGTTTTATGCAGTTTTACTTCCGAAAGAGGGTATGCATAGGGTTTAATAATAATAATAATAATAATAGAGTGGTCATGATTTATCGACGAAACTAGATATTGAGATCGGTTAAGAGCTTATTAACCAACTTGAATTGACATATTGTTTCTGTCGTAAGAAAAGGTGAACAAGCAGAATGTCTGCATATAGGGCACAGAAAAATACTTCTTCCTCATTATGTTGTTTAGTATAATATGCTTCTTGGTGCAATATTTATTGAAGGAATAGTGCTCGGTATATGAAGGTGTTGTACGCCTTTTTCATTTGTGCATGCCATGAGTTCTATCAAGAGCATGTCCTTGTAATGTGAGAGTTAGAAATTCCTATCGCATACGGACTGTTCCGAAGGTGGGCGTGAATTCATCCTCTTATTCCAACTCCTGCGAAGGATGAATTGAGAGGTCTCAAAAGAAGCACGAAACTGGACCAATTTTAGTGCAGCTTTCTGTACATAAGGGAGGAAATTGTTTAAGATACTGATTTTTGGTCTCGATTCATAATATTACTTTGCTGGAAGATATATGTGGAGTATTTTCTATGATCATTTAAGCATTGAATTGGCCATAAGACATTATATTGGGACCTCAGTGGTAGAAGACTCACCTCGTCCGTGAAAGTTCCTGGTTCAATCCCAGCTATCCCCAAGTGATCAATGTCGTGGACAGATACTCTGTTTCCTTGGAGTTATCCCGTTCTCTCTCTCTCTCTCTCTCTCTCTCTCTCTCTCTCTCCATTTCATTGTCACTATCTCTCTTATCCTTGGTGCATAAACGCGGGACGTTAAACAGAGTAGTAATCATAATAAAATAAATACAATTAAGAAAAGGAAATGTCAATTTATTCAGACCTAAGAGGGACGGGAATGGAGAATGGCGGAAACTTCATAACAAGAACTGTGAATTATACCGTTTGCCTAACATTAGAATCGTTAAATCTAGGAGACCCAGGGAGCAGGTTATGTAGCCAGGATGGAAAAAAAGGTACGAACGCTTTCAAAATTTTAAAAGGAACCTCAATTGAAAAAAAAAAAGAAAGAAAGAAAGAAAGAAAAGGAAGACCTAGGCGCAGGATGGGAAAACAATATTAAAATAGACCTCACAAAAATAGGAATACGATGTAGAAAATAGGTGCAGTTGTCTAAGGAAAAAAGTCAGTGGAGTGTCATTGTAAATGCGGCATTGAAACTCGGGGTTCCGTAGGCCATAGGTGTGGCTACTTAAATTGAAGATGCAGCCGTTTATGCTAACAGAAGATGAGTTGAAATGAATCAGTTAGTTAAAAGGCTTTGAAGCTTTCATGATTCTTTCAGTAATTGGTAGACTGTGGAATGTCGTGGGTATATAGTTTGACATAACACTATCCATCTATACTTAAGGAATTTATGATTTCAAATACAGAACCTCCAAAAAAATGAACACTACCCTTTTATAGTTATATACACGTTCAGAGAAAGTTCAGTACAATCACGTTTTCTACTTCTTATCTTAAACTTTACATACGATACCAAACATCTCCACACTAGAGTTTTAGAGTGGTATATATTTTTGTTACTTAAAGGAACGTTTTTGTTTTGCTATTTCTATACCATAAGGATAGATTCCATGTGATTTGATGAGTTTGATATAAGTCCTTTTAGAAGCTGCTGAGGAAGACAAGGGGTTTCCATTGAAAATTTCAACAACTAAGTAATAGACGTATACCAAGATTAGTCCAAATGAATATTTTGTAATAATTCCTGAAGTTATGTTGGATTTCTGTTCTAGGTTTTGCATTTGTATTTTCAATTATTATCAGAATAGCGTAACGCTGTTGTGGTTTCTTTTTCTGTTGAAAGATTTGACACCAAGACTGATAACAAAGATTTCATACCTTTGTTACATTTTTATTATATGATTCGCGTTAGTTTTATGTGTAAAAACGCTTTTTATCTAAACAGAAGTACTCAATTTTGGAACCGTTATCCTACCTGCCGTTGTCTGATATAGCGTACACGCTTTTATATGTTCAGTTCGGTGCAAATCTGGGCGTACTTCACTAGTTATTTAAAAAAGAAAAAAAAAGTATATTTTTGATTAGACAGGTGAAGACTTAAATATTAGAACTTACGTACGCGGAAGATAATTTACATCTTACATCGTTTAGAGACAAATTAATATCGATATTTCTGATACTCGTCGTAAGTTTTTTTTAAGTAATGATGACGTGGAATGTACTTGACATGTGTGGGAACTTCCAGAATAGTGTTGAATGCTGTTTCGAACAGTTATATTGATTACATTGGCGAGTATGTTTTATATAAAGACACCTACATTTCCTTAAATAAAGAGAAAATTAGTGATAAGGTAATATTTTTATCGGTTAGGGTAGTTTTTGAGGGGCTCGAACTGGTTGAATCCAGACAAATTTGGGTACGTGTGTGGACAACTTCAGTCATTGAGTTAAAGAGGGATAGATTGCTCGTACAACCAATTGCAAGTTAAAACATCACACGAAGTAGTAAACTGAACACGTTGTGTGTGGTTCCCATAGCGTCACAGGTATGGAGGAGGAAGAACGTATGAAGTGAAGGAAGAATACACTATGACGAGGAAGATAATAAAATAATAAAAATATTGGTCTCCATTACTTGTCATGGTCAGAGCTTTACTTAAGACTTCTTTGAATTGGGTAGTGACGATTGACATGTTGCTCTACTGTACAGAAACTTATATGGGCTTTAAATTACATTCGTGAACTTCGAATCCTTGATTCAAAGTATTAGATCCTAATGTTGTAGTCAGTGGTGAATCGTTACCTAGATTAGAAGGATTTTGACAGTTTACATCACATAATAGATCTAGCCTTGGTACATTAATTAGTTATTTTGTATAGTCTGATGCTAATTGCAGTTTCTTGACAGTACTTGATTTACTTTAACAATTTGGTTGCATCATAAGTAAAATTTAAGTCAGGATGTTAAATTGAAACTAACAGATTTTTAGCGATAACAATATTCAAGATTTTGTAGAAAACTGTACAAATGAAGATAAATCCACTAGAATTTGAAGATCTATGTATTTCATCCATTATATTTACATGGTTTGTAATTACTTAGTGAAGTAGTTTTGTTGTATTCTTACACCGAAACAAAACTGTTTTCCAGCCATTACGTGAACTACAGAGCTGTCTTATAAGAGAGTGTGTTGCTAAGCTGTCTGTGAAGTGATTTTACGTGGTAGTCTGTATACTGATGTTAAGTAACGCGTCGTTGATGCATAAGGACGTAGAGAAAATGAACCAGCCCGTTTGTCGTTGAATATAGGTCAAGATCAGAATTATCTTAGAAGTTGGTAGTTTTGCTGGCGACTGCAGTTGATCTGGAAAATTAGGGAAAGGCACACTAGAGAGTTGAATTGAGATAAGCTTAACATTATATGTAGGTAATGTCTCCTGCAATTCGATCACATTGTTAATGTGGAGAAAAATTTTTCATTCTTAGTATATTTGGAAATATGATACTAAAATCAAGACTGATAGAGCCCCTAAGGGACGTAATTCCTTGGTTCAGTGAACAGAAACCTGATTTCTTCAGAACAAATAAATCGTAGATTCTTTAGCAAAGGTGCGTTTCCCCAATGCATCTCCCTTATAGATTTCTTTTGTTGGAGATAGGATCATTTTGTGTGAAGTGGTTCGTATGATAGTTTGCATCTTCTTTACATACACCCTCCATTCCAAAAGAAACCGAACTTTTGAAAACAAATAGTACCACTAGTGCCATCTGTTGTAATATTTTACCGGTAGATGGCGTAGTCCCTCATTGACAACTGGTATAAATGTCATGACATTTGGATGCACGGCAACAAAGTTATTGCATTTCAACTGTCAGTGTGTTGTGTACATCGGACGGAAAATGAGTTTCAAACAACGAGCTGCAATTGAGTTTTGTGTTAAACTGGGTAAAACTTTTAGTGAAACGCACCAAATGCTACAAAATGCATATGGTGATGAGTGTCTATCCCGTACGCAAGTTTACGAGTGGTTCAGGCGATTCAAATCGGGTAGAGAGACGTTGGATGATGACGAAAGATCAGGCCGTCCCAGAACCGGATTATCGGAAGAAAACATCGAAAAAGTGCGTGAATTCATCAAACATAACAAAAAATCGTCGGTGAAAGTTATTGAAATGGAATTAGGCATTCCTCAAACAACCGCATTTTGGCCGAAGTTTTGGGCCTTAAGAAGGTTAATTCGCTGTTTGTACCACACAAACTCACCGAAGACCAAAAAGTTGATCGAATTGCGCATTGCAAAGACATCGTTAAAAGTGCTCGGCACGATCGAAACTTCTTGAAATCGATTGTAACTGGTGACGAGACGTGGTGTTTTGAATATGAGCCCGAAACAAAGCGGCAAAGTGCTGAATGGAGAGCGCCGGATGAAGGAACACCCAAAAAAAGTCGCTTGGTGAAGTCAAAAGTTTAAGGTGATGCTGATTTGTTTTTACGATGCAAAAGGAATTATCCACAAAGAATTTGTTCAGCCCGGCCAGACAGTCACTGGAGAGTTTTACTTGGGCGTCATGAAGCGTTTGCTGGCAAGAATTCGTCGTATTCGGCCCGAATATCGCGAAATCGGCAGTTGGACTCTTTTGGACGATAATGCACCATCACATCGTTCGCGACTTGTAACTGAATTTTTGGTCAAAAATCACATTATTCGGTTGCATCATCCGCCCTATTCACCAGATCTCGCTCCGTGCGATTTCTATCTGTTCCCGAAACTGCATTTGGCGATGAAAGGAAAGTGGCACGCATCGATTGATGCCATTGAGAAGGCGACGACCGCCGTCCTAAAGACCATTCCAATAAAGGACATGGAGAAGTTGTTTGACAACTTGTTGGAGCGTGCAAATATGTGTATCGATGCAGAAGGGGAATACATTGATTAATAAAAATTATTTGTTCCAAAATGTACATTGCTTTTTTGATTTTTTAAAACGTTCGGTTTCTTTTGGAATGGAGGGTGTATAATTTTTGGCCCAGGCACTTACGCTGGATGTATTAGCTTATTTACAGTCAACCCAGTGTAATCGAGAGAATTTGGAGTTACAATAGCTAACCCTTTGACGGACATAAGATTACATTTCACGTAGTTTTCTTTAGTATTATGCCACAACGATACCTTAAACAGAATAAGATACTGCATTAGTGATGAGCCTCATTCACAAAGCTTTAAATTATGCTTCCACCAAACCAGAATTGTATAGCTTTCCTTTCGAAACCGTGTATTTCTCCAATGTAATCATGTTCCTGGTTTGATCCCCGGCCAAGGAAATTTGTGGTGGACAACATCGTGCCGTGAGTTTTCTCGCGGGTACTCCCTTTTCCTCCCGCTTTATCATTCTACCAATTATTCCATCATCATTTATTTCCCCAAATCATTGTCTCCGTTAGCCTAAAGAGCATAATCGTGGGACGTTGAAATAAAACAATTCTATTCGAATGTAATTTTTGCGATCTAGAGGAAATTTTTGTGAGTCGAATGGAAGAAAATATTATATACTAAAAATATAACATTAAAACAGTTGTTCAACAGAACATTTTACTTCTCGCATGTTCGGAGTAAACGAATGTTCAACACAAGAACAAATATTTCCAATTGTGTGTGCAGGTCTTATTCTCAGTACATCATACACAGGCAGGAAGAAGGTAACAAGCCTGGCGTTGATACAAGATAGGAATGACAGGCAAACAAAGTGTAGTCGATCATTTCGAGATAAACGAGTCATATATTCATGACTAATGTACTCTGCCAATGGTTGTTTCATTTCATTTCACCTACCTCGTTTCCTCCCTTTCTTTACTCAGGGTATTATCTTTGTTCCGGCTCTCATAGTACGAGGAGGCATCAAAAAGTTCGTGTAGTCACCTAGAGGTGACGAACTACAAACCCCCTCGGACAGGCATGTTATAGTCAGATATTTGTACGTTAGCTATGCAAATTCTGAACTTGTTAGATTTTTAGGTATATCACTGAAGGTCTGATGATTGACAAGCTTGAGGCACGGAACATTATTGAGTTCTTTCATCTTCAGGGAAAATCAGTAAAGCAAGTCCACGAAGAGATTAAAGAAGTCTGTGTGGATGAAAGCTCTCCAAGTGGAAACGGCAGTTCCTAACTGAACACAGGACCACCACGGGCACCTCTAGTTTTGGAAGATCCTCTTTCACTGATGATGCCATCTTGACGGAGGAAGTTGAGATCATAATGAGAGACAGGAGGATAACCATTGAGAGAGTTGTGTGTGGAATAATACGAGCCTGCCTGGAACCATTCACAAACAGCTGCATCGGCACGAAGTGTCAGCACAGCGGGTGCCATGACTGCTCACATCTTTCCAGAAGAGAAATCACGAGGACGCTGGAAGAGAAATGTTGCATCGCTGAGAGATGGATGAAGAGGATTTTTTCGGCACACTAGTGACAACAGAAGAACGTTGGGTTTATGTTTATGATCCAGAAACAAAGGAAATAGTAGACATGAAAACATCCCTCCTCCTCCCCTCTAAAAAGGCACGAGTGCAGAATTCTGTCGCCAAGGTAATGCCTTCCGTTTTCTAAGACTGATGGGGTCATCACGACAGATTACGTACCACAGGGGCAGACCATTACTAGTACCTATTATTTCCATTCTCCTAACTAAGTTATGAAAGGAACTGAAGAAACATCGTGAATTGATCACAAAAGGGGTGCCGCTGTTAGTAGACAATGCGCCAGCTCAGTCCGCCCACATATCCACCATGAAGGCAGTGGAATTAGGATAGGGAATATTGGCTCCATACTCACCAGACCTAGCACCAAGTGACCTTTTTTCAGAAATGAAACGTCATATACGACGCCATTTTGACAGTAGGGATGACGTCATTTCTGTTGTTGAACGGTAGTTTCAGAGCCAAGCTGCAGACTTCACTAGGAAGTGAAGAACGCTGGCAAAAATCTGTAGTTAAGTACGGTGACTACGTAGAAAAGTTTAATACCATCGTGGTGTCAGAGTTCTCCAGAGTGGATTTCTTCTAGGTGATTGCATGAACTTTTTGATACTTTCTCGTAAAAAACCCTCCTGCGTCGTATATCGACCAGTTGGAACTAAATGTACTAAATTGGGGTCCCGGTTCGATCCCAGCCCCGGCCAATTGAACTTTGTGGTGGACAAACATCGTGTGTGGGTTTTCTCGGGGTTCTCCCGTTTCCTCCCACCTTCATTCCACAATTTCATTCATTACTCATCATCACAGTCTCCTTTAGCCTAACTGGCATAACCGTGGGACGTAAAACAAATATTTCATTTCATTTTAAATGTACTAAAATGAATCTCTTAATTAACTAATAAGAAGGAAGAACTACTTGAGAACAAAAGAACCGTGCAGTCAGGGATTTCAAAGTTGGAGCGCTTAGCTATGGGTTTCACTAATCCTCTTGTGGGCGTTGTGGGCGTTCTAATGAACGCCTGCCAGTTGCACATCATTCAACTCAGGGCGTGATTGGAAGCTCGTGTAACGGCAGTGGTTCATAAGAACGTACACCAAAACTTTATCTTTTGCCTGAGGAGCTTAACACATTCGTCCTTGTTGCCCATGAATCTTGGTTGGATGCCTTGCGAAGGGACATAAATTAGATCAGAATTTAGCGTCAGTTTTAGAATTGAGGCTGCGTGAGACGTGGACTTACAACTTAACCTGGAATCAGAACCACATGAGCTTCTGTCGGGAATCGAACCTAGGGTACATAAATAATCTGGCCTTCAGTACTAAAGGATAAAATTCGAAAACAAAATATGTAAAAGAGCTGCTGGTTTACGAGGGCGGGGTGAAAAGTTCTCGGCCTTACCCAGAGATGGCACTCCAATCAGCAAGATTTTGTTGTTCTTGCCTGGGGGCGCTTTTCATTTGTTCGTATAACAAGTGTCAACTTGTTCTCTCAAGTAGTTTGTGTGCAGGCATTGTTGGAGTGAGACGTATTGCGTGTTAGTTGTGAAAACGGATAAACTTGAATATCGTGCGGTAACAAAATTTTTCGTTTTGGATGGATTAACCCTTACGGAAAGTCATCCGAAGTTGGCAAAAGTTTACCGTTACTCTGCTCCTTCTATGTCAACCGTTAAAAAGTGGGCAGCTGAATTTAAACGTGTCGCACATCCCTCGAAGATTACCCACGTAAAGGAAGGCCGAAAACTGCAACCATACCGGAAATAATCGAAAAAGTGTGATATCGTGTTGAACGACAGGCGAGTGAAGGTGAGTGAGATAACTGCGAGTGTGGGGATATCGGAGGAACGCGTGCGAAACACCTTGCACAAAGAACTAAGGATGCCAAAGCTCTGCGCAAGATGGGTGCCGCATTCGCTGATTGCCGGCCAAAAGCAAATGCGAAAACGATTTTCGCAGCAATCTTTGGACCGATTCAAAAGGGATCCGGCCGATTTTGTGCGGCGATTTGTGACAATGGATGAGATATGGGTGCACCACTACACGCCAGAAATGAAACAGCAGTCCAGGCAGTGGGTGGAAGCCGGTTGTGCATCGCCGAAGAAAGCGAAGACGATCGTATCGGCCGGAAAGGTCATAACCAGTCTGTTTTGGGATTCGAAAGGGAACCTGTTAATTGATTACCTTGCAAAAGGGAGAAGAATTATAGGCGAATAGTACTCCAACCTTCTTGACCAGCTGGATGCCAAAATAATCTTTCACCGGGACAACGCACCTGTGCACAAGGGTGCGTTGGCGATGAGAAAACTGCGGGATTTGGGGTACTATTTGTTCGGCCATCCCACATATTCTCCTGATTTGGCACCATCGGACTTCTATGTGTTCCCAACTTGAAGAAATTTCTTTCAGGGAAGCGCTTCACATCGAATGAAGGAGTTGAAAGGGTCGTGGATGACTATTTTCACAGCCTTTCAGACTCTCACTTCCGGGAAAAAATACTGATGTTGAAGAAACGCATAGAGAGAGATTATGTCGAAAATTAAAATAATTTTTGAACTGAAATTCGCAGTCTTTCATTGTCAGGCCGAGAACTTTTTACCCCGCCCTCGTACTTCACCATATTCACGACGATTCGTTTTGTATTGATTATTGACTTTTTGTGAAAAATTGGGTTCGGTTTCATACGCATTCCACCGTAATTTCTACATCCACATTTCAATAGAGTTGTTACTGAGGAGCGACGGTAAATTCTTGACAAGTTCTTTACAATTCTTCGAAATAAGAGAAAAAGAGAGAACAATTAAGCAAAATCCAACCACCCTTCGTATTCTGGCTTCTTCAAAAGTTGCTTTTTACTATTGGGGCAGATGGCTTGATGGTAGAGCGCTCACTTCTGGTACCGGAAGTCCCTGGTTCGGTCCCAAGCCATGTGAGCTTCTGGTAGAAAAATAGTGCCAATGGGTTTTATCGGGTTGTTTCCTCCCACATTCTCATTCCACAATTTCTTTTCATAATAATCCATCTCCTTCAGCCTGCCTACTGGGCATAAATGTGGCACGTAAAACTAAAAGATTTCGTTTGTCGTTATTACGTTGCGAAAGTGGTATTAGTCTTCGACGAACAGTAGTGTACTCCGTCATATTAGCTTCCAGTGGTTTATCTGGTTAGTTGGGAGTTTGATTCCTTTTCAGCACCGGGGGATCGAACCAAGGACCTCGTACATTAAAGGCGCGCGCTAACCACTAGGCCAGCGGGAAGAGTATTATTATGCCGTATGTATTTAACAATGGCAGATATTTAGAAAATAATTGAACTAAATTTCTTAGTCCTACAGACCACGAAGGACTATTGCCGGACGGAAGGCGATGTTCAACTGAATGATGTGATATTTGGTCAGCGTAAAAGCTTCCAATGCCATTATTATTATTATTATTATTATTATTATTATTATTATTATTATTATTATTATTTAGAGCTTTCACTGTCTTACAATTCCACTAGCTTCACAGTTGTCTTAGCCGTGGGAAACCGAACGGAGATTGTCTGTACCACAGGTTTATGTGATTACCATTTAGATTTAAGGGGTCAGAGAAAAAGTGAAATCTTTAAATTAACGTGCCACGCGTATTCCCTAGGTTAAAAGAAACTGAGAAAGCCCGAGAAAACCCACGGACATGAGTTGGCTGCCGTCTACAACAAACTCTCGTGGTGTGAGATCGAACGAGGGACTTCTCGCACCAGAGGGGAACATTTTACCAGTGAGTCGCCGTACTCGCAACTGAACGTCCAGTGCGAGACGATGACATGGTGCAATTTTCTAAACTGGAACCACGCGAGAATATTAGATAATTCTGTATAACATCTGATGCTTTTGAAAGGTTGGCGTTACTACTCTCATCATGTCATAAATTAGTCTTCATATGCTCTAGTAGATATCCTCCAAAGTAAACCTCGGAAATGTAGTTCACTGGGTACTATTGCCATACATTGCCTGGTGGTCTGTGGCAATATTTCAGGGTGTCGTCAGATGTGCAAGTACTATGTAATTTCGAATACATAACAGTACTTCCAACATAATTGGAAGCACGTTACCTCCCTGTTTGAGGCCTCACCTCGGAAGTTACGGGTCCTGGTTTGATCCCAGCTCATGTGGGTTTGTGGTAGAAAACTTCGCATTCGTGGGGTTTTCTCGATATCTCACATTCTCATTTCGCTAATTCACAATTATTCACATTTATCAATCATCATACGTCTTCTTTAGCCTTCAGGGCATACTTATAGGACGAAAGTTTTTAATTTTTTAAAGAATGATTGGAAAAATGACTATCAAAATGAAATGCAAATATTTGCATCTGCTTGATCGTCCTTTCCTCGCAATTTTCATTGTGAAATGGGTTTGTTTATCGTAAGCAATTATATATGTTGATAACAGTATAGATACTGTAGAAATAAAGTAGGAGTTCGGATATGGCCCAAAGTTGGTATTTAAGAATCAGGTGATAGTAGATGATAATTATCCCAACATGGCGCCTGTTCAACATCTTTAACATATTATACAGTGTGTTTCGAAACAATAGCACGGGTATAATTGCCCCATTTGGCCAGAAAGGTATCCGTTTGGGCAGACAGCAGTTTATACAGATGCTGAGCTCTGTCTAGTTCGTGGTTTCCAGCCTTTTTTTTTTTTTTTTACTAACAACGCATTTAACGCTCAGGACATCGCGACTCACTTGTTTCATTTTTTTTTTTATCAATAATAATATGTTAAGAATGTAAGTTTGTATAAAGTAGTGGGTAGTATTATGCATTATTGCTACCGCTGAAGCATTAACTGGTACGGTCTATATCAAAATGAACTTTAAATAGTTATTATTAAATCTTTAAATTCCAGCATTTCGCGACACCCCCAATGAGACTCCGTGACACATCAATGTGTCGCAATGCACCTATTAGAAAACACTGGTCTAGTTCATGGTTTCACATGTGCTGTATTGGCGTACTGACTTGGCCGTTGCCGAAGCCAGCTGCTTGTTAAGCGCTGTCCCATGATTTTACAAAGGACTTAATCCCGGAGATCTCAAAAACCAGTGTACAAGGCTTATACCGAGTAGAGCACTTTGAGTTACCCTTGTGATGTGGAAATGCGCATCATCGTGCTGGAAGATGAGGTTCCACAAACTATCCGGACAAGGTAGAACAGAACTGTCTTCATGAATGTACGATTCTCTGCTCATGATTCTCTGAATGAAGAAAACAAGCGAACGGAATGTGTAGCAGCTTACTGCCTTCATACCGACGTGTTACTATAGTGAATACAAACATGCACATAATTTCTCACTCACCTGTACGTCTATGGATAAGCACGCGGCCGTCAATGTGTTGTAGACACAATCAATTCCTGACCTATAGGACAATGGACGGTCAGAGTGGTTCAGTGGTAGAGCGCTACCTCTGGTGCATGGGGTCCCTTGTTAGATCCCGGCAAAGTATGTGGTGGACAATTTCGTTTCAGTGGGTTTTCTCCGGGTACTCCCGTTTTCTCCCACTTTCTCATTCCACCAATTGTATAATCATTCACTTGGTTTAATCGTCGTCTCCCTGAGCCTAAAGGCCACAATCGTGGGACACTATACTGAAAGATTTTGTTATAACGTTATACTCTTTGGACGTAAGATAACAGAAATCAAGCATATAGATTCTAGGAGTAATTGATTATATATATGTAACACAGTGTTTGTATTAAAAAGACTAACAAAGTCACTTTCTTTCATCTTAGCATCTGACTTCAGGCACTATCCTAGTATTAGCCTGCATGCTTTGAGGGAAGTTGAAATCTTAAGTCAGGTCGGCTGGCCCTCGAATCCTGAATTTCATTTCTATTGTGTATTATATAGAATTACCCACTTCTTTGTTACTCTACAAAATTGACTATTTCCTCCTTTCCAAAACCCGAAATGTAAGCGAGTGCCAAGTGCAAAGTGTCTTCCACGGTCCGCGCATGGGTCTTCACGCATATTCTTTGTGGGACAAGGAAATTCCATACTTTCACTCCAAATGTGTACAATAGAACATGAATGCGTAAGTGGTGTTTTATGTAGGAATAAGACTTTAAATGTACGTACACAGTTTAATATATATATATATGTATACATATAAGGACGATCCAAGGGGGGCAAAGGGGCTATAGCCCCCCTTGAAGTTCAGATATACACTAGATAAAATGAGCTTGAATCTTGCTTTACACTGGATAAAACGGCAAAATAAGGTTTAGCCCCACCCTTGATCATATCCTGGATCCGCCACTGTATATATATTATTAATATTAAAGTAAAAACCACAGGGTTAGTTTTTTCGTTAAAGATCTGAAAGAGTATTGTGCATCACGAGCTGCTTCTGCCGGGCAGAACGATACTTAGACCTATCAGCATAGGTATTCTACCATTATTGGCAGGTCACTTGCCGCAGCTGAGAAGTTTCCATGCTCTATGGTATTCCGCTAGCTTCGTCTTCACGAACGAGTTTTATTTTATTTTATTTTTTTCTAATCGTCCATTAACTGTAGTATCCTTCGTCCTCTCTTACCTACCACCATATATTCTAGCACGTCCATCTTGTAACAGTTCCTTCGTAGCCAATGTCACAACCAGTTCCTCTTCCTCTTCTTAAGAGTATCTAAGATTGTTCTGTTCACCTCCACACCACACTAACAACGCCAGACCGCACACATTTTGAACGACCTGTTAGAAATTGAGAAAACTTGGGTGAGAGGTTTTAGTGCATCCACCATATAGTCGAAAGCTGCCGCCGTCACAGTATCGGTTGCTTCGGTCTCTGCAGTGCTCCCTGAATTGTGTTAAGTTAGTTCCAATAGAGTCCTTTGATAATCATTTGTCACATTTTTTATTTTATTTTTTTATTTTTTTAATACCAGGAACTCCTGAAGTTCTTTAGGGACGAGATTGTACGGTTGCCAGAAAAACAGCATGAGGTCATCAACCAGAATAGTGAATATGGTTTCGTAGTGTTATTTTCAAATCTCAATAAATGCATTCTCCAAAGGACAAGCACAAGTCTGTACGTTGTCCTAATGCTATTTGGACAGTTTACTGCTGTTGATTTATCTTGCAATTTTACTATAATTGTCACATCCAGTCTCGTTTCCTTTCTAGAGCAGAACATTTATTTTATATCGTATTGATAAGTGTGTTTCTAGTGTTAAAAGGGAGTTTTTATTACATAGTTGGAGCTGCAGCTGTATCATTCGGAAGCTTTAAAACTCGAATTGTGCATCTGCATTTTTTAAAATCAATAATCTAATGTATAAAATTGAAAGTGAGTATGTTTTTGACTTAACTCTTGAACTACCCAACCGATCTCAATCAAATTTTCAACATAGGTGAGGTCCGGGCCTTGGATTTTTTTTTTTTTTTCAATTTGATGATGCTACTTAGGGGGTGGGGAAGATATTTAAAAACGATCGAAAATTACCAATATTAGTGCCGAATGAACAGCTTCCGGAGTCGCTGAGATGAACAATTACACTTCCGATTCTGTTTAAATGCGACTTCTGCCCCGCAACTTGAGGGAGATATATAAAAATGATCGAAAATTACGGATATTAGTGTTGATTACACAGTTTTTGGTGTTGCTGAGACGAACAATGACACTTCTGATGTCGTTTATATCGAAATTCATCCCCCTTTGCCCTTTATGTCCAAAATAAAACGTATTCTAGCCGCGTGAAGAACGGACAATCTGCTAGTTAAAAATAAAAATGAGCTTTCTGAAGTCAAACATTAAAATACACGTAATTGAAGTTTGTTATGAATATTCAGGCTCAAGTACGTGTTCTTAGATCACTTCCTCTTTTCCCAGGTGTGAATTTCAGTTCCACATGTTTATACCATTTTAAATTTATACCATTTTAAATATTTCTATGGAAAGTAATACACTAGGCCATTTTGCCAACCTTCTCATATTGATAGTAAGTCCCAGAATGTGCTGAATAAATTGAGAGATATCCTGTATACAGGAGAAATATGGAAATTTTGTAAATCTTAAGCTTCGTTATGAATCTGCTTTGTGAGAAATAGCGTAGAGAATGAAAGCTCTTTTAACAGTGGAATTAAAGTGATTAACTAGTGACACCCATCATCCATGCAACAAAGGAAGTGAAATGCGCTCTTGTGCATTTTACTTGCATCACGTGATCACCGTGGGCTGTGCAATGCAAGTTTACGGAACATGCTTACTGTACCGTAGTCTCTTTCTTGGGAGAAATCTCGCTGAATTCTAGCAGCACATTAACTAATTACGATGTGAACTTTATTTCATCTCTCTTTAATGTTGAAATTTCCTTGCTATTACATTTATAATTGTTCATTTGATTCCTTGAAAGAAATTCTACATGGAAGTGATATTAAGTGTTGAAACCAGAAGTGATAGATCGATAAATGTGAAGGTGGAGCCTATTCTTCGAACGTTGAAACAATATTAAATAAAAAAGGAAGTAGGAATGCCACGTATACACCACACAAGAAGTTCGTTTGTATGACGTGATATTTTCTAAATATTGAAACCGTAAATTTCTTTCACTTCCAGTTTTAGTAGAGAGATTAAAGTGGAAACGAAAAATAGTTTTAAGACGCTTAATTGATTGCAGAAAACAGTTTTTCTGGCTACCTATTACGGTTTTTACTCAATAGCAATCAACGTTGAAACCGGAAGTGGTTGATCCTTGATCGGCATTTCTTTTGAATAGAGGCTTGGGAGGGAAGATGGTAATACATCACTCAACAGCTTCTTTTAGGCAACATTTGACTGTATTCATCAACATAATCTTCAAGAGTGATACATTCATTCCTATACTTCTCTAACATTTCGATGCCTTTTTTGTAGAACGATATATCTTTGGACGCAACATAGGCTTCAGTTTCGGCAATCACTTCTTTATTAAAGTCAAATCTCTTTCCCTGGAGCATTCTATTTAGGTCTTCAAACAGGTAGTAGTCCCTGGGGGCCAGGTCCGGAGACTACGGTAGATAGGGAATCAGTTTAAAGTGCAGTTAGTGTAATATTGCCATTGTTGTCATCGACTTGTGACACGGTGAATTGCCTTGGTGAAAGAGCAGTTCTTTGGTATTTTCTTCCTTCAGATTCACCAATAATGCCATATAATATTTGCTGTTGTTGGCTCTTTCTTTCTCAAGGTAATCGATGAATAAAATACCGTGCGCATCCCAAAATCCTCGCACATTTGCGTTTGCGCGTATTTTGGCCGCTTTCGCCGGTTGCTGTCCACTCAGTTGACTGCCGATTTAATTCTGGAGTATAGTGAAGGAGCCATGTTTCATCCATTGTTACATATTGCATAAAAAATCCTTTTTATTGCGCTAAAACAGCGCTCTGAATCATAAACTCGTTGTTTTTGGTCGACTCTGAACAAACGCATATCTACTTTGAAGAGAACTTTCTCATTTACAAACGTTCATTCAAAATGATGAATAACTGCCTTCTGATATCTTTAGGGTGTCACCTATCTCACGGAGCTTCACTCTACAATCGGCCAAAACTATTTTGTGACCGTTTTGTTTTCTAGAATGATTGCCAAATTTGGGTGACCAGAGCGTTCAACATCATCGGTGCTTTTACAGCTGCGTTTAAATAAAGCAAACCAGTTCTCGATTATTTGTCTCGATGGAACCGGGTCCAAATAACACTTGTCAAGCCATTTTTCCCCATTAAAAAGCAACGATTGATCAACACTTTTCCATTGTTTTGAAAATTACAAAAGTTGTTTCACCATAACCACTGTACCTTGTAAACTAAACTTCAGTTTATTGTGAAATTGTGACACGTATCATTTGAAGGTTAGTACTTCCTAAACATTGTATGGATTTGTGAATAGTGGTGACACCTATGTATCATCCTCCGAACTTATTGACTGATGTGTGTTACATATTCTTAGAACGTTATTTTGATTGCAAAGAACCACTTCGTGCTGTTCTCATCATTTTTGCTCCATCTGTATTAATATTAAAACCGGAAGGTGTAATGAACTTTCAAGGATGGAGAAGAAATGTATTTTTGGGACGGATAATAGATTACAGAAAACCAAAGCATTCTCGTGGCTAAGCGATTAGCGTACGCACCTTTGGTGTGGGAAAGCCGGATTCGATTCCCGGCTGCAGCTCATGTTCGGATCCACGTTAAGCTGTGTAGGTCAATGTTTCGTATACCCTCGCTGCTGAAAGGGACACGAAGCTCGAAATGATCTCAACTTAGATTACAAAAAAAAAAAAAAAAATCTTGCATCCTACCATTTTGCTTTATATTAATCAACGTTAAAATCGTGAATGGACTTTCAAGAGGGGCCTGTGAAAATCACGTTTCACAGTGTTTTGACTAGAAAACCACAGAAGTTCAAAACACCGGGATTATAATGTTGCAGAAAAAATGGGAGAAGGTAACCAAGCTGAATAGTACATATGTGGTTTCATAATGTTGTTTTCAAATCAGAATTAATCTAATCTCAATTGTGACCTCCAAAGCCTCGATACATTTTTCACAACCTGATCTAAATAAAGTGGAAATGTACAAAAATAAACCTTATTTTCCATCGTACTGTGAGTTTTGTTTAATTTCGATTTATGGTTTATTATTGTTTAGATGGCCCCGCTTACCATACTCGCTAACGCACTCGTCTTTGCGAGCGGTCCCGAGTTGACTTCCTGGTGGGGATACTCGGTGGAGAAAGTTAAAAGCTTTTTCAGGCCAGCCATCCTGCGCGGTTTTCCTGGGTTTTCCTCATTCACATCAGGCAAATGCCTTGATGGTACCTGACATACATGTCCCATGCCGCTTCCCTCCTTCCCTTTCCTCGGATAGGGTGATCGTTGAAGGACATCGTCCCTCATACGTTGTGGCCTAATATGACCATAGATGCCGAAGGCCCAGAAATCTTAATTCGTAAACCTATTGTTGTTTAGTTTTTGAATTATATATATATATATTGGTACCAAAATCTTTTGGGCTTAGGACTTCTGAGGGTCTTAGTCTGACCTCTGTATATAATCATTGTATTTCATAATTTATTCCTGTACTTCATGCTCTCTTTTAGTCTACCGGAAACCTCGCAGAAAGTATTGCTTATAAGCACATGGATTTCGTTTTTCACAGAGTAGTCGGAAATAGTTTGAATTGAAGAGATTAACTTTGTAAGGCGTTTAGAAAATGATGTTGCACTAGCTTCATCCTCCGATAAAATACAAGAAATATGGTTGTAAATTCGTGAAAATGTAGTGGTTACTTATTACTACTTGATAAGTTCTTTATGTTATTTGGCTACAGCTAGCCACCTTGATTTCACCATGTTGGCATAGAAGGATAGGTTTTCTTTGACAATTCGATTGCGCTTTCTCGTGGATCATAGTTATAATTACGTTTATCGTGCGTCCCTTTGAGGCGGGAGACCCAGGTTCAGTTTCCGGTGGGGGCTCATGCGGTTCGAATTCTTCGTCAAACTATGTGGTTCAAATTATCCATTTCCGGTTTCAACATTTACCGCTATAAAACGTAAATGGTAATAGATAGCGACGAACGCTTTTCTGTAGTCGATTCAGCGTCTGAAAATAACATATTATCACAACGCGCAGCGTACCAAAACCGGAAGTGGTTCAAATTTAGTAGAACGTCTGGTTTCAATACAGATTTACATGTAATAAAAACGGAAAAAAAATATCGAGGTGCTGTTGCTTTTGGCAGTTGATTCAGCTTTCGAAGAATACGTTGCATCTCCTCTAGACCAGAAGTAGTTCGACTTAACCATTACCGACCACATTTCTCGCCATAGAACAAAAACGGTAATAGATAGTGACAAAGGGTTTTCTGGAATCGATACATTGTCTCATTGCAAGTTTATATATCATTGCAACTTTCAACACTACCAAAACCAGATATGGTTCAAATTAATAATACTTCCGGTTTGAAATCTGAATTCCCTAGAGCAAAAACTGTAAGAAATATTGAGAAGCATTTATTTTACAATCTATTCGGCGTCTCAAAAAATATTTTGTATTGTTGGATTGAATCTGATCAATATCTTGTGCTTCCTAATGTTCCTCATATTGTCAAGTCTTAAATCACTATAACAATTATTCCAAAATTATTTGGAAATCATGAAATAAACTGAATCAGAAAAACCACGTGACATAACGGCCCAATTTGTGGGCCTAAGCCACTCCACGCCATGACTGGTGGAACTACGTCCAGCTTAGCGACGAACACGTGGTCACCCTATCGCTAACCGGCGTATGAGGAGCTTTCTAGACCTAGTGGCCGTCATGTCTTTTATTTAGATGACTCCCGAGTTTGCCTCATGACGCTGGGTGGACGCCGAAAATTGGGGAAGTACCGGCCAGGAATCGAACTCGGGACAACGCGGACATGAATCCAACGCTTTATCCACTAGACTACAGTGTTCTATTCTGGGCAGTGTGATCTTGTATAATAATTGGTCCATCCGCGAATACATACTTCGTTAATCCTTTTAAATCATTCGTTTTCCGCTCGACTCAGCTAATTTTCTCCATTCTCCTCCACTCACATTTTGAAAGCTTCCAGTGGTTTTACATTGTTTTTGCGTAATGACCATGTTTCTCATACAGTAGAATACTGCACACGAATCATTTTATGAGATTTTCTTTCTCAACTTTTCATTCAAGGTCGCACAAAACACTTTTTTTCCCCTGTTAAATGCTTCTTTTTCTATTCCTATCCTTCCTTCCTTTTATTTCACTATTCGCACTTCATATCACCACTAATAAGACTACCTAGGTATCGAAAACCAGTTACCTGTTCTATTTTCTCCTTTAGTATTGTTAAAATTATTCGTATATTTTTCTTGTGTTATTTGAATAACTGAATATTCGTTTTCAGTATTCGAATAATTATCCATTATCGGAATAATTGTTCGAATAACGAACTTTGGTCGAATATTTGAAGAATGAATTATTCGAACTTTAACAGCATAGTATATCAGTGAAGCTTTGTGAAAATACAGGTCTCTAAGAAATAGGGCTCTACATGTACCTTTGGTGCAGGTCACGGATAGTATCGAGCCGAGATGAAAGTCTTAGTCTCGCCTCGATCTTCATAATCTTGAGATAAATTGTCTCAGCCATGGCTATTCGTTGCTTGGGCAGAGTGCGGCTTCTTGCGCCCGTTGTGCTGAATTGTTCACTATTCGCCATTTTCTTATGGAGTGTCTACATCTTGTTCCTGAGCGAGCTCGTCTTGGACTGCCTGCAGATCTGCTTACTTTGCTTGCTGATGATGCCCAATGATTCTAAAAGTTACTCCAACATGCCATGAAGTCTTGACTGCTTTGTGAGAGCTTTCTCCCATACTAATTTATTTATTTATCATATTATCCACTGCTTGTTTGTGTTGTCATGTTGGTTTTATTCTTGTCATATCATTTACTTTCTTACTATTGATTTCTGTCCTGCACAGTCATATTCATTACTAATTAAGGGAGGCCGCACGTGTGCTTACCTATTGCCGAGCTGCTCCGTCACAGAAGGTTAAAAAATGAAATCTTTAAGTTTTCCGTCCCACGCTTATGCCGGTTAGGCTAAAGGAGACTGTGATGATGAGAGATGAATGAAATGGTGGAATGAAGAAAGTGAACATAGCTTTGTGTTTTAGCCAGCCCTTGTATTTGTGTGTTGAATTTGCATATTTCTTAAATGCTTTGACATTTTATCTTCTAAATGGGATTATACTTTTTACTATGATATAGACTGCGGTCTGAATTTACGATTTTCTTAGGATATTGTGCTTTTATCCTTTTTTCCCCTTTTTTTTTAATGTGTGACAGAAGGGTGGAAAAAGCCTTACTGTCGACGCGCCCAGCCACACCCTTTCAATCAATCAATCGAAGTAAATTGTGAGAAATTAAAAATGTATAAGTAATACCATATTACAGCATAACATTTCCTTTATTTTAGTTCATTCTTGACTGTAGAAGTAGTGTATGTTGAATCTTCGTAGATAAGTTGCTAACGGACGTGTTTTTTGCGGTTAGATTTCCATTGTGTGTAAAGCCTTGGAGAAACCCAAATAATGATTCAGATCCCAATTTAAGCAATAGATTTTTTGTAATTCAGTCTTGGTACCGAGAAGGGACAATAAACACTAAATCAATCAATTCTAGTACTTCACCTATTTTATTGTCTGTTTGCTAGCTCACGCATGTTTGATTTACATGGTCGCAGTTTCGATTTTCCGTAGAAGAGCATTGAAAAATTCGAACGCATTACGGTAGTTCTTTCCTCTTACGCTGTAGGTACACGTCTCTCATAGTCTTTGTGCTGAAATGGGCGTTAAAATCCAGTCCAACTAACCAACCAATTTTCTGGTTTAATCTGAATCTATTTCATGTTCTTGCTCTGTCCAATTCTGGAATTCCTGCTTCTGCTCTCTTCCAATCTGAACGTTTTACACTCAGTTTCAGAACTAAGTTGTTAAATACTACTTATACTATTTACACAAGTAATTGCAGTAAAACAACAATAAATTTTTAAACATTTTTCCCAGGAAAATTCCTAAGCTATATGAAAAAAAAAAATGAAACCTAATATGTTTGTTTTACAGAATTAACTCTCCAGATACTTTGGCAACATAATCATCGATTCTTTTAAATGAGTGTGAAGAGAATAAAATATATTGAATCCCAATTCAAAATTATGTGTTCTTTAAAACATTTTCGACATACCTAGATAGCAGTGATCAGTGCATTCTCTGTGCATATGCATATGACGGCTACCATCCAAGAATGATCATTCGACTGTCTTACATGCAACGTAATTGTGATGTCGGTAAATTCTGTTAATGTTCGAGACGAGTCTGAGATTTTCCAGAGTGAATTGGTATCGTCTCGAAATACAAGTGTGTTACTCGGTCTCGGTCTGTCTCGATTTATGGATTTCGGTGGCTCATTGGTAGGGCATGCATATCTGGTGCATGGGGTTCTTGGTTCGATCCCAGGTCACACCAAGTGAGTTGTGTGGTAGACAAACCTTGTGTGTGCGCTTTCTCGGTTTCTCCCGTTTCTTCCCACTTTATTAATTACACCATTTCATTCATTCTCATCACCGTCTCCTTTAGCCTCGCCAGCATAACCGTGGGACGTAAAGATTTTATTTCATTTTTTGTCTATTTATAAATGTCCATTTCGGTCTCGTTACCATCCCTAGGGTAGGTTCCTGTCTCTGGTGCCTCGACAGATAAGTCCGATTTTCTCCCGCTGACATGAATTGTGTCATTCGGAAGCCTCATTCATTCCGAAGATAATGGTATACTAACCATAAATCTAAGATAGGATAGAACAGTAGCTTCTTAAATGAAAATGTAATTTCCTGTTTAAAACGTCTGATTTTAAAGCTGCTAGAATGCAGGTTCTAGCCCACTTACCTAATGGAACTATTGGGGGCTACTATGCCAGTAGAACAGTGTTAACGGTGGTCAATACCTCTTTCGTATGGTTCAAAAATATATGCAAAACTGTGCAGTGAGGAACTGGTGGAAGTATCGATTGAAAATTAAGAATAAAGTTGGCAGATGCCTAAGAACTAAGTAATCTATATATATAAAAGAGAACGTACAAATCCTTTGTTCCCTCATCACGCTAATACGGCTGAACCAATTTCTTTTATTTTTGGGGGGTTATTAGGATTTGGACCCTAGATGTTTTTTATCATATCACTTTAATTTTTAATTACCAGTGTCTTGAGATAATTGACCATTCAAGTGTCCATAACGTACAAATCCTTTGTTAGATCATCATAGGTAAAAATAAACGTATTTATATGCAACCCGCATGACCGTGTCACTCGGCGGGTTAACATAAATGACAGGCGCTATAATGTTAACATTTACTGCAATCACTTGAAAGCGAAAAAGTAAAAATTATCTAAGTAACAAAGTTTATTGCGTTCCGGGGTGACCGCAGCGAAGCGGGGCGGGTTAACATAAATGACAGGCGATATAATGTTAACATTTAATGCAATCTTCTATGGTTTTTATCATATCACTTGAAAGCGAAAAAGTAAAAATTATCTAAGTAACAACGTTTATTGCGTTCCGGGGTGACCGCAGCGAAGCGGGGTGAACGCTGCTAGTAATGAATATATTTCACAGATGCTCATTTGCGTACGCCAGATAACATTTCTCGATACAAAGGCACAAGTGTCTTAATATATATGTTCAGGGGGTTTGGTATAGACTGATATTACCAGTATTATTATTGGAGTAATGTTTTGAATAATTGTTACAGTGATCTTATGGGCAGGGTTTATTCGAATTAAATGATTCTACCATAGCTCAAATAATTTTGTTCGAATAGGCGTTTTTGAATTTTAAAATAGTTACATACACTTGAATTTGGAACTTACGTATGAAATACTTGTGGCGTTAATGATTTTTCTTAAAGTTATTTCAGCGGAAATTCTTTATCGAACAACGGATCTGATCGCCTAAGTACTCACATGTTGCGTTTCGTGATATGGAAATGTTCTTCGTGTGTAGCTGGCTAGCATTTTATGGATTCGCTAATAAACCCAACCAGCAGCAGCTCCTTCAGGCAGGGAGTGAAAGTGTGCAGTAGTTAAATGTTTCTGTAAAATATGTCTTGCTTCACGCCTTAAATACGGGATGAGTACAAGAAAAATGCATTACAACGTTAGTAGCGTGTGTTGTTGTGATAACATAGCACTTTACTTGTGTTACTGTTTATTTAATTTTCTACAAGATATCGATTTCTACTGTCAAAAAGAATTTTCTTATCAGTACAATTCTCCTCTACCTTTTGGCCTGTTGGTGTGCATTGTTGTATACAATGAGAAACATAACTGGATCCGCACATTTATGCGCGTGCGCTTCTGCGTACATAATTTCAATATTTTTTCTGTGCGTACTTGACAGGGTGACCTACAAAGCATGGTGGATGAAGAATAGCAGGAAGTCATGTCGCATGCTCTTTCGACATCACGACTGCCTTTGCTGAAATCTTCACTATTTGGAGATTATTGTCATTTTATTTTATTTTTTCATTACAATAGGATTCCCAAGCTTCAGCAGATACCACACACCGTTATTATACATTTCATTCTAAAACTTAGTGGCTGTAGTATTCTTTGCATTAATTCTAATATATTTTTATTTTATTTCTAAACCACATATTGATTTGATTACAGATTCCTGACGTAACGACGTGTAAAAGGTGTATATATTTATAGATTAAGCTTTGTAGGAAGAAAATTACGTACAAAATCGGAACTGGGGTTGAGTAGACCTTATATATTTCGATTCTCGGAATCCGGAATTTAAAAATAATCAATTCTTGGTGGTTTTATCTTGAGAACAGGCTAAGGATTTTTCAAGAAATGGGGTTTATCATTTCGAATACGTGAAATTTGTTTAATATGGTCTCGCGATCAGAAATCGTAGTACAAGGGTATAGCTGGAAATTATTAAGGATCACAGTATTTCATCGAGAAGAGTAACTTTTTGTGTTTCAGTTTGTGCACTTTATCTGATGTTTGAAGCACTTGTGCATCCAAGTTCAAAAATTTTGCCTTGTTGACTTACCTGACTAAAGACATGTTACATATACAATACTATTTTGTATAATTACACCATTAAGTCATTTTTTTTTCTTTCTTTATCTGCAAACGTACAATCTGCGCGAAAAGTATTGATGCAACTGCGTTTGTCTAAAATTTAAATAAAAGTGCCAAATGACCGAGTAAAGCTTCTCATAATGTAGTTTGTGCTTTGTTGATCCTCTTTCAGCGTTTTGGAGACTCGTAACTAAATGTTTTGGAAAATATTTAGTGTCAAATTGTTTCATGGAGCATCGGAATTGCCGAAGTGTCTACGTCTCTTCACGTTAGACTTGAGCTCAAACGTACAAATAAGGCACACTAGCCTTCGTAAGCCAACTTACAACAATTACTGCTGTATGACGCGGAGCCCCATCATGCGTAAAGAAAGACTCTCCAATCTTTATTAAGGAAAACTCCAACATTTCACTTAAGTGCTCAGAATAGCTGAACTGGCTCATAGCATGATTACTCGGAGGGATAACTTACTTACCTACACCACCATAACTAAACGAACCGCATACCTTGACACTTGTATATAACCTTTCTCCCAAACAGTGGCCTACATGTGCCATTAGGCCCGAGAACAAGTATCTCAAAGTGTCAGTGATACCACAAGACGTAAAAGAGACCCATATTGCTTGAATGATCCTACGGGGGGAGGAAGGGACTGTCTACCACCTAGAAGGTGGCATCCCAGGAATCTGGGTATAGACGGGTCAGATATTCAGGAATCTGAACTATCAATAGATATTTGCAGTAATCGTATGGACAGGCATTCTTGGCGACCACTTAATAGACTGTTTTTTTTTTCCCTCCCCTT
Source organism: Thermobia domestica (assembly GCF_964235325.1). Classification (NCBI taxonomy): domain Eukaryota; kingdom Metazoa; phylum Arthropoda; class Insecta; order Zygentoma; family Lepismatidae; genus Thermobia; species Thermobia domestica. The sequence continues at coordinate 235,998,343 of NC_137460.1, forward strand.
TTAACTACATCGGTAAACGCAGTGTTTTTGCAGCATAAGTTTTCAGAATTATTAACAGATATGCCGCTTGGCGTTCGTCAGCATAAGTGGTTTCAGCACAACGATGCGGTTGTGCTGTTTCTTGTTCTTATCTCGATCAAATTGTTCCAGATAGGTCGATCAAACAAAGGAGTCGTGTTTCGTGACCAACTTGTTCACCGGATTTCACCCTCACTTGATTTCTTTTTGTGGGTTACCTCAAAAGCCTTGTCTAATAAATTCTTGTAGAGATCGAAGAGCACGAATTCTCGCTGCCAGTGGCATCATCAGAATGACACCAGGGATATATAAATAAGTGCGACAAAGCTTTCTATGACGCTGTTATGCTTGCATCGACGCCAGGGTACTTCATTTTAAGCATCTATTGTGAAGCTCTAATATATACCTACCATTTCACTGTACTACCTGTTTTAAATGGTAGAGTTTATCGTCGTCTGGTGCACATCTAGCTATGTTCTGTGCTGTGTTCTAAAAGTATTTTTGGACATCTTTGTAATACTCTGGATTACGCAGTTAGCTTCCTTTGTCGACCAGTTTTCTTTCCCTTCTCACGTATGTTCTCCTGCACGGAAGCAGATTTCCAAAATCATATTTGTTCTTATGCGAGATGCATCTATGTATTGATATCGTGCACTTGCCTGCTACTGCTCTCGTAAACATTCATACTGTGTAATTGTTTTACTGTCTTACATCTGAGCTGTTGTAGTGGCTAGTCTCAGAATGTTTCTTTCGAGATTGCTGACCATCCCTATCAATGTTTCCCACGGTCAGTCTGCAATTAATTTGTAGCTGATGCTTTCTCAGACCATGTTTTTCATAATTTGATTCGGATTTTGGAGATCAGATTTTTCAGATGCACAAGTTATCCTACATCTGTTATGTAGCCACCCTTGCATCACCCCTGTTTCCAATTTATTCCTAAATAATGTATTCTTAATTTTAGTTACGAATAATATCTATTACTTTTGACCTGATTTTAATCCAGTATTTCGCTCTCGAGTTATGGCCAGTTTCGTTCCGTTGCGACACATTTTCGGTGGCATTTATCTCCGGAACGACGCATACTACATGTGATCGTCTATCATGACTAAGTTTGTCCCCAAATATGGAAATAGCGTATCTCTCTCTCTCTCTCTCTCTCTCTCTCTCTCTCTATATATATATATATATATATATATATATATATATATATATATATATATATCGGAACTAGGCCATGGAATACCTCAATGGATGTAGTGTGACTGACTTGAATATGGTATTTAACACATACTTTCGACTTAAGTGCGCCGATTTATTATTATTATTAAAAAGAGTATTCTTTCCCGGTGAACCCATATAAACTTCATGAGGATCTAATAATTTTTGGAGCTATACCACGAAAATCGTCAACGTCCAATAGTGTTCGTACCATAACTATGATCATACATAATTTCTACATAGATACACCCATTGTTCCATTATGCTTTCACAATGGTTACGTATAAATTTCGTTAGAATCGCATGATAGTTTTCGTAGCTAGTTCATGAAATTCTTTTGACGGCTAACAGTATTACTGTAATTTACAGACTTCATTGTGTGTATGTTCGCGCAAAACTTCATGGAAGATGTACGGATTTTGATTACTCTTGTTTAGTTTGAAATGGCATACTTTGTCGCAGGTTCCATATAAATTATATTATGATCTAATGATAGTCTTTGTAGTTAGACCATGAAACTCCTCAACAGCGGATAGTCTTAACTCCGTGAATACGTTCACGTATAATTCCGTAACGCATGCACCAGTTTGAAGAAATATATTTGATCACGCATGTTTCGTAGGCTGATCCATTTTATAGGAAGTTAGTGTTCTATCTTTAGTTTATTTATGTAACTAAACTATTGAGGTAACGAAAAGGTGGAAAAATGAAGAAAGAGAAATATCCGACTTCAAAAATGCATTAAAAAGCAAAAAATAAGAACTTTATTTTAAAAGAATACTATTCACAAACTTCAACAAAAGCACTCAAAACAGGAAATAGAAGCGCTTAAAAGCAAATAATATTACTGCACTTAAAACTAGAAAATAGATAATTACTATTATCTAGAAACAATGTTCGAAGTTCCAAGCTAAACAAATTCATGCCTTATAAAATGGCCATTAAAACTAATTTTATATTAGGCACTAATTTGTTTAACTTGCCACAGACTTCAAATCTTTTTGTAGATAATAAATAAAAATGAAGACTTAGTAACTCTTCATTTTTATTCATTTATGCAGCGTTGATCTCGTTAAATCATACAGTGAGTTGTTTTCTCCAGCCAGAACGTATAATCGTTCAAGATTTCTTTATTATTTTAAAACCAGTATAGTATGAGTAGAACATATATTTTTCGTTTTTCATAGGCAGAGTCCAGTTTCCGAATCTCGAATTGATACAGTATTACCCAGTCAATTAACGTGCATGTTTGTAATGATGGTTGCTAACTGATGTTCGTTTCACAGTAATCCATGCAAAGTACAGAGGAACTCATTGTTAAAGGGTAATTAAGGTGACGAAGTAGATTCAAGGCAGTACAAGATGGATTAAACTTGCAACTGTGAAGTGTGAACTAACCGTGTTTGCAGATGTTTTTGATATTTCAACTTTATCATTTCTACAAATTTTCTAAAGGTCTTTTCAATTTGATTTTGTCTACATTCGTAGAAAAAATAGACACTACACTGAAAAAGCAATATCTTGGTTCGACCTTGAAATTATTTTATTTATTGGAGTGTTGTCATTGCCTTTTATGATATGTAAAAAAGTATCCTTATCGGAAAACATGTGTGCGTTAGTGTTGATGTAATATTCAGAGCTAGGATACCGAGTTAGAAAAGTATTAACAAAGGTGGCCGTCGAAACTTGCTAGAACGTGTTATCGCACTTCCATTCTTCGTATATTGTGCACTTAAAATCAGTCAGAAATAGCACCTAAGTCGGAGTAACACTTGGGTCATATTGTCTACGGACTTTAATGTCCATATTCTGAACTGGACAATGAATTATGAATAGGTTCCTTTCAGAAGGAAATAAACTTCTGTAGAATGTAAGCAGTAAATTGTAGGCAAGCAGCTAGTTTTCTTTTATAAATTTATTTAAGTGCTCTCAGGATATTTTCGTTTCTCTCGATTAGAGGAACAAGACAGTTCATTGATTATACCTGTATATGTCATTAGTATGATTAATTAATGTTTTCCTTGTAGTTTATCTAGATTTTTCACCTTCGATATTAGAACGTTCAGTTGGACTCCATGTCAGAACCATATACTTATAAGAAAATACTGTCATCTATATGTTTCCATATTACACGAGCCACAGTGCCGTAGCTGACAGAACGTTTACTTCCCAACTGAATGGCCTGGGTTCAATCCCGGTTGGGGCAGGGACTTACACTCTATATTATTATCCAAATGTTCAAATATGCAACCAACCTTTGTCAAATGTTTAAAACCGACCGAAGTATGATGCCGATACCATTGGTGACACGAGTGCCGAATCCAGTCTAAGCAGTCCGGGTTTGGTTCTCGGTTCTGTGACTCGACGACCCACACATACCCGTTATAGTTGATTACTAATTTCGACTACTCCCGAATATTTATGTGATTTCTAGTGTGATATTTTTTAATTAAGGTGCCATATCAAATATAATTTCATGTTCGTCTTCCTTACTGGAAAGTAATGCACTAATTTTGAACACAAACTACACAAAAAAAGATTTTTAAAAAAGTTTGAACCCAGCGGTAACTCTCATACTCTAGACGCCAAGTTTTATAGGTTGACTCATTAAATTTTGACGATCTTATATGGGAAAAGCATGTATCTTTTCATTTCTGTGATTTTCTTTATATTTGTATTTAGATAGCCCTTGCAGTTATCTTTCAGTGTAGTGGTTTAACACAGAGACGCAAACAAGAATAAAAATCAATTTAGTGAGAAGGTAGGAGAGAAGTGTGATTTTCTTAGAATTATTATACATTAGGGTCTAGTAGCCTTACACGTATCCTCCATGTGTATATGATAATGTTTCGTCGTCTCGTGATCACAGATTTGTCCAGGTCACGGGTCTGTTTCCAGGTCATGTTTCGTTCTATCTGATTAATACGTGCCGAGATCGTGCAAGTGTGAAGACTTACCTTCACATCGCCCGTGGGATCTCATAGACCTGTCCCAAATTATTACTGAAATATTACTACAATAGATTGTAAAACACTTCGATCTGTCAAATAGTTTATATAAAGTGACCCCTTAAATTTGGGAGATAATTCTATTTTGTAACTTGTTTCCATGCTACAGTTAATGCGCCTGGTCCGATCCCCGGGTGGGAACGAATAGTTTGGAAGCCACGTTGGACTATAGATTCCAAGTATAGATACGAGCATAGCACTGAAATAACATCTTTCTTAACAAGGAAAGCTCGTGCAGCATTCTATAGACTTAATGATAGGCGCCGTGTGCAAACCATTGTCGTGTTTAAGTAGTTATACAGAGTACTCTCGTTCAAAATGACGCATACTATAACTTTATCGAACGAACAGAATATATACGCTTAATTCAATGAAGTTATATTATTGATAGTCGACTTGTACACTTGCACAAAGCTATAAGTATTCTAGTAATAGTTATCAATCAACGTAAAGTACGTATTCTGAAAGATCAATGAAGAACACACAGTAAAAAATCTTTAAGGAATAGGAAAATTGTGGACAATTCAGATGTGGGTTATAAATTTATCCTCAAGCGCATGCAGAAAAAAAGAATAAAAAGTCAGAAATTCTTTGAGGAAGAGCAATGATCAGACACCTAGCGCTGAATGGAAAACCCATCAACTTTTGGTTAGGATAGAAGAATGAATGGCAAGGATTTCGAATTTGTGGATAACGGGCAACTAAGGTACTGCATATGATAATAAATATTGAAGTTTAGGCGTGAGTCAAGTATGTTTGGCAAGAGATGTTGATGTCAAGCCTTTACGTTGATGGCAGGTTAGATCGGATGAGACTACGAGAAATTTTGCGACCTTAAGGTTGGTTTAAAAGGACAAGTTTTGCCGATAGATGTCTCTACAGTCTTCGTATTTTTTACCTTTCAGAAAAATTCGCTATTTCTCTTACAATCTACATACTTCAAATTTTAGAAAAGAAACTTCATAATCTATCGAAGGCAATAATCCGTGCCGATTTTTTAAGAATTTTCTTCATTGTTGAAATCGCTTGATTGTTGAAAAAGATATCCAAACTTTTAACGATGGAACTGTTTCAACAATGAAGAAAATTCTAAATAAAAAATCGACACGGATTGTTTCCTTTAATAGGTTATGAAGTTCCTTCTCAAAGAAAAAAAAAAATCTAGGTTGAAATTTGTAAGAGAAATTGTAAATTTTCGTGAATGGTAAAAAATACATGGAAGAGAGAAAAAGACTGTAGTGACATCTACACTAACCTTAAGCTTCAGCGTTCTAAGAGGCACGCCCTTTAAACTAGCGTATATTTCGAAACTAAAACATAAAGCCTGATATCCTCGTTCAAGAAATTATTCCGACTTGCATTAGTGATTCTGGACAATACTCAGAATACCCAGCTGTAATAGAAATTAAATGGACGTGACCGTCTGTATTGCAGGCAGTGCAATAGCGTTCACTGTTCGTATCACGCGATCTTGGATATCTTTGGAAATATTTCTATGATTAAATAATGTTTGTTCCGACCTTTACCTCATTGACACAGTAAATAATATGACTAGATAGTGCTGTAGATATAGCCTGATCTCGTGCTGAAGAGTTGAAGGGACTCTTCATTATTCTCGTGAGTTCTCATTTTCACGTAAATTCATTGAATGAAATGTTCAGAGTTGCGTGCTAGCACCAGCAGTCTGACTTCGTGAGTCAATTTCCTGTGCAGTTGCGCGAATTTACGGAAAAGAGTAAGTAGCGTGTGTCTACGTAGGCGGATGAGGAATGTGGAGAAACAGTAGCGGTAGCGCCTCTACCTTGATATCTGTATTTCTTCCCAATTAGAAGTTGGACACGTGTCATGCTTTGAAGGAGAGCCGGTTGCTACTGGTAATCACAACTATTTCAACGCGACCATAGTTACACGCAGACAAGAACGAAGATACGGGCCAGGACTTTGCTCTTGAATCACGTTTTCAATCATTTCCCCCCTTCTCCCGCCAACTTTTGCGGCGTTACGTAATATAATAGTTGTGTCTCATGCTTGGCATGCAATATTCCGAGTTCAAAGGCATAGAAGTACAATAAACGCGGAGAGGAATGTGAACGAATTGTTTTCCTCTTACGACCGATGAAAACAGATCGTGGTGAATTATTTTACCGAGAGAACATTCATGTGCTTATACATTTTGTGTTGTGTAAACCTTTATGATCTAGAATGCACATGTTTCCACGTTTTATTTAATTTCTGTGTATATCGTCGTTTCCACAAAATCTTATTTTAGTGGTCTCATTAATAAGATCTTGAGGGTTTCGTTTTCATACTTTACGATCTGCAAAGGAGAAAGGAAAATTTTAAGCATCTATTTCAAGTAAAATTTGCAAGGTTTTTACTTTTTAAAAGTCAAAATTAAAATCGGTGATATTTTGGACTCATCATTTAGAGCTGTAGAATACGTCGTCATTATCATTCGTAGGTGGAATTACACTTGGCTCCAAGTTTTGACTTTTGTTCCAAAGATGTGAAAAACTCGTGCTAGTCGGAGCCAATTAGCTTTCTTGGAGGCGATACATTGTGGGAAAACGGCTTATACTGTGAGAACTAATCTTGCTTGATGATCTGTGGATCTGCCAGTTGCCTCGGATTCAAGCCCAGGAAACCATGTTAATAGTAGGTTCCACCGGTGTTGAATAAGAAGGGGCAAAACAAAAACGCAGCTGAACTAAAAGTTGTGATGGTGGTATTTATATAAAAGATTTTTAGACTTAATTGTTCTAAGAGCCTATGTTATTTGTATACACTAGTCAAACATATGCATGACTATTTTCATTGTATCAAATTGGTTGCAAAGTATTTCCATTATTGAATCGTTGTCTTACACAGGAAATTTCAATCACTTTTGCCCTCTGCTGCATGCCTCTATGTCGTTATGGAGGGGCGCATTGGTAGAGCATTCACCTCCGGTGCTTGCGGTCCCTGGTTCGATCCCAGCTCGCGCCATGTGGACTTTGTGGTGGACAAACACCGTGCCCGTGGGTTTTCTCGGGATTCTCCCGTTTCCTCTCACTTTCTTAATTCCACCATTTCATTCATTTTTCGTAATCACCGTCTCCTTTAGCCTAACCCGCATAACCATGGGACGTAAAACTTAAAGATTTCATTTCATTTCTATGTCGTTATGGGTTTTGACCATCTAGGGGCATACACTTACAGTGACACTTGCCATTTTGATGCCAATATTTAGACCAGCCATGTGCAACAGCCGCTCCTAGCCCACTGAGCCCTTGAATTCGGTCCGCCTGACTCGTTATTGAAAATTAATTTCTTATATTATAATCTCTTAAACAGAGCCGAAAGTTCTTTTTGGATAACTGATGTCCGCCTTGAAAATATCTTCCGCATTGGAACATCCAGTGTAGAATGTATCTCTGAGCATTGGCAGACTGGTCAAAGATTTTGCTGCTTTTCTGTAGTAAGTAAAATTGTGGTTACCGTTATAACAGTTTTTATGTTCCTGTGATAGTAGTGTACGACGAAGGATTTTATAAATTGAAATGAAAAAAATGAAATCTTTGAGTTTTACGTCCCACAGTTATGCCGGTTAGGCTAAAGGAGACGGTGATGATGAATAATGAATGAATGAAATGGTGGAATGAAGAAAGTGGGAGGAAACAGGAGAACCCCGAGAAAGCCCACGCACACAGTGTTTGTCCACCACAAAGTTCACTTGGCGGGGGCTGGGATCGAACCCGGGACCCCAAGCACCAGAGGTGAACGCTCTATCACTGAGCCACCGCGGCCCTTTATAAATTGAATATGGTTATTCAATTCTTGTGAAAATGTATATTGTCTCGTACGGCCCTCAACAATAGTAAATCCTCTGTGGTTGGCCCACTTTTTGTTCAACGTGCATATGCCTGATTTAGACGATGGTGTACCAAATATATTGATATCCATATCAATATTACCAATTATACAGGGTGTTTCGAAAAAACACCGACAACGTTCGGGAGGTAATTCCTGACACCAAGATAAGACATAAAGTATAGAACAACCTAGGTGCACAAATGCTTCCTTTCGGAGTTATAGGCTGCCGAAAATATGAACTTTGAAGGTCCATTGTTCCAAAACTATGGGACCTACCAAAGACTTTACTTAGGAACTAATATGTGCGCTATCTAAATATCAATGTTTCAAAATCCTGTGGTATTTCCGCAACAATTTTTATAGAGGTATTTGATTAGTACTTCAAATTATATGCTAGTAGCCAAACTCCGTTTTGTACAAAATTGTTGCATGAGTACCTTAGGATTCTGAAACATAGATTTTTGGATAGGGCACATATTAGTTCCCGAGTACGGTAGGTCCTATAGTTTTGGAGCTGTGGACCTTTTTAAATTTCATTTTTTTCATGTTTTCGGCAGCCTACAACTCCGAAAGGAAACATTTGTGCACCCAAGTTGGTCTACTTTTTGTTTTATCTTGGTGTTAGGAGTCACCTCTCAAACGTTGTCGGTGTTGTTTCGAAGCACCCCGTATAACCCACTGGAATTAACATTTTAATCTCCATGCTGTTTATAACGGATTAGCTAGCTTTCGTTAAAACACGTATAACTCAGGCTCAAATTCAACTACAAACACCAGTTAATATCATTTTAATTCAGTAAAGGAAGTTTTCAAACTAGATCAGGTATGTTCCGGTATTGGGGGAGGGGAGTAATAGAGAGGAAAGTGGTAAAATTTCATTATTTTCAACGAACTTAAAAGGTTCGTTACTGAATTTTCTATGTCTGTATGTCTGCCCGTCTGTCTGCTATTTGCGATTTTTTTTTTTTAATTTTGAAGCCTGCATTCGATAAAGCATCAAAAACTGAGAAAGTTACTAAATTGTTCGTCACTCTTACCGTTCCCGAGATATTCGCCAAAAATTTTCGATTTTCAGACTTAACCCAATAGTAACCGGTGGCTATTGTCCAGCTGGTTTGGCCAGTGGCCACCGATTAATATTGGTACCAAAATATTTACCATCCTCTTAGGTATTGATTAATACCAATATCATATCTCTATGACTTAATGTTCTCGTGATATTGGCCAAAAAATGGCTGATTTTCAGATATTTAATAAGACATATCTCGGGAATCATAAGCTATAGAGAAATGATATTGTTGTTGATCAGTACCTAAGAGGATGGTAAATATTTTGGTACCAAATAGTATCCGGTAACCACTGTCCAACTGGACATTGGTTTGGTCAGTGGCCACCGGTTACTATTTGGTACCAAAATGTTTACCATCCTCTTAGGTATTGATCAACACCAATATCGTCTGTCTATGACTTACCGTTCCCGTGATATTGGCCAAAAATGCTGATTTCCAGGTATTTAAGGAGCCATATCTCGAGAACCGTAAGTTATAGAGAGATTATGTTGATTAGTGCCTAAGAGGATGGTAAATATTTTGGCACCAAATAGTAACCGGTGGCCACTGGCCACCATTCTCCAGATGTTGACCAAAAAATATTCAAATTTCGGTAGATTTAAGGAGCCATATCTCGGGCACTAGAAGTCATAGACAGATGATATTTTGCAATTTTTTTGGAGAAACAAAACAAGGTGCGGATAAAAAGATTTGCATCTAGGAACAATCACAGTTACCCTTCCCGCTCCATCTCTGCATTCATTTTAAGTTGAGTTTGGCAATGCTCTTGGAGCATTCTCAACTTGTTTATTATTACTTTATTTAGTTTTCGAATTTGTTAAGTATTATTTGGCAATGCTGACAGCAAATAAGATTTTAAAAAAATGTGTGCATATAGTGATACATTTCCAATATATGTCATTAAGCATTGATTTAGGAAATTATTTCATTTTCATTGCTTGTTTTTAATAAATCAACAAAGATTTAACCGAATGTGTTCGACATGCAGCATTATACCCTTCTTTCTCCCTATTTTCATTGGTGCCAGTGTTACGAAGTAATTATATACATTCGGAAATAGAAATATTTTAAAAGAAAATTTTAGTCTTTCCTTCTCATACTTTCCTGTAGTACGTAGTATCGAAACTACGGACTGAGTTCAAAAGATCAATTGATTGCGATTCGAATTTGATATAACTCATGTCAATATTTCAATGAGAACCTTGCTACTGGTATTTTACTAAAAATTACTGACAAGTAAACCTTACGTTTGGGTGAATCGAGTTGCTGACTGAGACACATATGAGAAAGTAGTACTAAATGTGGTCAGTATTTCAGTGAAGTTGTAGGTGCGAAGCTCCAGGGGTTTAGGAGATACAGCTACAAGAACATCACGTGGAAGTACAGAATAGTCTTCATACTGTTGGAGGTAAAAGCCCTGTAAGACCTCTTGTAACGACAAAAGGTGAATAACAAATATATGGGGACATATTAGGACTAGGGGTAAGTCATATAGTAAGGGTATACCTGACGGCGGCCATCTCTAAATCCGCCATTTTGAATTAAGGTTAAGTTTTTAAAATAGGAATAGGGTCATGTGATACATGATTTAAGGCGCAAATTTAATCAGAAGAACAATGGTGACGTTAATTTTGATTTACGCGCAATTGTTAAAAAGCTATAGGGTAATTAAATATTGTTGCCTTTGTCAGTTGTGCTCACTGTGAGCAGACCGTTTGTGCAAGTTATGCACTCTTTTCTGAACTACATATTGATTGTACTAATTGAGGACTTTTCTGGAAGAAAGACCCAAGTTCAATTATGACTCAATTCCACTTTGGTCATTTTTCCTTAAATTAGCAACTTGTTTATGCGATAACAAATGCTGGTTAATGATAAGACAAAAATGGTTATACCGTTGGATTTATTGTAAAATTTGCTATTAATAAGGTGTCACTGTCGTGCGTTTTGTTTAAAACTTTTGTCTGATTCAAAATGGCGGATTTGAACATGGCCGCCATCAAGGCAACTCTTACAATAGACCTAATATTTATCCACCTGCTTTTTATTTAATTATTATCATTAACACAAAATTTACAAGGTGGGGTAAAGGATTAATACATATGCTGCAACAATATTTAATTTCCCTGTAACTTTTTATCAATTGCGCGTAAATCAAAATTAACGTCACCATTGTTCTTCTGATTAAATTTGCGCCTTAAATCATGTATCACATGACCCTATTCCTATTTTAAAAACTTAACCTTAATTCAAAATGGCGGATTTCAAGATGGCTGCCATCAGGTACACCCTTACTATATGACTTCCCCTAGTCCTAATATGTACCCATGTATTTGTTATTCACCTTTTGTCGTTACAAGAGGTCTTACAGGGCTTTTACCTCCAACTGTATGAAGACTATTCTGTACTTCCACGTGATGTTCTTGTAGCTGTATCTCCTAAACCCCTGGAGCTTCGCACCTACAACTTCACTGAAATAACGACCACATTTAGTACTACTTTTTCATATGTGTCTCAGTCAGCAACTCGATTCACCCAAACGTAAGGTTTACTTGTGAGTGACTTCCTTGAAAAGTAATATATAAAACACGGGGCTAAAATTCAGATATGTTAGTATACTCATTTGGACTGATGCGGAATTTAGGGGGAACCTGTAACTGAAGGGACTATTGCTAGCGCTTCTTGTCCGAACAGTACTTACGACGCTGACTGTATTTTACAATTAACAAAATGATACATTGACGGTTTTAGTCTCCCATTACCACATCCTTAGATGTGTCTAAAAGTTTGCGTATAGTATATCCATTTTGCAGAGATTCGGAAGATTGGGGAGAAAATGAGATAACATGTTAACGATCAGCATACTCGCTTCGCAATCAGTCACGGGTTCGAATCTCACTAATGCCATTCGTGTTGACTAAAGTTATTTCTTAAATGTTTTCCACAGGCGAATGCTGGGATATAATTCTAAAATAACATCCTTTTAAAATTCCTTTTGATGTTTCACTAATTATTTCCAGTGAGCATTGACTTCACACAGTTGGTACTGAAACTAGATTCATAAATATTTATTGCAAATAGTTTCACAATCAAACTCACTTCCTTTTCTATGAATTGTTGAACGGCAAATACACTCTATTGCCATTGTGGTATTACCAAGTTTGTAAGGAAGAGCTTATCTCAATATTCCATTTCATTAGTATTAGAATCAATTGATTTCAATAAAGTCAGACACGGATCAGATGACTTAATGGAAAGAAAAGAATGCAAGAAAATGAACGTATTTGTTAAATCTATGCTGTATATTGTGTGTCACTCGATAAACGATTCAAATTGTGAAATTAGTGATAGTTTTCTTCACTTCTTGCCGGACAATGAACATATCCAAAATTTTGACCCGTTGAACCGTTTATGACGCAAGCTTATCTCGTAGAGTACAGTTTGAGTCACAGGTAGAAATATATAGGCCATTCGCCGTGCTTGTGTTCCCAGCATTGGTCAACGGAGTTTAGTCCACTTCATGTTTCCAAAACTAGTTTTTCTACTTATTTTTATTCGAACTTTTATGTCCTGAGTACAGTTACCTTCAGAAGCCGTTTCTGCTGTAAACATAACGCCGATATATTTTATTTAATTGAAGGTACTATGCACATCCATTTGTTGCAACTGAATTACCGTTTTCAGCATTGAGGCTTGAGATGGGACCCATTGTTCAAAATGGGAGTTCTAAGTACTAGGTAGTTTTTATTCTAGGTAATTGTACTCACTGAGGATCGAATTCGGGACTGCACATAAGGGAATCAGGCACGTTGGTCTTGGCTATGGAGGGACACAGTTATCCGTGGCAAAATAGGGAAAAATCCAAATAAACTAATGGCTGCTATTTGGATTCAAACCCGGGACTTCGAATTAGAAACGATCATTTTCAACTTCGACGATGCATCCCAGTATCCCAAGATTGATTATATTATACTTTTATGTATTTATTCGCATACCCAGAAGTTTGAGATCCATTCTCTGTCCTGAGTACTGTTTGTATCCTGGATGTGCAGTTGATACACTTGAGTGATTTTAATTTCAAACAATGCTGTCTTCGTAATACGATCATCTTTCAGCGATATTCTGCCATTATTGGCAGGTCACTTTCCGCAACTGAGAAACTTCCATGTACCAGGTCTTCAGCTAACTTTTTGTCTTCACGTACATTTTTTGTTTTGATACCGTCCATACCGTGGCCTTTTTCGCTCCTTCTACTCTCCTCCGACCATACGGTCTATGGATGTGTCTCATGAATTGTTCGTGCTCGTCTAATCAGTTTCCCTTCCACTTTTCAATTACATCTAAAATTATTCTTTCCTTCTCCACTATTTCTGACCTTTCTCATTTATTTTGTTCGACCCAGTTAATTGTCCAATCTCTTCCACACCCACATTTCGAAAGCTTCGTCTTTTTTTCACCCCTTCTTCATAATGTCCATGTTTCTGCACCATATAATACAATACTTCACACAATGCAGTTTATGATTCTTTTTCTAAACTTAGTCCTTGCTGCTGGTCAAGTGACAAGTGTACCTTTGATGAGCGTGGATCCAGGCTCGATTCCTGGAGAGAAAGCACAAAAATTATTTTCACAGTCATTCACTTTCCTTAATCATCCGTCCCCTTTAGGCTAAAGATATAATTGTGGTACGTTAAAATAAAAAGGTTAATTTTTCTAAATTCTGTATTCAAGAACCCAAAAAATGTATTTTTCTTCCTCTTACATAATAGGTAGACGAGTTACTGTTCAACTGTATATTGTAGTTTTCTAGATTCTAATAAAATATGGATCAGTATATTTGAAATCACCCAATTTCATTTAAAGGTTGCTGACAGTTCAATATTTTTTTTTTAAATGTGCACAAACTTGTAGTATATTTATGGAGTTAAAAAAAATTCAATCGTTCTCTTAATGTTCAGTTTTCTTTTGAACGGCCATTTCGTATAGGCGCGTGAGCATAATTTGCAGTTTATAAAGGTCCGCTGTGAACTCTGTAGTTCTGTTGTTTTAGATTATATTGATTTCAAACGAAAACTATTTAAAAGAGAATTAAATGTACTACATTTTATGTCCAGGGCACAAGTAAGCCTACTATAACGCCAGAACGCGAGAAAATCCATGCTCACTGTGTTTGTCCGCGACATAGTTCACTCGACAGCAACTGGAACCAGGAACCCCATGCACGACCGGCACGATATATCTCTCTTGTTGAACAACATGGTACAGAATTTTTTTGTATATAAATAACATATAAAACATTGGCAATGATTGTTTATTAAAAAAAAAGATATAATCGCATATTAAATCAATAGTAAATGAAAAATCAATAAATATAAAAATAGAGCTTGAAGATTCCTCTGTTTGAATGTTCTTAATATTGTTTGGATAAGTTTCAAGAGCACCGGAGGAGGGAACATTTACGCGTATGCACATGTCTTTTGATGTTACTACCACTGCTTCTGCAGACCACTAATCTCTACTGAAATATAATACAACTTTGTGTACCAGGGTATCTATCGGTCACGAAAGTTACGAAATCAGAAAACGGTCATGAAAGTCACGAAATTTAGCTTTTGGGTCACGATTTTTTTTAAAACTGTACAAATGTAAGTACAGATTGAAATAGTTTGTTCTATAAAACGTCAAAGTTCAATACCAAAAATGTCTATCGTCGGCTTTAGACGCTACCAAATCGCGAGCAAAGTACGTTTCTATCGCATGGATGAAAATTCGGCCTAATTCGCATTAAAATATTAGGAAATTTTATGATTTGGTAAAGAAAAGGTCACGAAAAAGTCACGAAATTTCATTTTGGAATTTTAGTAGACACCCTGTGTACACAAATTTTAAGAAATATAAATTTTGTCAGCAACCCTCGTTGAGTGATTTGACATATACTTTCCAATGTCTCAGGGGTTATAAAACATAAGCTGGTGATATCTTCGTCTGCTACAGGCTATTAGAGTGTAATTCTAATACTCAAAATCGCATAGGCTATGTAATATCATGCATTGTGGTAACAAGAAGCTATAGTAAGTGATATGTTAATTTTATCAATTGTGGGGGACACGATGACTCAGTGGTAGAGCTCTTACCTCTGGTGTGTGAGGGTCCCTGGTTCGATCACCGTCCAAGTAAGTTTGTGGTGGACAACATCGTGTTCGTGAGTTAGGGTACTCCCGGTTCCTCTCTCAATTTCATCCCATCACTTCTTCCATCGTCATTCATTTGTCTTAATCATTCGTCTCGCTTAACCTGACGGGTATAATCATGGAACGTTAAACTGAAAGATTTCATTTCACTTTTAGCAGTTGTTACGTGTACTCATTTGGATTTTTTTTTTTTTTTAAATTACGAAATGCTTTTTAATTGATAATCATGTAAAAACAGTTTACTGTATTTTTGTACAGACAAGTGATTCAAGCTTAAAAACTCTTGAAATTTGGAAATTTAGGATTGGTTTTAAATGCGTTGCTATTCTGTGATTGCAGGTAAATACCAGGTCAGCGATCTGGGAGGTGCTGGCTCGGAGTTCGACTCAGGTAAGCAACTAACTGTTTGTTTTTCTTGTTTATTAATGATACTTAAAAACATAATGCATGAGTGGTTTAGACTAATTACTTAGTGTAGCTTAACAAACGGAGTTGGGTTTTCAGTATTTAAGGCAATCTGCTCAGGTGGATAGTATTTGTTAAATAAGGTAGTTGTGTAATTCTTGAGTATTAAGTATTGTGGGAGTCCTCTCTTTCTGTTCACTACTACTATTGTTTGATCTGCTCGTCCTGTAAATAATATAAATAGCGTGTTTTCACAAATCAAAATATGCAATTTCCGGAAGACTAAATAAAATATAGATCTATATTTCTTCACCGATAGTCCCGTGTCTTTACTTTTTCACATTTGAACGCCGTAAGTAAGGGGTGACCAAACTTGTTAATTTAGATCAGACATAAAATATTTGGCAATCTCCTGTAGCCTGTTTGCTAATACCGTAGTCTAGTGTTAGTTTACACATTTAACAGTATATATAATAACTTTTTTTAAAAAAAAAAAACATTTGCAGAAAAATAATTAGTAAAATTTATATTTTAAAGCTAACCTTTTATTTTAAACTTGAAAGTTTAGGATCTCTTTTTAGCACCGAGGGTGTATGAGACGTGGACCTACCATTTAAGGTGAAATCCGAACCACCGTAATGCGTAAAAATTTAAAAGTTGTCTTTCTGGAAATACAACCCAGGTTCCTATCCACGAACGGACTTAGTAACTAAGACTATGGGGAGAGGGCCTCCAAGAGTTGAGAGAAAGATAGTTTGTCGTTGGTCAAGCAGAAATGAAGGCAGGATGTTAAATCTTCATTTGTCAAGCGCGTTCTATATTTCTACTTGGAGACTCATTTCAGAGAAGTCTCCGTCACAAAGATAGGTTGAGCCCTTCCCGCTTGTCCAGTGACTGTCACGTCCGCCTTTGGTACACGTGGTCCCGAGGGTTTGATTACCGCTGGGAAGGCACAAACAATTCAGAATCATTCACTTTCAGTACTCATCGGTCTCTTTAGCCTAAAGGGCAAAAACGTGGGACGTTAAAACTAAAATTTCATTCCGTTTCATTTCATTTCAAAAACAGACTGAGGCAGAAAATGCAGAGAGCCAAAGAGCTGGAGATCTCAGATAAAGTTCTTTTCGTCATGTGAAGGGACCAGAAATTATTTACGGACACTCTTGTCTTCATGAAGATATAGGTTTTCCATTGCAGTATTTCGTTCTTTACATCCAATGCAGTCAAATGTAAGAAATTTGAGAACATACTAAAAATGTGTTCCATGTTGACTTCAGCGAATGGGAAAGGTAAACTGAAGACAGGCTCAAACCTTTTCACATTTTGAAATAATGTTCTTAATACTAAGTAGAGTACCTAGTAAGTTATCTCTTAATACCTAGTAATTTTAGTAGATCCAGGAACAGAATTCACTCTTTTATTTCTATCGTTATTGGTGTAAGATTTCTTCACGGATAACGATAACTTTTTTTCTAAAACGTTTCACGATATATCCGTTATTCAATGGCGACCAACTGTTCGGTTGGCGCTACAGTAAGTAAAGACACGCTGTCTGTTCGGGTCAGGCCAATGAGATAGGTCTACTGTCAATGTAGAGGTAAGGACCCACACACTTGCTCGACTTAAGCTCGTTCAAGGAGGCACGATAGCTCACCTTTGTGCAAGGGGTTCCAGTGTTTGTAATGGACAATATCGTGTCCGTCGGTTTTCTCCCACATGCTCATTCTACCTGTTATTCCATCATCATTCACTTCCCTTAACCATCCGTCGTTCTTAGGCAAAAGGGTATAATCGTGCTACGTTAATTTGAAAGATTTCATTTCGTTATCATGTTCAAATGATGTCAGCATCACACTCCAGCCAACTTCACACCCAGGTTCCCATTTTATGACCTGTGCCATATTGGAGCGAGGATAAAAACGGAAAATACATCCCGACTGGCGCTCAACGAAGATGGAAGCTAGGTTGTCCGGTCGACGCCTTACCGTCCAGACCACATCGGTACTAGAGCTCGATCAGTAGATCTAACCTACAAGCGTTAATATATTTAAAAGGTACCGTGAGTTAATATTCTTCATGGACGTCTTCGATGTAGTTGCGTGAAATTAACGAAGTTTCTGCGAAGGACGTATGAATGCATTGAAATTAAATACATTTTTTGTATGTGTGTGTGTGTCTAGTTTAATAAACCGTAAACAATACGAAGATTGGTTGGTTATACACTTCTGAAGCTGGCGGAAATCCAACTAAGTCAAATATTATTATATCCACTAACAAGAACATTATGTTGTTTGAGTTTAATGCCTCTTTGCAATACCGAAGTTAAACCACAAAATCTCGTACCCAAAATCGAACCCGGACCTCTCACGATCAAGATATAGCAGGAAAGAACTGGCCTCATAAAAAGGGCGGTAATGCAGATGTTGCAAAGGTGACAACAGGGTCGTAACCAGAAATTTCGTGTAGGGAGATTCGACTTTTGCCACTTCTATAAATTAATGTGAAAACTTTTATTTAATTTTCTATATATTGTAATTTTTAACTCTAAAAGAGAAATAAAGATAATACTGTTGAAAGGGAGTATTTTTAAAGTGCCGTATATAAAATAATAGTAGATTGTACTTCTTTAAAAATCTGTCCGACTTCTTGGGTATTGTAAAAGCCAAAATCCCGGTCATTTATTTAATACATTTAATATACTGGTATTTAACATTCTAAAAAAAAAAAAAAATTACAAGTACAATTTTTGTGATAATGAAAATAAAACAAGAAATTTCTATTTGTCGCACAATCTCATTTTTTCCGCGTTTCTCTTTAATTTTCAGGGAGTGGCAACGCGTAACAGTCGCTAACGCTCTCACCTTCGGTGTGAGCGGTCTCGGGTTCGATTCCCGGTGGGGGCACTCGGTCGAAAAAGTGTAAAAACGTTTTTTTTAGGCCAGCTATCCTGAATGAGATTTCCTGTCTCATTCCCACCAGGCAAATGCTGGGGTGGTACCTAACTCATAGGTCCCAGGCCGCTTTCTTCCTTCCCTTTTCTCGGATAGTGTGCTCGCCGACAGACGTCATCCCTCATATGTGACGAGCTAAATGGCCATAGATGCCGAAAGCCGAGAAATTCAAATCCTAATTTTCAGGGAGGTTGGGATCTCATTGGCTACGTTCCTGGCACCACACCGTTTGGTCGGAGATTGAAAGGGGAGGGAGAATAATTATGGTGTTTATAGTTTTTGTAGTGTTCTCATTGTGTATTATCTGTATAACTGCATATGGTTTTAACTATAAGACAATTTTGAAAAAGTTTCTTCATACAAAAACGCTGTTTAGTTTGATGTTTGATTACAGAAGACAAACGCGACACCCAAAAATATAGCTGTAACATCTTTGCCAATCTTACACGCGCCTTGAAACTTTATTACCAACACAGATTCACACGATACACGAAATATTTTGTGTATGATTACAGAAATAAAATCATGAGGTGAATATTCGAGCTTAAGAGGAACGGAAATTGGAGAAACTTCATAACAATGAACCGCATAATTTACACCTATTAGGGTCATTAAGTCTAGAAGATTCAGGTGGGCAGATCTGAAGTGAAAGTAAAAGAAAGTAGAAACTCTCAAAATTTTAACTGGAAGCCCAGTTGGAGAAAAACCATTAGGAAAAACCTGAGGCAGTTGGGAGAACAATATTAAGAAATAGGATCTCGCAGAAATAGGAGTACAAAATAGAAACTGATTCTCCCATGCGTAGTGGCTCAATGGTAGAGCGTTCACCTCTGGAGCATGGGGTCCCTGGTTCGATTCCAGCTCGCACCAAGTGGACTTTGTGGTAGACAAATACCATGTGCATGGGTTTTCTCGGGCTTTTCACATTTCCTCACATTTTATTCACTCCACCATTGCCTTCATTTCTCATCATCGCCGTCTCCTTTAGCATCGCCGGCATAACCATAGGACGTAAAACTGAGATATTTCATTTCGAATATGCAAATAATGAACTATTTCACTAGTAAATAACTCCTTATCCATTGCATTACCATACTTCTGAAAATGTGTAGTAAGTAATTTTTTTTTAAAAAATCTAGAGAGTAAAATTGTAATGTATTTACTTCGTAAACATGAAGGTTGTAATACTGTGTGGATAGGCTTGAGGAAGAGTTACTTTTAACTTAAAGTATTCATGAAAATTTATTCCAGTATTTTGATTTAAATCAGTGCGTTCTCAAGTTAGAAATTGGCTTTGGTTAAGACATTTCTGTGAATGAACATTTATGATTTCTCAAACTGGAAAGAGAAATAGGAGTTGTCTGAAAGCGCTATTTCTTGTTGGTCAGTACACATGAAAATACAGTACTTGAATTTAATTGACGCAATGCATTGCCGTTTCAATGCGATGCGCAGAATTTTTGTTATCATTGAGTCCGTTGATAGATTGCAGAAATTGACTACGGACGAAACTAAGCGTAACGTACTATCTGCTTGCACTTTCAATTGTTTAAAAAATTCACCATGCAGTGTACGAGAACAATATCTTATTGTTCAACATACCTCAGTAGAAGAATAGGCGAAATATTGATTGACACTACAAAATATAAACTATAATCGAAGACAATGAGTACCGAGCTGTGCAATGTCCTGTCCGTAAACATCAAGTCGTCTCCACTCTTATCTCGTCTCTACTAATGTTCACTTTATGATCATGTTATTTTATACTTGAAGTTCGCTACAGTCGCTTGTTTATTATATGTAATAGACAGACACTAAAATTCAGCTAGTGGCATGAACCATGGTACACTGAAAGTAATGCGGGATTATTATTATTGTTGCTTAAAAATTTCGAACTGTCACTTGGATACCTTTTTAATTAGCTCAGCACTCCTAAACCACTGGTCTGCGAATCGGTTACCAGTTCCGCTCGGTAATCTCGTTAGATATCGATTTAGATTTGATTCTAAAAATTTGGAATATAAAACGTTTTAAACACTCAAAAGCAGCACTATTATTTTTATACATGCTTCATCCGCAAATTTCTTTTTATTGCTGGTCCACAAATTTTGAAATTTGAAAACTGCTGGTATAAATAATGTGGTAATACAGTCAACTCTAAGACTATGGCTATTCGAGGATGCGTTTCCGATAGCGAACGCGACCTATGTGGCTACTCGATAATTTTACTTTCGCCAGAGTTATAAATGATACTGTGAGCCAGTCAGAATTTTCAGGCTTTATTACCACACCCTTATTCTCATTCATGCGAATCACGAGAAATAAGCATAATGCGTTACATAGATTTTTCTGTTATTAGCTAATTTTTCGGAATTTCCTTGTATTTTTGTGAGTTTTCTTTTGTTATACACGCACATACTTTATAATAGCAGAGTTCCAATACAAGGCCGCTGTTTCTTACTAAAATCCACTTGCCTGGCAACACTTCTTTTCCTTTTATTGCTTCCTTTAGGCAGTTTTTACTGATTTCGAAATAGCTGATTCCGAAACACCAAATACGCTCGAGCAGATGTATTCTGCGCTTTTTTCCCTTTTCTTTCTAGTTTGCAGCGCATTGTAATTATCCATCCGCATCTAAATACATGGTCAGCGTATTCCAAGCGTACGCATGGGCCATAAAAACGCGTTGCGAACGCATCAAGAGCCATGCACTAAGGGAACACATTATTTGGGTGGAAAACGTACTTCTCGTGCAAGGTGCAATGGTGATGGACATTGTATCTTTGGTTTGCACAGTGTTCACCAATTTTCTACCTCTCCTAGGTCTTCCATGATCACCCCTCTATCTTCAGCCTAAAATGTCAATAAAGAAATGCTAAAGATTTATTTATTTATTCTTATACGAAAAGCAAGACACATCAGTTTGTCAGTCACAATACAGACAATAGTATACAGTCAGGCTAATAGTTGTCTCTAGAGTTGCATGGAATTATTAATATAATAATTATGTGGTTGTGTTGTAGTAAGAAGTGGTTTTGAGAGTTCGTCTCCCGCTCCCTTCCTAAATCATAAACTTGAAATTTGATTGCTTGTTTATTTAGAAGTTAACGTTCCTTTTGAACACCCAAGCACATGAGAGAGAAAAACTTACTAACGTGAGGGAGAAACTAGTATGGAATCGAATCCAAATATTTTGCAGATCAAATACAAGAATTTTAGCCACTTAACCATAAAGTAGACCATTTATTGTGTACTATAAAATCTTATGAATAGTAAAATCTTTATGATTTGGTTTCATACGTCTGGAACCATGTGAATCTAATCTGTGTAATAAATTTAATTCCTTGCGTGCGATAGTTTCTGTCGAATCAGAATAGCGATTAGTATTGCAGATACGTATGACGCAAATTCCTTAACCAATCTTTATAGTTTTCGAGATGAGCAGTGATACTTTCGATGTAGTTTGAATCCAAATTCAGTTCCTTTTGCCCTTTATGTCCATAATCTCCCCGTGCAAAGAACGAGTATTGTACTAGTTATATAAAAAAAATGGCGTAGGATTATAATGTATTAAATTGAAAAACTACATCTAATTCATACTTATAATTGGAGTATACTTTTGTTTGGTAATAACGTGTCTTTAAAAGTTGATAAGTGATCTCTCATGCTTAAAATCACGTTATCAATTTATAGTTGTTATAATACTACCAATCATGTAACACCGAAACACTGTTTGAAACGTATGACGTAGGTGAACTAGTCTCGTGAAATGTTTCGTCTCGTCTCTAAAATGGGACTAGAATTGTCATATTTCTTCTCTCGTGGACAACGCTACGATCGGCAAAGTTGGACTCCACTGTATAGTTGCTTAATATAAAATGAACTCTATCCGTATCGGTTTCTTTGTAGTTTCTCATTTTCAAATAAATCTACCCGTTCCTGCAGTCCCGTGCACACGTGTATTTGACAAACAGAATGTTAATTAGAGCATGAATCGAATGGTTCGAAACGGAATTTTACATGCTTGCATAGTTTTCAGTCATAACAATAACATAATTCGTATTATATATTTTGTTTGATGCAGTGCTAAAATGTATTAATCTTTTCCGTGTGAGCGCATAATCAATCATGCCTGTCTTACACTTTCGCCATTTAAGAATGATTTCATAGAGAGACGTAGAATTTGGCAGTAGTTACCTTCAGCACTTGACAAAATGTGATTAAATTGACTGTCGAAAGCTTGTGTGCTTTCGTACTTTGAGTCAAACAACTAGGTAGGTATATAATATTATTGAAACCGAGCCACCGTTCATTCTGTAAATTTAATTTTTTCTCAGTATTATTTTGAACTGCGATGCAAAAAATCTGGGTTCGATTCTTGGTAGGATTATGTATGATTACCGATTGTCGTATGAACTACCTACAGGGAGTTCATAAAGTCCTGCAGGAAAGTATAACTCTATAACTTGGAAACCGTTACGTTTAAGTGTATAAATTTTGGGGGTTGGAAGAAGGGAAGTTTAAAGTTTTGTTCTGGCCACAATGATCGATGACGTTTGCTCTGGTAATCACTTGACTTAAGATGGTCTCTATCAAAGAAAAGGCACAATGTGTTTTGTGGTTTGCGGAATTAAAATCTTGCGTTTCAGTGCGAAGAAAGTTCCAAACAACGTATGGGAAAATACCCCCAGCAGAAACAAGTATCAAGAGGTAGTACCAGAAGTTCAAAGAAACGAGAAGTGTACCGGTTTCAGATTTACCACGCAGTGGAAGGCCAGGAACGAGTGACGATGTGATTCACACGTTGCAGGACAGCGTAGCCAGGAGTCCAATGAAGTCGCTTAAACGTAGGTCATTGGAACTGGGAATAACGAAGTCAACGTTACACAAGATCGTACCAAGAATTTCAAGGTCCGGCTCTATAAGTTAAAATTTGAGCACGAGCTGATAGAGGAAGACTGTGACATGAGAATGGAATTTTGTGAGTCAATGCTTACCCGCTTACAAGAAGATGGTGACCTTCTCTCTCGATTTCTGTTTTCAGATGAAGCCACATTTCATGTTTCGGGAAAAGTCAATAGGCACAACTGCCGAATTTGGGGGGTGGGGTGGAAAATCCACATGAATTCGAGGAGCACAAGCGGGGTAGTCCCAAAGTCATTCATTAAATAGATTCTTATTTTTAAAAAAACAGACGCAACAAGATTGCATTTGTAGTATTTTGGCTTTTCTGAGTGCGAGTGAGCTTTCCCTCCCTTTCGTTGTTCATAGTGGGGCAGCACACTTAAAGTCGTGGCTTTAAAAATTTGTTCTTTTTGAAGAAAAAGGGGGCAAATGATGCCATTGCACGGGGCGGCAATTTGCCTAGGGTCGGCCCTGGTTGTAGAAGTTCAGTGAGTTGTCAGTTAAAAAAAACGTTGGGATCCACTGCCGTAGATCGTTGTAGTGTCATGAAATGAAATCTTCCCTTTTATGTCCCGTGCTTATGCCTTGTAGAGTAAAACAAAGGGATTATGTACAAAGTGAAAGCTGGTGAAACGAATAAGAGTGGGAAGATTTCGGGAAAACTCAAGGAAAAGATGCTCTTCTTCACAAGTTCATACAGCCCGGGATCGAACTAGGATCCATCAAACCAAAGGTGAATACTATACCACTAAGTCATCATTTTCCCTTTCATGTAGTCTTCATGGTAAATCGACAATGTGTGCATGTTACCAATTGTAAAGTTATTAATTTGTGTTGGCCAGTTTAGTCGTAATAGTAAATATAAGAGGGAGATGTATTTTGTTTTTAATCTTATTAGCAGCAACGTTTGTCAGTCACGTACGGGGTATTGAGAATCAACTACTAGAGACAATTTACCTAGTCTAGCCATAAATACTGTTACAAAATTTTAACGCACGTTGTACATCCGGGTCGAGGAGGAAAGAACTGCCAGTGTGCTCACGGGAAACTTGAACCATTCTGTGCTTCTCTGTAAAAGAGGAAGCATTCAGCTGCAGATGGTACAATCGGCGGCAAAAAACCTGCAACATGAGCATATAAGTTTATTGTGAAATGACGAAGTCTTTTGCTCCAAAATAAGTGTGCACGGGAGGAGGCCGAATTTTATCCTGGCGTGATTCATTCCACTTAGACGTTATGTTCATTCCCTGTGCTGTTAGGCGTAGTTTCACAATAAACTTACATCCTCATGTTGCAGGTTTTTTGCCGCGGATTGTACCATGGAGTAGGGCGACTACGAAAACCATATTGCCGTGATAGCGTTACATGGAGTTGTACAATCTGCAGGTGAAATTTTCAAGACGCTACAAAAGCTCCAAATCAGTCGTATGCTTGTGTATGGTATCATTGAGCGCTTCAATGAAACAGAACTGTGAAGGTTCGTCCCGACAACTGGTCGTCCACGCAGTGTCAAGACTCCAACAGCCAAAAAAGCGGTGGTGGCTCATGTGCGGAGGAATGCGGTAAGGAAGCAGGGTATCATGGCTCGTAAAATAACATTTCGAAGCGTTCGATGTCCAGGCCTCTGTCCGAGGACCTTGGATTACGGGCTTGTCGCCGAGGTGCAGGACATTGCCTTGACGCAGCCTGAAGAAACTGAGAGTGGTAAAATGTAGACATCATCTGCAGTGGTACGCCCCTGATAGTCATCGGAATATCTTCTTAACCAATGAGGAAATATTCATCATTCGACAGTCACTCAGTCGGCAAAACGATAGGCAGGGTGTATGCATCAACCTCTCAGGAAGCCCGTAAAGAGGTTCCAAACATGCAGAGGACGGAAGGTGATAGTATGGTGGGGGTTGAGTTTTTCCAGCTCCACCCAGCTGCATTTTTTCGAAAATGGAGTTAAAATCAACGTCTGAGTGTAACGAAGCACCGTTTTGGAGCATACTGTAAAGAAGTTAAGTGGCACATTATTTTACAACTAACCCTGGACCTTCCATCAGGATTCTGCTCCCGCCCACAAGGCCAGGTTCACTCAAGGGTGGTTTCAGCGTCATGTCCTTGACTTCATTTTGCCTGAAGATTGGCCTAGTAGCAGTCCGGACCTGAACTCTCTGGGCTACTGACTGTGGTAAATGCTGGAGGGCATCGTCTGCAAGAGGCCCTGTATCCGTGCAAAAGGTTATCATTTCGAACTATGATTAGTGTCGTGTGTAGTGAATGCATGTAAGAACAACATACGCAAAGCAAATTAAAATCTCTCTCATGATAGTTGCGTTATTGAGTTTTTCAGTTGTAACAGAATTAATGGCTAGACTAGTTATGTTCAGTGTAAGTTCTATGTACATCACAATCACTTCTACCTCTTACCCCAGTAAGTATGACGTAATTAGCATAAAGTGAGTGAGTCGAAATTGATGAAAATAAGAGAAACAGATAAGGAAGCATCCATTTAAAAAAAAAAAAAAAAGAAAAAACGGAGTAAAAGGAAGTGAGGGATAACTGATTTGCAGAACGTAAGCGTAATGCGAAAAATAAAGATATTGTTAGTAGTGTACGTTACCTTAGTTTGTGGGAGCGATAAATTCATTATAATTCAGTGAAACAAAGAGAAAAATATTGAAACTACCAGGAGAGGATTGCCCATGTATATTTTATGTTTCAGTTTCGTTCATCTATGAGAGAACCTAATTATTGCTAGCATGGTGAGATGTAAAATACGATGTTTATGAACGGTGAACTACACAGTTCCTTTAATAAGTTCCGAGACTACCTCGAAGTAATATACGTAACGATGGCATAAAAACTTGTTACTACGTTATTTTTCTACATGCATCCCTTTGCGCGCCATACACTTGCGGGACCGGTGTAGAGGCTCTGCAACACCTTAGGAAAGTCACTAAAATGCCGTTCAAGGAGTGCTGTCATGTTCGCTGAAATCACTGCAGCATCTTCAAAGAACTCGCTCTTAAGGTCAGATTTAGTTTAGGAAAGATCATAAAGTCCACTTGTGCGAAATTAGACGAATATGGAAGGTGTTTTGTGCCCAAAGACGACGATCTTCCGGCGCACAAGTCTTGTCATGAGTAAGTTCTTTTCTTCTCAAGATAAGGGTCACGATACTTGAACACTTCTCATATTCGCCCGATTCGACCCCAGCAGACTTCATGCTCTAACCTAAGCTTAAATCTGCTTAAAGGGGGACTTTTCTCACGATATTGCATCGATTCAAGGGAACGTGACATCGGTACTGAGCAGCATTCCAGTGAAGGACATTCCATACCCTCTACGACTTGTCCCGCGAGAATGTATATAGAAAACAAACGTGACAATATTTTGTTTTGAAATCGGTAAGTATATTATTTCGAGGTAGTCCCGGAATTTACTGAACGCACATTGTATATACAGAATGAGAAGTAGAAATCATGTGACTATTGATTCAGTTTGATTGAATTATTGCAATTATGGCCTCCCCCTTTTCTCCTTCTCTACAAAAAAAAGTGTAACTGTGCTGCCATCTGTTAGAATATATCTACACTTATTCCGAAAAGAGTGCCTATTTAACCATTTTGTAACTACGAAAACGTACATTGTAAAATTTTAATATTAATTTTGAAGGATTCAATAAAATTGAAAGTACAGTTAAAAATTCAAAGAATAAAAGGGAAACTGTTAATATGGAAATTGTTACAGGCTTACTAAGTGGTATGTGTTGCTTTATTGATAATCAAGGACGTAGGATACGTTCAAGCTTTGTAAGCCGCAGAAAGGACTGAGTGTTTCCTCAGCAGCAAACTAACCACATTGCCTTTGATTGCATCTACACTTAATCTGTGTCACCAAGCTACCAATAGATTTAACAGTGGCGTTCGATATTTCTAAGATAACAGGCTTAGCAGCAGTGCCGTAGTTGAGAAATGTCGCGCACAGTGTTAGTTCTCCAGTAAAGGAAGTTTATGTTTTCGATATATTAGAAATTTATAATTTAATCCGGGTTGAGTTTTGTACTTTCTGAAATAGTATTCTCAAAAACCTAAATACCACTCTTGCATTTGAATTCTGTTTATTGGTATCTTGTGAGTCGGTTTATAAAACATACGTTAGTTCGTTGTCAATGTTTGAAATAGTTTTAGAACATTCAGTATAGACGTTTAAAAAACCAAAATGTAAACAAAATTTTGTAATTTTATTCTATCTTGTGTCAAACTGATTCAGTCAGTAAACTCAAAGCGAAGTGACTCAGTGGTAGAGCGCTCACCTCTGTTGCGTTGGATCCCTTGTTCGATTCCACCCCACTTCACATCAAGTGAACTATGTGCTGGGTAAATTCCTGGTGCATGGGTTTTCTGAGAGTTCTCCTATTTCATCCCCCTTCCGTCATTCCACCATTATCATTCATCTCATCCTCACTGTTTCCCTTATCCTCTTTGAAATGAAATTCTTCAGTTTTACGTCCCATAATCATGCCGACTGGGCTAAAGGAGACGGCGATGATGAGAAATGAATGAAATGGTGGGATGAATAAAGTGGAACGGAAGAACCCCGAAAAACCCACGCGCATGGTGTTTGTCCACCACAAAATTCACTTGGCGCGAGCTGGTATCGAATCAGGGACCCACTCATCAGAGGTGAATGCTCTACCACTAAGTAACCGCACCCGTACCCTTATCCTCGGTGCACACTCGTAGGACGTTGAACTATGCTGGCAGCAGTGAGCATTGTCAAGACAACACATTTATATATTAACTAGCTGAATATACCCATTCTTCGTATGCACCTCTGGTGTTTGGGGGTCCCGCCCCTGCTCCCGCCAAGTGAACTTTGTGGTGGACAAACAACGTGTGCGTGGGTTTTCTCGGGGTTCTCCCGTTTCCTCCCACTTTCTTCATTCCACCATTTCATTCATCTCTCATCATCACAGTCTCCTTTAGCCTAACCGGCATAACCGTGGGACGTAAAACTCAAAAATTTCATTTCCATTCTTCGTATAGGGGCTGTATTTGGAAGTCAACGTCTGTGGGAGGATCACCATTCATTTCAGCGACCGCGAGAACTATGAATTTGACACTAATATCGGCCATTTTAGGCTATTTTTATATGCCTCGGTATCCCTCCCCTCTGATCCCCGGTCCACATACAATAGGAGCTGAATTTGAAAGTTATCGCTAATGAAAATGTCACTATTGATATCAGCTACTGCGAAAACTATGGATTCGACACTAATATCATTAATTTTCTACTACTCTCACATGCCCCTGAGACCTTCCTGGTTCAAATTATATATATATATATATATATATATATAAAACGCTTCCCTTGGTTTGGGGCCTGAACCAAGGTGTCCGTGACCAAAATTTGGTAACTCTCGGTCCACCCGTCTGGTGCCCAGGCCTCACACAGACAGGCAATGGCAAACACACAAACAAACTCTTTATTTTATTTATATTATGAGATATTTACGTCTATGTTATAAATGTTAATGTGTAGTAAGTAAGTAAAAAAAAAAAAAAAAAAAAAAAATCCTGTTCCACAAAATACACATCTTAAATCTTAATCTGTCTGAATTTATTTATGTTCAGGTTAGGTTAAATTGATTTTTAAGGAATTTAGTTTGCAGCAAAAAAAATCTGTTTGTGTATCCGTCCGCCTGTCCGGGAGAGCAAAAAAATCTCAGGAACAACTTGATTAATGACCCATCAATTTTGGCCAGAATGTAGAGGGTTAAAAGTTAGAGAGTTCGTTAAGGGAGGTGATATTCAAACCGAAATTGGAAGAAATCAACCATTCCCAGTTTTAGCATTGATCAGTATAATTGCGAACATTGTAATAGTGAGAAGTGGTTTCCAGCAAACGGTTAGGCATCCCAAGAATGCAATATCTATCAAAATAAAAAATTTAAAATAATCTTTACAAAAAAATATTTTCACTACTACATACTAATTACATTTATCTTTTTCACCTCCTTTTGCAGTCTCGATATATTTGTCTCGCGATTGCCCTAGGGATTTTAACACTCAGGTTGAGAAGTCCTCCATTAGATAAACCATACAGAAAGCTAGGGATAATATGTAGT
This sequence comes from Thermobia domestica, assembly GCF_964235325.1. Taxonomy (NCBI): domain Eukaryota; kingdom Metazoa; phylum Arthropoda; class Insecta; order Zygentoma; family Lepismatidae; genus Thermobia; species Thermobia domestica. Next base: position 236,028,082 of record NC_137460.1, read on the forward strand.
TTAAGAGTTGAAAGGAATTAAATAAGTTGTTCTTTTGTGTTTCCATTCTTTGTTGCTTTCAAGTGAGATGGATGTCTATCTAATGATATGTTTTCTTTTCTTTCTTTTCTTTATTTATTTTAGTTTAATGTTGTCAAAGTACAAATTGAATGTGTAGATCTAAGTTACCTTCGTGAATGTATTATTTTATATTTAATCTTAACTATAAGACCTACATTTTTAACTTTAATACCTAAACTGTCGATTCGTTCTTGAGTGACACCAAGAGAAATAAAAATAAGTACATTTTTCTCGCCCCTTCTGTCCCCTTTTTCAATATCAAATTTTGAAACATAGTTATTGTGTTCAGTTTCATTAAAACCACTTTCTCTTGTATTTCAAAGATTATTCATTGTAGTTGGAGTGCTACCAGTGTATAGATAACCAAATTATGTGTAACCTGCAGGGGTATAGGCACGGGGTTGGGTGGATATGGTGACCTCCAGAGGACTACTTAGCCCACCAAAACGGAGTTTGCTGTTTTGAGTTGCAAATGAAGGAGATTTATAACACATAAAGAGAAGTGTCCGTTCTTAAAACGAGAGGAATAAGGTTTAATGAACAAAACTGGAAATGGAATATTGAAAAAAATAAAGCTGCTCGTTTCCTCTGTAGAATTTTTTTTTTTTTTTTTTTGAAAAACTCTGCAATCCACGTTCACATATTTTGTATTATAAGATTATGTATTGAATTTCATACCTCCAATTTAAGCTAATCTCTCACATTAAGCATTTTTAAAAAAAAATCAAAATTTTTAATACTAAAAATTGAATTTTTGAAAAGTTGAAATAAGTTTTCGTTTAATTTCAGCTGGAAGTTTATATACCGCACTTCATACCTCCAATTTAAACGTATAGTCAGTTGAATACTTCTCTATTGAATGCTAACAGAAATTTCTCCCTTCCCGCCATTAGTAGTGGAATTGTCGAAACATGTATTCTCTTGTTTTAAATTAAGAGTATAAGTGCCAAATTCCAGCACTTCTAACTTAAGTGAATCCTCACATTTAACATTTTCACAATTGTCGAAATTTGTAAAATAGAAATTGCTTCATTTTCCCCTTTTAAGAGTGGTTTTCAAAAAATGCTTAAATATGTGTTCAGTTGCTTTTTAACTTGAAACTCATATGCTGAGTTTAATCTTCTTAAGTTAACATACTTATTTTATTCTTGAAAAAAAAAAAAAAAATCTAGCCTCCTTTAGGATACGTATTTCCCATTTTTTTTTATTATTTTCATGGCAGTAGTTTTCGTGTCCAAATTTTCTGTTTCTAACCATAGTAGTATGGCCTTTGTATTGATGGGTGGGCCACTTTTACTCTTTTATAAAATAGTATAAATATGAAAGGAAAAAATTCAAACTACGCTGTATAATAATAATTACGAACTTCTCAAACGCAATAATTAATACAATACTGATCAATGGTATGACCAGAAACATATCGTGGAGGGCTAATGAAAAAGCGCACTTTGGTGCGAGCAGTCCCGGGTTCGATTCCCGGTGGGGGCACTCGGTCGAAAATGTGTAAAAAAAAAAACTTTTTCAGGCCAGCCATCCTGAATGAGGTTTTCCTTATTCACACCCAGGCAAATGCCGGGGTGGTACCTAACATGTAGGTTCCAGGCCGCTTCCTTCCTTCCTTTCTTTCCAATCCTTTCTTCCTTCCTTTCCTCAGATAGCGTGCTCGCCCAGGGACGTCATCCCTCAAACATTATGGGCAGTCAGATGGCTAACATTCAACTGGATGATGCGGGCCAGCGAATCGATTCCCAGGCGCCATTATTTCTGGCTTCCTAGATCGAAGAGAGGTACCTCTTAATTCAGGTAGCTCCCCAGTAGCCTCATGATGCTGGATGAATACAGTTAAACTTTAGCGCTTCCACCGAGAAAACGCACACCGAGGTCTCGCCAGCGAACAGTTCGGCTAAACAGGAGCTCAATAATAAGAATACATGTGTGATATATATGTAGACTACGCATGGTGAGCTATTAATGCTTTCACATTTTTGAAACGAGACGTTCGGTTTTCTTCTAGTATGTAAAAGTTCAGCCCCCTGAAAAAGTCATGCCTCAGAGAAAAACTTGCTGGGTACATCCTTGCTAACGTGAAAAGTAATTTATTGTACTGTGTACTCGTTTATGTTTGAAGTTACTATGTAAGAGAAAAGGAAATATGCCTACATTTTTTAAAAGTAAACTTTAAAAAGTGACAAACTCACTCACTTTATGACCTATAGTACTCGAAGGTTCAATGTTGCATTCACAAAAGCCCTCCATTGATTTCTGTCCTTAGCCAAATGGATCCGATTTCTACTTTATACTCCTATTTGTGCGAGATCCATCCCTCCCATACGCAACTAAGTCTTCCTAGTGGTCTTTTCCCGGTTGTGCTTGCTGTTAAAATTTTGAAAGTACCTACTTCCCTGTATACTGGCTACATGACTTTTCCACCTGAGCTTTCTAGACTTAATGACCCTAATAATGTTAGGTAAACGATATAAATTATGCAGTTCCTCGTTGTGAAGTTTCCGCAACTACCTGTTCTCATTCCCCTTGGGTTTCAATATTCGCCTATGGATTTTTTTTTTTTTTTTTTTTTTTAATACTTTGTTTTCTCTCCTGAAAGTAAGCGACCATGTTTCGGAACTATACAGCACAGAAGACGTAATTATCGTTTTATATATTTGTATAGAAAATGACACTGCAACTTAAAATTTTCATTCATTCGCTTCGATGCACCTCTGGCTTATTAAATCGTTTTCGTCAGTAACTTTTTCGATACTTAGTTATTTATCTCATAGAACATGAAATTAATACATTTCACAATCTACTTAATGAGGTTCAAGATTTTATACTAAAGTTTAAAACTACCCGTGTGTGGTTGTCTATAATTTTAATTGAGAAGGAACTACGCACGCTCGTGTGTGATGTATGTGTGTGGGTGTGTGAAGGGGTCATTCTTCCATATTCACCTGCGAGAACACCTTTCTTATTGAGACGTGAGAAGCGGAATGTTTCTTATGGGAGCGCAGTGTTCTCGCACGCAGGAAACGATGAGAAAAAAACCGTCACGTGGATGTCAATGAATTACCTTCCACGCGTGTGCGTGTGCTTGCAATTTTTCAGGTAATGTGAATGTAGGTTTCCTTCGGCGCTTGTTGGAGGAAAATGGTCGATACTGCTGCAGAGAAGGATTGGACCCAGGCGAACGATTGGGAGCGCGTGCGTAGCAGCTCTCGCGTGGTAACTAATCTGCCACTTTCACGCGCTTCAAGTTACATGGATGTTAAAGCTGGGTTGGTTGGCTGGCTGCTGGACGAGTTTCTTCACTACATGTTACATAAAAGGCCAAATCAAACAACCAGTAGTATCTGTGTAAACAGAGCTTTAGATTTTTTTTTTTTCTCACGGTCTAAGACGAGCTTAGGAAGGTATAATATACTCCACCGCAACATAAATTGATTGCTGAGGTCCTAAAACTAATAGCATCAAATACGTCATTTTCAGACATATTGGATTTCTGCAACCTTTTTTAAAAAATCCATAACTGGAAGAACATTATACGTTTTGAGAAATACTTTAAATAATAAGAACGGCATTGTAGCATAATCCTTTTTTCCTCATGAGATAGTGAAGTACAGAGAATCCTCTGTACATTAACGTGAGTTTTTTCTTGGAAAAAATGTTCATTTTGCACTATGTATGTAATTATACTTTCGGTAAAACGTTGCTAAATTAAACAAGGGAGCATTTTTAGAGTCATTCTCTCCACTGATCTAGAACAAGCACACGCGCTTTCTGTTCAAGGGGCCGTAGGTTCGAATCCTGGTGGGAGAGCTTTGAACGCATTACAGTAGTTCAGATTTCACTTAAAATTGAAAAGGAACGCTAAACTTTTAACACATAAACAACAGCTCTATTCTTTTCCCTATTCAAAGGCTGATGGCAAATTTGGAAAGATCGTTTTCTGTCTTCAATGCTAATTGTGTGACATGTTTACGTGGTCACCTAAAATCATGAAATAAAGCGGTAGTCTATCCGTGTAGTAGAATTATGATTCTGCCTGCGGTTTGTGTGTATAATGCCGGATTAGATTTTTGGACAAAGGGGAGGAGTTGGAAACTTTATTGTGTTAAACCAGCATAATTAGGTACCGGTAATTGAACTGCGAATGAAGAAGCAAACTTTGATCTAAAAAGCTAGCAATAGCTCAGATAGAAGCCGATGTGTTGACAATGTCACCCAGTTACAGTCTAGTCGGTCATAGCCCTTTGTAGGCTGTACAGTCAGGGAATTTTAAGTAGTGTATCCATGTTTAGTCCGGAGGAAATAAGCTGAGTTTTGTCATGTAATATTGCTGTAAATTAACTGATTATTTGATTTTTTTTTTATTTATTTACTTTTGCTTCACGTCCACTTCAAACACTGAGGTTATGGATATACCACATCCAGCTTACAATAGCTATGAACTACGTCTAGTAAATCTGGTGCATTTGGCAGATGTACAGGCGATCATGCAAGATCGCCTTATAGGACAGATCGTTTTATACCATATTCCCGAAGATTATGCATGCGGCAAGTAAGCTTTGTGGTGGACAAACACCGCGTGTGTGGTGTTTCTCGGTGTTCTCCCATTTCCTTTCACTTTCTTCATTACCTGCTTCATGCAGTCTCATCATCGCCGTTCTCTTTAGGCTGTATGGCATAATCATGGGACGTAAAACTGAAAGATTTCATAGTGTAAAGGAAAAAAGAAATAGCGTAACCTGTCCACAGATGGGCTTTCAGTAGAATTAACAATTGTAATCAATAGAAGCTGAAATAGAGCAGCTAGTCAACAATGAAAACATAGTGCATATAGCAAAGTCATAAAAGAATGAGATTGATTGGGTATGTTATACGAATGAACGATACAAGAAACCAGACCAGATGATCAGTTAAAATATCGGAAGAAAGACCGAGAGGACAACCCAAAAGAAGGTGGATAGAAAACCACAGGGAAGGGTTACGAGTAACAGGCGTTCGGGGATGGAAAGACAGAGGCGCTCTTAAGATAACAGTTGTTGTCTTTTCTTGGAGTTAGGACCACTAGAACTTATAAAAGAGAAACATCAAAGATGTTTGAACAGAATAATAAAATCGAATTATATAATTGTGAAATGTAGTATTAAAATTTGTAGTAAATGTTGGCGGTAATTTTTTTTTTCGTCTGAAGGTAATAGTCTGAAGGTAATAGTCTGAAGGTAATAGTCTGAACAGTAGGTGGAATGAAGTGGGACAACCCTGACAAAGACCTACGTACACGATAATAATGCCTACCACAGTGACGTTACTGTAATAGTGTATTGTGTAGTTCGTAAACGCACACGATTTTTTCTTGTGCAATTAATGTACAGGGTAATAATGAATTTTAAACTTCTTTTTTTTTTTTTTTTTTTTTTTGGCCTTGAGTGTTTTAGGTACCAGTTACTTTGTATAAATACCTTTTTCCAGCGATGTTCTTTGCATAGTCAACGATACCTTACAAATAAGGAAACAATTCATTTTACAATAAATAACGTAATCTGCTTGTTTGTGTGGAGATTAGCGTTCTTTTTCAGGCCTTAATCTGTTCGAGCGTGACGTGAAAATACGTGGGTCAGATCGAACCACTGCTTCCCGTAGCCTAGAACACTTTGTATTGTTTGTTTTTCTTTCCTCGTTTTAAAATAACGTTTCGAGTGACTATAGAAGTGAGGAAGTCTTGTAATCGTAAATATATATATATATATATATATATATATATATATAAACAGATTTTCCTGACCATTACATGCGGAAAAAGTATTCTCTGATGCCAATCTATTCGTTCTTATGTAGAGATGTCTAAAAGCTACATCTCTGACTTGAGTGCATCGAAGCTATTTTTTAATTTAAGGTTTATATGAAGTTACTTCTCTCTCTCTCTCTTTTTTTTTTAATTTATTAGAAAAGTTGTTTTTACACACATACACACAAATAATTTCTAGAGGATGACAATTGAACATTGCTATTTTCGCGGGAACTATTCTAATACTTTTGTTATAAGAAAAACATATAATCGGGAATTGAACTCAGGACTACGGATATCGGAGATCCTGTTGAACATTTGGTTGTACGGTAAAGTGCATTGTATAATTGCAGAGAGAGAGAGAAAGAAATATAACAGGTTTCCGTTCATTTTCCCCCCTCCAAAGCTTCCTTGCAATTAATTCAATTGAAAAAGTCGACTCTGAAATAAACTAGAAATGAATAGACATCTGTATTTGCCCCACCCCATATCGAATTGTATTGTTACAGACTACTTGTTCTTTAACTGGTATTCCACCGATCACTTCAAACGGAAAGCCCGTTTAGTTTCGCTGCAGGAAAGCAAATAGATCTTGAAATAAAATAATTACGTATCGTTTCCATGTAAAGATCCCTCGAACTATTCTCCGTAAACTTTTCACTTCAGTTATTCTCAGAGAGAACATACACACAGATACGAATATGTATGTGAAACAGAGTTCCGCCGGAGGTAGTTAAAGATTTCAGCTTATGTAACTGTCGGGAAATGCACCTAGTAAACAGGTTAGCGCTGTATTTTTTGTTTCAGAAAAAAAAAAAAAAGTATCGTTGAAGGACGATGTGACTGACCTGGCAGTTGCAGTAAGTGAAAGTTGCGTGCTTGAGAGTCCTCACAGTACAGCGACCCATATCCGGCAGACAGCGAGTGCATTCGGCCAAACAACTATCACAAGCAGAAACTGAAAACTCACTTCTCTACCTGCACTTCCGAATCTCAGCATCAGTAACAACAGACACCATTCACAGACAACAAAAGCCACCGGGTGCAATGGCAAATGGAAATACCCATCACTCAGTTGCCCCTGTTGTCTTTTTTTTTTTTTTTTTTTTTCATTTCTGTGAACACGTTCAATTAGGAATTCCCCGAAACTGCACAGATCGATGGATGGCTCATCAACACTGAGGAGCTCAGGCACAAAACAGTAGAAACTTCTTTTCTTTGTATTGTTTGTTTTAAAACAAAATTACGGTGTGTAGGAAGGAGCAGGTATTTTACCCACAAGAAATATTGCTGCTATAGTTTGGATATCCATATCTACACTCGGTTGAGATGTGATACTTTCCATAAATTTGTTAGAACTAACTACATTCGAGATTTCTTATAAAAATGACCATGCATACATTGATAAGATTGTCCTTGCGGGCCGTTTAGTGTGGAAATATTATCTAGATCTAGTCTTTGCAACTAATGGCGCCCTTAGTAATAAAAACAAATCGACTGAGCAAAGTGTGTGAGGGAGAGAGAATTGAACAAGGTTGAAAATTCTTGAAAGTTCCGAACGTCGGATACTTGACAAATGTGGCTCGATTTCGATTCTGATTGCTAGTTACTCTGTTGTCGAACTAACTAATTCTAACTGAAGGAACTCGAAGGTTCATTGCCACAGAAGAAAACTACGCAATTGGAACTAACCCTGTGTCAGGCTAATATTTTCTTACTTTTCCAGGACTCATTACTTTATAACTGGAGCAAGACAAGCGTAACTTCATTCTTCACCATGATCTGGATGGCTGTTAAGATGTGGGTGGTCAGGTCCAAGGAAAAATTTCAAGTGGCACGGGTCACAAGGAAATAGGTCACTGACAGACAGTGATGGGTCATGAACGAACCGATTCTTTAAGGTTATTCAGAACGTCCAAACAGTTTGTGTCTAAAACGATAGATGGCGCCACCGTCACCAATGTTAACATATACAACTAATAAAATTAAAACAATCAAATATAAAATAAACAGTTCAAAAATTAAGCAAAAACGGATATAATCTGGTTAATGGACGTTACAAAATCTAGGGAATGGTACGTGTCGATTTCAGATATTGTTATTAGTTTCATTGTTAGAGGCCACCATTGTTAAGCAAACAATCAACTTTATCTGCCGTACTTTCTACCAGAAACTGACCAAACTTTGCACACCCATTTAAGATTGAAATATCTAGGGAATGGTACGTGTGGATTCCACATATTGTTGTCAGTTTCATTGTTAGAGGCCACCATTGTTAAATAAACAATCAACTTTATCTGCCACACTTTCTACCACCAACTGACCAAACTTGGCATACCCATCGGATTACAACTGAGATATCTACTGAATGGTACCAGTCGATTTCACATATTGTTAGTTAGTTTCATTGTTCGAGGCCGTCATTGTTAAATAAACAATCGTTGGATTTCTCCATTGTTAGATAAATAATCAACTTTATCTGCCATACTTTCTATCACAAACTAACCAAGCTTGGCACACTCATTTACGATTGAGATATCAATGGAATGGTACGTGTCGATTTCACCTATTGTTGTTACTTTCATTGTTAGAGGCCGCCATTGTTAAATGAACAATCAACTTTATCTGCCATACTTCCTACCAGAAACTGGCCAAACCTTGCACACACATTTAAGATTAAAATATCTAGGGAAAGATATGTGTCGTTTTCTCATATTGTTGTTAGTTTCATTGTTGAAGATCACCATTGTTAAATAAACATTCGTTGGATTTCTCTATTGTTAAATAAACGATTAACTTTATCTGTCATAATTTCTACCACAAACTAAGCAAACTTTTCACACTTATGAACGATTGAGATATCTATGGAATGGTATGTGTCGATTTCACATATTGTTGTTCTTTCATTGTTGAAGGCCACCATTGTTAAATAAGCAATCTTCGGATTTCTAAATTGTTACATAAACAATCGACTTTATCTTACACTCTTTCTACCAAAAACTAATCAAATTTGGCGCACTCATTTACCATTGAGATATCTATGAAACGGTACGTGTCGATTTCACTTATTTTTGTTAGTTTCACTGTTAGAGGCCACCATTGTTAAATAAAAAATCAACTTTATGTGCCACACTTTTTAACAGAAACTGACCAAACTTTGCACACCCATTTAAGATTGAAATATCTAGGGAATGGTATGTGTCGATTTCACATATTGTTGTTAGTTTCATTGTTGAAGGCCACCATTGTTAAAGAAACAATCAAGTTTTTCTGCCACACTTTCTACAACAACCTAAACTCATTTACCATTGAGATATCTATGAAACGGTACGTGTCGATTTCACTTATTTTTGTTAGTTTCATTGTTAGAGGCCACCATTGTTAAATAAAAAATCAACTTTATGTGCCACACTTTTTAACAGAAACTGACCAAACTTTGCACACCCATTTAAGATTGAAATATCTAGGGAATGGTATGTGTCGATTTCACATATTGTTGTTAGTTTCATTGTTGAAGGCCACCATTGTTAAAGAAACAATCAAGTTTTCTGCCACACTTTCTACAACAACCTAAACAAAATTTGCAGACTCATTTAAGATTAAGATATCTATGGAACGATATGGGTCGATTTCACATATTGCTGATAGTTTCATTGTTAGGGGCCACCATTGTTAAATAAACAATCAACTTTAACGGCCATACGTTCTACCACAAACTGACCAAACTTTGCACACCCATTTAAAGTTGAAATATCTAGGGAATGCTATGTGTCGATTTCACATATTGTTGTTAGTTTCATTATTGAAGGCCACCATTGTTATATAAACAATGGTTGGATTCCTCCATTAGTAAATATACAGTAACTTTATCTGTAATATTTTCTACCACAAACTAACCAAACTTGGCACACTCATTTACGATTGAAATATCTATGGAATGGTGCGTGTTGATTTCACTTATTGTTGTTACTTTCATTGTTAGAGGCCACCATTGTTAAATGAACAATCAACTTTATCTGCCATACTTTCTACCACAAACTGGCCAAACTTGGCACACCCATTTAAGATTGAAATATCTAGGCAATGGTACGTGTGGATTCCACATATTGTTGTTAGTTTCATTGTTGAAGACCACCATTTTTAAATACACAATCGTTGGATTTCTCCATTATTAAATATACAGTCAACTTTATCTGTCATATTTTCTGCCACAAACTAACCAAACTTGGCACACTCATTTACGATTGAGATATCTAGGAAATAGTACGTGTTGATTCCACATATTGTTGTTAGTTTCATTGTTGAAGGCCATCATCGTTAAACAAAGAATCAACTTTATCTGCCGTACTTTCTACCAGAAAGTGAAGAAACTTTGCACACCCATTTAAGATTGAGATATCTAGGGAATGGTACGTGTGGATTCCACATAGTGTTGTTAGTTTCATTGTTGAAGGCCACCATTGTTAAATATACAATCAACTTTATCTGCCACACTTTCTACCACCAACTGACCAAACTTGGCATACCCATCGGATTACAACTGAGATATCTACTGAATGGTACCAGTCGATTTCACATATTGTTAGTTAGTTTCATTGTTCGAGGCCGTCATTGTTAAATAAACAATCGTTGGATTTCTCCATTGTTAGATAAACAATCAACTTTATCTGCCATACTTTCTATCACAAACTAACCAAGCTTGGCACACTCATTTACGATTGAGATATCAATGGAATGGTACGTGTCGATTTCACCTATTGTTGTTACTTTCATTGTTAGAGGCCGCCATTGTTAAATGAACAATCAACTTTATCTGCCATACTTCCTACCAGAAACTGGCCAAACCTTGCACACACATTTAAGATTAAAATATCTAGGGAAAGATATGTGTCGTTTTCTCATATTGTTGTTAGTTTCATTGTTGAAGATCACCATTGTTAAATAAACATTCGTTGGATTTCTCTATTGTTAAATAAACGATTAACTTTATCTGTCATAATTTCTACCACAAACTAAGCAAACTTTTCACACTTATGAACGATTGAGATATCTATGGAATGGTATGTGTCGATTTCACATATTGTTGTTCTTTCATTGTTGAAGGCCACCATTGTTAAATAAACAATCTTCGGATTTCTAAATTGTTATATAAACAATCAACTTTATCTTACACTCTTTCTACCAAAAACTAATCAAATTTGGTGCACTCATTTACCATTGAGATATCTATGAAACGGTACGTGTCGATTTCACTTATTTCAATGATTATTCAATCATTGGATTTCTTCTTTGTTAAATAAACAATGAACTTTATCTTACATACTTTCTACCACTAACTAACCAAACTTTGCACACCCATTTAAGATTGAAATATCTAGGAAATAGTACGTGTTGATTCCACATATTGTTGTTAGTTTCATTGTTGAAGGCCATCGTTAAACAAAGAATCAACTTTGCTATATTTTGTACCAGAAACTGACCAAACTTGGCACACCCATCGGATTACCACTGAGTTATCTATGAAATGGTACTTGTCGATTTCAGTTGTTGTTGTTAGTTTCATTGTTAGAGGCCACCATTGTTAAATAAACAATCAACTTTATCTGTCATACCTTCTACCAGAAACTAACGAAACTTTGCTTACCTATTTACGATTGAAATGTCTATGGAATGGTACATGCCGATTATCAAGGGCTAACAAGCCCTAGCCAAATTGTGTGTAATACGTCATTATGCTTGGGATCAAACGATAATTATTCGTGATCAAACGAGCTGGCCAAATTCCGATTGAATTTGTTTTCATGGTGGCTGTGGTGGAGGGGCTGACAAGTCATCGGTAAATGTTATTGTTCGGAAAATGGAATAGTGCAAAAAAATAAACATATTTCATTCAGAACTTTGTTGTGCCTGCTTTGTAACCAGTGTGAATTAGTTGTGTGCCGCCAGATTTCTTTTCATTCTTTTTTTTTTTTTTTTGTCTCAGGTGGAGCGGGATGGCCCCCTACAGCGTTCCTAGAATTACACTCTAAAAGCCCACAGTGTTCCTAGAGCTGCACTCTAAAATCCCCTCCCATATAACTGACCTTTGTTTCACAGCAAACACCTCACATTTGAACTCTGTTGAGATTCTGTGTAAGTTTGTCGGTTGTACGCACAAATTGAGAGTATAAACATGTATTAGGGAATGAGAAGTTCTCGAAATAAATTTGCAAGCTGAATATTTTTTCGCGACATAAGTGAAGAGTAATTGTATATCCTTGAAGAGTACCCTGGAGAGTAAGAAAACTCTAAGCAAAATAATCATTGAATAAATAGCAATGTAATCACAGTAATGTACATATGGCATGTTGTATTTCTACCAGATTGTCAGAGCACTAATTCTTTCATTTTTTGATGTAAGCGATCTCGCTATCGAATCTCCAGAAGAACATTAAAAAAAAAGAGATGTATTTAGGTCTATTCCATTTTAAACAAACGAAATACGTTGCGTAAAAGAACTTTCCATGTTAAAATATTTGATGGGTTGAGTAGTTTGTGTGGGATTTGATTGTTATTGCATGTATCTATTGCATGCTGATTGGGTAGCTGGGAAGGCAGCCAAGATATTCATTCTGACGGTTGCAAGCCCGTGAAAATACAGAGCAACAGTTACTCCAAGGGAGTAGGTAATAGATTAAAAGAAAAAAAAAACTACCGTGAGGGAGAGAGCCGAAAAGAGTTTATAGTATGAAATTTTGTCCGCAACTAGGGAAGTTCCGCCAGGAACGCAGGATCACCTGTATATGGCTCTCATTGTTGAGACACTAAAATTTTTCAATTAATCGTATACGGAAGATAAACATTAATAAACTATTTTTATTTATTTACTTATTCCTCGGGGGGTAGTCTATCTCAGAAGATTACGATTAGCATAATTCTATGTTTCAGGGGTGCGCTTCCAATCCACCTCCCAGAGGCGGTTTTTGGGTGGGCGAACCGGACCTTGTCCTTAGATCCACACATTAATTAAAGTATATGTAACACACATGTACGTATGTGTGTGTGTGTGTGCGTATGGTATGTGTATATGTATGTATGCTAAATGTAAAATATTTTTGAACCAATGTTTCCAATCCAAATAATAGAGTCCCACGGCTCCAACTCGCCAAAAACAAATTCCGCATGTGTCACCTTCTACACATCAGCGGCTATGCCCATAGTATATTCTATGATAACAATTGACTGAATGTGCTTTTCAAGTTTCTAGCTCATTTTCTTGGAAAGATAATGCGTAAGACTCTCTTAGTGTTGCAACGAGACGAGACAGGACTCTTTGAAGCGAGACACGATACAATACGAAACGTTTCGTAAAACGTCTTGTCTCGTGTCTCGAAAAATACAAACACAGTTTCTGAATTTGCTTAAAAATTTATTAACTCGGAATAAATTATTTGCCTTCGAAATGTATACCATCTTTTATTATTTCAAATGATCCAAATGATTCAACGTTTCAAACCCTACAAAGAACAGGGAATACCTAAAGCACTTTTTAAAAATGATTCTTACAAACAGCTTTCACTTCCATTTTTCAATCGATTCAAGTTTAATTATTTTGTGATAGTGCTCCAGATTCAAATACAATGTAAAGCGTTCATTGAGATCAGTGTTTCAGAAGATTTTATTCCGGGGGCTGGTGGAGATATCTACGTATAAAAATCCTTTAATAGAAGTACAAGTATGCGTAGAAGTGGCAATTTTATCAGTAACTAACTATTGTTTCATGGTCTTTCTCGTTCCGAACCAAGACAGAAACGTGTCAGCATTTCTCGACACTGAGTTTCGAAAAAGATTCTGATTTGACAATAAAATTTATCTTTTTTATCCTTTTATGCTGTTATTCGAAGATAAACCATTTTTTAAATGGGAAAGTTACATAGGCCTCCTTATTTGTTGAAGTGGCGCCAGGGGTTCTGAAAATAGGATATCAGAATAAATGGGGAAATCTTGCCTTTCGTCTGTACTGACGGTATTGACAAATGTTCCTATCTAAGTAATTACGGGCTCAGTCGAAACTAAGCAGTCGTTGCTGGAGGATTGCAGTCGTGTTTTGTGTTGTGCTCTGTTAACCAAACTAGGTTAAAAGTTATAATTTTAACCACTTGGTTTAACAGCTCTTTTGTGGGCCTCAGCCTTTCTGGTGTTGCCACGAGACGAGACAGAACCATTCGATACGAGACGAGACGGACACATCTTTTCTAGACGAGACGACACAGCCGGAAGTCTCGTCTTGTCTCGTTTCGTCTCGTGGCAACACTAGACTCTCTAGATATATCAGTGCAAGGTATGACAACGTTCCTCACGGAGCACATGTTAGCTCTCAGCCTCTTTCTTTCACTGATGTTTGTTTACGTAGTAGATGAATATATAGAGAGTAACAAAAGGATGAGATATGCAGATTCTCCTGAAACCACATTAAAATTGTAGCAGTATTTGGAGCTTGTTATAAATGGATTTACCGGGGAACTAAAATAATTCTGGGAACTGATCATACAGTATTGATATAAATAAACATGGAAACAAGTAAATACAACCCAGACAGCAATTTAAACTTGCTGCAAGTTGCCACAAACTTGCTGTTCCAAGGTAAATTAGCTTGCCGCAAGCTATACTATGCAAGCCAATTAGCTTGCTTTAAGCTTGTGGCAAGCTAGTTAGTTACATCTGGGCAAGGCTTGGGGCAAGCTTGTCTTCACAAGTTAAACACAAGTCAAATTATCTCAAACGCAAGCCAATTTAAGCGTATTCTCATCAATGGCAAGCTTTATTAAGCTTATTGCAAGCGAAACACAATCCAAAGAAGTTATATGGAATCTTGCACTAAGCGAATTTAGATAAAACAGTATGAAATCAGTATAATTTAACCGTCTGACTAAATCTATGCTACAATATATTGTCCCCTCACCTCCCCAATTATTGGAGCACATGCACAACCATGAAAACACCCAAGTCTCCCATCCGCTTTTGCAAAACATCAAAATAAGCATAATTGTTACGGTTTAGTTGTGACACGCAACGCGCCGTTGCTTCTTACAAATGTCTAACATGTTGTTATATTAGTGGCGAGTACTTGAAATTTCTACCTTTTTATATAAAAACGCAGAAAAATGTTTATACTTTAAACACAGCGTTCAGATAAAGTTTATAGTAAACTGTAAGTTAAACTTGAAGTTTATATTAAAATATCTGCAACAGTTCTGTATTCTTTCGCGAAATAAGTAGGCTCAAATCTGCTGCCATCTATGTTCACATTTATGCTTTATACGTAAATACTACAATTCGTTATGCCTCATAGTTACCGAAATATGAGGAAATAAAGAGCGATATTATAGGTACGTGGGACTAGAGTACTAGAGTACTAGACGGAACAATTAAAAAAAATAATTAAGTTTGTCCTTTATTCAAGCTGAATGCTAACAAGACACTAACAACGCAAACACTACCTTATCGCCGAAAGTAAGGAGGTCAGCGTCACGTGGATTTTGAGAACAACTGAAAATCGAACGCGCGCTGGCTTTTTACTTCAATCTAAAGAAAAGCGTCTCGCAAGCGAAGCGTGGGTTGCCCGCACTATGGCTTGCGCTAAGCAGAAATAAGCTTTTGTGTATAAGCCAAAGCGAAATAAAATCAAATAAAAGCGGCAGGCAAGCTTGCGGCAAGCAAACATGCTGTCTGGGAAAGAACTGAAATCGTGAATTGTTTTCAAAATACAGAAATCTCGAAGGAATATCTGTTTAGGCGGCTTTAATTGTAAAGGAATTTTGAATAAATTTGCATCCCCTGAATTCTTATACATAAAAAATAGAAATCTTTCTTTTAGCGTACGAATGAGATGCTTTAGGAAATTAGGTTAAGATAATTAAAATGATACTGTCCTTTGCAAAATTTAAGAGGAATACCATGATCGAAAAAGCATGAGTCAAACTATAAAGGTCAGTGGTAGCTTTTGCCATTTCTTACGACCACTATACGCACCTTATTGCGAAAAATTTATTCGTATTATAAAACCGATATCATTCAATAAATGTCAAATTTAACAGATCTTAAGAGATGAAATGACAAAAATTGTCATTACCTCTGTCGCATAAGATATTCTAGCTTTGTGACCCATGTTATTATATGACTTCCACGATAAGTGACAAGGAGAATATAAATCCCAAGTTCAAAACGTAAGGAAAGAAACCGGCTGTTCGCGCTTCAAATTATGAAAAATGTACCAAAATGGTTGAAATTATGATTTTGTATTTCTTTACGAGAAAGAAGAATAAAAATAAAAATTGGAGCAATTCTAATCATGTATGTATAAGTCCACTATCTTCTTCAAGTTACTAAACTAACTTCAAGTGTTTCAACCATTTTTGACACATAACTCGAAAACTTTTAGAGATATTAGAGGCAAGAATACGTGGTTGATAATGAGCTTTTTAATTATGTCACAATACTTTTGAACTTTACCTTATGAGAAATGGCATATTCCAAAATTAATTCAGTACCACCCTAACCTGAATTTTACCAAATGATTAGCGAAAGTGATACGGTGTGCATCGTCCAGGGATTAATTCCCGGTGTGGCACTCAAATATTTCTGTGTTGACCAAATATCGAGAGAAAAGTTGGGAAACTAAAAGATAGCGGACTTCAATCTAGACAGCCGGCGACGTTGAGTGTGGTTGTGCTTACTACTAACATAAGCCCGCTGCAGGCTCAGATCACAAGGGACTGTTGCGCCAGGATTATCTATCTATCTATCTATCTCTCACTCTCACTCTCTCTCTCTCCTTCTCTCTCTCTCTCTCTCTCTCTCTCTCTCTCTCTCTCTCTCTCTATATATATATATATATATATATATATATATATATATATATATATATATATATTTATTGGTGTTATTATTTTACCTTACATTCTCTCAGTAGCGTAAGTAAGGACGAATGGGCCTCCCCGTAAAAATGTTAAACGGACCCCCTCTTTCCACATTCATGAGTCACGTAAAATTTACAGAGAACAGTTTTGACTTTCTATGTTCTATCTAGTAAGTCACAACTTGCTCATATGCAAAAAAATGCACATTATTATTATTATTATTATTATTATTATTATTATTATTATTATTATTATTATTATTATTATTATATTGTGCTATAGTTTTCGTCTATTCTGCTATACCAAATTCGAGAGTCTACGACATCCGACATTTTTAATGAGGTGTGGTCGTCCCACTTTTTGTTGTTTGGTTCGATGCTGGTTTCACTGTTCTTTTCCCATCTTTGAAATACATAAGCACGGCAGATCGCGAAAACTCGACAAGTCGCGTTGTTTCCCAAATGAAGCTCCCAGCCACTTAGTCACCCTGATATATCGTCGTCCTTCCCCATTCAAGGCACAAGCATCACACTGACTAATCGAGTGAGATTCTTGTCGTGTTTGGCGCGCGGTTGTGTTATGCCTTGTAGCTCTTATCTCAGCCCGATGATTTCGTTCAAAAAGTAGCGAGTGGTCATAATGTTTTCGCTGGTCAGTAAAAGTTTTGTTGGCATTTAATTTACTAAATAATCGCTCAGGTGTTACCGTCTTCATAGGTAAAAATGAGATATAGTTGGAACATCACATAATTTTTAACATCTTAACATTATAAAGTTTAACTTCGAAACTGAAATGGGCCTCTTTCTGTTCTGGGCCTCTCAATGTTGCGGACCCTGCAGGCCCTTTAGTAGCGCCACATCATTCTCTCTACTCAGAAGGATAGGGACAAATAGAAAAGTCAAAATTCATTCTGTCCATTTTTCATGCATCATACACTTCAGAAAAAAAATCATATAATACTGTATTGTTTGTCTGTTTTCTGTATACAAAGAACCATTTAGGTTCTTTTTATCTCATATTCTGGTAATAATAAAAAAAAAAGAAAGAAAAGAGTTTCATGTGATAAACGTACGAAAGATAATTTGTCAACGCGATGTGAATGACGTTCTCTGCAACCTAATTCCCGTTTTTCGTACAAAACTCTATTCCTACCTGCAAAAAGAAAATATTTATGTTACTCATCAATGGCTGAGGTTTTGCCCTGCGGCTGAACAACACGGCTTGTATAAATAGACTCTGACTGACTGCAGGTGCACGAAAAAAAAAAAACTGTTGGATTCCTCTCCCCGCCCACTTCAATTGTGGATATCCTGGACACATTCAAACTGAGCGGTACGATCTTTCAGTTCTTCCCAGTAGAGGTACCAGCAGTGATTGCTAAATGAAAAAGTGAGCATCTGGTGGCGAAAAGGCGAAGTGCTCGGACAAGGGGGAGTTCACAGGAACCTTAAGTGAGACATTCATTTGAACTAGTAATTAAGTAGTCGTTCAAAGTAACTGTTATGATTCTAGCTCTTCTTACAGCACTACACACGACTCCCGACATAAAAATAGCCAATAAGCTTGAAATAAATGGTCATGTTACAATAAAACAGGGGTGTCATTCAGGGGGCATGGAGGGACATTTGCCCCCCTCTGAGTTTGAGATTTGTATAGATTTTATCAATAGAAAAGTAGTAAGTCAGTGAAAAACGCGAAATTCTACTTACATCAAGCGGTCTTGCCCCCCCCCCCCCCAAGGTAAATCTGAAATGACGCTACTGCAATAGAACTAAAATAGAATGGGATGAGAAGCGTACCGTTGCGTCAATTCAATCGGAGATAAGAATCATTTGTGGTATAAGTTTTACATACGATATCTTCTGCTGTCTTTCCTAGTTAAAAAATTATTTGAGTAGTTCAAATTTTAACATAATTAATTTTTTCATTGGGTCACTGGTGCCGTGAATAACAGCACCACTTGAGTACCGAATTTGAGAACCAGCTCAAAAATGAACTGACGGGTCTTGAAATGAACCCGTGTCGGTGCTGAAGCTACGTAAACATGTGCAGTCATGAATGCACGTACGTTTGTTAGTGTTGTATAACCCTACAAGTAGCAATTTTAGCATTTCTCGATTTATATTTACGCATAGGATTGCAGGAATCGACCGCTCACAAAGATTTTTTTTTTTTTAATTATTATTATTCATAGCGAATACAAAGAACTTTCAAAGAAAGTTTGACTACTTCGCTTGAACTATGGCTTTTGGAAAATACCTAGTTATCGTACTATCTCACTTATATTAAAAGATCTCTTTCATGTAGTCTTTCCAGTGCACGCGTATTTTCCATGAAAGCAAAGTGTTCTGCCGATCTTAGAAGCTTCGAACCTAGTTATCTGTATGATTAATCCAATAGACGAGACCCTATTTGGCAGGGACGGAATATGATTAGAATAGCCCAGATAACAAATAATATACCAGAAAGTTATCTAGAAAGACACCGCCAATAAGATGATTAGTAGTTACGAAGGTAATTCATTGGGCAGTAAAATGCAAAAATGAAATAGATAAGCAAATAGTGCCTACGTGGTAATTGTTTTAATTTGAGTATTGTGTGGCAATTCCTTATTTTTCTCGAAGTTTCTTGTCATGCAAGGAAATAATAGGGGGTTTCCTTGATCCTGATGTGTAAATATTGTAAGTAGAAGAAAACCTAAGAATACGTAATGGCTACTTCTGTAAGTTGAACCAGGAACTTCATGTTTGCGAGAGATACATGCCACCCTGCTGGCACTGTAATTATTTCTGGTTGTCTACTGTTGCACGATTGCATAAGAGTTGTGTCACTCGTATTGACACGTAATGACCTAACATGACCCACAGTAATTGGAACACGCATTCAAGTGAGATTTGTCAGTGAAAAGTTGTCTCGTATTTTGAAATGTGACCTGCAATAAAGTACGAATCAGTGGCTACTAGTAGCTGCATGAATATTTGCTTTTTATCACAAGCAAATATTTTTTTCCTGTTTGTTCATATTTACATTGCGTATGCACATAATATTGATTTCTGTTTTTCGCAAACGTTACATTCTAATGTTAGACGTTACGTACATAGGAAATTAATATTTATTAAACTGTCGCGAAGATTTTAATAATATACATTAATAATAGACGAAAACAATGTAAGTATAATGCTTAGCTAGGAGTGATATGTTTCTAAATCTAGAGAAATCCAAGTGATGTTTTACAATCTGCGAATTAAAAACCGCAACATATGGCGAGAAGCAGTTTCCTATAATAATTAAGCGCCCCAACAATATATTTCTTGTGCACTACCACTTCCTGTTTTAATAGTAATTCAGAAAATATCACGCCATACAAACCAAACTCTTCACGTGGTGTAAACTTGACTCTGCTACTTATTAGATTTACAAGAATGTTAGTTTTTTTTTTTTTCATTTTCTCGAAAACTACGCATGGCCTTGACACGCATACGATTTTGTTCAGCTGCAGATTGGTCAATGTCTCATCTATGAACATTTTATTTTCGTAGTACTAATTGTAATTGGGAATTTCCACGATGGTGGAAACAACTCCAACAGAGTAACTTAATCTTTTCTTCTTTTTAACGTTGAAGGATTGGAGTACTGGACTTGTATGTTCACCAGTTAACTGTTCTTAAGCATTGACCATAGTTTAGATTGGTTGTATGGTTGCTCTTAATAATCTCAGTAAGAATGCGCTGTAATTTTATACACATTAGTGACTTTTTTCTTCGCCAATTATACTGGTACTCGGGCGGTAAAACTTAGTTTTTTTTAGTTTATTTATTTATTTATTTTAACATGCTTTCCTTTAACTTAAAATGGTTCAACCATGTCCTCGGTTCTTGAACTCTTAATTTAACTCATTTCCCGACGTCATATAATGGAGAAAAAACATTCTGTTGTTACTTTCATATACTCCAGAGTCCCGTTTAACTAAATCCTGATTAACCAAATTTCCGCCTTAACTGAATCGCTAGACTAAATCATTTACCAAAGAATGGCAAAAAATCGATTTTTCTTTGCAGTCGTACAGCAATGCTGAGTTGTAATGTTCAGTTTTAAAATACATCATCTTTTCACGCTGAAAATATATCTAATATACCAATAATGGATGACAGAAAACCTTTATTGCGGTTTACTCGAAGCACTATCTGTCCCATCAAATTCGGTTAAATGAGACTCTATTGTGTTTTTCAGATGTAAAGCATCACGGGCAGTAGCCAATGCTGTGCGATATTCCGCGCGGTGTTGCCGGATTTCGGACTCCCCTTTCCCTTCTCGCTCTTCCTCTAGTTGAGATTATGACACATACATTGGCAACATTATTCACAATGTAAATATACTATTTCAGCAAACTCAAAGATTTTGGCTGTGTATCCTAGAAGTATATATAGCAACATACCTGAATAACATACCTATTAACTTATTCCAGTGGAACTGCTAAACGTTCGTCTTCAACACTACTTTCACTATCGTCTATGTCAATTAATATTTCGCCATTGTCTGAATCTGACTCTTGTAAATTTTTTATTATGAGTTCCAAAAGTTGTAAACACACGAGCTTCACTTCGTAGCTTAAAAAAAAAAGAAGAAAAGAAAAGAAAATTCCGCACTTGTACTGGGTTTCCTTAAAGATATTGTCAACTATAATTTTGGAAAACAAATGAACTACCACGAAAGAAAGCAATCCAGACACTGATGAATTCTGTTTATGCTAGAAGAGAAGATGCGTTCCTACACACACAATCAGCTCCTTTGCTTCCATGTCTGTTCCTATAATAACATACTCTTGTACTTGATGTAGGTCTCACAACAACAATCCATCTGATTCGTAAGCAACACGATATGGTCGAGTTTGTTTTGGGTTACAATAATTTATGACACCACTCAGACGCCTGGTGCTTTTGCATCCCTGCTAGAGGAGTAAAGAAGGAGTACGTAATTTGCCACACATACGTAAGGTATTGAAACGAAGAAAAAATCATACTGCGTTTCTTCTGTCGAATAAGGAAGAATCTTGCATGAAGGCAATTTCAAAACAATATTACGTATGTCCCATACCTTCTGTTCTTCCACATGAGCTCCCGCCGGGAATCGAATATATATGAATCAAATTGCAGAGGCTTGTTATTTAATTCGATCGCTTACTATTCTCAAGGGTGTAGAAACGGGAGAAAAGAGGGCCTTGACTTTCCAAACTATTTCCAGCCCCGAAATGAGGTTCATCTGGTATATGTTTAGCAAACTTATTTAATAGTTAATGCAAATTAGGAACGTTTATAATAAAGTACGATTTTTAAAAAAAAGAAAAAAGAAAACATCATCAATAAGTTTCTGTACCTAATTACAAGAACGCTGATTTCTCTGTAAATTGGAAGGGGGGGTGCATTCAGATGCAGAAAGCATATATGATGATTTTAAGACAAATTGCATTCAAATTATGCCTAATATTGCACATTTACAAATAAAATGAGGGCCCTGGCTCCCTTAGTCCCCCCAGGATCGGCGCCCTTGCCTAATTAAAACAACTAACATTAATTGTATGCTTTATATTCTCATTTTCCTAACTGGACGCTCACCGTGTGATCTCACTACTATATTATTGCATAATAATATCTGAGTTGATATTTTTTCGAGTTTTTTTCCCTTTAGTATTTTAACCTACATAAACACAAAGTCGGATAAACAGACTGCTAGAAACAGCATTTGTTTTCTTATGAATAGCTTATTGATTTATCTCTTACAATCCGGTTTTCAACTTCAGTACTGTCAAGATCCGTCTTTTGTTAAGGTAGCATCGAGAAAACATAATAAGTGTATAGTATACATGGTGAGTTAAAATGCTTTCATATTCTGAAAGAGGTCATTTGTTCTGTTTTTAATGTGTGAAAAGCTTTCCTCCCCCTGAAAGTAATGTTCCCTAGAACAACCTGTTGGTTACACCCCTGATTATCCTTTAATAAAAGTTGAGTTCCATTTCCAAATCGAAGAAAAATCCACTGGAAATTAGACGGGACTCAACGCTCGTTTTACTAATTGTTTTATATGGAAACCTTTCAAAGCGTGTATCATGACAACCAGTTGTCATAAAAAGATGTAGTTTTCACGTATGTGTTAGTAATTCTTTTCTCTACTTCGTAAAGTGAGCAGTTAATGTGCTAATACAATATTTCTAATAAGCGCCTCTGCTATTGTCAAGATTCGCAGTAGCGCGAGAAGTCAGCGCGCAGAACTGCTTGCCGCGAATTGTCAACACCGCTCAAAGCCAATTGGACGCCGCGTGAAGCCAACTCAAGGCCATGCCGCTTATCATCTGAAATCTGCTTTAGTGTATTCATGAAATTTCAAGTTAGCTTTGTTTGATTTGAAAACATTTTTTTTTTTTTGGCATGCAACCAGCTTTACTCTTGAGTAAAGCGGGATTAATCTAGTGCACAAAGGTTAACGTTCACAAATTTGTACACACTCAAATTTTCGCTACTTTTTGTAACATATTTGAAAATAAAATCAAACGGAAAAAAATTAAAAATGCTTCCTTTAAAAACAATAAACAAAATAAAGCACCCTAAAATGTTTTTAAAAAATGTTTTCGAGATTTCTTCTAAAAAAAATCTATTTATATATGACTAAAAAGAAAAGCAAACGCTCATATATATTCACTTGATTTACATAAGAACAGGAGAATTTATAAATTGATTGTATATGAGAGCGCTCATTATATATTTTCCTGGACATTTTAACTTTCTGCATATAACAGTATATCCAACTGCTTTTTTTTTGTTTTTTTTTTTTGTTTTGGATACAGCTTCATGATTCTTAGCTGCAGGCTTCAGGAATGCGATTTAGAAATTTTGATTTTTAATAAGTAGTGGAGTAATAAAATGGTATGTATACCATATAATTCTGCTAGCTAGTTCAAAATATACTTATTAATAAGCTTGAAAACGGCTCTGATTTTAAAAACTACTACCAATTATTCCAATAGTGGCAATGACCTATTGAAAAGTTTAATTTCACCTTTTGCAATGTGTGGTGTATAGCATTCTGTGTTGATTTTTTTATTTTTTTGGCTTGCTTTTCTTGGTTGTGTCTATGCCATTTTAAACTACTGTACTTTAGTTGTATTTGAAATACAACCTTGAAAAACTGTCGATTAATCGGTAATTTTGATCATTTTAAAAATCTATTAGATTTGTAACACATAACAGAATATATCCCTTGTGTATCAAATTGACGCACTGTGGAATGTTAATTTGTTTAAAACAAGTCTGGGAGAATGATACATCAACTTTTCTCGAGATATCTATCTTCTTAACACGACTTTTCCCTCTTTTTATTACATAATCAGTGTTGTTGCTTTTATGTGTCATCACTCTCGTACGTTGTCAACAATTTGTTGTTCGCTACGTGGAAGGGAAAAACGAGGTATATGATAACTCAGTAGTAGTGTGCACCTATATGGCAAGGTGACCCACTTTCGATCCATGATCAATGAGTTTATGATGAACATTGTATCAGTTGTCCTTTTTTTGTGGGGGTGGGTGGGGGTATTTCCTCATTTTCTCGCAAATCCTCAGTACACCAATTCTAAAATTAAGTATTATTAATGTATGTCTCCTTTAGCACACACATCATGAACCTGCAGCTGTAATGATTTTGTTTATAATTTCATTTTATTCATGACACTCGGTCCCTGTTGTAATGCAATCACGCAAAATACTAACAATCCTTCGCTATCTTGATTCTGTTCAAAATATCGATGATTTCTCGACGACTTGTTGGGATGTCGTTCCATCTGTCATGATCGGACACATCTTTCCTAACGGAATATCTGGGACTCTCCACTTCGTGTGGTGGATTTCCTTGCGCCGCTACTGAACGATTCAGAATCGCTTTTTTGGATAGAGCAAGTACAAGTCTAAGACAATAACATGTGGCTTATAGTTTTAGGGATATTCTCCTCCTCTTACATCCAAAGTTAATTTTCGCATGGTTTTGAACTGCCCTAGCTCAAACTATATACGTCAGACCACAGGTCCATATGAACTTTTCTTCTTATTTTGATGTGATTAATCACCTGTTTTAGTTTATCGGTCTAGTTAATTAATATCGTATATATAAACCCACAGTGGATTAAAATACCCGTTATATTTAAAAGAAAACCTTTAAGATAATATTTTTAAAAAATAGCATAACAGTGTTATTAATAAGCAAATTTTTTGTGCTGTTAGACTTCTCAACCCGTAGAAAATCAAATGTAAACGAAACAAGAATTTTAAAACCAAAGTATTGGCTATGTGGCTTGCAGAAGGGCTTTAACTGTAGGCATTTTAACTCATTAGAAACAACAGTGTTCTGCTTGAGGTAAGCATTTAATCATATGACGACGTAGGGGGAGGAATCAGCTTCACACGCCCACTCAGAAGAAATTTTTACTCTCACATGGAAGACAGCTTGACTTCAGCCGCGGCAAACTCACGATTACGCTCCTAGGCGGCAGCACTGAACACCACCTGTCAAGGCCCCGCTGACACGATTTCACTTTGCGGCCGCCAGGGGGAAGAGGCGTCTGGGATGCATATCGGTCAGTCACCTCTGTTGCCGGCCGGTGCGGGGGAACCCCCCGTATCGACCGTCAGAATACCGGCTTCTCACGTGAAGAGTTTTTGGAGTCTGCCGGCAGCATGGACGTTATTAGCAGGCCTGGGCTATTTTCGATCTATTTGGATGCAATCAAAGGCCGTCTGCTTCCGCGCTGCACAGCCAAACCTAATCTTCCTTGGGCTGTTTTGAAATGTTCTCCAAGTTAAAACTAGCAAAAACTTTTAAATCGCTTTCAGTGTAAATGGCAGACGGTTTAGTTGTTTTCGTTTCTGTAAGCGTAATGTACCATTTACTATGCTTGCTTTGCTTTCCAGTTATGTCCCTCATGGCTATATGGTTAGTGTACGCGTACTCGGTGCGGCCTGAATTCGATTCCCGGCGGGAACTTAAGTGGTTCGGATCCTACATTAAGCTGTAGATCTGCGTCTCGTGTAGGCTTGATGCTGAAAGAGAAGCTAAATTTCAATTTTTGTCGTATGTATTAGCAAGAACATTGTGTGAAGCAGTACCAAAAGAGTGTCCTCGATGTATATGTAATAAATAATCTTATTTTGGAAATGTCAAATTTCTAAATTTAAAGCAATGATCATACGTATTTTATCGTGATAAGGCTGCTATCAATGCAGTGATTCAGACCATGTTCTGAGATCAACAAATGGTATCTATTTCTTATACGTTGGAGCTTTAGGCTTTCTGTAGGTAAGGAATTACATTCGAATCGATTTCCCCGCTAGCTGCAGCACTTCTGAGCGTCGTAATGTTATTCTAATCAAAAACTAAATTTCTGGGACGTTATTTGCTGTAATTCTATGTTACAACAATTAAATTAGAGAAATGGCCATGAGTTGGTATCTGCTTCTAATTTTAGTTGTTTTTAATGTTGTGATTGATTAGTCTGCCATTAATTTATGAGGTGCAAGGAGTGTTTGGAACAGGGATGTTCCGAAACGTGGAAATATTAAAGCCATTACAATCCTACGGCAAAGCATTAGTGTTAAGGAGAAGTCCCGTGTAGTTGAGCACATTTGAAAACACATTGTAACAATGTTTGCCCACCATGTATCAGTAGCAGTGATAGAGCCATTTTACTACCTCCATTCCAGCCGCCTAATCATGTGAGGACCCTATTTGAAAGTTATTTATTCATTCCTTGCTGTTTGAAATGATACAGCTTAGCTGTAAAGAAAGTGAAAGAATTTCGAAAGATGACATGGACCTTAGTTTAATATGCGACCCAAAACCACATGAGCTCCATCCGGGAATCCAACCCAGGTCTCTCGCGCAGGAAGCATTATTGTTTTTATCTAGTTGTTCCCCCAAGTCCTCGGCTCGTCTATAAATAAACTCTACACAAGCGACATCTAGCGTCAGGTAGGAAGCAGTGCAGCTAGCGACAGCTATTAGACTGATTGTGAACTATTGGGAATTAGCATGACTGAGAGACTAAAGACGTCTTGTGTATATAGTAAAGATTACATGTAAATGTTTATGCAACCCGTGGCTCTAAATGTTCGGAAGTTTGCATATTAGCGTTACTTACAGACTGATACGCTATTGCTTTATAATAATAATAATATTAATACGAGGAAGAATCAGAAACTAAGGTTACAAAGCAAATATTTCTGGAGTTTCGTCTGTTATAGAGAAATGTGGAGTGTGCGGTAATTTTAATACATGGAGTTAGCTACTATGTGGAATTTTACCCACTCACCATCTATGGCGCTAGGTGTAGGTAACACTAATGGCGACTCGTTTCGAAAACTGGTCTTGCGAAGACGTCCGCTCAGTTATCCGATGTATGTGAGCGAAACGCGTAATCGCAGCTGAAATTCACTGGAAGCTGGTAGAGATTTACGGAGAGATTATAATGACTCATCAGCATGTGGCAGAATGGTGTCGAAAGTTTGCAGCTGGTAGAGCATACAGTCCAGAAGACCACCACGCTGTTGAAGCAGTTTCGCTGGGGCATTACAGCCCGGACCTCGCTCCAAGCGACTTTTACCTGTTTCCACACTTAAAGGAATACTCAGGAGGCCGTCACTTCGCTTCAGACGAGGAGGTGAAATACTTCGTGACAACGTAGCTGTATACACAAGGACAGGATTTTACCATAAAGGAATCATCAAGCTCAACCCACGATGCGACAGGTGCCTCAACCGATATACAGACCAAGTTGAAAAATAACCTAATGGATGTACTATCTGTTGGCTGTATGAAATAATATATAAACGTTTCACTGCAGGCTTTGTTATCCTACTTTCTGATCACTCCTCGTAATAATAATCAGGTGAAATTGGTTCTTGTTTTGGAGTATGAAATTCTTAGTCGATGTTAATGAATTTGATATATATGAGGTGGTTATATACAGGGGCGGATCCAGAATATGATCAAGGGAGGGGCTAAACCACATTTTGCCGTTTTATCCAGTGTAAAGCAGGATTGAAGCCCATTTTATCCAGTGTATACCTGAGCGTCAAGGGGGGGGGCTATAGCCCCTATAGCTCCCCCCTTAGATCCGCCACTGGTTATATATGATGAAACAGTTTGCATGTTAGAGTTACTCACAGACTGAAATATTTTTGTATTAGGGGTCGTATTTTACAGTTTGCTGTCCCCTCCATGTCAGCAAATACGGTGTAGAAAATTTGAGCCCCCCTGTATCATTTTTAGCAACTTAAAAAAAAGTCCTGTCTTAAGCAATTGCACGTTAAGCATTTCTGTGCACCATTCCACTTTTTTTTTTTTTTTTTTTTCGTATCTTAGGCTACACTTGTACGAGGAATAATTAGTCGGTCATACGTAGCTGAATAACTAGAATACTCAAAGTGCTAAGCTGAAGAATAAGAATACAAGCTGTCACACTAACGAAACTCAATCACACTAACGAATTTCTTGGGTTGGTGGCTGGGTTGATAAGCGTTAAAATTCTGAAAGTTAATCAGTAATGGAAAGGTTTTGAAATTACTAAAAAGGAATTCGATGTCAACAATGGAAGAAAATAGGATAATGAAAATAAATTTATAAATAAAATGTTCATTATAATGTACCTCTTTCCAGCCAGGTCTTATATATATATATATATATATATATATATATATATATATATATATATATATATATATATATATATATATATATATATTGCGAAGTGAAAAATCCCATATCATATGCGTACCCAAGAAAATTTGCCGCCCCAGACCATGGTCCATGATGTCACATGGTTAAATACGGCCCTAATCTTAGAGAATACATTCCTTACGTGTACTCGATAACAGATTTATTCCAAATCGGTAATATCATACATTATTATTAGTAAGCCAGAAGATTGTGAACACCACGTACTGGTCACTTGTTAGTAAGCAGGTTTCATGCTTTAGCATCTTCTATGAATCTCTGTTCTGACATAAGAATTCACTCTTTAATTATCTTCCATCAATTAATCGAAATGAACTTGCGGAAATTTAGGGAATTAATATCAGAAACAGAGCACAAATCTGTATCTTCCGTGTGTGACTTTTTTAAAAGCTCAAAAACAGGATAAACTGGTTAAAACTATAAAGCTTAGACTGTGACATTTCATGAAGGTACGCTTCTTCCACTGTGCACATATATGTTTCTACGACCGAGTAATGTTCGCTTTTTGAAATAATATTTTAGATACAGGTATTACGCTGTGCATGCTGAAAATACGGGTAGCTCTTGAGTAGGTATATTCTCCTCTATGGGGTATGGCATTTTATTTTTTTAAAGTTTACTTTTGTAGATGATTTTGAGACACTACTTAAACTCAAGGTGTTCACTTTCTTCAATTATGATCGCAAAATTCATGGAAGCTATCCAAGATCATGTGACAGACACAGTGCGACAAAAATTCCAGTGACATAATTGTAATAAAAACTTGTAAGGTGAACTTTTAATACAGGCTTCATTCTGGGATTCATTCTGAAGATCTTATGCTTTACTCTGTTTCTCAAAAATGAGCCACAGGTATGAAGTCGGGTGAACGGAATGGCCAGCCAATGTTTTCAGTCTAGTCAATCCAGTGCTATGAGAAATGTTATTAAAAACAGGCAATGGATGATGAGAGAGGTCATACGTTATTGGAGGAACGGTTTATCGAAGACATCCCTGCTTCTGAGGTGTGAAATCACCACGTTACGCACCATGTCAAGGTAGTTGTTCTCGTCCTCTATTGTGTCGAAGAAAGCACACCATAAGACACTTTTAGCACACAGCACACTCCATAGTGTCAACAGGCTGGTTCATTCGAGATACAATACTCACACGACGATTGAAGTTTTGGACGATACAACTTCACTTTCAGTTTACTATTAAGGTTAGCACGCATTGTGCACGGACATCGTTATTGTATGTCAGAGTGACATCCATTTCATTCTCTACAATGAAAGACTTTCTTAAACATCACTTTCTTGCATTACCCTAAACCGGTTCCATCGATTACTTCAAATACGATATACAAATTGCAATACCAAAGTATTCAAACATCTGTAATGAAACACAAATTTTGATATGGACATAATTTATTTTTAATCTTCAAAATACATTCGTCCTTGATTGTTGCACTTGGTTGCACGTTCCTCCAACTTCTTCATGGGCTGTAGAAATGCAACTTTTGGGATGTTACGAAATTCCTTTGACATACATTATAATGTCAGATGTGTTGATTGGAGGTATGCTGAATGCGTCTTGCCACGTAGTGAGTTTACATACTATCTTAAAAGCCACCTTCTTTGCTCCGTTCTTGTCTTAAATTGCCTATCATAATTACCAACAGCTATAAAGTAAGTAAGTAAATTAAATGAAAACAATGTCAGCCTGACAGTGAAATTGTGATTACGTAAATGAAATAAATTGTCATACCTACTTTTGCCTTTTTCTGTATTTTTCTTTAAGAAGAGTAACAATAAGCTTCCAATTCCGCTCCTGTTCTAGTTACATGGAATTATACATATATAGGGCAGTATTTTCCAAGGTGTCTATGAATGTCCTGCTGCTTATTGTTTAGAAGCTAAAAGAGAGAATGATCAAGAAGTTAATGAAGGATGATAGTGAAAGATGGAATGAAGTAGAGAGAGGAAACGGGAAAAAGTACAAGAAAATGCATGGAGTCGGATATTGTTACTAAAACGGTCACATGACCTGGTTGGAATCCTGACATTTTGGACTAAAAGAGAACTTCTGTGCATCCGAATGGTAGTGCGCGTGGCTTTGATTCGTGTTATCGGGTTCGATTCTTAATGGAAGTATAGTTGGTCTTGCCCCCTTCTTTAAGATGTAATGGGAGAAGTTCTTGAATTATAAGAGCCAACTCTGACTTAGATAGAAATAAAGGCATTGGAAATCAATGTGCTGACCACACATCACTTAGCAAAAATTACTTCTAGTTGGCTATACTCCTTCATAAATTGTAACTACAGAAAATGTAGTTTATAAGGAAGTAGAATTACCTTTTGGTTGTGCTGATGTTGAAAGCAACTGGTATTTGTAATGTGACAGCAATTGAAGTTACATTATCAGGCACACGGAATTGAACTACGGACAACGCAGTTGCAGTTCTTTGCAAGCATAAACTTACGTAGTATCCAAACTCTAGCAGTTACATTACAGCTGCCATTGAAGCGGACTTCAGTTTATACCTTCGACACATAAATAAAAGACCACAATGTTTAATATTAGATAGGTACCAGCTAAATAACTTGTAATTTGAAACTTTTGCAATAATTCATATGTATCGTTTATTAGGTCTAGTATGTCTCATTTCATGTGGTACGTTATAAACATTAAAAAAAAAAAAAAAAAAAAAAAAACAGAATCTTCTAATTTAAGCATTAAAGTATTTTGAAATAAAGTGAAACTACTAAATTGATTTTAAAAACATTCATTAACCAAATAAAAATAAATGTTTCGTAATTTTCACCATTACCAAGGGAGTTAGGGGATTAAAATATACCTATACGATTAAAAAATATCTAATTAACTACACCTATATTTGTCCACCTTTTTTTTGGGATAAATTCTAGACGAAGGTCAAATGTACTTGAATTTGTAAGGACAATTAAAAAATCTTTTGTGTAAACTAATGGAGATTGTATTTACTTCCTGTATTCAGTACCGTGTGGTCATGTTAAATTATTCCATGAGAGAAGAGTTCTCGCTATTCTACACCAATGCTGCGAGTTTCAGTTCACTTTCATCTGATGGTTATTTTTTGTATACCTGTAGGTGGTGCTTAGGATCGTATTCATTCATCTTTACGTATAATTCATTTTTAAAATTTAATCTCTTTTGGGAATGGATATGACGTCATATTTATTGTAATTCATAATTGATACAGACTTTCGCTTCGCTTGTTATTCTAGTATCGTCAGAGACAGGCCTGCAAACAGCCACAAAATTTGGGAGGACCATAAATATGTGTGGTGGAGCACAAGTCATAATTTCAAACCGCTCCACGTCAATTATTACTGATATATTATACGCATGGCAACCGTAATTTTAATCATATGCCTACACTCAAGGTACCCACTATAATAATAATAATAATAATAATAAATTTAATTTAATAACATTTAAACTGCTAAGAACAGCGTTAGCCAAGTATAACATTGTACAAGGTAATTGAATATTTTGTGCATAGTACAATTTAAAGGCTTAAAATTCAATCTTAGTCCCATATGAGAGTGCAATTGTGATATTTCATAGCTTAAAACTGAGTCATATAAAGTAAAATATAACAAAGTTAAACCACGAAAATAGCTTTAATCTTAAGGATTAGATTGTCTAATAATAACATATAAATATAACTATTTATAAAAGAGAATCATGTATAAATTGCTGGTACAACAGGATGAAACATAAAAGTACTAAAAACCTAACACAACCATAATTTCTAGGAGTCCTGTCTTCTGTTATTAAACATAGTAAGTAAGTAAGTAAGTAAGTAAGTAAGTAAGTAATAATAATAATAATAATAATAATAATAATAATAATAATAATAAGCACTTCAAAAACTTTTATAAGCCGTACAAAAACTAATACTCTGTGATTCTTGGATTTCTGTAATAAAATTCTGTTCATTGAAGTATGTTGTAAGTAAATCAGGATTTTAATAGTGTAATGGAACTATTAATTTTATTTATCATTATTTATTGATTTTGCACAATTTCTTTCATGAAAAATATCAAACTGTTTTATCATTAATCTGGGCAAGGTAAGTATAGGGACTCCTATAATCTTTACTATTTAAAACTATTTAATTAGAATACTCAAGAAATGTATTTGAAACTCGTATTTAAAGGGAAATAAGATGAAAGATACAGATCACAACAAAACTGTCTTTTCATTTATTAAATTAAATCAAGTTATGCTGCATTTATTACTTAAACGTTTATGAAATATTAACAAAATTATGAGGCATTTTCAAGAAACTTACCCGTAAGGTTAAACTATTCCTTGTCGATTTTTCACTTGAAATGGCATATACCATATTGTGTAGGTTGTTCTTGTGTGTTTTTAAAAATAAAATATAGGCAAAATCGATGTTTTTTTAAAATGAAAATTGTGAAAAATTCACCTTAAAAAATAAACAACCACTTGTAGATATTTTCAAAAGAAATTACTTACATCGCATTATAGGATTGCTTTATGAGATATTAACAAAGTCGTCTAAGGAGTTTTTAAGGAAACCGTCTGGAAACCAAATTTAATTTCGATTTCGCGTTTCGAGTTTAGCGTCTCTTCATCAGGGGGACTATATGAGAGTGGACCTACAGTTTAACATGGAATCCGAACACTTGAGCTCCCGGCGGGAATCAAACTTGGATTTCCCGATGAAAAATCATTGTGAAAACATTAAGAAATATCTAACTATATATATTTTTGTCGGGTTATTATTGGTAGAAGTATATCTTGTAATAGCTTCAAGTATTTATGACTTTCCATGTGGCATTTTGATAATCGTAACCACAGTGATAGCGTCCGAACTAGTTATTAACACAGTAATTTCTACTACTGTAATTGCAAGACAATGCATCTTTCGCACAAGCACAGATTATATCAATATTTCAGCATCACTGTTCAGATTCGTTAAATATCACGCGGAATATCTTCTGTACTTTTAACTATTTATTTTTAATGTTATACATTAGTGAGGGCTACAAATATTAAAACTGTACACATGTTCTAGTTTTACTGTTAAGTCAGAGAAAGATAAGAATTTACCTTGCAACTGTACAGGAATGTGAGAAATACTTAATGTGAAAACTAGTTTACACGTGTTTCTTCGCACATGACATTGTTCATTGCAACATCGTAAACTGTTCAGTCAACATCGTACCAGATAGCAGAGTTCAAGTAAATGTGTAATTATGGTGACTGATACAGGTATGAAATTTCATATGGTATATCAGTCGTTAGCGTTTGATCAGTGTTATTTTGTATCGGCTACTTAACTTTAATATTTTTCAAATATTTGTGGCTGATTCAAGTAAACCAAAGATTTCTAATGTAACATTTTAATTAAGATAGAATACAATACCCTGAAAATGTGCATGCATCAACTTCAACAAATATATGTGATGATTATGTATATTTTGTGTATTCATATTCCAAATTTTATTATTATTATTTCGTTTATTAATGTGTAGCCTGTAGTACGTGATCTGCTTTTCATAATAGGAAAACACAGTTTTCAGGTCTGTAAAGCAAGTGGTGTAATTTTAGATCTGAGCTATAGCATTTCGGAAAGAAATTCAGCAGAAAGAGTTAATTTTCTTTAAATGGAGAGGAACTTTCAAAGCAAAAAGTACATGTTCATTCAACAATTATATGTTGAAGTGATATGTGTACTTTGTGTCATTTGCGCATTCAGAAATTTTTGTTGACAGGGGTCCAATACTACAAGCTACTACATCTATGTATTATTGAGCGGATGTTATTCTGCACCCGTTCAATAATACATAGGAAAATACGATAAGTAATTGTAAAATTCTTCCACCTATATTTTAAGAAAAAAGTGATAGAACTTTAGGGTTATTCAAAAAGCACGCCGGTTTTGTTACATCAAATTATTAACTTTATTTTTTCAAAACACACTAACAAAATTCATAAACATGTTCATCACATTCCGATTTCGGGTTTGGTGAATGACGTCAGGCATATGACCTGCTCTACTACGCTGGCATGCAATAACTCTGTTCGTGAAATTCGCTATGACTCCCTGACAAGTTTCCACTTGGATATCGCCAATGACTCGTCGAATTTCCTCGTTTAATTCACGGGCGGAATGGGGTTTATTGATATACACCAATAATTTAAGAGTACCCCAAAGAAAAAAAATCACACAAAAAAAAAATTGCATGACTTCGGGGGCCATTGCTGGTTAGCATTACACGAAATAAGGTGATGCATTCTGATAAAAAGTTTTTACACACACGTTGCGCTATAGTAAACTGCTTCATGGCTAGGCACAGACTGAAGAAATGCGGGAAATTCAGACTAAGGCGACAATCGGAATGTTTGTGGATAGAGTAACAATACAAAACAATGTCGGCAACCGAGAAACAAAAAATTGCCAGACGATCCAAAACTGGCGCACTTTTTGAATAACCCTTTACAGATGAAAGTTTTCATGCCAAATCAGTCATTTCTCTATTAAACAATTTTAGTTTTATTAAGAAAGTGTACAAATGTATGTAAAGAAGTTTTTGGGGGATCCGGATCCAGTGGACGCTGTGGGTGCGCCCCTGCTTTGTTTTGTTCTGTTTTTGAAGTTAAGTGTTCCTTTTCTGCACCAATACTATATGTGACGTAAACTGGTTCAAGCTGTTACCTGAACCACCGTAATGCGTTCGTTGCTCTTCCACCGGGGATAGAATCTGTAACTACGCGCACGAATGCTCGCGCTAATCAGTAGAATTACAGGGAGTGGGAACACTGGTGTGGTTCTGTAAACCAGGTCTCTTCTAGGTGAGATACTGTAGTGAATGGACTTAAAGTGAGGGTTGATCTTGCATTATTGTCTGTGCACCCGCCAAATGCACGGGATTTAAGCTCTGATCGTCGATCCGAGTTCAGGGTAGAGCCTGTCGATATCAGGTATGCCCTCAGAAAATATGCGAAACATACTTCGGCCCCACCCCTGGCACCCTCGGACTGATGAAACTCTTCCTTTGCTTAGGGGAAAGAAGTGATTGACCTCAACTATATTGCCAATTTGTCATTTAGTCGTTTGGTTTTGACGAGTGAAAATCGTAGGCTGCTTGGAATGGCTAACAAGACAGTGTACTAGCGAAGTCCGTGAAATAATTCTTTGTGGCAACGCTTCCGCATCCAGCAATTAAAAGGTGTCGGCCGCAGCAACTTGTCCCTCCTCTTTCGAGGAGGTACGGGAAAACACACATCGACAGCACCGCCAGAAGGGCCACAGTTGAAATAGAAACAAAGGCTCCTGCCTTTCATAATCTTGGTGTTGCATAAGGACGTAAAACACGAAATCTGAAAACTGTCTCCACTGTCTAGTGGCTGTCGCGTTCTCCTTTGGTGGACGTTGTCCCGTATTCGATTCCTGGTGGGAGAGCCTTCTGAAAATTAGAATGTATTAAAGTAATTCGGATTCTCCTTTAATTGAAGACGTCGGTGCAAGAAGGAGACAGCTCCAATTTTATATTTGGTTCAGAATTGAAGCAAAATATTACTAGAAATCTCCTTACTCCACTTTAGCCTCCAAACCTTTTCCAAAGAAGTGTTTATTCCCTATATCATCACATTTGTTTACAAAATGTTTTGAGGTTAAATGAAAATAAATTGCATTTTAACAGTTTTCAATTGTGAATCAAATTCGCAATTGGAGCTA
This sequence comes from Thermobia domestica, assembly GCF_964235325.1. NCBI lineage: Eukaryota > Metazoa > Arthropoda > Insecta > Zygentoma > Lepismatidae > Thermobia > Thermobia domestica. The sequence continues at coordinate 236,064,338 of NC_137460.1, forward strand.
TCCCCTTCTTGCACCGAGGTCTTCAACTGTACTCAGGTCTCATATAGCCGCGGTGCTGAAACAGGCGCCAAACTTTACACAAACAAACTATTTTCTAAATACAAAACGGTGAATCTCCATATTAAAAATTCACTCTCGAGTTATATTTGTGTTTCTTTTTATTATTGCTGGCTCTTTAAGAGGTAAGAAGCTTTTTTTTTTTTTTTTCAAAATCGGGAATAGCATTGATGGGACTGATGTGCTGACCACTTAGCACTCAAGTAAGATAGCGTATGTACGGCCAAATTATTCGTGGACTGTTGGACAGGGGTTAATCTATTTTGTATAAATATCAGTGGCGTTGTAATTAACACAGTGAAATCAATTCGAACATTTCCCCCCATTATTTAAATATTCAAAGGACTATAGAGGAAAAAGTCGTTCAGGAGTATAGAGAGAGGTTCCGCATTTGATTGCAGCCTGTATACATCATCGTGACAGTAGGTTTTATCGGGACTCGTTTCCCCCACTCTCTTCATTTGAACAATGCTTTCATCATTCTTAATTATAGTATTCACACTTCTTCCTTACTCTACAGGGTGTATCCATGGGCGGACGTGTTTCCTTGTTCCCTGAAAAGCATTTTATTGGTTCTTAAAATAATGATGTGGTCAAAGGAAATACGGTATAAACGGCGAAGAAAACAATGAAAAAATGATCATTGCCTTAAAAATATATACTGCCTTTCTTGAAAGCAAATTGAGACTTTCTTTACTTTCTTATTTAAAAACATTGAATGTATTAGTAATACGTAGCATTAATGTCGTCATGAAAATTATATAAACGTCTTTTTGTATCTCTAATTACACAGCCACAAATAAATAAATAAATAAATAAATAAATAAAATTCTGTGCACCTGACCCCAGGGTATGGGTTCGATGTATTTTGTTATACAGAATCCAAATTTCGAAACCCCAGGACGATCGATAGTTTCATTTTTAATGACGAAAAACTTTAGCGATTTTAGATAGGGAGAATACACGTAAGACAACCACACACACACAAACAGTTCTGTGCAGTAGGCTCAGGGAATGGATTCGATGTATGTTGGTACACGGAATTTAAATTTTGAAACCCCAGGATGATCGACCCTGTCAATTTTGTTTTTTGGGCGAAAAACGCATGTGCTGTCTTACGTACCAAAATTTGCTGAAGTTTTGACATGGTCAGTCGTCCTGGAGTTTCGAAATTTGTGTTCTGTGCACCAAAGTACATCGAATCCATTCTCTGGGTCCACTGCGTAGAACTTATGTTTTTTGTATAGCTGTCTTGCATGCATTCTCCCTCTGCAAAATCGCCAAAGTTTATCACGCATTAAAAAAAAAAAAAAAATCGATTGTCTTGGGGTTTCGAAATTTGGATTCTGTGTAGCAAAATACATCGAATCCATACCCTAAGCTCCGGTGCACAAAACTTTTGTGTGTGGGTGTGTCTGTGGTATCACTAGTGTGGTCTGTGGTATGTTATTTCGACCATAGAGGTGTAAAAGTAAACTATTATAAATTGAAGAGAGAGAAAACGTTGTATTAAGGAAAACTTTATACATTTTGTTACATCATATAATTCTACCACGAAAACGTTATAACTTAATTTTAAAAAATTGAAACTTCGTTTTCTCATCCCTTACCGTTGTAGCTTTTGGTTGGAGAGACTAGATTCACCTCCAAGTAGGAGAATATGTTGTTTGGCTCTGAACTGTGGTTTTACAACTAAGGTCTCGTATGACATCGATAGAAAATCGATTAATCGTGAAATCGAAGAGCACTTGAAAGACCAGTATTTCCAAAGCAACAATATTCTTGGAAGCCAGTGTATTTCAGGCAAAAATTTTCTTGTAGACCGTATATCTGAAGAACTACATATAGTATAACCAAATCCAAACTATCAGTTAACTCAGTATGCTGTGCTTTTAAAAAAAAAAAAAAAAAAAAAAAAAAAACTATTTAGTGGACGTTCAAAAATTTTGTGGTCCCTGAACCAAAAACTAATTATTGGCCAAGATTCCAATCTTTTGATGCAGTTTTGGATCATTGCTAAAATTCTTGGCGAAGATCTCAAAAGATCGTAATCTTTTGATCCATTTTTTTAAAAATCTTTCCTAAAATTCTTGAGCTTAAAAGAATAATATTGAATGAATTGCTAAAGGTTCTCAAACGTAAGAGACTGAGAAGTACTTAATGAGGGTTTATCGCTTTCCCACGCTTTATTATCGTATACCAGTACAAATAAAGTGTTCAAACCTTGCAGTCAACTAAGCAATTAACCACTTATCAGGTGTCATACCTGCGTTTTCAAGAAGAAAAAATTTAAAATATTAGTTAAAGAAGCAGAAACAGAGCGTCCGTACTCCTTGATATGCTATTCTTTTTATTATTCTTTGATATTATTACTATACAAAAGTTAATGTTTCATGTAAATGCTTGTATCAAAGTAAACGCAAGTCTTTTATACACTGACAACAGTATGAAAGATGTAGGAGGTTATTAGGTACAAACTTACGTAACTGCTATGATTATGCAAGTGTAAAATAGCAAGGTGAATGAACAGTTAAAGTGACAAGCTCGGTTATTATTTGCTAAAACTAACGCATTTCCGTAGGGTTTTGCAAACAAGCGCCGTAGAATAAGGATAGTTTCCTGTAGATGAAAATCATGAATTAGAGTTTCTCGGATACGCTCAAACGATTTTGTTTATTTAATTATTAACTCGAAAATATAGCGTGATTTACCTTGAAGAAACCCAAAGCCTTAATTTGGATAGTTTTATCTGGGGATGTGATGATTGTTTGAACGACTTTCTTGAAAATATCTCGGACGATATATTTTTTATTTATAATTCATATTTTATTCACATTTCAATAATACTGTAAATATTTTAATAACTACAATACGGTATGAGTTGCTTTAAAAAAATTGAATGAGGAACTGATTGGTAGGTAGGAGTCTTTTTCGAACGATTTTATTCATATGTAATAAATATTGAACAATAATCATGCAATTCCCCCCCCCCCCAAAAAAAAAAAAAATAGTAATTGTTTGGTAGTATGGTTGATCTTTTTTTTTCAAACAATTTTCAAGTACAGCTCATGCGATTTTGTAATTTTAGAGATAAATATTTCGTTAACAGTCCAGTAATATAGCATATTTGATTGTTTCACAAAATTTCAGAAAGTTTACTCCATTGGCGTGGCAATGTTTAGTTTCTAGATTTTTAACTGATTAATTAGATCTATTCATGTAATCCGTTTTTTTTTTTTTTTTCTCACAAGAACAGTATTTTACTAAAGAGTAGTTTTTCTTGCACCATATTTTTTCTAAAATGTATATTTCAGTTTTGCTCATACTTCGTTAAATGTTTCAGAAGTAAATCATACATGGTGGCGTATTATTAAGATAGGTTAGAGTTAAGATACAACACTAGGGAGAAGGTTGATGCGATGCGGTATAAAAGGTTAGTATTTCATCTCTCTCAAACGTTTGAGAAAGTATGCTATTCATAACGATTGTGATTGCATGGACAATTGCGATTGACGTGGAGATTTGTTCCGTAGTTCTGAGTTCCCTGGCACAAAAGTAAACAGTTGGATCTTCTGATTTGCCGAGGGCCAGCACAAGTTGATACGAAACACATCCAAGTTATTGTTGACCGTCAGGTGCAGAGATCCATAAGGGTTGATGCTACGTAGAACATTTCTTTCAGACATTAGATTTATGGAAGTTTCCTGCCAGAAATAGTGTTATCTGAATTTAATTAAGATACTGGGAACGAGGAGGAGAACAACCGTCTCTGACACCTGAGATCAGTTTAAACCAATTGCTGTGATCCATTGGCTTTCATTAAATGTCAAAATAGGATATGTATCGAATACAATTCAATGTACATCGGTTGTTATTAGTTGTTTATGGTATGAAATAATAATAAAGTCTTCAAGTTGTACCTCTCATGATTATGCACTGTAGATTAAATAAGATGCATGTTTAATCCTCGCACTACCAACTAAAGGGGGAGGGGGTACTTGGTGCCCACCACAGTATGTTTTTTTGTCATTTTCTAATCGTTTATTTGAAATTGTAAAAAAAAAAAAAAAAAGTTATTGCTCAACAAGTTTAGCTACAGCGTATACCTAACGATGATACAAATTGAAGGTTGGTGTGTTTCATAATTTTGCTGTTTTAAGTTGGTGAACATAAAGTACCCTCCTCCTGTTGTTAGGAGATGTGACCAACATTTAGAAGTATCACTCCTAGGTGGCAGTATACTATAATCTTATCCCCTGTACTGTTCACTTCAGTCATTGTAGATTTTTGTGAGAGTTTCTAATTTATTTCTTTCGCGAGATATATATTTACTTGTTACAGGTGGGTACAAAATGACTCCCCATGGTAGTCCACGTTACAAAAAATACCTAGGTAGTGCGAGGGTTAATGAAAGTGAATAATTCGTGGAATGATAATGTAAAAGTAAACTGGAAAATCCATGGACAATAGGAACCCGTCCAACCCGAGGTGAGCGCTGTATCACTGAATAGTTGCAAATGGAACGAGAGAAATTCATCCCAAAAGAAAATGAACTTTCGTTACTAATTCGTTATACAAAAAATGAAACTCATTTGGTAGAGTGGGAATTAACAGTGAAAATTTTAAGAAGCATTAGCATCAAAAGAAATGTATTGTCAGGGACAAAGGAGAGGATTTTAAGTTGCACTGTCTTTTAGATAAAGTTCTTTGTGTTGGGTTGAATTTCTTCGGATTTAATAACACCCCTTTTCAGCACCGAGAGTGTAAAACGGAACCTGTAGATTTCTGTGTGTCATATACCTACTAGAATCAAACCTCTTGCAGAGAAAGCACGCGCATTAGCCATTTGGTCACGAATAAGCACTGTTTTGATTGAAGAATCTGTATTTTGAACAGTAATTAGCACCAATAACTAGATTAAAAGCGCATGAGCAAAACCACTTACTTCCGAGGTTCTCATTAAATATTTACTTTTACTGTATCTCCTCAATGTAACGTTTCAATGATTCCATGGAAACTCTTTCCATATTCTAAGGAGAAATAGTGGTATTTTAAAGTTTTTAAATGAAACCTTTTTTTTTTTTTTTTTTTTTTTGTAATGAAACTGTTAGACTGTTATATTGAGTAGTAAATTTAAAAAGTTTTCAACGGTGAAGAATCCTAAATTATAAATTAAATATCAACATTAAAAATAATGTGAGAGGTTTTCGTATCTGTAAGTAATCTTAGCTGTTCTTCATAAGTGTGTGTCAGATAAATGAAATAAATATAGAAAATAATGTGTAGGATCAAGGCTTACATTACTCCTTCAAGAGCAAAAGGGGCTTACTCTATATCCCTGCACCCGCATTCTTATACTTCTGGCTTATTTAACCATTTCAAATGAAGAAGTCTTAAAGAACGCATTCCTTCTTAATTCTCGCTGATTCCAATAAATCGGATTTTAGTTTTTAATGTATTGATACCGTAGCTGTTACTTTGTGTCTTTGGCGGTCGAGGTATTATTGCCACGGTCAGATTCCTTAGATATGAAAATGTTAATTTGCCATGCAAGGGACTATATAATTTGATTCCCATTCCACAACTTCGAAAAGAAATTAGCATAAAAGCTTTATCCAATTTCCTGTGCACTAGAAGTAAATTGTAGGTGAAAAATGCGGTAGCTGGGAAATGGTGTACAAGAACAAGAGGTTATCTAATCGCACGCGTGTAAGTATTTGCCTTGTGCGTTAGTCGTTAGTGTTTCTAGGTTTGTAGATCAAGCAGACAAGCCTCTCTTCATGTCGACACAAAAGGCGCCGTACATTTCTTATCTGAAACCTTTGTAAAGTATTGGAAAGTTGCGTTAACAAGTAAAGTCATTAATCAAACAATTATAATATAAAAATAAAACTATTTTCGGTCATTCGCGTTTTTCTTCTTGAACGTGCTTACGCGCTAGGAACATATTTTTTTTTCACTAGCGTCACGAAACTGCAGTTGTTTCAAGAATGAAATATATATACATATATATAGGGATGCACGCGAGACGAGACGAGAAATGGAAAAGTCTTGTCTCGTCTCGCAGCCTCAAATGTTGGTCTCGTCTCGCGTAAAATTTTGAGTCTCATCTCGCGTGAGACTTTCTCGCGTGGTCTCGCAGTCTCGCATATATTCTGGGTCAAAATTTTGCAACGTGTTATTCTATGTCTGTTAATGAATGAAGATGTGATATTCTGTCCGAAGGCAGGTATTTGACCTAAAAGTTCCGTGGCAGGGTGAATCCGTGGTGGTTTGCCATTGCTTTCCATGGAATGAATGTTCATAACATCCTAAGGAGACGGAACCTAGAGTTCAACATGGTATCCGAACTTGTGTCCCCTCCGCTCCAAATTAAAAGAAAAGTTGTGCTGGAATTTGATTGCTGGACCATTAATTCTCGTCAAATTAACAACAAAACCAGCATAAATTGTTGCTGGATCCAACATTGTTTTCCAGCTTAGAGGCCTCCAGCAATATTTGGCTCTTCTAAAATATCGTCGCCACTATCAACATTTACACGTTTTGGTTGTTTCCTTGAAGGGTCATTTTCTATTATAAAGATGTTTTTATACCACCAAAAGCACTTGTTAAAAAAAAAACAACAAAAAAAAAAAAAACAAAAAAAAACAATACGACCCAATTCTTTCGGTTCGTTCGCGCTTGTAACAATGTTGCATTATCGCATTTTATCAATTTTCGCTTTTAACTTATATAGTGTTGCCAGATATAGAAAATGAAATTACTGACAGATATAGGGCCATTCCTACCTTCTCCCACCAAACATATAGGGCCATCCTACCAAACCAGTGTTTGAATTAAACTTCCGAACTAGAGGGGGATGTTTTTGATAAATATATAGAAAGGAAATACTTATTCCATGTAAAAATATCATGTTATTTCTGCGAGCCGGGCCGGGCGTAAACTTTGACGAGAGGGGATTTCGCCGCCATCCCCCAACATTAATCGCTAGTACTACTGTGAAAAAGACAGAAACAACAGAAATATCACATTTCGCAGCAATAGGGACTTATTCGCTTTCCAGACCAAAAACGGAAGTTCATGTATTCGTGCGCGCCCGCGTGTGTGTGTTTGTGTCGCAAAATAAAGTCCTAAATCGATGCTGTAATAAATTTCCAATTTACAAAGCTTTTCTTTTTAATGATGTTTAGAAACTAAAGAAGGCTTTAATTCTGGAAATCAACCTTGAATAATAATAAATCTCATAAAATGTCTATTGCCCCAATCACTTTTTTGTTCCTGGAGGCATTAACGCTCAAGTTACAAAACTCAATAAATGTAAAATCACTAAATATACAATTAAATGTAATTCATAAATGTTGCGAGAAGTCTCGCAAGACTTAACCGAGTCTCGTCTCGCATAAAATTTTCAATCTCGTCTCGTGTCTCGCATGCATTCCTGCATATATACGTTATGGCTATTTTGTGTCATAGTACCTGCCCTAACGGACACTTCCGTAGTACGGGCTGTTTGTTGTCTGTGCGAAAATATATGTATTATTACGGAACATAACCCTCATTTTTACTGACACCCACAAATACGGACACTGACAGCCTTCTCTTCCAGCAACATTTCAGTAACCTTTTCATGGCGGACAGAAACTACTCACTTCATACGTATTTTAGCACAGAAAATCGGTTCCCCACAAATACGTGTTTGTCATTAATCAATGACCTGATGAACAGTTGAAAGTTGAAGTTATTTTCTTTGTCGGCATTATTTTGAGTGTTTAATAGTAATGTTACATGTTGTTTTAATACAATCAGTGTGCGAATTAAGGTTTGTTTACAGAACGATGACATATATCTAAGACAAAAACTACCAGATATGCAGTAGGCTATATTTTGCAGCCCATAAATACATTCTCTAGTGATTAAAAAAAAAATGGAAATGCTCTTCATCTTCCAGTGATTCAAACAGTATTTAGCCTATACTTGGAACTAATTTATTTACTGTACGAGGATCGTTCAATAAATAAGTTCTTAGAAAAAGATACAAAAACAAATTATTTTTAAAATTTTTCAACAATTTTAGCTCGAGCCATTTTTTTCAGCGTTTTTTCAACTTTTTAAAACCGTCCAAAATGTAGAATTTCGTAAGCTCCTTAAATTGGCATCTGCTTGGCCCTCTTCATTCGACGTGAATCGTTTTCCGCCAAGCCATTTTTTTTAAATTTGTAAATTAAAAACATCACTGGAGATCAAATCTGGTGAATACGGTGGATGTAATTTGAATATTAATTCCATAATTTTCACCATCGAAACTTGTCTGAAACACCTTCCGACCACAAAACCTGGATCGCTGCATGTGGTTCTTTGGTGGAAACTTCTAATGGGAACGGCCATGACCTATCTGCAACAAAAGGAAGACAACTGGAACAATTAGGATCAAACTTTCATAGCTTGACCACAACAGCATAAAAATAAAATAAACGAGGACGGAGGTCAGTACGAACAATGCAAGAAGAGTTAATATCAAAATTGCGGATAATGTTTGACTTACCCTCGTACAAGTGAAATAAAATGAGTTCGGATCACATTTTCGTTTTTTTTTTTTTTTTTTTTTTTATTTTTTATTCTATTCCATGCTTCATTTATAGTCATATTTGTATCGTATCATATGAAGTAAGGAAGTTTTATCTTGATGTTGACCCCTCTCGAGCAGCGGGAAGCTTAAGTGGGAGGGCATTTGCCCCCTATCCACCTACAAGTTACGGCACTGAATAAGATAGAACAAAATTTATACAAAAATGTATTGTAATCTGATTTGCGTACCTGTACAAAATTTTCGGAACTCGTTTAGTTGCATTGAAATTGTAAGATCTGATTAGCTAACAAGCAAATAACAGGAAACTTTGCTACTAAAAACATTTTAAGGAAGAAAAGAAAAACTTTTTGTCATTTACTGTACGGATACTGATTGGAAAAATCTATTCAAATTGTAATGTCCAACCAGTGGATGAGTGAATTTTTCGAGTGTGTTGCATACCTCGTATGAAGAAAGTATTTAACGAAACGAATGACCTAAATTTAGCCTCTAGCTGCTTCTATTGCCACGCACTCGTAGTAGCAGTCATTGAGACTGAATAACGGATTGGAAGCTGCCTGAAGGTTCTTTTTCTCTTCCGTAGGATGTGACTGTATAAACAGTGGGCGGAAGCTCCGACTGTCTGCTACTTTCAGTTCTCTTCTCTTTATATGTAAACGGCATGGCGTTATTAGGTAATTTTAGTAAAATACTGGTGAGGTGAAATTGCAAATTACACTATATAATGGCAATTATAAATGTTACTTGGGTCGCTCGCTTTAAAAGTAAAATCGGGACCTACCTATTTTACCATCCAGCACTTAAAATTATAAATTCACCATGTTGGATAAATTCGTTACCCACTAAATAAACTTTGAAAGTAAATGATTCTTTTTCTAAGAATTGCGAACATAACTAAGTATATTTCTTATAAGCTCGGCTCGCAAACGTGTCATTTATTCCTTTCCATCAAATTAGTTGCTTTGTCGTAATTTTCTGCAGTTGTTCGTAAATGAGTTTTCTACAATGGCAACATGTTGCTAAGTCTCTTTCTTACATCCAAAAATAGGATTTACTAAATCGATAAAAAATTATAAAAATCGTTCGACTTGTTTTCAGGATATATCCCCTTCCCCCCCCGAACTTGTTTTGATATAGACGAAGCTAGACACTGTTAAGTTGTCTGAAAGTCAGAACTAGTAAAATGACTTCTACGACTTGTAAACAGATAAACAATAAAACGATTTTCAAGATATGTTTGAGAAATGTCTTTCAAAATGAGTTTTCCCGAAGTGGAGATTTAGCTGTATCGATGTCTTGCACCCGTACAGGTCTTCACCAATTTTCATAAAGTCGTTTGAACCGTTTTTTCAAGATAGCCTATATTTGATTCGTCATCGGGAGATTTTGTGTGTGTACCTTTCCCAAAGTTGAGACAGTTAAATCGCTTTTTCGTGCGTGAGAACGGTTTTTATTATTATTATTTTTTTTTTAAATATGAAAGTCATTGTAACAGATATCAAGTTATTGTTCAGACGCCCTTGATTTTTTTTTTTTTTTTTTTTTTTGTATTTTGTGCAAACTTCCATAAATGAGTTTTAACCATATTTCCTTTCTTTTTTAAACAAAAGGTCGTATTCAAATTGAAATCTACAATAATTCAATGAACTGATTGCTTTAGATTTTATAGGATATTCACAGCCCCGAATATCCTATAAAAGCTACATTTCTAAAGAGAACCAATAGTGTGTATAGAGCACAAACTTGATTATGTCCTATGCAGCGTCTATCGGTATGCTCGAGGAGATAGTAATCAATGCAGATATTATTAAATCATTTTTGTAGTGGTGAAGCAGGAGTGCCGTACGGTTGTTTTGTATGTACTATGAAGCTTGTGGCCAGAATCAACAGGTATACTTTAAAAAAAAAATGTATATTCAGGTCTTTGGGGCGTAAATTGATATACATATATGTAGACCTTTTCGGGCTTTTAAATTATCTTTGTTATTTTGAGAAAGAATATAGTGCTTGAACGAGTATTTCTGAAATTCCAGCCAGTTGTTAGACGTGCTCGTTTAAAATAATAATAATAATAATAATAATAATAATAATAATAATAATAATAATAATAATGATGAATTGGGGTTGAAGGTGTTAAATTCAGTGACTGTCGGTTCCAAGTTCTGTAAAATAGGACGTTTATTCCAGAATATCGCCTATATATTACTGCACACGAAGAAGTAGGGCAGCGGTGGCTTAGTGCGCTCACCTCTGGCATGTGGGATCCTTAGTTTGATTCTAATTTGTACCAAGTGGACTTTGTGGTGAACGAACGCCGTGTGCATGGATTCTTTCGTTTCTTTCCATTTTCTTCATTTCACCATTTCCTCCTCATCACCGTCTATCTCTCTTACCTTCAAAGCATACCGTGGGACGTTAAACTAAAAAACAGAAGAAGCGTACCTGGCGCGACGTGGAGTCAGATTAGTAGACATATTCTCTAGAACAGAGGTGTTCATACTTGCGAGCCCGCTCTCGATTTCAATAAATGAGTACCAATCTATGCGAGCAAGAGGTAGTCAGCCATGTGCAACAGCCGGCCCCCGGGCCAGTCTCAGCCCACTGAACCCTTTCATCTGGCCCGCCTGACCCCTTATTGAAAATATATTTCTTACATATTTAAAGTATTTCCTGGATAACTGATGTCCACATTGGAAAATATCATCCGCGTTGAAACATTCAGTGTACTACGGAACATTGAGAGATTAAGTCAAAACATGAACAATCAAATTCCCCACCAAAATTATGAATAAAATATTTCTTCTGCTTTTCTTTGGAAAATAAATATTTTGGGTACCGTTATAACAGTTTTTTTGTTCCTGTGATGTTAGTGTATGCTGAATGAGTTTCTCCATTAAATATGGCCATTCGATTGTTATGAAAATGTTATTGTCTCATACGACCCTCGACGCCAGTAAGTTCTCTGTGATTGGCCTACCTCATATTCCAACTTGCACAGAGCTGAAGTAGATAGTGCCAATGAGACAAGAAATTTATCGTCTCAAAAACAAGCTTTGGTAACAGATGGAGGAGAACGAGCAACTAATAAAAGAGTGTTTGATGTGGATGCGCCGCATGGGCTACTGTTTACTTCCAGTGAATCCTCCGATGATCTTGGGCACTATTCAGGTCTTCTGTTTGATTCGTTGCTTCAGCAATGCTTTCATCTCCAGAGCTGGCTTCTGCATTTAAGTCTACGACATTCACGGTAGAAGGAAGAAAATCTTCTTCAGTGAACACGTCTAGATTCAGTGGGACAATTCCACATTCTTGAAAGCCGAATATTGCAATACCAATGGTTGCAACTTTGTAGTAAGCATCAGTAAACAAACTCGCAACTTGGAATTGAGTAATTGGGCGGGATGGATGATTCTTCATCCATTTATCACATGCTGGGATAAGGGAGGAACCAGAATCACACCCGGCATCCGTATCAAAGGTTTTCGCAGAACTAAAATTCATTTGTTTAACTAGAAAAATACGTTAGTTAGGATCTTTTTTCATTCCACCACAAAGAAGTCAAACTCTGATCACGGGACACATTATCATGTATACGTGATAATTGAAGTAATAAAAGAATGAAGGTGTCATGTTACTTTTTATTTATTTATTTATTTTTTTTTTCGAAACAGAGTTCTGTTGGTGGATAAAAGTGTTGTGTTGTTCTTGCTGCATAAAATATCATTTAAGTGATTACTAGTCGGGATGAAGAGAAACGACAAAGGGCGTATGTTACACAGGAAAAAAAAAAAGAACTTCTGATCTCAATTCTGTCGAATCCTCGAATTCCTTCAGTTATCCGAACTTTAAGATATTTCGATTTTGTCATAACTACCCACCTCAAAAATTGTTTCTGAATTATGCATTTCCATAAGGCAAGGTAGTCTAGAAATGAAAAATAGGGAAAAATTGTAGCTCAGGTAGTCTTAACGAAGCTGGTCAATACCGAAAAATTTTACACCCAATGGAAATCGAAAAGTGACCATACACGTAACCATTCAAATATACGAGTGAATGATCTACACAAACGTAAATATGAGGAGTTTATTTTCAAAAGAAAACATTTCCATCTTTTTTATTGGTCTTTAACTGCTTCATAAGCTTTGGGATGAAATGTTCTACAGTTGCTAATTTTACAGAAAAAGTGAATAAGCGAGGGACATGGATATATTCCATTTTTATAGATATTGTGTTTTCTATCGAAAAACTTTGCGAAAATCTATCGCGTAAGCCAACAGAGTGTATCCCATACATTCAGAAACCGTTAAAAATGAACTTAACGGAAATCTCATTTAAAAATAAGCTCCTCAGTAAAATGTTTCCATGGTAAGTTTCACAAATAAAGTCATTTACAATAATAATAATTATTATTTTATTCAGTGGTGCTATTCAGCCGGTTCGCTAGAACCGGTTGTTAAAATATTTTGAGTTCGCAAAACCGTTTGTTATAGCTAGACACAACAGTAAATTTTATCCAGTTATACCCAGAAACAGTAAATTTTAGTTTAACTATCTTTGTTTTTAGAAATTCTTACAACTGCAGGATTCAATATATGATCTCTCACAAGAACGTATAAGCGTTTATTAATCTCAAATGCTTAAATATCAAGAACGAGAACTGGGTTCACATGAGTTTAGTGGTGAGGGTTGTTTATATTTGAAATGCATACATACCATTATCAACAATTGTCGATCCATTTTTTGGATTAAGAAGGTCTTCCCAATACTTTTTGACACCATCTATCTTGGATAATTCGTTTCCAAAGTGTTCGCAGTGCTACCAAATTTCTTCACACCACCTTGTATTAAGGTGCTCTGTAGGTCTCTGTTACAGGTTCTCAGTAAAAATTTGCTTTTGCCTTCCTTGTATGGTTTGTTTCCAAAGAGTTATATTTATCTGCAGAGGTGAGGGGGACGCCGTCACTCCACTTTCTAAACAAATTACAATGGAAAAAGATAGGCACCAGGGACGACATGACCTCATGTGTCCCGCTACCTTTTCTCATCCACTTTTACCCCTGTTTATCTATCTACCTATCCATCTACTCTCTCTCTCTCTCTCCACAGAGTCGCTTGTTAAAAAATTAGAACACTACTGATTTTACTTACGTCACATTACAGAAACCGATTTTTTTTTCTAAAGAAAAGCATTATCTATGGTTACTTATTGTATATGCCTATAACATGGGCGTAATGTGCAATTTCCACTTTCTTTCGAATTTGAGATCAGCATACACTTTTAACCAATAATGTTATATGCTAATGTAAAATCATCGAAGTTTCCCCCCTCGGCTAAAGCAAAATTTCTAAATGACACTGCTGGTCTGTAATTTATTAACGAAATATTTTAAGGGTTGATTAATTCATGTTTTTTTTTTAAGCATAAAATATATAGCCTATTTAAAGTATTTAGTGGCCTAATTTCTAGAATGTTTCCATTATGAAGCGCTCGAATTATTGAGGGAATATTAGAATAAGGGGGCGGAACCTATCAACAACAGCCACGTTTTTCTTCTTCAAGTAACTCCATTTCATATCCAGAGGTGGCAGCAAAATCAGTGGAAAGGACACGGTCAAGGATAGGACCACGAACCTTCTACGGATAATGAATGTTTCCATTGCTCCTCCCCTGGCTGCTCTCGCATTGGTCGAGGGTGGTGCCGCCTTTTACTCTTAACCCCGCCCAGTTCATACATGGGCAACACATGGAGAGAGGTGTTAGGTCACGTGAGTTGGCAATATGACGCGAACAACTGGTTCCAGTTTTGGTTTGGTCGACTTTTTTTGCATGGGTGAGTAGTTGAGGTCGTAGCGGAACAAATGAAGTTCGAGCATACTCTCGCTGCTGAGTTGAACAGTACATGTGCAGACATTGACATCTGCTTCCATAGTAGAATGAGTTTATGAAATAGTGTATTGATTATTTTGCTTTTACGCGATCCATCGTGAACTAAATACCGGACAGTTGTGAAAAGTATACATTAGAGTGGACATTCTCATTTCCGTGTGTGTGAGCCAGATGTTCCGGTAAAATTTCCCTGAATTATTTCTTATTCCGGAATACTCCTTCATTCAGACTTCTAACTTATCGGTATTGTTAGAGAGGTTAAATATGGGATGAATAGAGAAATAAATGATTGAAATAGGCCTGTGTGTGTACACCATATTATACCTTTTATTGAAGTCAAGCAGTTACATGTTTAAAAATACTTGATGTTATATAAACTACCAAAGAAAAATGCTTGTTCGAGCTTTTTTATTCTTCGAAATGTTTTGTATCAGTGGTTCCCAACGTGAGGGCGTGAAGAGTGAGCGAGGGATTGGAAAGTACTGACAAACATAAACACATTCCCAATTACAAATATTACGAATATTGTAATAAAGAAGCATTAAATATCGTATAAGCAAAACAACGACTGAGTAAGAAGTATGGTTTCACTAAATACGGCAATGATATGGAGAGGTTTTATTGGGAATAATATAAATTTCTGAGGATTATTATTATTATTGGAGATTTGAGATACTGGATACAATGCTGCGTCAGAAATCGCAACAGGGGCAGAGCAACAAGCGACAAGGACGGGGAGGGGCGTGAAATTAAACCCTTTAGTTTTACATACTACATTATACCATCTAGCCAAAGAAGACAATGAGTATGAATGTTCTTGTGGAATGACCAATGTAGAAGAAATGGGAGAATCCCGAGAAGACCTCCACTCACTTGTTTGTCCACCGCAAAGCCCACTTAAGAGGTGGGATTAAACCAACCTGGTAAACAAATTTGGAAATCACTATTTTGTATGATGTATTTGTAAATTTTTTGGCAGCTGAGACCTGAGACACATCTTGAAATTTAAGGTAGAGAAAACGGAGGCAGTTGATCTTAAAATTTCTGTAATACACGTTCGTCCATGAACATTTAGTGACATACAGTATCGAAGCATTAGCGATTCCGTATTTCTGTATTACTGAAATTAATTCTATATAAAATATACTTACTACATTTTTGTCCATTTTTAATTGGTCATGATTTAAAAAAAAAGAAACTTCATTAATTGAAGACTCGCTGTAGAAAACAATGTAAGTGCCGCCGTGAAATTGTTTCATTTATTTAATTTTTTTAAAATATGTTTGTGCCTTAGTTAGATTTTCATAATTGGTTATATGCTAGGTTGTATTTCTGATCAATAGTGTTTTCTAGTTGTTTTTTTTTTTATGCTTGAACACAATTTACTATCTTTTGTCTCTATTGTGTTCGGCACTTACATTGTTTTCTACAACGAGTCTTCAATTATGAAACTTCTCGATTAATGAATCAGAGTAAATGTTCACCCCTTGTCCACAGTTCAATCCCGGGCTAGTCAGAACAAACATATGGTGGTCAACGTTCTATCGTCGAGTGTTTGTGGAGAGTATCTTCGAGTATCGTTCTTACATTTCAGCAACTCTTTTATCAACATTTCACAACGTAATCCTGTGGTGGTGACTTAAATATTTACATTTCCATCTGTTTCATAAATTGAGATAAGAATGTTCTTTACTTTTACCATACCCGAGTTTAACTTACTTTTTATGGAGTACCAAACTTTCGTTCGTCTGTGACTGATTTAGACTCCCTCAGTATTACTTTGTATTTAGAACAATTGTCAAATATAAGTCAATAGTAGCCTGAAGACGAAATAGTCAAACCAAGCACACAGCAGCAATAATAAAAAGCCCTAAACATAAAAGTATACAACACAAAATGTACCTTCGCGTAATTAAGGTGGGTAATATGAGGTCAGCATGTCAGATAACATCATTGAGTCTCCTGTATTGATATCTTCTAAATTCAATCACAGTCCTTGGGAAGGCAAAATTTAGCATGTTTACAAGTTACTAGTAAACACAGATCATAAGTACAATCATAGAATAGAGCACACGTACACTTATTCTATGTTCATTGTAATTTGGCTTAGCCATGGAACACAAGTAAGTTTGTCAATATTTTTAAGTGGTTATCGTTTACTGAAAAAAGTAATAACCTCGTCATTCATTTTAAATTTAAAAAAAAAATGTCCTTAGTAATATCATATGAAAATATGAAATTGGAAAAGAAACTGTATGTATCAATGTCTCTCTGTCAGGGTTGGCGTGGGTCAATGAAAACTTGACCCACCACCCACCATGACCCACTCTGACCCACGACCCACCGTGACCCACCACCCACGGTGACCCACTCTGACTCACCAAAATCCATCGTCATCAACTCGGAACACGATCCACGGCCTCTTCTGAACTGACTAAAGAGTTTACACTTGTAATAAAACAAGACTGTGAAATTGTCACTAATCGGAGTTTGAATTTCTAGTCAATCGCTCAAGCACCACTCTGTTACAATAACGGTGGACCTGACCTTTACGATATAAAATGGTCAAGTGTTTGTCAGTGAGGAAATTGAAACAGTTCGAGGTGAGGAGGGGGAATTAGTGCGTGCCTAAAATATACTTGAACTAAGAGAGTATTCTTGCAAGTGTTAATTTCTGAACGCATTCCACAAGAAACTTCTATTCGCAGGAAAATACCCCTGTATAATGTGGAAAAGGTTATGGTTTCTCAATTCACAGTATTTTTCTCGCAAAAGACTTGAAAAATCAGTTGTTCATAGGGTATAAAGGTGCTCGGGTACCCTCTGTGAGAGCGTCTCCATAAAGTATGCTCATAATTGTAATTTGTGTAATCACTAAAACACCACGTTAAATTCAAGTTACAAATATGCATAATTGCAATTATTATGAATATTTATTCAAAGTAGTTTACCTAAAGCAAGGAAGAGACTTACTAAAAATTAGGTATAAAGTTGAATAACACAAATAAGCCATTAGTAATACAAGTAAACATTTTCCGTAACTGGTACGTAATTTTCCACCTTAAAACAAATCTGAAATCGGATTTATTTCCTGTTGGTAACTTTTTGGCGGTAAATCATCCGCAGTGGAATGATATCCATCCTTCAGCCAAGAAATAACTAGCTTGTCTACTTTGAGCTTGTCTAGCGGTGGGCCATTAACATTGATGAGCAACAAGTTAGACAATGTTTGAGCACTTAATCTATTTCTAATATCAGTCATCTGTAAATTCATAAGGGGAAATTCCCGTTCGCACTCTGTCGTGGAAATTGATAATACTTCTACCCGATTTCTGCAACTTCTCATCGACAATCTACTTAAGTCTGATACGAATTTTCTCGGTCAGTTTTGAAATACTCAGCAAGAAGTATCATCTCTCTATCACCATACAACATCTTTTTCATATCGACCATGTCAGTTGGCAATGTCGACCCATGTAGAACAGAAACTTCATCTACCACGCCTTCGATAGGGAATCTTGTGAATAATTTATCAATTAAAGCCTGATAAACTGATGATTTCTTATTTGTTTATAAATTTAATTTTTGTAATTACAAATGAAGGTTTGATACCATTAACAAGTTCCCTCCCCCGTCTAGAAAGCGAAAGGGAACGAGGTTTCTGGAAAGTATTCAGAGGTGAATGGGAATTTCCCTCCTTCTCAACTTCAATTACCACACTGCTGTTTGCCATGTGCCAAATTACGATTAATTTCAATTAAATTATCATAGTATAATTATTTCCTTGTTGAATTATCAATACTTTTCAGTGGAAAAAAGGATGAAATTTCAAAGTTCCAAATCAAAGTAAGTAGACCAACGTAAAGGGAAAAAAAGTGTAAAATTTTCCATACAATTATGCGTACAATCCAAACTTCAAATTTCCGTGTAATTAAGCTTACAGTACAAATTTTATGCCTATTTTTCTCACAACTTTATGGGTTGATTGGCCTGTGCTGTGAGCCCTCCATATAATAAACATAAGCTTCAGCAATTATTATAGCAGAAAGCAATGGATATATGAAGCCAAGCACTGTATTTTTTGTTTCTGATTTTTTTCTGAAATAACATCGATCGTTTTCGATCATTTTTACAAACCAACTCACTACCAATTTTCCATATATAGAAAGTGCCCCCCCCCCCACACACACATAGAGGAGAATTTAAAAAATGCTAGAACACATTCTGTTTATTTTCAATAAAGAGTTAATACACTGAATTTCAGCCCCGTAAGTTTAACGGCTTGCGAGATACTCATTTTTTTCCCCGCAAAAATTCGGATCCTCACTACCTCCTTAGGATATACTATTATGCATTATAATAAAAGCAATATAACATCCCAATTTGGATTAAGGCCTAACTATATATCAAAAGTAATTTCATTTGACTTTGCAATTTGACCGTGATGATCAAGCACACATAGTTACATTCATTTTTTTTTTATAAATGTACTTATATATTACAGTGATTCAAAAACGTATTTTTTCCAGTAGTTAGCTCTAAAAGCCCACAGGTCTCGAAAGCCAAGTTGTAGTGTAAGTCCTATTGCTATTATTACTATTAAAAATATCAATATCCAAAAGTGCCCGAAGTTCTTTTTCCACTTGGTTAGATAAACTCACCTCAGGTAAGTAGACAGAAACAAGTGGAAAAGAAAGGGAAATGAAGGTCTTGAAAGTAAAACGGAGACAAATTTATCAGTCTTCAGAAGATACTGTCTACAATGCAGTGAGCAGAGAGAGTCGGTAGATCATACTGAGTCGGTGGGTCGCAGTGGGTCACGGTGGGTGGTGGGTCACAGTGGGTCATGGCGGGTGGTGGGTCGCAGTGGGTCGTGGTGGGTCACAGTGGGTCATGGTGGGTGGTGGGTCGCAATGGGTCACGGTGGGTCACATGCTGTTGACCCACGACCCACTGACCCACTCAGAAAACTTGACCCACTGACCCACTCCATTTCTGCTCTCTGTTACCCAAAATCGTGTGAAATTTTAAAGATTTGGAGTAATCATTTCTCGGGTAATTTTGTGCTCGAATTTTATTGCATTGATATGACTACAAGGAACCGTAAAATAGTTTGATCTTTTTTAATGAATACTTGTATTACTGCATAAAGTGAAATAATCTATGGCAAAATATATAATAGATAGTTCGTAAGTGCTGTTCCGCATGGCACCAATTACAATCTAACGCAGATAACAAAATAAGTACTTAGTTTACATTAATAAATTTCATTTTTATGTATATTTGAAACACATTTACATTAATAAATTTCATTTTTATGTATATTTGAAACACATTTTGTACATTGTGATCTTATAGTTTTCCAAAAGAAGAAATGGAATATTTTTTTCTCGCTAGTCCATAATTGACTGCAGAAAAAATGTTTCAATACTATGTTGGCGTACAACAAACACGCACTTTATTGTTTATATATATAGTATATTACATCTTAATATGGCAGTTATTTTAGATATGAAATACTTTATTTTATTTCAAAGAAAATAGAATTACAGTTTTGGGCTCCCTGTGAAAAAAGATCTGTTGTACATTTGCGTGTTCCTCTTCAAGTTAACAAAGTACAGGAAATGAATTTATACCTTGTAGGCTTTTTTACTCAGTTGTTAGTAAATATCTTATTACTGCAGGGACACACCAAGGGCCGGCAATCCGGGCAACTGCCCGGGACGCCACAGTTAGGGTGCGCCAAAATGAGCCACAAAAAGTAAATTTTATAACGTATTTTCTTCTGACTTTTTTTTGTTTATATTATTGTAAAGTAGCGTCAATTACATCATCTTTTTCCGTTCCACCATGGAAGAAGAGAGTTCCATAGTACTAGGGGGGCTGTATTGACAAGTGGATACATGGTATGTAGAAGAAAGAGTGGACCTATATAATGTGTTTGAGTATTAATTTTTCTTTTTAAAAAAATGGGTTTAAAATATTAAAATCACTGTAATAAAATGTAAAATATAGGCTAGGATTAAGTACGCGCGAAAAAGTTACTTAGCCCCGATGAAAATTTTGCCTTGATCCGCCCCTGTGTTACTGTTTTGCTTAACATAAAAATTTCAGTTAAAACGTAAAGTTATTTTATTGATTTGGAGTTCAGTGTTCCGTTTACTACCAAAGCTATATGAGACGTGGATAAGGTTGGAACTAGATTAGTTCCCTCTGGGAATTGAGCTCGGGTCTCCCACACCGAAGGAGCGTACCATGTAGCAACGAGGGAGCTAGATTTATTTTTATGAAATAAGCAGTTCAAAGATAAATTAATGGTCAATTGTGCTAACCTAAGGAAAACAGTGCATACTGACAGGATCTCTGCATCTTCCATTTTATGTGGAGTTTAGGGATGTGCACGAATGAGTTCGAGCGAGTATTCTTTGATACTCGACTTGACCTGAAACAGATATCTTTAAGGTCGAAAATTTTCCTACAACTCGACTCGAATTCGGGTCGAGTTTCGAGTCTAGTCGAGCCAAATCGAGCTAAATCTTGTGTGTAGTTTTAAGTATGTATATTCTCTATAGATATCCTACATATACAATATAATTATCAATGATACTTCTACTACGACTTTATTATTATTATTATTATTATTATTATTATTATTATTATTATTATTATTATTATTATTATTATTATTATTATTATAACAACAGCAGCGTGTATAGCCATGAACCATGAATGATAGGCGGTTTGTATATTAATACCAAAAACTAGTTGACTGCTGATCTAGATAGTCGAGAAGTCTTCAGGAGGCAAGCACATCGTTCACGAGGTTCTGCGTTTGAGTTCCGGAGCAGTAAGTATTCGGGCTCAAGCCAAAAATTGTTAAAATTTATAGGGCGCTAGCCAAACATGTTCAAAACTGCTCAGCCCAGGTATAGGGTTGTCAACGGCTCAAGCGGCTCGGCTCACAGCTCATTCACTATCGAGCCCAACCGAGAATTGATTTGAGCCAACAGCTCATCCAACCGAGCCGAGCCGATGGCTCATCCCAGCCGAACCGGTTTGAGTCATCGCTCAGCTGAGCCGAGTCGAACCGAGCCGATGGACTTGTTTTTAACAGAGTTGACTTGAGCTGGTGGCTCACCTGAGCCAAGTCGATGGCTCATCTCAACCTACCCGGCTCGAGCTGTTCGCTCAGTTGAATCGAGCCGAGCAAGTTGACATCACTATCCCGGTTGAGCTTCTGCTTGGGCTCAAAACTTCGATCGTGCAGGTCTCAGCCTGGATGGTAAGAACTACAGTATATGCTTATATTGGTGCTCACGATATTTGAGGCTGTCTCGTTATAAGAATCTATTGTCGTCTCATTATCGAGACGAGACCAGATACGAGTATAGTCCTCTGTCGTGAGCCACTTGTATTCCATATTAGTGCTTACATTTCTCATGGCTTTCACTTTTTAGTCTAATCAAACCATGATTTCAAAACGAGTTAAAACGAGCGAGCCATTTATCAAACTCGACTCGACTCGAAACTTGACCTCAAAGATAGTGACTCGGTTAGGAACTCGAGTCGAGAAAATTACCTTTGACTCGACTGAAACTCGAGGCAAATTCAAGTCGAGTCGAGTTTTAGCTCGACTCGTGCCCATTCCTAGTGAGGTTACTTTACCACTTAAACTACTACCAATGTAAGAGGTTTTTGACGCTTTAAATTCCTCAAACTCTGCTGCCTAACCACTGACTTGAAATTTCTAGAGGTAATCCAAGGGTAATCCATTTCTTTAAGAGGCTTGGAAACTTATTTACACTGACGTGTGAGTAAAATATCAGTAAGCACAGGTCAATGATAGGCTAATGCAGAAAACGTGATGGTTGTGCCATAGGCTTTCCACCTTTTGATAAGCCCTAAGCAGGATAAACGTGTTAAACATTTTCAGATCGGCGTTCCCTTACCCAAATCATACATCGAGAACAATTTATCAAGAATAATACAAACAAATATAGATATTTATGAGTGAAAATTTAAACTCAAAACGCACGAAATAGAAAACTCTTACCATCAACTTGGTTTTGGTTAGTTGAAGAGAAGTCATGAACCATTGAACCTGTATAAACAGAAAGAGTAACATTCATTGACGGTGATTTCACTGCTATCAACTCGAGAAAATGTTGCGATAAAATTATGTCAAAAATCTCGATAGTCAGTTACGATGAGTGTCCTTTTACCTTTCAGGTGACGGTTACACTTTATATACTCCTAACTTTTTAAAACCCACACAAATTAGGACATTAAACACAATGATATGAGAACACGATCTTTAATTTTACTTCACATTTGTATTTTAAAGTACATTTACTTTACATGAAATAATACGAGCCTCACTTTTCTACACGTTTCCTGTACAAAAGAAAAAGTTTACGTTTTTAAGGATTTACTCCTTTCCGTAATTATCCTTACAGTATATCACAACATGTTTCTCTTCGTTTTTGGTGTTTGTGATATTTGTAGCCAGAAAATGACCTGTTCGTTAACATAAGTAAGTGTTACCGGATGCGGACAATATTTATAGAAAGGAGCAAGTTTAATATCTATATTTTCTGGCAAGTTGAAATTCAACCTTAATGATATTTTTTCCATGGCTTTAATTGTTGTGTTTTGTGGTGGACAAACACCGTGTGCGTGGGTTTCTCGGGGTTCTCCCGTTTCTTCCCACTTTCTTCATTCCACCATTTCATTCATCACTCGTCATCACAGTCTCCTTTAGCCTAACCGGCATAACCGTGAGACGTAAAACTCAAACATTTCATTTCATTTCATTGTTGTTTTGTCAGTTTCTGGCAATAACATCCGTCAAATTCTTTTCCACACAGCATCTGAATTTACCAGGAATTGACTGAAGCTCGTGCTGAACTTCATCAACTAGAGCTAAGCATTCACTGAGCAGCAATCCTCAAGTCTCTTGTTTCTGAATTGATGTCGACACGATATTACAATGTCTTTATCATTATCAGATTTCTCTTAACGTCTTGGCAATCGTAAGCATTTTTGCTCAGGTGATTGGTTGCTAACATTATTGGTCCTCCAAAAACTAGGCTTTCTTCCATCCTCCCTTACAGAAAGCAGTTTTGTTGCATAGATATGTATATGCTCTTCTGTTGCATAGACATGTATAGGCCTATGCTCTGAAAATACAAACTAAAACTGCATTTATTTCATGTTATAAACATATATCTGAAATAAGCTGAATATGCTCTTAAGCACTAATATATGCACTAACCTTTGAAATATGCATTATAAAACTTCAAATTCGAGCTCTATTGTTCTTAGAAACTCCTACCAAGTTTAACGGAGATGCATATAACCAAACAAAATATGTATTTGCATAAAACTCCGATGTCTATTTATGACTAACCAATCATAAGTACATATAGAAACATAACTGGCATATACAATGATTTAGGGTATTGCATTTCGTTTTCATCCAGTAAGTAACATGTTATATGATAATTTTTCCCTAAATATAAAATATCTTAACATCGCCTAAACTGTTAGTTAATGGACAGTTTATGCGGTAATGAATCACATCGTTACTCATTCATGTGACTGAAAATTAGTTTAGGCCGATCTGTCCTTTTTGAAGAAGCCGACATAAGTAATTATTTCAGTGTACTGTTCCTTTATTTGGTATCTGTCCTTGTTTTCATATTTATAGATTTTATGAAAGTGTTTTCTCTATTGTCTGCTTAGGTTAAATTATAGAATCAGAAATTACACCAACAGCACGAATCAGGTTATATTCATAACGAACGGCAAATATAGGGAAGTTCCTTCTTAATGGATTCGGCCTGTGCGAGTGCCGAAAGAAAGAAAAAAAACCTCTCCATTGCTGATTTCTAAATTCAGTGTAGTGAATCTCAGTGAGGATTGGTTTTTCCTAAGTTCTGATAAAGAGGAAATAGTTTCTTTCCTATCTTCAAATTTCAAAATTTTCGTATGTTGTATCTAGTTTCGTGTTCGTAGTCAGCATTTTCGGAGTTGAAATAACCATTATTCAATTAGATTACAGAGGTCCTTTAAAACCAACCTTTATTATTATTATTATTATTATTATTATTATTATTATTATTATTATTTCTATTCTTTAAAAAAAAATGTTCCGAGTTTTGTTTGAAGAGGTCATCCCTGCAATCTGCGTCACGTATCACCCCAGTTTATATCGAATCCTCAAATGAATGAGTTGAAAAATAAATGTTCCGTGTTTTCTTTCAAGTCTGTAGAATGTCTGTAAATGTTGTAAAGACAAATAGACGCGAAATTACTGAAAATTTGGAATCCTTTCTAATGTTTTTCAGTTATATTTTGTAAAAAAAAAAAAAAAAAAAAATAAATAAATAAATAAATAAAACAAAAATTATAAAAAATACGTCTCCAGAAAGTTGTTTTAAAAAGAAGAAAAAAGTACCTACATTTTTTTTAGTACAGTCTGCGATAAAAGAAAATAGCGCGCTTGAAGTACAATCTGTCTGTATGTAGAATATGCTATTTCTTTTTTCGATGGCTATACAAGAGATTCTTTGTCAAGAAGGCCTTAAGAGTGTCATTGGTAAAAATAAATAAATAAAACAAAAGTGCAGTAATCGATTCCATTAAATTTTCTTACCTCTCAGAAACTGATAGGCCATATAACCCATTTAGTTCAATAGAATTGTAAATGTCCTTAGTGTGTGGTTTCTTAAATTCAGAGGAATGAGACAGTAAGTTGCCGGAATTTACTAGATCAAAAAAGCATAATATTACGTAGCTTGTTGCATTACAACTTCCCTATAGGAGACTCCAAAACTGCAGTTCTATTTTTATGGAAAACATTTAACATGCAAGTTTTTCTTTAAAATTTATAAGGAAAATTCTAAGATGAAACTATATACAGTGTATTAAATGAAATTATAATAAGCTTTTACCTATAAATGATTTTCAGGTGTTCTCAGTGTGTACTCTGAGAATCAATATTGGAACACCTTTTTTATTAACAATGAATGCATAGTGCAAACTTTATATGAATAGATGACTAATTATAAATTTTAATGTATTAAAAATACAAATTAAGTACTACTTAAGTGCAATAAGGTACATGCATTTTTTATTTTGAAAAGAAAACAAATATCTCAACATCAGGTGGTACATTGGGTTGCAGAGAATGTTGATAAAAGTTCTTAAAACCAAAACAAAACAAAACAAAGATACGCAAATATTTAATCAGTACAAAGAGAAATTCGATCCCGCGAATTGCGTTGTAATCATACATCAATGCAACTCAATTTTTCCACTTGTGTATTTGAGTTTTTCAAAAGTTACCAGTAGTTTTTTGACAGTTGTGTTTTCTTCTATACTATAATTAGTGAGGTTAAATGCCGATACTTAATACTGACTTATGCACTACATACAAATAATGTTTCTGTTGATTCTCGTTATATACTTATATAATGCTGATGATCTGATTTCCCCGAGAGATTCAGTGGTGAATGGTTTTCTTTGCCATCACAGGCACGCGAAGCAATCAAAACTCCAACAACCAACCAAACAAACGGAAGATTTCAGAAACGGAAACTCCTCACTGTCCCGTTCCTAGTAAAAGCAGAAAGACGTCATCGGAGGATTCGGATGATGTTTCATCGCGCGGTTCAGGTAGGGAATGAGACTCATTAGTTTCAGATATTTTTTACCGGGTAATCAACTTAATAATTATATTTAATATATTACCTTTTCTAGTCCCCATCGCACATTAATAGTAAGATTCGTAATCATAAGACTTTTTTGTAGATGATTTTCACAAAATTTACACAGTTGTGCCCGGAATTTAAGATGTTTATTAGTTTTCAGTAGTATTCTGCATTTCATTTTGTCGGACGAAGATATGATATCACATGTCCGAGTTCTCCGAAGTTTCGTGTGCCTGTTCTTCAAAATTTGCCGTTTGTACACTATGTGAACATGTTAGGAACAAAAATATAGTTATTACCCCAATTTGATTAATTTACAAACATTTCCTAGACACATTTGTGCTTTAATTATACTAAGATAATCAAAATTGGTTGTACTACGAGACTAACATATTGGATTATCACGGTGTGTTCCGTTCATGTGCATTGAGTCAGTTGTGTAGGTGTTTCAAATAGTTCTCTGCATTTATATCTGAAATCTAAGAACACAAAATGAAATGTGGAATATGGAGGTATTTTGCTGTAGGCTTTTAGTTGGCTTGTTTGAATGGATTGATCATTTCATTTTGTTTTCCTACATATGCAAATAATATTCATATGCACTGTATACTGCATACAACAAATTGTGGAGAATTTGGATGAAAATATTTCAGAGTGGTTGTTAATACAATTTGCAATGGCGGAAAGTAGTTCAAGCTATTAAAAAATAATAATAATGAAGTGTGCTGGAGATAATTTGTGGGAGGTGCTATGTCAGTCAAAAGATTATGACCAGTTGCGTAATAGTTTATAAACTTTTGTTTACACATGAATTTTCGAGCAAGTTTGCTTCATTGGCTAAGATACTAAATGTTAGCTATATTTAAAAGGAGCCACTTTACTTCAGACTTTTTTTTTTCTAAAAAATAACTTATTACAAATCTCAGGTAACAGTAAAATATCTTTGAAATTCTCCTTGCCTACAAAATATTTTGGAAGTTTTTATTTAACCCTGTCATTATAATATTGATTTAAAGATATTTTTTTGTTAAATAAACATTTATCTTGACAGCGAATTCTTTTTCCACAACATAGTATTTCAAGTGCGGTTAAATTAATGTAGCTTGCAAATTAAGAGAATCCTTAGATTAAAAAATAATTTAAAACATTCCGAACATTGAAATTTTGCCTCAATGTTACTTTTCTTTCTTTTTTTACTGTATGATATTTTAACGTTATAATTGGTTTTTCCTTTGCTTGAAGGATTTGTATGTAAAAATTACATGTGCTAGCAGTTTTTGATTGACACTATATCAGGAACAATGGGAGTGAGTTACGGAAGTGATCTAGGTCTAGGAGAGAGGTTTATTGTTTTATATGTATTGTAAATTACTAATTTATCTATAAAGCATAATTTTTTGTTTAGCTGTTTCTTACATACGAAAAATATTTATAAGAATTTCTTGTTTAGTTTTAAAGCCTTGTACCTGTAGTGATATTATTCTTCGTCTGATTCAGTCCATTATTACAAGTATGGAATCTGCAATTCTGCGGAATTTTCAAATGATAAAAATGGTATCTAGTCCTTTTAAGTAAGATATGTTAATCGTCTTTATATGAAATATTTACCTTTATCAATGATATCTCTAAGTACCGTACTAAGGTAAAGTTCTGTCTGCTACAAATTATTGTAGAGTTTTGTTTGTAAGAAATTTTCGTTACTCACTCATTGTTCGTTCAAAAATACGTGCTCATGGTTGAAATCTTGCACGTCATCCCACACGTAGTAATAGAAGTCTTTGTCTGGTCAACCCATTTTGACAAATATGGAGTTAACAATCAGGCAGTGTAAACTATAATAGAAAGTAAGAGAATTCGATTTTTTAAAATTCTTTCCAACGTTGCGATGTTTTTTTTGTGACTGCGAAGAAATGTTAAATGCCAATGAAGTAAGTGAATAAAGTTCACTCATCTTTGCTTAATCAACTAATGTAAGTTGAATACTATTTGTTCATAAACTTTACTGCATATAGAAAACTGTAAAACAAGATACTGCTAGTTTCTATATTTTTTCTAACACAATAATAGGCCTAAAAATCGTAATATAAACCCAATTACCTAGTTTTTCACATCCATAATTCATAGTAGCAACTTGAAAATACAACTTATAGCAATAAATAAGATATTAAGCATTTCTAAGATGTTTATCGTTTATATCAGAAGTATTTAATTCAAGCTACTACCTTCAAATTAATTTTGAGATTATGAATAGCGTTATAATGACATAAAAGAAAGTTTTTACGATTACGACAAAACTTTTTGCTTACTTTTTACACTTTCCTCCTGACAGATCCTAGTAAGATGATATCGGGATTAACAAAACATCTATGGTTTTAAGCATATCCTATATAATATTACTACACAAGTTTTAATTTTCTTTGTCAGCTTCCAGAAACCTTTTTCAGTCGTGCGTATACACCACTCTAACGACACAATTCACTTTTGATGAGGTAAGACGATCGTGTGAGAAATAACGTTGTAAGGAATTGACAGAAGTTAAGAATTTCTTTAAAAATGGTGTCTGAAATACCAAATAATAATTTCGACAAAGTGGATGCTTTCAAATATCTAGGATCAATGTTAACAGACCAAATCATATCCACGAAGAAATTAAATGTCAACTAAAATCGGGGAATTCGTGTAATTATTGAGTTCAAAATCTTTTGACGTCGCGAATTATGTGGAGGAATTTGAAGCTTAAACTATATAAAACGATAATCATGCCTGTTATGCAATATGGTTGCGAAACATGGTCGCTTACTCTGAGGGAAGAACGCAGTCTGAAAGTATTTGAGGATAAAATCCTGAGACGAATATTCGGACCCAAGAAAAACGGGAATGAACGACGAAGTGCATAATTTATACCGTTTACTAAATGTTGTTAGTGTCATCAAGTCTAGAAGGCTTATGTGAGCCGGTCGCGTAGGAAGAATGGAAGAACGTACGAACGCTAACATAGTTTTAATTGGAAATCCAATCGGAAGACGACCATTAGGTAGATCTAGGCGCAGATTGGACAATATTAAGATGGATTTCGCAGAAATAGAAATAAAAAGTAGAATCTGGGTCCAGTTGGTTAAGGACAGAAGTCAATAGACAGCTTCTGTGAACGTGGCATTGAACCTCCGGGTTCCATAGACCATAGAGTGAATGAGTTAGTTCGTTAGTCTGAACTTAAAGCACTTTGCTGTTTTTGTATACATATAAAATAACCTACAGTTCAGGATTTGAAGGCACTGTTTTTTTCTTTTATTTCGTCAGAATGTGATTACGAGCAGGTTGTTTTACTGTTCGTTGTAGTGTCTTATGCGATTCCCGACGTGGTTGAATCAAAGGTAGCAAAGTCTTGTTTAGAATGCCAGAAATAATTGCAGAGAGAATTAGGTACTGACTGCATTTCATTCAACTAAAAAATCCTAGAGCCGACTCTTCTGGCAGTGATGGAACATATGGTGAGTCACTTTGGTCATTATTTTTTCCGAGTCATCCGGGCCTGGATCTCGCTTCCCAGACCCTGCGACTCTGAAGTGGCCAAAATATCAACTGTGTAACATTACTGCATAATTTTATAGTGGGCTAGTAATGTCCACTAACTCAAGCTCGAATATTCATTGTTTGATTCTTAGTCTAATATTTCTTAATCGAGATACTATGTCATGAATACTTCAAATATAATTTCGTGTTTATTCCTCTTCTTATATTGAAATATAATACGATCGTTTTTGAACATAAATATACAAAAATATTTAACAAAAGACGGCTCGGTAGCATGTTTTACCTTCTAAACAACAAGTATCTCTATCCATTCCGACTCTGGAAGAATAACTGAAGCTTTTCTGACCAGAGTATATACATTTACTTATTAAAACTAAAATACAGTGTTACGGTTTCGATAACTTGGACGTAGTGTCTGATGAAGATAATGTTGTCGAAACCGCAACACTGTATTTTAGTTTTAATAAATAAGTGTATATACTCTGGTCAGAAAAATTTTAGTTATTCTAAATGACAAGATTCACAGGTTCGCGTAATTAAAATTTAACAGTGTCTCGTAAGAAAAATATGTGGCTTACCTTCTCTGTGATTCTTTCGCATTTATACTCTGATAAACCGTGTAGTTATCTTTTGAGTTCAATGTATTGACACACACAGACGTACACAACAAGCAAGAAAGAAAATTATAAATTTAGTAAGAAGACAAAGAAAGAGGAGAGGTTTGATTGGATTTATTGTAGAAGTTACACCTTCTCATGTTTTGTCGTCTCCGGATCTGTCCGGGTCATGGATCTAACTACTTCTAAGTGACCCGTTCCATCACTGCTTCCCGGGCTATATATTTTTTTCAACGTGGATTTTTTTTTATGCCGAAGGAATTTACATGTATTGAGGATTGTTTTGTAAAATAAATAAATACTCCACTTGGCAACATTTAATCTATAATCTGATGTCCCTTTTACTTAGTTCTTGTTCATCCCTAAATTTTACATAGAACATGTGTGGTTCTAGTGACGTTAAATAGGATAAGATTCAAAATTTTTCAAGATATAAGTGAAATCGTCTCAGTTAGTATATATTGATGCAAAATATCTTAGTTTTAATCACTCGTTCTCTATGTACTTCGTTCACGAATCACTGTTTACAAAGAGGAAATCCCCAACCACTGTCTACTGTAGCTAGAAATATTAGGGAAGTAGTAATAATAAAACAGAGAGGCTTTACTTGAATTATATCTTAGTTTTTTTTCTCATTCTACTGAGATAGATGGACGGGAGTCTCGTCATATTTACCTCAGTTAATATATTTTTTTCTGTATTGTGAGATAAGTTTGTTATTCGTGTAATTATATATAATTAATTAAAGTAGATGTATCAGCACTACTAACTTGTTTTGTTCTTTTGTATTATTTGTAGTTTCAGAAAGAATTGTGTTTTATACAGGGTGTCTATCGGTCACGAAAGTCACGAAATCAGAAAACGGTCATGAAAGTCACGAAAAAGTCACGAAATTTAGCTTTTGGGTCACGATTTTTTTTTTTAACTGTACAAATGTAAGTACAGATTGGAAAATTTTGTTCTATAAAACGTCAAAATTCACCACCAAAAATGTCTTGTGGTCTGCTTTAGACGCTACCAAATCGCAAGCAAAGTACGTTTCTATCGCATGGATGAAAATTCGGCCTAATTCGCACCCAAATTCGCTGTTGAAGATGTTAGGAAATTTTATGATTTGGTAAAGAAAAGGTCACGAAAATGCCATGAAATTTCAAATTGAAATTTTTTTGGAATTTTAGTGGACACCCTGGTATAGGTTTAAATATACGTACTCAGTCTTCGTATTTCAGAATGAAGTAGTAATTTTAATTCTTTGCATAAATTGGGCATTTCAGTAACTGTTTAAATATATCTTGTTCAGGATCTGTATTTTCTACACATAATTGCACTTTTTTCCTAATAATCAGATCAGATAAATCCAACATTTAATCTATAATCTGATGTCCCTTTTACTTAGTTCTTGTTCATCCCTAAATTTTACACAGAACATGTGTGGTTCTAGTGACGTTAAATAGGATAAGATTCAAAATTTTTCAAGATATAAGTGAAATCGTCTCAGTTAGTATATATTGATGCAAAATATCTTAGTTTTAATCACTCGTTCTCTATGTACTTCGTTCACGAATCACTGTTTACATAGAGGAAATCCCCAACCACTGTCTACTGTAGCTAGAAATATTAGGGAAGTAGTAATAATAAAACAGAGAGGCTTTACTTGAATTATATCTTAGTTTTTTTTCTCATTCTACTGAGATAGATGGACGGGAGTCTCGTCATATTTACCTCAGTTAATATATTTTTTTCTGTATTGTGAGATAAGTTTGTTATTCATGTAATTATATATAATTAATTAAAG